>NC_071591.1:8654174-11519644 GCF_024509145.1 Vidua macroura
AAATAGATAAATAAAGACTCCGCAGAGGGAAATATTGCAACAATTGTTTCTGACCAGTGAAATCAGAACATAGTCAGCTCTGGACATGTGCTTGTCCATATTCTGTTCGTATTACTAAAAAATTGTTCTTTTCTCACTGGAACGGTCTCATGGGTGTGACAGCTACAGGTTTGATCTTGCTCTGCTAAACACAGATGATACTTGAAATTTCCTTTCTCTGGGCCATCTTCAGATATTTCACTTAGTTTACTTTCAGTACAGAATGAAAACCTGAAAATTATTCCTTGAATATAATCCCTTGATTTGTCCAATATTTAACTGCAGTAGAATCATGATGGGTTTTTTTTATTTTTTGCCAAAACAGAGAAAAGAGGGATTATTTTGAAATTAAGTCAACTGAGTTGAAACAGGACAATCAAAATATCATTGAAATGAAAACTGTTGATGTTTGCTCTTGACAGCATCATTCCTCCAAGTTTTCACTTGATTCAAGATAATTTTCTTTCCAGAGGAAAAATATTTTTATCAGAAAGATTCTGTTAACTCTGACATGGCTCAATGTGAGGTTGCCAAGGGGTGGATGATCCTTGGGATTGAGGTTTTGCATCTCACTCTCTTTGCACATTAAGGTTCTTTTCTTCCCAGCCATTATTTTAAACAGCAGAACTTTTGTGTTATGCAATCTGGGAAGACTTTAAAAGTATTTTCATACTAGATCTGCAATCCTAAAGAGCAGAGACTGATGTAAACAACACTGATATTACAGGTGAAAATATTATTAGCATTTAAGTAATATCTGCCATTAAGAAATTTACTTAATAATAATAACAACAATAACAATACCAGTAGTAATATTAAGAGTAGTAATATTAGTAATAACAATTTCTGATTAAATTATCAAGTGCTTCACAAAGGCTGGGCTCAATGACCTTGGAACATTGATGGCTATTCCAACATGAATGGTTAGGTGAAATAAGAAGCCCAGAATCCCAGCCTGTATTTTCCTGTTGTAAATTCAAAGCCCAGAGAAGAAAGAGCACCGTGGGCCGTGCGTGCCAGGATTGTGCAAAGGGTGCTGGTGATTTCCAGGTGAATTCCCTGCCAGGAGAGCAGCCACCGCACTGAGAGCTGCTCTCCCTGCTGTGTTTGCTGCCTGCTGGCAGCAGCCAGGCATGGATGCAGCCGTGACCCAGGGGTGGCACCGATGGCTTGGCACACACAGGAAGGGTTCTGCAAGGTGGGGACGTGCAGTGAGTGGAGGCAGAGCAGAGGTGCTGCTGCCTCCTGGATCAAGCCCCCGTTTGAGAAAGGCATGGGAGGTAAAAAAAAAATAAAAAATCTAGATCTAGATAAAAGAGAAGCCTTCCTGCCTGATTCCCTGGTTTTTTCACTTCCATTCCCTAATTTTTCTCTTCTCTTCTCTCTCTTCTCTTCTCTCTCTTCTCTTCTCTTCTCTTCTCTTCTCTTCTCTTCTCTTCTCTTCTCTTCTTCTCTCTTCTCTTCTCTTCTCTTCTCTTCTCTTCTCTTCTCTTCTCTTCTCTTCTCTTCTCTCTCTTCTCTTCTCTTCTCTTCTCTTCTCTTCTCTCCTTCCCTCCCCTTCCTCCCCTCCCCTCCCCCTTCCCTCCCCTCCCCTCCCCCTTCCCTCCCCCCGCCTCCTCTCCTCTCCTCCTCTCCTCTTCCTCTCCTCTCCTCTCCTCTCCTCTCTCTCTCCTCTCCTCTCCTCTCCTCTCCTCTCCTCTCCTCTCCTCTCCTCTCTCTCCTCTCCTCTCCTCTCCTCTCCTCTCCTCTCCTCTCCTCTCTCTCCTCTCCTTCTCTCTCTCCTCTCCTCTCCTCTCCTCTCCTCTTCCTCTCCTCTCCTCTCCTCTCCTCCCTCTCCTCCTCCTCTCCTCCTCCTCCTTTTCATTCTGTACTGAAAGAAAACTAAGTGAAAATATCTGAAGATGGCCCAGAGAAAGGAAATTTCAAGTATCATCTCTGTTTAGCAGAAGCAAGATCAAACCTGTAGCTGTCACACCATGGGACAGTTCCAGTGAGAAAAGAACAATTTTTAATAATAGAATTCACTTCCAATCTTCTGGAAGATTGTGTATAATTAAACTAAAATTAAATTGTGTTTAATTTCCGTTAAACACAGCATTACTGATACCACATCACCTCAAATGCCCTTCCATTACTTATTCCAAACACCAGTCCTAGGTCATTCAGTGAGGGTGATTTTCCCGTGAATGCCCAAGACTTGAGGTAGAACCCTCAAAATGCAGAGGGCTCAGACATCCCACTGGGAATTTGGAAGAATGTTCACCGTGTAAAACTGTGTTACTGGACCCAGAGAACAAGAGGGGGGCGGAACTTGGGAAGATGAGGGAAATTGGGTCTCAACAAATTGATGGCAAAACAAAACAGAAGAGTCTCTAAATTAGGTAGGCAGGCAGGAACAGCTTCTTATTTGGGCTCTTCTTTTCCTCCCATCAGGTGGGGAAGCTGCTCTGCTGAAGGCTCAGTGGAAAGGATAAAGGAAGCACAGGCATCTTTCATCCAGTGTCAGCTCCAAATGAACACACACAGATGAATCATTTGTCTTTATTTATCAAGACTGTTTTGCTGAAAGCTGTAGAAGTCACTGTGATGATCCTCCTGTGGTTTTTCTGCCGCTTCATTTTCTCGAGACTATTGCTTACTCAAGGAAATGAGATTATTTAGGATGTTTTCCCCTCCTGCTATTCTTCACAATTTCAGATAAATAGGCAAAATTTCTGGGAATGGCATGGCAGCCTGTGTGGCATTTCTACAAATGGCAGAGTTTTATTACACAGCACAGGCAGATGTTAAAGCTTTCCACAATAACTCATCTTCCAGCATCAGGAGAGGAGAGTTTAATCAATACTAATTACAAAGAAACAAGCATTAGTCCTTCAGCTATAGCTGATACCATCTTGTACCTGACAAAGAAGTGAGAACACAGTGCAAAATTATTCTGCAGATTAAGAAATCATGCTGTTCTTGTTTGATCCACCTATGACAGCAGAAGGGAGGGGGACAGGGTGTGATTTGTGTCCCTGCTCTTATTGTTCAGTGAGTCTTGCACCACAGAGCCTTTCCCAGTACTCCAAATTGATCCTCTAAGGTGTGTTGCTCAAACTCCCCAGGTGTTTCTGAATGTCCTGGTGCTCATTCTTCACCTTGGTAGTAAGGATGCTGAAAGATAGAAAAGAAGTGGATGAGGAAAAGAGGCTAAAACCCTTCTGCATTTTGTTTCATTTACCATGGCAGCATTCCAGCACTTCCCTCCAAGCTTCCCTGTCCCCTTCCCACCCGTGGAGCTGGGTGGAACAGGGAATTGATTGTCACTGGGGAGTCACTGTGTGCCTGGAGGAGCAGGACAGCTTTGGGGCTGGAGTGGCTCTGTAAGGCCACGTCACTGCCATAATCTGGGCAGCACTGGGAGTGTTGCTGTGTGAGCTACAGGACAGGTGTGTGTGGCAAGGGGAAATTAGATAAGGAACATCAAGTATTTCTGTTATTTCCCCAGGATGACCCCAAGATATTTGGTCTAATAGAATTATTATCTCCCCCAGCCTAAATTCTCACCTTCCTTCTGTTCTTAGACTACTAAGACCAGATTTTTACTGATCAGTGTAAAACCAGAAGTGATTTGCCTTAAATGACTGAATGGGGGAGAGTACAAGGGAACAACCTTTCTCTACAAGAGACCTCCAGTTATCCATGACATTCCTGCATTCTCTACTCTCAAAGATTTAAAAATATGAAAATTCTTCCCATTGTCAATGGCAGTGTGTTAATTTATGGGGTTCAAATCCCACCAGATCAGCTGATAGAACATTCTGGAGGCAGGACATTTTGCCAAGCATTATGTCCTGGCAGCTGTGTGTAAGTAACAATTAGTTTAGATGGCATTACAAAAACAAGCTGATGTTTAACCTGGGAAATGACAAGCACTTGCAGATAAAACCTGCAGGTATAATTAGATACAGGATTAGGTATAATTTTGTGATAAAGTACAGACTGAGCCATTAAGCTGAGCATCTGTTTCTCAGCATTTTCCCCTTGTAACACCTTTCACTTCAACCACTGTCCTTTTATTGTGCCATACCAGAGAGGCTGCAAGTGGGAAAAAATATAAAGCTTTTAGAGAATTAATTCTTTGATTCCAGTTAAAAAAAAAAAAAAGGAAAAAGAAAGTTTTATTGCTTGATTTATCTATAGGTCAACCTATAAATTCTACTGCGTACTACAGCCCAGAGTTCAGCTCCACAAAAGTCATGAGCTTTAATTAGCAGCAATCAGCCTTATCAGGTAGTCAAAAGACATTTGGATGGAGGCAGAGTCACATCCTGTGTCAAGAGATCCTTCCACGAGCCACTGCTGTACTCTAGCAATACTCCATTATTTCACCCACCGGAAATCTCAGCTTTGATGCTGGGTGCAGAACATTTCTTCTCTTCCCCAGAGTTCCCTGACTCAGTGGCCTTGCCCAAACAACAGGGCTGGGAGCTGAGGGCTGTTACATCACTTTTCCAGGTTCGTGGATACGCTGGAGAAGATGATGTCTCTGTTACCTCATTTGCATGTCCACGCTGGCACACCCCTGTCGTGTCCTGCAGTGTGGTCATGGGCTGGGTGAGGGCTCACCCACAAAGCCAGTGCGTAATGCACAGGGCTCCTCATCCCACAGTGAGACTGTGCCAGGAGAGCCCACGGGAAGAAATGAGGGAGCACAGCCCTGCTGGAAAGTTTCAGGAATTGACTAATTAACTTCCTCGGTGTGCAAGAAAGGCCCAATTAAGAAGCAGCAAACTCCTGACCTCAGAAGGCAACCAGGAAGAGGAGCCTGCACAGACTCCTACCCAGATCCTGCATCCCAGGCTGGGCTGTCCCAACAAGTCTCCTTCCTCCCCCACTCAGGATGTCACTGCCCCCATGGAGCTGACAGAGCAATAATGCCTGGCAGGATTGCCTCACAGCCACACCCACCAGCTCCTCTCAGCACCATCCTCAAGTGGCTTCAAAGCTGCAAATCCATCCTAATTCCGCTAGGATTTTCACCAAAACGTGGTGGTATCAGAGCAGGCTTCATCCAGGTGCATTCAAGCTGCTGCAAGCACCTTCCTTGGATGTGACAGTCCCATTTTCCCACCTCAGCCCCGCTAAGTGTAAAACCAGTTCCAAACCTCCAGCAGGTTGACCAGCTCCAAACCTGCACAGGCTGACCATGGCATTTGGCCATTATTTCTTCCCCAGATCTGCTCTTCCCCTGCTGCTCTCTCATCCTGCTGCTACATCCACCCACAAAGCCAGATGTGTTCCTAGTTCAAGCCTGTCTCCTGCCTGTCATAGTTGAGATGGTCACAGTACAAAGCAACACACTCCATTTTCAGAAGGTTTCAAACTGTTTTTATTCTAGCCTGAATGCTTTTCTACATTCTTACAAACTCAGAAGTTTACACTTTACTCATTGGTCACGAGAGACAAACCAAGTGCTCATTGGAACAGGCAGTGGCAGGTTTCTCTTATTTATCCCTTTTTCTTTCTTTGTTTCTATGTCAGCAACCTTGGTAGAAAATTCTTCCAGAGGTGAATGTGGATCCTCTTATCAAACTTCTCTCTGGCTCACAGAAGTCACTGTAATACTTTTCCACACCTTGACTACGCTCCTCCAGGGATGGGAACCTCACTGAGCAGCTCGTGGCAGCAGCTGGGTCATGCAGCCCCTCTACACAACGACCTGGGGGTCAGGCACTTCCCTGGAGAGGTCTCATCTTATTGCTACTCATTTTTGTGGTCTGCACTGATGCTTGGTGCAGTTATTTTCTCCCTGGTCAGTATTTGGGGGGTGAACCCTCTGCAAGTGCAGCTCTCTGTTGTCCCGGGTCAGTAGTTAGGCAGAGTAAGCTAAAGGCACATTCTTACATATTCACTTGATTAACTCTTCCAACCAAGCTCCATTCTTCAAACAGTTCTAATTATGAGCCCCAAATCAAAATCAAACTATGAATTCTAAAGCAATTCCTTTGGAAGACATGAATGCAAACACATTTTGTCCTGGTAGGAGACTTCCTGCCTCTCAAATGTCACCTCAAATAATCAGGAGGAGCTTCCCAGCTTTCCTCCTGTCCAAATGGGGCATCTCAGGAATGCATTGGTTTTTCCTTTGGGGAAGCTACAGTTTTCTTTAATTTCATTTGGACATCAGCTCAAGAAAAATAGGCCTGATCTGCCCAAGAAAAGCAGATGTCAGGAATTGTTCCTGTAATAGCTTCATTTCATAGAACTATAGACTTCTTTGGGTTGGAAGGGACCTTGAAGATAATCCAGTTCCATTCCCCCCATTCCATGGGCAAGGACACCTTCCACCATCCCAGGGTGCTCCAAACCCTGTCCAACCTGGCCTTGGACACTGCCAGGGATCCAAGGGCTTCTCTGGACAATAATTTCCCAGGTGTAGAGATAATTTTGACCCAGCACTTCACAGGGAAAAGCCACACAGGCTGCTGCCTAGAGCTAATGAGATTCTTTTGTACTTCTGTAAAACTGAGAGGGTTCTGCACTTCTGTGCAGCTTCCACAGGTGTTTTAATCATCCCTGAATCTGTTCAGTACTAAAAACCACAAAGTTTGAGGGAAGTGAAGGCTGGAATCTGTCCCTCTTCATTCATACTTATGTCACTTCTGCATTCAAAGGCATGACAACACATTTTGTGCAAGATGACGATAATTTCCTCTGCTCCTTTGTAATTTCCATGCCCTCACCTCTCATGCCAGCAGGCTGTGGTTTTCAAGCCCAGGAAGTTGTGGTTTTCTTTGCTCACCGTGAGCAGAATTTGCCCACTCAACTCATGAGACCTCACAGAGTGTTGACAGTGTCTCTTCTTTAAGTGCACAGGCTGTGCTCTGGGCTGAACCAGCCTCCCAAATCCCGGTGAACAAAATCACACACATTGCAACTTCCAGGGATGAATACAAGGTCAGCACTTTGTGGATGGATGGATGGATGGATGGATGGATGGATGGATGGATGGATGGATGGATGGATGGGAAGAGCCTTAATGCTGCCTGACAACTGCTCTCAAGTCACATACCAGGTCATAGAGGCTCAATTTAAAGCTGGTTTGGCTAAAGAGAAACATAATCCTTCATAATCTAAACATATACTGACAACCCTACAAATACATGTGGACATACCTGGCAAAAAGGCTGGCCCTGAGAGGTCCCCCCAGAGCTGAGCATCTCCTGCAAGCCTGGCAACATTTCCAGTGGTTATCCACTGCTCTCCAGGAAAAAGAGGGAAAGACAAAAAGTCTTGAAGCACAAAGAAATTTATTGTGCTTTTTTTGTCCACCCAACAATCTGGTGTTTCCCACCTCTGCAAAGATTTGGGCTCCACTTCCATGAAAGATTTGCTTTCATTAACAAATGAGGATACGTTGTAAAGGAGGAGGATCAATAAACAATAAGCCATTATCCCACTGCAAGGTGAATTCTAGGAGCTCTACCCTGGCTGGGATTAATGCCGGCTTCTTTTCAGGGTCAGAATAACAAACTGCAGTTCTTTATCTGTACTTCACATTCCACAAAATAGTATCTGTGATGGGTTTATAATCTCAGTGTCAACAGAAGTAAAATCCCCCTGAAATAATGAAAAGACCCAAAAAGACGCTGTTTCATCCAGAGCCTCTGAGAGAGAGATGCTGAAACAATAAGATCAGCCTGAGAAAAACTTCATGGACAAACCATATGCCTTTCCCAGGCTGCTTTGTTTCTGATACAGAGATCTAGAAATTCCAGACTAACCTTGGAGTACTTTCCTGTGGCATTTCCACTTGGATCACTGAAATTCTCATGATACATCACATTTCTGAGAACACCGGTTTGAAGCTCGGCTCCTGAAGAACTGTACATTCAGCAGGCAGACTCTCCAGCCACTGCTAAGTGCATTTATTTCTTAATCCCTCATTTCAGTAAGAGTTTTGTGTGGGCAAGCAGCTTCTTCAGAACTGCAGCCAACAGAAAGGGCGTGTTGGAGGGAGGGGAAGGGCGATGCAAGTGAGGAGTCTCCCACGCCGGGCGCACGGGACGGGACGGCGGTCACAGCCCGGAGGGGATGCTCTGCCCCATCCCACTGGGAACACAAAGGATCAGGTTTCTGCAGAGGACATGAAGTGGGCTGAAAGGCTGAGAGCAGGAAATGTGTAATTATTACACAGAGAAGAGCCTGGAGGAGAAGCTGGTTCAGCTGGAGCAGGCTGAGGGCAGAGCTCCCCGGGGGCTGCAGCTCCTCCCGAGGGGCAGCTCCCATCTCTGCTCTGGGACAGGGACAGGAGCCAGGGAACGGCTGGGGCTGGGCCAGGGCAGCTCAGGCTGGAGAGCAGGAAAGGTTCTTCCCCCAGAGGGTGCTGGCACTGCCCAGGCTCCCCAGGGAATGGGCACGGCCCCGAGGCTGCCAGAGCTCCAGGAGCGTTTGGCCAGCGCTGCCAGGGATGCCCAGGGTGGGGTTGTTGGGGGGTCTGGGCAGGGACAGGGGCTGGGCTGGATTAACCTGGTGGGTGCATTCCTGCTCAGGAAATTACATGATTGTCACTTAAAAACCTGATCAAGAGGGCAGCAGACTGAGCATGGCCACCTCATCCTCTGCTGGGCACAGGCTGCCCCCACTCCACTCTGCAGTTCCAGACTCCAGACCCCGCAGAGATTCCATCCATCTCCTCCCACTGGAGCCATGACAAGCTGCCAATATCAGAGAGTAATTTTCAGAAATGTCCCAGCACTGCCTGTTGTCTGCTACCTGGACACCTCCAGCATCGATCAGAGCATTAATTCAATCAATCCTGGCAATAATTTAGTTTATTTAATGCATTATTTTTAGAAAGAAATTCTTTACTGTGAGGGTGATTCAGCACTGCTGATGTCTCAGGTTTTAGCTTTTCTATTTTTCACATTCTGTGCTGCTTTAGTCTGTGGGTCTGGGCTTCACATGAGGGGATGGTGAGCTCTGTGCACAGAGCAGGGAGACAAAACAATTCCTGCTCCAGCTGGGCACCAAGGACAAATGATCCAAAGCTCAGGCCCAGGAGCACAAACAGCGTGGGCTGGAGAGAGAAAAACAAGCAGGATGGGAGTGCCTGGGCTAAAGCTGGAATGGGACAATGAACTGCAAGGTGCAAATGGAGCAGAGCTGATCCCAGTGAGAGCCCCCGGGAGCGCTCGTGCATTTTGGGACCATTTTGGTTCCTCTTGGGTGCAGCCCTGGCTGGGCTCTGGTGCTGCCCAAGGTGGATCCATGGAGGCCTTTGAACAAATCCCTGCTTTATTCTTTAGCTCTGCCCAGTCTCTGCTCTAGGGCAGCCTAGGTGGCATCACAGGAATGGGTTGCCCAGAGAAGTTGTGCATGTCCCACCTCAGGAAGTGTGGGATGGGGCTTGGAGCAATCTGAGGTTGTGGAAGGTGTCCCTGGCCATGGCAGGGGGTGGAATTTGATGATATTTAAGGTTCCTCAAACAAAACAAATCTGGAATTCTTTGATTCTATGAATTTAATTGCTTCATGTGATGGTGGCCATAAACACCTGGCATTCTATGAATTTAATTGCTTCATGTGATGGTGGCCATAAACACCTGGCAGTGAAGGCTGATGATAAAATTTCTGTGTGAGTTCCTCTGATGTTCATTCAGTGTGAACCAAACTGTAACATCAGCTGTAAAATCCTGGTCTGCTCAGGGCTGGGCAACCTGCCCAGAACCTGAGAGGGCACTGGGTTTCTTCCTGTACAGTTATTAATTGCATTCAATTAATTGTAATTAACTGAATTATTAATTGCATTCTCCCCACTCAACAAGGACTTTCTTGGTATCACCACACTCACAATTTTTGTAGACAGATCAGCACATCACAAGACTCACAAGAGGTCAGGTGCTTCTCCTGGGCGAGCTGTTGGGAAGGAGAACTCTGAAATTAATCCCAGTGGAGTGCACTGGCGTTGTCTTTGTTTATTTAGCCGATGGGAAATGATCCATAAAGCCTCTGACAAAGCAAGCCATAAAGCTATTACAGAATGGCACAAAAGGGCAAATTACGTGATAGCAGAAATGTGGCAAGGGATGGCTGAATGAGGAATAAGCCCATGATATTGCTCATTTCAAGGGAAAACCATGGCCAGATCAGTGCCAGGAAATCATTAATTACTCCCAGATGTGAAAACCAAAGTTTTCTGTCTTTTCACATGCACAGAAGGACAGCAAGGTCCTGAAAAAAAATTGTGCTGATTTCTCTTTCCTGACGTGGTCCTTGGCCAGGGCCTGGACCTGGAATGTGGCCAGGTGTGATCAGAGTGACTGATGCAGTGGGAGCCCTCCTTTTCACCACAACTATGAGCACAAGGATTAAGTGTCTGGATTTCACAGTCCGTGCACTTTGTCAGAGGGCTCTGCTTTAGCAGAGTCATTCCCTCTGTGCCTCCACAGCCACCTCTCTGTTTCCTGAGCAAAGCCTGACGTGTCAACCTTTTCCTTTGTGAGTGGGTTTTTAAACACACTGGACAAAGGCTGCAGCTAAATCAGAAATACAGTGGAAAAGGTTCGGGTCTGACACAAACCTTCCTGATGATGAACTTGAGAAAATCCATAAATCTCCATTTTGTCATGCAAACAATCCTTTCTCATTGAGCTGTGAGGAACCATCTGGGTTTGCTTCTGAATTTTGGGCCTCCTGTGAAAAGGTTCCTGCAGGATTTGGTGATGCCCTTGATTTATTAAAGAAATATGGATATTGATCTAGTACTGATACCCAGCTGTGATGGACAGAAACTCTCTAACAGTTTAAAGTTAGACAGTGTATGTTCATTGCGGTGCCGGGCAGCGTGCGGGACAGCTCCCAAATACACACTGCACCTTTCCAATGATTACAGAGTCCTTTTATCCACACAAGAATTCAATACCCAAAACACAAATACATGTTCATCATTTAGTACATCCCATTCCTCGCTCCGTGTGCTAATCATTCCCAAAGCTATTAAGCATGCGTAGTTTGTTCCTTGAAATGGGTCAGTGGTCCCTTTCATGGGGAGGGGTCCCAAAATGAGGAAGTGAATGAAGTCTTCCTTATTCTGACCTTTCTACCTTTTCAGTGCAAGTATGACAAATGAACCTTGGCAGAACTCCCTGTCTTCAGTTGGTTTCAGAACAGATGAGGCCCACAATTGTCTTATGTTCCTAAAAGCTTTTTTTGCAGTTTCTATATTCTTCATTACAAGTCCAGCTAAGTAAACATGGTGTTGACAAGCAATCAATTATTAGTTAACTACTAACTCTTAACTTCATCAAGGCCTACTCATTTATTTTAGTTAACTCTCGTAAGGCTTATATCTAACTAAAATCTTAGCTCCTCTAAAGTCTCTAAATCTCTTAAAGTTTATGTTTCACCCTGTGGTTTGGGGAGCAGGAACATGGGGACGGCACCCTGGCTGGATGTCCTGTGGTTTTGGGGAGCAGGAACATGGGGATGGCACCCTGGCTGGATGTCCTGTGGTTTTGGGGAGCAGGAACATGGGGATGGCACCCTGGATCGATGCCCTGTGGTTTTGGGGAGCAGGAGCACAGGAATGGCACCCTGGCTGTGCTCAGCTCTGGCTCCTTTGCCCAATATGGCACACGACTGTGCCACTTGGCACTCCAGCCATGTCTGGGGGAGTTTTGGCAGACTTGGTGCCTATGGGAGCAGCAGGCTTTGTCTGGGGGAGCATGAGGCATCCCTTCAGGGAAAGAACACAATTCCCACCCTCTGGGTTTTTACAGCATTCACTTCATATGGCAACAGCAGCCTAAAACTTGAAGGCCTATGCTAAAAGGGAAACAAAGCTTTGGCAGACTAAGCTCAAGAGCTGAAGTGCTTTAGAGCACTGCAGTCTGTTACCATGAGCTCAGACTATGTCAGCACTGCTCTGCTCAGGAAATTCGGAGTCTGGAGCCAGCAAGCTGCAAGATCCCCTTGCTCACTCAGGCCAATTCTGGGCTGCATCACTCCCAGAGAAGGGAAAGGGAAAGTCCAGCTGTGACATGTGCAAGGAAGGCAATGAACAATTCATCCTTCCACGCCATACAATCCTTTCTGCGGAATCACCACTCACTGCATTGTACAACCAGATTTTCTGTCTCTGCGTTTGTCACGTAGAACCACAGCTCCCTGATGCTGTTCTGTGTATCCCCAGCAACCCCTGGACATCCACACAGCAGCAGTCAGGTGTGGTCTGCTGCTGATGGACACCCAGGCACCTAGAGCAGGGAGGTTGGGGCAGAGTCAAGGCTCTGCCTCACTGGGGACAGCCAGGAGGGGAACAAAGCCCTGGCCCATGGAGGGAGCACTTCCAGAGCCAGCTTCCTGCAGCTGGAATGGATGGGGAAATGGCCAGCCAAGCTGGGCCTGACAGCACAAAACTCCCTTGCAAAGCTCCAGCAAAAGCAAAAGCAGTGTCCAGTGCACCACTCTGAACACCGGAATTCCAGGCTGACCACATCATTCTCTCTTCCCACAGCACACGCGAGGGGACAGGCCAGGACTGGTCCTGCAAGGCTTTCCCAGAGTCCCTGGAATGGCTCAGCTGCCATCCCACAGCCCCTGCCTCCTCCGCAGCCGCGGGCTGGAGCCAAGGACACGTGGGAGCAGCATCCCTTTGGGCCATGACATTCCTGCCAGCTCCTGCCACCTCAGCAGCGCCCAGCCCAGCCCAGGGCTCACTCAGGCACGTGGGAGGGAAGAGTGGTGGCAGGAGGAGCCGTGCAGCAGCTCGGAGCTGGGAGGTCACAGGAGGGACACTGTGGTGAGGTGGGAACCATCCCGCACCTCCCACTCCTTCCCATCCTATGTGGATGACATAAGATGGGACACGGGGTGACATCCCGTGGCCAGGGGTGTTTGAGGAGCTGGCCCCCATCTCCTGCCGGCTGGCAAACCCAGTCTGACTGGGTGATGTCTCCACGCAGCAGCAGGGTTTGCCCTACTTCTGCTCACTGGGAGTCAGGAGTTGTGCAAGGGCCAGGAGTGACCTGGAAAGCCCCTTGGGACACAGCCTCTCACCTGCCCATGCCCACGAGGAAACCCTTCCTCAGACATCCCAGGAGCTGATCACGCCAAGAGGAGCCCTCCCATCCCTCTGCCTCCCCTCCAGTCCTGCTGCACCTCTGGCACGTGAAGCCTCTGGTGGGAGATTCCAGATGATCCAAGAAAATGCCAAGCAGGAAGGAAATGATGAGATCAAGGGGAGCAAATTCACACCCTGATTTCCCCTCTCCTCCCAGCTGAAGGATCCTCTGTACTTTGTCTTTCTGTGGGCAGTGTCTCAGGATTCAACAGAAATGGTGATGCAAATAAAACATGATGCACTCCCCACACAGTGAACAAAAATCACTTTGAAAACCCTTAGAAAATCTGTGAAATGGGCTTTGAATGCTCGAGTATTTTTTCTTCACGCTCAGTGCAAGCTTCAAAACTTAAAAGACAGACATAGAGTCATCCAACTATAAAAATGTTTAGCTTGGAGTAGAACTCCAAGGTCATTGAGTCCAACCATTCCCCCAGCACTGCCAGGGCCACCACTGTCCCACATCCCCAGGTGCCACATCCACATGGCTTTTAAATCCCTCCAGAGATGGTGATACCACCACAGCCCTGGGAAGTCTGTGCCAGGGCTTGATAATCTTTTCAGTGAAGAAATTCCTCCTAATATCCAACCTAAGCCTCCCCTGGCAGAGGGGCTTTCTCTTTTTCTGTCATTTATTATCAAGGGACTGGAGCCCGACACCCCGGCTGTCCCCTCCTGTCAGGAGCTGTGCAGAGCCACAAGGTCCCCCCTGAGCCTCCTTTTCTCCAGGATTTTTCCAGCTCCCTCAGCCTCTCCTGGGGCTCCAGCCCCTTCCCCAGCTCCGTCCCCTTCCCTGGACGTGCTCCAATGTCCTTCTTGTCATGATGAGCCCAAAAACTGAGCGAAGCCAGTACCTGATGTACACAAGGAATGAATAACGATTCAGCATAATGAGAATTTTCCATGCTAAAGACAGGAACAGCTGTCAGACCATCCCTGTGCACTTCTCTCTCCTCACTCTAGATGTGATCCAGCTTGTCCTCAGACAAAATGCTCTCAGACACATCAGGCACAAACATGCAGGGAGAACAAAAAGCACTTCAGGCAGCAGAGAAAACTCAGCAGCACAGCGGTGACATGCTCCAGTGCCAAGCTGTTTTCTTTGGATCCCCAATTCCTTTCATACTTTTTCAGCTCTTCAAAAACATCTCTGAGCCCCACAGTAACTCCCCAGCAGAACATCTGCCCACTTTAAAGCTCGTTGAGCTGCAGCAGCAGTTGATAATCCCTGCAGATTTCTCTAATCAGTAGAAACTACTCAAGGATCACAGGCTGGGACATGTCTGACAAGAGAGGGAGAATTTGCACAACAGTCTGGGCTGAGAGAGGAGCTGGGGACAAATGGGGAGCAGCAGGAGACATGGGAAGTGTGACATGATGTGGCATGATGTGACATGACTGACAGCCGAGCAGGACCCTCCCTGTCTGTGCCCTGACTGCCCTAATCCAGAGCCCTTCACAGGAAGGATGAGACCGTGGTGCTTCCCCAGGGTCCCCATTTCCTGTCGTGCAGCCAGGGATGGTTGGGGAACATCCCAGTGCAGCCCAGAGCATCCCAGTGCATCCCAAAGCATCCCAGAGCATCCCAGAGCATCCCAGTGCATCCCAGAGCATCCCAGTGCAGCCCAGTGCATCCCAGTGCAGCCCAGAGCATCCCAGTGCAGCCCAGTGCTGGGTTTCTCCTGGCAGCTCCAGAGCTGCCTTGCTGAGTCCTTTCCTGGCAAGTACCAGGCTCCTCTCTGCCAGGCACACTTGTTTGCACAGGAAAAAAAGAAATTTCTCCTCCCTCTCTTGGGATCTTTAAGAGCAAATTCTCAGCTCAGCCTCAGTGCCAGGGGCAGAGCTTCAGCCTGTTCCCAGCTCATCTCAAGAGGCTCCGGCTGCTCCTCCTCGTCCAGCCAAAGATTTGCAGGGCACTGCTGTGAGAAGGCTGAGGCCAATAAAAGTTCTCACAAGCTGTTGTAACTCAGAGCTGGCTCCCCTGGAAATCCTTGGCAAATAAAATAAAAATTAACTCCTTAACTCCTGGTGTTTCCTGGAGATATCTGTGTCCGTCTGCTGGCAAGACTCATGCCTTGAATATATTTTCAGCTTTTTGTAGCACTCACAATGAAGAGAAAATTAACTTTGACACTCCTGGTCAAAACATTAGTATCGGGTTTTTTTTAGTATTTTGCCCTAGAGTATGCAACTGGGACCCAGAGGAAAAAAAACATTTAAAAAAATCACTTGTCTACACAGTACTTCACAGAAATACACAGAAGAGTTTTATTTGAGGATAAATGGAGCCACACCTATCCTGAAATGAGATCTGGGCTCTGTAAAAGCCCAGAGAGCAGTCCTTGTCCCCAAGGTTTTACAGTCAAAATGAAAACAAACAGTGAATTAAGGAAGGAAACAGAGTCAGTCACTTGTCTAAGGTCTGACAGGAGCGACGTGGTTTGGCTGGGATTGGAGCACGCAGCCTTTGGTGTTTTACAAAGCTGTGCTGGGTGAGGAGCTGGGCAGGAGCCAGCCCTGAACCCCCTGCCCTGGGCTGAGCCCAGCGTGGGCAGCAGGGCAGGGGGATTGTGCCCCTGTGCCCTGTGCTCAGGTGAGAGCCCACCTGCAGAGCTGCCCCAGCCCTGGCCCAGCACAGGGAGGAGCTGGAGCTGCTGCAGAGATCCAGAGCAGGCACCAGGGGATCAGAGGGATGGAGCAGCTCTGCTGGGAGGGAAGGCTGGCACAGCTGGCATTGTTCACCTGGAGAGGAGAAACTTTGGGGTGACCTCAGTGGCCTTGCAGGGCCTGAAGGAGACAACAGGAAAGATGGAGAGAGACTGTCCCAGGACCTGGAGTGACAAGACAAGGGACCATGGTTTCAAATTGCCAGAGGGCAGGGCTGGATGGGATATTGGGAAGGAATTGTTCCCTGGGAGGGTGGGCAGGCCCTGGCACAGGGTGCCCAGAGCAGCTGTGGCTGCCCCTGGACCCCTGGCAGTGTCCAAGGCCAGGCTGGAGCAGCCTGGGGCAGTGGAAGGTGTCCCTGCCCATGGCAGGGCGTGGAGCTAGGGGACCTTTAAGATCCCTTCCAACCCAAACCATTCCAGGATTCTCTCTTATTTCCCTAAACCTCCTGCTTTTTGCTATTTCTTGCTTACTCTTTCCTACTTTCTCTTTCTCTGGTCTCTTCCCTCTCTGCTCTGCTGGCAAGGATCCCCTTCTTGCTGCTGGCAGCCTCAATCAGCCTCGCTGACCAAACCACATGTTCTGCTCAGAGCATGACTTGGAGCTCTGCAGAACATCAAGAGCTGTTCCCAACTATTGCAATAGGAAGATTTTTCCCATGTCATTGAAGTGAGAAGAGCTGGCTGAATTTTTATGTTCTAGACAGCCTGGGACATGAGAAAATAGTTTTCTTTCTTTGCTCTTATTTTTTAAAAGCCTAAATCTGAAAAGCTTTTCATGGGGAGGTGGGGGAAACCAAATCTCTCTCACTAAAAATAGTGTTGAAGTTTCCAGCCTGTTTCTCTACTCAGGGAAAAAGGAGAAGTTCCTGCACATCACTGTGTGTGCACATTCACCTCAACAAAAGTTTCTGTTTTAATGAGAACTTTCCTGGGGACAAAAAAAAAAAAAATTTTCAACAGTCTGGGCAAGTCTAAATGGCAGCATCTGCATGCCAAGCACTTCCTAAATGAGTGGATTTCCTTGGGGAGGGTGGGCTGCTGCAGAGTGGCAGGGAGCAAGGAAGGAACTTTCCTGGGATACAGGAACCCCTTCCAGCTGGACATCGGCTGCCAGCAGAGCTTGTTCCTCCCGTCTGAGCTGCTGCCCAGCTCCAGAGGATCTCCACAGGCTGCAGCCCCTCTCTGCTGTCAGGGATAGCAGCTGTCAGCCAAGTAACACTGACATCATTTTTCCCCCAAGTACAGTAAAATCACACTTGTCCAAGCAGCAATAAGAGACTCCTGTGAGAGCACAACGTTTTGTTAAGATTTTTAATTAAGATGGTTTGGGAGAAGATGAGCCCCAGAGCAGGCAAACATCCGATTTTGGGCCTAAGCCCCGATGGTTTGGTGCAAAAGGTGCACATTGAGCAACGGGAAGCCTCTTGTGAATTCTGCTAAAATGAGGGGATGAAGCAACACTTCAGAGAACCGGACCCGTTCTTTGGGGTCACTTGCTTCCTGTCCTCTCACCTTCCCCAAAAGCCTCTTTCTCTGGGAAAGAAGAAACTGCCGGGCTCCGCTCGCCTCTGCCTCTCGCTCTCCCCCTGCTTCTCACTTTCACTCCCATCGGTTTCACGTTCCCTCTGCCAGGCGGAAAATCTTGCGGAGCTGATGCAGCCCGGCAGCAGCAGCAGCAGCAGCAGCAGCAGGGTTGATCCTGGTTCCGCCCACCGGGACTTTCCTGGCTTCCTCCTGCAGGGAGCGGGGGGAGCAGGAGCGGTCGGAGGCAGGAGCCGGCCCCGGCAGCGCGGGGAGCGCTCCCGCTGCTCCTGCCGGGTTTCTATTGTAGGCGGCGCATTCCTCGGGAGGGAGGGAGGGTGTGCGCGCCGGTGCCTTCCCACACTCGGGACAGCTCTTATTTAATGGGGGTCTCCATGCAGGGCAGGCGCCACAGGAGGTTTGGCGGTGCCCGGCTGCCCCGCAGGACGAGCCCGGCGCTGCTGCCATGGACAGCGTGCTGGAGATGGGCGCGGAGGCTGCCGGCAGCGGGCACGGCGCCGGGATGCGCCTCCGCCAGGATCTCAGGAGGATCCGCTGCGCGCTGCTGCTCTGCCTGCTGGCCGTGCTGCTGCTCATGCTGCCCACAGCCTACCTGCTGGTCGGGAACCTGCGAGCGCCCAGCTCCTGCGGCAGCCAGGTAAGGCACGGCCGCACCTGAGTCCCCGTCCGCGCCTCGGAACGGAGCCGCTGTGGAGTGCTTTTAGTGCTCTTTATGAATTTCTCGTGTTCGAGGGCACGTGTGAGGCTCGCTGTTGCATTCCTTCTTCCTCACCCTGAGGATAAAGCTGATTATTGCTCGTTCTTTTTGACTAACGGTTCCTCACTTTCACTGGGGTTACGAGCAGAGTAAATGGCTTTGGAACTTTTATTGCCGTGCTGCAGGGAATGCTTTAAAAATCACTGATTTCTGCCAGATTTTTGACACTATGGCTCATTTCCCTCTCTTCTTTTGGGTTAAATCTGTGGCTTCCTCTCGCAGTGTCTGGTTTCAGGAGTACATGACTTTAAAACTTTTATTGCTGTGCCGCAGGGAATGCTTAAAAAAAAAAAAAAAAAAAAAAAACACTGCTTGGTGGAAATCACTGTCTGTGCACTCATTTCTGCCAGATTTTTGATGCTATGGGTCATTTCCCTCCCTTCTTTTGGGTTAAATCTGTGGCTTCCCCTTGCAGTGTCTGGTTTCAGGGAGATCTGCTGATGTCAGTGGGTCAGTCACCCGTCACTGGGCTGACAGCTACAGCTCTGGTGGATAATTAATTATTATTAATGTGAACTTCTGAAGAGACAGTTAAGAGAGTCTGACCCTAAACTTTGCATCATGTTTTTAATTCCCCATTAAAACTCTCTCTCACTTCAGGGCTCTTCTCAGCTCTTCTCCTTTGCCCGAGAGCTACTCTCACTTTGCTCCCAGCCATACAAAATTCTGCTCTGCTGCTTCCAACCCTCTTCCACACTGCTCCATTCCTCCTGCAAGTGCTTATTCCCACGGGAGGCCGTGAGTTCAGCAGAAACACCCCATGGTGAATTAAGCTTTGAATTTTAGCTTCAGGTCTGAAATTCCACAGTTAATCAGCAGGATTAAGGGCCCCAGAAAGGGGGGTTGGTTTTCAGTGGTCTCGAAGGCAGGTTTGTCACCTGGCTCACGTTTAGCCCGGGGATGTTTAGGGAGGGTGAGAGCCGCGGCCGCGCCTCCGCTGGTGGCTCCCAGGGCTGTGCTGGCCCCGCTGTGACCCCGAGGCTGCTCTGCCCGGGTGACGCCGAGCTCAGGCTGCAGCATCCTCTGTCTGACCTGGCTCTAACCTGGTGCAGCCCCTCGGGCTGTTAAATCTGGCAATTCCTTGAGGGTGTGAGCTGTGATGCTGCCCTGACTTTGTCACTACCATCAGTTCCAGCTGTAGAAACCCAGGCTGCCCTACCTGCAGGTGCCAGAGCACAGCTTTCTTCAGGGGCTGGGCACGATCTGAGAGGATCTGGGGGCCTTCAGTTCCAGAAATGTGAAATTACAGCAGAGCAGAGACTGAAGGTGGAGGAGCTTGGAAAGCTGGGATCTTGGGGGTAAAATTCATGAGGTGCTTTGGGCATCCTCTGCTGCTGCTCTGGGTTTGTTTGTGTCCCACAAGAGAAGAACAGCTCAGTCTTGAAATCTTGGAGTGGAAGAATAATCACATGTTAACTTCTTTAATCAATCCAATGCGTTCCTGGATCATGACCCTATTGGCAGGGTTAGCAGAGAAAAGGTTTTTTTTATGAGTGGGTTTGGCTTCTTAAGAGGAAGAGCACAACGTAAAGGGTCAGAATTGCAATGCTGGTGTGCATTCCCATGCACCTGCTCCCAGTTAGGAACACGTCATATTTCCACAATGATGTTACGAGGTGATCAGATGAGTTACAAGCTCTGCGAGTCCCAGGGAGGAAGAGGAAGGTCACTGGGGCTGGCGGGGTGCCCTGGGTGCCGTGGGAGGAGCTGCACCTCAGCTGGGCCCTGCCTGCTCCCCATTTTTCATTCACTCTGCTGCTCTCTGTGCTCGTCGGTGTTGTCCAGCAGGACAGCACAGAGGGGTGGATGTCTCTGCCTGTGTGGCTGGCTCTGAATGCCCCAAAGAGCCATATCCCCCAGGAGCCTGCAGGTTCAGGGTGGTTCAGTCCCTGGGAATATTTCTGGGCATAAAAGCTCTCAGGAAAATGTCTTTTTGCATTTCCTTCCGCATTCAAAGTTTGCTAAATGGCTCCGTCCTCATGTGCCCCATTGGATCGGGACTTTTGGGACCAGCCGTGAGTGGCAGAGCTCTCTGGGGCACTGGTTTTGGGGTGTGGGTGCCCTGGGCACTGTGGGATGAGTGGGCAGCCCTGAGTTTGCCCGAGATGAGTATTGGCCTCCTGACCCTTGCAGCCCATGGGAGGAGTCCTCTGGTTGCCCCACAGAGCTCTGCTCACGCACGATTGTCACCTTCGAGTGCTCTGGGGACACTCCTGGGAGGAGGGAGGGACTCAGCAGGCGAGGAGCAGATGGAGTGAATTCCTGAGTCCTTCCTGGAGCAAGGAGGAGAAGGGAAGCCCGGGAAGGTTTGTGCAACAGGGGAGTGTCCCTGGGCACGCTGCCCGCAGGGCGAGGCACGTTGGTCATCCCTGCCTCGCCGTGGGTGCACGTGGTGTCACCTGGTGCCTCTGAAGGGATGCAGACTCATCTCTTTCGCTGGAAATGTCCCTTTCAGGAAAAAGGACAGCAAGTTATGTCACTACAGCAACATGTGTTGGTCACCATGTGTGTCATGCTGCGATGCATCTTGAATGAATAATGCCAGTCTGGTGATGGTTTTCCCTGGACACCTTCTAGGCTCCATCCACTGCTCCTTTGGGAAAGAGAAATTACTTTCTTTTGTGCTTCAGTCCAGAGTGAGGAGAGGAAAAAGGGTTTTTCAAACCAGAACACGTGGCCTGTGTTACTAGCAGAAAATCTATATTAAGGCCTGCTGGAGGAAGGGCCATCCTTCCTCAAAGGGAAGCCAAGTTTTGGGCTGAGTTCCAAAAACCATCAATGGAATGGCACAGGAGAGCAGCTCTGGCTGCCTCAGCATCCCACTCAGCAGAGCAGCAAGTCCCGTGGCCTGGAGAAGTTGGTATTTGGGTTTATTTTTCATGGCATCCTTGGCACGTCAGGGCCACAAGCAGCATAAAGAGGAATTCCAAACCCTGTCCCAAGGGTTGGACATGCAGCTGTGTGCCAGGTCTGTGCCATGTCAGCTGGCAGTGGAGAAGGGACCTGAGGAACTGGAAAATCCCAGAGGCTCCACCTGGATCTTGCCGGAAAGCTGGCAACAAATCCCACAAAGGAAGGAGAACCCCAAAAGGCTTCCTGATCTTTGGGGAAGGAGAAATGCCTGGGGAGGAGCAGCAAGCACACCTGGATGGGCCCAGGTGTTGGGATTCCCCTTCCAAAGGAGCACCAGTTAAATCCCTGCCTGGCCACTGCTGCTGGATGCAGATGTTCCTTGTGGGCACATGCCTTGGGTACAGCATTCCACTAGGCAGCAAAATGTTCAGATTGAAGCCAGTTTTTACTGGCACAGACCAGTTCCTGCCAAAAATTCCCAGCCCAGGCCATGCAGCATCTCGGGAGTTAGAAAAGATTGGGTTTATGTAGTGCAGATGGGCTGCAGAGATCCTCCCTGTGAGGCAGTGCTGGAGATGGAGTGCCTGGAGGAGCTGGGGCTTTTCTGCTTACCAGTCCCTCTGCCTGCAGTGCCAGCTGCTCTTGCCATGCCACTGGATAGCAGCCCTTCTTTTTGGGCTTAGCAATACCTGGATGTAAATGCACCGGGGCTTTTTGCACATTTGTGGTACCAGAAGTGTTCAGCACACAGCAATCCCCGGGGTCATTAGAGCTGCCTGTCCAAATATCTGTGAGTCAGCTCAAGGTGGAATTTTCAACATCACTCAGTGGTTGGGCTCTCTACAGTAACCAAAGGGAAAATTGAAGCTGTGAACTTTTCAGAACCACAGCTGAGCAGGAAAGGGAAAATAGAGAAAAGCAGTGATGGTGTGAATGTTCTCTCTATTGTCTCAATTCTCCCTCCCCATCAATGCACAACACCTGTGCCTATTCAGGACAAGTATTTGTGATACCTGGTCATTATGCAGCATTGCTACTGCTAAAACATCTTCTGTAGGAGATTTGTATTTATATTTACACCTTTATGAGAGCACAATTAGGAAAAAAAAAGAACAGCCATACCTTTGCCCAGCAACAGAATAATTTCACACCTTGCTGTGTCCCCCTGCTCTGTCTGCTCTGTCCTTCAGCATCTCTGAATGCAGCTCCTGCACCTGGAGTTTCCAGCTGGATTTCTTAGGAAACAAGTAAATTTAGGTTTAAACAAAACCTTTTCATTATCTTTTATAAAGAAGCAGAATTCTTCTTGCTCTCCTTCCCATTTTCCTGCCACCTCTGTTTGGATTGCAACATCCAAGTTTATACAAGGAATTTCAGCAGAAGTTAAGCTTCAAGTGTGTAAACAGTTCCACAGAAGTTGCATTCTCAAATATAGGTTTGGGATTGATTTTTTTTTTTTTTCCTGGCTGCAGAATCCTTAGAGAATAGAATCACTGATGAGAATTAGTCACTTGGGAAATAGGTAGGAAATGCCACACAAGGAATGTGTAAATATACTCCTAGGTGGATACACCTGGCTGAAAGCCAGGGGAGTCTGAGGGAAATCCTTAATTCTGACCTTGTGCTTCCCACCAGGGCAGGGACAAAGTCACCAGGCTGTGGCTGAGTCACATCAACAGGGCACTCATGGTTAGTCACCACAGAAAGCAGCACTTTGAAACTCCTCACACACAGTGAAAGGCTCAGAAATCTCCTGGACAGCACAGCACCAATTTTCCCTCAGCCCCACACTGGAAGTTCACACCAGTCTCTGCCAGGAGGCTGCTGGGGCTGAGCCACACATCTGTGTACAGGTGGGCAAGGGAATACAAAACAAAACAAAACAAAACAAAAAAAAAAAAAAAAAAAAAAAAAAAAAAAAAAAAAAAAAAAGAGAGAATTTTCCCTACTGTTTTCCTTCTCCATTTTTTTCCCACCACACCAGAGCAGCTATTTTAGAAATGACTGTTTTCTGCAGGAGCACACGGATGTTTACTTCCAGTAAAACATTAAACTATTTTTGGGTTTCCTGGAGCAGCCAGCAGCCCCCAACCCCAGGCAGGCTGACTTTCCTTCCACAAATATTCCCCTTCCCCAGCCAATATAAATTATCTATTTGCTCCTTCTCCTGCAGTGTTTGAAGCTGTGTGAGGCACAGCCAGCAGGAGCCAGCTTCAGCATCTAGATATTGATATTGTTTCCTTTATTTTTGGGCAAAGTGCCTCAAATACTTTGCTATGAGCTGACCAGGGGTGGTTTATTCAGTTTATTCAGCTTATTCAGTTTATTCAGTGTGGTTTTGGTGTCTGCCCATAAAACACACCGTGCCAGCCCTGTGTGCTCCTGAAAGATGTTCTGGGATGGGGGTTCCTGACAGCTCTGAGGTCAGCCCTGAGGGTCAATCCTGTGGGTCAGCCCTGAGGGTCAGCACAATGCAGGCTTCTCCAAGGGCTGCTCCTCACAGCCCTGCGAGGCCGGATGCAGAGGCAGCATCCCCCACCATGCCCAGAACCCCCCAGCACCCCCCAGCATCCCCACCATCCCCCAGCATCCCCCAGCATCCCAAAGCATCCCACAGCATCCCCCACCATCCCAAAGCATCCCACAGCATCCCCCAGCATCCCACAACATCCCACAGCATCTCCAGCATCCCCCAGCATCCCACAGCATCCCCAGCATCCCAAAGCATCCCACAGCATCCCCCATCATCCCCCAGCATCCCAAAGCATCCCACAGCATCCCCCAGCATCCCACAGCATCCCAAAGCATCCCACAGCATCCCCCAGCATCCCACAACATCCCACAGCATCTCCAGCATCCCAAAGCATCCCACAGCATCCCCCAGCATCCCCACCATCCCCCAGCATCCCACAGCATCCCAAAGCATCCCACAGCATCCCCCATCATCCCACAGCATCCCCAGCATCCCAAAACATCCCCCACCATCTCCCAGCACCCCCAGCACCCCCAGCATCCCAAAGCATCCCAAAACATCCCCCACCATCCCCCAGCATCCCCAGCACCCCCGCATCCCAAAGCATCCCCCAGCATCCCACAACATCCCACAACATCCCCAGCATCCCAAATCATCCCCCACCATCTCCCAGCACCCCCAGCACCCCCGGCACGCTCCCTCTGGAGCTGCCAGGGCACGCAGCCCCGGCCGTGCCGTGCCCGGGTGGCTCAGGAGGTGCAGCAGGTGACTCAGGAGCAGCAGGTGGCCCAGGTGACTCAGGAGCAGCAGGTGGCCCAGGTGACTCAGGAGCAGCAGGTGACCCAGGGCACGGTGTGACAGGCACAGTTCTTCCCCGGAGCTGCTGGAGCTCGGTGGCAGCAGGGCAGGGCCCAGGGCCATTTCCTGCCTGGGGGGAATGGGAGTGTCCAGCTCCAGAAGGGAATTGCAGAGGAGAGGAAGGATGAGCCTTCCCCAGAGCAGCAGAGCTCACCCTGCAGCTGCTCCCTCGGCTCTGCTCAGCTCCTGCCTCCCCAGGAGGTCCCCCAGAATTCCACACAGACCCAAGGAACAGGCTTGGTCCGGGTGCAGGACAAAAGGCAGGTGGAGCTGATCCACCTCAGTCTCTCTGCTGCTGTTGTGGAGAGCCTTTGCTCCTGTAAGGGCTCAGAGCTGCCCTGCCTTGAGGAGAATCTCTCGCTCTGCTCTGCTTGCTGTGCCTGGACTGAGGGCAGGAGAGGCTCCAAGCAGCAGTGCTGGACAGTCGCCATCCCCGCATGGCTGGCTCACGCTGGCCACTCTGCTGCTGCTCTCCCAGCTGTGCCAAGGCCTTGTCCAGCTCAGAATCTAACAAACCTCCCCCAGGGTCCTGGAGCCCTGTCAGAGATGAAGGCAGTTCTAAACGAACAGCAGAAATGCTTTGCAGTGAAGCAAAGATGTGTCAGGGCTCACCTGTTTGCCAAAATGCTCCATCTGAATTCACTGATGTTATTGAAGCTGTTCATGTTCATGATAATTCACACAAATCCCTCTGAGCTGACTCCTGTCGCTGTCCCCTGCAGGTCACAGAGGAGAGGGGCTCTCACTTTCTGAAGCAACGAGCAGTGGCTGCTGGTGAGTTTGCCACCCTTTCCCCTCCACTGTTGCAATCCCAGCACACCTCCCCACTGCCCTCTGCCTCACCACCACAATCCCTGCCAGACAAACCAGTCAGGGCACACTGGGGGAGAAGATGCAGGGAGATAACTGTGGGCAGAGCGAAATGGGAGGATTTCTAACCCCGGGCTATCAAAGCTGTGCAGGCACAGGCTTCCCCCACAAATTTGCAGGGTCAGCGGGACTCCCTGAAGCACGAGCAGGGATTTGGGAGCCCGTGCTGCTCACACTTCCCCTCTGTTCACCCTCCAGCAGTTCAGGACACAGCCACAATGTGCCCTGTTGGTGCTGCAGCAGCCCTGACAAACTCCCTCGTTTGCATTTTATCACCTCAGGGGTGTCAGTGAGAGATCACAGCAAATCATTCCCCACTCTGCAGAAGGGAGAGGGCCTGCACATTTCCTCTTGGAAATGCACCCCCAGAGGGTGCTGGCACTGCCCAGGCTCCCCAGGGAATGGGCATGGCCCCGAGGCTGCCAGAGCTCCAGGGGTGCCCAGGGTGGGGTTGTTGGGGGCTCTGGGCAGCGCCAGGGGCTGGGCTGGGTCATCCTGTGGGTCCCTTCCAGCTCAGGATATTCTGTGATTTTATTATTGGACAGCAGCAAACATCCTCACACCATTTTTTTCCCTTTTCCCTCAGTGACAGACACACTTTCCAGCGCAGAGAAGCCACGAGCTCACCTGACAGGTAATTCTTGTTCACAACTAAATCCATTTTACAGCCAATGTTGTGGTTCAGTAACCTTGGTCTGTGTGGATCTGATAGGAGCAGGTGTTGCAGGAAACATGGGGAGCAGAATAATCAGCTTTGCCTTGTGGAGCATGCCAGAGTGAGTGCAGTGTGTCTGTAGGAGAGGGCCCACGAAGGGACAGCTGACAGAAATGTCACTTTTCCAAGCTGTTTCTTTTATTGAATGACCAGCTTTTGTAACTGAACTGGACCAGGTACCTAATGTCTCAGTGATCTGCTGAATCCTCCAGAAAAGGCAGGGAAGGAGCTCATGTGAGACCTCGTGGAGCAGTGAATTGGCAAGAATTACAAGTTTTGGAGCAAAATCAGATCAAATCAGGCCGGTTTTATTTTATTTTTCTGCAAGGCCTGACTCAGACCACACACACCATATTCCTATAAATCCTCCCTCCTGTTTTCAGTGAGATAATCTCTAACACATTTCAGAGCAAGCAGGGAAAGGGTAACTCCAAGCTGAGCCCTCCAAGCTTTTATGTTGTCTTAGGAAGGTGCCATCACAAATCCTATCAGGGTGGGCTGCCAGACCTTTCCAAAGAGCTCCCAGGCCTTTCCAAAGAGTTATCATGCCTTTCCAAGAGGTTTCCGTGCCTTTCCCAAGAGTTTCCATGCCTTTCCCAAGAGTTTCCATGCCTTTCCAAGGGGCTGCCAGCATCTCCAAGGTTCCCATATCACCACCTCAGCCTTGAAGCTCCACCCACATGGAAAATTTAGGTATTCCCAGAGAAAAGTTCCTGTCTGGTTCCAGTGTGGCTGGAGTGAGTGCCAAAGGGTTTTCCAGCTGGCCTGAGGCCATTTATCCCTCTCCAAAGTACAGCTCACTGCACAGGTCTCCCCAACACCCCAGGGTGCATTTTGTAACTTGAAAACTGCAGGAAGTGCGGGGATGTTTCTCTCAAACCCTCCTGCAGAGATCCAAATCCACCCCCAGGGTCTGATCAATCTGCAGCTCAGGGCTGATGCATTTCCCAGCAGAATTTCCTTTCCTTGATCCACCAGCTCCTCACTGGTGCACATCCTTGGTGCCTTTCCCTTTGGCACAGGGGTTTCTGGAGCTCCAAACCTGACCTGGTCTTGTCCACAATCACGTCTTTGCTCAAGTGCAAGTTGTGGGGAGCAAGAGGACCATGTCTGCTGTAAGGTTTTGGCTTTTTAAATCCCCCATGGCAGAGAGACCTAGAGGCTCCAGTGACTCAGAGGAGCAGCCAAAGCTCTGCTCTGCTGCTGGGAACTTCCCTGGGTTGCACAAAAACCCAGCTGCCACAGGGAAACACCCAGCAGTTTTCTCCAAATTTCTTCAGCCCCCATATTTGCAAAAATTCCTTTGCCATCATTCCCAGGCAGCCTCCCTGGGACTGTGTCCATCCTCTCTGGCATTCCACTGAGGGGCAGTCACTGCTGGCCATAGAAAGGAGTAAGAAAAGGGGAAACTTGAGGGAATTTTCTCTCTCCTTTCTGTGCTATGTAGTCATCAAGGAACCCAATATCTATGGATTATCTTTGACCCTCTCTTAGCCTGAACATGTTCCTGGTGCTTCTCCCTGTGGGAATGACTTTCCCAGCTCAACAGCACTTTGCAGGCAGAAAATATTTCCTGTTATTTTCAACTCTGTGCATAATAATATCTTGGGTTCCACCCTGGTTTTCCCTTCTCAGAAACCATGACCTGTGTATAGAAAGTGTAAAAGGAATAATTATTCTCCTGATCCTTGTTACATTCCCCCAACTCAGGTGCCTTATTCAACATGAAGGTGGCAAACTACAAATCCTGAATTGTAGGAAATCTCTTCCACGCCTTTATTCTGTCTTTTTCTAGTTTAAGGCACATCTCTTGTGAAGGTGAGAGCAGAGGAGGGAGAGGAATGAGAATTAGATGGGGTTCTTTGGGAATGCACTGATTAATTGGCAGTAGCAGAATAGCTCCATGTTTTGGTATCTGTTCCTTCATGATAAATCTTCCAGCTGCTCTTGGCCTTTTTAATTCGCACTGAGAATTTTTATTCATCCAGACTGGAACCAAGATCTCCCCTCCCTGATGACTTTACCTACTGAGATGTGCCAATACCCAGCTCAGAGCTCCCTCCAAGCCCATTTTCTCCTGTGCATTTAATGTTTATTTGGGGCTTCTCCTTGCCTTGCCATCATCCCCTCCCCAGTTATTTGGTTGGATTTGGGGTCAGGATTCAGGGCAGTGCCTGTTCCTTCTTGTCACCAGCCTGTGGCACAGTGATCAATGCTGCAGGACCTGGCTCGTGCTCCTCGTGCTGGTGTGGTCCCAAACCCACCTCTAAATCTGGGCAGAGCCTCATTTCTGCTTCCAAATTACCTTTTTTAAATCCTCAGGGCATGAACTGGAGCACCAGGGGACACAGGACCCTGCCCCACAAGGGCTTCACCACAGGCTCCAGTCTCTTGCTGAGACTCAGAGTTCAGGATTAGGCTCTGCCATTGGTGCTAAGAACTGCAGAAACCCCACAAATTCAGCACAAAATACATCCCAAATCTGACAGGCAGCAGGGATTCTCCAGCAAGGGACTGAACCAAAAGGGATTTGGGGACAGGAGAATTAAGGGATGCCAGAAATTTATAGTGTGTGTGAAAACAGAAGGAACTGTGGCAATGAATCCCTTATTAAAAGCAGATTTTAATTCCTTTAAGAATTAGCATCATAGGTATATTTGCAGGAAGTAGACCTCCAGAAATTAGGAAATAAATAAATAAGTGACAAGTACAAAGTACAGCTGCTGCTAGAAAAGGAGCTGTGCTGTATTAAAAAGCACTTGAACATTTATTTTATTCTCCTGTTACTGAAAGCATGGGAAAAAGTAATTAACTTGAAAATAGAGAGCATCAATAGAGGGAGATTCATCCTAAAAGGGAGGTTGAAGTTGTGAAACCTGACTAATTCTAAAAGTTAGCCAGTCATGCTGTTCATTTGAGATCTTATCATAGTCTATAACTAATAAAATCTATTTTATAACTAATATAAAAATTCATTGTGGAATTGAGTGTCATTGACATTTTAAATGCATCATTCTACAAGAAATGAATATTTCACAGGCAGCTTCTCTTCAAGTTTCCCCCAAAATTCCAGAGATGGAATAGAGCCCAGGACATTTGCTGGAAGTATTCTGATCTTTCCTCATCCTCAAACAAGATTTCCTCTGCTCTCTGAGATGAATTGCTCCAAGCTGATGCAAACCTTAGGGGGATCCAAAGCTAGCTGAGCTTTTCCCAGGGTTCAGACAGTCCCTAAACCGAGAGGTGGATGCAGATGAAGGCAGACCAGCAGCACTTTCACTTTCTTTTATTCCCCTCTCAGTGTCAAAGCTCCATTGCCTCTAACCTTTATAATATTTCTATAATTTAGCTTTCTTTGCTGTCATAATCCCTGGCTGTCTTCCCCTTCCCTGAAATACTTTCCTCATCCACTTTGCCTCCTGGGAAAAGATCAGAAGGATTTGGATACTTCAGCAGCACTAAAAAAAAAAAAAACAGGCCATTATTTCATTGTGCTACTCAGAGAATATAAAAGGAATTGCACTCCTAATAGCTTCCTGTCTCCTCATGGATTATTTCTTGTTGGAAAAGAGGGAAACAGATGCCACTGGGACATGAGCACATTCCTTTTTCTGAGTCTCATTTCACCCAGGATGGACCTAATGGTTATTGCCAAGGGAATTCCAAAGCCTTCCCTCGCCTGCATCCCATTTCCCTCCCTTCCCATGCACACACCCCCCTTCCCCAAATACTGAATAAAAATCGACTTTAAACATGAACACAAGCTCATTAAAAAGGTCTCAGTTGCTGGAACTCTGTTCCCTCAATCTTTTCTAAGCATTCATCATTCATTTTACAGGTTCATTCTAATACCTGAGATAATCTTGATGGTTTTTATCCTCTTCTCACTTGTGCTGTTTTTGCACAACAATTCTATGTGGCAGTCAGTAAAGAGCAGAGACAACTCTTGATTCCCTGCAGAAAAGCATGCAAAGGCTGAGGTTCATTGTCCTCTCTGTTGTGTGTGAGAAATCAAAGTGGTGAAGGCAATAGGGAAGCAATTCCCTAATTTTTCCCCTGCAGGCTGGGAAGCATCCTCAGCTTGGATCAGACTGATGCTGGGGTCAGGACTGGAGCTCTGCTTGTAATCAGCTCACCACAATATTGGGGAAAAAAAAGCCTGGAGGAATGTTGGGGCTGACTCCAAATGTAGCATTTTATTCCAGAAAAGCATTAAAGGAAAAAAAAAAAAAAAAGGGGGGGGGGGAAAGATGGGGATAAAAATGGTTTAAAATATATTGTGTTGCTTTGGAATTAGACCTCTTGAAGCACAGTGGGGTCTTTGGGGTTTTTGCTAAAATCCAATGACCTTGGTAAAGCTAAAGCAATTCTACAAAAGTTGTCCTTGAGAGCACTCAGGAGGAGAAGGGCTGGGGAGCCCCAGTCCCCTGAAGAAGAAGCTTGGCAGGAAGAGAAGTCCAAGTGTCTCAGTGCTTGGTGACACATCCTGGTGACCAGTGTGGGCATTTTGCAAGCTCAGCTGTGTCTTTCTAAGAAACAGAATTTCAGTGCCCCCCTTCTGAAGGAAAAGATGTTTTAGAGTGTCCTCTTCCTGTCCCCAGCCCTTAGGTACAAGCATGGTACAACTGTCCCAGTGCTGGTGTCACTTAAGGACAAGGTTTTCACTCTGGAAATGGGCGAGATGGGAAGGTGAAGCCATCTCCATTGCTTCCTAGTGCCAGGAGACTCAGCCTTGAGGAGGGACAGCTCATCCTTTGGGGTCTGACCCACAGCCAGCACCCCCAGGCACAGCTTACACTGTCAAGATCTTCCTAGAGCACCCTTGGCTTTCAGCCCTGGCAGCTCAGATCTGGACACCCAGTGGGAAAATACCACTGGACAGTTGTCCTGCCGCCCATTCAGCTCAGTTAGCAAGCTGTGAAATAAGAACATTTCTGCCCCAGCGTTTTGCTCAAACTGTTTAAATTCCTCCCCCTTTGGAGCAGAGATTTCCTGCTCCATCCACACCCCTGGCCGTGGCAACCTCACCCACCCTCCTCTCCCTCTCTCTCCCTGGTGCAGTGAAGAAGCAGGACCTGGCCAGCGCCGTGGGGAGCCACCTGCCCATCCTGCAGTGGGAAGACAAGCGAGGCCTGGCCTTCACCAAGAACAACCTGAGTTATTCCAGCAACGCCCTGGTGATTCCTGTGTCGGGGGACTACTATGTGTACGCTCAGGTCACGTTCCGAGGGCCCGTTGAGAGCAGCCACAAGACCAGCTCTGTCACTGAGATCATCACCAAGGTCACTGACAGCTACCCCGAGCCCACCCAGCTGCTGATGGGCACCAAGACCCTCAGTGAGAACGGCAATGGTTGGTTCCAGCCCATTTATTTGGGCGCTGTTGTCTCCTTGGAGGTGGGAGACAAGCTGATGGTCAATGTGAGTGACATCAAGCTGGTGGATTACACCAAGGAGCACAAAACTTTCTTTGGGGCCTTTCTGCTGTAGGGCTCTGGCAGCAGCTGGTGGGAGATCCCTCCAGGGTCATCGAGGGGATCTTGATGGATTTTGGTTTTGTGGGTGCGTGTTGGGATGAGATCTCTGCCGTTTTCCTTCTTCTTCTTCTTCTTCTTCTTCTTCTTCTTCTTCTTCTTCTTCTTCTGTGCCACCACTCCCCTGCAGCTCGCTAGAGCCTTAATTTAATGGGTAGGGAAAGGTGAAGCTGCAGGTTGAAGTGAAATAACCTCCCAAAAAAACCAACAAAAACCAACCAAAAACTAACTCAAAAAACCCCCAAAAAACCAAAAAAACCCACCCCAAAACAACAACAACAACAAAAACAACACCCCAAAACAACAAAACAAACAAACAAAAAGCAACAAAAAAAAACCACTCGAAAATATCCCCAAATAAACAAAGAAAAGCCAAAACAGAAAAATGAAAGTCATATTGGAGGAGGGGGGGGAAATGTATTTTTGAAAGCAAAAGTTGAAAGTTCTTCAAAACTTTGTAAGCTAAAGAGGAATGTTTGATACTTGTGGGTAGGAAGTTTCCTCTTGAATATTGAGCTAGGCTACGTCACTAATTCCACCTTCAATGTACAATTTCCTCAGCTCCAAAAAAAAAAAAAAAGGGTTTTTGAGCTTTCTCCAGCACTTCTGGTATAGTTTTGCATGACCCTTCTTCAGATTCTCCTTTCTAAAAGGTAATTTACTTCTCATAATTTCCTTATGAATACATTTACTCAGTACTTTGCACTAACATAAAGCTCAGGTTAATAATTAACTGCTTAATTAATCCCTTCCGACTTCCCTGTAAAGTAGATTAAAATTATGTCTTGTGCTTTGCAGCAGCTACTTGAGATTTTTGGTTTTTCCAAAAAAATTGTTTACAGTTCTCTAAGTCCATATACAGCCTCAAAATATTCTGGAAAAGATCTAGGGAACTCACAAAACACTTTCTGTTTCAGCATGGAAGTGGAATGTCCCCTCCAGGTCCTAACTTTAGGATAACAGAAAAAAAAAAAAAAAAAAAACAAAACAAAAAAAAAAAACAGGGTAGAGAGAGAGACACGGAGCAAAATTTTGCACGGTTTTAAATCAGCCACCGAAATTTTGGGAGAAAACCTCTGCAATGTTTTGCTTTCCATTATATTTAATGCAAAGCAAATGCAACTGAAGAAATCACTGCCTGGGCTCCAGCCACAGCTGATGGTGGCCTCTGACCCCAAGGGACTCCCCAGCCTTGCCCTGGGTGAAGGTTGGCCACCAGCTGTCCCCACACAAGGCTCAATGATCCAAAGACACGACCCTGGTGGAGCTCAGGGCTGTTGAACCTTGCACTTACTCATTTCCACAGATCTTTCTGCCTCTCAGGGAAATTCCCATTTCCCCCTCCCCTCCCACAGCAAACACATCTCCAGCAGTGGCTCAGGACCCTCACGGATTTGGACTTTACACCCTGAGCAGCCCAGAGGTCTCACAGCCAAGCACCCGCCCCCCAGCCACCTCCAGGCTCCCCTCTCTGCAGCTCTTCCCTGCCTTCACCTCCTTGGATTTCCTCCATTTCTCCACTTCTCGCCCAGAAATGACAGCAAGGCTTTGTTGCCTGAGCTGATGTTTCCACTCAGAGCCGTGGTGGAGCCCCAGGTCCTCCCATCAGCAGTGGGGAATTGCAGCACTGGGGGTGAGGAGCTGGGTCTGGGCACAGGCTTTGTAGTGGGGACAACCCTGTCTGAGGTCCTGCAGCTTTGTCCATGGCAAGCCCCTTCCCACCAGGAGACCTTTTATTGCTCTGGGAAGATCGGCTTGAGCTGACAAGAAGTCAGTGGGGCAGCTGGAGCAGGGAGAGAGGCCAAGGAGATTGGGAAGGGAGGAGAGGAGCAGAGCAGGAGGAGGGAAGGTCCAGGCAGCACCAGGATCTCTTCATTGGTGTAAGGACCTTCCTGCTGACGTGGTAGGTCTTTTGTGGTAAATCATCTCAAAACGGTGGCTTTTTGCCCATTACTCCCTATCCTGCAGTTCCTGGATCCCACAGTCTCAGTCCTTCCCTGTTTTAGGCACATCGCAACAGCCAGGACTTTGTCACCCTGCCCTGCCCTCTATTCCTGCTTCCAGATTTTCCTTGAGTCTCATCACTGAGTGTTGGCCCCTGACATAACTCTGCCTATTAGGGGACCTTGACAAATTTCCTGCCTCAAAACCTCATCCCAGTTTGGCTTCCCATCCTTTCTTTGACTCATCCTTCACCTTCCCCACATCCACATCTCAGCTGTTCTCTTGAGCCCTTGCTCCCTCCTGCCTTCCTGGCCCTGTCCATTAGGTGCAAGGACACTTCTTTGTCCAAATGCCATTTTTTACACTCAATTTCTCCAGCCCACAAAGAAAACTGACATCTCAAAATAGGTTTGGATTGGAGAAAGTAAATTTAATTATCCTGCAGGCAGATGGAAACACTCTGAGTCAAGGGATCCTCCTATGCCTTAATGATCCAGATCACTTCCATCTTTGAGTCCTTATTCCTGTTTTATCTCCACCTGCTCATCCTAGTTTTTTAAGCTGGGTCTGGAGCAGTTATTCCCCAGTTATCCATTCAGTGCTTTGCACACACGACCTCAGTCTTGTGCTGGTGATCCAGCTCCTTTTCAGGGCTCTTCCTCCCGCTCAGAGACCCCCTCCACCAGGATAAATCTGGTGAAATCCTCCACTCTTGGCACTTCTAGGCAAAATTACTCCCAGTGAAACCCTGAGACTTTCCATATCTCAAATTTTGTGAAGTGTTCCCTCAACACCTCACGCTGAGTCTTTGATCATTTGGTTGTGTGCCCAAAACAGGACCTGACCTCATGAAAACACAAAATCTGCAGCTTTTGGAACACGTAGAGCACTTTAGGTGACCAGCACACCAAACAACGTGGTCAGTCTCATAAAGGAAGATTTGAAATCATCTTTCCAAGACAGGTGATTGCCAGCAACTAGGCAGGAGAGCTTCTGCAAAGAACAAAATAGGGTGAATTTGGCTTACCCTTGGAGGAAATTGGAGGGGAAATTCTCTCTATTCTGAAATAATTACAGTAATTCAGAAAGCTTCTCTTTTCTACGAATGAGCTGATCATTCTGAGGGCACAAGGCAATCCTGACAGGCTGGGACAGCAGATTTCCAGGGAAACTGTATCCCAAGGCATCATCACTCAATCCTGGTGTGCTGAACGATGGGAACTGTGAGGGCTGGGGCAGAGGAGTGGGGAATGCAGCATTTGGCAGTCAAAGAGTCTTCTGTGGGATATACACACACCTTTTTTTTTTTTTTTTTTTTTTGGTGGATATTCCACAGAAGTCCCCAGAAGTTCCATTGGCAATAATGAGCCTTTTCTAGCACATAATCTGTGTCCACTGCACACTAAAGATGAATTTCACCAGCAAAACTTTGCCCGCTGCAGCTCCATTGGTGTGATTCTCCTGATCCATAACCCATAGAAATATTTATTTTAGTCCAGGTAGAGTTTTTGCACCCCATTACCCACATGAGCTTTGAGCACGTTTAGCACACATTTTATAGGACATAAAAAAATATATGTGGTATCACTTGTTTTAAAGTGGTGCAGGCATATTGATCCCCACATGTATCCTCATGGAAATTCTCTATATTCCCTTTTTTCCCCCTTTTCAGTGCTAGTAATGTTACTGTAACAGTGACCAGCACATAAAGTAAGTGTTCAGGGGCTGATTCTGGCCCTGTTTTATATTAGATAAGTCAAAGACATGAGGTGGAGCCACTTTAGTGAGACCAAAGTCAAGCTTAAAGGGAAATATCTCCAACAGACCGAACCTAAACTGTGGATTCTCCGATTTTTAATCTTTTTTTAAGTTAAATAAGGACACAAGTGTTCTCAGAAACTTGTGTTTGTTGAGTTAGAAAATGTAAATCATTTCTGGAGATGTGAAAATGCCCAGGCATCAGCATTTTCAATTAAATGAGAAGCTGATGAGATCTGGTCATGGGAAGCAGTGACCTTAAAGTCTGTGGTCAAGCTGAACATGTGCTTTGTTTTGGGAGGGGCTGTGAAACTAAAACCATTATCAGGAAAAAAAAAAAGGAATCTGGAGAAAAAAGGGTGAAATAGGCAACTTGGGCAAAATGAGATTAAACATATGATTTTAGGTTTTGACCCTTCAATTTCTTAGGAAAAAGAACCCAAAAGCACTTTTCAGAACAAAACCACTGAAAGAAGAAGTATCAAATTATTATTATTATTATTATTTAACAACTGCTCAAATTATTCCTGATCTTAGGAGTTGTCTTCTTCCCTAATCTTCTTCATCACCAAAAAAACTAACACTAAGCACACCCCAAATTCATCAAAGAGTTCATTACCCACCACTTCCTTTCCCCTTAGAAACTGAATATTGATAAATAAGCATTAACTTTCTCTCCATGTACACGCAGAAGTAAATTTAGGACATTTTAATTAAGGTATAAAGAAAACAGCTCCAATCCTGCCAACATTTATTTGTGCTGAGCATAGCCCCGAGGGGAAGGGGATCATGGTAAAAACCAGCTCCTGTTTGGTGGATGGGAGGAGTAAAACCTGCATGCCTCAAATTAAAAGGGGATAGAAAGTTTTAATTGTGTTTATCCTCAGCTCCATCATGGTTTGGAGCAATCTTCCAAATCAAGGAGTGACTGCAGGGACTGTCCAGCACAGTTGGCAGGATCAGTGTCCAAAGGGTGTCAAATTTCACCCAAAAAGATGCTGCTGAGATGATTTTTGGCAGGGGATGTGATGATCAAACGTCTCTACAAAGGGGGTCCCCAACCAAGCCCAACAGATTTAGGAATTCACTTGAAAATTTCAACACAATATTCCAGAATTTTGAAGGAATCTTGTTTTTTCACCCCTCTATGGCACAACTGACCACCCTGTCCTTTGTTTTATTTGTCTTGTGAGTGGCCCATCATTTCAGGCGAGAAATGAGGAGAGAATTCGTTCTTTAGAAGAATCAGAAAATGTCAAGGATCTTTGCCCGATGTGGGTGTTACACACCAGTAATAGCATTTTGCTATTGTAAGGGATTCTCTAGAAGGGATTGTCTTTTGTCTTGTGCCTCAGCACTGAGATGTATCTTTACCACAAGAACTGACTTAGCTTCTTTATATATTCCCAAGTTTTATGATAATAAAAATGCAACTGAACGAATGTGACCACTTTGGATCCCAGTCCCTTCCCAAAACACTAATCACAATTAAGAGTGACCAGTTAATGCAGCCAGGCAGTGCTGATGTGTAAGAAACCAGTTTGATTGTGTGTAAATGTGTGAATAATCATTATTTTATGCAGATAGAGGTCCCTCAGCAGAGCAAAGTCAGGCCCAGACTTTCCCCTGGGAATTTAGAGATGCTTGCACTTTGTAAGGCAAAAACCATACACAAAAACACCTCAGCATCTTGGGAATTCCATGTTCCCAATTGCTCAGCTCCTGGCTGGCAGGTACAACCCCACCAGGAAATTCTGGCCAAATGAGAGTCGAAGTGAAGGCAGCAGAGCCCTGGGCACCCCTCACCCTGTTCCAGCTCCAGCTTGGCTGTCCTCACCCTCCCAGCAGAGCAGCAGCATCCCCTGGCTATTTATTCCCCATCCTGGCTGCTGTTATCTTCAATTTCTCTGCTGCCAAGAATGCAATTCCTTTCCACCAGCAGAACTGAGAGAGTCTCCCATTTGCCATATTATTTCTTATTCTCAAAATGTGTTTCGTTTTCCTGGCTTGAACTCGGAGTATCACATCTAAATTGCTTCAGAAGAGGTTTCTGGGGAAGGGCTCTGTGGTCTGCCTCCAGGAAGGTTTTCACTGGAATACTCTGATGGAGGACATTTGTTTCCCCTGCTTTCCACGCTCTTGCAGATCCCTGAGAGGTTTTGTTAGCAGCCTCTGTAGATCAGCCAGGAGTTGATTAGACAGTGGGAATCAGGCTGCTTTCCCCTGTGACACCAAAAAGATGTTACTGTTATGTTGGGTTTTTTCCCTTTTTAATCCAATAACTACCTCACATTTAGCAAACGCAAAACAGACTTTTATTATTATTATTATTTTCTCTTTTAACTTGAGCAGAGCAGAATTCAATTTCACCGCCATTCTACTCCGTGCTTTGCACATTTAGGGTAATAACTTGAGATTCTTCGTGGTCTAAACACACAGAGTGTGAGCATTGTGCTGCATTTTGGGCTTCCTTTAATCATATCAAAGGTGTCTGGTCTCAGTAAATCCAGGCTCCTTCTGGAGAGTGGAGGGGGAGAGAGGCACATCCCTGGAAGGCTGCACATCCTAGGGAAGGTGGGGATAACTGAGGTGCTTCTCTCCCAGGCTGGAGAGGGATTTTGGTGGTGTTTTTCTGGGTAAAGATGACCCAAGCAGCTGGTGAAAGGGAAAACCCCACTGCTGTCACTGTGGGGTGCATGGATAAATCTTTGTGGGGAGGGTTCCTGCAGGGTTTAATGCTAAATACAGACGTGGACACAAATCCTGAAGGGAGGGTGGCCTCACCCTCATCCTGGAATGTCACTCTAGGAAATCCATCCTGCAGAGCAGGACACTCCCCACAGGAGCTGGACATTCCCAGCTCTCCCTGCTGGCAGTGATCCAACCACAGCTGGCTTGACCCCTCTCAGCCCTGTCCCCCTTTTCCCAGCTGGGGACAAGATCCCAGGGAGCACATCCAGCTTTGGGGTTTTCTTTGTTGAGCTTTTATCCTGGTGGAGGATGCAGCATGAGCTGAGATGAACTGGAAATGATTTTCCCTCCCAGGAAGGCCCAACCCTATAAAAATCCCAGCTGATGGGCAGGGATGTGTTTCCCACCCCCCTCAGCTTCCAGACAGGGTCCCAAAGGAAACGAGAGCTCCACTTCCATTTCTTGGTGAGTCCTGGTGCCAGCACTGGGTTCAGTTCTCTCACAGAGCATGAACTTTGCAGTGACACTTCCAAAGTCCCATTTCCTGATTGTTAAATCCCTTGGAACAACATGAAAATCATTGTCTGGGAGATCATAACCCAGTTTATTAAGCAACATAAGTCAGCAGTGTACGGGTTTTTTGCTGAATTATGAACTAAAATAGCTTTCCAGCTGCTCTCATTCTTGCACAAATCTCCTTATGTTCTGCCATTGATTGTAGAGTTTTATATTAAAACGTCAAAAAGAAGGCACTGAAAAGGTTTGCTGCATATTTATTGGTACTGTACATAGAGATGTCTTAATTTTATGGAAGAGAAATTGTAATATTCATGGTATAAAGTTTAGATCTATTATACTTGATGCTATTTCTCTGGGAAATTAAGTTTATAGGTGGTTCTTTAAAATGTTCTTTATGTCTTAAAGCGAAAAAATAAAATTAATTGGATTCATATTTATTCCTGAGTGGTTTTTTTAATTCTAGTAAGCACCCACCAAGTGCTCTATTCACAGCTGGGAAGGGCAGACATTTCCCCATGTCAAAGTTTATCGTGTGTTATAAATGTCTAGGATTGGGGGTTTTTATATAAACTATTAATTCAGAATACACACAGAAAATGAGTAATCCTGGCATTTCCAGAGCAGTGAAATTAAACCCTATTCATGCAAGGACAAGGTTCAGACATTTCCATGAGCCTTTAAGGGCTTTAGAGAATTTTGTTCCAGTCTCATCTGATTGAGTAATTTTCAATTACACAGCTTCCTTTTTCAGTGTCTAGACACAACTGAACCTCACCTACATTTCTAAGGGTGCCCAAGTCTCATTTCTAAGGGTATCCACTAAAAAAAAAAAAAAAAAAAAAAAACCCAAATAAAGTACCCTGCTTTTGAATGAAAAACTCCCATTTAAATGCTTTTCACTCAACAATAAGGAGATATTTAGTAAAACCTTGCTGTGTTTTGGGATTTCTTTAGAATTTAAGAACACTGGAACAGAACAGGCTTTATGATTCACAAAATAAGCCTTTATGGGGATTAACCAAATTGCTAATTCTCACAATAGGCTCCATTGGCCTGAGACCATCAATTGCTATTTCTGTAAACAAAAACAAAAAACCACCAACGGGACAAATTAATTCTGTTTTCTGCAGTAGCAGATTTGGCTGATGGACGTCAGCCAAAGGAGCAGGGGTGGCTGCAAGCTGCAGACTGGAATTTGGGGCTTCTTCCAGAGCCTGACAGTGATGGGCTGACTCTGTCAGGGACCCTCTCCCTTCCTCAGCTGATTGCAGAGGTCTCAGAAGTAGGAATCACACCCTGGCCCTCATTTCCCACTCCTGTTGTGGTGGGAAGACGTTTGTAGCATTTCCCAGAAGCAGAGCCTGAGGTTGGCTCCTGCACCAGCCCTCAGGGCTGTCTCCTTTCAACATCTGGCACAAAGCTCCCTCCCCTCCTCCCCATCTGATGAGAATAAACTCATTAATTCAGAGCTAGAGCACTGCCAGGAGGGGAAGGGGCTCAGCAGTCCGTGCTGGTGGCCCAGGCTCCACAGGCACAGCACCACCTCACCAGGGCTGGGTTCATCCTGCAGACTGTGGAGGCACATTCCTGCCTGCAGGGGAAGGGATCCATCACCAGGCAAACCTCTGCCAGGTGGGAAATCACACAACCCAGAGCTTCTCCCCTTCTCCCAGCCGGGAAATCCTTCCAGAGGGGCACTGCTCGTGGCCCTTCAGCAAGATGACTTCACTGGGTGAAGAAAAGGAAGTGGGGCATCTGTATGGAAATCAGGGGAATCTCTAGAGCAAAACCAAAGAGATATGAAACAGCTTTTTGTTCTAGAAGTGAGGCTGTTCCTGTCTGCTGCCAGATTATGTGGTGAGAAAGTAGGAAAGGTGTCACAGCATGAGCAAAACTCCAGTATCTGTGTGCAAATCTGGAACCACAGTCCCTGGAGCTCTCACTACCTCACACACGGTGGCAGCTCATTGGTTTCCCTTCAGAATGTTTCCCTTTATAACTCTTTAATAGAGGAGATGGGCTAAGGAGGATGGATTCACCCACTGGCTGCAGCCAATTCTCACAGGATTTAAAAGCTTTGGAGCCATCAGTGTGGCACACTTGGTCAATCTTATCCTGACCTGTATAAAGAGGAGAGTAGAGAGTCATTGCCCCCTTCCTGGGCACTGCTGGCACCTCAGGTGCTGTGTCCAGTTCTGAGCCCTCCTGGCAAGGGAAGGACCCTGAGGGGCTGGAGCGTGTCCAGGGAAGGGAACAGAGCTGGGAAGGGGCTGGAGCCCCAGGAGAGGCTGAGGGAGCTGGGAAGGGGCTCAGCCTGGAGAAAAGGAGGCTCAGGGGGACCTTGTGGCTCTGCACAGCTCCTGACAGGAGGGGACAGCCAGGGGGGTCGGGCTCTGCTCCAGGGAACAGGGACAGGAGGAGAGGGAACGGCCTCAGGCTGGGCTAGGGCAGGCTCAGGGCGGGCAGCAGCAGGAATTTCCTCATGGAAAGGGTGCTCAGGGATAGGAAGGGGCTGCCCAGGGCAATGATGAAATCACAGTCCCTGGAGATGTTTAAGGAATTCCTGGAGTTGGCACTCAGAGCTCTGGGCTGGGGACAAGGTGGGGATCAGGCACAGCTTGGACTCGATGAAGTCTTTTCCAACATTAATAATTCTGTGATTCCTGACCCTCTATGGACATAAACCACAGTTCAAGATTCATTCATTAGACAGGTTCTGTTGAGCAAATCTGTTATTCCTTTCTCCAGCTTCTAAATCCCAATCCCAGTTTCCAGAAGACATTTACACACCCATCCAAAGCCACGTGTGTGACCACAAACCATTTGTTTGGCAAGCACAGCTTACTCTGGGATGATTTTCCTGCCTCAGTGGGATTCCATGGGGTCAAGTTTTTGGGCTGGAATTGTAGCAATGACACCACGGTTTTTCAAAGAGCTTTGACTTTATTTGTGCCTCTGGCACGTTCCCAAGATGTAGCTGAGCAAAGCCTCGCTGTTTTGAGGAAAACTGTTGGGTAAAGAAGAGCTGCTCTCAGACTTGCAACAGGGAATTTCCACATCCATCCTTCCTTCCCAGAGAGGTCTGACAGCATCACTGGGTGGATCTCCCAGGGCATGAGGCAAACTGTCCTGCCACACCAGCTCCTGCCCTGCTCCTGCTGGAAAATCCCAGCGGGAGACTCCAGGCTGGGCACGGCCGTGGCAGCAGTGCCACCAGGGCCTGCTCAGCTGCACTCCCCTTTCCTCCACTTCCACAGCCCGGGGCACACCTCTGCTCACCCACAGCCAAAGGAAGGAGACACCAGGAAGGCTCCTGGGCCATCCCAGGCAGTTCTGAGCTGTGCCACTTCTCCTCTTGCCCTTTGAGCAGGTGCAAGCTGATGCCTTGACATTTGAGCTTTTTTATTTTTCAGATCCTGTAGTGCATTTAGTGCATAACTCTGAACTCCAGACAGAGTGTTACTAAGCTCCCTTCACATTTTGGTCAGACAAAACAATCCTTCTAAGCCTGAGAACCAAGGACACCCTCTGCCTCAGACCCCAAAAAGTACAAACAAAAGTGAATTTAGGGGGAACAAACTGGGGGTAAATGACTTCATTACCTGAAGCTGTAATTGGAGGATTAACCTCTGATATGTAAATGGACCAAACTTATAATTGTCTGAAAAACTCCTGACCATTGTCCATCCTGGGTGTAGTCCCTTGGGAGGCCTCATCTTCCCTTAATGTACATGAAGGTCCTCCATTAAATATATCCACTTCCATATTTTTAACTTTTTCTGGCCTCTGTTTCTAGGTAGTCCTGCTGCAGAGCTCCAAATGCTAAAGCTCAGTCTCTTGGTTTCATCATTAATGGGTTTATGCCCATCCTCTGGTAGGATAAGACCAATAATTTCTGTGTTGGAGCTGTGGCTCCTCAAGATAATCTCTGCTCAGTTCTCCCTCTGCTATCCCTACAGAAGGAACTGCATCCCCAGGTGTCCCTCTGCTCCCATACAGGACACCCTTTCTTTGCAGTAGACGATAAAAATTACATTATTTTGCCTTCATCTTACATTTGGGCCTGTCTGATGTCAGAGGTGGTGGAAACTAATCAAGGCTCATTCATTTAGGTTGATTTTTACACAGCTTGGAAATCAGCAGAAGGTTAACTACTTCAGCTGAAGCTTCACTAAACACACCCAGTCCTCTCCAAGAGCCCTCACCAGCCCCAGGAATCACTACCCAGCATCTGGGAACATTGCACCTCCAGTGGCTTCTCCCAGTTTGGGAGCAAGCAACTTTCTGCCACTCAGAGACAAAAAACCTCCAAGAATATTTTAGTCTACTTCAAGCACAGTCCAGTCAGGAGCACACTCAGCTCAGGGTTCTCCTCCAAAGACACCACCTGGGCAAAATCACAGGCTGATGTGAGGAGGGAGTAAGTTTAATGGAAAAATATTTCCTGGGGCATGTTTTTCTGCCCCAAACCAAGGTTTGTTTTCACCATCCCTGAGAGAAGGATCCCACAGAGCTGGTATCCCTGCTCCCCAGGCAGCCTGCTGGGACTGACACAAGCCAGGCTGCCAGCCTGAGCATTCCCCCAGGAAATCAGGGGCTGGAGATCCTTACAGACATGGGGAACATACTAAAAGATCAGACCAGGGGAGCGTGGAGGCCAGGACTTGAACAGCAGCGGTGGGAGATGTTGTTTAAGGAACACAGGAGGGGCTGAGGGCTGCTTGCCTCCTTTCCCGCCACACCCACCTGAAACATAAACTTTAAGAGATTTAGAGATTTTAGAGGAGCTAAGATTTTAGTTAGAGATAACCCTTACTAGAGTTAACTAAAATAAAGGGATTCTGTAAGTAGGCCTCGATGAAGTTAAGAGTTAGTAGTTAACTAATAATTGATTGCTTGTCAACACAATGTTCAGTTAGCTGGGTTTATAATGAAGAATATAGAAACTGACAAATAGCTTTTAGGAACATGAGACAATTGTGGGCCTCCTCTGTTCTGAACCAATTGAAGACAGGGAATGGGAGTTCTGCCAAGGTTCATTTGTCATATTTGCATTGAAAAGGTAGAAAGGTCAGAATGAGGAAGACTTCATTTACTTCCTCATTTTGGGACCCCTCCCCATGAAAGGGACCACCGACCCATTTCAAGGAACAAACTACGCATGCTTAACAGCTTTGGGAATGATTAGCACATGGAGCGAGGAATGGGATGTACTAAATGATGAATATGTATTTGTATTTTGGGTATTCAATTCTGGTGTGGATAAAAGGACTCTGTAATCATTGGAAAGGTGCAGTGTGTATTTGGGAGCTGTCCCGCACGCTGCCCGGCGCCGCAATGAACATACACTTTCTAACTTCAAACTGTTAGAGAGCTTTTGTCCGTCACAGTTGGAATTTCGGTGCTAGCTCAATATCCATATTTCTTTAATAAATCACACCTCTGCCCCAGCCATGATTCCAGAGGTGCATCCACACCTATCCCCCAGTATTAAACTCCCAGTTAACAGCCTCAGCACTCTCTAACCAAGCTGGCATTACCTGTTCCTCCAGCTTCCTCTAACAGATTCCTTTAATTCTTTGCCCACTGCATGAGAACACTCTCACCTGTTTCAGCCTGAAGATGGGAAGAGCCCTGGAGCTGCAGCCCTCCCCTGGAGCACTTGGGATCGGTCTGGGACAGGTTCTCCCTCTCGGCTGGAGCTCTGGAACACGGCAGCTGAGTGTCAGCACCCGTGTTCCCTGCTGCTCATCACTCAGCAGCCTGTGCCACGTGAAAGAAACCTCAGCAGAGCCACAAGGAATCTTCTCTCCCTCCCCTGCACACACAGGGGCCACTCTGTTTGTCTTCTTGGCTACCAGAGCCATCCTGGAGCCACAGGAATCAGCAGGGAGGCCAATAACCCACAGAGCTGGCTCCCTGCACTGCCTCAGCAGCCCTGGGTCAGAGGAACACCCTTAGACTTGGGATGAGTAAGGGACAGCACAGCCAGTTCCAGACTCGGGCAAATGACACTGAATGAGAGATGTGCTCTTACCCTGCCATTCCCCCATTGTAATATCATCAATCTCTGCTCTGTGAGACAGAGAGAAAACAGAGAGCGACCAGGACATTGCTACCCTGTCGCTCTTCTCCCCTTTGGTGGCTTCCCAGCTGGCTCTGCAGCAAAAATCCATATTCCTTACTTGCTTTCCCTTTTTTCCCATTCACAGAGCCAGGAGACCACCCAGTTCTTGGAGAGGCAGCTCCAAGGATTAGGGAGGAGCGTGGCAGGAGGCTGCTCCCAGCCCAGCTTCCCATAGCAGGGATTTACAAGGAACTCCAGCAGTGCCAGCAGCTGGCTCAAAGAATAGAGCCACAACTCCTCACCCCAGTGGTATTTAACTGGAAATGGACCAGGGAAAGTCTTTGGCTGCAGCAGCAAAGCCCTCAGTCCATTCAGAGGCACAGGAGACAGGAAATATCCCAGTCATGAGCCTGAATGGGTTTCATCTGGGTATTTGAAGGAGCCAGAATTAACTGAGCTGTTAAAAAAAAATTAAAAATAGATGACCATGAGGAGTCAGAGTGCCTCAGCTTCCCTCACAACCACCCCAAATAGGACATTAACACACATTGGTTTGGGTTGGATGGGATCTTAAATCCCATCCCATTCCACCCCCTGCCCTATGGGATATTCCCAATATCCCATCCAAATCTCCCCTTTCCCAGCGGGAAGCCATTCCCTGTGTCCTGTCCCTCCATCCCTTGTCCCCAGTCCCTCCCCAGCTCTCCTGGAGCCCCTTTAGGCCCTGCAAGGGGTTCTGAGCTCTCCCAGTCTGGCTCCAGAGGAGAGATGTTCTGCCTCAGTTTCCCCCTGTACCTTCACACCCAGATCACCCTAAAACACCTCCTGGGCTGCAACACCCCACCCCAACCCATTCTCCCCTTCTTATTCCTCTCCATTGCACCTGCAGGAGCAGGGCAAGGCCAAAGGGCTCAATTAGCTCTCATTAATGGGGTCAATTAGCTCTCATTAACACCTTCTTGACCACAGCAGCTGCCACCCCCTGTCAGCCCCCTGAGGTGTGTCCCTGCCCTGGCAGGATTTCCCCAAATCTCTACTCTGCACCCTCCTCTGCAGGAAAATACTCCAATGGCAAACTCCCAGTGAGACGCTCAAACACAGCCTTGGCCTTCCCATGCTCTCCTGAAGACCCAGGGTCGCCCTCTCCCACCAGGAGCAGCCAGCTCCCATTCCCTTTGAAGCCATGTGAGGGCTGCCCTGGAGCAGAGACTGGGCAGAGCTAAAGAATAAAGCAGGGATTTATTCAAAGGCCTCCATGGATCCACCTTGGGCAGCACCAGAGCCCAGCCAGGGCTGCACCCAAGAGGAACCAAAATGGTCCCAAAATGCACGAGCGCTCCCGGGGGCTCTCACTGGGATCAGCTCTGCTCCATTTGCACCTTGCAGTTCATTGTCCCATTCCAGCTTTAGCCCATGCACTCCCATCCTGCTTGTTTTTCTCTCTCCAGCCCACGCTGTTTGTGCTCCTGGGCCTGAGCTTTGGATCATTTGTCCTTGGTGCCCAGCTGGAGCAGGAATTGTTTTGTCTCCCTGCTTTGTGCACAGAGCTCACCATCCCCTCATGTGAAGCCCAGACCCACAGACTAAAGCAGCTCAGAATGTGAAAAATAGAAAAGCTAAACCTGAGGCATCACCTTCATTGCTTTTCTGCCCCCATGCTGGCTCTGCTTTGGGTGAGGTGGAGAAGAGAGAGACCTCTGCTACTGCCAGGAGACCTCTGCACCTTGGGAGCGATTCCCTGATCCCATCCATGGATGGCAGAAGGCTCCCCCTGCTCAAGTGACCTCACCAGGAATATTTCCTGCTTACACTGAGAACATTTTGGACTTTACCCCTCGTTTTCTCTGCCTTTCCAGCCTTCCCTTTAGCTATTCAAGGACCTAAAGCAGCAGCCTTTACTCCAATGTCTTGTCCATGATAAATGGAATTCATTAGCAAGAACATCTTCCCAACATCCCTGTGTGCTTTGATGCAGCCACACAAAATACTCCTGTTTTTTATAGAAAAAACTGATGTGTTCCCAGAAAATCAGGACCTTTCCTGTCTGTTTGTTCGGGGGAGGTCCTGACTGAACCAGCCTCAGGCAGGCTACATCAAAAGAGTGTTCAAGGCTCATTGGTGTATTTATCCCTGTAACGTTCCTGGGAGAGTGGGAAAATCCGCTTCTGCAAATGGGGAACCTCGGAGACATTAAATGACTCGCTGGAGTCACACAGGAAACTTGTGGTGCAGAAAGAAAAGGGAACCTGAGAGGTCTTCCAAGGTCCCCCGTCACCCATCCCCTGCCATGGGTTGTTGGTGAGGGCACAGTGAGAGCCCCCTCTGTGGAATTCCTCTGTGGAAGTCCCCCTCCTCCAGAGGGTCAGGTGGACACTGCCATCACTGCTGTCACTGCTGTCACTGCTGTCACCCCGCCCTGGCTGCCCATCCACCTCCTCTGGCCACCAACAGCATCCCCTGAGCAGGACCCAGGAGCAGGGGGTGAAGGAGCCCAGGAGCAGCAGCCCCAGTCTCTTATGGGGTCAGCACAGCGCCTGGGCTGTCCCTTGGGGTCCCTCCCAGCCACCAGCAGGATATGGAACATTTCCCTGGGACAGGGAAATCTCCAGCCCAGCGCCCAGGCACCAGGATGGGGCTGGGACCAGCTGGCTCTGCAGCATGCACAGCCCCAAGGCCAAAAATCCTGGAATTGTCTGTTGTCCATGGAAAAGGCCCTGCTGGGAGAACGCTCTGTGCTCAGGAAAGCTGTCCTGCCTCTCCCCACAATCCTGCCTGTTCTGTTGGCTGTCTCCAGAGGGAAACTGGAGACAAGGTTGGCAATGTTCCTACTTGCAGGAAGAAGTCCACCCCCTGCAGCATCTCCTGAATTAGAGAAGGGATGGGGAAAAAAGAAAACAAATGAATTTTCAAAACCATTTTGTTTCTAACTACTAAATTCTCAGTCTGGAATGTTTTACTTTGAATTAATAGGGGCTGTCTGTGTTCTAGGATTAAAGTTATTGATCCAGCCCTTGATTACTGTTATCTGTCTTTGTTCTTGGACTTGTTATCATCCATGCAGGGTGAAAGTCTCTGATTTATGGTCTTACTCCAGAGACCCATCAGGAAGATGCCATTAGATGCCACCTGGCAGTGCCAGGGAGCAGCAGCACTTGGGAGCCTGCAGGTGGAGGGAGCTGTGGCAGCTCCCAGAGCCTGCAGGGAGGGCGAGCCTTCCCTGGGTCAGGGCTTCCCCAGCATTTCCCCAGCGGTTCCTGCAAAACCGGTGGTTAGTGGTTACTCAGTCAATAAACCCCACTTGTAGTTTCTTAGTAATAAATACCTGTCCCAGAGGTGACTCTGCTTGTGATGGGAGGGAGTTTTATGAAGCGTTTATTGTCTAGCAAAGTGGCTTGGATTTGCTTTTGGGAATCCACATCCTCTCCTGGTTATCCAGGGCTGGCCACAGGGGTGACCTGGCAGCAGCACAGAGCTAGGAATTCATAGAATTCACAGAATTCACAGAATTCACAGAATTCACAGAATTCACAGAATCCCTGGGCTGGAAGAGACCTTCAAGATCATTGAGTCCAACCCAGCCCCAACCCCTCAGCTAAACCCTGGCACCCAGTGTCACATCCAGGCTTGTTTTAAACACATCCAGGGATGGTGACTGCACCACCTCCCCGGGCAGCCATTCCAGAACTTTATCACTCTTTCTGTGGAAAACTTTTTCCCAGTATCCAACCTAAATTTCCCTTGGTGCAGCAGAGACACCAGGCCAGGTTGCTGTGCCAAGGCAGGGCCTCCAAGGAGAAAGTCACTGGTGGGAACCACCTCCAACCTGCTGTAACACATAGGAGAGATGGGTGCCAGGGGATGAACACCAGGGGCTGTTCAAGAAAGCTGAGTGAAGTCCCCTAAGTGTCATTCCCATGAGTATTCTCAGTTCCACCCTCACCCAGAGCGCTGCCAGAGCCCACACAGGGTGCAGAGAAACCCAAATCCCCTCCCAGACCTCACAGGACCCACTGGTGTCCCCGTGGGTTTAGTGGGACACCTGATGACATCCCACTCTTCCCCTCACCTGGGAGACACAAGCCCCAGGTGTTGCTGCTGTTTGTCCACGGCCCCATCGAGGGAAGCACGGTGCTTTTGATCAGGCACAAGGAGTGTTTATTCCTGGCTGGACTCAGCTGGGGATAATCTCAAGGCGTGACTCGGTTACACCCTCAGACCCATTAATTAGACAAAGCTGATGGGACAGGAAATGTTGTCATGTGGCAAAAGGTCAGCTCCCGTGAGGCTTTGGAGGCAAGGGAAGGTTTGGCAACGTGTGCACTCAAGGAGAGGAGCTCACTGAGCACCCCAGATCCTGCAGCCTGCCAAACCAAGCAGGAAAATCCATGTTTGGCTGGTTTTGCTCACAGAGGGGGCTTGGAACGAGGTCATTTTAAGGTCCCTTCCAAGCCAAAGCATTCCATGATTCTGTAATAAACTGTCCCAGGAGAGCAGCCCCTGCAGCCACTTTGGTGCTGATTCACCACAGCCAGGAGGAGAATTTGCCTTCTCCAAGCACCACCAGGAACAGGAGAGGGAAAATCACTGCGGAGAGCCTGACTTCAGGGCTGAGCTTGTGGGAGGTCAGACTCATCTCCTGCCTCCTGGGAGTTTTATACAGACTGTGCTCTGAATTTTCCAAATTATTTCTTTTTTCATAGGAAGCTTCAGGATTAAGTGTCTGAAGAATTGTTTTTGTTCATCTTCTTTTATTTGCCCGATCTCCCTTAAAACAGAAACTACTGAACGTTACCTGGCAAAGCCATAAATCCTGCAGGTATTCACCATGGTGTTAAGGCTTTTGGGAGTTTGGGATATTGGGCTGAAGCTCTATATTGGGCAAGATTTGTGTCAGAGTTGAGACAGTCACAATCCAAAGCAACATTCCATTTTCAGAAGGCTTCAAACTGTTTTTATTCCAGCCTGCATGCTTTTACTACATTCTTACAAACTCAGAAGTTTACACTTTACTCATTAGTCAGGAAATACAAACCAAGTGCTCGTTGGAACAGGCAGTGGCAGGTTTCTCTTATTTATCCCTCTTTCTTTCTTGGTTTCTATGTCAATGACCTTGGTAGAAAATTCTTCCAGAGGTGAATGTGGATCCTCTTATCAAACTTCTCCCTGGCTCACAGAAGTCGCTGTAAAACCTCTTGCACAGATTGGCATCAGGCCAGACTGTGGTGTGCAGGGAGTAAAGCCTGGATGGCTGCAGGAGGGCTGGGGGGGGGGGTGAGACAGCACAGCTGGTGGCCCTGGGCCATCCAAAAAAAACCCTGCACAGCAGCATCTGCCCTGATGCTGGGGGTGATGCAAAATGGACCAACAGAGAAGGTCCATGCAGTGAACATTGCCCTAAAGAGAGCATTGCTGAGCCTCCAGGGTAAAACTGATGTGCAAAAGCTGCCAGGTGATGAACTGGCTCAGCAGGGCACTGCTGGTGCTGTAAGAGAGGTGAGGACATGGGCAGAATTCCTGTTTTCCTCCTGGATTTAGCCTAAGCTCCCCAAGAGTTCACTCACAGAGGGTCATAGAATATGGAATGGTTTGGATTGGAAGGGATTTTTTAAGTCATCCTCATCCCACCCCCTGCCATGGGCAGGGACACCTCCCACTGTCCCAGGCTGCTCCCAGCCCTGTCCAGCCTGGCCTTGGGCACTGCCAGGGATGCAGGGGCAGCCACAGCTGCTCTGGGCACCCTGTGCCAGGGCCTCATGTCCCTCATTGTAAAAAACTCCTTACATCTAATCTAAATTGTTCCTACTTTAGTTTAAAAGCTAAAACCCATCACCCCTTGTCCTCTCAGAAGTCTGTCCCCCTCTTTCTTACAAGTCTCCTTTAAAACCACAAAAATATCTCCTTGAAGCCTTCTCCTGTTATATAAGACCTCTTCTTGAGCAGCTCCTTCCTCTCAGTTTTGTCCTCAAATCTGTTTTTTTAAGGGATAAAACATCTCCAGGCATTCCTCCCTAGGATGTCTGAGTTTTACCTCAGCCACTAAATAAACAAATTGTGTTGAGGACACTCCAAAAAGCCAAGGACATGAAAACTCTGGGGCTGTGCCTGTCCAGACAGACAGAGAGACAGATTCCCTGCAGTTATTCCAAGGATTGAACACTCCAGATGTCACCAGAACCTCTCCCCCAGGACCCCAATGTGTCCTTTTCAACACTGCCCCTTGCCTGAAGCAAAATTAAAGAGTCTTTGGGGAAATTTGGGGTCAAGACAAGCAAAGGAGGAGGAGAGACAGGTTGAGCTCAGCACAGAAACATGGAAATAAGAGGAAAAGCAGAACTGGGGCAGGACCTGGGAGCTGGAGATTGAAACTGTTTCTGCTCCGCAAAACCAAAAGTTGAATCTGAGTTCAGGCTTCTCCTTCCAGACCAGTGTCCCTGATCAAACTGTGATTGTTTTGGGGTTTGTTGGGGATTTTCTTTTGGTTCTTCGAGATGAGCAACTTCATCCAGCTCCAAACACGTGGTGAACAATTCCGTCAGACTTTCCAAAGGCAGCAGCCACCTGTGACACTGCTCAGGTCACTGAGCTGGTGAAAAGCCCAAATCCTGAGGTTTCTTATCCACTAAAGCCTCTGGAAACCTGGAGGGGGGGGCAGATTTTGGGATCCCTTTGTGGCTGGAGCACCTTGAGACCCCCACCTGAGCAGGGCAGGTGTGGCTGGGTCCTGCATTCCATCCCTGGAGGCACAAACAGCTGGACCCTGGTCAGTTCTGTAGCCAGAGTTCCAGAACAGCTTTTTCTCCCAGGAAGTCACTTCTGACTGTCCCTGTTGTGCTCAGAGCTGCTTCTGGGGTGTTTTTAGTCTAAACCTGACATCTCAGGTGTTGAGGCTTGGGAAAATGTGCTTTTCATGAACAGAGTGAAAGTCTGACCGTGCTGAGCTCAGGAATCCCACATCCTTCCCCACCTCTAAAAGTCCTGTGCAATCTCCACCTGGAGCTCCCAGAGTTTGCTGCTCCTCTTCCAAGCCCAACTCTGAAAAACACAGGAGGAAAAAAAAAAATCAAATTAACCTGTTTTTTCTGTATTTACTCCTCAGGTAAAAATCTTTGGAACCTTTAACCTTGGAACACACAAAGCTCTTTAAGCAGGGAGAGAATCTAAGGTTGATTTCTCATTAAGTTTAAGGATTTTCCCTGAGCAAGTTTGATGATGGGAACATGGAGAGATTTGTGGCTTTAAAGTCCTGGTCTATCACAGCCGAAAACAGAACTTGCACCCCAGGGCAATTTCTGACATTTGGGTTGGGTTTTCTTTACTTTAAAGTGAGATGAAAACCAGAAATGCAGAAATTTGCTGCATAAAGACACCCAAGATTTTTTTTTGGGGGGGGGAAAGGTGAAACAAAAACTTCTGTCATTTCTAAAGAAATGTATTCCCTCTCCAATGCTTCAAAGTGTCTCCCCTGCTAATATTTCTCTGTCTTTAAATGAGGTTTTCCTCTATAACATGAAGTTCCCATTAAAAATACCCAATTCCCATTAAAAGTACCCAATTCAGTCTATCACTCATTGAATTATTGTTTGATGTGAAAAGGTTTTATCCGATCTCCAATTCAACAGCAGATCCCGAACCCTAATTAATGTCTTTCTTTTAATAAACATTTTAAAACCACTGCACAGAAGCACCTAACATGCCACAGAGGAAGAAAATCTAGAATTATGATTATTTTGATGCCCTCAAAATGTGTTTTTGTTTTGCAATCACAGGGAAGGGACAAGGAATGAGCACTTCAACCCTCGAAGGCAAAGGCATTGCATCGTGCAGGAAATATTTCTGAGCTTTGCATATACTTTTGCCAAAAAAAATGATTCAGACAGTTTGTCAGAGGAGAAAATTCGCAGCTGAGAGCCTTGAACACATGAAATATGAAATGAAAGAATGAGAGAGAATTGGGAAATGTAGCAGCAAGTGAAGAAATAAATTAAAAACTCAGAAAACCCTCCAAATTTTACAAGGTGGTTTCCCCCAGAATATCTTTTAGATCATCAAAAAGGTCAAAAACAAAGGGAGAAAAAAACTTTGGAAAGGTGAATGGACAGAAGGGAAAGGCACCCACGAAATTCCTTGTTTTGTCTTTCTGCTTGATTTGCATAAAGCAACATCACAAGTCACAGCTGTAAACGATCCACAGGGTGAAATTTTGGGTTAAAAAAATGAGGCAAACCGAGCCAAGACTTGCAAATAATGACAACTGGATTGATTCCAAGCACAGCAAATTATTGACACTGCCTGTAAATTCGGGAGCTTTCCCTCCCACTTTTTGAACAGCAAAATTAATGTTTACTTTGACCTTTTCCAGAAAACATCTCCAGCAGCCTCCCAACATGCAGGGACCACCCAGTGTCACCAGCAAATTCATTTTCTTCCTTTTTTGGGGGTTCTTTGAAGCCTGTAAGCCAGAGCTGCTCCCTGGATTGAAGCCTTGACAGGACCATAAATAACTCCCTTGTCTCACGTTGCATTTTCCATCCCTAATTGCCTTTGGCTTGCAGAGGATGCAATGCTCATTCCATCACTCCTGGCTGAGGGTTTTTTCCTTCAATGAGATATTTCTGTGGAAAGATTGCTGGAGGAGACGGGACCTTAGGGAAAAGCTGGGAAATTCGGGGGTTTTCTGCTATTTACTCTTCTCCTCCTCTTATCTCATCGATGAGGTGGAGCACGAGGTGTATTTATGGTGCTTTTATTAGAGGAGATAAGAGACATCCCTCAGATGGTTTCCATCAGGGGGACACAGGAGACAGGCAGAGCCCTCGGTGTCACACCCTGCCAGAACACACCAGGGAAGTCCTGCAGCAGCAGGAGCCAAATTTTGGGGCGTGCTGAAATGCAGAAGTGGGGTGTGCCAGCCCAGCAGGGCCAGGAGACAGAGTCACCAGAGAGCAGGGCTTCAACAGAGGAGTTTCATGGAATAAAATCTCCTGAGGTTACAAAGTTGGCTCAGAGGGGAAACATGGACCTTTTATTTTTATACTATTATTACTATTATTATTATTGTTGTTGTTGTTGTTATTATTACTTTGGGTTATTATTCATATTAATTTTTATTATTGGGATGTCATTATTATATATTTAAATTATTATATTATATTATATTATATTATATTATATTATATTATATATATATAATTTTTTTTTTTTCTCCTCTGCCCACGACAGCAAAGATTGAGGCACTCAGGACCCGATTGCTGCCAAGGACAAGTGTCCCCTGCTGTCCCCTCGGGGGGCAGGATGGAGCCGTGGCACGGGGAGCTGGGAACATCCCTGGACACACCCTCGCTTTGGCTTTGGCACCTTCAGGCAGGGACACGGAGCTCCAGTGACACCAGAGGCAGGGAAAACGAGCTGTTCATGAATAGAGAGTGAAAATCTCACCGTGCTGAGCTCGGGTGACGCCTTAAGGAGCTGGAACAGAGGCTGGATGGAGTTAAGAGGAATAAAGTGGATTTTTATTGAAGAGCCTTCAAAGGCCACACCCTGGCAGTGCCCAGATGGCTCCAAGATGGAAGCAAAGAGCTTGATCACAAGATCTCACATTTTTATAAGTTTTAGTCCATTTGCATACAGGAGTTAACTGCCCAATTAACAGCTTCAAATGATGAAGTTTCACCCTCCTTGCTTGCTTGCCCACCCTCCAGTTTTCACATTGTTCGTGCTTTGGGCCTGAAGTTTGGAGAGATTGTCCTTGAGTCTCCAGCTAGAACAGGATTGTTTTGTCTTCACCACCCTGTGAAAAGATCCCAGTAACACTTAATATGAAGCTAAAAGCTGCACACCAAAACAGAACAGAAAAACTTAAACCTCAAGGTATCACAGGAATCCCACGCCTTCCCCACCTCCGAAAGTCCTGTGCAATCTCCACCTGGAGCTCCCAGAGTTTGCTGGAGACAGAGTCACCTCAGACTGTGAAACATAAACTTTAAGGGATTTAGAGACTTTAGAGGAGCTAAGATTTAGTTAGAGATATTGCCTTACTAGAGTTAACTAAAATAAATGAGTAGGCCTCGATGAAGTTAAGAGTTAGTAGTTAACCAATAATTGATTGCTTGTCAACACAATGTTCAGTTAGCTGGGTTTATAATGAAGAATATAGAAACTGACAAACAGCTTTTAGGAACATAAGACAATTGTGGGTCTCCTCTGTTCTGAAACCAACTGAAGACAGGGAATGGGAGTTCTGCCAAGGTTCATTTGTCACATTTGCATTGAAAAGGTAGAAAGGTCAGAATGAGGAAGACTTCATTCACTTCCTCATTTTGGGACCCCTCCCCATGAAAGAGACCACCGACCCATTTCAAGGAACAAACTACGCATGCTTAATAGCTTTGGGAATGATTAGCACACGGAGCGAGGAATGGGATGTACTAAATGATGAACATGTATTTGTATTTTGGGTATTCAATTCTGGTGTGGATAAAAGGACTCTGCAATCATTGGAAAGTTGCAGTGTGTATTTGGGAGCTGTCCCGCACGCTGCCCGGCGCCGCAATGAACATACACTTTCTAACTTCAAACTGTTAGAGAGCTTTTGCCCATCACAGCTGGGTATCAGTACTAGATCAATATCCATATTTCTTTAATAAATCAACTGGAGATTCAAAAGAGGAGTTTCAAAAACTCCTGAGGTTACAAATTTGGCTCTTGATGTTAAGCAGAGGGAACACATGGAGCTTTTTTATTATTATTATTATTATTTTCTGTCCTCTGTCCCTGAAAGCAGAGCCATGGGCAGCACCAGCACGCTGCCAGGGCCACTCCGAGGGAAGGTGCCAGGACATTTGCCAGGCAGAGCATTTCTCAGGAGGCACAGCCAGAGGAATTCAGAGCAGAGACATAACCTGGGGGCTGCTCAGCCTGGAGAAGTGGAGACCTCCCAGTACCTGCCAGTGTCTGAAGGGGCTGCCAGGAAACCAGAGAGGGATTCTTCATCAGGAACTGGAGGGACAGGACAAAGGGGAATGGGTTCAGATGGAAAGAGGGAAAATTTAAGTTGTATATTGGGAAGGAATGCCTGGTTGGCAGAGCAAGGAGGCCCTGGCACAGGGTGCCCAGAGCAGCTGTGGCTGCCCCTGGATCCCTGGCAGTGCCCAAGGCCAGGCTGGACAGGGCTTGGAGCAGCCTGGGACAGTGGGAGGTGTCCCTGACCATGGCAGGGGGTGGGACTGAGTGATTTTTAAGGTCCCTTCGAACTCAAAAAATCACATTCTATGATTACACTTAAGACCCTGGAAAACAAATCCTCGAATTCAGATTCTGCCAGTGCTGTACATCAGATCTGTGGCACCTCTGGAGACAGCTGGTTTTAAGAAAATAAACACTCAACCCTTGCTCACCCTCAGACACATTTTCAGGGCCTGCTGAGCTCCCTCCCTAATTGCCAGTGACTTGTTCACAGCCTGAGAAGTCAAAGAGGTGGGGAACAACCAATTCATGGAACTCATCCATGCCAAAGCTGGGCTGGCAGTGATGCCTCAGGGTTTAGCTTTTCTATTTTTCACATTCTGAGCTGCTTTAGTCTGTGGGTCTGGGCTTCACATCAGGGGATGGTGAGCTCTGTGCACAGAGCAGGGAGACAAAACAATTCCTGCTCCAGCTGGGCACCAAGGACAAATGATCCAAATCTCAGGCCCAGGAGCACAAACAGCGTGGGCTGGAGAGAGAAAAACAAGCAGGATGGGAGTGCATGGGCTAAAGCTGGAATGGGACAATGAACTGCAAGGTGCAAATGGAGCAGAGCTGATCCCAGTGAGAGCCCCCGGGAGCGCTCGTGCATTTTGGGACCATTTTGGTTCCTCTTGGGTGCAGCCCTGGCTGGGCTCTGGTGCTGCCCAAGGTGGATCCATGGAGGCCTTTGAATAAATCCCTGCTTTATTCTTTAGCTCTGCCCAGTCTCTGCTCTAGGGCAGCCCTCACAAGGCATCAGCAGTGAGAGCTTATGATTTGCAGGTTCAATTTCCAGTGCCACTTTCCAGTTCTTCACTTTTTAAAATATCCCTTTTTAAAATTTCCCTTTTTAAAATATCCCTTTTTAAAAGATCCCTTTTTCTGCCTTTCTGCAGCTGGTCCTGAACCTTCATTCCCAGCAGTGAGGATGAACTTCCTGAAGCTGATGCCATGAAGAAACAGCAAAAAGCTCCCAAGGAAACTTGACAGAGACAAGGGAGGATAAGAAGTTTTGAGAGGCTTCAGGAACATTGCAAAATGTGACTAACTTTGGCCTGGAGCGTGGAGCCAGGGAATAAGGAAACCACACATGGAAATATGAGAACACACTAAAGCACTGGCTCTCCCTCAGGAGGGGAGGAAGCAAACAAATGTTTTCTTTGCTAGGAGAGGTCAAAGCAGCTCTCCAGCAGCCCTTCCAGGAGGGATTGTAACTCTGTGATGCAAATGAGTGATGCAAACCTGCCTGGGAATTGACAGTTCATAGAAGGAAAGCAGGAGGATGCTGGCTGTGCTTTAAAGGGAACAAAGAGAGGGTTCCCTCCCTGCTGCCTCTTTTGGATGCGAATTTCGAGTGAAAATTCTTGTCAGAACAAAGCTGAGTCATGAAATAACATCACTGTGCCTTGTTGAAGCGGAGTCATGAAATAAGGTCCCTGAGCGGGGCTGCTGCAGGACAGCAGCACCAGAACCTCCCACTGCCCTGTCCCCTGGCAGAGCCCCGGTGCACAGGGCTGGGGCAGCCTGTCCTGGGGTCATTCCATGTCTGCTGAGGGGAAAAAAGCACAGAACAAGGTCTGCAAAGGACTGAATACTTGCTCAGTGCCACCTGACTCAAGGATTGAGTTGAATTTTGTGCCTGGGGTGTCCAGTTTGTGAGAAAACAACCCCAAAGGGCTGTGATTGCCTGTGGCACGGGGAAGAAACCCTTCCTGGACAGAAAATGGCCTTTCATGGCTCACAGTGGTTACCAAGTGATCAGCAGAGGTTGTTCTTATCTCGGGTGGGTGATGCCCAGCTCTCCTTCACCAGTTCCAGGAGCAGACTGGGTTTCTCTCAAGTGTTTCTGTTAGAGCTGGGTGGGAGCAGGTGACCCAATGTTGTAATAAGTAGAAATCTAATTCCATTTCCAGTTTAAATGCCAGGAAAATCAGTGGATTTTCCTTTTGATTCAAAGGTTTCATCCAACTCCAAAATGCTCAGCTTGCACTGCCAGGGGCTGAGTTTAGAGGAGGAGAGGAAACAGCCTCAGGCTGGGCCAGGGGAGGCTCAGCTTGGACTCCAGCAGGGATTTCCTCATGGAAAGGGTGCTCAGGGCCTGGCAGGGGCTGCCCAGGGAGCTTTGGAGTGCCCATCTCTGGAGGTGTCCAAGGGAGGGCTGGAGCTGGCACTCAGTGCTCTGGGGACAAGGTGAGGGTTGGGCACAGCTCGGACTCGATGATCTTGGAGGTCTTTTCCAACCTCAGTGATTCCATGACTCTATTCCTCTAGAGAACCAACCTCTGTGATGTCACAAACAGGGATTTCATCATCCTCTGTAAATTATTTCCATGGCCCCTCTCTAAACCCTGCGTGTGGGGAGCCCCAAGCACACCTCGCCCCGGAGGCCTGTAGGAATGTGCCCCTGCTGACAGAGTAAACAAGTTACCCTTTGTCTCCTTAAAAAGGAAAAAGTCCAGAAGTTTCTCTCCTCAATTTGGTTAAAAGACACCTCATAGGACCTTGGGGACTTCACCTCAAAATTAAGGATAGCCAATTGGACAGGAGCCAAAAATTCCCACCTGAGCGATTCACTAGAAAAAGAAGAGAACAAAAGAAGCAAATTGCTTTTGTGAAGTGTTTTAGCAGGAGCAAGAACCTCTTGCCCTGGCTCGGTTTTTCTCTGTAAAGAGCTTTTTTATTTTGCCTTTTATTAAAACTTTTTTGTTTCCAACACTGTCACAGGAGCCATCCTGCTACTTTATGCCACCTGAGGTAGCTGAGCTATCAAGGGTATAACACTTGTCTCTGAGAGCTTGTAAGACCTGGATTGAAGAGACAAAGTATTAGGGGCCCTCCTGTTTCCTCAACAGTACAAATGATTCCAGGGCAATTACACACAGAAACCTTGAAATGAAACATTTCCCAATCCAAGGGCACAACATCTGCAGTCAAAAGGCTCCACAGCCTCTCCCTTCCTGTGCAAACAGCATCCCACATAGGATTAATCATCCCTCCGAAATAGCACCACTGATTTTAGAGTGGTTGGCACCTCTCCCACCTCCTCCAGAGCAGGGAACTCGACCCTGCTTGAGTCATCTTCCCAGGAGCTCTCTTCAAGCCTGTACTCATCACCTCCCAGGTGAGCAGACTCTTGATTTTCAGCTCCCAGCACTTTCACTTCTCCAGTCTGGGGCCAAATCAAATCTCCTGAAGAGGAGGAAAACAAATGGCACTGGCTGAGTGTAAACCTCACCCCACCCCGAGCAGGAGAGCTGATCAGGGCACAGCTGAACAAATTTATTAGCTGTCTTTTGCTGTGATAGCAAATTTGATTTTTTTCTCCCATTCTCTGGAGTTTAGCATTATTCTTCAGCATTTAAGAGTAAGAATACCAAAAATAAAACGAGAAAGAAAAAAAAACAAAACAAAACAAAAAAAAAAAAAAAAAAACCAAAACAAAAAAAAAAAAAAAAAAAAAGAAAAAAAAAAAAAAAAAAAACAAAATCAGATCACTGGCAGAACTCACATTCCCTTTTTAGCACAAAATCTCCTTTCTAAGTACTCCCTATTAAATAAAACATTTTTCTGGCCTCCTTTCATATCATTTTGGAGATGAACTTGCCAGGAGGGACGTGGCAAAGCACCCCTGAAGCAGCAGCACTGCCCTTGCCCAAGAGTTGCACTTGGAGCTTCTCAGGTGCAGAGCAGGTCACGCCAAAAATTGTTTCAAAAATACCACATTTAGAATGAAACTGGTGTAAATTCACCACCTATTTTCTTTTCTTCTGATGCAAAACTGGGTTTTACATGCCTCCTAGCGAGGTGCAGAAAAAGAGGGAAACACAATCCAGCAAAAGGGAGGATTAATGAAATAGTGTTTCAGCAGCTCCTGGAGCCACCTGATGTTCAACACAATATTAATTAAAAAAATCCACTTTTCTGTGCAGAATCAAACCAGGAACTGAGATCTAGACCAGGTCTGGACCCAAGTGTTGTTCTGTTAAGTAATCAAGGTGCTTGGGCAGATGAACATATCATTGCTCACTGATTTGTCCCTCAGCCTTACACGAGCTGGATGTTCCCAACATTCTGGAGCCAGTTAAATTCCCATACAAGCCTCCAAATTGGTGGCACTGGAAGAAAACACATGAGGCTTTTCCTTCAGGGTCAGGTGACAACAACTGCACAGCTGAAATCAGATCCAGAGCAGCTGCCAACAAAAATTAAAGGTGAGAAAGAAATTTGAGTGCTGTTCTCAGTGAAACTCCACCAATGATTCACCCATGAAAGAGAATCAAAGGCACCAAGACAGAAACAGGGATTCAGCTCAGGCACCCAAAGTTCTGCTCACATCCATAACCTAAATCAGGATCTAGCACGATGAAAATTCTTTCTGGTGGCACTTTTAATTTCCAGGAGTGGTGGGAAATTTTAAAGCTGCCTTGTACAAGCAAGGATTTCTCAAAGTAAGTTTGTGTCTGCTCATCCCCAGCATTAACTGAATGAAATGAGAATTTTCCCTTGCCTTGGCATTGCTGCAATTATTCATGAGGCAACAGCTTGAATCCCTTCCAGCTGAAATTATATAAAGCTGTGGATAATGAAACCTCTACAATCTCTGAAGCAAAGGATTTAGTCTTTATTACACCTGCAGGGACTTGAAGTTCTGTACTGAAACTTGGAGATGGGCTAAAGCAACTCTTGATGAACTTGAATATGTTTCCAAGGAGTGTGGAAAATTCCTTGTGTCCTTCTCTAGAACACCCCAAAGAAACCTCATTTGGAAGTGATAAAGACTTCTCTCAGAGTCCTTAAGAGTATCAGGCTCTGAAAGAAATTTCAGCAGCACTGATGGTCTCGTCAGGATTTCCATCTATTCCTGCCAAGAGCTCAGCTCAGGGATTCCAGCAGAGCCCTGCAGCACTGCCCAGGCATCCCACTTTGGGTAAGGATGTCTCAGAACATCACTAAATGCAGCTTTCCAACCCCAAACTGAGAGGTTTTGTGGTTTCTTTAACTACATCACCAAAAACAAGCTTTTTTCACACATGCAATGTGTGTGTTATGTCAGTTACGGCAGCAGAGCATTTCCACCTGTGGTCTCCCATCTGATACTCTGTGGGACACATTTTGTTTTCAGTTCACTGCCAACGGCACATTTTATTTTCATAAAACTGTTCCGCTCAATTGCACAGATTTAAAATATCCTACAATGATGATGGACTTCAACAAATGAGCAACTAAAATACACATCCTTAATTTTCCCACATCACCGAAGACCTGGGCTTTTAAACTGGGAAAGATTTCCAGTGGCAGATGCAGGAATGGAAGTCATTCTATCCTCTCCTAAAATGTTACTCAGCTTTGAAAACCCCATGGATTAAGTGCTGATTTAATGCTGTTTTCTTTGTTCAATGTTTGTAACTCATCAGGAACTGCAGTGATAAGACAAGGGGGAATGGGTTCCAACTGTACCAGAGGAGATTTAGGTGGGATATTGGGAATCAGGAATTGTTCCCTGGGAGGGTGGGTGACCCTGGCACAGGGTGCCCAGAGCAGCTGTGGCTGCCCCTGGATCCCTGGCAGTGCCCAAGGCCAGGCTGGACAGGGCTGGGAGCAGCCTGGGACAGTGGGAGGTGTCCCTGCCATGGCAGGGGTGGGATGGGATGAGCTTTAAGGTCCTTTCCAACCCAAACTATTCCATGATCCCGTGATTCCATAAATCCTGCAGCTATTGACTCCATCCTGCTGGAGAATCTCAAATAAATTTGCTTTTTCTGTTCATATCTGCAGGTAACCAGTGGGTTTCCTTTAAGGAAAATCCCATTTGCAGTGGCTGAAATTCACTCCAGAAGGGTCCCACAGCCAGCCCAGGATGGAGCAGGCACAGAACCCCTGGCTCATGGACTCCAGTCCCTGGGAATGTTCCCCCCTGTGCTGGATAAAGGCTCGAGCTCAGTTCTGCTTTAGCACAAGAGTGAAAAATCACATTTCTCACCCTCCTCAGGGGACTTTTCCATAATTAAATGAAAAGCAGCACTAAATAACCAAACATGTGTCTTGTATCTGTTCCTTTGGCATTGACAGATGTTCCTGTTTCGGTCCTGGAGTGAAAAGGAAGCCAAGCTCCACTCAGATTTTGTTCTCTAAATGCCTCACAAATGGCAACAGATGCCAATGCAAACCTTCCCAGATCCTTCCTGCAGGTCCCTTTTGTAAACAGCTCCTTCTGGGAGGAATTTGGGCATGAGATCAGCACTGCTGGGAATCCCCATAGCAGAGGGAGCTCAGTGGCTCTTCCTCAGCAGAGAAATGGAGGAAGGGAGGAGGAATATTTGACTTTGGGCTGACAGGAATCAGATTCCCCTTCCCAGAACCCACAGAATGAAGGGGAGATTGGTACAGGGAAGAGAGAGAGACTCAAAGGGTGCCCAGAGAAGCTGCATCAGCACCAGAGCTGCTGATATTGTCATCCAAAAGCTGCCTTGCCCTTTACCTTGCCACAGGGACATCCACATCCTGTGGATTCCCTGTGATTTCCATGTTCCTCCCAGACCCAGCTGGGATTTACACCCCCAGGGCTGAGTCTGCAGGAGAAAGCTCATGGAAAATCTGAGTTTCTTGCCCACAAGGAAGAAAACACTTGTTCAGGGAAGCAGGGTGGGAAGCAGATAAGCCTGCCCTAAGCACTGAGTGATAAAGAGGATATGCAGAGACAAATATTTGGAGCTTCTCAAACAGGAAAAGCAGGGGAAGATTGGAAGGAAAATGATTTGAAATGAGGTGACTTTCTAGTGTGCTATTTGAATTACTTGCACATGATGTAATACAGAAATGACGTGGTTTGTTCCTTCTGTGATGAGGAAATTGTGCTTTTTGGGGGGACACCCTCTGTTTGTTGCCATGTGGAGTCAGGGCCTGTTATTGAAGGTGATGCAGAGATGTGAAGGCACCGAGAGGATACAAAATCGGTGTGTTCCAAAGCACAGAGATCACCAACAGGGTGGTGCTGGGCCAGAGCCACAGCCCCTCTCTCTGAAATCACCCTTTCCACCCAGATTTCTGTGGAGAGGGGAAGAGTTGGCTGGGTGTGACCCCCTCAGCCACAGGCAGCCCCTCGTGCCCCAGCTGCAAAAGTACCACAGAGGTCCAAAAGGTGAATAAACCATGGGAAACAGACAGATCAAGGACCTCCCCCAGCCTGTGAGTCCCTCAGTGACTCCTGCAGATCTTTCTGCTCAACCCCACCTCATCCCTGAATCCTCCACACCATTTCCCTCTGCGTGTGTGTGACACCAGCTTCCCTCAGCAGTGGGCTCACCACCCTGCTGCTCTCTGCACTGCCCAGGAGCTGCTCCTTTCCCAGGGGTGTAATCCCAAACCTCAGCTGTGCCCTGAGCAGCCAGCAAAGACTCCTGAGCTGCCCACTGTGAAGTATCAGGTCATGCATGAAGGAAACAGCCATCAGGGAGCTTCCAGGAAATGTAAGGAATCAGCACTTCCCCAAAAAAGTCACATTTTCCTTCCCTTTTGCCCCAAATAACTGGGTGGTCTCTGGCCTTCTGAGTTAGCAATTGGTGGCAGAAGAACATAGGGGTGTGTGGGACAAAGCCATTTCTGACCCAGACATGGGGCAACTGAGAGGTGCTTTAAAAACTTTCATTCCATTTTCAGTCTCATGAGAAGGGTGACACAATACAGATGTTATAATTCACACCATCACAATCAGAAGCCAACTATTTCCTAATTACAAAATATTATAAGCGTTTCCTGGCCTATCAGCTGTAGCCACACCATGCTGTAAATCCTTAAAGCCAATCATCCAAAATTACCCCTCGTGGGTCCTACTACAATACACCTTTCATAGTTCTATTTCTCCAAAGTATCTATTCTTATTTGCAAGGCTATCCTTTGAAACTTGTTTCTAGCTCCATTTCTCTCTCAGCAAGGTCTGTCCTATTCCATGGCATTTCTAAGGCAGCATTTCTTATCTCAAAGTTTACATACAGAAAAAAGCTCACTATGTGAGCTTTCTGTCAAAAGCATCCCTGCCATGTCCTGATGATGCCTGTGACAAGGCAGTGCCACTGTCAAGCTCTGAAAACTCTCTACAAATCCATTTCCCACACTGATCAGAGACCTCTCAGGTGTCCCAGGAAAGCAGTCCTGGGAAACACAGCTGTGCTTCTGGCATGGGGAATTTGGAGAGCTGGAGCCCCTGCTGCAGATGCAGCCAGTGCCAGTTCTTGTCTGCTGGGCCACGAATCCTGCTGGCCATGGGCTGCCTCTGGAGCTCAGCTGGGAAGGCTTTCATGGGGATCCAGCTGCTGTAATGGCTCTGAGTAATAAAGGGCTAATTTTGTGTGGTCCAGACAGAGCATCCAGACACAACAGAGCTATTCCTGCAGGACCTCAGGAAAGGAGGAAGCACAGCACGATAGGAGGGATAAATCTCGTGAAGGGGTCATTACTGTAATGAGATTACAAAACAACCCAGCTGGTCCTTAACCTTTAATCCTGGCTGAAGGAGGAAGGCAGAGCGTGGGCTTTGCAGGAGCTGTGCACGCTCTGGGCTTGTGCCCTGACATCTGGGAAGAGGAGTGGATGATGCAGGACTGGCCACAACCTGTTCTGCCTCAGAATGAGGGATCCCAGCCAGGGATCCACCTCACAGCACACCCTGGAGTAACAAGGGGATGGGCTGCTCCTGTCTGACACAGCTGCCAGTGGTGAGTGGCTCTCACTTTCCTCCTCATGGGGATGGAAAGAGGAGGCTGGAGAGGTTCCCAGCCTTTGGTGTGATTAGTTCCCAGAGTGGGGACATCGCCATGCCTTGGAAGCGCCAGATAAGTGATTCAGAAGCATCCTGAAGCTGGGATGTGTGGCAGATCCAGGCAGCCACAGCCATGCTAGGAAATCGTCTCCAACTGAGTAAATTTGAGTGTGTTTAACAGACACCAGATTTGTGCAATAACTGATATCAGACTGGGCTCACAGATTGCTGTGGGCAGGAATTTCACAGACCTGCTCAGGCAGCACACAAGTGAGAGGTGACAGTGGCACTGTCACAGGCATCATCAGGACATGGCAGGGATGCTTTGTCCCCCTTGTTCTCCACCTCAGTCCGTTCTCTTTGGGCTGGACCCCACAGACACTGCTCAGCCGTGGCTCCCCCTGACCTGTCAGCATCATCTCGGGGAGTTTCACTGCGTTTAACCCTCTGCAGCACCACTTGTACACCCTGCCACAGAAGGTCCCTGCAGCCCGAGGCCAGGAAGGGTTGGTGGGTGGGAGCTGCAGTGTGAATAAAGGCTCCCAGACAAGGGCTGGTGCTAGCCACGCTGGTGGCCAGCGCTGCCCCAGCAGCTGCACCTTGTCCCTGCCTGCAGGAAGGAACGGCCGTGAGCAGCAGGGTTGCAAAACCCCTGAAGGGGAACTGCTCTTTTCCAAATGCATCCGCCAGGCAGCTGGCACAGAAAGGGGAACCCGGGGAGAGCAGGAACCTGGCAAACACAGAAATGCCACAGAGAGGGGGAGGAGGTGGGCTGGGCCACAGCCACCCTTACTGTCAGTGTCCTGCTCTGGGGAGGAAGAACAGCACAGCTGGGAGAGCTTGCAGCCAAGGAGAGGGTCAGTCCAGCCAGGACTGAGCTGAGTTTCACTGGACTGGTCCAACAGGTGATGCAAATGTGGAAAATGTGGTGCCCTCAGAGTCACCCACAGCAGAGGAGTCACTGCAGAGGGAGAGGTTCAGCAGGAGATGCAATCAGCCACTTCAGCTCGAGGGGTCAGGAAGCTGATGGAGCTGGATTTTCTGCAGACTAGGGAAAGCTAAATTAAGTCATCTTCTTACATGTCAAATGACTTCCTGAGTTAGTAGGACAGGCTGGTGGTTCCTGCAGTGTTGGTCTGACCTGGGAGGAGTTGCTAGGAAGAGGAATGTGCCAGCAAAAGGCTGAGGAAAGCATCCCTGGGTCAGGCATTTCCAGGCAGAGGCTTTCCAGCTGGGTTGTGGAATGCTGGGAATGTTAAAGGCAGGGCTGCTGCTCAGTGCTCTCTCTACTGTCACACCTGGGGCAGGTGACAGAGCACAGGGACCCTCTTGGGGGGATCTCCAGGCAAAAACTGCAGGGAGAACCACAGTGAACTACTCTGGACCATGAAAATCCTGGAACCCTCTATCTATCCCTCCTTCTCTGCACTATGGAAATCCTGGAGCCTTTTATATCCCTTCCTCCCTGGGCCCTATAAATCCTGAAGCCTTTTATTTATTCCCTCTCTGGATCATATAAATCTTGGAGCCTTTTATTTACTCCCTCTCTGGATCATATAAATCCTGGAGCCCTTTATCTACTTCCTCCCTGGATCGATCATGTAACTCCTGGAGCCTTTTATATCCCTCCCTCTCTGGATCCTATAAATCCTGGAACCTTTTACATCTCTTTTTCTCTGGACCGTATAAATCCTGGCATCCTTTATCTATCCCTCTCTGGATCCTATAAATCCTGCAGCCCTTTATCTATCGTTCTCTGGATCCTATAAATCCTGCAGCCCTTTATTTACTCCCTCTCTGGATCATATAAATCCTGGAACCTTTAATATCTCTTTTTTTCTCTAGACCATATAAATCCTGGCATCCTTTATCTATCCCTCTCTGGATCCTATAAATCCTGGAGCCCTTTATCCCCCGCTCCCTCTTCCCAGACATTTGTGATGCTCCAGCCAGCTCCCAGCTCACCATGGGGCACAGCACATCCATCACAGTTGGTGCAATACTTTATTTCATCTCTTCCCTGATTTAACACCAACACAAACCTCTGAAACAACTCAGAGAAAAACAGGGGCTCCTGCAACTCCTGCTCTTGAAGCTCAGCTCACAAATTGGCTGCAATAATATTTCAGTTATAAAAAAGAAGCAAAAATAAAGCTTTGCCATTGATCTCAGCACTGCTTTTCTAAGCAGTGAACGGAGTTTTGCTTAAGCCTGCCACTGAGCAAAAAGGGAAAAACAATCGCCAGAGATGCCTGGATGAAGCTCCTGATGTCAATATTTGTGATGAAGATAAATTTTGTTGGTAAAAGCAAAGTTCCAGGCCTGAGAAAACCGAGCCATTAATATTGATAGAAATTGGGCCAGCAGACTCCTGCAAGGGCAGGTGGAGTCAGGAGTGGGGAAGGATGGCAGGTGGAGAGGCTGGAAGTGAACCTCCATGGGTCTGTAGGGGAAATGAAGAGAAGGGGGAGGAAGGGAGGGGAAAACAATGTTTAAGGGAAGAAATTTGGGGGATTCTGGGGATCAGCCCTTCCTCAGGCTCCTGAAAATGGACTGAGATAATAAAAGCAGCTGCTAAGGCTTGAAAATCAGCCCCTCTTTGGGTCAGTAGGGGCTGGGCCTTTCCCCACAGGGCCAGGTGCCAGCCCAGCAGCAGGGAGGGACCGTGCTGAGACCAGGCTCAGAGATGTTCCTGCCCTTTGGGAAAGAGCAAACCCAGCCAAGCTGTGCAATCCTGGCTCATCCCTACCTCTGTGCATCCAGCACAGGAGATGACTTCAGCTCTCACTCCTCTTGTGATTCCCCTGCTCTGCTCCCTCCCTGGATGGTTTTTGCTGCTGTTCCCGGGAGTTTTGCCAATTAACACCGAGTGAAAACCTGTCCTGTGGCACGCAGACCTTGTTCATCACCTCTCCCTGGGATGCAACAGAGGATAACAGGGTTAAACTCCAACAGGGAGATGTGAGCTGGGCATTGTAACATCCTGGCATGTGCTGGTTCTGCTGTGTGGGCAGGATGAATTCTCTCGGGCTGGCTCTGAGGTTTCTCAGACCAAGGAACAGAGGATCCATTTGCTCTTCCCTATTTTTCTCCCTGGCAAAGCCACTTAGGGCACCCGACCATCGCTCTGCTCCCTGCTCTGCAAGGTTGGGCACTGCATCCAGGCTCCAGCACCTTCACCTCCTCCTCCAGACTGGATCATATAAATCCTGGACCCTTTATCTATCCCTCTGTCTCTGACCACAGACTGGATCCACTCCCCCTGCTCCAAAATCAGCCCCTTCCCTCCCATCCCTGATGGCAGCAGGAGCACGGGGTCACTCCTGTCCCTGCCAGGACTGAGCCAGGGTGCCCTCCTTTCCCTGCCCCTCTGGTTTAGCCAGAATTATAAAAATCCACGAGAAACCTCTGGTTTTCCACCTTTATTTTGTAGCCTTAGATGGCACTGAGAAACAACTGCATTTGTCACTTGCTGAATAAGTTTCAATTTCCCATCCGTCATAAAATTAAGGTCAAACCCATTAAAAACTTTTTTTTCTTCCTGAACATAGAGTAAAAAATAGGCAGGGGAAGGTCATGGTGTCAAATTAAATCTTCTCATGGAGATTATTTTTTTTTTTTCCTTTTTTAATCAAAAGGTATCTAAATTTAACACCAGGGCCTCATTTTGAAATGTAACATTGAAACATTCCATACTGAAAAATGCTGAAATGCAGCACTCTGGGCTTCAAAACAAAAAATTGAAAATCAATGCAGAATTTGGCAGATTATCTTGGTTGTCCTCAATTTGAAATTTCAATGGATAAACTGTTGATAAAAATATCTTGTCCAGTCCTAATTAGCACCATCACCATCAGCCAGGGGCCATCACTACAGTCTTGGGCTCTGAATAAAATGTAAGAGTGAAATAACCCCAAATGCAAAATACTTTCCAGTCTCCTTGCCAGGTTGCAGTTTCCATAATTCTCCATCATTTTTTGCATTCCAAGAGTAAGAGAAAAGGCTGCAGCAGCAAAGAGCAACACAATTCTCCAGACTTGATGAAGACATGAAGAAGGACACACATCCTGAGGCTTTTCCTGTTTTGCCCACAGAGGGAGGGATGAGAGCAGAGCCCCTGGACAAGGAGCACTGGTTGTCAGCTCAAAGTGCTCACAACACCCAGTGTGTGCTCACGTTTCAATTTAATCAGTCTTGTGTCACTTAATTTAGGTAAATTCAGTTAAACCTCAGCTGGTGAGGGCACACCTCGAGTGCTGTGTCCAGTCCTGGCCCCTCTCTTTGGGAAGGACCTGGAGCACGTGCAGAGGAGGCAACGAGGCTGGAGAGGGGCTGGGAACACAAACCCTGTGAGGAACCACTGAGGGAGCTGGGGGTGCTCAGCCTGGAGAAAAGGAGACTCAGAGGTGACCTCATCACTCTGTACAGCTCCTGAAAGGTGGCTGTGCTCAGCTGGGGTTGGGCTCTTTCTCCAGGCAGCACTGACAGAACCAGAGGACACAGTCTCAAGCTGCACCAAGGGAAATTTAGATTGGATATTGGGAAAAAGTTTTTCACAGAAAGGGTGATAAAGTTCTGGAATGGCTGCCTGGGGAGGTGGTGGAGTCACCATCCCTGGGTGTGTTTAAAACAAGCCTGGATGTGGCACTGGGTGCCAGGGTTTAGCTGAGGGGTTGGGGCTGGGCTGGACTCGATGATCTTGAAGGTCTCTTCCAGCCCAGTGATTCTGTGGATTCTGTGAATTCTGTGGATTCTGTAAATCAGTGATCCCCAAGCAAGCCACAGAAACAGGGGGTGGGTAGCTGGCTCTGCTGAAAAATTGCAGCTGTCTGGAAGCACTCAGAGTTCATTGACTCATCTTTTTACACCTGTAAGGATGGCTGAGAGGGCTGCTTAACGAACATGGCTAATTAAAACAAATTCAAGTTCAGGGGGGACGTACCAAGGGGGGCATTGTGAGAAGGCAGCACCAAATCCTAAGAGAAACCCCCCTGGATATGCAGGACAACCTTGGGATCACCCCCAGGGACAATGAGGAGATTTTCCTTGCCAAAGCAAAGCTCTCCAGGTCCATCCTTCTCTAAACTAATTAATCTAGACACAAATTAACACATGAGGCTCTTATTCCCCACAGTGCTTTGTAATGCTGTTTGCTCTGGGCTTGAGGGAGACGAAGGGATTCAGCTCAGCCCTGTGCCAGTCCCAAAAGTCTCTCCATGGCTCTTCCAGGCTGTTCCCAACCCCTCCTGCAGCAACAGGAGCCCTCCAGACTCTGCGTCTGCTCAGCCTCCTGTGCGAGATCAAAGGCTGATCCTTATCCCAGCACATCTGGGAACAGATGGGACACGAGCCAGGTTGGATTTCCTCCAGGAAAAAGTGCTGGGGATGCCTGGGAATGAATCAGGCAGTCCTGGAGATATTGCCTTTCATTCCTCAAATGCCAGGAAATGCATGGACCCATCCCATCCACACTGAGGACATGTGTGCAGACATGAGGGAGCTGTTCAGGTGAACTATTCCTGAATTTTCACTCCACAAACACGCCAGGCATGTTCCCATGCAGGGATGTGCCAAGGGAAGGAAACCCCCAGCGCTCCATGCCAACCATCCATGGCAAAGTGTTTCCCTGACTGACCTTTGGGCAATATAGCTTTTATTTATAATGGAAATTAAATAGGCAATGTCATAAAGGAAAACCACCTCAGCTAATTGGCATGTAACGCCAGGAGAAAAAATCCTTGTTCTTGATGATTAAAACTTCCATATCTTACTAGAAATGGAACCTCTTTAGTCTTGCCAATTCTAACATGATCGTCCCAGAGAGGTGGGCACACACCCCTCACACACCCACATCAAAATTTATTTTGTTAAAAAGAATAAATCCAGCTCAGCTGTCCCATTTCCTGGTGGGGAAAAAAACCTTTTCTGCTTAAACAATCAAACCATTGTGGTTTGCATTTTAAACAGTAAAAGTGTAAAAGGAAGCCAGAATTTGGGGTGCAAAGTCCAGCCTGTGGACACAGAACACCTGAAATGGTGAGTCTCACCCTGGGAAAATCTGCTTCACACCTGGGTTTTGTTCCAGCTGACAAAGCCAGACACTTCAAAGTGAGAGAAGCGGCTCTCACACCCGTTTTTGTGGGTGAGAAGGGAAAGCAGAGCTGGTGCCCGTTCCGTGCAGCGGCTTTAGGAGCTCACACCCCAGCAGCTGCTGCCTCCTCAGCACAGAGCAAAATCCCCTGTGCAGAGCTCCCGACCCGGCTGGGCCCCGCTGGATTTCCTGCTCCCTTCATCCCGATGGAGGGAGGAGCTGCTGGGACAGCCCGGGGGAACACAGCTCTGCTGGAGCAGCAGCCTGGAGGGAGAAGTGGAGAAACCTCTGGGGAACCAGCTGCAGCAAGGGAGGTGAGACGGCAGAGGGGTGATTACAAACAGAGAGCCAGTCCTGAAGGGCTCCCTGTGCCTGCACAGCGCCAGGGGACACTGGGAGGACACTGCAGTGGCATCCCTGTCCCCATTTCACTGCTGGGTTTGTGGAAGTTAAACTTCTGCCACTCTCTGAGGCTGAAAACACCTTTGGAAGAAATGCAGCTGTGCAAAAGCAGTGTGAGACCCAAGCAGTGGAGCACTTCCACTGGTGGGAGAGTTCTGCACTCACTGCTGCCAGAGCCAGCCAGGGCTGCTGGGAAAGATGAAAGTTTGACAAGGAACTCTCACAGATGTGTGTGCTTGGCAGAAAGATCTCTGAATGTAGAACCTGAGAGCGGAATGGAGATGGAAGCAAGTTTTGATATAGAAGAACAACAGATGTCTAAACTGAGAATTGCTGGAAAATTAAGAAAGCAAAGGTTAAATCAAGCTGGAAGGAGGTTTTATGACTTAGTGCAAAGGATATGTTGGCCACAAACAAAAAGAAGTTTTTACCAAGCAGAAATAGGTCTTAGGAAAAGCAGAAGAGACCACAGGCAAACAAACATGCCAATGTGGCAAGTAGAAAAAAGGTTCAAGAATTTCCCACTGCAAGAAAACTGAAAAACAACTTTAAGCTTAAACTGTAACATGTGGTTGGACAGCAGTGACCATAATATGGTGATGATAGTTATGCTAGGCTATAGGTGTTGTATATTATGCTGATTGTTATGGGTTAAAATGCTCAGCAAATAAAAATATATAATGCAATGAACCAGAAGTAAAGGGGTTTCAGGTTTGCCTACAAGCTGGAGCTGGCAACTTTAGGCATGGCTCTGTTACCCATGACCCAAGACTGCTGTAAAATACAATAAACAGCATTTTGTATACAATAAACAGTATTTTGAAGAGTCACTCTATGTCCCACATCTCTCTTACACAGGGCAGATGGGCAAAGGGCTGAAATCAGGTTTAGTTTTCCTTGTGGGGTTCATATCTCACCTGCAAACCTGTCTAGGGCTTGTGCTTTGTGTAGTGTGGATGGCTGGGTGAGTAACTGCTTTTTCTCCCTGAAGAAATGACTGAAGCACATAAGAAAAAAAGCTCTGCAACAGTTCCTTGTGCTAATATTTGTAAAGCATTTCCAGCCCACAGGAGCTCCCAGAATCCCAGCACAGGAAATGGATGTTTCCCTCTGGGGCAGGGCAGGTAGAGTCTGTGCAGTTCAGGATTATTCCATGCTGTTTCTAGGCATGAAAAGGAGGCTGGTGTGCCCCCCCCAAAAAATCACTTTGTGTTATTCTCTGTGGAAAAGTGCATTTTAAACAAATTTCCCCCCACCCTCCTGTTCTGCAGCTTGGGCACAGCCAAGTGGGAGCCATCTAGTGCCTTTCAAGGGGTTCTCCTTCCTTCAGAAGAAACATGGAAGATGTATTTCCTTATATCCTAGAGAGAGCACCCAGCTAGTGGAAACAATGAGACAGAACTAATTAAGTTTTGAGATTTATTAGGATGGGTTTTTTTCCTTGCATCCTGATCCGTAGTGATGCCTTTTGGGACTACCTAAAAACAGAGACCAGACCAAAAAAAGGGAATAAAAAGCAGGAATATTTATTGAAGGCCCTTCAGGTACATTTTGGGCAGACAAAGCCCCCCAGGGGCTACACCCAAAATGGACAATGGGTCACAGGTTTCACACTTTTATAAGTTTGGTCCATTTGCATATTGGGGGTTCATCTGCCAATTCCAGCTTCAGCTAATGAAGTCATTGACCCCAGGTTTGCTCCCCCCAAGTCACTTTTGTTTCCATCTCTGGGGGCCTGAGGCAGTGAGGTGTCCTTGATTGCCAGGCCTGGAGAGGAATTGTTGTGTCTGCCCAAACTGGGAAAGCAGCAGCTCCCACTGTGTGTGGAGTTTAGAGTTCTACACTAAAGAACTGCAGGGTTACAAATAGATGGAAAATAGAAAAGCTCAAATCCTAAGGCATCAGTGGAACCACCTGGAGCAGGCCAGCAAAAGCAGCAGTGGCTGCTGGGGATGCTGAGGCAGCAAACACCCAGTCCCAGACTGCAAAGCCCCACAGCAGCCTTGCTGCTCCAAACCACCTCCCAGTGACCCTTCACACCCACAGCCTCGGGACAGCTCTGCTCCCAGACTTAACCTTCCCTCAGGGGTATTTGCATTGCCTCTTGGATGGGGAGAGTTCTGAGTCAAGTGAACGGTGTAATGGAAAGGACATTTCTCTCACTGAGTTTCCTGGCTCTGACGTAACTGGGAAGATGATTTCTCAGTGTGTCAGCTTTACTGTCAAGCCACAGCCTCATGCTCACCGTGAGGGCTCCAATTTGCTGTGCCCACACCAGGTTTTACAGCTGGCATTTCACACCTGCCACTCCCTGAGTGCCAATCCCAGCCTGTCCCTGCAGCTCCATCGGGGTGGTGCAGCCAAGGGATGGAGGCACTGCAGGAAACTGGTTCCTTTCATTGCAGCCACCTCCATCCCAAACCCTCAGCCTTTCACCTCTGTTTGCTGTGCCTCAAGGTTGGCAGAGGCGATGGGAAGTGAAGAAGAGCTGCAAAGCTCTGAGCACTTCATGTGTTTACCTGAGCACCAGAATCTTCTGGAGTTTGCAAAACCAGGGCGGAAATTGCTCAATGACAACATTTCTATTCTTTCTCCTTCCAGTCAGGCTAAAAATAAAATAAAGCCCTTGTGCCAGGCTCATTTCTGCTGCAACCACATTCATCTCAACAGAGTTAATGGGGGTGAGGATGGGCCTTTACCATGTTGTTTTTCAGCAGTGCAACTTCCAGTCACAGCCAGAGCAGGGAAACGGAAACCAGTGGTGGGTGAGGCAGCCCAGCACTGCTCCCTTGGGCTCCTCACCACCAGCAGCTCCCCAAAATCCACCTCACCTTCCCTGCTCAGCACCAACAAGGTGTCTGTAAGGCAGCTTTCAGCTGGAGGGAACTGGGGCAAGAGCCAGCTCAATCCCACTCCTGCAAAGTCCAGGCTTTGTGTTTAGGCAGGGGCTGGGTGCACCTTAAGGAGGTTTGAAGCTCTTACAGCCTTGCTCTTCCCCATCTTTACAAAATTGGCATCTTAATTTTGGTTTTGTTTGCCTGTGGATGATGCATTTCTCCTGGAAGTCCCGTGAAGAGTGGGGAAGACGATTTGTTATTTCACCAAGGGTGAGAAGGAGCACTGACCAACCTGATGGACAAATGGCCTGTGCTTCCACCCCAGCAGGGTCACAGCTGCAGGTGGGACCGAGTGAGTGCTGTTCATGGAATTCCTGACATCCCAGTGAGGTGCTAGGAGACAGGAACATGGCATACAGCCAAGACACCGGGCTTCTGGCTGGACACCTTTTTCTCAGGTATTTCCCCATGCCAGTACACCCAGCTCCCACATAGGGGTATTTTTGCACCTGGATGCCCATCCCAGCATCACCCCCCAGCTGGGCTCAGGGGAGGGACAAAGCCCACAGCACGGAGACATTTTGCTGTAGCAGGTCACAGAATATCCTGAGCTGGAGGGATGACCCAGCCCAGCCCTGTCCCTGCCCAGACCCCCCACCAACCCCACCCTGGGCATCCCTGGCAGCGCTGGCCAAACGCTCCTGGAGCTCTGGCAGCCTCGGGGCCGTGCCCATTCCCTGGGGAGCCTGGGCAGTGCCAGCACCCTCTGGGGGAAGAACCTTTCCTGCTCTCCAGCCTGAGCTGCCCTGGCCCAGCCCCAGCCCTTCCCTCACAGTGCCCTGTCACTTGTCAGTGTCACAGATCCGTGTCTGCCCCTCCTCCTCCCCTCATGAGGAAGTCATAGATCCACGGACAGCGATAGGAAGGTGACATCGACTCTGCCTGTCCTGATCTCTGCTGGGAACAGGAACTGAGCAGCACGGGGCAGGGCTGGCTGTCCCACACAGCAGCTGAGGACATTGCAGAAGCCACGGGATGACCTGAGGTGCCTCCGGAGAGAGTCTGTGTTGTGCTGCGAGGTGGCTGCGTCACTGGTGCGAGGGGAGGAGGGAACAGGGCCCAGTTTGGGGGTTTAGGAACCAGCAAGTCCCAAGTGCCTTTGAGGAGCTGTTTGTGAATGGCTCTGAGCCAGGACGTGCTTCCTTTGGAGCACCCTGTGAACTTCCCACCTCTCCTGTGCTGCCTCCCACCCTCCAGGGATGTGTCTGTACATCCAAGGCATGCCAGAGGGCTACACTCAAACACAAACCTGGCAGAGTCACTTCAAAACAGACCTCTCAGAACCCTCGTGCTCTTGCCACATGCAGGAGAAGCTGCTCCCATGGAAATGTCACATTCCAGCATGGTTTGACATCCACAGCTTCTTCCACAGCCACTGCCAGGCTGACAGAAACATCTCTGAGCACTGCAAAACAGAACCCTGTCCCTGCACAGCACCACTCCAGCCCACTCTGAACACAAACTCCTCCACCTCCTGCCAGGTGAGGGATGGGTTCAGTCAAGAGGAGAAGGTTTGGGTCTCCTTTTTCCACCTGCTCCAGATCAGCCTTGATCTGCCCAGGGCCAGCTGAGGGGGTGGCTCAGGCAATCGGTGATGGATCTGGCTGCATTCCAGGAAGTTCCCTGCTGAGCCATTCCCAGGGCCATGGAAATATCTAACATGAGCAAAAGGAATCAGCTGTGGGCAATTTCTAACACAGCAGAACCTGTTGCTGTTAAAAACTGCAGGCTAAATCTTACCTGGCTTGGAGCAAGCACCTGCCTTCCTTCTGCTTATAAAAAGAAGGTGAAACCATCAAAATTCTGGCGTTGGAGCTCAGAGCTTCAGCCAGGAGGTGTAATGGTTATTCTGGTGCCACAGCCAAGCTCAGAAAGCAGAGCAGCACCAGAAACCTGAGCCTACCCCAGTGTCTGGTTTGGGTGTGGACCTGCTGCTGTAAGTTTAGATCAAACAGGAGGGATGTGCCTGAACAGGACTGGATTATCAGTCTCTAATGAGTATTTCAGTGAGAGTTTATTGCTCTGCACTGTGTGACAGGAGGGTGAGAACTGAGGCAACGAGGTGACAGGTGAATTCCTTCCACTAAACGGGAACAGGGCTTTGTGGGCTGTGTTGTCACATGCTGGAAGGAGATAAGGCTCAGCTCCCACTGCAGAGATTTCATGAGAATTGATAATTTAAAACCCTTCCAATGTCTAGCAACAGTAATTATATTTCATACCTCAGATGACTAAAAAAGATTCTCCAGTATCTTGTGGTATCTGTGACAGGGAGAACGTGGAGCTGGGCATTCCCTTGGGACAGGATGTGCAGATCACTGGGAAAGGAAAGAGTGGAAAAGGTTAGATTGATGTGCAGATCCTGAAGTTTTTTCCAACCTTTTCTCATTTTTTAAACAGTTCTGAGCTGGGGAGGAAAAAAAAATTTGAGCTCAAGGACACTTCATTTATGCATACAAAACAACAGAGTTGGGACCTTGAGTTTCTGACCCTGACTCCACTTACTCAGTTACCACAAATGACTTCAGCAGCCACCTCTTAAATCATCTCAGAAAATGCATGGAAATATTTAGCAACAACAACAAAAAAACCCCATCTTTCCGTTCAGTCAGATACACATTTACAAACACCTTTTGGGCTGAAACAAAAGCAAGCAACGATGGCTTAAAGCGTCATCTGCAGCTCTGCGGTCCCTGTAAAAGTCCCCCGGCTCCTGCTGGCCTCTCTCGGTTAAAGTTCACAGAGAACAGGTACAGGGGACAAAGCTCAATCAGGAAACAAAATATTGGGTGGAAGGGAAACGCAACAAACGAGGCCCGATGGTTGTGCTGAGGTCGGGACCACTTCCCAGCACCCCGCGCCGCCGGTGCGATCTTCACGCCAGCCACATGAGAAAGGGCTTTTCACACCCCACAGCCCGGCCCGGAATGACTGACTGCTGACTCAGGCAGCAGCCGCTGCCACCATTACTCACTTTGTCCCTCCTGCTGCTTTCTCTGCTCTCCTTCTCCCTGCCAGGCCCTGGGAGGCACCTCTGGCTCTGTGCCTTCATCACCAGCTGCTCCTGCCAAAGGGGACAGCAGGCAGAGGGGACACGGGATTGAGCCCAAACTCCCAAACCAATATCCCATCACATCCCACCAGCCTGCACCAAACAAATCGAGCCTGCCTTGAATCCTGACTTCCTGCAAGCATCTCTCATTGGCAGGACAATCTAACTGGTCTGTGCTGGCTCATATGGGGGATTTTTGTAAAGATGTTTTGTTTTCCTGACTGTCCTTTAACAACTCTGAGCATTAATCCTTTGCCAAAAATCCACCTGGTCAGAGAGGTACCCATGGGCCCTGCAATAACTGCCAATACATTTGTCTCTTCTGCACCTCTGTGACATGTGAGTCCCTCTGGCATGCAGAAGGAAGGTCAGGGCTTGGGGGATGGGGTGGAAGAGCAGAAATGAGCCTTTCATCAGACATCCCAACCCATCCTTGGCACTGACCCCAAACCACTTCATGAACTTTGCTTGGGACCCACCAGGACACGTGGGGAATTCCCCTGCCACAGTCTGAGTGAGCTGCCAGCTGTTGAGCACATCTGGGGTTTTGATGGATGTTCCTCTCACACCACACGAGCCCCACAGCTTCTCCTGCTGACAAAGGAGCCTCCTGCCACTGAGGTTCCTCTCCCTGGGAGCCCCCAGAGCTGTCCTTGCTCTGGGATACTCAGTGCTCTGCTGGCCCTGACACCTCCCTTCCCCTCCCCACTGTTTGATTTCCAGCAGGCCCCTTTTTTCCAGTAAACTGCTTTCCAATCAACCAGCCACGATGGCTTCATTACATTAATTATCCCTTCCAAACTATCAGGCGCTGACCTCCTCTCTGGGCTCTTGTTTTCCCTCCTGTCACTGCTGTGCCATGACTGACCCTCCTGTTGGAAGGGTTTCAGAGAGCCTGAAAAGCGTTTTTGAAGATGCAGCCAAAGGGTTGCACTCCCACAGGTGCCCCATGGCAACCTCTTGGCAAGATTGTGCACAAATCTTTAATCATTAATTCATGCTGCCCCTGAGCCAGCTCTGCAGTCCTGCAGCCCAGAATTTTCCTCTCACTCAGCCTTTAAGCTCTTAAAGGAATTGTGCGAATTCAGTGCTGAGCCCAGCAAAGACATCCTGTCTCCCAAAGCGGCATCTCTGAGGGATCACATCCCCTGAGGAGCTCTGCAGACCCCTCCCCACCTGCCCTCCACCCTCCCCTGCCTGCACAGGGATGTCTGGAGGAGGCTCCTGCCCCACCCCTGGGCAGGGTGGGGAATTCATGCCCCCACAGGGGCAAATTGCTATTTCCCTGTGTGTATTTCAGCTCCATCCCTGGTCCCTGTTCTCCCCCTCTGGCACCAATATCCCATCTCATCCCACCAGCCTGCACCAAACAACTCGAACCTGCCTTGAATCCTGACTTCCTCCAAGCATCTCTCATAGTCCAGGGAGAGACCTGCACCAAATCTGTCCCCTGAAACCCCTCAGAGCCACAGAAACCTTGTGTCTCTCCCCTCTTTTCCACACAGCCAGGCAGTTCTGCAAGCACAAGGGATGATCAGGATGATCCTGCCAGTTTGCTTCATCACCCACAAGATTTTCCTAATTTTGCTGAGATTTGGAACCACCCCAAGAGACTTGATAGACTTTTTTATTTGGCTGTGAGTGCTGGCTCAGACTCTCTACTCCCCCACCACCTTGACAGGAGCCAGAAGTGTCTGGATGTTTGCACAGGAGACACCTGAAGGTGGATACACCAACAATTCGTGATCTCAGATATAAATCACACCTCTGTGATTCTCTGTGCTCTGGTGCCTGACAGTGGCAGCTCTATCCATCAGCAGATCAATTATGCTAATCACGTTCATAAATAACTCTCCTGTTGGTACAATTAGCTCTAGGCATGAATGTGTCTTGTCTAACATGCTGAGGGGCAGGATCACTCATCCAGCATGAACTCCAGTAGAGTTCTTAACCCTGATTTTAACCTGATAAACTTGTTCACCCATTCACCTTTATTGTTCTGCATCCGTTGCAAGTTTTGAGAACCTTCATGTCTGCCCTTCCTATTTTGGGCTTTTCCCCCTCCCCAGGTGCTGCTTTATCAAGCAGAACCCACTCAAACACCCAGAAATGACTGGAAAGCTGCTGTTGAAAAGCAGAGATGCTCGAAAATCCTGCAGCTCACTGTGGGCCAGGCCCGAGCTCCTGCTTTCATCACCAACTTCCTCTGTGAGCACAAACCATGTCTGGCACTCTGTGTCCTGGCTGTGCCCACAGCTGGGAGGAGGGGACTGGTTTTGTCACTTGGGTGATTCACACGTGGTGAGTCCTCTCACGGCAGGGAGCTCTGGGGGCTCGTGCAGCCCTGCCTGGGCTGCGAGCAGGGCTGCCCACGGTCCCCACAGCTCCCTGGGCTTGTCACCAGCACGAGGGAACAAGGTTGCTGTCCTGTCTCCTGTTAGTCTCAAGGGCTCAGGGCGGTGGAAATGGGAATGTGATCAGCCCAAGCAGGACAAGGGGGCCCATCAGAGTTATCTCCTGAAGGCCTGGAAACATGGCAGACCCTTCAGGCCAAAAGCTTTTCCATGCCTGGAGTCCATCCCAGCAGTTGTACCTAAAAAAAAAGACATCCTCTTTTTGTGTTACACCTTTTTGGGGGGTTGCAAATGACCTTAAAAACCATCTCATCCCACCCCCTGCCGTGGGCAGGGACACCTTCCGCTACACCAGGTTTCTCAGACCCAGCCTCGGGCACTCCCAGGGATGGGGCACTCCATGATTTCAAGATGATTTCACGGTTTTCTGCAAACCCAGCTCCTCCAGACAAGCCCTAGAGCTCACTCAGGGAAGGACTTTGAGCAGCTTTTATCAGCACATCGTGATCCGTGTGACACGGATCGTGACACGGCGGGGCAGCGTCAGGGCTGCTCCCTGCACGGCGATAAGGCTGTCACAGATCCCTCCCGAGCTGCACACACGCAGGGATGCCTTTATCACCCATTTCCTACCGATAAGGAGCCGTAACACAGATAAACCCGGCCTGCACTGAAGCCCCAGTGCCTCACCCCTCACTGAGTGTGTCCTGCCCTGTTTGAGCAGTGACTGCAGCTCATAAATAACTCTCTCTTTTACAGCACGTGCATGAGTCACTGACAGCACCCAGGGAAGTGTCACCAATCCCCGGGGACACACATTGTTCCAGTCATCCACCCCTCAGAGCCAAGGCTGAGGGGAAAAAACCTTCTAAAGGATGGCTTTGTCCTTGGCGTGTGCCAAGTGCCTCGTGGTTGATGCAGGGCAGGCAGGTGCTGGTACAGAGCTGGGCATAGGAAATCCTGAGCTGGAGGGACCCTAAGGATGACCCAGCCCAGCCCCTGTCCCTGCCCAGACCCCCAACAACCCCACCCTGGGCATCCCTGGCAGCGCTGGCCAAACGCTCCTGGAGCTCTGGCAGCCTCGGGGCCGTGCCCATTCCCTGGGGAGCCTGGGCAGTGCCAGCACCCTCTGGGGGAAGAACCTTTCCTGCTCTTCAGCCTGACCTGCCCTGGCCCAGCCCCAGCCGTTCCCTGGCTCCTGTCCCTGTCCCAGAGCAGAGATGGGAGCTGCCCCTCGGGAGGAGCTGCAGCCCCCGGGGAGCTCTGCCCTCAGCCTGCTCCAGCTGAGCAATCCCAGTGCCCTCAGCTGCTCCTCACGGGCCCCTCCAGACCCTTCCCCATCCCCGTGCCCCTCCTTTGGACACTCTCTCACAGCTTTAGATCTTTTTTTATGTTGTGGTGCCCAAATCTGCCCCAGCACTCGAGGCCCCAGCCCAGAGCAGGACAATCCCTCCCAGGCCTGAGCAGTGATGCTGTCCCCGATGTCCCCAGGACAGGGATGTCCCTCCTGGCTCCAGGGCACTGCAGACTCAGATCCAGCTGGCCAATGACCAGGACCCCCAGATGCCTTTCCAAGCTGCTGCTCCATGTTTTCCTTCAGCCTTTTCCCCTTGGCTCCATTGTCAAATTGGGAATTCCCACTAAAGATCACAAGCTGCACAAAACCGGGCTGGTTTGCTTTTCCACCCTGTAAATAACCCTCATTTCCCAGACTGCCAAGTGGAAGCAGCTGTTTGAGCAGTAAGGTGCTTATCTGGAAATGTAAAGCTTTTGAATGAGCTGTTCCAGAGCAGGGAGCTCAGATCCGGTAACCCGGGCTATTTTTAAGTCTCTTGTTTTATTCAACGCAGCTGAATTTCCATGCTAGCCCAGTGCTGGATGTGGGATATAAATAGAAATTAATCCAGGCCTGGTCACAGTTATCTGCCTGCAGCCCTTGCTCCTGGCAGCCCGTCAGGGGAGGAAGGACCCGGACGTTACCGGGAACGTGACCAGCCTTGACCCTGCTCACAGAACAACTGAGATGAGGTCACTCTTAATAAGGAAAAAATGTCTTACCCAGGATAAAAAGAGGCCTGGGAACTCGTCCCACACACAGCCTGGCACCCACTGTGGGAAGAGAAGGATGGTGTTTACAGCAGAGTCTGCTCGGTGGCTGCTCCAAGCTTCTTTGGTCCCCAGTATCCCACTGAGAGGGAATGGGCACCTCTGGGTGCTAAAATGGGGTGAATTCCCTGGCCAGGGATACACAGGGAAAAGGATGGTGGAAGGAAATAAAATCCAAAAGGTAGTGCCAAGCATGGGGAAGAAAATATATAGTATTTTATATATTACATTAAAAATATAATATGTGCTCTATAATATAATAAAATATAATATCTAAAATATAATTTGTGCTTCTATACAAATATAATCCTATAATCCTGTTCCCAAGGAGTGTTGCGGAGCAAAATCATAGACTCACTTTAAGGACCTTAAATCTCATCCCATCCCACCCCAGCCATGGCAGGGACACCTCCCACTGTCCCAGGCTGCTCCCAGCCCTGTCCAGCCTGGCCTTGGGCACTGCCAGGGATCCAGGGGCAGCCACAGCTGCTCTGGGCACCCTGTGCCAGGGCCTGCCCACCCTCCCAGGGAACAATTCCTTCCCAGTATCCATCCATCCATCCCTGCCTAATACTTTGTCTCTTCGAGCCAGGTCTTACAAGCTCTCAGAGACAAGTGTTATACCCTTGATAGCTCAGCTACCTCAGGTGGCATAAAGTAGCAGGATGGCTCCTGTGACAGTGTTGGAAACAAAAAGTTTTAATAAAAGGCAAAATAAAAAAGCTCTTTACAGAGAAAAACCGAGCCAGGACAAGGGGCTCTTGCTCCTGCTAAAACACTTCACAAAAGCAATTTGCTTCTTTTGTTCTCTTCTTTTTCTAGTGAATTGCTCAGGTGGGAATTTTTGGCTCCTGTCCAATTGGGTGTCCTTAATTTTGAGGTGAAGTCCCCAAGGTCCTATGAGGTGTCTTTTAACCAAACTGAGGAGAGAAACTTCTGGGCTTTTTTCCAGAGACAAAGGGGAATTTGTTTACTCCATCAACAGGGGCACATTCCTACACCTGCCCTCTGGCAGTGGAAGCCATTCCCTGTGTCCTGTCCCTCCATCCCTTGTCCCCAGTCCCTCTCCAGCTCTCCTGGAGCCCCTTCAGGCCCTGCAAGGGCTCTGAACTCTCCCTGGAGCTTCTCCTCTCCAGGTGAGCACCCCCAGCTCTCCCAGCCTTTCCTCACAATATATTTTATATCATCTATATAAATATCAGGCCAATAGCTACAAGAGTCACCAAAATCCACCTTTTTCCTAAAGGCCTGGCTATTCCCACAACAGGGGCTGCTCAGAGGATTTGTTTCCCCTTTCCCAAGCAGAGTAAACAAAGGTGCTGCCAGATGGCAAGAGAGGAAAAATCTGCACAGGGATCCAGCCAGCAGCATCCTCCAAACCAGCTGCACATCTGGGAAACCTCCACACCTCACACCCTCCCTGCCAGCTGCCAGCACATCTGGACCAACCCTGCACAGCACCAGCCCTTCCCCAGAGCTCCCCCTGCCCCAGCAAGGGGCTTTGGGGTGGGTTTGTGTCCAAGAGCAGCTCCTGGGTCACCCCTCTTGCTGTGCCAGGTTTCAGAGGTCAGGGCCATGGCTGTGGCTCTGGTCCCTGCAGGATTGTCCAGAGCTGGATTGGTTTTACTCCTTCTGGACAAATGATTTGAGCTTCCCAAGGAGCAGCTTCTCCCTGATCCTTCTTTGAAGTGGCATCTCCCAGCCCAGCACAATCAGCTTTAGGGAAGGGGCTGCACAGAGAATTCTGGTTAAAAATAGTTAACAATAAATCAGTAGTAGTTAATAATAAATCATGATAAAGCTAATAGTTTAAAATAGTTTAAAAGGGGGATCATTGCCTTAAATGATTTGTGGGGGGGATACAGAGCCCTAAAACATGGGAAGAACTTTGAGAAGATCTGGCTCCCAATAAAGGGGAAGTCTGGGATAAAGCCCAGCTCATCCCAACCTCTGCAGCCACAGGACTGAGCTCCCCAGCAGCAGATTTTGCCACAGTAATTTGTAACACGGATTTTCCATCTCCTCCAGGAGCTCCTGCTGCAGTGCCAATGGATGTGGCAGCACAGAGCTGCTGGGATGGATTAGGGACAGAGCTTTTGCCAACAGAAATATGGATGAATTCTAATTTATAACCCCCCCTTTATCTCACAGCCTATCAGAGGAAATGAATTCCAAACCATTCTCCAGGAAAATAACAGCTCTGGCAAAATTCATCAGGAGAACGTTTAATCTCCCTGGTACTTTGTCATTTTTTTACCCTATTTCTCATGTTTTTTTGTGAGGTTTCTTTGCTTTTTTTGAGGTTTTTGTTTGTTTGTTTGTTTGTTTTTGGGTTTTTTTTTTAGTGTTCTTACAAGAGAAGAATAAGAACAACAGTGTACAGTGGCCAAGGGGAAATAGGAGCTGGCTGAGGTTGTTTCTAAGAGGCACTTATAGCAATGGGTTTGAACATCCAGCATGATCGGATGAGACCATAATTCTTAACAGGTGAATATTCAATAATCCAGAGTCAGGAAGGAGATGATTAATTGTCTTTTTAGGGGATTTTTTATTTAGATTTATACCAAGGAGGAAATAACATTTTCCTGCAATCAATGCATCTTTGTTTCTGAGTTAGAAAACTGAAATTAACAATTTTTGAGATCTCTCTTTAGAAAAAAAATCATAACAGCCCAACCCCCTCAGCTATTTAACTCCCAGCTGAGTCCTCTTCCTATCACCCACCCAAATCCTGCCCAAATCATAATCCCTGGCAATACCAGGGCATGGGGAGGGTGGCAGGGCTGCACAGGGAGAAGCAGCAGGACTCCAAAACCCCCAAAATCCCAGTGTTTGGGGTCCACTGCAGGCTCGGGGTCCCAGGGCAGTGCCACATGCCCTGGGGTGAGCTGGGAGAGCTGGGATGTGCTGTGGGATCCATCCCATCCCATCCAGCCTCTCTCCCAGGGCTGCTTCTATAGAAATGTCAGGCCAATGGCTACAAGAGAATCACCAAATTCCAGGTTTTTTTCCCAAAAGGCCTGTATTCCCACAGTATTTATCATTGTCTAAACAAATTTATTCCTGCTGTGTTACATAAAATACCTTACTAGAGCTAAAGACTACAAAAATAAAATAATAAAAGTATTCCCACAACAGGGGCTGCTCAGAGGATTTGTTTCCCCTTTCCCAAGCAGAGTAAACAAAGGTGCTGCCAGATGGCAAGCGAGGAAAAATCTGCCCAGGGATCCAGCCAGCAGCATCCTCCAAACCAGCTGCACATCTGGGAAACCTCCACACCTCACACCCTCCCTGCCAGCTGCCAGCACATCTGGACCAACCCTGCACAGCACCAGCCCTTCCCCAGAGCTCCCCCTGCCCCAGCAAGGGGCTTTGGGGTGGGTTTGTGTCCAAGAGCAGCTCCTGGGTCACCCCTCTTGCTGTGCCAGGTTTCAGAGGTCAGGGCCATGGCCGTGGCTCTGGTCCCTGCAGGAGATGTGCAACAAACAGCACAAGGGGCAGTCCCTGAGCTGGGGGGAGTGCCTGGGCTGAGCAGGAGGTGGGAAAATGAGGAATGAGGAGCACAGCAGAGCCTGGAGCAGAGCTGGTGCCTCCCGCCCCACGCCGGGCACCCGAGCTGGTCCTGCTTGGAAACGTCCCCGACAATTGTCACATCTTCACAGCTGGCCTGTCTGCCAGGGGAGAGTGAGCAGTGACAGCGAGGGATGGACCCTCAGGAGGCTCCCTGGCTCCAGGGGGGTGGCAGGGTGGCCCCAGGGGGACTGTGCCTCACCAGCTGCCCAGGGCACAGGAGGAGACATCACCTGCCCCTTCCAGGGGTGACTCCTGCACAGCTCTTACACTTTCCCTGCTTCTGGAGACCCTTCCACCTCAGACTGTTCTGGATTCTGTGACCTCTCCTGGCTGATGAAATCAGTTTGCCTTGGAGGGGTGGCTCAGGCCTTTGTTTGGGGTTTTCCAAGCTTCTCAACCCACACCACGAGTCCTACTGCAAATCTGCCGGGTGGTTCTCAAACCCCACGCTGAGATTTCAGCATTGCAAAAGTTTTGGCTGCCTGGGCTCTTTGCAAAGACATCAATTTCACCCTCTAATAGGCACAGCAAACTTGATTTCAGGCCCACTTACAATGCTGTAAATCCAGGCTAACCATATTAAACTCAGGGCAGCTGATGCCAGAGACTTAAAACCACCAGGAGTAAAAGTCACCTCAGGTGTGTGCAGCCAACAGCCTGGCCTGAGGCCACCCTGGGCTGCTTTACAAAGCAGCCCAGAGAAATTTCTCTATAAATGTTCCATTAATATTAACAGCTAAATCCCTGGCCTGCCTTAAAACCCTCAGCCCCACCTAAGTTAGCAGCAAGAGTTCTGATTTAATTTGCTCCCAAGGCTGCCAGACCACAGCAGCAGTGGCTGCATGCTGATGTAGCTCCCCTGGAGTTAATCACATTTATTTCTGTCTCTAACAGGGGTATAAACACTGCCCTGGCTGAGGAACAACCTTTTGCTCCATCCCTTTTCAAGGCACAGGAGAAAATCTGAATGAAAACCACCAAGTCCTACAACTTCTCCTTCAAATTTTCACCTAAATGCCACCTAGCAAAAAATTCTCCAGCAGTATGAAAACTACTGGGTTATTTTCTCCTTCAAGAAATTATTCTTGAGGCTTTCTAGAAATCTCCCACCATGAGGAAGAGCTTTAAGTAAAACACACCCTGGAGCTGATGCATCAATCCTCAAGCTGTGCCCAAAGCATGAGGTACACCAGGCAATATTCACTTTTTAACAGTTAGGAAAGACCTTTTTTCCTGAAATAAAAAATAAAGGCATATAAATAAAGGTATAGCAGCCAATAATAAATAAAGGTAGCAGCAGCCAAGCACAGCCCTGGTCCATCCTGCCCCTAATAAATCCTTTGGCACAGATTTCCCTGTGGCTCCAGACAAGCTGGGCTCTGTAAGGCACAGCTCAAACCTTAACATTTCCCTGATTAACCATGTCCCAAACCAGTCCCAAAGCGATGGTTTCACTGAGGTGAGGAGGAGGAGGAATTAAACACAATTTCATGTAATTAATAACTATTTAATAGCTATTACAATTTCATGTAATTAATATTTAAATATGTAATTAATATTTAAACCAAACAGCCTGAGCCAGAGGGAATTTCTTGCCAACTGTCTCGCTGTCCCATGTCCCACTAAACCCAGGCTGGCCACTGGTTTGTACTGGTGTGATTGCACTGGTGCCCACGCCGAGTGAAAAACACGACCACAGATTTTACAGACAAATTTGGGCTTTTGAATTGTTTCAGATCATGTGAACAGTCAGTTTTAGTTTCTGTTCATTACATGAACAGACTGAAACTTGAAACCAGAAAGAAATCAGAGAGAAGCAGAAGAGTGGGCAGCTTGTAAGAGAAAAGAAAGGCTCAGCAGCAAAACCTCCCCATTCAGAAAAATAGAAAGTGTTAGGGAGAAGCAGCAGAGTGGCAAAAGAAGACTTTCAGAAAATCAGAATGAGAATACAACACCTAGAAATGAGGATATCAGGGTAAATGCCATTCGAGAGTGGCACAAAGATTTAGTGACAAATGTCAAGTTGTGAGATGTAGATAAAGGCTTAAGAGAGGTGCCAGAAAAAGGGTTCTGCATTCATCTGAACTAAGAGAAGAAAAGGAAACATGGGGAAAGCTACAGTATTAAACACCCTTCTTGTTTCAGTTTTCTGAGAGAAAAACCCATGTTTCATTCTCCCATGTGCCCAACAACGAGGCAGGAATAAACTAAAAATAAAGGTTGTCGGTAATACATTTATTTATTTACCTATTTATTTAAAAAAGCATCAAATACTCTGGCATTGAATACTCTGGTATTTAAAGGGTAAAAGGCTTCAAGGGCTACCAGGCACCCCAAAACCTCCTTGCAGACAGTGGAAGGGGCCAGAGGAAGGGCAGTGACGAGCTGGTCACCCAGAGGGAAGCGGAGCAGGGCTGGTCAGGAACATCCAAAGAACATTCTGTGCATGAGCCCTGGATGGTGCAATGGCAAGGGACACCCAAGTGACCTTTCTCAAGACTGAACTCTGCCACATAAAATTCTTTCTGACACCCATCTGCCTGTGGGGATAAGAAGGAAGGTGAAATATCCCGATTTATTAGGGTTTTGGGCACTGTTTTCCATGTAGGCCTGGGGTTTTTGGGTTTTCCTTGTAAGGCCTGGTTTGCCTGGGTTTTTATGGCCACCCTACACGGCACAGGCTGCTGAAGAACACACACACAAGTCCTTGAAGCTCTGAGCTGTTTGTTCCCTCATTTCTGGGAGGAGAGGAGGTCCCTCCAGAGGAGCTGCAGGGCACTGGAATATTTTATCCGGTGTTCTGCAGGCAAATCATCCCAAAATACTCTTCCTTTCGAGGGTGCCAGTAATTGCTGGAGGTGCCCTGCCAAGGATGGCAGTGGCAGGGAGGCTGGGCAGGGAGATGGCTCACATGGCATTGGAATGTTTGGCTCACATGGCATTGGAATGTTTGGCTCACATGGCATTGGAATGATTGCAGCAGGGATGGAATACACCCTGAGGGAGCTCCTGCCTTGGCCCAGGTGCCTGGGCATGTGCCAAACCTGGCTGGCATCACTGCCAACGCCTGCCCATGCCCCACACGGGACAAACCAATCTGCTGGTGCACCCCAGGGCTCTGCCACGTCTGCCCCTCCTCCTGAAACCTCGCTGGCTGGGCGTTTTCCATGGCGAGGCTGGCTGCTCTGAGCTGTGTTGGTGTCTCTCTTCCCTCTCAAGGATGTCACCTTGCCAAGGGCTGGGGAAGGGAAAGGATTTTGGGGATTTTGCCATAAAAAGCTCGGAGTCACCTTCATCTCTCCTCGATTTGTGAATGTTGGGATGGATTACTCAGAAATATCTTGTTTCCAAGGACTGGAGAGGAAGAGCCAGGCTGAGCCGGTGGCACAAAGAGGCCGCCAAGGTGACAAGAGCCACAACCAACTGAGGAATGTCTGATTCAACAGAAATTCCCCACCATCCATGCCAAGAACAAAGCATCCAGAGGAGCACAGTGCCAGCTTTGGCTCCCAAAACAATCCTTTTCCATGTCTTGTCATCCCCAGTCTTGGATTGCCATTGCAAGGGGCTCCTGGGCACTGAGACCCCTCTGCCCCTCATGCCAGGCCTCTGCAGGATGCCCTGTGGGGACACTGGACTTAGATCCCTAATGCACCTCCCCTGGTTTATTCCCTCCTAAGCAAGCTGGTGTTTCACGAAAGGTTCACCGTGGAGCTAAGCTGGAGTTCTGGGAGAAGGGCAGGTGTAGCAGTGCTGAGGGTAAAACCCACCAACAAACTGGGGAAATTTGAGGCATTTCTCTTAAAGGGCTCAGAGAGCTGGAGAGGGGCTTTGGAAGGGTCTGGAGTGATGGGACAGGGGAAAATGGTTTTAAAATGACAGAGAGCAGGGCTAGGCTGGTTTCTAGAAAGAAATTCTTCCCTATGAGGGTGGGCAGGCCCTGGCACAGGTTATTCAGAGGGGCTGGGGCTGCCCTTGGATCCCTGGCAGTGTCCAAGGCCAGGCTGGACAGGGCTGGGAGCAGCCTGGGACAGTGGAAGGTGTCCCTGCCATGGCAGGGGTGGCACTGGATGGGCTTTAAGGTTCCTTCCAACCCAAAACTCTATGATTTAGCTCTACAACTCTCCTTGGAACAGCTCTGGATTAATTCAGGCCTGTGCAGAGCCCACAGGTCATGGAGAGGGTCTGAAATGGCATCAGGCTGGTTGGTGGCTGGAGATGAGGTCCCTCAGGAACCTCAGGTGACATTCTGTGCTCATGGGCAGTAGGAACTAGAATGGATGACAGGTTGTTTGCAGCACATGGACTAATGTGACAACTCATTTTTTAGAGATTTTTGCACATCTGCAGTAGAATCAAGAGACTGGGGAGTCTATTTGTCAGTAAAACTCTGGTTTTAACATCAGCACTGGGAGAACTGCCCTGCTTTTTCCAAAATCCTGGAGCTCTGGGTGCTGCTCCACAGAAACCATGGGCTCGAGCAGCCTGACACAAACCACAAAGTGCTGAGCACTTCTGGCTGTAATTTGCTGCTTACAAGGGGTCTGAGCTGTTCTGGAAACCCAGCCCAGATTATGGGTTTCAAATGCTAGAAAATCCATCCTTGAGCTCTTAATCCAGTTTATGGGTTCATCATAAATGGAGCTGAGCCATTCTTGGAAAGAAAACTTGGCAAAAGGAATCTTTCTCCAGTGTATCAGTAGAAACCACATACACAGCTCAAGCCAACCAGTCTAGATGGGGGAGTAATTAAAATGTGTCACAGCCTCTGTCTGTGGGTGAGGGAAGTGGGGACAGCGGGGCAGCTGCCAGGGCTGAGTGCACAGCAACAGGACTGGCACCAAAACCCACCTGGAGGCTGGGCTGTGCAACAGGACTGGCACCAAAACCCACCTGGAGGCTGGGCTGACACCAAAACCCACCTGGAGGCTGGGCTGTGCAACAGGACTGGCACCAAAACCCACCTGGGGGCTGGGCTGTGCTCACACACCTGGAGGGCAGCTGGAGGCTCCTCAATTCCAGCCCTGCTGGTGCCAAGGAGATCCCTGCCATGGTGCCACAGCCATTCCCACCAGTGCAGGCTGTGCCCTGGGGCCATCAGGGTGCAGGAAATCATCTCTCTCTGCAGAGGCACGGGAGAGGAGCTCTGTTCTCCTGCTTCAGAGCTTCACAGAGTCATTCTCCACATTTTATATTTAATGGGGAAAAAAAAAAAAAACCAGACCTGAACAGGGCTATTCCTTTTTAAAGTCTCTTCTAACAGCAGCTCTCTTTCAACAGCTCATTTACTGCCCATGTGGGACTCCAAAGTGAAATCTGCTCAGCCGTGGATCTAAAAGACTTCCCTTCACACTAATCCTCATGATCCTTGCTGTTCTCTGGCAGCCAGGCTGGATTCTCTCTTGATTGCACACATCAATAAATCATACATTATCTATGCTTGAATTTGGTGACGATTCTGGTTAATGATGCATGAGATAGAAGAGGACTCAGCTGATGAGTTTTGCTGCTCAGTAAAAACTGGTGGAAGAGGGAAAAACAGCCAAGATGGATTTTTGCCATTAAAAACCCACTTGTCTGGTCTCGTGCATGGATAGGAGCAGATGCACTGATTAAAGTCACGATGGATTTGTGGAGTCTCACATACCAGCAAGGGAACTTGGAAGTGGAAGAAGAATCTCGGATGTGTTTGCTGCCAATAGACACAACAAGCACCTTCAGGAGTGGTGGAAAACGGAGAGGGAGATGATCTCCTCACCCAGGAGACCTCGGACAGTGCCCAGGGGGGCAGCCTGTCCTCCCAGGCCTCTCACCACCCACATTTTCTCTTTATCTTAGCACCATCTAGAGGGATGTGTCTGCACACCCGAGAGGAGAGCACCCACGCACGGGGTGTGGAGTCTGGGGAACCAAACCTCAGAGGAGCACTGCACTCCTCCAGGCACCTTCACAAGGTTCAGTCATCCCCCTTGTCCTGCTGAGCTCAACTGGGAACTGAACAATGGGCCCTCCAGAGGGACTGGAGGTGCGGAGGTGCAGGGGGGAGGTCTGGAGGGTCTTGCTCAGGGTTTGGGTTTTGTTTTTTTTTTTTTCTTGATATTTTTTAACACCTACAGATCTTGCGGGTTTCAACAGAGGCCACATCGGGAGTGCCATGTCCACTTGGGCTCCTCAGCACAGCAGGGACAGGGAGCTCCTGGAATGGGACCAGCAGAGCCTGCAGAGCTGAGCAAAGGCCTGGAGCATCTCTGCGCCCAGGAAAGGCTGAGGGAGCTGGGGCTGCTCAGCCTGGAGAGGAGCCCCAGTGAGAGGGGCCTCAGCCCTGGGTGTCCCTGGGTGTCCCTGGGTGTCCTTAGGTGTCCCTGTGTCCCTGTGGTCCCTGGGTGTCCCTGGGTGTCCCTGAGTGTCCCTGTCTGTCCCTGGGTGACCCTGTCTGTCTGTCCCTGTGTATCCCTGTGTGTCCCTGTGTCCCCCTGTCTGTCCCAGTTTGTCCCTGTCTGTCCCTGTCTGTCCCAGTCTGTCCCTGTCTGTCCCAGTCTGTCCCTGTCTGTCCCTGTCTGTCTGTCCCAGTCTGTCCCTGTCTGTCCCTGTCTGTCCCAGTCTGTCCCTGTCTGTCCCAGTCTGTCCCTGTCTGTCCCTGTCTGTCCCTGTCTGTCCCAGTCTGTCCCTGTCTGTCTGTCCCTGTCTGTCCCAGTCTGTCCCTGTGTGCAGGAGGGCAGAGCAGCCCCAGGCTCTGCTCCAGGCCCAGCGATGGCCCCAGAGCCCCGGGCAGGGCCTGAGCCCGGCAATTCCCTGCCCAGGAGGCAGAACTGCTGCCCTGGGCAGTGCCAGCCCTGAGCAGAGCCCAGGGAGGCTCTGGGGTCTCCCTGACTGGGAATATTCCACTGTCAGAGGCAATTCCTGCACTCCAGCCCCATCTCCAACCAGCCTCACGCAGGGGCAGTAGGAATTGGAATGGATGACAGGTTGTTTGCAGCACATGGATTAATGTGATAATAATTTTTTAGAGATTTTTGCACATATGCAGTAGAACCAAAAGGATGGGGAGTCTGTCAGTAAAACTCTGGTTTCACGTCAGCACTGGGAGAACTGCCCTGCTTTTTCCAAAATCCTGGAGCTCTGGGTGCTGCTCCACAGAAACCATGGGCTCGAGCAGCCTGACACAAACCACAAAGTGCAAGGCCATGTAAACCAAAGTCTGACCTGCCTGGTCAGTGTGTGCTTGGTGCAGAGACAGGAAGGGAAGCACATTGCCCTGGCCAGAGAGGGAAGCAGGAGCTTTCAGAATTCACCTGACTGGGATTAAGGAGCACAGAAAAGCACAGTCAGCAGCAAGGTCTGGCAAAGGATGCACAAAAGCTGCATTTCTTCAGTAGCTGGCTTTAGTCAGGACTAAATCAGTGCTCTGCAGGTGGAATGGGGTAAACACCCTGGAAAAACCAAGGACAATCCTCTGCCTACATTTTGTCTGTTAGGGACTGTCACCCCTAACCCCCCCCATACAATGGGTATCAGAGGGCTTGAAGGTCTGACTAGGGGACACAAGGACAGTGGGAGGTGTCCCTGTCCATGGCAGAGGGGTTGAAACTGGATGATCTTTAAGGTCCCTTCCAACCCAAACCATCCTGCAATCCTAAAACTGTCCCTGCAGTGTTGAGAGAGCAGCACCAAAGGAGAGGGAAGGTTCCTTTCCTCACTCCTGCCCCAGACAAGCTCAGTGTTCACTGCAGGGACCCTCTCCAGCTCAGTTTGGGATCACAGCACAAGGGTCACCTCCCACATGCCAAACCCAGCTTCTCCAACAGCCACAAAGCATCAGCAGCAACCCCTCCAGCTGAGGCCGGGTCACCTTTAATTTTCCTTCCCTCAAACCTCGGAGCAGCTGCCCTGAGCCAGCACTGAGTGCTTTAAACTTCCCGGGAGGAGCAGGGGTTGGGCTCTTTCACCAGGCAGCACTGACAGAACCAGAGGACACAGTCTCAAGCTGTGCCAAGGGAAATTTAGGTTGGATATTAGGAAAAAGTTTTTCACAGAAAGGGTGATAAAGTTCTGGAATGGCTGCCCGGGGAGCTGGTGGAGTCACCATCCCTGGGTGTGTTTAAAACAAGCCTGGATGTGGCACTGGGTGCCAGGGTTTAGCTGAGGGGTTGGGGCTGGGCTGGACTCGATGATCTTGAAGGTCTCTTCCAGCCCAGGGATTCTGTGAATTCTGTGAATTCCCGGGCAGGGATCCCGGGGGCAGCGCCAGGCTGAGCCCGTCCCCGCGTGTGACCGGGCGGGCGTTCCGGGAGCAGCACCCGTGGGAGGGAGCCAGGCGGCGGCGGGGGGGGGAAGGAGGGAGCCGAGCTGTTGAGTCAACACTGCAGAGCTGCCTGCGAGAGCAGCCGGAGGCACAGCCGGGCTGGCTGCGAAGGACGCGTTTGCGGAGCCCACGGGAAAATGGTTTGAGTAATAATCAACGGTAAGGAAACCTCTGGTTTGGGGAGAGCGCTTAGAGGGGAAATACTCTGCGTATTTCACGGCCTTGGCTGGTGTGGGGGAGCCAGGCTGGTGCTGGAGGGGTTTGGAACCGAGCCAGGACGGCAGGCACAGAAAGTCCCGTTTATCCCGGTAAATCCAGTCCCTCCCTCGCTGTGCTGGGGTCCCGCCAGCCCCGCTCTGGGCTGGCTGGGGAGGCTGGTTGTGGGGGGCAGCTGTTTCCCAGTGCCCTAAAGGTGTCCCCTGTCCCCCCAGCCTGCCGCTATGTGGCCAGGAAGATGAGGAGCCTGTGCAGCCGGGAGCCCCGGGAGCCACCGCCCTGCCCGGCGCAGGCAGCGCCCCAAAGCCAGCACCAGAGTAAGTGTGGGGACAGGGGACAGGGACACCCACATGGCCCAAAGCCAGCACCAGAGTAAGTGTGGGGACAGGGGACAGGGACACCCACATGGCCCAAAGCCAGCACCAGAGTAACAGTGGGGACAGGGGACAGGGACACCCACATGGCCCAAAGCCAGCACCAGAGTAAGTGTGGGGACAGGGGACAGGGACATGGACACACCTCATCCCAAACCTGCTGGGATGGGGAGGGGCAGGGCTCACCTGGGCTCAGCCAGGGGTAAGGGCACCTCCACACTCCCTGTCTGTGCTCCCAGGACCAAGCTGCAAAAGTTTCTCTTCTCCCCTGCTTTATTTCTCCTGGGTTTTGTTGTTAAATGTCATTCTAGCCCCTGGCAGAGGGGAGGAGCAAATAGCAGCCTTTGGAAAAGGGGACAAACATGCTTTGGGGGACAAGAGGATGTCACCTGCTCCCACAGAGCTATGTGTCCCTGGGACACTGTAACCCAGAACCCTGCCAAACACCAAAACACAGCACCACACACCGAGCTGGCAATGAGATTCCTGTCCTTGCTTCCCAGTCTTCCCTCCCTGGCCCATTTAAAGCACACATCTGAACCACAATGGCTTTGCAGATAAAGCACAGCCCCAGTTTGGCACGGTGGGTACAGCAAGGACCATCCTGGCTCCTCTCCCTTCCCCAAGGCATGGAAAATTCTCCAGAATCACCTGACTGCACTGCTCAGGTGTCAGAGCTCCCTGTCAAAGTGAACTCAGCTTTGAGCAGCAGGCAGAGGAATCTCAGCATGGCACGGATCTGCCCCACCCGTACTGGTTGCACTGGTTTGGCTGAGTCAGTCCTGCTGGCTCCTGAGCAAACATTCCCAGAGCAGGAGCACATTCCCGGGCAGCTGCCACAGGGTCAGGCCATGCCTGTCACCTCCTGCCTCTGCCAGGAGCTTGGAGCTGTCCCTGGAGACTCCAGGGAAGGCACAGGGCTGAGCCATTCCCTCCCCGCTGCCCCCGTGAGCTGTGTGGGAGGGGAGGAAGCGGAATTGTGTGCACAGGGGACCTAAAATATGTCCAGAATTTCCCCTGTCCCCTAAAGTAACAGCTGGATCCTGATCAGGGAGGGGAAAGGAGACGTGTCCCTTCACTGATGCCTTGATTAAGGGTGTGTGAAGGACAAGCAGAGGGAAGGAGCAGCTGCCATCCTGCAGTGGGAGCCAGGAATTTGCAGAGGCTCCAGGAAGATCAGGGCAAGCACTTGGATGTATCAGGGAGAGGAATCAAACTCCTCTCTTGAGCAAAGCTGTTCAGCTCCTTTCTGCAGTTAATTCCTGGGTGCTTAAGTGCAATCAGGATAGCTGAGGTTTTCAGAGGAACTTACTGTCCCTTCCAGAACCTTTCCCCTTGGTTAATCCCAAATCCCTCTCTTTTCTCCCATCCTTGTCATTTGCAGATGTAAAACCAGAGCTACCAGCACCTCCTGAAGCACCAGCCTCACTCCCCAGCAACATCAAACCCATCCAGTGCAGGTCCTGACGATAAAACCCTCGTGGTCCTCCCATGAAAGCCACGAGATTTCTTCCCACTGGTTTTTGCTGGAAATCCTGTATCCCAGGGATTGGAAAATATCAGCAAATCCCTGCTGGATCTGCTCTCGGCACAGAAGCACATTGATAGAAAATGTCCTGATCAGTGTCTCATGACCAGAAATTTCTAGTTGGCAGGAAAAAAAGAAGATTCCCAATGTGTGTCAGATGCTCCTGGCACCCGTGGGCCATGGAATACCAGGGGAAGAGCAGGAGCCATTGCATCCTAGCAGGGAAAGAGATTTTTATACTGTGAAACCAAATTATGCTCCCGGTGATATTGGTACAAATTCAGACCATTTCCACAAAGGTTCCAAAGCGGTTCCTGAGCTGGAATAAGGAGTTTTGGGGCTCGGGTGTGTGGGAATCCCTTTCCCCATGGCCAGTGAGCCCCCAGGTGATGTGCAGCACCCCCAGAGCAGAGGCTGCAGGGATGACAGCAGGATGTGCCCCCAACCCTGCCCTGTCACAGAGCAATGACAGCAGAGCCCCAAACCCCAGCGGTGTGGGGGGGATTCTGCCTGACCCCTCCTGTGACAGCTCAGCCAGAAGTAAAGGTGGATGAGAATCAGCTGGTTGGCAGTGCGGTGGCTTTCCTCCCGGAATGACTTTGGTGTCACTGCCGTGCCTGGGATCCTGCATGGCAGCATGGGGGGATAAGGGGATCACATGGGGGGTCACTGATAAGGGGATCATGTGTTGGGGGGCTCACTGATAAGGGGATCATGGGGAGCTCACTGATAAGGGAATCCTTTGTTGGACGTCACTGATAAGGAGATCATGGGAGCTCACTGATAAGGGAATCCTTTGTTGGACGTCACTGATAAGGAGATCATGGGAGCTCACTGATAAGGGAATCCTTTGTTGGATGTCACTGATAAGGGGATCCTTTTTTGGAGGGGTCATTGATAAGGAGATCCTTTGTTGGGGGGTCACTGATAAGGGGATTCTTTGTTGGGAGGTCACTGATAAGAGGATCCTTTGTTGGAGGTCACTGATAAGGGGATCCTTTGTTGGACATCACTGATAAGGGGATCATTCATTGAGGGGCGATCACTGATAAGGGGATCCTTTGTGGGGGGTCACTGATAAGGGGATCCTTTGCTAGGGGGTCACTGATAAGGGGATCCTTTGTGGGGGGATCACTGATAAGGGGATCCTTTGTGCAGATCGCTGATAAGAGGATCATGTGTTAGGGGCCCGCTGCTGAGGGAATGGTGCAGGGGCCTCAGGTAGGAGGAGATTGATGTCACCATTCCTGGAGACAGAAACAACGGGAGAAGGAGCAGAGCCATCCTGCACCATGGGAAGTGCCAAATCCTGGTGCTCCGGGGCTCAGCCTCCTGCTGCCACCCTGGCGATGGTCTGGCCTTTGCTGCTATGAGGTTGTGTGAGGGGGTGATGGTTCCTGGCATGAGGGTTTGGACACAAACGAGTCCCAGGCTGTCCCTGGGTTGTTTCTGACCCCTGGGGCAGCTCCTCCTCATCGAGCTGGTGGGCAGGAGCTCTCCAAGGTGAGCACCTTTCCTGCTTGTTTTATTAGAGTCCTATTTCCACTCGTTCATCCAGGACAAGGAATTACAGCTCCCTTCTCTGCCCCACAGCTCCTCCACGCTGCAGTGTGGGGACAGCTCTATTTTGGTGTTTTCCAGCTCCCTGTGGTCACCTGCCCCTGCCCCAGCTGCGGTGGGTGTGCAGCACGGTGCTCTGGATGAACTGGCAGAGACAGGGAACGCTGCTGTGGCCCAGGTGTCCCCCCGGGCTGGCCCGAGGGAGCCGGCCCGTGACCAGCAGCCGGACGTAGCACGCACTGAAGATCACCAGGAGCTGCTGGGCCATGGCCTGCGGGGACAAGAGAGGTGTCAGAGCAGGGCATCCCTGTGGGCAGAGCAGAGCATTCACCAAACCCCATTTTCTCCCTGCTGCAAGGACTGTCCTACCCTGACAGGAGCAGGACAGCAGCCAATGGCACAGATAACTGGCCCAGATGCCCTTGTGGCCAGCAGTGCTGTCCCCACAGGGGGTGACACCAAGTGACCGCTGGCCTGCGGGTGGCCCTGGGGACCTGCCCGCTCTGTCCCTGCCTCCTGGGGCTTGTTTTGGCCTGTAGACAGCCAGAGAGCCTCAGTCTGCAGGGATGTCACCTGCACTGAATTCACTTAGCGACAGTGACAGGAAAACTGCAAAAGAAATCAAAACCATCCCTTTGGTAGCTCCGTGCTGAGCAGGAATCAGGGCACATTTGTTACTCAGCGTGGCACAAGTCTTTGAAGGCACTTTCCATGGAGGAGACAAAGGCTGGACTCATCCATGGCTCAGCTCAGCCTGGGCAGGGGCATCAGGTCCCTGGGGAGAGGTTTTCTTCCAAACAGGACCCTTGGGACCAGCAAGGAAAAGCCCAGTCCATGAATTCCTCAAGGATTATCACCAGCTGCCCAGACAGCTTTGAATGCAGGTTTACAAATATGGAATTCAGGTTTTTAAGGGTTTCCTCCTCCTCCTGTTCCTTGCAGCACCAGGGCTGGAGAAGGTCTGTATGGATTTCAGGTGCTGCTGCTGGATAAAAAAGTGGTGTCCCCCATGGCTGGGATGAGTCTTGGAGCTGACATGCCTTGGGGGGTGATTTGGTGCCACTGTCAGGGGGATATTTCTCCTCACCTGGGGTGGGCCCTCAGGGATGAGGTGCAGGAGCTCACTGCGGGTCACAGGATCTTTATTCAGGGTCACCCCACTGGATAAAAGAGGGGATTCTTCACATGGAGCCTCCTCCTCCACCCCCAGCTCAGGCTGAACTGCCACATCCATGACCACCCAGAGCTTGTTCAGCCTCTGCCTCAAGCCTGCCTGGAAGAGAAGGAGATTTTGGGGCTCTCCAAAGGCAGGCAGCAGTGGTGTCCTGAGCACAGCCTTTATTTACAGGGCACCATTTCCTCCTGCGTGGATTTATTCCTGGGATTTCCCACCCCAGGCACCAGTGGTGACCTGTGGAGAGCCTTTACAGGGCACTATTTACACCTTCATTGTTTTTATTCCTGGGATTTCCCACCCCAGGCAGCAGTGCTGTCTTGAGTTTAAAAGGTGAACAGTTTTCTCCCTTTTTGCACATTTTTCACTCCTGGGATTTCCCATGCCAAGGGCTGTGCCCAGCACTTGGAGCTGGGTGCCCTCAGCTGCCAGTGACTGCCCCCAGCACCACGGGCACAGCCTGGCATGGAGAGCCCTGCCTTTAAAAACAGAGTTCTCTCAGCCCCTGTGTGACTCAGGGAACCGCTGTCCATCCCTGAGCTGCAGCTTTCAGGGAGATGAGCGGCCTGGAGATTTCAGAGGGCTCTCACCTCTCACCCCACAAAGGCAGTTCAGTGGATATTTACACACCCACACAGAGCAAAACACTTTCTGAAGGCCGAGAGGACAAAATTTGTATATAATTAACTCAATCCAGCAATTCCTGCTCCTCCAGGCTATCCCACTTATTCCAGGAGGACAGCTCAAGGTGGAAGCTGTTTCAAGGTGTGCCACATGCTTCCAAAATTTGCCTTTCATTCCTGATGACTTTCCATCATTAAAGCTGCACAGTTAATTATCCAGACACGCACATTCCACGGGGTCTGGACAAATTCCTGCTGAACTGGGCAGGGACAGGTGCACTTTATTCACCTCCCAGCCTGCCCAGCTCCCAGTGCACAGCAGGGGAATGCCAGCAGGGCACTCAAACACTCATTTGTCCTTGCCCACCTCCATCCCAGCAAATCCAGGGCTGAGGGCAGGACCTGCCCCTGTCCCCAGGCTGTCCCCAGTGTCCCTTACCTGTGTCCCCTGCAGGTGAGTGATGTGGGCTGCCAGGGCCTGGAGGCAGAGCTCGGGGCTGAAGTGCACAAACCACAGCTGCAAGGGGCAGGTTAAGGAAGGATTCTCTCCATGCCTCCCCTCCCATCCATGTGGATGTTGGGATGGGCTCACAGGGAGCAGAGCTGAGGCAGGTGATGCCCTCAGGGTGCTCAGGGCAGCCAGGACCCAAATAACAGCCCAGGGCTGAAGCCTGGAGGGTTTGGGCTAACACAAAACTCCAAGCTAATGGGGAAGCAGAGCCAGTCTTCCCTCACCCCCTGCAGCCTGGGATGACCCAGGGTCATTTCCCATCGCTCATCTCAGTGACCCCACACGAAATAAACTGTGGGGCACAGTGACTCAGCTGCCCTAAACCCCTTCCTGCTGGCTCACCTTTGTTTCTAGGGATTCACTCCATTTATTTTTTACCAAATTGCCCATTCTCAGTGCTGCTCTGAGGACACTGTTGAGAAGAGTTTTCCAAGAGGTTTTGGGGTTGTGAGTCCTGCCAGCTCTGAGGCAGCCAGAGCTCTGTCCTTGTGCATCTGCTGCACCTGCCAGCAGCACGGGGATGCAGGAAAATGTAAAATCCAGAGGGTTAAAATGGATCTGACATTGGAGCAGACAGAGCCATTGTAAATCTCTGGGTTATTTGCTGCTCTCAGGCAGTTTTGGGACAGGTAGGTCAAGGTGAAGGCTCCCTGGATTAGTCCTCTAATGGACTATGCTGGCCTGAATAAACATGGAATTCAGATTTACGAACATGGAATTCAGGTTTACAAATGTGGAATTCAGGTTTTTCAGGGTTTCCTCCTCCTCCTGAATGACCTTGCCCTCCTGCAGTGTTCCTGTCCCCTTCCCTGCTTCACCCTGGCTTCCTCTCTATTTGTATTTCAAGCCTCTCTCTGTGTCTCTCTCACCTTCCTTTAACACCTTCATGGAGCCTTAAAATTCTCTCCATTCCACTAAATCCCTGTCTAGTGCAGAAAAATCATCTCTGAAAAGCAGCAAATGAGCCCAAGGATGGGGATTTTGGTTTTCTCCATGTTAGAGTTTTTGGTGGACTGTTTGGTTTTCTTCCTGTTGATTTTTAGTGGTTTTGGGTTGTTGTTTTGGTTGTTGTTTTTTTTTTTTTTTGGTTTTTTTTGGTTTTTTTTGGTTTTTTTGCCATGGGAACTTTGCTTTCCCTCTGCCTATAAGCAGAATCATCAGTGGCACATAATTATAACATATTTTTAGGAATAATTATCTGCCCTAATGAACCTCACTTCAATCCTTTAGACTCATTATTTCCAATCACCTTTGGGCATATCTCAATCCCCACTAACAGGAGAAATAAAAATGTCCCACTTCCTCATACCATCCCATAGGAGACAAAGCAGATCCTAGGAATGCCACCCTCTGGACCACAGCATCAATAATAATTGATGTTGTGATTAATTGATAAATGCAATTGATGTAATTGATAAATGCCTCCAGCAGGAGGTATTTATCCAGAGGGATCTGACCTATTCCCACCAAGGATACTTGTAGGATGTTGTGTGGCCCATCCAGGACATCTGTAATCCCCAGGATTATGCTGTGTTTGATAAAGATTTCATTGACAGCTGCCAGCCTCACATCTGTGTTCACATTTAGCTGTTAAAGAATGCAAGGAAAAATAATACAATCCACAGCAAAAGTCTACAAACTGTAGCTGGATAATCCCAAATACTGCAGCTCTGAAAGGAAAACGGTGGGATTGAGTTCCAGTGTCGTGTCCTCCCTTCCATCCCCCAGCAGTCTCCTTTCCTGAACCTCTGTGAACCCCTACATTTGCCTGGTTTCCTCTTGGAAGAATCATTTGCTCTGAATCCCCCTCTGGATTTTGAATCAAGACTTTCCAATATTATTCTTCAGCCAAATAAATGGTGCCAGTAATGCCAGAGGCAGCAGGGAATGCAAGGAGGAATCACCAGGAGCAAGGCAGGAGCAGAGCTGCTGTGGGAGCACAATCCAAACTCTGCAAGGATTGGTCTGCAGGGTGACCCAGTTGTGGCCTCTCTGTGCTCAAAGAAGCTTCAGGAGAGCTGGAGAGGGACTGGGGACAAGGGATGGAGGGACAGGACACAGGGAATGGCTCCCACTGCCAGAGGGCAGGGATGGATGGGATATTGGGAATCAGGAATTGTTCCCTGGGAGGGTGGGCAGGCCCTGGCACAGGGTGCCCAGAGCAGCTGGGGCTGCCCCTGGATCCCTGGCAGTGCCCAAGGCCAGGCTGGACAGGGCTGGAGCAGCCTGGGACAGTGGGAGGTGTCCCTGCCATGGCAGGGGGTGGGATGGGATGAGCTTCAAGGTCCCTTTTAACCCAAACCAGCCTGGGATTCTCTGAGCCTCTGATCTCCAGCAGCAGGAGGTCTGAGCCAGCCTGAGCAGCTCCAACACTTCCCTTCCAAGCATTCCATCCCCTCCCTTGGCTGCAGAACATCCCTTGCCTTCCCTGAGTGCTGTAAAATTATTCCCTGCTCCCTGGATCATTGTATTCTTTGCCTGCAGCCAGGGATTGCCCCAGCAGGAGGAATCCTGCTCCCCTCTTTCCACATTCCCACACCAGGAGCCTCCTCTCACCTTCCTCTGGTGCCCATCAATGACCAGGATCACCAGGACAGTGAGAGCCAGGGCCACCAGCGTCACCAGCACGCCAGCCCCCCAGGAGTGACCCAGGGAACACAGCTGGAGGGTGGAGTAAAGGTTTGTCCAGAGAGAGATGTAGAATACCTGGGGAAAAATAAGAGGCTGGTGAGAGTCACAAACCCATGAAAGTGAGAAAAGTCACAGGAAGAAGAAAATAACAGTTCCTTCTCCCTTATAAATTAGGTTCCACGAGATTTTTCAAAGGGTGAGAAAGGACAAAACTCCTTTCCAATAATAAACAGAGGAAAGAAAGGACTGGAAGGACTGAGCCCTAGTTTATTTTAAAAAATCACCACTCACCAAAGACAAAGAGTGAATTATTAATGATGATTCATCCCTAGGAAGGATTTCAATGGAGTTCTTCCATTTAGATGAGGAATGCACTCACTGAGGCATATTGATAATAATTCTCAGAGTCCCTGGATTTAGAAAGTTTCTATTTCAAGGTGGTGCAGAGACCACTCCATTACAGTAATGCTCAAGCAGTGTGCACTGACACAGGGCTAAAGGGCTGTGTTAAAGTCAGGGAAAACTGGATTCCTTCACCTCACAGAGCACGGATTTGGGCAGGACGTTACCTAGGAGCAGGTGTGACATGTAAGGCACGGCATCTTCTCATAATGACAAAACTCAGGTGCACTAAACAGGCACCAAACCCCTCAAAACACTGAGCACCAATTCCTACACTATCAGTGAAAGGAGAAGATTTGTATAATGGCTATCCCCCCCCCCCCAAAAAAAAAAAAAAATTAAAACAAAGATTTGGATTTGATCACACCCTTTGCATTTTTGAGGCTGCAAAGCACCAGTCTCACAGCAGATGCTCATGGTTGGGTCTCTGGAGGAGTTTCTTTCACCAGAAGAAGACAAACAAGACCAAAAGTTGACTGATTTGTTGGTCTAAATTAGCATTAGGACCAGAATGCCTTCAGATCTTTAAGATCAAGTTCTAACCCAAGCCTGTTGTAGGTGCTGTCACCTCAGCATGTGCTGGTAACCCATGGACAGCCTGCTTTGGTGGGACTGTCAGCAGCAGGGTGGAGAGAGGGCCCTGCCCTCCATCTGCAGGAATCCTGTGAGCTGGAATTGCCAAGAGAACCCACCAGGAACGTGTTAGAACCAGGATGTGCTGCCCAGCCCAACCCCGCTCCCTCCCTGGGCACAAGAACCCGGGTGCCAGGCTGGGCAGCGCGCGGTGCCCTCACCACGGCCATGGCAATCTGGAAGCCCCTGGAGCTGTAGAACAGGTACCGCCTCACTTCGGGCCTCAGGACGCCCTCCTGGATCAGCCTTCTCCACAGATCCATCGGCACCTGCCCGGGAACAAACACAAAACCAGAGCCACCCTCCAGTTTGGGCTCCAGTTCCCAGCACAACCAGGCTGGGCAAACCACACTGTCGCTGTGGCGCTCGATAAGGAAGGATGTAGTGTAAGAGCCTGAGATGGGAGATGTGGGACTCCAGGTGGCTCTTCAAAATGCTGTTTATAGGATACAAAATGCTGTTTATTGTACACAAAATGCTGTTTATTGTACACAAAATGCTGTTTATGGTATTTTACAGCAGCCATGGGCCGTGGGTGACAGAGCCACCCCTACAGCTGCCAGCTCCAGCTCAAGGCAAAGCTGAAGCCCCTTTAGTTCTGGTCACATTGCATTATATATTTTTCTTTGCTGAACATCCTAATACCTAAGAAGCAGTCAGTACCTTCACTCTTCCCTACAGCCTATCACAAGTGCTACCATGACCATATTATGGTCATTACTAGTCATTAGACAGTCATTGCTGTCCAACCACACGAGTTAGTTATGTTACACTTTAAGCTTAAAGTTGTTTTTCAGTTTTCTTGCAGTGGGAAATTCTTACACCCTTTTTCTACTTGCTGCATCGAGATGTTTGTTTCCTCTGGTATCTTCTGCTTTTTCTAAGACCTTTTTCTATTTGGAAAAAACACTTTTTTGTTTTGTGGCCAACATATCCTTTGCTCTAATCACAAAACCTCCTTCCAGCTCGACTTAACCTTTGCTTTTTTAGTTGTTCAGTAAGACTGGCTCAGCAATTCTCAATTTAGACATCTCTTATTCTTCTATATCAAAACTTGCTTCCTTCTCTATTCCGCTCTCAGGTTCTACATTCAGAGATCTTTCTGCCAAGCACACACATCTGTGAGAGTTCCTTGTCAAACTTTCATCTTTCCCAACCATGTAGGACACATTTTATGGTGCAAAAAGAAAGGATCCATCCCAGTTTATTTCATGCATCCCCTTTTAAGAACATCCCCTGTCTATCCCCAGTTGGTCAGTAACAAATTGTTACCCTGTATTAATTGGTCACTCAAACCCTCGGTGTGTACATGCAGGGAAAGTTCGTTGTGAGAGATAGGTTTCATTTTTCTAACGGTGTAAAAACAGTTTATACAGGTGGCTAAGGTTTATCACAGCCCTAGAGTTCTTTCTCAGGGAAAGCAGGTTGTTTTCCACAATCCTAGAGCTCTTTCTCAGGGAAAACAAGTTGTTTTTCACTGCTGCAGGACTCTGTTCTCACAAAGAGCTGTCAGCTTTCTCATGGCTTCTGTCAGCTCAAGTGAGGATTTGGTTTGTAGGCCTTTGACCTACTGTTTCACTGTGAGAAATGAATTTGTAGAATATTTTTAAAGTTTAAGGTTTATATAGTGTGTATAAATTTTATGTGTAAATTTTTTACAAATTCTTTTCTCACATTTCACTACCACTCCTCGTGGGGTACTGCAACCCAAATCTGTGTCCCAGAGCTGCCTCCCACAGGGAGCATCTCCAATCCCACCCACAGAGCTGCCACAGACCCAAAACTTGTGTTCCTGCCTCAGCTGCAGTGAGTAAAACCTGCCTGGGAAGGGCAGGGAAAATCACAAGGGAAGAAAACGCCTTTTTGTGATGAAGGACAAGACAAGGCAGATGTCCCAGGGATGCTCTGCCCTATCAGAGTGAATTTTAAGCAAAATTCACTCCAAACTCTCTTCAAAGAGTTTCTTCACTGAGGTTTAAGCCAAGTTCATCCCAGTTGACTTCCAGCCCACAGGGAATAGACTGAAGTGGGACTGAAACAAGCAACTCTCAAACAAAAAAAAAAAACAAACAAAAAAAACCCCAAAGCCATCTGGGACGTGGGTGTAAATGCAAATTATGCAAATGCAGCTGGAATTAACTCCCAGGGGAGCTCACCTGGACGCCGAGGGACTGCAGTTTGTCAGCACAAAGGTCCATGTTGAAGGAGGAGGTGGGGCACGTGTTGTCCATGCTGAGCACCAGCAGCACCCGGCCTTGGGGGGGTTCTGCAAGAGCCCAAAAGAGCCATGAGCACAGCACTGGGGGGGTTTCACAGAATCACAGAATGACGAGGTTGGAAGAGACCTCTAAGATCATCAAGTCCAACCTGTGCCCCAACACCTCAGCTAGGCTACAGCACCAAGTGCCACGTCCAGTCTTTTTTAAACACATCCAGAGATGGTGATTCCACCACCTCCCTGGGAAGACAATTCCAATACTTTATTATTCTTTCAGTGAATTTTTTTTCCTAATATCCAACCTGTACCTTCCCTGACATAGCTTGAGACTGTGTCCTCTTGTTCTGTCAGTTTTATCCCACAGCCCAGCAGCACCTGGCAAAGGGGAGGCTGAGAACACAAACCACCCTGGTGTGATTTAAACAGATCCAGAATCCCCTCCTCGGCCATTGCTAAGGAGCTCTGCAAGCAGCCTGAGACCCCCTGGAAGGAAACAGGCTGCAGAAAGGGAGGAAACCCCCAAAACATGCCAGGAGTGAGCAGCCAGAGATAAGAGGAGATAACAGGATGCTCTGATCTGCAGCACAACCATGTCCTGCCTCAGCAACCCCTGCCTGGAGGTGTGGTGATGAAACAGCAGGCCAAAGGCCTACAACCCAAATCCCAACTCAAACAACTTGTTTTCCACAGTCTTAGAGCTCTTTCTCAGGGAAAACAAGTCGTTTTCTGAGCTGGAATTGCCAAGAGAACCGACCAGGAACGTGTTAGAACCAGGATGTGCTGCCCAGCCCAACCCCGCTCCCTCCCTGGGCACAAGAACCCCGCAGGCTGGGCAGCGCGCGGTGCCCTCACCACGGCCATGGCAATCTGGAAGCCCCTGGAGCTGTAGAAAAACAGGTTTTGGCTTTCTCATGGCTTCTGCCAGCTCGAGTCTGTAGGCCTCTGGCTGCTGTTTCACCACCACAAACAAAGGGCTCAGGCTGCTCCGTGGTGCCGAGGCTCACTTCCCTCTTGGAGACCCTCCCGTTGCGCACCCACCATAAAAACCAGCTTGAGCAATGAATTCAAGTGCTTTCCAGCAATCCCATTGCTTGGGAATGTGGCAGGGCTGCCCTGGAGCACCCCCAGGTCCTGCAGCAGCGTGGCTGCAGCGTGGCTCTGCTCAAGGCTCTTCCCGTGTCAGCTCGGGGCAGGATCAGAGATGCATCCTAGAGACTCAAGTCAGGAGCCTAAAACGTGTGAGGACAGCCTGTCCTAGATTTGAGGAGCAGCACGGGAGAGCTGTGATCTCCAGGCAGCCCATCTGGCATCCACCTAGAGCTTACACAAGCTGTGCTACAGAGAGAGGAAGAGTTTGGGCCTAAGGAAGTGGCTGCTTCAGCTGAGATCCTGCTTCACTGAAAAGGTTCCACCCAAATTTCCTTCCCCTTTGCAGCTCCAGGGTCAGCCAGGTGTCCCTGGGCTGTTCCTGGGGACATTTAGAGCAAAAAGGGGGCCGTGCTGGAGGGTGTGGGGGGGTGTGAGTGACCAGCCATCCATGGCTCTGCCAGAGTGCTCCAAGCCCCATCCAGCCTGGCATTGGGCACTGCCAGGGATCCAGGGGCAGCCACAGCTGCTCTGGGCACCCTGTGCCAGGGCCTGCCCACTCTCCCAGGGAGGAATTTCTTCCCAATATCCCATCCATCCCTGCCCTCTGGCAGTGGGAGCCATTCCCTGTGTCCTGTCCCTCCATCTTTCCTGTCAGCCCCTTCAGGCTCTGCAAGGCCACACTGAGCTCACCCCAAAGCTTCTCCTCTCCAGGTGAACAATGCCAGCTGTGCCAGCCTTCCCTCCCAGCAGAGCTGCTCCATCCCTCTGATCCCCTGGTGCCTCCTCTGGATCTCTGCAGCAGCTCCAGCTCCTCCCTGTGCTGGGCCAGGGCTGGGGCAGCTCTGCAGGTGGGCTCTCACCTGAGCACAGGGCACAGGGGCACAATCCCCCCTGCCCTGCTGCCCCCAGCACAGGTCAAGTTTCCCAAAGATTGGCCTTGCAGGGGGCTGCTTTTCAATAGTATGATTCGTTCATTCCTGCATATCAGGTGTTCCTAAAACAAAACCCCAAAGCATCTCCATCCCCTTCCCAAGCTGCTGAAACATCCACAGGGTTTTGGTACTTTCACAAGTGAGATGCTGTTAAAGAGCATCTTTGGTAAAATCTGTCAGTGGTTATTTTAAGGAGACTGAGCTCAGATTTGCCTCTCCTGTTAGCAATGAGCTGCTCCCTTACCTGTCACCCACTGCAGGGCTCCTTCCTTTAAATCACTCTTGCTGTACAGGAGAGAGGACCCATTTTTCTCAGTTCCACCAGTTTGGCTTTTCTGGGCCATGCTGAAGGTGTGTCTCCTTGAAGGATTCTTTGTTTTCTGGTCAGAAATTCAGCATTTCTCTCTCTAATTCAGCATTTCTTTCTCTCCCTGCTGGGAAGCACCAACCAGCCCCACAGCAGCTGAGTGGGGAGCAGACTGTGAAACCCTCACTCCCACTGCTGCCTTCCTGGGGATCCTGCTTCTCATGAGCCACGAGGCAATTTTTAGCCCTGAAAAGAGAAAAAGAACATCCCAAATCTCGCAGAGACAGCAAATTAAGGATAACAGCAGTGACTGTGCTCCTTGGGGATGTCAGCACCTGGTGTTGGCCAGTGTGAGCTCAGTACACACAGACTCACTTTGTGTGTTTGGTTTTTGTTGAGAGGTGGAAAAGTTATCTTTAAATATTCCTTAAATTATCCTGACATCCATCAGCATTCACATTTTGTAAGCAATTACCAAGGAACAGCCAGGGTTTCTCCTTGCCAAGCCACTTTGCCATCACCTTCAGAAGAACCTGGAGCTGGTGGAAATGCCCCTCCCTGGAACTGACACTGGGACAGATCCTCACCACAGGATGGGAGTGAAGATGAGGCAGAAAAATGCATCTGCTGAAGGCAGAGTCAAGCAGGAGCTCCCACCCAGCAGCAGTGAAGCCTTTGAGGGTCTCTGCTTTCCCTTCCTTTCTCCTCTGCTTTCCTGTCCCCTCTCCTCTGCTCTCCTCTCCCTTCTCCTTTCTTTTCCTTTTCCCTCTCCTCTCTTTTCCTTGTCTCTCACTTCTGCTTTCCCTTCCCCTCTCTTCTCTTTTCGTTCCTCCTCTCCTCAGTTTTCCTTCTTCCTCTCCTCTACTTTCCTTTCCCCTCTCTTTTCCTTTCTCCTTTCCTCTGTTTTCCTTTTCCCTCTCCTCTATTTTCCTTTCACCTCTCTTTTCCTTTCTCCTTTCCTCTGTTTTCCTTTTCCCTCTCCTCTACTTTTCTTTCACCTCTCTTTTCCTTTCTCCTTTCCTCTGTTTTCCTTTTCCCTCTCCTCTACTTTCCTTTCACCTCTCTTTTCCTTTCCCCTCCCCTCTCCTCAGGGAAGTTCTCCCAGCAGGCACAGTGCCCAAGGTTTTCCAGGTGATTTTTTCCCTGCTGACACAGCTCTCTAACCTCCTGCCAGCACCTGTGGGTGGCTGTTAAATGCTTGGAAGACTCCGGAGTTTACTTTTCAATTACCTTCCACTCCAGCTCTCCAAAACCACGACTTATTTTTTAACCTCTGCTCAAACCAGGAGCCTGTTGCTGTCTCCTGGTAGAAGAATCCCTCACAGATTTCACCCACTCTCTTTCCAAAGGGGATTGTTTTGTATCTGATTTTTTTCCTGTTTTTTTTTTTTTTTTTTCTGATGGTTGTGGCTGTATTTACCCCTTTGCCCAAAGCCAGGACAGTCTCTGGTTGAAGAATGTCAGAAAGGAAACAGAGGCAAGAGAAACAACATGAAAAATTTTTCTGACCACAGGGAAAAAACCCAAAAAGGCTGAACACTCCCACGTAAAGGATCAAAGCAGTGAGTGTGTGCACACAGGATGGGCACAGCACTCGCTCTTCACCTGCACAGGTGAGGAGGAGCTCCCCTGGGCACAGCTCTGCCATGAGGATCATGGGCACCACGTGTCACAGGCACATCCCAGCACCAAAAGGTGCATTCAGACTGGGTTTTCTCACTCCTTTTCCTCTTTTGCCATCCAACAGAAGGAAATGTAAAATCAAGACAGAAAAGCCCAGAGAAGACAGAAGCAAAGAGTGAAAAAACAGAGGAAACTAAAGAAACTGAGAAAAAACCTGATTAAAACCAACCACCCTGTTGCTGCTGCTGGCACATCCATTTGGAGATGAATCAAGGCTCTCTGGCTCAGAGGATGAGAATTTGGGGCCTCTGGAGGACAGTCCCCAGGAGGTGACAGTGAAGGTGCAGCAGCTCAGCCATGCCCAGGAGGGAAACAGCCTTCCCCAAATGCTGGCAGCTCCTCAGTCAAAGCAGCTTTGCTTTTACCTCTCAGTGCAGCACAGTTTGGCTCTGCTGCCTTTCCCTGCAGAATTGCCCATCTGGGGAGTTGGGTCCCCCCAAACCTCCCTCTGATCCCTCCTGAGGCACCTTGAGGAGCAGCCTCTCCTCTCCCGCACTCCCAGGCTCCATGTTCTCTACATTTTTTCTTTGTGCAATGCCAACATCCCTCTGGTGAATTGACTTCCCTTTTTTTTGGACACCTTCAAGCCCTCACTAAACAGCAGAGAAACACCCAGCAGGTCCTTCTGCCTTGCTCCCAGAGCAGCCAGCAGAGCCTTACCTGCTCCAGCTCGCTCCTGGTGCTGGGAATGCAGCTCAGCCTCCTCCTCTTCCTCCTCCTGCTGCCTGTCCTTTAGGTGCCACTGGCCCACTCTGCACTGCACAGGTGCCACACTGTGCCACCCCAAGCAGGAAGGTGCCAGCCTGTGCAGGATGAGGTCCCTCTGTCCCCTGTGCCTCCTGGGAGCAGGGATTTCCCAGACCTGTGCCCCTGCCTCTCCCTCCTCACCCCGAGCTGCACGCACCGACTTGCAAAATCTCCCTGGTGCATGTGACTCCCCCCTGGGCTGCATTCAGAAATGTGGGTTTAACCCTCTGTAGTTCCTCAAAAGTGTTCCCACGCCAAAGGTACAGCCACAGCGGGAGATTCTCCTCCTCACCTTCAGCACCGTGGGGGTCCAGAGCTGGAGCTGGAGCCTGAGGAATGCAAAGAGCTGAAAAGTGGCACAGACAGGAGGCTCTCCCCTTCCTCCTCCTCCTCTTGGATCAGCCAGGCAGGATTCAGGAACTACAAATCCCACGGTTGCACCACATCAGTTCCTGTGAGTGTTTCAGTCAAAGCCAAACACCCAAGACAGGGCTGGAGACATCAGAAGAGGCGAACGCAGATCTCAAGGCTGACAAGAGGTCACTATTCATCAAAGGGTCATGGAGAGCACACAGGAACAGGGATGACAGGCAGGGCAGGAGTTGTAGCCCTCCCCAAACCAGGCTGTGCTGATGTGGAGCATGTTTCTCCTCCAGCAGCTCCAGAAGAAAAGCAGGAGGCTCAGGCACAGACAGATGGATCCTCCAGAGCGCTGCACATACTGGAGGTGTTTGCCTGACAATACTGAGACACCATGAAAACAAAACTCCTTAGCCTGAGAATCATGGCATCAGAGCTGCCCAAAAGCTGCAGGATCCATGGAGGGTTGGAACAAAGCAAATCCAGGGGTGGATGGTTGAAAGAAAAGGAAAAATCAGCTCTTGCAGTGTCTGTGTGCACTTCCTGGAGCAAAGGACGCTCTCCAGGAGGGATGGGTTCTGCAGCCCTGCCTGCTCCACAGCTGTGAGTTCATCCCATCACGTGGCTGCACAGGCAACAGGAACAACTCCAAAGCCACTCACCCTCATGGGATCTTGTTACACTGGAAACTGGCAACACCATCCAGGTATGGGGGAAAATCCCATAAATCTGTCACCAGCTCAAGGCCCAGCTCCAATCCCCACCCAAGACAGGGCCATGGGAAGCTTTGAGCTCTTTTGCAAACGCTCCTCATCAAAAGTTTTGGCTTTGTTTGCTCCTCACCCACACAGAGATGCTGACAGGGAGCATGAGAAGCCAAGAGCACTGCCAGCTCTCCACAGCAAAACGCTCCAGGCAAATCCCTGTGGGACAATAACTTGAAAGCAGTGTGGATCATGAGCTGCAGCACAGCCCCTGTGCCCCTCGTGTTTGGCAAGACACAAAAGGTCTTGGCATCAGCACCACCAGCAGAAAACTCCTGCTCATTTGACAGGAGTGTTGGGCTCACCAGAGGCTGGAATGCCAGGATGGTTTGGGTTGGAAGGACCTTAAATCCCATCTGATTCCACCAGCCCAGGCTGCTCCAAGCCTATCCAGCCTGGCCTTACCCTCCCTTGTACCACAACATCTGCTGCCTCTGGCGGAGTCCCCCCACCCCATTTTCCCAAATTCCTGCAGTGCTGTGCAGCTGCTCATGGATTGCTCAGAGTTGATGCATTTGGTTTCACCTTTCTCAGTTACTCCTCCCTGCAGGGAGGCTCAGCCTATTGGTTTCAGATCATTTCTCCCACTTATCAAGATCATTTGGAACTGTGATTCAGTGCTCTGTACTGTTTGTATCTCTTCCCAGCTTGGTGCCCTGGACTTATATTGTACTCCCTGTTCCACCTGCTGCATTAATGAATATATTACAGGGAAACTGATTGCAGGGGAATGAAAAAATCTGCTTTTTCAAGATAGAAATTTGAACACTGTCCCAGGCTGACAGTGCCCACCCACCCCTCCCAGCCTCAGGAATAACCTCACCCTTCATCACAGCTTTAATGTCATTTCTGAGGTCACTCTTCAGCACCTATTTGAAGCCTCAATGCTTTAAATAACCAGACACACACATTTAGTCTGGTTTTGCCTTTTCTGACCATGTTCTCTCACTATTTACTCCATGCTTTGATAAATTTGGCTGCTTTGCAGTATTTGGAATCCACACCCGTTATTCCAGCTTTTTTGACCACAGTCTGCATGTGGTTGCAGTTTCTCCCCACGTCAGCCTTGTTTGGACTGTGCACACTGCAGCCAGCACTGGCACATCTCATTTCCTTTTGATGAAACTGCATTTTCAGGGGAGAACTGTGCCATCTCTTTCCTATTTTTTTTCCCTAGTGAGCCTTAATTAGGAGAACAAAGTTGTTGAAAGCCTTGTCTTGCCCTTCTCCTCCCTTCCTGCACACAAAGTCCTTTCACTTTGCATTGTTGGATTTTTTTGTCAGCAAAGCTGACAGATTGACAGTCATTAAATATAAAAATTTATTTCACACTACCCATAAATTACAAGTTTCAAATGAAGAATGACACTTGCTTAAGGCACTGAGTGTGGTTCTTATCTTTTTTTGTCCTACTTCTGCCTTTTTCCTATGAAGACTTAAAGTATTATTCTTTTTAGTATGGTAATGCAAAAACCTCTTTTCTTGAATCTCAAATTAAAAGAGGCAAAGCTCGCTATGTGCCTGGGATAAGGATTCAGCTATTGATCCAGAAGATGCTTTATTAGATTATTTTGAGGCAGACGAATGTAATTTAATACCAATTTATTTTCTATTCCTATGGTAGTCCAAGATACAATCTTTTCTGCATGAAATTAGCACTTTCTCCTTTCAACCTCAAAGAAACATTACACTGTGCTCCTTTCTTGGATTAGTTTGGGAAAACTTTTTCAGCAGAACATTGATCTAGAGGGTTCTCAATAGTATTTTCTTTAAGACTTTAAAGCCAAGACCTCAGCTGGGATCAGCAGGTTCTTGCCTTGTCTCCCCCATTATGCATTAATGCAAGAACTAGTGAAGAGAGATAAAGGGGAAAGAGATTCCAGGTGAGGAAAACAGAGGCAAAGAGGGAAAACAGAGCAGGTTTAATGCGGGCAGAGAGAAGGGAGAGGAGCTGCATTATGTTTACACAGTCATCTGTCACCTCCAGGGGACACTGCAGGGTGGTCCCACCCCACAACAGCAGGACAGCACCGGGGATATCCCATCCTGCTGCTCACACCTCCCAGGAGCCGTCCCACAGGCCAGGAACTGCTGCATTTTGGGTTACCAAATTCTGCCTTCTCTGGTGTCAGCTGGGCTCCAGGGTGGGAGAAAACAACAGGATCCCAGAGCTGGGATGGCAGGAAAGGGATAGAGGGACTGCTGCAGCTCACTGGGCTGTATCTGCCATTAAAACAACTCCAGATTTAATAAAGATCATCAGGAAGTGTGCAGTGACCTCAGAAAAGCAGAAAAATGAGGAATTTAAGGTTGCCAAATGTGGACTTGCCCCCTGGAATACCCTGAATTCCCTGATGTTGCCATCCAGCACAGCCAGCCTGGCAGCTCAAGGCAGGGAGGGGAAAGGGCTCCTGGGTGTCCAGCAGCAGGGGAATGTAGGGTCCTCTCCCTGCTTCTGAAAGTGCCCAAATCCAGCTGCCAGGGGAGCTCCTGCTAAAGCACTGCCAGCCAGAATTGCTGTCCCCCTAATGAGAGCTCTCTGGACTCCAGATCCAGGGTCAGAGGTGATTTCCTTTCTTTATTTCATAGGATCACAAGATCACAGAATATCCTGAGCTGGAGGGACCCCAAGGATTGCCCAGCCCAGCCCCTGTCCCTGCCCAGACCCCCCACCAACCCCACCCTGGGCATCCCTGGCAGCGCTGGCCAAACGCTCCTGCAGCTCTGGCAGCCTCGGGGCCGTGCCCATTCCCTGGGGAGCCTGGGCAGTGCCAGCACCCTCTGGGGGAAGAACCTTTCCTGCTCTCCAGCCTGAGCTGCCCTGGCCCAGCCCCAGCCGTTCCCTGGCTCCTGTCCCTGTCCCAGAGCAGAGATGGGAGCTGCCCCTCGGGAGGAGCTGCAGCCCCCGGGGAGCTCTGCCCTCAGCCTGCTCCAGCTGAACAATCCCAGTGCCCTCAGCTGCTCCTCACGGGCCCCTCCAGACCCTTCCCCATCCCTGTGCCCCTCCTTTGGACACTCTCTCACACTGTAGTGCCCAAAGTGCCCCCAGGAGCACAGTGCCAGGAGGTATTTCCAGGGATGGAAGCCCAAATCAAGGGAATCTCACAGTGGTGTGTGGGCCTAAAGCAGCTTCTGCTCTTTCTGTGGTACATGAGCAGGCTGTGGCTCGGTCCTGAGGGATTGTCACAGACCCCAAAGTGTTTGGGTTGGAAGGAACCTCCAGAGATCATCCTCCCTTCTCTCTGCCTGCAGGGACACCTCTCACTATCCCAGGCTGCTCCAAGCCCCATCCAACCCTGCCTTGGACACTTGCAGGGATGCAGCAGCCACGGCTTCTCTGGGTAGAGGAGCAGCAGGAAGAATTCAGATACAGATTTGTTCTAACAGCTGCTGTGGGCTTCACTCCTACTCCTCAAACTTCCTGCAAAATGCCCCAAAAATCAGATTTCAGGGGCAAGAAGCAGCACGCCCCACTCCATACCCGTGTCAGGACTGTCATTTCCCTGGCACAGCCTGGCTTAGGCACACTCCCTTTCCCAGAGCATCACGGGGCAAGATGAAAGAATCCCAACCACAAATAAAATCTCTGCACTGCACAAACCAAGCCAGCCTTCCTGGAGAGCAGTAATTGGAAATACTTCCTTCAGTGCAAAGTTGGAGTTATTCTCAACAGTTAAATTTCATGGAAGCATTACAGAAAATTATTATTCTAGCAAGACATTAACACTTCTGCATGTTCTAAAGGGAGCTTCTTCACAGCACATTTGCCAAGGAGAAATAATCATGGAAGATTTTTTCCCCTGCTTCCATTCTAAAGAAGGATAAAAGTCCTCATTAACCAAGGGAAGCTTATGAACCAATATGAGAAAGTGGAGCACACATTTCATTTTTTCTGGACAATCTCAGTCTGTCACTGATAAGAGAAGGAATGAAATTGCTAATTACAGCCTGGAGCAAGGAGGGCTTTGAGGAGCGTCCTGCTGGAGCCTGAGCACCTGCTCTCAACAGGGAGAAATGTCTCATCTCCAAAGGACAGAGTGAAATTACCATGGCTGCAACCTTTTATGAGGCCATAACACCCCTCCACATTACAGCACACGGATTAAAACTGCTTTGATCCTGTTCTGCTTGTACCCACCTGGCTTCTCCCCCAGCCTGGCACATTTGACTTTGCAAGAAGCTTTTGTTTCAATTTTACAACCCGTTTAATAGCTTGAATTCCTGAAGAGATCTTTCCAGGAGTACAGTGCACTACCATAAAATATGACAAGAGGAGACCCCAGAGCTGTCTGCTCCTGCCTGCAGGACTCACATCCATATCCATCCTGCTTTTTTTCCCTATCACAATTCCAGAGGTCCAAGAGGCTTTGCAATGCCGCACTGAGGAGCTGTGGAAATCAAGATGTTCTGTCTGAGGAACAGAACAGCATCCATGAGGCTCCCTGCAAAGATCCCAAACTGCACAACTCCTGGGCCAGATCAGGGATATGCTGAGGTTCCTTTTCCACAAAAAGCTTGGAATTTGAACTCCACAAAAAAGCAAAGCTACATTTAATATTCTGCTGGTAAGAGAAAGAAGCCACTAAAACATGAAACCACTTGATGTATTTCTGTGTATCTTTGATTGAAGAGCTGGAAAGTGAAGCAGACACTTTCCCTCTTCTTTCCCTCTGCTCCCAGGCACAGGATGCTGCAGGATTCAGGATGACCTTGGTACAAACACGCAGTGACCAGCACTGGACCCAAGGAAGGGTAATTACTGTGCAGCACCTGGCTATCAAACTATTCCAATGAACTGGCACCATTTTATTTCCCCTAATGGTCACAAGAACATTTGTTCCTGAAGGTTTTCAGAATGATCTGGCAGGTAAAGCATCAGACTGGAGCCAAGAGGAGGAGCTCTATAATGGGTTTTAACTTACCTGCTGTGACCTTCAGATATCAGCTGTCTCTCTTAAACTTGCTTGTATCAATACCTGATGGTCACTCTGCAGAGTCCAGACTTCCAAGGTGCCCAGTGAGACCTGCCAGCATTCCCAGAACAAGTCAGCAGGAAGAACCAGACTGAGCAGAGGCTTTGGAGTGAAGTGTTTTTACTTTCAGGTGTCATAGTGCCAGACTTGTACCTCAAGCTAACAGCAGAATATACAGAGGATTCGATACAGAGAAACTCAAGCACCTGAAAATGATCAGCCAGGACTTGCACAGCCAGAGGAATTCTTCTTACAGGGTTTAAACCCTGTGCAGAGGTTTAACAACACACTGAGGAATGCAGTTTGGTCAACAAGAATACAGGTACACAGGTTTAACAATCACTGACACAGGCCAGCAGCTCTCTCCCTTGTCTATTTCACACTATCACCATGGAAAGGGAGCATTCCTGTGCCAGCTGCAAGATCTATTTAATAACTTAGCACAGATCTGAGACATGGCCACTTCATGTTTGAATAAGCTCTGAATCCGTGTCAAAAGAGAAACTAAGAGAACTCCAAGAGCTCACTGAAATAATTTAACACATGTACAAGGAGGACAGGTAAGGTATGGCTAAGAGCTGTACATTCCACCTGAAGCTCAGACTTGAGTCCCAGCACTGCCAGGACACTGCTCCCTCCTCCCAGCACTAGCCATTGATGCGATAATTCACGTGGATCTCGGGTTTGATGTCACACACCAGGGACAGCAGCTGGGACATCACCACCTCCCGGTTCTTCTGGAAGTTCTGCTGGATTACACTCATCTTTTCCTGAGTCTCCTTCTCCACCTCAGTGGTGCAGCTGCCATGGGAGCCAAGGGCCTGCAAACAGCAAAGGAAAGAGGGATCACCATGCCAAGCTCTGTATTTTGTTATTCTGGATCATCTCAGACATTAATCTTTGTTGAGGGAAGATTAATGTTAGCGTTCATATTAAAAAAAGTACTGCTGCATTTTTTGCTCAGATTTCACCTTAAACTTCTCCACATATTTCATCCTTAGCCCCTGCCTTTTAGCCTCTTTTATAGAATCATCAAATGGTTTGGGTTGGAAGGGACCTTAAAGATCATCTTGTTCCAACTCCCTGCAATTTATCCATTATCCACCAGTTTAGAGCATGAGTTTGTAAGGAGTGCCCAAAATACAGGTCCTGCTGTACAGACAGCTGGAACCCCTGGGCACAACTGCACTAGAGAGTGCAAGAAAAGTAACACCCAGGAGTCACTTTAAGCACAATTCCCATCATCCCACTCCTCCTACCCTTGGAGAATCTTTATAAAAATCTCAGCCTTCCCTCCTGGTGACCAAGGACACAGCAAGTGGTCTCTGCCATGCCAGCACCATAGGAAACGAGCCTGTGACAGAAGCAATGAGCTCAGTCTCTTTTGGACACTGCTACACACAGCAGCTTTTGGGAGGCTGTCACCCCTCAGGGCACCCAGGAGCTCATTAAGCTCTTTTCCTGCCAGCTGAGATGCAACACACCATGTCCTGAGCCACTTCCACGGGTTTCTGTGGGACACGTGGCTGTGCCTCACAGGAAGGCACTTGGGGAAGTGCTCCTGCTGCAACTCACTCCACCCCGAGGGTGCTGCCAGGGCAAGGCAGCCCCAGGGCAAGGCAAAGGGCTGGGAATAAGTGAGTGATGGAGAAAACCAACCGCTGCCTCCTTGGCCTTGAACTCCTTCTCCCGCTGCAGGCGGTACTGCTCGATCTCTGCCTGGGCCTCCTCCTTGGCCTGCTTCAGCCTCCGGTTCTTCCCTGCTCCCACGGGGCAAACCAAGGCAAAGAAAGAGGAGAAAGCACTGAGAGCATGTTTTCCTCACGCACAGCCACCAGCACAGTGTTTGCTCCCTCTGCAGGAGGCACCAGCCAAGCCCCCTCCCCGAGTGTGCTGATCTCAGGAGGGCCCAGCAAACCCTGGCCAAGGTCACTGAGCCAGGAGCTTCCACCACGGAGCAGTGGAGAGCACGTGGACACAGCAGGCAACATCCAGGCCTGGCTTGTTCACAGAATAGTCCCAGACTGCTTTGGGTTGAAGGAACCTTATAGTTCATCCCATCCCGTGGGCAGGGACACCTCCCACTGCCCCAGGCTGCTCCAGCCTGGCCTTGGGCACTGCCAGGGATCCAGGGGCAGCCCCAGCTGCTCTGGGCACCCTGTGCCAGGGCCTGCCCACTCTCCCAGGGAACAATTCCTGCCCAATATCCCATCCAGCTCTGCCCTCTGGCACCTTCCATATAAAAAGTCCCTCTCCCTCCTTTTCCAAAGCATCTTTAAAGCCCCGGAAGGGGCTCTGAGCTCTCCCTGGAGCCCTCTCCTCTCCAGGTGAACACCTCCAGCCTGGCTCCAGCCCTGGGAGCAGCTCCATGGACTCCTCTGGATCTCTGCAGCAGCTCCAGCTCCTGCCTGTGCTGGGCCAGGGCTGGGGCAGCTCTGCAGGTGGGCTCTCACCTGAGCACAGGGCACAGGGGCACAATCCCCCCTGCCCTGCTGCCCACGCTGGGCTCAGCCCAGGATGTGTTTGGCCCTAAAAGCTGTAAATGCACTGCAGGCTCATGTCCAGCCCCTCATCCACCAGAACCCCCAAGTTCCTCTCTGCAGGGCTCCTCCCAATAAATTCTCCAAGTCTGTACCCATGTTTAGGACTGCCCCAACCCACGTGAGTGTGCAGCTTCTGTGAGATCCCAAAAAAAGCCCAAGAGAAAGAGCATTAAATCTCAGTTTTGCCAGACCAGCTGTGAAACCAAGAGCAGTCCTGGCCACTGCCTCAACTTCCCCTCCTGGACTTCCCACCACATTCTCCCCTCCAAGATTATCATCGCTGGAGTGAACTACAGAAATCTGCCTCTTGCAACATTGTCGGGGGGTTGAACTGCAAACCAGGGCAGGTATATTAATACTGATATACATATGTATTTGTTTGGAGCAGAAAAGATTTGCAAACTAGGGGGTCCTTGCAACCAGAATTTCTCTTGCACAACAGGAGAAGCTACCTTGGATCCATTAGGAATAGCTCTATAATTACCGATATGGAAACTCGCTGTTTGCACCAGCTGAAGGCAGGAAGGACAGAGAGAGGCACAGCCGTGCCCCAAGAAAAGGCCAGGTTGTGGTGACCGTGTCCCACAGAGAGCCCCGAGCCCGCGGCTCCTGAGCTGGGCTCTGCCAGGAGGATCCCGGTTCGGCTCCGACCCCTCGCACCGCACTGAGCCTTCGTGGGGAGCCTCCAGCGCTGCTCTCCTGGGGGCCCCACCGAGCCCCGAGCACCCCGGGGCAGGGCTGGGGCACCCCCGCTGCCCCACCGCCCTCAGCGCCGGGCCGCAAGGCCCGAGGCGGCCGCGCCGGGCCGGGCCAGACCGGGCCGAGCCAGGTTCTGCCGCCACCACACCCCCCCGCGGCGGGGCCTGGCGGAGCCGGGCCGTGCCGTACTCACTCTTGCGGGCCTCGGCCACCTTCTCCGCGGCGCGTTTCTCGGCCTGCAGCAGCTGCTGGATGCCCTGCGACTGGCTCGCCATGGCGGCCGCTCCGTCCGCCCGGGCCGCGGCAGCGTCACTGCGTCACGCGGGGCACGCCCACACCGCGCCGGCCACGCCCTCGGCCACGCCCCTCATAGGGATAATAGCAGGCGCGCAGTGTAAGCCCCGCCCATAGTCCCACCCCCGCCACTCGGTCACGCCCACTGACACGCCCCGTTATGTTAGCTCCGCCCCTCGGTGCTTCGCCACGCCCCCGTCGCTTCAGGCCCCGCCCCGTGGTTTGTGAGGGGAGCCCCCGGCCGAGGCCGGTTCGGGCCTCTCTACGCCCCCTCCTGAGCCTTTTCGGTGCCCAAAACCCACTTAAACCCCGGCAGGAAGGCGCTGGTGGGGTTGGGTTTTGTTTCTTTCGTGGTTTCTAATCTCTGGAACTGCGGCAGCCCCTGGATGAGCAAGGGCACCCGGGACGCTTTGGTCCCTCCTGGCCTGTGGCATCTCCTCCCCGCCGCTGGTGTCACCCCCAGCACAGAGCCACTGGTGCTCAGAGGGCTTTACAATCATCCTGGACAACCTTTGCCAGCGGCTCCCAGAGAGCCGAGTGTCCCGCGAACACCCCCATCCCGCCCAACCCTCGCCCATCACATCCCAGCGGCCATTGAAAGCCCTGAACGCAGCTCCCCCGGCACTTTCGGAACATAAATTACAATTATTGTCAAATAATATCGCTCTGATGAAGCCTCAGAGCCAGGACAGTGACTCATCGCTGCCGGGAGAGGCGGGGGGGGTTGCCGGTCCGCCTCCTCCATCCCCGGCGATGGAAGGGACAGGAGACAATGAATCAAATGCATATTTATAGTGCTGAATAGGAATTGTGAGTGTTTTCAGGGTGACCTTCAGCTGGGCCCAGCGATTAAGTGAATGGGCTTAGCGTGCCCATCCATTCAGGGGGATATTTGCTTCAGTGAAAGATAAAAGGAAAGATGAGGAGAAGAGCTTGGACCATAATTCCGGGGTTTGAAGGAAGGCTCGGGTGCAGGGATGGGGCACAGGGAGCAAAAGGATGAGCTGTGGCATCACAGCCGGGCTGTGCCGGCAGAGGAAAAGCCAGGAAATGTGGTGCTGCATCACCTGTCACAGATGGGGCAGCTCCAGCAAGGGGACAGCTCAGCTGCTGTGCTGCTTGTCACAGGAAATCATAGAATGGTTTGGGCTGCAAGGGGCCTCATTTACTGACGTGCTGTCTCTATTCCAAAATATGTCACAGCCAAAAAAAACTGCTGGGGTCAGCTGGGGCAGATCCAGGCTCCTTTACAGAAGCAATAACCCAGAAATTAGGTTCTTCTCATCTGACCTCAAGCCCCAGGAGTCCCTGTCCTCCTCTCCCCTCACACCAAAGCCACAAAGTCATTAAACTCCCTCTGGCCCCCACGGCCCTCCGACGATGCCCCTGAGCCCCAGTCCTATCTAGAAACCCACCATGCTCATTAGCTGTTCCCGTGTTTCCAGGAATGTTCCCTGTTAATTAAACCACTTGAGCTGAACCCAGAGGTGACCCCAAAGCAGGATGCTCTGAAGGGGATACCAGGGATCAAACAGGGTTCGGAGCAAAGGGGTCCAAAGGGGTCTGGCTCTGCCCTGAAGTCACAGGCAGCACTGACTGGGCTGTTGTTTTTCTCCTGGGTGATGGTGATTTTCAGACTCACAGCTTCTCTCTGTAAGGTGATAATGAGAACTCTGCCCTTTTCTGCCCCCTGAAATACTTTGGTGCTGATCACACTAAATTTTCAGACAAAAATCCCTCTGAATTTCAGCTCTAGGTTGCTTTAAAAAAACCATGATGAGTTTTTAGCTATTTCATTTTGACAGTTAACAAACGAGACAGTAACAGATCATATTTAAAACAAACTTTTCCTTGGATGTGTTGCTTTCTAGTTCACAATTGTCCAAAAGCTAATTGAAACCTCATGGTGTGTGTCACATGAAACACATGTGAATCCAAAAGCTGTTGGAACAACTTCCCCATTCACTTGACGTTTGAAAAAATCGCTTCTTGCTGGTTGCAAAAACAAAAACAAACCAAAACCCATCACTTCCAATCCTCAGACTTGCAGAGGTATAAATAAAAGCTGCTGGAACCCCTTGAATTTTAGCAGAAATTGGTTGATAATTAATTATCATCAGGAGTACTTCTGAGCTTGGCTTTTATTCCCCCAGACTCAGGGAACATGAGCTTGTCACTCGCTATTAGAGGAGGCAGCTCTTGCTGACGCTGACATTGGCATCCCTTTATTTGTCCAGCACTGGGCAAAAGACATCTGAGGATGATAAACTTCAGCAATCCTAAATTCCATGCACCTCACATTCAACAGAGACTGAAGGAAGGATATTTATAGGAGGCTGAGGCTGGTCCTGCTCTCTAGGATGGGAAAACAAATTATCAAAAGAAAAAAATGAAATGAAAGTATTTTCTTTTTCTTTTAGCTGTTTCCACAGATCACAATAATGATAATTAAATTAAATGCATATTTTAATTTTAATTTTAATTTTCATTCTTTTTCCAAAAGCTTTTTTATTTTCCTGCAAGCATTAAATAATTATTTTCATTTTGGAGCTGCATCTCTCATCACTCTTCTTTTGTTCTCCACTGGGTCACAGCTCCAAGCATGTGTCACTCAGGTTCCTGAAATACCAGCAGATATTTCTAGAATCTAGAAAAAAAAAATACAGCTTGTTTGTGCTTTTCTTTTAGTTTCCAAGCCCAGGCAACCCATGCCATGTCTCATGATCCTGCTGCCATTAAGGATTCCCAGACATATTTGGGAAGAACAAGATTTTAAACAGTGTCTGGCCCCTTTCCAGAGCAGGTAATTACATTTTTCCTCTCTAAATTCCCTTGCACTTTCAATTGCATCCGTTTATTATTCTCCATTCCCCAAGTTAAACTGTTATGTTGTGCAATTGTCTGTTCTTTCAAAGAGGTTTTGTGTTTGCCCCTGGGAATGGAGCTGATCTCTCTCTTCTGAGGTTTAATTCATTCACAGAAATGCACTGAGGTGATGCAGCTGCTGGATGTTGATAAAACATCATTGGTTGATTATTAAAAGATGGCCAGTGAATGATTATTAACTAGCATTCATATTTTGGATTATTTTTTCATTTATAAACAGAGTATTAAAAATCAAAGTACAGCATAGCAGTAGAATTTACATAGAAAAATCAATTAAACCCCGAAATGCACAAGTTGGTGCCATTTGTCTGTACCTGACCTGTGCCAAGAATTTGGCCCAAATACCCCAAAATGAGAAAGCAAGCTCCATTTATCATCTGGAGTTGCTCTGTGATCAAGGACGATTTAAAGCCCGGAGTAACCCGATTGCAGTGATGGAATTACACCACAATGGACTTTCATTGATATTGTAAGAATTGATTTTTTTAAAAGCAGTTTAAGAAGCCATATTTCTGTGTCAGCTATCCTCCTTCAGGATAAGAGAGCTGCTTTGGAGTGATATTGTAAATGCAGGTGAACCTGGTGGGAAGAAATGCTGATGTCTGACTCCAGTTCAGAAGGCTGAATGATTTTTTTATTATAACTATACTATAATACATTAATATACTATTTAAAGGAGATACTAAAACTACATACCTACTTTTTCTAACTACCTTATCTAACTAACTAACAGCTTGTGACCCTCTCTGAGAGTACAGCCACAGGTGGGCTGGATTGGCCAGCAGGCTCAAACAATCCTCACCAGAATCCAACCAAGCAATCACCCCAGGGAAACAAGTCTCCAAACACATTCCACATGGGAAAAAGAAGGAGCAGAAATAGAAATTGTTTTCTCTTTCTTTCCTCTGTGCTCCTCTATGAAAAAATCCTGAGAGAGAAGAATGTGCCTGCCACAGGAGTGATGCTTGGCTGTGCCAGTGCCTTACATCACCCACCAGGCTCGGGTTCATATAAATCAGGATCTTCCATAAGAGCCAGCGTGGGAGATCTGTTTATATGTTCTTCTGCTGGGATAAAGTGTCAGCAGGCTTTATTAATTCCTTGTCTACTAAAGGAAATCTCCATTCCTGTTTCCTTGACATCTCCTGGCCTCCATCCTTAATCAGAGGTCAGGTGTCCTCTGCAAAGGACGTGGCTGGAAAGACAAATGGACACAAGACTGTGCTCCCCATGGGGCATCCGTGTGTCCCATCCACTGGGATTCCTCCATCAGGGAACATCCTGGGAGGGCCCTCATGGACTCACCACAGACTGTCTGGACGAGGATTTTTGGATGTGACAGCAAAGCAAAGCAGCTCCTGGAGTAAATACAGCAATAAATAGCATCTCCTGTAATGGGCAGCACCAAAGTTTTGGCTGCTGAAGGCAAATTCCAGTTCTTTGCGAGAGCGTTACTCCCACTCCACGGGGAAGAAAAAACACATAGAAAATCTTGGGTTTTTTCCCCACCATAAAAGATCTTTTGGCTTCTCAGTTCTGCTTTCTCTGCCCCAAATCACTGAGTAATGTCATTGTGCACCGTGGTTCAGGCACACTGACTTCCAATGATGGATGAGACAATCCCTGTGTACGGAGATTGTTTGGTGCTCAGAGCTCTTTGAGTAAATGACACAGCACAGCACAAGCTTCATTATCAATATTGCCTGGAAATATCAAAAACATCGGAGGCTGCAGTTTAATTTGGATGCTTATCATAAGCTCAGGAGAAATGGAAATGTGTGACAATAACAAAACACTGCAGCAGTGATGCCAAGCAGCCTCGAGCAGCTGATGAATTTCTAGGCCACGAGGGATGGAGCTGCGGGTGCTGGGGATCCTTCTCCACCACTTGTTCAAACAAAAGTGATGCTGGGAAGTGACAATGTCTGGAGCTCCAGCAAATATCCCTGCGGCCTCTGGGGCCTGAGGAGATGTAGAACAAGAGCTGCTGGTGTGCAGCTTCCTCGTGGGACTGTTCACATCACTCAGCTGCAGGGCTCCTGCCTGCTAAATGAGGCAGATTTTTCTCCATAAAGGCAGTGGAGCGATAGATTCTTCACTGCACAAGTTCAACCAAACAGTCAGAATTACCCCAGGAAGGTGAACTTCCCTCGCTCCCAGCTCAGAAAGTTTGGAGACTGAAGCCAGACAACAAATAGCTCCTCCAGGAAGGTTTTTCAGAGGTACATAAGCACCTAGGCATGCAGATAGCTACCTAGTGGAACTAATTTGTTTACAACATTCACGGAAAAATCTTAACAACCAATTTCTATATTTAGCCTTAATGCCTTTGAAAATCCAAGCTCTACATCCCTGTGCTTGCTGTCCCCATCCACTCCTGCAGGACTATGGGAAAAAGCCAAAAATAAACACACAGCCAGCACGACCCTCCCATGGTTCTGATTTTCTCAAAACCAACCCAAAGGCTGCCGTCCAGTTTGGGCTCTTAATTACCCACCTCATTACAAAATCAAGTCCACTTGGTTTACCTGACTTACCCCCTGGTTCTCCCACTGCTCTCCACTCCCTAGATCAAACCCCTGCTCCATCCTGCTTGATTTCCATTGCGATTTGCCAGACAGCTCTCAGCTGCAGGGAAAAATAAAATCAATCTATTTTTCCACTCCCTCATCCAGCAGCTTCATGCTCTGCCCAACATCGAGCCTCACGCTGGCACGATGAGTTCCCCGGCAAGTGGCCACCACCAAAGCAGCCCAGGGCCGTTTGGTCACTGAGTTTCAGAGCTGCTGGAGCAGGGGCTGCAGTGATCTGCCTGACTGCCACGGGCTCAGGAGCAGAGTTTGGGCTCTGTGTAATGGGATTGCACTTCAGTGGTTTTGGGATATTAATAGCGGGATTAACCTGAAACAGCTGCAGTAAAAAATTGATTATCAAGAACAATAAATCATCTCACATGTGACATGCAGGTAGCCTGGGGTTTTTTTTGCATTGCAAAGCCATGAGTTTCTCTACAGGATTGTAACTCCCCCAGAACAGAGCAATACCTAGGAAAAAGCCAACCAAAATATGATTTAACTATTTCGGGAATGCAGAAGGCAAAGAGGAGACGGCTGCTGGATTTTACAGCTCTAAGATGCAGACACAAGTAATGTGACTTCTTTTTCTGCCCCTCCCCACCTCTACCTGCTGACCAGTTATTTCCAGAAGACTTTGGGAATGACTTTGCAGGGCCTGAAGTCAGGACAAGATGTGGCTGCTCTAGGCATGAAGGACATGGGAAGGAGTGTGGTTACTTCAGCATCCAGCAGCTGAGTGATGGCCTGCTCCCCCTGCATCCCAGAGCCCTGAGCTCCCTGGATTTGCTCCCGCAGTTTTCCATACACAGCCCCTGGAATGCAGAAGAGCTACTGCTAAAAGCCCAGCCCGGTGCATCCAGCTGCCTTCCCCTGACAGGAGCAGAGATCCAACAGAGCTGCAGTGTTTGAAGGGCCCTGAAGCACCAGATACCCAAATCCACCCCACAGAATCCACAGCTGGAATGTGAACTGTCATTTCCATGGAGGCACAAGTGAATAACTCCTGCACGTGGGCTGAGTCATCTGCTCCCAACTCCTGATCCAGACAGGAAACACTGAGTGAGCCTGGGAAGGGCCCTGCTCACACCCAGAGAGCTGAATTCTTCCTTGCATTGGGGCAGATTCCTTGACCATCAGCTGTGGCATTGCCATGGCAAACACACATCCACGGAGCTGGGGAGGAGCATGGCTGAGAGGGAAAAAGGATGGGCCTCAGCCTCTGAAGCAGGTTATTTATAACATCAAGGAACATTTCAGGGGATAATTTTAAAATATTCCACAGGCATAGAAGCAGAAAAAGAGACATTTGGTTTGGGATTAGAGTCCTCTGCTACACCCAGCCCCCATCCATACCAGCAGGACTTGGAGCACACCAGTGCCGGGGCTCTGTTCACTTCCAGGTGTCTCCTGGGTACTCTCAAGTGCAGTTCAGCTGTAGGAAGGTGCTCAGGTATTTCTACAGCTCAGAAGGTCCCTTCCATCAACTCTGATCTGCAATGTGAATCCACAGATCACAGACCCTTCCCAGCCCTCTGGCTCTCCAGTGCATGAAGAATTACATCACAGCTGCTCCGTGCTCCTTGTGAGAGTGGAGCACGAGTCTTCACAGGGACAGATGGGACAAGAAGTGCCAACTGCTGCCATTAAGTCAAAGCAAGTCCATCCATCCAATTCAAACTGCTGGGCCACAGCTCACTGCTTTAGTTTGAGAATTATTATTTACAGCCAGCGACAAAAAACTAGATCCAAGTCAAGGAGATCATTGAGACACCCAGGCATTGGCCAGTTGGAACCATGGAATCTGCTGACCTCGGTTAGTGTTGGTATCAGAGGCAAAACACCCACAGGGCCTGGGGATTTATTGGGAACTGCAGCAAGGCTCCCTTGAACCCCCAGAAAGAGCCCTTTCTAGAGCCACGTCTGGGCCAGGAGGAATCCAGAGAGGGATCAGCAGATTGGGTGTCCCCAAGCCTGGCACACATTGCAGTGCTGGTGGAGTCAGGCCTTGGAAAGTCTGGGATGCAGGTGGGAGAACTTGCAGCTCTTCCAGCAACATTCCCAGAGGGGCGAGACTCCCCCACTGCTCCCCTTCCTGTTTCTGCAGTGCACAGAGCTGATCCACACATCCCCCAGCCCTCAGTCCCCACTCTCTGGGGAGCAGCAGGCTTTGGGGAACAGTGGACAAGCTGCTGCTTTCCCAGGTAACTCAGCCTGGGCTGTAAACCAGCTCCACGCTGCCAGTCCTTCCCTGCAGAGCCCCAGGCAAGGTCAAAGTGAGCCCTGAGTGCTGCAGGAGCCTTGAATTCCCTCCCATGGGAAGAGCCCATCAAAATCCCATCCTGTCTCCCTATACCCAGCTCACTCTGACGCCGTGCCCCACCTCCTGGAGCAGCCCAAGGCAGTCCCTTTGGAGCACTCTCAAGCCCACCTGGCACCAGCAGCACAGCTCCTGCCTTGCTGCCTCGGTTGTTCTGCCCACCACAAAATAAAATACAGTGAATTTGCAATAAAAAGGGGAAAAAACCTGTGGAGTTTGCCATCTCATTCTGCTCCTGGGTAGGACTCTGCAGTGTCCAGACTCCAGCTCCATTCCAGCCAGCCTGGCAATGGGAATGGGACCACTTTTGCTTGATCCTACCACAGACATTTTGTCCATTACTCTAGGAAAACTGCTTTTACTGTTGTCATACAGAAAAACACATTTATGATGGGTAAAATCCCCTCTCCAATTTGGATCCTGGTTTACCGGTACAGGAGGCCTAAATCCTGGGATTTTGCTCAAGAGGAATTCAACTTGTCTATCTCCAATGCTCCAGCAGATAAGATCCAGAGTGTGATAAGTTAGAGAAGACTCTTTGTTCATCAAGACAGAAAGGAGAAGCCTTGTGTAGATAACAGAAAATCAAAGGAGAAGCCTTGTGTAAGATAACAGAGAGCCAAAGGAGAAGCCTTGTGTAGATAACAGAAGACCGCCAGACAGAAACTAGTTAGTATGTTGATTACTTAAGCTAGTTGTGTAATTAGAACTTAGGTGCATATAACATATAACCTTATATGGAAAATACCATTACAGGGCCGTGGACTTTCACCAAGGAAGAAGAGAGGAGCCTTCGTCAAACGACCACCAGAGAGTAGAAGACGACCCCCTAGCAACAGAGGGCGCAAGCGCAGAGTACACCCAGAGATACCGCGGCCCCGGAGAAAAAGAGTATAAAAAGACTGCGGGAAGGGGGAAACGGGGTGAGCCGTAGGCGGAGCGGGGACTCCCCGGCTGCACCCAGCGCTGTTTGCTTGCCATCGCTTGCTGTAATCAATAAATTTCTGATTGACTCTTGAAAGGCTGAACAAATTTTTCGCCTCAATTTATAACACAGAGCAGCAGGTGTGCACTTATCTGCCACATCCACACCTGGAATTTTCTTCCCCAGTGGCCAGCTCCAGCTCCCTCGTGTTCCTCATGTCAATGTGCTGAGGTTAACCCCCAGTTTTGTTTGTTTTCTGTGTGATTTACACCATTTCAATAAAGATGTTTGTCACCAAACCCAAACATCTCATATCTGTAGCCTGTATAAACACACAGAACATGCCTTTCCTCCTCTCCCTCTCATTTAGAGAGCACATGGAATTCGGGGCTGACACTCAGGATGGATTGCACTGAGCTAAGAGAGAAACCACATACACGTTTATTTGCAAAAAGCCCAAACCTCCCTATTTAAATCCCTTTGTCATGACTAATGGTTGGTATTTAAACAAGCACATCGCATTTTCTGAAGCAGTTTATCCACTTTAATTAAAAACTCAATATTTATAGAGCAGGACAGGTGTGCTGTACACCAGCAGGAAGTTACAGTCCCCACTTTGGGTTGCAGGTGGCTTTTTGCAGTAACCAGCACATAATCACTGCTAAACTGGAATAAGCACCATCGATTGCTGTCTCTCATAGAGGATATGATTTTAAAGAGCTCCCAACACCAGGCTGTTCAAGCTTATTGTATTTACTGATCGAGACGGTGAGGATCATAATCACGTGTGAAACACCAGGTTATTCATCAGCTGTTGGCTATTCAAAAGGAGCACTCAAAACTGCCCAAATGGCATCAAAGAAAAGCAAACGCTGCTGTGGGAGGGCTTTGTCACCATCCCATGACCGCAGAGGGCAGTGGTGGGGATGCTCCAGGCAGAGCTGGCTCCTGACCTCTCCTGGGCAAAAGGCAGAGCAGGAAAAGCCAAGCCCCACACCTTCCACAAAACATCTCACCACCAGAAACAAGACGGGAGGCAGCCCCTGGCTTCAGGTGCCTGCACAGCAAAGCGAAAATAGCAGCCAACAGATTGGGCAGCCTCTCATCTAAATCAGAGGTCAGGAGTTTCCTCTTCAAAACTGAACCTGGTAAGCACCTCATTTTCATGCCCTCATTTTAACTTGCCTCTTCTCATCCAGTGACTGCTGCTGCCAAGGCTCCAGAACTGGAATGTGACAACACAACTCATCAATGATCACTCCTCACCCTCTTTTTGCCATATCACATCACATACAAGACCCCACAACCTGGGCACAGCATCACAGCTCCTCAGGGCATGAGATTCCTGCTGCAGCTCTGCTGGGAGCAGCAGAAAGGAGTTGTTGTGCCAGGGAGGGTGAACAGAGAGCAAAGGACAACATCCTCACTGTCCTGGTTTGAAAAGCCAGATGTCAGCTAAGGAAGGCAGGAGCTGCTTTGAAATGGAAAATGTAAACCCCCTCCCCCTGAATTATTATAATTTTGAAATTAAGGGGCTCTCCGGTAAAAATATGGGAATAGGAATAACAGTTCTTTACTAGGAAAATTAAAATTACAAATGCAATAGTACCAAAAAAAAAAACCAAACCACTGGCAGAGTGAGAGCAGGCCCTGGCAGGCTGTGGGTCAGGCTGGTGGCAGCAGTGCCATTCCATGGGGGCTCAGCCCTCCTGCAGTGCCAGCTGTGCTTCTGCTGGAGCAGGATCCTGGACAAGGCTGGAGTTTTCCTCTGGAGCTCCAGGGCTGCTGGAGATGGGCCTGGGCTCCCTCTGGGAATGCAGTGGGGCAGAAAGCTGCTCCTGTGGGAATGCAGTGGGGCAGAAAGCTGCTCCTCTGGGAATGCAGTGGGGCAGAAAGCTGCTCCTCTGGGAATGCAGTGGGGCAGAAAGCTGCTCCTCTGGGAATGCAGTGGGCAAAGGCTGCTGTGCTGTTCCAAGGTCAGATTGGATCCAGGTAGGAATGCTTGGCTCCTGCCCTGGGCAGAGCCTCTCCCCATGGGATGCTGGAATTTTCTCAGCCATGCAAGGACACTCAGTGGCCATGGACAGCAGAGATCTCCTGGAGGGAGGATTGTCTGTGGGAGAGATAAAGAAAAGTGCCCAATGCACAGAGGAGAACTGCCCCAGCTCTGACAGATGGGAATTGAACACACACCCCCATTTCCAACCTAAGACATTCACCAAGGAGAGTACAGCACCTGTGTGAGAAGGAGAGGAGCTCTAGGTTGGTCAGGAATCATTTCCAGACATCCAGAAATCTCATTTCCAGATATGTCCCCAGGAACCCAAGGCACAAACCCATGCCAAACACATGACAGAGCACAACCTGAGCTGAGGGCTGAGCTGAAATTCATCTCCTGAGCCCTCCAGTGAGAGCTACAGGGTGACACCCCGGTGGGGCTGCCCAGGGCAACCAGAGCCAGGTGGAACACATGGATGGAGTTCCTTTAAGGACTGATTTTGCTTAAGAACTCCTAAATTACCCTGACAAACGGGTAGGATGTGCAGATGAAGTGTCTTCCCTGGCTGTGGTACTGTCCTCCCTGTGTTCCTTGGCTGCTGCCATCTCTTCTTTCACCAGATCATCTCTGTTCTCTTCATCTCTGTTTTCCCCAACCTCACTCAAACTTTCCCACCACAGCCTCATTACAGATGCTTTTCCCAAGGAGCACCTACATGATTTAATGCCTTTCTGGTGCCTAATCAAGAATTCTACTTAAAGAAGTCCTAAATTAGCCTTGCATGTTCCTTGTCAGATCATTAGCCACATTGGCTTTCATGCCATTTTCCACTTAAATCTGGGCTTTAAGTGTTTTCTCTCTCCAAGCTGTTCTAAAGAATCCTGTTATTTATCAAATAAAAGGTCTGAGTTGCTGTTCTGGTGCCACAACCCCCCAGTGCTGGGGATTTTTGCAGTGTCCTGATGTGACACTTAGACTTGAGCTCCTGTCTGCCCTGTGTTGCTGTTTATAGCAGCAACGAGCACTCAGCCTATTAAAATTTGGGTTTTTCTGTACCTTCAGGAGGAGGCGACCAGAGTCTGATGCTTGGGGAACGAGCATCTTTGGTGCAGCAGGTTGATAGTTAAATGTGCAGCACTACAGACAGTCCTGGTTTTGGAGGATGTGTCCCTATGCCCCAAATCAGGGAAATTATTTGGTTCTTAGAAAGCCAAAGGAAGATCAGTGGTGTTTGTAAAGAAAAAAGTCCTTTACAATTTGCTGCAGGCTGCATAGTCACCCATGTGAGAACAAGCCTTGCTTTTTCTAGCATTTCTTGTTAAAATCCCTGCCAAATCCCCTGCCTAGAGGGTAATTCAGAATTTCCAAGGTTAACAATGCTAGCAGACTCCTGGCTTATGGGTCTGCATTTTTATACATATCCCAAATGCATCTGATTTACCACTTACATGCTCTGGGTTATACCAGGGGGAGAAAAGCTTCCAAGATCAAACAGTAGGCAGTGTCTCCTAATAAACTCTGCTAAAATGCTGTGGAACAGGGCTCATCCTGCAGGGAGAGCAGCTCCAGGAGCTGCAGGGACAGCCTGTGTGGGGCAAACAGAGCTGCAGCCTCAGCCCCAGCACTCACCACTCACAGAGACAAATTAATTCCAACAGTAATTACTTGTGCCAAAACTCAGTAAATGTCCTGTCACAAGAAACTTGTTTGAAACTAAAAATCTCCCTTTTCTTGGGAAGGAAAGACTCGTCCTGAGCCAGGAAGGCTGTGAGCAGTGCAAGGAGACAGGAGGAGAGGTGGGAAGCTGAGGTGGCACTGGGGACTCTACCCTTTGGTGTCCCCAATATCCCAGAGGGAGCTGCAGATGGGACCCACCCAGCCTGAGGTTCCTCTGCAGCTCTGAGAGCCTCTCTGTGCTAAGGGAGCAAAGGGAAAAAGGGGAAAAGGGAAAAGGGGGAAAAGGGGAAAAGGGGAAAAGGGAAAAAGGGGAAAATGGAAAAATGGAAAAAGAATAATTTCCATCAAGCAACAGAACAGAGGTCACCCAGCTGCATCTTCGCCCACAGAAATCCTGCAAGAGAATAGAAAAAGGAACGTGGATGAGGAAAACTTGAAACCCTGGGAGTGTTTATTGATGGCAGGAGAAAGGGGGCTGGAGGCTGTGAGAGGGGAAGGCAGGAGCCAGATGTTCTTGGCAGAGCTCAGGGAGGAGAATTTGGCTGCACCAGCTTTGGATTGTGTAGATTGGAAGAGCTGGAGGTTTGCAGGGAGCAATAATAGAGAATAATAACTTCACAAAGCAGTGGGGAAATGCTGGGATCTGGGACAGGCACACTGCTGGGAGAGCACGGATGAGAGGTTAACACAGCCCCTGTGGGCTGGGATGTGAACACACATCCCAAGGGCTGCTGGAGCCCCAAAACAGCAGCCTGGTTGCCTTCCCAGCCCGTCCTGCTTGTGTCCAAGGAGGAGGGGGCTGACAGGAGCTGTCTGTCTCTCCTGCCTGGCAGCTGGCAGCTCTCCTCCTCCTTTATCACCCTGCCCAGCTCATTGCCAAGTTTTTATGCAAAGCAGAAAAGCCTCATTAAGTGATGCTGAAAGCACTCCCCTCCTGGTGTTAGATGTGACACCCATCTAAGTGAGCAAAATGTTCTGGCTGGGTTAAAGCTTTGTGCAGGTACAAAATGACTCGGGAAGGTGCAGAGTGGGATGAAATCCGGCCTGGGGAGGAAGGAGAACTGACTGAGCTTGCAAAGTGTGTCAGTCTCAAAGTTGGGAAACAAGCCCAGACATCCTCATTGTAAGTCTGATATTCAGCTGCACATGCCAAATGCCTTCTGACTTCCCTGACAGAGCTCCAGGGAGCAAATCCAGGACAGTGACATCTTCTCTGGTTTAGCAGCATTTCCTGCAGTCCGTGGACAGGCAGAGCTTGGTTTCATGCTCCAAGCCCCATCCATGCAGCCTTTGGAGGGATTCCTTGGCGTCTGGTCCTCAGGGGTTCAAGAGGTGTTTGGACAATGCCCTCGGGCACATGGTGGAATTGCTGGGGTTCCCCTATGTAGGGCCAGGATTTGGACTTTGATGATCCTTGTGGGTCCCTTCCAGCTCAGGATATCCTAAGATTTTCAATCAGGCAGCTCTGTTGCAGCCAAAGATGCTGCTGCAATTGATACTGGGTGAGTTTGTCCTGCAATTCCTCATGGCTGGAACTCTCTCTGTCCATCACTTTCAGGAGCATCTGACCCAAAAAGTGTCAGCTCAGACTGACTCTGTGTTATGTTCAGAGATAGGGTGGGAACTGGAGCAGCCCCAGCCATGAGCTGGGTACCCAGAGAGTCTGAGGAGATTGGGGTTCCTTTGGAAGGGATCCAAGGGACCAGGGTGCCACAGGGCTTTGATTTGATTGTTTTTCTCTGAAAAGGGCTGTGCTGATGGTGTGGTGGGAGCAGAGGGCTGGGACAGCACCTTTGTACCTCCAGGGAGTCCTCCCTGCCTGGGCAGGTACAGGGAGCACCAGCACCTTGAACTGCTGGCAGCCGCCGTGGCAGGGGGAATGGCAAATTCTGCCTCTTGTGGATAATAGGAAAAGAAGTACTGAGATGGAGAATCCCAGATTAAAGCACCCTGGGCATCGCCAGTGGTGCTTTTTGGGGGCTGCTGGGAGAGCAGGAGTGGTAACAGCACTGGGTTCTGCTGCTGAAAGGCAGGATCTTGGAGCTGCTGGGGAAGATTCTCCTGAACTGATGCCTGGGTGAATCCCAAACACCTCAGAGCACCTGCTGCCCCCAAAATGGGGCAGACAAGGATTATATTTTCCTTTTTTGTGGTAATTCCTTAATTATGGAGGTCTCCAAAGGTTACAGAGGTGGCACCTGTGCAGCTGGGTCTTGCACTGGAAGCAAGAGTTCATTTGTTTCTCCTCTGCTTGTGCCATGTAAAAATTGTTTCCATCTGTCTGCTGGAAAGCAGAGTAGAGGATGTATAACTGCAGAATTTGTCAGATAAACCAGTGTTTAAAGTATCCCTCCTCCCTGCATCCCATTCCATCTCCTCTCCCTGGCTCTTGTCTCATTCAGGACATTATTAACTCTCTCTCCGTAGCCGTGGCTCTGCTCACAGCACAGCATTAAAACCAAACAGAGCAACAGCTGCTTGAGATGCAGCAAAATTCATCTCTCTGCTCTCTTAGCTGGAGGCCTTGGCCCACACCAGGAAGAAGGTAAAAAGTAATTCATCCAGGAAAGCTGGAAAATTCAATCTGTTGTACCAGGGGGGAGGGTTAGGCCCCATGAGAAATCCCTCTACTCCCGTAGGCCCTGCTGGCATTCCTGCTCTCCAGCAGGGACACAGTGACAGGGAGATGTTGAGTTGCAGTCTCCATTCAGCTGCCCAGGTAAGCAGCTACAAAAAACCTGCTATGAATTCAGTTATCTTCATATAGTTTAGGTTGAATGAAGATATTTTTATTCCAGGCTAAATGAAGTGTTTTTAATGTCAGCTACTAAATTACCTCATGTAATCTGCTGGCTGCCTCCTGCTGAAGCAATGAGTGTCTGTGCTTGGGAGAGGCAGAGTAATTTGCCTGCAAATGTCTTCAGAGCAGCACGACTGTGACCTTACACTCTGAGACATGTGACAGAGGTGCTGTGGGGCTGCCAGGAGCAGAAATCCCTTCCCCAGTCCAGGGAGGATCCAAGTGGAGGCAAAATAATTCAGGAGAGGGCTGAGACTTGTTGCTGGCTCTGCTTCTGTAGAGAAATAATTTCCCCACTCACCATTTAGATTTTTATTTACCAGCTTTTTTTTTTTTTAATGGGAATCTTGTTGATGGTACTTAGGGGCAGAAAGTGGAGGATGGGGTGGGCAGCTCTAGCTCAGGTTATACAATCACAGACTGGTTTGGGTTGGAAGACACCTTAAAAACCATCTCATTCCACCCCCTAGAGACACCTTCCCCTAGACCAGCTTGCTCCAAGCCCCCTCCATCCAGCCTAGATCCAGGCTCAGGCTGGTAATTCAGGAATGGCCACTGTGCCACAGACTGAGGCCAGCTTTCTCCTCCAGTGTCTGGCTCCTGATGGCAGCAGGAGAAAGGATGTGCTGCGCCAGAGCAAGCCTGAGGCTCAGCCCCTCTTCCCAGCTGGCAGCTCTTCCCTCTTCTCCCACAGCAATTCCCTGACTCATTCCATGTGTGTGTGGATGTGTGGAGCAGTGGTTCCTGCAAACCCTTCATCCTCTGCGAGCTGCCAAAACCCTGGCCACTTATTTTGTGTCTTCAGCACCTTCCATGTCCTCACAGGGGTGGAATCCCACATCCCCTGATGTGGGATCAGGCTCTGGTGTCTCTGTGCCACACCTGTGGCAGAGCTGGCGTGTCCCCACATGCCCAGGTGGCTGCTGTGCCACGCAGTGCTCGGGATGGATCTGCTGGATTATCCACGTCATGGCCCTGCAGCAGCTTTGCTGCCTCTTAGAGTTAAGTCCCTGAGGGACAGAGCCCTTCTTACTGCCTTTGCCTCCACGGAGGGAGGTTGTGCTTCCACCGAGAGAAACCTGGCAGGAAACAGGCTGGGCACATTTAACCTCTGTGGCTCTGGAAGCAGCTTGGGCTGAGCAAAGCAGGGAACTCCAGCACCTGGAGAGAGATTCCGAGCAGGGCTGTGCAAAGGGTGTTTAACATTCACAGCAGTGCTGGCTGCAGGGTGAGCTGCTCCTCCTGCGTGGCCCAGAGCCCAGGGAGGGCCACAAAGGCAGCTCCTGGGGAAGGAATAACATCATTCCCTACAGTAATCCAGCTGGCTTTACCTTCTGCATCTACAGTGATGAGATCAGGTGCCATCTAGTGTAAACCCTTCCTCTTAATGCACATCTGACTCCAACCACTTGTTTCTGTTATTTCTTCTTTTCCCTGCTTTCATAAGCAAGCTCTGAAACCCTCAGCTGCTGGAACAAAAGCAATTCAGCCTTTTCCCAGGAGATTCTGCAGCAAAAACCTCATCAAGCCCTCCTGGTGCTGTCTGCAGTGCTAAAGGGAAGGTAGGAGAGAGATCCTCCAGGAACACCAGCCCAGATCCCTACAGATCCCCCAGCCCAGCTGGGGAAACCAGGCAGGGATGGGATGGGATGGGATGGGATGGGATGGGATGGGATGGGATGGGATGGGATGGGATGGGATGGGATGGGATAGGATGGGATGGGATGGGATGGGATGTGGGGTTCAGTCTCTGGCTGGGGGATGCCACGGCTGCTCTGGGCTGTCCCACGTGCCCCTGGACAGGTCTCCTCCCTCTTTGGCATCTACAAAATGGTTGTGGAAATGGTTTGCTGCAGGGAAGAGTGAATGGGCCTGATGCAGCCTGTGCTGAATTCAGGAGATATTCCCTCCCCCTGGACAGGGTGTGTTTGTGACCATTTCTACGTGCCCTGGCCTGGGTTTCAAGGCAGATTTCACAGCCCTCCCACCCCTGCTGCTCTCTGTGCTGAGTGTTCCTGGGTATTCCCTGGTCAGGGTCCCTCTGGAAGGAGTTCCAGCCCTTCCAACACCCCCAACCCCACCAGCAGCTCACTGGGCAGTGAGGGCAGAAGGCTGAAACCCCCCTTTGAGTGAGAGCTGATATAAATCTAGCTGGCACAGATCAGAGCAGGATGTGTCTGTAAATATTTATTCTTTTTACTCCTGCCAGTTGACTCAAGAACCATCGGCTCCTCATGCTGCAAATGTGTTTTGTGCTTATTGAACCGGAGTGTGCCTGCTCATGCAGAGATGCACGGCCCCAGACTCCCTCCCCGTGCAAAGGTGACTGGAAAATACTCAGTTTAACTCCAATCTGAGGTGTAAACTCATGTGGAAAATTAGGGGAGCATGAGCTGATGCCTTGAATGTTCCCACCAGGGGATTCCTCTTTGCGGGACGCGGGGAAGGGCTGGGGCTCAGTGCGGCTGTGAGAGCTTTGCTTGGAGCAAATCTCCGGAATCCGGAGCTCCCAGGGCAAGGCAGTCCTGCCTCGGGGGAGGAGAATGAATATTTAAAAACGGAATCAGAGTCATTGGGGAAATGTGACAGGATTTAAACGATGACATAACACGCTTGTCTTGTCTTTGCTGCCGGTGCTAATGAGCAAGAATTGAGAGCATTAGCGATCTATCCGCGGGCATTAGCGCGTGTGGGGCAGGGATCGCAGCCCTAATTAGTCTCATCCTCGGCTGCCAGCGCTGCCACTTTGCCTGCCCGCCGCTCTGGAGTTACTCAGGCTTTACCACAGCACTGCCCATCACCTACACCTGGTTGTAGCTGGGTTTTGTCACCTTTGTCTCCCTAAGAGATGCCAGAGCGTTTTTTCCTGCCTTCTGGCAAGTTTCAGAACTGTGATGACATCTCTGAGAGGGTTTTTTTGATCAGTTTTCCCTTGGCCATTTGTCACTTTAGGAGAACTTAAGGCATTCAGAACAGATTTTAACATCAAGAACAGATTTTCCTTCTTTTTATTTGTTTGTTTGTTAAAACTAATATTTGTTCTCCCAAAAGCCTCATCTCTGCAAGAAAACCAGAGGGGTTGGGCTGGAGACAAACAAATAAAAACCTGCAGAGAAACAGAGAAAGGACCCAGGATTCAAGCTTGTCCTGCCTATTTTTCCTATCTCTCCAAGTTCCCAATTCCTCTCGGTGGGATTTTCAGTGGAACCTCACAGAGCCCCGTGAGAAGGTCTGGGCAGGCCACAGTGTGATGGGTGCAGGGAGGGAATGGTGCCAGCTTCTTGGGCAGGAGATTGGGCCTCTGGCATCTCCCTGATGGTAGGAAATGAATTTTGAAAAATCAAATGGCCAAGATGATGGATTAGATGTCTTTGCCCCACTACATTTAATCGATGACGGCGGGTATTTATGGCATCATATACTACAAATCTATAATGATTAGTACCTCATTAACTTTTTCTTTTGATTGTCTTCCTGCAGTGCTGCAATAAGGGAGCCCAGAGCTCTGCATCCCTCTCCAGCCTGGCAGGGATGGGTTTGCAGCCTGGAGGAGATGAGAGCAATGCTTTGGATGAAGAGTGTGACCCTGCAGCCCCATTATCCTCTGAGTGAGTGGAGGAATCTCGGTGTAAATCACGCCCACCAGGAGAGATGCTCACTGGAGGCCCCAGTCCTCCAAGATCTCAATCCTGTGTTCCTGTGGCAATGGTTGAACGGGGAGCAAAACTCCCAGCAGTGGTGTGGGAATTGAGGATGAATTTCCCGGTGCTCTGGCAGCATTCCAGGGCTGTCACAGCATGGGAATTTTTGGTGTTGCAGTTCCCGTGGGGCACAGATGGATGCAGAGGGAAAGGAACAGTCTCAGTGAGGAGCTGTAAGGAGCACCCCCCTTTCTGCCCTGGAGTTTGTCCCCCCAGATGTGCAATCAGTCCTTGCAGCTGAGTTCTCCTGCTGGCAGGGCTGAGTTGTACTCCTGATGCAAACCTGCAGGGATAGTTTGTACCACTGCAGTCACTTCCACCACTGCAGAAATGCTTGGGAAGCTGGCCCATAAATCCTGCCAGACTGACAGGCTTTCACAACCAGACTGATAAATGTATTTGAATTAGGTAAATGTTTTCAAATGAGATAAATACCTTCCAATTAGATTAGCTCTGTATGAGTTTGTCAATTCCCAGTGTGAGTGAAGCCCCTGATTTTCCCACCTGCTGGGAGGCTGAACTTGTGCAAATGAGCTCTGCAGTGCTCAGGTCTGATGTGGAATTGGTGGATATATTAACAGCGCTCTTCAGAAAGGGACTGTACTTCTCCCAAATTCATGTGGTACTTCCCAGCCAGCCCCTGACATAAGAAGGATGTGGAGCTGCTGAAGTTAGTCCAGAGAGGAATGTGAAGGTGCTCTGAGAGTTGAGCCCCTCTGCTCTGGAGATGGAGAGAGCTGGAGTTGCTCAGCCTGGACAAGAGAAGGCTCCAGGGTGTGGATATTCTCAGTTCAGTTGAAGAAAGAACAAAGATATTCACAGCAGGGAGAGCTCAGAGCCCCTTGCAGGACCTGAAGGGGCTCCAGGAGAGCTGGAGAGGGACTGGGGACAAGGCATGGAGGGACAGAACATAGGGAATGGCTCTCACTGCCAGAGGGCAGGGATGGATGGGATATTGGGAATCAGGAATTGCTCCCTGGCAGGGTGGGCAGGCCCTGGCACAGGGTGCCCAGAGCAGCTGTGGCTGCCCCTGGATCCCTGGCAGTGCCCAAGGCCAGGCTGGACAGGGCTGGGAGTGGCCTGGGACAGAGGGAGGTGTCCCTGCCGTGGCAGGGGGTTGAACCATGATGATCTTTAAGGTCAACCCAAACCATTCCATGGTTCTATCAGTAAAACATCCCAGCCTGTGTGTGAGGTGCTGCACTCCAAGAGTAGCCAAGACCTCCAGCAGGGTAAAGTCCCTGCCTGAAGGGTGGAGACTGGGCTGGAGCAGTGATGGACCCAGCAAGAGGAGAATTCAGGGTTGGGGGCATCAATTTGCACCTTGTGACCCCCTGTGCACAAGGTCAACCCCAAATCGTGAAGGAAGGCACCACTGAGGACAAAGAGTCTCTGCTCCCCCTCCATGCTGCAACTTCCCAGCCAGTCCTGTGCCATGCAGCTCAACTGTGGCAATATTGGACTCGTTTGACAATTTCTACAGAGTGATTAAACCCAGTCCTGTGCAGCAAATTATTCACAGCCCCAAGGCTGCCTCCTTCTGCAGGTGCTCCCTATGGCACAGCTCCCCAGTCCTAAAATGGCCTTAGAATCATGGAATCACAGAATGGGTTGGCTTGGAAGGGACCTAAAAGCTCATCCAGCTCCAATCCCCTGCCATAGGCTGAGACACCTCCCACCGAGCAGGCTCACTAAACTCACTGTCCCATCCAAGGACAGTCAGCCCTCAGGAACAGGCTCTGTGGCCTTAAACACCAAATTGAACAGCCGAGGTGCCCAAATCAGAGAGTGGCACTGACCTGATCCTGTGCCAGTGGCAGCTCTGCCTGTCTGTGACACCCAGGCCCACATCGTGACTTAGCCGTGATTTGTGCTGGGCATTAAAAGGAAAAAAAAAAAAAAAAAGCTGATGACGCAAGTGGCTTTTTCTTTCAGGCATTTCAAGCAGGACTGGAGAGTGCATAAGTGCAAGAAATTGCTGGAGAGGGGAGGAGGATTGCAGCTCTTAAATCATCTGGCTCTGCCATGCAGGGTTACACTCAGTGGTGTTGGCACTGTGGAGAGATCACTGCAGGCAAATCAGGGGGAGCTTCTGCTCCTTGAACAGGCTTTTTCATCAGAAGATGGAGCAAATGTAGGTTTGTTTGAATGTGAGTTGCTTTGACTTAGGTTTTAGTAAGTGTCACAGCATTCCAATGGCTTGAAATGAAAATATGGCTGGGAATACAGGTGAAACTATTGCTGTCTGATTTGATTCAGTTTTTAATCCACACTATCTAAATGACTGATAAACTCTAACCCTGTGGTGTCCACCCCATGGAAACATTAAGGTTTGGTGTTAAAATTCTCATCTTTGATGTTCTCCTGCACAATGGAAACCACCAAATTCCCACTCAAATGAAGCTGTTTGGGGCTGGCTTTGCTCAGGTACAGTCTGAGTGTGGCACTGAGCTTTAGGAGATTTGTAGATATGCAGATACAGAAGGATTTAAGGAGTCTCAGAGTTTCCTACCCCCTCTGCCTGCTTGGACCCTGCTTTTCAGGACCTGCCCCAGCTGGGATGTGTCAAACTGAACTTGGTCTGATGAAGCACAGCAACTTCCATTCATTGGAAATATTCCTCTTGTGAGTGGTTTATGCTCCTAATGCAGAGCTCAAAAAATCTCCCTTGAAAAGATGATTTCTCACTGCTCCTACGGCTTTCCTTCAAATCCAACTTCTGCCTGTTATAGCTGGAGCTGAAGAGATGGAGCCTGAGCCTGCTCCCTGCACCATGGGGAACTTGTGAGCCCGAACTGTGCTGGATTCAGTTTTGCTGCAGGAGGAATGGTGCTGGAAGCAAAGCACCCAGAAGTTCTGCTGGAAAACCCTCTGGATGCTTTTCCCTCTGCACTGGCTCCTTCTGTGAGCACTCAGCTGATTCCTGCACATGTCCAAGCTGTGCAAACCAGCCTGGCCAGGGCAGAGGATTGGGAGCCAATCTGCTAAACAGGGATTTAGCCAAGAGGCAGCCCCGAGTGCCAGCCCTCTCCTAATACTCTCTTAAGCAGCACAGGCAGCTGCTGCTTCCTCCCTGGCCCTCCTCACAGTTCACCTCAGTCCTCCAACTGCAGCAAGGCATTTCCAAGCAGAATTAGGTTTTGTTGGCTTCTTGCTACAGTGCCTTTTAATTAGGAGCACAGCTGCTCTGGAAACACGGAGCTCACTTTTCAAAGAGTGCCTCTGGAAAGTGATTACAGCGGATTAAAGCGGAAAGGTTAGGCAATTTATTCAGGTGGCACTTAGCAAACGCATGGGATTATTTTGTGCTGCAAGGATGGTTTAAAAACTCACAAGAATAACACCTTTTGGGCTCCTGCTGGCCTTGAGAGACTCTGCTGGGCAAGGCAGGTGGTGGAGCTGAAAGCTGGGAATGAGCAGTGCCAAACTGCTCTGGAGCTCTCCACTGTGAGTGGGTGCTGAGGTCCCTGTGGTGGTGCCTGTCAGGTCCCCACCGTTATCAAAGGTTCAGTTCAGCCAGGAGCTGTCCCAGGAATTGTTGTGGACTCTCAGTGTCCATGAATCTTGCCTCCAGAGGATGTTTGTAGGTGATGCTGTCTGTACCTGGCATTGATCCTCTGCCCTGAGCACTTGCTGCCAACTGCCCCCTGGCAGAGCTCCCTTTCCAAATCATCACAGAGTCACTGAGGTTGGAAAAGACCTCCATGATCATCAAGTCCAGCCTCTGGCTGATCCCCACCTTGTCACCAGCCCAGAGCACTGAGTGCCACATCCAGGCCTTCCTTGGACACCTCCAGGGATGGGGCTTCACCACCAATGGTTTGGGTTAGGAGGTCCATAAAGATCACCCTGTCCTACCACCCTGCCACGAGCAGGGACACCTTCCACCATCCAGGTTGCTCCAAGCTGATCTTAAACACTTGCAGGGATGGGACAGCCACAGCTTCTCTAGACATCCTGTGCCAGGGCCTCCCCACCTTCAAAGGGAACAAATTTCTTCCTAAGCAATCCTGAAGGACCACTTTGATGTGGCCCTTGGAGCCCTGCAGCCCTGCACAGGTACTGCACACTGATGGGGAGCATTTATTCAGCTGCATCACCTGGGCTGAGGAAGTTTGGAGAGGTTTTGCTCAGGTGTGGGAACATTCCTGAGCCCAAGAGCTGCGTGAACCCTCTGGTTCTGCATTTGGGAATGATTCTGGTTCTGGAAAGCTGCTCTTTCCCTTCTGGCCCAAGGCCATGTGCTGCTCCCTCTCAACTGCCTGGCTTTAGTGTTTACAGCAATGGAAAGGATAAAGCCCCCAGAAATCCATCAGATCCACGTCAAAGCTGAGGCTCCATGAGAAGACCTCAATCCTTTTCTTCTCCAAAGGGAAAGCAGTGGGAGCCCCTGTCTGGAGTGTGTGGTAACGATCCAACTTGCCAACGTGTGAACAGTCTAAATGTAAAACTTCTCTGAGGAGCAACTAAAACAGGGATCACATCCAAAAGGAAGGCTCAGAGCTGTCCTGTGGCAGCAGCAAGTGGATGGGGCACCCCAAGGATGAGCAGTGTCCGCTGCCAGGGCTGTAGTGACAGCAAGAAAACAGAATCATTCCCAAATGCAGCTACTCCGTGTGTTTCTGCTGGCTAGCACTGGACTGGAGTTGTTCTGGGACTGGGAAACTGACTTTGTGATGTTCTGGAGAAGAGATCAAAAGATCAGGGACCAAGTGCCAGCACTGGGCAGCTCTGGCCATGGAGCAGCCCTGGTGGCTGTGCTCTGGGCATTGCCACGCTCTGCTGCAGAGGGAAGGGATGGATGTGCTGCTCCAGGCTGGAGCTAGAGCAGAGCAGGGGCAGCTCTCACTGCATCTGCTCGTGTTCACACTTTGGGAGTCTTCGTGTAGGATTAAAAAAGGCTGGAGGAGCTCAGACACTGTGCTGGTGGGAACAGCAGTGCTTTAAATAGAGGAGTCTGAGCGGGACTGAGCACCAACATCGTGTCTGGGTGCAATTCAAAGGCTTGCAGTACCTTGTTTGCCCTTCTCTCACTTTGTTTGGCTGATGTAGGCGTATTTTTGTTTTTACTCACTTCTCTGTCCTATATTGTCCCCTTTTCTTTCCAGTAATGTTGACTGCTCCATCTGCTTATTTATCAGCCACAGTTCGAATGCGAATTTCAATTAGCAATCTGCTTTGTTTAGTTTTGTTTTAAACAAGGCATTGAGAGCTCCAACAAAGCTTTAATACATAAAGCTACTTGTAATGCAGCTGTTTAAGCTCTTCCATCATATCCATGAACAAAATGAATCCTACTGCTATCAAGATTCATCTGATGAATTAGGTTTAATCCTCCTCTACTGTAGCAGATGGAAGGCACTTCAACAAAGACAGAAAGATTTCAAATGACTGAGATGGAAAATGGTCTTTGCTCAGGTGTTCCAGAGATATAAAAGAAACTCAAACCTCAAGTAGTAAGAAATAATTCATCCAGCAACCAGAAAAGCAGTTCCTGGATTTCTGCACTCATTCCTGATGCTTCTCTTTTGGGTATGAGGTCACAAGTTCTGGGTGTGGAGGCAGAGAAGAGGGTGGCTACCTGTGTAAGGAGCATCCCAGGTGGGAATGTGATTCCCTGAATCCCACCTATCCAGGTCTGCAATACCATGTGCCTGAGGCCCTGCCAGCTTCTTGATCATGGGATCTGGACCACCAGGATCCCTCACGGGAAGGGCTTCTCTGTCCTGGTTGTGTTTGCTAAATGAGGAGTTAATTGCTGGGAGTTTGGGGTGGACTCCAAACGTGACATCACAGAATGGTTTGGGTTGGAAGGGACCTTACAGATCATCTCATCCCACCCCTGCCATGGGCAGGGACACCTTCCACTGTGCCAGGCTGCTTCCAGACTGGTCTTGGGCACTGCCAGGGATCCAGGGGCAGCCACAGCTGCTCTGGGCTCCCTGTGCCAGGGCCTGCCCACCCTCACTCAATTCTTAAGAACAATTTCTTTCTAAGATCTAATCTAAATTTCTCCTTTTTAAAAACCGCTCCCCCAATCATTGATTCCTTCAACACCCTGTCAGTAGCAGATGTGTCTGAATTTCGTTTAGGTGTCATGAAAACAAAGCCTGTGCTGAGCTGAACGGGCGCGTCCCCAGCACCATAACTCAGCAGTTACCGTGCCCAGCACTGTGAGGTAACAACAATCCCACACCTGGCACGCCGGGCAATGGAAAAACAGCCCCGCGGGTCAGGTAACGGCTCCGTGTGCCGGGGCAGGCTGTTCTCAGGCGTAAACCGATCCCTGCCCAGTGTCCTCTGCCGTGTGTGCCGCACCCCGAGTGCGCTCGCCGTGCTGGGATGGAGGGAAGCTGCGGAAGCTCTGGGATGGACGCGATCCATCCCGGGAGGGCTGAGGAAAGCTGCCAGGACTTTCCATCCTGCGCAGCTCCCACCTGCGCGGGCTCGGCGCCGCGCTGAGCCGCGGGCAGGGCTCGGCGCGCTGATGAGCGCTGATGAGCGGGAGCGCTAATTGCGGGTCCCGCGGGGGCGGGCGCTGGGGCGGGGCGGGGGGGTCCGGTCCCGCCGCCGGGGCCGCTCTGTATAACCCGTCTCCCGGCAACGGCGGCCGCGTCACTTCCTGGGGAGCCGCGGGCGAGCGCACGGACAGGTGGAGCGGCGGGGCCGGCCGGCACCGCTGCTGCCCGGGGGGCTGCGCTCCTGCCCCGCCGGGGTCCGCTCCTGCCCGCCTCGGGTGCGCTCCTGCCCGGCGCGCCGCTGCCCGGCCGCTCCGTCCCCCGGTGCGGTTCTGGTGCCGCGGCGATGAGCGCGGAGCTGGACGGCGTGTCCGTGCACTCCTCCTCCTCCTCGTCGGGCTCGCTGGGCTCGGCGGCGGGGCCGGCGCCGCGGCCGCTCTCGGCGAACGTGCGGCGGCTGCACCAGGCGCTCACGGCGCTGCTGAGCGAGGCGGAGCGGGAGCGCTTCATCCTCTGCCTCAACGCCTACCACGGCCGCCGCAACGTCTGCGACCTGGTGCGCTCCCTGCGCGCCCTCCTCGACGGGCCCCGCCGCCGGCAGCTGCTGCCGCTGCTGCGCCTCGTCCTGCCGCGCTCCGACCAGCTCCTCTTCGACCAGTACACGGCCGAGGGGCCCTACCTGCCGCCGCCCGGCCGCCCCCCGCCGCCCCCCGCCCCGCCGCCGGTGGTCCCGGGCGAGCTGCGGCAGGTGACGCTGCGCCGGAGCAAAGCCCACGAGGGTCTGGGCTTCAGCATCCGCGGCGGCGCCGAGCACGGCGTGGGCATCTACGTGTCGCTGGTGGAACCGGGCTCTCTGGCCGAGCGGGAGGGGCTGCGCGTCGGCGATCAGATCCTGGGGGTCAACGGCAAGTCCCTGGACAGGGTGACCCACGCCGAGGCCGTCAAGGTAAGGCGGCTCCGCTCCGGGCTCCGGTGGATGTTTCCTCCATCCCGCCTTGTCCCGAGCTCCGCTGCGCTTCCCGTCCCGCTCTGCCTCTCGGTGCCCCCCCGCTCCTCCCTTCCCTCCCTGGGTCTTATCCGCGTCCCTCCCCGTGTCCCTCCCCGTCAGCCGGTGGGAGCGGAGCCCCCCGGTGCCGCTCTCCGGGACGCGGCGCTGGGAGCCCGCAGCCCTCGGCGGAGCGGAGCCGCTCCGCGTTTGCATCGCGCCGGCGACATCGTGCGGGACCAGCCGTGAGCGGAGCCCGGCCGGAAAGTTTGCGGTGGCAATAGCGGTGCCACCCACGGCAAGGACCGGGCTGCCGCGGTGGCTCCGGGCACGGCAGGCTCGTCCTGCGCTTTTGTCGCGCCTCTGAAACGCAGCGGTGCCTGCTCGTGGCTCGCCTGCAGCCTGGGAAGCTCGTGGAAGACGGAAATATGCGTGAGCCGGGTTTTAAGGGACGTACTCCAGACGCTCTAGTGGGTTTCTCCTCGCAAAGATGGGGAAACTGAGGCACGGAGAAGCAGAACAGACCCCCCCCAAGGGCTGCATCGTGCCCGAGGCAGGAGCAGATCCCCGATTCCCCTCTGAATGTTCCAGGGGGAGAAGGAGAACGGTTACACAACTGAACTGAGGGCTCCCGCTCTCCCAGCACGGCTCCACATGCCCCGGAGACCTGTTGTAGCCCATAACAGCATCGACGGCTATCGATAAAAGCTTTAATGTGGGGGGAGAACTCCATAAACTGTGGGGTTTTTGCCTGAAACGCGGGGTTCTGAGGCAAATCCAGGTCTGAGTGTCCCAAACCATCCCCAGAGCTGATCCTGTGGCTGGTGGGTTCCGCTCGGAATGTTCCCGAGGCACAAACCTATCGAGCTGGAGAATCGACTTTTAGAGCAGCAATTTGTAGGCAGCGTATGGAGAGCTGGGATCTGGCGTGACAAGGCTGTTTTCCAGCTGTTTGTGCTTTAATTTTTCCATAATAAGCTAAAGTGGTTCTGTTGGGAGCCTGTTCCATGTGGAGCCTCCCTCTGACAGAACATTAATCTTGCACAGCTTTGAACACTTCTTCGCTGCCGACCTGTGTGTTCCCTGCCCCGGCTTTAAATCAGTGCCCTGGGCAAGGGCACGACTTCCAGGCTGGAAATGAGTGCCTGGTAATCCTGAGAGCAGAGGAAAGGTTTGTAGGAATTATTTTCCTCTTGTTCCTAAAGCTAGAACAACAGCAGGGTAAGCTTTCAGTTGTTAGTGTGCAATTTTGTGGCTTGGAGATTGCAACCCCCACATATTTTGTTATGGCATTGGGATGGAGAGGAACCAGGTGTCAGGAATGCTCTACTCCATGACTTCATCTCCAATTCATCCCACTCTGCTGGGTAATTCACATCACTTTCTATTTGTTCTCTAATATAATGTAATTGATGCCTTTTAGACATTATTAATTTTGAGTGAAACTAAGTGCTTCCTGCACAGAAATAATTCCTGGGGGACGTGGCTTGCCAAGAGCTATATTTTCTTCATATGCTCCTGATAGGAAAAAGCAGCTTAGAAATTGTCTCCTTGTGAGCTGAACTTCTTTCAGCAACAAATTCATCACTTGCCCTGTGCTGGCACCTTCTTGAGCTCCTGGGCTGTTTTCACATCTGGGGAGGGTTTTTATGACCCACGTCGTGGTGGTGGAAACATTTTGCTTGGGAAGAGCGGCAGAGTGATTGACAGGCTCTAATAAATCCTTGGGAGATTCTAAAATGAACCAAGTGTTAATTTACCCTCAGATGCTGTGTTTGGGAAAGGGGTATTAAGAGATCGCCTTCAGCGATGCTCAAAGGCAGCATTTGAAGGTTTAAGGTACAAATACCTCAGCCCGATGTTTTGGGTGTCATTCAGAGTGTCAGAGCTGCAGGGACAAGAGGTGGTGATGGGTGGCTTGGTTTTGTGCTCTCTGCTTCCCCTTGAAACCTGGGATCTGGGCCACTGGCAGCTCTGCAAAGGCCCCTGGCTGTGGTCTGGTGTCCTGAGGCAGAGCCAACCTCGCTGTGTCCTGCCCTCCCCACTGCTGGCTCTTGGTCTGCCCTGCAGTGGGGCAGTGGAGAGGGAAACATCAGCTCCCTTGGTCAGAGCTTGGTGCTCACAACGCCAGGACTGGGGATTTGATCCCTTTCTTGGCTGTTCACTCAAGAGTTGGACTCGATGATCCTTGTGATGCCTTCCAACTCAGAACATTCTGTGATAAACCAGAGCTGGGTTTGTCCTGGAATTCGTGCACACGCTGTATTTGGGGTCAAACAGAGAGAGAGAGCTGAGAAGAGAGACTTTGCTAACACAAGCCCCTGGCTGTGTGGCTGATCTCTCAGACACTCTCAGCTCCAGAGGAGGGGCTGTGCCGAGCCCCCCCGGCCAGAACGTGTCAGATCGGAGCTGAGCCCCGGTCCCTGCGTGCGCAGCGATGCTCCGGCTCCTGCGGCGCTGCCCCGCCTGTCCTGCAGCCAGCAGCTGTGTGAGCAGGGAGCCCTGCTGTCCATCGCAGGCACGGCGTGCTGTGCTGACACAAGTTGTCAGAGCTCGTTCCTGGGGCCAGCGCAGGGCTCGGGAAAGCTCCCGGGCTGAGCGTGACAAACTTCCCGAGCCACGGATCCGCTCGGTGCCCGCCGGGGTGCTCGAGGTGCCCGGCTGTGGCTGTGGCAGCTGCTCAGGCAGAGCGGGGAATAAATGCAATGTCTGGATTTGTTTGTGCAGCCTGGGATGAGCGTTCCCACGGCAGCCACTGCGTTCCTTTTCCAAGTCGTGGTGGCTCTGTTGCCTTTCCGTGCGTGTCTGGCTGTGCAGGAGCAGCTCAGCTGCTTTTCTCCCTTCCTGGAGGATGATGGCAATGGGGTAGCAGCAATTTCTGTTCACTCCTGGAATTTTCAGGCATCACTCAGTGATGCACCCAGAGTGAATCGTGGCAGCAGATGAGAACTGCCACAACACTGGGCTAAGTGACCTGTGTGATGACCCAGCTCAAAACTCACTGCTGGCCTGTCACCACTGCACTGGTGTTTGCAGATGTTTTCAGCACAAATTAGATAAAAAGTGGCATTCTGACTTAAACCACAAGATTAGCTCAGCACTCCAAATCAATTCCCTCAATGACCAGCTCCTTAACCTTTACGTGAGCACGGGAATTTTATGCCTTGTCTGCTCTGAGCTCGGCTGTTCCATCCAAATCCAAATTAAATGACTCCATTACAATTACAGCTCCATCATTGCAGCATTCATGAGTGCACTTTAGCAAAAGATCACCAGCATTTGAATTATGGGGTAAGTGGAGAAGTTTGTGTTGTCTGCCATATTTTTAGAGCTCGCTTGGCTTTTATCAGCCTTGCTATTTAGAACATTATATTATGTCTATACACTATATATATATATATTTATTTTACTATTTATGGTGTATATGCTGCTATATTTTAGCATATATTGCTATATTTTAGCAGTTGTGCTGAAAGTTTGTATTGATGAGCTGTCATGTGTTATCCAGAGGATTTAAAATCAAGGTGCTCGTGGCTTTAGACTATCAATATTTTACCAGGGAGGTGTTTCCCCAATGCTCTGGGGTTGGCATTAAATTCACACTCCTTTCTCCCCCACTCCTCACCTTTCTTGCTTTGCTGTAGGTTTTTATGTCCTTTGAATAAAAAGACATTTAGGGAGAGAGGGGATGACAGAAAGTGAAAACTGGAAAAATTCCTGATTTAGGATTTGGCTTAATGAGCTACACCAGCCCCAAAGAGCTGCACTGGTCCCACCACTGGCCCAGCTGTTCCTGGCAGATCTGGATCAGCTTGAGCAAAATCCCCAAAACTCCACTAATTTGGATGTGCTGGGCTTGGGGAGTTTGGTTCTTTGGTGTTGGTGTAAATCTGTGATGGCTTTGCCAAAGTCACTGAGCTGGAACTGAGTTTATTCCGGAGGAACTGGAGTAGTTCAAGTGCCCTGGCTTGGGTTTTTCACCTGTGGAGAGAGGCTGGAGGGGGCTGGGGAAAGCTTGGGATGAGGCTGACGAGGCAGAGGGGTCCAGGATGTGGCACTGCCAGCCTGTCCTGTGTCCCTGTGACAGCCCTGCCTGGGAAGGGAGGGAGGGGGATCACATCCAGGGGGGGTCTCATCCTCCCTCTGGCCTGTGAGGGAAGGGGATTGCATCAGGGGGTACCACATCACAGCCCAGCCTGGGATAGAGGAGGATCTCATCCCCAGCCAGCACCATCTCTCTGCTCCAGCAGTGCTTTTCACTCCCTCCAGCCTTTCCATCTCCTGCTCTGATGGAAGTGTCAAGTGGGCATCTAAAAATAATTAAAAAGAGATTAAAATTCCTTCTACATCCCATTACTGTGGGTTTTCCTGCTGGCAAACAAGGTGATCTCTTCAGAGATTGTAATATTTCATAAGAAAGGGCCCCAGGTGTGGGACTGCTAAAACACCTCTGAGAAATGACAGCAGAGATGTGCAGTCCTGAGCCTCAGACACATTTAGAGCCATTTTTCTTTCCAGCCAGCTTCCAATAAAGCAAATTTCAGGTCATTGTTTCTTGTGGTGCCCAATTAATTGATCACCATGACCTGACACTGCTTATTCAATCACCACAGCGCTGGGGGCACGGCTCAGAGCAATGAGTGCAGCTCGGTTTGGTTGGGTTTTGGCCCTTGCAAGTGCTTGGAGCTGTGATGATCAGCCAGAGCCAGGCTGGGATGGCTGAGGGGTGAAGGCAATTCATTGATCCCTGATTCTGTGAAGATTTCAGCCCTGTTCCTTTAACTGCTGCGTGCTCATTGCAGACTCTGTGTTTTTAGAAGGCACTGAAGAAAGAGGCTTGAAACTTCTCCCCTTCCTGAGGGAGCTGGAGCATGGAAAAGGAGGATGTGACTAGCATCCACCCCAATAGTTAGAGTGGTAATTGCTTCCTGCATCTCTGCATCTGCTCACAAACAAAAACCCAAAACTGCACCAAAAAAAGCACTCACAGCTTAAAAGGCAGGTGCTGTGTGATGCCAGGGGCTCCTGCTGTGCCCTTCTGTCCTGCAAAGAGTTTCCATGTCAGCTCCTGCAGTCAGCTGGACTCGGAGGGAGAGGGTGGAAAGTGTAAAGGCACCAGGATCTCCATCTGGGAAAAAGGAGGAGGGAAAATGGTCACTCTTGAGCTTGGAGGCATCTGCATTTAAAATGACTTTTAAAGCTCCTTGAGGGGGAGGGCTGATGGCAGTGGAAGGGCTGCTCCTGGTTCCAGGGCCACATCTGGAGCTGTGGTGGAGCAGGTTTGAGCACTGGAGCTCACCTGGAGCTGCCCACGGTGCTGCTCCCCTGTCACTGGGAGCTCCAAAGGAATTCCTGCTGCCACTTGGGCTGGGGTGAAGCTGCACTCCCAGCCCGGGGCTGTGGGAACGTGGGCTTGGCTGCTCCACCTGGCTTAGGAGTCGCTTCAATTTGCTGCTCTGCCACCGTTTTCCCTCAGTGGGCAAGTTCCTTAGTCATCTGTTTCCCTTCATTTCACCAGCAAATCACAATCAGCCCTAATGAAATCAAACGACTTTATACTGATGCAAAAGATTGGAATGAGGGCCTTAATCTCTCCTCTCCTCATAATGCAGGGATGATAGGACTTGGCACCAGGACTGGCTTGTTCATCAGGGTTAGCATTGTCAGGGCATCCTGGAGCTCTTGCAGCATCAGTGTTATTTAGTGGGCTCCTTGTAAATAAACAGTTTTGCCTCAGCAGAGAAATTGATAAGATAACCTGGAGGATAAAAGCTTATTTCCTTCTAGTGGCCTTTGGAAGAAAACAAAAGCGTCAGAACTGGTGAATTAAAATATCCTTTACCCAGTTCCCCTGTCCTCAGGGAAGAGGATGGATTTTCTTGACACTTTCCCCAGTGCCACGGAGAATTATTCAGCTCCAAATGCCCTCAGTTAAAGTGACAAAGCACCTGCTGATGTGATTTACCTTGGGTTCTTTTGACTGGATGCTCTGTGCGTTCTCCCTGCCGGGAGCACCAGGTGCTTGGTGAGTGCAGGTGAAGCAGAGCCCTGCGGGAGCTCTGGTCCTGCCTCTTGCTGGGCTCAGGGATTGCCTCGGAGCCCCTCGGGGTGGGAGAGGCTGGAGGGGGCTCTGCTCTGGGCAGAGATGTCCTCGGTGCTTCATCCAGCGTCTTCCTCACCTCCCCACAATGATTCTTCCAAAATTTTTCCAGCCAGGAATTAAGCCTGTTTAGACAATATGGCCTTGTCTGATGGCATTGTCATATTTAGACAATGTGGTGCTTCACATCACTCCTTTCAGCCTTGCTTGGTGTGGAGCAGAACGAGAAGACCCGAGGAAGCAGGAGGCAGTGCTTTAATCAGCATTTCCCTTATGCCTCCCTGAAAGCACCCAAACAGCTTTGGGTTTGCTTTGTTTCCACAATTATCTGGAGTTTTCTGCTGGTTTTAGCATTGTCCCGGGCTTGCCTGAGGGCTGCACTGGGCAGGGACCAGTGGAGGGGTGGGAGGTTGCAGAGTGGGGATGGGGAGGTGTCAGCCCATGGAGGGCTTGGGGAGAAGGTGCTGGAGCTAAGATTTCACTTGACCTTTCCCGGTGAAAGGGACATGGGCTTCCCGATGCCTTGGGGCTAAATGTGTGCAATCACCATAATTATACATCGATTTGCATTGATTTGCATAAGTGCCTCTACTTGAAAGCCCAACTGCTGTCCTTTGCCTTGGGAGGGGGGGAGAGGTTGGACTGTGCCTCCTGCAACTCCGTTTGTCCTCCTGCAGGGAGTGTCACCCCTGCGTCACCGGTGTCACCCCGGGGTCACCTCTGTGTCACCCCTGCATCCCCGGTGTCACTCCTGCATCCCCTGGACCCTGGTACCCGCTGCTGTCCCTCCATCTGTGCTTCCCTCAGCCTCCTTCTGTGTCCTGCTCTCCCCTCCTGCCTCTGGGTCACCTTCTCCCGTTCCACTTCTCTCTGTTCCTCCCACGTCAGAGCACTCCAGGTCCCGGTTCCTCTGCTCACATCCAGCTCCCTGTGTTTTGTCAGGCAACGTGGGGCTGGGATAGATTTAAAATCATGGAATCCCAGACTGGTTCAGGTTGGAAGGGACCTTAAAGCTCATCCAGTTCCATAGGTAGGGGCACCTTCCACTATCCCAGGCTGCTCCAAGCCCTGTCCAACCTGGCCTTGGACACTGCCAGGGATCCAGGGGCAGCCACAGCTGCTCTGGGCAACACTTGTTCCAAAATATCTCTCTGCAGACTGGGGCAGGGACAGTCTCTCCTTGCTTCACCTGGCAAATTTGGCCTTAGCCAGGTGTGCAGTGGGAGCTGCAATAGTCTTTTATCCTGCCTGCCTGCAGCTGATCAAGGGAGCAAACGTTTTGGGGGCAGGAAATCCTGTGCCTGCTGTCCTGGCTCGGCAGAGGTGGCTCACTCCCTCTCCTGTAAAAGCTCCTGCTCCCCTCCCCAGCAGCCACAGGGAGCTGCTTCATTCCCCCTAGCAGCAGGATTGTTTTGCTCAGCCCATCTGATCCCACAAGCTTAAACCCCCCTGAGTCCAGCAGGAGCACCCTGGCATGGAGCAGGAGATAGCGGATGGACAAACTTCTGCCATCGCTCCCTGCGCGCTGCGGAACGCGCTGTAAAAGCTCCCCCTGCCTCCCTCCTGCGGAACTGATGCCTTGTGCGGGCTGCCCTGGAGCAGAGGCTGGGCAGAGCTAAAGAATAAAGCAGGGATTTATTCAAAGGCCTCCATGGATCCACCTTGGGCAGCACCAGAGCCCAGCCAGGGCTGCACCCAAGAGGAACCAAAATGGTCCCAAAATGCACGAGCGCTCCCGGGGGCTCTCACTGGGATCAGCTCTGCTCCATTTGCACCTTGCAGTTCATTGTCCCATTCCAGCTTTAGCCCATGCACTCCCATCCTGCTTGTTTTTCTCTCTCCAGCCCACGCTGTTTGTGCTCCTGGGCCTGAGATTTGGATCATTTGTCCTTGGTGTCCAGCTGGAGCAGGAATTGTTTTGTCTCCCTGCTCTGTGCACAGAGCTCTCCATCCCCTCATGTGAAGCCCAGACCCACAGACTAAAGCAGCACAGAATGTGAAAAATAGAAAAGTTCAAACCTGAGGCATCAGCATCTCAGTATTTCTTTCTCTTTGCAGCTTTATTTCTAAACCTGTGCCTTACTTTTTGGAGACATGTTGCCAAATTCCTGGTGCTTTGCTGGTTGATAGCCTCTGCACTGACCTTTGGAGCTCACCAGCAGAGCGATGCCCGTTATCCCGTGCCCATTATCCCGTGCCCATTATCCCGTGCCCATTATCCCAAAGCCAAACCAGCTCCTCTCCTGCCGGGAGGAAAAGCAGCTGGAGGCTGTGCCGAGGGGGAGGATGGCTCATGGTTAATGCTCCCAGTATCCAACTGGGACCTTCCCACTCTAACCTCCACGGGAGCTGGCTGCTCCTTTATTAGGGGGAGGGGAGGTGAGGGGGCTGTCCCTGCCAGCGGCAGCTTTGGGCAGGCTGCCAGGAGCATCCTGGAGATTCATTGCCTTCATTTCTGGCATCTGGCCTCCTTCTGGGGGGATTTTTGGAGGTGTTTTTACACAGCCTCTCAGGGCCGTTGGGAAGTGGGGAATAAGAGGGAGGAAATGGTGAAAATGGGAGAGGGAAGCCCTCAGTGATGTGAGACCTGCAGGGTTTCAGAAGGGTGGTAGCTGTCTCTCTGGATCCTAGGAAAGAACATGATGTACTGGGAGCTGTTTGGGTTTTATGGGGGTTTTTGAAGGCAGCTGTGGCACATGAGATGTGTGTTTCCTTTTTTGATCAGTTTAAACGATCTCCTTCCCTCTCAGAGTGCTTGACAGATAATTAAATAGAGTGTTGTTAGGGGATCAGTGGCCTCATGGAATCAATCTGCCCCTCTCTCTGGCACTCGCTGCTTCTGCTGACATTTCTGGGCAGTTGGTCCCTGCTAAAGGTTTTGGCACTAATTCCCAGATTCACATCAATGATTTCTTCAAGCTGGGCTGCTGGCAGGTGAGCTTGCACACTGTGCTGCCAGCCCTAAACCTCCCCCCCCCATGGTCCTCAAACACATCAGAGATGGGGCAAAGCCAAATCTTATCTGAGGCTGCAAATCCCTGCAATGGCTTGAGAAAGGAGATGGAAATGCAGCCTGCACTGTCTGATTCTGCACAGGGCACTAAGGAGGTGGAATTTGTTATTTAGGGGTGGCTGGGTGAGGTTCAGTGTGCCCCTCATGTCCCAGAAAACTCCCAGGATGAGTTCTGCTGTGGCTTGGGGGGGGGGTGTATCTCTGCAGTCAGTGCACACAGCACGCTTTGTGTCTCTGGGAGGAAAAAGTTTTCCCTTGTAGAATTCCCACCCAGAGCCTGTCCCTTGTGATGTCCCCCTGTGCTGGGGCCACCTCAAATCCTCTGTCCAGTTCTGGGCCTGTCAGTTTGGGAAGGACCCTGAGGGGCTGGCGCGTGTCCGGGGCAGGGAATGGAGCTGGGAAGGGGCTGGAGCCCCAGGAGAGGCTGAGGGAGCTGGAAAGGGGCTCAGCCTGGAGCAAAGGAGGCTCAGGGGGGACCTTGTGGCTCTGCACAGCTCCTGACAGGAGGGGACAGCCGGGGGGTCGGGTTCTGCTCCAGGGAACAGGGACAGGAGGAGAGGGAACGGCCTCAGGGCAGGCTCAGGGTGGGCATCAGCAGGGATTTCTTCACTGAAAGGGTGGGCAGGGATTGGCAGGGGCTGCCCAGGAAGGTTTGGAGTCCCAGGAATTCCTGGAGTTGGCACTCAGAGCTCTGGGCTGGGGACAAGGTGGGGATTGGTCACAGCTTGGATGTGATGGTCTGGGAGGTCTTTTCCAACCTCAGTGATTCTGGAATTCTGTGATTAGAACTCTGCTGAAAAGCTTCTCCTTTTGTCCCAGGAAGCTGGGATGATCTGCATAGTCTGTGGGGGCAGGTTCTGGCCCTGCTGTGGTGCCTTCATAAGAGGGCTGGCAGCAAAATCGACATGGGAGGGCTGGTGCCAGCCTGGTGGCACTGTGGCACCTCGCTGGGAATGGGGACAGCGAAGTGCCCAAAGCCTGAGCAGCAGCTGGGCACAGGGACCAGCAGGATAAAGGCTTCCAAGGGGGGAGGACAGAGTGGGGAAACCTTCTTTGGGCTCCTGTCCCAGTGCTCAGAAGTTCTTCCTCATGTCCAGGTGGAACTTCCTGGCATCAGTTCCTGCCCATTCCTCTTGTCCCACTGCTGGGCCCCTGGAGCAGAACCTGAGCCCTGCTCTGAGCCCTCCCTGCACACAGGGCTGAGGTCTGGCCTTGGTAAAACCTGGGGGGAAAAAAACCCCAAAATAGAGGGGAAGTGCAGCATTTCTCACTATGCAGGGAGGTGGATGGAAACTCTGCTCTCCTGCAGCTCAGCACAGCAGCTGCTGGTGGATTCTGCCCTGGTTTGGATGCAGGTGGAAGCTTCTCCCACTTGGCTCACCTGGTGCCTCATCACTCTGCAGCTCCTGGTGCCAAGTGCTTTGTTAAAGCCTGGTTCAGAGTGTGGCTGCATAAAAGTTTTGTAGATGTGTGCCAGATCTTGTCCCCAAGCCTGCTGTCCTTCAGTGTGGAACACCTGCTGTGCTGTTATCCTGGGGAAACTGAGGGAAAGCTGCTTCCCTCTCATCCCCTCTCACAGCTGTGGCAGCTGCAGTTTAAAGAGCTGCTGCCTGATGGACACAAAGCTTCCTGGAAGCTCAGATGTTTGAGCAGAACTGACTTTAGTGGTCACCTGTGGCAGGCACATTCTTCTCTCTCTCAGGGTTTTTTCATAGAGGAGCACAGAGAAAAGAAAGAGAAAACAATTTCTATTTCTGCTCCTTATTTTTCCCATGTAGAATGTATCGGGAGAATTGTTTACCTGGGAAAAACAAGGAGCAGAAATAGAAATTGTTTTCTCTTTCTTCTCTCTGTGCTCCTCTATGAAAAAAACCCTGAGAGAGAGAAGAATGTGCCTGCCACAGTCACCAGGTTGCAGAAGGGGTTTGCACCCTCACAGGGAAGTTTCTTCCCAATCTCCAACCTAATTCTACCATCCCTCAGCGTGAAGCCATTCCCCCTTGTCCTATTACTACATAATCCCTCTAGAAGTCCCTTAAAAACCTTTTGTGGGTGTCGCTGTCCTCCCCCACCTGTGATCACCCAAAGGGTCTCCAAAAGGTGCAGGCCAGGAGGTGACCTGGTCCAAAAGGTGTGTGCTGAAGGGCTTCTCAGTGAGGGAGGCTCTCTGATGGGCCCCTCTTGCAGCCTGCCCTGGGCATGAGCAGGGAGGGTTTTCTGGGAAGGAAACTGTGCTGGACAGGAAACTGCTTCTCACTGAGTCCAGGAGGGGCCTCGGTAAATGTAGAAAGGGCTCTGCAGAGTGTCACCAGCCTGCTGCAGCGCCGCCTCTCTGGGAGACACTGTCACCAGCCCTGTCCTGCTGGGCACTCCCAGCTTCTGCTCCCTCCCGTGTCCCCTCTTGGATGGAGGCTGCCAGGGAGCCCTGGCTCTGTGCAGCTGCTCCCCTCCCCTCGGGCTCTCTGCTGTCACCTTCATGCATAAAACATCTCCCTGAGCCCAGATCCCCGCTCCTGGTGGCCCTGTCAAGGGAGCTGCAGGGGGACATAAAAATCCCTGTGTAAATCTCTGGCCTCTCATCCCTGCTAATCTTCCTGTGCCTCCAGAGAGCAGCTCTGCTGCCGTGCCTGCCCTGCCAGGGGATGACATTTGGCTGAGGCTGAATGGCTCTGCCAGGCTTCATCAGCCACCCCTGCCCTGTCTCCCAGGCAGCTGTGACACTCCAGAGTGCCCGGGGTGGAACCAGCCTGTGCCCGGTCCCTGCTCCTGTGCCCGGTCCCTGCTCCTGTGCCCAGTCCCTGCTCCTGTGCCCGGTCCCTGCTCCTGTGCCCAGTCCCTGCTCCTGTGCCCGGTCCCTGCTCCTGTGCCCGGTCCCTGCTCCTGTGCCCACTCCCTGCTCCTGTGCCCGCTCCCTGCTCCTGTGCCCAGTCCGTGCTCCTGTGCCCGGTCCCTTGTCCTCTGCCCGGTCCCTGCTCCTGTGCCCGCTCCCTGCCCTCGTGCCTCGAGTTTCTCCTGTGGGGTACAAACCCCGAGGGTTTCCATTGCTCCTTCTCCTCCCTGCCAGGATGGATTCTCTGGGGAAGGGAGGGAAGGGGATCCCTGTGCCATGTCCAGTCTTTCTCTAAACACCTCCAGGGATGGGGACTCCAAACCTCCCTGGGCAGCCCCTGCCAGGCCCTGAGCACCTTTCCATGGGGAAATTCCTGCTGATGTCCACCCTGAGCCTGCCCTGGCCCAGCCTGAGGCCGTTCCCTCTCCTCCTGTCCCTGTTCCCTGGAGCACAGCCCGACCCCCCCGGCTGTCCCCTCCTGTCAGGAGCTGTGCAGAGCCACAAGGTCCCCCCTGAGCCTCCTTTTCTCCAGGCTGAGCCCCTTTCCAGCTCCCTCAGCCTCTCCTGGAGCTCCAGCCCCTTCCCAGCTCCATTCCCTGCCCTGGACACGCTCCAGTTCTTCCTTTGAGGGGCCCAGAGCTGGACACAGGTACAGGGGTACAGTGATGTTCTGCAGACTCCGAAGAGGTTTTATGGAGACAGCTCCAGTTTGGATGAACAAAGAACACTTCAGGGGGTCCTGTACCCCATCTGACAGGGATCCCTTGCCCTGGTAGCTCTGGGGTAGGTGAGAAGGGTCCCAGCCACCACCAGCTGATTGATTTCCGTGGAGTTCAGCCCATGCTGTATGGCAGCTTTGGCTCAGGAAGCTGCTCTGTGCCCTGAAGCCTGGCACAGCCACAGTGCCCATGGGAGAGTGGGCCCCTGGAGTGGGCAGAGGGCTCAGAACCTGCTCCATCATCCCAGAGAGACCTGGGCAGGATGGAGCATGGGGAGCACCTGTGACAGCCCAGCTGAGTGCCTGCAGGGAGGCAGGAGATCCCAGCAGGGACGTGTTTGAGGGCCTGGGAGGCTGCAGGAACGGGGGCTGGAGCTGGGGAGCAGCCCAGGAGGGTGAATGCAGTGCAGGTGTCCCCACTGGTTTTGCAGCCCTTGTGCCAGCCCTCAGGCACATGGTGACCTTGGGAGCATGTGACAAGTTTGCAGCCAAGTCGCTGTGTGTGATGGAGATGCTGAGCTGGGCTTAGAGCTGGATTCTCTGTGGCTCTGGCAGGGAGGAGCAGCAGTGCTGCCAGCTCAGGGCTGGGATGCAGCCAGCCCACTATTACTGACAATTTTACCCTTTCCTGAGGAGCTGCTGGTTTTAGTTCTTCCAGCCACAAGCTTTGCTCAGCAGCTTCTCTGCTCAGTGGGGACAGGAGACCTTGCAGGGCAGCTCATCAAAATGATGTATACATGGGAAAAAAACCCCAAACACCTTTCTGAGAGCAGATCTGCAGTGCTGATGTCCCTGAGGCCTCTGGAGGGATCAGCACTTACAGCTGTCCCCAGGGAGAGCTCCTCCAAGTTAATTGAAGTTTCTGTGTCAGCTTCTCACAGTGGAAGCTGGAGGGGCAGAGAAGTGATTGCAAATCACCTCCTCTGGCCCCCAAGGTCATCTCTGTGCGTGCTGGTTTAAGTGTGAGTATGTATTTAGTAATTATTCCTCCCATTAATTGACTGCTTGTGCTGGGGCAAGCAGTGGTACCTCAGTGGCTGAATTTCTGGGAGTGCTGTCCATGTTCCCTGGAGGCACCAGGAGCTTTTCCAATGGCAGAGACTGGAGCTGTGGGGACAGAGCTGGGGCTGAGCTGAGGCTTTTCCCACACTGGTTTTGTCTGCTGCCAGCACGGTCATTGAGAGGCTGATATCCACATTCAGCCTGGAGGGGAAGGCTTCAGAGAGACCTTGGAGCACTTTGCAGTGCCTAAAGGGGCTCCAGAGAGCTGGAGAGGACCTGGGACAAGGGTCAGTGCTGCTCTCCCCCAGCACAGCTCCCTGTCCTGCTCTGACTCCTCTCCAGAGCTGCAGGAGCTGCTCAGTCCTGGGTTCAGCCCATCCTGGCCATGGCTCTGCCCACCTCACCTCCCCACTCTGCTCTTTCCTGGCTGATGGGAAAGCTTTTCTCTGTGTTTTCCCAGCAGCAGAGTGTTTTCTCTTTGCCTTCACTCTGTTGCAGCCAGGAGAGAACAGAAAAATCCCAGCTTTTAATGCAGCTCCATCATTCAGCTGATGGCTGCAGAGGAGCTGGAGATCTTGAAGCCTCCAGCAGTGCAAAGCTGTGTCTGTCTGAAGCCCGGGTGGCCCTGTGGCCATTAAGCCCTTGTCCTTGCCCTGTCTTCCAGGTGCTGAAGGGCTGCAAGAAGCTGAACCTGGCGGTGCACTCGGTGGGGCGCATCCCGGGGGGCTACGTCACCAACCACATCTACACCTGGGTGGACCCCCAGGGCCGCAGCGTGTCCCCCCCCACGGGGCTGCCCCACCACCAGAACAGCTCCCTGCGCAGGGACAGCGAGAAGAGGAGCCACCTGCAGCTCCTGCAGGAGGGCGATGAGAAGAAGGTGAGTATTGGAAATGCAGCTGAACCCGGTGGGAAGAAATGCTGATGTCTGACTCCAGTTCAGAAGGTTGAATTATTTCTTTGTTAGAACTGTACTATAATACATTTAAATAGTTTTAAATACATATAAAACTATACTATAATACATTTACATATACTAAAATGCATTTAAAATACTATATACTATTTAAAGGAGATACTAAAACTACAAACCTACTTTTGTAACTACTGCATCTAGCTCACAACTCCTGACCCTCTCTGAGAGTCCAGCCACAGGTGGATTGGATTGGCCACCAGGCTCAAACAATCCTCACCTGAATCCAACCAGGCAATCACCCCAGGTAAACAATTCTCCAAACACATCCCACATGGGAAAAAACAAGGAGCAGAAACAGAAATTGTTTTATCTTTCTTCTCTCTGTGCACCTCTATGAAAAAATCTTGAGAGAGAGAAGAATGTACCTGCCACAGGTGAGCAAAGGGGGATCAGACACAGCCCTGGGGCCTCTTTCCCTTGCAGGTCCCAGCCCTCTTTGTCCCCCTGGGCTTGTCCCCTGTGTCATTCTGCACTGGGCTGGCTCTCCTGTAGCAGCCTGGTTTTCTCCCTTGGGTGTAGCTTTGCCCCCAGGAGCCCTGGAGGATGGGATGGGTTGGCTTTGTTCCTGTTTGGCACAGGAAGCTGGGCTGGAGGGCGGGAATTGTCCAGGGAAGGTCCTGCCAGGAGCAGCCACCAAAGCAGGAGTGGGTTTTAAGGCTTTTCCTAAGAGGTTTTTTGGCTGGACATTGAGGGACTGACATGTCCAGCCTGGAGAAAAGCTCTGTGGGACACCTCAGAGCCCTTCCAGGGCCTAAAGGGACTCCAGGAGAACTGGAGAGGGACTGGGGACAAGGGATGGAGGGACAGGACCCAGGGAATGGCTCCCACTGCCAGAGGGCAGGGATGGATGGGATATTGGGAATTAGGAATTGTTCCCTGTGAGGGTGGGCAGGCCCTGGCACAGGGTGCCCAGAGCAGCTGTGGCTGCCCCTGGATCCCTGGCAGTGCCCAAGGCCAGGCTGGACAGGGCTGGGAGCAGCCTGGGACAGTGGGAGGTGTCCCTGCCATGGCTGGGGTGGCACTGGATGGGCTTTAATCTGTGTCACCTGTGGAGGGCTGGATGTCAGAGTGCATTCCTGCCCTTCCTCCTGCAGTTCAGATCTTTCCTCAGATATTCTGTGAGGCCTTCTTGGGTCTCTTGGCAGTTCTTAGTAAAAAACATAACCTCCCCCCCAGTCCTTCTCTTCTACAAATACTCTAAAATAAACCAGATTATTTTCCTTTTCTTTTGGGGGAGAGGCAGCCTGAGTGAAAACCTTGGTGAGGAAAAAGGAGCAGGGAAGGGAATGGCTCCTGCAGTGACACCAGGGCAGTGTGGCCAGTGCTGGGCCTGGGTCCTGGGCCTCTCACAGAAGGAAACCATCAGCACATCAGATTTCCAGCCCTGCTCCCTTGCTGTGAGCTGCCCTCCTTTAAGCAGCCCTTGGTGTAAGGGAAGCCAGCACAGGCTGCTCGAGCTGCAGTATTTGATCTCAGGGATTTGATGTCTCCTCTCCCTCACACTTCCCACGCCAGCCAGGCCTGCAGAGGTGTCACTGCAGAGTCACAGTGCTCGGGTGCCCGTGGAGTGAGGGACAGAGGGACAGGGAGCCTCATCCTATACAAGCAGGATGGGGTGTTTCCACCACATGGAATATGTTTCCAATAATGTTTGCACTACACTGGAAATGGAATATCAAAATACTGTCCTAGGAATCAGCACTGCCTTCCCAAAGACACAGAATTGCTTGGAGCCTTGATTGTTTCCATCCTTTTGTCCTGATATCACTCTGTCTGTGCCCAAAATGTCCTCAGCTCCTGGAAATGCTCTGGAAGGGTCTGTGAGCTTCCCATCTCAGCCAGAGGGAGAGAAAAATCTAATACAGCATGAGGCAGTTTGCTGATGAAATATTCATGTGGGCCACAAGGGAGAAGGGCCTATTATTTTTATTTTAAGGAGAGGAGAAAAGCAGGCTCTGCTGGCTGCTGTCCCCACCCCCTGCCACCCAGTGTCACCTTGACAGAGCAGCAGCAGCTCTGGGCAGCTGTGGGGAGTTGTTTCTGTGCACATCCTTCCTTCAGTCCTCGCTCTGTGTGGACGTGAAAGGCTCAGCAAGCTGGAGCTGAGCATCCCCTGCCTCTGTCTCAGCCTCGTGTGGTCCTGGCCACTTGTGAGCCCTGGGAAGATGTGCCAGCCCTGCTGTGCTCCTGCCCTTCCTGCTGTGGGCACCTTTGCCCAGGTGTGAGGAGTGGCTCCTCCCAGATCTGCGCTTGTGTCCTTCCATTCCTTGGTGCTGCTCCACACGGGCAGGCAGCCCTTTGGATTCTTCAGAGAACCCCTTTGGGACTGGAAAGGACCTTAAAGCTCATCCTGCCATGGGCAGGGACACCTCCCACTGTCCCAGGCTGCTCCAGCCTGGCCTTGGGCACTGCCAGGGATCCAGGGGCAGCCACAGCTGCTCTGGGCACCCTGTGCCAGGGCCTGCCCACCCTTCCAGGGAACAATTCCTAATTCCCAATATCCCATCCAGCCCTGCCCTCAGGCAGTGGGAGCCATTCCCTGGGTCCTGTCCCTCCAGGCCCTTGTCAATTGTCTCTCTCCATCTTTCCTGTTGGCCCCTTCAGGCCCTGCAAGGCCACACTGAGCTCACCCCAGAGCTTCTCCTCTCCAGGTGAACAATGCCAGCTGTGCCAGCCTTCCCTCCCAGCAGAGCTGCTCCATCCCTCTGATCCCCTGGTGCCTGCTCTGGATCTCTCCAGCAGATTTCACACTCTGAGCCCAGGACAGGGGCCTGAGGCCCCTCTGTTAACCTGGGGAGAATCCATGACAACTGCAGGAAATCTTTGAAGCTCTCAGTGATGGAGGAGTGTTCAACCTCCTCCTGGTGACATGCCAGCAGGGACATTGGTCACTGCCTTTAGTGCACAAGGCTTGGCTTGCACTTTGCAGTGGCCTCCACTCCTGATTTCCCGTCTGTAAGAGCAGAAAAAAAGAAAATTACTGCTGCTAGCACTCTGAAATGCTCGAGGCTGCCCAGACACCTCTGTGTCCAGGGCTGCCTTGCTGTGCCAGCTGGTGGTGGGAGCAAGTCCCCTGATCCAAGGCTCTGGCAGCGAGCAGAGCCTGCCCTGGCTGTGTTGGGCAGGGCTTATTTGGTGGGACATTGTAAACGCAGCTGAACCCGGTGGGATGAAATGCTGATGTCTGCCTTTAGTTCAGGAGGCTGAATGATTTCTTTATTATAACTGTACTATAATATATTAATATATTATTTAAAGGAGATATTAAAGTTACAAACTTACTTGTTCTAACTACCATATCTGACTGACTACATCTCCTGACCCTCTCTGAGAGTGCAGCCACAGGTGGGCTGGATTGGCCAGCAGGCTCAAACAATCCTCACCAGGATCCAACCAAGCAATCACCCCAGGGAAACAATTCTCCAAACACATTCCACATGGGAAAAACAAGGAGCAGAAATAGAAATTGTTTTCTCTTTCTTTCCTCTGTGCTGCTCTATGAAAAAATCTTGAGAGAAAAAGAAATGTGCTTACCACAGTGGGACATTTTCTGCACACAGGCTGCAGGGCATGGATGAGCTGAGCTGCTGTGGCCTGAATTACTGAGCACCATGGAGGGGTGAAAACGTGTCCCAGAACAGGGGAACAGCCTGCCTCCACTTTTCCCCCTTTGTATTTGTATGTGTAGATTTATAGGTAGCTACAGATAATTAATTAACTTCTGAAAGTGGGGTTATTCTGTTCACAAAAAATGCAAATAAGTGCAACACATCCCTGGTTCATTCAGCCCAGTCAATCAGAACTGACAGGCACTGTTTGATTTGTGGGTGGTTTTACATTCTGAGAGCAGAATTAGTTGGTTATTTTTTATTTTAAATCCCACTCTCTCCTATTTCTAATCCATCTGAATGTCCTGGAATGAATGTGGCAAAGCTTTCAACCAGGCTTTGGGGAAGTGTTGCTTTTGGACATGAAATGAGTACACAGAAGCTTGGAAAGTTCAAAAGAGAAAAAGACCCAGTTTCATTCAAACACCTGGTGTTTATAGAATTCCAAAGGTGACCATGGATTGGAGGATGGAATTCCCACCTCTCCAACACACTGGCCCAAAGATCAATCAATCATTTCTCTCCACACAGACAGAAGTATGTAAACTATTCTATTTATACGTGAAATTGTGTGGGAACTCTGACTCTGAAACATGTAAACATCATCAGAAGGCTAAAGAAGTTTTATGAGACCTTTAAAACTTTCAAAAGAACTATAAAAGAAAACTTAACACTTTTAAAAATCAGGGCAGCAGGGAAGCAGAGCAGAGCAGCTCCAGCCCTGCAGGAGGCTGGAGTGTTGTAACCCAACCAGCAAATCCACTGCCACAGCCCAGCTGCAACACCTCTGGAGTCAAAGGGACATTCCCAGCCTTCAATTCAAGGCTGGGTTCAATTCAAGGCTGCTGGAGGTATCTGGCATTCTTCAGGCACTGGAATATCCCTGCCTGGCTGCCTCTTCCCCCAGCACATCTGCATGCCTGGAAGGATGGGTTTGTCACTGAGTTTAAGGGGTTGGTTATGCCGAGGCTGAAGGATTTCTTATCCAAAGGCATGAAATGGAAAGCAGCAGTGAGGTGTGTGATGGTGTAACTGACCCATCCAGGGATCTGTGGGGTCATGCTGGTGGGATGAGGTGTGGGACAGGGTGGGTGGGCTCTGTCTGACCTCAGGTGCCTTTGGGCAGTGTGCTCCAGCTCCAGAGGCAGCGCTCCCAGCCTGGGGCCTTGGCCACGTGTTCCTGTGGACACTGGGATTCCTCCACTTCCAGCTGTGGAAGAATCCTCACCAAAGGGATTTGGGGATGGGGATTTGGCAGCTGGCTTGGCTCTCCCCATCCCCTTCCAGGCAGAATCCAGCCTGCCCCGAGCTCAGGTCCGGGGCTGTTCTGGGTGTGCTGAGATCTGGGCCAGGTTTTCAGTGTAGACCTGACCTAGCACTGGAGAAGGGAGCTGAGGACGAAGGGAATGTTGGGCTGAAGGAACTGCTGGCAGCTTCAGCCTGTGATTGTGCAAGGTGTTGCAGATCCTTGTTTTCCATGGCTGGGCTGTGTGGGGCAGGTGCTATATCTCCCAAATTTAGCATTTTCCTGGAGCTGTAATTGGTGAATGCAGTGTCTCATCAGAGCCCTGTGCCCACAGGGGGAGTCCCCAGTGGTCAGGAAGTGTGAAAGGAAAGGTTTGCAATAGTGCAAAGCTCTGGGAAATGTTGCTGGAGCCAGGCCAGACAGAACAGCAGGTGACAGCCCCCAGCCCCATCCCAGGATGTCACAGCCTGCTGGAAAGCTGGGACCTGCTTCCCGTGCTCACCTTCTGCTCCAGAACACTTGGATTTTTATTGCCTGTCCAGGCTTAGAGTCCTCTGGACTTGTCACAGCAGCAGCAAGAGCTGTTTGTGCCGTGAATTGTCATTGATGGACTTCTGGGATTGACAGCTTATTTCATTAAAAGCACTTTGGAAACCCTCAGACAGCGAAAACTCAGCGGTGCTGCTGAGCTGGGAGGAAGATGAAGTGTGCAAAGCACTCTGGCAGTGCTGGGCTGTGAGCTCTCTGAGAAGCACCATTCCATCAGCTGAATTGGTGCCTTAATGTGCTTATTGCCAGGGGAGCTGCTTATTCCTGCAAGCTTTTGGTGCAGCAGAAGGAAAAAAAACATAATAAAGAGAGTGTGAATATCTCCTCAGCTTCAGGCAGTTCTGGAGCCAAAAGTAGCAGTAATTATTATTTAAAAAAAATAAAATATCTGTGCTGATATTGCGTGGCTTGAATGTTTGAGACACTGCTGGTGACTACTTGAGCATGAAGGATAAGAGATGCAGGAGAGGGAAGGAAGGATTTCTCTCTATTAGTCTGTAATGACATTTGCAGTGTGAATGATCCCGCTCCCCACGTCTCTCACTGTTTGCTTGCTCTGACCTTGCTGGGGTTTGATTTTGTTTGCGGCTTGAAGGGTATCCAGGCTCATGGGGGGCTGGTTTAGTTCCCTGTGGGACTGGAATATGGGATGGGAGCCACTGGGGCACCAGTGTCCTGGGGATTAAAGGCAGGCAATGATTTGGGTTGGAAAAGACCTTTAAATCCCATCTAATCCACCCCCCTGCAGTGAGTAGGGGCATCTTCAGCTACATCAGAGCCACATCCAGCCTGCCCTTCAATCTTTCCAGGAGACCCTTCTGCCTCAGGCATTCTGTAGCTCTGTCCCAGCAGAGTTACCCAAAAATTCCCTTTGTGTCACACCCCAGCCCACCCTCAGGGCAGCAGTTCCACCTCTTGGTTATTTCAGGCACTTTTGATGCCTTGTGAGGGCTGCCCTAGAGCAGAGACTGGGCAGAGCTAAAGAATAAAGCAGGGATTTATTCAAAGGCCTCCATGGATCCACCTTGGGCAGCACCAGAGCCCAGCCAGGGCTGCAGCCAAGAGGAACCAAAATGGTCCCAAAATGCACGAGCGCTCCCGGGGGCTCTCACTGGGATCAGCTCTGCTCCATTTGCACCTTGCAGTTCATTGTCCCATTCCAGCTTTAGCCCATGCACTCCCATCCTGCTTGTTTTTCTCTCTCCAGCCCACGCTGTTTGTGCTCCTGGGCCTGAGGTTTGGATCATTTGTCCTTGGTGCCCAGCTGGAGCAGGAATTGTTTTGTGTCCCTGCTCTGTGCACAGAGCTCACCATCCCCTCATGTGAAGCCCAGACCCACAGACTAAAGCAGCACAGAATGTGAAAAATAGAAAAGCTAAACCTGAGGCATCACTTGAAGTAGGAGCAGCACCAAAAGTGGCAGCTGGTGTGTGAGCCAAGCCTGCCCCGTGGGAGCAGCCCTGTGCTCTGTGTCACCTCCCAGCCCTGGGAGCCGCTCCCTGTCCCCAGTGCTGGGTGCTGGGTGGCAGCCCAAGTCCTGCTGTGGCCTTGGGGAGCTGCCCTGGGCAGGGGGTGACAGCTCTGTGGGACAGCTCTGGTGGCCCTGGCACCCCCCAGCTGCCCCCAGGACTCAGCTAAAGTCTGTGAGGCAGCTCTGCCTCCCCACACTCGCTGTGTGCAGGATGTCTAGACACAAACTGTGTTGTTTCCTTGGGAAGCAGGAGGAGGATGAGCCCTGCCAGCCTCCCGAGGCATTCCTTGTGTTGTGTGGCAGCAGTAACAGCCTGGAAATATCTGCCAGCATGGCTGGAACCTCCTCAGCCACACAGCTGTGTGCTGAGCCATACTGGGGCTGGCTAATTCCTGTCTGAGAGGCCTTTTTCTAATGGCAAAATTGAATCTGTCAACAGGTAATTCCATAAAGCCAGGCAGAAGAAATCCTGTGCAGGAATCAGCTTGGAGCAAGTGCCTCATTGATGATGGCATCTTTTTTTTCCCTTCATTTCCTGCTACAGGAGATGGCAGATGTTTCAGCATTGAAACAGAAATTAAAACTGTGACCTTGGACTTCCAAATGGTTCTGTGTGATGCACGCAGGAGTCGCCTGGGGCTGGCACAGCCTGGGGATGGCACAGGGAAGGAGGTGGGCACTGGGCAGTGATGTGCTGTGGGAATGCCTGGCAAGGTGTGGGGTTTGGCTTTGCCTGGGTGTTGCTGTGCCTCCAGGACCTGATGGGGCTCCAGGAGAGCTGGAGAGGGACTGGGGACAAGGACATGGAATGACAGGACACAGGGAACAGCTTTAAGCTGAAGGATGATAGAATTAGATGGGATACTGGGGAGAAGTCCTTCCCTGGGAGGGTGGGCAGGCCCTGGCACAGGGTGCCCAGAGCAGCTGGGGCTGCCCCTGGATCCCTGGCAGTGCCCAAGGCCAGGCTGGACAGGGCTGGGAGCAGCCTGGGACAGTGGGAGGGGTCCCTGCCATGGCAGGGGTGGCACTGGCTGAGCTTTAGGGTCCTTTCCAACCCCAAGCATTCTATTATGTGGGATGTCCTCAGTTTCCCCCACAGAACAGCTGCCCTTGTTTGCTGCCTGGTTTAGGATGGTGTCAGGACAGACTGGATTTAGGAGCTCAGAGTGATCCCAGCTCTCCCTGAGGGGTGTCACAGCTTCTCACCCTGAGGGAGCTTCAGCCAGGGGGGAGAGTAGAAGCATAAAGTGGAAATGGCACCAAAATTCCCTCTTTGGTCCAAGCCATGGCACTGGAGTGTTAATCACACATGTGCCAGCCTGAGTGGAAGGGCTTGGCCCAGGGAATGCTGTGTTGAGGGTGGGTTCCCAGAGGGGCCCTGGATCACCACTGGGAACCACTGGGAACATCAGCCTGGTCACAGGTTTAGCTCCCTCCTTGGACACAGCTGGGCTTGTGCTTCAGTGTCACCCCTGAGCTGTGTGTGGGCTGTGGGGCCAGGCTGGCAGGAGTGTGACAATGGGACAATGTGACAATGGGACAGCCAGCATGGCAGGGCCACCCCTCCTGTCACCACCCCTGACTGTGCCCATCACTGGAGACAGAGACCCTTGGGAAGGAGAGTGCAAATTGTGTCCTGTGGTCCCTGAGCCCTTGGCATGGAGTGGCCCAGCCTTTGCTTCATCCTGGCAATCAGCCTGTCCCTCCATTGCTCCTTTGATCCCTTGGGATTTGAGCTTTTCTATTTTCCATATATTTGCAACCCTGCAGTTCTTTAGTGTAGAACTCTAAACTCCACACACAGTGGGAGCTGCTGCTTTCCCAGTTTGGGCAGACACAACAATTCCTCTCCAGGCCTGGCAATCAAGGACACCTCACTGCCTCAGGCCCCCAGAGATGGAAACAAAAGTGACTTGGGGGGAGCAAACTTGGGGTAAATGACTTCATTAGCTGAAGCTGGAATTGGCAGATGAACCCCCAATATGCAAATGGGCCAAACTTATAAAAGTGTGAAACCCGTGACCCATTGTCCATTCTGGGTGTAGCCCCTGGGGGGCTTTGTCTGCCTGAAATGTACCTGAAGGGCCTTCAATAAATATTCCTGCTTTTTATTCCCTTAATTTTGCCTGGCCTCCGTTTTTAGGTAGCCCCAAAAAGGCCTCGCTTCCCTCCCCAGCAGTCTGTCCCTTCCCCAGCCATTCCCGAAATCTGCAGTGTGTCCCTGAGCTGGCTGTTCCCTGCTGTTCCCTGCTGCTCCCTGCTCTCTGCCACGCTGTTCCCAGCAGCTCCTGCTGCAGGGTTCATTCAGGGAGCTGCAGCTATTAGCTGATTAAGAGATGCAATTAAGCCTTGAGCAGCACAACTTTCTGGGCTGCCAGCAGCGATGCATTTTCCAGGTTTGCACACACAGCTTGGGTTTGCTGGTTTTTGTGGCTCCAGGGTTTCTGTATCCATGCCTCTCCTGCCTCTGGAAGTGCAGACATGCTGTGACACCCCTTGGAGGTATTTTATGGATTGGTGGGATCCCCTCTCAGTCCTCTCTTCTCCAGACAAATCTTTCCTCATCAGAAAGTCCCTCTCACCTGATGCCTTGAGATTTTAGCCTTTATATTTTTCACCCCCTGTGCTGCATCAGTGCCTAACTCTAAACTCCATATATAAAGTGTTAATGGATTGTCTCCACATTTTGGTCAGACAAAACACAGCAGCTCACGTGGCAGCACCTCATGAGCAGAGGGACATCTCTGGGGGTATCTCTTCCTCCATCTGATGCTCTCCCCACGTGGGGGGAGCAGCTTCTCAGCTTACCAGGATAGTGTTAAAGGGAAATGGAAATGTCTGCGTGCAGAGCTGCCCCTCCTGGAGCTAACCCCAGCACATATAAGTGTCATTCAGGGACTTACAGAGGGAATTTTGGCATTCCCACTCCATTCTGACGTGATCTGTGATTCCAGGCACCTTGCTGCATTTCTCCTACTTGTGTTTATTCTCCAAACTGGGGGATTTTTTGAGAGGCACAGCCACGGTGGGGGTGAAAAACTTACAGCAGGGAAATCCTAAATGCCATCAGACAGACTGGGAGATAACAGCACTTCAGAAAAGTTGAATATTTTCCTCGTTTTCAAAAACACTCAGCCGAGTGTTCTGTGGTCCAGAGCAAGGCTTCCCTGTGAAGAGAAAACCAAAGTGCCCTTGGATGTGACAGGCAGCTGCTCCTTTGGGGGGGTTCAGTGCCCAGCTCATCTCTCCAGCCTGAAGCATGAAGGTCTCTATAATTCCTTTATAATCCTTCAATGCCAAAATTGTTTCCAGCACTTTCTGCCCTTTAAAGCAGGGAAAGGAAACCCAGGGAACACCAGGTTTTTCAGAGAAGGATGCTGGTACAGGTAGCTGATGTTTTACAATTCTTATTCCAGCTTTGCATCCATTTCTCTAAATCCAAAATGTGGAGCCTTAGGTGGATTTGTGTCCTGCTGCTGACTTCTGTGTTTCTATCACCAACACAGAAAATGGGTTTTCAATACCAGCCCCTCTAAGGGTGGCCTGAATTCCCTCTGTGGTGCCGTGTCCTCTAGAAAGATGGATTAATTACTGACTTGAAGCTGGGAATTATTTTTCCATCCAGGTAAATGTGCAAGATTTTGGTTTGACTGCAGTGAAGGGCTTTAAATATAAAAGCCCTTCACAAGCAGTTTGTTTCTGGTTGTTTCTATCAGTGTGAAACACATTTTGGCTTTTCTCATTTGTTTTTATTCCTGCTGTCTGCTTTTCTCCAGAAGTGACTCAAAACTTGGGAACAAAGCAAAAAAATAACCCTGGAGTTATTCATTTAAAAAGTGTCATGCAGCAAGTGAACAAAGGCCATTTTAAATGGAGAGTCCTCGAGGGAGCTGAGCACAGGATTGCTCATGCACTCCCAATTCCCACCTGAACACCCAAATGTTGTCAGGCCCTGTGAGGAGGAGCAGGTGGATGAAGGCAGGTGGAAGCTGGGTTTGCAAATCAGCATTTGGTGGGGAGAACATTTGTCCAGGTGCTGCCTGGCAGACTGTGGGAAATAGGAAATGGCTTCTGCAAACTATGGAAAGTTTGTCCTGGAGCTGTTAATTGGAGATAATCAGGCACGTGATTATCCCTGTGGGGAGTGCCTGGAGTGGCCCTGCACAGGGAAGGACAGAGGGCTGGAGCTGGGCTCAATCCAGTCTGGGTGGAGGGGGATCATGGCTCTGTTTGCTCAGGGCAGCAATGCCAGAGGGGGAATTCACAGCCAGTGCTGGCTGGCACCACCCCACTGCTGCTCGTGGGGTTTTGGGGGTCGTTCTCAGGTCTCTACCCCAGGGATGCACCTATAAAAGGAGAGAGTGGAAAACTGCTGTGGATCAGCTGATCTGTGGCTGAAAATCCACCCACATGTGCTGCCCCTCGTGTGGCTGAACCTCTCAGCCTCCAGAGCTTTTCCTCCTGGCTCCCACTGCCTCCTCAATCCCACAGGAGCTGCTGTCCAGCCCAGGGCAGGGCATGGCTCTGTGGCTGTGACCCACCTCTGTTTTGGGCAGCACTAGGACACCACATAAATGTCTCTTCCTGTTCCTCTGCAGGTGAATCTGGTCCTGAATGAAGGGAAATCCCTGGGCCTCATGATCCGAGGAGGGGCAGAATATTCCCTGGGCATCTACATCACGGGTGTGGACAAGGGCTCCGAGGCAGAGAGCACTGGCTTGAAGGTGAGAGTGATCCCAGAGAGGGTGGGAGGTGACCAGGAACGTGTCCAGGTGGGTTTGGGATGTCTCCAGAGAGGGAGACTCCACCTCATCCCTGGACAGCTGTTCCAGAGCTCTGCCACCCTCAGGGAAAGAATTTCTTCCTCATGTTGAGGTGGAACTTGTTGTGTTTTAGTTTATGGCCATTGCTCCTCATCCTGTCACTGAACAGAGTCTGGCACAATCCTGTGACACCCCTTGGAGGTATTTTATGGATTGATGGGATCCCCTCTCAGTCCTCTCTTCTCCAGACAAATCAGCTCCCACAGTTTCCTCATCACAAAGTCCCTCTCACCTGATGCCTTGAGATTTCAGCCTTTATATTTTTCAACCCCTGTGCTGCATCAGTGCCTAACTCTAAACTCCATATAAAGTGCTAGTGAATTGTCTCCACATTCTGGTCAGACAAAGCAGTTCCTCCAGGCCTGAAACCCAAGGACACCTCGCTGCCTCAGGCCCCAAAAAGTACAAACAAAAGTGAATTGGGGGGAGCAAACTGGGGGTAAATCACTTCATTACCTGAAGCTTGGAGAATTAACCCCTGATATGTAAATGAACTGAACTTAGATCTGTCTGAAAAACTCGTGACCATCGTCCAGCTTGGGTGCAGCCTCTGGGAGGCTTTGACTGCCCAAGGTGCAGCTATTGAAGGCCTTTAATAAATACTTTTATCGTCTTTATCTGGTCTAGCCTCTGTTCTAGGTAGCACTCCAAGGCATCTCACCTCCCTGGGCTGGCAGGGAAGAGTTTTCCATTGAAGATCCTGGTCCTGTGCCCTCTTCCTGCATCTCTCACCCAGAGCCCCTGGGTTTGCTGTGCACAAAGTGCTCCCAGCTGCCTGCAGGGCAGCATTTTAGGGGCCAGCTCTCAGCTGGGGTGTGCTGGCTCCTCCTGGCATTCCCAGGATCCTGTGTTGACCAGCAGGATCACCCTCGGTAGTGATGCCTTAGGAACCTATAAATGAAACACACATTCCAGATAATGGTAGTACAGGAGGTGATAGAAAAGCTGGTCTTTATTGGAGGCCTCCAGGGGCTAATATAGAAAATATCCACAAAAGCCCCCCTCCCATGGGGTGAACACAATTTTGTAAGTTCAGCAAATTAGCATAATTGACAAAATCATCAATTAGGAGCACAAGTGGTGATGCAATCTCCCCACAGTTTGAGCCCCCTCTAAATCCTCCCCCCTCAGATGGAACTGAACTTTGTTGATGAAAATGGGTCTCAAAGAGCATTTTTTTTTTTGGCCTTGGTTCCCAGGGAGAACCAAGATGGGATAGGGGCTTTGGAATGTGTTTTGTCTTTCTGCCTAGGGAGAAGGTAGGGAAAAGCACTGGGAAAACTAAGTAGGAATGCAACAATAGGCTACAGAGCTCCAAATACATGTGTAAAAATACAGAGAATACAGAAAAGGAAAAAGGCAAAAATCATCAGGCAGCAATAGAGCAGGGCTGGTCCATCGGGCTGGCTCAGTGACTCAGTGCATCCACGCTTAAACAGGTTCCTGAGGGATGCTCTGGGGTTGGGCTGGGCCCTTCTGGGGCTGCAGAGTTGGGCAGAGTTGGCAGCAGAGCTCTTGTGAAGAGAGATCTACTCCTCTCTCACCCCACCACGTGCACACACATCGCCTCTGAGCTCCTCCAGCCTTCCCTGCAGATCCCAGGGTGTTCCCTTCTCTGACCCAGCAGATCCTGGAAGGGACATTTGGGGTTACCACTGGGTGTGTTCACCAGTGGAACAAGCTGGGAAGGGAGCAGTTGGATGTTTCTCTGTGTCAGGCAGGAATGGGGCACGCTTGACACTCAGACTCCTCAGGCTGGATCATTTCACTGCAGTCACAGTTTCTTTCCTGGTGTGTTTTTCCCTCTAAATGACCCAATTCCCTGCAATGACCTCCAATCACTGCTTCCTCCAGTGCAATCTCATGGGCTCTGAGGGTCAGTTCTTTGCTATTCCTTACATCAGTTGAGATCTGATGCATGTGAAACTCTGAAATGTCCTCTCAGTCCCCTGGACTGGTGCTGGGCTGCTGAGGATGAGGGGTGCTCTGCCCTCATCCCCTCTGTGTTTGTGCAGTGAGACATTTCCTGGACTCACTGACCCTAAAGGTCTTTTCCACCCTCAAGGGTTCTGTGATTCTGTGATTTCCCCATCGCTCAGCCCTTGGCTGTTTAGGGCTAAGCCTTAGCTTTGCTCAGTGGCCCCATAAAGTCACTTAAATCTGTCAAGGCTGGCAGCACGAGCTGGGGACAGTGTGGTGGAGAGGGCTGGGACAGACACGGTCCTGTCTCTCAAGTTGTTGTGGCTGTGAGGTCACCAGAGTTCCCTTTGTAGCCAAGGAGACTTTTAGGGGCAATGCAGCCACTGCTGAGCTGTCCTGAGCACTGCAGGCTCCTGTTCCCCTTTGTGTCACAGAATAAAAATGCTGCACTTGGAGGTTTGGATCAATCCAAGTTTGAATCTCTCTCAGGTGCTCAGCAGGGAAATGGACCCTGGGCCCTGAGGGCAGCACTGGGCCATGGCCCAGGGAGCTGTAGGAGCACCCTGGAGATGGCAGAGTGCTTTTCAGGCTGCAGAAATGCTGCTGCAAGCTCCCTGCAGAACCCCAGAGCACAGGATGCTCCTCTGGGCTGGCACCTCTGCCCACACCCCGGGCTGGGTCCCCAGCTGTGTCCCAGGGATGGTGGTGGCTTCGTCAGCGAGAGGGGCAGTGCTCTGGGACACAGGATTTTGAGACAGGGACAAGAAGAGGCCCAGGACAATTTGTTTGTAGAGCTGGAAGGGGAGGGACTGCCTGGAGCTGCCGTGGGTGACCTGGCTGACACCAGTGTGATTGTCCCCTGTGCCAGGGTCAGGATCATCCCCTAAACCCCAGAAGCCTGAAAGTTTAAATACAGGATGAGAAAGAAGAAGCTGCATTGTTTTCCTTGGTGTTTCTTCTGTTCCCTGGTTTTGCTGCACGGGGAAAATCTCTGCTTTTCTTTGTTTTGCCTCCCCCTGGCAGTGAGCTCAGCAGAGGAGGTGTCACAGGGACAGTCCCAGCAGCAGGACACCTGGCAGAATCCCTCCATGGGAATGCCAGGAAATAACCACCACAACAACCCAGAGCACTGCCAGCTCCCTGCCCTGTCCCCCCGGGTCCTGCCACTGCTGTTTGCACACCTGGGCCTCTGCTTGTTGATTCTGGAGATCTCCCCTGTCACTGCTCTGCTCTCCAGGCAGTGATTTGTGTGTCCAGCAGGCTCGTGCTGTGCTGAATGTCAGGCTTGGTGTGATTTCAGATCCTCACAGGCACTTCCCACCCTGATTTGTGTATGCTGCAGGCGGTAAATTCAGTGCTGCCTGCAGGTTTGCAGGTAAAAAAGGTCTTTTATGTCCTGCTGTTAGACATGGTCGGGTGTAGATTGCTGCTCCAGGTGCTGGTGGAAGGGGTGTGATGCCACAAGGAAGCAAGAACTGGTTGATAAATGTGGTTTCCAGGTAGTTTGTTGCTCTCCAAAATGGAAATATTGTGGGATTGCTCAATGTGGGCTCAACACAGCCTGGCTGGGTTGATGGGAAGATCCCAGGAGTGGATCCTTCTGTGGGATTTGCTGCTTTCACTGAGTTTGTTGCCAGAACTGAGCTGATTCTGAGGTGATGTTTAGATAAGGGACAAGGAAGAAGTCCTTCCCTGTAAGGGTGGGCAGGCCCTGGCACAGGGTGCCCAGAGCAGCTGGGGCTGCCCCTGGATCCCTGGCAGTGCCCAAGACCAGGCTGGACAGGGCTGGGAGCAGCCTGGGACAGTGGGAGGTATCCCTGCCATGGCAGGGGTGGCACTGGATGGGCTTTAAGGTCCCTTTTAACCCAAATCAATCTGTAATTTTGTCAGACATTTCATTTTTACCTCCTTGTATCTATGACACCAAATCAGAATCTCGGACTCTTTAAATAATAACTAAAATAAATAATTAATGTTTTATACTTCCCTTAAACTTTGACTGAAGGACAAACAAAAGCTATTGAAAGCCAGGCAAAACCAAGGAAGTTTCTCTGAGGCCCAGAAACTTCTGCCAGCTCCAGAAACAGAGACCAAGATGCTGAGATGAGGATCCCAGAGGAGCTCCAGCCCTGCTGGTGCTGGTTCAGGTGCTGCTGTTCTGCTCCCTCAGCAGGCAGAATTCCAGCAGAAGCCAGGCTGGAGCTCTGCAGTCAGTCAATAACTAAATATTCATAGGCTTGGCCTTGGCCTCCTTGATGTTTATTCATTCATGAAACTTCTGACAAAGTGTTCTCCGGGCGTGTTTGAAAATCTGCTGCCTCCGAGGAAGTTCTGAGAGTGAAAAGTGGGGGTTAGCAGAGGAGGGAGGTGAGTCAGCCTTGTTTGCTTTCAGCTTCTGTCCTTCCTGCCTCCTTCCTGCTGTCCCCAGCGGTGCCCAGCACGAGCTGAGCTCCTGATGCTGTTCCTGCCTCTGCTGGCCCTCATTTCTTCCTTGCTCATTTTTCCTGGTGCTGTATTTTGTCAGAATTGGGGTTCTTTTTCCTCCTTAAGCCATTTTTGTTTTCTCTCCTTGACCTTTAAATCAGAAATAGCAGATTCCAGGGAGCTTGCTTTGAGCAAACAACTCAATATTGAGTTCCCAGAACGAGGGCTGGGGTGAAAATCACGATCCAGATTTATCCAGATATGAGAGGAGAGGGAAAGGGAGACTGTAAATAGGAAAAGCTGAATGATTTTACCTCAGCAGTGGCTGTCATAGAACAAAGAGTAATTTAGGCTGAAGAAGACCTCCAAGGTCATCGTGTCCAACCATTCCTCCAGCACTGCAAGGCCAACACTGCCCCATGTCCCCAGGTGCCACATCCACACGGCTTCTAAATCCTTCAAGGGATGGGGACTTTGGAGTCCCTTCAACCCTTTTGGTGAAGAATTTTTCTTAAATATCCACCCTGAGCCTGCCCTGGCCCAGCCTGGGGCCGTTCCCTCTCCTCCTGTCCCTGTTCCCTGGAGCACAGCCCGACCCCCCCGGCTGTCCCCTCCTGTCAGGAGCTGTGCAGAGCCACAAGGTCCCCCCTGAGCCTCCTTTGCTCCAGGCTGAGCCCCTTCCCAGCTCCCTCAGCCTCTCCTGGTGCTCCAGCCCCTTCCCAGCTCAGTTCCCTTCCCTGGACACAATTTGGTGCCATCTGCAAACTCCCTTGAGCCCCTCATCCCAAAGCCACCCCTTGAAAGCTGCAGTGAGCTTTGAGGTCCAGACACAGACAAATATCCTGGAAAAAAAGAAGATGAAGTAAAAACCTTGTGGCTCCCAGAGTTTGGGAATCAGCTTAATTCCCAGAGTTTGGGAATGAGATGCAAAGTGACAAAGTCTCTCAGGAGGTTGTGGTTGTGGTACCCAAGATGTAACGTTTCTCCTGGTCCTTCCAGTGGTGTCACCTGGATGAGGACAGAAATCTCCTCTCCTGGGAGGCCACCAAAAGCCTCCCCCCATCAGTGCCACAACCACTGCCACCCCCAGAGAGCCCCTTCCCTCCCTGGGCTTTCACCTCCCCTCTGTGTCTGCCCTGTTCCCCTCTTTGGGCTGCAGTGTTTGGGGAAAGGACCCATTTTCAGACAGCCATGGCCCCCCTCATTCCCTGTCCTGCTCCCAGCTCTGTCCTGGATCCTTCCCGCATGGATCATCTGCCCTGAGCCGTTTCCCTCCTGGAGAACTGAGCACTTCCTTATTTACTGTGAGCCTTCATTTGGTCACTTCCAAATTGATCCATACATTTTCCTGCCTGCATCTTTTAATTTCTTAAGGGCTTTTGGAAATTATTTGTGCTGGAGAGAGGCTCCCTCTACTTTAGGGGATCTCCAGTGTCATTTAGCCTCCCTGCTGGCACTTCAGTGGCATTAAACAGGACTGGTGCCAGTGCAACCCATTTGGCATCACCCCCTTGGCCCTGTTATTCCCAGCTCGGTTTGGTGTCTTTTAACCTTAACTAACATTTAAAATCTCTTGCCTCTTTTTCTGTCTGTGTGATTGAATTTCTCCCAGAGCAAATTCTGATTATTTATAAGAGAATTTCTCAGAGCAAATCCTGATTATTTCTGCTGCTCAGAACCCTTGTCTGAAGCCCATTACGTTTCTCTTGACTGCACCTCTCCTTCCCCACTGTCTCCAGAAGGAGAAGGAGCCAGGGCTGTCATCAAGGTGTAATTTCCAAACTCTTTTTTTCTCACGGTCTGTCACCTTTTGCGTGTCGTGTTCAGCCCCTGCATTTCAGGCTACAATTTTCCCTAGGAAATGAGAGTAATCCTCATTTTCAGAGGTGTTCAAGCATTCAGCACATCCTGGGCATCCACCCACCATTAGCTGAGCACAACTGAAAAGTAGTTCCTGAAATATCCAGGGCAATAATTTTCCCGTGTTTTATTATAACTTTTTTGTGTGTGTGTGTGTGTCTTATTATTACTTCTTTTATTCTGTGCCAATTTGGAGTTGTGAATACAGCAAATCATTTCTCAGGGTCAGCTTTTGTTTTAGTAGATGTTTTTTTTGAATCTCTGCAGGTTTTTTGTTGCTTTCCCACTTGTCCTTGGCATTGGGGGGAAAATATAATTATTATCTATGTTAATTAACAAAAAAATCCAGGGCCCCTCTGGTCTCCCTGATGTTACAAGAGCATGCCAGGCTCCTCTTGGTTCACTCTTAAAAGGAGAAATTAAAGAAAGATTATTAAACCTGTATAACTGTCCTGAACCAAAAAAAAAATCATGCAAATTTAATCCCTGGTATGGAAAACCATTAAAGATTCATAACTGCAATAAAACTGCCTAATCAAGTTTAGATTTTTATTGTTTTGGTGCTGCGGTGAACTCTGTGCTCCTTTTTTGAGCAGCAAAATCCACTCCAGGGCACCCCTGATGGATCAGAAAGGCCTGGGAGATGATATTTGTGCACCTGAGTGGGTGTTTCTCCTGGCACTGGCATAATTCCCCTCCCCTGTTACATTGGCAGCTGTAGGAACCCTGGTCACTGAGAATTCCAGACTTTCTGTGCTGCCAGGCACTGACCCCCAGGAGAACACTGCACTGACCTGAGGCTGTGGGGAAGCTTCCAGAATGGAATGACAGAACTGGGATTGTGGGGGTGGAGTTTGAATAGAAGTGTGTGATAGCACAGGGTGGAAAACTTAGAGTTTAAGGGTTTAGAATAGAGTAATTTATATATAAAGCAAGATGGAGGTTTTAGGGTGGAGGCTGCTCCTTCTTCTTCACATTCTTCTTCACATTCTTCCCCATGGGTTTGGGTGGTTTTGTGCAATTGGATGAAAAAATCCACATTGCGGGCATGGGTGGTTGGTTATTGGGTTAAAAGTAAAAATAATTTAGGTGTCATTGCTTAATTGGACATTTTAACCTTAAAAGGCCTTGTAGAGAGAGAGACACAGCTCCATTTTTAGTTTGTTAGAGTGAAGTGCTGCAGAACTCAGGGTCTGTGAGACTGTAACATGGATAAGAACTAATAAACATCTGAGTCCCAACAAGAAATATCATCTCCTGATTTAATCCTGACCCTGGCAGAAAAGAAGCAAAGAATCCACAGGTAGCCAGCAATTTTCTGACTGTGCAATTAAAACTGACAGAGCTCAAAGGGAACCTGAGATATTTGTGGAGCCCCATGGTTGGAAATGTGATAATTTGTGTCATTTGCCTTCCCCTGGGATCCCTCCCTTTGCACTTCTGGGATATTTTAGGTCACTTCCAACACAAACTATTGAACTTTATGGTGAAGAATGAGGCAAATCCACTCAGGGTCCCTGAATGGAGCTGAATGTGGAGCTGAATCTGGACTCAAGGATCCTAAAAGCCTTTTCCAACCCAAATGACTCCATGATGCTGTTGCTTTTTCCCCTCAGCACCACTCTGAGCATCCTTCCAGCCTCCCTGAGCCTCCTCTGTCCTTTGAGCAGAGGGAAGGGCAAACAGGGCAAACCCTTCTCTGGCTTCTCATTATTGCCAGCATTATTTTGTATGGCTCCATCCAGCCCCCCACATGATCTCCTCTCTAAATTTAACAGGCCTAATCTCTTCCATCTGTCCTTTCACAGGCACCTTCATCTGCCACTGATCATTTGTTTCACTTGTCTGGAACTTTTCTCTCCCTGTGTCTCCTTGCTGGCCAAGCAGAGAAGAAAATCCATGCTGTGTTTTGGTAGAGCTGAGCTGAGGCCTGTGGTTAAGCAAAGATAGGAAAGGGCAGTTTCAAAAATGTGGTTTATCAGGGACAGGGTGAATTGTGATATGGGAGTGAGGAGGAGCAGCCCTGGATGCCCTGGGAGCACAGAGGAAGAGGAGCTGGGATGAAGGGTGAAACACCAGATGGGTGCTGTGTCTCAAACAAGGCCAGGCTGTCAGGGAAGCTCCTTGGTTCCAGCAAAGGCCTTGGCCACAAAATGAAATCTCTTAGGGGAGGAAATAGGAGAGGAGAGATGGAATGTGGCTGTCCCAGATGCTGCAGTTTACGGGGTGCTGGAGGCTGTGGTGAGACCCTCCCTGCTGCATGCAGAGCTCTGAGGGTTGGGGCCTCCACAGATGGCTCCTGGCCTCCCAGAGCAGCAGCAGGGACTGGGCTGGAGGCCTTGATGTTCTTTGGGCTTGGTCTGGTTGATGGAGGAGACTGGGCAGATCAGTCTGAGCTGGGATCCTGAACAGGCCCCTCCAGGCTTCACAGACTGGTCCTCACTGGCTGCCAGCTTGAGGGCTGATCTCCATGCAACAGCATTGTCCCCTCCAATTGCTGTGTCCCTTAGAGTGGGCAGCACCTCCCTGCTGGGACAGGAAAGTGTTATTCCCAAGAAGGAAGCTCCATGGACGTGCCAGGCTCAGTCCACCCTGATTCCACAGGTGGGAGACCAGATCCTGGAGGTGAACGGCCGGAGCTTCCTGAGCATCCCCCACGACGAGGCCGTGAAGCTGCTCAAGTCCTCGCGCCACCTCATCATGACGGTGAAGGACATCGGGCGCCTGCCCCACGCCCGCACCACCGTGGACGAGACCCGCTGGATCACCAGCTCCCAGCTCGGGGAGAGCCTCGTCAGCTCAGCGGGGTACGTGCCGGGGGGCTCTCTTGGTTTGAAAGGACAGGTGTCAGCTGAGGAAGGCAGGAGCCTCCCCTGAAATGGAAAATGTAAACCCCTCCCTCTGAATTGTTAGCATTTTGAAATTAAGGGGCTCTCAGGGAAAGGTATGGGAACAGGAATAACAGTTCTTTAACAGGAAAATTAAAAATATAAATGCAGTAATGCAAAACAATCCACTGGCAGAGTGAGAGCAGGCCCTGGCAGGCTGTGGGTCAGGGTGTGGCAGCAGTGCCATTCCATGGGGGCTCAGCCCTCCTGCAGTGCCAGCTGTGCTTCTGCTGGAGCAGGATCCTGGACAAGGCTGGAGTTTTCCTCTGGAGCTCCAGGGCTGCTGGAGATGGGCCTGGGCTCCCTCTGGGAATGCAGTGGGGCAGAAAGCTGCTCCTCTGGGAATGCAGTGGGGCAGAAAGCTGCTCCTCTGGGAATGCAGTGGGGCAGAAAGCTGCTCCTCTGGGAATGCAGGGGGCAAAGGCTGCTGTGCTGTTCCAAGGTCAGATTGGATCCAGGTAGGAATGCTTGGCTCCTGCCCTGGGCAGAGCCTCTCCCCATGGGATGCTGGAATTTTCTCAGCCATGCAGGGACACTCAGTGGCCATGAACAGCAGAGATCTCCTGGAGGGAGGATTGGCTGTGGGAGAGATAAAGAAAAGTGCCCAATGCACAGAGGAGAACTGCCCCAGCTCTGACAGATGGCAATGGAACACACACCCCCATTTCCAGCCTAAGACAGGGTTTTTTTGGGGGCGTCTGTCAGCTCAGAGCCCCTGGGAGGGTGGGGATCCCCATGGAGCTCCCCGTTCTGGGGTCTGGCTGTGTCAGAGAGGCATCTCTGGCCTGTAGGGTGGAGCAGCTGTGGACAATGTTGTGCTGTCTGATGTCACCATTGAGTCAGGAACAGGAATGAAGGTGACACAACTCCATGCATTTTCAGAAGGCATAAAAGCTCCTTTATTACAAAACTTCACGTTTTTATAAGCAACATCATTCACCCAGAACCTGATTGGTTCTTAACAACACCTGTCACCCAACTGCTTAATTAGGAACAACACCATCTTTCCATAAACATCACGTAGAACATGTTCCACATGTTCACAAACACCAGCTGTAGAGACTTACTGTAAGAATTGTTTTAATTCTTTACTCTGAGCTTCTTACAGCTTTTCCCAGAATAATGCCTGGGAAAGTTAACTGTTTCACTCTCTGACCATCTTGTCACATCCACAGTCCCTGCCCCTTCTCTTCTGCCAGGAGCTTTTGGCTCTCCAGAGAGGAGAGAAGGTGCCAGGTGCTGTGCCAGGTGACAAGTGACAGGCACTCAGTGCTAACAGATCTTCTCCCTCCTCACAGGGCAGTGGGTGACCATGCTGTGGACGTGGCAGCCAGGGTAAGACATTGCTGATGCCTTGTGAAATTATCACTGCTATTGTGGTTTATTTTCCATGGGAGGGAGGGACCCGTGCTCCTGGATACTGCTGGTTTGGGATTTTAATGGGCCTTTCTCCTCCCATGCTGGCAGCTGTGTTCTACAGAGTGACACAGCGGTGTCCCCTCCCCTGTGCCACTTCTAAGCACATCTGGTGCCCTCCAGCCTTCATGGGCAAGGGGCAATGACCACCCATGGACAAGGACCGTGGGGACCCCTCCACCCTGCAGAGGTGACCACGACTGGCCTCATGGTGGCTGTCTGTGGGCCCTGAGAGCTGCAGGGATCTGTCCCAGCCCGAGGCAGAGCTGAGCCAGCCCTCTCCAGCTCACCAGGCACAGGGACTCACCCCGTGCTGTGCCTGCAGCTCTGTGCCAGCATCTTCTCCCCACAGCTCCTTGCAAAGCACATTGCTTTTAAATGGAAATTAAGCAGGGAGGTTTCACAGGTGGCTCTCACTGATAACAGCTTTGTACTCTTTGCTGGCAAAACATGTTCCCCAGCCTCAACTCCTTTCTGTCTCTGGGATAGTCAGGGTCTTGTCTGGTTCCATAGCCCTGTGCCAACTCTGCCTGAGAGGAAACACTGAGGACCTCCCCTCCGAAATCCCTCTCAAAGGGAAAAAGTCTTTCATCTGCAGCCAGGCTTGTCTCTCCCTGGGGCTCCTTTGGTTGCCAGTGGCTCTTTCTCCACTAGGGTCTGCTTCAAGCTGGCAGTGGGGGCAAATGTGCCTTTTCCACAGGATGGAGAGCTGGCCTGTCTCCTGTGGCCCCAGTTCTGCCAGGGAGGAACACAGCCTGGGATTAAATCACTGCCTGGTGGGGGACAGGATCTCCCCTTGCTGAAAAGGGATGGCAAACTCAACTGGTGCTGCATGAACTCAGAGAATCAGAGTATCAGAGAATATCCTGAGCTGGAAAGGACTGAAGGGATCACCCAGTGCAGCTCCTGGTCCTGCACAGACCTCCAACAACCCCACCCTGGGCACCCCTGGCAGCGCTGGCCAAACGCTCCTGGAGCTCTGGCAGCCTCGGGGCCGTGCCCATTCCCTGGGGAGCCTGGGCAGTGCCAGCACCCTCTGGGGGAAGAACCTTTCCTGCTCTCCTGCCCTGGTTCAGCTCCCGCTGCTCCCTGTCCCAGAGAGCAAAGCTCAGCTCCTCTGATCTCAGCTCTGGAGTTACCCCAACAAGTGGTGACACTGAAAGGCTGATGGGGGGTACCTGGGGGTACCTTCCTCCTGCCATTCCCAAAATCCTCCTTCCAGTCTGACTGCCAGCTCCCCTGCAGGCAGAGAGGGCTGGTGGCAGAGCCCAGGGCAGGGGCACTCCTCGGTCCAGCCTGCGCAGCCCGGCTGGCTCAGCAGAGCTCTGCCCTCCCTCCCACTGCCACCCCCCCGGTGCCCCAGCCCCAAGCCTGTCCCCTGTCCCCTGCAGCCCGTGTTCTACCGGGGGCTGGCCGGCTCGCAGGTGACCCTGAGCACCATGGTGAACCAGACCCGAGTGATGCTGGAGGAGCAGGCGCGGCACCTGCTCAACGAACAGGAGCGGGCCACCATGGGCTACTACCTGGACGAGTACAAGGAGGGCAACATCTCCGTGGATGCTCTGGTCATGGCCCTCTTCGAGCTGCTCAACACACACGCCAAGGTGAGGCCCTCACCGGGGCAGGGACAGCTTCTTGGGGCTGGTGGCTGAGCAGAGTCACTGCCACGCTGTGGGCATTGTCACCGTGTGGTGCCTCCAAGGTGATCTGCTCAGGGAAAGGGGGAGGGCATGGGAGCCAAATCCACATTATCATGGAACCAGCACGGAATTTCACGCTGGTTTGGGTTGGAAGGGACCTTAAAAATCACCTTGTTCCAGTCCTGCCATGAGCAGGGACACCTTCCACTACCCGAGGATGCTCCAAGCCCTGTCCAGCCTGGCCTTGGGCACTGCCAGGGATCCAGGGGCAGCCACAGCTGCTCTGGGCACCCTGTGCCAGGGCCATTCTGGGGGATGCAGGCTGGTGTTCAATGGCAGAGGAGCTTCTGGTAATGTTTAGGACCAAACCTCCTCCATCCCTGCCAGTACATCCCATTGCCACTGCTGACCATGGTGGGAGGGAGACCCCCAGCTTCCCTGGAATGTGATTGTGCTCCAACCTGGCTCTGGCTCTGTGTGCCTGGCCAGTTCTCGCTGCTCTCCGAGGTGCGGGGGGTGATCTCCCCACAAGACCTCGACCGCTTCGACAACCTGGTGCTGAAGAGGGAGATCGAGTCCATGAAGGCCCGGCAGCCCGCGGGGCCCAGCACCGACTCCTACTCCATGATGTCCTACAGCGACACCGTCTCGTCCTCCAGCAGCCACTTCACTGCCACCACCGTCAGCTCGGCCCGGGTAGGTCCCTCCTGCCTGATCCCCTTCCTTCCAGCACCTCCTCCTGGCAATCCTACAGCAGCCTGCTTTCCCTGAGTGCTGTAAAGCCATCTCCTCACCCCACAGCGAGCCCCGTCCAGCCTCCCCCACGGGTTCCCCAAAGCTGTGATTTTCCTGTGCGCTCTGGGTGATTTGTAGGTGATGCCATGAGGTGCTGGGTGTCTCTGTGCCCCTGACACGGGGGTGCTGCGTGTCCCTTTGATGCCTTGTGAGGCATCTGCCCTAGAGCAGAGACTGGGCAGAGCTAAAGAATAAAGCAGGGATTTATTCAAAGGCCTCCATGGATCCACCTTGGGCAGCACCAGAGCCCAGCCAGGGCTGCACCCAAGATGAACCAAAATGGTCCCAAAATGCACGAGCGCTCCCGGGGGCTCTCACTGGGATCAGCTCTGCTCCATTTGCACCTTGCAGTTCATTGTCCCATTCCAGCTTTAGCCCATGCACTCCCATCCTGCTTGTTTTTCTCTCTCCAGCCCACGCTGTTTGTGCTCCTGGGCCTGAGCTTTGGATCATTTGTCCTTGGTGCCCAGCTGGAGCAGGAATTGTTTTGTCTCCCTGCTCTGTGCACAGAGCTCTCCATCCCCTGATGTGAAGCCCAGACCCACAGACTAAAGCAGCTCAGAATGTGAAAAATAGAAAATCTAAAACCTGAGGCAACACCTTCATCCCAGTGAGGGACAGAGCCTGCCTTGCTTCCAGAATTCCACTGGAGCTGCATCCCCACAGAGATCCCAGCAATGCCCACTGCCGTGCCATGCCTGCTGCTGTTCACCAGCTCTTAAATCACCCCCTAAGGATGCTGGCTGCCTGCTCCCCATCCCAGTGGGAGCCACAGTGGCCAGGCAGCTGCATCCCATTCCCACCCACTCTCAGCACTCAGCAGCAGCAGCACTCCCACATCTCTGCCAGGCCTCTGTCGCACGCACCGTCTAATTAAGTTACTGTAATCACCTCAGACTGTGCAGGCACACAGCCCCCAAATTAATTTCCTCGCCATAAAATGCCTTTCATCATAAATGCATTAGTAACCCTGGAAATTAAACCCTTCATGGAAAGAAGGAGGAACAATGGGCTCTGTGCTCAGCGAGGAAAGCAGCCCACGGTGGTGGGATGGGGCTGTGGAGGGTCCACCCAGCACAGCCCGTGGGGGAGAGGGGAGGGGGCTCTCCTGGGGCTCTGCCTGCCTGTGAGAGACCTCAGGGAGTGTCAGAGCATCAGAGCTGTGCTTTTGTCCTGTTAAATCCACAAGTGCCCACAGGAAAGACACCTGCCCAGGTCAGGAGGGATTTCAGTGAGATCCTTTCTGGATCTGCATAAACAAAGTGAGTTTTGCTCTTCTCTCCGAGGAGCTGCTGGGAAATTTTTTCTGAGGGCTGGCACAGGTCTGCCAGGATTGTGTGCTGAGTGTGACACCCTGCTCTCATGCTGTGCCCATGCCTGGGGCTGTGCCACGTGCTCCAGGTGTGCCTGGTGCTCCACAACACGTGCCAAACGTGGCTGCCTGGGCCAGGCTGTGAGCAGTGGCCCAGCCCCACCTGGCACATGAGCCCAGAGCTCAGAGAGGGACACCAGGGTGCTGCTGTGGCACAGAGAAGGGAGTGGGCACCACTGCTTTCAAAGCTTCCTTCAGGAGCACGTGTCCCTTGTGCCACTGCAGGGCCTCCCTGGCCGTGTGGCACCTGTCCCCAGGGCTGGGAGAGCACGCCCTGCTCGGGGAATGGAGATGAACCCATCCAGGATGATGGGAATGCTGCCACTGGAGGTGGCTGTGCCCACTTGCCGGAACAGCTGCCGAGCAAAGAGCACCAGCTCATGGTGGATGGGTGCTTGGCTGGCAGGACAGAGATGGGGCAGGGCTCCCAGACTGCTCCCTCAGCCCCTGCTGCTGTCCCCCCCCAGCACCCTGGCAGGAGGGGCTCCCTCCTGCCCTCCCACCCCGCCCTGGCTGCAGCTGGATGTGGGTTCTGGGGCTGGGTTTGGGGACGGGGTTTGCTCAGCTCGCTGCTTTGCTCTGCACCCTCCCTGACGGTACATCTTCACTTTTGTGCTTGTTTTCCTCTGCTCCCCCCCCCCGGCGCACCCCAGGAGCGGCTGCTGTGGCTCATAGACCTGATGGAGGTAGGGGCTGCAGTGCCTGGGGCAGGGGTGTGGGCAGGGGAGGGACGGGCTGCCCAGGGCTGTTGCAGCTCCTGCACGGCCACCTCGTGTCACCCGTGCCTGCTGCTCCTCCGTGCCTCTGCACAGAGCAGCTCCTTCCCCCAGGCCTTGGTGCTGCAGGGCACACAGGGCTCAGCTGGAACCAGACCCAGCTGGAACCCGAGTGCCACGGACACCTCGGGGATGGGGTTTTGGAGGGAGCAGCAGAGCTGGAGCCTGGCAGATCCCACACTGCCCTCCCTGCACTGCCTGCTGCTGGGCTGTGTGGCTGTGTGGGCATCCTGGCTAAACACAGGAGAAAAACATGGAATGGTTTGGGTTGAAGGGACCTTTAAAGCTCATCTAATTCAACTGCCCTGCCGTGAGCAGGGACATCTTCAGCTAGACCAAGGTGCTCAGAGCCCTGTTCAAGCTGGCCTTGGATGTTTCCAGGGATCCAGGGGCAGCCACAGCTTCTCTGGACACCCTGTGCCAGGGCCTCCCCACCCTTGTTATAAAACACATCTTCCTTCTATCTGATCTAAACTGACCCTCTCTTAGTTTAAAATCATTCCCCTGTTAAAAAATCTGTCCCCATCTTTCGTACAGCCCTCTCCAAGCAGAGAAATGGCACAGCAAGGTCTCTGCAGAGCCTCCTCGTGTCCAGGCTGAGCAGCCCCAGCTCCCTCACAGGCTGCTCACATCCCTGCACACATCCTCAGGATGGGGGAGAATTTTCCTCATGGGCCTTGGGTGTGCAGAACTCCGTGCAGCAGTTCAGGGGGTCAGTGCACGTGGATTGTGTGTGAGAAATGCTCACCCAGGCTGTGGAGGGGCTGGGCAGGGGGGTGGGAGAGCCCCAGGAACCCCTGTGTCATCCCAGAGCCCCTGGCTGGGGCAGGCTGAGGGAAGCTGCAGGCTCCAGGGTGTGGAGCTCACTCCCTGCTCCTGGCCAGGAGGAAAGCACAGGGTCAGGAGAGCCCAGAGAGCAAAGGATGGGACCTGCAGCTGTGAACCCACCCAAGAGCTGCATCCCTGTGGGAATGGCTCTTACCCAGCAGAGGATGCTGTGGCACTCCCAGCTGGAGTTTGTCCCAGACCGTGGGACACAGATCCTTCTGGCTTCGTGACCACAGCGACACCAGACCGGGCCACCTGCCCCATGGCTTGGTGAGTGAACTTCCACCACAAACCAGCAGCCTGGGGCTGGCCAGGCCCTGCTGTGGGCTGTGATTCCATGAAGGAATGCTTGAAGGATGCTCGGCAATGAGCCAATGTTTGATGGTGCTCAGCCACTGTCTGAGTGTCCCCAGCACCTCCTGGAAATCCTGGGACTCCGGATGAGTCCTGCAGGGCAGAGATCAGCTGCAGCCTGCAATGATCAGGTGCAGCCTGTCTGACCAGAGCAGTGGGAATTCCTGACTGTTCTGGCCTTCCCTTTGTCCCTACCTCCTGCCCAACCCTCAGTGTTGGGATGAAGGAATTGATATCCCCGTGGGTTTTGGTTTTCCTTTCCACCACCTCCTAGCAAACCTGCTGCCATCCAGAGGTGCCTTCTCCTCCCAGGGCTGCTTCCAGAGGTGCTGCCTTGCTCCAGCTCCCTGGGATATCCCACGTGGAGCATTCCCACATGCTGGGAATGCTCCTCTCAGAGGATGAGGGTAAGGACAGAGTGAAACCGCTGTGTGGAAGTCATTCTGCATGCTTAGAGCCCCTAAAATCTGGAGCAGAGGCTTGTGGCTCCTCCATCCCCGTGGCTGCATTCCAGAGTGGGAGATGGAAGGGAAGAGGGAAGCCAGGCTTATCCCCAGGCTGGGGCAGTTGTTCAAAACTGACACCCCGCAGGACTCAGGCTGAGTAGCTCAGCGAAGCTCTCGTTAGCAGTGACTGGAAATTAGGGGACTGATTGGGAGCTGAGAGGTTAATTAAAGGTTGGGCTGTGTTCCCCAGGGAGGTGGCAGTTTCTCCACCCTTTAATCTGCAAATGAAAACTGTCTTCCTGTCTGAAAGATGCTCTGCAGCTCCATCACTCCTGCTGGGGACTCTGTTTAGGATAAGAAGGACAAACTGTTTATCTGTTTAGGATAAGAAGGATGAACATTTCCCAGCTGCTCTGAGGAGAGGCTGGAAGGGCCTCACCTGGCCCCACTTACCATGAGGAACTGCAAAATAGAAGGGGTAGAGGAGCAGGAGGGAGCAGCCTTCTCAATACTCATTTTTCAGGGCAGTGCCTCCTGTGAGTCTTTCAAGGGAAATCCAGGAAGGCACAGCCTCGAAACAGCCAATTCCTGAAGGCAAATGTGCTTAAAAGTCATCAGGTTTTATGGCCCAGAGCAATCACTGTTTAATTGCTTTTGCCCCCTGAAGAAGTGAGCCTGAGGAAAAGCAAATCTGCAGCCAGGGGTGCCCTGAGGAGGAACAGCAGCATCAGTGTCCCTGGCTGGGGGACACAGAGCTGGCAGTGGCACTGGGGGGCACAGGGACAGCTGCTGTGCCCACCCAGCGTCTGCAGAGGAGCCTCAGCTCGGGACAGACTGGTCCTTGCAGAGCTGGGGCGTGGCCTGTGATGGGCACAGGGCTGGGGGAAATGGCCCTGGCAGGTTTTAGGGGCATCAGGCAGATTATTCCCATTTCAGCAGTGACACAGCTGTGACAGTTTGGCTGCTGCCAGTCAAGGAGAGCAGCTGGGGCTGCCCCTGGATCCCTGGCAGGCAGAATGGGGCTTGGAACAGCCTGGGACAGTGGGAGGTGTCAGTGGGGGTGGCACTGGGTGGGTTTTAAAGTCCTTTCCAACCCAAATTCTTCTGTGATCCTCTTTGAAAAGCCCCCTCCCCTTATGTTGGAATAATGGAGGATGAAACCACCCTGTGCCACAGGAAGGTTTCCCAAGCCAGGCCTTTACCTGTCACTCCCTAAACAAGCTGTTTCTTTGTGTTCTCATTCTCCAGAGCTCCTTCAGAAGCCACAGGGATAAAAGCACTTTACATCAATGTTTTTGCTGCTCCTCTAATGGTCTTAATTGTCTCTCGTGTCTATTTTGGGACTCGAACATCTCCCAGGCACAGCAGCAGCCTCCAGCAGCTGGGGGAGATGCAGATGCACCAGCGTTTCAGCTAATCAGCTGTTTACCCTGCAATAAATAGCAGGCACTTAAACACAGACTGTGCCCTGCCCCATCCAAACAGCCCTGCCAGCGTGACAGGAGCCGAGCTCAGCCTCCCTGAGCAGCAGCAGCCCCCTCCAGAGCAGCAGCCACTGAGGGAGAGGAGGCTGAGGCTGGGTTTGCCACCAGGGAAGCTGGGGATGGTCCCCCCTGGCAGAGGATTCCCTCAGCAGGGCCGGGCACAGCCCCCCAGGGCAGAGCTGCACCCCCAGCTCCGCAGTGCCCCACCCCTGGCTCGCCAGGTTTGCTCTGCTTGGCTGCATCCATGGCCTCTCCCTGCGCCCATCCCTACTGACAGATTCCCACAGGAAATCCCTTCTGGATTCCTGGAGCTGTGATGTCCTCAAAACTGTGGTGTGGCATTTCCTGGTGACGTTTTTGGACTCATAAAGCAGTGGCAGCAGCTTCTCTTTGCATCTGAGACCCACTGCTCTGGGTTGCAGGGGAGGAGAGTTTTAAATTTCTATTGTCCTTCCTCTTGGGAAAAAAAAAAAAAAAAAGAACAGGTATTGAACCTGCAGCCCTCAGGGCTGGTTCCTTCCCTCCTTCCAGATGCGGCAGGAGCAGCTGATTTGGGCCAGGAGGAGCTCACCCCAGTGTGTCAGGTCCACAGCCTGCTCTGAGCACATTCCTTAGCTTGGGAGAGCCTGTATCCCAACAAAGGCACCCCCAAGGAGGCAAAAACCTCTGGGTCAGGCTGGCCCTGCATGGGGAGGGGTTTGGAGCACCCCCCTGCCCATCCCCTGGCACTGTGCTGTGCTCCTGCTGCTGTGCCATGGTTCTCTCTTCCTTCTGTGCCCTCTCAGAACACGTCAGAGCTGGAGGGAGCTGGGGACTGCCACCAGAGCAGCATCAACACCCTGCCAGATGTGTCCCTGGTAAGGCCCTGCACGAGCTGGGTGGGAGCAGGAGGCAAACTGGGGGTACTGGGTTGTGCCCCAGCTGCAGCAGCTGGGCCGTATCAGCCCCCAGGGGAGTCACTGACCACAGCTCTTCTGGTGGGTTCAGGAGAAGGATTCTGGCTGGCTGGATAGGAGCAGCCTTGTGCAAACCAGAGCAAAGCTTGGGTGGGTTGTTCTGTGTTGGATGAGGCCCTTTTCTGGCCCAGAGATGGGGCAACTGAGAGGCATTTTAAAAACTTTTATTCCATTTTCAGTCTCATGTGACGGGTGAGACAATACAGATGTTATAATTCACTCCATCACAATCAGAAGCCAACTATTTCTTAATTACAATATATTATAAGTGTTTCTTGGCCTATCAGCTGCTCTGCAGCTGTGCTCATTTGTGAGTCGTATTCTCGTTGTCAGAAGGTCAGGAGGGTGTTTGTGTGGCACTGGCAGGTCAGGAAGGTGTTTCTATAACAACCAGCTCCTTTAGCCATGCTCACTGCTGGAGGTGAAGATGCACTGAACCTGGGCATGGTCTCCTACAAACTGTGCTTGCTTTGGCAGGATGATCTCTCCTCCTTCCCAGAGGAACCACCCAACTTCAAGCCTCCTCCTCCTCCCTCAGCCCCCCAGACCCTGGACCCCTCCTCTGCCCAGCACCGGCTCCCGGGGAAGGACAAGCCCAAGCGCCCCTCCTCCGAGTCCTCCCAGTCTGGCCTTTTCTTCGTGGCCCCCCGAAACCCCTCTCCCCCTCCCAACCCCCCCGAGAAGGACACGGTCAGCGTGACCTCCACGGCCTCCACGTCCACCGAGGACTCGGCCCCCAGCGCCATCTACGCCACCATCTCCCCGTCGCCGCGCGGCTCCCGCAGGCCGGCGGACGCCCAGCTCTCCCTGCTCAGCCAGCGCCCCATCGGGCCCTTCCCCAGGGTGCAGTCGCCCACCAGGCTGAAGAGCCCATCCCCGGAGGGGCCCCAGAGCCCCCCGTCCCCGTCCCCTCCCCCGCCGCCCGCGCACCCCGCGCCCCCTCCCCCGGACAAGGGCAGCCCCCAGGCCGCGGCCAACCAGCATTTCATCATGGTGGAGGTGCACCAGCCCAACAGCGAGCCCGACGTCAACGAAGTGAGGCCCCTGCCCCAGGCCAGAGGTGAGTGTCACCTGAGCAGCTGGAGAAAAGCACCCCTGGGGTGTTGGGAGAGAGAAAAACGGGACAGGACACATCTCAAGGTTTCAGGTCTCGTGATGGATCTCTTGATCCAAAGGTTGGAGCATCTCTCCTATGGAGAGTGGGGACGCTGGGGGTGCTCACCTGGAGGGGAGAAGCTCCAGGGAGAGCTCAGAGCCCTTCCAGGGCCTGAAGGGACTCCAGGAGAGCTGGAGAGGGACTGGGGACAAGGGATGGAGTGACAGGACACAGGGAATGGCTCCCACTGCCAGAGGGCAGGGATGGATGGGATATTGGGAATCAGGAATTGCTCCCTGGCAGGGTGGGCAGGCCCTGGCACAGGGTGCCCAGAGCAGCTGTGGCTGCCCCTGGATCCCTGGCAGTGCCCAGGGCCAGGCTGGACTGGGCTCAGTCTAGTGGAAGGTGTCCCTGCCCATGGCAGGGGGTGGCACTGGATGGGATTTGAGATCCCTTCCAACCCAGGCCATTCTGTGAGCACAAGGACCAGAAAGAATTCTGGTCTTTTTCCATTAACTGTGCATTTTGGGAGGGAAAAAAAATCTAATTGTGCCCACACTCAGCTCGGGAGTCATGTTTATCCCAGGAAAAAGAAGTGGAGGTGAGGGAGCAGTGTGCAGGGCCCCATGGGTCCCTTGGAGATGGAGAGGGAGGAGAGGTCCTTGGGGGTCCTGGGAGCTCTCAGAGATGGAGGGGGGAGGAGGATCCAGGGGGATCTTGGACATGGAGAGGGAAGAGGGACCCCAGGGGAATCTAAGGATTCCTCGGAGATGGAGAGAAAAGGGGGATTAAAAGGGGGTGTCTGGGACATGGAGAGGTAAGGGGGATCCAGGGGTGTTCCTGGAGAAGGAGAGGGAAGGGGGATCCAGGGGGGTTCCTGGAGAAGGAGAGGGAAGGGGGATCCAGGGGGATCCTGGAGAAGGAGAGGGAAGGGGATCCAGGGGGGTTCCTGGAGAAGGAGAGGGAAGGGGATCCAGGGGATCCTGGACAGGGAGAGGGAAGGGGATCCTGGAGAAGGAGAGGGAAGGGGATCCTGGAGAAGGAGAGGGAAGGGGATCTAGGGGGATCCTGGAGAAGGAGAGGGAAGGGGGATCCAGGGGGATCCTGGAGAAGGAGAGGGAAGGGATCCAGGGGATCCTGGAGAAGGAGAGGGAAGGCGATCCAGGGAGATCCTGGAGAAGGAGAGGGAAGGGGATCCAGGGCATTCTGGAGAAGGAGAGGGAAGGGATCCAGGGGATCCTGGAGAAGGAGAGGGAAGGGGGATCCAGGGGATCCTGGAGAAGGAGAGGGAAGCGGATCCAGGGGGATCCTGGAGAAGGAGAGGGAAGGGGATCCAGGGGATCCTGGAGAAGGAGAGGGAAGGGGATCCAGGGGGATCCTGGAGAAGGAGAGGGAAGGGGGATCCAGGGGATCCTGGAGAAGGAGAGGGAAGCGGATCCAGGGGGATCCTGGAGAAGGAGAGGGAATGGGGATCCAGGGGATCCTGGAGAAGAAGAGGGAAGGGGATCCAGGGGATCCTGGAGAAGGAGAGGGAAGGGGATCCAGGGGATCCTGGAGAAGGAGAGGGAAGGGATCCAGGGGATCCTGGAGAAGGAGAGGGAAGGGGATCCAGGGGTTCCTGGAGAAGGAGAGGGAAGGGGATCCAGGGGTTCCTGGAGAAGGAGAGGGAAGGGGATCCGGGGCAGTCCGGGGGTCCCGGAGCGCTCCCGCCCCCCCGCGCTGCGGCAGCGACACGAGTGGCAATGTCGCCCTCGTGTGGCGCAGCGCCGTCACTGCAGCCAGCCCGTTGCCCGCAGGTTGATGCGGGTGCATTAATGCAGCGCCGCCGCTGCTCCTGACATTTCCAGCGTCCGTCTGCGCTTGGTCTTCATCCTCAAAGGGCAGAAAGCTCCTACATGGCAGCACCTCTTCACTTGGCTTGGTCCCTGTCTCCTCCCAGCCCCTGTTGTGGAGCATGGGCTGCATAACCTGGCCTCCAGCAGGGTCCCTGAATTCATCACTCTCTCCCTCCATCTCAGTTTGGGATCTGGGCTGGATTCCAGACCAGAGTTTTAGGTCACTTGTCTCCGGATGCTGCCTGTGCACAGCTCTGCTCTTCTGACAGCAGGGTGCGGTGAGGTTGGGGTCAATCTCTTCTCCCAGGAAGCAGGACAAGAGGAGATGGCCTCAAGCTGTGTCAAGGCAGCTTCACATTGGATATTTTCCCAATATCTTCACTGAAAGAGTGGTCAGACATTGAGAGAGGCTGCCCAGGGCAGTGGTGGAGATCCTGTCCCAGAAAGAATCTAAAAGCCGTGTAGATGTGGCACTTGGGGACATGGCTTTGAAGTGACCTTGGCAGTGCTGGTCTTGTGGTTGGACTCGATGACCCGAGAGGCCTTTTCCCACCTAAGCAGTTCCATGGTTCTGCAGGGCTGTGCTTGGGAGCCTTGCTCTGCAGCCCCGGTGTGAATGCCAGGGAGGCTGCCCAGCCCTGGCAGTGGGAGCTGCCCTCGCCCCGTGGCCCCGGCCCTGGCGCTGCCCGCCCGCTAACGCCGCGTCTCTCCCCAGCCTCCACGCTCTCCCAGCTGTCGGACAGCGGGCAGACCCTCAGCGAGGACAGCGGGGTGGACATCGGGGAGGTCGAGACGAGCGGCAAGGACAAGAGCCGGCAGCCAGGCCCCGGGAAAAGCCGGAGCCCCAAGGAGGCCGCGAGGAGCGAGGGGGCAGCAGAAGGGGCCTCCAAGCCGGTGAGGGGGGGCCTGGGGTGCTGCTCTGTGTGGGAGGGGGCACCCAGGGCTGTGCCCCACTGCCTTGGCCAGGGTTCCCCTCCCTCTGCCCACAGGCAGCAACCACTGTCCGTGCTTAGCTGGGCTATTTCTCCTCTCTGCTGAGGCCAGTCAGTTCTCTGGGGGGTTGAGCTGTGGGGAAAGGGGTCAGGAGTGGCTGAGAGGGGCACTGTAGGGCTGATCCACTCTGTCCTGGGTAAATCCATCCCTCCCAGGTCCAGCCAGCAGCTAGCTGGGGCATGGGAGAATTCCTGGCTCTAAAGGGACATCCACAAGCCGCATGAGTGAAGTCACCTGTCACCCAAAGGGAAGGTGGCAGAGGGTGTCAGACATAACTCCGAGGGTTTCTGGTGGTGGTGAGGCTGAGGGACGCAAGCAGGCAGGCAGAAAGCTGCTCTGCTCCTTCCCGAACCCTTCCAGACCTGCCCACAGTTGGGATTTTAGATCTGTCAGGAGTCAGAAAGCACCTGCAGGGCTGTGTCTGTCCCTCTGTGGTGGCAGCCAGAGTGTCCCTGCATGCTGTGGGGCCTGGCCGAGGGAGCACGGCTGGCACACGGTGTCCAGGCCCCTTTGGCAATGCTGCCATCTGTCCCCACAGCCAGGGCTCCTGGAGCCCACGTCGTGTCTGATCCGGGTGTCCAAGAGCGCTCCCACCTTGGGCATCGCCATCGAGGGCGGCGCGAACACGCGGCAGCCGCTGCCCCGCATCGTCACCATCCAGGTAGGGCGGGCTGGCATGGGACAGCTCCGGGCACGTCCCAGCCCTCTCCTCCCTGGGCACGCTGGGGAAAGCCCTGCAGCTGTGGCCAGGGGGATTTTGGGGGTTTGTCCCCCCCTACAGCCCTGCACCTCCCCAGGCACCGTTCCGCCGTGCTGAGGATGGCGTTTGTGTCCTGTGGATGATCCCATCCCAGAACACACCTCCTGGGAGCCAGCTGTGTGCTCCAGACATCTCCGAGGGGATCAGGGCAGCCCTGAGAGCTTGGCTGCTGTCTCCAGATGTCTGGAAACTGCCAGACAGAGGATTGAGGAGGGGGAATGGTGGATGGGAGCCAGGGGACTGAGCCCTCTGGAGCTGTCTCCCTGTTTGCTGTTTACTTGGGGCAAAATTCAAGTTATTTACAGCAAAAAAAAAAAGCAGAGCCGACTCTGCCTTGGTTATTCTTGGCCATCCCAGCTGGCGTCATGCTCCAGGAGCAAGAAGGGGAGAAGCCAAATTCATCCTCTCCCCAAAAAGTGAACTATTTCACATCCATCACGTCGGATATGAAATATCTCCCAGTGTTTTCCCCCCTGCTTGATGCAGGGAGTGGTGGGAACACGAGCTGACGCCTCTCTCTCCTGCAGCGGGGGGGCTCGGCACACAACTGCGGGAAGCTGAAGGTGGGACACGTCATTCTGGAGGTGAACGGCACGGGACTGCGAGGAAAGGAGCACCGGGAAGCCGCCCGCATCATCGCCGAGGCCTTCAAGCTGAAGGAAAAGGACTACATCGATTTCTTGGTCACAGAATTCAACGTCGCCCTTTAGGAGCGGGGTGTGGGCAGCGCCGCTCTGGCGGGCGGGGAGCACTGGGATGGGGATGAAGGATGGCCCCAGGTGGGACAGCAGCGTCCCAGCGCGCACGGCCCGCGCCGCCCCGCACGCGCAGACACCCCCAGCTTGTCCCCAGATGTCCCCGCGCCCGCTGCAGGCTCGCTGCGGCTGAGAACGGACACATCCCTTCGAGTTTCCATCCCTGTCCTCTCTGGGGTAGGGAATTTCCTCTCCCCCTCGGCCAGGCTGCGAGCGGGGCAGGAGGACGGCACAGCCTGGGTGTCCCCGCTGTCATTTGAGTGCCACACACAGAGCAAGGTGGGCCCGTGGCTCAGGCTGGAGGGAGTTTCAGGGGGTTGCTGCTCCTTTGGGTGGTCCCCAGGGTGCCCAGGTGCGTGGTACCAGCCACGGGTGGGGATGCAGAGAGAGCAACTGGAGGCCTTGTAAATTGCTGGCAATGTTGTCGTATTTATATATACAGAGCTTGTGCTTTTAATTTTTCAATAAATCTATCAGGGTAGAAAAAAGGCTGCACTTGGGGGGTGCTTCGGGGCTGGGATGAGGGGGTAGGAAGGGGCAGGATATTTTTCTTAATATCCTGGGAGCTTCCCAGGGCTGGCAGGGTGGGTGGGAGTGCAGTGGTGGTGGTGGTGAGGGGATGCTCTATGTCAGCCCCATCCCATCCTTGACCCATCCAGTCCTTATTCCCATCCTATCCCATGCCCAGTCCTATCCCCATTTCATTCCATCCTACCTCATTCTTTCCCGTCTCAATCGCTCCTCATTCCTTCCCCATCCCTTCCCCATTCTCATCTCAGTCCCTGCCAAGGATCTCTGGGATTTGCCATCCCATGGATCCCATCCCATGGATCCCATCCCATCCCATCCCATCCCATCCCATGGATCCCATCCCATCCCATGGATCCCATACTATCCCATCCCATGGATCCCATCCCATCCCATGGATCCCATCCCATGGATCCCATCCCATGGATCCCATCCCATCCCATGGATCCCATACTATCCCATCCCATGGATCCCATCCCATACTATCCCATCCCATGGATCCCATCCCATGGATCCCATCCCATACTATCCTATCCCATGGATCCCATCCCATGGATCCCATCCCATACTATCCCATCCCATGGATCCCATCCCGTGGATCCCATCCCGTGGCATCCCGGGAATGGGCAGCGCCCCGCCAGGGGGTGCCCGCGCTGCATAAATTATGCCAATGAGGTTCCCCCAGCCGCGGCTCTGATTGGCCGTCAGCCCCGGGATATGCAAATAAAAGATGGGCGGGGTTATGCTGACGACGTCCCGCTCCGCGCGCGGATTGGCGGAATGCTGCGGTATGCTAATAAGGGGAGGCCACGCCCCCTGGCGCCGCGGGCCGCGCTTTTGTCCGGCGGGGCCGGGCCGGGTGGGTCAGAACCGGGACCGGGACGGGGATCAGAGCCAGGACCGGGACCGGGATCGGGATCGGGACCGGAGCTGCCCAGCGCCGGCCGAGGAGGCGCCGGCCGGGCCCTCCCTACAGGTGGGCAGCGCGGCGCTCGCGGGGCTGAGGGCGCCTCTCCAGCGGTGCCCTCGGGCCAGATGTGCCCCAGCTGTGCCCGGGGGAGGCGGGAATGGCTCGGCTGCTCCCTGCAAGCCGCCTGCTGCAGCTGGAAGGAAGGAGAGGGCCCCCGGGGCGCCGCCGGAGGCACAGCTGGAGGCGCAGCCCGCGGGCCCCATCCCGGGGCCGCATCCAGAGCTCCCGGCTCTGCTAAGCCCGGCTCGGGCAGGGCTGGCTCGCAGCCGGGAGCTGCTTGGGGTCCCGGGGCGGAGCGGGGACACCCCCAGCCCCGGCCGGGTCCCTGCGACCGAGGCCACGGGACGCGCCGAGAGGATGCGGGACACGCCGGGAGGATGCGGGACCCGCCGCTCCTGGCCGAGGCGTGTCCTCCCCACGCCATCGCAGCCTTCGTGGCCCCGAGGAAACTTGTCAGAACTTTACTTCTGGCGGTGCCTCCTCCCCGCCAGGGCCGAGGATTCCGGGAGAGTTTCGTCAGGGGCTGCGGAGGCGGCTCGGAGGCACGGCCGGGGCTCGGCGGAGGCTGCGGGGCCGGGAGCTGCCGGCGGCTCCTCCGAGGAAGTCGCCGGGGCAGCGATCAGCTTCAGTTCCGTGTTTTATTTAAAGGGCAGCCGTGTTCATGGCAGCCGGTGGTGCCCGCGGGCGTCGCGGGTGTCCCGTGCTCAGGCGCAGCCTTTCGGTGCCTTCCGAGCAGGGCTTGAATCGCTTCTTAAAGTTCAAGGGCAGCCGGGGAGCGCGGCACGGCAGGCACTGTCCGTACGGGCTGCGAGAGATGGGGATGAAAAAGCCCCAGGGAGAGCTCAGAGCCGCTTCCAGTGCCTAAAGGGCTCCAGAAGAACTGGAGAAGGACTGGGGACAGGGGATGGAGGGACAGGACGCAGGGAATGGCTTCAAACTGACAAAGAGCAGGGTTGGATGGGATGCTGGGGAGAAATTCTTTGCTGTGGGAGGTCGAGGCCGTGGCACAGAGAAGCTGTGCCTGGTTCACCCCAGCACAATCTCCCCTGCCGTGTCCCCGCCGCCTCTCGCTGCCCCGTGCTAAGAAGGGATCTCGGTGGCACCGGCTGTGGCGCGGGGACAGCGGCAGCGCTCTCCAGACGGGGATTAAGGCTGTCCTTCAGGGCATTACGGCCATCCGGCCCCGGCCCTGCGGGGGTTCAGCCTCGGGGTACACACGGGGTGTCTCCAGCGAGGACAAGAGGGTCCGTGTGCCAGGGAGGGGGGAGGAAAGAGGAGCTGTCCTGCCGTGGGGCTTTGCTTCGGTGCAAGTGATGGGAAAAATGACATTTCCACGGGGTTTTGGTGCCTCTCCGTGGGGGTGTGCCAGGGCTAGGGGCGGGACATGGCCCCTCCAGCCGCTGGAATTGGGGTGACACGTGGGCTTTGCAGTGATGGTGACAGGCGTGTGCTTTCACGGGACCAGGGAGATTTGTCAGGCTCTTCCTCGCTGTGATGGTCCCTCCCTTGTTCTAGTAGGAAATAATGCAAACTAAGAACGCAGCGTTTCCGCTCCTCTGCCCTCTTTCATGCCTTTAAAAACGGGGCTCTGTGGGCTTTAAAAAGGGTTTATACACCAGGAATTTCTCCCTCCTGGAGCGCAGACATCCCTTGCCAAGTTTCAGCCCGAGGCCGTTCTGGCCTCCTTCAAACCTCCCTAAAAGAGATGCAAAACATCCATCCCTTGCCTGGGACGGGGTTGAGCCCCCCCCTGAATCCCAGACGGACACGGATGTGCAGGAGGGGCTTTAATCCATCCTGGCAGTGATTTTGGGACACAGGGCAGGAGGGTAATTCCACATCACTCAGAGAATGTGGGGATGGAGGTGTGGGGTTTAGAGCCCCCCATCCCCCTGCTCTGCCCGGGGTTGACAAGGCAGTGAAGGCAGAGTGACAGCAGCCCTGTCCCCCCCTTCCCTGTCACCGAGCGAGCCCTGGGGCGGAGGATGCTCCTGTCTGCTCTGCTGTCTCCACTGATAAACCCAGGAGCCACGATGGCTTCGTGCTGGCCTTGATGGCTGCTGCTTCCCGGCCCACACGTGGGTTGGGCTGGGCGGGCTCAGCCTCACCTCTGGCTTTGCCGCGGGGCAGGGATGGGATCGCTGCCTGCGGAAAGGATCCGGGCTTTGGAGGGACAGACAGAGCACCCAGCACTGCTGGCAGCATCCCTCCCTCGGCTGAGCCCCTCTGCCCTGAGCTAAAATTTGGGACAGCCCTGGCTCGGATTTGTAGGGCAGGGGAGGGGGTGAGGGGGCTGGGACAGTGCAGAGTTCAGGGTTTTTTAGCTGAGGCTTTTAAATTTCTTTTTAGCTCTTTTTCCAGTTGCATGTTGCAAAAATCCTGGCTTTCAAAGAGGAAAATTAAAATATATGGCTATATTTCTGCACACACATTTGGGATTGTTTCTGTTTGATTTGTGGCTGCTGAGCACGAAGCCACATCATTTTTCAAGCTTTTCTGTGCTCCCATAACAGTGAGAAAATCACTTAGAGGGGAGGAAAAGAATCCGAGATTTTTTGCTCTTGCCACCATGACCATCAGCAGAGGGATTTTCTGGGAAAGCAGTAACTGTGGCTGGGTTTGGAAGTGGCTCCTGCAGACTGCAGCTGCTGTGGGCTGTGCACTGCTCAGAAATGGGGTGACAGCATGTGGGTTAGGCATGGCCTCCTTCAGGAGGTGCAAAATCCCCATCCCTTGTCCGGGATGGGGTAAAAGAAACGCCAGAAATGGGTTGGGAATGGTTTAACCCCCTTCATCCCATGAGAACAGGACTCCCAGACTCCTTTCACCCAGCACTCTCCCTCTGGGAATCCTGGGCGTGGTGTTTGGGGCTCCTCATGGCTCTGGGATCCCGCAGGGCTCCAGGTGGGATGGGAGGCACTTCGGTGGGGATCTCTGGGATATGTGTAAGGACTTGGGCCTGGAAACATCCCAGCTTTAGCTCAGGGAGGAGCTAAAGCCAAAATCCCTCTTTGGTTTCAGTAGTTCAGGGTCCGAAGAATCCCATGGGCAGCCTGTCCTTTCCAGTGGCAGGAGAAGCTGTGGAGCATCTCCAGGTGTGGAGAATGGAGTTATCCATTCCCCCATTCGGTGTGGGGGAGAAAACCTCATGCAAACCCCCCAGGAGGTTTGCAAGATCCTAAGGGATGCTTTGGGGTTTGCTCCTGCTCCGAATGTCCCAAGGATGCAGGCAGGGCTGGGGGCAAGGCTGATGCAAGATTGATGCCCTTGATGCCAAGTGGTGCTGGAAAATAACCTCAAACCTCACGAACACCCAAGGAATTTGCAGATCTGAGGCTTGGGAGGGGATGAAAAGATTTTTCCCAGAGCACGTGGGTGCTGTGGATAGGTTTACTCCTCATCACCACCATCCCCAAGTCAGCAGCACCCCAAAATCACCGCAGCACCCTCTGGCTAAGAGCAGCCACCCCAGGGATCGTGCTGTGGTTTCATTAGCTCGTCAAGCTGTCCTCTGCGTGCCACTAATTACACATTAACGAGCCGGCTTAATTGACTGCCTGTGAATGTGCCAAGACAGGCCACAGTGGCTGGTGCAGCCACAGCATCCCTGGGAGTGTGAGCAGCATCCCAGGATGGGGCCGTTTCCAAGGATGGCTGAATTTTGGGGCTTTAAAGCTTAATTTTAGGTCTCCTGGAAGATCCTCATGCTGATGTTTTTTGGACCAACTGCTGGTGGTCCCAGGGATCTCCCTCCCCTCTCTTCCTACATCTTGCTCTGAACTGGATTTAAAAATAAAGGTTTTGATAGAAAATGCTGCGGGAGGAGGGTTCAGCCCCCACTGCGCAGGGCCGGATGGGGTTAAAACTTTTGTGGCCACCTGCAAACTTGCAGGAAACATCATTTCCTCCTTCTGCAAAAGCTCGGCTGCCCCACAGGCCCAGGAAGGTTTCGGGGGCTCGGAAGGACTCCCCATGGGGTCACAGTGATGGGGATGTCCTGGGGCTGCTGGTACAGGGTGAGTGTCCCCTGCATGGGGCTGGTGGTGCCTGGTTTGGCCCCCCCAGGCCAAAATTTGGGCTTTTGGGGCTCAGATCCAGCAGAAGGGACATGAGTCGGAAAACCCCGTGGCCTTTCTTGCCACACCCAACACTTTTGGGGTTTTGGCATCCGGTGTTTCTCCAGCTGCTGGTGGAATCCCCGGGTGGGGGTGAGGGAGGAGGTCATGCTTTGGGATCATCAGGGGAATTTGTGTGTCAGGTCTCTGCTGTGACCCCACATCCAGAGGGGTCTTTGGGGTGCCTCTGTCTCCCCAGCACTGTTGGTGTCCCCAGGGTGTGGCTGCCCGGCTGGGGTGACATCCACAGGGTGCCAGCATGGGCTGGGTGTTCCCGGGGAGGGGACAAACCTTTTGGGGTGGCCCTGAGGGGCTCCTTCCCCACAAAGGAAGCTGGCAGAGATGTGGCAGCTCCAGCTTCGCGGTGGGATGCAGAGTGGGGGAGTCTGATCCGAGGGTGTCCCCACTGTCCCGGGGATCTTGTCCCCGGGATTTGGGGGACAGGGAATACCCTGCCAGCGTGGGGGAGACACCTCAAACAGAGCCCACCATGTCCCGCTGAGCATCCCTCCCTCTCCCCCGGCCCCCCCAGGACGCGGCGGCGATGCTGTGACCTACATTCGCGACAAGGAGGTCCCCAGCCCGCCGCCACCGCCGCCGGGCCATGAAGCGACACAAGTGACGGGGCCGGCGCGCCCGCGGCCATGGCCAGCCCGGCACCATGGCTGCGCTGGACACAAACAGAGCTGACGCGCTGGCAGGGCGAGGAGGAGGAGGAGGAAGACGACTTTGAAAGGCGGATGGACGAGGATGGGGTCATCGGCCTGGGGGAGGGTGCCAGGAGCCCACCGTGGGGTGAGTCCTGCCCTCCCTCCTGTCCGAAAGAGGTGGTCCCAAATGTCCCAGGAGCTGCTGGAGCCAAGGGGGGCCGGGGACCCCGGCTGGGTCTGGGTGGCGACAGCCCCGCGGTGCCGGTGTTTTGCAGGTGACAGTGAGGATCCGGAGGAGGGGTCCCCGGCAGAGGAGGAGCGCTGGCACCCGCGGCAGGACCCGGCTGAGGAGCGGGGCAGCTCCGGGGGGGATGAGGGGCCCTGGGGGGCAGAGAGCGATGGGGAGCCCTACCCTGAGCTGTCCTCTGGGGGCCGCTGGGGCTCGGGCTCTAGCGGCAGCCCCGAGGCGGTGAGGGACGGCCGGGCTCTCTGCCAGCCCCGGGGCTGCAGCACGGACTGGGGGGACACCTCAGGGCTCTCGGACACCAGCCCTGGCCCTGGCACCCCGTCCCGCCAGCACCGCGGCTGGGGCACGGCCGGGGACACCATCGGGGGGCACAGGCAGGAGTGGAGCCCGAGACGGAGCCTCCCCCTGCAGCTGTCCACCGATGGCCCCAGCCCCGAGCGTGTCCCCGAGCCCCAGGCAGCTGGCACAGGGATGCCAGCCCCTGGCACCGCTGGCTTGGCACCCGCCGGGCAGCCCCAGGGCACCGGGAATGCCCCGGCGCCCCAAGGGCACGGCAGATCCCGAGTGCCCAAGAAAGCAGCGCCCGCGGTGGTGCCCCCCAAGCCCGCCCGGCAGTCGCGGTCCCTGAGCCCACGGAGGCGAACGGGTGCCAAGGGGACGAGGGATCCCTCGGGAACGGGTACCGAGGGCACCCAGTACGGCCGAGGGCGCCTCAACCACCCTCTGCCCGACCTCTCCAAGGTGGAGGCGAGGGTGAAGTTCGACCAGAGCTACCGCCCGCCCCGGGGCCGGGTGCTGCCCGCCCGGCCCCGCGGTCCCGGCGGCCCCATCGGCTTCAAATCCCCGGCCGAAATCGTCCGGGAGGTGCTGCTGAGCAGCGGGGAGGGGGTGTCCCCGCAGCCCCCCAGCACGGCCGGGCTGCCGCAGGAGCTCAGGTCGCCCAGACAAGCCACGGCGCTGGTGCAGCAGCTCCAGGTAACGCCCAGCTCCCCCCGTTCAGCCACAGGGCGATACTGGGAGGGTCTCCAGGGTGGGGGGGAGCAGGGCAGTGACACCAATGGGGGTGTCACTGTCTCTGGGACGCCCATGGGGGTTCGGTGCTGGTGACGCCTTCCCCGTCCTGCATGGAGCTGGCGAGGAGGGAAGGAGCAGGGATGTGGGCATTGCTCAGGCTGGGGACAGGATGCTCATGTTCCCTCCGGGATGCCGATCACCCCCACATAGCTTGTGACCCTCAGGATGTTTGTTCCCCTGGGAGGAGAGGGGGCTCTCCCCACGCAGAGAAACGGGGGTCACATCTGCACAGAGGGGTTTTGGAGAGGGGGTTTCTGCACCCCACCCATGGGACTCCCCCTCCGTGCTGTCCCCGCACAGAACTGCCTCCCCCCTTTAGCACGCAGCCCTCGGGCATCCCCCGTGCCAGGTGCTGTCCCCCACTGGTGTCCCCTCCCCGCAGGACGACTACCACAAGCTGCTGACCAAGTACGCCGAGGCTGAGAACACCATCGACCAGCTGCGCCTGGGCGCCAGGGTGGGTGGGGGCTCAGGATGCCTGGGGGGGTTCCCCTCTCTGCTCCCCCTCCCTGAGGTTATGTGTTGTGCCTTCTTCCTCTTCCTCCTCCGGGGGAGCTGCGGTTGAGCGGTCCCAGCCCGGGGGGGTTGAGGCCACCGCAGAGCCCACAGCAGCCCGGGGCGCACCGCGCCCCGCTCGCCTGGCGGGGTCCCCTCCGTGCCAGGGCGGTGGCTGAGCCGGATTGTCCCCGGAATGGCGGAGCACATCTCTGAGATGGCAGGGCCACGGGTGGAAGCGTGTCCCCGTGGCACCTCTGCCACCGCGTGGGTGGGGAAACTGAGGCAGGGCTGTGCCAACCGCCCCCCGCACCTTCACCACACCCACTGCTGTGCCCATGAGGTGCTTCAGGGTGCCCCGGGGCACGGTGGGTGGGTCGGGGTGCAGGCTGGCTGCCCAAACCCGCTTTCCCTGCCCAGGTGAGCCTGTTCTCCGACCCGCCGCAGCCCAGCCGCAGCCTCGCTGTGGGCACCGTGGCCACCGGGAGCCGCGTGATGACCCTGAGCATGCCGCAGGCGCGGACAGCGGCTCTCGGCATGGCCACAGCCCCGGCCTCGCCAGGTACAGGTGTGTTGATCCATATCCCACAGCCCCACACCTCGCAGCTGTGTTGATCCGTGTTCCCTGCCCGGCTCACCGTGCTCCTGCTCCGGTTCTGGGGGGATTCTCTCCCATAGCCCCTTCCACACGCTGGTGTCACCAGCACTGCGGTGTCACTTGTCTTCGTGTTTTCTCACAGCTGCAGCCCCGGGACCGTCAGAGCGGGGGGGTTCACCCCAACCTCGGTCCCCTCCTGTGTCCGGGGGGGGCTGCCCCACCTGCCCCGGGCCGTGCTGCTGCCCCGGCTCCCGGCTCACCCAGGCCTTGGCGGGGCAGAGCCGCAGGCTGCAGGCACAGGTAAGGGCCGGGGGGCTGCTGGGGGCTGGGGCGTGGAGAGGGGCAGGAACGGAGAGCTGTAGAGGGGAGTGCTGGGGGGCTGTGAGGAGGGGGCTTCGGGGGGGGCTGAATGGAGAAGGGCTTTTGGGGAGAGTGCTCATGGGGGCTGCAGGGCAGCAGGGAGGGGATTTGGGGGGAGTTCTGGGGGGGCTATAGGGATAGGCTGGGGAGGCGCTGCGCAGGGTGCTGGGGGCAGCTGCAGAGGGGGTCTGGATTGCAGGGGCTGTGGGGAGCGGGAATGTTGTGGGCTGCTGGGAAGGAAGGAAGGCTGGGGAGGGGGCTGCAGTGGGGGATCGCGCTGGAGCAGTCCCTGGGGATGTTTCATATGGGGGGTCTAGGGGGTGCGGAGGGGGGCACAGCAGGGTCGGGCTCAGCCCTTACAACCCCGGCCAGGTGGAATCCTTCGAAAGCTGGGTGCGTGCAGGGACCCCCACACCCTCGGAACAGCTCCAGGTGCGTCAGTCCCTTCCCGGACCCCAACCGGGGGGGGGCGGCAGGACCACGGGGGGTGCCCGGGGCCCAGTGGACAGGCTCGGACCCCGCACCCTTGTGCCACAGAGGATGAGGATGCTGAAGGACGCGCAGGATGCGCTGGAGCGGGAATACCTGCGGGGCCGGCAGCAGCTCCCGGCGGCTGCGGGGGGGTTTGATCCTGACCGGTAAGTGCTCGATCCCCCTGCCACCCCCTCCCCAGAGCCCCCGGAGAGTCGCCGGGGGTCGCTGTCCCTCCCGTACTGATGGCTGGTGTCTTGCAGGGCGGTGGAAGGGGAGATTTACCGCCTGGGGCTGCGCCTGGAGGGGCTGAAGGAGCGGCTGGAGCCGGGGGGCAGGCGGCAGCCCCTCCCTCAGCCTCTCCCGCAGCGCCCCCCGCAGCCCCGCTGCCCCCCAGCCCCGTCCCCACCACCAGCCGCCCACTCCCCGCACCCTGAGGTGAGCTGGGAGTGCAAAGGTTCCCACCACACTGCATTTATGGGGGGTTGCCCCTCTCACCCCCTTTTGCTGTGCCCACAGAGCCCTGCGCTTGTGGAGGGTCCTCGAGGAACAGCAGGGGACAGCGAGGGGGTGGCAGGGGGGCTGCCCTGGCCCCTCTGGCACAAACAGTGTCAAGTGGAGGAGGATTTCGGGGACCTGCTGGAGCAGTGAGTGCCCTCACAGCGGGCAGGGGGGACATGGGCACGGAGCATGTCCCCAGAGCCACCTGCTCCTGCCCGCGGGTCCCCCCAGGTACAAGCACTTCAAGTCCTTGCCGGAGTCGCTGAGCCTGGAGCAGCTGAGCCTGGCGGGGAGCAGGTCCCAGGAGGAGGTGGATGCACTCACGGCAGGGGACAGTGGCCTCAGCAAGGTCCCCTGCAGGACACGGTCACTGGAGGAGGGGCCCAACCTCGAGCCCTTGCCCTTGTAAGTGCTGCGGGAGGTCGGGTCCCCAGGCATGGGTGAGCAGCAGCTTTGACATCAGGTCTCCAGTTTTACCTCGGAGTTAACGGCCTCCACGGCAGAGCTGGACCCGGACACTTCCCCGTGTCTGGGGTCGCTCTGCCCCATCATTCCTGCTCCATCCCCTCCCCACAGGCACCTCCCGCAGAGAAGAGCTGCGACACTTCCCCCCAGAGGACCCCCAAACCTGGAGGAGATGCGGGGCCACCCCTCCCCTGCCACTGCTGAGGAGCCGCCAGCCTCTGCCAAGCCCCCCCTGGAGGTCCCTGGGCCACCACGGGTGCCCCTGTCCCTCCGTGGGACAGGCAGCACTGCCACCCAGCACGGGCCCCGCACGGTGAGTCCCTGGGACGGCGGGTCCCCACCTGAGAGCACCCCAGAGCCTCCCGGGCTGCTGGGCACCGACCCCGATGTCCCCGTGCCTCTGCAGGAGCAGCGCATCGTGTCCCCAGAGACCGACAGCGGCTTCGTGGGCTCGGAGGCCAGCAGGGTGTCACCCCCCGTGCACACCCCCGAGCACCCTCCCGCTGGCCCAGGGTACGGCCCACGGCCCTGCCTGCGGGATCTGGGGGATTGAAGAGGAGCAAGGATGGAGGGGGAGGCACCGAGGGTGTGGGGAGCAGGGTTCTGGTGGGGCTGGAGATGCACAGAGTGCTCGTGGCCAGGGGGGAGCCCTGGGGGCTGCCCGCATGACCCGTCCCTTCCCCAGGACTCCGGGCTCGCTGGGACCTTCCGTCCCCATCCCCAGCAGCCTCCGTACCCCACGGAAGAGAGAGGCGACCCCACTTCCCTCCAAGACAGCACTGATGGGCATCTTCCCCCCGGGGGGCACAGGGGGGCCCCGGCTGCCCCCCAGCAGCCCCTCTCAGAGCAGCTCCCCCCCTCGCTGGGCTGAGAGCGCGGGCAGCGAGGTGGGGCCGGACCCCGACGGTGATGGCAGTGAGTACACAGGACTCGGTGAGGGACAGAGATCTGGGGGGCCCTGGCTTTGTGGCTCTGTTTTTTGGGATGCCCAGACCTCCTCGTGGTGCTGGTGTCACCGGTGTGCTGGTGTCACCCTTCCTGGAGGGAGGTGTGTCCCAATCTCTGCTCTCTGATCCCAGCTCATTGCTCCCCTTCCTCCCCAGCTCGCACGGACTCGGAGGTGGGAGACAGGAGCTGTGCCAGCGCCGGTGGCCACCCCCCAGCCATGGCCAGGAGCCCAACCAGCCCCCTGCCATCCCCCGAAACGCCATCCCCCACCCTCCTGTCCCCCGACCTGCCGTCCCTCGACCCGGCTCCCTGTGACCTGCTGGGCTCCCGTCTGGAGCGCGAGTGAGTGGCTGTGTCCCCCCCGTCCCAAACCAGGCCAGACCCACCTGGGTGGCACCGGGACCCCCCTAAAGGCACCCACGCCAGCCCAGCCCCAGGCTTGGTTTTGGGGAGGGTCAAAGCTGCTGGGTGGGGATGGAGGATGTGGGAGGGGGTTGCTGATGGCCCCCAGGGCCCCCGGCACTGCAGGGGTCCCTGCTGGCTGCAGCCCCCCCTCACTGGGACATGTGTCCTGGGGCAGCCAGGCCATCCGGGCGCTGCAGGACGAGGTGTGGCGGCTGCGGCTGCGGCTGGAGGAGAGCCTGCTCCGCTCCCGCAGCTATCCCGAGGGAAAAGCCACTCCCCGCGTCACCCCGGCCAGGAGGCAGCCGGTGGCCAGCGGACCATCGACCCCGCAGGACACGGCACCTTCGGAGTAGGTGGCAGGGGGGACCTGGGGGGTGCGGGTGGCAGTGTGGGGACACCCCCAGCCTCAGCCTGTGGAGGTGGTGACAGCATTTCTGTCCCCTCTGCAGGGACCCGAGCCCCCCGGTGCGGGGCAGGGTGGCCCCTGGGCTCACACCCACACAGAGGGAGAGGTCGGCATCGCTGCCACGGTGCAGGCCAGAGCTGGACCTCGGTAAGGGGGACCCCACCGGGGTGGGGACAGAGGGGACACGCTCCTCCCTGCGCGCCTCTTGCCCTCCCCAGGGTAGCAGGATGTTGTGGGGCTGCAGGACCGTGGGGAGCAGGTCCTGGTGGTCCCACGGAGCCCGCAGTGCTCAGCCCAGGGCGGGTCCTGCAGGTCTGGAGCTGGGTTCCAGTGGATGCCACCCCGCTTCCCTGTCCTCTGCTGCAGCCTCCGAGTCAGAGCCCTCGCCCGCCAGGCCCCGGGCACCCCCCGCCCTGCGGAAGCCCCTTGGGAAGCCACCGGGGGCGGTGACATTCCGGGGACAGTACACAGGTGGGTGCTGGTGGCGGTCGGTGGTGGGGCTGAAGGCAGCCGCCCTCACCTTGGGGACCCTGGCCATGCTCACGCTGGGGTTTGGCAGGGACACGGTACCAGGCGGGGACACCACGTGCCACCCCGGCACCCCGAGAAGAGCCAGGCACCTCAGGGTGTCCCCAGTGTCACAGGGGCAGGATGGCATCAGGTGAGTGGTGCCCAGCCCCTTCCAGCCTTCCCTACCACCCCTAACAGCTGCTAATGACCTTAATTAATTAACTGGAAAGGCTTGGGGGGGTGTGGACAGACAAACCCATTGCTCATGGCCTGAGGCTCCCCTCGCTGTCCCTTGGCCAGACCCCCCTGTCCCCCAGGGCCACCAACCTGGGCAGCTCTGGGGATGCCATGACCTCATGGGCGTCCTGCACTGGTCAAGCCCCGCTTGGCATCTGTGTCTGTGCCTGTGTGGGCAGAAATCCCTGGGATTCCCTGGGATTGCTGGGATTCCCTGGGATTGCTGGGATTCCCTGGGCTTCCTGGACACCAGCAGCAGTGTCACCTGTCCCCAGCCCTGTCACAGGTGCCAGTGCAGAGCCCACCTTTGCAGAACCCCCTTTCCCTGCAGGGAAAGCCCCCCCCTCCCATCTCATCAGCCCCCCCCCCAAACCACTCAGCTCTTCCCAAACATCCCTGGCTGGCTCTGCACTGGACATTCCTGATGTCCTCTCTCCACAGCTGCATTTGGGGGAGGTGATACCCCCCGGCAGCCCCAGCACAGCACCCCCAGGAGAACATCCTGCCCCACCTGCCGGGCACCCTCTGCAGCGGGCAGCAGGGACACAGCCACACACGGTGGGTGACAAGGGTGCCTGGCACAGCTCCTCCCTGCGTGGGGGCTGGCTGGTGGGACAAGGAACAACCTCAGCTCCCTGACGGTGCTTGGGGACTGTGCCCACCCAGTGTGCCACTCGATGTGCACCCCAGGGGACACCGAACCCCCATGGAGACATCTAACCACCTTCCTCCCCGCAGCAGAGCATGGCCCTGGTGGCTCCTGTCCCCCAGGAGCCGAGAAGCCGGAGCAACCCGGAATTTGGTACTTGGCAGCCACCCCTGCTGCCACTGTCTGCCTGGCACCCGTCCCCCTCGTGCCTTACGTGCCCTCCATGCTGTAAGGATACCCTGGGGGGTAGGGGGCTTGGGGGGGGGGTCAGCATCCCCCAGGGGTGGAGGGGGAACCCAGGAGGGGCTGTCCCCACCCCAGGGATCCCTTGTGGGGTGACACGGCCACCAGCTCCTCTGGGGCGGGGGGCTGTGTTTAGGAGGCGGTGCTGTGGGGTGGGCATGGAGGAGATGGGGAAGAGGGATGGAAATAAGGTGGAGTGGTGGCACAGAACCCATCACTGATCCTGTGTCCCTTCTTCTTCCCAGCTACTGCTCCCCAGCAGCTCCTACCTCAGCCCCAGCCCTGGCCGGGGTCCATCTCGGTGTCCCTGCGGGGCCCCGGCAGGCAGAGCGTCCCCCCCGGCCCCAGGGCCACCACGGCTGCCTGAGCCTGGACCTGGAGGAGCTGGAGGAGCTGAACTGGTCCCTCAGCCAGGCTGTGGAGGCTGCCCAGAGCGTCAGGCTGACCACGAGCCGCATGAGCCGGGCGCTGGCCGCCGAGCTGGGCCGGCCGCGGGGCCTGCGCGGCTCCTGCCTCTTCTGAGGGCCCCATTGCCACCTCCAGCCTCTTCTGAGGGCCCCATTGCCACCTGCAGCCTCTTCTGAGGGCCCCATTGCCACCTGCAGCCTCTTCTGAGGGCCCCATTGCCACCTCCTGCCTCTTCTGAGGGCCCCACTGGCACCTGCAGCCCCTCAGTGCCACCAGGAGCGGAGGATGGGCCCCTCAGCGTCCCTGCACCGGCTGCTCCCTGCCAAACCTGGGGGCAGCAGGGCTGAGGTGCCTCCCGCGGGTCCTGCCCTGGCTCCCAGCCGGCTCCCGCTCTCCCTGCAGTCCCTGCATGGCTTGTCCGTCTGTCTGTCCGTCTTCAAGACCCCCCCAGGCTGCAGGAGGGGGGGAGGCGTGGGCAGGAGTCTCCAGCATTCCGCAGCACTGTCCCCTGGGACCAATGGTGGCCCTGTGTCCCCTCAGGGCAGTGGCCACCGCACCCTGAGCACTTCTGGGGATGCTCTGACCTCGCGTGGGTCGAGCCCCCTTGGCAGCTGTGTTTACCTCTGTGCCTGTGTGGGCAGAAATACCTGGGATCCCCTGGGATCCCCTATTCCACCCCTTCCCCAGCCTGCAGGCCTCCTCAGGAGCCTGTGCCCTCTGCCCTTGGACTTGAACCCAGCAGGATCCTCCCTGGGGAAATTTATTTTTTGGTGGTTTTTATGTGAATTTTTTAGCTAGTAAGCAGCTAAATCACTCTTTTGAGTGTTGATTGATGGTCTGTAATGTGAGTGTGATATATGTGTATCTATAAATGGATATATCTAGATATAGGCATATCTGTATTTAGTTATATGTCTAGATCTAGAGAGACAGATATAAATAGATCTGTGTATGTACAGATCAGTATCTGAGTCTATAGATATATCTTTCTACAGATACATATATATAAATATTCTGGTTTGCATTTCCAGCACAACCCTTAGGACATTTGTGGGGTTTTTCTGGTCATCCCTGGATGTGGCCACCCACAGCATCATCCAGGCAGAAAATAAAATGAAGGATTTGAGGTTTTCCCCCTGGGATCCTCAGGGAAGCTGGGCTGGTGGAGGAAAAGTCACCTGCTGAGACCAAAGCAGGTGTGGGGTCTGTGGAGCCCCTGTTCCTCCCTGGTTTCTAAGGGGTTAATGCCTATTTTTTAGGGAGAAGGATGTGGTTGGGGCAGCTTTTCCTGGGATGGGTCCACCCAAACCCCCTGCTCCCCCCAGCCCCTCAGCCTGTGTTTACCTGTAGGACCTACCTGAAGTGCCAGTGTCAAATGTATTTATTTATCTTTTATTTGTTGTACAAATACCCACATTTGGAGGGGGGATCAGTGAGGGACTCAGGTCTGGAGCCTTCCAAGCTCCTCCTGAGCCTGATCTGATATGAGCCCAGAGGGGTTGGGAATGGAGCTGTGCCCTGCTCCTTTTTTGGGGTAAGAGGGCTGGGTTTGGGGGATTTTAAAGAGGTTTGGGGGATTTTAAAGAGGTTTTATTGTCTCTGGTTGCCTCTGCTCATGCCCGTGCCCCAAGCTGGAAGCTGTGACTCCCCCAGCCCAGGCAGGGCGTGATGGGAGCGTGTGGAAAGCGTGGGTAATTATCCCAAATGCAGTAGCCAGGACCAAATGATGGGTTTTTTCCCCTATCTCCTATTTTTTAACGCCCAGCAGAGCCACTGGGGTGGTATTTTGTACGAAGAAATCACCTATTTTTGAAGGAAATAAACGCAGTTGGATGACTCGTGTGCTGATTTTCCTTCCCAAAGCCGCTCCTAGGGGGAGGTTTGGCACCACCACACCAGGAGCCCTCCCTTGGGGTTGGAGGGAATATTTTCCCATGCCTTTTCCCTGTTTTCCTGGCCCTCAGGGAGCAGCACAGCACAGCCCCAGTTGCACTAGGGATGGAGATCGCTTTTATTTAGTCACTCGAGTGCTTTAGTACAGAAGAACAGATATACAGAGATGATACATGTTTGTGCTTCAACACTTTCAAACATTTAGATTCCAGTAATTTCAAGGTAAACAAGTTCCAAGACAGACTAGATTATTTTTTTTTAAAGTTTTCCTTTTTGATAAATTATTTTTTATATAAATAACTGTAACAGAAAAAATAATAATAATAATAATAATGTCCAACATACAAGATCCTGAAGCATTTGCATTGCTAAACCAAAGAGGAACAGAAACGGGCTGGGAGACCAAAGGGGAACCAACAAATATCAGTGCAATGATACAGCCTTTGCCCTAAAAATATATATTTAAATTTATGGGCAAGGAGCAGACGGGAAGGGAAGGGAAAGAGGGGGGCTAACCACCAACGAGGCAAGAAAGAGCAATTTTAGGGTAGGAAAAGGGGGGTCACAGCCTTCAGGGGGAAGAGAACAAAACCATAGACCCCAAAATATTGCAGTGCATCTAAAGGCAAGGGACAGGGGGCAATCCAGGGGCATCAAATAAAAACCCAACTAAAATCAGAGGTTTGGGGAAATCACTATACACCAAGCTCGTAAGAACGTCACAAGACACAGTCATTAATATACACAGAGTCCAGAGGGTTTGGGGGGGCCTGGGGGGTTTGGGGGGCCCCAGAGAGTTTTTGGGGAGGGCCCAGAGGGTTTTTGGGAGGGCCCAGAGGGTTTTTGGGGGTTTCAGGGCGACGGCACGCTCAGAAATGCTTCACCACGGGACGACACGAGCGGAGCTGGGCACGGACACCGAGCTCCCATGGGGATGGATGGAGGTATCCATGGAGAGAGAGCACAGATATATAGATATATATATATATATATAAAATAGGATTTTATTTTATATATATATATATTTTTTGAAGGAATTCCCAGAGAGGGAAGCAGGGCTGCAGCAGGGCTGTGCAAGCGGACGGGCCCCAGCTCCCAGTTCTGACTGGTTTGGTCCCTTTTCACATGGGAATTACCACGGTGTGAAGTGTCCTGGCTGCACTCCCACACCACCCCCATCCCAAATTCCCATCCAGATGTTGGCGTGCACATCTGGCAGGAGCACCCACCGCCCCAAAAGCCATGGGACAGACGGTGGTGCCAGCCTGAGCCACGGCTGGAGCGGTGTGGGGTGTCCGTCCATCTGTCCTCCCGTCCAAACAAGACCCCAATGAGGAGCATTCCCCAAAAAAATGTGTTTTCTGTCATTTTCCCCACCATATTTAATAGCAATGGGCAGATGGTTACTTAGCAATGAGCTCCTGGGCGCTTCCCACAGCTGCAGCTACAAATATATAGATTTTTTTTCCTTTTTCTCTTAAACACAATGCATCCATTTTCTTAATATATATATATATATTATTTTTTTTTTGGCTGTTATCCCCTCCCTGTGGATAAAATGAGATGGGGGAGGCGCTGGGAGGGGAGAGGGGGGTCAACACAAGAACAAGAGAGAAGCTGGGCCCACTGGGTGCAGGGTGGCACCCGGGGCCGGGCGCCCGGCGGGGACGTGGGTCGGCATCGAGTGGTGACAGCGTTTCCTTTTAACTGCTGCTCTCTTCCTCTGTTTTATTGAGTTTCTTCAGCGTGTCCAGCAGTTTCTGTGGGGTGAGGATGTGCGTGGACCCTGTGGGAGCAGAGGAGAAGGGGTGCAAGGGGATCAGTGATGGCTTTGGGACCCCGCGCTGTGTCCCGGCCGCCGTCCCCACTGTCCCGGGTCCCCCTTACCTGGCGGCGCCGGCCCCGCGCCGCTGGAAATGCTTGCGAGGAAATGCAGTCTGTGGGGACGGGGTGGGTTGTGGGGGCATGGAGAACGGGAAAAGGACGGAGGAGGAGGAATGGAGGCGAGGGATGGAGCTGGTGGGATGAGGCAGGGGCTGGGAGGTGCCGGTGCAGGGGGCTTGCAGCACTGGGGTCACTGCAGGACCCACGGGGGATGCAGGAGACACTGGCGGGTGCAGGGGTGGAAATGCAGGGAACAGCCAGCGTGGAGGGACCTTCCCCAGGTCCCCCAACCTGCACGGAGCATCCTGGGGACATGGTGGCCAGGAGGCGTGGGACAGCACAAGGAAAACAAAAGGCTCTCGCCTTCGACTGCCCCTCGCTCGGGGGGCCCCCAGCACGGTGCCAATGGGGGTCCCACCATGCTGCCCACACTGGCTCAGCCCCACAGCCACCCTGGCCCTGCAGGGACCAGCACACAGGGGATGCTGGGGTGGCACTCACTGGTGAAACCAGCAGGAGCTGAACCCCAGAGCAGGGTTTGGGGGTCCGCAACGTCATGGGGCTCCTGCCTATCCATGAGCAAACCTGAGCTGAGTGGGATTCCAGCCCCAGGGCACCCCAGAGCTGGGGCTCCCAGCAGTGCCCAGCCCGTGGGGATGGACCAGGATGAGTGCTGGGGTCTCCACTGCTGCCCCTCTCCCCCAGCCCCGCTCCAGCCGCTCTCAGGGCAGAATCCAGGAGCTCTGTCCCCCTGCCCGGCCTTGGCACACCTCCGTGGGGCAGGCAGGACCCTGACCCCTCCAGCCCTGGTGAGGGGGAGCTCATGGCATGAAGGAGCTGGCCAGGGGACATGGCTGAGGGGTGATGGAGCGACGCCGGATGCTTTTCCACCTGGTTGGAGGAACCGCAAGCATTTTCTAATCAGAGAGCCCAACAAACCCCAAAACAACAATTAAAAAAAGGAGGAACGGAAGAATCAAAGAAAACCCTTCGGGGAGGAAGAGTTTCTTTTTCATTAGTAAGCTGCCTTTACTTGGTTTCTTTGGCTCACTCCATTGCTGGAGCCTGATCCTCAAATGATACCCTAGTGGAGTCCCTGAAGTCGGGGTGCCTCAGGTCCATGAGAAATTTGGTGGGAGTGAGAATGTGAGTAGAACCTGCAGGAGAACAGAGCGGGGCTGACGGCTGCGCCGAGGCTCCCCCACCACCACCAGCAGCAGCAGCAGCAGCTGCTTCTGGGGGAGGAAGAGGAAGGAGGCAGGTGGAGCCCAGAGCTTCGGAGGCGCATGCAGGGGATGGACCCTGGAGAGAGGCGGGATGGTGACAGGCAGGATGGAGCTGGGATGGGTGTCTGGTGACAGGGACACAGCTGGGGCAGCAGGAGCTGATGGACACTGGGATGCTGCTCCCAAGGAGCAGAAGAGATGCTGGGGACAGGCTCCACCAGGCATCGGATCAGATGGTAAAGGACACCTGCCTGTGCCCTACAAGGTGTGTATCCAAGCTGTGTATCCAGCTGTGCTTCCCAGAGGAATTTTAGGGACCTAACAGCTCCTTGCTACCACCTGCTAGAGCATCCACTGTGTCCTCTGTGCCTGACTCACGGCTCCCCTGGGAGCAGAGATGGGAGCTGACCCTGACCATGTCCTGTTGTATGACCCTAAAAAACCTGGTTCCTGTTTGCACCCCTCCTTATTTTGCACTTTTCTTCCTGTAATGACCCCGAAACCGAGGAGTAATCCAAGCTGCCAAACCTCGTTCCCTCTCACCCAGCCCTGCTCGGACAAAACCAGCAGGAGACATGAAAAAATGGAAGCAAAAATGAGGATGTTTGGAGTGACACAACCCAGCTGGGGAAGGGGGGACACACAGGGGTGACAAGAGATGTCCGGAGAAAACCTTTCGGCAGAGTTCCAGCTCCCGCAGCCGTCTGGAGCCCGGAATTTGCGGGATGGAGCGTGGGATGAGCAGCCAGCGGGAGGGGCCAGCCCCGGGGCCACCACTCACCTATTAGCACCTCCCACTTGCCGCTGGCTTGTGTCACCTCGTAGGCGCAGCGCATCTCGTTCATGCTCACCCCGCCCAGGATGAAGATGATGAGGCGGGGGCCGCTCCGGTACTCGCCAGGGGCCTTGTTCTTGTGCCAGTGGCCGTAGCGGGCACTGAGGAGAGGAAGAGGAGGGTGAAGGACGGGCACCACACCTCAGTTAAATCACACAGACATTGCTGTGACAGCAGGGCAAGTCCAGTGTTCCAGCCACAGAGTGCTGCTCGCTGTCACAGGGAGGGAAACTGAGGCACGGGATGCCTGGAGGGAAACCGAGGCACTGTTGTGTCCGAAGGGAAAATGAGGAATGGGATTCCTAAAGGGAAACTGAGGCATGGGATTCCTACAGGGGAACAGAAGCACGGGATGCCTGGAGGGAAACTGAGGCACAGGATGCCACGGGGGAAACGGAGGCATGGGATGCATGAAGGGAAGGTGAGGCATAGGGTGCCTAAAGGGAAACTGAAGCATGGGATTCCTAAAGGAAAACGGAGGGACAGGATGTCTGGAGGGAAACTGAGGAATGGGATGCCTGAAGGGCAGAGGATTCCCAAAGGGAAACACAGACACAGGATATCTGTAGGGAAACTGGAGCGCAGGATGCCTAAAAAAAAAAGGAGCTACAGGGTGCCTGAAGAGAAACTGAGGTACAGGATGCCTGAAGGAAACTGAGACAAGGGATTCCTAAAGGGATACAGAGGCACAGGCTGTCTGGAGGGAAACTGAGACCCAGCATGCCTCAAAGGAATGGAGACATGAAGTGCCTGAGGGGAAACTGAGGCACGGGATGCCTGAATGCCCTCTGAGCCACTCCCAGACCTGCTGCTGGCTGCAGCCCCTGGGGCTGTGTGGGATGGACGCTGACAGTGCCCAGGTGGGCACGGACAGGGCAGGAGGGGCACCCACCTGACGGCCGTGGTGCTGAAGGAGGCGGAGGAGCGGGTGGAGATGTACGGGTAGTGCTTGGTGTCCAGCTTGTCATCGATGGCATCCTGAGGGCAGAGAGCCACAGGCCCGGGGTCAGCCAGGCACAGCCCCAGGCCCCACAGCCCCTCTGCAGGGCTGTGCCCAGGATTCCCCTCGTGAGAGGCTCAGGAGCAGTGCTGGGCTGGAGGTCCCAGCCCTGGGATCCCCCTGCAGCACGAGGCACCCGCTGCCAGTGTCAGTGTCACACAGGGCCAGTGCCACCTGGGACACCTTGCTGAGGTGCTGCTGCCCTGGGCAGGCCCCTCTGTCCTGGGGGTGAGGCTGAGGGGTGTCCTGGGGGTGAAGCCACCCTGTGGGGAGGGGTTGTGATGGAGGAAAACATGAGCTCTGTGCTTTTGGGACCCGAGGGAGCTGCGGCTCTGCTGGTCTGAGCCAGGGCTATCCCAGTGCAGAGCTCCTGGGACAGCTCCTGAGGACACAGACACAGCTGTACAGAGCCATGCCTGTCCCTGCCCCTGCTGGGACATGGGCAAGGCTTTGACAAGGACACCCAACCTTGGTGGCCATGGTGGCACACACACAACCAGTCAAGTTGTTAGTGCATTTGTAATCCAGGGATGCTGGGCAAACCTGGGCTGTGCAGACTGAGGGGACCTCACTGCAGCCTAAAACTTCCTCAGGAGGGAAAGAGAAGGGGCAGGCACTGATCTCTGCTCTGGGACAGGGACGGGAGCCAGGGAAGGGCTGGGGCTGGGCCAGGGCAGCTCAGGCTGGAGAGCAGGAAAGGTTCTTCCCCCAGAGGGTGCTGGCACTGCCCAGGCTCCCCAGGGAATGGGCACGGCCCCGAGGCTGCCAGAGCTCCAGGAGCGTTTGGCCAGCGCTGCCAGGGATGCCCAGGGTGGGGTTGGTGGGGGGTCTGGGCAGGGCCAGGAGTTGGATTTGATGATCCTTGGTATCCCTTCCAGCTCATCACATTCTGTGATTCTGTGCACCCTACCTGGGGCCAGGAAAGCCTCCCAAAATATCCCAACCCCAGGCAGTGAGCAGCCAGTTCAGAGAGGTGTCAGGGTCTGGGCTGGGAGCACCCAGCTCTGTGCAGGTCCCTTCCTGGGTAGCTCTGGAATTCCCTGCCCTGCTCCCCAGGCCTGTCCTGGTTGCTGGCTCACCTCCATGATGTCTTTGATCACGGGGGTCCACCGGGACAGCTGGTAGGTCTGCTCGCTGATGCGCTCCTTGCGCTCCGGCTTGCTCCGGCGGCGCAGCGTGGACTGGGCGCAGAGCACAGGGACACCGTGAGCCACAGCAGCACCAGGGACACCCCCCAGGCCACCCCAGGGCTGCCAGAGCACAGGGGCAGGGCAGGGAGGAGGACACTCACGTCTGTGATGATGGGCACCCCGAGGTGGGCCATGTTGGTGATGATCTCGCTGTCCTCTGCCGGGATCTGAGCGTGCTGGATCAGCTTGTTCAGGTTCTCCTCGGTGATTCCTGGGAATGCCACAGGGGGTGTTCTCCTCAGGAACATCTCACCGAGGGGACACAGCCCCTCTGCTGCCACCTTAGGACACTCAGCCTGCTCAGGGAGGCAGGGCTGGGTTTTCCCAGCTGGATGGTCCTGGCCAAACCTGCATCTGCCTGCCCACACCCCTGCCCAGGCGTGCTCCTCACCGTTCTTCAGGAAGATGTAGAGCAAGATGATGCGGATCTTGTCATAGGTGCTGACATTGCCATCCAGCAGGATGGGGACAATGGCCCTCATGGGGTCCTTGATCTTCTCGCCTTCAGCATCGGTGCCCATGGCCAGGTCCTGCAGGGAACATGTGCTCACCACCACTCCATGCTGGGAGGGTGGAGCTGCAGCCCCCCGTGCTCCTGTGGCAATGGGGGGAGTTGTTTGGTACCTGTTCAACTCTGCACAGCTTGTCCACAGTGCCCTGGTAGTGCTTCATGCAGTCCTCAGCCAGGTGCAGGTGGGTCGAGTACTGGGGACACAAGAGTGGTCACCTCTGCAGTGCTGGCAGCAGCTGAGGGTCCCTGTGCCACCACCATGGCCAGGGGAGAGCTGCCACCTCCTGCTCCCAGGTGGGCTCAGTCACCGAACACACAATGTCCCCTCCCCTTACCTTGCTGAGCTCCTTCTGGTACTGTGGCATCTTCTTCAGCATCTGGGACAGGTCCCTCATGGTGGTCTGTGAGGGAAGGGGACATGGTCACTCACCCTCAGGGGGCCACCAGTAGAGAGGGGATGACCCTGCCAAGAACTTCTGTCCCCACGTGAGCCCCCCATGGGGGTTTGGTGACACCTGATGTGTCACAGCCAGGTCTCCTCCCCTGTAGCTGAGAGGCAGGAGGGGTGTGCAGCTCTGCAAACTGGGCTGTGGTGGGGAGAAATCCCCTGAGGATCTCCTTCTGGGAGCCTCGTGTGCCTGGCTGGGGCTCAGATGGTCCTTTCAGGTCCTGGCCACCCTTACAGCCTACTGCCACCAGGGTCCCCTCACTGCCACCAACTCAAGGATTGGGGACAGAGCAGCTGCTGAGGGAGGTGCACGGACCCTGTGCTGGAGGCAAACTCATCCTGGGTGCAGAGCTCTCCCACAGCACCCCATTTTCCAGCCCCAGGTGTAGGGCTGGCACCCCACACCAGCTCCCCCCCGCCAGGAACCTGACCACCCTTCCTCCTTGGCAAAGTGTCTCCAGGAGACCCCACCGCATGCCAGCCCCTGGCTGAGCCCGTCCCCAGCTCGGTGGGTGCATCAGGTCACCTTGTCACCCGTGTTCATCCTCTTGCTGGAAGAAAACTCCTTCAGGGACCGGGTCACCTCCCTGGAGAGAGAAGCAGGGCAGAGCTGTGAGTGGGGAGGGGACCCTCACAGCGGGCTGGGTGGCAATGCCAAGCCAGTGTCCCACCCAGGCAGCAAACCAGCCCCAGGGCCACTCACTGGGACACCTCGGCGATGTGTTTGTGGCGCAGGGTGACCCACAGGTCGTCATCCTCGTCCAGGAGAACCTCCTTGATCCGGGCCTCCCCAATGCCACTCGTCTCGTACCTGGGGAGAGGGGAGGGATGTCACGGGGGGATGGGGCTGAGGGCACACACAGCCCCCTCACTGCTGGGTTTAGGGAGCTGGGAGGACATGAGGGCTCTTCCTGGCTGTGCCAGTAGCGAAGTGATTCCAACTGGGATTGACCTCTTCCCTTCTTGGACTCCTTCAACTCCTAAATGTTGGGAAGGGGCTGAGGGCTGACGGCTGGGAAAGCTCTTTCAGTCCCAGACCTGCCCACCAGGGCTGCCAGAGTGCAGCACTGGTGTCTCCCAGTGGAGGCCTTGTGATGGATGGAGGGATGCTGAGCTCCCAGCTGCTGCTCTAGGACCGGCCTCAGGCTGTCACAGGGGGACGGGGATGCACTGCACTCACTTGTAGACATCGTTCTCGATGGGCAGCAGGTCGTAGCTCATGGCCTGGAAGGTCAGCTCGTGCAGCACCGGGGACGCGGGGTCAAAGCCACGGTCCAGGATGAGCAGCTGAGAGCGAGCCTTGTCTGGACCCTGCGGACACAGCAGAGCCATCAGCACTGGGCTGGGGGCTCCCTCAGCCCCACAGCTGCTCAGGGGGCTGCTCTGGGGCCCCCAGCAGGGTCTGTGGCTGCCACAGGGCAGGGTTTGACTGCAGGAGTGAAGCATCACCCTGCTGCCAGCACCGCTCACCTCACCCATGGTGGGGTCATCAGCCTTGTAGGCGTCCAGTTTGTCCTGGATGAGCTGTGCCAGCATGGCATTGTCCTTGTAATCCCTGGGGGAGGCAGGGGGACACGTCAGCCCCACAGGGCACAGCATGAGGAGGAGATGTTGGTTTCCCTGTGCAACATCCTTGGCTCATGGGAGAGCAGGGACCCGAGCAGGTTTTGTTGCCCACTCCCACCTCTCCTCAACGAGCTCCACTCTGCCTTGGTGCCACTTAGATTTCAGGATCCCAACCCCCCCAGCTCCCCAGATGGAGTCTGAGCCTGTTTACACTGAGCATGGCTGTCTGTCCATGCCACCCCACGCTCTGGCACAGCAGCCCCACCCATGCCCCTGGATCCCACGCTGGCCATACCCGCGGTACCGCACGGCTGGGTACTCCTTCAGGGTGGCACAGAGCGTGGCAATCTGCTCTGCCAGGCGCTCCAGGATCGGGTTCTTCATCTGGGCCTTGTGCGGGCTGTAAAAGCTTTGGAAGGAGTCGGCCGAATCCAGAGAATAAACCTGGGGGTGCAGAGGCAGGGAGGTCAGAGGAGATGTCTGCAGGAGAGCTGCCCCACCCCAGATGGGTTTGGAAATCAGATTAATGCCCAGATGGACCCAGCTGAGCCTGGTCCAGGCAGCTGGAGCTCAGCAATGCTCAGGGCATCCCTGAGAATTTCCAGCTCCCAGGACCCCAGCGCCAGCTCCATGGTAGGATCCCTATCCATGTGTCCCTCCCAGCTGAGCAGAGGAGGCAGAAGACCCCTGCCCTCAGCAGCCACCTGCTCCCAGGCAGGGAAACAGAGATCTGGGGACAAGCAGAAACACACTGTTCCCCAGCTGTGCCCCCAGTAAAAACCACGTGAAGATGCCAAGAGGTCACTCCCTAGGAAAGCTGAGCATTGAAGGGTTAATGGCACCAAGCAGGTCTGGCACATTCTGCCCCCTGGTCCCTTTGTCCCCAGCAGGGGCAGATGGCCCAGGGCCAGCTCCCTGGTGTCCTTGGCTGGTGGCAGAGCTGGCCAGCACAGCTGTGGGCACGGGGCCAAGGCACAGCACCCGCTAAATCCCCCGCGGGATCAGCCCGGGAAGTCATCTAAGGAGACAGGGAGGCAGAGCAAGGAGCCAGCTGGGGGTGCAAGGCTGTTACACAAACCCTGGTGGGCTGCAGAGGGACCTGCAGCACCCCCTGGCTGTCCCACAGCCCAGCCCAGGCTCACCTGGGACTCGGAAGGGAGGAAGGCAATGTTGATCTCTGTCAGGGTTTTGATGACCTTGGCGGCGCGGGATTTCACCAGCTCGTTGAAGAGGGCGTCAGGACAGGCTGCGAGGGGTGGAGGAGGAGGAGGGTGGTGCTCAGCATCTCTCCATCCCTCATCCCTTGTCCCTCCCCACCTGCTGGCACCGTTTCAGTGACTGTCCCCTCCTCTGGGTACTCACAGTCCGTGAAGAAGACGTGGGCAGCTCTGTACTTGGAGGTGGGGGGATCCTTGAAGTCGTTGATGAGGGAGTGGATGGACTGGAAGAGAGAGGGAGCAGCTGGGCTGGGCAGGATGGCACTGTGAGCCTCCCTCCAGCTCAGGGCAAGCTCCACACCTCCATCCCATCACCCTGCTGGCACCACTGGAGCCAGGATGCTTCCCATGGGCACAGCTGCCCATGCCAGCACCTCAGCCCTGTCCCCGTGCCCTGCATGCACTCACCTTCTCGGAGGGGGTGATGAGATACACGGCCTCCAGGCTGGGCAGCGGCTCCCGGCGCTTGTTGATGTCTTCCACAACTTGGGGGGAAAACAGGGATCATGGCAGGGAGGGCTGTGGGCAGGGCACTCGGCCACACAGGGCTGGTGGACACCCCGTGGTGGCTGGACATCCCACGGCCATTGGATACCCCATGGCAGCCCCTCCATATCCACAACACCCCCAGCCACTTGTCCCTGCCCACCCAGGAGCTGGGGCACCCCTGCCCACCCCATCCCAGCTCCCTGGTCCCTGCTGGAGCTGTGGGTGTGGGCACCTGGCCAGGTCTCAGGAGCCATGGATCTGTCTTTGCTCCTGTTCCCTTGGTTTATCCTCACATCCCCCTCCACCTGAGCACGAAGCTCTGCTGTCCCAGACAAAACCCCACTATCCCAACACCTCTCAGGACCCAGCCTGGGATTTCCTTCTCCTTCCCAAGTGTTGCAGGGAGCCATTTAATTCTTAGGCTGATAAAAACCAAGCCCTGGTCCCCTCCTCGAACTGAAGGCCTGCCAGGAGACAAGGTGTTCTGCTGCTCCAGCCCCAGCAGGCAAGGAGGGCCTGTGGAACCCCAGCCTGGCACCAGGAGCCGTCCATGGGCAGTGGGAGGAGGAGTGGCTCCATCCCAGGGGGATAGAGCTGGGGGGGGGCTGTGCCAACAACTCTGTGCCAGCCTGGAGATGGCTTTGCAGGTGTCCTGGTGCAGAGGGAGACTTGGCCCTTCCCACAGGGAATGTGGAGGCAGGGAGGGGGAACTCACTGGTTATGCCTTCTGTCATGATGTCGGTCATCTTGCAGCAGGACGAGAGCATGCGCATGCTCAGCTGGTCCACCACCAGCACCTGGGACAGGTGAGCACCCCGTGAGCACCCTGTGAGCACCCCAGGAGCTGGGGGCACAGCAGGACCTTCCCCACCCTGCCCCCTTCCCTGCTCCCTCCCCTCCTGGCCCTCCCTGGCTTTGGTGCTCACCTTCCATTCCCCCTTCTTCTTCACCTTCCGGATCACATCGTGCATGATCTCTGCAAGAAAGGGGATGGGGGCAACGGTGAGAGCCCAGTGCACCTCCTGCAGCACCCCAGGGGCTGCACTGGGGGCACCAAACCCCCACCCACGTGCAGGGTCACGCTGAGCCCCGCTCACCCTGTGCCTTAACTGGGGATGAAGGAGGGGATGGGGGTGGTTTTGGAGTCCCCAGGGAGGGGTGGCCACCCCCCACCCCTGTTTTTCTCTCGTGCTTGGCACTCACAGACAGACCCCAGGCTGGTTGGGGGGTCCCTCTGGGGAGCCTGGGGGCCGCCCCACGGGGTTCAGCCCTAATCCAAAGTGCTGGGAAAACAACAGCAGCTTAAGAGCTCCTTTTAGAAACAAGAATCAAGCGGCCTGAGCCTGTTCCTTGTAATCCCTCACAATCCCATTTCACCTCCCGTGGCTGCTGGGCTTATGCAACCAGGCAGGACAGCAGCACCCCTGGAACCCTGGGACCACCCACCCCAAATTCCCCTGCTCCTCCCCAGGCCAGCTCCCTGGGAGATGCAGCTCAGGGACATGAGCAGGTGGCAGTGGGACAACCTTTGGGGTTGGGTTGCAGGAAGGGGGGGTTCAAGCCTTGCCCTGCTGCCAGTGCTGCCCAAACATCTGCTTTGGGGAAGAGAGGTGCCCCCCAAACCCTGAAGTCCCCTCTGGCCCTGGTGTGTGAAGCACTGTCCCTCACAGAGCTGAGCCTGAGGAAAGGAGTCTGTGCCAAGTCCTCACACAGCATTTTTCCCTGGATTTCACCCCTGCAGGGTTTTGCTCTGAGCCCTTGGTCCCAGGGACAGGGATAGAAGTGCCCAATAAAAAGCCAGTTAAGGAATGTCTCCAAATTAGAAAACAGAGGCGGGAGGATGTCACCCTGCCAGCCTCAGCCTTGGGAGCCTTCCCTGTGGGTCAGCCCAAGGGTGCTGGTTCCCTGGGTAAAGCCCAGCAGGGTCCAGAGCTGGCACTGGTGCCAACAGGGATAAAACAGGAGCCTCTGAGTGTTGCTGTCTGTCTGTCCTGCTGCAAAACCTGGAGAAAACCTCGAGAAAACATTCCTACCACTGTACATCCATCACCTTTCCTGCCTAAAGGTGCCTTTAATGAATAAATAATTTAATTAATTAATTAATCTGCCTGCAGGGAGCCCCAGGAGGACACTAGCCTTGCCCTCAGTGTCCTGCTTTCCCTTGGTCACATCCTTTGGCCTCTCCATGGGGAGAGCAGGGCAGCTCCGGGCTGGGAAGAGGGGATGGAGGGTACCTGGGTACCTGAACTGGGCAGGCGAAGCTGCTGTGCCCATGCGTGCTGCCCACCTGCACCCACCAAATGCAGCAGGAATCATCCTCTGTGGGCACGAGCTGGCAGCAAGGGCTGCCCGTGCATCCCAGTGCTGCTCCCTGCTCCTGCCCTGGCAGCAGGGCACAGCTGGGAAGGAGCTGTGCCAGTACAGCCCTGCTCCTCCTGCCATCACTCACTTGGCTCCTGCCCCAGAGCGAGGATGCAGCAACAACAGCGCTGTCTGCAGGGCAGCACCGAGGCTCCATCCCATCCCCTGGATTCCATCCCATCCCATCCCATCCCATCCCATCCCATCCCATCCCATCCCATCCCATCGGCTCCATCCCAGTAAAGCACAGGGGCCATGGTGGGGCACCATGGAAGGGGTCAGCAAAAAGCAGCAGCCAGGAAGAATTCCTGCCTCTGCAATGAAAATCTGGCTGGGGAAGGAAGGACAGGAAGGAAGGACAGAAGGACAGAAGGAGGCTGGGAAGAGCATCCTGTGGCCCGGGCATGGTGTTCCCATGCGGAAAGTGGGCCCAAGGGCACGAGATCCCAAAAAGGGCTCCCAAATTGCTGCCTCAGCCCCCCCGAGCGTGTCCTCGCTGCGGCAGCAGCTGCAGGGGACGTTGTGGCTCTGTGGGAACGCCGTGTCCCTCCTGCACAGGGATGGCTCGGGCTGGAGGGAGGGTGCTTGAGGGGGGGAGCATCTGCCTGGCTGTAAAAAGTGCTGCCACATCCCCAGCCCGACCCCGGAACCAAGATGGGCCTCTCAGAGCAGGAACTGGGCACTTCAAAGGGTAATTTCTCTGAGCTTTGTAGATTTAGGGTGTCAATCCCTAAATCCCTGGTCCCAGGCACTGTCATTCCCTACATTGATGTCCCCTCCTGCCCTGACCATGAGTCAGATCTGACTCCAAATTTTGGCTCTTCCACAGGCTGCCAGAGCCAGCTCAGAGCCCAGGCAGGGTCAGGAAAGATCCACAGAGCATCCTCCAAAGAGCTCTGGGGTCCTCCCAAAGGCACAAACTTGAGCAAAAGCTGGAGACTGGTGTCACACTTAGGGAGATGTGGCCATGAACTTCCCTCTTGGGTGTCCCTGCAGCAGCCATTAAACCCCAGCTTAGGGAAGAGTGCCCTGGACTCCCAGGGGAAATGGGAGGTCCTGAGGTCCCGAGGTCCTCAAGTCACGCCCAGCCCCCTCCCAGAAGTGGTGCTCTCTCACTCCACATCAGCAGGCCAGATGTTGCTGTCCATGTCCTCAAACATCTGGCCAGAGAGAGTTTTTAGGATCTAACATCAGCTGGTGATGCTCACAGCCAAGTTTTTCATCTTGGAGATAAAACCAGGTTTCGGGGCGGGGGGGGAAATCTGTGTGAGTATTTCATCCAGTGCCTCCAACACTTGGCTTGTCTGGACCTACCACGTCACATCTGTTTCCTGCAGGCTGAAAGAATTTCAATGCCAATTCCTCCCATGGGAATACAGACAGCTCTGGATCCTCCCCCAGCATCAGAGCCCATGGACAGGGCAGCACATCTCTGCTGTGAATGGAAAACCCCTAGAGCAGTATGGCCCTAAAAGCACCACCAGGCAGGTGTCCTGCTGGAGAGCCAGCCCACCACCTGCAGCCAGGCTCGTTCTCAGGGTGACACACGGCATGGACGTGACCCCTGTATCATTTCCAAGCAGGTGACACGCTGGCCTAGTAGGACTTGAGCCCATCCATCCCTCCAAGAGGCTTATCCCACGTTGTTACACCCTGGCCTTCCCCCAGCCCTGCCTTGGGCAGGGACACAGGGCCAGCCCCACTGTCCCGCTGGAGCTGGGGAAGGAGGGAGCATCCCTGCCACGCCAACAGAGCTGTGTCCCCAAAAAATGGACCCATTTTGGGGTTCCCCAAGAGATGAACCCTTTTTATGATGCCCCAAGAGATGAACACATTTTGGAGTTCTCCAAGAGATGGACCCATTTTGGAGTTCTCCAAGAGATGGACCCATTTTGGGATTCCCCAAGAGATGGACCATTTTGGGATGCCCCAAGAGATGGACCAATTTAGGGGTTCCCCAAGAGATGGACCCACTTTGGGGTTCCCCAAGCCCATTATCCTGCTCCAGAACAAGCCTGGAAGCTGATGAGCAGCCCTGACCTGCCCTGGTGGGCCTGCTGAAGCCTTGTCCTGGCCACCAGGCCACGCTGGACACCAGGCTGGGGATGCTGCAGCAGGGACGCTCCAGCTGCAGTGCTGACCCCAGTGCCAGCAGCCATGGCCAAGCCCTTCCCTCCTGGAAATTCCTGCTGCTCAGAAATGCTCCTTCACCGCCACATCCCGGGACCTCACCGGTGGCCTGAAGTGGCACAGGGAGATGGAGCTGCTTTATGGATGGGCACAAATTGAGCTTTTCACTCTCCTGTGTCTCGGGATCCCAAATTCCCGGGCAGCTCTGGAGAGCTGGATCACAGAAATCCACGGCGAGGTTTGCTGGAGTCCCACTTCTCCTAAAAAGCTGTCAGGCTGCATCTCCCAGACAGACACGTTTGGCTTTGGGTTGGCCTGGCAACTGCATTTGTGCTGGTTCATTAACTAATTGCTCAAGCCAGTGTGAATGTTGCACTGATCCAAGCACGGCGTGGAGCACGTCCCCACCTCCAAACAGCCCCAGGTGGGGCTCTGCAGGTGCCATCCCAAATCAAACAGGCAGCACGGACCTGAGGGTGGCAGGAATGGCCCTCCACGGCCACCAGCACCACCCAGCACACGGACATCACTGCGAGGAGACAAAGCCCAGCTGATGTTCCTCAGCACGGCTAAGAACCATCCAGGGACGACCTGAGCCTGGCCACTGCTGTGCCCAAATCCCAAACAAGTCTCAAACACCTCCCCTCCAGCAGCCCAAGTCCTGAACACGTGTTTTTCCCACTGGATTATGCCCAGCTGGAAGCCCTCAGCCTTCCTGGAGGACACATTTCTCACCCAGGAACCCAGGGATTAATCCCAGCCATTGGGGTAACCTGTGTTTAATTCCTCCTTTTCCTGTTTGCAATGCTCTCATGAAGGATATCCACATTTATCCCTGCTGGGCAAAGCCTTGGGAGAGCTGCACAGCCTAGGGAGGAGGAGGATGGAGACCTGGAGCTCTTGAACTCTGCAGAAGTTGAGTAACACAACCAGAAGTGAAAAAGGGAAATGAAATGCATGCTCACACCCATGAGCCCTCTGAGTGCCCTGGAGAAACAGAGGGAAATTCAGGAGGTTTTCACTGCGGGATCAGGCACAGGGTGATGGCTGGGGTGTCCTGCAGGGACAGGAGCTGAACTGTGGTGATCCTTGTGGGTCCCTTCCAGCTCAGGATATTCTGTGCTAACTCCAGACAATTTCCTTGGGTCTGCACAAGGATCTGGGAGCTGAGCAGAGTTTCCCAGTTTGGGTACAATCAATGACCCACAGCCCTTCAGGTCCCTGCTGAAGGCACCACTCTTCACCAACACTTGTCCTCTTGCTCCAGATGTTTCCATCCCCAGCAGATGTTGTCCCTGGCTGTGGTGCTTCAGTGCCCAGAGGTGTCCTGCAGCAGGACAGCACTCACACGGTGTGACAGTGTCCCTGAGGGGAGGTGACCCTCACATTCCTACATGTGACCACAACCTCCTGAGCTCCTTCTTCTCTGCCTTGAACCAAAACGGAGGAAAACACCAACAAATTGTGCTTCTTTGGTGGGAATCCAGGCTGGGCTGGTCTCCTGTCCCTCAGGGACACCAGGACAGGCTGGAGGGCAGCTGGCACGTGCCTGAGTGGTCCTTGCTGCTCCCTGATCCAAGGCCAAACCGTCTGATGGGCTCCACAAAAGACCCTCTAGCAGAGGTGGCCACAGGTGTGTGCACATTCCCAGGTTCTCTCACATCCTGGGGGATGTGGGAGCCCACGGATTAAAGCACCTTCAGCCCTGCTCTATTTTTGCACTCTCCAGAGTCAAGCTCCTTCCCCGCACTGTGAGTCGGAGGGAGCAGCATCTGCTCCTCAGCGTGAGACCAAAAGCCCTGTGATGGTGATGATCCTCCTTTGGAAAGTGTTGATTCTGTGGGAAGAAGGAAGGAATCTCTCCTGGGACACTTTCTCCAAGAGGTGCAGAGGAATCAGACACAGACCTTACTTTTCTTTTTTTTTCAGAAAGGAAAGAGTCGAAATCCTCTCCATTGGTGGCTTTTTTAACCTTCTTGCACATGCAGACACTGGTGAGAGGATGCAGTCCTGCCAAATTGAGGTTTGTCACTCTTGGTCACCTTCCATGGTCACATATGGGCAGGAGTTTCTCAGCCCCTGGTGCAGACTGTGGTCTGGAGATTGAAATTGTTCTGCAATGCCTGAGATGGTGAAAGCTGAATTTTACAAGGATTTTTTTCAACCTTTTCCAACTTCAAGCCAACACCGGAGGTGCGACACAGCGTGGTGACAGAGCCAGAGCCCAGCTTTGCCCGATCCTGCACCCACACACCAGGCTGGTGGCACCACGGGGGCTCCTGGAACATGGAAATTGGGAGGATGGGCTGCTCAGGGAGCCACTGGATTCAGGGTCTGCTCCCACCCGTGGTGGGGACAGGGTGCAGACACCTCCTGCTCCTCACCCACCCACTTCTGCAGCAGGCTGAGGTCGCAGCTGAGCCCTGTGCAGGCAAGAGGATGCCATGGGCAGCCCTCCAATGGTCCCCATGCCCTTTGCTGCCTCCTCTTCCTCTCTGCCTGGCACAGCCCTTGGCAAGCCTAGCATGGGCAGCACACCAGCCATGTCCCCTGGGCACTGAGACAGGCTCAGAACATCCTCCACGAGCATCATCTGACCCTCCAAGGCTCCCTGTGCCCAGCAGGGGCTGGTGGCAGCTGCAAGGTGCCCCAAACAGCCGGGCTGAGTCAGGTACCAGCAGGTCCCCAGGCTGTGCCCTGGGCTGGAAGCAGCCCCAGCCCTGCCCTTGCAGGTGCAGCACAACCCAAGCCTGAGTCCCTGAGTCATCCCCAGGCAGGGGTGGACCCTGGAGAGGCCCAGCTGGGGACATGGAGCGACACTGGGCAGTGTCAGACCGTGTCCAGGCAGGATTTGGCCGTGGGGCTCCTGGGCATGGCCCTGGCAGGAGGCACCGGGCACAGGTCAGCTCTGGGGGAGGCTGTGCAGGTGAGGCTGCTCCGTGGGAGGATCTCCTGCTGGCCGGGGGGAAAGGTGTTTCCTTGCTGTCTCTGCAAAGTGCTTCCTTATCCCAGGGCTCCTCCGCCTCTCCCACCCGCCCGTGACAGCACCAGGAGCAAAAGGAGCCTTTGGGGAGGTTGAAGGGCTGCAGGGTTTTTGGATCCACCATGGAATCACATCCCTATGCTCCAGCTGCATGTCCTGCTGTCCTGTGCCAGCCCAGCATGGTGGCAGGCGCTGCACAGGTGTCACCCCTGCAGCAGGGCCCGTCTCTCCTGGCTGCTGACAGTTCAGTGAAGTAAAACCAGCCTCCTCCTCCTCCCCACTGCAGGCTGCTGCAGGAGAGCCACCACTGGGCTGGGCAGGGGAAGCTCAGGGAAGGTGGCCCCGAGAAGATCCAAGGGGCATGAGAGGATGGATGTCCGTGCAATTAGGAGTCAGGTGAACATTTGGGGATGGTGTCCATGCAGCTGGGGCTCAGGTGAACATTTGGGGATGATGTCTGAGCAGTTGGGGGGCAGGTGAAGATTTGGGGATGGGTGTCCATGCAGTTGGGGGTCAGGTGAAGATTTGGGGATGGTGTCCATGCAGCTGGGGGTCAGGTGAACATTTGGGGATATGTCTGAGCAGTTGGGGGTCAGGTGAAGATTTGGGGATGGGTGTCCTCAGAGCTGCCACTCTCAGGTGAGATTTTCCCAACCAGCTCCAGGGCAGAGAGGCCAGCTCTCCCTGCGAAGGGACAGAGACACAGCAGGAGGACCTGGTCCTCAGGCATCACCTCTGGGGACAAGCACACTCAGCTCCAACCCTGTCCAGACAACAGCGAGTCCAGGATGATGCAGTCACCATCGCTGGACACCTCGGGAAGGCACAGGGACAGCCCCCAGCACACCCCCACAGCTCTGGGGGGTGACAATCTGCTTCTGCCCTTCTCCTCCTGCAGCCCTGGCCCACTTCTCCCTCTGCCCACCCCCTCCCACCTCTTCAGAGGCCTCCAAACCCCGTCTTGTTATGGCACCAGCTGGTCAGAGGAATAATCCAGGTCTGGAGAGAAGCCAGGGCAGAATGCAGCTCGGGGGGGGGGCTGGCGGAGCGAGCCATGGCAACGCGGCAGCATCCTCCCCATCCATCCATCCCTCCTTCCCTTCCTCCTGGAGAAGGAGCCCACAGGAGATGTCCTGCCTCGGGTCAGCCCCAGCCTTGGCCCTCTTGCTCCTCGGGAGCAAACATCTCCTGCAGGAAAACCTCCGGGGAGTGCCAGGCTGGCGCATCCCAGGAAATCTCGTGCCAGTGCCCGGGGACAGGGGTCTGGGGACCCTGCAGGCTGCTCCCAACTCGGGGGGAGCAGCTCCGCCTGGAACAGCCCCCCAAGGCAGGCTGATGCACCAAGCGCAGGAGCTCCCCGTGGGGTGCTGAGGAGCACCCCGATCCCCGCGGGGACCCCAGGGTGCCCCCCCGGGTGCCACCCCTCTCTGCTCTGCAGCATTCTGCCTGCACAAAGCCTGCTCCCCCCTCGCAGCCACCCACGCGTCCCCGCCAGCCCGGCTCCGGCGCTGCTGCCCGGCTCCACATTATCATTTTCAGTCGGGAATGATGTTTTTCAGGGAAAGAACGGAGCGGTTTGTCACTAAACCCTGAAGGGGAGGATTAAGTCAGATTTCCCTGATGCTGCCTGGAACCTCTCTCTGTGTGTGTCTGTGCTCTCTCCCAGCCCATTCCGGCGCAGAGACAATGAATGAAAATAAGGGACACGCAGTGGCGCTGGTCTCTGTCCCCTCTCCGGCGAGGGCACCGCATGTGGCCCCGCCAGGGGCTCCGTGGGCGGCGGGTCCGACCCCCCCTTCCCGCATCCCACCGCGCTGGGGGCAGCCCCTGCCCCCCCAAATAAAGCCCAGCAAAGCCCCAGGGGCATCCCCCCTCCCCAGCGCTGATCCTGCAGCACACGCACACCCCGGGACATTTCCCTGCCTCTCTCCGTCTATTTTGGGCTCTGTCCCCGATGCAGCAGCCCGGGCTGGGCGGGGGGATGGCCCCATCCCCGCGGAGGTGACAGCGGGAAGGCGGCAGGGCCACGGATCCACGGGGATCCCCCCGGTTTCCCCCCCTCGCCATCACCACCCACCCGATCACACCACCGGCCCCGGCCGCGCCATCTGCAGCGGGCGCGGGAGGGCGGGGGATGGCCACGGGCACGGCTGGCACGCCAAAAGCAGCCCCAAAATCATCGAAAAACCAAAAAAAAAACACCAAGATCCGGCCGCGGCCGGCCACGGTGCCACGGAAATAAACCCTGCGAGAGGCGGGGAGGAGGAGGAGGAGGAGGAGGAAGGCTCATGGCTGCGGGGGGAAGTTCCCACCGGTTCCTGCCCTTTCATTTTCTTTTTTTTTTTTTTTAATAATGCGGAGTTTTTTTCGCCTTAATTTCGCCCCTGGGAAAGGAGCGCCCCTCCTTCCTCGTCCAGCCTCGGGTGTTTTTGGAGAACAACCCCCCCCCACTTCGTTTCCCCCCGGGAAAATATCGCCTTGCAACAGCCGGGAAGGAGGAAGCGGAGCCGGGGACGGTCGTGTCGTGCCCCCGCCCGCGGCTCCCGGGAATATTCCCGGCCGGGAATAGCGCGGGGGAGCGGGACCCCCGCGGGCAAGGGATGCCCGGGGAGGGGGGGACACACGCAGGGGCAGCCCCGGATTGCGGGAGCAAAGGCACACCCGGGAAATAATAATAATAATAGGAATAATCATAATAACAACAATAATGCAATAAACCCCAGCGTTTGAGCGGGATTTGCTGCAGACAAAGCGGGAGGGCCCGGCCTGGCACTGCGCTGGGGGAGGGTTTGGGGGGTCTGCACCCCTCTGTGCCCCCCCTCGGGGCTCAGCCTCCCGTGGGGGGGAGGCCCCTGGGCCCTTTCGGGGATTGGGGGCCACGGGGGTCGAGGGGGGATAAAACCGAGGGGGGCTCGAGCGTCTCTGGCTTCCTTTTCCTCCCCCCCCGCTTTTCCACCGTCGCCCCGTCACCAATCCCCCACCCCCCCGCCCCCAGCACTGCAGAAAAACCCCAAACAGCCGGAAAAATTCAACAAATATACCCCGGAAGGTGACAGCACCGCCGAGCCCCCCCAGCCCACAACGCCCGCGTGTCCCCACGGGGGTGTCCCGTGTCGCCGTGTGCCCCCCGAGGGTCCGTATTGCGCATCCGCAGCATCCCCCCCGCCCCGGCCGGGGCAGCCCGGCCGCTCCGACCCCCGCCCCCGCGGCTGCCCCGCGCTGCCCCCCGCCCCCCGAGCCCGCGGGGGGGCGCGGATCTTACTCTCTCCCACCACAGCCTTGAGTCCGATGGGGGCCATGGCTCCGTGCCGGGGGGGGCCGCGGCTGGGGGGGGTTCAGGGGGGCACCCAGGGGCGCGCACGGCCGGGCGAGGCTGCGGGTGGCGGCGCAGGGATGCGGAGGGCGGAGGGAAGAGGGAGGAGGACGGGGGGGCTCGGGGGGGCGCGGGGGGGGCGGTGCGGCGCGCTCAGCTGACCGGGGCGGGGCTTGGGGACTGCGTCATCGGCCACGCCCCGGCCACGCCCAGACAGGGCCACGCCCCGCGCCGCAGCGCAGCGTCCGCCGGCAGCGCCCCCTGGCAGGCGGGACCCGGTACTGCAGCGGTGGCACCCGCGCGCGGCAGCGCCGCGGACACGGGGACAGGAACGGACAGGGGGACACAGGGACAGGGGGACACAGGGACAGGGGGACACAGGGACAGGGGGACAGGAACGGACAGGGGGACACAGGGACAGGGGGACACAGGGACAGGGGGACAGGAACGGACAGGGGGACACAGGGACAGGGGGACACAGGGACAGGGGGACACAGGGACAGGGGGGGATAGGAACGGACAGGGGGACACGCAGGGACAGGGGGACACGAATGGACGGGGGGGACACACAGGGACAGGGGGACACAGGCACAGGGGGGACACAGGGATAGAGGGACACAGGGACAGGGGGACACGAACGGACAGAGGGGGACAGGAACGGACCGGGGGGACACACAGGGACAGGGGGCACACAGGGATGGGGGACATGAACAGACACGGGGATGAGAACGGACAGGGGGACACGAACGGACACAGGGACACACAGGGACACACACGGACACGGGGACACGAACGGACCCTCCACAACCGGAGTCACCCACGGGCACACACCCAGCACGCCCCGCAACCAGAATTAACACAGACACACCCCCAGCAGCCCCCCACATCCGAAGTCGCCCCTGCGCCCAGCATCACCCGCACACCCCCAGCATCACCCACAGACGTGCACCCGGTATCCCCCGCAGCCAGCATCCCCCCCGCGCCCCGCACACCCCCCTTCTGTGCCCCAGGGCTCAGCTCTGTCACCAAAGCTCTGCCAAAGCCAAGCGTTGCCCCCCACCCCATGGTGGGGCTGGGGGGAACCTGCCCCTCCCGCCCTGGGGCTGCAGTGGGGAGGGGTCCCTGGGGTCAGTCGGGTTTATTTCCCTGTAAAACCTCAGGGGGGATCAGTCACCCCGTGGCTGGGCACGGCACGGGGGGGATCAGTCACCCCCTCCACGCTGGGCTGTAAATCTGCGGGCAAAGGCTGTGTGCTCACCCCGCACCCGGCACAGCACCCCATGAGCTTTCCCTCCGGGCTGGCTGCCAGGGCTGCCAGACTCTGTGTCTGGCTCCCAGGGCTGTGCCCAGGGGATTTGGGTGCTTCTGTGCTTCCCTTTCTGAGCCCGGGCTGCGTGTGAAGGGGGGAAATGGGAAAGGAGGTGGGGAATGGCACGGTGCTAGCACAGAGCCGGAGCAAATGGCAGCGATCCAGAGGCAGGCTGTGCCCGCAGGTGTGTGCACATGGATGTATTTCCATGTCTGAATGCGTGGCCATTGAGAGGTTCACCCTGTCACCCAGTGCCTGGGGACACGGGACAGCAAAGGAGCGCCCGGAGGGACAGCAGAGTGACAACGGCCTGTGCTCCATCCAGCTCCAGCAGCCCCAGGCCAGGCAGCCGCCAGTCCCAATCCTTTGCTACAAAACCTGCTCTCCTCGATGCTTCCTTAAAAATAATCCCGAGCTGGGTTTGTCAGAGCAGCGGACTCGGTGCCAAGCGCAGGCTATAAATACCAGCAGGCTATTTAGGAGTGAGGTATTTATACTGCTGCTCCATCTCCCTGTCAGTCTGCCCAGGGAGGCCGAGCATCACTTGTCTGCAGGAAAAGCCCCAGCACCTGTCGGGAGCTGCAGAAGAGCTGGACCCGGCTGGAGGGGTCCCCAGGGTGTGTCCCCTTGCCCTTGGGGACAGTCGGCTCCCTGGCAGCCCAGTGGTTCTCCTGCATCCATCACACCTGGTAGAAAATATAAATAAGGAAAGAGTATGTGGGAAATCTAGGACTTTGGAATAACTGGTTTTTTGTTTATATTACACACACTTTTATAGATCTTGCAAACTGCTAAGTATACACTTCTTGATTGGTGTTTTTGTCTTGCTCTCTTGTTTTCTGTTTCTATTTCTTAGGATCTGTGACTGGTTATAGTTTAGGTGTTTCATAGCCTTCTGCTATTTAGTTCTTGTGATCTTGGCATTTGGCTTCTTCGTTCTTATTTTAGTTTATGTTTTAGGAACTTTGATGAATTCTACAGTATTTTGGGGAAATTCTGATAGAACAGTTACAGACGGTATGGCTGCCGCACACTGAGGCTTAGGTTGTTCAGATACATTGCTGCAAGAGTGGCATTTGTCTCACTGGAAAAATTGGGAACCAAGCTGCCCCCTCCACAGCTGCCTGGGGAAGGTGTCAGGCTGGGGATGGAGGCTTTGGAGGGGAAAGCTGGGAGGGCAGGGATGGGAACATCCTCCCCGTGGTGGGTGGAGAGGGCTGTGTGGGAATGATAGTCGGGAGAACCTTCCTGACAGCACAGCTCGAACTTGGGCAGCGCCCATGCTGACATCCAGGACCCTGCTGGCCCCAGATCCCACTCCAGGGCATTTGCTGCAGTGCAAAATGCATCAGAATTCCTCCGAGCAGGGACTAGGGGCTGGTTTGGGACCCCCAGAAGCCTTTCCCTGCTCGGGGGCATGGGGGTGAGGAGCCAGGGATGGACACCCCCAGCACTGCCGGGAAGGGAAGGGAAGGGAAGGGAAGGGAAGGGAAGGGAAGGGAAGGGAAGGGAAGGGAAGGGAAGGGAAGGGAAGGGAAGGGAAGGGAAGGGAAGGGAAGGGAAGGGAAGGGAAGGGAAGGGAAGGGAAGGGAAGGGAAGGGAAGGGAAGGGAAGGGAAGGGAAGGAGCCTTTCCCCCTTTCCACACACAGGGCTGGGAAGAAGCATCAGAGTGGCTGGGGGGAGGTGGTGGCTGCTCCCCTCACTCCATCCTGTGCTGTTTTTGGAATCATGGAAATTGGGCTGGCCAGGTCAGGCAACTGGGCCCTCCACCAGTGGCTGTTGGTGTGGGATGGAACTCTGGGAAGTAACAAGGAGCTGGGAGGCCAGAGGAGGGACTGGTCTTGGGGTCAGAGCTGCTCCGTCTGGTTTTCCTGACAGACAAGTGTAAGGATGTCTGTGGTACCAAGGGGAAGTTGATGTCAGAGATGCCTCCCCCAGCAGCCTTGGGGCCACATCCTGATCCCTCCCTCCTGGTCCTCTCCTAAGGAGTTTAGGCCAGGAGGCCTCGCTCTGGGCTCTTTCACCCCCAAAAATCCAGTTAAAAAGTGTTAAGATGCTGGACATGTGTTTATCTGGCAGAAATGGGGGTGCCCCACAATCTTCTGAGCCCTGGGGCTGAAGGGGGAAACACTGGCAGCTCCTGCTGATCTGCTGACCATCTTCCCTGGGGGCTCCCCCGGAATATTTGGGATTTTAGGGCACCGTGGGAGGGTGTGAGAGTATCCAGTATGTGCTGGGGAATGCATCCATGGTCTGGGGATGTGGGATGGGGAGGCACTTCCACCCCCGCTGAGTGGGCCAGAGGCAATGCTGGCTGTTGAATGCCTGGCCCCGGGGCTGGGAACGTGTCCCAGGGGAAGGTGCTTGTAGGGACAGCAAGGGCACAGTGTCACCCGTTGTTCCTGTCCCCATGAGCTGCCTGGGGCTCAGCTGCTCGGGGTTAATCATCTCCAGGAGCCCGGTGTTTGGGTGTTTGTGCTGGGGGCAGTGCGGGCTGGGGGCTGGGCAGGCCCTGCTCTGGTGCAGGCAGGGCCAGCCTGGTGCTTTGGGTTTTCCCCGTTTCCAGCTGTTCAGCATTGCTCAAACATGGAATTTTTCCTTTCCCCGGTGCAGATGCCAGAGCTGTGACCCAGCACCAGCCCTGCACCTGCCCAGGGTTTGGCAGTGGGGCAGAAAACCCCAATAAAAACCCCAATATAAAACTCTAGCACAGCTAGGAGCAGAGCCAGGGCCACATCCATGCCATGCCAGTGCCCATGCCCATTCCCTGTGCTCATCCCAGTGCCCAGGCTGTCCTGCCTGTGCCTGTCCCATGTCCCGTGTCCTGTGTCCCATGTCCCATGCCATGCCAGTGCCTCTCCCATCTCCCATGTTCCATGTCCCATGTCCCATGGTGTCCCATGTCCCATGCCATGCCAGTGCCTGTCCCATGTGCCATGTGCCATGTGCCAGTGCCTGTCCCATGTGCCATGCCATGCCATGCCATGCCAGTGTATGTCCCATGTCCCCTGTCCCGGTGCCACGCCGGTGCCAATGTCGCCAGTCTGTCGCACCCTCCGCAGGCTGCACCGAGCCGATCCCGGCTCCCTGCCAACGCCTGGCTGGCGGCCACCAGTTATCCCAGTGCCGACCAGCAGAGGGGAATGCTGGTCCGCAGGAGCCTCCTTCCTCCTCCTCCTCCTCCTCCTCCCCCCGTGCCCTCCGCTCCGCGGGCTGCGCCCCCCGGCCCCGCCGGCCTCTCCCTGCCCCGGGGCACTGGTGGGCGATGGGTGCTCACCCACCGGGGGACAGGGTGAGGTGACAGCCCCGCCCCTGTGCTGCCTGTCACAGCCCCCTGGCTCCGGCTTGGGGGTTTTGCGGATCCCCAGGTGCCCCTCAGTCAGTGTCACCCCTGTGCTCAGAGCCCCGTGCCCGGGCTGGAGCTGGGGCTGGAGCTGATGGATCCCGCTCAGAGCCCCGTGCCCGGGCTGGAGCTGATGGATCCCGCTCAGAGCTCCCTGCCCGGGCTGGAGCTGGGGCTGGAGCTGATGGATCCCGCTCAGAGCCCCGTGCCCGGGCTGGAGCTGGGGCTGGAGCTGATGGATCCCGCTCAGAGCCCCGTGCCCGGGCTGGAGCTGATGGATCCCGCTCAGAGCTCCCTGCCCGGGCTGGAGCTGGGGCTGGAGCTGATGGATCCTGCTCAGAGCTCCCTGCCCGGGCTGGAGCTGGGGCTGGAGCTGGTGGATGCACCCTGATTCAGCAGAAGCCGCTCGAGGCGGGCCTGATTCAGCAGTGTTTAATGACGCTGTTATCGGAGCGCAGCGCTGGAGTCAGCAGCGGGACCGAGGGTGCAGCAGCCCACGGGCACGGCATCACCGCTCGCGGCGCTGGGCAGAGCTGCCCTCGCCTTAATCAGCACTGCAAAGTTTTATTGCTGCAATTACGCTGCTGTTAATTGCACCGAGAGCAGTTCTGGGGAAGGCGAGCAGCCCCCGGCGCAGGAGGGCTCCTCCACCCCCTTCTCTGCCGGCTGCTTCTCCCTCCTGCCCGGCCTGGGCTGGCTCGGGCCCCAGGGCACAGCGGGTCCCTTAACCAGGACACGCCCTAGGCACCTCAGAGGTGACCCCAGGTAGGTTTCCACCCCCTACCCTGTGGACGGGGACCTGAGCCCAGCTGCGAGGGACACCCCGACCTCCCCTTGGCTGCAGCTCCTGCCCTCAAGCCCCCCCCCACACCCCCTCCCCCCGGCTCTTCCCCCACCGCGATCGGGTTTCCCGGTGATCTGGTGAGGTGGAAATAGATCCCTGTGCCAGGGTCATTGAGAGTGGAAGGAAAACTCCACTGATTGCTCCTGGTGTCGGTGAGAGGGAAATAAACATTTACTGGGCTGGAGATTTATCCTGCAGTGCTCAGCGGCTGCAGGAATCCTGCAGGATTCTGGAGCTGGGGAGTGGCTGGGAACAGCCTGTTCTGGGCGCTCGGCAGGTGCATCCACCACCTCTGCTGCTGAGAGGTCAGGCTCTGCACCGTGCTAATGACCTCATGGAAAATCCAACGGGAGCAGGGTGGGATGATCCCCCCACAAGCACCGAATCCAGAGGGATCAGCTGAGGGACAGGAGGGCAGGGAGCTGAGCACACAGCCCCTGTCAGGCTTGCTTTGACTGCTGTGAGCAGAAAAAAATACCCCACATAACCAACTTTTTAAAAAAATGCTTTGTCACGGCCATGGACTGTGGCATGAGAATCATCCAGAAGTGCTGGGAGGGTGAAGGACAGGTATGGAACACTTTGCTCATCATGATGGACTAATGCACTGAAGGCTTTGAAGGCTTTAATAATTTGGAAACTACTTCACCTCGCTGCTGCCATCTCCACCTTCACAGGAGCTGCCTGAAATCACGAGAGTGTTTATTCTCCTCGGCTGTATTCACAGGGAAATCCTTCATTTCCAAGCTGGGGTAGATAATTCATCAGCTCTAGGCAGATAAGCATTATTTCCATCTCTTCAGTGAGATGTAATTAGCTGACATGATTAGACTTTATCAGGCTGCAATTCTGTACAACTCCAACAGTGCACAGCCTCTGATGGGAGGGACATCTGTGCTGGGTCCCTCGGAGCCCCAGCACATGGGACAGGCCCAGGACAGGGTGTGACAAAGCCATTTGAGCATCACTTGTGCTGCTGGAACTGGTGGTTTGTTTTCCTGAATCCAGGGGCTTTACCTGGAGCCTTTGCAGAGGGATACGGGGAAGCAGAGCAGGGAGTTGGGAGCTGAGCCTGCAAAAGGGGACGGATTTAAAGATGGATTTAAATCCTCAGGAAGGATGGAGCCAGGAGGGGAGGCAGGAGGGCAGTGGGGGGCTGTGTCTGCACCCCTTGTGCTCAGCAGAACAGGCTTAGTGCCTGAGCAGGGCCAGGCTGGGCTCCCAGAAACTGCATCTGGAGAGGAAGGACAAACCATTCCTATCCCCATCCCCATCCCAACCCCATCCCCACCCCCATTTCAACTCCATCCCCAGCCCATCCTCCTCAGACACCCATCAGGCTGGCAGGGATGGAGGAAACCCTGACCAGGAGCATGGAGACAATCCCCTCTGCACGTGACCATGTGGGTATGCACCAAAATGTCCTGCAGGGGAAGGACAAACCATTCCCATCCCCAGCCCCATCCCCATCCCCATCCTCATCATCCTGGGGCAGCCACTCAGCTGTTGGGGATGGAGGAAACCCTGACCAGGAGCACGTTGGGGACAATCCCCTCTGCACGTGACCCTGTGGGAACCTGCTGAGTTTTGAGCTCCCAAATGTCTCCAGTCACAACAAAACCCTTCAAACAACTTCTTTACTTTCCTGTCCCAAGCTTTAGCAGCTGAGCCTGTCTCTGGCTGCCAGCCTGTGCCAAAAGCTCCCTTTGTCTCACCACGTGGCGCTGTCTGACGGTGCCAGGACATCGTGCCCATCCTCAGGTGGTTTTGGGAGCCCCAAAAGCAGCCTGTGTGTCTGTGTGACAGCCTCCAGGCTATTTCTGTGTGCCACAAACATCCCCTTCCTGTTTGCAAATCAACAATGTCAATGCTGTCTATTTTTTACCTCTTCATTCAGGTTTTATTTTTTTTATTTAAGAAACACACCAGTGGGCAAAAGAGGCGGTGATGACTCAGTGCTTTGGTGCTTGTGTGGATTAATTTTTCAAAAATAAGGCTTTAAAACCATTTACTTGGTTTATTTAGCAGGATTCTGTGTGCACTGCCTAAATCATATTCCATGCATTGCTTTTTTGGAAGGGATGAAGCTTGGTTTCTAATAATGAAGTTATTTACATGGATAGATATTACCATTTCTTTTCAGTTTGAAGGGGGTGGATGCATTTTCATTGCCTCTTAAATACCATCACCTCACTAAGACAGAATTTCAAATTAATTCACAGCCAGACTTCTCAGGGATCAGCAGTGGGGAAATTGTTTAAAAGCCTCCAGTAGAACGATTTTCTATTTCTTGGGGATCAACAGTGGGAAAAGTGTTTAAAAGCCTCCAGTGGAACGATTTTCTATTTTTCTATTCCTCTAAAAATGAGATTTTGCTGCAGATAAATTTCCCACGAGAATCCCTTGATACCAGCAGCATTCTGGCCAGGCAAACAAACTGCAAACAAGCCCCGTGCTAAGGGTAAACCTTCTTATGGGGCATCTCAGGGAAAAAAAAAAGGGAAATATTCCAGCTTTGGAATTATTTTCCCATTTGAAATGAGTCGGAGGGGTGAGAAGAATATCAGGATGGAAAAGGTTGAGGCACTGTGGGCATTCCTGGGGGGAGAGGGTGCTGGGACAAATGCAGCTGGCATCTGGGCGCCACTCGACGTCCTGATGTTTTTTGGCCACGTGGGGAGTGTTCGGCTTGGGCAGAGCGTGGCACGGGCGGACCCGCATCCCTGCCCAAAAAGGAGGATTCTTGGCTCCAGGGTGGCATCCCCCTGGCACGGCGAGGGGGCAGGACCCGCTGGCGTCCCCCGGGGTGGTGGCAGCGCGGCAGGGCAGGGCTGGCGGTGGCAGCAGGCGGGGAGGGGTGCGCGCATCCTGCCGCCCCCTGCCCAGCCCCGCGGCGGCCACGGGCAGCTATTTCAGGAGGATAAACAGGATGCCTCGCTCCCAGCCCGGCCACTTCCAACCCTCCCTCCCACCGCTCCCGGGTAAACAAGGCCAGCCCAGGAAAAGCCTCCCGGAGCCGCTTCCACGCTGGCTGCCGCACACCGAGCCAAGCAGCTGAGCCGAGCTTCGCCCGGCCCAGCCCCGGCTTCCAGAGGTCTGGAAGCATCCAGGGACCCAGAGCGATCCCAAGGCGTGCATCCACCTCGGCAGCGACTCCCCGGAGCCGCCCTGCAGCTGGGAACAGCTTGAACTTTCTGGTCACGCCACCACGTCCTCCTTCCTCCTCCTCCTCCTCTTCCTCTCTCGGTCACACCCCGAGCTGCTGGCGGTGCCCAGGCTCTGGGAATGACGGCGGCGAGGCCTTTCCTCCCCGCGGATCGTGCCCAGGCAGCGCCGCGGCATCCTGCGAGGGCTGTTTCCGCCTGTTGCGCTTGGGAAAGGAGCCTCAGCAGCAGCAGGAGGAAGGAGGAGCTTTTCCAGCGCTTCCTCCAGCTCCGCGGCTCCAGCTGCTTCCTCCCCGGCTGTGTCCGAGGAGACTTCGCACGATCGCTGGCACATTCCCGGTTTCAGTGTCCCACTCTGAGTGTGCTCCCCGGCTCACCCGGGAGATGCCAGCCCCCGTCCCGGGACAGCCGAAACCTGTGGCCGGGGCGGGTTTTAAATCACCTCAAGCATTCCCATCCCCTTCTCCCCCGGGCTGGGCAGGGCGAGGGGCCCTCGCTGTGCCCGCTGCCCGCCGGCTCCCACGCCCGCTCTCCCGTTTGGCACCAAGGTCAAGGCTGGCGGCTGCGGGGCGTGGGCGCAGGTAGGACGGAGCCCGGGTGTCGCAATGCCGGGCTGGAGCAGCGCGGTGCCAGCACGGAGCCGGTTTTGCCGCTGGGAGTGCGGGGAGACGGCGGGCACTGCCCAGCTCCCGGCCGGGGGGCACGGCCCCTCCTCCATCCTGCCCATCCCCCCCCGGCAATTAGCGCGGCTAATTACCCGGCGGGGGGACACTCGCAGCCTCTCCCCGAGGCCGGGGGCGGCGGGCGGGACGCGGGGCGGTGCGGGAGGAGTGGCCGGGGGGGGCCGTGGGGCGCCGTGCTGCCGGGCCGCCCCGAGCTCTGCCTTCTTCCTCCTCCTCCTCCTCCTCCTCCTCCCTCTTCCCTCCTCCTCCTGCCGCTCCTCCCGCCGCCCGGCCCGGCCCGGCTCCGCTCGCCATGGGAGATGTGGTCTCCACGCACCTGGACGAGGGTCGCCGCCAGCACATCGCGGGTGAGCCCCCGGCGCGCCCCCCGCTCCGCTCATCCCGGGGAGATCCCCGGGATCTCCCCATCTCTCCTTCAATCCCTTTGGGAACCCCCCCGCTCAGTCTTCCCGGGACCCCCACGCCTGCTCTTCGCCTCTCTCTCGCTCTTCAAACTTTTTAATTTTTAGTTTCCCCGTGGTTTTGCCTCGGCACAGCTCGGGGGGGTACCCGAGGCGCCCGTGTGCCTCCCGAATGAAAGGCTGCGTTGTGCCGGGGGTGTTTGTGTTGGCAGCGGGGCTCGGGGACCCCTCGGGCTGCGGGGAGGTGAGAGGGGAGTTGGGCTCCAGGGGGATGCTGGAAGCGCAGGGACACCGCTGTCAGCACGGGCACTGCTGGCGCTGGCTGGCAGATGAGTCTCATCCCCCTTCACAGCGCTGGGAGATCCTTAGGAAACCCCCCTCAGAGGCTCTGGGGCGGAGGGAAGCGCCGCCTGCACCCCTGGCTGGCTCCAGGCAGGACACAGCAGTGCCCCCGCCAGCTCCGCGGGACGGGCAGGGTGACAATGTGGTCATTGAGAGCCCGTGTGTCCCGGGGCGGCAGCGCCGCGCCCCCGGCTCAGGATGTCTGCCCAGAGCTGCCCGCGACCCGCGGAACGCGGGCTGACGGCTCTGCTCGGGCACGGATCGTGTGAAGCCGTGGCTGGGGGCTCAGCGCTGCTATCTGGGGTCTGTGGTGACACGTCTGACCCCTCTAAGTGGGGTCACCCCCCCCGTGGCGGTGCTTGGCTCCCCCAAGCCACTTTGCGTCACTCGTGATGCGGGCGCTTGGCTCCCCGGGGCTTCTGAGCGGGCAGGACGTGACCTCCGAGCCTTTTCGTGCCCCAGCGCTGGTTTCAGCTCCCCAGGCTGGCAAAACCTCGTCTCCAGTGGGTGAAGCCACCCCCGCAGCAGCGGGGCCGCACCTGAGCGGGTGTCACAGCCGAGGGTGGCTTCGTGCTGGACCTTGTGCGTCTCGCCGGCAGCTCAAGGGCTGGGGAGCGCCCATGTTTTGGAGGTGACTCCGCCGTATCACTCCTCTGTCGCGGCCATAAAGGCGCGGGAGTGGCTCTGAAGTCCTTTTGTCCCCAAGGGCTCTGGGGGAAGAGCTGCTGCAGCGCTGGAGCTGCCGTGGGGCTGGCACAGGGACGGCTGTCTCGCCGTGCAGCCCATCCGCCCTGCCAGGCCCCATCCTGGCAGGAATGCTTACGTGGTATGCGGCTCAGCAGGACGCCAGCAGGTTTCTGAGCTTTGAAGGAGAGCTTGGAACTCGCTCTGGGGTTTTCATCTTGCATTAGTTAAAGCTCAGCGTGGCTGAGCACCGGGTCGGGGCTGCCTGTGGCGTGTTTGGATCCAAAGCACATCCTGAATTTCTCCATAACTTGCTGAGATCGTCTGTGCACAGATAGCTCCCCGTGCAAGCCCCTGTGATCCTAATCCTGAAGAATAACAAGGAGAAGCCTGGCTGGGTTTCCTGTGCAGGAATCTGTCTCTGCTGGGTCAGGGATTGGGTGTTTGCAAGGCCAGGCTGGATGGGGCAGGGGCTGAGCTGTTAGCCCAGGCTGGGATTTAACCCATGCTTGGGGACTGCAGAGGGCTTTTTGTGGGAAAAATATTAAATGAGGGAAAAAAAGATTCCTGTGCAATAGGATTATGGAGACTGGGCTGGGACATGTCCCATGCCGTGCTGGGGTGAATAGAGGGGACACACACCTGCACTGGGACACCTCCCTGGGAGAGACTGGGGCAAACTGCGTTCCTGGAGCACCTCTCTGCTCCTGCCAGGGCTCCTGGCTGGCTGAGGAGCCCCCGGAGCTGGGAGGGGCTGGAGCCCAACAGGCAAGGCACGACTTGCTGTCAGGCATGCAAAGCAACGTGGCGGGGAAAACTCCAGGATTTCCTGCCTAGCTCGGCCTGTTCTCCACTGCTGCTGCCCCAGGAGGGGTCCAGCCCTTCTCCAAGCAGCTTTTCCTAGCTGTCCTCCCAAATTTGGGGGGTTTGGATTTGCTGCCCAGGCCACCATGACCCCTGGTTGCTGGAGGGACAGGAGCTCTTTGGGCTTGGCAGTGCTTCCCGAGGATGCAGCCCCTTAGAGCAGCAGAGCTGCTGGGGAGAGCCTGGCCCAGACCTGTGCCCCTCCTGGGAATGGGCTAAAGGCAGGAGGCAGGTGGGAGAAGCCCTGCCATGCCCACAGTGCCCAGGCTGTGCAGGTGCCATGCCCTGTCCCAGCCCATTTGATGGTGGCTCTGTGAGGCTCGTGCCAATGTCTCCCAGAAGTCACGGGCCACACATGTGTGACTTGGGTGGCTCACTAGCAGGGTCTTTCCTCCCAGCTGGGGCTGGAGGGCCCCAGGCAGTCACAGAGGCAGCTCCCTGCCAGCTTTGGGGCTGTCAGGGCAGCCAGGTGTGACCACAGGTGTGATCCTGCATTCCGTTCTGCAGGGTCTCTCTGACCGGTGCTTCCTCCTGCCACCCTGCTTTGGACATCTTCCTGCCTGAGTCATCCAGTTTGTTTGTCAACACCCTTCGGCTGCTCTCCTCCTCCTCCTCCTCCTCCTCTTCCTCCCAGATGTGGGCTGGGAGTTGTTTCCAAGCTGCTCTGTGGGCTGGAGCAGGGACTGGCTCATCCTCCTTGTGCAAGGATGCCAAGCGTGGGCACCATCACCTGGGCACACCAGGGTGGCAGGGATGGGGTGTCCTGGGAAACCAGGATGCCACTGGGCGGAGTTTTGCACAGTGTCCTCTCGTGTCCAGGGCAGGGGGTGCTCTCAGCATGGGACTGGATGAAGCTCTTCCCTCATGCTGGAATCATGATGCTTCCCTGGAGCATCCCGTGGACCCCTTCTCCTGGGGGCTGAGCTCTGGGTGGAGCTGCTGGTCCTGAGCCCAGGGGTGCCAGCACCCAGGGATGCAGCAGGAGCTCCTGGGTGCCACCCTGGGTGAGTGGCAGAGCCCAGGGATGCAGCAGGAGCCGCTGGATGTCTCCACGGCCAGAGGGATGTGGGGGTGGGTGGCAGCACAGGGAGGGTCCCTGGGAGCTCCCACCTTGCTCTGGCATCTCCGGGGAGTCGCCAGCCCGTTAATTACAGAGTGAAGCAGCTGCTAATTTCGGGGTAGGACTTCCACAGGCAGCAGCCCACGCAGAGGTGGCAGAGGTGACACCGAGCCTCATCCCTGGGGCGGGACCTGCAGCCTCCCTGCTCCAAGGAGCCTTGTCGGGCATCGGTGTGTGCATGTCCCTGATCCCAGCACGCAGGGGGCTGGCACGGCATGGCATGGCATGGCATGGCATGGCATGGCATGGCATGGCATGGCATAGCATGGCATGGCATGGCATGGCATGGCATGGCATAGCATGGCATGGCATGGCATGGCATGGCATGGCATGGCATGGCATGGCATAGCATGGCATGGCATGGCATGGCATGGCATGGCATGGCATGGCATGGCATGGGCTGCAGGGCCGGCTCCAGAGGTGCCTGGAAACGCCAGAAGGCACCAGGCTGTGGCGTGCCCCGGGGATGGAGGCTGCTGGCAGCAGGAGGAGGTTCGCTGTGGCTTCCCCAAGCGTGACACTCATTTCCCAGCCTTTGCCGCAGCTCAGCTCCAGCCGGCGTGGGAGGTGGAGGCTGCCGGGCTCTGGGGTTGGTCTTGAGGCTGCAGCCCTCACCCTGCCCCGGGGGGAGCCGTGCAGGGAGGCTCCGAGGGCGCTCCAGCCGTGGAGTGGTTTCTCCCAACGAAATGTGTGTCTTTCATCGCCAAATAAATAACTCCCCTGGCATGTCAGGGCTCCCTGCCAGCGGCGAGGGCTGGTTCTGGCAAGCCGGGGCTTTACCTGCAGCCGTCGTGTCGGGGCACGGGGCTCGCTCCGAGCCAGCGTGTCGGGGCAGGGGACACGGCTCTGGTGGCCTTCCCGCGTGGGCGGGCCACGGGAGCCCTCCCGGCCGGGCCGTGCTCAGTGCTCAGCCCCGGGGCAGAGCCTGCCTGCCCTCGGGGAGGGCTTTCCCTGCCTCCCCCGGCCGGGGTTTAGCCAGAGGCCTCGGCTGGAGCGAGCTGGGGCACGCAGGGAGGGGATCCCTGCTGTGCCTGGGAGCAGCAGGGCTGGGACAGGAGGAACAGAGCCAGGATGGCAGCTCCGAGCTGTCCTTGGGCCTGCCCAGGGAGAGAAAAGCACCCCCGGAGCAGGACACCTCCACAGCAGTATCAGACACCCCGAAACCCATGGCAGGGATGTTGGATGAGGCCCTTTTCTGACCCAGAGATGGGGCAACTGAGAGGCATTTTAAAAACTTTTATTCCATTTTCAGTCTCATGTGACGGGTGAGACAATACAGATGTTATAATTCACACCATCACAATCAGAAGCCAACTATTTCCTAATTACAATATATTATAAGTGTTTCTTGGCCTATCACCTTTAGCCACACCATGCTGTAAATGCCTTAAAGCTCTACAAATACTCTACAAATTCATTTCCCACACAGTGACACAGCCAGGAGCTGCGATTTCCCAAGCCTTTGCCTCCCCTCGTCCCCAAATCACTGCAGAGGCTGGCTCAGAGCTCCGAGGGGCTCGGTGCCCCTTGGCACAGCCCCTGTCAGCCCCAGCCCACCCTCCTGGCACTGCCAGGCTCCTGTGCCTCCGAGCTTTCCAGCAGGAAGCAGGGCTGGAGGGATGCAGGGGTGTTCATCCACGGGCACTTCATGGGGCCAGGAGTGAAGGCAGGTGAGCAGCAGCTCTCCAGGACCTGCTGTGCCCCTGCAGGACCCAGCTCTGCTCCCACCACCCAATCTGTGGGGGATGTCAGCTCCTCCTGGGGCTGCAGCCCCCAGAGCCCATCTGGTGAGGTCCCCAAGCAGGGGCTGTGCCCCCTCCCCAGCCTTGGAGCCTTGTCCCATGCCTGCAGTGGCTCCGTGGAGAGCCCAGTGCTGGGGCCAGGAGGGGAGGAAGGGGCAGAGCAGAGCAGTCGCTGCTTCCTCCCAGTCTCTTGGACCGGCAGGGGAGGAAGGAATAAAACTCCACCTTTTCCCCCTTTTCAAAGGGAAAGAGCAGTGACATTTGACACAGGTCCCAGCTCTGGTAGAGCACAGTGCCCTTCTCCCTGCCTTCCTGCCCTTTGCCGTGCCCTCCTGCCCTTCTTTGTCCCCTCCTGCCCTTCCCTGCCAGGGATCTCTCTGGGGAATTCCTCTTGGGAGCTCGGACCCCTTCACCAGGGGGGTCCCTGGATGGGACATTCCCACACAGCAGGATGGATGGGACACTGCCCTGGAGGTGACAGAGGCCTGGGGCAGGATCTCAGCCATCTCCCACTGTGCTGGTGGCTCCTGGGGCACAGGACACTTGTCCTGGCTTCCTTTCTCCTTCTGCCAGCTCTGCTCAGCCCCTGGAGAGGTTTTTCTGCATGAAGGGATGTGCCCAAAACTGGGGTGAGCCAGCTCCCAGACCCCAAAATTGTGGTGGCTCAGCATCCTTTGGGACGGGTACAGACGAGCTGGACACAGGACCCTGGCCAGCAGCAGGGAAGGGTGGTCCAGGACAGCTCCAGGACAGGTTCAGGTCTGTTTTCTTCAAATCCCTCTTGGTTGGGTTGTTTTTTCGAAGCACAGAAAAATCTTTGTTTGGTCTCCTCCCCTGGGGCTGGATTGGGTTTCCCACTGGCACTGTCCAGCTGGGCACAGGGACAGCGTGCCAGGTTCAGCTCCTCTCCCTGGGGCTGGGCACGAGGGGACACAAGGGACACAGCTCCTGGGACATCCCGGAGCAAGGAGCGCCCACCCCAGCTGCCCCCAGCACAGGAGATGTGCTGTGTCCCCTTTGCCGTGGGGACCTCAGCTCCCTGTCCCCAGCTGGCAGGGTGGGAGGATGTGGGTGCCGGTGCACACCCGGCTCGGCTCAGTTCGGCTCATCTCAGCTCGGCTCGGCTCAGCTCAGCTCGGCTCGGCTCAGCTCAGCTCGGCTCGGCTCGGCTCGGCTCGGCTCAGCTCAGCTCAGCTCGGCTCGGCTCAGCTCAGCTCAGCTCAGCTCGGCTCGGCTCGGCTTGGCTCATCTCAGCTCGGCTCGGCTCGGCTCAGCTCAGCTCAGCTCGGCTCGGCTCGGCTTGGCTTGGCTCAGCTCGGCTCAGCAGGATTGCGCCATTCCTGAGGGATGGATGCAATGTGGCCCGGCCGGTGCTGGGGGATGAGCCGGGCCTTATCTGGGGTGGTGCTGGGTCCCACCCTGCTGTGGGGACAGCCAGAGGGGTGGCAGCTCTTCTCCACCCTGCCCGGGTGCTGGTGGCGCCCAGGGGGACAAGGGACACGATGTGGCTGCAGCCGGGATGAGGGCAGTGGCTGCTGGTCTAGCTCAGGGTTTGGGGTTGGTGTTCAGCTCGAGCCAAGCCAGGGATGCTCCATCCTCCCACGGCCACCTGGGCCGTGGACATATCCTGACATATCCTGGACATATCCTGACAGTCCCGGGAGCGCAGTCACCTCTGCTGGTGGCTGTGCCTGCTGCCAGGTGGCACTCGGGGCTGGGGTGGCTTTAACCCAGCCGTGAGGGCACCTGTGCCCCGTGGCTTTGGAGCACTGCCCCGCAGGCTGCTCCAAGGGGAAAGGGGGCTCGCAGGGTGGATGGGGGCGGGGATCTGCTCCTGCCCCATACCTCGGATGTGTTCGGGCAGGGAGGCTCGGGGCAGGCATCTCCGTGCAGCCCGGGCCAGCCCCGAGAGGCGCCGGGAGCGCCGCTGCCGTTTGCTCTTTGTTACTCCCGGGCACATTCCTCGCACGCAGCAGCCCCGCGCTGCCTTGTTCCAGGAGCAGCGGGACACCGGCATCCACGCCACGGGAAAACACCCGCCGGCACGTAGCGGCCTCTAATCCCCGTCCTGCCGGGCTGGGCGTGACCCCAGCCCCGGGAAGGGGCTGCTGCGGGGGGCTGAGCCCGGCTCACGGCTGGGACTGGGGAGAGGGAGCAGCGGTGCCCACAGGAGCAGCAGAAGGTGTGCAAAGCTCGCCCGAGAGTGGCTTTTTTCAGCGTTTTTCAGCTGTTCGGAGGTTGAGGAGTTGCTGCGGAGTGTGCTGGTTCATGTTCCGCCGCGTGGTTGGCTCCGGAGCCTCGCAGGGCCACCCGCGGCTGTGTCCTGGCAGGTTGGGTTGGGCCGGGAGGGCAGCGGCGTTGTGCAGGCAGGGCGAGGTGCTGGGAGATGGGCTGGGTGCTGCAGGGGGGGCACAGAGCCCTGGGGGCACCCCCGGGGTCCCAGCTGGCCGGGGGGACACCGCAGGGTGCCGGGGATGGGGGCACCCCTGGCAGAGCCGTGTCCCCGGCGGGTGCCCCAGCCCTGCGCTGGCACCACGGGCGCTTCTGACTCATCCGGGGGCAGAGCCCGCACGGCTCAGGCGCGGCGAGAGAGGATCAACCGGTTCATGCCTGGCCCCGGCTGGTTTCTCCGGCGAGGCTCCGCTGCCTCATGCCTTCCTGCTGCTCAGCCCACCCTTCCCACCGCGGCTGAGTCACAGGGCAGCCGGCTGCTCCGAGCTGCTGCCTGGGGAGGCACCGTGTGCTCCCCTCCCACCCCCGCCGCCCTTCTGAGCTGGTTTCGGGCAATATTTTCCATTCTGAAAATATTCCCGATGGATTTTGGAGCGGTGCTGGAGCCTGGCAGTGCCCCTGTCCTGCCCCATCCCTGGCGCTGAGCAGTGCCTGGCATCAGAGCAGCCTCTGCTCCCCACTTGTGCCAGTCGAGCTCAGTCCCAATCCCGAGAGCAGCCCAGAGCAGGAACACCCGGGGCGGGTTTGTGTGGCTTTGGGTGAAGGGTGCAGTTGGGTCCAAGGAGGTCAGAGGGGAAACTCTCCCAGTTTTTGCTCTCTCCAATTTGCTTTCCCCGTTCAGCCTCTCCTGGTTTGGATGAGAGGGGGAATACAGAGAGCTGCTGGGTCAGCCCTGGGTTTGGCCGTGCTCAGGAACAAAACCTCCTCCAGCCCCTGCTCTGTCCCAGTGCCCCCGGGTGAGGAACTGGTGCCCAACTTCCCCCAGTGCTGGCATCTCCTCTGGATGCTCAGCCGGGCTGAGTCAGGCCCGTGTGAAGGAGTTTGTGTTTCTGGGTGGAAATGAGCTCACATCCAAATTCCCGAAACCCTAAACTGCCGCTGGGGCTTAACCCTTTGGGTGCCCCGTTGGCTCTGCAGGATTCCTGTGCCCCATCCACAGTGGCACTGTCCCTTGTGCTGGCTGTCACTGCACTGCTGCTGCTCAGCCTGCCTGGAGCCATCTCCTGCTGTCAGTCTTTCCCAAATTCCTGAAGGGATGAGCCTGGGATGAGCCAGGACAGCCCCTGGCCATGGGTGCTCATGTCTGGGGTGTCCTGGGCACCTCATCCATGGCACCCTGTGCCCCCCATCCACGTGTGCACCCCATCCTCGCCGTGCAGTGCCCTCAGGGGGATGCCCACACAGCCTGTCTGCATAATGGCAGGATTTGGGACAGGAGGACGGCCAAGGGACAGTGGGAACACCCGCTGGGTGTGCCTGGAGCAGGCAGCAGAGAGGGCTGGCTGGAGCAGCCCCACTGCGAGGGGGGACAAGCAGTGGCATCAGCCTCCCTGCAGTGGCTTTGTTTCCCTTGCTGGAAGAGCCACCCAGGCCGTCGCTGGCCCTGGCAGTGCCACCGTGGTGCTTGTCCCTGTCAGTGCCACCGCTCTGGAGCTGCTGGGAGCCTGCACTCCCGCTCACTAATCATTTACGGGCTAAATTAGTAATTAACTCCTCCCCCAGCAGCCTGGGCAAACTGGCCAGGGCAGCACACACTGCCCACGGGCCACCTGTGCCAGAGCACCACGGCACAGAGGGACTGTCCCCAGGGCAGGGAGCACAGCAAAGGGACAGCCTGTGTCTGCTCCTGACTGCCCTGCAGGCACATCCCTGCCACCCCCCTGGCAGGGGGACAGGGGACACTGCGTGGGACACAGCCTGAGCCCGGCTGTCCCACAGGGCTGGGAAAGGAGCCAGGCCAGGCCCTGCCCTCGCAGCCCGAGGGTTCTGCTTCAATGAGCTGGTTTGGCCTTTTTGTTTTTCTTAATTTTTTTCTGGACCAAGAGGAAAATTCCCTGCCTGGGGTGAGGCATCCCTGTGGCATCCACAGGGGTTTGGGCACCCTGCTCCAGCCCCTGCTGTCACTCCACTCCTGGGACAGTGGAAGGAGTCTCTGCCTGTGGCAGGGGTTGGGATGGGATGAGCTTTGAGCTCCCTTCCAACCCAAACCAATCTGTTATTCCATGATTCTGCATCATCCCAGGGGCCCTCTGCGGAGGGCTGGGCTTCCAGAGGCACCTCACCCCTGCACAGATGTAAGGGCAGTGGGCACGTGAGGAGTGCGGGTGCCAGACGGGATGTGGCCTTGGAGGAGGATGCAGAAGTTCCCTCTGGGGTTTCCAGCTGCTGGCCTGCAGCCCCTCCGAGGGGTGTGTGAGCACACGGGTGTGCGTGTCGGAGAAGAGAAGGGCCTGGGAGGTCTCCACAGGGCCTCTGAAGGGGCCACAAGGAAGCCAGAGAGGGATTTTCATCAGGAATTGTAGCGACAGGAAAAGGGGGAATGCCTTCAAACTGAAAGAAGGGCAATTAGGTGTTATATAGGGAAGAAATCCTTCCCTGGGAGGGTGGGCAGGCCCTGGCACAGGGTGCCCAGAGCAGCTGGGGCTGCCCCTGGATCCCTGGCAGTGCCCAAGGCCAGGCTGGACAGGGCTGGGAGCAGCCTGGGACAGTGGGAGGTGTCCCTGCCATGGCAGGGGTGGCACTGGATGGGCTTTAGGGTCCTTCCAACCCAAACCATTCCTTGATTCCCCACTGATGGTGTGCCTGTGCTGCTGCAGCCCCTGAGCCCCAGAGCTCTGCTCCCACTGCCTTTGGGAGCAGCTGCCCAGCCCTGGGGACACACCTGGGCTGAGCCACATCCCTGTCCCCACCAGGCTCTGTCCCACCAGGGACACACAGCTATGCCTGTAGGTGCTGGGTGTGCTGAGCTGAGCAAGAATGAGGAGGGGGACGAAGGACAAGGAAAATTTGGAGCAAACCTGTGCAGGACTGACCTCCCCGTGGCTGGATCTGCTGACTGGGCTGCCCAGGGCCTGGGCTATTTCCAGCAGCACTCCCATTTTCACATGATCTCAAGGGCAATGAGGAAAACAAGCTCTGGACACACGCTGGTGCTGGGAGGGCTCTCCGTGAGCCTGGGGCCGTGGGGTGGATTCCTGGAGCTCTGCTCTTCCCACCGTGCTGAAACACCCTGCAGGCAGCAAATGCAGCAGCGGGAGGGAAAGCAAGGCCAGGGCTGGGCTGCAGGCGATCAGGCTCTGGGGCAGAGCTGCAGCTCCTGGGTGCCTTTTCCCCACCTCTCGGAGCCAGGGCTGGCTCTGCTCTGGTGGGAGGTTGGGATCAGAGCTGGCTGCTGCCCCGGGCTGTGTCTGTGTTGGACAGAGTGCAGAGGGGGCCACCGAGCTGCTCCAGGGCTGGAGCCAGGCTGGGAGAGCTGGGGGTGCTCACCTGGAGAGGAGAAGCTCCAGGCAGAGCTCAGAGCCCTTCCAGGGCCTGAAGGGGCTCCAGGAGAGCTGGAGAGGGACTGGGGACAAGGGATGGAGGGACAGGACACAGGGAATGGCTTCAGTCTGACAGACAGTGGGGTTAGATGGGGTATTAGGAAGAATCCTTCCCTGTGAGGGTGGGCAGGCCCTGGCACAGGGTGCCCAGAGCAGCTGTGGCTGCCCCTGGATCCCTGGCAGTGCCCAAGGCCAGGCTGGACAGGGCTGGGAGCCTGGGACAGTGGGAGGGGTCCCTGCCGTGGCAGGGGTGGAAGGAGATGACATTTAAGGTCCCTTCCAGCCCAGAGCAATCCCTGATTCCGTGTGTGGGGCTGATTACGGGGCTGGAGATGCTTCCAAGGGCAGGACACAGCCAGCCCAGGCTGCTGGACCAGCTTGGACAGTTTGCCTTTGGAATCCTGAAGGCAAAATCCACCTCCTGCCCTGGCTCAGAGTGACCAAGAGCCAGCCAGGGCTGCCCTGGCCGGGCCGTGACCTCTGAGCACGGGAGGGCTGTGCCTGCCCTTGGGGCACCGACTGCTCCAGGGCTGTGCCCTGCCTGTCACCCTGGGCTGGGTGACAGCTCTGGTGGCACTACCGGTCGGTCAGGGGGCTGGGCAGGAGAGGAGCCTCCTCTCCTGGCTGGTTTCAGCCACAGGACCTCGGGCTCACCCGGGACAAGGACACGCCTGTGCTGCCCTGCCCATCCCTGTGCCCCGCTGTGCCCACAGCACAGGCTGGCTGGGTGATGCCAGCACGGAGTGGGGGCCCTGGGGACCCGGCAGGGAGGGCTGGAGCGTGGCTGGGAGCTGCTGTGGCCCGGCTGAACCCTGCCCTGGCTGAACCCTGTCCTTGCTGCCAGCATCCCACCCTGTACCCAGCCTGGTTTGGGGTTTGGGTGCCCAGAGCCCTCTCTGTGCCCTCTGGGCTGTGCAGTCCCTCCTGCGGGAGCCACCACGTGTGCCTGAGTCACGGAGAGGCAGGAGGGGAGCTGGGGGCTGGGGACACAGCAGCTCTGTGACCAGAGGTGCTGACACAGGGATCCTGTGAGCCAGGCGTTGCTGCCGCCGCTGCTCTTGGAACCCCACAGTGGCTTCCCCCTGCCAGGAGCCAGCGGGACGTGCCAGGGCCTGTGCCAGGGCCTGTGCCAGCCCAGCCGCCCCTCTGGGTGTGCCAGGGACGGGGTGGTGGCAGGGGGAGGGTGTGGGTGCTGGTCCCAGAGCAAGCAGGGGCATTGGGAAAGCGCTGGGGGTGGCTGGCTGGGGACACGCTGGGAGGTCCCTGTGGGTGCTCCTGTTTGCCAAAGTGCTTTGTGGGTGTCTGAGCCCACACCCAGGGTGCTGTAGGCTGCGGGGTCCCTCCCTCCTCTGCCATGACAGAGGGGTCTGAGGACAGGTGACAATCTAGGGGGCTGTGTCCCCTGTCCCCAGACCCCTCCAGCTCTTGGCTGGACGTGCAGCCAAAGCTGCTTGTGGAGGGACAGCCACTCACGGGTGGCTTTGGCCGTGGAGCTGGAGCACAGAATGCTCTCTGTAGCCCTCAGTGCTCCATTGTGCTGGCAGGGACTGCTCTGCACAGCCCCCAGCTCTTCGGGGAGGCTTTGCTCCTGATGAAGGAGCCAGGGGGCGGCTGAGGCAGTTCCTGAGGGTGACACATCAGCCCTGCGAGGGTGTCCGGATGTGAGGGGTCAGGACACCCTCTGGCATGGGCAGCGTGGGCACCCACCCTCTGCTCAGGCACAGCCCCCCACTCCACTCCACTCTTATGTCACTCCTGATGCCCAGAGGTCCTTGTCCCTCTTGCTCCCCTGGGCTTGCCACCTGGGCTACCAGGCTGGGAGCATCAGTGACCCCCAGCATCCCCCCAGCACCCCGGAGAGTCCTGCTGAGCCTGGGCGGATTTAGTCACCTCGGATGTTTGACTGCAAGTCTTGTTCCAACCTCTGCAAATTATTGACTTTTGCTTTTCCATTTACTTAAACCCTCCTAATTGGCCCTGCTGTTAATCAGGGAAGAATGAGTGACTAAGCCGTCTCGCCTGCCCGGGGACCGGGGGCTCCTTTTTTCCCATGGACTGAAAGGAAATGAAACCTCAAAACATCCTTTTAAATCTCAGCTGTCTGCATGGCTGCCCAGAGCCCTGGCCAGAATCACACAGCTTGGGAGACGGGAATTGCAACAGAGGTGCTGCGTGGAGGCCAGGAGGAGAGGCCAAAATCCAGGCTGAGGAATTCTGTGCTGGGATGAGCTGGGCCGTGTCATCCTTTGCTGTGAATTTGTTCCATTTCGGGGGGTTTCGCCCTGGCACAGCGTGCTGCTGCTCTGTGGTTTGCTCCCGTGGCTGGCAGTGCTGGCATCTCCTCAGGGATGGGTTTATCTCTCCTCATTTTGCTGGCAGCATTTTCCTCTGGAGCTGCTCATCCCGTGGGGATTTGCAGCACCCTGCAGCAAAGCTGCTCCTTGTGCTGCCTTGGCTGCCAGCACAGCTCCGGGCTGGCTCCTGCTGGAGATTTTGGCTGCTGTTGGAGATTTTGGCTCCTGCCGGAGATTTTGGCTCCTGCTGGAGGTTTTGGCTGCTGCCAGGCTGTGCCAAGCCGGCGTGGGGGCTGTTTTGTCTGGGTTTGTGCCCCCAGCATCGTGCTGGCTCCAGCACTGGGATGCAGAGCCAGGATCCGGCCTCCCCGCACCATCGCCAGCGCTCTGGCGAAGCCTGAGCTGTCAGGAATTGTTGGAGGAGACTCAAATTCTTCATTTTTCACAGGCTCTGGGGCAAAGTTGACTGAGGAGTTCAAAGTCGAGGCTCTGTGTGCCAAAAGCAGCTCGGGGGGAGTTGTTTCTCCAGCCTTGGGATGCTTCAGGATGGGGTTTTGGTGTGGGGTCTGGGGCAAAGGTGGGGAGGGTGCTGGGTGGCTCAGGGTGCCCAAGGGGCTCCTCTGGCCACACTGGGGCTGGCAAAGCCCCGTCCCTGCTGCTGGGAGTGGGTTTGCAGTGTGCCCCCACCCCCTGCATCGAGGGGCTGCTGGGGAAGGGGCTGCCTGTGGGATGGAGGGGATCTCCTCCAGTGCGGGGTGCAGGGGGATACCTCGCAGTTCAGGCTCTCCCAGCACCTTGGACTCATCCCAGATTGGAGTTTGGGGTCCTGGTGGGGGTCCCTGCCTCACACGAGTGAGTGTGGGGGGTCCAGGCTGTCCTTTCCCCTCACGCCAACCCCAACCCCAACCCTGCTGCAGCACGGGCTGGGAGCCCCTCTGTGGGATGGCTCTTGTGGGGGCACAGCGGGGTCAGGGGGTGTCAGTGATGTTTGGGCTGGGGATTGGGGGGCTGTCCCCAGTCTCAGCCAGCCGAGGTGGCCAGAGCAGGGCCAGGAGCTGCACAAGGCGCAGGAAGCCCCGGCACTGGCGGAATCAGCTCAATGTCAGGAATTTCCTGCCGGGGAGAGGAATCCATGAAATTAGTGTGAAAGGCCGAAAAAAGAGATCATCCTGACCCTGAATCCGGCCCTGGGCTGGACAGGGAGGGCAGAAGGCAGCGGGTTCTGCCGTGGTCCCTGCACCAGAGGCTGTTCCCGCAGGCAGGAGGGTGACTGGGGAGGGCTCTGGGTGGGCTCTGAGGGGTTCAGACCCCAAACCCAGCCCGTGCCTGACGTGGCTCTGCTGTCCCGTTGCAGAGAAGACGGGGAAGGTGCTGGGCGAGTTCTGCCGGTGCTACAAGGAGCAGTTTGGAGTAGCTCTCTTCAACAGCGTCCGCTATGAGATCGAGGGCGCCGGGGGCCCGCAGGCCCAGCTGCTGCACCGCAAGGTAAGGGCTCCATCCCTGGCTCCCCGTCCTGCCCAGAGCCCTGGCAACTGCTTTTGGAGCCAGTTATGGGGGCTCATTCCCCGTGGATGAGTCACTGCTGGGACTCCCCAGAGCTGGCATGTCCCTCCTGTCCCCATCCCTGCTGGTGGCCGTGGGGCTCGGGTCCCATTGCTCTGCTGGCCCAGGCTGCTGGCTGCAGTGTACCCTGCTCCTGGCCCAGCCCGTCCCTGGGGCCCTGTGCGCTCCGGGGCTCCCTGGATGGCTTTTTTCTACCCTATGGAAGGAGCACACAGCAGGGTAAGGCTGGCTGGGGGTGTCTGTGCTCGATGCCAGGGCTGGCAGGAGCTCGGGGAGCCCTCAGTGCCCAGAGAGCCCTGAGCAGACGTGCCAGGCAGTGTCCTCCTGCTCCTGGGTGTGAGTGCTGCTCCCCACTGGGCAAATCCCTTGGGAGGAATAGGAAACCCCTGGCAGGTGAGCCCAGAGGTGGCTCTGAGTCTCACTGCAGCAGCCACGTGTCCCCTGGCTGGCTAAAGGGATGGGATTGGTGCTGTGGCCCGCAGGATCCTCTCTCCCTCTTTCCTTCTTTCTTCCTCCTTCCTTCTTTCCCCTCTTTCCCTCCCTCCTCCTAAGGCAGAGGCACCTCAGGTGGGGCTGCTCACAAGCTGACACTGCTTGGGGACCTCCCTGGGATGGTTTTCTTGGGGTCCTGCCTGGCCAGGTTGGTGGAGCTGCTGTCCTTGAAAGCAGGAGGAGATGTGATTGCACATGGCCACATGCTTCTGCTTTCGTCTGGGGCTCGAAGGGGTGGCTCTGTTCAAGAATCTGGGAAATGCCTCCCTGAGCTCAGCCCCCAGCCCTGGGCGCTCACAGAGGCCGTGTCCCCGACCCACCCATGGAGGTGACACCTTGCCCAGGCACCAGGACGTGCCCCATCTCCTCGGGGACCTGCCTGGGCACTGGGTGTGTCAGGAAAAACAAAGGAGTGGAGGTTCCTGGGCCCGGTGTCCTCAGCACCCTTGGGTTCCTCGGATGCCTTCAGCCCCCCCGGGAGGTGCCTCCAGGTTGGTTGCTTCATCCAAAAGCTCCAGCGAGCAGCCCAGGAATGTCTGAGGGACAGCAGTGAGGTCGGGAGGTCAGGGACACTGCAAGGCTTGGAAAAACCCCGGGTAGAAATAGGGATTCCTCCTGCTCAGTGTCCTGTCTGCTGCCCAGCCCCTCCCAGGGTCCTGGCAGTGCCACTGGGACATCTCCCATGTGCTGCCCAGCCCCTCCCAGGGTCCTGGCAGTGCCACTGGGATGTCCCAATACTCCAAATACCACAACAGTGAGGGATGGCCACCTCCAGCTGCACTTTGTACCCCCCAAACATTCCCCAAAAAGATGGCACAAGGATGGAGGGTGTCATCCTGCCCGGCCTCAGCTGGGATGTGGCATTTGGGATTTTTAAATGTTCTTTGTTTATTCCCCTTTTTTTGTGAGCTCTGTGGTGCTCAGAGCAGTGGCACCAGGGGTGACACTGGTGGCCCTCCTGGACAGAGGGGGACAGCAGGAATGGGGTGTGAAGGATGATTCAAGCACCTGAAACATCAGCAAGATACAACAGCAATGAGAATATGGAATAAACACATCAGCCTTTGGTCTCTCCAACAATCCAGAGCTCCTGAAAAATCATCCCTGCCATCCTCCAGCCCTGGCCCTGTGGCAGGGATTTGGGCAGCCCAGGGGCTCCCGGCCCCTCCCTGCCCAGCCCCACAGTTTGGCACACACCTCCTGTCCCAAATATTTCCTGGAGCTGGGAGGAGCCCCCTGGGTGCCTCCCTGGGCTGGGGAGGGTGTGTGAGGAGGGGACAGCTGTGCTGGGGCTCCCAGGGTGCTGGTGGCTCTCCAGGGTCCCCAGAGCCGTGTCAGGGCTCAGTGTGGGTTTTATTCCATCAGCAGCTGCTCTGTCCAGCTGTCTGTCCTGGACAGAGGTTTTGGAGCCAGTTATGGGGGGCTCATTCCCCGTGGATGAGTCACTGCTGGGGACTCCCCAGAGCTGCCACGTCCTTCCTGTCCCCATCCCTGCTGGTGGCCGTGGGGTTCGGGTTTCATTCCTCCTGCCAGCCCCCAGCCCTGCAGGGCTTGCTTTGGGTTTCTTTTCCCTCTTCCAAAGGCTTTGGGAAGCGGTGAGGAGAGTGAGGAGCAGCCAAGCTGCTGTCAGACCTGCCCCAGCCCAGGGGGTGTGTGGTCAGGGTTTGGGGAAGGCAGAGAGGTTCCTGTGAGCCAGGAGAAGGGAGAAGAGTGGGAAAAGGTCCTGCAGAAGGGTCCTGCTGCTGGGGCAGGGTGGGATCCAAGCCCTGGCTGGTTCCTCCTGCTGGCCACCATGGTGGAAGGTGGGTGGCCACGGCAGAAGAGGCAGCTGCCACACACTCCAGCCCTCACGAGAGCTCTCAGCTCTTGTTTATGTTCCTGGGATCATAAAAATTCCTGGGACAAATTGCTGGCTCTGTCAGGCAGCCCGTGTTTGGGATGGTGTAAACGCTGCCGGCCAAAAGGTGCTGCAGAGCCAGGGAGGGGCTGCACAGCTGCGGGGGCACAGGGTGTCCTTGGCCTGTTCCTGTCACGGAATGCTGTCATGGAATCATGGAAGGGACCTTAAAACTCATCCCATTCCACCCCTGCCATGGCAGGGACACCTCCCACTGTCCCAGGCTGCTCCCAGCCCTGTCCAGCCTGGCCTTGGGCACTGCCAGGGATCCAGGGGCAGCCACAGCTGCTCTGGGCACCCTGTGCCAGGGCCTGCCCACCCTCCCAGGGAACAATCCCTTCCCAAAATCCACCCAAAATCTCCCCTCGTTTAAAAAGGCTGTCACTGGTCCCAGTGAACTCCAGAACACCTGAGCATCATCTGGTGCTGGGCTCTGTGAGGTGGCTTTGTGCTTTCCTCTGCCCTGTCCCACCAGGAGACCCTGCTGGGTAGGGCTTGGTTCCTGCCACCTGCAGATGCCCCTGGCAGGGCCCTCTGGCAGCAGTGGCACACACCCAAATTGCAGTAGCTGGGAAGAGCTGCTGGAGAGCTCTGCTCCAACCTTCCACTCAGCCAGGGGAGCTGGAGGGGCTCAGCTGAGCTCGGTGTGTCCCAGGAGGAGGTGCCAGGGGCAGAGGTGTCACCAGAGGTGTCACCACGTGTTGGATGAGCCACCCCTCGGAGCTTTTCTGGGGCTGAGCCTGTGGTGCCCCTCAAAGCATCGCCCAAATGCACCAATTCAGGCACCAAAATCTGCGCCGCCGTGGCAGGTACTGCAGTGGAGACCCTCAGAGAAGAAACACCCACCCAGGCCACCATGGCTGCACCTCGCTGAGCTCCCCAGGGCAGAGCTGTCCCCTCCCTGATGCTCTGTGCCCGTCCCTTCCCTGCAGGTCCCACTGGAGGACCACGTCATCTACTCAGGCAACATCTTCCAGTACATCGAGGAGAACAAGAAGTGGAGGAACCGCTTCTGCGTGGTGCCACACAACTACGGGCTGGTCCTCTACGAGAACAAACTGGTGAGGACAACCCTCCTTTCACCCATCTCCAGCGGGGTCATTCCCCAGGGGACACCCCACCCACCACCATCTCTCCTGCTCAGGCCTACGAGCGGGAGCTGCCGCCCCGGGTGTTGGTCAACAGTGCTGGCTACAAGGTCCTCACCTCCGTGGAGCAGTACCTGGAGCTGGTCAACAACAGCCTGCCAGGTGAGGGCCCTCGTGCTGCTGGGCAGCCCTTGGGGACCTTTGGGTGGGTTTGGGGGGCGTGATCCCCTGAGGGCCTTCTAGAAAAGGGTGATTGTGGGGTGTCGTATCCTTGGGAACCTTCAGAAAAGGGTGAGTTTAGGGTGTAGCATCCCTGAGGACCTTCCAGAAAAGGTGGGTTTGGGGTGTGCCATCCTTAAAGATCTTCTAGAAGGGGTAGGTTTGGGGTGTGGCATCCCTGGGAGACTACTGGAAAGGGTGGGTTTGGGGTCTAGCATTCCTGAGGACCTTGTGGAGAAGGTTTGGGGTGTAGCATCCTTAAAGACCTTCTGGAAAGGGGGAGTTCAGGGTGTAGCATCCCTGAGGGCCTTCAGAAAAGGCTGATTTTGTGGTGTTATATCCCTTGGAACCTTCTAGAAAATGTGGGTTTGGGGTGTAGCATCCTTAAAGACCTTCTGGAAGGGATAGTTTTAGGACATAGCATCCCTAAGGACCTTCAGAAAAGGGTGATTTTGGGGTGCAGGATTCCTGGCAACCTCCAGAAAAGAGTGATTTTGGGGTGTAGGATTCCTGGGAACCTTCAGAAAAGGGTGATTTTGGGGTGTAGGATTCCTGGGAACCTTCAGAAAAGGGTGATTTTAGGGTGTAGGATTCCTGGGAACCTTCAGAAAAGGGCGATTTTGGAGTGCAGGATTCCTAAGGACCTTCTTAAAAAAGGTGGGTTTGGGGCATTGTATCCTTGAAGACCCTCAAAAAGGGGTGGTCTTAGGGTGCAGCATCCCTGAGGACGGTTTTGGGGTGTAGCATCCCTGAGGACCTTTTGGAAAGGGTGGGGTTGGGATGTAGCATCTTTGAAGAGCTTCTGGAAGGGGTAGGTTTGGGTGTGGCATTCCTGGGGACCTTCGGGAAGAGGTTGTTGTAGGGTTCAGCATCCTGGGGATGCTGGAAGGGATCATTTTGGGGTATAGAATCCCTGAGGGCCTTCTGGAAAAAGTGGGATTTGGGTGTAGCATCCTTGAAGACCTTCAGGAATGTGGTTTTTTTTGGGATGTAGTATTGCTGGGCACCTTTGGGAAGTGGTGGGGAAGGAAGGAAAGGAAAGGAAAGGAAAGGAAAGGAAAGGAAAGGAAAGGAAAGGAAAGGAAAGGAAAGGAAAGGAAAGGAAAGGAAAGGAAAGGAAAGGAAAGGAAAGGAAAGGAAAGGAAAGGAAAGGAAAGGAAAGGAAAGGAAAGGAAAGGAAAGGAAAGGAAAGGAAAGGAAAGGAAAGGAAAGGAAAGGAAAGGAAAGGAAAGGAAAGGAAAGGAAAGGAAAGGAAAGGAAAGGAAAGGAAGGAAGGAAGGAAGGAAGGAAGGAAGGAAGGAAGGAAGGAAGGAAGGAAGGAAGGAAGGAAAATAGGAGAATAATTCATATGAAAATAATAGGTAAATAATAGGAAATTAGGAAAGAAAATAATAGGAAGGAAAACGTCCATGTCTCCATGAGAACCACATGATTTTAATTATTTTTAATTTTACTTCTCAATTTCCATTCTGATCTCCTTTTGGGGAAAATGAGGTTCTTTTTGTTTTTTGGGTTTTTTTTTTTTTTGGAACAGCTCTCAGCAAAGGCCCTGGGAGGAGCTGAAGGCTCTGTGTGTCCCTGCTGGACACCCCCAACCCTGCAGCTTCCCCACCCCTGTCCGGCCCCATCTCCCCCTCAAACCACCCTCGCCTTCCCGCAGGTGTGACACCGAAATCTGGGCACTCCCCCATCCTGAAGTGCCCCACGGATTTCCCGCTGATCCTGTGGCACCCCTATGCCCGGCACTATTATTTCTGTGTGATGACGGGCAAGGAGCAGGAGAAGTGGCGGGCGGTGTTCCAGGACTGCGTGCGGCACTGCAACAACGGTGAGTGACACCGGGGGACACAGCGGCGACCTCCTGCTCCACAGAGCCACCCTGCACAGGCCAGGCTGGGCTTTGTGGGGAGAGGGGATGGCTTGCAGCTCATGAGGAGGAACTTCGGAGAGGGGAAGGATCTGGGGAGATCCTTCCAGTGCCTAGAGGGGCTCCAGGAGAGCTGGAGAGGGACTGGGGACAAGGGATGGAGGGACAGGACACAGGGAATGGCTCCCATTGCCAGAGGGCAGGGATGGATGGGATACTGGGAATTAGAAACTGTTCCCTGGGAGGGTGGGCAGGCCCTGGCACAGGGTGCCCAGAGCAGCTGTGGCTGCCCCTGGATCCCTGGCAGTGCCCAAGGCCAGGCTGGAGCACCCCTGGGATAGTGGGAGGTGTCCCTGCCCACAGCAGGGGGTGGAACAGGATGATTTTAAGGTCCCCACCAACCCAAACCAGTGTGGGGTTCCATGACTGAGCATCTCATCAATGCCAGCATCACCCCCAGCTCCCTGGAGCATCCCTGTGCCCAGCTCCATCCTCTGCCCAGGAGGAAGTGTTTCCAGGAGTCAGCACAGAGCCTGGATCCAGAGCTGCCCTGATGCCTATTTCCCACCCTGAGGGAGAAAATATTTGCTAATTAAAGTCACCAAACCCCAAACCTCCCCCTGAGAGCCGCCAGGGCTGTGGGCAGGGGGTGCAGGGCTGTGGGTGCAGGGCTGTGGGTGCAGGGCTGTGGGTGCAGGGCTGTGGCAGGGGTGCAGGGCTGTGGGTGCAGGGCTGTGGGTGCAGAGCTGTGGGTGCAGAGCTGTGGGTGCAGGGCTGTGGCAGGGGTGCAGGGCCGTGCAGCTGGGTGGAGGCAGGGCCTGCCTCCCACATCAGTGATACTCTGGCAGGAAAACACGATTTTCCTGCTTGGCTGTGGCCTGGGCACTCCTGGGCTGAGCCCCAGGTCCTGACCATGCTTGGGATGGTGAGAAATTTCCTGAGGAAGGTGGTGCCAGAGCTGAAACCTGCTCAAAATCAGGTGTTTTAGTGGGCATTTTAGATGCTGCTCAATTCCTAAATGCTTCTTTCATTCCTGGGAACTCTGGGTAGCCTCAATTTTTGCCAGAGCTGCTGTAATAGGGTGGGATCTGGAGCCTGGGTTTCATTGAGAGTTTCCATCCCCCCACGTTGAATTAAATCTCCTGAAAAACTGCTCTTTTTATTTTTATTTTGTGCTGGGGGTCTCTGAGCTCGTTGGGCTGAATGTGCCCCCTCCTTTGTGTGGGGCTGGGTGCTGTGACCCCTCATCCCCTGAGGAGCATTTCTGGGTGAGCTCAGCACCCCCTGTGCTGGCTGTGAGCAAACCCAGCTCTGGATGAAAGAGGAATTAATGTCCTGCTAACAAACCCCCAGTTTTCATCTCTAATTCACCTGCTGGGTGCTGCTGTGGGACACAGGGGAGGTGTGAGCTCCTCTGCCAGACATGAAAATGGCTGAAAATGCCAGAAAATCCTCTCCTCCCTCTCCTTCTCCTCAGCATGTGATGGAAAAGCCTTCCCAAGTGGGCAGTGGCCAAGGAGGGCTTGGTGCATTCCTCCAGCCCGGATTTGTCTGTGACATTGTTCTTCCTGCCCCTCTCTGCCCCTGGGAGCTCCAGGATCCTGTTTCATATTCCATGAAGGCTCTTTTGTTGTTGGAAAGCACTTTAGGTTGTTGTTTTTTTTTTTTTTTTTCCCCTAAATTAGAGGCTCTGTTCCTGCCTCTGGTTGTGATTGGTGTGGGAATTTTCAGCTCCCTGTCTCAGACCGTGTTTGTGTAACAGCAGCTCCTCTGTAAGGACTGGGGATGTGCAGCTCTGTTCCTCACACAGACGGGGTCAGCCTGGTGTCCCTGCAGCCCCTGGCTGCTCCAAAACTGTCCCTTGTCCAGTCTGGTGTCACCCGAGGCTGGGCAGTGCCCACCCCGAGGGCTCCTGCCCCTTGTTGCAGGATGGTTTCAGTTAAAAGGGACCTTAAATCCCATCCAGTGCCACCCCTGCCATGGCAGGGACACCTCCCACTGTCCCAGGCTGCTCCAGCCCTGTCCAGCCTGGCCTTGGGCACTGCCAGGGATCCAGGGGCAGCCACAGCTGCTCTGGGCACCCTGTGCCAGGGCCTGCCCACCCTCCCCGGGAACAATTCCTGATTCCCAATCTCCCATCCATCCCTGCCCTCTGGCAGTGGGAGCCATTCCCTGTGTCCTGCCCCTCCAGGCCCTAAACCACACGTTAATGATGAAACTCATTCAATTTGCCCTGGGAAGTGGCACGGGAGCCCAGCCTGGAAGGGCACAGGGCTGGGGACAGACTCAGGGATGTCCCCAGGCTCAGCCTGGAGTGAGTGACCTTGGGAAGGCTCTTGGGAGGCAAATCCTGCCCCAGGCCTGGCAGGGACAGAAGGTGACAAGTGTCCCACCTGGGAGGGGATCTGAGCTCCCAGGAGCTGTGGATGGAGCAGCTCCAACCCCTGGAAGCTCAGCCCAGCTCTGGCTCCCACCAAAGACTGAGAAAGGAGCAGATTTTACTTTCTCAGTGGTTTTCCCCCCTGATTATTAAGCTGCCCCTTAGCAAAAGCTGCTTAGGCTTGGAGTTAATTGTAATCACCTTAGAAAAGTCTGTGTGCACTGGGAGAGATCTGCTCAGTGCCCCTGGGCTGTCCCTCTTGGGCACCTGGCCGTGTCCCCAGCCCTGCCAGGTGCTGTGGGACGTGTCAGCACTGCAGGGATGATCCCCTGGAGCCTCCCAGCAGGGTCACCCTGCTCACATCCCGTCCTGATCCTTCCTCCGGCCATGGGGAGGGGAGCTGGGGTGGAGGGTTCTCTCCCACGGGTGTTTCCCTGTCTGGCAGGGACCTGCACAGCCGGGACAGGCTGGGACAAGGCAGGGACACGCATGGGACATGTGGGACAGCTCCCGGGCTGTCCTGCCTGCCCGCTGTCCCCATCTCCTTCTCGCTTCCAGCCCTGCCCCTCCTGGTGGGTGCAGTGGCAGGGTGGGGGTGACACCTGAGCCCCCTCGTGCTGCAGTGACTCAGCCGGGGACAGCCCGGCCCTGACTCACTCCTGACGCCTCTTGGCCACTTTCCTCTTCCTTCCAAGCCATGCTGCTCCCCACAGGGCCCCTCTTCCTCCAGCCCCCCCAGCTGGCCCATCCCGTACTGCTGGGGGCTCACTGGGTGCTGAGTGGTGTTGGGGGTCACGGAACCCCCCCATCCTGCTGAGCCCCTGCTCCTGCTGTGCCTTTGGGGGTCACTGAGCCCCCAGGTCCCCATGCACCTTTTGGGGATCATGAGCCCCCAGCTCCCTGTGCACCATTTGGCATCACTGAGCCCCCAAGTCCCTGTGCAGCTTTTGGGGTCACTGAGCCCCCAAGTCCCCATGCACCATTTGGGGTCACTGAGCCCCCCGGTCCTCATTCACCTTTTGGGGGTCACTGAGCCCCCAGGTGCCTCTGCACCATTTGGGGTCACCGAGCCCCCATCCTGCCCAGCCTCCCTGCCCTCGGGGTGGCTCTGGAGGGGATCACTCCGGATGAATCAGGAGCCCCCCAACCCCTGCTGCCCCCCACCCTGTCAGGGACAGTGTCTGGGGACAGGATCCCCCAGTCCTGGTGACAGCCCTGGGGGCTCGCACGGGAAGCACACAAAGGTGGGCTGGGGGTGCTGGGCTGCCCCTCATTCCCAATTCCAGGCTGCTCACTCGTACCCCCTCCGCAGGGATCTCCGAGGACTCCAAAGTGGAGGCTCCAGCCTTCACGGACGCCATCCGCATGTACCGGCAGTCCAAGGAGCAGTACGGCACCTGGGACATGCTCTGCGGGAACGAGACCCAGGTGAGCACCCGCACCCCCAAAACCGCGCGGCGAGGGCTCTGTGGGGCTGAGCAGGCTCCCCAAAAACCTCCTGCCTCCACAGGTCCTGAGCAACCTGGTGATGGAGGAGCTGCTCCCCGAGCTGAGGAGCACCATCGGCCCCCGGCTGAAGGGCAAAGCCCCGGAGCGCCAGCGGACCTGGATCCAGGTGCGGGGCTGGGGCTGCCGGGGGGGGGGTCCCCGCCGCCCGGCCTCCCCCTGCCCGCAGACCCGGCTTGGGGAGCCTCCCTTCCCCGCTGGGCTCGGTGCCCACCGGCTTCGCTGCCCCCTTCTCCCGGCCCCTTCCGAAGAATCCGTCCTTTCTCCAGAGTGGATTTTTAAAGCTCCCTCTGTGCCCCTGCCCAGCCCTGCCCGGCCCCGCCTGGGGCCAGGCGAGCAAACAGGAGGAAGCCCAGCCCCGGAGCGAAGCCTGTCCCGGCTAAATTTACCGAGCCATTTTTAGAGCAGCGCGGGCTAAATCCAGCCCAAACCCTTGCGAAAGACTGAGGGCTCTTCAGAACTGCCTGTTAAAACCTTAAACCCCGATAATTACCACCAGGCTCGTAATGGGCCACTCGAGCGGCCTGAAAACACACAAACTGCTTTTCCGGTAGCTGCGGTGGCTGGGAAGCCCGGGGAGGGAGGAGGGGGAGCGCTCTGCATCCTGCCGGTCCCAAAATCCCAAAGTGAGCGTGAAGCCTCAGCGAGCGGCTCCATCCTGCTCAGGAAGTTGGCTCTGGGACCCCAGGGAGGGGGAACAGGGCAGGGAACAGATTTCAGGGTGGGCTGGGGCTCTCCTGCTTGGACCACCACTGTCCCTGGACCACTGGTATCCCCAGACCTGCAACATCCCCAGACCTGCAGCATCCCCAGACCTGCAGCATTTCCAGACCTGCAGCATTTCCAGACCTGCAGCATTCCTAGACATGCAGCATCCCTGGACCAGCAGCATTCCCATCCCTACCTGGGGCAGGTTTCCTGATGGAGGCACCTCTCTGCCCCTCCAGCACCACTCGGAAGCAGTTTCTGCACCGCAGGAGCTCCATCTCACCCAGCTGGGGGGTCTCTGGTGTGGAAGCCCCTGGCAGGCTGTGGGGAAGGGTCCTGTCAGGGCTCTGGGGATGGCTCAGCAGGTGTACGACGGTTGGGGGTGCAGCTGGAGGCGTGGGGGCCTCTGACCCCCCCCACCTGTGCCCCCAGGTGTCGGATGCTGTCTATAGGATGGTCTATGAGCTGGCCAAGGCGCAGTACGACGCAGCGGTGGCCAGGTGTGAGCAGGAGCGGCCGCAGCTGGAGAGCAGCATCCGCACGGACATGGACCAGATCATCACCTCCAAGGAGCACCTGGCCAGCAAGATCCGAGGTGCAGCCCTGCAGGGATGCCCTGGGATGTGTGGGTGTGCCCACAGCTCCTGGGGGGGCTGTTCCCGGGGTGCAGCACAGCCCCTGGCACCCTTGGGGGTGCATGTCCTCACTGGCATTGTCCCAGGGGGTCGGGGACAAGGTGGGCAGTCACCCCCTGGCATGGCAGCGGGGCAGGAGTGGATTCAGGACAGACCAGGGGCACTCTGCAGGAGTTCTTTGTGTTGTCGTGAAAGGGGGAGACTCCTGGAAGGGTTTGGGAGCAGGGGCAGCTCCTCCTCCCTGGGGTGGGTTTAGGATGTGATGTGGAGGGCTGGAAGGACAGAGGAGCCTCACCATCCTTACCCCTGCTCCTTCCCAGCCTTCGTCCTGCCCAAGGCAGAGGTCTGTGTCCGTAACCACGTCCAGCCCTACATCTCCTCCATCCTGGAGGCCCTGATGACCCCCACGAGCCAGGGCTTCGCCGAGGCGCGGGAGGTGTTCTTCAAGGAGGTGACCGACATGAACATGAACGTTGTCAACGAGGGCGGCCTGGAGAAGCTGGTGGAGGTGAGACCTGGTGGTGCTCCTTGCCAGCTTAGGGGTGACAAGGCCAGTCCTGCTTCCATCCCCAGTGTGGACAGCACTGGGAGACCCCAGGCTGAGAAAATTCCACCCATGTGGGGTGGGATGTCCCTGCCCTGAGAGGCTGAGCTTGGCTTTGTCCCCAGTACATGGAGAAGCTGTCCCACCTGGCCTTCCACCCCGTGAAGATGCAGTCGTGCTATGAGAAGATGGACCAGCTGAAACTGGAGGGTCTTCAGCAGCGATTTGATGTCTCCAGCACGTCCGTCTTCAAGCAGAGGGCCCAGATCCACATGAGACAGGTGAGATGGGGACCAGGGTCCTCCCCTGTCCCCCTGGGCTGGGAACAGAGGTTTGGGAGCCCAGGCTGGTCCAGGCTGGGGTGTCTGTGCTGTCTCGAAGGGTGGATGATGGAGCCCCTTTGGTCTGGAGCCCATGGTGGGCTTGGGCATCCCGGCACAGCTGCCCCTTTGCCACCGAGCCCACTGGCACCAGCAAGGCCAGTAAAAGCCAATTCTGGGGTCTGCCCCAGCCTAACCTGGCGTGGGGTGTAGGAGGATGAGGGGTGCAACACCAGCTCTGAGCAACCTTCTCTCCCAACACCTTGATCCTCGGGGTGAGGGCTGTGGATGCCATGCTGGGACATCAGGGATTTCTGCAGTGAAGGCTCTTTGCCTGTTGGATATTGGGGAGGAATTCTTCCCTGGCACAGGGTGCCCAGAGCAGCTGGGGCTGCCCCTGGATCGCTGGCAGTGCCCCAGGTTTGATGGGGCTTGGAACAACCTGGGACAGTGGGAGGTGTCCCTGCCCATGGCAGGGGTGGCACTGGATGAATTTAGGGTCCCTTCCACCCCAAACCAGTGTGGGGTTCTGTGCTAAGGCTCATCTCGGTGTGGCAGTTCCCCAAGAGCCCCCTACCCACCCTTTGGGTGCCCCCCACGCTGACCACGCGTCTCTGGTCGCAGCAAATGGACGATGCCGTGTACACCTTCGAGACACTGCTGCACCAGGAGCTGGGGAAGCTGCAGGGCAAGGACGACCTCTGCAAGTCCATCCAGCGCATCCTCGAGAGGGTGCTCAAGGTGAGGCAGGGGATCAGGCCTTTGCTGGCCTTTGCTGGCCTTTGGTGGCCTTTGGTGGCCTTGTTCCAGGGCCAGGGAAGAGGCTAGCAGTGATGTAATCTATTTCAACAAAAGTCTTTTGGGGGTTTCATGGATTTTGCTGGGGGCAGGCAAGTGGGAAATCACCTGCAGGAGCCAGGTCCCATCTGACCACGTCTGTAAAAGCCCCCCAGGGTTCAGATTGGCCCCCAAACCCTCCTGCAGCCAGGAGTGGAAGAGCTGGCTCCTACCTGGGCTCAAAAACACTGGGCAACAGCTGGAGGGAGGGATGTGAGGCCAGAGGGGTCAGTGTGAATGGGTTCGGGGGCAAATCTCACGAGTCTGTGCCCGTGGGCAGGGGCAGCCTGCCCACAGCCCTGGGTGACCTGGGGCACCCTCTCACCCTGCAGAAATTCGACTATGACAGCAGCACCGTGAGGAAGAAGTTCTTCAGGGAGGCCCTGCTGCAGATCACCATCCCCTTCCTGCTGAAAAAGCTGGCACCCACCTGCAAGGGGGTAAGAGAGGAAAGTTTGGGGTGCAGGGAAGGACTGTCCACCCCCGTGGAGGGGTTAGAGCACCCATTCCCCCCAACCTGCTGGGCTGAGCCGCCTCTCCCCTGGCAGGAATTAGCCAAGTTTCAGGAGCTGATCTTCGAGGACTTTGCCAGTTTCATCCTGGTGGAGAACACCTACGAGGAGGTGGTGCTGCAGTCGGTGATGAAAGACATCATGCAAGGTAGGGTCCTGTGGCACCTGTGTGAGGAGGGGGTGACCTCTGCAGGATTTTGGGGGCTGTACAAGAAGGGGGTCACCCTACGACAGGGGCTGGATAAGGAGGAGTGTTCCCATGCAGAGCCAGCTGGGGGCTGGACAAGGAGGGGTGACCCTCTGCAGGGTGCTAGGGGGTCTCTGAGGAGGGGCAGTCCCATTCAGGGGATCAGTTCGGGGCTGTATGAGGTGGAGTGACCCCATGTGGGGTGTTGGGGACTCTATAAAGAGGGGTGACCCCATGAAGGTTGTTGGAGACTCTATAAAGAGGGGTGACCCCATGCAGGGTGCTGGGGGCTGCCCCAGAAGCAGCTTTCCCACCTGGCTTGCCCCCTGGCAGGGCTGAGCAGTGGGTGGGATGCTGACCCCCCCCGCCCAGCTCCAGCCTCTCCCATCACCCACGGGGAGGACTGGGCGAGCTGCCCCAGCCCGGCGGTGCCCGCAGCCCCGTGACCTGTCCCTCCCTGTCCCCAGCTGTGAAGGAGGCGGCCGTGCAGCGGAAGCACAACCTGTACAGGGACAGCATGGTGATGCACAACAGCGATCCCAACCTGCACCTGCTGGGAGAGGGCCCGGCCATCGACTGGAGCGAGGAGTACAGCGGGCAGCCCGAGGCCGAGCCGGCGGCCGAGCGGCGCCGCAGGGCCAAGCAGGTGGTGTCGGTCATCCAGGACGACGAGGGGGCCCTGCCCTACGGGGCCGAGGCGCTGCTGCAGCCCGGCTCCCCCGAGCCACGGGAGCCAGGGGAGGCACATCCCGGGGTGCCCCCGAGCCCCCCGGATGCGGTGAAGGAGATCCGGGAGGCGCTGGCACAGGAGAGCCTCGGGGATGGCGCCGGGGCGGAGGAGCGGCTGATGAACGGCACCGACGCCAGCGGTGCCAGCGAGGAGGGCGTGCTGCTGGCAGGGGCTGCCCCAGGGGATGTCACACAGCAAGGTCCAGCCCGTGGTGGAGACGGGGTGCGCTGTGCCACGGTGGCATCACCAGCACCTGGAGCTGAGAATCCATCAGGGATTGGGAGAGAACGTGTCACACCAGCACCGTCACCTGTCCCTGGAGCTGAGATCCCACCAGGGACTGGGAGAGAACGTGTCACACCAGCACCGTCACCTGTCCCTGGAGCCGAGGTCCCATCAGGAGCTGGGACACGCCGGGCTGCACCAGCACCGCCTGTGCCTGGAGCTGAGGTGTCATCAGGGGGGCAGTGTGCCACACCAGCATCGTCACCTGTCCCTGGAGCTGAGGTCCCATCAGGGACTGGGAGACAACGTCCTGGACCAGCATCACCTGTGCTCAGAGCTGATGTCCCATCAGAGGCCGAAGTGCCACATGCCACACCAAGATCATCCGTGCCAGCTTCCCCCATGTCTGGAGCTGATGTCCCATCAGGGGCTGAGGTGCCACAGGTCACACCGAGATCATCCGTGCCAGCATCTCCTGTGCCCAGAGCTGATGTCCCATCAGGGGCTGAGGTGCCACACGTCACACCAAGATCATCCGTGCCAGCGTCCCCCGTGCCAGCTGACCCCCCATCAGTGTCCAGCGTGCCACACGCCACAGCAGCACCACCCAGCCCCCGAGCCGATGTCCCAGCAGAGGCCAGCGTGCCCCATGTCACAGCAGCACCACCTGGAGCCCAGAGCCCACCAGCAGCGTGTCACCAGCGCGGTGACAAGGAGACAGGTGACAAGGAGCACAGCCCCCCGCAGCCCAGGGGCACCACAGAGAGCGGTGAGGGGGTGCAGACTGAGTTCTAGCCCCAGCCCCCCGCCATGGACTGGCCCCGGTGACGCTGGGGCTGGGGGAGGGGGATAGGACCCCTGGGATGGAGAGCAGCACTGCGGGAGAGGGAGGGGATGGGGACACCGAGACCTTACTGCCTAACGGGGGTCCCGCTGCCGTGGGGGCTGCCCACAGCCACAGCCCCCGCCGGGCCGGGCTGGGGTGGCCCCAGTCTGGCACGGGGCATCCCCTGCGCTCTGCTCTGTCCTTCTTCTGCCTTATTTTCTTTCCTGCTGAGGAGATGCTTTACTGAAGAGCTTTATGTGCCCCCCACACCAGTGCCTGGGGCTGCTGGGGGGGCTGGCACTAGCCCTGCTGAGGGTGGGTGTGCGGGACACTCCTGGCTGTCCCCAGGGTTGTCCCTGTCCCAGTCTGGGGCGTTTCCTGGGAGCCTGCCCACTGCCATCCCAGCCGGGGGGGTTCCTGGGAGCCTGCCCACTGCCATCCCAGCCGGGGGGGTTCCTGGGAGCCTGCCCACTGCCATCCCAGCCGGCCAGCTCCAGGAGCACCAGTGGGAGCAGGGGCTGCAGGGGGTGATGGCAAACAGGATGGCAAACAGGGACACAACAGGGACAGCAACGCTGAGGGGCTTGAGCCACTGCCAAGGGGGAGAGTGCTGGGACAGGTGTGGGCTGCTGGTGCCCAGACTGGGCTCACAGCATCCAGGTGGAGCTTACAGCATCCAGACTGGGCTTCTGGTAACCTGGTACCCAGACTGGGCTCACAGCATCTAGGCTGGACTCACAGCAGCCAGGTCAGGCTCACAGCATCAAGGCTGAGCTCCGGGTACCCAGGCTGGGCTCACAGCACCCAGAGCCCACCCCCAGCCATCCTCACCCCTAGGAGCTCCTATTCTAGGAGCTATTTTAAGTTCAGAGTTCAGTCTCTGGGGGAAGGTGGCACTCATGCCATGTCCCAGCTGTGCCTGGCAGGACTGGGATAATGCCAGGCTCAGCTTGCTGTGCAGTGGAGAGATCCCAGCCCTTGCCCTCCAGATCTCTTCAGCACCTTCCATGGATGGTTTCTCCAGCTTTGCAGATTTTGGCATCTGCTGTGATGGCTGAGCAAAGAGCAGGGGTTTGCTGAGCCCCCCTGTGTGTCATGGGGACAGGACTGCTGTGCTGCAGCCCCCACAGAGTGATGCCAGAAGCCCTGGAGGTGCTGGGGGTCTGCAGGACTCCTGGGTGTGACACCTGGAGCAGGGACCAGCACCCCGACACCCACCTGTGCTTAGGTGCCACCGTTCCTGCCTCAGAAGGGGGGTGCCCAGCCTAACCCACTCAGGGGGCCCCCAAAGTGCCTTGGGAGGCCCCTCTCAAAGTGCCTTTCTCTGTGAACTTCAAACCTGTCTCTTCCAGGATATTTTATTAAGAAAGTTATACAAATGTTTAAAGATATGCTTATAATAATTAATAAAATGGAAAAGCTTTATTTAAAGCCAGAGGAGACTCTCCTTATTCCTGAACCGCCTCCCTGGGTAGGGCTGGGGATCCCCGGTCCCACTGTGACCCAGGGGTGTCACACCCTGAGCCCACCCAGCAGTGGCACAAAGCGGGAGCGGAGCTGAGATGATTTTATTAAAAGGGGTGTCCTGAGGAAGCAGCAAGAGGCACCTGGAGCAGCATTTCCCCCCTGGCACAGCCACGCCAGCGGCTCAGGGGCTGCTCCAGCCCCATCCCTGAAGCGCTGCGCAGGAGCGGGGTGGGGGTGGCAGGACCCCCCCAGTGTCCCCAAAGGCACTGTGTGAAGAGGGGCTTGGTGCAGGGCAGCTCTGGGCAGGAGGGCAGGGGTCCTTGTCCCCAGCTTGTCCCCTCCCGCAGTAAGTCACCGGATCGTTCCCATTCCAGTCAGGATGAACCTCCTCGAAAAGCAGGGAGGGGGAGGAAATGCCAGCACCCCCCCGCTGTCATCACCTGGACAAAGGTCCCTGAGAGCCAGGGCACAGCCACCAGCCGAGGCCAGTGGCAGCATGGCGAGTGCTGGCCATGGGGTCCCTGTCCCCAGAGCGGGGCCAGCCCCGAGGGCCCCCAGCAAGTCCTTGGGTTCTGCATCCCACAGAGCACGGGGACAGAGACAGACCCAGCAGAAGTGACAGCAGCTTTTCCAGACAAAGGAGCAGGAGGTGGGACACGTGTGCCACCACCTTGGGGGGCTCTAGCCCCGGCCCAGCAGGGGGTACACCATGAAGTAGCCCAGGGTGGAGCCCGCGATGGCCCCCAGGAAGATCCAGGCGTTGTAGGACATGACAGCCAGCATGACCATATAGCCCAGCACCACCTGCACCACGTGGAACAGCGTCTGGCCCACGTGGAACCAAAACCACCTGGGGAAGAGATGGGAAATGCCATCAACGAGGGGCTGGGGCAGCTGGAATCGCCTCCCACCCGGAGCCTGGAGGGGCCAGAGGAGAGTTTGGGCAGCAGGGAGGGGGTGGGGGCTACAGACAGCAGCTCAGGGGGAAATCCTGCTCCAAAATCGATGAGGCTGGCAGTAAGAGCAGCCTCAGGAATGAAGGATTAAATACAAGAGGAAAAATCCAGGGCTTGGCTCCAAAGGAAGGAACTGCCAGGGCCAGGCTTGTGGGGAGTGAGTTGCTGCTTGTGCCCATCCCCAAACCAGCAGGACCCTCCTGCACCCACAGCGGCTCCTGGAGGGGAACACGAGCCTCGAGCCACCACCCTGGACATCTCCCAGAGGATCTGCAGGGGCCGGGCTGTCCCTGGAGCCACCTCCCCAGGCTGAACACACCCCCCTTCCCTGGCAGCCCTTCTCCCCTGTGTGCTGGCCATGGGGCCACAGAGCCACCCCTGAGCCGGCAGGTGGGTGCAGGGGGTCCCCGTGGTACCTGCCCTGCGCGGGGTCGCTGTCCCCCTCCTGCGGCTCGGTCAGCGCCTCCTGGCTGAGGCTGCGGGGCAGGGCCAGCAGCGCCCGCCGCAGCAGCACGGCCTTGCCCATCTTCACGGCCTCGTAGAGCACGGCCAGCAGCAGGATCACCAGCACCGAGAGCGCCATCCCTGCAGGAGACACAGCCCGACACTGCCCACGCCTGGGGACGGGCTGTGCGGGTGACAGGGCCACCCTGGCACGGGGTGTTTGGGAATATCCACGGGGGGGTGTGGAGGGCTCCTGGCACGGGGGGTGGGCAGCAGGGCTGTTAAATGTCAGGAAATGGTGTATTTAGCTTTTTAATTCACAGAATTAGGTTGGAAATGCCGTTTGAGATCATTAAGCCCAAATTGTGACCTCACCCAACAGCACCTTTGTCACCCAGACCATGGCACTGTGTGCCCCATCCAGTCCTTCATTAAGCACCTCCAAGGACACTGACTCCACCACCTCCCTGGGCAGCCCCTTCCAATGAAGAAATTTTTTCTAATGTCCAGCCTAAACTTCTCCTGGCTCAGCTTAATGCTGTGTCTCTTGTCCTAGAGAGCTGCTGAGAAACAAATACACAGCTTTGCATCCACTCCACAAAAAACGTGGAGTAAAAATATGATGTTGGGAGAATAATCAAAAACAGACAAAAAAGTGTGAAAGTGGCAAGCTGAGCCACTCCTGAGTGATCTGGGGGTTGGCAGGCTGAGGGGGCTTCACACAGCTCCCTGCCTGCTGCTTTTGGCTTGGGAGGATCAACCCCCGCCCGGGGCATGCCCAGGGCACAGCAGGTCCTGCCAAAAACTGCTCCAGGAGCCCACACAGCTCTGCAGGGAGTGGGGGGAGGGAGGGAGGGAGGGATGGACAGGGAGGGAGGGAGGGAGGGATGGATGGATGGATGGATGGATGGATGGATGGATGGATGGATGGATGGATGGATAGGGAGATAGGGATGGACAGGGAGGGATAGGGATGGACAGGGAGGGAGGGAGGGAGGGATGGATGGATGGATGGATGGATGGATGGACAGGGAGGGATAGGGATGGATGGACAGGAATGGATGGACAGGGATGGAGGGATGGATGTCTCAGCGCTGGCAGCCTACCTGTGGGGCTGTGGACATTCCAGAAGTCAAAGAGCAGCACTGCTGTGTCCGAGAAGTAGAAGGTCATCTGGAAAAGAGGCCAGGGAAGGGGCAGTGCAGGAGCCCCTCGGGGTGATGGGTGCCCACACTGCCAGCAAGTCCCTGCACCCCCACCCTGGGATGCTCATCTGGGGTTTCACCAAATGGTGCAAGTTCTGAAACGGGAAGAGGAACTTGCACAGACAATCACAGTCATGCTGACTGGGTTGAACTCTCCCCGTGATCTCCAGCAGGACAATTTCCACCCCCAGCAGCAGCTCCTGTGTCTGGGCTCTGACAAAAAGCCAGTTTACCCCTGTGACAAAGAGAGATGAATCCAGGACTTCATCCACGTGAATTTGAGGAGGGAAGGTCCCTGGGGGCAGGTGGAGGCTGAGGGGAAGCTGGTGGGCAGAGCCTCTGCTCCCCTCTGCCTCCCAGGGCAGAGAAACCTCCTGCACTGCCAGGACACCCAAAAACTCAACCACCAAGGCAGCCAGAGCCACAGGTGTGACCACCCAATGATGGGGACCAGGTCCAGGGGTGCCTCCCTGGCAGAGGAGCATCAATCCCAACACTGCCAGCACCTGCAAAGGCACCACCCCTCCTCCTTCACCCTGCTGAAACAGGAGGAGCAGGAATTGCTGTTGTGTAACATCAGCTGCAGAGCTCATACCCAGCTGCCACATCTTGCTCAAAAGGTGGAATTTTGCTGGGTTTTTCGTGCTCCCTTTGGTGAATCTCCCTAGGAGGTGTCTGTGGAGTCACAGCTGCTCCTCTCCTGCACAGATCCGTGTTTGGCTGCTCTTTCCTGCCTTTTCCAACACCAGCAGAGCTGACTGACAGGAGCAGGACCAGCCTCAGCCAGAAATACCATCCAATACCCCGTGGGTGTTCAGGCCACAGCCTGGCTCCAATTACAGCCCTCGGCCCTCCTTACCCACAGCACATTAGCACATGTAATTGGCTCAGCCTTTTAAGCCTCCTTTGGCCACAGATTAATGATAATTAGCCTTTAAATTGAGCTATTTCTCCTTCAGAGGCTTCACCCACAGGTGGTAGAAGGAGCAGGTGACAGTTTTAGGGATGGGGTACAGAAGTGATGGGCAGAATCAGAGTCATTAACTTTGGAAAAGCCATCTAAAATCAGAAATCCAAACATTAACCCAGCACTGCCAAGGCCTCCACTAAACCCTGTCCTCAAGTGCCACCTCTCTGTGTTTTTTGAACAATTCCAGGGATGTTGATTCCACCCCTCCCCTGGCAGCCTGTTCCAGAGATCCAGAAGATCCCTTTGCTGCTCCAGCCTGGGGTGGAGCCACATGTTTCTGGGTGCCCAGCGTGGGTGTGACACCAAAATAATGCTCCTTGGGCCAACAGCAATGCCACAGAGAGATTTCTTGGTGGGTGAAGGTCAAGAGGGCAAAATCCTAAAAATCCCTGCACTCCTCCCAATAGGGAAGAGCCACCGCTGGCAGGGAGATGTCCCAGGCTGAGGGATGTTGTTGAGAGGGAGGGGATCCTGTCCTCCCCCACCTGCCCAGGCAGCAGGGATTGAGGCTCCCAGGTGAGGCTGCGCCCAGCTCCTCCCCCGCAGGAATTCACACTGGGAAAAAAAAGCTGTTGGGAAATCTCCTGTGCTCAACGTGCTTTTAGGGCTGGATCCGCTGCAGTTTTTGGGGTTGTTCTAGCAAAACCAGTGGTGCCTGCACAGAGCAGTGCCAGGCTGCATCCCAGCCTGCTGCTCCAGTCCGACTGGGATGTCTGATCCCACACTTTGGGATAAAGCTGCCCTCCTGCAGCACCCCGACCCCGCTCTGGACAGTCCCAGCTGCAGCCCCACACTGGGGACACACCGGCCACGGGGGTGTCCCCAAACTGAGGTCCTCCTCGGGACTGGTGTCACCTTCCAGGCCTTGCTGCTTCAGGGGGCTGCTGCCAGCAAAGCAAGGGGGCTGGGAGCCCTAAACATCAAACAGAACCGTGGAATGGTTTGGGTTGGAAGGGATCCTAAAGCTCATCTTGTCCCAGCTCCTGCCATGGACACAGACACCTTCCACCATCCCAGGCTGCTCCAAGCCCTGTCCAGCCTGAGCCTGGACACTGCCAGGGAGATTTAAGGAGTTCTGGGGGGATTCATGGGGTTCCAGGGAGATTTAAGGGGGTCCAGAGTGGATTCTCGTGGCTCCAGAGAGGATTCAAGGGGATCCAGGGGAATTCATGGGGTTCCAGCTGGGGATTCATGGGGATGTGGTGGCAGGGGATGATCACAGGCTTCCAGGGACATTTAAGGGGTTCCGGGGGGGGGGGGGGGGGGAAAATTCACAGGGTTCCAGGGGGGATTTCCGGGGTTCCAGGGTGAAATCACGGAATTCCAGGGGGGATTCACAGGGTTCCAGAGGGGATTTAAGGCGATCCAGGGTGGAATCCCGGGGTTCCAGGGGAGATTTCCGGGGTTCCAGGGTGGAATCACGGGTTTCCAGGGGGGGCTTCCGGGCTTCCAGCGAGCTCTCCCGGTGCCGTGCCCGTCCCGTCCCGGGGCTCACCTGCATGCTGGCGGTGGCAGCGGGCGCGGGGCCCGGCGCGTCCCCCCCGGCGCTGCTGTCACGCCGATGTCGCAGCGATGTCGCGACCGCGCGGGGCTCCCCGGGATCTGTAGTGCGGGGCGGTCCCTGCTTTGTCCCCTCCCCGCGTCCCTGCTCGTGCTCGGCAGCCCTGGGCGCGTCCCGGCCCCTGCGCGCTCCGCGGTTTCGCTTTCCCTCCGCTCCTGGCTCCGTCCCGGGGCCGGGGTTGATCTGAAGCGCCCGAGGGTTTTTCTGCTGGTCCCCCCCTCGCCCCCGGCTGCACCGCGGTTTGCACTCTAAAAATGCTGAAACATTTTTTGGGGGTGCTCACCTGGAGGGGAGAAGCTCCAGGGAGAGCTCAGAGCCCTTCCAGGGCCTAAAGGGACTCCAGGAGAGCTGGAGAGGGACTGGGGCCAAGGGATGGAGGGACAGGACACAGGGAATGGCTCCCACTGCCAGAGGGCAGGGATGGATGGGATATTGGGAATCAGGAATTGTTCCCTGGCAGGGTGGGCAGGCCCTGGCACAGGGTGCCCAGAGCAGCTGTGGCTGCCCCTGGATCCCTGGCAGTGCCCAAGGCCAGGCTGGACAGGGCTGGGAGCAGCCTGGGACAGTGGGAGGTGTCCCTGCCGTGGCAGGGGTGGCACTGGATGGGATTTAAGCTCTATTCCAACCCAAACCATTTAGGATTCTGTGATTTTATTTTCTTTGTCGACAGGCAGGACAAAGGAGAACTTTCCTTCCAGCTGTGACTAGAAGCACACAGATGTTCACTCCATGCTGGGACATTCCAACCATCCCCATTACACCTGGGAACAGGGAGTGATGAGCTGGCCCTGCCTCAGTTTCCCCAAGTGCCAGCAGGTGCAGATGGCCACAAAGGCACCCAGTGCTACAGTGCCTGGCTCTACACGACAAAAATCCTTCAGTGAGGTAGAAACTCAAAACAGAGGCAGAATTTGGGGGAGATTAACATTTTCACCCCTTTGCAGCACTTGGTGCCTGGCTGGGAGGGAGGTGCTGGAGCAGCACCACACTGGGCTCTCCCAGGCTCAACCAGGGCCACTTCCCAGCCCAGTCCTGGGCAATCAATTCTCCAACCATTTGTGCACTTGACCCTGGCAAAGAAAAGCCCCTTTCCTTCCCCTTTTCCCAAGCTGGCACTAGTTTTGCTCCTTGTTTTTTTGTTTTTTTTTTTTCCTTACAGACAGTTCCCAGTGATTATAATTACACAAACCTCCCCCAAGCAGTCATTAAATCAGCACCTTCTCATATATAATATATACATATATAATATATATATATATAATTTATAGAGAAATGACTTTTGTAAACAATATTCCCCTACTCCAGAAGGAAGTGGAGTCCGGGGCATGACACAGCTCCAAACACAGAGCTCGGAACCGGCAGATCTGTGGAGCAGGTGGGAGCCCTGTGCCACCCCCAGCATCCACTTGTCCCCGTGGGGATGGCTCTTGGGTGGGGACAGAACCAGCTGGCTCGGTTTGGGTGGCACCACTTTCAGCTGAAGCAAACTGGTCCGACTGTGAAACCAAACTGGTGCGAGGCGTCGCCGTTGTGGAAGACAGCCAGGTCCCGCAGGGGCAGCAGCCACAGCTGCTCCGTGCTGAACTGGAAGATGGTGTCGGTGATGGAAGACTCGTTGTCCAGCTGAAATGACCACCAGGGACAGCTGAGTGGCACCAAACCCCTCAGCTGGAGCTCCCTTGGCTGCTCCTTGTTGCAGCCAGTCTCCATCCCCAGCCCTTCTGGCTTTTCCAGGGTGGTGACCTCCCCCGTGTCCCCACCCCATCCCTTGCCACGTCCCAAGACCAGGAAGCTCCTTGGGCCCGGGCAGTGGATGTTCTCCATCCCCGCCCCACCGTGTGCAGCCTCATCCCTCCGCTCCATCCCAAACTGCGGGGGGTCAGACACTCTCCAAAGGGCTCTCCAAAGGTCGGGAGCCTTTTCCAGGCACAAAGGCTGCGCAGGGCCAGGCTCACCAGGCAGCCCTGCAGGCTGGCCGCATAGCTGTGATCCCGGGAGTCGGCCAGGAAGCGGATTTCCTTGTCGGGCTGGGGCCGGCCGCGCTCCGGGGCCGGTCTGCAGGAGTACGAGACCTTCTGGGTGGCGCGGTGGCTGTGCAGGCGCAGGAAGCGGAGCTGCACCGGGCTGGCCCCCGCGTATTCCAGCTGCAGGGACAGCGGGAGGGAAATCCGGGATGCGGGGGCTGCTCCACGGGGGCTGTGCTCCCCTCAAGGCTAAACCCTGGCAGGGTCCAGCCGCTGTTAAGCACTGGAGTTCCTCGCAGAAGGAGGTGTCACATCCCTCTGCACACAGCCAAGGGACCCGAGTGCTGTCCCAGCACTGCAGGGTGGCACTTGGAGACCCCCGACCTCAGCTCTGTGTCCCCCTTGCTATTCCAGCCGGGCACTCACCAGGAAGCCCCCGGGCAGGGTGCTGAACCACTCAAAGGTGTTCTCAGAGCTGTAGGTGCTCAGCCAAGCCTTGATGGGGACCTGAGGGGAGCGGGGACAGTTGTCACGCTGTCCTAGTGGAGGATAGTGGCACTGACAGGGCAAGGAGCCAGCACAGAGCCCCTGTGTGTCCCTGCAGCCTGGCACACACCGTGACCAGGATCCTCCCTCCAGAGTGCTCCGACAGCTCCCTGCCGGGGCAGTGGGCACCACAGCAAGGGACTGGGCCCCCTGTCCCCCTCCAGCCCCACCAGCCCTTTTCCCCACCCACCTGAGGGGTCCCTCGGGGCTGAAGCTGCCCCATGAAAGCCACCCCGTACCTGGTTGTGGACGGGGGCGATGCAGGTGTCCCCCCCAGCTGTGAAGTTGCAGAAGGCCCTCAGTGCATCCTGGGGGCTGCCCTGATTGGGGTCGATGTAGTATTGCCCTGGAGGGAGGAGAGGAGAGCCCTGGCACCCAGGTTTGGCAAAGGGAGGGTGCCACACGGTGCCATCCCACCCCAGCTGGTGGCCTGGCTGCCAGCCCGTTTCTCCAGGGATGCCCACGAAGCCCATCTGACCTCATTCCCCAAAATCCTCATTCCCTCTTTATTTCAAAGAGCTGCCTGTCCCTTCACAGGCTCTGGAGACCAGGCCAGGTCCAGGGGAGCCCCCATGCCCCTGGTACCATCGGGCAGGCCGGGGTGAGCCAGCAGCAGCTCCTTGCAGGTGGTGGCTGGGTTGGTTTTGGTGCCATTGGGATGCTCCACGAGGGCTTGGAGCTCCCGGCTCAGGGTGTCCAGCAGAGCCCAGACCACGGTGTAATTCAGGTGGTTGGAGGAATAAATGAGGTGCTGAAAGAAAAAGGAGGGGACATCACCAAGCTGACCATAGATCCCCCCACCAGGAGCATCATCGGGTGTTGAGGAAGGGGATGGCACGTGCAGGGGACAAGGACAAGCGTGGGCGGAGAAGGAGTAGCTGGATTTTCATGGTCCTGGTGCACAGGGGACCTCGGAAGCAGCAGGACATGGGACAGCATCGCTGGCAGCCCCTCCCTCCTGGGCAAGGGTCACTCACCTGCAGCTCCTCCTGGGACAGCATCAGTGCAGGCCCGCTGGGACCAGGGGGGCCAGCCAGACCCTGGGGGACAATGACAGCGCTGGTGGCACTGGCTGCTGCCCACGAGCACCTCAGCAGCTCCTCCACCAGCGCCAGCAGCTGGACATCCCCATGGAATGCCAGCATGGCATGGCAGGGCCTCACTGCCACGTTTAGGGGAGTGAGGGACCCAAATTTTGGGCTGAGGGGCGTTTGTGGCTCTGCTTACCGGCATTCCTGGTGTGCCCCGGGGGCCTGGCAGGCCCGGGAAGCCTCTCAGCCCCTGCCAAAGGAGGAGGTGGAGAAGGGAAGGAAAGCAAGGTGGGAGATGCTGCTGTGCTGAGCTGCACCCCCACGGGCCCCCTGCACCCCCGGAGTGGGAAGGAGGGAAGGGATCCCATGGCAGGGCTGATCCCACTCCAGCTGCTCCCCACTACTTACTTTGGGTCCAGACAAGCCCTGGAAGGAAAGGACAGGACCAGGATAAGGGGGAGGCAGGTCGGATCAAAGCTGCATCCCTGTGGGGTGAGGAGTGAACCCCAAACCTGCGGGAGGGGGAAGGACTCACCGGTGTCCCGGGAATTCCAGGGTGTCCCTGTGGGCCAGGGGGGCCAGTGTCACCCTGCAAGGACAACAGAGGAGCTCAGGGCACTGCACAGGACATCCCCCAGCCCTGAATCCTTCTACAACCCAGCCCCTTCCCCAGGTGGATTTTATATGGAAAAACAAGAAATTCACCCCAAATACTCATCTCAGTCCCTGACATCCCTCTCCACCCTGCCCTTACCTGCTTTCCCTTGGGTCCTGGCCTCCCAGGGACACCGTGGGGTCCTGGCTTGCCCTGGAAATGTGGCAGGATGTCACACAGGGTGACAAGGGGACAGGGGAGAAGGAAAAGAGCAAAACCTGTCACTCACCTTGAAGCCATCGTCCCCTTGCTGGCCCAGGTCACCCTTGCTGCCCTTCTCGCCCTAGGAGAGAGTCAGGGAGAGCTTTGGTGGCAAAGGGAAGGACAGAACCCCCAGGACAGCAGTGTGGGTGGGGAAATTCCCAGTTATGGCTGGCTGCAAAACTTCTGGAGCAGAACCCCCCAAACAGCCATCCTTTTAGTTCCCGAGAATTCACTGCACCCACGTGGCTGGGGACAGAGGCAGCAGGAGGGATGATCAGCTCCAAACTGAAAGGATCATCCCAGACTAAAATATCTCTCAGGAAAACCTTGGAAGTTGCCAGGAAACACTTGGAGAGAATAAAGAAGATTCTTCTGAAACCAGAAGCAGGGGAAAAATCCCAGCACAGCCTCCTTTCTGTCAGCTCTCCCAGGAGCTGCTCACTGGGCTGACAATAAATTTAAAGTTTTAATGATTCCCAAGGTTTCATTTTCCTGAAGGCTCTGAGCAGCTCCCCATTGCCTGGGATGGGATGGGATGTGCTCAGTTTTTCCAGCCAAGGATCCATCAGGAATGGCACAAGGGAGGTCAGCTCGTGGTGCATCAGCATCAATGCTGAGAGCAGGGATTAAAAGGCACCACACAGCTGCTTGCAACTCCAGGAGGAAGGAAAAACTGCAAAAGGACCGGATTTGGGAGAAAATCTAAAGGTTCCATCTCCCAGCACCCGGGGACATGGTGGCCAACCCTCAGAGAAAGATGGTGCAGCCATCAGGGTTCAAAAAGAGGGGAATAAGGGATGGCATTCAGCAAACTAAATGCCACCCTATGCCCAGCGTCCCTGCTGTGCCTGGCACGTGTCCCCTACCTTGTGTCCTTTCGGTCCGGGGTCTCCTTTGATGCCCTTCAGCCCCGGGATGCCCTAAGAGAGGAACGTGGAACTGCCTCACCCTGCGGCTGAGCTGCTCCTGTCAGCCCCTGGCAAGGAGGGCTCTCCTCACACCTGAGGATTCTGAGGATTTCAGGCAGTTTTGGAAGCTTTGAGGCATTTTCTCATTGTTTCTTTGATTTTTGCTTTCAGGACGATCCCTCAGCAAAGCCCATTAAAAATGCACTGGAGGTGCCTTGGATGGCTGAGAATATCCAGCTTGTTTTTTGTGAAGTTACCAAAGTTGGGCTTTTTTTATTTTAAGCAGAGAAAAAGCAATTTCTAGTAATTAAAATGAGTGTTTGGATCCTTTTTGCCGGCTGCAGTTTGTCCCTCCAGCCATGCCAGCTCTCTGGGAAGGGGGCACAGTCCCACCAGTGCTCAGCACTGCCTGGCATCAGACACATACCTAAAAGAAGGATTTGGCTTCCCGAACCACATTTTGGGAATGATGTGATTTGTCTGACTGCACACACCCTCCTGGGATGTTAATTTGGGAGGAGAAGACAGGAGAAGATGGATGAACCATTTAAAAACTTCCCTCATCTCATTTTAAACAGATCCCTGCTTCGGGGCCCTGCAGAGCCGGGTCACACAGTGGGGTCAAACGGGGAGCAGCCAGCACCCCAAAACCCCACACTGATACTTACATAGAGTCCCTGGGGTCCCTGCGGCCCTGGAAGTCCTTTGTCACCTGGGTGGCCCTGAAATGCAAAGGGAGAAGCCCTGGCTGTGCCCAGGGTGATGCTCCAGGGCAGGGAGAGCAGCTCACGGGGGCTGCAGGTGTGGGAGATGCCCCTGTTGGGCTGGGAGGCTCTGGGGGGACAGAGCCCTCAGTTATCATGGTTTATTCTTTTCCAACCCGGGGCTCAGGCAGGTGGGAGCACCCCCCAAACTGCCAGGGGGGCAAGGCAGCCTGACAAAGCCACCTACCTTGTGTCCCCAGGGACCCCGCGGGGGCTGCTGGCCCATCTTGCCTCGCTTGCCCTGGGGACCACAGATGAAAGACTCACAGGTAGCTCCAAACTGATCCAGACACCCCTCATCCCTCCGGGATCCCCTCTCCAGGGATTCCGAGCCCCCAGAAATCTGGGATCACCCTGCAGGGCCTGCACGGGCTCCAAGGAGCAGCTCCCTGCCACCCTCGTGGGGACAGCAGTGCCATTTACCCGTCTGCCAGCTTCTCCTGGGACCCCTTCGTCCCCTTCCTGCCCCACATCGCCCTGGGGGAAGAAGAGAGGGGGGATGTGGGTCTCCAACAGCTCAGCCACATCCCAGGACCGGGGAGGAGGAGATGGGGACAGAGCCCAGCAGGCACTGAGGGATTCTGGAGATGGGCACCAAGAGCTGGGGAGGCCCCTGTGCCCCCCAGGGCCACCTGAGCCAGGCTGGAGGCAGGATCTACCAGCCCCTCACCCAAAAACCAGCCCAAGGCAGCCCAAGAGCATCCTGTGTTTGCCAGGTGGGGAAAAGCAGGTCCTCCTGGGCAATTCCCAGTTTTCTCTCCATGGTTCCCAAAGGGATTGAACAGCTCAGGCTTGCCCACCCCATGCCCACTGGGCAGTGCCCCTCAGGTGCCATCCCCAGGGGAGCACTTTGGGGGTACCTTATCTCCTTTGCGGCCTTTCCGTCCTTTAGGACCAGCTTGTCCAGGAGACCCCTAAAATCCCAAAGGAGAGGGAAACCCCGCTGTGAGGGCGCTGTGCCAGGGATGCCCCTCCTGGCTTCCCTCCCTGCCTCGCCCCAGTGTGCACAGGGGGATGCTCTAAGCTGGAATCTTCCCTTTGGGATTTTCTCTGGAGCAGGCTGGGCAGAAGGGGGCTGTGGGAGGGTTCAACAGGAGCAGGAGATGGTGCCTGCATTGGACTTTTACACATCCAGGAGATGCCAGCATCCCACAGCCTCTTTCAGGAAGAGCCACCAGGGCTCCATCCCACTCCTCACCATTTGTCCTGGTTTTCCTGGCTCGCCTGGCTCCCCTTTTGCACCCACCAGGCCCTAAGAAGGAAAACAGAATTCAAGGCAAATCCAGAACTTTGGGTTATTCAGATATTTGGGTTATTCCGTGAGGGACCCAGATCTGGGAAGCTGGAAAAGCTGGAATGGGGCAGAGAGGAGCCTGCTCACCTCAGTGCCACTCGGCCCGGTGGCTCCAGCTTCGCCCGGTGGCCCAAGAGTCCCCTGAGTTCATTCAGGGACAAAACATGAGGCTGGCACCAGGGGAAGGCAGGAGGGCACAGCTGGGGCTGTTGTCCCCAGGGAGAGCTGTGCCAGGGATGGCCCCTGCCCGTCCCCGTGGAGCACAGGCGTTACCTGCCGGCCCGGCTGGCCCTTGGTGCCCACCACTCCTCTGGCTCCCTCGTGCCCGCTGTAGCCCCGGAGCCCAGGGGCACCTGCCAGTCCCCGAGCGCCCTGTGAGCCCTGCGGGGCACAGAGATGGGGACACTGCTCAGCCCCATCCTCAGCAGGGCCCGAGCAGCCACCCCTCAAGGGACTTCATCTGCACTGAGCTTTGCAAATCGACCTGGGGTTTATTGCACAGCAAATCCCCCTGGGGTTTATTCCACAGCAAATCCCCCTGGGGTTTATTCCACAGCAAATCCACCCAGAGTTTATTGCACAGCAAATCCGCCCAGAGTTTATTCCACAGCAAATCTACCCAGAGTTTATTCCAGAGCCTGGCCTCTCCCAGCAAATCACCCAAGCTAAAGGCTTGGAGCAACCTGGTCTGTGGAAGGTGTCCCTGCCATAGCAGGGGATGGAATCTAATGAGATTTGAGGTCCCTTCCAACTTAATTCTGGGATTCTGTACGGGCATGTCTTGCCCGGGCAGAGCAGCACTGCAGAGTGGGAAAACTGGGATGCAGGTGGGATTTATCCTACAGCTGAGCTCAGGGCATCCATAACACATCTGGGGCTCTCTGTCATGACCATAATCCCCATCCTGGGGCACCTCACGTGGTCCAGGCACTGGGCAGCTCCCGGATCCACACGGACACCTGTGGATCTGCTCCAAGGAGGGGGAAATCCAGAGCCCTGGAGCTGCCTCAGGCAGCAGCAGCAGCGCAGTGTTACCTGTGCAACAGCCCTGGCACCTTGGCACGGCTTTTAACAGCTCTATTAAAATTCCTTTGGGGAGCTTTAGCTGTGGGAAACCCAAGGAAGCAGTGACTCAGTCCCAGAGCCGGGAGCCATGGCCAGGCTGGCAGAGCTCACTTTGCAGCCACTCCTAGGGTGAGATACATCCCAAAACGCCACCAAACCTCTTTCCCAAGGGAATTTTTGGGGGCAGGGCTGGTACTCACCACTGGGCCAGGCTTGCCACCATCTCCCTTCGCTCCGTCATCTCCGGCCTGTCCCTGTGGGGACATGGGGGCTCAGGAAAAGCCCCTCACCACCGTGTCCTTCACCTCTGTGGGGACTTCGAGCATCCTGTCCCACATCCCATGCCCCGCAGGCCAAGACGGCACTGGGAATCACGTGGGAGTGAACAGGATTCAGTAGGAGGAACAGGTTTTCCATGAGGCACCACTGGGTGCTGGAAAATGTCTGATTTTTGGGGTTTAGGTACTGGGAGTTTGGGGTTTTAGGGTCCTGGGAGTCAGTGCTGAGGTATGAGGTGTGAAACCCCCTCCTCAATTCTGAGCCCCCAGCCTGGCCAGTGGAGGGGCAATAAATCCTTTGGGTTGTACTGGGAATAGGGAAGAGCTGGAGAAGCCTTTGGCAATTCCCAGTTCTGCAACATTCCAGGCATCAGTACCTGGAATCCTGCAGCCCCAGCAGGTCCATCCACGCCTCGTGGCCCTGGATCTCCCTGGGAAAGGAGGGGAAACAGCTGTGTCCATGGAAAACCCTTCCCTGCCTTGCTGGCTCTGCATCTCAGGCAGCAAGGCAGGGCGTGTCCCATGGCAGGTCCCCCTGTCACCAGCCAGCCCAGGACATCCATGCAGCCAGTCCCAGCACATTCCCACTGGGAAATGTGGGAATTTCCCACATGGGAATTCCTTGGGAAGAGGCCAGAAAAGGGAGTTTGACCTGGAGATGAAGGGTTGGAGCCATCATCTCTCTGTACCTTCTCTCCCTCGGGACCGTCGAGCCCAGGAGGACCTCGGAGTCCTGGCGGCCCCTGTTCAGGGCACAAGCAGAGGAGCCCGGGTCACTCAGCCCTGCCAGTGCTCCTGGTCACAAAAATGTCCCCTGCCAGTGCTCCTGGTCACAAAAATGTCCCCCACCAGTGCTCCTGGTCACACAAATGTCCCCCACCAGGTCTGGGACAGAGATGGGCCCTCCCCAGTGCTCCTGGTCACACAAATGTCCCCTGGCAGGTCTGGGACAGAAATGAGCCCTGCCAGTCACACAAATGTCCCCTCACCAGGTCAGTGACAGAAATGTCCCCTGCCAGTGCTCCCAATCACACAAATGCCCCCACACAGGACCAATGACAGAAATGGGGCCCTGCCCAGTGCTCCTGGTCACACAAATGTCCCCTGGCAGGTCTGGGACAGAAATGTCCCCTGCCAGTGCTCTCAGTCACACAAATGTCCCCACACCAGGTCTGGGACAGAAATGGGACCTGCCAGTCACACGAATGTCCCCTCACCAGGTCAGTGACAGAGATGGGCCCTGCCAGTGCTCCTGGTCAAACAAATGTCCCCTTACAGGACCAATGACAGAAATAGGGCCCTGCCAGTGCTCCCAGTCACACAAATGTCCCCCCACCAGGTCTGGGACAGAAATGTCCCCTGCCAGTGCTCCCAGTCACAAAAATGCCCCCACACAGGACCAATGACAGAAATGGGGCCCTGCCCAGTGCTCCCAGTCACAGAAATGTCCCCTGCCAGTGCTCTCAGTCACACAAATGTCCCCTCACAGGACCAGTGACAGAAATGGGGCCCTGCCAGTGCTCCCAGTCACACACACATCCCCCCCACCAGGTCTGGGACAGGTGGAAAGGGGACAGGGGACATGATCTGACTTACAAACCATCCTCTGGCTCCAGCAGGTCCTGCAGCTCCGGTGACACCGCCCTGGCCCTGGCACACAGAGGGGGACCTGTTCCCAGCCTGGCAGGGGCTGGAATGTGGCTGGAGGCAGCATTACCCCAAACCGCCCCACAAACCCAAACCATCCTTTTGTGCCAGCAAGACCCAGTTTTGGTGTCGTGCCTGTGAGACGTGAAACTCCCCAGTTATGGAGATTTGACAATTCCTAGGGCTTTCTGCAGCTCCCAGAGCCCAAGGTTTGCAGCAGGGGTGAGTGGCCTCCTTGGCACCCATCAGCCAGCCTTTGGGGACATTGCAGGGTGAGGTAGCCCAGCCCCAGATGTACTTGCCAGCAAACCTTCTCGGCCCTTCTCTCCCTTCTGGCCTTTCCCTCCAATTTCACCTGTGGCAGCTCCTGGACCGGGAATTCCAGGAAGGCCCCTGGGGCCAGCATTGCCCTGCTCAGGGATGGAGACAAGTGTCACCACAAAGAGAGAACAGCAATAAACGAGCTTCTGCATGGAGGTGAGCTGTGTCACCCTCTGGCCAGGTGGCACAGAGAGCAGGTCACCCTGGGCTGCTCCTCAGCCATGGGGACACCCCTGTCCTGCTCTGTCCCCACCGTGGAGCAGCAGAGGTTGAGCAGGCATGGGGTGTTCTCGAGGTGCTGGAAAGAGGGACAGGGTTAGAGACACCCCTCACCTTCTGCCCCCGCAGTCCTGGCTCGCCCGGGTCTCCAGTGTCACCAGTGTCACCCTGCCCGGGGGGAAATGCCCACATCAGACACAGCAGCTGTTCCCCAGCCCCATCCCAGGGTGGGTTAAAAGCTGGGCTTTAATTTCCATGGGCTTCTCCACCCTCCCTTGGCTGGGATTTTGATGCTGGGCAAGGCATGGCCTCACCTCCTGTGCTGGGAGACCACCCCAGCTGTGACCCCCCTACCCCAAAAGTGAGCGGGGACAAAATGCTGAGCACACCTTGCCCAGCACGGGGACCCCAAAGCATCAACCCCCGGTTCCATGGGAGCATCCCAGGCTCTGTGGGACAAAGCCATGGCATGGGCAGGGTCCAGGGGCAGCGCCTTTCCCATTGCCATTCCCTGTGGGGACAATCCCACACGTACCTCCTTGCCTTGCTTCCCAGGCCGTCCTGGTGGCCCCTCTGTCCCCTCGTCCCCTGGCTCCCCAGGGCTCCCTCTGATGCCTGGAGCTCCACGGGTTCCTGCCTCTCCCTGGACAGGATGAAGATGACCAGGATGATTCTGGGCTGCCTTTTCCAGCTGAGCCTTTTCCCATACTGGGAAAACCCCATTTTCTTATGGCCCCCCCCGCCATGGCCAGCAACGCCAATCCCCAGGCACGAGGATGCTGGTGGGGGGGGGGATTCAGGTGCCTGTGTGACCCTGCAGGAATGGGGTGAGCCCAGCACCACCCCCAGCATCACCCCCAGCACCCACCTGCTCACCCTTGGGCCCCAGCTGACCCTCTGCTCCCGGTGGTCCTGGTGGTCCCTGTGGAGGGAAGACAAGCCCAGCCCTAGCACAGCTCATGGGCCCAGCTTTAACCTTCTGGCTTTTTTGAGGATCAGCAGCTTGCTCCCATCCTTGGAACAGGGAAATGAGCGGGGGAGGCTGGAGCAGCCCCATCGGGGTGGGGACCCAGCTCCCGGCTGTTGTACCTGCTCCCCATCCAGCCCGTGGACTCCGGCTCCCCCGGGATCTCCCACCTCACCCTGCAGAGGACACAAAGTCAGGACAAGCAGCCGTGGTGGTTCTCTGTCTCTGCAGCTCCCCGAGATGTAAATCCCCATCCCACAGCAATGGGCCAAACTGGGAGCGGTGCTGGCCCCCACAGCCCTGGGGAGGTCAGTGGGCTGAGCCCGAGGCTCTGGGCAGCTCCCAGGGAAACCAAATCCTCTCCTTTGTCCTCACCTTCTCTCCTCTCATCCCTGCAGGCCCTTCACGTCCCTTTGGACCTTCCCGGCCCTGGGAACAAACACCCCACATCAGCAGAGGGGCTTGGCTCGAGCTCAGGAGCCTTTGCAGTTCCCCAGCGGGGTCTGGGGTGTCCTGACACACCACACAGGGAATCCCTGCTCCAGCTCCTCAAGCCCCCTGCAGCAGCTTCCCTTTTCCTTCCCTTCCTGCAGCTGCTTCGGGGAGCTCCCCAAAGGTGCTGCTGCAGCAAAATCCTTAATGCCTGTCCTCCTGAGAGGATCAGTGGAGGGCTCCCAGCAGCACTCACCGGGTAGCCAGGCGGGCCAGCAGCACCAGCTGCTCCAGGAGCGCCTCTTTCCCCGCCCAAGCCAGGCTTCCCAGGAATGCCATCCAGCCCTCTTGTGCCAGGAACACCCTGCAAGGCCAGAAAAGCCCCTTAGGCCCCCCAAAACACAGCTCCGGGAGGGCTGAGCCGGGGAAAGCCCCGTGGCTGATGCAGCTGGGTCACCTCGGGGTCCAAAGGTGCCACCTGCTCCACATGTAGGACATTGCTGTCCCCACACCCCACTTGCCACCACCCACACACGGGGTTTGGGGTTCCCTGCCCCACAACCACCCCAGGGATGAAGATGCCCTGGAGTGGGCACCTGTTGAGTTTTTTAGGGTTTTTTTTTGCCCTAGGGTTGGGATTAAATGTGTGAGGCAGTATTTCTTGTTTGGATTCAGATATTTATATAGTTCTTATCTATATTATAGTCTCACAAACTGTGAGTTCTATAGTACTTCACTCTAACAAATTAAAAATTGAACTGCATTTCTCTTTCTACAAGGTTTTTTAAGGATAAACTGTCTAATTAAGAAATGACACTTAAATTATTTTTACTTTTAACCTAATAACAAACCACCTGTGGCCTGCAATGTAGACTTTTTAATCTAATTACAGACTACTACTTAAACCTGTGAAGAAGAAGGACCAGCCTCTGCCCTAAAACCTCCATCTTGCTTTATATATATTACTATATATATAATATATAATATATAATATATGAAATTTACTATATCCTAAAACTTTAGTAAGTTCTCCACTACATGATATTACACACTTCTATTCAAACTCCACCCCCACAATCCCAGTTCTGTCATTCCATTCTGGAAGCTTCCCCACGGCCTCAGGTCAGTGCAGAGTTCTCTTGGGGGTCAGTGCCTGGCAGCACAGAAAGTCTGGAATTCCCAGTGACCAGGGTTCCTACAGATGTCCACCCTGTGGGACATGAGCCCAGCCCAGCAAGGCGCAGCTCTGCACTTACAGGCAGCCCTGGGAGCCCTCGAGGACCTGGGTCACCTGTTCTGCCCTGGGAAAAGAAGGATGTTCAGCAGTGTATCCACGGAACGGGGCACCAGGGAAGTGGGATCAGGGTGAGGCTTTGCTCAGAGCAATCCCCATGTCTTGGGACCATCTCAACGGTGTCTGTGCTGCATCAGGACAGAGCCCAGCCAGCAGGGAGTGGGACCAGGGTCCTGCCTGCTCCCAAAAAGGCTTTGGGATGGATCCGTGCTGCAGGCAGCACAGGGGGTGTACTGCAGGTCCCACATCCATGCAGAGGGATTGGAGCAGCCAGGAATACAGGGAGCAAGGAGAGCCCTACCTGGGAACCCGGAGCACCACGAGGACCAGGGGGACCTGGCAGGGCCTGGGGGACAAGAGCAGTGTCACCAGCAGTGACAGAGCCCTGGCTGAGCCCCCTGCCAATTGAACTGCAGCACTGGCAAAAGTTCCCCATGGCAAAGCTTTCCCATTTCCCCATTCCCAGCCCAGCAGGGAGAACTTGCCCGGCGCTTTCCAGGGGCTGGAGCTGCCCAGAACAGCAGCAAACAGTGCTTACCTTTGGACCAGCTTTTCCTGGAAATCCTGGTGGACCTTGAGCTCCCCTTTCTCCCTGTTAGGAGGCAAGAAAGATTTCCTTTCCTCTGTATGTTTTAACGCAAAAACCTCATTAAAAAGCACAACAAAACAAACAAAATCCAGCTCTGAGAACAATCTGGAGGTGTTGGGGCAGAGGAGGTGCTGGAGTGCCAATGGTTCACCTGCTGTGGGAGACAGATCCAGCTGTTCTCCTCCCACCATGGCTGGTGGAGGCTATGGACACCTCCAAACCCATCCACTGGCTTCAAACGCATCCCAAAAATGCTTCCAGTGCTGGAGTGGGTGTCCCATCCCTACCTTGTCTCCCCTGCGTCCCAACCTCCCACGGTCTCCAGCAGGTCCAGGATAGCCCTGGGAAGAGCTGAGGGTTAGGAGGCAGCTGGGGCTGCCTGGCATCTCTGTGTTTTTGGGAGAAGGTGGCTGAGGGAAAGGCAGGAGCTCTGGGAGGACGGTGGGTGCCCAGCTGGAGGCTGCTGCAGCCTCCTCCCAGTCTGGCCACCGCCGTGTCCCCTCCGTGGGCAGCTCCATCACTTACATAGGTGCCCACAGGTCCTTGTGGCCCCTCCAAGCCGGGCTTCCCAGCCAGCCCCTGGCAGGCAAAACAAGAGAATTAGCAAACCCCACTCTGGGGATGCAGTCAGGCACCCTCCCTTTCTCAGTGATCCCATGGGATGTGAGGAGCCCTTGGCCTGGGTCCATGGGATCCCCCCAGGTTCTCCCCAGGGCAGTCTCTGGGGGCTGTGCTCCACCATCACTCCCCAGCCAGCCCCCCCCAAACCCAGCTCTCACCTTTGGGCCCGAGCAACCCGGGTCTCCATCAGGTCCAGGCTTTCCTGGAGAGCCCTTTGGGATTATTTGGGGAGGAGGTGTCAGTCAAAGGCTGAGAGCAGATGAGCCCCCCGAGCCCTCACTGCTGCCCCCAGCTCATGGCCAGGGGTCACCTGGGCCCAACAGGGTCACAGGGGGCAAACTCGGCCTTCGTGGCTGGTCCTGGTGGCTCCTGCACACCGGCCCCCATGGCTGGCAGGGCTGTCACCAGGGAAGGTGACAATCCTTGCTCCCAACATCACCACCAAGCCCAGCTGGGTGCAAGCTCTCAGGGAGGAGCTGTTCCAGCTGCAGGAGCTGTTCCAGGTCTCCATCCCAGGTCACTGAGCTGGAGGGACCCACCAGGATCGAGTGCCACCCCCTGTCCCTGCCCAGACCCCCACCAACCCCACCCTGTGCACCCCTGGCAGCGCTGGCCAAACGCTCCTGGAGCTCTGGCAGCCTCGGGGCCGTGCCCATTCCCTGGGGAGCCTGGGCAGTGCCAGCACCCTCCCCCTGAACCTGTGCCACCCTCTGCCACTGGGATGTCCTCCCAGGACCCAGAGGCAGCTCCTGCTCAGCCACGGAGGGTTTCCATGAGCTGCCATTCCCCATGGACACCCTGCCAGGCTCAGGGAGGCTGCACAGTTCCTGGAGCAGGCTGATTCCTTGGGGGAATGATTCTGCTCTTCCCTAGCCCCAGTTATTTCCACCACTGAGGCTTTTAAATGTGTTTTATCAACCAGCTAAGATCAGATCCTACAGATGCCCTGATTCCCAAAGAAAGTCCCACATTCCCCACCAGCAGCACCAGCCCCACTGACATCCCACCTAGAAAAACACACAGTTCATGCAGAGGAATATTTTTTTTTTTCCTTACTATGGATCCAGGAGTTCCAGCATGCCCACGGGCCCCTGGCAAACCAGCAAATCCCTAGAGGGAAGGGCAGCAGAGGAGCCATGGAGGGAGGGAAGGAGAGGAGGATGGAGAGACTCAGCCCCAGGTTTGAGCCCCACCCAAAGCACAGGTGAAGGGCCCAGCCTGGTCAAGGCAGCACTGGGGCTTTTCCTTCAAATCCAGCTCCTGGATTCCTCATGGAATCACTACAGCTGTGAGTGGACAGACACAACGCCCACTCGTGCCCCAGACACTCTGTGTGATGCTGGCAGCACTCAGGTGTGTCTCTGACCCAGTTTTCATCCTCTTTTTTGAGAGGAGCACCAGATTTTTATTTTTTAATTATTTTTTTAATTTCAGAGCAAAGATAAATATATGATATCCTGCAGAAGGGAAAACGTGCTGCCAGCCCCAGTCTTGCTGCTGGATTTGTTCAGGCTAGCAGTGCCAGGGGTGGGAAATCCCACTGCCCTGTTCCCAATGCTTCCCCCCTGAGCAGGATTCCCAGAGGAGCACCCTCCAGCTGCCCATGGACATGCTTTGGAGGCACATTCCCAAAGGGATAAAGCCAGAAATCAGCTCTACTCACCAGTGGTCCCCTCCTGCCTGGGCTGCCCACGATCCCTGGGTGTCCCTGCAGGGTGAGGACAAGGGTGAGGAAGCAGAACAGCCTCTCCCAGTCCCCATCATGGCAACGTCCACGGTATCAAGGTCTTGTCCCACACAGCCACAAGGATGGGAGGTTGGGAAGTGTCCCCACTGATGGTATCAGGTTTTGTCCCCCATGGCCACGGGATGGGAGGTTGGGAAGTGTCCCCATGGGCTCAGCTGCCCCTGCCCACACATCCCAGCACCCTGTCCCCAGGCAAGTACAGATGCAGGATGGGAACCTGTGTACCAGGCTTTCCTTCTGCGCCCTCCGCTCCCGGCACGCCCCGCAAGCCCTGCAAGGAGAGTTTTGTCTCAGGGTGGCCCCACCAAGGGCTCCCCCAGCCCCAGAGCCACCCTGCAGGGTGACAGTGTGGGACATCAGCAGTGGCACTGCCTGTGGAGCTGTGCATTCCTCCGTGCACAGCTCGTCCCACGCAGCTCCGGCAGCTCCTCCCTGCTCCATCCATTGGGATGGGAAATAACATCCACGTGGGAGGGAAGCTGTTCCCACCAGGAACACCTCGGCTGGGTTTTCCCTCCTCCTGCCCCAGCTATTTATTCCTGGCTCCTTCACCAGCCTCAGCTCTGAATAACAAAGCTTCCTTATAAAGTTCTTTCCTGGAATTTTCTGTGCTCAGCATTCGTGGTGTTGGGCAGGTGGTTTGTCAAAAAGCAATGTGCCACAGCCTGAGATGCTCATCCCAACTTTTCCTGCTCAAATTCCTGACCCTCTGGTCTGGCCACATCCCAGGATGCTGCTCCCATGTCCCAGAGCCAGCAGCTCCCCATGGCAGCCCAGGGATGTGGGATATCCTCTACTTACAGGCAATCCAGGGACTCCAACCAGCCCACGCTGCCCCACACGGCCCTGGAAAACCGCAGGAATCACAAAACCATCCCTCTGCCAGCAGCAAAGCTGCAGATCTGGAGGAAAATCTTGTGCCTGAAGGATGTGCTCTGGCCCAGCACTTCCCAAGCCAAGCAAGGCATGTTTCAATCCAGGGTTGTTTCAATCCCCCACAGCCAAAGATGCTCCAAGATCCAGCCCCAAATTCCAGCACCCCGTTAGTTACCCGGGCTCCCCGCGGTCCTGGGCTTCCCTTGGGGCCATCAGGTCCTTGGCATCCCTAAAATCCACACAAAGGAAAACACAGACATTGCAAATCTATAGGGGCAGGTCAGGGGGATGCCATGCACAGGGAGGGGCACAAGAGGCTGGAGACCCCCCAGGATGGTGGCCCTGGGTGCTGGGACCCTGGCAGGGTGGGCACATCCCTGTTTGCCACAAAAGGAAGTGGGCAGCCCATGGGAAAGCAGCAAATTCTGGCACTGACCTTGGGTCCCTCGCTGCTGTTTAGCCCTGCAGGGCCGATCTGACCTTCTTCCCCCTGCCAGGAGAGAGGGGAGGAATGATCCAGGGAAAACACAGCCCCTGATCCCGGGGGAGTCACCAGCCTGCTGCTGGTGTAGGGACAAGCACTGCGAGTGTGACCACAGGTGACATTAATAAATGGCACCAGCTGAGCTTTGGTGGGAATGGGGACTTCCCCCATCCCCGGGCTAGAAAACCAGGCAGAAAGAAAAATCTCAGCAGTTTGGTGCGGCCCAAAACGACATGGTTGGATATTTTTGTTTCCTGGTGGACAAATTAAAGGCAATTCCAAGGACTGCTGTGCCACGGCTGCTGCCTGCTCCAGCCCCTGTGCCAGCAGCGCTGCCTGGGAGGGTGGACAAGGCAGGAGAGGATTCCTGCTGCATCCCCAGCTCCTGGAGAGGTGGGAGGAGCTGTTACTCATCCTGGAGAGCAAAAGAGCAGATCCAGGAGGGTATCCCAAAAGCCCTGGGAGTGGGAGGGCGTCCCCTGCAGACTGGAAAGGTGGGTGGGAAAATAATCCTCCTTTTCCTGAGAAGCTGGGAATCACTAGGGATCAGCAGCCAGCCTCAGACACGGATCTGGAGGTGGGTTCAGTCTCCCAGACAGCTCTCTCAGGGCACACACCAAAGCCCTTGAGGCTGCCAGCACAGGCTCCAGGAGCAGGGAGCCTGGCAGGAGTCAGAGAGGGGCAAAAATGAGCAATCCACAAACCCTCTGCTCCCAAAAGCTGCACAGGAGCTGGCCCAGAGCAGGGACTCAGCAGGATCCTGCAGAGCTGCTCGGGCTGGGGCAGCAGGGGAGGGCTGGCAATCCTCTGCCCAGTGAACCCAGCAGCGAATTTTGGGGTGCAGAGGTGTGGAGCAGGCAGAGCACAGCTCAGTTTGGGTGCTGGGGGCACCTGCAGCCCCAAGGCTGGGGGCTCTGGGCCAAGCTCCCCATGGCTGATGCTGTTAAAGGCATCCCTTAGCAGAGATCCCATAAATCAGCACTGCCTGCCCCCTCAGGGCTGTCCCCACGCTGTGACACACGTGTGCTCCCCTCCCCAGTGACACTCCATCCCAGCAGTGGCACTCACGTCTGGTCCCCGTGGCCCTGCAGCCCCTCGGGGGCCGGGGAAGCCCTGCAAGCCCCCCTGGCCCCGGGTTCCTGGAGGGCCTTTTGCTCCTTGTGCTCCTCGTGGGCCCTTGGAGGAACAAAACACTGAGTGTCACAAAGCAGGGACAGCAATTCCCGGATCCACGGGCAGGAATTCCCCTGGAGAACCCATCACTGGCAGGGGTGGGCACCCCAAACCCTCCTCCCCCAGCATCCCTGGGGCACCTGAAATGGGGAAAGACATTGTTTAAACAGGCAAAGCGAGAAGGAGCAGGGGAGGATGGATCAGGTGGTGGGATCAGCACAAAAAGGGCTGCCTGGCCCTCACAGACCCCTAAACCCAACAGGGCCCAGGCTCCTCGGGCAGCCACACCCACCCACAGCTGGGCAAAGCACATCTGAGCAACACAAGGAGCAGCTCCATGAGCCGTGCCCATTCCCTGGGGAGCCTGGGCAGTGCCAGCACCCTCTGGGGGAAGAACCTTTCCTGCTCTCCAGCCTGAGCTGCCCTGGCCCAGCCCCAGCCGTTCCCTGGCTCCTGTCCCTGTCCCAGAGTGCAGGGGGCTCTCATTCCAGCACCCAGCCCCTCCATGTCCCCTCCCCAGGGTGGCCAGGGACCTCCAGGTGGCATTTGGAAGCACCACAGGCTCGGGAATTGGTACCTTGCCTCCTTTGGCTCCCAAATCTCCCTTGGCTCCACCCGGACCTCGGCAGCCCTGCAAGAGCAGCAGCAGTGGAGGTTACACTGAGGAACCCCTGGTGCAAGCTGTGCTCTGACCCCGGCACCAAAGAAAGAGAATTTTGCCCTGTTCCACTCAGGGCTTTTCTCTGGATGGGCCTTTCTGAGCTGGGAGCAGGGACCTGCTGGATCTGGCTCCGGGACTTCTGGGTTCAATCCCCACCAAACCAAGCCCAGCAGCCCATGGCAGTGCCAGTGCCAGCTCCCAGCTGGTGGTGGCATCTCTGGCACCACCAAAACAATGACAAGTGTCTTCTCCTCACTGCTGTGTTCTTTAGCTCAGGCCAAAGCGTTCCCACCTCCCGGAGCTCCCAAAGGCAGGTGACTCCTCAGGCACTCCCAAGTCTGAAAGCTCCTCTTATTACAGCAAAAGGAGCCCAAGCTCAGCTCTGCCTTCCCAAACAGCTCCAGCTGGCACCTACTCAAACATCAAGTCCAAGCACACATAAAGAACGCGGAGCCGCAGCTTTGGGCTGCTCTGCCTCGCCTCCCCTGCTTCCAAAGCAGGATCCCATGGATGCCATCACTCACCTGCTCTCCTTGGGTGCCTTTTGCACCTGGCAGGCCAAGAAAACCCTTCAGAGAGACAGAGAATGCAAGGTAAAAAGAAAAACACCAAGGGAAGCATTGCGTGTGCTCCTGGAGGTGACAAACTACCCACAGCACAGGGATGGGCTGGAAATGGGGGCACCACTTTGGCTCTACAAGGGCTGCTGCTGAGATGCCCCAGTGGGATTTTTCCCCAAAAAGGGACCAGGAGAGTCACAAACCCTCCCAAGGCTGCCCCTAAGATGAGGATGAGGACCTTGTTTGACTCCAAAATGCACCCCCCACATCCCACCCCTCATCCCACCCCTGCCCCAGTTCTCAGCTCTGTGGTTTGGGGTCCCAGCACACAGAAAGGGACACCTGGGCCAGGCAGGAGGAAGGTCAGGCTGTCCCAAGCCTCTAGAAAGGGCACCTGAGCACCCAAATCCCTTGGGAAAAGGGTGTCCTAGGGAAGGAATCAGCAGGGCTGGGCCATCTCTGCTGATAAATCCAAAGGGAAAGAATAAAAATCGAGAATAAAAAGAGGAGCTTTGGGGATGGGGACTGTGGCCACAGGGATGTGGCTGGCATCTCCACCAGCCCTGTGGGAAGCTGGGGAAATGGGATTCCCTGCAGGATTTTGTGGGGCTGTCAGGGGGAGGATGAGAGCACCCCACATCCAGCCACCCCCTTCCCATGCACTTACCCCAGGGCCCTCCTGTCCCAGCTGTCCCCTCACCCCAGGGGCACCGTCTGCACCCTGCAGGAGGAATCCTGGAATCACAGACTGTCCTAGGCTGGAAGGGACCCCAAGGATGACCCAGCCCAGCCCCTGTCCCTGCCCAGACCCCCCAACAACCCCACCCTGGGCATCCCTGGCAGCGCTGGCCAAACGCTCCTGGAGCTCTGGCAGCCTCGGGGCCGTGCCCATTCCCTGGGGAGCCTGGGCAGTGCCAGCACCCTCTGGGGGAAGAACCTTTCCTGCTCTCCAGCCTGACCTGCCCTGGCCCAGCCCCAGCCGTTCCCTGGCTCCTGTCCCTGTCCCAGAGTGCAGGGGGCTCTCATTCCAGCACCCAGCCCCTCCACGTCCCCTCCCCGGGGTGACCAGGTGGCACTGGGAGATCAGCTGGAAGTGCTGCCCCCTCTCCCCTCCAAAAACAGGAACAAGGACCCCCTCAGCCCCATATGTCAGGTCCCTGAGGGGAAATCCCTCCAAGCTGGGCTTCATCCCCACCAAGGTCCAGAAAAACGCTCTTACTGTGTCTCCTTTGGGACCTGTGGATCCCTCCAGCCCTGCTGGACCCTGGGAAAAGCAAAGGCAGGGAGATGTTGGGAGAAGAGGGATGTGGCTCCCTGTCCTGCTCTGGGGATGAGACCCCAGCCCACAGGAGCCTGCCCAGGAGCTGCCTCACACCTCAGGGACAGTGTCCCCACCCAGGGGACACAGCCCTTCCCACCCGATCGAAGCAGTGACCCTTGAAGGGGGAATAACATGCTCTGACTCCATGTTGCAGAAGGCTGAATAAATTGCTTTTATTAGGCTAAATTATATTCAATTAATACTATACTAGAAATATATCATACTAAAAAGATACTAAAGAAAAAAACCCAGACCCAATTGGCCAATCAATCCACACAACCATCACTGTGTCCAATTAGCAAATCACTCTTGGGTAAACAATCTCCATAACACATTCCACATGTGCCAAACAACAGGAGCAGCCAATAGAGATAAGAATTGTTTTCTTCCTTCTCTGACCTTTCTCACTGCATTTCACAACTTCCCAGGAAAAATCCTGGGAGGGAGAATCATGTCTGTCTCTGTTCAGAGAATGTGAACACCACACCACCCACCCACTCCTGGGGGGCCACCAGGACCCCCAAGGTCAAGGATTTCACATCCACTTCCCAAATACATGGGGGACAGATGCCAGCAGCTCCTGGAAGAGAACTGGGGGGATGCACCCAGCCCAGGACAGCACCACTCACCTGAGAGCCCCTGGGGCCGGGGGGGCCACGCCTGCCCTGCAAGCCCTGGGGTCCCTGCAGAGGGGGGACAGGAGCTGCCGTTAGCATCAGAACCTCTCCTGGCAATTCCCAGCCGCTGAGGAGCTCCAGAGTTCCCAGCTTATGGCACACTGAGGGCCACAGAAAGGATTCCCAGCCCTGAGCCAGCCTCTGCAGCTGTTGGGGTGGGTTTTTCGCACCCCTCCCAGCTGGAGGAGACCCCTCCAGGCGGGGTGAGCCTGGGACAGCCTCCCACCCCGGGGTCACCTACCTTGGGGCCGCGGGGTCCGGCCATCCCAGGAGGGCCCATTTCCCCCTGCGGAGAGAGCAGGGCAGGGGCGGGGTGAGCGCAGCAGCGACGGCAAAATCCCAAACAGCAAAGGATGGGCACCGGGGCACACCCACCTGAGAGCCATTGATGCCTCGGCATCCCACGGATCCCGGCTGGCCGGGCTCTCCCTGCAAGGCAAGACCCTGCTGAGCCCCACAGGGCAGGTGGGACAGGGACTTCTGAGCATCCCGGGGCTACTGGGGATGCTGGAGGGCTTTGCTGGTGAGTTTTAACACCACTGGTCCTTTTGCATTCCTCCCCCCGCTGCCAGGGATGGTTTTAACCAAATGCAGCGTTTCAGGTGTAAATTAGAACAAGGGATGAAGAAAGTGGCACTCGGGGCAGCAGCAGCTCTGCTGCCTCAACTTCCATCTGTACCAAACTCTGAGACTCACCACGGGGCCAGCAGGGCCCGGGGGACCCACTGAGCCATCTTCTCCCTGCAGCAGGAGAGAAAAAAAAGCCTTTTTTTTTGCTTTCTCTCCTTCAGCCCAAACCCCCCTTTTTCTTCACATCATTTTTCACATTTCTTCACATCAGCTGCTTGATGCCCCCTCGGACATTTGCTGACCAACCCCAGCTCCCTTTCACACTTGAGAATTCATCCATTCACCACCAAACCACTTCAGTTTTCCTTTCAAAGCCTTTTCCAACCCTCTCCTGGACGGGATGTCTCCCAGTTATGTGGGAGCACTGAGCTATCCATATGCTGAGAGCAGCCTGGAAAAACCAGGTGCTGCCAGCCTGGGATTCATCTCAGCTGGAGGTGGCCACCAAAAATAAATCCCAATGTGCTCTGGAACCGCTCCTTTCTCTTCATTTCTCCTCGTTCCCAGCCAGAACAGGGATGGGAAATGCTGGAGGCAAGACCCCAACGTGCCTGGGTGCAAATCTCTGCTCAGACCCCTCTTCCCAGTGGGAATCCCCCACTCCTGCACCCCTTTGGGGAGGGCACAGAGAAGGAAAATCCACTCACCTCTGGCCCTGCAGGGCCCTGGAAGCCCATGGCACCCTTCAGCCCCGCCAGCCCCTGGGAGAGAAGCCAGGAATGAGGTGTCAGCAGCCTGAGGTGACACTGCCTTTGTCCCCTCCCTCACAAGAGGGGCAGGGACAACACAGAGCCCACGAGGGCTTTGCCAAAGCCAGGAGAGCATGGGCTGGAGCTTGGGGACATCGCAGAGAGGGACAGGGGGCAGGCAAAGGGCATGGAGGGAAGGGTGTGGGACACCTCCAGCTCCCCAGGGAACTCACCTGGAGCCCTGCCGGACCTGGCAGCCCATTCTCTCCCTTCACCCCCTGGAAAAGCCAAGAGCAGCCTGAGTGATGGAGGAGAGCAGGACCTGGGGCTGGGGGGCTGTGGCAGGGAAGGAGAGACCCCTGCCCACCCTGGCAGGGCTGTGAGGGGCAGGGACAGCCACCCTCACCTTCACTCCCTTCTCTCCTTTGTCCCCAGCTGGTCCAGGGTCTCCCAAGAAACCCTGAAAAGGAACAAGGATGAAATGGGAACAAGGATGAGCCCCAGCTGGGCCACCAGGAGTTAAACTGTGGCTGCTGTGCCTCAAAGGACACAATCAGGGTGGGACAGGAGGATGGGGACCCTCAAGGTTGTGCTACATGGGGCAAAGGCTGGCTGCTGGTGCCCAGCATGGTGTCGCCTCCCTGAGCTCCTGGGGCACCGTGTCACCCACAGCAGTGACACAGGGCTGGCACAGGGCTCTGCACAGGCAGGAGGGCACAAAGTGAGGCCCAGAACAGGGATCTGATAACCCACGTGGGACTGCTGCAGCAAAAAGAAGAAATTAGGTCTCAAACCCACCAGGATGATCAGACCTTGGAGGAGCCCAAAAATCTCCTGGGCAGCTCTAAAAATGTTGGCCTGAAGAAGACTAAGTGATGGAAAATTAAAAAATTAAAGGGTGACAAACCACCAGCATTCACTGTTTTATGGACATTTTCCATCCTGGCTGACAAAGCCCTGGGGAGGAGCTGCAGGAGCAGTGCTGGTACCAGTGCGACCAGTGTGAAAGGTGCTGGGTTTGGCACTGCTGGGACTGGGGCTGGCACCTCATCGTGCCCATGGCTGTGCAAGGCAGAGCCAACTCACCTCTTCTCCCTTGTCCCCAGCCAGCCCTCGGTCACCCTGGAAGCCCTGGAGGCCCTGGGAAGGGGAGGAAGGAGAAGGGCAGGCACTGAGGGGCTGCCACCCATGTCCACCCCGCTCCCCAGCAGCTGCTGAGAGCCCCAAACTTTCCAGCACCCTCCAGTCCCTGTCCTCTAAACCCCCCTGAGAAAGCTCCCGAGCCCAGGGGCGTTGCCTGTACTCCCCAGGGATTGCTGCCAGGGTCTGGACAAGGGCAGGCACCAAGGAACCAGATTCCTGGATTGGACACGATCCAGGCATTCTGGAATTCCTCTCATTTCCTGCTCACCCTCCCAGTTTTGAGCCCTCAAGGCCACTGGTCTAGTGGAAGGTGTCCCTGCCCCTGGCACAGGGTGGAATGAGATGATTTTTAAGGTCCCTTCCAACCCAAGGCATTCCAGGATTTGCAGTTATTTGCCACGAGGAGGTCCAGGTGCAGCAGCCCAGCCCTGCTGCTCAGACCCACCCCACCCAGGAGCTGCAGCTCTGGGTATCCCAGCCCCCTAATGCCCATGTGGGATGCCCCACAACCCTTTTATTCCTGGCAAATCTAAACCTCGAGGCACTAACTGAGGCCTGCCTGGTTTGGGGGATGAGGAGAAATATTCTAAAGGAGGCAAGAGATGGAAGGGCAGCTTCAGGAATTCCCTGTCTCCAGCCCAGGGTTTGGAGCTCCAGCTTCCCCCTGATCCTGAGCCTTCCCTGGCCCTGCCTGCCCACGGCTCACCTGCTCCCCTGGCAGCCCCCAGGGCCCAGGTTTGCCATCCAAGCCAGGGAAACCATCAGAGCCGGGGTATCCCACACGTCCTGGCAAGCCCTGGAGCCCGGGTTCCCCCTGGGGAGAAAAATCCAAGCACGGAAAATTAAAATATCCACATTATGAAAGCAATAAAGAAACTCTGAGCTCTGCCTGCCTCTGGCTCTGGAGCTGGGGAAAAGCTCTGTGCATCCAGGGGCTGCAAGTGTTGGGCAGGTGGATCTTTCCAGGTTCCCTCCAAATCCCTGGGATAGTTGGAGCCAGGGGTTGCACAGCAGGAAGCAGCACGGAGGGCAGGGAAGAAGAAATGCAGTGAGAGAAGGTCGAGTGAAAGCTCCTGCCTCAGCTCCTGCCTCAGAGCCATTCCTGACCCTTTTCCACATGCAGGAGTCAGAGCAGATCCACCCCAGGATCCATGAGCAGCTAAAGCTCCAGCTTTACCCCTGAGCCCGGTGCACTCCTGAATTCAGGCAGGCTGCAGAGCAGTGGCGTGGGAGAGCGGGACATTGCTCTCCTTTCCTGGTACCCACAGGGCACCTAAATCCCACAGGGAGCTGAGCTGGGCAACCCCAGGGGAGATGGGATCCCATGAGGGATCCCCATGGAGGGCACAGGCAGAGCTCACCGTCCCCTGCAGAGCTGGGGCGGTTCCAGGGGGTGACAAAGGGACTTTGGGAGGGCATCACCCAGAGGTGTGCAGCACCCAAAGGGGCTGTGCTGAGCTGTGACTGAGCCATCCCTGGCGCTGCAGCACAAGAGGAGCAGCAGGAGAATGACTTTGTGCAGAGCCACCCCTGCCTGGCACAGCAGGGAGGGACCAGGGCATGGATCTCATCACTCCAAACCGGGAACACCATTCCCAAGCTGTTCCCAAGCCCATCACGACTCTCCCTCACGCAGGCAGGGGCTGATCCAAGAGGGGCAGGGTTGCTGAGGGTCCCAGGGCAGCCCTGAGGGCACAATCAACCTGTCCCAAGTGTCCCCACACCCCCCCAGCCCTGACTCACCGGGTACCCCCGCTGGCCTTTCTCCCCCGGCTCTCCCGGTGCTCCGCAGGCTCCCTGTGCACAAACAGGGACTGAGTCACCCGAGGTGTCCCCCCATCCTGCCCCGAGCCCTGTGGAGGCTGGCAGGACAAGCAGCAATGCCCAGAGGTGACATTGGGAAGGGCAGAGTGGGAGAATTCACATCCCTGGCACCCCCACCCTGCCCACCGTGCCCAGGGCAGGTTTGGAGTCAGCAGCGGATCATTTTTTGCACTGCTTTGGTTCCTGATGGGATGAGAATTTTGCCTTAGGACAAAAGAATTTTGTCAGGACAGGACAGAGGATTTTGCCTTCTTTTCCTCTGCCTTATGGCCAGATGGGGGGGAAGCATCACCCAGCAATGCCAAGCTAGTGGGCATGGAGCTGAGACCCCCCAGCACAGGCTGGCCCCACACAAATCCTACCCCAGCCCTTCCCTGCCTTGTTTTTGTGCCTCTGGGAGGGATCCACATGGTCCCTTCCCCAAAACCAAGGGCTGGAACCTGATGCCCCAGGAAACGCTGGCAGAGCGGAGGGGCTGCAGCTGCCAGGACAACCCTGGGAGCTGGATATCAAACATCCCGGGTTTCAGTGGGAAGCAGACAAGAAATCCATTAGGCTGCTTTGAAACCCAATCCCAAAGCCCCTAATTACAGCCCAGCAGCGGCCCCAGCCTGATTGCTTGGGGACATCCACCCTGAAAGTGTCCCCAGGGCAGCCAGGGTGGCAGCGAGGCCACCAAAGGGACAGCAGGGCTTCGGTACTTACAGGTGCTCCTGTTTTCCCAGGGTGTCCTGGGGGCCCAGGAGCTCCAGGTTTTCTCTGGATTAAAATAAAAAAAAACACAAAAAACAAACGTTGGTAAAACACATCAAGTGCTTGGAGCAAGGAGAACTCAGCTGCCAATGAGGAAAAATCCAAACTGAAAGTGACCAAAGCAGCACTCACCGGCCAGCCCGCCTGCAGGAGTTGGTAAAATGATGATTGCTGGAAGAAAAATGAAGGGGGAAAAGCAAAATGTTAAAAAAAAAAATAATCCCAAATCCCTTTTTGCTCGCATCTCCTTGTCTTCGAAGATGCAGCAATGAACCACTCCTTTAATTTGTTTATTTATTTCAGACTGTGCATGTGAGGCATGGGAGGAAGGACAATCTGAGGATAAGGTGATGGAAATAAGGAGCTACTTCAGTAGAAAATTAGGCAGAGAGCCCACTTCTCCTGGGTTTGGTGAAATTCAGCTCCTCCATGGTGCCCTGCAGCCCTGGGACACCAGAAATGTTTGGAACATGGAAAGGTCAGAAACGTGGTGGTGGTGAGCACAGGGACTGCCAGATTTTAAACTAAAATCAGCTGGTTTGACCCTGCAGGTTACTCCACGTGGGGAATCTCCTCCAGCCTCTGGAAAACCCAGAGGAGCAGATCCCAAGTAGGTTTTCCTCTTGCTGCTCCCAGCAGCCAAATCTCGGATGCACTTCCAATTTTTCTGAAGACCAGATGACCACAGAGAGGGGGAAACCCACCTGAAATGCCCAGGGTGGATTAATCCCATCCCAACCAGTTCATCCCATCATATTTCCTTCCAAATAAAGGTCCTAAGACCACTTGGTGCAGCCTCCTCTCTGCACACTTCCAATCCAGGTTTTCCCAAATTTTGGGAAATAAAATGTCCATCTCCAGCTACCAGCAACACAGGGGGGCAAAACTCATCTTTCCTCCTCCTCCTCCCTCCCACAGTGACTCCACACCTATGGTCCAGGCAGCTCCTCCAAATCCTGGCTCGTATCAGTGGCTCAGAAATCCCTTTCCTTACCCAGCATCCCAATCCCAGGCAGCTGGAGGGGCAGCATTCCTCTGTTCTCCCCAATTTCAACCTCCAGGGCACTGGGAAATCCCTCCTGTCCCCTGCTCCAAGGATCTGCCCCCCACTACCAGTGGGGAGAGAGGGGAAAAGCCAAGGAACTCATGAAGGAAAATAAACCCAGAGCTTTCAAGAGATGGAAATATTCTGAGCAGTGACCAGCACTCTGGGGCAGGTGATGGATGGCATCCCTGCTCCTTTCAGCTGATCCCAAATTGATTTCCGTGGGTGAACGGTGCAGCCCCTGGCAGGACCACGCTCCTCCTGTCCAGCCAGTTCTCATTTCCCTCAAAATCCACTCCCAAAACCTTGCTGGAGGAGGCTGGAGCACAGCCAATGCTTTTGCCTTGTCTCAGGAATCGGTGAACTCCGATTCGCCCAGGACAGGATATTATTTCATCCAACATTTTAAAAAGAGGGGAAAAAAATCCCACGTGAGACACGGACTCGGATTTCAGAGCAGCAGATGCCAGGGAGGGGGAGAGCAGTTAATGGGCTCTGCAATTCCAGCAGGAAACAGTCGGAGCTCTGCTGCTGCTGCAGCTCTGGGAGGGGGGAGCAGCACAAGGGGAGGGGAGGGAGGATGGGGAGCAGCAGCCACGGGGATCTGGGCTCCTGGAAAACTCCAGCCCGGGAGCAGGCCAGAGGAACCCTTCAGGGCAGAGGAACCTTCAGGGCAGAGGAACCCTTCAGCAGCCCTGGGGGGAGCAGCTCAGGCCTGGCAGAGCAGCTTTGGCTGCCCACCCTGTGCCACGCTCTGCAGTCACCCCATGGCCACCCTGTGCCACCCTCTGCAGTCACCCCATGGCCATCCCCAAGCTGTGCCACCCCCACCATGGCAGATGCCAACCCTGAAGTAGCAGCACATCCCTAAAAGTTCCCTCTTTTTGCTCAAGGATCGATTTTTCCTTTCCCTCCGAGGTTCCCAGGCCCCATTGCCCAGCCTGACCCCTGTTTTTAAGGGGCTGGATAAAAGGAAAGGAGTCTGGTGCTGCAGATGAAGCTCTCCAGTAACTGTGGGAGCTCCAGTTCTCCTTCCCAGGACTCTGGGACTTCCCCACTGCTGAAGCCAGCTCCAGAACAAGCCAGCAGCAGTTCCTGCCCTCCAGCCAGACCGAGACAACTTCTTGGCAAAGCCAACATCTGTCAGCACTTGGGGAACACAAACACAGGGCAGGGGCTTGGGCTGGAATCACAGCGGCCTTGAGCTGCTTTTCCTTCGTTCCCGTTAACAACAAAGGCTTTTTTCCAGGGGAAAGCAGCGGGAGAGGCTGAGAGCAGCACAGCAGCGCCAGCCGCTCTGGGACAGCCAGCACAGCCCTCGTTTTCCCAGCCCGACCTCCTGCAGTGGCACCTTCCCTGCCCTGCATTTCCATGGGCTGGGCCAACAACAAACCCCAGGACAGCCCAAATCCCCCACACCACGGGGATTGCGACCAGCACGGCCCCAAAGCACGGAGCTGTGGCTGCCAGCCCCATCCCCAGAGCAGCCAGTTCCACCCCGGCCTTATCGCAGCTGAGATTAGCAAATCCCAGCCCTGGGCTTTGCGTTTTCCCACTGCCGCCGGCGGCACCGCCGCGGTCACGGGGCCACAGACACAGTGGCCCTGCGTGGCTTCGGGGTGGCCCACGGCCCCCTCGGCAGACACCGCCTTCCCCTGAGATCGGCACCGGGCCAGCCCTGCGGGGACCGGGCCAGCACAGAGCCGGGGGACAGCACAGTGACAGGGGACAGGGGACAGCACAGGAACAGGGGACAGCACGGGGCCAGGGGACAGCACACAGAGCCCAGGGGACAGCACGGAGCCAGGGGACAAGGGACAGGGGACAGCACAGAGCACAGGGGACAGCACTCGGAGCCCAGGGGACAGGGGACAGCACAGAGCCAGGGGACAGGGGACAGTACAGAGCCAGGGGACAGCACAGGGGACAAGGGACAGCACAGAGCCCAGGGCTGGGATTTGCCCTAGCATCTCTCCAGCTTTGGTTTCCCGAGCACAGACAGGACATGTTCCCTCCAGCACTCCCAGCTGGGGACACCAAGGAGCTCCCAGCAACATCCATAGATGTGGCTGTTCCTGCCTGCAGGAGGGCAAGGCCTGAGGGCTCTTTGCAAACACAGGCAAGGGGAAAATAAAGGGAATTCTGACTGCAGAGCAAAGGATGGGAGCAGGAATCGATCAGGGAGGGGTCTGCCCTGCTGGAAGGGGATCCCTGGCATGGAGACATCCAGCTGCCTCTGTCCTATCCCTGTTTGTTCCTGCACACACTGAGAGCTGCACAGCTCCTGCCCTGGGCAGCAGGAGGATGGGAGAACAAGGGGCTTCTCCAGGTGAACCAAAACTTCAGCAGATGATCAACTCTCCTGCGCTTCCCAGCAGAATCCGATCTCTGCTTTGATCCAGTCCAACCCAAAACCACAAAGGTCTGCCCCAAGGATTCCCAGCAGGTCAATTCAAGCTCAGATCCAGACCAGCAGAGGACCATCCTCCTCCTCCTCCTCCAGCACCATCCCCACCCCGGGTGTGCTGTGCTGGCAGAGCAGAGATCCTCCCGCTGCATCCTCTCCCCGGAATCCCGGGCATTTGCCCCGGAGCAGAGGATGCAATGACGGCTCTTCCCCAGTGAACTCAAATATCCTGCCCAGGGCCATTGTGGAGAGCCCGAGTGCAGAGCCTGAGCTCTCACCAGCCCGTTGCTCTGCCCCTGAAGCCACTGATAGCATCGTGCCACACTGCAGGGCCCGGAGGGACAGCAGAGCCATGCAAGGATAAAGCAAAGAGCATTCCCAGCCCCAGGAAAAGTGCCTGGGGCACTTAGAAACCCAATGCCTTCAGCTGCTGCCCTGCCCAGGCCAGGCTCCACAGGGAGTTTAGAATTAAGCTTAATCCCAGCAGTGGCTGTGCTGTGAGGAGTTGGGAGTTCTTGATGAGGCTGGCTGGGCTGTTCAGTGAGTTTTGGAGTCATCCCATGGAGCTTTGCATCCAGCTGAGGCTCTCCTGCCTCCCCACAGACCCTGTCCTGCTCCAGTGGGTCAGGTGAGAAAACATCTCAGAGAGAGCTGGGTGGGCACAAACCCCGCGAGCCAAAGGCTGGGGCACAGCAGGGAGCTGGGACAGGGTGGGAAACAGGACAGGGGCTTTGTAATCAGCAGCACAGAGCAGGAGAAGAGCTGCTCGTGCCTGGCTCAGGTCTTGCCTGGACCCTGTCCTGCAGAACCATCCCAGGGAGGTGATGGATGGACCATGGGGGGCCAAGATGTCCTGGTCAGTCACAGGGGACAGAGGGACAGGGCACACACTGATCCCATTCCATCCACAGAGCCACCCCCAGTGAGCTGCACCTCCCTCCTTGGCATGTCCCCTCTGCCCCCACCTCCCACCCAACAATGAGGAATCTCAGCCACAGCAAACCCTTCCTGCCGTGCCGTGCCGTGCCATCCCATCCCATCCCATCCCAGGGATGCAGGGCGCTGCTGGGGAGGTGTGAGTGCAGCACTTGTCCTCTGTAGCTGTAACTCACCATGAACGACTGCCAGTCCTCCCTGGAGTTCCTCCAGAGGACAATGGTGGGGACACCGGGGGTGCCAGCTGGGCCAGGGTCACCTGGGGGGCCTGTCCTCCCCATGGCCCCCGGGTATCCCTGCAGAGACAAGGGCAGCTCCTTAAAACCAGCGGGGATTTAGCACAGGCTGGACACAGGCTCTGAGTCAGGGCAGTGCCAGGGGCTGGGCAGGGGGGGCAGCCTGGGGCTGCAGGGCTGCAGGACAAATGCAGTTCCTGCAAGATGACTGCATGGATATGCAATGGGGCTGGGCTTTGGGACACAGCAGTGTCCCTCCTCCAGGTGACCTGAGCTGACACTGCTCCATCTCCCATTGAGAGCCCAAAGGGAAGAGAGCAGCTTGTCCAGCAGCTCAATCACAGAATCAGAAATATCCTCAGCTGGAGGGACCCCAAGGATGACCCAGCCCAGCCCCTGTCCCTGCCCAGACCCCCCAACAACCCCACCCTGGGCATCCCTGGCAGCGCTGGCCAAACGCTCCTGGAGCTCTGGCAGCCTCGGGGCCGTGCCCATTCCCTGGGGAGCCTGGGCAGTGCCAGCACCCTCTGGGGGAAGAACCTTTCCTGCTCTCCAGCCTGAGCTGCCCTGGCCCAGCCCCAGCCGTTCCCTGGCTCCTCTCCCTGTCCCAGAGCAGAGATGGGAGCTGCCCCTCGGGAGGAGCTGCAGCCCCCGGGGAGCTCTGCCCTCAGCCTGCTCCAGCTGAACAATCCCAGTGCCCTCAGCTGCTCCTCACGGCCCCTCCAGACCCTTCCCTTGTGGCCTCCTCTGAACACGCTCTAAAACTCAATGTCATTTTTCATATTGTGGTGCCCAAAACTCCCTCAGAACTCAAGCATGGCTTAATCCTGAGCCTGGGCTTAACTAAATCCAGTTCCTTCCTCTTCCAAACCCACAGACAGGTCCACTGCCCTGCAGCTGCAGAGCTCCCACTGCCCTCTGGATGAGAAATCCCCAAACCAACCCAAAGCATGGTGGTGTCAGCCCCAGACCCCACAGCCCATACTGGACACGGCCCTGTTTTTGTGGGTACTCACTTTGTCTCCTTTGGGTCCCACCAGTCCCCGTCTGCCAGGACAGCCCTGAAAGGCAAAGGAGCAGAGCTGGGACCCCAAAGGGGACATCCCACAGGGACTGAGTGAGCAGGGCCACAGCCCCAGGGAAGCAGGGACTGAAATGGCTCATTCAGAGCAAACCAGCAGCTTCCAGTCCCCAAGAAATACCCCAAAACCCAGGGTGGGGAGGGAAGAGCCCCCTGGTTTGGCTGCTCCTGCCCTGGCACCAGCAGCTGAACTGTGCCACCCTGCATAACCACAGCAACACCCCAGAGCAGGCAGGGGAGCAGGAGGACATCTCCTGACGCCTGGGGAGGACAGGCAATGTGTTAGGGAAAAAAAAAAATCCACTAAAATGGAATCATATCCACACTCCAATAGGTGTTTGGACAAGGACAAAAATATCTGCTGCTTTTAACTGGTGGGAGATGTGATCTGGATAAAAATGCACATTTTGGCCAAGGGCTGACCCCACTTCAGGGCCTACCAAGGCAGAACCAGCCAGGTGGGAGATCCTGGCCTTTTGGGGTGACAGCAATTCCCTGTAAGGTGTCACCTGACAGCCTCTGCCTGTGTCTGCTGCAGCTCTGACAGCTTCACTTCCAGACACCAGCTTTGTTCTGAGCCTGAAGGTCACCAGATCTGAGGCCCACGGAGCTCCACAGCTCAGTTCCCTCTCCATGGGGACCCTGCCCTCAGTCCTAGGGAAGGCTGCCAGGCTGGGGCACATCTTATGGCTCTGGCCATGGCTGGCATGTGCCACCACTGAGCTTCAGTGCTACACAGAATCCCAGCCTGGTTTGGGCTGGAAGGGACCTTAAAGCCCATCCAGTGCCACCCCTGCCCTGGCAGGGACACCTCCCACTGTCCCAGGCTGCTCCCAGCCCTGTCCAGCCTGGCCTTGGGCACTGCCAGGGATCCAGGGGCAGCCACTGCCCAGCTGCTCTGGGCACCCTGTGCCAGGGCCTGCCCACCCTCAGAGAAAAGATTTTTTCCTAATATCCCATGTAAACCTGCTCTTTTTCCATGCTGTTTTTCCAAGCGCCACTCCATGCCCTCAAGAGCCCTTTTCCATCTTTCCTGTCATCTCCTAAAGCTGGGATGGAGCTCTGGTCCCGGTGTTTCCATCCAGGACATCAGGACCAAGGACAAAAACCCCATCTCCAGCCTTTCTCCAGCAGAGGAAAGCAGTTTCCCCCCCACTGCTGAGGGACAGCAGGGCTGTCACACGTCGTGACGTTTCCTCTGCTCCTGGGATTTTTTCAGCCTCCAGCATCTGTTCCTTTTGCCATTTTCTTCTATTTTTGCAGGCAGGAGCTGCAGCAGCAAGGAGGTGGCTTGAGGGGGAAGTTAACAGTCCTAAATTTAAACCAAGCCTGGCTCAGGGATGATGGATTTAGTGCCAGGTCCCTCAAACAGAGCCATGGAAATGGCCCTGCAGGATCCCCCCGAGCCCCAGGGCAGAGCCCACAACTTCCACAGGGATGGAAGGAAAAGGGAAGAGAAGGAGCCCAGGGTCACTTTGAAATAAAAATAAAAAAAATAAAATAAAATTTCCTAAAGAAATTGTTAAGAAAATGAAACCAAATGAGGGGAATAATTTTGGCAGAGTAAACAAACATGGAAAAATATTTAAAACCATTTTTCAGCTACTCCTCAATGAAGACAAGACTCCTCTAAAGCTTTTTCTATTTCAAGTTTGCCTTTTGTTTACAATTTTCCTTTTTTTTTCATCCTCAATGAAGATGTGACTCCTCTAAACATTTCTCTAGTCTAAGTTTACCTTTTTTTTCTAAATTTCCCTTTTTTCATCCTCTGCAATGACTGAATGACTTGAAAAACAGTCAGAACTTATTAAAAGATAAACTCAGTGCTCTGCTTTGAACCTGGCATCAATGTGGGGGTGAAGAAGCCAAAACCAACGATGCCAGTTGGGTCTGTGGCTGGGAGCAGGGGTTTGTGTGGGGACTGGAGGAGATGGCTTGGTCCCCTCTGATCCCCTCGGCCTAATTCTGGGCTGGACCAGTGTGAAATAAAAACCCACAGTGTGGCTAAATGATTTGGGACCATCTCTAGAGCAAGGAGGACAAGGCAAACATCTTCTCTCCAGGTTTCAGTGAAGTTTCTGAAGAATTCTCCAGGAATATCAAAAACCTTTTCACAAGGTCAATGCACAGCCCCACTGTGCCTGCACAGGGAGGGTTCCCCACCCTGGAGAAGGTTCCCCATCCCAGAGAATGTTTCCTATCCTGGGGAAGGTTTCCCATCCTGGGGAACATTTCCCACCCTGGAGAAGGTTTCCCATCCTGTTGAACATTTCCCACCCTGGAGAAGATTTCCCACCCTGGAGAAGATTTCCCACCCTGGAGAAGGTTTCCCACCCTGGAGAACATTTCCCACCCTGGAGAACGTTTCCCATCCTGGGGAACATTTCCCACCCTGGAGAAGGTTTCCCATCCTGTTGAACATTTCCCACCCTGGAGAAGATTTCCCACCCTGGAGAAGATTTCCCACCCTGGAGAACGTTTCCCACCCTGGAGAACATTTCCCACCCTGGGGAAGGTTTCCCACCCTGGGGAACATTTCCCATCCTGGGGAACATTTCCCACCCTGGAGAAGGTTTCCCATCCTGTTGAACATTTCCCACCCTGGAGAAGATTTCCCACCCTGGAGAAGATTTCCCACCCTGGAGAAGGTTTCCCACCCTGGAGAACATTTCCCACCCTGGAGAACGTTTCCCATCCTGGGGAACATTTCCCACCCTGGAGAAGGTTTCCCATCCTGTTGAACATTTCCCACCCTGGAGAAGATTTCCCACCCTGGAGAAGATTTCCCACCCTGGAGAACGTTTCCCACCCTGGAGAACATTTCCCACCCTGGGGAAGGTTTCCCACCCTGGGGAACATTTCCCACCCTGGAGAACATTTCCCACCCTGGAGAACATTTCCCACCCTGGGGAAGGTTTCCCACCCTGGGGAACATTTCCCACCCTGGAGAACATTTCCCACCCTGGGGAAGGTTTCCCACCCTGGGGAAGCCTTCCCTGTGCTGTTTCCCCTACCTCAGCAGCCTTTTCCCACCACCCACCCTCCCTCCCATCCTCCACTCACCGGCAGCCCGGGAGGTCCCGGCAGCCCCGGTGGTCCCGGCTTCACACAGCCCTGGCGTCCACGTGCCACCCACAATCCGGGGTGTCCCGCTCCAAGAGGAGGCTCTGGGACACCCAGCACTGCCCCTGCCCTCAGGGGACCTTTGGGGACGTTTCCTTTGGGAGCAGGCCCCCGATGAGCTGGTGGGGACACCTTGGGGACGGGGTCCAGGCGGGGTTTGCCGGGCGGGAGCCGCCGCGTGCCTGCGTCCCCCGACAGCTTCTCCGTGGTGACGTTCTCCTCCCGGGGGTCAGAGCCACGCTCCTTCTTGGCTGCTCGGGGGGGTTTGATGGAGGCTCCTGGGTGGATGAAGCACTGTCAGATTCCCAGAAATTGTGCTGGAGAAAAGGAGGAGAATCGTGGACTCACCTGAGCTTCTCCTGAGCACTGGCCTGCCAGGGCCGGTGATTTTATTGTAGGTGGAGTTCAGCAGCTCAAAGCCTTCATCCTCAATGGAAAGGCTGCCTTCTTCCTCCTCCTCCCCCTCAGCTGATGGCATCTCGTGAGCAGAGAAAGAAGCCAGGGCACTCCCATCAGGCTGGAGGTTGAGAGTCCCCTGGGCATCCTCCCATGGCCAAGGTGGCCCTGGGGCCAAATCTGAACTGGTGAGTCTGGAGTTCTGAAAAGGGAGAAGGGAAAAAATGAAGTTTGAAGGGTTCACTTTTCCCCCTTTCCTGCTCAATGGCCTGCCCAGGGAGGTGGTGGAGTCACCAGCCCTGGGAGTGTCCAGGGCATGACTGGACGTGGCACTCAGTGCTCTGCTCTGGGTGACAAGGTGGGGATCGGTCACAGGCTGGACTCAATGGCCTTGGAGGTCATTTCTAACCTTAATGATTCTATAATTCCTCATTCCCCACATGCAGGAATGCTGCTGGGGGAACATGCGGGGCACAGCTTGTGAGCACCAGGCAGGAGCCCTCAAATTCTGGGACAGTTCATCCAGAACGAGCAGGAGACTGCACCCAGCTGCAAACCAGAACTCACCTTCCACCAGGGACACCTGGGCACCTGTGCCAGGGCCTGCCCACACTCCCAGGGAACAATTCCTGATTCCCTGTATCCCATCCATCCTCTGGCAGTGGAAGCCATTCCCTGTGTCCTGTCCCTCCATCCCCTGTCCCCAGTCCCTCTCCAGCTCTCCTGGAGCCCCTTCAGGCCCTGGAAGGGTCTCTGAGCTCTCCCCAGAGCCCACAGCCTAACGACAGAAATCCAATCTTGAGAGCAATCACTAAAAGAGTTACAGCAGGGATCGATGTGTCCCTTCAGCCTCTGGGTTTTGCTGCTCCGGCACATTCCAGGGCTCCTGGAGTTCTCCTGGGGGAATGGTGCCAGCAGGTCAGAGGGGAGCTCGGAGCCCCCACCACACAACTTCCCATTGGAGCAGCTGCAAACCTCCGAGGGCTGGGAATGGGAGACAGACACAAGGCCAGGAGGAACCTCCTGGATGCTTCCAGCAATTTAATTTAAGGCAGTGACTTGCACAGGGCTCTCTCTGTCCTCAGCTGTCACCTTGAATGGTCCCTGCAGGTCTCAAGGGCTCTGTCAGCCCTGCAACCTCCAGCAGAGCCCAGGCACTGCCCTTGGAGCGGGGAAAACTGCAACACTGGGAGAAATCCTTACACTCAACACACTAACACCGACTGTGGAAAAGGAATGAAACTTCAGAGTTCCCTGCATTTCAAAATCCCACCGCTTTTCCACCCAACACCACTGAAAGCACCTCAGGCTGGGTGGGTGGGTGTGTGGGTGGGTGTGGAGGTCCTGGAGCTGCTCTCCTGGAGCAGCTGCAGCATTTCCAGCAGCCCCACATGGCCACCAGCCCTGCCTGGAGCCTGCTCCGTGCTCCTCCTTGCCTCCATGGGGACAGGGACAGCGTGTGGCACCTGGAGCTGGTGGCACCAGCCCTGCCTGGTGGCTGCTGGTGGAGGAGCTGCTTGAGGAACCAGCTGAGAGAAGTCACTAGAGGGAGATGCAGCCCCACGCTTGCCTTGCAGGGCCGGGGAGGAGACCTGGAGAGTCCTTCCCTTCCTTCTTCCCACATTCCATGGGCTGAGCCCTTCACCTGGCTCCCATTCTGTGCAAGAGGTTTCACAGCGACCTATGTGAGCCAGGGAGAAGTTCGATAAGAGGATCCACGTTCACCCCTGGGAGAATTTCCTACCAAGGTCATTGACATAGAAACCAAGAAAGAAAGAGGGATAAATAAGAGAAACCTGCCACTGCCTGTTCCAACGAGCACTTGGTTTGTATTTCCTGACCAATGAGTAAAGTGTAAACTTCTGAGTTTGTAAGAATGTAGTAAAAGCATGCAGGCTGGAATAAAAACAGTTTGAAGCCTTCTGAAAATGCAGTGTTGCTTTGGATTGTGACCGTCTCAACTCCGACACCATTCTGCTCTGCTCCATGGGCTTGGGAGCACCAAGGGGGATGTGCAGGAGCAGCAAGCAGGAAAAACAACAATTTCCCTGCCAGAAGGGGTGATCCTTCAGGTGAGAACCCAACGGGCCAAGCCCCATTTGGGGTGACCACGGGAGGCAGAGGAGCTCCAAAGGCAGCAGGAGCTGCTGAAGCTTTGACTCTGCTGCCATCACATTGGAGATTTCCAAGCTCTTCCCATCCCAAATGTAAGAGAAAAGGAAATTTTCACTTTTAAATTTTCAACTTTTAGGTTTGAAGAGATTCTTTCATAAACACCTAAAGTGGGGAGCTGAAAAAAAAAGAGTTGAAACAAAGAATTTTTCTTTCAGAAATTAAACCTTGCAGCACCGCAGTTTTGATGTTACATTTTTGGTGCTTTGCGGGGTTTCTGATTAAAAGCAGGTCTTGAAATACACCTTTAATTGTGAAAAAAAAAAAAAAATCAATGTATTTCAGCTTCCCAACTTGATGTGTATTTCTCCCTCCAACCAGTTCTTCTAGTTTTGATCCAAAGTGGTAATTTCCTTAAAACACATTTTGCAATCCCCAGGACTGGAAAGTTTCAGCTACAGCAACTTGGTGCCTCATTTTGTACACCTTGAAGTGAAAAATGAATGGAAGACAGCAGCACCTCTCTGCTGCATGGGACTGGCAGATTAACCCCAGGGGCAACAGCAGCCAGAAATTTAAAAACCAGTTCCTCAAAGGACATGCTGTGGATAACAGCTGGCAGATGGTGTCAGGGAATGGCTTGGGTTGGAAAAGACCTCAAATCCCATCTCATTCCACCCTTGCCAAGGGCAGGGACACCTTCCATGGGTCAGGTTGCTCAGATTTCCATGCAACTGGACCAGCAGGTGAGGAAAAGTGTGGTGAGAATCCCCAAATGAACCACGAGCTGAGAGGCGCTGCAGGAGCTGAAGTGTTCTGGTTCCCAAGAGGTGATGCTGGTGCAGAACAGCCCCACAGGATGTGCCAAGCCTGGGAATCCCAGTGGGAAGCCACATCCAGGCCTGGCAGCTGGGAGCCCCGAATTCCCACAGAGTAAAGAAAAGGAGGTTTTAATTCAACTTCAACACTTGACATGGGAAAGGTCCACCCTGGAAACTCCCATCTGGCAGGGCTCAGGGGAAAAGGGGCTCTAAAGAAAAATTACTGAGGCACAAGGCTGAATTATATTGGTTTGTGTAAACACAACTAAAAGCCAAAATCAATAGAATCCATCCTTGCTCCTCCAAACTGGCCAAATTTAGAGGAGAACCAGCTGAGAGGGACAAATTGGGAACAGCTCTGAGGCTGTCCAAAAGCGTGAGAGTTGAGTGAGGCATGTGGGTTTGAACTCCCAGAAATTCCAGCTGGGAAGTGGGGAAGGAGCCCAGATTGAAAGCAGCCATTAAGGATGACAAAACAGAAGGGAAAAAAGAAGGAATTGGCACGTGACAAGCAAGGCAGGGTCTGTGACTTGCAGAAAATTGGTTTAAAGAAGGAAAATAAAGGCAGAAGTCTCTGCCCCAGCCACATGTTGGGTCCCCACTGTCACCTGCCAGGTGGCACTGACACAACCACAGCAACCACGTGGGAAGAGCTGGAGAAGCCCAGTCCTGTCCACACTTAGAAAATCCAGATGACATAACCAAATGACAAGGAAATACTTCCCATTCCAGAGGGGACAAGGAGCAGAGGTTTCTCAATCCCAGCCCAAGAATTCCACCTCAAAAGCATTAAAACCTCAGGCTCTCCCCAAGATGAGCACTGAATTCTCAGTTTGGCTCAGAGAGCTGGGGAAGCTCCAGCAGACTGACGGGGAAAATGCTTTGTGTTGTGCCAATATGGAACTTAAAAAAAGAAAGTCAAAAAAAAGGCAAACGGGAAGCTTTGAGTAATTACAGACCTCTTACCTCAAACTGAGCCCAAGCAAAATAACAGAACAACTGATATGGGGCTCATTAATAAAGAAACCACAGATATGCAATTAATGCCATGCTTTTGGAAAGAGTTTCTAACGTGGTATCTTGCCTGAGGAGCCTAAGAGTGTTTTGTTGAGAAAGATAACAATGCTGCTGGACCTCTGGAGGGCTTTTCAGCTGGTGCCACACTCCAAAAACTCCTCAGTGGCAAAGGGGTTAAAGCCCAGCTCGGAGCATCCCTGTTTTCATCAGCCCAAACAACCAGCATAACATTTTCAGCTGGGTCAGGCTGGGTAAAACAGGGTTCAAAGCTCAGGGTCTTCTCCCAGGAAACAGATTTTTTTTTTAATAGAAGCCTCTTCCATCCAACAGCCAAAGGAACAATGTGATTCACTCAAGATAAGAGAGACTATTTTAAACTATTTTTTTCCAGCATTTTCTAGTATCAAGCCCATAGAAGAGGCTGCATCATAGAAAAAACAATCAAAAATCAAGGTTGGACTGATTTAAAGAAGGAATAATTGCCAGGAATGCCATGGGCTGTGGGCAGCAGCAGCAGATCAGGTGCCAGTTGTACCTGAGGAGCTGCAGCACCCACAGCAGGGCTCTGGAGGGGATAAACCCCTCCTGGAGCTCAGCACAGCCCCTCTGCTCTGCCCATTCCTGGGGAGAGGATGGGGCCATGCCCCAGGGCTTCAGCCCACATCACACCTGGGTGCTGGATTTGGGAAGGGAACACACTAAAATAATAATAAACTTTTTAAAATTTGAAAATTATTTCTATAATATAAATCAGATCAATTATTTCTACTGCCAGCTCCTAAAGGGGCTACAAGAAGTTTGGAGGGGGGGGACTTTTTACAAGGGCACGGAGTGATAGGACAAGGAAGAACAGTTTAAACTGGAAGAGATGAGATACTGAGAATAAATCCTTCCTTGTGAGGGTGGGAGGGGCTGGGATGGAATTCCCAGAGCAGCTGGGGCTGCCCCTGGATCCCTGGAATTGTCCCAGGCCGGGCTGGACGGGGCTTGGAGCAGCCTGGGGCAGTGGGAGGTGACCCACAGGAACAGGATGGTTTTTATTTGGGGACCCCTGTGACCCCTCAGCAATGCCCCATTTCCCAGGGGGATGTTTGGGGCTCCCTGATGTCCTACCCAGGCTCAAACTGAAGCAACCTGTCCTGGCTTGTAAGATAAGCATATATTCCTTTTGCCATCTGTTGTGCAGTTTTCTTATCTCTTCCAAGATCAATGTCTCCCTCCGGGGAGATATCTTCTGTTAATGGGCCATTGAATGGCTCACTGCGTGACTGAGGAAGTTACATCATCCCATTGTGAGATGCTCCACCCAGAGGGAGGAGCCAAGCATCCCTACCTGCATAAAATCAGCATTTCTTGAGACAGCAGCTCAGCCTCTTCACTGGATTCCCAGAGGAAGACCAGGCCCACCTACTCTATCACCAGACCTCCAGAGAAAACTACACCCTTCTACGGGATCATCGCTTCAGCAGCATTTCATCTGCCTCTCCAGGAGCAGGAGGAGCAGCCACCATTTAACTGGACTGTCACCAACACCCTGACTCCTCAGGCTGTCAGGTTTCTGACTCTATCAGTAGTTTTGTTTGTACTAATTACCTTTTTTTTAGTTTTTTTTCTAGTAAAGAACTGTTATTCCCATTCCTATATCTTTGCTTAAGAGCTTTTTTATTTTAAAATTATAGTAATTTGGAGGCCAGCCCATAAAAGGTTGGAGAGCAGCAGTAATTCCCACCAGAGGCTCCTCACAGCACTTCTCTTCCCAAAACAACATTTATTTTCATGCTTCGGCAGGATAAATTAGGCAAAGGTTTGGAATTGTGCAGAGGGCTTGGGTTGGGTGGAAGAACACTTGGGTTTGGGATTAAAAACCTCTAGGGTTCAGCTCAGCGGGCTCCTGTCATTACATTTATCCCACAGTGGGTTTGTGGGATAATAAATCATCCACAGATCCTATCCTGCTGGAGAAACTGGATTCTGAGCTCTTCAGGGGGCTGAGATACCAGAGCTATCAGGAACAACTCCTCAAGATAAGGCCTGAGAGCGGGAGGTAGAGCTGGGCTCCAGCTGCCAGTCCCATTCCCCACAGGGATGTTTGGTGTTATCCCACGTTATCCAGGGAACCAGCAGCCCCAGAGCTCCAGGGCATCGGTGGGGTGGAGGAGGGACAGTTCCCCCATGAGGGCTTGTCTCTGTTAGTCAGGATGGGCCAAGCCCAGGCCTTTGGGGACGGGTGTTTTAAAGCCCAGCACCAGGACTATGTGCAACTCCTGATTTCCACAGGCTCCAGGCCGCTCTGACTGGACAGGAAGGACGGAATTTTAGGTTCAAGTGAGCCTGAAGGAGTGATTCCCATACCAGCTGTGCTCACTGACAAACCTAAGCACGAGAGAACAGAAGTGCCACGACCCAACCAAGTGTTTCCACAGAGCTTTCACAGCATTTTTAAATCAAGAGGGAATTTCCCAACTAGTTTGGACTGCCTTCCCCCATTACATCTTCCTCTGCCATCACCCTGAGCCTCCATAATTATTTAGCTCTAATTAACAATTAAGGAATCCACCAATGTACTAATTTACTTCTAAATGAACAAAGGAACTAGAAAGCAGAGCTGTAGCCTGTGCCTGCAGCAGAGCTGGGCTGCTCCTCATCACTCCCAAACTCCTTTTTTTATTCCTAATAAATCTTAATGCCAAAGATTCCAAGGCGTCTCTGCTCCTTATTAAGTGCTTGAAAAATAAACTTGTCCCAAATCCAGAATATTGTTCGTTTTCCCCTGCAGGCCTATGAATTTCACCACTTTCCTTGCTATGGCAACGCCTTGCCAGGGTCTGGAAGAACCCACAGGTGGGAATCACACCCCAGAGAGGATCCAGCAGGATGACAGAGCCCACCTTCCATAAGTGCCCGGGAAAGGTGATTCTGCCACCTCAGTTCATTACAAAGCCACGTCCCCCTGAGCTGCTGAGCCCAGAGCAGAGGGATGGACCTGGCTGCCAAAGGCCACTTGGCCTGGTCCAGTTTGGAATTATCCAGGTGCAGCCAGGCAGTGAAAGCCATCTGAGAGAAGAGAGACTGTCCCCAAAGAGTTAACAGCAACCAGGAGGGTGAGGGGAATGAGGAGCTCCAACTGCTCAGGCACACACACACAAACCTCAATTTGCATTTGCTGTCGGGTTTTCCCCTCAGGATGTGTTTGCGTGGACTTGAACAACAAAGCTTGGCTAAAAACCCCAAATAAAGCAGGAACAGAAAGCCAGCCTCTGTCAGAGCACTCCCTCATGTCCCCAGCACATGCACAAGAGCTGGGGACACGCTCCAAGCTCCAGCTGGGGAACTCCACCGAGGAGCTCAGCACCAGGGGCTCCAGTGGGACTGGGGGGCACCCATCCCTCTCCCAGCACCAGATCCCGGGAAGCCACGCCAAGGAGGGCCCCAGAACCACAAGCACCCCCTCCCACAGGCAGCTCCGGCCCTTCCCAGCTCCTCAGCGACAGCAGGGACATCCTGGGGGCGCCTCCCCAGGCAGGCAGCACATCCCACTGTGGGCAGGAGCAGTGGTCATCCTGCTTTATCCCAAATCCTGCCCCGCTGCTGACCTCACCTCCTTCCTTCCGGGCTAATCCAGCCTGGCTCAGCTCCCAGGCAGATCCACAAATCCCCTGGCCTGATCCACCTCACTCCCTGCCCCACCACCACCCCTCTGGCTCTGTGCAAACGCTCAGGAAGGTCACCTGAGCACTCACCATGACCTCCACCAGGCCTGGGACACGGCAAGGAACGTTCTAACCGTTAAAGAGAGAGGTGGCAGTAAAGAAAATAACAATTACAGCCAAGAAAATCATAATTAGTGCCATTGTCTGGGTATTTTGGCTTTGCCTTATTGCTTATCAGAGCAACTCCTGTCCCCAGGAGACAGCTTGGGGGTGACAGCACAGCGGCACGAGGCAGGACAGTGCAGGAGTCATACCTGGGTAGATGAATCCTGGATTTCATTGGTTTCCTTTGGCACCTGGAGAGTTGGAGAGAGAGAGGAGGAAAACCATCACTGCCCAGGACTTCAGCATGTGTTTGTTATTGGCCCCAGGACTGAGGAGCTGCCTCTGCCGGCACAGGAAACATCCAGGGAATGCACAGTGGGAACCAATCCTTCCCAGCAACATCAGGGAATGGCTTCTGATCAAACCTCTCAAGAGCTTGGGTGGGTTTTTTGCAGTTTCTGTTGATTTGGAAGCTCCTCAGTCCTGAGGAGGGCCAGCAAGGGAAGGGAACTGGGGGGGATGTGGGGCAGAATGATCCCAGGGGTAACCTTCAGGCAACTTACTTAAAGTGATGCTTAAAGTGAAATTTTCTGCTTGATGGGCGAGACCCCAGAGCCACTTATGGAAGAGCTCCAGGCCTCCAGAGCTCGGGACAATGGAGGTTTCATTTTGGGGTGACCAGGGGCTGCCCTGGCCACTCGGGGTTACACTGGCCACTCCTGTCTCCCCCAGAGCAGGAGGGAAGCAGCTCGGTGTTACACTCAGCCTGCTCCACACTCCAGCACAGCCAGCTCCTCAATCCCTCGTCAGCAGGGCTTCCCCACAAATCCTCCCCTTCAAACAACCAACACAAACCACAGCAGCCCGTGCTGGGAGTGCAGCAGCCACTGCAGGGCTGTCCCGGGTGCCACCACGCCCTGTCCCCTGCCTGGACGTGCTGGCTCCGGCGTCCCAAAGGAATCCCTGGGCAGGGGGCAGATGGGGCAGGTGTTCCTCCCCAGCCCACAGACACGGCTCACACACCACGGGGAGGCTCGTGCCAGGCGCTGACATCCAGCACTTGCCTCTCCAGCTTTTTCCAGGCTCCTCTGAAGCACTTCCTGTGAAGGTACCTGGCCTAAGATGTGAGGAATTTCCCTGGGCCAACTCCAGCTCCTGAGGAAAGCCTGGGTGCTTCATGTTTTGGGGGATTTATGAAGTGGTCTGGGCTTTTGGACACAGATACGCTTGTTGAAAAATCGTTGAACGTCGCAACGAAATCAAAGTCCCCCAAATTTCCATTTTCCAGCAATGCTGGCAGAACTGAGGGACAGCTTCTGGAAGGATGAAGTACCAAAGGGTGCAATGCTGCTGGGAGTGGGCAGGAATTCCAGAGTGTTGTCCAATTCCCAAGGACAGCTTTCACCTCCTCTCAGAAGCACAGCTCCAGCTGCAGCATTACTCAAAGCTTTCCTGTGCCACACACAGGAGCACATCCAGTCATAGCCACCCCCAGGCTTTCCCTGGATCCCAAACTCTCCCTTTAACTCACTCTCCTTGGCACCAAACCCATCTGTGACTCGAAGGGATGGAAAAGAACCACCCCACCTCCTCAGAGCCCATCCCAAACTGGAGATCCCAGCAATTCCAGGCAACGCCCTGGGTTGGGCCTTTCCTTGGAATCGTGTGACACCGAGGAAAACTTGGCCCAGCAGTCCCTAAATTTGTCAGCTGCCCCCAGCCACACCTGTGGCCAGGCTGTTGGGAGCTCCCACGGGGCCCTGTTGAGGCTGAAGGAGCCTGGGCAGGTCGAGTTGTAGCTGTGGCACTGCTCAGCAGCAGCTGCTGGGTCTCCCATCACAAAGGTCAGCTGTTGGAGAGCGCCCTGGAAGAGACAGAAAGCAGAGTTTATGCTCCTGCTTCTTCCAGAGGAGAGGGAAAGGTCTGGAAGGGCCTGCAGGGGAGGTCATCTCCAGCTTCTCATAGCCAGGGATTTCTTTACAGGATGGTTTGGGCAGTGAATGTTCCCCCTCCAGCTTCAGGAGTTCCAAGCAGAATGCCATAGGCAGCGACACCTCCCACTGCCCCAGGCTGCTCCAGCCTGGCCTTGGGCACTGCCAGGGATCCAGGGGCAGCCACAGCTGCTCTGGGCACCCTGTGCCAGGGCCTGCCCACCCTCCCAGGGAACAATTCCTGCCCAATATCCCATGTAACCCAGTCCTTTGGAAGTTTGAAGCCATTGGACGCACTTCCCCAGCCAGATCTTTCCATGCTGACTGCACAGAGACTTCTCTGCATGGTCCAAGTCATGGCCAACACCAGAGGACGAGTGGAAACCAAGCCCAGAGGTGACCTGACTGCTGCCCCTTGTGCTGCCCTGACCCAAACCCAAGCCCTCTGCACAATTCCAAGCCTTTGCTAAGTTTATCCTGCCCAAGCATGAAAGTAAATGCTGATTTGGGAAGAGAAGGCGATGGAAAAGGATTCCATCAGAGGGAACTTGCAGCCTCACTCACGCAGGTAGAGCAGACCCTGCCCAGCTCTCACCTTAAAGGGGATCTCGAAGGACTCGATGAGGCCTCCGATGATGATCAGCCCCTCAGTGTTCACTCCCATCCCAAAATAGTTGGACCAGCTCACTCTGTCCACCAGCCGACAGTCCACGTGCAACTCCAGCCTCTCCAGGGAGATGCTGAGAGCCACTTGGTGCCAGTGCCCATCGCCCAGGAAGGACACTGGGAACCTGAGGGAAGGGGAGGAGGCACAAGAGGAAACTTCATCCCACACCTGATCCAGGAGCAGGCTTCACCCCTTAGCAGCTCCCAGGGTCCCTCACGTGTCCATCCTCGGTGCAGACACGAGGAACAATCCCAGAATTGTTACAACACCATCGCTTGTTTTCCATGGATTTGGGGATGTCTGCAACCGCTTGAGGCATCTGAGAAATGACTGGGGTTTGGGTCTTGATTTATCCCCAGGGATCTGAACCTTTTTGTTCCTTGCTTTGTTTCCCAGAGCTGCAACATTTTGGCAGAGTGGAGTTTGGCAGTGACAACCTGCGCCAGGTCTGAGGGACATCACCTTCCTTCAGCTGAGGTGAGCTCAGCACTTCCAAAAGCCCACCAGAGGGGGAAAGCCCGACCCTTGGCCTTGGGAGGAGAAAAGGAAGGAAGGAAAGGCAGGAAAACAGCGCCTGGGCTGGGACTCACTCATAGTGTCTCCTCCTCGTGGTGACAAAGACCAGGGCGTAGGGGTTAATCCTGATCTGGAAGAGCACGTGGCTGCGGTGGCTGAGGATGGTCACCAGGCTGGTGTCCTCCTTCAGGGAGTACCTGAGCTTCAGCAGCACGCTCAGCTCATCTGCAAACCTGGTGGAAAGAGGGGACATGTGCCATTGTGCAGCTGCTGCTGTGTCACCATCAGCTGAGCTCTTAGGATAGAAAAATTTGAGTCACGGCACAAATGAACCGAGTGAGAAGGAAAAAAAAAAGGGAAAAAAGAGCCAACAATCATTCCAGTTGAGAGGTTTGAAGAGAAGCAGCCAGGCCTAAATTAGCACTGCCCACACAACCTCAGCACGGGGTGATGGGGCCATGCCAAGGTGTCCTTCCTGCACCCAACCAAGAACGATCAAAGAACCCCAGAATGATTTGGGTTGGAGGAAACCTTCAAGCTCATCTCATCCCACCCCCTGCCACAGGAAGGGACACCTTCCACTGTCCCAGGCTGCTCCAAGCCCTGTCCAACCTGGCCTTGGACACTTCTGGGGACAGACAAACTGTTCCAAAATGTAAGAAATGAAGGAAGCCCTGAGCTCAGAGCACAGAGTGGCTGAGTTATCTCCCTGTCATCATGGAATGGACTCTCCAAGGACCTCCTCAAACCAACAGCCAGGCCTTAGATGATTTTTGAGCCCCAGCAGCCCATTCCCACCCCCTGAAGGGAGGTTACCTGTCCCCAAAGGCCTCCCTGGTGGGGATGTTGAGGGTCGCGTACTGCCCGATCTCCAGGATCCTGCACTTGCTGTGGTCGTAGCCAAAGGAAACGTTGCTGAGGTCCTGGGCATGGAGAGTGATTTTGTCCAGCAGGTTCACCTCATCTGCGTTGGGGGAGAAGAGAGGGATGCTCAGTAGGCTGAGAAACCTCCACTACAGGGCTCTGCTCTCTTTATTCTCCAGCGAGAGAAAAACAGATAAATTGGACAACAGACAAAACCTGCAGGAAGAAGAGTGTCAGTTTGGGAAAATTAAAATCCAGTGCACAAATTCAGCAGACTCAGATCACAAAAACCATTCAGAAAACTTCACAAACAGCCAGGTGAGATTTTTGAACCACAATATGAGTTTCGAGGCCACTGTCCCAAAGGTAGGAAGGGCCATTCCTTCCCCAGCTGTACCTTCACAACCACAGGGTTGGGATGCTCAGGGCTGTAGAGCAGAGCCTGGGACACAAATGCCCCAAACCACAATCCTGGAGCAGCTGGGTACAGGAATCCCGCTCATCCTTTCCCAAACTTCTTTGTTGATGCTGTAAATAAAGAGTTGGACCAAGGAGTGGGAAGAAGTCACTGTGTCCCTCAGCATGTCCACACCCCCCCCCCAAAGCAGGGTTCAGCCCTACCACAGGGTCAGGAATTCCTGTGGGAATTCCCAGGAAGGAAAGGATCCACTCTCAGTATGTGCTGTGAACTTTTGGGATGGTTTGAACAGGGGAGAGCCCCTGCCCTGGGCTGTTTGGCATCACCATGAGAAGCTTTTCACTCCCTCGGTGAACAGACCTTCTCTTCCCAAGTTCATCTTTAACTAAAGAATCTTTGAGCTACAGGAATACATGAGGAAAAATGTGTTTTACACCTCAAGGTTTCTTCTTCCTCTCCATTAGCAAAGACTTGCAGATCTCAGACATCCAAAACCAGATCCCTCCAGTGTGGCAGCAACGCTGCCACCAGCAAGGAGTGGGGACAAGGGACAGGTCAACACCCTTGGTCCAGCCCTGCAGGATCACTCCAGACCCCACAGTCCCTTTCCTGGGAGGGTCTGGACAATCCCACTCGATGATTTGTCAGTGGGAATTGTGCCAGCACCATCTGCATGAGCATCTGCCATGGCTTGGGAAGCATCCAGCCCCTTCGCTCCCTGGAATTCCCGCTGTGGATGAGGTGTGAGATTGATTTGAGGGCAGACAAACAGCCCCGGGCATGCTGCGACCTGCCAGGAGATATCCACACGCCAGAGAGGCAAAATAACAAATCAATCAAGGAGAAAGCAGCTTTGATCTGCTTCAGACGCTCGTGGGTCACTCCTGACACCACCTCCTTGGAAGATTTTGCATGGGAAAGAGCTCTGTGATGGGAAAGAGGGGAAGGAATGGAGGAGATGAGGCTTTTTGTGGGGATTTGTGACTTCACCTGGGATTTCCCCAGCTCCCCACATGGGCACAGCATCCACTGGCTTCCAGGCAACCTCTAAAGCTCTGCAAAATGAAGGTGCAGCAGCTTTTGGCAGCAGGAACACCAAAAAACTGGGACCAAGCCAGGGGGTGCAGGGTTGAGCCCATGGAAGCCCTGACCAACCAAAAAGCCCCAGAGGCAGAGCCAGCAGAGTTTATCAGCACAGCGTGGGAATTAATCCAAAACCAAAGAGCTCACAGAGAGGAAACTATCAGGAATGTTTGTCCCTCTCAGTCCCAAGCATTTTTGGGAGCGATTCCCTCACTGCTGGCATCAATGGATGTGCCAGGACCTCCAAAATTTCATCTGCAGGGGCTGCAGCCCCCACCAGGGTTGAGCTTTGCTGAAGATCACAGGCACTGAGAGCTCAGTGGATCCTGTCAGGGATGTGATTCCCACATCTGCTGCAGCTGGAACTGATGCCTTGTGAGGGCTGCCCTGGAGCAGAGACTGGGCAGAGCTAAAGAATAAAGCAGGGATTTATTCAAAGGCCTCCATGGATCCACCTTGGGCAGCACCAGAGCCCAGCCAGGGCTGCACCCAAGAGGAACCAAAATGGTCCCAAAATGCACGAGCGCTCCCGGGGGCTCTCACTGGGATCAGCTCTGCTCCATTTGCACCTTGCAGTTCATTGTCCCATTCCAGCTCCAGCCCATGCAGCCCCATCCTGCTTGTTTTTCTCTCTCCAGCCCACGCTGTTTGTGCTCCTGGGCCTGAGCTTTGGATCATTTGTCCTTGGTGCCCAGCTGGAGCAGGAATTGTTTTGTGTCCCTGCTCTGTGCACAGAGCTCACCATCCCCTCATGTGAAGCCCAGACCCACAGACTAAAGCAGCTCAGAATGTGAAAAATAGAAAAGCTAAACCCTGAGGTATCACTGCCAGCCCTGGAATGAACACACAGGGAATATTCCCTGGGCAGGGCACAGCTCCCTGCTTAGTCTCTGATGGCTGGGAACAGAGGGGGAGTGGTTTTAAACTAAAAGATCAATTTAGATTTGAGGTAAGAAGTTTTTTTTACAGTGAGGCTGGTTAAACACTGGCACAGGGTGTCCAGAGCAGCTGTGGCTGCCCCTGGATCCCTGGCAGTGCCCAAAGCCGGGTTGGATGGGGCTTGGAGCAGCCTGGGACAGTGGGAGGTGTCCCTGCCTTGGCAGGGGTAGAATGGGATGGTTTTTAAGGTCCCTTCAAACCCAAACTGTAACAGGATTCCAAGAGTAGGTTCCTGCACTCTCTGCAGCTCATTGCCCCACAGTTCTGGGGCAGGAGCTGCTGCACAGTGGGGTTGCTCAGGACACTGATTCAGGGCTCAGCCAGCCTCAACTCCAAAGCCTCTCCTTGCTGCTTCTCCCCAGGGTTAACCAAGGGCCACCTCTCCCTCCTGGCACAGCTGTGTTTGTGGTTCCTACAGGAACGTCACGGATTTGCTTGACATTTCCAGGACATTTCCAAGCAGGGCGATTGTCTCCCCTTGCCTTGAGCTCTGGGAGCACACAGGCTGCTTCCCAAGGACACGGATTTCCTGGGAAGCAATTCCCAGCTGCAGGGGCTGTCACCAGCCCAGAGAGCAGGGTCACACCTTCCTGGGAGCACACTAATCCCAGGCAGGGGCTGCTGAGTACAATTGCTGCAGCAGCCAGAGGCAGGAACAGCCCAGGCTGTACGTCTGCTACAGGAATTCTCCATTTCCTTTACAAAAATCCCACTTTCTCTGGGGTTTTCAGCATTTCCAGGGCTAAGTTGCTTTATCTCCACAGCCAGGCTCCCCTTCTCCTTCCAGAGGCCATCAGGGAGCAGCTCTGCTCACAAACACTCTTTCTGCCCCTGCTGAGCATCCTGCACCCCCAGCACCCCAAAACAGAGCTCACAGCCCAGCTGTGCTCACCTTGGGCTCTCCTTGTCCTTCCCACTGCCCACAGAGCACATCCAGCACCCCAGCCCAACCCCTCTGCTATTCAACCTCGGCCCTAACACCTCCAGAATGGCTATTCCTGCACTGGGAAGGAGACTCCTGGAGTGCAGCTGCAGCTGCCAAATCCAACTTTCTCCTAAAAGCAGTTCAGGAATCTTCCCAGGCATGCCAGTGCCAGGGAGACTGGCACAGGGGCAGTCAGGGAGGGAAGTTGGGAGGGAGCAGCTGTGGGGAGCTGGGGCAGGCAGGGCCTTGTTAACAGGCACAGATTCCAAGGAGGAGCAGCCCAGGCAGTGCCAGCCCCTGGGGAGATGCTCCACAGGCAGCCCCAGGCAATCAGGGATCAGGTGCAGATCCCTCCTGGAGCACAGTCAGTGCTAAAGGGAAGCACAAGGCAGCAGCTGGTGTGGAAACCAGGCTGCAGTGAGGGGTGAAGCCCATCCAAGGGCAGAGATGGGACAGAGAGCAAAAGGACAAGGAGAGAGAGATTCCATCCAGGGAAGGTCCATGGCTCATCCAGAAGGCAAAGATCCCCCCCAGGGCTCAAGATAGGGCTGAGGGCAGAGGGCTGAGCTTAAATGGGGCTGCTGGGATGAGCTGGGGGTCCCAGGTGAGGCTGGTTGGGGTCATTAAGGCCCATTAGTGCTCTCAGGAATCAGATGGGTTTCAATAGTGACTCTCCACCATCCCATCCCATCCCAAGGTGCTCCCTGAGGGGCACCCCCAGCTGCAGACACAGCAAAACGACCACCCATATTCTCCTTTGGCTTGCTCCAATGTGTGAAACTTCCACTGAGCTTTACGTTCTCCCCAAAAGAGGGAAATGAGGGAAAATTGTATTAAACAGCCAAAAACTGGGGCCTTGGAGAGCTCCTAGCAGGGTCTGTCAGGCTGAGTCATTTCCCCTGGATGTGGCACTGGCTGGAACCTGAAATAACAGGGCTGGCCAAGCCCTGGGGACAGCCTGGCTGGGGAATGGAGCCTATGACCTAATGGGCCTTTCCTCCCTCTAACTCCTGAGTGCCTGATGGAAATGTCCTGCCAGGACCCTGCTTAGCATCACTCCAAACTCTGCATCAGAGAGGCTGGGACATCACAGCTCCAGAATTTAATCAGGAAGGTTCCCTGCATTAGGTGATGGAAAACCAGGGCTCCATGCAGGGGCCTCACACCAGTGACACCAGCACCAAGCACCCAAACCAGCACAGCCCTCCCGGCACACCAGGGCTCCTCCACCTCCCCCTGACATCCCACAGCCGTGGGAAGATGTTGGAGGTTGTGCCTGACTTTCTCTGGAGCAAGGGCAGCAAAAATGGCAATTTTGGAATTGCCTGGTGGCTCTGCATGTTGGCTGGACAAGCTCAAGGACACCTTGACGTGAAGTTTTTCGTAGGCAGCTCTTCCTGCTTCTCCATCCATCGCAGAGTTTCTCGTGCCAATGCCCACGGCAGCCACCCGAGTCTCTGGCAGTGCCACATCCATTCCCTACTGTTCCCATTTCCCTCCCCATCCAACCATCCCTTTCTGAGGATGCCTCCAGAAGGCACCTGAGGTGAGCTTTGAGCTGCAGCACTCACAGCTCCCAGGGCTGGTTATGCAACAGGATTTCAACCTCCTCCTCCTCCCTGCTCCGGAGAGCAGGGATAATTTGGGTTTGACCCCGTGGCTGCAAGTCCAGAGGGGCCAGAGCCAAAGCAGGAAGAAAAGGAACAAGGGCATTTCCCACCGAGGACGCTGGACCCATTATGGAAGAGTGAATGCAGCCACCCACCCACAGAGAGGACAGCAAATTCCAGGGGAGAGAAACCTTCTGGGAAGAAAGAGCTCGGCTGCACGCATTGTCTGGACAGGAAAAACGGGAGCACAGGTTCTCCTGGAGCTCATTACCCGGAGCTGCAGCTGTGCTGCCGCTCCTTTGTGCCCGCCCAGCACGGGGGGCTCTGCGGGCCGGGCATGGGGCTCCTGGGGACAAAGCCTGGCAGGAGGAAGGGCTGCTGGAAGGAGGGATGACCCCGAGTAAGGATAAGCTGGGAAAAGTAGGGCAAGTGGCAGGAAAGGAAGAGAGCTTTGGGAGCAGGGAAGAGTTTCAGAGCTGCTAAAGCCACAGTGGGCACAGGAATGTGGAAGGGGCAGCTCAGCCTTCAGCTTTATCCTGCTCAGGGCAAATCCCAGCTCTCCAAGCCATGAGCCAGAATAAAAATCTCATCCCGTTAACCGAGGGGGAGAGGTCTGGAAGGTGTTTGCTGCCCTTGTGGGGCTGTGGGAAGGGTTTGGGACATGGAGCAAATGGATATCCTGGAAGCTGAGCAAGGAGACCCCTCTGAAGGAGGGAACCCCACAAGAACCAACCTGCCGGGTTTGGTGACCTCGCTTGATTTGGGTTTTTTTAAATAGGAAATTAAAAAAGAAGCCATTTTCAACCTTTCCAAGAAATGCTGAGAGATCACAGAATCATGACAAAGTTCGGGTTGGAAGGGACCTTTAAAGGTCACCCCACCCAACCCCCCAGACCTCCCAGAGCTCCTCACCCATCTCCTTCCTAACAACCCCGCCCAGAGCTCTGGTCCCTGGGGAGATGCTCTGGTGTCACCCCAGCCTTGCCCAGCCCTCACCCCCCAGGCCACACTCACACCTTGGTGCATCTTCCATCCCCTGTTCTCATTTGCCCTCCAGATCCTCCTTGCCCTGCTCTGTGGATTCTCCTCCTGCCCCTCCTGGAGCACTGACAGCTCCTGGGCTGAGCTCAAGCCCTCACTTATCTCAAGTCAAACACCATGGAAATGATGTTTTATCCACATTCAGGGCTTAAAAGCTGTAGCTGGAGGGGCATCTTTACATGGTTTTCATTTAAATTCCCACACAACTGCTCCTCAACCTGTTCAAGCTGGCCTCGCAGCAATTAAATTAATTACTGAATCACAGGGAGTCAGCATTGGAATTGGTGCACAATGCCTATCCAGCGGATTCTGTGGGATTCCTTTAAAAAAAAATAAAAACATCCCAATAAAATTTGTGTGACACTGAGTGGGGACAAGTGCTATAAACATTGGCCCTCGCTCGTAAATAAACTTCTCTTTATTGCTCCATTGTCAAAGTAATTAACAGCAAATTCTCCAGTGTCTCCCACTCCAGGGACTTGTTTCCAGCTTTCCAAGAGCTCCCTCTCTGTGGTTTTATAAAACCAAACCCCATGTTTTATAGGCTTGGAAGACAAACGGAAATAAACACCAAAGCCATGAAGGGATGATCCCAAAAAGCTGCTCTGGGTGGGTTGGACACCCCAGGCTGGGAAGAACACCCAGCCAGGGTTTGCAGCCCTGATTTTCACCAAACTCTCACTCTGATCACTGAATCCCAGAAGCAATTAGGTTGGAAAAGACTTCCAGGATCATCGAGTCTGAGCTGTGCCCAGTCCCCACCTTGTCCCCAGCCCAGAGCTCTGAGTGCCACCTCCAGCCCTTCCTGGGACACCTCCAGGGATGGGCACTCCAAACCTCCCTGGGCAGCCCCTTCTGATGTTCAGCAGTGTTTTCCATGGAGAAATCCCTGCTGATGTCCAACCTGAGCCTCCCCTGGCCCAGCCTGAGGCTGTTTGCTCTCATCCTGGAGAGAACATGGATGTTGGTGTGCAAACACCCCAAAAACTCCTGGGAATTGTCTGGATTTGAAAGATTCCAAGGTCAGGACCACCACGAGGTGCGTCCAGCCCCCAGCCCTGGCTCCAACAGCAGGAGAGGAGAGAAGAAGAGCAGGAACAGAGCGAATCTTTCCTGCTGGTTCCTCCCAGCTCTCTGCAGGCCGAGGATTTGCTGACCCAAAGGCAAAGTTTGCATTGTCAGGAACTGGACATCAAGTTCCTCCTGTCCTGGGGAACTCTGGAGGATATTCTTGAAAGAGATCCCTGGGCACACAGAGCTTCCATTCTCCTCCTCTTGAGCTTTCCTGATGTTTTGTGGAGCCCCAAACTCCTCCTAAGGCAGGCTGGGGTGCGTTTGTACAGCCTGAGCCCCGTGTTGAGGCCAAAGAGGAGGAGCAGCGAGGCTGAGCCAAGGTGTGCCTGTTCTCAGGTGACAGATGGCTCCTGGCACAGGTGCCACCCTCCCTGGCTGCCTTTCAGCACTGATTCATGCCTGCCGTGCACATCTCCAGGGATGGCAGGCTTACCTGCAGCTCCCCAGCCTCCCCTGACACGCCCTGCCAAAGGAACCCACTGGGCACCAGGAGCAGGAGGGTTTTGGGGTGCAGCCCATCTGCATTTGCTGACATGAGAGGAATGCCCAGGACGGGCTCCCTGGATGTATTTATTTGGATTTTCTCAGGCTGTAATCTCTCCCAGACGTGTGTCTGCAGCAGCAGATAACACCAAGGCCAGCATTTCCCTGCTCACTCAGGACACTTTTAATGTTGTTGCAATAATAGCCCAGACTGAGCCGCTGCCAGGCTTTAAAATAACTTCTCTGACACAATGGCAGGTTAAGCTGGAGAAACATTCACGGAGATCAGCTTGGAATGGAGAAGAAGGGGACCAGGGTATCCCAAAAGTCAGTATTTCCCATCAAATTGTAGCTTCATTCCAGAACCCTGACATTGCATTTCCTTCTGGAAGAAATCTTTCTGCCTCACTCACCTCTACCTTTTGTAATTCCTGGCGTTGGTTTTGCTGATCCTGCTGGTTTTTGGTGAACAAAGGGGAGCTGGGAGTTAAATCAAACCCTTCCAGCTGCTTTCCTTCCCACAGCTGATGGGCAGAGGGGCTACAGCTCCTTGTCCTGATCCTCAACACGGGGCTCAGGCTGTACAAACACACCCCAGCCTGCCTTAGGAGGAGTTTGGGGCTCCACAAAACATCAGGAAAGCTCAAGAGGAGGAGAATGGAAGCTCTGTGTGCCCAGGGATCTCTTTCAGGAATATCCTCCAGAGTTCCCCAGGACAGGAGGAACTTGATGTCCAGTTCCTGACAATGCAAACTTTGCCTTTGGGTCAGCAAATCCTCGGCCTGCAGAGAGCTGGGAGGAACCAGCAGGAAAGACTCACTCTGTTCCTGCTCTTCTTCTCTCCTCTCCTGCTGTTGGAGCCAGGGCTGGGGGCTGGAAGCACCTCCTGGTGGTGCTGACTTTGAATCATTCAAATCCAGACAATTCCCAGGAGTTTTGGGGGTGTTTATGCACACCAACAGAACCAAAGGATCCCAACCTTGTGGCAAAGCAGCAGCAGGGAAGCAGTGGAAGTTCCTTTGTGCTCAAACACTGGAGATGGGGTGGGTTGGACACACACACTGGCAAGAGCAGCTTCACTCCAGCGCTGGTCACAGCTGGAGGGACCAGCTGGAGGAAATGTGGTGTAAAAGAAGCCTCAGGTACACCCCAGGGAGAAATGACATGTGGACACAATGGAATTTGTGAAATATCCAAAGGGATGTGCCTCCCAGCCCGCCCTGCTCCAGCAGCTCTGCCCATGGGGAGGCTCACCCTGGTGATGCAGTGTCTCTGCCAGGTTTCCATCCCTGCAGCATCCTGGGTGAAGGGGCTGTGCCCAGAGGGGATTTCTCACACCCAGCAGAGCAATCAATGCTGCAGCTTTTAACTCCAGCAACCCCAAAATCCAGGCCTTGCATTGACCAAATTGGGTCTGTTTGTGCCCCTGACTTCAAGGGGGACCCCGAGGGGCTGGAGCGTGTCCGGGGCAGGGAATGGAGCTGGGAAGGGGCTGGAGCCCAGGAGAGGCTGAGGGAGCTGGAAAGGGGCTCAGCCTGGAGAAAAGGAGGCTCAGGGGGGACCTTGTGGCTCTGCACAGCTCCTGACAGGAGGGGACAGCTGGGGGGGTCGGGTTCTGCTCCAGGGAACAGGGACAGGGGAGGCTCAGGGTGGGCATCAGCAGGAATTTCTTCACTGAAAGGGTGGGCAGGGATTGGGAGGGGCTGCCCAGGGAGGTTTGGAGTGCCCATCCCTGGAGGTGTCCAAGGAAGAGCTGGAGCTGGCACTCAGAGCTCTGGGCTGGGGACAAGGTGGGATGGGGCACAGGTTGGACTCGGTGATCGTGGAAGCCTTTTCCAACCTAAATGATTCTGTGATTCTAAACTGGCTGCTATTTTATTCATGGCAGCCACAAAAGCAGAGTGTGTTTTCCCTCACCTGCCTGGTTCCCTACTCCAGCAGATCTGGCTCAGATCTGCTGAGCCAGAGAGGCTCAGAGCAGCCTCCAGATGAGCCAGAGATGTCCCAATTACATCCCTGCCATCCAGCCTGGCCATCCCAGCCCTCTCTCTCAGTGGATTCATGACAAACACGTTTTATCAACCTCCCTGCAGTGGCCCAGGAGACAAATTGCCCGGGGGCAGGCGAGGGAGTCAGACAGCTCCATTTTCCAGCCTTGATAAGAGCCAGTGACTTCAGCCAGGCAGAAACCAGAGAATGCCCTGGGAAGGTCTGGCTCAGCTCCTCTGGCTGAGAGAACACTGAATTATCACATCCCAGCAGGAGAGGACGGGCAGAAATCCCACCTGGAATTTCCTGTGCCCTTGGCCTCGTGCCCCCAGCCCCATCACACACCCTGCACCCAGCACAGAGCTGCCAAATTCCCACTCAGGTCGGCTGGGACTCAGACAAACTCACAGGTGTGGGGGAGATTAGAGGTCAGAGAAGCAAACTGAGGGGATTTAACAACAAACCCTGCGGTGAGCAGGACCCCAGAGTCGGTGATGGGAGATCCAGAAACCCCTTGGGGGCTTTCACATTTAAGCTTGGCTCTCCTGCCAGCCTGCAGAGAAAACCTGGAAAACATCACTGTGGGGTGACCCGTGGACCCAAAAGCGGAGGGCAAACGTGACAAAGCTGGGTGCACCCAGCAGTGCCCTGCCCTGAGCTGGCACTGGGGAAATGTGGGAATCCAGGGCATCCCTGTGGCTGCCCTGGAAGCTCTGGGACCCTGGCAGGGGGTCAGGAGCCCCCCTGTACAGAGCCCCGAGAGACACTGCCTCTGATCTCTGTCCATGGAACAGAGTTCTCAGTCTCACAGGATGAATTACAAGCTCTGAGTGTTTGATATCAGTATAATTAGTGTGGCACGGGTGCAAAAGTAGAATTTTAGGATTCTAGATAAGGGGTTCAAAGGAGGCAAGATGGAGGAAAATTGGACGTGCCTTGTCCTTTTTCTTCTTCTTCATGCCCTCCATGTTTCACTGTGCTGTTGGCATTTTTCTGTTGGTTTGGGCTGGGGACACACTGTTCAACATGGGTGATGGATATTGGCACGTTATTGTAAATATAGCACACGTAGTTTCTAGGATATAATGTTTGTAACATCCCACTGAGGGACAGAGCCCCGCACGCTGTCCTGCCAGACAGACCTGCTGCAGGTCAGAGAGAAAATATTGTAGATAAGAAAGAATAAACAACCCTGAAAACCAGCCCAGACGAATTACAACTCCTTCTTTGGCAGCGGGGCTAAAAGACAGAGACTTTACAATCTCGGGAGCATTTAAATATCACAGATCCCGACAGGGAAAGAGCTTGAGGCCAAAAGCCAGGGGGCATGCCCAGGACAGGCTCCTGTGCTGTGCCAGCAGGCACAGAGCCAGTGCCCAGCCACGCCTGGGCTCCTGGGCACGGTCTGCTGCCTGCCCAGCAGTGATGGGAGCTCAGGGGAGCTTGTGGGACACTCCAGGTCCCAAGGGCTGGCAGGGAAAGGCAGCTCCTGTGCAATCCTCTCAGGAGTGTGGGGTTTGTTCCAGGACTGTCCCCACTGCACCTCTGTCCCAGCCCATCCCAACTCAGGGACGCCCTTCCTTCAGCCAGGACAACTGTCCCTTTAAAGGGCGGCCACAGGTCACTGCAGGGTTGATTTTAACTAAAATGCAGCCACTCCATGCTGCAATCTCCACTCTGGGGACAATGACATTCCCTGAGGAGGACCAAGGCCCTGCTGAGGGACAGGGGACAGACAGACCCTGCTCATGGAGCCCATGGGGGAGCTGGACCTGCCTGAGCTGAGCTTTGCACCTACAGGCGCCTCCCCAGCTCCTGGCACTCCGGTGTGACCAATTCTCACCCCAAATTAGCAGCAGTGAACTTCATTAAGGGAGAGTTTTGACTGCAGGACAGCAAAGCCCCCAGAGCCTCACAGGGACCCACTTCTGCTTCCTTGGCTCCAGGAGCTGCTGTTCCAAGGGCCTGCTGTTAAAATTCTGCACCTGGGTCAGTGTCTGCAGGTTGCATTGGGCTCCTGGGCATCATTTTCCCTGGGGGATGTGCAGGAACACCTCCTGCAGGAGTGAGAGGAGGAGGCACCAGAACCTCATCCCAGCTGTCCTGGGTTGTGTGTGTGTTCCATTGCCATCTGTCAGAGCTGGGGCAGTTCTCCTCTGTGCATTGGGCACTTTTCTTTATCTCTCCCACAGCCAATCCTCCCTCCAGGAGATCTCTGCTGTTCATGGCCACTGAGTGTCCCTGCATGGCTGAGAAAATTCCAGCATCCCATGGGGAGAGGCTCTGCCCAGGGCAGGAGCCAAGCATTCCTACCTGGATCCCATCTGACCTTGGAACAGCACAGCAGCCTTTGCCCACTGCATTCCCAGAGGAGCAGCTTTCTGCCCCACTGCATTCCCAGAGGAGCAGCTTTCTGCCCCACTGCATTCCCAGAGGAGCAGCTTTCTGCCCCACTGCATTCCCAGAGGGAGCCCAGGCCCATCTCCAGCAGCCCTGGAGCTCCAGAGGAAAACTCCAGCCTTGTCCAGGATCCTGCTCCAGCAGAAGCACAGCTGGCACTGCAGGAGGGCTGAGCCCCCATGGAATGGCACTGCTGCCACACCCTGACCCACAGCCTGCCAGGGCCTGCTCTCACTCTGCCAGTGGTTTGGTTTCTTCTTTTTTTTTTTTTTTTTTACTATTGCATTTGTACTTTTTAATTTTCCTGTTAAAGAACTGTTATTCCTATTCCCATATCTTTCCCTGAGAGCCTCTCTATTTCAAAATGATAACAATTCAGAGGGAGGGGGTTTACATTTTCCATTTCAGGGGAGGCTCCTGCCTTCCCTAACAGACACCTGCCTGTTCAAACCAAGACACCTGGGGCAGGGCAGGGCAGCAGCACCAGCCCTGGATTTCCCCTCTTGTTCCCTTCAACACAGCTCCCAAGAATAAAAAAAAAAAAAAAATTAAAAATGAGTGTTTCCCAGCCTAACAAGCTGCCATTTCACAGCCAAACAGAGCTCAGATTTTCACCCCAGGCAAAACATGTGCACATTTGTGATTCACTCCAGCCGGCGGCTGCCAGGTTTCTGTACAAACGATTGAATTGTTGCGGTTTCAACCTTGACTCAACTCCCAAATGCTCCTCCAAGCTCCTCTGACAGAGCTCATCACCTCCCACCTCTCCCCCACTACTGGTATTTTTACGCCCAAATTATCTTTGGGTGCCTGGGAGCCTCCAGATTCCCTGAAGAGCTGCTCCAAGGCAGGAGCTGCTGCTTCCCCGGGTGTGGGAGTCACTGAGAGCCCCAACCAAAAGATTTCCTCCTGTAAACTCCTTTCACCAGCTCAGGTCGAGCCCACAATGCTGGAACCACAGCTCAGGAGCCTCTGGGCAAATAAACACAAACCAGGATTTTATTCATGTGCACAGAAGCTGCCAAACCCCAAAAACGGTGCTGGAGGCTCCAGTTTGCCAGGCTCCAGGAGGGGCTGAACCCTCTGGAGCTCCCTGGGCCAGATCCTGGGCTGGGGAGGCTCCACACAGGTGGAAATGTGGGTGAGGATGAGCATGGATGGGGCTGAAGAAGCTTCCAGCAACTTCCAGTGTGGATGAGATCCCCAGAGGACACGCTCAGCAGGAGGGCACGGGCCAACCTTTATGCAAAAGCCCCTTGCTGGATGTGGACTCCTCCAGCCCTTTTTCCTCTCCACGGCTCAAAATCCTCATGTTCCCCCTGAAAAAACTTCCTATCCACGTCCTGGCTCGTGCCCATTCCTGTTTTCTGCTTCAAAGGCTGCCTCAGAGCATCCCGCCAGCAGCAATGATTTCCCAGCTCAAACCAATCTTCCTTTCTCTCTATTTCTTCACTAACCTAAAGAATTTCCCTGAGGTTTTTTTATGCAGTAGAATGCAGAGGAAAATCTATTTTTTTTTCCCCCCTCATACCAGCAGTTTTTGAGGCTGGATTATTTATCAGAAGTGAAGCTGAGAAGGGCCCAGGTCAGACACGCTCCCCCATCCCGCTGCCTCTGCAGGGAATTGGGTGGATTTGGGGAGAGCCCCAGACAGAGCTGACAAGTCTTGTTTGAACAGCAGAGATGTCTCTGCCTTGCAAAAAAAAAAAAAAAAAAAAAAAATATATATATATATATATATATATATAAAATCTGCTCTTCATTCCTCCCCCTGCCTTTGAGCAGGGGCAAACATTTGTTAGTGATTCATCACTTCCCTGAGCAGCCCAGACTGAGGAAAGGATGGATTTGGGATGTGGGGGAGCTCTCAGGGTTAAAGGGAATTGCTGGAGAGAAATGGTGTGTCAAATAGAAAACTCTTCCAATATTTGAGTAGAAAAAAAAAAGAAAAAAAGGAAAATCAGTCAGTTTGAGTCAGCCCAGAAATGAAAGGTTTCACCTCTGTGGATGAGCTGCCTCTTTCTTGTTTTCTTTTATTCAGTGCAAGTTCACTTTAATTAACTGAAACTCTTTGAAAGTGAAAATTCAGTATTATTTTTAACCCCTGGAGATGACAGGACATTTCCTCCCTCCCCCAGTAAACCACTTTTTGGATTTTTAATTTTTTTTTTTCTTTTCACAAACCCCAGGAAACCCAACAGTTTTAATGAGCTGGAGTTTCATTCCTTCTTCCTGATTGGAAATTTTCCACCTGATCAGACCCAGTTTCACCAGCCCTGCTACCAAGTCCACTGAGCTCCAGACTCCCGAGCCCACTCTCCCTCAATTCCCTGTTCCTTTACCTGGAAGCAGCCAGCCTGAGGAACATCCCCAAGCAGAGAATTCCTCTATATTCTTCTATTTTCTCTAATTCCTCTATATTCTTTTATTCCACATCTTCTGTTCCAGTGCCTCAGAATCCTCTGGATTCTCTCATGTCTGGCAATGCAGCCAATATTTTGCTGCATCTCCATTCCACCTCATTTTCAAGCCACCTCCAGAACAAAAACCTCCAGAGCAGGGAAGAGGACCCCTGGAATTCCCACCTTTATGGACACACATGGGTTGGAAAAGACCAGGACTTCACCTATAACCCACCCTGGAATGCTTAAAAAGAAGGAAAAAACCTAAACCCATGAACTAGCCATCCTGACTGGAAAAGTAGGATTTCCTAAACAAAAACAATACTTCACATTGTCTCCCCACAGTGCCAGGAATTATTTTTTAAGCCTGTATCCAGTGTCAGGGTGGGAGAAATCCTCCTCCTGGTGGAAGGTTTCAAGGTTTCTCTTTCCAAGACAATAAAACATTCCCGGTTGGTGAAAAGCAATCCTGGGCACCTGGCTTTGCCTCTCGGTGCCAGGAAGGAAGAGAGCCATGCCATGTGCAGCTCAGGGGGTTTTCCATGGATCCTGGATGTCCCAAAGGGCCTGGGCTTTGTCCCTGCCCAGCCTTGGATGCCACCCTGGGCATCCCTGGCAGCGCTGGTCAAACGCTCCTGGAGCTCTGGCAGCCTCGGGGCCGTGCCCATTCCCTGGGGAGCCTGGGCAGTGCCAGCACCCTCTGGGGGAAGAACCTTTCCTGCTCTCCAGCCTGAGCTGCCCTGGCCCAGCCCCAGCCGTTCCCTGGCTCCTGTCCCTGTCCCAGAGCAGAGATGGGAGCTGCCCCTCGGGAGGAGCTGCAGCCCCCGGGGAGCTCTGCCCTCAGCCTGCTCCAGCTGAGCAATCCCAGTGCCCTCAGCTGCTCCTCACGGGCCCCTCCAGACCCTTCCCTTGTGGCCTCCTCTGAACACTCAATGTCAGTTTTTATGTTGTGGTGCCCAAAACTGCCCCAGCTGTTCCCTGGCTCCTGTCCCTGGCCAGGAGGGAGAAGGTGCTGGATCAGGGCTGGGCAGGGCAATCTGCTGGGACCATCAGCACTGGCACAGCCTGGAGGAGCTGCAGTGGAGGTGACACCTGCAGGGCCCCCCAGCATCCCTGTGGGACCAGCAAACCCCTGCCCCAGTGTCAGTGTGCAGCATCCACAGCTTGGAAAGGCACCCCCTATTCCCTAACCTTGGCCTCCACCATTCTTCCCCCCAGGAACGTGCCAGGGAAGCCCAGATGTCCCCAGGACAGGTGTGAGGTGCAGGCACAAACACCAGAGCAGGTGACAACAGTGGCTTTGCAGCGAGCATGGCCCCAGGGAAGGAGAGGGTGGAAGAACTGAGATCCCACTGGATATAAATCTCCAAAATTCCCCTGCACATCTCACTTGGGAGCTCTTGGATGTGGACAAGCCCCTGCTGCTGCACAACTCTGTTCCTCGGGGCTCTCCCAAAAATATCCCTAAAAACCAACCACTCTACAAAGCTCCCCGAGAGCCTGGAGTGCTGCAGACACCGCGGGATGGCTGCTCCTGCTCCACACCTGCATTTCCTGAGGGCACAAAGCCTCACTTTCCTGTCCAACTCCAGCAATTCCTGCAGGATTTATCCAGCCAGCAGCGAGCAGGGCTCCTCCAAAGCCACCGGGCTGGGTTGGTTTTGCAGTCATCAGATTAAATGTCCTGGAGATTGCTGCAGCAGCTCTCCTGCTGGGCTGGAGCAGTGTTCCAGCCTTTCCAGCACACGCCAGTGCTCTGGGAGCAGCAGGACCACGTGAAGGAATGGCTCTGATGCTTTTTTCCTGGTTTGGAAGTGAAGCAAATGAAGAAAAGTAATGTAAAAAGTGGAGTCGGCTTGAACTGCTTGAACTGTGCCATTCCCATCAAACCTGCAGTTAAAGAAAGACTCCAAGGGATCAGCTCAGCCCTAAATACTGAATTGTTTTAATTCACTGTAAAACCTGAGAGAACAAGGTTAAATCACACAAAGCCCTGGGGCTGTTCCCTCTCTGCCACAGCCAGAGGCCAGGACACTGCTGCAGGATGTGGGCAGGCTCAAACACCTCTTCTCCCTAAAATATTTGATTCCTGCATTTCAAGAGCCTGCCCAGCCCTCCAGAGTCCAACCATCCCCCAGCTCTGCCAAGGCCACCAAGTGCCACGTCCCCAAGTGCCACATCCACACAGCTTCCAAATCCCTCCAGGGATGGGACTCCACCACTGCCCTGGGCAGCCTGGGCTTGAAAACCCTTCCCAAGAAGGAATTTTTCCTCATTTCCAATCTGAACCTGCCTTGCTGCAACCTGAGGCTGTTTCCTCTTGTCCTAGAAAGAGCAAGGAGCAGTTTCTTTTGTACGGAAATGTTGTAATAAGGTAGAAAAATTATAAAGAAAGGCGTCATAAAATCAAGCCTGCTCTCCTAAAATCAGTGGCTGGCCTTGTCACTGTGCAAGTTCCCATGTGAAAGCAATCCTGGTGTGAGCAGTTCATTAGCATAACAATCTAGTCCTGGGTAAAAAACATCTTACACCTGGATAAACTGGTTTTATACTGTTAGATAGAAAAATGAAAACTCTCTCTCACAAACAACTGTCCCTGCACGTACACACCAGGGGTTTGAGTGACCAATTAATACAACAAAAATAACAACTCATTAATGAGCAATAAGTAATGGGCAAGAAAGCTCCTGACCAATGGGAGTCACACATGAGGTTTGTAAACCTGGATAAAAAGGAGTTATGTGACTAAGGAAGGTTTTTTTCCACCATGAAGAAAATGGAGTCTGGGTGATTTATTCCCATAGGAAAAAACACAGGGAAGGAAATGGGATTTCCAGTCCTGGGCAAGGACCAGGGAGCCCCTTGTGATGGTGTTTGCAACAAAAGTTCTGGAATGGCTGCCCGGGGAGGTGGTGGAGTCACCGTCCCTGGATGTGTTTAAAACAAGCCTGGATGTGGCACTGGGTGCCAGGGTTTAGCTGAGGGGTTGGGGCTGGGTTGGACTCAATGATCTTGAAGGTCTCTTCCAGCCCAGGGATTCTGTGAAACTGTGGATCACAACGAGGACAAACCCCAGCTGGGCTGTGGGGGATCCTGAGGAGCTGCACGGGAGGTTTTGCTCTGCCCCACTGCAGAAGGAGCTCCGAAGATGAGGAATTCAGGGCATGGTTTTAAACACATCAGCCAGCAGTCATCTCCTGGTTCCTGCCCCCTGCTCAGAGCCAGCAGGGTGGGATGTCTGGGAGATGACAGCAGTTGATGTGAAGGCTTCAGAAAAATCCACCCACTCTCCCCCAGGCTCAACCCACTCCCAGGTGTGAGCTGAGAAAAATCCGCTCATTTATCCAAGCAGAGAAACATCCATCTCCAAGCTGGGGTGATTCCTGGCCCTTGCTTCCTGGCACTCAGCTCTCCAGCAAGGGCAGGGCTGTAAAGCAGCAGCAAACGTGGAATCATGGAATTGTTCAGGCTGGAAAAGCCCTCTGAAGTCACTGAACCCAGCTGTCCCCACGGTGCTGCCAAGGCCACCACTGACCCAAGTCCCCAAGTGCCACATCCAGGGATGGGCACTCCAAACCTCCCTGGGCAGCCCCTGCCCATGTTTAACAATGTTTTCCATGAGGAAATTCCTCCTGATGTCCAGCCTGAGGCCGTTCCCTCTCCTCCTGTTGCTGTTCCCTGGAGCAGAGCCCGACCCCCCCGGCTGTCCCCTCCTGTCAGGAGCTGTGCAGAGCCACAAGGTCCCCCCTGAGCCTCCTTTTCTCCAGGCTGAGCCCCTTCCCAGCTCCCTCAGCCTCTCCTGGGGCTCCAGCTCCGTTCCCTTCCTTGAGAAGCAGCAATTCCCAGCAGTGGGGCATTCCTGGCTGCCTTATCAGCCCCATTTATCTCGGCTACTTCCAGCCCTATTCTGTTTCCAATCAGCATCCCCCGACCCACTCCGGCCTGTGGGAATTCCAGTAAAAGCCTGGAAGGAGTGTAAAAATGAAACAAAAACACATTCATGGAGATTAAATGGGAAAAGGCAACTAACTGTGTGCTGTGAAAAGGAGCAGGGTTCACGTTCTCACATCACGCCGGGTGCAGAGCTGGGGGGGCTGAGCCTGGGGAAGGGGCACCCCACAGCCAGGTTTGGGAGCTGGGTGCAGGAATTGTTCCCCTGCTCAGGGAGTTCTGTGTGAGCCCCACAGCCAGGTTTGGGAATTGTTTCCCTGTTCAGGGAGCTCTGTGTGAGCCCCACAGCCAGGTTTGGGAGTTGTTCCTCACAGCCAGGTTTGGGAATTGTTCTCCTCAGGGAGCTCTGGGTGAGCCCCACGGGTGCTGCCCTGCCCAGGGTTCCTCCACAGGCCACAGCAGCTCTGTCCCCACTCCTGGGGCACAGCCACAGCTCGGGCAGAGCCCAGGGCCAGTAAAGGCTCCCAGGTGGGGAGCAAATGTTAATTGGGATCAGCAGCTCCTTGGAAATCAGCTGGGCTGTTCCTGAAAGGCACGGGAGTGAGGGGAGCAGCTCCAGGTGTCCCACTGCCTTCAGAGAGCAGGGGTGGAAGGATAAATAAATCAAAAATCACCAGCAGAGTGGGCAGAGCAGCAAGGGAGGTGATTGTGCCCTTCTCATGAGACCCCATCTATTACAGGGGTCCCCTCTGGAAGGAGCTGGAGCTGCTGGAAAGATCCAGAGGAGGCCATGGAGCTGCTCCAGGGCTGGAGCCGGGCTGGGAGAGCTGGGGGTGCTCACCTGGAGAGGAGAAGCTCCAGGCAGAGCTCAGAGCCCTTGCAGGGCCTGAAGGGGCTCCAGGAGAGCTGGAGAGGGACTGGGGACAAGGGATGGAGGGACAGGACACAGGGAATGGCTCCCACTGCCAGAGGGCAGGGATGGATGGGATATTGGGAATTAGGAATTGTTCCCTGTGAGGGTGAGGAGACCTTGTCAGAGGTTGCCCAGAGCAGCTGGGGCTGCCCCTGGATCCCTGGCAGTGCCCAAGGCCAGGCTGGACAGGGCTGGGAGCAGCCTGGGACAGTGGGAGGTGTCCCTGCCATGGCAGGGGTGGCACTGGATGAGCTTTAAGTTCCCTTCCCACTCAGATCTTTCCAGGATTGCATGAAAAAGCCTTCCTTGGCTCAACATGGATCCAATCCCTACCAAGCTGCAGCAAGGCCATGTTCACAACCTGTTCTGCAAGAGGGAAAATAAACACAGCAAATTAAAACCAACAGCACAGGAATTGTTTTAATTAGCATCAGGAGGTCATTCCAGGGGGCATTCCCAGCCATGCCCTCTCCCTGTCCTGCTGCTCACACCCTATCCACTTCTCTGGGTCGGGATTGAAGGCACTAGAGATGGTGTTTCATGTTTGGGCTCAGGTGTTTGTTATTTCTTATGTGTGTTACAATCTCACTACCGTGAGTTCAGCAGCTTTTTCATTGGCAAAGCACAAAATGGCTAACTAACTCTCCTTACGAGGTCTTTTTAAGGCTAAACTATCCAAGTAAGAAAGGACACCTGGATTATTTTCCCTTTTAACCCAGTAACTGATCGCCCAAAGCCTGCAATGCGGACTTGTCTGTCCAATCACAAAACACCACCCAAACCCATGGAGAAGAAGGAAGAAGAATGTAAAGAAGAACATCCTGCCTCCACCCTAAAACCTCCATCTTGCTTCATATTTATTTCTATATTCTAAAGCCCCAAACTCTAAGTTTTCCACCCTGTGATATGACAGACTCCTAACCAACTCCACACCCGTAATCCCAGTGCTGTTAATCCATTTTAAAAGCCTGTTCCACGACCTCAGGCCAAATGCAGTGCTCTCTTGTGGGTCTGTGCCTTTCAGCACAGAGAGTTGAAAATTCTCAGCATCCAGGATTCCAACAGCACACCTCGCTGGGGAGGAGAAACCAGAAGTGCTGGGGAGGAGATTTAATGTTCTCCAACATGGGCAGGATCCTCTGGACTGAAAATCCAAGGAGAAAAACCTCAGAGTGGGTGCAGGGCCTTGGAGCTGCTTTTGGGAGCACTCCCCACTTGCACACAAAGATTTAATGCTCCAGCTGCTGGACTCATTAACAGCCCTAAACCTCTCTTTAATTAAACTTCCTGAGCCTCACAGCCATGGAGAAAAGCATGGGAAACCTGACTGCTCATGGTTCAAAAAAAAAAAAAAAATGGACACAAAAAGCTCAGAGGCAATTTTTTATTATTTATTCTTTTAAAACTTTTTGGGTTTTTTTTTTTGTTTTGGGGGGGAGGGGTTGGAGGGGGTCTTGAGGGGCTTTTTTGGGGGGAGTTATTTTGGGATTTTTTTTGGTTTTGTCATCGGTTTTTTGTTTTTGTTATTTTTGTTTGGTTGTTTTTTGTGGGGTTGTGGGGTTTTTTTTGTTTGGTTTTTTTGGGTGTTTTTTTTGTGGTTTTTTGTTGTTTTTGTTTGTTTGGTTGGTTGGTTGGTTTTGGGGGACTTTTTCCTGGCTTTTTCTTTAAGCCAGGAGCTTATGATCCCATCTGGAAAATCATCCAGCCCCTCTCCATGCTCGGGAGGATGCCAGTGTCCATCCACCACACCCCAGCCCTGACGAAAGCTTCCATCTCCTCATTAACTCCAAGAGCAGGCTGTGCCTGTCCTGCCCCTGCCCAGCCCCAAACCCCCTCCCTGGCTGCAGCACCACGCTCAGGGATGGCCCCACTGATGCCAGGTGTGGAATTCACACCTGCAGTGCCCCATGCTATGGAGAAACTCCTCATCCTCCTCCACAGAGACACCTCCAGAGAGGCTCTGGGCAAGGAACAGCCCCAGGGAGAGCCTTCCCAGCTCACAGGAGTTGCTGAGGTTGTGATCCATCCTCCCCCTGTGTCACCCCTGGCCATGCCAAACATCTCAGGGACCTCTTGGCTCCCTGCATGGATGAATCCTCCCTGAGTGTGGCAGCAGCTCTCTGGCACACAGAGCAGGCACAACTTCCCCAGGCATTGTCCTGGGGAAGGCTGGGAGAAGATCAGAGGAAGGAATGAGAAACAATTCTTATCTCCACTCGCTGCACCTGCTGTTGTGCACGTGTGGAATGTGTCATGGAGATTTGTGATTTCTTAATTGGACACTGGATGGTGTTTGGATGGATTCACCAATTAGGCCAAAGCTGGATTGGACTGGCTGTGAGGGTTACTGTGTTCCTTAATGAGCATAGGATAATATGTATAGATGAGATAATAAAGCAATTGATCAGCCTTCTGCAATCATGGAGTCAGTGCTAATTATTACCCAGCTGGGGGCCTGCAGCAACACCTGACACCCAGGGTCACCCATGGAAAAGGAGGAACCTGCTTTCCCTTCCTGCATGGTCAGGAGAACACCATGGCAATGAGGCATGGGGTGTCCTCCTGCTGGTCTGCAGCCCAGCCCATGGAACATCCCAGCTGCTGCAGGCACCAGGAAGGGATTAACCAGAGGAACCAGAAGGTTTCCTCTTCAAAATATTCCCCAAAAAAGCACTCCTGGAAGCCAGGAGAGCACAGGAGCCAAGAGGGGATCAGGGTGGAGCCATCCAGGATCACTCCTCACCCTCAAACTTCCAGCACAGCCCCCAAACCCTTCTGCTGGAGGAACCTTTCCCCAACCACCTGAAAGGAGCAGCGATGCTGGGGCCACCCCTGTCCTTGGGGGGGGGGGTCCCTTTGAGAGGTGTCCCCACCTGCACACCAGGGCTGGAGAGGGAACACATCCCAAAAAGGAGCCTGGAGAGACCCCAGAGCCTGGGCAGCACGTGCCTGCCAGATGCTGCCCGTTCTGCAGGAGGGGAGGGGAGGGGAGCTGCAGGGGTCAGGGTCACCAGCGATGCCTCACTGGCTTCGTGGAGAAGGGGCCGTGCAGGGGGAGAGGCAGCCGGGAGGAAATACCAGCCTGGGGGAGGAAAAGGCATCCCGGGTGGATTCCCGGTCACGTTTGCACGTGTCTGGCTCAGGAGAGGCAGGAAGCCGCAAGGGATGGGGGTCCCTGGGCTGACAGGAGGAGGGACAGCCCGGGATGCTCCTTCCTGCATCCCTGCCATGCCTTGGGGAGCTGCTTTGGGCTCAGCCTCCTCCCCCTCTGCTCCTTCCCTTCTTTGTCAGGGTGAAATGCTGCCTTGGGAGCTGCAATTCCCACAAATGTGACACATTTGGAGCTGTCTCCGTGCCCCGGGACCTGCTGGCGTGTGTCAGCCCTGTCTCCTTTGCCCATTCCGGTACAGCTGGCTCCGTGCCCTCGACAGGAGGAAGCCGCAGCCCCTGACGTAACCCCAGACCCTTCTCCCCAAGGCTCGAGGGCAAGTTAAACAAAACCAGACTCTGCAAATCTCGGGAACAAGAGCCCAGACACAAAGGAACAGCTTTGGAACTGCCACTCCCGTCCCCACATGTTGGAGCCCTGCTTGCTGAGAATTTTAGACTTTCTGTACTGATAGGTACTGATTCTTAAAAGAACATTACGTTTGGCTTGAGGCTGTACAGAAAACTTCCAAAATTGAATAACAGAAGTAAGATTATAGGTGTGCAGTTTAAATAGAAGTGTGTAACATCACATGGTAGAAAACTTAAAGTTTTAGAATATAGTAATATATATAAGGTAAAATGGAGGTTTTAGAGTTTTTTTTTTTTCTTTATAGGTTTAGGTAGTGTTGTGTAATTAGATAAAAAAGTCTACATTGTGAGGTATGAGTGGTTGGTTGTTAAGTTAAAAGTAAAAATAATTTAAGTAGCATTTCTTAATTAGACAGTTTATCCTTAAAAGACATTGTAGAGGGAGATATACAGCTCTGTTTTCTAGTTTGTAAGTGAAGTGTTGTAGAACTCACAATTTGTAAGACTTTAATAAATAAGAACTAATAAACATTTGAGTCCAAACAAGAAATAACTGTTTTAAACGTTTAATCCTGACCCACAGGCAAACAGTGGAGCCAGGTCCAGGTGTCTGGATCAGGATGGAGCTGCCCAGAGCAGCTGAAAATGTCCCTAAAACACCTCCTACCCCTCCTGCCACTGCACAAACACACCTGCAATGTCCCAACAGCCATGAAACTGTTTTTTTTTTTTTTTGCAGCCCAGCTCTTCCAGAGACCAGCAGGAGCTACACCAGTAACACCAGTTAGTGCTGCTGGAGCAGCATCACGCCCTGCCCACCAAGAGCCACGACCACCTGGTACATTTAAGACAGAAAAATATAAAATCTGAATCACTAAACGACAACAACCCCAAATATGACATCTAAGCACTGTCTCCTATGGCTGTGCCTGGGGTCAACAGCAGGGCAAAGCATTTTTCCTGCTTTAGTTTCATTTTGTGTCTCTTTTTCTCAATCAGCACTCAAAAAAATGGTGATGGAGTGGTCACTGAGTGTGGGATCTGCTCCTGTTCATGCAGGAAAAAGCCCCCACTGAGATCTGGCCCAGAGCAGCTGGGGCTGCCCCTGGATCCCTGGCAGTGCCCAAGGCCAGGCTGGATGGGTTTGGAGCAGCCTGGGACAGGGGGAGGTGTCCCTGCCATGGCAGGGGTGGCACTGGATGGGATTTAAGGTCCCTTCCAGCCCAAACCATTCTGTAATTCCGTGATTCTGTGGTCTGCTGTCCCACAGAGAATAGGCCAAAGGAGATCTCAGGCTCAATTCCTACTGTAAGACCAAGAGTTGTGGCTGAATTTATAAAAACACCCTTCCCTTTAGGAAAAACATCTCATCTGGATTTAAAGCCTTGCCAGCAGCTGGAGCTACCACAACCCAGCCCTGGGGAAGGCCAGGAGCGAATGAAATAATAAATACATGAAACATGTGGGTTGTTAGAGCTGGCGTGGGAGTCACAATTAAAACCAGCAGAGCTGGGGGAGAAAATTAACAGCACTTTTACTGCAGGAGGTGTAGGGTTTGCAGGATTCCCCAAAGTCCCCTCAAACAGAGAGGAAAGGCACAAGTGAGGCATTACAGGATGAATTCATGTGGATTCAGAGCTCTGTGTGCCCCGGGCAGGAGCCTGAGCTCTGCTTTAGGAAGAGCCACTGAGGAAGGTGTTCCTCAGAGCCTTTTTAACAGCTTAAAGGTTTTCCCTGATAAAGAGGGAACCACCACAGGCCTCTGCGGGGTCTGTGGGGTCTGTGATCTTCCAGGACCTGCCCAGTGGGAGTGGGGTGGCTTCTGCTCCCCACAGGTGGAAGGGGACAAGGGCTGGAGGGACAGGACACAGGGAATGGCTCCCACTGCCAGAGGGCAGGGATGGATGGGATACTGGGAACTGGGAATTGTTCCCTGGGAGGGTGGGCAGGCCCTGGCACAGGGTGCCAGAGCAGCTGTGGAATCACAGAATATCCTCAACTGGAGGGACCCCAAGGATGACCCAGCCCAGCCCCTGTCCCTGCCCAGACCCCCCAACAACCCCACCCTGGGCATCCCTGGCAGCGCTGGCCAAACGCTCCTGGAGCTCTGGCAGCCTCGGGGCCGTGCCCATTCCCTGGGGAGCCTGGGCAGTGCCAGCACCCTCTGGGGAACCTTTTTCACCCAAACTCCACATGAAGAGTGTGAACCCTCTGGTTTTCTCTCTTTCCCCCTCTCCTTTGCAGCTCACTTTAACTCCACACTCCACAAAATGTCACCAGCCAGGCCAAGGGGGACCACGTTGGCACCACGTCCTGTCTCCTGACATGAATCCCACCCCCATCTTTCATTTTCCATCCTCAAAACTGAAACATCCACAAAGCTCCAGGAATGCAAAAAAAAAAAAAAAAAAAAAAAAAAAATAAAAAGAAAAAGCGCAGGAGTTGATTAAAGATCTGCTCACACAAAAGTCGCTGCCAGAAACTGAGATCTGACTTCAAAACTCCTCCACATCTCTAACGACCTTTTAATAGCCCTCATTACAGAACATCTCCCTCAGCCCTGCCAAAACAGAGCCCAGCATTTCCACAGGCAAAGCCCAGCTGCTCCATTGATCCATCCCAGGACTTCAAACAAGTATTAATAACACAGCTCTGCCAAACGAGAGGTTCCACTCCTGGGTGCTGCTGCCTTCCTTGGATGGCAGCTCGTTTAACCTGCCTCTTTCATCAAGCATTTCCCACTCCCTGCGGGAGCTGCCGTGCAAAATGTGGCTTTCAAATGACAGTTCAGCAGCAGGGGAGAGAGAAAGTCATAAATAAAATGTATCTCATGCACTGTGAGCAGAAATTACCTGTCTGATGTACTCCTAATCTTCAGTATAAACACATTTCATTGCTTAGCGAGGAAATCAGAGAATGATGGAATGGTTTGGGCTGGAAGGGAACTTAAAGCTCATCCCATCCCAACCCTGCCATGGCAGGGACACCTCCCACTGTCCCAGGTCACTCCCAGCCCTGTCCAGCCTGGCCCTGGGCACTGCCAGGGATCCAGGGGCAGCCCCAGCTGCTCTGGGCACCCTGTGCCAGGGCCTGCCCGCCCTGCCAGGGAACAATTCCTAATTCCCAATATCCCATCCATCCCTGCCCTCTGGCAGTGGGAGCCATTCCCTGTGTCCTGTCCCTCCATCCCTTGTCCCCAGTCCCTCTCCAGCTCTCCTGGAGCCCCTTCAGGCCCTGCAAGGGCTCTGAGCTCTGCCTGGAGCTTCTCCTCTCCAGGTGAGCACCCCCAGCTCACTCACACCCCAAACCCCTCAGCTCTGGGTCCCACGGGGTGCTGTGCACATGGACAACATCCCAATCAATCCTCCTCACCCCACAACTCTCTGGTCTCCACACCTGGAATTTCTTCCACTCTCCCCTTGGATTTAGGGCCCTTTCAGGGACAGATCATGTCCCTGCCCCATGGCAGCTTCCCCTGCTGGGACCTGCCCCGGGGAATCCACCAGTTCCTGCAGGTCTGTGCTGGAACAGGAGGGCACAAAGCTGGCCCTGCCAGGGGTGCCAGGGAGGGAACGCTGCAGGGTCACACAGAGCACGCTGGCAGGGTCCCAGCCCTGCTCCAAACACTGGCAGGTTCAAAAAGGAAAAAGAGAGGAGCTAATGGAAGCAAATCCCTGCCTGACTGCGTTTCCCCACTCAGATCCCAGCTGGGAGGTGCTGCAGGAGGAGGGGAGGCGTCTGTCCCACCCTGTGCCCCGCCAGATGGGCAGAGGGGCACTGTCAGAGTCCAGGACATCCCTCTGGCTGCCCTGGCTGTCTGAGACCCTGGCAGGGGGCTCAGAGACCTTGGCACGAAGTCAAAAACACCTGTGGCTTCCATTTCAGCCCATGGGAAAAGCTGCCAACTCTGTGTGAGGAATTACAAGCCACAAGGGTTTGAGTAGTGTGGTAGTTGAATTAACACAGGGTGGAAAAGTAGAATTTTGGGGTTTTTAGAATGGAGTTCAAAGGGACAAGACAGAGGGATTTGGGCGTGTCCTGACCTTCTTCTCCTTCTCCTTGCCCTCCATGTCTTGCTGTGCTGGTGACACTTTTCTGTTGGTTTCAGGCACAGACACACTGTCCAACATCAATGACAGACATTGGCACGTTGTTGTAACCACGGCACACGGAGTTTTGGGTATAAAATGTGAACACCGCCCTGAGGGCAGACAGAATGCCATGGCCGAGCTGCTGGACAGAGCTCAGCAGGTCAGAGAGAGAATGTTCTAGATAAGGAAAAATAAACAACCTTGAGAAGCTGATCCCACACATTCAGACTCCCCCTCTGGCCGCACGGGCTGGAGGACTTTTACACTCTTGGGGTCAGCCCGACACCCAGACCCCGGGAGGGCACCACAGCTCCCCAGGCTGAGGAAGCCGGGAGCTGCAGCCCACCCTGAGCCAGCCCAGCCCGCTGTGCTCCCCAGGCTGGGCTGCTCCTCTGCTCCTGCTCTTGGTCACTGCACGCTCAGGGAGAAGAGGGAAGAGCACTCGGTCCTTGGCTCAGCCCCAGTCAGAGATTCCCAGAGTCCCAGGAAGCTCTGGGAGGAATCCTCAGAAGGAACCTTCAGGATTATTTCTCTTAAATAACACAATCCTACCCATGCATCAACCAAAAACCAATATCTAAATAATCTTAACCAATACTATTTAATTAAATGTTAATTTATTTAATGTAAGCTTAACTTTTTTAATTTAATATTAGTTTAACATTTAATTAAATGTTAGTTAAATACCATTTATTTGACTTATTCAAGTCCAAATTGTGTTTGGACTTCTCAACCTATTTAACCAATTTACTGATACCACAAAATATCTCTCCAAATATTTCACAATTTATTTTCAAAAAATAAAATATCTAAACCAAATTTCTCCCTCAAACACCCTAGAAACATTAAAAATCCTTAACTCAATAAAAAGAAATTTTTACATAATATTTAATTTTCCTAAATAAAAATGAAATTACAATTACCACTCTAAATCACACCTTATACAAAAAGACAACATCTTAATACAATTTTACCTCAATCTTACACACAACATCCAAGGAGCCTTAAGGATCACCCAGTTCTAAGTGTGTCACCTCTGCAGTGACATTGGGCATCTCACAACCAGACACTTCCCCATCCCAAAAAACGAAATTATCAGGGATATTGGGGAGCTCCTCCCATCAAAACCCTCCAGAGGAGCTGGAGTGGAAGATCCCAGCCTTTCCCTGCACTGCCCCATGATCCCTCCGTTCTCTCCAGGTTTTCCAGCTGGGAGCATCAGCTGCATCCTCCCCCCAGCTCCCCAGCAGGAGGAGGAGTAGGATCCTGTTGGGAGAGATGGGGGGCTCCAAGTGGCTCTTCAAAATGCTGTTTATTGTACACAAAATGCTGTTTATTGTACACAAAATGTTGTTTATTGTCTAGAAAATGCTGTTTATTGTCTAGAAAATGCTGTTTATTGTACACAAAATGCTGTTTATGGTATTTTACAGCAGCCATGGGCCGTGGGTGACAGAGCCACCCCTACAGCTGCCAGCTCCAGCTCAAGGCAAAGCTGAAGCCCCTTTAGTTCTGGTCACATTGCATTATATATTTTTCTTTGCTGAACATCCTAATACCTAAGAAGCAGTCAGTACCTTCACTCTTCCCTACAGCCTATCACAAGTGCTACCATGACCATATTATGGTCATTACTAGTCATTAGACAGTCATTGCTGTCCAACCACACGAGTTAGTTATGTTACACTTTAAGCTTAAAGTTGTTTTTCAGTTTTCTTGCAGTGGGAAATTCTTAGACCCTTTTTCTACTTGCTGCATCGAGATGTTTGTTTCCTCTGGTATCTTCTGCTTTTTCTAAGACCTTTTTCTACTTGGAAAAAACATCTTTTTTGTCTGTGGCCAACATATCCTTTGCTCTAATCACAAAACCTCCTTCCAGCTCGACTTAACCTTTGCTTTTTTAGTTGTCCAGTAAGACTGGCTTAGCAATTCTCAATTTAGACATCTCTTATTCTTTTATATCAAAACTTGCTTCCATCTCTATTCCGCTCTCAGGTTCTACATTCAGAGATCTTTCTGCCAAGCACACACATCTGTGAGAGTTCCTTGTCAAACTTTCATGTTTCCCAACAAGGAGGGATCAGCCTTTCAGCTCTCACGGATGAGTTTGGGACTGGAGAGCCTTCAGATGTCTCTGCAACCCATCACCCACCTCCTCCTCCCACTTCTCCAAGCCCTGATGGAAATGTTTTATGTCTTAACCAAATGCATCAGCTTCAGGACACATCCATCTTCTGGAGTGAGGAGGTGGATCTGGGATGGGGATAGGAGGGTAATCAGATTCCAACAAATAAAAGTTAATTACCTTCCTGCACCTTTCTTTTTTTTTCTTTAAGAAAATAGAAACTGCTGTTTGAATGATTTTATAAGACCACAAATAATTCTTTAAAAATTACTTCGTTCACATTCTGGTAAAGGAAACAAAAATCAAGTGGTTTTTTCCCTGGGCAAAATCTGTTTGACCTGTGCCCAACCCCTGGAAAAGGAGCCACAGCAAATCCTGGGGATCCTTCCCCTGGGGCCGGCAGGATGGCAAAGCCGAGGGAAAACGGATTTGTGCATGGAGGGGCTGATGTGTCCTTCTGTCCTGCTGTGTCCCTCTGTCCTGCCGTGTCCCTTTGTCCCAACACATCCTTCTGTCTCACCATGTCCCTCCATCCCTCCATGTCCCTCTGTCCTGCTGTGTCTGTCTTGTGTCCCTCCATCCCTCCATGTCCTTCTGTCCTGCCATGTCCTTCTGTCTGTCCATGTCCATCCACCCCTCCATGTCCCTTCATCCTGCCATGTCTCTCTGTCCTGCCGTGTGCATCCATCCCACTGTGTCCCTCTGTCCTCCCATGTCCCTCTGTCCCAACACATCCTTCTGTCTCACCATATCCCTCCATCCCTCCATGTCCTTCTGTCCCTCCACGTCCCTCTGTCCTATCATGTCCCTCTGTCCTGCCCTGTCCCTCCATCTCTCCGTGTCCCTCTGTCCTTTGATGTCTCCCCATCCCTCCATGTCCTCCTGTCCCTCCGTGTCCCTCTGTCCTGCCATGTCTCCCCATCCCTCCATGTCCTTCTGTCCCTCCATGTCCCTCTGTCCCTCCATGTCTCTCTGTCCTTTGATGTCCCTCTGTCCTGCTTTGTCCCTCCATCTCTCCATGTCCCTCCATCCCTCCATGTGCCTCTGTCCTGCTGTGTCCCTCTGTCCTGCCGTGTCCGTCCGTCCTGCCGTGTCCGTCCGTCCTGCCGTGTCGCTCCGTCCCGTCCCCCTGCCCTCGCCCGCCCCGCCGCAGCAGCCACGCGCCGGGCGCCCCGTGTCCCCAGCAGCCCCGGGATCAGCGCGATGTCACCTGAGGCGCCCTTTAACCCCGCAGGAGTTACACTGCCGGCAGCGCCGCAATTAGTGCGGCACTAATTGCCGGCATTGTGGCAGGAACGCCCGGTCAGGGTTGAGGTGCGCTGAACAGAAGCTGCTTTTTGTCATTTTGTTGCTCTCTTGAGCTCCTGGAGTGGCAAAGGCGCGGGAGGAGGCTGCTGAAGTCCTGGGGAGGTTTTTTCCCGTTAATTGATGAGCCCAGGAGAGCAAAGCTTTCCAGCCGAGCGCTGCTCGCGGCTGAATGAAGCCTGTGCACAATGCAGGAGCAGCGGGGACACGGAATCGCTTTGCCCCAGCCAGGAAGCGTTTCCCTCTGCCAGTGTCCCCAAGTGCCCCCGAGCTGCTGCATCCCACGGAGCCGGGGATGCTCAGCCTCTCCACGGTCCGTGGGATGGGAAGGAAGGGGACACAGCCAGCCTTGGCAGCCGGGTTTGTCTAAGAACAGGGAGCAAAGCACCAAAAACCCTACTAACCCTGTAATGGGGTGGTGGGTTGGGTGAGCAGCCTCTTCTTAGGGAAGGAAATGGGGTTTCTGTGCTCAAATCTGCCCCCAACGCTCTGCCAGGGCCGAGAGGAGCAGGCAGAGCCTCTTTCAACACCAGCCTGGAAACAGCTGCAGCACCAGCACAGCCCCTGCCTCATTCCAGAGCTTCCCAGGGAGGAGGGATCCTCCTGGGTCCCTTCCAAGTCGGCAGATTCTGTGATTCTGTGGCTGATTCTGTGATTAATTCTGTGACTGATTCTGTGATTCTGTGGCTGATTCTGTGGCTGATTCTGTGATTCCCTGATTGATTCTGTGATTCTACGATTGATTCTGTGATTCTGTGACTGATTCTGTGATTGATTCTCTGACTCTGATAGATTTTGTGACTGATTCTGTGACTCTGTGGTTCTGTGGTTCTGTGATTGATTCTGTGACTCTGATAGATCTTGTGATTGACTCTGTGACTCTGTGACTCTGTGGTTGATTCTGCGATTGATTCTCTGACTCTGATAGATTTTGTGATTGATTCTGTGACTCTGTCGTTGATTCTGCGATTGATTCCCTGACTCTGATAGATTTTGTGATTGATTCTGTGGCTCTGTGGTTCTGTGGTTCTGTGATCAATTCTGTGGTTCTGTGATCCTCCCTCACTCCCTGCAGAGCTGAGCCCTGACCCTGCACCCAGCAGGACCATGAGGACCCATCCCAGCACCCAAGATCCATTGATATCCCCCAGCTTTCCCTCCCAGACAAGCCCCAGACACCCAAACCCCCTGAGGAGCGCTGGACCCCACAACCTGCAGTGTCCAGGGAGTGGCCCCTCCTCGGAGCTGAGCTGTAAGACCATTCCCAGCTTCTGCCAGGGCACCACAGCCAGAATTCCTGGCCCACACAGGCAGTGCCAGCCCCGGGCTGGCTGTGAGAGCCATGTCACGTGTATATAAACACAGAAATACATCTAGAGCACACCCTGAACGTACACAGAGCTCCAGCTGCCTCAGCCAGGGAGGCACCGACGTTACGTCACCCCACGGCCAGGACCTCAACCAGGAGCAGATGGCTGCTCCTCCTGCAAGGAATGAGGAGCTTTTGGGAGCCTGCCCAGAGGAAGGAGGTGTGGGAAGCCACTCCAAGCTGCTTCTCACACCAAACTCTGTGTCTGCCCCCAGAATCTTCCACCTAAGCCCAGCCTGGCTCAGCTTGGGCTTCACACCAGGAGCTGCCAGGGTTTGGACAAGGTTTAGGTGTGACACTCAGCCCAGACTGTCCATTTTGCCATGGGAATGATGTTTGTATGCTCCAGCTCAGCTCCTGGCGAGCTGATCTGATCCCAACAGGATGGTCCATTCCACTTCTCTGGAAAATCTTCCCCTAAGGAACAGCACTTGAAACCCTACCCCAGCACCCCAGAGTTTAAATGGAATGATAAGGAATGATTCCCACCTACTAAGGTGCAGAAAACAGAGGTGAAAGCAGCTCTGGCATCTTTCTATGTTCTGTGGTGGCACAGGGGACATGGGCTGAGTGCCAGAGCCAGCTCAGAGCAAGGCCTGCATCCAGAGGGAAAGGGGCTTTAGGAAATGAGGCTTGTGGAGAAGTTTCAGGTTTTTAATTTGGTCTAATCTGGAGGGATCTCGTGGGGATGCAGCCAAACCCAGCTCTGCTTCCAGGAACACCAAAACATTTTGAAGACAGGGATCCTGGGAACAGCTGGGAAGCTTGGGCTGGAAGTTTTCAAATAATCCAACACGAGACAGACTTAAAACAGAGAGAGACTTTTCAATCCAAACAGCTGCAGCTGGGCAAAGTTAAACAGAGCAAAAAGCACCATGCCAGCAGCTGGATCTGGCAGCCCAGGATGGATGTGCACCCAGCCCTCAGTGTCCCTGCACCCCAAATCCCATCCCTCAGGGCTTTGCCATAAGTGTTGTGTCTCCTGTCCCCCTGGGGAGGAGGCAGTGACAGCTGGGACAGCAGGAAAACGTCCCCATGTGCCACAGCCCGAATGCAGGGCCAGCTCCCGGGTCAGCACCTTCTCCTCCAGAGAAGGAAAATCATTCTTTGGGGGCTCACTATCATGGGCACGTCGGACAGCTGGCTGGCAATGTCACTGCCACCTGCAACAACAACTGCTCACTTTCAAAAATACTGCTAAAAACCCACCGTCGCCTCCCAAGCTCTTCCCACGCTATCAGATCCCGATTTTATCCTCAAATTAAGATAAATACATTCTAATATAGGATCTTTGTGTTTTGCAACAGGGATTTGGAACTTAACTTCAGGATAACTGGCAGAGCAGTTGCTGTTCTTGCTCCCTGTGTCCAAGGGGCCACTTCCAGGCTGGAATTCCCAAAGCAGCCGGGCCAGAGGCACCTGGGTGTGCCAAGGGCAGTGCAAGGGGGGTACAACCACACAACCCCAAGGGATCCAGAGAAGGTATTTGAGGTACACCTCCTCCCTATTCCCAGTTAAAATGATTTTAGAAAAAGGCTCTTCCATCCAGCAGAAAATGCTGGAAAATGATGCTCAGCAAACGCAGAGTTCACATAAGGGAGTCCTTCAAATGGCTCTGAAGCACAAACCCAGGCAGGTTTTTTCCTCCTCCCTCTGGAGCACAAAGAAGAACCCACAAAGGAGCTCAGGGATAAAAGCTGGATTGTAAAAATCTCCTGGTGGGCTCTGTCTGGGGTTCCCAGAACTCCTGAGAGCCCCCAGGGTTTGGTTTTCCATGTCCTGCCCTCCCAGGGGCAGAGCCTCAGGGGAAGGCTCCCAGCTGCTCTCAGTGCTGGGGGCACAGGCAGTGACCCCTGGGTTTATTCCACTTTAAATGCACAATTTAGGGTCTTGTCAAGGGGAAAAAAATTGGTAATTCCACATAATTGCCTAATTAAGGATGTCATGACACTCCATAGAATGGAGGGTCAAATGGAAATGATACAAAGAGTACAAATCTGTGATTTCTGGATTTTTAAGAAGTTGGACTTGGAACTAGTTAAGATTATCAGCATCAGGCCCACACATAAACACGATTTAATCAAAATAAATATATTTTTATATAAAAAAAATATATATAACACATGCAACTGCACATAGACAGCACTAATACAACACAATTTATATATAATTTTCTATATTTTCATCAGGTTCAATGTTTCATTTACCATATCCATGTGCACATTTCCAAAAGATCCCAGATTTGAGGACCTTGCACAATGGTGGATCTGACATTTCAGAGTCTCAGCACTCCAGCAGGATAATTTCCTGAAAACCCATTTTCCCCCAAAACCTCAAGCAAGAAATGTCATCTGCAGGAGCCAAGCCCTGCATTTTCGGATGCATCCCTTCATTAAGCAGATTTTAATTGGATGACTCCAGCTTTAATTAATGACCAATTGTTCATGCACTTTCTGTTTTGGATCTCATTCCCAGACAGGATTTTCTGGGTTGATTTGGGGGAGTTTTTGTGTCTTGCAGAGTGGGGTTGCAATTACCATTTATTGCATTTGTGAGGGAAAAGTGGCTCCCAGGAGCTCGGGAGCTGCTGGGCTCCCACTGACCCAAGGAGCTTCCCACTTTGTCCTCCTCCTCAACCAGAGCATGCCAGGAATGGTGGGAGGAGCTCAGCAAAGCCCTGGAGACCCCCAGGCTGTGAGGACAGGAAGGGGCAGCTGGGGCTCATCCCACCCCACAGCATCCCAAATGCAAAAATCCCTGCCAGTGCCAGCCCCATCCCAGACCCACAACACTGCACGGGAATTCTTAGGAATTGCAATAAAAAGAACCAGAGGGGAGCACGGAGCTGCTCCAAGGGCTGGAGTCCCTCTGCTCTGGAGCCAGGCTGGGAGAGCTGGGGGTGCTCACCTGGAGAGGAGAAGCTCCAGGGAGAGCTCAGAGCCCTTCCAGGGCCTCAAGGGGCTCCAGGAGAGCTGGAGAGGGACTGGGGACAAGGGATGGAGGGACAGGACACAGGGAGTGGCTTCCCAGTGCCAGAGGGCAGGGCTGGATGGGATATTGGGAAGGAATTGTTCCCTGGGAGGGTGGGCAGGCGCTGGCACAGGGTGACCAGAGCAGCTGTGGCTGCCCCTGGATCCCTGGCAGTGCCCAAGGCCAGGCTGGACAGGGCTGGGAGCAGCCTGGGACAGTGGGAGGTGTCCCTGCCATGGCAGGGGTGGCACTGGGTGGGCTTCAAGGTCCCTTTTAACCCAAAACCTTCCAGGTTTCTATGAAACCACAAAAAATAGATGCAAGTTCAGTAACTGCTCCCTTAAAAATCATCCTCTGCACCATTCCCAGGCCAGCCTGGTGCTGCAGCTGACACCCAGTTTAGAGTTCATGGGATGGATTTGATCCAGTGCTGAAGGACATGGGTGAGCTGTGGTCACAGGGGACAGGACAGCAGGAACACCAACAGCTTCCTGCCCAACCCAGAGAACAGGAGCAACAAATCACCCTGTCCTGACTGAGCTGGAGGCAGGAAAGAACACAGGGATCCTTCTTCCTGAGAAATTATTCCAATTGCCTTCCAAGCCTAAGGTGTCCCAGGTGCTGCGTGCTGTGCCCTGTTCTCTGCCACTGCTGGAGCAAAGGGGACACAGAACCTCACAAGGTCTCGCAGGCCTGAACACCAAGTCCCAGCTCCAGTCATGAGCTGCTCTCCTCTGGCACTCTCTCCACACTTCAATTATTGCCCACCTGCCTCAGGATCGGCACCCAGGGCACGCAGCCAGGCACAGCACGGGTCACTGCTCCAGCTCCCAAAGCCAAGCCCAGCTCCGAGGGCAGGAAGTCCAGCCAAGCCTGCTGCCCCTCACTCCCACCCTGCTCCTCGAGGGAGTTTCCTGGAGCTGTGCCACCAGACAGGCCTTGCCTGGAGCAGAGCTGCTCCATCAGCAGGGACTGGCTGGGCACAAGAGCCTCAACCCCAAAGAAGTGTTTTGGTTTAGGCCACAGCCCAGGAAAACCTCACGTTTGGAGGATTGCACCATGCACCAGCCAGATCTACAATAAAACCTGAAAACCTTCCTGAGCTCAGGACCTTCCCCAGCCCGGGCAGCAGTGACCGAAGGGCAAAGCCTCACACCTGGGTGATGCTCAGCCAAAGGAGAGGGTGGGCAGGCCCTGGCACAGGGTGTCCAGAGCAGCTGTGGCTGCCCCTGGATCCCTGGCAGTGCCCAAGGCCAGGCTGGACAGGGCTGGGAGTGACCTGGGACAGTGGGAGGTGTCCCTGCCATGGCAGGGGTGAACCAAGCTGAGCCTTCAGGTCCCTTCCAGCCCAAACCAGTTTAGGATTCCATGATTCTATGACGTGAGACATCCAAGAAGCCACACACGAATCCCAGCAAACCCGGCTGCTCTGTTCCGCAGGGAGAGGGACCCCTCCAGACACCCCCGTACACGGGGACACCGCAAAAGGCTCCGTCCCTGCCCGCCCCCAGCAGCTCACGGGGGACGCTCCTCGACGTGGGCAGAGCCTTTTTGCCCCATAACATTTTTGGCTGCCCCGTGGCCGGGGCACCTGGGGAGTCCCCTCCGGCCCCAACGCCAGGAGCCGCCGCCGCATCCCCGCAGAACCCCGGCGGTCCCGGCCGAGCCCCTCTCCCCTTTCCCCGCTCGCCCCTCCGCCGTGCCGGGCTCCCAGCGCATCCCCTTGGGGACCGCCCGCATCCCTGCCCGGGATGTCCCGGCCGCCCGCCAGCCCCGCTGAGCCCCCAGGGACCCCCCCGGGACCCCCGGCCGCCGGTCCTACCTGAGTCCAGCCCGGAGCCCGGCTCGGGGGCCGCCGGCGCCGCCGGGCGCAGGGACAGGGCGCAGAGCAGCGCCAGCGCCAGCGCCCCGCCGCGCATCGTGCCCGGCGCCGGCCCCGCCGCATCCCGGCCCCGCCGCATCCCGGCCCGGCCCCGCCGCCGGGACAGGCACGGCCCCGGCCCCCGCCCCGCCCCCGGCCCCGGCCCCGGCCCCCGCCCTGCCCCGCACCGCGCGGCCCGGGGGAGCCCCGGGGTTTATGTCCCACATCACCCCCTCCCCAAAATCAGCCGCGCTGCCAGAGCCCCCCGGGGATGAGGAGTTGGGGGTGGGGGTCCTCCTTCCCCCCCGTGCGGGTGACAGACGGACGCACAGACACACCCCAGACTCGCACACGGGCTGTGCCTCCAGCGCGTTCTGCAGGGGATGCTGACACCCCTCCTGTGCTGGTTTGCCCTCCGCAGGTAAAGGCAACATCCCACATCCTCCCTCTCCCAAAATCCCACTGCAGGTGTTTCTTGGGGTGCTTTGCCCCCCCAGCCGTGCCTGGCTCCCCCTGGGGGTACCCGGCCCTGCTCCTGCAGGGGGGAGGACAGAGCAGCTCCTGCCCTGGCATTTTGGGGTGAGCGAGGCACCCCAGCTCTCCAATGACAGCTGGACTGGGCATAACCCCTCTTTCCTTAGGGTCTGGGCCAGTCCAGCCCCTTACTGAGACCACAGGGGTAAATCTGAGCCAGGCCAGGTCCTCCCCAGCCATGCCCCCATCCCAGTGGCAGGTATTTGCAGCTCACCCCAAAAGGGGGTACCCCCAGTCCCCCCTCCAGACCCCATAGCAGACCCCACCTCTCAGCTCTCCAGTGTCCCCAGTGGCACAGACCCTGCAGCTGGAGCCCCACGTGTGTGACAAAGCCCTGGGTGCTCACAGATGCCCTGGGGGGTTTTGGCTCAGGCCCACGGGGGAGGCAGGCTTATTCCCAATCCACGATAATATTGTCCCTGCAGCAATCATGCAGAGACACAAAAGATTTGGGAACCTTCAGCAAGAGACAGGCAGCCAAACTCCAGCTGGACATCCCTGCCAGGGAGCAGGAGATGCTCAGGAGTGACACCCAGCTGTCATTTTGCTGGTGAATGCCACACTATGGCATTGGAAAAAAGATTCCCCACCTGAAATCCTGATTGCTGCTTGAGACATGAGCCAAGCTCAGTGCTGTGCTCACCTCTCTCTGCCCCTTCCCAGGTGCTTCCCCTGCCACACTGGCTCAGCTTGCCAAGGAAAAGAAGGTCAGAGACACCCCAGGAGCCTTTGCTTTGCCATGGAGAGGACTTTATTTGTCAAGAACATGTGACATGGGTTTGCCTTTCCTTCCAGAACCTCACTGATTGATTCCCTTGGATGTGACCATCTGTCCCAGCAGCACATGTCCCATCTCTTGGCATGTCCTGCACCACACCCCTGCTGGGGCACCCGTGGGACTCTGCCCTCTGCTCCTTGCACATCCCACCAGGTCTGGTTTAGGTGGATCACCTGCAGAACCAGGTCTGGTTTAGGTGGATCACCTGCAGAACCAGGTCTGGTTTAGGTGGATCACCTGCAGAACCAGGTCTTTTTTAGGTGAACCACCTGCAGCACCAGGTCTTTCCAACACTCTCCAACCCACGAGGAGGAAAATCCCCTTGTCGAATTCCCAGGATTCTGTGCCACAGTCCTGTCTCTCAGCTCAGCATCCTCTTTTTAATCACCCTCATTTGCTGTATCCAGTGACACAACCACATCCATGCTCTCCTCAGCCCTCGAAGAGAAAATTTGGGTTTCCAGCCCTGCGGGTGTGCCAGCCTTTTGTGCAGGAGTAGCTGGACAAGGACCACGCCTCCTCCCCCTCCTCTGTGTCGTGCTGGGCAGAGAAAAAGGCTGCCAGAACCCAAGAAATAATAAAAACAGACAAAGCCAGGGCTGAGATGTTCTGTTTCAGAGCAATGACAGAAAGTGGAGGTGAGGCTAAAATGAATAAACTCCAGTTATTGATCCTGTTTGTTTTGAATTAACAGCTCTGCTCCACCAGCTTGTTCCTGCCTTCCTCCTTGGGTGGAGGGGCTCCATTCTGGATTTCCATCCCTTCTCTCAGGGTTGGTTTGCTCAGATCTCCGTTCTCCTGCTGACTCACCCACCCCAAACTTCGCCCCCCAAATATCTGCACACCCTAATAAGAGCCCCCAGTGCATCAGTTGCTGCCATCCCTCAGTCCCCAACCTTCCAGCATTTCTCTTACTGCTCTGCCTTTAAATTCTCCCCGAGTGAATTCCCTCCTAGGGAGATGCCAAATTCCCAGTGACCCCTCCTCACTGGGATCCTACTAAAAACCTGTGGATGTAAAAAAATTCCCGCACACGCCAGTGACTTCAAGCATGAAGGAAGACACAGAACAGCCTTAACCTTGTCCTCACTTGCTGGGTGACCGTGGGCAATTTAGTCCCTTTCAAGGGTCTCAAGTGACTTTTTTTTTTAAATTACATAAAAATGCAAAATTCGCCTCTTCTGCAAAATATTTTGGAAAGTGCTGAGTGACAGTGTTGAGTTGAGGTTTGTTATCACGATCAGGCACTTTCTGAAAACGGTGTTTTCACAGCCTGGAAAATATCAGGAGATCTGCTCAGGCTTGATAAAGAGGGATGAATACACTGGGATGAGTAATCCGTCACCTTGGAGGGGATGTAGGAGTCTGTGGGTGCTGTCTGAAATGTGGCTGGAATGAGGAATCAGTGGATGATCCCAGCTTTTCATGCTCCAGAGAATTAAAAAAGCCAAATTCCTTGAGCACCTGGAACTCAGGTGTGCTCAGCATCTCACCCTGCATCTTCTGCATCCCAAGACAAATATTCCAGGGAATGACTCTCAAACCTTTTGAATCAGTGTTTTGTTTTGGTGGGGTTTTTTTGGTTTTTTTGTGTTTTTTTTTTTTTTTGTTTGTTTTGTTTTTTTGGTTGTTTTTTTGTTTTTTTTTTTTTTTTCCCTAGAAAGTAGAAAAAGCCTGAAAATGCTACCCCCTAATGGCACAACCGGGTGTGGGGTGCTGGCCTAGGAAAAGCTGATCCAGGTTTTATCCACAGAGAATAAAGGGAATGGAAATTGCATGGTCTCTGCTAGAAAGATGTGTCCCTGGGGGGAAAACACCCTGACAGCAAAACGTTCCACCAGGAATGGAATGAGAAACAAAAATAAAGCCATTTTTGGGATTCAGATGAACTCAAACCCAGAAGTTCAGGCTCCAGCATCTCGGATGTGGGAGAGGCTTTGAGTGTGGGATCAGGGATCCTGCCTGTTCCAGCTCCGCCAGCCCAGGGCTCAGGCAGGCCCTCGAGAAGTTGATGGCTTCATTGCTGCCTTGGAGCCAAAGAACACAAGAGGAACAAGGAGAAAGAAAGGAAAAAATATACTTTAAAAGGGCAGAGAGTCACCAAAAGGCTTTTAGGGTTTTAAAACTCATATGGGGTTGTAAAGTGGGTTTGGAGGTCTCTGTGATCCAGGTGTGAAGGGGAGAGGTTGCTCAGCTGTCCCCCAGGAGATTCCAGCTCCCCAGGTGGTTGCGGTGAAGCAAATCCTGCAGGGTACCCTCAGTGGTCAGGGTGGACACTGATTCCAAAATCCTCCACTTCAAACCTTCCTTTGTACCCTGCTCAGAAATCTCCATTCCATGTTTATTTGGGATATTTCAGAAATTTAATAAAAATCCTGCTCTTCAGTGTCATCCAGCCAAGAGCCCCAAACCCTGCACAGACCAGGCTGCAAGCCAAGGAAAGTTCTCCTGCCCCAAACCTCGCTAACCATGAACTGTGTGACCTCAAGCCAAACATCTTCCCAAGCTCCAGCCTGACCTGGAGATCAGGGGCTTGAGGACCTTTTCCTTTCATTCCACACCAAATCTCAGGTGGGACCTTGGGTGGTCCCATCACAGAAAAGATGCAACAAGAGAGAAGAAGTCAAGACCTTGTGCTCTAAAAAGTGCTCTACAGCATCCAAGAATTTTTGGAGAGTCCTTGGTGTTGTGTGACACCAGAAGACCCCGATGAAGGAGGAACACAGTGGATTTCTGTCCCTGGAAAGGACTGAAGGGGATTCTCCAATTATGCAGAGAAATGAGAAGTTCTTTCCTTCTGTCCCGACAGCCCTTGGGTTTTTCTGCTCAGTGCAAGCCTTGGAAGCACCAACTTCCGATTAATTCCACAAGTATGATTAAGATTAATTCTGTTTTTTTCCAGGTGCTACAGCAGGGCCTGGTCACAGATTGACACCAATCCAACCCCTCACGCTGCTGACTTCTGAGGGAGCCCCAGGAACACCAGCTGGGAGCGGGGCTGGGGTTTAGTCAGGGTTAGAGCCAAAGGAGGCCACACACCCAGCACATCGAATAGTCTGGGTTAGATTTTGGGTTAGACCCTTTAAAGGTCACAAGTCCAACCCTTCTGGGATGAGCAGGGGCACCTTCAGCTTGTTCAGAGCCACATCCAACCTGACCTCGAATGTTTCCAGGGATGGGGCATCCACAGCTTCCCTGGGCATCCTGTGCCAGCGTTTTACAGGACTGTTAAAAACCTGGCAGGAATCAATTGCTGCTGGGGGATTTTAACCCTCAACTTTACAGTTCTGCTGCCTGTTGGACTCCAGGAACTGCCATCTCCATGCTGGATCCACACCACAAATTTCCAAACATCTCCCTACTCAAACCGAGCATCTGTGAAGCCTCTATGGACAAAAAAAGCCCCACAGACGTGGCCAATTCCTTGCAAAATCCCAGTCTGGGATGCAGTTTCTCCCGGGCTGTCACTCCTGGAGGTGGGCAGGCCCTCGGAGCCGGCCCTCCGGCGCCTCCCGCTCAGCAGGCACACCGCACACACCGTCTGGGAATTGCTCAGGTTGGTTTTTTTTGCTAAGTTTTTATTTTAATTCAAGGACTTTGCTTCATACAAAATGGAATTGTAGAAACAACTGCAGAATTCAAAGTTTGGCTGATAAATATTACTCAGGCAGCAAACTAGGCAATCACAGAACCTTTTTTTTTCTCAATAATTTTTTTCTCCCTTATTTTTTTTTTTTTTTGGGTAAAGTTCCACTTGTGTTGCATGGTTGGAACTTTGATCGTTTTTCACACTGTTTTTTAAATATAAAGTTTTGCAACAAACCCCCAAATTTATATCAAATATAATTAAAAATTAACAACTGATGAATACATTGTATCAAAAAAGTACGAAGATAAACATTTTCCATGCACATACTTTTTATAGATATGTATATATGTATATATATTACATGCAAACATTACTTATTCAAAGTACAGCCACTACGAGACTGGTTCTGGATGCAGAAAACTGATCGGTGCAATTCAAGTTTGGCAACTCACTATGAGGATTCTTGGAAAGATGGAGAGACAGCAGAGAGGCTGTAAAAAAACGTCGGGAAAGGGTTATGGATAATTGTGGTCAGGCTTGTCTGTCACTGTCATCGACCCCTACGAGGTGGGTGGAGGATTTGGACAACTTGAGATTCTTCTTCGTGCTCTGCCTACGAATTGGGGTGACACAAGGCTGTGTTAGTGCGGGGCTGGGGGTTTTGGGATGGAAAATGAGAGAGGAAAAAGGGGAAAAGACAGAATTATTCCATATAGAAAGGCATCTCTGTTGCTTTCCAGTGTGGGTACAGTGTTTGCATGCACGGGCAGAGAGATGGTGTTGTCCCTTCCCCTCGACTTCCTGGAGTAAAATAGGAACGTTCCCTTGGAAAATTTCAAATAAAGTGTTTGTGCCTTCATTTCAGGAAAATGTATAAAACATTTGGTCACAATCGTGCTGAAGCCTGAAACAGGAAAATCCAGCAGCTAAAGCTACAGATGGATGAAGGTCTCAGAGTGGTGGTGGGGTGGGTGTGTGTCCGGACGTGTCATCTGGTTGCATAGCCCTCCGTTTGGGAATGCCAGCCGTGACCTCTGGCTACCACACTGCCTTTATTCCGAGCGCACACGAGTACAGAGACAGAGATACAGACAGGAGTTATCCTTTAGCAGAATCCAGGGATGAGATCGGCCAGAGATTGCTACTGAACAGAACAAAATTAAAACAAAACACGGGAGGGAACAAAACCGGGTTGAGTTTCCTCAAGAGAAGAGCTACAGGAGATGTGAAGAACCACCCTAGAGCAGACTGCTCCTGCCTGAGGCTGACAGACTTTGCTGAGAGCATGAGAGACCTCCTGAGCGTTTTGGTGGCATCTGATCCCCTCCAAGCAATCCAGGGTCAGAACAGATCGCCAGGGCCAGCGGGATTTCCACCCACCCCACGCGACCGCTGCGCCTGGAGAAGTTCCACAGGTCTGGGGCTTGGTAGATCCTCTGAAAAAATTCAACTCTCCAACCCTATCCTCTTTCCTAGCGGCGTTTTCAGGGATGTGCCCAGCACCTCCCACCCATCTCCTTTCACCTTTTAGCCTCTCCACGTCCTCTGGCTGCCCTGTGCCCTGAACCAGCCCTACAAGGGCTCAGCAGAGCCCCAGGCACAAGGTCCTGGCCGAGCTTTGCCCCCAGCCTCCCTCCCCGCCAGCACAGCGTTTGCCCTTTTCCAGGCTCACAGTGCAGGAATCCACACGGGCACAAAAGAAAGAAACCAGCCAACACAAGAGTCGTTGCAAGAACGCAGAAATCTCATCCCTGAGAATCAGAGTTAGAGGTTTGGATTATTATTATTATTATTATCATCACTATTTTTTAACCTTCTCTTATCAGGCAATAAAAACAACTCACTCCAACTGCCCTCCACACCAATGATGCACGGCCAGAGCTCTCTCAGCTGGCCTGTGGGAGATGCTGCTTCTCCTGCAGGAGCACCCCTGCAGATGCTGCCCTTTCCCACCTACATTTCCTCCACTGGGCAATGAGACAAGGCCGGCTTTGTTTGCTGCAATCACTCCCCTCTCACCCATAAAACTATATCTATATCTATATATATATATATTTATATATTCTAAAATAAAAATAAAATAAAAGGCCAACAAAACCCAAACCAAACCCAAAGCACATTTGCCTTCCCCACTGGAAGCTCCCAGCCTGGGGCACAGTGACCCCAGGGCCCCTCCGAGGCTGCGGCCGCTCGGCCCCCGCCCCCCCGGCCCTCCCCACGCTCGCCCAAGCTCTGATGCCTCGAAGCAAGAGGTTGCATCGTCACTGTGAAAGATTTCAAAGGTTAGGCACTTAGTAGTGAACAACTGGAGCATTCGGTAGAAACGGTGGGACCTGGAATGACAATTGGACTAATTCTCTACAGAAAGAGGAAATTTTTTTCTTTTTTTTTGGTTTTTTTTTTACTGTACAATTTACAAAAATGCACACAATGAAAAGTTAAAGTTCTATCTAATAGCTTGATATAAAACCAATAACATTTCTTCTTCTCACCCCTACGCTTTTTTTTTTCCTCTTTTTGTTTGGGTTGTTTTTTTTTTTGTGGACCTTTTTTTTTTTTAAGTTGTTTTTTGCTAAATCAAGCTTATATTGTAAACAAGACAAAACAGTGAGGGTGTGTTGCAGTCAACAGGAGAGAGGGATGGATTGAAAAGTCTCAGCAGCAAGGAAACAGTCCTTACAAAGGAGCTCTCTTGTGGCTTTACCGTGTGTCAGTGTGAAGGACCCGATGTGGTGGTGAGTGACATTAGAGACCCCCGGGGCAGTGGTGTCACAGCAGGGTCAGCTCGGGGGTGGCACCAGCTCTGCCCTAAAGGATTGCAGTGGCTGAACATCAAGTCCCAAAGGACTGTCCTTTGTTCTGGGCTGTGTTTCTCCTCTCCCAGTTTCTTGGGTGCATCTCTTCCTTCTCAGCGCTCAACGAGACAAAACGCAGGGGGCGAGCGTTGTTTGCGCGAGTCCCTTTGAGACCCCCGGCTCCCACCCTGGCAGGGGGGAATTATGATGGAAAATTAATTAAGAAATAGCCCAACAAAACTGTGCCAATCGTGAGAAGGACCCACAGTTCTGCTTTTCCACCGTGGAAGGTGAGGATCGCTCTTCTCCCGGCTCCTCGCCTCCGTGGCCGGGTTGGCGCCTGGTGCGTGTCTCGGGACTAGACAAGGCAGTGGGGAGGGGGCAGAGAGGGATGTGCTCCTCCCGCTGCCTTCCCCAGAAGGAGGGAGCCTTCTTCCTCCATCTGTCTAGTGCAAAAAAAAAAAAACCAAATCAAAAAGGAAAAAACTAAAGAACAACAGAGGAGAGAGAGGCTGCAGGGGCATCTCCGGCCCCGGGCGCTGAGCAGTCCTCAGGGCTGCCCCGCCGGCCGCCTCTGGCCCCGGGCCCCCACGGGAGCTCCCAGCCCTCCAGATGATAAAACTCATCCTTATTAAGCACGCACACCTCGCAGGGTTCCGCCGAGCCGCTAGCACCAGTCATCCTCATCGGCTTCGTGGTAGTAACTGCGTCCTCTGGCGCCGGGGCCCGTGTTGAGCCCCAGCGTGTAGTGGTACCCGTTGGGCACCCGGCGGATTTGGTGCGACTGCGAGGTCAGGGAGGAGACGTAGGAAGTCCTTGAGGAGCGGCCCGAGTTGGTGGCCACGGCCTCCTCGAAGGTGAGCGTGTCCTCGGGCGCGGCGCGCTGCGGGCTGTCGGCGGCGGCGTCGCGGTGGCCCAGGTAGGGGTCGGAGCCGATGCGGGCCACGGCGGGCGGGGGCGGCTGCTGCTCCCCCCGCAGCAGCGCGTTGTGCTCGGACAGCCCGCGGCTCAGGCGGCCCGGGGAGAACGTGGGGGTTTGGAAAGTGGTGAAGTGCACGGGCGAGGAGTTAGCGGTCTTGTAAGTGATGCTGGGGCGTGGGGTCAGTGGAGTCTGTGGGAGCTGCCTCCGACCCCGGCAGGGGGTACTAGCACCAGATGTCGACAGCAAGGGGCTCCCATTAACTGAACCACTGCCCTACATCAAAATTGGAACAGAGCAAATCAAAAAATAAAAAAAGGGAAACACCGGACAAACACAAAGGCAGGCAGGTATCAAACAGAAGGAGAAGCAACAGAAGGCGGAGACGAATCACAAGAGGAAAGAAAAGCAAAAAAAGAGAGAGTTTAGACAAGCACAGTCGGGGCGGGAGGTTCTCGAGAGATAATTCAACACGAGATGTGAAGAGCTGGAGAGTTCAAGTCTGGGAGCAGTAGGAACAGAGATGGGCAGAGCATCGGTAGGACGCAAACTGGCACACGGCTCCAACAGAGGGGACACTGCCCAGGGGAGGCACCCACAGCATACAGGGCTCGACATGCGCCTTACCTGGCCTGGGAGCAGCTCAAAAACCCGAGTTATTGGGGATTTTTACAAATTATTGTTGGCTTTCTTACAGTTTTGCTTTGGGGTGGGTTTGTGCAGAACTTCACCCCACAGTTGTGCGTGCTGGGTTTGTGGGAGGTGACCCTGCCCACAGCAGGGGGTTGGAAAGAGATAAGCTTTAGGGTCTCCTCCAAATCAAACCATTTTAGGATTCCATTAATCTATTTCTGTTGCCAAAACTGGATTATGGGTTATTATTATTATTATTATTATTATTATTATTATTATGGATTCTGCATGGAAGGAGGACCTGGGTGACTGCTTTTGGCAGGGTGGGAATGAAGTGCTTTTGGATTAAATAGCCAACTTCTGAAAAAATAACAACCAAAAGCTTTTTGGACAGGCTTTAACAAGTCCCTTTAACAGAAATGTGTTCACATTCTCCTCTTTAATATTGCACATTTGATTTTGGAGTGGTAGAAGGGTCTGGCAGCTTCCTGGGTTACTAATAATGCCTTGTGAGAATGAACTAAGCTGCAGTAATTTACACAAATGCCACAGTGAAAGGAAAGGTACCCTCTCTTCCCATTTCTGTTTACATTCTCCCAAGGCAGGACATGAGCACACTGAACAATCCCCTCAGCCTTTCCCAACCTAACATTTTGAGACCAGACCTTTAATTTTTAAAGAGCACTTTTTCCTTCCTATCAACTCATCAGGCTGTCAGTCACTGCTTCTTCTGCCCTGCCTGGCTCTCCCAGTGACCAGCAACATTCCAGCATCCTGGGGAAGCTGCCCAGCTTCTCCCAAGGGCCTGAGCATCTCACAATTACCAAAGAAAGGAGAACTACATTTTAGCCTGGAGAAAAGGAAGCTCAGGGAGGACCCCTTTGGTTTCTACAACTCCCTGACAAAAGCATGGAGCCGGGGGGGGGGCAGGCTCTGCTCCCATGTAAGAGGGCCAGGGGAGGTTCAGGTTGGACATCAGGAGGAATTTCTGCCTGGAAAGGGTGGACAGGCATTGGAAGGGGCTGTCCAGGGAGGTTTGGTGTCCCCATCCCTGGAGGTGTCCAAGGAAGGCCTGGATGTGGCACTGTGGACCGGTGACAAGGTGGGATTGGGCACAGCTTGGACTTGGAGGATTTTTCCAGCCTTGGTGTGAGGCCCCAAGCAGGACCTCAATGGCTTCATCTGCAACTGCCTGACCTTCCTTGGCCTTTCCACCTCCTCTAATTTAAGCCAAACACAGAAAAGGTGCACAAATCCCTGGCAGACCTCAGGGCTGTTTCCCCACCCTGCCTCTCCTCACCTGTCTGTGTGGGCCGTGCTCTGGGCCCCCGTTGGGGGAGGTGGGCCTGCTCTGGTCAGCAGATTTGGGGTGGGCTCGGTCCCGGCTGCCGTAGCGGTCGCAGGAGTAGAAGCGCTGCTTTTCGGAGGAGGAGGAGGAGTGCTGCTTCCTCTCCTGGGAGCGGCCACGCTCCTGCTTCTTGTCCTTGGAAGAAGACTCTCCAGACTGGGCTACTGAAAGGAGAATGTTGGAAAGGGGGTCACCAGCGTGTGTGGGGTGAGGAGGTCCTTCCACGCAAGCAGGACCCCAAACCCCACCTGAAAGGAGAGGGACAGGGGACGTACATCTCCTCCCTGACCTCCCAGGGACAAATCCTCGTTGGCAAAGCACTCACCAGCTTGTCCATCAGCCAAGTGATGGGCGGCCCTATCCAAGGACTTCTGCTTCTTCTCTTTCCGCCGGTGGCAGCGGTGGTGGTGGTGGTGGTGGCCCTGCTCCGGAGGCATCCGCTCCAAGGAATACTCGTAGAGGTGCATGGCGTGAGGGCGCTGCGGGGTCAGCGTGGAGACCGAGCGCTTCATGGGGCTCGTGTCCGGGATGGGCTGCAGGGAACAGGCAGGGACACGGAGCAGGGTGAGGGAAGGCGCCCCACCCCACTCGGCTGCCTGGTTCCCACATGGAGGGGGTTAAACAGCAAGAGAAAGGGGCAAGGAGGGGAAGGAGAGAAATGGTTAATTGGAGACAACCAGAATGGGCAGGAGGATTTGTGGGATGTGGATTGAGTGCGAAATTTGGGGAATGAATGTGACCTCCGAGTGTCAATCCATGGGGACCACGGGAGCAGAGGCACAGGCAGCACTGCACAGCACACCCAGCGGGGAGCTCAGCAGGGACACAGGGCACAGCAGCAGCCAAGCACCTCACAAGGGGAATTCTCCAACACCAGGGGCACCCACAGCTGCTCCAGGGCCTGCATCCCAAAGCAGCTCCAAAGAGGAAAGCAGGTAGCGTTGCTGAGCACCACATGGAGGGGGAGAAAAATAAGGAATCAGGGGAGGTACAGGCGAAGCCACCAGGAAATTCCTTCTATCTCTCTGCAGTGAAAAAAACTCCTATCAAACATTTAAACCTCTCTTGTCCCACCATCTCTCCCTGAAGCCCTTTGCCTGGGGCAGGGATAGCGTGTACATCCTGCAATGCCACCAGGACATCTCCAGAAAGGAACACCTGGGTTTGCTATTGCTGATTTTAAAACATTTGTGTTCAAACATCTGGGCACTGAGAGCTGTGACAGCATTGCTGGACCCCCTCCCTGTGCTGGTGGCAGCTCCAGACCCTGCTCCCTTCCCTTTAGGTACAAAACCTTACAAAGGTTCTGCAGAACCCCAGACAAGTGTCCTGCAGGACAGCTCCTCTCACAGCCTCTGCCCTCCCTCTGCCCAGGGATAAAGCTCAGAAAACAGGGACAGTTCCCATATTTCCTTCTCTGCTAGCCTCTGGCTGGCTCTGTGTGGGGACAACACCTCATCCATCCTGTGGCTGCTTCCCTGGGTCTGTCACTGCATCTGAGCCGTGTGCCAGAGGAGAGATCTCAGAGCACAGCGCCCCAGCTCGACAGTGAAATTCAGGATGTTCCCCAGTCCCTCAGCCTTACACTTATTTGAATTCCCAGTCCAATAAGTGCCTCCAACACCAGCTCTCAGGGAACATTTACTCTGCTCACTGTAACCTTTCCTAAGAGCTCTGTATTATTTTTCCTGTCTGCTCCCTTTTGTTTGCTTATCCTGAAATCCAGATCTCTGCTTCCCTGTGATATTTACCCAAGGCAAAGCCAACTGTTTCACAGCTCTGCTCATTATTTTGAGTGGAAAAACCACTCTCCCTCCCCTTGAGAGCAGATTATCCTGGGTGTAAAGGCACGATCTGGGCAGTTACCCACATTTTGGTGCTTCCCACTGAAGGGCAGCTGGGATCCTGGTGCTGGAAGGTTTATCAGAGGCACAAGCCTGGGATAAGGGAGCTCAGCACAGCTTGTGGTGTGGCCCTGGAAGCACCAATTCCATCAGCAGGACCACGTTAGTGTCACCTCTTGTGGCCCTCATTTGTGTGTGCAAGAAATTATACTCAGGAGCTTCGTATCTGTCCTTGTTTAGTGCTGAGCCTGCAGCTGGGGGAAGACAGGGGGGCTGTAAACTGGACAGTCTGGTGGGCCAAAATATGGGAAGTGAAAGTATTTCTCACTAAAAAAAGACAGATTTTCAAAACCCGTAGAGGGGCTGCCAGAAAGAAAGCAACAGAAAAAACAAACAAACAAACAAACAAAAAAAACCCAAAAAAAACCACAAACCACCACTAACAACAAAAAAAACCTTATGTAGATTGACAAGAAATGAACTTTTTTTTTTTGGGGGGGTGGGGGGCTTTAGTCCTGCTTCCACGCTTATTCCAGGGACAGAAGTCCCACTGACACAAATGACTGGCAAAGCAATCAATCCCTTTTCCATAAATCCTGGCAAAGCTCTTGTTACGGGAGGCACAGGCTCCCAAAAAGCCTCGGGAGACTGCATGCACCCCTGCAGAGAGCTCCTAATTGCTTCTTCATTACCAACGCAACTGTTTTCACTGCGTAAATTCCTGAGCAACGAGGCATGAAAAGAAACAAATCAAAATAAAGCAACCCACCCACCCAACCCCTGCTACCCGTGCGAGCAGCCATGGACAGAGGGGAAAGTGGGAAGAGACAGAGCGGCTGTGCCGGAGCGACTCCAGATGAGAGGGGAGAAAAGTCAAGGGTTAAAGGAAGGTTAATTCATTCTTAAGATGAATTTAATAGGATACAATTTAGTGCAAACTACATACTGCCAGGTAACTCCCAGGTGACCGTGCTTTGCTCCTCTGCAAACAATTCGGACAAGGTGAGGGACATTATTGGAAGCAGCCCCACAGTACAGCCAGTGTCAGACATCAGATGTGCAGCAGACACGATGACGACCAGGGAGGGAGGTGATGAGGGCAGGACAGCAAAGAGGGAGGGTGGAAACACGGGAGGTGGGGGTTTTTTAAAGAAGTGGAACATAAAAAGAGAGAGGCAAATAGAAAGGAAGGTGTCCAGGAACAGAAAGCGTTGTAAATAAGAGTTAGATAGAACTCAAAGTTTGGGGAGGGGCAGAGCAGCACGTGAGAGGGAGGGTGGGGGGCGTGGAGGGGGAGACACACACAGAAAGGACATCAGTTATTCACCCAAGCTACAACCACCGAACATTGTACCATTAAATGAGGTTAGATCTGAGATTCCGGGCCTGATTCACAACCAGGTGTGGCACGAGGGGCAGTGACACCCTGGGGACACAAGCCATGCTTCTGTCAGGGACACTCCTGCAAATAAATGTCCGACTGCCATGGAGAGGAGCTTCCCAAGGGAAGGCTCTGCCAGCTGCACTGCCAAGGAAGGAAAGAGGTTACCTGTGGTCTAGGACAGAGGACAATTTCTGGGAAGGGGAAGGGCTTTGCTTTGTGGGCTGTTGCTTTTATTAAGCACAGTGAGGAGTGCTCCTGATAATTCTGAGAATCCCAGGGCTCACACAAAGGCTGCAGTTTCTGGAGCCAGGTGGGAAATCCTCTGGCTGGCAAGGGGCACCTCCAACACGTTGGCACAACAATTCCATCTGTTGGAGCTATTGCTGTGTGTGCACAACACGGGGTTTCACTTTGGGGTGCAGCAGATCCTTCACATTCTGCTCCCCACAGAGAGCCACAGAAACAGCCCAAGGCCAGGCTGCTCCCTCCTGGCTGTGTGAATCAGGCCCTGGGAATGAGGCAGGACACGAGTGGTGAGATGTGACACAGGAGGCAGGATGGTGGCTGGGAGCACTGGGGACAAACAGCAACAAACATGTGAAATGGCCAGAAATGATCTGTGACATCCTACACACACAGCAGTGCCCACAAGTTGCTGTGAAAGTCAACTCCAGTGAGGAGATTTCTTTGGAAAATAAGTTATATAAATCAACAAGGGAAATCCTCAACAGGAAATTACTGGCCAAGGTCAGTAATACAGGGAACACACTCAGTGTCCCAGTGCAGCTTCCAGGGAGTGCCTGTGCCTGCTGCATCCACCTGTGTGTGTCACAGCACATCTGCAGCTTTTTGGAAGGATAGGGCACAGGAACACAGCTTGGCTGGCTGGATAAACAACACACAAGTAATAGGAAAAGTGCCTTCCAGGAATACAGCCTGCAAATGGCCTTGTCCCCAAACAGGGACCCAGACACTCTCAGGTGGCCCAGCCAGAGGGATCCAGCTGGGCTGCTTTGTGCTGCAAGAGGGAGGAGAAAAACTGGGGACAGTGCTGTGACAGGACAGGAGAGCTGCCACACCCTGCAGGGAACCCCGGCCACACCCTGCAGGGAATCACTGCCACACCCTGCAGGGAACCCCGGCCACACCCTGCAGGGATCCCCGGCCACACCCTGCAGGGAATCACTGCCACACCCTGCAGGGAACCCCGGCCACACCCTGCAGAGAATCACTGCCACACCCTGCAGGGAATCACTGCCACACCCTGCAGGGAACCCCGGCCACACCCTGCAGGGAACCCCGGCCACACCCTGCAGGGAACCCCGGCCACACCCTGCAGGGAATCACTGCTATCCCCGGCAGGGAACCCCAGCCATCCCAGCACAAGACCTGGATTCCTGTCTCCAGATCTTTTAAAACCAATATTCCCAAGCCACGACAAGCAGAGAGAAGAAGCTGAGATCTTGGCCAGCTCTCAGTCTCCCACCAATTCCCCACCTCTCACCTGGGTTTCAGCAGCCAGGCGTGGCATGGAGGCCGCCCGGCCCTGGCTCTCCAGGCCTGGCTGGGGCTCTCCGTTGGCAACTGTGGGGCTGATCTCCTTCATTTCTACCACCTGATCAAAACATGGAATGGTTTCAGTAGCAAGAACAGGAGCATCAGCTTTGAAACTACCATCAGCTTCTTGAAGTTTGATTTGACTGGGAAGAGATGCTGGTGTGGCAAAGAGAGCAACTGAAGAGCTGTGGAGTTTTGCAGTAAGGTAGAAAAATTATAAAGAAAAGCCGTATGAAATCAGGGCTGCTCTGGCTGGCCTGTCATTTCTTCTAAGTCAAGCCAGCACTGTGCAAGTTCCCATGTGAAAGCAATCCTGGTGTGAGCAGTTCATTAGCATAGCAATCTAGTCCTGGGTAAAAAACAACTTATACCTGTATAAACTGGTTTTATACTGTTAGATAGAAAAATGAAAACTCTCTCTCAGAAACAACTGTCCCTGCACGTACACACCAGGGGTTTGAGTGACCAATTAATACAGAATAACAACTTGTTAACGAGCAATAAAGTAATTGGCAAGAAAGCTCCTGATCAATGGAAGTCACACATGAGATCTGTAAACCTGGATAAGAAGGAGTTGTGTGATTAAGGAAGGGTTTTTTCCCACCATGAAAAAAACTGAGTCCCGTGTGATTAATTCCCATAGTGGAATGCCCAGGTTACTCTGTCTTCAGCAAGGACATCCCACAAGCAGTGGGATGAGCTCTTCCACCAGCCAGGAGCCCCAGCTGTGACCTTGGAAACCCCTCAGGTCATTCTGACCAGAAACCCCTCACCTGAGCTGGGACAATGGGATTGGCAAATCAGAAGAGACAGCCTGAGGTAACCTATGGCAGCAAGACAGAATTCCAGGAAAAGCACGTCCAGATCAGGCTGTGGGAGCTGCCAGCTTTGGGATTTCTCCACAACGCTCAAGCAAACAAGAGGCACAACAATGCTTGCCTCAAGGAACAGATCTGCTAATGCAGGTCCCCCTGTCTTCACCTGGTTTTTCTAAACAGTTTCTGAAACTTCTGAAAATCCACCATGGCTCTAAAATATCCTGCACCTCACCCCGTCTTCACCTGCTTTTTCTAAGTATTTTCTTAAATTTCTTAAATTCTACCACACCTCTAAAATCTCCTGCATCTCACCCCATCTTCACCTGCTTTTTCCACACATTTTCTTATATTTCTCAAGTTCTCCCACAGCTCTAAAAACTGCACCTCCCCCCCCATTTGCTCACCCTCTCAATGGGGATCTCCTCAGAGTGGCCTCGCTCAAAAGCCGGGCTCCTGGTTTCATAAAACACGTCCTGGGTGCGCTGGGTCCCCCAAGAACTGGACTCTTTGATCCCTCCCTCTGGGGGTGGCCTGTCCGAAGAAAAAGAGGGAAAAAGATTCATCCTTTTGCAAAGAGATTTTGCTAAATTTGGCAAACCAAACTCAAGCACCCTCTGGGGTTTCACGTGTGAAAATCAGTTGCAGGATGGGCTGGTGAAGCTCTAAGGTGCCCTGGGTTTTTCCCCTGTAGAACATGAAGATCCCATGAGAACAAGGAGATCAAACCAACTATGATTTTTTTTTTTTTTTTTTTTTTTTAATAATTAAGGAAAACAACTTCTGCCACTAAAATCCTGATGGACAATGAAGAATTTGGGAGTTCAGAACGATTTTGTGTGTAGGACCAGCTGGACACTGGTCAAACACCTCAACCATGCTGAAGTCCCTTCAGCTTGAATCTAGTGTTGGCTTCCCCATCGGGATTATTTGGGATGTTTAAACCTCAGCTGTCACTAAAATTCCACAGTGCTCATGATCCAGAGGAAAATCACCTGGAGAACAGGAAATGGAGAATTGATTAGGGATCAGTGTCACCAAGAGTGTTTGGAAAGCTCTTCATGAAGGCATAATTTTCCCAAATTATGTTGTGGCAAGCACTCACCACAATCTCGAGGGATGAATTTATTCCCAAGGATCTAGGGCCTCCCAAAAACTCATTTGTGGGGTTTGTTTGGTTGTTTTGCAACAGTCCCAAATTCCCATGAGCAAACTCACCCTGGGAAGCTCTCCAGTGAGGATTCATGAAGGAAACACGGAGATCCCAACGCCACCAGCACCGGGATAACCGCAGTGGGAGCAGAGCCACCAGCGGGAATTGTCCCAGCCAGGGTGAGAAGGGGCTGCTGGCTTCGGTGTCACCAGAGCCACCGGAGCAGCAGTGGTGGCAGGGGTGAGCCCGAGGTGGGGCGGCTCTGGAGGGGCTCGGGGATACTCACAAGGCTCCCCCGTTGTTGAGGGAGGCCGAGCTCTTCTGGCGCAGGAAGGCCTTGGCGTTGCTGAAGGCCGCGGGCTGGGTCTGCTCCAGGGTGGCCTTCAAGGGGTGGAAGAGGGACACTGGCCCGGGCTGCCAAGGACAGGGGAGGGGTGTCAGAGCTGGGATGGGCTGCAGGGCTTTTCTACTCCATGAAAAGTCCACTCTGCCACCCTGGGACAGCAGAAAGGCCACGCCAGCCCGGGCACAGCAGGGAGAGGCTCTGAGGGACCCCGGTACAAGTCAAGCCCTGCTGCAATCCCCCTTCCCTCTGGATGTTCTCCCAAGCCCTGCTGCAATCCCCCTTCCCTCTGGATGTTCTCCCAAGCCCTGCTGCAATCCCCTTTCCCTCTGGATGTTCTCCCAAGCCCTGCTGCAATCCCCTTTCCCTCTGGATGTTCTCCCAAGCCCTGCTGCAATCCCCCTTCCCTCTGGATGTTCTCCCAAGCCCTGCTGCAATCCCCTTTCCCTCTGGATGTTCTCCCAAATCCTGCTGCAATCCCCCTTCCCTCTGGATGCTCTCCCAGTCAGCAGAGCAGAGCAGGGAATGCCCCTGTGGATGTGGCCAGAGGGGCAGTGCAATTCCAGTGGCTCTGGATGGATCTGGTGGGGCCATCCACACGTGGGACAGATCTCCACCCTGTGCTGGAGATCAGCTGGATGCTCATCCTAAAAACAATAGGTGTTTGTCCTACTGGAAGTGATTGGGCTTTCAATGCCAGTTGTGTGGAAATGTTTTCTAGAATTTGTAAAAACCTGCAAACCTATTACAGCCAAAACGACCTGGAATAATTTGTATTTTCAAAAATAACTTCAGCCTTCTATAGCCAAACTACCAGCAGCTTTCAATAGTTCTTTGGTCTCCCAAGGAAATCTTTTGGTGTGCCCTAGGCCACCTTTCAACATAGCATTTACACTTTCAAAGATCGGTTGTCATTTTTTTGGAAAATATCTTTCTTTTCAAAAAAGGTAACTGCAACAATTTTTTAAATGTATTTTTTTAGAGAGACTTTCAGGAGAGGCTTCCATTTTTGAGCCGGCATTTTGAAACCCTGCCTGGAAGAGCAGCCAGACCTCCTGGATGAATCCTGCTGGTGGTTCTTGTTAAAGCTGCCCAAGAGGGAGGATCAAAGACCCCTTTTGTACCTGGCACAGGCCCCCGGGGGGCTGGACTTGCTCCCTGCTGTTCTTATTCTGCTTGTAGAAGTCAAATATCATCAGGGCTGCGTAGACCTTCCCCACAGTCATTTCATCAGCTGCCAGAGCGTGGGGAAAACACAGCAGAGCCATTCCAAGGATGAAGACAAGACAGGAATAAGAAAAAACAGCAAATGGTGAAAAATGGGGAGAGGGAGGAAGCAACATGAAAATTTTGAGGGGAAAATATTATTAATAAAATTAATAATAATAATAAATTATTTTATTTTGTGAATTTAAATCATCATTATTAATAATAAATTACTTATTTTATGGTATGAGAATAATGAGGCAAAACAGACACAGAAAAGTAGGGGAAAGAAAAATAAAAACAAAGAAAAGGTTACAAGACATTCTTCAACTCTTAGCCTGTTGCTACCTTGCTTGGTTTGGAGCTCTCTGGCAAACACAGGGATTGTGTAGGAAAAGCCAGGCAGGAAAACTCAGTGGCATTGTCAGCATTGCTGAGAGAACTCCTAAATTCATCCCAGACCCCCAGGCAGCATTTATCAACAAAGCAGCCTTACTCCTGCTTCTCTGAATTACAGTCAATGGGGTATAATGGGCTAATACACTTTTAAGGAATATTTCATTTTTTCCAGATGTTTTCTTCACCCTCAAAGCCATGGGACAGCCCCTCCCTGCCCTGCACTGGAGCACTCACCATGGAAAAAAACTTGAGCAGCAGATATACAGGAATCAAGAGAGGAGGGGAGGGAAGGACTTCAGCAGTCACTACCCACTGATTTACACCTCCTCAGCTCCCTCATTTTTCTTAATTAACAAGTCCTTTATTACTCCAATGCTTCTCATTAATCAGGAGTCCAGAGCTAATCAAGAGAACAGCAAACTCCCCATTTTCTCCACACTTTTGCCCAGGACATCACCAAATAACACAAATGCCTTTAACCCCCAAACACCTCACATCTGATTGTCTAAGTCCTCAGCAAGTTTTAACTTTTCTTCTCCCCATTTTTCTGGAGCTCAAATGGCAGAAATTGCTCTCCCACCCTGCAAGGCACAGGCTGGAGGCTGACAGAAATGGGGAAAAGCTCTGGCAGAGGCCACACAGGGCATTGGTCTCTTCTGGGCACAGTTTGGGATTTGGGCTTTTCCGTGCACAGGAAATCTCCTGCAGCACAATGAAGTCCATGCCTAGAGGTGAGTTCAGCTCCCCCAGTCCCCGTGTGACAGAGCCAGGGCAGCACAGAGGCTGCCAAGGAGCTCAGCTGCCCTTGGTGACTTTGCTGCATCCCCAGGTGACCCAGATGGGGCTTGGGACAGAGCAGGAAAGGAGGGAAAAACCCAATCTGGGGTTGGATAGAGCAGATGAGGAGGGAAGAACCAATCTGGGGTTGGATAGAGCAGATGAGGAGGGAAGAACCCAATCTGGGGTTGGATAGAGCAGATGAGGAGGGAAGAACCCAATCTGGGGTTGGATAGAGCAGATGAGGAGGGAAGAACCAATCTGGGGTTGGATAGAGCAGGCAAGGAGGGAAGAACCCAATCTGGGGTTCCTGGGTGTCTGGGATGGACCCAGTGCTTGAAGCACTCACGTTTGTGAGGAGGCACCAGCAAATCCAGAGTCTTCTGGGACAGGTTGGGCCAGACCAGCGAGATCTCCTTCCTCAGCTCAGCATCGCACTGGTGCTGCTTCACACCGCCTGCAGCCAGGGAGGGACAGGAGAGGGGAGGAGTGAACCCCTGCCCTGGAGCACATCCCACTGTTTGCATCCCCTCTTCCATTCCTTGGGAAGGGTGAGCCAGCACAGCCCTTCCCTGCCCAGGGAACCTGTGAATTCTCTGTGACAGAAATGCATGAACTCAGCAGGACCAGCCTTGCCTTGCCCTGGGGACCCTGAGCTGGGACTTAAAATGTGAGCTCAAACTTATTCCATGCTTAAACTGCAGGTGCCTCTTCCTTTGCCCCTTCCCATGGAGGCAGCAGCACCTCCCAGGTGGGATGCAAAGGACCTGGACATGAATCACAAAATCCCATAACCACAGATTGGTTTGGGTTGGAAAAGACCTTAAAGATCCTCTAACCCAACACCCTCTGCCATGGTCAGGTTCACCCTCCGATGTCCTGATGGATTACAAACCCTCTGCCACCAGCTCCTCCCAAACCCCCTGGCAATGATGCAAATTCAGAGTTCTGCCCCGGGACCTCACCCTAAGGTGGAGCAGAACCGCTGGGTTTGACTCTGCTCCAAGGGCCAAAGCCGGGCCTAAATGCACACGTGGAAAGTGATTAAGGGCTGGGTGAGCCCCGGGCCAGCTCCCAGCTGAATTCCCCACACAGCAGGCAATTAAGGAGTTCATCTGAATGACAGAGATTATTTTTCTAAGAGCAGAGTAAGGGAGGAGGCTCTGGGTACTCTGTTACACCGTGGTTTGAACTCCCACACGGGAACTCATTAGGGAGGTTTATTAAGGGCCTGTTAAACCCACTAAACATTCAATTAAATGTAGCAGATGGAACCTATTCAAAGCGAGCTCATAACAACAAAACAGGTCAGAACCTCACTAAACCACAGAAATGATCCAGAGGATCAGCTGAGTTCTCCTCTTGGCTCCCTTCCAGTTTTCAAAAGGGTGGGGGGAGCTTTTCCAGTTGAAAAAGGCTGACAGGTAACCAGACACTGAAAACTAAACAAACTCTCAGCATCCTTATCTAGGAGTTATTCCTCAAATAAGGTGCTGGCTCTTAAAGTCACAGGAAGTCCTGAAAGCATCTGTAGGAACGAGTGGCTGATCCTTGTCTTGATCCCACTCCTTTGGGGAGCCCCAGGCACCTCAACATTTTGTCTTCTTCCAGCAATGCCTCCCCAAAGCACCACAGGGAAAGTTTAAGCGGCACAGGAGGGAGGAGATTAACTCAGATGTTTGGCCTAAAACCGCTCGGGAAAGCACAGCAGCCTAACCCTGCCTTGCCCCCTGCTCCTGGGAGCGTGGTTCCCTCCTGTTAACTTTGAAATTGGGTGTAAGAGTGCTTAGGCCAGGCACGCCGTGACCCCAGGCAGGCTGATGAGATGGGGTAACGACCCAGAGAAAAGGCCGGTGCATTTTGTTACACTGCAAAGGTTAATTGGGCGGCGAGGAAACGCCTGATTAATCACTTCAATAATTACATTTTATATCAAGGTGGAATGTGCTGCAGGGCACTTGGAGTTCCTGCCTTGCTGCCAGCACAGAGACTGGGGAGGAAGGGCTGGAATAGTCCAGAACAGAGGTGTGGAAGCTCATTTCTGATTCAGAGCAAGGAGGACACATCCTGGGCTCCCCCTCGCAGGGTTCTCAACTGGGATGGGCAAAGATTCCCACATTTCACTGCCAGGGATGCTCAGGACCCCTCTGTCCTCTCCCCAAGCTCCCCTGTCCTCAGGTGTTGGCATGGGAAGATAGGATTCCCACCTGGGGCAGAATTCCCATGGTTTTGGGAGGACACCAAACCCACAGATTTCACTAAATACTCTGAGCTGGATGGCACCCACAAGGATTAAGTCAAACTCTTCAGTGAATGGCCCATCCAGAGATAAATCTGTGTCCTTGGTGTTCCTGGCACCTTGCTGTGACCAGCCAAGCCCATCTCGGGGTCAGGAGCTGGGCTGTGAGCTGATGTGCTCTCAGAAAACTCTAATTTTATTCTCCTGGTTTTCTGGAGCTCAGATGGCAGAAAATGCTCTCCCATCCTACAAGGAACAGGCTGGAGGCTGACAAAGCTGGGAAAAGCTCTGGAAGAGGCCAGGCAGGGCGCTGGTCTCTTATTGGTGCTGTTTTGGGGTTTTTTCCACATACAGGAAACCTGCAGCACAATGAAACCCACACCTAGAGGAGACTTCAGCTTCCCTAATCCCTGTGAGACCGTGCCACAGTCACAGAGGATTCCAAGGAGCTGAGCTGCCCTTGGTGTGTTTGCTGCATCCTCCACGTGACCCAGCCACCCCTCAGTCCTGCATCCCTCTCACCTGAGGCCAGTTTGATCTCCAGGTGACCCCATCCCTGTTACCTGAGGCCAGTTTGATCTCCAGGTGACCCCATCCCTGTTACCTGAGGCCAGTTTGATCTCCAGGTGACCCCATCCCTCTCACCTGAGGCCAGTTTGATCTCCAGGTGACCCCATCCCTGTCACCTGAGGCCAGTTTGATCTCCAGGTGACCCCATCCCTGTTACCTGAGGCCAGTTTGATCTCCAGGTGACCCCATCCCTGTTACCTGAGGCCAGTTTGATCCCCAGGTGACCCCATCCCTCTCACCTGAGGCCAGTTTGATCCCCAGGTGACCCCATCCCTCTCACCTGAGGCCAGTTTGATCTCCAGGGGACCCCATCCCTCTCACCTGAGGCCAGTTTGATCTCCAGGGCCGTGCGGATCAGGGCCATCAGCGTGGAGGTGAAGTGCACGGTTAAATCCTCGGGGGAGATGGGCATGTTCATCCTCACCAGGCGCTGGGGACAGACAGGACTGGCTGTGAGTGGGGGCCAGGAGTCTCCCCCCACCCTCTCCTGCCCCTCTCTGAACCCCCCAAACACAAACAGGAAGGAACTTTTTGTGTGCTGAGCTGAAATTCTTCTGCACATGGATGCCAGCTCCTGTCCAGGAGCGGGTTTGGGGTGGAACTTCAGTGGTTTAATGAGCAATTTGCCAGCATGGCACTGCAATCCTACAGAGCTCTCCCAAAAGAAGCCAGGTGGGAGGCTCTCATCCCATTTCCTGACTGTCTCCAGTGGTGTCTGCACCATCCAGACCGTAGGAACCCTGGTCACTGAGAATTCCAGACTTTCTGTGCTGCCAGGCACTGACCCCCAGGAGAACTCTGCACTGACCTGAGGCCGTGGGGAAGCTTCCAGAATGGAATGACAGAACTGGGATTGTGGGGGTGGAGTTTGAACAGAAGTGTGTGATATCACAGGGTGGAAAACTTAGAGTTTAAGGGTTTAGAATAGAGTAATTTATATATAAAGCAAGATGGAGGTTTTGGGGCAGAGGCTGGTCCTTCTTCACCTTCTTCCCCATGGGTTTGGGTGGTTTTGTGTAATAAAATCCACATTGTGGCCATGGGTATTTGGTTACTGCGTTAAAAGTAAAAATAATTTAGGTGTCATTGCTTAATTGGACAGTTTATCCTTAAAAGGCCTTGTAGAGAGAGAGACACAGCTCCATTTTTAGTTTGTTAGAGTGAAGTGCTGCAGAACTCAGGGTCTGTGAGACTGTAACATGGATAAGAACTAATAAACATCTGAGTCCCAACAAGAAATATCATCTCCTGATTTAATCCTGACCCTGGCAGAAAAAAAGCAAAAGAATCAGCACCAGACACGTGGCTTGTACCTGTCCCACCTGCCAGAGCAGCGTGCTGAGGAGATAAAAATCATAAATCCACCTCCTCCACCCTTTCCTACACCAGCTGACCTCACCAAATCCTTCATCTAAATCCTAAAACAGGACAAAATGGGCCTGGCACCACAGACTGAAGTACGATGATGGAAGGTTTGCATCTGCCACCCGAGGCTGCAGCTCCATCCTGAGTGTGGCTCTGGCAGCCATCCAGGTGGCCTTGCTGGGAGCAGGATGGGAGGAAGGCACTCCCAGGGACAATGACACTGTGAGGGCTTTGTGCAGGAGCTGTGCTGTCCCTGGAAGGGCTGGGATGGTGTATTTTGGTCCCACCTGAAGCACACTTGGGAACACCTGCTGAGCCCTGGAATGTGGCTCAAGCTGTGGAATGGTTGGTGACAGGTAAAGGTGACAATGTCCTTCCTGCTGGGGACACCTGCATTCTGGCTCCTGTCTCCTTCCCTTCAAGTCACTGAGCTGCACAGTCCCTCCACACCTTCCCAGAGAGGAGAGGCTGGAGTAACATGGCCAGGATTATAATTCCCACCCTGTTCTTCCAATCCAAATATGGAACCATCCCGCAGGATCAGTATTTTCCAAGATCTTCAGAGCTGGGAGCGACTCATTCCCCATCACCAGCCACCTCTGGCAGGGCAAACCCATCATTCTCCTGAGCAGGAAGCACCTGAAATTGCTTTGGAAAGCTCTGACCTGCTGGCAGCAGAACAGCTCCATGCCCCAAGCCTTGCTGATAACCTCAGCACACATTTAAAGGATGGAATTCCCCTCCTTCAGCAGCCTGATGATTCCTCAGCTCCTCAGCTTTCAGCAGCTGCTTCAAAACATCCCTGTCTGGATCTACATCAGACAAACCTCGGGGTTTCTGTTCTCCAGAGGGATTTGCAGCCCAAGGAAGTCCCTGGGTGTTGATCTGCCTGAGCACAGCCTCAAAAACGCAGAGGCAGCTTGGCCTGGGCCCCTTGCTGGGGAGAGAATTTCATCCCCATCTGAAAGCTGCTTGGGCTGTTATTTCCATCCCTCTGTCTGCCCAGAAACCTGCTCTTTGTTTAACAACAGCCCCTAAAGGCTGCCAGAGATGCCAGCTGCACCCACCCCAGGGCTCTGGGCACTGCAGCAGTGGGCACAAGCCTGGCACTGTTTTCAGAGATGGAGATTTTGCTCTTTGCTGTGCTGGGGAAAACCTGCACAGAAACTCCTCTGCCGATGGGCATTTTCCTGCTGGTGAAGGCAGCGAGGTGCAGGTGAGAGCAGGGACCTGCTGGAGCCTCAGGCAAGGCAAGGCTCAGTGGGAACCCTGATTGCTGCTCCTGTGTTTTCCCCAAACCAAGCCCTGGCTGGAAACGTGGCCAGGTTTTCCGTCTCTGGGATAACATTCCTGCTTTGAGAAACTTCCAACTTCCACTTCCAAAATGTATGGACTGAGCTCCCTTAGAATCCCAGACTGGTTTGAGTTGGAAAAGACCTTAAATCATCTCATCCCACTCCTTGCCAGGGGCAGGGACCTTTCCCCAGCCCAGGTTGCTCCAAGCTCCATCCAACCTGGCCCTGGACACTTCCATGCCCTCAGGGAGGGCAGACCCCAACTCTGGCACCTTCTGCCAGCCAAGGAGACAATTCCCCCCCCCCCCCCAGGGGAACACTTGTTGGTGTTGATATGAACAGACAAAGGGCATAAAGTGCTGATCCAGTGTAAAATCTGCTCAGAGGAGCTGAAATCTCCTTGTTTACCTATTTACACATTTTCAGCTCTCACTGCACCCTGTATAGACCACTGTAACAATGTCCCTGTCACCTAAAGTCTGGGACAAACCATTGTGATGTCCCTCACAGCATGCCCAGAGGTTATTCTGTGTCAGCCCAGCCCCAGAAACAGGGAAATCGAAGTCCAGCCTCTCAGTCAGTGACAGTGTCAAGTGCTGGAAACACCACGGGGTTTTTTCTGTTCACTCATGTCAAATGAAACGGGATTTAATTCCAATTCTGCCCTCAGCACACAAAAAGCTACAAAAAACCATCAATGAGAGCCCACAGTTAACAATCACAGTCCTAGAATCCCACAGGAGTGGGAGAGAGGTAAGGGATGCAGAGAGAAAGAAGATGCATGCAAGTGAAGAACAGGCAAATGAGGAACAATTCCCCACAGGAGAGCTCTATCCTCCCAAAAACCACCTCCAAAAACCACTTGGTGACTGGCACATCTCAGGTCTCCCCAGGTGAATTCCCAAAGGACACAGATGCAGAACACAGGCCACCCACAGCTGTACAGAGCAGAGCTCTCCTCCTCAATCTCAGCCAGGAACAGAGGATTTAGGGGAAGATTTTCCAAGGGGATTCCCACTTTTGGAATTCTGGCTGAGCAAACCCCACATTTTGCTGCAAACAGGCACCTGGAAGAGGCTCTCCCTACCCCACATCCTTGCCCTCCTCCCTGCATTTCCCTCTGCACTGCCCTTTTCTCCATCCCACTATCCAAACTGGTCAAACGGGTAACTCAGACACCTCCAGGCCATTGGAATTCCCAATTTGGGAACCCAGCAAGGAGCAGAAATGGGGGGTTGAGCTGCTCTTCCATCAGGGATGGGCAGCTCAGGAGAGGGAAGCTGTGGTGGGATGAGTCCCTTTGTCCCCTCAGGGGATTCACACTTCCCTTTGGACAGCACTTGAGGAGTTCTTGCCCTGCCAAGGTGAGCTGCAGGTTGCACCTTCCAGCTGCTCATTTCTTTGCCAAAAAAAAAAGCCATAAAATAAGAGAGAACTGCCTCAGAACCTGCAGCAGCCAAAGCCAACAGGCCTCAACTAAAGCTGCCCGAGATCCTCCCAAAAGCAGGGAAAATTCCTGCCTTGGAAGCCCCTGGCTTGAGAAAATCTGTTTTCAAAATGAATATCTGGCACGTCTGGAGAGCTCCTGCTGAGGAAGGAGCAGTTGGAAGAAAAGAATTGATTCATCTTGGATCCAAAATAGCTTTGCCACCACAGCTGGGGTGCTGAGGGAGGGTTGGGTGAGACATTGCTCACCCCACATCCCAAATCAATGCCCCAAATCACCGTGGGCAGCCAGAGGAGCCAGGACTCAGCCAGACACTGGCACAGCCAGGAGGGATTTGATCCTTGAGCGTTGTCTGGTGCCTTCTCCCAGTGCCAGAAATGCAGCCAAAAGGCTGAAACTGCAAACAGAAGTTATATTAACCTTTTTCTTTTCAATATTACAAAATAACCTTATACATAAAAATATTTCCTTGTGCAGAGTGTGAAGTTTCAAGCCTTTCCAGGCTACTTTCTAATATTATCTGTATTTAATTCCTCTCCATTTCTAGAATATCCATTTAAAAGGAATCCAATTGAAATTGGTAACATTTTTCAAACTCAAAATATTCTGCTTGACCCAAAATTTCTCCTTCCAAAATTCAATCAAGAACTTTTGATTTTCATCCTGAACCAGGCTAGAAGAAAAAAAAAATCTCAAGTTTTCTCAAAGACTTAGGGATAAGAATATAGGTAAAAAAAAAAAAAAAAAAAAAAAAGGACCAGTTGTTTAGAGTGTACTCAATTAAAAAAATTAACTTTCCCCCCATTTGCTCCTGTTTCTTCTGCCTGAAGTTTTGCTTCAAGGCTGTGTCAGAGCTGTAGCTCATGGTTTGAAACAGGATGGAAAAATTTGAGAGAGAATGGGGAGAGGGGAAGGGAAAAAAGGAAAAGGGGATAAGAAGGAAAAGGGGAAAACAACAACCAACCAAAAAAAGACCAAAAAAAAATCCCAACAAAACCAAAAATAACTGAACCAAAACAAACATTAAAAAATCCCAACTCTAATTTGGATCATTTCCCATCTTTCTGGAGCCCAAAAGGAAATTTTAGGAGCCTGCTGCTCCTTCCCTGCATCACTTGGGAATCGCCAGCCACAACGCGGGGGCGCTCGGGTGAATTAACGATGGGCAGCAGGAAAAAAAGGTGGAAATGCTTGCCAGGAGCCCTGACCTGCCTGGAAAGGAATCCCCAGGCTCTCTCCCCGGCAGGGGCGGGTGAGGAGGCGCAGCCAGCAGCAGGCGGAGTCCCCGCTCCGGTTTCCCGGCCGCGCGTGGGGATCCCTCCCGCAGCCCCGCGTTTTAATTAGGCGGATTTGGAGCTCGTTAATGCTTCTGCAGGAGAGGGCCCCAGAGGCAGGAGCGGCGCCCTTGTCTCCTCCGGAGCCTGCTAATTAACGCTGTGCTGATAACGAGGGGCTGATTAGAGGCGGGGTCGGGAGGCAGCGCTCGGTGCGCGGGGTCCGGGCGCGGTCAGGAGGCGGCCCCGGCGCTGTTTAATTGCCAATTAACAAAGGCAGCGCTAACGAGGAACCAAATCTCTGTGACAGGAATAAATTCCCTTTCAGCTTTGCTCAGGAACTGCTTTTGGACAATGGCCCAAAAGGCAGGGAAAGTGTTGGAGGAATAGGGGAAAAATTCATCCCGGGATCAAAGGTGTCTTGCTGGATTCCAGCCTGACCCAGAGAAAGTTACAACACCCTGAATCCTCTTCCCTGGCACATTTACCCAGAGGCAGCAGGAAGAGGAGAACACAGTGCCTGGAAAACTACTGGCACCCTGACAGATTTGAATTATTAAGAGCACCCCATCAGGCTCTGGGGCAGGAACTGCTCTGGGAATGATCCCCAGACAGGAATAAATTTGGGACAGTGGAGCGCTGCTGTGGGAAATGAGGTCGAGTTTGGTGAATAAATTATTTGCTATGAATAATTCACCCCGACCTAGTTGGAATGATTCGACTCTGGTTTAATTCTGCTGGCTCTCCATGGCTTTCATCCCTCTCGCTGCATCCTGGTGGAGCAGCCCAGCTTTGAGATCATGCCAGGAATCACAGAATCCCGGGATGGTTTGGGTTGGAAGGGACCTCAAAACTCATCCAGTTCCACCCTCTGCCATGGGCAAGGACAGTGAGCAAATCCTAATACAGCAGAGTGAAGCCAAAGAGGTTTTCTTCCCCCTTTTCTTCTTATGGGATAGAAAAGACTAAAATTCATGGATTCACAGAATCATTTAGGATGGAGAAGACCTCCAAGATCATCGAGTCCAAACACTGATCCAGCACTGCAAGGCCACCTCTGACCCATGTTCCCAAGTGCCATATCCACATTTGTATGGTTTTAAATCCCTCCAGCAGTTGTGATTCCACCACTGCCCTGGGCAGCCTCTTCCAGGGCTTGAAAACTCTTTGTGAAAACTCTTTCTTTGTGAAGAAATTCCTGCTGCTGTCCATCCTGAGCCTGCCCTGGCCCAGCCTGAGGCCGTTCCCTCTCCTCCTGTCCCTGTTCCCTGGAGCAGAGCCCGACCCCCCCGGCTGTCCCCTCCTGTCAGGAGCTGTGCAGAGCCACAAGGTCCCCCCTGAGCCTCCTTTTCTCCAGGCTGAGCCCCTTCCCAGCTCCCTCAGCCTCTCCTGGGGCTCCAGCCCCTTCCCAGCTCTGTTCCCTTCCCTGGACACGCTCCAGCCCCTCAATACCCTACTCACTGTGGGTGGCCCAGAACTGACCACAGGAATTTGGGTTTTTCCAGCCTCCTCCCCCAGCCCAGGGCAGGATAGAGCTCCCTGATGCCCGAGGATCCCATGCACCTCGGGCGAGCAGCAAAGCCACGCACACGGAACTGCAGAGGCTGGTCAGGCTGACCAAGGAGAACAGTTGAGAAAGGGGAACCAGAAAACAGCAGAAAGGAAGGACAGCAGCCAAGTAGGCTGCAAAGAGGGGAAAATCCAAACAAAAACCAGCGTGGACGTACTGAGAAGGCAACAAAGATGGGGGGAAAACACACAAAACCTCTGACGAGGACTGGGGAAAGTAGACACAGAAAGAAAAAGGGGGGGATATGTGGGGCAAAAGAGCTTTTGCTGGACAGAATAGTCAGGGTTTTAAAAACCAGAGGGAGAGGGCAAAAATAGGGCAGAGACAAAGCCCTGGCTGCTGTTGGCACTGACTGAGCTGCACCTGCAGGAGCAGGGGGTCAATGTCCCTCTCCAGGCTCTGGGGAGGCATCAGTGCCCAGGGGGATTTCAGTGTCCTCCTGAGTCTCTCATCCACCTGGGAGTGGATGTCACATGAGTGGCACCAGGGGGGCACCTGGCAGGAGCAGGGCAGGGGGTGCCACATCCCACCACAGTCATGGGGGAAGATGCCCAGCACCAGCCATGGATGTGCTGCACGGAGAAGTGGAGGAGGGAAAGAGCAAAAACCAGTCCTACCCCATGAGGGGTTAATTTTATCAGCAATAACTGAGTGAGAGACCAGCCCAAAGCGCAGCTTTAATCCATGGGGGAAATCCTGATCTTGTCTTAAATCCATATTTTGTAGTCCAGGGCTCTTTGATAAGGGGGAAAATGAATGTGATCATCTCCAAACTCATGGAAATCTGATGTTCACCCAGCCTGGAGCTGTTGGAACCCATCTCTGCCTGTGCTTGTGACACACAGACACAATCCAGAGGCTTCTTCTGAGATGGGGAAAAATTAATTATATCTTTAAAAATCAGGAGTCTGCGTTATAAAAAGAAGCCATTCGTATGTACCCTGGTTCTGTGGGTTTGTTCTGTAGGGACAGACATATTAAAGGAGATCTCAGGAAATTCTCAGGCTGAAGAAATGCCTGTGGGCACAGAGTCTGCTATGAAAACCAGCCCAAAATCTTATTTAAAATGCCTGTTTTAACAGATGATCTCTTTTCCCCTTTGTTTTCTTCCTTTTTGAATTCTACAAGATTTAGGGGAAAAAAAAAAAGAATTTTATCCTTCCGGTACAGCCCCAGAGCAGGTCTGGTTGCCCACGTGCAAACACCTCCTTTCAGCAGGACACAGCTTCCTAAAGCAATGGAAACTCCCAGGTGGCAAATCCTTGGATTTCTGTGGATAATTGGTGTCTAAAATAGCTGAGACCTGGAATTCTGATCTAGTTGGGTGCCTCAAGCTCAGTTATGGTGGCCAGAAACAAATCAAATACAGCAAAGCCACCTAAGTGGAGAGATTTAAGGTTATGTTTCGTTTTCCTTTTATTTTAAATTCTGGCACGCTGAGGAAGGATCTTGTAGGAAGATTTATCTGAATTTCTTCTTGCCTGAATGAATCAGCCCCAGGTTTGGGTCTAGCTTGAGCCTCTTCACAAAAATCTTGGGTTTATTTAGTCTCAATGAAAAGCCCCTCAGTACAGGAGGGGCTGTTGTGATGTGGATCCACTGGACTGAGTTTTGGTGTTTGGGAGTGGCTGGAGTGACACCAGCAGCCAAAAAATCCTGTTGGGTTTGATGGATCCTCAACCAGTGATAAATGGTTCTGAGCAAACTCTCCCTCTAAACTGTGAGGTTCAGTGGTGAAACTTCCAAGGAATCACCTTGATGGAAGCTTCCAAGCATCCCGAGCCTGGCCTTTACTGGGTCTGCTCCATTTCCATCTGAACTTCCACCCAGGCAGCAGCCTTTGGATAGAATTCATTCTGGTGGCTCAATTAAAAAGTCTTGCTAAATCAGCAATAAGCTGGAGTGATTTCTCCATCTCCCTGTCCTAAATGTTTTCTGTTAAAGTCATTTCTTCCACGAGGGTGTTTAAGGAGCCCTTCTGGTGTAGTCTCTGTTTAATTGCTTGCTCACTCCTACAGTACTGCCTACTTTAATTACTCCAATCTAATTAAGAGGAAGGAAAAACAACATTCTACTGAAGGGTTAGTGAGACAAAGAGCCCCAGGAAGAAAAATGGGGATCTAGTGGGGGGTAATTTGCTTATTAGCATGGTCCCTCCCCAAATTAACCTAAATGGAAGCAGAATGAGAGAAAAGAGAGAGAAACACTGATAGGGAGAGAGCAAAGACAGAAAGACAAATTGATGTGCCAGAGTTTCAAAGACCGTAAAAAAAGTTACCCAAAAAAAATTATATATATATATATATAAATATATAAAAATTAAAAAGAAAAAAAAAATCAGAAGATCCAAAGTCTTGCTTGGAAAGCAGAGAAAGCACCAGAAAAGTCCAGAAGAACAACACCAATGCCACAGAAACCCCACTTCAGCCACGGCACAGAAAGCTGGTGGTTGGGCAGGAGTTCCTGGGGAGGTTTTCTACCTTATAGGCAACACGAGCTGGGCATTTCTTCCCAAGGCCTAGAGGTGGGGACATGTGTCTCAGCATCTCATACATGTCTGTGTAACTGATGCGCCCGCTGGGACCACAGGGATGGAGGCAAAAGCACCAGGACACAGAAATCCCATCGGATTGAGGCGGGGAAAATGGGGAAGGGGTGGGGGAAAAGGCAACACAGTGGAGCAAATGAAAAGGAGGGGAGAGAGAGAAGGGAAAGCAGACAAGAAAACAGAGATCTGGTTAATCAGATTTCTCCGGGAAACAAAACCAAACTCAAGAGGTGGGGCAGGAGAAAGGAGGCTCCGCTTCCGTTGCTGTTTCGGCGCCCAACGTCTCCTCCTCCTGCAGGGGTGGCCCGTGGCCCTGGGAATGATTGATGTCCCCTGGGGAACGCTTGATGCCCCTGGGGAATGACTGATGTCCCCGGGGAATGACTGATGTCCCCCGGGGGAGAAGGGGTGGCAGGGCTGGGTTTGCCTGGCTGTTGGCAGGGTGGGGGATGAAGGTTCCCCACCACCCCCCAAACCAGTCAGGTCACCATGCCAGGGAGAGCTGGGGGGCAGAGTTATGGGACAGAGCTGGGGGAACACAGCCCAGCCTTCCTTCCAGCAAGCAGCACTTTGGGTTTGGGTGACGGGACAAGGGAGAAGTCAATCGTGCGGGGTTTGCTGAGGGACGCACTGGGACTGCTCCCACTCCCAGCTGAGGCTGGGATTCTGCAAATTCCTGCTCCAGCAAAAGCAGAGCCCAGCCCTGGCAGGAGGTGGGAAGGGAACCTGCTCCTCCCTCACTTTTGATGGGGCTTGTTTTTCAACAAGCCAACCTCAACTGGGAATTGGCAGAGGTTTGGGAAAAGTCCCTCAGAGCAGCCCATTGCTGAGGGCATCTCCCTTCAGCACACAGTGGTGGTGGTGGATGAATCCTGGCCTGAAAAACAAGGGGTGCAAAACAGCAGAAAATTCCTGCTTCACCTTTATATACCTGTTGGAACTGGGAGCAGAACTGTGCCAATCTCCTTTTGTTTTCCCAACAAGCTGCCTGCTTATACAATGTGCAAACCTCTGCTGCCTGGCATCTGAGGAGACCCAGGGATGTTATTTATTAAAGTTTAATCCCTGGAAAAGCAGGATAATGTCATCATCTCTACACCAGCAGGGAAAACCTAAGCACCCATTTAAAGCCCCCTTTCTGAGCAGGAACCTTCCCACCAGCCCAAAGCCCTGATATAGATCTCAGTTCCTATGTAAAGCTTTGATGGAGGAGGGGGAGGAGGAGGGGAGAACTCACCCAGCCCAAACCATCTATTCCTGTCCCTGGTAACTGCTGAGATAAAATCCCACCCAGCTTTCCCAGCCCAGCTGCTGAGAGACACAGATGGGAACTGGAGCCAATGCCCTCCCCTGGTTCCTTCCTGCTCCTGGGCTGGGGCGTGGGGTCTCCTCTTCCTCTGCAGAACTTCTGAGCTCTTAATCCTCAGTCAGGTGTGGGAAACACCTGGGCTGCAGTGGAGAGGAAGAGGAAGCTCTGGGCTGGCTGCTTCCAGCCTTCTGTTTCATCCTCTGTTTTCCAAGAAATTCCCTGCCTGGAACTGGGTCCCCACTGATGCCCATCCCGTGCTGATTTCTCAGCAAGGTCTGTCCCAGATCCCTCACCTGCGTTCCCAAGCACAGTGAGCTCTCCCTGTGCCATGAGCAGGAGCTCTCCCTGGGTGTCCACCACAGCTTAGAGACATCATTGAACCGCCAGGCCATCTCTGGCTGCGGCACCATGGAAAGCTCATCCCTCATCCCTCATCTCTGCCCAGATCCAATGGTTTTCCAGCTCAGGAAAGGGCAAGTTGATCACTCAGCAATGCTGCAAAGCCAAACCAAACTTGCTGCTCCCTGGAAACCTTGGGATGCCATTTCTCTGGAATATATGGAAGTGCTGGGATAATTTTCCCCAGGACTTCCCACCTGGAGCTGGCAGGATGGAAGCCGGAGGGTTCCCTGTCCCATAAAACTGCCTGTCCCCAGGCAGCTGGGGTGTGGGAGGAGACAGGGAAGGGATGCATGGAGGAAAAAGGAGGCAGTCACTCAATCATTCCTTTTTTCAGGCGAGGGATTGGTTACGTTACAGTTTCTTTTCTCTACTGGTTGCATTTGCACTTGGGGGAGGGAAGAGGGGATAAAAAGAAACAGAACCAGGACTGGAGATGCTGGAGGGATCTCTGAAATTCCAAACCTTGTAGGCCACCCTATGAGGGCACTTCTTTCCTAAGCCCAGGGGTGGAGCAATTACACGTAACAAATTGTACATATCCTTATAATGAATGCGGCAACTGGAAAGGAAACACCAGAGGTTATGACAGCAAAATCCAACAGGAATCATCTTTTCCACAGGCTAACAGGGAGGAATCAGCTTTTCCACAGAGAAACAGTGAAGAAACAGCTTTTCCATAGGCCAACAGGACAAGTTGGAAGGGCAAAACACGCTGAAAAGAAAGGTTAGTCTGGAAAGGAAGGAGCCACTTTAACACACACAGAGAACTTCCAACTGCTCACCCAACCTTATATCCTTGGATTTTCCTCTGGGAAACCTTCAGTTCTGTGTGGAAGGCTTCCCAAACATTTGGTTTCCCTTCCCACTCATGTTTTAATTCCCTGTGCCTGAGCATCAGCCTCCAGACTCTGCTGCCCAACACCCGGAGCCTGCAGGCCACAAAGAGCCTCTTCAATGGATAATTCCTGGGATTTCATTACAGCTCTTCAATGGATCATTGCCAGGATTCAAATCAGCTGCTTTAAAACCTTGGGAACCTCTCCCTGCCACTGTCACCTCCTACATAACCCCAGCAGGGCCATTCCTGGGCAATGAGGAATTTGCTGGGAGAGCAGAAAGTGTCACCTCCAGAGCCGTGCTGGGCATTGGCACTGGGAAAATCCAGCTTTCCATAGTAGAGGGAGAAATCAAACGCCTCCTGGAAGCTTTATGGTCACTCTCATTAACTCCCCACAATAATTTCAGCCAATTAAACAGCAGGATTATATTTCTCAATCTTTTTTGTACAACCAACTCATACGTGAGAAGAGCCGAACTTCAAAATTACCTCTGAAAAAAGCTGGGATGCTTTGGCCTCCCTGTATTTATTTTGGTGCACTCTGCAAAGAAGGCTGGAATGTTTTGGGAGAACTTCAGTGTTGCTGCTTTTTGGGATGTGAAGAATTAAGGTCTATTCAAAGCTTTTCCCAATCAAGTGCAAACCATGAATTTGAGAGCAGATGGAACCATGCAAGTCTTGGCTCCAGGCCTAAATGTGGGTCTAAAAAGGTTTTGGTTTAACTGAGGTACCAAATTAACACTTTCCTTACAATTTAGAAGGATTCTGGAAAATCAGGGTGTGGAAAATATGGCTGAACACTTCCCTGAGCTCTCCAAGAGTCCGTGGAAGGCTGGAAAACCAACAGATGCTTTGCATTGGGAGATCATGGCACAAAATCAGGACAAACAGGGATCCTCTCCCAGGTTCAGAGAATTCCAGAATGGTTTGGGGTGGAAGGACCTTAAAGTCCATCCCATTCCATAGGGACACCTTCCACTATCCCAGGGTGCTCCAAGCCCCTCCAGCCTGGCCTTGGACACTCCCAGGGATGGAGCAGCCACAGTTTTTCTTTAAATCTGATTTTCCTCAGCATCCCGTTATCCCAGAGCTCCCTTGGGAGCACCTGCAGCTCCTCCTGAGTGCTCTGGGGACAGCTGATGGCAGTGGGATGGCCACAGCAACATCAGCAGTATCTCCATGGGGTGGGCACTGGGAGAGGAATAAAACAGATAAACAACTCACTTTCTATGGGTTGAACAAAGAAAATCTCCTAGAAATCCAATTATTTTTCCCTGTTCATCATTAAATCCTGTTTGCCCTCCTTTCTTAATTAAGTCCCACCAAACCACCCTGTGCTCCCCATTTCTCTCAGTCCTTTTTTTTTTTTTTTTTTTTTTTTTTTTTTTGAGTTCAAGGCTTTTTGCCATCCCTAAATCCAGCTCATCCTTATACTCACATTCCCACACTCACCCCTAGGGAAGGTGGCACAGCTGGAATAACAGCTCCCAGCTGCCTTTTTTACTTCAATTTGAATGTTTTTTCCTAGGAAAGTTTCCAGGGAGATGCATTTTGTAACAAAACCAAAGGTGATTTCAGAAATAGGGGTAAAATACACATTAAGTTGTGTTTAAAATATTATGTATATAATAAAAATATAACAGTTGTGGAGCATCTTTTCACTGAGGTCTCAAGCTAAGGAAAGTGGACAAACACTGTAATTCCCTTTTCCTTGGGATAATCAAGGAAGAGACCTTGGGAGAAGTGATCAGTGAGTGACCACATTCAGCTCAAATCATGGAATAATCAAATCAGAAAATCACTTGGGTTGAAAAGGACCTCTAAGACCAGAAAGGTCTTAAATCAAAATTATTGAAAGCTCAGTTCTGGCTTAAAGTGTGAAAGGATTTCAGGCTTGTGGAGATTTTAGTTGCACTTCTGAAAATGTGATCTCAGTGGAACTAATTCACACTCAATAACTTCCCACCAGAGTGAAAAGGGAACTGGGTTAGAGAAAAAAACCCAAAAAAACCCTAGAATTAGCATCTTACTATCTGACATCTTCTGCATTAGCAGCTCTGGGAGTGGAAAGGTTTGGCCCCTGAGTGACTCAGAGTTAATAGAGCGAGAAATCTTCCTGTAAACTCGGTGCTGGTGCCTCCCCTGGGTGGAAAGTTCCCGAATAGAAACATTAAAAATCCACATTGATCCCATTTTCCCCCTTGCAGGTGTGTTCCTCCTCCCACGGATGGAGAGCCAAGGCTGTTTTTCTAAGGAGCAACCAGGCACTGCCGAGTTTTCAGCCTCATTGAGATTTTCTAGTGGGAAGAGACAGGATTGGATTGGAAAAAGGGAAAAAGAAAAGCTATTTATGCCTGCTAGATCCCCACAAAGCATTTGCTGTGTCGAAAAGCTCGTGGGGATGAAAATCTGCCTGGAGATTACAAGCTGGTAGTAAGTGTGGAGTAAATATTCAGGTTGGTAGTAGGGGTGGCTTGGAGCAGTTAAAATCCCCCACAGTTCAGAGAAATGCAGGGTTTTGGAACAAGTTTCCATTTAAAGTTAGGCTAAATCATTTGAAGTGAGATTTTAAAGCAGTTTAATTGCATCCTAGCAGGGAGTTTGAGATGTTGATTATCCAAACACTCCCTGCCTCTGTCTCTGCTGAAGGGAAACAAAAAAGAAAGGAAAGATTGGAAGAGCTGGAGGCATCACAAATCCAGAGCAGATTCATGGCACAGGAACTAGCAGGGAGGAAAAAAGGGATCCAAAATTAGCAGATTTAAATTTACAAAGAGTCTCCTATCAGGCAAATCCCCAAATAGAATATCAAGGGAATTATTGGGACCTGGGACAGAGCATCCAGAAATGAGAATAACCCCATCACCAGGGCTGTAGTGGAGCAATTCAGAAAAGCAATTATTAAATCAGTCCTGCACTAGAAGTGGTCATTTGGCAGGGCCATTCCCTCAATTTTAAAAAATTCCTTAATTTGGGGTCTGTGCTGCTGCTCCACTGCCTAAACACAGTGTGCAGGTCTCCCTGTGTCTTAGAAGAAATAAAATTTAAAAAATAAACCCCTAAAATAAACATCTCATTGTCCAGTGTGTGAAAGCCATCCCCTCCTTTCACCCCCTCATAAATCAGGAATATTTTATCAGAGAATTAAATATAATATAAGAATTAAACACTTCCAAACTTTGGCCCATTTCATTTTATCCTGATCGTTTTGCACATCTTATAACCTCAACTGCAACTCCAGAGCTAAATATTACTCAAAAGGCCAAAATTCCCACGTAGAGTTTGATGTCATTACAAGGAGGCTTCCAGGAGAAAAATGTTGTGTTTAATGAGGCAAGGCTGTTTGAAAAAATCCCATATTTTCAGGAAACCACCCTAAGGCAGAGGAACATCACATCATTCCCTCTGGGAGCGGGTGGGAGGATGGAAGCAGAGCCTGCAGGACCTGACTCAGATGCAGCCCGGGCTGTCTGCACAGCACTTGGGAAACCACCAAGGTGGATCTCAATTAAAAAACGCTGCACAAATGAGCTGTGAACCTCTTCCACACCCTCAAGTGCTGCCAACAGCCAGAGATTTGCGGATTTGCATCTCCGGATGGGATGCAGGAAGCAAAAGCTCCTTTTGGAAGTGCTAAATAGCTTTTCTCCACGGCCATTTAGGCAGGCTCGGTGGAAGTGAGGCTGTTAATCTGCTCATTTTTGGTGCCTTGCTTTCAGGGGTTGGGTGTGCGTGAAGGAAAGGCCCTTGCAGTGCCAGCAGGTTTGTTCCTCTCCAGCGCTCCGGGAATTGCAGCATTTAACAGCGGCCTTCCCTCAAATCCTGGAGTTGTTCCCGTTAAAACAGGCTCAGGTGCAGCATTACAGCTGCACTGTCCCCTCTGTAGATTAGTAGATTTAGGAACTTTTCGGAGTTTGGCTACACTGTTTTGTAATTGTTTTATGTCTTTATGAATTGATTTTGAATTGTTAGATAAGTTTATGTAGTACATGTTTTTAAATTCTTTGTGTTTATGTGTTAGTGATAATTAATTAATTGTTGTTTTGTTTGAAGAGTTACTTGTTTTATACTGTTGACGTTTGTTAGTATGTCACTTAGTGTAAGAGATGGTATGAGTGTGTTTGTTTAACTAACACTTTGGTTTAATTGAGTTAAGGTTATTTTTGATGTTGTTTGCGGTGAGAATATTGTAGCTGTAATTTTTTGAGTTTTATGTGTGAACAGTATTGTTATAATTTGGATAATATTTTTTTTTTCTTTACGTTTTTAGGTTTTTGTAATTGTTAAGTTGGGTGTTAGTAATGAAAAAGTTTTTTAATGTTGTATGGACTGTTTTTGACATTTGTAGGGATAGTCCCTTCTGTCCCACCCCGGGGTCCCCCTGTCCCACCCCGGGGTCCCAGCACGTACCAGGCTGCGGGGTCGTACTCAGCCCACACCCGGACAAACTCGTCCAGGTGGTGCGGCCCGAGGATGGAGGAGTCCCGGGTCAGGTACTCGAAATTGTCCATGATCACCGCCACGAACAGGTTCAGCATCTGCGGGGAGGGAGCGGGGATGGGGCCCGGGAGGGCAGGCAGAGGGAAAGGAGAGGGGGAAAGGGGAAAGGAAGGGAAAGGAGAAGGGGAGAGGGGAACAAAGAAGGGAAGGGAGAACGGAGAAGGGAAAGGAGAAGGGAGAAAATGGGAAAGGAGAAGAGAGTGGAGAACAGAGAAGGGAAGGGAGAAAGGGAGAAGGGAAAGGCAAAATGGGGAAGAGAGGAAAAGGGAAAGGGAGAGGGGAGTAGAGAAGGGAAGGGAGAAAAAGGGAAAGGAGAAAGGAAGGGAAAGGAGAAGAGAGAGGAGAACAGAGAAGGGAAGAGAGAAAGGAAGGGGGAAGAAAGGAAAAGGGAAAGAAGGGAGAGGGAAGCAGAGAAGGGAAGGGAGAAAGCAGAAGGGGAAGGCAGAAGGAGGGAAAGGAGAAAGGAAGGGAAAGGAGAAGAGAGAGGGGAAGAGAGAAGGGAAGGGAGAAGGGAGAATGAAGGGAAAGAAGGGGGAAGGGAGAAAAAGGGAAAGGGGGAAGGAAAGGAAAATGGGAAGGGAAGAAGAAGGGAAGGTAAAGAGGAAGGGGAATTAAAATTAAAACCTGGAAGGGAAGCATGCATGATTCCCATAACTGGATGTTTCTACAAGGAGCAGCCTCAGCCCAGGGAGAAACTCTTGGAACAGAGCCCTGGATCCCTGGGAATGCCACTGCTGCTTCCTCCTCTCCTGCCCATTTTTCCACGTCCCCATCACTGGTGCTGCCTCCAGCATGGTCCAGCCCGGATCCCAGCTGGATCAGCCCTTTCCCTTCCTTCTCCCCTCCAGCACAGCCCACACAGGGGCTGCAGCCACTGCTCCTCCAGCCAGGAGATGGGAACTCATCCAGCACGTCCAGATCAAGGCACATCAACACCAGAACAGCTAGAGGAAATCCCATTCTCCAGCCTAAAGGTGCTATTTTAGAGTCATAACAATTCCAGCCTCCCAAGGTCCCCAGAAAGGTGAGGGGCAGGACACACAAAAGGCTCCTGTCCCTAACAGCCACCAACAAGAGCCTGGAAACGCCTCTGGCACATGAAATTCTCCTGTTATTAAAGAACAGGAAAAGTCACGAGGATTTCCTTGGGAAAAGATCAATGTGCAGACTGGAGAGCAGGAGGACAGCAGGGAATGGATGCTGGATAAAGCCCCAGGATCTCAAACTTTCAATTTCTGTTTTTTTAATATACATTTCAATTTCTATTTTTCTCCCTCCTGTATATTCTTAACTTTCATTTGATATTTCTCAACCTAAATTTCAATTTATATTTTTCTCCAGCAAACGACAGGAGGAAAATTGTGTCAAGCTGCACATCCACAAAGAGCCAGAAACACCATTTAAACCCAAATATACAATCCAAACCCCCTCAATCTATGGGGTGATGTTGAACAAGCCATAAAAATGTGCCCTCCTGGCAAGGCTGGGGCTCTGCAAAGCTTTAATTGCTCATGAGGAAGCAATGAAGTGCTGAATATATTTTAAAATATCAGTTACAGCCCTGTCCTGTAGCAGTTCAGCTGCTTGGCTTTGCCTGGTTTTGGGTTTTAGCTCCTTCAAGGGCTCTCCCCTCTCCTGGTCCCATTTCCCAGGATTTTCTGGGAGTGCTGACTCAGGGACAAAGCTCACACAGAGCTGGATTTGCACAGAGCTGCTCCAGCCTCCAATTCTGCTCTCACATCTTGAGTGGGACAACTGACAAACCCAGGGAGGGGACTCTGGGGAGGAGCTGTTACTTGTACTTGTTTTATTTCTTTTGGGGGTTTTTGGTGGGTTTTGTGGGGGTTTTGGTTGGTTTTGTGATTTGGTTTGGTTTGGGTTTTTTGCTGTTGTTTTGTTGTTTTGGTTTTTTTTTGTGTTTTTTTTTTTTTATTTTTTTTTTTTTTTTTAAATAAGCTTCAATAACAATAATGCACATGAAAATAACAATGAGAATGGCTGATGTTGGGTTAGAGATTTATGTGAGGGAAAAATTTGGGTTTAAAGCCCAGAATGCTGAAGGAAGCATTAACTTTGGATAAGCTTTCAGGCTGCAGGTTTTTTAATACACGCATGAGAAATAATCCCTGGGTGGCCAAAGGAACAACAGCAGCCACACAAAGGGTCTCAGCAGGGGGACACTGAAGTTGGTGTGTCCATATCCAGCTCCAAGCTGCCACGTGGAGCTCCTTTTCCTGCTGGAGGGGTCCTGGGGACAGCAGGGATTGGCTGCACAGAGCATCAAACGTGGGATTGTTCAGCAAAGCCCTGGAACTGAGCGAAGGCTCCTGCGCTGCTTTTGGAACGTCACAGAGCTCTCAGCTCCTCCTGCCCGAGCTTTAACTGGCTCCCTGCCCCTGCTTTTCCACTGCTCTGTCCCAGCAGGGCTGGGAAGTGACCCAAGGAGCAGGGAGGTGTTTATGAATGCTCAGGAAGGCACTGGCACTGATCCCTTGGGATTTGAGCTTTTCTATTTTCCATCTATTTGTAACCCTGCAGTTCTTTAGTGTAGAACTCTGAACTCCACACACAGTGGGAGCTGCTGCTTTCCCAGTTTGGGCAGACACAACAATTCCTCTCCAGGCCTGGCAATCAAGGACACCTCACTGCCTCAGGCCCCCAGAGATGGAAACAAAAGTGACTTGGGGGGAGCAAACCTGGACTAAATGACTTCATTAGCTGAAGCTGGAATTGGCAGATGAACCCCCAATATGCAAATGGACCAAACTTATAAAAGTGTGAAACCCGTGACCCATTGTCCATTTTGGGTGTAGCCCCTGGGGGGCTTTGTCTGCCCAAAATGTACCTGAAGGGCCTTCAATAAATATTCCTGCTTTTTATTCCCTTAATTTTGCCTGGCCTCTGTTTTTAGGTAGCCCCAAAAAGGCATTGACACCTCATAAAGCTCAGCCCCACAATGACCACAGGTACAAACCAAGCTCAGCAGCTCTCAGTGCTTTCATGTCTAAAGCTTTTCTGGTAGAAAAAAAAAAAGTGATTTTTGCATTTGTTTGGCAAACAAATGATGATCCTTGTGGGTCACTTCCATCTCAGCAGATCCTGGGGTTCTGTGAAATGAGTGTGATGCTGCTGAACTTGGGCATTGTCCCCCTGCCCTCCCCACTGCCCTTCTTCAAAGGGATGGTATAAATCAAGACAAACCCGATTAATGCTTAATTCCAAGTGTTAGACCCCCTCCTCCCTGTGAGAAGAAAGATAAACCCTTTCCCTTTAATGACTAAATGATCTCTGTGGGGATTTTATCAGCAGGATGATAAATGGGGTTAGCAAAGCTGGCTTGGCAGTGTCTAAATTATAATTAGGGATGAGGGGGAGGCACAGGGGTGGGGAGGGAAGGGTTTGGGGGATCCACACCAGCACCCCCCCCCTTTAGGAGGGTCAGGACTGACTTACCAGGAAGGAGCAGAGGAAAATGAAGGACACGAAGTAGAAATAGGCAAAATCACTGCCACATTCCTTTTTGGTGAGGCCAGAGAGGGGGTCACAGGCTCTGTTGCTCAAGCAGGACAACATGATCTCGTGCCAGGCTTCCCCTGTAGCGCTCCTGCAACACCAGAGCAGAGGCTGAGTTTATCCACCCTTCCTCATGACAGCCACCCTGCAATAATACTGCACCCAATTAACCAAATTAATGAGGTGGAAGGTTGTGCCCAGGAGCAGAGACTGTATTTATACTGGGAGTTGGAACTACTCTTGAAAAAGAAAGGAGAAAGAACATTTCCCTCTGTTACAGGGGGTAAGAAAAACCAGACAGGCTCAGGTAGGCTAAAAGCTTTATTGCTTCTGTGGAGAATAAAACCTGAATTATTTAAACAGTACAAATCTGAGTAAACACAGTTTAGATTGTTGCCTTTTGAACCTAGTGCTGGCTCTAAAGGCAGTGCAGAGGATGGGAAATGAAACCAGGCTTCTCCACTGGAGTCTCTTATCTCCTTTATCTGGCAGATAAATTCCAGCATGGGCTGGTTGGACTTGGGTCTCTTTTTTATCACAGTCTCCTGGGAGTTCTTCACCAATTCCCTTCTCCCTCTCTAACTTCTGCTATTGAGAGAAAAGAGCCAAAAAGAAAAACTTTGGAGTCCAAAGAGAGTTTGTCCTCAAAACAAAGCAGTCCCTGTGAAGTGCACCCTTGGTTTGGAAGTCAGGGATTCTCCACATGTACCTACTCTGAATTCCTGCTTCCCTCAATGTTCATTTGCCTTGTATTCCCACAGCCAGCACACAAACTTTGGGAAAACTCAGTGCTCCATCTAACCTGGAATAACTTCCAGGCTATTCTGACTGACAGCAGATTCCCCCACTGGTGCCTGGGTGCTAGAGAGCCATTCCCTTTGTGGGGAATTGTGCAGAAACCAACTCCCATCCCAGTCCTGCTGCCTCTGCTCCTCACTCCCTCTGCTGTGGGGCTGGTAAGGGACCATGAGGCTGAATAATGACCCAGTTTTATTAAAATTCAGAGTTCTGAGCCCAGTGATTATTCTGAGCTGGAGAGGGTTAATTCCATTTCTGTGTGGCTTCACAGAAACGCCCAGGCAAGGCATCCCCAGCACCACAGAATCCTTGGAGCTGAGCCTTGGCAGGGCTGGAAGGGACTGGTGCTCACTGGGGGTCTCCACAGCTGGATGAGGAACATCTCCCCCAAACTGCCCCGAGCTGGAGCAGGGCCTGTTTTGTCAGGTATTAAAATGAAAATCTCTTATTTGATTGGTTTTTCACTTGACAATGCTTCATTTCCAGGCAGGATGAACCCAGAGGGAAAAACTTGAATTCTGAAGCAGAGGTAGGGTTGGTGTGGGAGCTGTTGACTTCTGGTTATGCAAAAATTGCCAATTAAAGCAATTCTCACTAAAAAAAAAAAAAAAATTAACCAAGTTTCAGGACAGGAAACCCGTCAATCAGTTAAACCAGTGGGGTTCTGCTCTATATTCAGCTTCTGCCTGAGTTGCCATGGGGGGTCACAGCTCTAGGTGACACTTTGTGGAGGGGTTGAATCTGATCTGCCGAGGAGGAGGAAGCAGGAATGGATTATTTACACAAATACCTATTTTAAAAGGATGTCCAAGTCTGAGCAGCTCAACTGGCACCTGCACAAAGATGGTTTTGCTGTTCACACTCAAAGCAGAAGATGTTTTATCCTCTCCTTACCTGAACAGGAGCATCAGGGCTTGGAGGAAGGTGCGGAAGTTGTTGTGCCGATTAATGGAGGTTTCATCATCTAAGGCAATGTTCCCAAATACCTGCCAGGGAAAACAGAAGGGATTCAGCCAGGCACATCAAATGGAGTTGGAAAATAAGGCAGGGAAAGGATTTGTCCTCGTTTAAAGGCTCTCAAAAGCTGGAATAATTTCTGTGCTGAAAAGGGAGATAAAAACGTGTTGTGGAGATCAAACACAAGATTCATGTGCTTTGCATTCACAAAGGTCCTTTCCAGCAGTTCAGCTCCATCCCAGGCCAAGAAAAGTTTATTTCTTCTCAGGGAGGTGCAGTGCCTGGGCTGCTCCCTCCTCTCAGCCTCTTGATGTGTCCATAGCCAGGGGAAGGCTCTTTTCCCATGGGATTCACGGATGTCCAGTGCTGAAATGTGATCCAGGCTCATGCCCACAGCTGGCTTGTCCAGCTCACTGGGGACACTTCAACATGAAAGTTGACAATTAAAGTAGGAAAAGAGGCCTTTTTTTCATTTCTAATTTACCTGGCATCAGACAAGAAGAGTTTTTGCCTCATCCCAAATCAGTGCTGCTCCTGCTGTGGATGCAACAACCATCTGCACCCTGAACAAACCCAGGCTGCTTATGGCCAGAATGAAAGAATTAAATATTTTACCTGCATGCCAATAATGGCATAGATGAAGAAGAGCATTGCAATGAGGAGACACACATAAGGCAAGGCCTGTGGGCAAGGAAAAAGTGGGATTAATGACAGCAAATGCAAACATTGAACTCCCTGGCTGGACTGAGTTTTGTGCCATTTGTCCTTCAGGTGTAGGAACTGGGAAGAGGATATGAAGAATTCTGGCAGTCCTCAGGAGACAACCCCCTGGAGGCAGGTATTCATCGATCACACAACAGGCAAGGGCTCTCTCTGTATCCTTGGGAGCAGCAAGCAGGGAAAACACACAAAACACTGGAGCTACCAGCAGGCACTGGCACTTTGTGTGCATAATTAACATTAATTGTTAATGACCTTGCTGTAAATTCAGTCTGAGAAAAAAAAAAAAAAAAAAGAAAAAAAAGAAAAAAAAGAAAAAAAAAAAAAATAAATAAAAAAATATCTCCATCCCAGAAATGAATTCCTGCTCTGAAACAGGCCCAGTTTGGGATCCCAGGAGGACAAAAAGATTCTGAGTTTTAGCAAGAAATCAGTGAAGGCTGCAGTGTAATTATGTCACTCATACTGAGAGTGACAGCTATTTTCCACTTGGGCTAAATGAATGGGTAATTAATGCCTCTTAATTAGTAATAGCTCAAAAACGGAGAAGTCTTGCCCTTGGGCCAGCCCCTGTGGTGCCTGGGGCAGGAGTTCTGCAGGCCAAGGGAGCCCAGAAGGAATTGCAGAATCATGAAATATCCTGAGTTGGAAAAGACACCCAAGGATCACCCAGTGCCACCCCTGTCCCTGCCCAGACCCCCCACCAACCCCACCCTGGGCATCCCTGGCAGCGCTGGCCAAACGCTCCTGGAGCTCTGGCAGCCTCGGGGCCGTGCCCATTCCCTGGGGAGCCTGGGCAGTGCCAGCACCCTCTGGGGGAAGAACCTTTCCTGCTCTCCAGCCTGAGCTGCCCTGGCCCAGCCCCAGCCGTTCCCTGGCTCCTGTCCCTGTCCCAGAGCAGAGATGGGAGCTGCCCCTCGGGAGGAGCTGCAGCCCCCGGGGAGCTCTGCCCTCAGCCTGCTCCAGCTGAGCAATCCCAGTGCCCTCAGCTGCTCCTCACGGGCCCCTCCAGACCCTTCCCCATCCCTGTGCCCCTCCTTTGGACACTCTCTCACAGCTTTTTCTTACAGAGGTGCCCAAAACTCCCCCAGGACTGGAGGTGAGGCTGCCCCAGCCCAGAGCAGAGCGGGACAATCCCATCCTTGGCCCGGCTGCCATCGCTGGGCCTGAGGCACCCCTGGGACAAAACCTGGAGGAAACCTGGGGAAAAGGGACTGATGGACTGATGGCCACCTCTGCACGAGGGACACGGCCTGAGAGCTCCGAGCTGGGGGGACAGACAGACAAACAGCTCCTCATGAAGCCCAGGGATGTCCTGGCTCCGCCTCAGGCCACACTCTGGGCCCTGAAGGGTCGGGATGGTGCTGGGAAAGGCTGAGCCCCTTCTCCCGAGATCCACAGATAAAATAATTGTTCTCCTGACTGGGAACACCCCACACCTGCAGACCCCACAGAGGGGCTGGGGCTCTGCTCCCACAGCTCCCAGCCCACGAATGCTGTGTGTCAGAGCCCAGTATCACTGCCACAAATCCCGGCTCCACATTCTGTGTTCTCCTCCCGGCACTGCAGAACCTGAGCAAGCCCCAGGACCAGAGTTAAAGCATCAAAGAATGAAAAATGGGCTGCAAACCAGCTGAGAGCTGTAAAAATAACCAGCTTTGGGGCATGTGGGCTTTTGTTTAGATCTAGAAAACACCTAATTCAATGTGCTGAGGATTGGCGGGAGAAAGGGCAGAGGTAAAGGAAACCAAGCAAAGCAACTGCCTCAACTTCACAACAAAACCCCAACAAAACCTTGTTATTTTAGTCCTCCACATCATCAAACCCAGGCCCGTGGCTCTACAGCTTCTCAGTTTGTGTTACCAAAGCTCAAGGGGCTGGTTTCACCTCTGCCAGATCCCGCCACGCTCAAATCCAGGGGCAGGGATTTAACCTTGCACTCACTGCAGGTGAAGAACAAGGCACTCATCAGTCAGGCCATTGCTTCTTTGTGCAAATTCCTGAGCGTCCAGACTTTGCCAGAGGGAGTTTGGGGTAGTTTCAAGGACAACCTGAGTGTTGAGCACTTGCTGGAGTCTGCATGAGCAAGCAGCCCTTCAGCCTCCTCCTCCAAAATGCAGCATTCAGGGGATGGTCACTGCTAACCTGTTCTCTTTTCTGTAGAAAATTAATATTCCTGGGGCTGGGCAGTGCTCACCAGCTCATTTTTAGCAGAATTAATATTCCTAGGAATGGTCAGTGCGAACCAGTTCACTTTCAGCAGAATTAATATCCCTTGTTATGCTAACCAGATGAATAAATAATTAATATTCTTGGTGCTAACCAGTTGGATTTTCTGCAGAATTAATATTCCTGTGGCTGGGCAGTGCTCACCAATCCTCTTTTCTGAAGAATTCCTGAATTCTCAATTCCTGTAATCGCTCTGTAGAGGTGCAGAGGGGCCATTCCAAGACAAGGGAAGCTCTTGGATCCTCACTGGAAGATACTCCATGTGCACCAAGCACGACCCTCTCCCCAAATCTCTCCCCACGTTGCCAAAGCTCACCTTGAAGGACTGCACGAATGTCCAGAGCAGGATGCGGATGGTGTAGCCCTGGCGGAGGAGCTTGATGAGCCTGGCTGCCCTGAAGAGCCGCAGGAAGCTGAGGTTGATGAAGTTGTCCTGTGGAAAGTAAAGGTTTTGTGTCCTTCAGAAACGACCGCGATCCGAAACCACAGCCCGCAAAAAAGAAATTAAAATTACCAGCTTCACGATCTAAGCAGCAAATCGGCCACCAGAAAACCTTCCAAAAGAAACATTCGTCAGTGCAGATCACTCCACATGCAGCAAGAATGAGAAAACCCCTCTCCACAAGAGCCCTCCCCTCTGCTACTGGGTCAATGAGAGAAAAGGAAAAGGCCCTGTCACGCTGTCCTTGGAGGGCTGATTTGCTTAGAGCAAGACAGATTTTCTCCCCCTCAAGACTCAGGGAGAGGGGGATGGTGCCGGATTTTCATTTTAAGAAGGAATGAGGTTGGTTGAAAGTCTTGGTCAGCTCAGTTTCGACAGGGAATTGAACTTAAGCCAAGACACTCGCAAGGGACAAAGAAAGGCATTGTCCAGTGAAGATTCAAACATCCTTGGAAGAATGAGGATGTTTTCCAACCTGGAGGTTTTCAGCGTTTGTGCAGCGTGTAACTGGGCAGGTTTGCCAAGGAGAAACGGCACCAGAAGATTGTTTGGAAGATGGATCAAGGGCAGCGAGTCATTTGGGGAGGTTGAGCTTTCACCAGCAGGAAGATGCCTTAGGAACCTGCTGGTTTTCCAAATTCTCATTAAGTGTGTCTGCACAAGTGGATCAAAGAACTGCTGGAGGCAGGTTCTGATTTCCGTTTGTTTTCTAGGATTTTCCCCACCCCTCACCCCTTTTTTTTTTGTTCTTCGGGGAAAAGAGGATTCTTGCCCCATGAGCTAATCTAGAGAGGGTTCTTTCCAAAACAAAACATGCAAAAGCCAGATCCCTCTTGCCCTCCTATTTTAAGGAGATGAAAAAAATATTCCCCCTTTCCATAATTCACTTTTTTGTGGATCTCTGATCACAGCCACTTATTTGACTGCATGAGCTAAAGAGAGAAAACATTCCACTTTGAACTATTGAGCAGTGAAGCAGCAAATGTAATCATAAGGAGCTCTGCTTGGTAAAGATGAGCAAAAATTGTATTTCCCTTGGATTATTGTTTTACCAGAAGTCACTTTGAACTGACCCACATTTCTTGCTCATTTGGCTACAGAGCTCATGCTGAAATTGGGGGGCTTGTTGGATCTATGGATTCTTTCAATGCCAGCTCAGTTTTGGGGCCATTAGCATTGCATTCCACCAATCCCATCAAAGAGTTCCAGAACTCAGTCTCAGGCATGCACTCGGTTTCTCTCAGGTTAAAAACACAAGCAGCTCAGAGTTAGGCACAGACCAAAAATCAGACTCGATCTTCAAATAAAGAGAAAAGAGAAAAGCACAGGAATGTTCAATGAAGGAGCAGACAACACTGAGCTCATTCAAGCCAGCAACAGAAGCCACCTCTGGCAGGCAAAGCACGAGCGAGGATTCCCCTGGGTTGGGCAGTAGAACAGGCACTGAAAATGTCCAGTTTGTCTCAGCATCAGCTCCAGGTTTGTTTGCACAGCGCTTACCTTCCCTTCACAACAGTCCAGCTGCACTCACCTGAGCAGGGCAGGGCTGGGGAAGGGGCCCTGGGGCAGAGCTGGAACCCAGCTGGGTAATGGGGACCGTCACTAATGGGGTCCATCACTAATGGGGTTCTTCTTCCCACTGCAAGCCAGTCCCAGGGCAGGGCAGAGGTTTAACCATGAGCCCTTTTAATCAGGAAAATCTCCCCACCAGTGGGAACTGGATCAACCCTCACGTGTAATGCTGGCAGCACTTAGGCCTGAAAGTCTGATTTGAACTTCAGAGCAATGCTCAAGCCAGATCTTTCCTGTGCACAGTCCCGAGGCTCCAAGGAGGAGCAGGGGCACAGGATCCATCTCTGTGGGATCCTGTGGGATCTCCCTCTTCCCACATAACTGCAGCCCAGCAGCAGGAACCTTGTCCTGCTCAGGCTTTGTTAAAACCTCATCATTACAGCTGATGTTTAACACCTGCTTTGGGCTGGGCTCCCTGCAAGCTGAGCTACCCCAGCACTACCCATGGAAAAGGGATTTAAATGGGAAAAGGGTTCAAGACTGTGCAGTTATGTCTGTGACCCCTCATTCCCTGGGATTTAGATGAACAAATAGTCCATAGATTTTTTTTTTTTCCCCCACATTCCCTATTTAACTCTGGCATTGCCACTTCCTAAAGAGCAGTGAAAGCCTCGGCTCCATGTGGAATCACTCCCAACCCAGGAAAATCCCCCACCAGCAACACCCTGGCACCGTTGGAAGGACTGTTCTCAGCACTGCCCGGAGAGAGGCAATTCCCCACACTGGTGGTGGCTGCAAGGGCTCCACGTGTGTGGCACCCTCAGCACCCCACAGACAAAACCCATCCTCCCACACCTCAACTCTCCAGGCAGGAATTGGGATGGCATGCAGCCAAAGGGGAAACTCCACACTGCTCTGTTTCTCGGGTAAAACAGTTTTTGGCATCAATTCTCCTCCCACTGAGCCACCTCTGTGCCATGCACAGATCTGATATCTGGGTTATCAAAGTCATCCTTTCCAGGTTTTTTTGGTTTTTTGCTTTCCTGCTGCACAGATGCTCATGGTGCTCACAACAGGCACCACAGCTTTAGGATTTATCATCCATCTGAGGAATCACAAATTATGTTTGGAAAATCATTTTCCCCTGGCCTGTCACTATTTTCCTGACAAAGGAAGGGCTGGTACCGAAGGGAGCCTGGGGGTCTGGGCATGGCCAGGCACTGCCACCACCTCCCACAACAGGAGATGGGAGATGCATCCCTGAAGAAAACTGGGAAGAGTGGGGAAACAATAGAGGAGAATAAACACCACTGATAAAGAGCTGCCCTTGGAGGCTGTCCCACCATAGGAGACTGCTCTGATACCATTTTTAAGGTTGTTTTGATAGAATCCCAGAATGTTTTGAGTTGGAAGAAACCTTAAAGCCCATCCAGTGCCACCCCTGCCATGGCAGGGACACCTCCCACTGTCCCAGGCTGCTCCCAGCCCTGTCCAGCCTGGCCTTGGGCACTGCCAGGGATCCAGGGGCAGCCACAGCTGCTCTGGGCACCCTGTGCCAGGGCCTGCCCACCCTCACAGGGAACAATTCCTGATTCCCAATATCCCATCCATCCCTGCCCTCTGGCAGTGGGAGCCATTCCCTCTGTCCCTCCATGCCTTGTCCCCAGTCCCTCTCCAGCTCTCCTGGAGCCCCTTTAGGCTCTGAGCTCTCCCTGGAGCTTCTCCTCTCCAGGTGAGCACCCCCAGCTCTCCCAGTCTGGCTCCTTGGAGCAGCTCCATGGCCTCCTCTGGACTCCAGGATCTCCATGCCCTGCTTCTTCTGGGGGCTCCAGAGTTTTCCACACTGAAAAGCAGGGAAGCCATGAAGAGCAGGGCACAGGCACTGCCTGGGTCTGTTCCCCAGTGCCTTCAGCAGCTGAGAGATTTCCTGCCCAGCACAGGAGCTGCTCCCTCTGTCCACAGGGATGCAGAAGGAGCTGCAGGAATCTGACCAAGCCAAGAATGGCATCACTCAGGCAGCTTTATGACTTCTCTTCAACTGGCATCAACAAGAATCACCTTATTAATGAATTAATTAAGGAATTACTGATAAGAAAATGGCTGAGTTCCCATTTATATGTCCATGGTATTGCCAGCACTGAAGTTTTCCTGAATCTTGCACAGGGTCTTGGCTTCATCTGCATTTTGGGGAGTCCACTGCTGATTTTAAGAGGCTGAAGATTTTTGCCACCCTCGTCTGTGTCCCGAGGGCTCTGCCTTTGGAGGGACTTCCTATCAGTCCTTCCATTCTGAGTCAGGAATGGTGGAAAAATTTTGTGTGTGATGCCCAAAACTCTCCTCATTCCCTACTTGACAGAAGCACAGAATATCCTGAGCTGGAGGGACCCCAAGGATGACCCAGCCCAGCCCCTGTCCCTGCCCAGACCCCCCACCAACCCCACCCTGGGCATCCCTGGCAGCGCTGGCCAAACGCTCCTGGAGCTCTGGCAGCCTCGGGGCCGTGCCCATTCCCTGGGGAGCCTGGGCAGTGCCAGCACCCTCTGGGGGAAGAACCTTTCCTGCTCTCCAGCCTGAGCTGCCCTGGCCCAGCCCCAGCCGTTCCCTGGCTCCTGTCCCTGTCCCAGAGCAGAGATGGGAGCTGCCCCTCGGGAGGAGCTGCAGCCCCCGGGGAGCTCTGCCCTCGGCTCCTCCTCTCCAGGATCCCTCTCAGCTTTGCAGCTCCTGCTGTGGCACTGCAGCAGCTCCAGAGGACAACGTGGTGCTCCAAAGACCTCACCTGGTTTCCGAGTGGTTGAAGGAGCCTGGACCTGTCTCTAGGGAATAACGACCCCAATGCTAACAAAGTGCACGATGAGCTTTTCAATCTTTAACCTGTAACAGGGACAGCAGCCAAAATTTAGCAAATTGATTTTTCCCCAATATATTTTTATGTTCACAGCTAATGCCAGAGCCCTTTTCTGTGCTGCCTGGGCCAGGTGTGCAGCAGACAAAGTCTCCAAATTTATCCTGACGGCTCCCACGCATCTGGAAGGGATCCAGCACCATGGAGGATTCCCTTCTTGGCTTGCACTGGGCAAGCTTTGAACTTACACATTGTCTTTTTCTCTGCTGCATGCCAGCAGAAAATTCCCCCCAGGACCTTTCATGAACATCCATGGAGCTTCTGTGCAGCCTGGAAATAAAAATTCACCCTGATTTCTTTCTTAATAGCAACTGTGCAATAGGTAAGGTGGATGTTCACTGATCCAAGAGCTGGTGTCAGGTGGCTGAGCAAGGATTTTTGAGAAACTTTTGGTCTTGTTTGTGTTATCAATCAAATCCAAGATAATTAAGAATGGAAATATATATAGATATATATTTCTGATTGCATTTTCCTTTATGTATTCTCTTTTGTTTCATTGGTGATTTTTAAAGATAAAGGTAAATATTTCTGAAGGCATTTTTGGAATAAATTTGCACTTTGGCACTGAATTTCCAGTGGGATCTGGTTCCTGGTACTTTTCAGCTCTGGTCATAACATGATTTATTCATTTTACTTGGGGTTTGGGTTTGCATCCAGTGACTCTGTGTTCACTGTGGTGGCAAAATGGGTTCTTCTTTGGGTTGGTGTCACAGAGAATTTTCAAATTTAAGATCCTTCTTTCCCATCATTTTTGATTTGAGGGACGCAAATCTGCCACCACCCCAATAATATTTCTGCCTTTCAATACACAGGTTAAAGCACCTGTAAGGCTCTCAGGTGCCTCCTTCAGCAGAAAGCTCCATCCTCTCATCTGAAAAGAAGCCAAACCCACGTAGAGAGAGCTGAATTTGGTACCACCACCTCCAAACCCCAGCGTTTCCAGGTGCAGAACATCCTTCCCTCGCCCTCTCCTCCCGTTTCCCACGGAAATAAAGCAAGTGGCAGTGTCCCCTTTGGCACAGGGGGTGGCACAGGGAGCAGGGACGGGCTATTGGCAACTGCTCAGGTCACCAATGAGCCCAGGGAGGGAGGTGCAGGGCAGAAGCCACTTTGGGGCACACTGCAGTGAGGCTTTTCCACCAGTGCAATCAGAACTCTCATAAAAAAAAAACAAAAAACCAAAAAACCAAAAAACTTATTAAATCAAAGAAAAACGAGAGAAAATCAAAGCAGAGAATTTAAAGAATTGTTTAAATTCAATGAAACCAACCGTGTCCTATATGTGATGTTGTCATGGATGGATATTTGCAAGGTTATTTACAAAGTTTTATATTTTTTTTTGAGCGGCAGGTGCACAACATACAGACGGAGACATGGTTTTCGCATTGTATGTTGATTGGATGGCGTGATTCAGCAGGTAGATAAGGAAAATAAGGAACAAAAACAGGAAACAAAAGAGAAAATGAGTAATCAGGACAAGCAAAAAGGAAACTCTGAAAAATTTCACTGGAAGAAAACCGTTGGGCTACCAGGGGAGGTGTTATTTTATGGGAACTCCAGAAATAAAAAATGCTTCAAACTAAAACAGATTCGGAGATCCTTGAGGTAACACAGACAGTGCAGTTGTTATTTGCATTTCAGTCTGTAATGCAAATTTGGAGACAATTCACAAACACTTCTCAGGATGGCTTTTTATATTTCCAGGCATAGAAATAGATGTCAGTTTGCTAAACACCCACTCAGCCTCCCAGGGCTGACTGTGTCCACAAGGACACCTTTTCCTTAATCCCACCTCTTTCCCTCAGTTATTGAGGGTAAAAAAACTGACATTCATGCTTTTGCCTGAGGAAATAAAAAAATTGATATTCCACTATAATCACAAAGTAAATTACATGTGACATGACCAGGAAAATTAAAACAAAGCAATTAATCCACACATTTCTTTTCCTTTTGTCTTTACTTCTCAGAGGGTTAAAGGTACCAAACAAGGCTGGGGGAAGCCAAGTCTCTCAAGGTGAGGCCACCCAGGATTATTTACCTTTGGAGAACACCTCTAGCTGGAAAACATGGAGGAAAACGGTGCTGTGGCAACTATTTGTGAGCTGAGCTCAGTGTCACACCTAGAAAACATCTCCACGGGGACCTGGAGGGTGGTGGGCCAGGGACAGCTGCAGGCTGGCAGTCAAGGTCACCTGGTGGCTGTCACCTGGACTTCCCAGCTGAGGAAACTCTGTGAGAATGGCTGCCAGGAGGGTTGGAGGGACTGAAGGGGCTGCCCCAAACTCTGCCCAGCTGAGGAGGGGAGGCTGGAGCTGAGGAAGGCACATGGAGAAAGGGCCATTCCCTGCGGGACACAGCTGTGGGACTGGTGATCCAAGAGCTGTTCTCCTCTCTGCTTATTCCCTGCTCCAGGAGAGTGCCCTGAGGAAGGTGAGCTGGGGTTGGTTCAGCAGCAGCTGAGTGGGTTTTATTTCCTTTATTTCCTGCTCTGCCCTACCTGGAATTGCAAAGGGAAAGAGGCTGGGCAGAAGCCACACCCGGGCTGTGCTTTGTGAATGAGGCACCTCCTGCTCCTCACCTCCATCCCTGCACGTTCACATCTCTGCTTCAGCTCTTTCAGCCCTTTTTTCCTACATTTTTCTAAACTTGGTTCTATTTTGGAACTATTGGTTCAAAATTGGATCAAACTGGTTCTGTTGGTTCATTTTTCTACGTTGGTTCTCAATACCACAAGTATTTAAATCAGGTGAAATTGCAGTTTAACAAACTATCCCAAAGCTGGCCACATGGGGCAGGAACAGAGGGCTGCATCCTTCTGCTGCTTTTCCATCCTCAGGACTGGAAGGGGAGAATCATAAAATCATGGAATGGCTTGGGTTGGAACGGACCTTAAAGCCCATCTCCTTCCCCCACCCTGCCATGGGCAGGGACCTTCCACAGTCCCAGGTTGCTCCAAGCCCTGTCCAACCTGGCTTTGAGGGCAGGGAGGTTTCAGTGGCAGTGGAGAGCCTGGTACAAGACCACATCCACCACATCCCACTGGCTGAAGTGGAATGAATTCCATGAGGGGCATCCCTCATGGCCAGCTGCCATCACCAATCCTGTTACCAATCCCGTTATCAATCCTATTATCAATCCCATTATCAATCCTGTTATCAATTCTGTTATCAGTGTGATCTTCAGGGCACCACTGCCAACACTCGGTGCCAGAACAAAGCAGGGGTGTTCAGGCCTGGCCATCACTGTCCCCTGCAAGCAAACTGAGCTGCTCAGGGCACTGTGCAGATCCCTCTGATCCCTGTCCACTGTCCCTGTGGGAGGCTGGCATGGATGTGTGTGCCTTAAGGAAGCGTGTGCTGGTGGCTGTCCTGTGGGGATGGAGTGCTGCTGGAGAGATCAGGCAGGAGCTGCATCAAAGAAGTGTTGAAAACCAAGTTTAGAAAGAAAAGTGGCAGGGGATAACCCCTGGGCAATCTCTGTCTGAAGGGAAAAGCAGAGAAGGAGATCTGGTGGCTACACAGAAATCAGGGAGTTGTTCAAGTTGGAAAAGATCTCCGAAATCATCGAGTCCAACCATTCCCCCAGCACTGCCAAGGCCACCATTAAACACCGTCCCCAGGTGCCACATCCACACAGCTTTCAAATCCCTCCAGGGATGGGGATTCCAGTGCCTGACCATCCCTTCCATGAAGCAATTATTCCTAATATCCACCCTAAACTTCCTCTGGAGCTACCTGAGGCTGTTTCCCTTTGCCTTGCTGCTTCTTACTTGGGAGAAGAGATTAACCCCTCGAGGGTGCTGCAGAAGGGAGAGAATTTAGAGAGAGCAGAGACACAAAGGACCAAGAGCTCAGGGCTGGAGTGGTCCTGGGGATATCTGGCTATTTTATGAGAGATGTTTGTGATCAGCTCCATGTTGGACACTGCCAGGGGAATATGGAGGAAGGTGACCTCCTTTAGAAAATTCTCTCTAAAGTCTGAATGGATCCAGTTGCTCATAAACCAAAAAACCTCTTCTTTTTCACCTGGGAGGAGAAGGGAAAGGCACATGGGTCCCTGGGGGCTTAGCCCTGTTGGAGTTTTAGGGGTAATTTCCACAGCTCTGCAAAGGTTTTGATGCTGGAAATGTCTCAGAGCCCAGCCTGATCCAATGCCCAGGCTGGGCCATCCTGTGGGAGCTGGAGGGAGAGGCAACGTCCCATTATCTGAGCAGGGAAGGGCAACATTGTGGCTGCTCCTTGCCTGTGAAACAGTTCCAAAATTGAGGATTTTAGCAGCATGTGGGTTTGGTGCTGAGAAGTAGAAACTTTTCTAAAGAAGAAGACACCAGTCTGGGAGCGACCAGAGGCTCCCTTACCCTGTTTGAGCTGTTAGTGCTGCTTTCTCCCAGGAAAAGTGGCCAAAGTGGGGCTGGAAAAGCTTCAGTCTGTTTATGGCTGACTTGCAAATGTTTTCACGAATTTTCAAACCACGGCAAAAGTTTGGGTGGCCTTGGCAAGAAAACACATCCCATGGCAGAGGGAGTGGGGACAAGCACCCTGTGCCTTCCCACAGCACTCAGAGAGGGTGAGCTGAGTAACTTCAGCCTGGCTGCACTGAAAACAAAATCCAAACCCTACAACATAGGATCCACCAGCAGATAAATGAAAACCATTTGTATGGGGAGGAAAACCTGGGGGGGTTGTGCGTTATTTTGTACGAAGGAGGTTAAATTAAAAAGCATTTTGTTAGAAACAGTCACATGGTCTTCACCACCACCTGTAAAGGAACGTGGGGAGTTCTGAGCACACACAAAACAGATCTACAGGCAAACCCCTGGGACTGAGGAAAAAAATTATGGTCAAGTTCAAATTCATCACACTCGGATACATCATCAGCTACAACATGCACTGGGAGAGGAGAGGAGCAATTTATACATCAGGTAATATCAGACTGTCAGGGATTGAGACAGACACTGGCTGCCCTTATGGAAAAATCCTTCAGAATTTAATGACGAGCCCAGCCACTTTGTGAGATATACAAGGCTTGGTAGCAGGGAGACAGCAGCCCTTGTAGGGCTGGCCAGAAATCCTACGGGAAAGCTGTTTGTTTATTCATTGCCCCCCAGAGCTTTTGTGACAGGAGCATTCCCCCAGTCCAGACTCTTCACCTCTTCCCTTCCCTGTGTCCCTGTCACTTCCCTTCACCCTCACCCTGCCCTGTGACCCAGACTGGGCAGGAACCCCAAGGGCCAGACACATGCCCTGCAAAAAACCTCCCATTACGTTAAAACATTAACACAGCAGAATCCCTTTGGTCTTTTCCCTCTCTAAATTCAGCAGGATTTTTCCATGAACAGGCAGAAAAGGCCTGGGGATAGAGTTGTTTGTTGCACGAGAGAGGGAGCTGCTTCCTGGCAGAGTCACGAGCACTGTGCTTCTCATCAGAGCTTTCCCTCTTTGGGGCAGACAGCTGTGCTCAGCTCCATGGAAAAGCAGAGCTCATGGAACAGGGTCAGCCAAGGCCATCATGACTCCCAGAGGCAGCTCCAGGGAATAAGGCTGGTAGGGAGAAGGTTCAGTGTCTTGACAGGGCACAGCTTTGTTTATAAATGAAATAAATTGAGCAAACTGTACTTACCGCAATCTCTGTTACTAAAATATCAGTAATACTTCCCAACACTGTTACAAAATCAAAGACATTCCAGGCATCTCGGAAATAATTCTGCCAAATGAGAACACAAGGGGAATAGAGGGATCCAGGGGTTATTTTCTTGTTGCCAGCACAGGTCAGGGAGTTTTTTGTTTGCTTGGTTTTAAACTCACGTCACGAAACGCGAGCATTTCGTCGAGAGAGGAAAGAGGTGGAAGGGAACGAGGAAGGCACCTACCAGCACACCAAAGGCAATGATCTTCAGCACACATTCCATGGAAAACATGGATGTAAACACAATATTCAGGCATTTCAGCATTTCTTCATATGCTTCTGGAGCATCATAGAACTAAAGGGGGATGGAAGAAAGGCTGTTATTGGAAGATCACTGATTCCTGCTCATTTTTGTCGGGATTCTGTGCTCACTTTAAGTGGTATTTGGGGTTACAACACAATTATTCCTGTCTCTCTTGCTCCATCCTATACTGAGGGGGCAGCTGGAATATCCCCAGCAGTGGAGAGTGTTGCTGAGGGACACCTCCCTGTAAGCACAGCATGGACCAGGAAGGAGGAAGGGCATTTTCAAACCCAGAGGACAAGTGCAGAACTGTTTCTTCCACTAAGAATATGGGGACCCCTTGACTGCAAAGATACTCTAAAATAGGCAAGAGATAGGAGGGGACATCATCCACCTGTGTCTCTTCCCCCACTCTGGATCACAGCCCGATGCTGTTCCAAAATTGAGTAATTTCACAGAATCATAGAATGGTTTGGGTTGGAAGGGACCTTAAACATCACCCTCTGTCACAGGCAGGGACACCTCCCACTGTCCCAGGCTGCTCCCAGCCCTGTCCAGCCTGGCCTTGGGCACTGCCAGGGATCCAGGGGCAGCCCCTGCTGCTCTGGGCACCCTGTGCCAGGGCCTGCCCACCCTCACAGGGCAGAATTCCTTCCCAATATCCCATTTAGACCTGCTCTGTTTCAGTTTGAATTTCCATGGCCTGACTGGACTTTGAGCAGCCTCAAGACCCTGCTCTGCAGGAGAAAGCTCAGGCTGGGCTGGAGATCAGGACCTGCAGATCCCAGTTCCCATCCCATGTTCACACACCAAAGGGGCTGAGCCCAACCACCACTCTGCAGGGAACCCCACTGGTGGGATCTCATCCCAGCTAATCCACCTCCCTCGGGGGCCAAAGGAATCCCACCAGGCACATGGGAGTGGTGGCTGCTCTGCTGAGCCCCCCCAGCTCTCAGGGTGAGAGTCTCTCCAGCCAACAGCCCAAAATTCCAAGATCCAGGGAGATCTCACTCACCTTCATCATGAGGACGATGGTGTTGAGAGCAATCATGACCATGATAAAATACTCAAAGGGAGGGGACACCACGAATTTCCACATCTTGTACTGGAAGGATTGCTTGTTCTGAGGCATGTAGCGGGTCAGGGGCTTGGCACTTATGGCAAAGTCTATGCAGGCCCTCTACAAAACAAAAAGGGGATGAAAAGATGCCACAAAAAGGGCTGGAAGTCTTTATCCATCAAGATGCGGTTGGGAGAGTGAGCAGAGCATTTACACCAAGTGAGTACTGGCTGTTCCTGTAAAATGCAGCACAGGATCCCCAAATCCTGATCATTTTCCTGGAATATTTACCCTATAACATTCCTATGCCACTTGCAGTCCTACCACATTCCACTAGAGCCCAGCTCCTCCTACGTCCTGACCCCTTCCCACTTCTAAAAACATTTCCAATTCCTCCTGATGGGCGATTGTAGGAACCAGGGGATTGGTAAAGATGTTATTTGTGGTTTATAAAAAGTATTGTGGAACTCAGGTGTGGTCTCACACACAGCAACACCCAAACAGCTCAGAATGTTTCATAAAATAAGAACTGAATTTACCAATAAATTATCCACCAAAAGCACATGGGGAAACTCTCAAAGATCCCCTTCACTGGCTATTTCTGTTCACTTTATTATGAATATAAAACTATGATAAACTATGATGCTTTCTACAAAAGGTTTTGATTCTGGAGCATTTTCTCATCTTGAATTGACATAAGAATTGCAAGTCTGATATCACTTTCTGCTCAGTTGGAAAATAATATGGGTAAAGCTCTCTAAATATTCTGCTTTATTTTGGACTTTTTGTTCATTTAGACAAACAAGGAACTAATTAAATATCACTTTAAAAATTCATCTCTTTTCATCAAAAATCAGGTTCCAGTTTCAAAATATATGAAAAGAGATGGTTCTTCCCAAAAGAGGTCATTGAGGCTGTGGGACCCTGGAGGAAGGATGCTGCAGATGCTAAAAATCTGCATGGATTGAGAAGGAAACTGATACACCCATGGCAGGAAGATACAGATGCCAGTAACTAAAGAAAAACCAGCTCAGGAGGTCCCTGAGTGGAAAACAATGGTATTTTGGGAGGCTTTAAAGAAAAGCCTCACAGCTTCTTCTGCCCTGGTCTTACACTCTTGTCAAGGCATCTCCTTTTGGCTGCTGCCAGGAGGAAAACTCCCAGCCAGGCACAAAACCAGCCTGGAGAGAGGAGTTCTCCTCTGGGCAGCCACAGCAGTTGAACCTCAGTTTGGTTTCTGAGGTCTGGCCTCAAGGTTTGCCTCCTTCTACTCCTCCACACTCGAGCAAACATAAAATCATGGAATGGTTTGGGCTGGAGAGGACCTTAAAGCCCATCCAGTGCCACCTCTGCCATGGCAGGGACACCTCCCACTGTCCCAGTGTCCAACCTGGCCCTGGGCACTGCCAGGGATGGGCAGCTTCTCTGGGCAGCCTGTGCCAGGGCCTCACCATCTTCACTTTGGTGTGGTCCAGGGGGATGTGTGGCAGCGGTTCCCAACAGGAAGCGCTTGGGGGCTCTCCCTGGGTTTTTTTTATGCAAAAGCTTAAACAGCCACTCATTTCTTTGGTCTCTACACTACACACCCTCCAAACCACTGCTCTCCAGTCCCCCCAGCACAGGGGGAACAGGGAGTGGCCTTCCACCAGTATCCAGGAGCTCTGAGCCCCTGGAATACCAACTCTGGAGTCAGAAGAGGTGGGTACCTCGTTTTTCTCGAGGCTGCACTCTGACATCACTTTATCTCCTTGCTCCTGGAAGGTGATGATGATTAACGCCACAAAGATGTTGACAAAGAAAAAAGGGAAGACAACAAAATACACCACGTAAAAGATGGACATTTCCATCCGGTAGCCAGGGCTGGGCCCCTGTTCCTCGTAGGTGGCATCCACCGAGTGCTTCAGCACGCTGCAAGCAAATGCAAAGAGAGAGGAAAGGTCAACACAATCCCTTGGAAGCACCAAGGACCCCCTGAGAATCACTCCCTCATGTGCAGGGTTTTCCACATATGCTCAGGAAAAGCTTGCTCCCGTCCATGAGGCTGGGAAGAAGTTTTCCTTGAGGATATTTTTAGGGAAACCCTTTGTTGTCACCATTCTGCGGAATGGTGAAGATTTGCTGTGCCCAGATCCACTGATCCACCCTGACCCCCCAAAGGGGAGAGGATCCAGCTGGATCTGGCTTCTCTTCTCTGGTCAACAGGGATGGAGTAGGAGTGGGAAAAGAGAGGTGTTGATGACATCCAAGAAGGGGAACACAGTGAGGGACTGGAAGAGGGAGGCTGATGCTGTTTTAGTCTTTATTTCATGAAGGACTTGAACGTGGAGGCGGAGAAGCCCTGGCCACACACTGCACTCCACATGTGCCAAAATAAAGTCATGTGCTGAACAGGAAATGTCATTTGGGGCCTGTCATGCCCAGCAGACTTTCAGCAGAGCTCACAACACATTTCCCCCTGTGTTTTTTACCATTTCCATTGTGAGTTTTAACCCTGAGAAAGGTGTGTGAGTCCAAAAGCCTGAAGCAAGAACTGAAAACTTTCTGAGCATCCTTGTGCAAGCTTGGGAGAACACCAAGGAAAACACAGAGCTCTGCCTGCTGATTCGCCCAATAATCACACAAAACTTAGCTGATGAAAGACTTTTTTCATTTCCCAGGTCACCTGCTGTCCCTCAGAGCTTTGGGGACCTGCTTTACCTGCACCATCAGCCCCTGCCAGTGCCATTTACTCACGTTGGCCACCCTTCCCCTGTGGACACGGTGAAGAGCGTGAGCAGAGCCCAGAGCACGTTGTCGTAGTGGAACTCGTATTTTTTCCATTCCCTGGGCTGTGCCTCCACCTCATTTTTTTCATAATCGAGGTACTGACCCCTAGGAAAAAGAGATTTGGAGCCAATGAGAGAACTAAAGTGGATCAGGCATTTCTTAGCACTCAGGAGTATCGGAAAGCCCCAGCAGCACAGTCTGAACTGTGCTGTGGGTTAAAGACAAAGGGACTCCCTCAAAGTCCATGACAGAAGTAAAGGCCAATTTTTGAGCCAGTTCTAGCCATGGGAACCGGACCTGAGGTCTGAAAATGAAAGATTTTAATCAGGGGATTCATTCATTCATTAGGCAAAGCCAGCCATTAACACCATGCCTGCCCCACAATTGTCTGACCCCATAGAAAACTTCTGCTTGATGGGGAAGCATCTCTGCCTCCAACTGCAGGGTTGGCTCTAATTCCTAAATGTGTCCCACTTTGAGGGGCCTGTCATGTGGAGAATCCTCTCCAACCTACCCTACTCTGCAATTTCACATTCCTTTTCCTAATTTAGCTGCATTTTTCCAAGGAAGAACTGCAGTGACAGTCTCTAGGACCCCACCAGGGACGAGCCCTGCAGGTGCCAGGCAGCAGGAGAGGGATGGGCAGAGCAGGGCAGTGCTGAGGAGGTGCTTTGGGTGCCAAGGAAAAAGCTAATGAGATGCACAACACACCTTGCCAGCCTGCTGGGAAGAACAAAGCATGACAGGGCTTTTAAGATATTCACATCCTGTCCCTCTCCTCGCTAATTAGTCGCTCTTTAACATCCCACGCTTCTAATTATTTATTCAGTGTGTTTTTCTAATTCATAAGAGCTCTAAGAATGGAGGCAACAGGTGGAAAGAGGAGTCACACTATCACAATCCCTTCTCAAACATCACACTCAGCTTTCCCAGGAAAGAAGCTGCCTCCCCTGTGTGCTGAAGATCAGAGCCAGGAATGACACAGCTGTTAAAGAAAAAGAAGGGAAAATTCACCTCCATGGTACCTGAGCTGAATTATTGCTCTTATTTACAGGAGACTCTTCCCATTCAGCAAATCCCTGCCTTTGGGCCAGCCTGGGAGCTGGAGGAAGCTGCTCCCTGCCACATTCCCTGCTCCCAGCTGTACCTGCAGTCCTTCTCCAGCTCCTTGGACTCGTCTGTGCAGTAGAAGAAGCGGCCCTTGAAGAGCTGCACGGCAATGACGGCAAAGATGAACATGAAGAGCATGTAAACAATGAGGATGTTGAGGACGTTCTTCAGGGAGTTCACCACGCAGTCAAAGACGGCCTGGGGGTGCAGGGGACAAGGTCAAGGGGTGGGAAGAAAGGAAAAGTCCATCCAAAATCTTGGCACCACCATTTAACCACACTCAGGGAATTACAGAAGCGTTTGGGCTGGAAGGGACCTTGAAGATCATCTCATTCCCACCTTCCACTGTTCCAGGCTGCTCCAAATCCCATCCAGCCTGGCCTTGGACACTTCCAGGGATTCAGGGGCAGCCACAGCTGCTCCGGGCACCCTGTGCCAGGGCCTGCCCACCCTCACAGGGAACAATTCCTTCCCAATATCCCACCTACATCTCTCTCATTTGGGACTCATTACCCATCCCACCACTCATGGATGCTTCAATGGATTTTCGCTTCCCAAACACTTCCCAAAGCTGTGAGAAACAACTCCAGCTTCCTTCATCTCCTGCTTTATCTACAACTTCAGCTGTACCACTGAATTTTCTGATGCTGCTCATAACATTTATAAAGACAATCACAGCTTGTCAAGACAATATTAGTCCTGAGCAAACATTTCATTATTAAATGAAAATTGCACTTCTTTTGATTTTAATTCCAGTGTCTGCATAAAAACTGTTGGAATAATAAGGAAAAATACCAGAAACAAAACAACCAAATGCTTTGAATAAATATTTTTCTAAAGAACTGTCTGTCAAAATGAGGTGTGACTAATGTAGTCAGCATGTGCACTCCCAAACTCCCTGCAAAGAACTCCTCAAATCCATTTCCTACGTGGGTATGAGACCCTGATTCATTACAAGTAATTTGCAGTTTCATTTTAGTCAGAAATTTGTCATAAAATCAGAAATTGAGCAGTCCCTGCCCAAGCACAGGGTTTGTACAATCCTGCTCCCGTTCCTCCGAATGGAAGTGAATCATTCACAGAATTACTCCGGGTGCAACTGCCTTAGGCTGCAAATGTGAGAGTGGCTGGAGGTGTGTATTCTATTGTTATCTTCTGCTAATGGGTCAGCCCTTAAAACCAGGTGGGGCAGTTTTCTTTATCTCTTCCAGGACTCATCCTCCCTCCAGGCAGGAGAGGAGGGGAGGAATCTTCTATTCATGGGCCAGTGAGTGTCTCTGCATGGCTGAGAAAATTCCATCATCCCATGGGGAGAGGCTCCGCCCAGGGCAGGAGCCAAGCATTCCTACCTGGATAAAATCTGAGGATTGGAACACCACAGCAGCCTTTGCCCCCTTCATTCCCAGAGGAGCAGCTTTCTGCCCCACTGCATTCCCAGAGGAGCAGCTTTCTGCCCCACTGCATTCCCAGAGGGAGCCCAGGCCCATCTCCAGCAGCCCTGGAGCTCCAGAGGAAAACTCCAGCCTTGTCCAGGATCCTGCTCCAGCAGAAGCACAGCTGGCACTGCAGGAGGGCTGAGCCCCCATGGAATGGCACTGCTGCCACACCCTGACCCACAGCCTGCCAGGGCCTGCTCTCACTCTGGCAGTGGGGTATTTTTTATTACTGCATTTTAATTTTAATTTTCCTGTTAAAGGACTGTTATTCCTATATCTTTACCTGAGAGCCCCTTACTTTCAAAATTATAATAATTTAGAGGGAGGGGGTTTACATTTTCCATTTCAAGAGAGGCTCCTGCCTTCCTTAGCAGATACCTGCTTCTTCAAACCAAGACAGCAACACAGGAATCCTGATAGAAATTCCCCTGATCAACCCCAAAATCCTGATGGAAATCCCTCTGATCGGCCCAGAAATGCTGATGGAAATCTCTGATCAGGACAGAAATACTGATGGAAATCCCTCTGATGAGCCCAGAAATCCTACATAAAATTTCTACATGATTCAACATTAATGTTCCTTTTTTGATAAATTTAGTGAGCATAAAACTAAAATTATTTAAGCATGAATAGTGGGCTCAGACAAAAGCAAATCTACAGAACAGCTGACCCTTATTTTGATGTGAAAACAGGAATTGTCAAACACATTTTCACCCTTCCAAAACATTCATTGCTTTTTCCCCAGCTCTCACAGAAAACAGCCCACAAAAGGCATTGAAGAGTCCCTAAACCTCAGAAATTATTGAGTTTTGTTAACTCCTTCCATTCTCTCTTTGCAGGGCCTGGCTGTACCTCATACTGTTGGTGCTGGATAAGTAATCACAGGCAATTAAATTTACTTTAGTTTTTAGATCCGTGCTCTAGGGATAAACCCCTGAACTATGTATTCTTTAATAGAAAGATGAATAAATTAAAGCTTCTCCCATAGCAATGCCAAATATCTTTGGACAGCCTGTGGAAAACCTTGCAATATTCATGTTAAATTCTCTAGGGAAAGCCAAACCCTTCCAACCCCATTTTCTCCTTTATCACATCGAAGACCATCCCACTTATGAACTGCAATTTAATTTATTTGTGGGTTTTTTTCTATTTATAGAGGTTTTACTTTCAGGTATATATAAAAAAAAATATATTTATTTTTAAAATTTTCTTTCAGGACAAGAATCCCCAACATTATCCATGATGTTTGCAAAAGCAGCCAGGTGTTTGACATTTGCTCAATATCTGCCCAGCTTTTTGTGCTCATCTGGCAAAGAGTTTCATTGCAATGAAATAAAAGCAACAGAAACAACTTGGATTAAGTGGAGTCCACCAGCTTCCACTCAGATCAGCCAGAAACCTCCAGAGAAGGAAAAATTGGGGTTATTTTCTAACCTTTAGTTTTGGCAGACGTTTAATGGTCTTCAGAGGCCTGAGCACACGCAGGACTCGCAGGGACTTGATGGTGTTGATGTCCTTGCCTTTGGTTCCTCTGCAAGGGAGAAAAAGGCACAAGAACAACAGAGGGAAACGTTTGCTCCCCAGGCCACTCACTGGGATATTTGTGGGTATCCAGGGTGGCTTTGGTGGTGGAACTGGTTGGGTTTGGGGATGTTTTGACAGGTTTTGTGTCCATCCTCACCAGGGCTGCAGGCAGGATGACCCAACCTCACCTGGGATGTCTCCAGCAGCACAGAGGAGAAGGCTGGGGCAGGACAGGGTCCTGGCAGGGCTCAGCCACACTGGCCAGGCTTTGTCACCTCTCAGCCACTTACCAGGACCTGGGGCCCTTCCTGCCCCGACTCCACACCTGGACAATGCTACCAGCTGGGGCAGCAGCACCGGGACAGGAGGCTCAGCTCCTCCATCCCATTCCCAGCAGGAGAAGGGACAGAGCCACACAAGGCTCTTCCCTCCCAGCTGCATGAGACAGGGGCTGTTTCTGGATGAGGCAGGGGGTGTTTCTCCGTGCACTTCTCTGGCAAGAACATTGTGCCAAGAGGGTTTGGGAGCTTTCCTGGTGAGGGACAGAGCTCTCCTGGGGGTCAGAGCCTGTTCCCTCATCCCTGAGTCTCCCATGGAGGACATGCCACCAATCCCATGCAGGAACATGTAATATGGCAATATATTACATGCCTGGAACAGTGCTGGGGCAACTCCCCACTCAGGCATGCAGGTGCTGTCAGTCACATTTGGGGTTTAGGTTTTGTTAAAACCGAGTGCAAGGTCAAGAACATTCCTCTTGTTAACATCAAGAGGGGTTTTAGGGGAAGGACAGAGTTCCTTTCCTCGTGCACTTCCAAAATAAAGAAACACAAGAAGACAACAGGTACATCTTCTTCCGACCCCACGGCAAAACAACGACATTCCCTTCGTTTCATATGGAGTGGAAAATGGGATGGAAATCTGGAACAGAGTTTTATTCATGGCTGGAGATTTGGGTCTGGGACTGCGCTGAGGGAACACAGGTGGGAATGAAGAACGTGTGGGACAGATGCTGACACACCTATTCTGTGCTCTCCAGGCTGCTGAACATTCCTCTTCTCCAAGAGGGAAATAATGGAAGTACGAGAGGCCTGAGAGACCCACAGAGGTTTGGGAAGGACTGCAAAGCTTCCCCCACCCTGCCCTACACCCTGTGCTGAGGGAGGAGCACCAAGAGTGGAGGAAACCACCCAGTTTTGTGGCTGGCTGAGCCTGGAAAAGTCTTTTTGGAATCCATCCACTTCCAAAGGACAAAGAACTCACTCCTAAGCCCATACTACTCAATAGCAACGCTGGACCAGAACCTCCAACCCAAACCCACACCCCTGCCTCAGCTCAGTCCCTTTGTCCCGTTACCAGGCATTGCAGTTGTCTGGAAATGCAGTAAGAGGGAGACGGGAATTTTTGGAGGACTGTGGTTTGTATCCCAGGGATGTGTAACTTGAGGAGAAATTTCCTTTCCACAAGATTTGGTAGGAGTAGAGGAGAGGGGGAACAGGATGGACAGGTCCCTATCGTCTCCCTCTCTTATCCTTCAGGGCTGTTTCAGGGCCATTTTAATCCATCCCTGCTGGACCCTGATCATTGACATGGCTCTGGATTTATTCCCAGAGCAACAGGACCAATTTAAACCCACAAAACAACTATTAAATATTTAAAAAAATAATATTTGATTCTCATTAGAGATCTTTGATCTGCTCTAGATGAAACAGGCACTGCCAGCAGAGTTTTTTTCTGCCTTTCTTGTCAGGTTTTAGCAGAGCTGAAGGTCTGGCCTAGGCTTGGCTTTGCAGATTTGCTTTCAGCTCACTGTCCCTGCCATGGTCACCTCGGTGTCACCAGGGCCACCAGCTGACCTGCAGCTCCCCGGTGTGACTCTCAGCAGTGCCCTGGCTGCAGAACAGTTTGTTCAGCCTCTCCAGGAGGATGGGAATGGCAGCAGGGAAGAAAAAGGGGAAATGGGTCATGGCCAAGGAGATGCCACAGCAGATGCCACCTGTCCCCAGGGCTGGGGCCACCCCATCCCCATCCCCTGGGCTGCCCCCTCTGCTCCCTGCTCCTCTCCCCCCTGCCAGGCCAAGCCAATCCTGCACTGCTCCTGGGGCAAGCCAGGGAAGGTGGGAGCTGGGGAGGGCAGGGCTGAGGGAGGGGTCAAGGGGACACCCTTTAGGGCCATGTGGCATCTTGGGCAGCAGGACAGGGAAGGGGTGGGACACGGGGACACCGAGCCCAGAGCTCTGCTCCATCCCAGCCACGCTTCTGCACATCAGCACCCCCAGCAAAGCTCAGCTCTGCTCTCCTGGGCTCACCCAGAACCCCGGAATATTCCCTCCTGGTGCTTTCTCCTGACTCCAGGAGACCCCAATGTACCACGCTGCTCTTGTGCCAATTAACAACTGCACTAACGAGGCCTCGTGCCATGAGAACAGAGACATTTCCCTGCTCTGCTCTCCCAGGGTGGGCTCCACGCCTGAAGCAAGAATTTCTGTGGATTTAATATTTCCAGGAAGGTTAAAGAGAAGTGGGGCAGAGCAAATCCTGGCTCCTGCTTTTCCCTGGAATGGGAGAGGCGCGGATGAGTGAGCTCAGAGGTGGAGGGCAGACAGCTCCAGTCACACGGAATTCCTTCTGCCTCAGCAGAGGACACTAAGAAGGGCTGACTGATTTTTTTTTCCATTCAGGCACTTAAGCAAATAAAGAGCGTGAGTCAATTAAATCTTAATGGGATTTATGCTCTGAGCCATATAGAGAATCCTGAGGAAAAAAAAAAAAATCCCATTTCTTGTCACAGTAAGGTCCCTGCTATAGGAAAAGCTTTTCTTGGTGCTCTGACCCAGAGTGATGTAAACTGCATTTTAATTAAAAGGATCCTCTGCAACTCTTCTGTCAAATAAAACCCTCAGGGTTGGGTTTGGGTGTTTTTAAAAACCCTCTCTGCCAATACTGGGGTTTTTTCCCTGCTTCCATACAAAGCCAGATGTCCCAGAAAATAAAAGGTCCAGATGGAGCTGGGACTCAGTCAAAAGGTGTATCCAAGCACACATCTGACCTGAATATTCCTCACAACAAAAATAAATTGCCATGGAAAAACAAGGTTTTAATTGACTGCAGAATAACAACTGCAGCATTCAGGAGAGCTGAATCTTGAGTAAGAGCTAAAGGGAAGTAGAGGATAAAGGCAGACAGGGAAAAAAAAAAAAAAAAAAGAGAATACCACAAAAAAAAATTGCATTAGATCAATTTTGGGTGCATAGGCCCATGCTGTTTTGTTGTTGTTTTCTGTGTCAGTTTGCTCCCTGTTTATTTAAAACATTAAAAAATATTTTAAAACAGCTTTACAGAGCCTTTTCTCCCTTTAATAAATAAAGGAGTCTTTAAAAATTTAGTGGTTCTTTCAAATGGAAGCTGCTTGTTCCTGTTGCTGCTGCCAGCAGCTCTGATTTCAGGTGACATGGACCTCTCAGAGTCAGGGCATCAAAAATTCAGGGTGAGGTGGAGCCTCTGCCTTCTGTGATTGCCTGAAATCCTCCTGGCAGAGTGAATTCTTCCCTGGAAGAGTAAATGAGGCCACCCCACCCTGCCCACGCACAAAGCCATCCTCTTCCTGCCCTAAATCCTCTGCTTTCCTAGAGAGCAGAGAGAACCAAGTGCCAAATTTCCTGGATCCCATCAAAGGCTTTACTTGGCATCCTTCTTTCCGTGGAGGGTCCCCCTGGAGCTCCTGGAATGTGGGGACAGAGGACACAGCTCTGCCTCCCACCCTGCCCCTGCACTGGCAGCAAAACTGCCACTTGCACAGGGTTAAATACAATTTTTGGAACCTCCTTCTTCACAAATCACTCCTGCAAAAAGCTCCCTGAGCTCTGCTTTCATGGCAGAGATTTTCCCCAGTATCAGAGCCTGGATCCCAGCTGGGTCACATTGCCCACACTGCACTAAACCAGTCCTGGAGCTTCCAGCTTGGCTGTTTGGAGGTGAAATTCTCTAAAAAAGACTCAAACTGCTTCTTTAAACCTGGTTATTAAGATTTCCATGAATTGTACCTCAGCCCTCAGTGCCCACTGAGTCAGCCCCACAAATCTTTTTGGTACAGATATATCTCCATGTGGTTTTTTTGACTCTCTGGCTTGGATTTCTAGTCTGCTCCTATCTCTGCTGAAGGAAAATCAGGATGGATGAGGAAAAATAATACATTTCACTGGATAATGAGCAGATAAGGGACAGAGGGGTCGATGGGATGGGTGGAACATGGCTGGGTTGTCTCCACAGTGGCAAAGTGTGTGGACACAGGTTGGACAGGCAAAACAGAGCAGCAAGAGACAGGAAGAACATATTACCCCATGAAACTCCTAGAGAGAGATTCCAGCGAGGAGAAGACAAAGAAAGAGCAGAGTCAATGACAAACAGAAACATCAGAGAGATCCCCCAGCCCCTGGCCCACTCCCACCAGCCCCACAGGATAAACCAGCGGGGAAGGGAGGGCTCTGGACAGAAATCCCACATTCCCTGCTGGATCACTGGGAAAAACACCTCCACATCTCTTCTCTCCACTTTGGACAGGATAACCTCGACTATTTTGTTTTTTTTCCAAGAGCATCTCGAAATTCTCGGCATCTCTGTTCCAAATTTTTCCAGGCCAAATCTTTGCTGCTCTCCCTCAGCTGTTCCTCCCAAGTACATTTTGCACCTGGGGCTGAGAGATGTTGGCGACAAGTTTCCATGGGTTTTTTGTTTGCTTCCACTTCCCTAAGGACTCAAACGCGTCTGGGTGTTTGTGGCATGCTTATCTCCAGAAAAAGAAAGGGATTTCTCTTTGAAATGCTTTCCTATTATTAGTTTATTATTATCAGCATCATATTATTGTTCCCAGCATCACTCCAGGGGTGTTGTTTGAAATTTATTTTTTATTTTTCTAACCACAGAGCTGCTTCTAAAGAGCTGCAGGCAGAAAGAAAACCCATAGCTGCTGTGAGAGCTGGATTTTATCAATCTTGCACCAGTGACTGATACAATCTCAAATGCTTGAATCAACACAGGCTGCTGCAATATTCCAGATGGGAGCGTTTCAGGGAGCTCTGTTATTCCTAGGTTTTTAGGAATGGGTTTATTCAGCAAGAAGTTGGTTCACATCACCTTCAGTGGACAGCAAGGAGGCCAAAACCATGAATTAAATCCCACCTTGCACATGGCAGTTGTGAGTTCTTGCAAACAAAGTGGTGACAGCCACATCAAATCCCATTTTTAGTGACACTGAGGAGGGTGACAGGGCTGTAGGATTTGCTGGAAAAATCCAACTGACTGAACAACAAAGAGACTCCAGGAGCTCCTTTTTGGGATTATCAACATTCAGCTGGCTCTCTGGTATAACCAAACCAGGGGCTGGGCCTAAGTCATGGCTCTCTACCCTGTCAGGACTCAGAACTGTTTGGGAAAAGTAATTTCCAAGGAATGACTGATTTTCCTGCTTTTGGGCTCCAGCAGGGAGGCTGCAGGCATTCCCTGGATTGGATGCTGCCTACTGGAATGGGGATGGGGAGCAGGGCTTACAGAAAGCAGAAAAATCACAGAAAAAATTCCAATTTCCCCGAGTCACACAAATAAGCTTGTCTGACTTTAATCTGGGAGACAGTAACTAGGCAGGGTTTATGCAGTCCCTGGCTGTAAAACCCTGCTCAAGACTCACTCACGGTGGAAAATAAAAGCAGCTTGGGGCACCTATTATAAAGCACAGGCAGGGGATGTAAAAGTAATTTATTTAGAGGTTGATGAGGTGCTGTTAGATATTCATGGCCCAACACGAGCAATAGAAGAAAACCTGAGCATGAAAGGCCTCAGAAAGATTAAAAAATATTCATTTTAATCCTTAACTCAAGCAAGGAAAATCTCCCTCAAAAGAAAATGGTGTTCAAAGAGAAGATGTTTTAAAGGCAGAGCCTGAGGTTTGTTCTCACAGCACAGGGAGCTGCTCTGAAGGGCTCCCAAAATGCCCCTTCTCCCACCAGTCTTGGAAGTTTGAATTCCGGATGGAAAAGGGAAATTCTCATGGAACCCCAGACTTTGGGTTGTGTTGTTTTATGTGATTATTTTACTTCTCTACCTCTCTTCAATTCAGAGGAGCTTTGTTAAATTCTAATGGTGTTACATGGCTTTTTTTAGTTACATTTCTTATTAACTCAGTCTGGCTTAAGTCAATCGAATTCTGAAAGATGTTCCACAGATATATTTCATGTGCAGGGAAATAAAACCCCACACATGTCTAGTCAAGCTTAAAAAGCAGCTTGGTTTTGGATATGAAATTTTAGGTGAGCAGGACATTCAGCCAGACAATTTTGCTTAGGATAGAGCAGTCAGCTCCTCCAAAAATCTGATTTTTCATGAGGGACAAAATGTTTAAAGAGAGGAGGTCAGCATTCCTTTGAAAGCATTATGTTGGATATGATTTTCTCCAAGACCTGACTAATTTGGTGAAAGATCAGGCACAGCCCAGCTTTCAATATCGCCAAAAATCACACCTAAAATATCGATCCTGTCCATCCACTTTTTGGTCAATTTAACTTGGAGGGTGTATTTGTATTTGTATTTGTATTTGTATTTGTATTTATTTGCATTTGCACTGAAAAAAAGCAGATCTAAACCTCAAATCTCACAGCCTCGATGCGACAGGAGTTTTGACAGCTCAGAAAACGAAAAATTGCTGAGGAATATTTTACCAGAAAGGCAACATTTTGTGCAAATTTTTTGTGCAGAGCAGAGGGAGGAGCAGGGATTTGGCTCTGTTAAAAAAAAAATTCTGCCAATCTAAAGCAGCCCAGCCACGCTCCGAGGCTCCCTGACAAAGGTGGATGCTTTTCTCATTAGCTGCTAATTCTCTTTAGCAAGTGAAACAATTTCCTCTCCTCTAATCACCGTGTCACAAACTGGGGAGTTCGGGGCTGCTGAACATTCCTGTAGTTGCTCGGGGCTAATTCAGCAGAAGATTAAACTGGTCAAGTCCCGCTGCCTGTTTCCAGGTGTTCTCCCAGTGTTTCTCAGGAAAGGATTTGCAAACAACAATCCGAGTGGAAAATTTCTTTCCATTCTCCAGCTCGGTTCCTGAAGGTTGGAAGGACCTGCATTGCTCTTCCTCTGGTTGTTTCCAAGGAAAAAGGCTCGGATGAGAAGCTAACCTTAATTTTTAAGGAGTTATTTCTCCGTGTTTGTTGCTCAAAATCCTCCATGACATGAAAGAAGAACGTGGGGTATTATTCAAAGACATAAATACAGAGCTGGGTTTGGGGGAGGGAGCACTAAGAGTGAAACTCAGTGGAAGTACAGAGAGAGGAGAGAAAAGGAGAGAAATAGCAAAGGTTTGTGAACCAGAATAAATATCCACAACTCTGGAAATAAAGGTTTGCCAAGAGTTCACGGAGTTATCAGCTGATTTCTTGAACTGTTTTCTCAAAATGAGCGCGATTCTCACAGTCACTGACTGCCACTAAGAGTTACAGTGAGTTCCTGAAAAGAATTGGCCAAAGAGTCACAAAAATCTTGGTTTCGTGTGTGAATGAGCAGTGAATGGACTCAGCCTAAAGCTGGGAGGATTTTCACGAGCTTCCACGACACAAATTTAACTAGCTACGAGAGGGAAAAGGGCAGGAACTGAACATTTCACTGAGAAATGGAGCCACAAACATCACACAGCCACTGTCCCTGTGCCAGCCTCCTGCCCCCTCTGTCACTTATTCCCTGGGATTTGGGAGGAGGAGGAAAATGAACTTACGAGAAGGCAAAAGCCACCAAGGCCCCACTGACCACAATGAAGTCCAGGATGTTCCACAGGTCACGGAAGTAGGAGCCAGGGTGGAGCAGCAGCCCCAGATCAATCATCTGCAGAGAAAACCCAGAAAAGGAAGAGTTTTATTAAAACATGGCCCAAATGCACCCTGCCAAGGGGCAGGAGAAGGTTCTGGATCAAAGCATCCTTCACAAATTGCTGAGATACTCAGCCAAGCTGCTCCTCTCTAACAGGCAGGGAAACTCTCCCAAAAATGAACCACAACCAAAAGCTGTAGAAATGAGAGCTCTCACTGCTCCCTAGGACTTTTTTCCACACACATGCATTAATCCTGGTTTTATTCTGCATCTCTTTTATATCTTGCTCTGACAGGAAAACCCAACTCCTGCCTTACCCCAACACTGAATCCTGATTTTATGGAATTGTGCTCTCTGGGAAGTTACTGCCCCACAGTCCTGGCAAAACCTGTCACCCTATTGAGTAAAAAGATAAATTCTCAGCTTTTTGAAACATGACAAACCAAGATCAGTGATTATTCAAATTCCTGCTCAGCGCCAAAGGAAAAGGGAAGAATCAGGAGTGTCTTCAGCAAGGTTTGTCAGCTCCTGTTTCTTCCCAGTTCTTATCCTCTTACACAGCCACAGCTCCTAAAGATATCCTGATTTTCCTCCATAAAATATGAGATTGAAGCCAGGAGAGCTGCTGCATCTGATTGTGAGAGCTGCTCCCAACTTCAAGCTCTCCATCCTCCCCACCTCTGTCCTGCTCCAGCTTCTCACAAACAAATCTGAAAGAGGAGGTGAATCTTTCTGCTTGGAAAAGTTCTTACCTTGATCACCATCTCAAAGGTGAAGACTCCTGTAAATATATAATCCAGGTATTTCAGAGCCTAAGTGGGAAGGGGAAATGTGTGTTAGGGAAGGCCACACGCTGAAATAACCTGCACATGAGCAAGGAGTAAAATACCTCATGCAGCAATGGTCTGTCTGCTGGGATGGACAAAAATCATCTGGTGGGAGGGTTTCAGATTATTTAGGCACAAACCTGAATTATCTGATTTAAAGCAGCATTTTCCCAGTCTTTGCCACACTGCACGCAAGGCTGGCTCCAGTGCACCTGCATTTCTGGCAGGTTTACCAAGGCAAAAAGGAATATTTCAAAATGAAATGTTTGAACATCCTTTCCTAAGGATGTTCAAGATCCTTAGGATCCAGCCTCTCCTGGTGTGGAATGGGGTGCCAGCTTTGCAGCTCCTCCACCAAAGCCACATCAGCCACACAACCCCTGATTTCCAAGCTCTCAAGCTCAGATGCGGTTGAAGCAGCAGGAAGGGACAGGAATTTGAGCATTTTGGCAGTGAAACAAAGATAACTGGAGTGTGTTCTCAAAGGCACCTCCAATTCTGCATCGCCAGCACCGTGCGTTATCCTGCGGAGATGGGAACGGCCGTGCCGGGAGCTGGGAGGAGCAAAGCACCTGAATTCTGGGAATTTTGGGTGGCACTCACGTCGTTCCTGGGAGACTCAGCTTGGACAGGATCCTCTGCAGCCAGGGCGATGCTGCTGAGGGCGATGACGATCAGGATCACCATCTCGAAGTAGCGCAGGTTGACGATGTAGTGGAACAGGCGCCGGATCCTGCAGGGACAGGAGCACAGGAGGGGTCACGGGGCTGGGAGAGGGGGACAACTGGCACAATCCCAGCAGGAGCAGCACCTCTGGGATTCCTGCTGGAATCGTGGGAAGGAAATTAAAAAACAGCCTTTAAATTCCAGTTTGCAGCAGATCTGTGGTGACAGTGAAGTAAGGGAGTTCAACATCTTTGCACTGATCTCTGCTCCCTCTGCAAAGCAACAACATCCATTCATCTATGTATCTCTTTATCTATTTATCTCCCTATCTGCTTATTTCTCTATCTATTTATCTCTCTACCCATCTGTCAAAAAGAGCACTGAGAGCTTTCAAGCATCCACACTCAATTCTACAAATTATGTTTATGGCACTCCCCCGTCCTTCTCCCTCTGAACTGCCAGGTTAACGCCCTGTGAGCTCAAAACAAGGTTTGAAATCCTTTTAGTGTCAACTAATCCCTTTAAAATGTTGAGACTCTCAGCTGAATCTGCCTTTGTGGCTCTGAGTGTTCCTCCCACCAATCTCTCTCTGCCTCCACTTTACTTCAACTCACACTTTACAGCACAAATACTTTACAGGAATAGATTTGATTACTTCCACCTAATCTTTTTATTCGCAAATTGTGTCCGAGGAAAATGGTAAATGCTCCCATTTCTAAGCAATCCAAAACTCTTCACAAATTGCAGCTAATAATTCCTTCTGACCACAATTCCCAAATCCTTAATTGCACACAGAGCTCTGCATTTGCACCACATTTGTCAGCTGAATAGAGGACTTAGCCTGAGAATCAAATTATAGATTTAACTTGCCAACAACTTTGTTATCTGAGAATGTATTTCAGCTCCTCTATCCCATTTTCTCTAAGCAAATATCTGAACAGTTGGAATTAAAGTCTATTTTTCACATCTACTTACATACTCCTTTTCTTTGGCTTGCTAATGGATTCAGAGTGGAAAAGAATTACAAATCCCAGGGAAGCAAGTGTGATAGAAAATAACCTGGAGAAAAGTGCTTTTGTGGACCCCTTAACTGTGGTTTTCAATCTGCCAGGAGAAGATGATCATCTCCGTGCCCCGAGAAGCCACAGAAGTGAAAGGCAACATTTCCAATAACATTTGTAGCCATAATTCCCACATCAAACTCAATTAATCAAAGCAATAACAAGCCCCTATTTTTAGCCCCCCCATCATTCATAACCAGCAGTGAGATGTGGGAGCATTTGTGAACCGCCAGTAGGGCTTGAGAAGTCACCTCACAGCCCTGTGTGCTCTAAGAGGGTGGTGGCACCTGGGGAGAAAAGGAATTTATTTCTGCTTCCCTGAACTGCTTTCCCCTCTGGCAGCACCCTGGTCATGGATCCCCAGCAGGGCTTGGAAGGGACATGGCAGCACCGGAGCGGGGAAAAGCTTCTGACCCCAGAAAGGGCTCTCAGCTCTGCTCCCAGCAGCCAGAACACCTGGGGGGATGCAGCTGGCTCTGCACCTTGCCCACAGGAGGACAAACAAGCTGCTGACATTCCTGCAGTTTGGGCTTTGTCTTGTTATTCCCCCTTGGCTTGCTTGCAACACGTTTTTTTCTGCCAGTGAGCTTTGTTTTTCCAATGGTCCTTCAGCACAGCTTTTTTTTTTTTCTGGGAGGAAGTGAAAGCTGGAGGAAGCTGAAACAACAAAGCAACTGAAAGAACCCCCAGATCCTGGACTCTGAGGCTCAGAAGGTCCTAACTGGGATGAGGGGAGAGAAAAGAAGGAGCCATAGGAAACAAGGAAATTTGGCTGCTTCTCTGCCTGCCCAGCCCAGCCCTCAGCTCAGAGCCCTGGGCTCAGCACCTCTCACTCCCCACCCAGCAATGCTGCCTTGCCTGATCTTTCCCAGCTCATTTTTGGTGGTCACTTCACAGCAAAACCACCAAATATAAGGGAAATATAATTTCCTTATCCATCCAGACAGAGGCCAAACTCCTTAATCCTAATTTGGCTTTCCAGGTCATGGTCCCAAGGCTGCCAGAGCTCCAGGAGCCTTTGGACAATCTGGGATGCACAGGGTGGGGTTGTTGGGGTGTCTGTGCAGGGCCAGGAGCCAGATCAATGATCCTGGTGGGTCCCTCCCAGCTCAGTCAGGAGATTCTGGGATTCTGGGATGCTGTTCAGCCTGCCCAGGCTCCGGGGGTACCACAGGGGCTTTTTGGATGTCAAATCTGGGAACTCGGAGCCTGCTTTGCTCCAGGACTGCACAGGATGTCACAGCCCCCAGCAGCAGGAGGAGAACTCATCCTTCTCTTAAATCCAGCTGCTAAAGAAGGGCCTGAGCTCCCCTTGGGTATCTGGGCAGAGGGAAATTCTGAGAAGTACAAGTTTACCTGAGCCAGAGAGAAACCTCTGCTCCAAGGGGATCTCCAGAAGTTCCAAACACCCTCCCTTAAAGTGCTCAAACTGACTCACAGCCCTTCATGCCACAATAATTCCAACCCCTCTCCCTGTTGGTCCTGCAGCCCTGCAGAGGAACAGATTCAGAATTCCCAGGCTTTGAGTCCAAAGCTCCCCAGGAGGCAGCGCTGCCTGAAGGAGAAGAAATGCCCCAATCCCAGCAGATCTCACTCCCAGCCTTGGCAAATAAAAAACATCCAGGTTTTCCCAGAAGTTCAAAGTTTGCAGTGATGCAAAGCCACTTTATGGAAAGAACAGGAATTCCAGCTGAGGAACCTGCAGGAATTTGCTGGTATCCAAATAGTCCTTAACCTCTTACTCCTGATAAGATCTTTTCCCAACAGTACCTGTGCTCCCACTTTTTGGGATCTAAATCAGCAGGGTCTGCCCAAAGCATTTTCTTTCCCCTGTCCTGATAATTTATCACCCCAGGAAAACTAACAGGTCAACAGCATCCGGCCCACAGAAATAAGCTTTTATTTCATGTCCCAGTGTGTTTCCAGAGGTGAAAATCCCACTCATGTTACTGCTTTGAAGCACCCAGAACCCATAGTTGGTGCTATAGGAACTTACGGATTTGTGGGGCTGAGGATGAACATGGAACTGTAAGGCAGGATTGGTTTAGGCCCATTTTTTGTCAAGTCATCGACGTCTTTCTTCTCCTCTGGTTTGCTCTCAAACTCCACGTTGTTCACTGGAAATGGGAATTCAGGGAGAACACAAAGGAGAGGGTTAAAAATGGATCCTCAGCCTGGAACAGCTGGAAATGGAAAGAGTGCAGCTGGGAGAGCAAACAGCCTTGGGAAGTGCTGATGAAATGGGATGCACAATCACTGGGTCCTTATCACTCTCTGCCCCTCCACTGCCCAGCACGGAGCAGGAACAGCCAGGAAATGAAACCATGAGCTGATTTATCCCAGAGCTGCCAAACTGGGGCTGGAAAACCCATCCCAAAGAGCACAAATTCTTAGGGAGAGGGATCAGCTCGGGATCCTTGAAAGAAAATCAAAAGGAAGTCTGAGCAGCCTCGTAATTCGGTGTTTTCTCCCATGGAGCAGGAGCACAACTGGCTTTGGAACACATAAAAGAGCAGATTCATGGATGAGGTTTAATAATCTGGGGGCTGAGACTGCTGAACTTCCCAGGAATAGGAAAAGAGACGTGGAAAGGACTTCTTGGACCCCCCAGAGCTGTGCCTGCACCGTGCACCTCGGTTTGGTCAGAGTTCCCCATCCTGCAGCAGGTTTTGGGATCTCTTTCTCTGAGATTGTTCTCAGCCTCCCTCCCAAAGGTTGGAAATTCTCCAGTTCTCATCCTGACTTCACTTGCAGGGGGTTTATGGGATAATTTACTGAAGATAGTTTCCCATCTATGAGCTGGGTAACATTTTATGCTGCAAATTCTCTTCTTAGACAAATATAAAGGCTCTTCCATTAATTCCCAGGACCTAAAGTCCAACAATCCCACCCTCTGGAATGCATTCAGTGCAGGGCTGTTATTACTTTTTTATTTTATTTGCAAGAAAATGACATTTCTTTGTGTTTGAGTGACACGTTCAATAAACTCCTTATTGGATCTCCAGTCAGATCCAGAGGAAATGGCCAAGAAAGGGAGATGCTGATAAATTGTGATTGACAGGAACTCAGCATTGCAATATAGGAAAATCACCATTGAAGAGGGAGAAAAAAAAAGGAGAAAGAAGAAGGAAAAAAAAAATATAAATCTTGTGGCTGACAACAGGGTGAAAAAGCACAGAGACCCTGCCAGATCTTGGCTGTGCCTCTTGGAAAGCAGAGTCCTGACAGCCTGAAGCTTAATGTGGACCTCTTGGATTTCCCAGTGGGATTCTCCTCAGCTCTCCAGACTTCTCCAGGCTGTTCCCACCCTGGCAGGGATCAGCACCCAGGTGGTGGGAACAGGCTGGTGGTGGCTGGGCACGAGGATCTTGGGACCATCTGTAAATCTGTGCTGACAGACCCAAGGCAGAGAGCTCTGGAGAAGGACAGGGAGGGTGGATCTGCTCCAAGTGTGATGCAGAGGATTGTAAAAAGCTCTGGAATGTCACAGGATCCCAAAGCAGCAGGGGCACACATGGATGTTGCTCTCCCTGCTCCTTCACCTCTCCCTTACACAAAGGGTGTGGCCTGGGTGAGCCATCTCCAGGGAATCTCAGGTGTTTTGCAGAGCCACCAGGCAGCCAGGAACCCTTGCTGAGTCCCTGCACTCTGTGTGGCAATTACAGATCCTCTATCACCAAGTTCCCTGGCTGCCTCTCTCGAGGGTGGCAGCGCCCAGGAGAGCCCCCTCACTCCTTGGGAATCTGGATTTCCTGGCAATTCCGCAGCAGGAAAAGCAGGGGACAAAGGCACTCACTTGGAATGACAGTGGTTTCCCCTGGAGGGGCAGTGATGGTGACAGGGATGTTCACAGTGGTGGTTTTGTCCAGGGGGGGCTGAATCATCCTGGTCACGTTCTTCTGGTTGTCGGCATCCTCGGGCTGCTCGGGCACCTTCTGCAGGTAAGTGCTGGGCAGGGTGTGCACAGGGACACCGCCAGGGCCACTGCCACTGCCACTGGCCTCCAGCTCACACTGGTTCTCCCTAGGAAAAAGCAGGATTTGTTCAATATGGCCTGGGAAGGGTTCAGGGAACACATCCCTGATGCTGCAGCTCATGCTGGGCTTGTTTCCTCCATGGAATCCTTTGCAGGACAACTTCTGACAGGAAAATTTGGGATATTTTTCTCTGAGACCTCCGGAGCCAAACCCCAATCCCAACATTAGGAGGGGACTGTGGACATCCCTGAGGGCACTTTAACGATGCTCCTAAGGCAGGACCATGTAGCAGTGCCATGAGCCACTCCTCACAGCAGCTGCTGGATGAATCCTCACACACTGCTCCCTAACGCTCTCCCCAGGCCTTATTTAAATGTGCTGATTCTCTTTTCCAGATTTTGGAACGGTTTGGAATGGTTTTGGAACCGTTCTGGACCGTGGCAATCAGCAGCCAAATGGCTCCTGCTCTCCTCTGCAGCAGCAGCAGCTCTGCTCCAGTGAGAAGGAAAGTGAGCCCATGCACATGAGCACGCTGAACAGCAGGCAGAGTGTTTGGAAATTCAGCTGAAAGGAAGATAATTTAGACAGGAAAATTATTATCTCAGTGCCACTCACGGCTCTCCACGGTGACATGAACTCTATTCTAAAGAATCCCAGTGCAATTTCTTTTCCATCAGACTAATAAAGCTGAAAAGGCAATCTATCCTTCTTTATTAACTACTCCAAATGCTTCACCAGGGCTGCTTTTCTCACTTGACTTACATAAGAATTAAAGCGAATGGGGGCCATCGTTGCTCTTAATGGAAGAGGCCATGTGCTGGAACAACTGGTGGTGCAGCTGAAGGCTCCCCATTAAAAATGAAAATCAAAGGGCTGTAAGCAAGGCTGGCTGAAATTTAAATAGATGTCCCTCAGGAGCTTCCTTCAGAAGCTGGGAAATTCTCTGCTCCACTTGGTGTCCTACAGGGTCTGTTAGTGTTTACAGCAAGGATATTTCCTGCCTTCAACCTGAGCTGTTTTATGAACCAAAATTGTCTTTGGGAGCCTCTGTCACTGCTGATTGAGGCAAGACAGAAGTGCAGGTTGTGGTGGGAGCTGGTGTGGGGACAGGGACAGCAAGGAATGGCACGTGGAGGGCGACAAGGGATTTTCTGGAACACATCTGGGGCTCTGTGACCCCTGAACCGACCCGGGCAGGGTGTGGCAGCACTCACTCACTTGGGCTGGTGATTCCGGTGCTCCTTCTCGCCAGCCTCCCCCTCCTTCTCCCCGCTGTCCTTCTCCACGGACTCGTAGGTGGACAGCGCCCTGTTCCTGAGCCGGTGCCGCCGGTGGGGCTCCTCTGCGTTGTCCCCCTTGGCCGCGGGCTCTCCGTCCCTGTTCCCGGAGCGGGACCCTCCGCGGTGCCGGGAGCGCCGCTCGCCGCGGGCACCGTTGGCGGTGCCGTTGCCCTCCTTGCCCGGCCGGTCGGACGAGTGCCGGTGGCTGCGGTGCCTGCGGTGCTCCTTCTCGGCCCCTTCCTCCACCGAGCCCCGCCGGTGGTGCCTCTTCCCCCCTTCCTGCCCCCTGTTACGGTCGCTTTTCCCTTCCTTGCTGCCCCCTTCCACCTCCTTGCTGCGGCTCCGGTGCTGCCGGTGCCGCTCCTCCTTGTTGGCAGCCCCGGCTTCGCCGCTCTCGTCCTTGGTCACGTCTCCCTTCTCCTGCTCTCCCAGCTTCTCCTTCTCCCGATGCCTGTGGTGCTTCCGTGGCGCTTCTGCCCCGTCAGTGGAGGTGGGTTTGGGGTGCTCCACCACCTCCTGGACATCCACGGGGCTCAGCTTGGTGATGTTGTTCCTGCCTTCGCCGCGGGGCTCCACGACCAGCGGCCGGTCCAGGTGGGTTTTCATGTCGGGCCGGATGTGCAGGGTGGTGGCGTACCGGACCCGCTCCTCGGGGTCCAGCTCGTTGTACAGCGCCTCGCAGCTGGCTCGGAAGTTGTGCATCCGGATCTGGCTCGTCCTCTGCTCCCAAACCGACTTGGATTTGGAGGAATTCTGCTGCTTGCTAAGGGCGGGAGAAATGTGAGAAGTCAGCACCCAACTTCGCGCCAATTCCCTAAATGCCAACCAAAAAAATTAAAAAAAAAAGAGGGAATTTTCAGCTGAGGTGGGGAATTAGAGGGTCGAACCAAAGGAGTAACAGGGATGGAGAGATAACGTAAGCAGGGAAAGCCAGCAGGATCATCCGTGTTAGTTTGCCCACACACTATGAGATCAGCCCTCTGGAAAGGAGTTATTCTGCATTTCGGAAATGTGGAAGCCTCGGGAATAGTTTGAAGGCTTAAAACGTCAGCACACAAAAATCACACACCTCAGCCAGAGCTTTGGAGCAGCCCACAAAGCTTCCCAAAATTAGCAGCACTTTTATCCCCACCTGGAAATATCTGGATGAGGAAATTAGCAGTGAGCAAGAGAAGTTAGATCAGCAAGGAGGAGCAGGGAAAATGAAATCTGTCCCTGAGGATCTGAGCCTGCCACCAGCCCCTTCCCCTTCCAGCCAGCCCCAGGGGTTGTTTTCCAGCTGTGCTGCCCTGCTGGCTCATGGAACAGGTCTAAAACTGCTCTAAATCCACAACATCCTTCCAGGTGAGCATGGACACATCACCGGAGAAGGGAAAAGTACAAGTAGGAAAGGAAAACTGTCCTGTGCACCAGGAAAAGAGCCCAGAGAGTGGGAGAGTCACACACAGATCCATAGAATATCCTGAGCTGGAGGGACCCCAAGGATTGCCCAGCCCAGCCCCTGTCCCTGCCCAGACCCCCCAACAACCCCACCCTGGGCATCCCTGGCAGCGCTGGCCAAACGCTCCTGGAGCTCTGGCAGCCTCGGGGCCGTGCCCATTCCCTGGGGAGCCTGGGCAGTGCCAGCACCCTCTGGGGGAAGAACCTTTCCTGCTCTCCAGCCTGAGCTGCCCTGGCCCAGCCCCAGCCGTTCCCTGGCTCCTGTCCCTGTCCCAGAGCAGAGATGGGAGCTGCCCCTCGGGAGGAGCTGCAGCCCCTGGGGAGCTCTGCCCTCAGCCTGCTCCAGCTGAACAATCCCAGTGCCCTCAGCTGCTCCTCACGGGCCCTCCAGACCCTTCACCATCTCAGTATCCCAAGATGAAGATGAGATTGGAACACCTGGAGACCCCTGCTCATCTCTGTCACCTCCTGTGCCCAGGACTCCTCCTCTGGCATGGCCTGACTGCTTTGATTTTTCAGCACAGCATTTGGGTTCTCACCACCACATTCAAAGTGACCACAAACCCAACCAGGGTTGGAAAGTTGTGAAGGGACAACTTTTTCTTTTTCTCCTAAAAACCTCAAGCCAAACTCTGCTTTTCACTGGCTGCCAGGGCAAGTTCTGGATTTAACCTCATGCAGGCTCAGCACCCATTTTTCCTTAATGAAACTTTTTCTAGTAAAACCAGGAAAGGCATTTTCCTCCTCCCAGCCTGCTCTGACATCTCCATTCCCCAAACCTCAGCCTGAGCTGTGCAGCTGGAGGGAGCAGAGCCCACATGGGAGGCAAACACAACTTCCTTACGCATTTTCTGGGCTCCCCTGGCAGTGGAAAAAAGCAGCTTTTGCGTGTTCTGGTGCTGGTTGGGACTGTCTGGCTCTGTCACCGTGCACAGACCCCGGGGAGGTGACGTCTAGCCACGCTCATGTGGCACAGTGGGAGCTGTCAGAAGGGTTTTGTGTCGCTGGGCTCTGCTGGGGAATCGCTTCTTTACCAAGGTTGCTGCTGCCTGGTGCTGCTGAAGAGGAAAAAATTCACTAAAAGCCCTCATGAGAGCACCCAGGCAGATGTGAAGAAACCTCATTTAGTCCCAAAATCAGTGCTGATTACGAAAATTAAATATCTATGCCCTGTTGTCGAATTCTGGACTCATTTTCCAGCAGCCGAGTCCCCCATTTGCAGCACGGCAGGAGAACAAGAGATAAAAATCACAGCTCTAAATGTAAATAATACCAGAAGGTCCTGGAGACACGGCTTAGAGCCCTGCTCACCCCAAATCCCACATTCAAGGGAGGACAAGCTCCTCCTGAGGCAGAGCCCCCTCCAAGCTGGCACAAGGATGAACAGCCCCATCACTCTGCGCTTTCTTTAGTTCAAAATGATGAATCATTTAAATATTCTCACTCATCAGCAGCTTTCCTTGGTCTGAGAAGGAATGAGGAACGTGCAGAGCCTCCGACTGCCCAGCCCTGCTGCCCTGTCCAAGGGTTTCTGCACAGGAAAGCTCTGCACAGCTCTCACAGGCAGCAGCGCTGGAGCTGCCTGGGATGGGCATCCCGGGGTGTCCTGCACGTCCTCTGGGATGGGTGGGTGCCTTGCTCTGCCACGCCCCAGGTTTTAGCTCTGCTAAACCCAACTGGGCTACAAATCTCTTCAAAGGCAGGCTCAGGGAAAGCTCAGGGATTTTCTGTGCCTGCCGGAGCTCCCTGAATGCTGCCACAAACACCTCTGTTCTTAGGGAATATTCCTCACTCCATAGTGACAGTGCTGGGGTGGGGACCGGCCTCTGTCCTGTGCTTTGGGCAGCACTGAGCTGACAATCAGCCTTCATGATTAATTAGAAAAGTGTCTTTGTGCTGAAACTTCCAGTTTATCTAAAACCCAAGAGCAGAGGGAGGAGCACAGCACTCCCTGCTCCATCCTGTGCTCCATTGCCATGGGACAGGTACCAGCAGGGCTGGGACACGAAGAAGCCTCTGTGTCCCTGCAGTGACTCCCCAAAGCAAAACACGGAGAAAACCATCAGGCAGCTCCCACGGACACAGCCTGTGCTGAGCCCATCCCAGCTGCCTTAGGCTGGAAATGCAAGATGTGCCTGGGGTGTGTATTTCCCATCTGTCAGAGCTGGGGCAGTTCTCCTCTGTTCTCTGGGCACTTTTCTTTATCTCTCCCACAGCCAATCCTCCCTCCAGGAGATCTCTGCTGTTCATGGCCACTGAGTGTCCCTGCATGGCTGAGAAAATTCCAGCATCCCATGGGGAGAGGCTCTGCCCAGGGCAGGAGCCAAGCATTCCTACCTGGATCCAATCTGCCCTTGGAACAGCACAGCAGCCTTTGCCCACTGCATTCCCAGAGGAGCAGCTTTCTGCCCCACTGCATTCCCAGAGGAGCAGCTTTCTGCCCCACTGCATTCCCAGAGGAGCAGCTTTCTGCCCCACTGCATTCCCAGAGGAGCAGCTTTCTGCCCCCCTGCATTCCCAGAGGAGCAGCTTTCTGCCCCCCTGCATTCCCAGAGGAGCAGCTTTCTGCCCCACTGCATTCCCAGAGGGAGCCCAGGCCCATCTCCAGCAGCCCTGGAGCTCCAGAGGAAAACTCCAGCCTTGTCCAGGATCCTGCTCCAGCAGAAGCACAGCTGGCACTGCAGGAGGGCTGAGCCCCCATGGAATGGCACTGCTGCCACACCCTGACCCACAGCCTGCCAGGGCCTGCTCTGACACTGGGTTTTTCTTTTGTTTGTTTTTGTTTTTGTTTTTGTTGGGTTTTTTTGGTTTTTTTTTTTTTTGTACTATTGCATTTCTAATTTTAATTTTCCTGTTAAAGAACTGTTATTCCTACTCCCATATCTTTGCCTGAGAGCCTCTTAATTTCAAAATCATAATAATTCAGAGGGAGGGGGTTTACATTTTCCATTTCAAGAGAGGCTCCTGCCTTCCTTAGCAGACACCTGGCTTTTCAAACCAGGACACCAGCAAAGAAGGAAAGACAATCCCCTCCATCAGGCTGGATGTGGGGAGGAGGGAGGTTGGGATTCAGGGCTGATCGTCAGCCCAGCTCTGACACGAGCTGTGCCACTGCAGGGGGGTTTTGCAGTTGTGTTTCAGTTCCACCGAGAATGTAAATCAGTTTTTAAATGATCTCTGAGCTGTTCCCAGTGCCCATCACTCAGGCTGAGTGAGAGGTGCCGCCAGGGAACTGCACCCCTGAGAACCTGCAGGAGCCAGGCAGTGCACACATCAACGCAGCTCAGATCCCTGGGTAAAACAGGCACTGACATTCCGAGCTGGAGTTTCCCAGCACCTGGAAATGAGCTGCATCCTTAATGCTGACACAAGTCACGGAGGCGAGTGCCAAAAACTCCAGCACAAAGCCACCCGCTGGCTCTGGGCACCAACAACTCCAGAGCAGGAACTGCAGAGGCAATGCCTGCACAGCCATTCCCCTTTCCACAGGGAAAACACTCCCAAAAAATGTTTAAAATGGCAAATTGGGATATTTACAAAGTGCAGTAAAAACCCAATCAGGAAAACACAGTGGCTGTGAGCTCAATTCCATCTCCAGAGCAGTGAGGAGCATCCCAAATCCCATCATCCCAAATCCCATCATCCCAAATCCTGTCATCCCAAATCCTGTCATCCCAAATCCTGTCATCCCAAATCCTGTCATCCCAAAAACACCACTCAGGAGCCAGAGCCAGGGCAGAGGGGCTGCTGTGGGACTGGGGGCAAAGCACCTGAGCACATGGGCCCTGTGGGAACAGCTCTGGCAATTCCAGAGCCAGAGCAGCAGCAGGAAGTGGCAGCTGCTTGTCCAGCTGGATTTATCCAGCCCTGGCTCCCTCTGAGTCCCCACAGCCACCGAGCTCGGGATCTGTGGCAGCTCCTCCTCTCCTGGTGCTCCCTGGGCACGGGGACAGCCTGGGAGCTGATTTATGGCATCACTTAAAACAAAGCAGGGCTTCAGCCCAGCTGCCTGCCCGGGAGGAGATGCAGCAACAGGAGCGGTTTAGAGGAGATGGAAAAACATCAACAGGGAAAAAATTAATTCCTCTGCTTCCCCTCTCGTTTGGGGCAGTGAATTCTGCTCAAATCGGGGCAGGCACAGCCCAGCTACAGCACGAGCAGGGCAGGGCTTGTCTAAACTGATCAAAAGAGAATTTGTGAGAAAAAATATTTACTTCACAAAAAAAAAAAAATCCACAAAAAAACATAAAATGCCACAAAAAACCATAAAGCCAACTGCTTATCTGAACCCTGCTCATTGCTGGCTGCTTAAAACCATCCTGAAGCCATTAAGGAAATTGCCCTGTAAATCACTCCTGACTTGCCAACATCCTACAAACACTGCTGGTAATTCATTGCTTTACTCCCCATCCCTATTTTCAGGAATATTTGGAACTCTTTGAAGGCTCTGCTCCATCCCAGATCCTCCAGGCTGGAAATGTTGTAGATACCACTGCTGGTACCAGCTCCACTGGTTTTCCTTGGGTTAAGACACCATCAAACAACTCCTGCCTGTGGCTGGAAAAAAACCCTCAATTCCTGGAGAATCAAATAAAATTCATATTAATGAATCGATGGCTGATATTGGTATAAATAAAATCTGCAAGCACTGTGTGGTTTGTTCAAGAAAGGGAAGTGTATTTTTAGTCAGATTCTAATCTTAGGTTGCTCCTTAATGATTCAAGATTTTGTTCCCATAACCTTTGAAATCACTGCTGCACTTCATGGAAATCCTTAAAATTTTGCTGCAGTAAGTAATGAATGAAAGCAGCCCATGGAAAGATGATAATTCAGTGTTAAAAATAACCACACATTACACGCTGGCAGTGAAATTCTGTGTTTCAGATAAAAGGGAATTTGTTGTTAAAATACAACAAAACCTTTCTACTCAAATCCTATTTTCTGTTCATGAACTTGAACGCAGGGTTCATAAACTCCACATTTCCATGTTCCACTTGGAAAACACGATGGGATATTTCACTTTGGGGTTGGTGTGCACAAAGCCCAATGTTTTATCTCTCTGGAGGTTTTTGGGGAAATGCTCCTTAACACTCACTGAGAAAAAAAAGCACATTCAGCTCATCCATCTCTGCACCTTTCTGCCCGTCAAAACTCCCAGCAGCCAGGAAACACATTGGAAGAAATGATCCAAAAGAAGACTAAATCTAATTTATTCCCCTAATTTTCACTGTCCCAACCCCGTGAGCCACCAGACCTGGGCACAGACAGGTCACACCTACTTTGGGCAGTCACAGAAGCTCAACCTTGGTCACAACAGTTAAATTCCAGAGTCTCTATTCTGGTGGGGAGTTAACAACAAACCCCGATGAAAAATGCCACAAAATGTGGCCAAATCCTCCTTCTAAAAGGATTTTGGTACCTGCACTTTGATTTCATCCTTTTATAAAAGGCAACTCTGCCTCTGGAAATTTGGAAAAGGGGACAAAATCTGTATTTTTTTTTTAAAGGCTAGTTGGGAAAACATTGATTGGGAGCAGTTTGGGGTAACTTCTGCTGGGGGAAATGGAATTTTGTGTTGAAGGCAGTTCCCAGCACCTCCCTTTCTCCATCCTGGCCCTTCTGTCAGGGTGGGAGGCACCCAAAGTGCAGCTGAGCCCTCTCTGCACCTTCCTGCCTGTCAAAACTCCCAGCAGCCAGGAAATACACTGGAAGAAATGATCCAAAAGATGACTAAATCTAATTTATTCCCCTAATTTTCCCCGTGAGCCATCAGACCTGGGCACAGACAGGTCACACCTACTTTGGGCAGTCACAACAGCTCAGTCTTGATCACAGAAGTTAAACTCACATAAAGCATCAACATATTTTAAATCCAACTTGTCCAAGATCCACCAGTGCACAAGGAGCCCCCAGACAGCCAGGGAAATATCAGGGAGGAAAAGCTGCTGGAAAAGCTGCTGGAAAACCTGCTTGGCTTCACAGTACCTTGGTGCCTGCTGTGAGGCCAGGACAAACCCCCAGGCTGGAATTGCACTTACTTGAGTCTCCAAAAGCATTTAAAGAAGAAAGACAAGGTCACACAGTTAAAGGACAACCCAAAGGACACTTGTAGGGGTGGGACAGGAGCTGATGAGGAGTTTTTGGGGTTAGTCAGCAGCAGTAATGATGTTTTTACCAACCTGTTGGTGTCAAAGCACACCCTGACCCACAGCACAGCCAGCAGGATTGGATTGGGAGGAAGCACATGAGTGAGTTTTCCACTGTGTTTGCCCAACTCCAGCTCCAGGAGTGGCCAAGAGCCTCATTAGGACAAAATCTGTTGCTTTAAGCTCCAGCTCGAGAAGGTCAGAGAGCAAAGACATAACCAGCTTTTCAAGAGTTTTCCAATTTAGTCTCACTTGGACCCTGTTTCCAGAATTCTTTTGAAGTCCTCCTCCAGTTTTCCCTCCAAGAGAGCTCTCCTGGTTCTCCCACGGAACCCAGAGTGCAAACACTGGTGGAACATCAAAGCCAACAGCCCAGCACAGAATAAACACAGAGAACAGAAAGAAATACAAGTGAGAACAAGACAAACCATCAAATGAGGGGAGACAGGAGAAGAGAGGAGAAGAGTTCAGGAGAAATGATGGAATGGAATTACGGGAGAAAAATGGAGGAAGGAAGAGGGGGAAAAGTCACAGTCAATGTATGGAACACAAGAGTTGCTCACAAATCACAAGCATCAAATGACAATGACACCTTCCAGTCCTTTCCCTGGATGTTGGTCTGGAGGCTTTCCACAATGATGGGAATGGTTTTTTGGGGAAAAAGAACACAGGGTGAGTGAAGGCACCAGGAGAAGGGGAAGGTTGATAGAGCTCTAAATGAGAAATCCACTTAGTGAATATCGTAACAGAGAGCAACTCACGGTGAATTTACGCTGGAGACTGACGAGCTGCGAGATACAGTACCTCGAGTTTGCTTTACAAAACTGCACATGCAAAAAAACAAAACAAACAAAGAAAACAAAAAGTGAGAAAAGAAAAAGCCAAAACAACTAAACAAAACCAAAACCAAACCAAAAAAAAAAAATCAAACCAAACCAAAGGAGCACAGAAACTATAAAAGACATCGGGAGGAGACTCGTACAGGCCGTGTCCTGTCAGATGCAGACGGGGAGGAGACCGGGCAAGCTCCAGGATTGCAGAAGCCACGGACACACCACCCTCTGGAGAGCAGGGACACAACCAAAGAGTCCAAAACGGAACCAAAAGGGAGCCAAAAGGAAAAGGTGACCAAGAGGCACACGATGACCGCGGGGCTCCGCGGCTCCCTGGTACTCACACCGCCAAAGTCCTGCAGGAGCCGCCTCTGCGACCTGGGGAGGTCTGGCTGCAGCCACGGGGGGATTGTGCTGCAAATCCTCCTTTCCAGGTGGAGCAGGATGCTAATTCCTGCTCTTGGCACCAGGAGGAAGCTTTAGCACGGAGCAAGGGCTGGAGAGAGGACCTCGGGCTCCAAAATCCACCTGAGCTCCAGCAACTGGTGCCAGGCAACTTCTCCTCAGCCCCTGCCTCAGACTGGCTCTTTGGAGGCACCTACCTCTCTCCTTGGGATGGGAATGACTCAGACTGCCCAAAACTGGGTCACTGGGCCTAAAAACCTCAGCTCTGCTGCAGCTTCAGTGGAGCAGGGCCCAGGGCTGAAAGGAGCTTCCTGCAGCTCAAGGAATTTTGTAGATTCTCCTCCATCTCCTCCACACCATTTATGTGGGGGGTTCTAAATACGGAAATCACTGAATCACATAGAAAAGGCAGGGAATCCACAGAAAACCAGCATTCTAAATATCCTGATTGATCCTGGCTTGGGGCATTAAATTTTTCCTAGCTCTAAATGATCATTTTTATTAATCTACAGTGTTCCAAAAACCCTCCCCAAGACTGAAAATAATATCCCTTCACCTCTGATTTGCCTTTTCAGTTGCAGCATTTTTCCTCCTCCTTTCATGAGTGTTTAAATCTGTTAACAATCAATTCTAGCCAACCAGAAGGCCCAGTTAAAATCTAATGTTCTTTGGGTATCATAGAAGTAGAGTTTTAAATATACATTGATTAAAATTAATGGATTGTTCTAAACAGAAATGTTGGCTCAGCTACTGCATATAACACAAAATCCAGAGGTTCAGAAACCTGGAGTGAATATAAGAAAAATTATGGAAGGCATCATAAAAGTTGTGCTTGAAGCAAATAATCTGCTGAGCAGCCAGGTGAAGTATTTTAAGCTAAACCCCAGGATTTCTGTGTTTGTCTGGTGCCAAATGAAACAGGAGCAGAGGCAGAGTGGGGGTGGCATGTCCTGCGTGCTGGCCAAGGAAATGATTATTTCCAGGTTGGTCAAGCTGGGGACTTTTTTACTCTTTGGCAACAAAATCCTGCAGAGAACAAGCCCCTGACTGCAGGGCATGACCAAGAAATTCCTTTGGGAAAACTTGGGATGGAGGAGAATGCACGGGGCTGCTCTGATTCACCTGGGAGTCAGCACCGTACAATACGTGTGGAGATTTTGGGTTTAATTGTTGAAAATTGTTGAAAGCAGATGAACATCCCTCAGTGGGAGGCTGGGATGAACCTCTGTGTGTCTCCCTGCCTCGTTTGGTGCTGGGCAGGGTGAAAGCCATGCTCTGTCCGTGTCACCTGTGCAGGGAATGTGACACAAGTCCTGCAGCGCTCCAGGCTCACTGCTCTGCTCCTGTGGCTGGATCTGCCTTTTTGAAATCATAAATTTGCCTGGAACCGCCGTGTGTGGAACCACAGGGCCAGCCCAGCCTCCTTTTCCAGGGCAAAACGACAGCAGGAGTTGATTTTCACCAGATGCTACTTACCAGGAAGGAGGGACAGAGCCCAGAGAGTGGCTTTGGGTGACACCAACGGAGAGGACAGAGAGGAAAACCCACGGGAGGAATCAGAACCTCACACACTGACACACTCCAGGGGAGGAGGAGAGGGAAGAAATCACAACCAGCAAGAGAAAAAGAACACCTCTTCTAATCTACACCCCCAGCACAGCACAGGGCACGGGCTGGGTGTTCAGGCAGCTTCTTGCTGGGTCCTGTTGTGTCCCCACAGCCCAACAGAGACGTGGAAATCAGCCACGGTACTCCCAAGACAGAAGGAAAACATGGAACCTCTGAGATGGAAAACCTGGAGAAACAGAGCAGTTCCCCCCTCCCTGCACCCCCAGACCTGTACAAAAGGGCCAGAGGGGTCAGGGTGAAGTGACTGAGGTGCCACCTCTGGTGGCTTTTCTGCCTTGCTCACACTGACAGGCACTGTCCCCTGTGGGACTGCAATTACAGCACCAATTCTGTGAACAACCCCAGTGGGACCACCAGAAACCAGTCCTGGAGACAGAGGGAGGTCCTTGGAGGCTGGAAAGTTGTCCTGGGAAGCACAGATAACTCTGGAACAGCAGTGGGCAATGTGACAAACTGTGCTTAGGTCTGGTGCCCACGTCCAGGAGCTGTCTCTGCCACTGCCCCCCATGTTTCATCCACCACCCAAGTTCTCCTCCCACCCAAAACTCACACCTCACACCTGTGATTAAATGATTCCCTTGAATCTGGCTACAACTCTAATCCATTACCTCATGGAATTAATAAAACCCCAAAACCTCGTAAATCACAGAGTGCAAAAAGTTCCTCCAAGTGTGACTGACTACCTGGCAGGATCCTACAAATTTAGGGGTGCCAAAAAATTGCTATTTCAAGGCTTTCCCCAAGAAAAGGTGAGGAGAGGGCACTGGGGAATGCTGTGGGTGCCAGGTGAGCCCCAGGTCATGCCCTGCCTGGGGCAGGGTGTGCTCGTGGCAGCCCCTTTTGTACGGGCCATTGGTGCAGCTCTGGCTGGGATGGGGAGGGCAATGGGGAATTCTGGCATCAGGCCAGGCAAAACCAGGAAAAAAACCCAAGTTTGCTTTGGGGTCTTTGTGTGACCCACAGGGATGAGCCTGAGGGCTCTTCCTTCTACTGACAGTGGCACCAAAAAGTGCTTTGGACATCCAGTGCCTTGGAATTGTCCCCTTGTCCCCCTTCCTCCGGTCTGGCTGCCAAGGAAGCTGCACCAATGGTTTGCCCTAAAGACCCCTGGCTCTGTGAAGTCCCTCAGGTGCAGAGGCTGAGCAGGGCAAACGACACAGAGGGGCTGAACAAACCCAGAACTCACCTCCAGAAACAACAAAGCAAGGAATATGCTAAACGGAAAACAAACAAAAACAAAAAAAAAATCACAAAAAAATAAGAGTGGAACAATGGGCTCGAATCAAACACATCTCCTGTTTTCAGCCAAACATTGCAAACAGTGACAGAACCTATGCACCACCCTCGCTTTTCATCCTAAATAAATCCTTCAGGCTAGAGTTCACCAGGTGAAAAAGGAACTGTGGTCAGACAAATCTGCTCAGGTCCCTTTGGTGGAGCAGAGAAATGCTGGGGGCTGGATGAAGCAGGAGCTGCAAACCAGGCTCACTTTTCATCCAGAGAAATGAAAATCCACAAAATAAATCCTGCAGGACAGAGCTCAGCAGGTGGAAAAACCAACTGTGGTCAGACAAATATGTTCAGGTGAACGCCTTTGGTGAGGGAGGAAATTTCTGGGAGCTCCAAAGCAGTGCAGGATGTCGTGAGGCCGATGATGAACGATCCCTCCCAGCACTACAATGATGAGCCTGTTATTAAAGGAGATCCCCATCAATCACAAACCAATTCCCAGCTCCCACAGCATCCAGTTCCAGGTGGGGAGGTGAAGGTGCCTCTTCAGAGCCTGGATAACACTGGATAACAACCAGTTCCTCATGCTTAGGGAATGATGTTCAGTAACCAGCACAATAAATGGAGCTCAGAGCTGAGGAGGGGGGATGTTGGAATCCAGGACATCCCTCTGGCTGCCCTGGCTGTCTCAAGACCCTGGCAGGGGGTTTGGAGACCTTGGCACGAAGTCAAAAACACCTGTGGCTTCAATTTTAGCCCATGGAAAAAGCTGCCAACTTTGTGTGAGGAATTACAAGCCACAAGGGTTTGAGTAGTGTGGTAGTTGAATTAACACAGGGTGGAAAAGTAGAATTTTGGGGTTTTTAGAATGGGGTTCAGAGGTACAAAATGGAGGGACTTGGGCGTGTTCTGGCCTTCTTCTTCTTCTTGCCCTCCATGTCTTGCTGTGCTTGCTGGTGACACTTTTCTATTGGTTTAAGGCACAGACACACTGTCCAACATCAATGACAGATATTGGCACGTTATTGTAAACACAGCACAGGTAGTTTTTGGTATAAAAGGTGAACACCACCCTGAGGGCAGATAGAATGCCATGGCTGACTTGCTAGACAGACCTCAGCAGGTCAGAGAAAGAATGTTCTAGATAAGGAAAAATAAACAACCTTGAGAAGCTGATCCAACACATTCAGACTCCTTCTTTGGCTGCACGGGCTGGGAAACGAGGACTTTTACACTCTCAGGGTCAGCCCAGCATTGAAACCCCGAGAGGGGGACAAGGGGACAATTCCAAGGCCCTGGATGTGCAAATTTGATGAAGCTTGGTTAGGAGGGGAAGTTGGGGCAGATTAAAAGATTCCCTTGGATCTGGCTGCAACTGTAATCCATTACCTCATGGAATTAAAAAACCCAAACCTCGTAAGTCACAGAGTGCAAAAAATTCCTCTTCAGGCACAGCCCACCCTGTATTGGCACGGGAAAAATGCCAGAGGTGGAGAATCCAACACCATGGGAAGGGCTGGAAGGAGCTTTAGGGGGAGCTGCAGTCAGTGCCTGGAGCAGGACTGGCAAGGGCAGGGAAGAAAACAGCACCTCAGCCCTGGGACAGCACAACCAACGTGAATTTTCACCAGGCTCAGCCCAGGGACAGCTTTGTCACCTCTGTGGGAACACTGGGAACATGAACATCTTGATCAAGAAAATCCAAGTCACGGTGTTCTCTGCCACCACCTGTTTGGACTGATGCAGGCAGGGAAAATATCAATGTTTTCAGAACATCCATCCATGCCATCGATGCCTGCTGTTCTAGAAATCCATTTTCACATGTTGGGAAAATTATATTAAACTATAAAACTAAAAAAAAAAAAAAATATTCCTTAGGAGAAAGTACAAATAGAAATTGATTGGGTAGAGCCACCTTTGCAGGAGCTCAATCCCAGTTTTCCCAGGCCTTGCCCACTGAATCCTACAGGGATTGGATTCTCAGTTCTTTGTACCCCAGTTTTGGGTTCTGGTGATATTTCCATTTACCAGAAATCCCATTTTTAAGAATACCCAGCACTTTCGGCATGTCCAGCTCTGGATCTGATCTGCCAGGACTTGCCATGGTCATGACATCTGCTCCACCCTCAGAGCACTGTGGGGAGTAAGAGCAGGAGAAAGGAAGTGTTGGAGTGGATTTGTGTCGCCCTGATTATCAAGAGTTTTCTAAAGCCTTCTGAGTTTACATTCTTGTAGAGAACTTTCCCACACAACTTTCTGTAAACAACCTATTGTTTTGTATTCTTTCATAGAGGCAGAGAAATTTGATGTACTGGTTGTTTGTCCAGTGTCGTTGGAGAGGTGGCACGTTCACCCTCCAATCCACTGGCACCTTTTGGCAACTATAAGAGATTAGAGTCAGAGAAAATAAATTAGTCTCTTCATCGTGACCAAAGCTGTGATGCGTCGTTTTTCCTTGTGTCATCTGGTGACAGATTTGGGTGCCAAAAGGTCCCCAGATCAGCCCTACTGTACTGGAGAGGGGTATCCAAGGGTTGGTGGCTGCAAACCACCCCCTGTCCAAGATTTAGGGGCTGCCAAGCCCCTCTGGAGCTGCCTGAGGATGGACATTCCATCCCTGTATGGGTTCTTCACTTGAGAGCTGGATTTGATCCTTGTGGGTCTCTCCCAGCTCAGAGTATTCCAGGATTTATGTATAAAATAAATTGCTTTGAGATGGCTTCATTAAACTTCACAGGTCACGAGCCACCAATCCATCCAGCCCCTCTTCCCATCTCCCAAAATCTGACTCCTCCCTTGTCTGTTCCTCCAGGGCCTCATCCCTTTGGGCATCAACCTCAGGACCTAAATGCTGCTTTTTTCCCCCAAAGCAAAGCTTTGTGAGTGGCTGTGGGAGGCTCAGCGTGGCCCTGCAGCAGGGCCAAGGACATGTCACAGGGTGTCACAGGTCAGGAGATGTGAAACCACCCTTTCCACTCTGCTCATGTGAATTTTCACGCTGTTGGGGCAGGGCAGACTCAATTTGAGGCAAAATTGGCAAAAATACACAAATTTGTCCTCACTTTGAATTGTTGTCACAAAAGTGTCCTTGTGCTTTTGAAAACCTGGTGAAAAATGGTGGGAAAAGGTGATTTTAAGCAATTTCAACCTTAGGCCCATGGAAGTGAGTTGTTTCTTTTCTACTGATTTCTAAGAAATCTTCCCATGCAAAATGCTTTGATTCAAACAGAAGCAAATAAGCACCATCATCATCTTGCATTTTTAAATACCAGAACCAAGAAATTCATCAAAGAGCAGGAGCAATTATCCTCATTTGACTTCTTTTCAAGGCTGGCCAGAAAATAATTGTAAGGAAAAAATGGTATTTAAAACTATCAAACAGCCAGAGCATAAATAGGAACTGATTACAGCAGTAATGACAAAATAAAATGGTAAGAAGAATAAAATGGGCAAATTAATAATATTCTTTTCCTTCACATATAACAAACGGGCTCCACTTGGCCTTTTGTCTTTACTAAAGTGGATTAAACTCCCAGTAAAAAGAGATTTCCACTGAAGGAATCCGGCTGCAGTTCAGTTTTTTCCAATAAATTGAGCAGGAAATTTCTTTTTTGTTGTGCTCGAGCTTCTCCAGCCCTTGGAGGTCTCCCCTGTAAAAGGGGTCTGGAAAACATCAGCAGCTCCCAGTAAAATGCAGAACCAAACTTTTTGGTGTTGATGCCGAAATTCCAGAAGAGTTCAAGGAACCTTTTCAGCAAATCCTTGCGAGGAATCCCAGAACAGAATCATGGAATGGTTTGGGTTGGAAGGACCTTAAATCCCATTCCAACCTCTGCAGGGACACCTTCCACCATCCCAGGTTGCTCCAACTCCATACAACACTTGGATATTTCCAGGGATGTCTCAAACACAGGAATTTGGACAAATATTTCCATCTACACCTCATTTTTGCACCTCTAGGATCCAGGAAAAGTTGGGCCCAAGGCAAAGCTTTCCAAGGGTTTTGGTATCACAGAGCCTGTGCTTGTCCTCATCCAGGCATCCCAGAATCCCAAATGGATGTTCCTTCCTCCAAACCAGATCATTTTATTCCACCCAGCTCTTTCATAAAGCAAGGAAAGGGAATTCAAGCACATTTTTCATCTATTTAAAAGGATGCCTTTGCACTTGAATTCTCAAGATTATTAAAAAACAGTTCTTTCTGTGCACACACAGAAATAACTCATTAAAAATCATTAAACTCATCTCCTCATTAAAAATCCAAAGTGGGACATTAACACTTCACCTGGTGAAATCTATCCACGGACAGCTTAAAAAAAAAAAATCCTCCTAAAACACAATTATTCAAAGATGAGGCCTTACAAAGAGCACCAAACGGAAAGAAATCCTTCATTAAACTCCTAATTAAGTGCTCAGCACTGAAGCATTTGGCCAGAGATGGAGCAGGAGGGCTCCCAGACGGCACCACGGGATGCTCCAGCTGGACAGACAGACAGACACTGCAAAGGGGGGACGCTCTCCCAAGGAACCCAGGGTGCTTACGCTGCTATGGAGATGTTGGCCGCCGACATGGGGCTCACTTCGGCCACCTCCTTGGCCTTCTGCAGGGCCAGCTTCTGGTTGGTGGCTTCCTCCATCTCCTCCTCGTCCTGGGGCACAAAAGCAGGAGAAATCAGGGAATAAATCATGGGATAACAGCAAGCAGAGCTCCCCTGGGGCGTGGTGGCTGCCACTGGTGGGCTGCAAGGACACAGGAATTTTCATTTCGGGCAGGTTTTCTTGCAAGGAGCCCCAGGTTTGGCGCAGGTTGAGGTGAGAATGGCAAGGTTTGGTCAAGAGGGTTTTTTACCCTCAGAAACTTTCTTGATTCTGCTGGGTCTCGTCTCAGCACACAGCACTGGGGAAGGAGACTCTGGGGGAGCAGGAATGGGACAATTCCAGGTGGAATTCCCCATTTATCCCAGAGCTGTGTGTGTAACAACCCTCTAAAGCCAATGTCCTGCTGTAACACCTGGACAGGCTCCTAAATCCTCCCTGACCTCCTGCCAAGGGGACTTTTCTGAAACAATAACAAAAAACATGGATTTGGGACTGGTCCTGCTCCCATCAGTTGTTCACACCCACCTCAGATCCCTGAGGACTCAGAAAACAAAAAAGAACCATATTAAATGTAGTTTGTGGAGCAAAGCAGGGTTCTGCTCCTGCTTCCTGCATATCCCTGGGTCACGAGGATTTTTAACCTCTGAAGATTGTACTCAGGATTTCTCTCTTCCTGCCCAACATGAAAAGCAGCACTAAAACTCTAAATTAAGGATCCTAATTAAAAAAAAAATTACAAAAATTAATTTCAAAAATTCAAAAGGTAAGGATCTTAAACATTGAGGTGAGAGCAAAACCCAAAGAAACACCGTGGTTACCCTTCAGTGGTCACCAAAGACAACTTTGCTGGAATTTTCTAACCAAAATAAAGTCAAATCATGGCAGGGTAAGCACAGAGCTCTTGTAGCAACACGGGCATCTCACAAATCCAGGGAAAACCACACTGAGAGCAGCCACAGGCTCTTCTGTCAGGCTTTATGGAATGGCACAGGTCTGCCTCTGCCCTCCCAGGGTGGTGCTGGAAGGAGTCATGATTAAAATAATGAGAACAGACAGATCTCCAGCTTTGGAATAGGAAATTATAGAGATTTATCCACCCTGAATTCCATCTGCATAAACAGAGCTCCTCGCTCTGCCTTTGGTGCTATTTGCTTCAACTGAACTCATTTGGAAACTGTTTTCCTTTTCTCCTTCAGAAGGAAAAAAAAAAAAAGATGGAAAATTGATATAAAAAAATCGTTACCATATAAATTTCTTCGTTTTTTTTTTCTTTTTTCTCCTTTGCAAATATTTGCAAGTCTATAACCAAGGCTAAATAAAAGACTGGCTGAGCAATTATACAAAGTCAATATTTCTCAGCTGCCAGATTCCAGATTTATCAAAGCTTTGGGAACTCGTTGCAAATCAAGGGTGTTTGGTTTAATCCTGGCCCCCAGCTCAGCCCCAGTTGCCTGTCCTTTCACCCTGCTGGGGTGGGAAAACAGCAAAGCACCACCCATGGACTGGGATCAATTCAGTGGATTTGGGAAAGAAGAAGCCGTGGAGAGAAGCAGAGAAAGGAACGAATTCCACATTTCCCACCCTGGGTTCTGCCATCCCCAGCCCAGCAGAGCTCCCTGCATGGAACAGGACTGGGACAGACAGATGTTGTCACCCTGTCTGGAATGTCCCTGGGCTCAGCTGTCCCAGCTGTGAGTCCCCAAGCCCCTGTGCCCCCCAGCTCTGCCCCCTGGACTCTGTGGGGTCACTGCTCAGCAAGAACAAAACATCCCAGAGTGCTTCCAACACAAATCCCACAGCAGCTCCTGGGAAGAAAATTAATTGTGCCCATCCCAATGCAGCAGAAATGTTATCCTCAGGACATGGGTTTTAAAAGGAAAAAAACCCCAATAAAAAAAATCTTTCAGGTTTTCCTTTCATCCTCCAGGTAAAATCAAATTATTTCTTCCTTTGAGGGACCTCCAGCACCCTTAAAAACCAAAGGCTGCTGATTTTTCTTTCTCTGCCCCTAAAGCACCAGGTGCAGGTATTAAAACCTCTTTTGAATTTGTGGCTTCTGCTCCATTCTCCCGGGTGCCTCTGTAATTCTGCTGGATTTACATCCTTTAGGAGCAGCAAACGCAGCTGTTCCTCACTCACAACGAGCCCAGCCCTCAGCAGATGTTTGCTTTGTAATATCTCTGTAGCTCCTTCCATGCAGATACTGCAGATGACTCCAAAAATTCGTTAATTTTTTACCTGATATTTAAAATTCCAGCTCACACTGAAGCTCTGAACAGCTCAAAGTGTCACTTTCATTTCAGGGATAAAGCTCTTGCCCATAAGGACATCCCTGGTTTATGTCCCTTTCTGTTTTCTGGAGCTCTAAATCTTAATTTAAATCAATTTCTCATGGGGTAAAACCCTTTTTTGGTGCTACCCATCACGATGTGCATCATTAACACTGAATTTTCTTGAATCCATTCAGCCAGTTAATGCCTTTTGCATAGGGGAGCAGAAGGAGGGGGATTTATGGATGTTCAGCTCTTGGTTTGGCCACTCCCTTCAGTCCAGAATTTCTGGGCATTCCTCAAGAATTTTATGCAAATTCATATCAAATTCCCACATCCCTCGTACATGTTTTTATCCTGCTTTTTCAGGGATCCCTGGCAGTGGACAGAGATGAGAAAACACTTCCTGCTTGAAGATATTTAGGAAAATAAAGCCTCAGCTGTAGTGGGTTTACTCTCCAGTTTAATGAGGATGAAGCAGGAGCTGCTTGATGTCAGCAGAGACATTCTGGATGATCAGCAGAGAGACTTGAAAAGCAAATTTTGGGGGCAACTGTAGATTCCTCTCTAAGTGAACAGGAAGAAAAACCTGTTGATATATTGAAAAAAAAAGCCTAAAGGTGAGGGAACCCAAAGGGATTCAGGAGAGTTCTCAGGAATGACTAAAAATTAGGTTGGCAGAGTTTGAGTCAGGCCAGAAGAGGACGAGCAGGAGAGGGAGCTGGGAGCAGATTTTTTTATAGATTGAAAGCAAAGGTGGGGATTCTTTATTTTTTCCCCCCCAAAATGAGTCATTCCTCAGCACTGGTGAGTTCTGTAACAGGCACGGGATGATCAAGCTGCAGTTAAATATAGTCCTGGATCAGAGAGCTTCTCTTACGGGTCACAAAGGCCAAAAATGGTCAAAATGCCACATAAAGAAATCCAAATTAGCACCCAGAAGTGGGGAAAGTTGAGATGTTCCAGTCCTGAGGCAGGAAAGTTTTGTGTCTTCCCTAAACAGAGGCAATTTCAATTGCTCCAGGTTCTCCCACATTAAATTCAGCACTGATCTCAATTAATTCCACAGAATAAATGTCAGGAAAGTCTCCTGGGACCAACTGACTCCTGAGTAACTTCCTTGTATCTCTGGGCCATTTTTGGGGCTTGCATGATCATATTTACTCAGCAGGAAATCCTCATTCTCCAGGTATGTGTCTAATTGAATTTTAGCTTTTTCCTCTTCTTTAGAAAACTCCAGTGATTTTGGGGGGGGGAGGGGATCATAAATAAAATTTTAAAATCCCCCAAAAAATTTAATTAAAAAGTTAAAAAATAAAAAATAAATTTAAAAAAATCCCCAAGAGGGTTTTTGGAGAAGCTTCATGATTTGGCAATGCTGTTGAATCCATTAATATTTAATTAGACTTTATAAACATCCCCAAAGTCAGGTTTCTAACCATCCCTGTCAGCTGCTGAAATATTCACAAGAAAGCACTTAAAGGATTAAGAAAGAAGGAGGATGAGCTTCATTATCCAAGAATTGTGCTGGGCCTCATCTCCCCTCTTAGCACATGCAAGGGATGCCCATAAATCTGGGAGGATCTTTGCCTCCAGGCCGGAGATTTCTGTGAGCACAGAAACAGCTGAGCTGCTGAAAGGGAAAAAATTCCCATTAAAAAAAAAAAAATTAAAAAATTAAAAGCTCCAAAACAACAGAGAACCATTAAATACAGCCATGAGCAGCATTTTAAGGGAGGAGGGATGCAGAACACAGAATTGGAACAAAATTAAAATAATAAAAAATTATTAAATTTAATTTAGAATAATAATAGAATTATTGCTAATAAAATGTATTTATAATAATAAAATATGTATAATTATTATTATTATTTGTAATAATAAAAAATCATTTTTGACCTAGGAGCCACCAGGCTGTTCGGAGGGTTTGTTAGGAAACAGCTCCAGAAAAGCTGGGAGCTGGAGCAGTCCTGCAGGAAAAGGGGAGATGGCAAAGAGCAGCTCAGCTACAGCAGGGACGTGGGTTTTGACTGGGAACTCTGGCTGGTTTGGTCTCCAGGGTGGGAAACTGGGGAAATCTCCGTGTCCCTGAAGTGTGGAGCTGCAGTGGGGATCCATAAATGTTGGAAAAGATCGAGTCCAGCAGTGCCAGATCCGCCCTCAGCGCTAACCCCGAGCACCACATCTCCGTGGCTTTTGAACAGTTCCGTGGGATGCTTTGGGGTGGGAGGACCTCAAAGCCATCCAGGACACCTCCCAGCACCCCAGGCTGCTCCAGCTCCATCCAGCCCGGCCTTGCACCCTGCCAGGGATCCGGGGGCATCAATTGCTGCACCTTTCCCTGAAATGAAAAACCACCTTTGCCTGCTGCTGCCTCAGAGAGCTCTGCCGCTGGCAGGAGGAAAGAAACTGAAGTTCTAAACCACAACCACCCCAGGGGGGACGCTGCTGCCTTTGCCCTCAGCAGGTCACTGTGACTGGGGCTGATGGCAGCAGCACAGGAATGGGTGAGAAAAGCTAAAAATATGCAAAAAAACCCATTAATTCTCCTCATAAATCCACCAGAGTGCACCAAGAAATGAAAACTGTGCAATAACCCAAATGCCAAGGGCAACAGCCACAATCCTCCCTGCCCAGCCCTGGGCCTGAGCTGTTCTCCCTGGGAATGCTCCAGTGTAAACATTCTCCAACAGAAATCTGTGTCCAGCTCTCTGCATCCAGAAAAGTCACATCAGTGTCACTCCCATCCCCTGCCAGGACCTGGCTTTCTGCCTCTGATTTCTCTTACACCTGGGGAGAGGCAGGAATATCCCAACATCTCCCCTGAGTGCTCACAACAGCCTCTGCAAATTGTTTTGCCTGGAGCTGATTGGAAAATTTTAATTCTTTAATCCATCACCAACCTCGGCGAGGTAAGGGACACAAAGTGTGAGACCAAACGAAGCACAAAATATTCACTGCAACCTGAAATAAAGAAACCTGCAGGGGAATAAACCTCTCTGCAGTGCAAGCTGGTCACCAGAGGGGCAGCAGGAGATACCTCAGGTTTGAGCTTTTCTATTTTTCACATTCTGAGCTGCTTTAGTGTGTAAGTCTAGGATTCACATGAGGGGAAGGTGAGCTCTGTGCACAGAGCAGGGAGACAAAACAATTCCTGCTCCAGCTGGGCACCAAGGACAAATGATCCAAAGCTCAGGCCCAGGAGCACAAACAGCGTGGGCTGGAGAGAGAAAAACAAGCAGGATGGGACTGCATGGGCTAAAGCTGGAATGGGACAATGAACTGCAAGGTGCAAATGGAGCAGAGCTGATAAAAATGTGAGATCTTGTGCCAAGCCCTGTTTTGTTTCCATCTTGGAGCCATCGGGGCAGAGCCACGCGCTGGCTCTGCTACTGCCAGGGTGTGGCCTCTGAAGCCCTTCAATAAATCCCCTCTTTATTCCCCTTAACTCCCTCTGGCCTCAGTTCCAGCTGCTTAAGGCACCCCAGGGCTCCAGGGGACACCCCAGGGTGTCCCCCATGCTTTGGAGGGCACAGGAATGTCCCACCTACCTTGGTCAGCTCCTGGGCGTTGGCCAGGTTGTCCACAGCGATGGCCAAGAAGACGTTCAGGAGAGTATCTGTGGGAGCAGCTAAGGAAAACCTCTTCACACAGCACAGGCAGCAGTCATTCCCTTCCTGCTGCCCCTCTTTCCCCCTCGGTGCTTTATGGGTTGGTCCCTGGAAGCTCTGCCACCATTCCCAGCTCTCCCACCCTGCCCGGAGCTGGCCCTGCAGCCCAGCAGGGCTGGACACACATTTGTGTCCCCAGCACCTGTCCAGAGAGGGGACAGGACCACAGGGGTGTCACCCCATCAGAGGGGCAGGGTGGCACCTCCTGCTGCTCCCAGAGGCACCACAGCCCCTGCTTTTCCACACTCCAGCCCAGAAATGCAGATTTCAGCCTCATTTTCCCCTCTTGTTTAAAAGGACAACTGCAGGAAATGGGTCATTTTAAGCCAACATTTGCATTTCTATATAGACAGAGCTGTATAGAGTCATGGAGAGCATGGCAAAATGAATCTCAGGTCATTGCTGCTGGGAGGAAAGGATCCTGGCTTATCTCACTGGAGTCAGGGTGACAGTGGGGCCACCCCATGAGCCCTACACAGAGCTCAGCTCCCCCAGAGCAGCACAGCCAGCCCCGTTAATGAGCTCTGCTGATAAAACAGCCCCTAAGCCCAGCCCAGAGCCCAGCTAAGCCAGGGCAGTGCCCCTGGCAGCCCAGGCCTCTCAGCAGAGCTCTGCATCCCATCCCTGAGACATAACACTGGCCTGGAATTATTTATTCCTATTTTACTTTCATTTTTCCACTCAATGATTTCAGCTTTTGCTGAGTTTATTGTTGCTATTCCAGCCTTGTGGCCGCAAAACAGCCCCAGAACAGCCATAAATCAGCTACCTCTGCACAGGGAAGGAGGGCAAGCAGAGCAAAACCACAGCAAAACCACTCTCCCAAGGAGAAAATGCATTTGGCTCTTGCACATCACCTGGGGACAGCGGAGTCACTCATTGCAGAGCTCTGTTTGCTCCTCCAGATAGGAATGTGCCCGGGAATGCTCCAGAAACCCACTGAAAGGACTGCAGGAGGTTTAGGAAACAAATCCAGGTATTTGCAGGAGGCTCCAGGAGAGCTGGAGAGGGACTGGGGACAAGGCATGGAGGGGCAGGACACAGGGAATGGCTCCCACTGCCAGAGGGCAGGGATGGATGGGAGATTGGGAATTGGGAATTGTTCCCTGGCAGGGTGGGCAGGCCCTGGCACAGGGTGCCCAGAGCAGCTGTGGCTGCCCCTGGATCCCTGGCAGTGCCCAAGGCCAGGCTGGATGAGCTGGGAGTGACCCAGGACAGGGGAAGGTGTCCCTGCCGTGGCAGGGGTGATCTCTGAGGTCCCTCCAACCCAAACCATCCTGGGATTTTCTGTCAGGTCCATGTTCTGGCCTTGAGCTGTGGGGTGGAAGGGCAAGGGCAGGACTGGGGTGAGGATGGTGAGAGGGGAAGGCAGAAACCCCTGCTGGGAGGGCAGGACAGGCGAGGGGTGAGCTCCGAGGGTGCTGCCAGCCTGCAGGGGGATTTTGGGAACCCGTGGCCCCAGAGCCCTGCCTGTGCTCTCCATCCCTCAGAGGGCTGTCTGGAGCAGCACCCGGGGGCTGCTGACAGCAGAGGAGCCAGGAGGGCTGCAGGGCTGATCCCCCTGTCCCACCCAGTGTCCCTGCAGCTCCAGCCTGCTGCGGGTGCTGCAGGGCCCCATCCCACATCAGGAAACTTCCCAAGGCAGGCAGGGACCAAAGCTGGCCCAAACCAGCAGCTCAAAGCCCCTCTGCTTCCCTTCTCCAGGGTTTTACCAAACAATTCAGCCCAGACTTCAGAAGCAGGCATTCCCAGCTCCAATTCCCACTGAGGGAGAGTCAGACATTTACTGTTAGATATTTACTGTTATTAGATATTTATCCAGTATTAGATGTTTATTTAGTATTATATATTTATCTGTTATTAGATGTTAATATTGATAGTTGTTATTGTTAGATATTTATCTGTTATTAAATACCTATTATTAGTAATTTTTTAGAATAGAGACCCAACAAGGCCTTGTCAAGACTCTAAAGGGGGGAAATGATGCCTCAGGTTTGAGCTTTTCTATTTTTCACATTCTGAGCTGCTTTAGTCTGTGGGTCTGGGCTTCACATGAGGGGATGGTGAGCTCTGTGCACAAAGCAGGGACACAAAACAATTCCTGCTCCAGCTGGGCACCAAGGACAAATGATCCAAAGCTCAGGCCCAGGAGCACAAACAGCGTGGGCTGGAGAGAGAAAAACAAGCAGGATGGGAGTGCATGGGCTAAAGCTGGAATGGGACAATGAACTGCAAGGTGCAAATGGAGCAGAGCTGATCCCAGTGAGAGCCCCCGGGAGCGCTCGTGCATTTTGGGACCATTTTGGTTCCTCTTGGCTGCAGCCCTGGCTGGGCTCTGGTGCTGCCCAAGGTGGATCCATGGAGGCCTTTGAATAAATCCCTGCTTTATTCTTTAGCTCTGCCCAGTCTCTGCTCCAGGGCAGCCCTCTCAAGGCATCACCCAGAGCCTGGTGCCCGTCAGATCTGGCTGCAGCAGGAGTTGGATTCCTCCCTTTGGGTGTTTCTCCACCCTCCCTGACTGCCAAGCCCTGCAGGGCATGGACACAGAGCCCTGGGGTTTCTCCAGCCAGGAACCAGCACTTTTCCTGGTTTTTACCCTTGAAAGATGATTCCTCAGGCCAGAGGGAGGCTTGGAATGTGATGCCCATCACCTGCTCCTTCCTCCATCCCATCAGGACAGCGAGGAGTGGGTGAAAACACCTCGATCCCAGTGAAGCCAGGGGATACAGAACAGGAAAACGTGGTGCTGGAATCATCCCCCCTCCCACAAAGAGCCAGATTTGTCCTTTACACAGACATTAATCCCCCCATTTTCTCTGAGGGTGAGGGGTTGAGGGCACCCCTGGGCTGTGCTGAGTGTTTGGGGTTTTTCCTCTGGGGTGCTTCCAACAGGCTGGAAACACTTCCAAGCCTCCTATCAGGGAATAAATGTCTCAGCAGTACACCTGCCTCCCTGCCCACTGGAAGTGGCTCATGTAACACAGGAAACCCCTGGAAATGGAATTAATTTCTTTTTATCAGATCAGCCTGGCCTGATCCATTTCTAAGCAGACACATTCTGGCACACTTGGGTGTTTCTGCCCCAAAAAAGGTCCCTCAGTCCTCTCTGCAGGGCTGGGAGATCCCCAAATTTCTCCCAAACTCCAGGCTCTGGAGCCTGGAATCATCTCCTGCCTGGCACTTGAGGGCCAGGGAAGGGCAGCATCCTCAGCATCCTCCAGGCAGTTCCTGCTTTTTTTTTTCAGGCTCCTCTGCAGTTTTTCTTGGAGTTTTTTTTTGTTTTGTTTTGTTTTCTTTTTTCTATTGTCTCAACAGATGCCTCAATTTATCAATTAAGTGGATAAATGTGAACGCAGGCATGGTGTGATTTCCTGGAAAATGGGCCAAATCCTGTTGTTGCTTTAATCATAAAACTTTCATTAAACCATTTCTGGTTCCACACAGACTCTCTGGAAATGGAAATGTAACATGAGACACTTCCCACTTAGAAAAACAAACTTTTCCTTGCCATGATCCACTGAAAAAGCAAATTCTTCCCCCTCTCTCTGTGCTCACAGAACCTCACCTGCAGCAAACTCATCCTGCAGAACTCAGGGAGGATTCAAAGAATCCCACCCGGCACATCCTCCATCCTTCCTAAACGCCCCAGTGATGTCCCAGGGAGCCAAGGAGCCACCAGCACGGGGCTGTGGGCAAAGGGCAAGGGAGAGGCACTGGAGATGTCTGGAGGAACTCAGGAAAAACCCCCTGGATCACCTCAGCAGCAGAAGGGAAAACAAGACAGCTGCACCTGCCAGGATGAGATTTAGGGAGAAGGTGGGTAAGGTTTCCACTCTCCAAATCCCAAATCCACGGCAGGAGCAGCAGGTCCCCTCCTCTTGAACATCCCCGGCAATGAAAGCCAAAGGAGCAGGGGGAAGTCCCCTCTGGATTAAAGGTGAGGGAGGGAATGAAAGTTCCTCAAAAACGCTGGATCTTGGCAGCTCGGAGGTGAAAAGTCCCTCCCTCAGCTGTGCTGTCAAGCCTGATTACAGCTTAATCTCATTTCCAAACGCCAAGCCCGGAGGATTTAGAGCTCTCGCTCCCTCCCTGCTCTCCTCTGACCCAGTTTTGCAGAGCCTGGTGTTTCTGGAAGGGGCTGTGAGGAGATGTCTGAGCATCACTGCCACGGCTCCAGGAACGGGATAAATCCCTGGGGACACTCGTGTGACAGGCACAGCTCCCACTGCCTGCTCTGCTCTTCCCTGTCCCTGCTCCTCATCCTGAAGGACAGAATTCCAGCCCAGCCAAAGGGCTGGAGCACTGCTGTGCCACCCATGGGCACCAATGTCATGGATGGCACGTTTTGTCAGCAACACTGCAGCTGGAGCAGCCCATTCCTGCAGGAACTCTGTCTTTAGCCCCAGTATTTCCCCCAGTTAATCTCTCCCTTTCTCCTACATCTCCAGCCCAAACAAGACCCCCAGGAAAAGGGGAATGCTGGGACTGTAACCAGTGAGAAGGTCGAGAAACCCTCGCGGGAGCTCCCGGGTGGAACAGCAGCCCTGGGAGTTCTCATCCCACCTTGGGACATTCCCATCCCACCTTGGGACGTTCCCATCCCACTTTGGGGAGTTCTCATCCCACCTTGGGGAGTTCCCATCCCACTTTGCAGAACAAACAAAGCAGCCAGGGCTGCCTTGGCTCTACCACAATTCCTGGGTTTCCTGTTTTAGGGATGCTCCCTCTGGCTCCACACAGCTCGTGGCGGCAGCCGCAGAATCACATGATTACAGGATCAATCACAGACTCAGAGAATCAATCACAGAATCAGTTACAGAATCACATGATGACAGGATCAATCACAGAACCAATCACAGAATCAGTTACAGAATCACATGATGACAGGATCAATCACAGAACCAATCACAGAATCAGTCATGGAATCACAGAATCAGTCACAGAATCAAAGAATCACAGGGTTACAGAATCAATCACACAATCACAGAATCACACCATCACAGAATCAATCACACAATCACAGAATTAACTAGGCTAGGAATTACAAAGCCCTTTGAGATCAAGCCCACCTGACACTGCCTTGTCACCCAGAGCCACACTCAATCTCTCCTTAAACACGCCAGGGATGGGGACTCCAAACCTCCCTGGGCAGCCCTTTCCAATGCCCAACCGCTCCTTCTGGGAACAATTTCTCCCTAAGGTCCAGCCTAAACCTCCCCCGGTGCAGCTCAGGGCTGTGTGCTCACAGCAGTGATGCTGTGGCTGCTTGGTGCTGGCACTGTCACAGGGACAGGGCCACCACAGTCCCTCGGCCCTCCTGGCTCTCCTCCTCACACCCAGCTGCTCCATCAGGGAGCTGCTTTGCTGGTTTGTGTATAAATATAAAATCCAGCCTCCCTTCCCAAATCCCATGCCGGTGTCACTCTGTCCCTGCCTCCCTGGACCTCTGGGACACACCACCCCTTCCCCTGGGACACAGCGGGGATGAAAGTTTCTTGTTACCCTCGAGAGATTTCCATCTCTCAGAAGAACAAAACACACTTCATGTGCCAAGGCTTGGAGCACTGAACGCTCCCAGAACCTGAAACCCAAGATCCAGAATTAAATTTTAAGCATTATGTGGAGATGATAAATTCTGAGCATTTGGGACAGCACAGCAGGTTGAGGTGCCCTAGACAAAGGCACCAAGAGAATGGAGCCTCATCTCCACCATCATCTACTCACCTCCACCAAACCCATCTCAATCCTCCCCTGACTAAAAACAAACTGTTTGTGAAGCTATTCAAGGTCCTGCTCTGACCTGCCCTCAATTATTTCTCCCACAATCTAAATTAACCCTTAATAGAACATTTTCAAGGTAAAACACAACAATTAAAATGAAATTTCTTTAAATTAAATGAAAAATTCTTACGTTGCCGTAAGAATTTTTCATTGGACAATGGAAAACTCACCTTAAGTGCTGTAAGGAGCAAAGCCACGGCAACAATTTGGCTTTTAAAGGATGAGGCTGTGAGAATTTAGGGAAAACTGGGGGTTTCTAGCAGCATGGGAAGGACTGTGCCACCTAGGATGCCCGTGGAAGGATACAGTTACCAAACAGGGTGAGGACGATGAAGTAGATGGAGGAGAACATCCCCGAGTGGACGCCGCCCTGCGACTCTATCCCGTGGTACATCACAGCGTTCCAGTCTTCCCCCGTCAGGATCTGCACAGAGCAGGGAGGGACAGAGAGGGTCACTCACAGGAAAGGGAGGGTGACCTTGTCACTCTCAACAGCTCCTGAAAGGTGCCTGTGCTCAGCTGGGGCTGGGCTCTTTCTCCAGGAACTGACAGAACCAGAGGACTCAGCCTCCAGCTGCATCAAGAGAAACAGAGGTTGGCTATCAGGAAAATGTTTTTCACAGAAAGGGTGATAAAGTTCTGGAATGGCTGCCCGGGGAGGTGGTGGAGTCACCATCCCTGGGTGTGTTTAAAACAAGCCTGGATGTGGCACTGGGTGCCAGGGTTTAGCTGAGGGGTTGGGGCTGGGTTGGACTCGATGGTCTTGAAGGTCTCTTCCAGCCCAGTCATTCTCTGAATTCTGTGAAAGGAAGTTCTGGGGGAACCAGGCAGAGCAAAGCTACCAAGGAATGTCCCTGGGAAATGAGGAGCACATGGGGGACACCAGGCACAGCATCACCAGATGGGGGAGGGAGAGATTGTCCCACTCTGCTCTGGGCTGGGGCAGCCTCACCCCCAGTGCTGGGGAGTTTTGGGTGCCTCAATATCATAAAAAGACCTAAAGCTGTGAGACAGTGTCCAAAGGAGGGGCACGGGGATGGGGAAGGGTCTGGAGGGGCCCGTGAGGAGCAGCTGAGGGCACTGGGATTGCTCAGCTGGAGCAGGCTGAGGGCAGAGCTCCCCGGGGGCTGCAGCTCCTCCCGAGGGGCAGCTCCCATCTCTGCTCTGGGACAGGGACAGGAGCCAGGGAACGGCTGGGGCTGGGCCAGGGCAGCTCAGGCTGGAGAGCAGGAAAGGTTCTTCCCCCAGAGGGTGCTGGCACTGCCCAGGCTCCCCAGGGAATGGGCACGGCCCCGAGGCTGCCAGAGCTCCAGGAGCGTTTGGCCAGCGCTGCCAGGGATGCCCAGGGTGGGGTTGGTGGGGCTGGGGTTGGACTGGATGACCCTGCCCTGCCCCTCTGGGTCACCTGCCCACTGCCCACCTCGACCAGGGACCCTCACACAAGCAGAGGAAACAAAAATCCACGTTCTGACCCTTCTTTCTCCCCCTCTCCCTTTCTAAGCCATGCAGAGGTCCCAGGTTTCACCAGACCCGTGCAGGGCGCTTCCCACAGCCCCAGGAAAGCCCTGAGCTCCCAGAGCAGTGCCCTGAGTGGGAGCTCTGCCAGTGCCAGCCCCTCTCATGCCCTTCCTACAGGCAGGGCTGGGTTTGCTCAGCTCCCCCAGCCCTCACTCCCTGTCCCCAGGAGCTCTGTCACCTCCTGCCACCCCTCCTCTGCCCCTCGGGGCTGGCAGAGCCTTCCTGCAGCTGGAATGTGCCTGGGCATCACTCCTGGGCACCACAACCACTGCAGGGGCTGCACACCACGGGCTCCTCTTCAGTTTCACCAGGTTTGACCCAGGGGGCCACAAAGCCCCCAAAAAATCCCCAAACAGAAACAACAACCTCTGTGTGCGAGCGAGGAGAGAGCAGGGGACAGCTTGAAGGGGACTCTGGCCCTCCTTGTCCTTGGGCAGGGACAAGCACAGAGCTGCACCTCTGATTATCGACCCAGGGCTAATTAACAAATAGAGGAATAACAGGAAAACTAATCAGTGTGCAAGACCCCAACAAGCCCTGCCATGCTAAATGCTCATTTTGCACCCATTTGAATTGCCTGGCGTTCCTTTCTTCCCAAAATCCGGAATTCTGGGCACATCAGCACATCCTCTGCCTGCCCTGGCAGAGTCAAACAATGACCACTTTTAGTGCATGAAAACACTGGGATATGAAGATCCAAGTCCTAAACAGAAAGTTGTCTTTGGGTTTAGTAGGTGAAAAAAAAAAAAAACCAAAAAAATCAAAAACCAAAAACAAACAAAAAAAAAGAAGATAAAAAACCCCAAGCCTGATGTGTACTGTAGTAATGGGATTCCATGTGCACACAGGATGCTTGGAATTATTTAAAATTCCAGTCTGCAAATTCCAGTCTGCAAATTCCTGCCTGCAAACTCCAGCCTGGCTGTCAGCTGCTGAGAGAGAGGAAATTTCTGGCTGCAGGGATGGTGCTGATGACAGCACTGGGCAAGAGCGAGTCTAGACACAAGGACACCCAGTGCAGACACCAACTCCTCTCCCAAATGCACAATTCAGCCTCAAATAATTCCAAAATCAGGATTCAGACCCAACACTGCTGGAGCTACTCTGGATTTGCACCACAGAATATGGAACAGGGCTTTGGGCTTTCAAATCTGCCACAATTATGCAAAGTATTGTCCACAAATGTGCATTTACAGAATTTCCATGAATTCACAGCTGCTCCTGCTTTCTGGGAATAGCCATAAAGTGATTTCTGATCACACAAATATTCATGGAAAGGGCAACCATTGGGAACTTTTCTATTCCCAAGCAGAAGACCAGAATTTGCCAGGTATGACAAAGTTCAGCAGGGTCTGGGTTCAAAATCCAACTTTTGGATTATTTAGGAGTGGAACAAAAAGTTCAAGGAAAAAAATTTTAAAAAGAGGTGTTTTTTGGGGCTTTTGCAGAGAGATAAATAATCTAAACTGAGCAGCCTGCCTGGACAAGCTGAGGATGCTCCCTGAGGCCCTGGAAAGAGGAGCTGTGTCCTTCCCACTGTCACCCATCAGCTGCAGGAATTACTTCAGTAATTAGGGAGCAGCCTGAAGGATCCAGGATCTGCTGTCTCTGTCCTCTAGCAGTTAATGAAATTCCTTCTGCTCTCTTAGGTCTCTTTAGGGATGCTGTAAGGAATTTTTTCTGAGGAGAGGGAAGGACAGCACTGCAGAGGGAGAGGCACAGGCAATGAGGACTTGGGAGCAAGGGCACAGGTACCCGACACAAAACTCTGCTTTCCAGAGGCCCTGTGCTCATGGATGTCGTTTCTGTGCGTGTTTTGGTTCTTTTTGTTATTCCCTGGGCTCCAAACTGCCTTCAGCTGCCCCAAATGACCATCTGGAGTGCATCTCACTGTTTAACACTGAGGAGCCAGCAGGGGATGGAATAAAGCAGCTGTCAAGAGCTGCTGTGAAATGTTAATGGAATAATGAGCAGGTTAAGGGTGGGACAGGAACAGGAGCAGGACTGTGCTGCTTCCAGGGGCTGCAGTGAAAGGGAGATGCCTGAGGGAAGGCTGAATTCCTGCAGCTCCATGTCCTGTCCCACAGGCAGTGTGCTCTGACATCCACCACAGCCTGACACTGGCACTGGTGAGGCACTCCTCGAGTGCTGTGTCCATCCTGGCCCCTCACTTTGGGAAGGACCTGGAGCACGTGCAGAGGAGGCAACGAGGCTGGAGAGGGGCTGGGAACACAAACCCTGTGAGGAACCACTGAGGGAGCTGGGGGTGCTCAGCCTGGAGAAAAGGAGACTCAGAGGTGACCTCAGCACTCTGTACAGCTCCTGAAAGGTGGCTGTGCTCAGCTGGGGTTGGGCTCTTTCACCAGGCAGCACTGACAGAACCAGAGGACTCAGTCTCAAGCTGTGCCAAGGGAAATTTAGGTTGGATATTAGAAAGTAGTTTTTCACAGAATGAGTGATAAAGTTCTGGAATGGCTGCCCGGGAGGTGGTGGAGTCACCATCCCTGGGTGTGTTTAAAACAAGCCTGGATGTGGCACTGGGTGCCAGGGTTTAGCTGAGGGGTTGGGGCTGGGTTGGACTCGATGATCTTGAAGGTCTCTTCCAACCCAGTGATTCTGTGTGACACGGGCACAGAGCTCTGCTCCCATCCTGCCACTCCTCATTTCCAGCTGTCCCCACTGCTCTGCTCTGCCCCCAGCAGCCTGTGAGGATTTCCAGAGAAAATAACACAGAACTCTGCTTTCCAGGGGCTCTGTGCTCATGGTGTTGTTTGTGTGTGTGTTTGGATTATTCACAGCTGGACATTCAGCTTGCAGCCTTCCTGGGGAGCCAGGAGCTGGAGCTGGAGGTTGATGCTCCTCTGAGGGAATTTAGGCTGAGCTCAGCCAGCTGCCAGGTGGACAAAACCCATCCTGGGTGTCCAGTGACAGGACCGTGACCCAGCTGGGGCTGCTGGGATAAAAATGGGCTAAAGCAGAGGGCAGAAGGGTTTGTTTGAGAAGCTTCTTACAGAGGATCTCCAGAGGTACAGGGGTGGGCAGGGTGTATTTAACTTCATTTATTCAGCACACTGAATGCTGTCTCTGACTGATGCTGCTCTGCTCAGCCTGGCTGAGGTTATGGAAGAAAACCTTGGAAAGGGATCCCAGCTCCAGAGTGAAGAAACACTGAGCTGGAGTTTGCAGCTCAGGGCAGGAGTGGGATGGAAGGAGAGCAGAGGGTATCAAAGAGCCTCTGGGAGCCCACAGTTAATCCAGGGCTGATGGCTTTTGCTGGGTTCAGCTCCAGCCTCTGACATTCCAGACAAATACCTTAAACCCACGTGCTTTCCTTCACCCCACATTGCAGCGTATTGATCTCAGGACTAACAGGAAATATTCCACAGGCAGCTCCAGTCCCAAAGCAAACCAAAACCAACCTTCCCCTGGCTCATATCCGGAGCTGCTCCCTGGCAATACCTGTCTCTGAGCCCTTCCTTTGATGAGCAGGAAAATCTTATGCAAATCTTAATCCCCCGTGATGGGCAATATCCTGTGAGGTGAGCACTGAACCTGCCTCGCATCTGGGCAGTGGCTCCTGCAGAGCTCACAGGACACATTTTCCTTCAGATTCTTCTTCTGTCTTAATCCAGAAATTGTCATCACCCCCCTTCCCTTCCTTTTTATCTCCTTTTGGGGTCATGACACTGAAATACATCAGCCAGACCTTGCTGAGATCTGGGGAATTTTGGATCAGGGGGAGCCCACATTGTGCAGGAGAAGGCTGGAAATGCTGGATCTGTGAGGGTCACCTGCACCTGGAGCAGCCCCAACTCTCCTGAGCTGGGAAACACCTGAAAACATTATTTTCTAATTATTTTAAATGATTTTAAACCGTTTCAAATTATTGTTTTTAAAAAAGACAGGTAGACAACAGCTGCATAATTTGGCTATAAATCCAAGCATTGCATGTGCCAGAGCTGCACCTCCATGGGCAGGGGCTGGAGAACACAAAGGGCATTCTCAGATGTGGCACAGCCTGGGCATATTAATTTAATGATTTTAATTTAGGACAGAAATATCTGTTTTATCAGCATTTTCCCTCCTAGCAATAAATCTTTTGTTCTAGGTTTCCTTAATACCACAGCATTGATTTTTAAGTTGATTTTTAGTGACGCATGTATTGGTCAGCAAAGTAAAACACATGAGAAGGAAGGAGTCCCCCTTTCCTAAATTCCACAGGTTTTTGGGGACTTGTTTGCCCTCCCTAAGCAGGAAGAAACACCCAAGAATTCCAGTTCTAACACTGCCCCAGGACAAGGAATGGCTTTACCTGGAAGACTGTGAGGATGGCAGCAGGGAAGGTATCAAAATTCGTGGTTGGAGTTTCATCTTGGAAATTGAACCTGAAGAGAAGGGAGAAATAAAAACCAGAGTGGGGAGGGTCAGGCAGCTCCAGGCAGCCCTGGAGCACCCTTTAACACCCCATAAACCAAGTCAGGGAGCAACATTTGTTCCCCCTGGCTGTAACACCCCAGGCAAGCTCGGTGGGGGAACATCTCAGAAGGTGCCTAACAGAACTATCAGCAAAAACTCAATTTCATTCCCAGAGAAAATTCCGATGCTTTGAAATTCATTTTCATCCCCAATTAAAACGAACAATCAAAAATCTCCAATGATTTTGCAGAATGAGCCATTCCAAGTAGTTTTCATCCTCAAGTGTAAAAGCCCAAATGGAAATTACTCTCTTAGCAGATAATTTGTTTTTACTATTTTAAAGATAAAATAGGTGTTGACTGGGAAAATAAAAGACCAAACAAAACCATTTCATTATTTCAGTTCAGAAGTGAGGCTGGAGTTTAAATGGTAACACTGTGATGGTTCTTACTGCAAAATTCACCACTGCTGGCATTTCTAATGAGAATAATCAGATCCAACAAAACTGTGTTTTCCAGCAGGAAAATATTCCAGAGTGCCATTATATTTTATATATGGATATTTTGGTTTATAGTGGATAAATATAACGGCACTCTGGTTTCCAGGGAAAGAAGAGTCCAGAAAGTGCTGCCCCCCAGTCCTGCCTCAGCTCTGGCTGTCCTGGGCATGATGGGGGAGCTTTGAACTGGGGACATTCTCCCTTAGGAAAGAACCCAGCTCCAGGGAAAACACCAGAACAGGAATTATTTCCCTATCCCCAGCCCTGAAATCAGGGATGTGAACCCTTCCAGGCAAAACGAAGATTCCTCACACTTCCTGTTAGAACCCTAGTTACAAAACATTTTCAGCTTTCTGTATTAACAGACAGTAACCCCCAAGAGAACACTACATTTGACCTAAAGCCGTAAAAAAAACTTCCATAATTAAATAATAAAACTAAGATTATGAGTGTGTAGTTTAAATGAAAGTGTGTAATATCACAATGTAAAAAACTTAGAGTTTAAAGTCTTAGAATATAATAATATATATAAAACAAAATGAAAGCTTGAAGACAGAAGTGAGTCCTTCTCCTTTACCTTCTACTTCATAAGTTTAAGTAGTATTGTGTCATTAAATAAAAAAAAATCCACATTACAAAACACAAATAGTTAGTTATTGAGTTAAAAATAAAAATAATTTAAGTGTCATTTCTGAATTAGAAAGTTTATCCTTAAAAGATCTTGTAAAAAAAGAGATACAACTCAATTTTTTAGTTTGTTAAAGAAAAGTACTATACAACGCACAACTTATAAAACTATAACATAAATAAAAACTACTAAACATCTAAGTCCAAACAAAAAATACCATCTCACAATTTAATCCTGACTTTAAGGAAAAAAAAAAACAAACCAAAAAACATCACCAACTTACTGCCCTCCAAAGAGCTGCATCCCCAGCAGAGCAAAGACCACGATGAACAGGAACAGCAGGAACAGCAAACTGATGATGGACTTCATGGAGTTCAGCAAGGAGACCACCAGATTCCTCAGGGAATTCCAGTACCTGTGTTGGATCAGAGCAGCCAGGGGAGAACATGAGTGGGGAAGAGCCTTTGGGGAGAAGTTAACAGGAATTTATTTCCCACGTGTCTCAGGTGTAGCTGGTGTGTGTTCTATCCCCATCTGTCAGAGCTGGGCAGTTCTCCTCTGTGCATTGGGCACTTTTCTTTATCTCTCCCACAGCCAATCCTCCCTCCAGGAGATCTCTGCTGTCCATGGCCACTGAGTGTCCCTGCATGGCTGAGAAAATTCCAGCATCCCATGGGGAGAGGCTCTGCCCAGGGCAGGAGCCAAGCATTCCTACCTGGATCCAATCTGCCCTTGGAACAGCACAGCAGCCTTTGCCCACTGCATTCCCAGAGGAGCAGCTTTCTGCCCCACTGCATTCCCAGAGGAGCAGCTTTCTGCCCCACTGCATTCCCAGAGGAGCAGCTTTCTGCCCCACTGCATTCCCAGAGGAGCAGCTTTCTGCCCCACTGCATTCCCAGAGGGAGCCCAGGCCCATCTCCAGCAGCCCTGGAGCTCCAGAGGAAAACTCCAGCCTTGTCCAGGATCCTGCTCCAGCAGAAGCACAGCTGGCACTGCAGGAGGGCTGAGCCCCCATGGAATGGCACTGCTGCCACACCCTGACCCACAGCCTGCCAGGGCCTGCTCTCACTCTGCCAGTGTTTGTTTGGTTTTACTGCATTTTAATGTTTAATTTTCCTAGTAAAAAACTGTTATTCCTATTCCCATACCTTTGCCTGAGAGCTCTTTAATTTCAAAATTATAAGAATTTAGAGGGAGGGGGTTACATTTTGCATTTCAGGGGAGGCTCCTGCCTTCCTTAGCAGACACCTGTCCTTTCAAACCAAGGCACCATGGAACAAGGGGAAACAGCCTCAAGTTGCACGGGGGAAGCTTGGGGTTGGATATTATTCATGGAAAGGATGGTCAGGCATTGGAAAAAGCTGCCTGGGCAGTGGGGGAGTCCCCATCTCCCCATCCCTGCAGGGATTTAAAAGATGTGGCACTTGGGGACACGGTCAGTGGTGGCCTTGGCTGGGCTGGGAATGGTTGGATGTGAAGATCCTGAAGTCTTTTCCAACCTCACTGATATTATTATTATTACTGCTTTAATTATTTCTTATTTTAAAAAGGAAAAGAATGACAAGGGATATCAGAGTCTTTAAACTCCCTTCTAGTGCTGGAAAATAGAGCTCAGGGAGTGGCAGAATCTCTTGAGAACCGGAGAGCAGAGATGGGCACTTGGTGTGCGAGCACCCACACACAACAGTCAGGGAATGTCTGCATCAGTTCTTAGGAACCTTTTCCTGGGATTTTTCCTCCTTTTGGTATCTTCTCACCTGGCACAGCAGTCAGGAGGGGTGTCAGGAACAGGGTTTATCAATGAAGGTGAGATTGGAGATGGGAACAGCAAGCCCCAGCCTCCATTAGGCACAAATCAGGAATAAAATCAGGAATCAACACCTCATTCCCACCTGGACATCTTTGCAGGGTGTCCTCCCATCCCATCCACTCAAGTGGATTAAATCCCCACATCTTAAACATTCCTGTGGGAATCTCACATCCAGGCATCCAGGACCAAGCAGTGGCCTCAGGGTGTGGAAAGAAATCCAGAATGTTAATTCCAGCCTGGCAAGAGGGACTGGCTCAGCCCAGCCCATCCCAGCACACCTGGCCAGGGGCTGAAGTTGGTTTGGTTTTATCTCCCCATGCCCTGGGACAGCTCCTGGCACATTCCAAGAGGGTTCCAAAACTTTGGAACAGCTCTTCCCTGGATTTCCTGCCCTGCTGGGAACAGGCAGGGAGTGTTTGTAGGCGGGAAACCAATGGATCAGGAAATGCAGGAGCAGCCACCAAGCTTTGACAAGCTCCCTTTGGAGCCTGGAACAACGGGGCTGGAGCAGGCAGAAGGAGAAGAGGGATTTAGAGCCATGGGGAGGATTTTCCCCTCTCTTTTTCTCCTTTCCAGCTCCTGACACTGGGAGCTGCCATCCAGAGGCAAATCCCAGCAGCAGCACACGATTCCTTCCCCCCTGAGTGCCCTCCAGACCCCCACTCTGAGCTCCTTCCCACAGTGGCTTTCCAGCAGGAGGGATTCCATGGATTTGTCTGAGAAGCTCAGAGCTTGGAGTCAGATGAGGAGAAACACCATCCTGTCTTTTTGCCTTTGTTTTCCCCCTCTTCCTTCCCCCAGGCCGAGCTGGGAGCACTGACCCACCCCGGGTTTCTCTGATGTCCATCCCAAGGATCTTGCATCCCATTGCACCCATTCCAAGGAAAAATTGCATCCATAACACAGTGACAAAGGTTTCAGGGGGAAATCTTGTCTCTTGGGAGAATAACTTCAACTTTGAGTAAGTTGAACCAAGCCTGCTCAGGGTTTAAAGGGGCTGAGCTGCTCTCCTTGGAGGAGGGGAAGGATTTGATGCTCCCAAGGCACAGGGAGTTGATTCCTGCAGAAGCCAAACCCAGCTCAGCTCTGCCAGGACAATGAAGAAAATGTGGGGAGCTCTTTGGTCCTTGTCCTCCTCACTGAATTTCAGCCCCTCTTGGGCTGTGTCCCCTTGTCCTGCTGTCACCTTGTACCCAATTAACTCTGCTGTCCATGGCCACACTGATTTGGGACATGGGAACCAAAGTCCCAGTCATAACCCAATCAATTCAAATCATAATTTGAATAATCCCATTGATTATTCAGAGCAGGAGCACTGCAGCCTCTCCTGCTAAACACAAAGGAAAAACAAACCAGGGCAGCGAGTTTCAGACAAAAATTGCTACAAAAGAGATGGAAAAAGGAGAAAACTGCTGAGGGTCAGGATGTTTTCCCAGCAAAAGTGCACTGAGAGGGGGTGGGCAGCAATCTGTGCCTGCTGCCAGCACTGTGGGGGCTCTCCTGAGCCAGGCAAACACTGAGCTGTGCACTCAGGCACTGGGGTAATGCAGGATTCCCCCTGGGAGCTGCAGGGACCTGGCTCTGGCCACGCAATGAACTCAATTCTGTCGTGTGGGGTGAAAAATCCACTTAATTAGGGCAGGGGAACTTCAGCATCAGCAGCTTGAGAGCGTCACTTGCTGTCCTGAGATGGGGCAGGGCCCTCAGCTTGGTTTGTGAAGTTAAATCTCTCCTCCCAAGGAATGAACAATAACAAGAGGGAACGGCCTCAAATTGTCCCAGACAGGTTTAGGTTGGGTATTGGGAAAAAAATTCTTCATTAAAAGGTTTGTGAAGCCCTGGCCAGGCTGCCCAGGAGTGGTGGGGTCACCATCCCTGCAGGGATTTAAAATCCTGCTGATGTGGCACCTGGGGACACGGGTGAGTGGTGGCCTTGGAAAGACTGGTTGGACCCAGTGGCCTTGAAGGTCTTTTCCAACCTAAATAATTCCATCTTTCATCCCTTTTTCATGCTGACTGCAATCAGTGGTCAGAACTCACCAAAATAAAATTGTAACTTGCAAAAACATTCAAAATTTTTACCAAGCATAGCACCCAATCAGCAAGAGCAGATCTCAGCAGCTCTGGGTAAAACGAACTGGTGAAAATTGCTCTGAATTTGCTGCAAACCCAGGAGTTTCCCACATGTAAATCAGTGCAAAGGTAAAGCACAGTGACATTTTTGATGCAGGTACCCACCTTTTTTTGCTGGACATTTACAGAACCTAAAGTTTCCACCCTGTTTGTCCCAGAGGACAACAAATGACACAGTACCACACACAAACCTGGGATCTGAATAACAATAATTAGCAGCACACAATTAGCAGGTACAAATCAGCCCTACAGAGCTACAAAACTCATTCCTGGTTACTTCAAATTTCTGTTTTGCTCAGATTTTCTTTATCTATTTAAGGTGATTGGGGTATTTTTGGAGGGAGGGGCTGTTCCTCCAAGCTATGAAAAATTCAGGGAGTGATGGAAACAAGGGAGCACTGAGGAGGTAATGGTGTAAAAAATAAGGTGGAAAACAACAGCAGGAGCACCTAAATTTGTCATCAATTTCCAGAGAAATCCTGCAGAAACAGCTCTGGATGGGTTTGGAAATGGCACAGGAGCTGTTTGCTAATGCCAGCACACATTAACTCAAGGCAGGAGCACAAAAACACCAGAAAAGCTGTGGAAACCTGAGAGAAAATTCCACCTCAGAGTCTCCAGCCTGAAAAACTCCGACATCCCAGCCCAGGCAGCAGGAACACATTTCAGATTTGTGTCAACACAGCAGCTCAGTCCCGGGATTAGCACCCAGCAATCCCCAGGGAAGCTGCTTTTCCAGAGCCTGAATACTTAAGGAATTGTCATCAGATCAGTGGGAAGTTGATGGGACTCAGAAAGAAAATAAAACTTGGGTGTTTTACCACAAAGTACGAGTGATAACACAATATTTGTGTTTTAAACAAGCCTAAAGATAAAGCAAAGAAGGACATTCTAAGTTGATGGGACTTAGAAAGGAAAAAAAAAAACTTTTTTACCACAAAATATGAGTGATAACTTGAGATTTTTGTTTTAAATAAGCTTAAAACCAAAGCAAAAAGGACATTCTCCTGTCAGCCCACTGTCATTCCCACTCAGGGAATTGTCATCAGATCAAGAGGACTTAGAAAGTAAATAAAACTTGGGGTTTTTACCACAAATTACAAGCAATAACAAAATATTTTTGTTTTAAACAAGCCGAAAGATAAAGCAAAGGATATTCTACTGTCAGCCCACTGAGGAACCAAGGGCAGACAAACCTGGACGTGAGGCTGAGGAGAGAAAGGGCTCTTAAAATCCCTTGTGGGTGCAAATCCAGGCTCAATTCCCAACATTTCCAACTGCCCAGCCGAGGAAAGGGGAATTCTGCATCTGCAGGTTCAATCTGCTCCTGTCCCCCTGCAGACCTTGGGGCAGGCAGGGATTTTGTGCCAGCTCCCACAGAGGGTTGGGGCATTGTTTTTTTGTTTTATTTTTAACTTTTTAGCGATTTAATTATTAGTTTGTCGTTGATCCATGTGGAAAGCACTCTCCTCCTGGCTCTGGGGCTGGGGACAGGGATTCCCTGGGGTGCTCAGGGCCTGCTGTGAGCACCAAGGCAGCTGCACTTACTTGGTGACTTTGAAGATCCTCAGCAGCCGCAGGGCTCGCAGGACGCTGATGCCAAAGGAGGTTCCCGGCTTCACTGCAGCCCAGATGACCTCAAAAATACTGCCCACGATCACCTGCAGGGAGAGACCACTGAGAGAGGGCACAGCTGCTGCTGAGCTCCCTGGGGGCTCCCAGGGAGGCTCAGGAATCAGGGTTCAGGCTGTTCAGGAGAATCCTAAATTAGCCAGGAGAACTGGTGTTGGGGAAGATGAAATAGCAAGGCCCTATAAATATGAGGGCCTGGCAAAAGAATCAGAGAATACAGATATCAAGATGAAAACGAGGTTTGAAATACCAGACCTTCATTACTGAGCATCTCGAAAACAATAATACAGCCAAGCTGAAAGCAATCCCCCCTTCTGATAGATCCTAAGGTCAAATGGAATGTCCTGTCTCACCTCCCAATGTATGGTTCATCCCATACCTGTAACCCTCCCCTGAAGTATCCGATGTCTGTAACCCCATTGGCCCAAGTCCTGTCCCAGCCCACCTTGAAGCCCCCTGATAAGGTGTGGCCGAGGGACCGGACACTCTCTCTCACTCTCTCACTCTCTCTCACTCTCTCTCACTCTCTCTCACTCTCTCTCACTCTCTCTCACTCTCTCTCACTCTCTCTCACTCTCTCTCACTCTCTCTCACTCTCTCTCACTCTCTCTCTCTCTCTCTCTCTCTCTCTCTCTCTCTCTCTCTCTCTCTCTCTCTCTCTCTCCCTCTCTCTCTCCCTCCCCCTCCCTCTCTCTCCCTCTCCCTCCCTCCCTCCTCTCCCCCCGCTCTCCCCGGGCCTGCCACGAGTTGCGGCTAGCAACTCTAAGCAGGGCCCTTCATCCTTTACAATAAACCCTATGCTCTAAAGACCGGCCTTCAGAGATCCTTCGTTAGCACCCACCCAAACCGTCCTGGAGCCCAGCAATCCCCGCAAACTGGAAACCCTCACCAAGCTTTCTCCATACCCAGGAGGAGAACACTCTGTGAGTTATACACTGAGAGGAGCTTGTTGCTTTCTTCTCTAGCAATCAAAATACCTTAAAATACCTTTTTTTTTTGAAGGATGCTGTAATTTTTAATTAGATTTTTTTTAAATGCTGGCTCAATTTCGCACGCCAGCAGTTGATGGGACTCAGAAAGAAAACAAAACTTGAGGTTTTTACCACAAAATATGAGTGATAACTTGAGATTTCTGTTTTAAACAAGCTTAAAACCAAAGCAAAAAAGGACATTCTCCTGTCAGCCCACTGTCATTCCTTTTCTCACCCCACACAACCTGTAGAGCTGCAGGAGGGCACTGCCCCATCCTCCCCTTCCCACCAGAAGGGCTAAAACTCCTCATCTACAGCAGAACAGCAGCTCTGGGTAACATCTACCAGAAACTTCTGGCAGCTGAGAGTCTTTAGGAGAGCAATTAAAGCAATAATTATTATGAGATTCTGCAAAGCCTCTGGCACAGACACCCCATCATCTGCCTGGTCCTCAGCCTTGGGGTACTGAAAAAATTGTCCCAAATCGAGGTGGGCTTTTCAAATTTTGTTTTTCTGGTCGGTTTAAGGATGGCAGAGAATTCACCTCAAGAAGGGAAAAAAATCTTCTCAAAAATCCTTCATTAGGAAAAGGACAAACAGTGATGGGTTTAGCACAGCTGGGAAGGACAATTAAACCCACACAGGTTTCTGCAGAGTTAATAGGATCAAACAGGCATTTCCCTGCCAATTGCTGGCATAATTCACATGAACCCATGAACATTTCTGAGCTCCCACTGCCCGTGGGCCCCAGCTGGGCAGAGCACACCAGAAACACCAGTTTAGAACTGGTTATCACCAGAGCCCAGCTGTGGGAGGGAGGATTCATGGGGGCAGCAGCACTGAGAGCCCCTTTGTTACAAAAAGTTCAGGAGAATCCTAAATTAGCCAGGAGAACTGGAAAACCTCACCAAGCTTTCTCCATACCCAGGAGGAGAACACTCTGTGATTTATACACTGAGAGGAGCTTGTTGCTTTCTTCTCTAGCAATCAAAATACCTCAAAATACCTTTTTTTTGAAGGACACTGTCATTTTTAATTAGAATCTTTTATTGCTGGCTTGACTGCAAATGCCAACAGTTCCTTTTCCCACCCTTTCATGACAAAAACTTGCATGTCTCTGAGAATTCCATCACTGCTTAAGTGTCCTGCAACACAGGCTGTGCCCTGGGCTTCCAGAAAATACAGAGGGAAAGGGAGATCCACAACAGTTGATAATTCCACTATCTCCCATCTGAAGAAGAAGAACTAAAACTTCTCTCCCATCACTGGGAATCCCTCATTGTCTCAGGTGTAGCTGGGTGTGTGCTCTATCCCCATCTGTCAGAGCTGGGGCAGTTCTCCTCAGTGCATTGGGCACTTTTCTTTATCTCTCCCACAGCCAATCCTCCCTCCAGGAGATCTCTGCTGTTCATGGGCTATTAATTATTAATTATCTTCTGTTCATGGCCACTGAGTGTCCCTGCATGGCTGAGAAAATTCCAGCATCCCATGGGGAGAGGCTCCGCCCAGGGGAGGAGCCAAGCATTCCTACCTGGATCCAATCTGCCCTTGGAACAGCACAGCAGCCTTTGCCCACTGCATTCCCAGAGGAGCAGCTTTCTGCCCCACTGCATTCCCAGAGGAGCAGCTTTCTGCCCCACTGCATTCCCAGAGGGAGCCCAGGCCCATCTCCAGCAGCCCTGGAGCTCCAGAGGAAAACTCCAGCCTTGTCCAGGATCCTGCCCCAGCAGAAGCACAGCTGGCACTGCAGGAGGGCTGAGCCCCCATGGAATGGCACTGCTGCCACACCCTGACCCACAGCTGCCAGGGCCTGCTCTCACTCTGGCAGTGGATTGTTTTGTACTATTGCATTTGTATTTTTAATTTTCCTGTTAAAGAACTGTTATTCCTATTCCCATATCTTTGCCTGAGAGCCCTTTAATTTCAAAATTATAACAATTTGGAGGGAGGGGGTTTACATTTTCCATTTCAGGGGAGGCTCCTGCCTTCCTTAGCAGGCACCTGGCTTTTCCAACCTTCATGAATCAGCAAAAACCTTTCCTCAGCCCCTGCACGCGGCACTGATAATTCATTTCCCCAGCAGGCCCTCCTGGGAGCCTGTTCCCACTGGGCTGGTGCTCCCCAGGCAGATGTTGCTCTGGTTTGTTGTTTCACCCTGTGCGCTCGCACGGCTCCGTCTCGATGGTTTGTCAGACAAAACTGGGTACAGAGCTCTGTGATGCTCCAGTGCTGAATTTGTTCTGGGGGCTGGAAGGTGGGTGAGGGAGGGAAAAACACAGACAGAAAGAGGATCCCTATGGATTCTCTGAAGGAGGAGGAATTAGCAACAGATCAACAGCTTTCCCTCCTGGGAAACCCTTGGCAGAGCTCCCTGCCAGGGCTGCACAGCCCACAAAGCTCAGACACCTCCTGAGTTCAGCTTTTGCTTTGTGCAAGCTCCTAAATCACCTGTCCCTGACCAGCTTTCCTTGTGGAAGGAGCATCCTGGATCCAGGGATCCAAGGAAATTGGCAGCCAGCCTGGGGGGCAACTCAGAGCCCACCCAGTGCAGGACCCTGACCCCTGTGCTGCCCAAGCTGGATCTGTTGAGGCCTCCTAATAATTCCCTGCTTTATTCTTTAGCTCTGTCCAGTCTCTGTTCTAGGGCAGCCCTCACAAGGCATCAGTGACACCCCTAAAGGATAATTTTTGGACAGTCTGGGTCTGGGCACTGTCCCTTGGGCTGAGCAGGACAACCCAACCCAACTCAACCCTCTGGGCCACCACAGCTGCCAGGACACCCCAAAACCAGAGCCCCACATCTGGGACAGCGTCGTGCAACACCTCAGGGTGCTGGACACAGGTGAGTGACTGAATCTCAAATTCTGTTTACTCTGAGCTTTGCTGCTGTCACGGCCAAGAAGAGAAAAAATCGGCTCAAGTCAGAGCCTTGGATTTAGGAGGGTCACTCACTGACAGTGACAACACCTCCTCCTCCCTTGTGGGAGCAGAGGAATTTGGCTTCGTGGAGGAAGAGTCACTCCCAGCATTTCGGCAGATAAAAGCTAGAAACAACAGCCTGAATGTCAGAGCAGGGCTGGGTGAGGAGAGCAGTGACCTGAGCCACTCTCCCTGTGCCCGTGGCTGGATCTAAACTCCGTATCTGGATTGTTACAACAGCTGAGTCCTGCTCAGCCCAGCTGCAGATAAGAGAGGCCGAGCTGTCCTCTGCGAGCACAGATTACAGCTAATAGCTTTTAATGAATAAATTAACATCCACACGCCAGGCTCTTTGTCAGGTGGAGCCAAACCCAGTCCCGCTATTCGTGCCAGAGCTGCAGTTTGAGCCTGGACTTCTGCACTGAAAGAATTTGAATTATTGCCCTGCTGTCACCTCATCAGGTGTTTGCTGCTCCTGGTGATGTCTGAAAAGCTCTGCCTGTGTGACTCCAGGTGAAGGGTGCTCAGTGGGTGGCATGAGCAGGAAGATGTGTGGGGTTTTTTTGTCTTTCAATCAGCTCATTGCAATGGGAGGGACAGAATCTGCCGGCAATCAGAGCGCTCAGGGGCGCTGATGCTGCCAACAGCCCGGGGCTGGAGGAAATGAAATCCCCCCGCTGTCACTTCCCTTCCAAAAGCAGGATAACGAGGGAAGCTTAATGCATTTCACTGCTAATTTATACAGGGACTGCTCCCCGCAGGAGACACTCCCAGCACCACTTCATCCTTAAACGCCCAGCACCTGAGTGGCAGGAGAGACACCTGCTTGGCACAGGGAGGGTTCTCAAGGACATGGACTGACAGGAGGGAGGCTTCCCACTGCCAGAGGGCAGGGTTGGATGGGATATTGGGAAGGAATTCTTCCCTGCGAGGGTGGGGAAGGGTTGGAATGGAATTCTCAGAGGAGCTGTGGCCACCCCTGGATCCCTGGAAGTGTCCAAGGCCAGGTTGGACGGGGTTGGGGCAACCTGGGACTGTGGAAGGTGTCCCTGCCCATGGCAGGGGGTTGGAATTAGATGATTTTAAGGTCCCTTCCACCCCAAACCATTCCATGATTTATCCACCCTGATGGAAGTTACTCACCCCAAAGTCAAAGCAGTTGAATGAAGAGTGGAAGTAATTCCTTGGCCCCAGCCCATACATCTTCAAAGACATCTCAGTGAGGAACAGCCCCAGGAAAACGAACTCTGCGAAATCTGGAAATGAGAGAAGAGATTAAATTCATCCGTGAGCCCTTGGTGGGCAGAGCTCCTCATGTGGGGAACTTTTTGTTCCTTTTTTCACAGCACCAAGGGCCTGCTGGCAGAAGGAGATCCCTGTGCAATGGCAAACAGGCCCCAGGCAGAGTTTGGCACAATTCTTTCTGCGTGTCCATGAGCTGTGTGAGGGCAATGCTCACCTCTGCTCTTGGGGAAGGAGCATTAAATAATATCCTCATTGTCTCCAGAAAGGAATTTCAAAGGAAAGCCCTGGATCTAATATTTTTAAAGGTCAAATTTAATTGCAGAGATGTTTTGGGACTTCTGTACTTGCAAGAGATGGAAACTTTTGGGTGTGGGGTGTAAGTTTCTGTACCATCCTCTGATGATAAAAATACCTTTCTACCCAACAGAAGTGCTGACTTTGAGGGCTCATATTCAGAGGTGTTGTGTCTCCTGTTACCACATTTATTTTTATTATAGCCCTGTAATTATGGAAGAGCCCCTTCTGTTTCCTTTTCCTTCACATATCACAGGCTGGGAAGCTTTTGATGGGAAAATTTATCACCTATGATGAAACAAAGGGCAGAAGGAACAGAGCTGGAGGCTTCAATCTCCACATCAAGTTTTGAGGACTTGAAGCTACAGCAAACACTGCCTTTGGCATTTTAAGTTTGGATCTGGAGGCCAATAAGCAACAGCAAGAGTGAAATGTTAAAAACAAAACAAAAAAAAAAACAAAACAAAAAAAGGCAAAAACCACCTACACTACCAAGAAAAACCAAACAGCAGAAGGCAAAGCTCTCTCTCTGCAGAAAAGATGAGGAAAAGAATCAAACCTCAAAAGGTGGGGATTATTCACCTTGTTTAGCGCAGCACAGGAGGTTCTCAGAGGCTGCAGCAGAACAGATGCTACAAGAAAGTCTCCTGTAATTTTGATTTTATGATTCCAGGAATGATAAAAAGGAGATGGTGCCAAACTTTACGCAGAGGTGCACGGAGACAGAAGAGGGGCAACAGATACAAGGAAAATTTCAGCAGGATGATCCTGGATTCCAGGTGCTTTGCACTCTGGGGCAGCTACTATCTCTGCTCTGGGACAGGGACAGGAGCCAGGGAATGGCTGGAGCTGGGCCAGGGCAGGTCAGGCTGGAAAACCAGAGGAGACAGTCTCAAGCTGCACCAAGGGAAATTTTTAGGTTGGGTATTAGGAAAAAGTTTTTCACAGAAAGGGTGATAAAGTTCTGGAATGGCTGCCCGGGGAGGTGGTGGAGTCACCATGCCTGGGTGTGTTTAAAACAAGCCTGGATGTGGCACTGGGTGCCAGGGTTTAGCTGAGGGGTTGGGGCTGGGTTGGACACAATCTTGAAGGTCTCTTCCAACCCAGTGATTCTGTGAATTCTGTGAGATCAGGAAAGGTTCTTCCCCCAGAGGGTGCTGGCACTGCCCAGGCTCCCCAGGGAATGGGCACGGCCCCGAGGCTGCCAGAGCTCCAGGAGCGTTTGGCCAGCGCTGCCAGGGATGCCCAGGGTGGGGTTGTTGGGGGGTCTGGGCAGGGCCAGGGGCAGCACTCGATGGTCCTTGGGGATCCCCTCCAGCTCAGAAGATTCTGTGATTCCACCATTCTCTGACCTCCTGCAATCTGCAGCTTCAGCTGAGTGTGGGGAGAGACAGGAGGGAGTGAGGGTCCTTCCCACCTGCCTGGATTTCCATTCCCAGCCTTGCACATCCATAGGGAGTGAGCAGAGCTGGCCCAGGGCCATTCTGGGTGTCTTTGGAAATGCCTTGAAAAATGCAGCTGCAATTACCCAAAAATAAAAAGGGGGTTTAAATTTTAAATTTTAAATGAAAGCCAGTCATGGAACACCATGAGCATAAAGTTCCCTGAAATCCAGGAAGCAATAATGAGATGAGAGAGGCTTTTATTAACACCTTGGTGAGGAGCCTGCAAGGACACCTGTGCCAACATCTGCAAAAGGGGAGGAAATTTCAGGCGAGTATTAATTATCCCACGTGACCTGCTCTCCTTGAGAACAGGAGCAAGATCATTAAAGGAGACTCTCAAGGGCAACGTGTTCCCAGCTGAGGAATAAGATGACAAAATCTGAGACCCACAGCCTTTTTCCCAGGAAGAGGCAGATCCACCCTCTGGATCGCAGTGCTCAGGGAAGAGCATGGGCACAGGAGCAGCACAACTCCCCCTCACCTTGAGCCTGGAGCTTTTGAGGAGAAGCCTCTTCACACCTGACCAAGCTGCAGCTTTTCTCTCCTTTCTCACAGGAGGTGCAAGGACTCAGTGGGGAAACTCTGTCTCCAGCACCAAGGATCCCAGAGTAAGGAGATATCCATAATTGTGCTGGGAATCCATCTGACCTTCCATCTGCTCTGGAGAGGCCCCACCTGCAGAGCTGCCTCCAGCTCTGGGACCAGCAGGAGGACCTGGAGCTGCTGGAACGAGACCAGAGCAAACCTGGAGCTGCTCCAGGGCTGGAGCCCTCTGCTCTGGAGCCAGGCTGGGAGAGCTGGGGGTGCTCACCTGGAGAGGAGAAGCTCCAGGGAGAGCTCAGAGGCCTTCCAGGGCCTGAAGGGGCTCCAGGAGAGCTGGGGAGGGACTTTGGTGTCACACTCAGCAGGTGGTGCTGACTGGCATGACTTCCAGAGGCAGTGTCCCTATGCCAAGGGTGGATATCCAGCCAATGCTGCGAAAGCTTTGTTAAATCAGCTGATAAAATCACAGGGAGAGGTTGTAGATCCTCCAGGAAGCAATGCCCAGCCCCCACATGTGTCATATCTCTAGCAGGGAGATTCTCATCCCCTCATCTCTGCCCCAGCCTCGCCTGCCCGAGTCACACCCCAGAATCTTCCACAGAACAGCAAAATCCTCACTAGTGTTTTTTAACTGCAAATTTGTACCAACAGACCTCTGGACACTTTGTCAAGACTATTACCATCATCCCAAAGGAGCAAAAAAGGAGGAAGGACCAAGGATTAATGTTCAGTCAGCACTCCAGCAGGAGGCTGGACACTCCCTGCATATCACAAGTGCAAAGGTGTCACCATCAGGCTGACACATCCTGCAAACACACCTGCAAATCCAGAATATCACCCAAAAAAAAAAAAGCTAGAAAGTGGCAAAAGAGAATCAAGAAATATTTGATTATATTTTTAAAAAATATATATAAAGCCACGAAATGTTTAAAACTCAGAGCATCTAAAAACCAACTTCCTTCTGCTGCTCTTGCAAGAGCCACCCTTGGCCTTTCCCAGCTGATGAATTCCACAGCAGAGCCCAGAACTGGCAGCAGGAGCTGTGTCCCAGCAGGTACCAGATGCTACAAATCACAGCCCAGGGAGGCTGGGGTGGGGGGAAGTGGAATTCAGACCCTGAACTCCTCAGGCAGAAGGAGCTGGCTCCATGGAGAGGCTGCTGCATCCAACACGCGATTCCTTCTGAGAAGGCCCTGCCTAAATAATTGAAAATGCAATTTTGTTGTTTGGGCCTCCTGGTATTCAAACCTCACCTAATTTCATTTGCCTTACTCAAAAGCATTTTGTGATGTGATTTAAGGAGGAAAAGTTTGATACAAACACTTTTATTTCGTTTCCAAGCTGTGCTGTTGGCAAAGGCCGTGCAAGCATCTCCTCACCCCACACCTTTGAATTAGGTTCCTAATTAGAGTTACCAGCTCCTTTTTGTCAATCATTTATGGATTAATTCCATTTCCAAGGCCAGTGGCATCAGAAGCAGGTGCTGAGCTTGACACTTCCCTCTCCTCACTCTCCTCTCACATGAAACAGGAGAACCTCAGCAGGGCCAAACTTCCCCCTTTTTGCCCAAGCAGATGTGAAATGCTCAGCAGGCAGAAATAAATATGCTCCAGAAAGCCTTTTCCTTACAAATGCTGCATATTGGTATCCAGAGAGAGCTGGGTCTTGACTTCAAAGGCAACAACAGCACCAAAAAAAGGCCAAATTGCCCCAAACATGAGGTTCAGCACTGGGCAGGCTCTCAGGCCATAATGGCTCAAATGCTGAGTTCAGATACTGGATTTATCAAAAGGAGACATTGTGTGTTTGGGGTTCAGACCTACAGATTTAGGAGCCAGGAAGGATCCCCACAGGATTTCCTGGAGAAAGAAGAGAGCTTTGGGAAGGGCAGCCCCGAGTGAAACTTGAGTGACCCAGTGCTGAAACCTCCTCCCTACAGTCCCTAAATCCCATCCCACAGTCCCTAAAACCCATCCCACAATCCCTAAACACATCCCACAGTCTCTAAAATCCATCCCACAGTCCCTAAATCCCATCCCACAGTCCCACAAACCCATCCCACAGTCCCCAAAACCTATCCCACAGTCCTTAAAATCCATCCTGCAGTCCTTAAAATCCATCCTACAGTGCCTAAACCCATCCCATAGTGCCTAAAACCCATTCCACAGTCCCTAAAACCCATCCCACAATCTCTAAACACATCCCACAGTCCCTAAAACCCATCCCACAGTCCATAAAACCCATCCCACGGTCCCTAAACCCATCCCACAGACACAGAGAGCTCTGGTCCCAACTTCAGCCCACAGCTTTAGCCAGAGGAAGAGGAGCCCACCCCCAGCCCCATCCCTGGGGCCTCCTGCCCTGCCCCAAAGCCTGCAGCTGCCCCCACAGCAGGAGCTGCTGCACCTGTCCAAAGTCACTCTGCTCCTCCACGGTGTCCCCAGCTTGGATTTTGAGGGGCCCTCAGCTGGAAATTCATCTTTGCTGCTACCAGACCTCAGTGATGCCCTTCCAGAGTTGGTTTCTGACAGAAATCTCTTCTTTCCCGGAATATTGGCAATGGTGGAAAGGAGTGTGAAGAGATGATAATAAAATCATGAAATACATGCATGAAATATATTCTTTTATAGGCAACTGCAGCTTATTTAACCAAAGTTCTGTGCTTCACGGAGCAGTGTCCATCTGCAGCATGAGAGAAATCCTGTTTGGCCCTGGAGTCCTTTCTACACAGAGAAGGAGAATCTCTGATTGAATTTGAGGATAATTACAGGGGCATGAAGTAGGGCCTGTTATTAATCATACCACAAAAATTCAAAGAATTCCTCATCAGTGCTTTCAATAAGGCTAAAGAAATCCCAAGCCTCTCTCCAAAGCTCCTGCAGTCCTTTTTCCAAAGCACTTGTACAGATTGGGAGCATCAAGCAGAGAAAGCTAATCAGAACAATTCAAAACAGGAAAGTTAAAAGAAAAGACCAAGGGAAAAATAAATCAATGCAGACCCGTAGGCTTTTACCAACTGTTCTTTAAGTAAAATTAATTTGTAATGTAATTAAACTTCTCCCCAGAGGGACAGGTATAATTGAATTAGAGGTGCCTGGGTAGAGTTGCAGGGTTTAGCAGATCCTTTCCGTGCTCCTCTCCTGCTGCTACAGTTCCCAAAAAGTCTCCTCAGTTCATTCCTGAGCACCTTCCCTGAAACAACATCGTTGGCATTTTTGATTTCTCTCTTGCTCTGCATCACACCAGCCAGGCCCTGCTCCTCTGCAGCGATGTTCCCCCATCATGGATTAAATTTTAAGCCATTTTTAAACTCTGTCACTCTCCCAGTTAAAGGATTTTGCCAAGTATTTCCAGGAGCTGTTTGAAATCCCCGGTTTTTGTGCTATCTCCTTCTGCCTCTATCTAATGCATTTGTGCACAAATCTTGGGCAGAACGGGGCTTTCCAGGAGCATTCCTGGAGGGCAATGAGACAGAGTGAAAATTTAACAGGGTAAGAAAACCATTTGGATTTAGGTGAAATGTGCCGCTTCGAGCTTGCCAACGTAAGTAAAATACGCTGTTTAGTCTGGTAACTGCAGCACTAGCAAAACTGCCCCTGCTAAGGAGAAAGAATGCAAATTTCCAAGCTGAAGAGATAAGAAAGACTCCTCAGACCTTGAAACAGACAGCACAGAGTGACCCAGGAGTTCCCTCTGTACTTTCTGACAAAAACTGAGTACAAGTGGAACTGGCTGTAAGTGTAACGTGAAATCAAAAGAATGAATATGCATGAACCTATTGTGAAATTCTATGAATATGCAAATTAGCTAGAGTAATAAAAAAAGATCAGGAGCTTTCAGGGGCACGCATGCCCATTGAAGGGAAATCCTGGTGTGTGCCCGGCGCTGTAATAAAAAATACATACCGGGCCTTACAAATCTATCAGAATTGTAAGGGTTTGATTTTTCACTGCAATTCAGCTCAGCCCCAGCTGGGCTCCTTCCCAGATGTTTGTGCTGCAGAGTTATCCAGGCAGGAGTGAGGGGACACGTCCAGTCTGGCCATCACTGTGACACCAACACAAGCAGCAAAGTCCCTAAGGCACCAAATATTCCCTGCACTCAGGATTCAGTGAGGGATCTGTAGAAACATGAGGCTATGAAAACTCTGCCATCCCCCAGGAAAGGGCTAGGAAGGTTTAGGTCACCCCCTGTTGTAAATGCAGGTGAACCCAGTGGGAAGAAATTATGATGTCCAACATCAGTTCAGAAGGCTGAATGATTTCTTTATTATAACTATACTACAATACATTAATATACCATTTAAAGGAGATACTAAAACTACATACCTACTTTTTCTAACTACCTTATCTAACTAACTAACAGCTTGTGACCCTCTCTGAGAGCCCAGCCACAGGTGGGTTGGATTGGCCAGCAGGCTCAAACAATCCTCACCAGAATCCAACCAAGCAATCACCCCAGGGAAACAATTCTCCAAACACATTCCACATGGGAAAAACAAGGAGCAGAAATAGAAATTGTTTTGTCTTTCTTTCCTCTGTGCTCCTCTATGAAAAAATCCTAAGAGAGAAGAATGTGCCTGCCACACATCCCCAGTGCCCAGCCAGGTGTGAATGCAGTCCCACAGCTCCTTATCCTGGAATTCAGGAGGGTTTGGAGGCATGGGATACTTGGAATTTAAGAGGCTGAACTTGTAGGGCTTTTCAGGACAATGCTCCAAAGTTCTTTGTTCAAAAATCACACTAAAATAGGTTTCTGCCTGGAGCAGAGACAATCATCAAAAATGAGCCCACAGAGCCTGTGCTTCTTCTCTTGGAGAAAACTATCTTAAAAAATAAAACAAACCACAAAACAAACAAATAAAAACCCCCAAAATTGTCTGGCCTACATTAGAATTTCCATGATGACCATGCATGGAGAGATTTAGTTGGGATATTGGCAAGGAATTGTTCCCTGGGAGGGTGGGCAGGCCCTGGCACAGGGTGCCCAGAGCATCTGGGGCTGCCCCTGGATCCCTGGCAGTGCCCAAGGCCAGGCTGGAGCAGCCTGGGACAGTGGGAGGTGTCCCTGCCCATGGCAGGGGATGGGATGGGATTTCAGGTCCCTTCCAACCCAAACCAGGCTGGGATCTCTGGTTTTTATTCTCGTTGTCACAGTGACCAATCTTGTACCACCCTGTCTCAAAACCCAATGTGAGCATCCACAAAACCTTTCCCTACTTTTGGATAATCTGTTTTTTTCTGTTACCCTCACTGGGCTGCCCCTCCCCAATGCCAGGGGAGTTTCCAGCAGGGTTTAATATCCTAGAAATACTCGGAGCTCCTGGATGAAGGGTGACAGAGATGCTGAGGGGACTGGAGCACCTCTCTTGTGAGGACAAGGCTGAGAGAGCTGGGGCTGTTCAGCCTCCAGAAGAGATGATTGAAAGGAATCTCATCAAAACATCTGCAGGGAGGGCTCAGAGCAGGGCCCAGGCTCTGCTCCAGGGGCCCAGCAATGGGACAGCAGAACAGGCAGGAACTGATCCCAGAAAGCTCCACCTGAACGTGAGGAAGAACTTCTTCCCTGTGAGGCGAACAAGCAGCTCAGGAGGCCGTGGAGCCTCCTCCCTGGGGATATTCCAGAGCCATCTGGACACAACCCAGAGCCCTGTGCTCTGGGATGGCCCTGCTGGAGCAGGGAGGTGGCATCAGGAGACCCTCCCTGGTCCCTTCCCTGCCCCATTCCAGGATCCCTTTCAGGGATGGTTTGTGAAGCCCCTGTCCAGGTGTTTCCCCACTGACAAAGGGCCCTCAGGGCTCAAGGTAAAGGGCCGTGGCATGATGCAAAGGCTGGGAGGAGGCTGAGAATTTAATCCCCAAGAAATCCCAATTTTTGGTGGCTTCCTGCCTCTTCCATTAAGTGTAAGGCAGTGGGATCCCCCACTCCCAGCTCAAGAAATTCAAACTTGCTGCCCAAGTGCTCCTGGCACTAATTGACGTCACTGGGTGTTCTGGACAAATGCAGAGCTCCTGAAACACGAATCCATCCCTAATTCCAACCTATTCCCTACTTTTTGTCTTCATCTGGGATAAATTGGAAGCCTCATTTGTGGCCTCCATCTCAGATAAGTTTCCCAGCTGGAGGTGAATAATTCCAAGAGACAGAACCAGCCCTTCCAGCCCTCACTGGAACATTAAGGAGTTTCTGGCTCGTGGATTTCTCCATGTTTCCTTGGAAAAACCACTGCATAAGGTGCTCCCGAAACTGAGTTTTGTAAATCTGTGACCTTTTTTTGAGTTGAAAGACTCCAAGTGTGGGGTTTGTTTCCTAAACATTTAGTCCTAATTCCAGAGGAAATCCTAATCCTCAAACTTGTAATTACTCTGCCAATCTAGCTTATTATTTCGTCTGGTAAATTGAGGTAATGAATAAGCAAGAGTGACTTCTCTGTATGGTCTGTCTCTCTTTTCAGTTGAAATCTTGCCAAAAAAAAAAAAAAATACTTGAAAGCAATTTCTGTCCTTATTATACATCTCTCATTAGAGCTCCATTACCTGGTGGCATTAAATATTTCAACAAATATTAATAAGGAGCTTTTGATGTCAGAGCAGTCAGTATTCCTGACCTCTTAGGTCTAGTAAAAAAAAACTTCAAAAGTTTGCCTTCCTTGTAATAAGGGAAGACCGGAGGATCTGAGGCAAGAAATATTTAAGTATCTAATTTATAGAGAAATCAAGGCAAATTAGGTAGATAAGGATCTTTAAAGATCTAAGCCAACATTGTCAGACTGTTGGAAATATTTGAGGTTTTTTCCCAGTCTTCTGTTTGCTTTTTTCAGAAGTTTTATTTAAATTTTCATCTGGTCAAGTGCTGAACAACAGATTTGTTCCTGGCCATTTTATAGGGTCAGAAATGGCCAAAGGAATGGCTTTGTCTTCCAGGAACAAACCTCATCCCATCCCTTCAGAAGGAATAATTTGCACTATCAGTATGAGGAATTTCTAGGAGTTTTCCAGCTCTAGGAGTCCCAGCCTCCAAACTTCATTAAAATAAACAAAAAAAAGCTCCATCTCTCACCTTTCATTTTTTTTTTTTTAAACCAAGCTTTGTCAGCGAGTCTGTGACCTCAGGGAGACACCACTTCTCATTCATCAGGGCAATTTAAAACCCCAAACCTCATATTTCCAAAGCACTTCTAGACTCTCTGAGCTAAACCAGGTGACCACAGGAACCAGGTAAAATAAAATCTTTTTCACAAATACAGGATAATCTTCCCTCTGGGAGTATTTCTGTCACTTAATGTCACAGGAGGGCACCGTGACACCCATCCCATGTCATCACACCCCAGGAGGGAGGGCATGCAACCAAAAAAGAGCTGTAAAGTTGCAACCTTTTAAAGGCTCTGACAGGAATCACAGCACATGTGGGGGCTTAGTGCCTGATTCCATAAGCACTGGCAGGATTTTTACCTCACAGGCCATTCCAGCTGCTGGTACCCCGGGAATATCAGAGCTGGCAGAGCTCTGAGTGTGTCCCCAACAGCAATCACCCATGGGTGCAGATCTGCTGCAAAGGGACACAAATTTGCATTCTCTGGACACAGGTTAGCCAGAGGGTCCTGCCTTTCCCAGGCATCCTTCCCCTTCCTTCGTGCATCCTGCTCCAGGACCAACCCTCCTGCCCTGTTCCAGAGCAATTCCTCCTGCCTCATTCAAGGACAATTCCTCCTGCCCCATTCCAGGACAATTCCTCCTGCCCCATTCCAGGACAATTCCTCCTGCCTCATTCAAGGACAATTCCTCCTGCCCCATTCCAGAACAATTCCTCCTGCCCCGTTCCAGAGCAATTTCTCCTCCTGCCCCATTCCAGAACAATTCCTCCTGCCCCATTCCAGTTCAGTTCCTCCTCCTGCCCCATTCCAGGACAATTCCTCCTGCCCTGTCCCAGGACAATTCCTCCTGCCCTGTTCCAGGCTTTACACTTGACTGAATCTCAACTTTGCAATAAGCTTTAGGATAACATTCCTCTCTCAAACTAACATCCTGGTGGATTTTTTCTGAATTGTGTGATTCAGTAATTTGAAGTATGATTTGAAAGAGAATTGAGATTGTTCAGTCTGGAGAAGGAAAGCTTTGAGATGACCTAAATGTGGCCTTCCAGGACCTGAAGGGGCTGACAGGAAAGGTAAAGAGAGACAATTTACAAGGGCCTGGAGTGCCAGGACACGGGGAATGGTTTCCCACTGCCAGAGGGCAGGGGTAGATGGGATATTGAGAAGGAATTCTTCCCTATGAGGATAGGGATTGGAATGGAATTCCCAGAGAAGCTGTGGCTGCTTCTGGATCCCTGGAAGAGTCCAAGGCCAGGTTGGACAGGGTCTGGTGGGAGGTATCCCTGCACAGGGGGTAGAATAAGCTGAGCTTTAATCTCCCTTCCCACCCAAACCATTCTGTGATCCCACGAGTGGTGAGCCAGGAGAACCAAAGCTTTGAGGGACACTGAGAGCCGCGACGGGAGCGCGGCACTGCAGGATCAGAAGCGCCAGAGCTGCTGAGGGAACAGGAGTGGCCAGTACTCACAGAGAGCAGTGGTCAGCTTCTCGGGCTGGTCATAGTGCACCATGGCCACACAGAGGGTGTTGAGGGCCACCACGCAGAGCACGACCCAGTAGAAGCTCTGAGCCTTCACCATGCGCCGGATGAAGAAGCGGAACATCTTCTCTTTCCTCCTGAAGTAGGACGAGCTCTCGTTCTTCCCACTCTTCAAACTGGCGCGGGCAAAGGGAGACCCTGGGACAGAAAGAAGAGTCACCACAGCCCATCCCAGCAGGGAAAAGGCTGGAGGGGGTTCCTGGGCACACAGAGCCTCTCCAAGCACCAGAACAGCTCAGCAGGAAGCTGGGAATGTTGAGAATGGGCTGAGCAAGGGCGTTCGCTTGTAATGAGGGATGAAGGCTGGGCTTCTAAAACTTCATGGGTCAATGCCTAACTCCACCACCTAAACTGGGCTTCCAAACCTTTGCAGCAATCCTGGGTGTCCCAGTTAAACTCATCACTTTTGCCTGGTTGACAGGGACAAAGAGCAGCGGGCACGGGATATTTCTGCCCACGGTGTGGAGCACGTCCTCGTGGAGCTGGGTAGGTGCCACAGGAAAGCTCATCCCTGTTTGTCCTGCTCCAAGGACCAGTTACTAGGGAATTGAGTGAATTCTCCTTAATTTACTCTCCAGCCTCAGCTATTCCTTTAGCAGAGGGCTCAACCTGCCTCTGTGCATCAGATTTTGGGCTCAGCCATTCATTTATCTCAATTCTGCCTCTATCAGCTCCATTTCCACTCTGAGCTGAAACCCTGGCAAAGAGTCAAGGGTTTCAACAATAGGAAGCTGATGGAAGAAATGATTCCTGATGTCAGCTCTCCCCCTGGGGTAGAGGCACTGCTCAGATGAAAAGGCGATCTCCAGCCGGTGCTGAGGCAGGAGAAATCAGGAATAAGGGAATAAACACAGGAACCCCTTGGGGCTCCTCTGCAGCAGCCACAGAAGCTGCTGCAAGCAGGGGAAATGGTGATTGTGCCAGGCTGGCCACTGCCTGTGCCAGTGGTTTGTGGCAAGATATCATTGCTGCCTTTCCCCATCCTGGGATGGAGCATCCCAGCAGGGTGAGCAGGACATGTCCTCATCCTGTCCTGGAGCAGGTGGCTCTCCTGGGCTCAGTGACATGAACAAAGAGTTCTGGCTTCAGCAGCCAAACCTTGGAGTGTGATCACCTTCATGTCAACACTTGGAACGGGTGGGAATGTCATCCAGCCTCATCCTGCAACATCAACCACAGCAGCCAGAGAAGGGATGAGGCATCCAGATGTGACAGCAGCAGGTTCTCCAAGCCTCACAGCCCCACGCAAGTGTGATGTTCCCCCGTGGAAAGTGAGCTCTCTGCTCCATTTCACATTTCTGGCCATCCAAAAGCAGAGCTGGCCTTGGCCAGACTTTGAACAAACTCCGTGCTGAAAAAATCAGTGTGTTCTTCTGTAGGTTTGAAAATCCTGCCTTTGGCAGTTTGGAAGAGAAGAAATCACAATGCTCCTCCTCTGCTCTGCTTTAAGACAACAAGAAGAGCCACAGTTTGGGATTTAGGCTGCTTCATATCACAGCACTCCTCAGCAGGTACAGAGCTCTCAGATATCCAAGCCCCTCTGTACTCCCAGACTGGCAAAGGAACAGTGCTGCCCTCTCATTCCTGTCTGCTGATCTTCCAGAAGTGCAAAGCAGTGATATTTAAACTGCTCTAACATGGAAAACACCCCCTTCTCCAGGCTTTGGTGTCTGGGAATCAAGGCAGTGCCCTGTGCCTGGTACAGCACAGAGGGTGTGAAGCCAGTGGGAGTGGAAATAAAAGAATAAAAGCTAAGAACAACTGCAGAGAACACCCTGGGAAGTGTTTACCACTACAGAGCTTTATACTGCAGTTATAAAGCTCATCAAGGTGCTTGTGTTTGAATTAAAGTGCAACACTTTCAGCCAATGGCCAGAGAGAGACCTGGCAAAGTCTCCCCCACCCTGAGCTGCATCTTCACGTGGCACTCAGGGATTATTTGTTAGTTCTTCCACGCTCCTTCTGCTCCCATCTGAACACATTACAGAAAACCATCCAAAAACCCCTTTTCTCCAAAACAGATCCTTTATGCGTAATTGCCCACGTGATCTGATTGTTTATGCTCTGCATTTCAGCCTCTTCATAAGCCAGCAGAAGAGGCTGCTTAATCCATTCCTTCTTTTCTGCCTCGTTCCATGAATCAAAATCAAAACCACTTTTCCCAAGTGGGTGAAGCACTCATAGAAGGTGGAAAGCACTGCTGTTATTTTCCCTGCCATATGCTCCCGAGACAGTTCCCAGCTCTGCCTCGGATTATTCCCGAGCCCAGATGCTCCATCATCCGTTGCCACCTGAAATGCTGAACTCCAAGATCTGTTGGCGAGGCATTGGCTGCCCAGAGCCTGGAGGGACTTGGATTTGGAGGCAAAGATCTCATAATTATTGCAACTGTGAGCAAATATTCCAAAAATGACCATTCCTTTTTATCCATGCAGGGATCCAAGAGAAAACAACAGCAAACCAAACCAAAAATGCACACAGGCTGCTGCATTTTTGCCCTTTTTCAGCACCAAACCTCTCCTGGAAGTGGCAGCAGTTTCACCACAAACCCTGCAGCCCAGGGGACTGTGGCAGCTCAGTGCTGGTGTCAGGAACATGCCAAGCCACGCTCATTTTCTGCAACCAGGTCTTCCTTTAAAGGGGGAAAAAAAAAATTCCAGCAGCAGCTGTGATCCCTGAAAACATCAACGCCAACTTTCCAAAGGGCGACTGAGGCACTCATGCTGTGCAAGCAGCCACCGACACGGATTCTCAAATGTGCTGTTTGTGCTGCTCCTCCTGTGCATCCAGGATTTGCTGCTTCGTGGGGACTGGGCTGCCAAGACATTTCTTTGGAAGATAATGAGAACATCTGCTGCTTCAGCAGCAAAACAGACTCCAGCAACAGGCACGGGGACGAGCAAAGCGCCCGACTGCAGAGCAGCAGGAGATGCCTCTCCCACGGCTCAGAGGGTTTTGGTTCCAGCAGCTCCCTGAGGTGGGTGCTGAGTGCCCAGAGCCTCCCCTGGCAGCCCAGAGCTGCCTCTGCCTCCCCCCCTGGGCAGATCTCAGCAGGGAATCAGCTCTGGGAGCTGCAGAACGGGCAGCACCTCCTGAGCCTGAGGATCCCAAATTCACCCCAGCAATGCTCCTCAGTGCAGGATGCCCTGCTCTGCACTGGAGCTCCAGATCTGGCTTTAAAATCACGTTAAGATCTTCCTCGAAGACAAGAATGAGAGAATTGAGGTCGCTGCCCAGCACCTCCCAGTGACCACTCCCACAACAAAGGCTGCAACACCCCAGCTGGGCATTAGTGGACAACGGGACTGTGGCCACTTCCTCTCCTCCCTCCAGCAGTGTTGTTGGGCAGATTTGGGGTTCACTAGCATGAATGAGCACGTTCCAAGCAGAATCCCGGGATGGCCAGCCCAGCAGGGACTGTCCCAAGGCTTTGCAGGGCTCTCCCAAGGGTGCAGCATGCAAGAGCTGAGGCAGGCAGCGCAGGGAGAGGGTGAAGCCACGGAGCTTTTTGCTTTGGGAAGTCAAGTGCTGCTGCAGCAGAAGTGGAAATTCATTCTCCTTCAGGAAACCACAGCTTCTGGAGCAGAGGAGCCGCTCCAGAGGAGGAAACATGACATGGACAGGTTCAGGTGGAGATCGAGACCTCGGGGGATGCGAAGCCAGTACTCACCAACGGAGCAAATGTCTGTGAAATGGTCCTCACCTTCTTCTGCATGAATCAGGTCATTTTTGCTCTTCTTTATTGCGGCTCTTTTCAACACTGCGTGCAAATTAAAGAGAAAATGCCCCGTGAGGATGCAGAGTGGATTCTCTCTCCCCCTCCCTTCACTCTCCAGGGCCAGCATTTCCTTCCCAATGCCAGCTTAAAGCTCTCCCACCAGGGTACCCCAGAGCAAACCGGACAACCCACAACCTTGCAGGGCCTCTGCACGCCTCAGTGCCAGGGTGCTTCACTCCTTTGCCCTTCCAGCTCCTGAAGGTTTGCCAGGCACAGCTCTGCAGGTTCCATTTCGTGCAGCAGATGCAGGAGGGTGGGGAGGGGGGACACTTCAGCACAGCACAAAGGCTGGGCAGGGACTCTGGAGCTTCCTGAGCCCCACTGGGGCTGGGAGATGAGTGCTGCCACCCCTGGAACCACCAGTGCTGTTTGCAGCGGGCACCGTGAGGGACTCAGCGTTTACAGAGCTCCGTTTACCACCCAGCCATGCCTCAAGGAGCAGAAATGCTGCGTGGAAAAAGCGGCCACACATCAGTGAGCAGCCTCTCAGCAGCACCCGGTGTGCAATCCCTGCCCCCTGGGGATGTCGGGATTCTTTGAAAACACTTTTTTTTTTTTTCCTCCAAAATCAGCTTTTAGTGGGGAGGGCAAACATCACTACATTTACTCCAACAGGGAATGAGAGCTCTGCACTGTCCACCCAGAGCACAGGGGGTGAGGCAGGAGCACTGAGGACGCTGCTCCCAGGACCACCTACCTGCAGAACCTTGAGAAGTGGCAGAAAAAAAAAATCACGTTGGTACAGTTTGGTGACAGCTTCGAGACATACAGTAACTAAAGCAGCACTTTCTATCAGCAGTAAGACACCCCACGGTGTGGTGATACAGACTGGTCCGTGGGCACACACAGCAAAGCCACTCACGCTGCAGAGACTGCCCCGGGGAGGCTCCTCCACAACATCCCCTCACCCTAATTGGCTACAGATTCATTTCCCACACTACACGGATTGCCCTGCCCTGACAGAGACATGGATGCGCTTCCTCCTGCTACGGGCTGTGCTTGAGTCACTTCAAGGGAACACCCAGAGCCACACCCGGGTTCGGAGAGGCTCGGAGAGGGGAGGATGCTCTGAACCTGTGATCTGGATTCGCTGTTCTGCGTTGTTGGTGCTCCTTGCTGCCCCACCCAGCTCTAGGCTGAATCCTCAGTCCCAGCAACGCCAGCTCGGGGGTCCCTGAGGCTGTGTCTGTCCCAGCACACTCCAGCATGTCCAGGGCCATCTCAGCACTGGAGCACAACCAGCGCTGGGATTAAAGTTTTCCAACACTCCCTGGCATGAACTGAGCAGCTTTTTATCTTCTCCCCCAGAAAACTCCTCCGTGTGTTTGGCAGTGAGGTTGTGCCATCTCTCCAGGCACGTCCTTCTGTTTTGGGGACTCAGAATTTACCACCATAGACTGTGGGCTGCTCCACACCAGTTGCTCCAAGGCTGGAAACATTTTCGGGCTCCTTTCGCTTTAGGTAAGAGAAGCCTGAGTATCTCTGGGTCTTTACTGCGTGCCTTGCACCCACCTCGTGTTTCTCACAGCACTCAGCCTCTCAGACAGCTCCTCAGACACAAAGTCCAGCTGCAGCCCGGCAGCCCTGGCCGCACCAGTGCCGGACAGGCTTCCCCAGCTCACACACACCCCCGACACGCACACGAGGACTGGCCACGCACACCTCAGCCCTGACCTGCTGCAGCCCCAGCTCTTCCAGCCCCAAATCCTCCCCAGCGCAGGTCACCGGGCTGGCCGAGGCTGGAGCAGCACCTGATGCTCCGCAGAGCTGCACGGCTGGGAGCCAGGCAAAAGCACCTGGGGACTGTCACCGGTGACCTGGGCACGGGGCCGGGGGGGAAGCTGCCCCTGTGTGCCACCTAAGCCCCTGGTGATTTGCAATCCACTCACTGTTGTAGCTGCTGCCGCTGCCAGTCTCTGCCGGCGCCGTGCCTTGAGGAATCGGCCCTTCCGAGGCGGCCCTCCCTGACAGTGAATGGGAGGAGAAAAAAAAAGAGGGGGGGGAGGGAGGGGAGGGGAAAGGAGGAGACATGGGAGGACGAAAGATGGTCAGAAAAGGGAGAGGGAAGAATCTTTAACTGAGCTTTGAGTGGCTGGCGCATCCTAAGAGCTGTCGGGGCTGGAGGCACAGGGGGAGCATCCCCGTGGCCTCGCTGCTCGGCTCCTCCGGCCGTCCTGCCACGCTGGGCTCGCACGTCGGAAGGAAGGATCACCACACCCTGTTATGTCTTACTGCTTACAGCTAACAGGGGGCTCAGTCCCTTGGTCAAATCCGTTCGGAGCCCTGCCTTCTCTCGGTCAGCGCATTCGCTCTTCTCCATCCTTCTGGCAGCCTCTACCCCCTGCACACACAGCCAGCCACCCTCGGCAGGGCGTGGGCACCGACCCCGAGGGCACATCCCCATCCCGGGCCGGCGTGGGGTGTCCCATAACTGCTCCTCAGCCACCTGCAGCCTGGAGAAGGGGCTCTGTGGCCGGATTCGTGCCGGGTGCATGCGGGAGGATCCTCCTGCTCGGGAGGAAGGCGTGGCAGTGACAGCAGTGGAACCTCTCCCGTGGCACAGGAGGAAAATGCCCAGCAAAGCCACCTACCGTCCAGAGGGGACTTCTCTTCCGCGTTCTTGTCCTCCTCGGCCAGCATGACCTCCTCTGGAAAAGGAAAACCGGCCAGGGTCAGCCTCAGGTTCCTCACAGCCCTGCTGCGACACCGGCTGGTGGGGCAGCAGGAGCCTGTCCCAGTGCCACCCTGCCCATCCCAGTGCCACTCTGCCCAGCCCAGTGCCACCCTGGCCACCCCTGACAGAGTCTGAAGAGCAATTCATGCCTCAGGGCTGTGTTTCTCACAGGATGCACAGAATTCACAGAATTCACAGAATCACTGGGCTGGAAGAGACCTTCAAGATCATCGAGTCCAACCCAGCCCCAACCCCTCAGCTAAACCCTGGCACCCAGTGCCACATCCAGGCTTGTTTTAAACACATCCAGGGATGGTGACTCCACCAGCTCCCCGGGCAGCCATTCCAGAACTTTATCACCCTTTCTGTGAAAAACTTTTTCCCAGTATCCAACCAAAATTTCCCTTGGCACAGCTTGAGGCTGCGTCCTCTGGTTCTGTCAGTGCTGCCTGGAGAAAGAGCCCAGCCCCAGCTGAGCACAGCCACCTTTCAGGAGCTGTACAGAGTGATGAGGTCACCTCTGAGTCTCCTTTTCTCCAGGCTGAGCACCCCCAGCTCCCTCAGTGGTTCCTCACAGGGTTTGTGTTTCCAGCCCCTCTCCAGCCTCGTTGCCTCCTCTGCACGTGCTCCAGGTCCTTCCCAAAGTGAGGGGCCAGGACTGGACACAGCACTCGAGGTGTGCCCTCACCAGTGGCAGTGCAGGGGCAGAATGACCTCCCTGCTCCTGCTGGCCACACCATTCCTGATCCAGGCCAGGGTGCCGTTCTCAGCCCGTGTCCCTCTCGCACAGGGGGAGGATTCCAAACAAACCACTTCCTCTGTGAGATCCCTCCTCACAAACCTGCTCCGGGTCCCTCACCAGCTCTCATCCCCAAGGCACCTCTGGAGACCAAGGGCCTTCCTCCAGACCAGGCAGCACCACAAATCCCACAAGCCCCAGGAAGGTCCCTCAAGCCCATCCACACTGGACACCATTTGGAGAAGATGCTCCACACCCATCACTGCTCTTTTGTCTCCAAAAATCAGATTCAGCCACGGGGAGCAGAGTGGTGGCACAGGGTGAGAGCAGCAGGGCCACACGGCAGGAGAGTCGCTGTCACCACAGAGCCATCACATCAAACCTTTGTCCAAACAAAATCCACAGCAAGTTTTCCATGGGGGAGCTCTGCCTGGCACAGTGACTGCAACACCACCCTTCCATTCCACTGCAACTTAACTCCAAAATACAACCTTGTACTGTCCTAAATTAAAAAAAAAAAAAAAAAAAATCAGGAAACACTAAAACCCAGCCTCCCAAAACAGAATAATTTTTATCTGTGTGAAAGACAACTCAATTTCCTGAGGTTTCCCAGGGCACTGCCACCCCCCCTGGCCAGTTTGCAGTGCTGTGCCAATACTTGAGACCACACTCAGAACCACAGATTTTGGGTTTGCTGCTGGAAACTGATGTGGGGATCTGCTAAAGGACAACCCAAAGCAAACAAATATTGAGCTGGCAGCTGGTAAACTCCACACTTCCTTCTATTCTTATAAATGGCAAATTCACACACCTGTAATTCCATCAATGTGATCTGGGCTCTTACTAAAACATCTGACACCGTGTTCCCACCAAATTTTGCTTTAAAGTCCGTTTAAGCCAGTCTAGATGGAAGAGTAACTTCAGAAAAATAAATACAAACAAACCAGAGGCCAAACATCAAAGTGTGTAGCTGAGAGCTGTCTAGAAGGATACCAGAGGGATCAGCCTTATATAAGCCTATATAAGCCACACAAGCCCTTATATAATCTCTTTATTAATCATCTGGGAGAGAGAGGGAATGATACTTTAATAAGACAGCAAATTGAGAAGGCTGAAAAATAATACCAAGGACTGAAGAAGTCTGGAAAACCAAGCAGAGGGGAAGGGAATGCAAAAGTGCAAAGTAATGCACCGGAGATGTGGAAGAAAGGAGAGCTGAGAGAAGTAAAAATGTCAAAGCTCAAAGCTGCACTTTAAAAGGTGTAAAGTCCTTCCAAAAACCCACAAGTTGTGCCTGCAACTCCCATCTACAATTCTGGTGGTTTTCAAGTCTTCTTAAGACAGGTCAGAAGAGTGAAATGGGCTTTTTCAGACAGCTCAAGAGACTTCTCTGCCCAGCCAGCACCTCAGACCAAAAGGTTCTTCTGAAGTCCTCCCAGGGAAAGCCGTACTGATGTTTGGGGGCTGAAATATGGGAGGATTGAAATGGCAATTCCCAGTCTGGCTGCCCTGAAACACCAGGAAGGAATGGGAGACCCTTCCCAAAGGCTGTTGCTATACTGGATTCCCACCTACAAATTACTCTTACAAGACAATTCTGCAAACCTTTGCCCCAAATTCAGGGTCCTGAATTGGTGCTCAAACAAATCTCCATCCATAAACACAGCTGGGCTCAGTTTTGCTGTTCCTTTAAAATAACCCAACCCTGTTTCACCTCTGAAATTCCCTCCAGCCTCGTTCTCCTCCTGCAGCAGGTTCTCTCCCTTGATAATTATTCCTGTCTGCCTCGTGTCCTCTGTGAATCCAAAGGACCACAGCTACCCCAGGAGGTTTTTAAGGCTAAAAAAAGAGCTCAGCAGGTCACTGAGCACTGCCAGGAGGGGTTTTTCACCAGCCAGCATCCTGAACAGAGGCTCAGGAGCTGCTTTGCCTTTAGTCATGCCTAACAGAGCCTGGAAGGAGATAATTGGGCACCTGAAATCCCCCCCAAAACAGCGCCTCCGCACGAGGAGAAATGTTCAGCAGAGAGATGGGACCAGAGCAGCAATTCTGAGCCTCCAAACAAAGGCTCAGGGCCTTTGCCAGGGTATCAGAGGCAGGGGTGTCTCAGCAGCAAGAGGAATTTTTGGTGATTAAGTGCTGGGTGTGACTGGGCTGGAAATAAAGGCAAAGCAGCCAAGAAAGTGGTGCCTCTTCTCTTTGGTGTGGGAAAAGAGGATATTGGGGACTCAAAGGAGCAGCAGATTACTGGAAATAACTTGCACTCAACAGGCAACAGAGGTGAGGAAAAACAAAGACTAAATGAATTTAATTTCTGGCTGGGTAAATAGAAAAAGCTGTTAAAAATGCAGCCCTCAGAAGTGGCTGGCACACTCTCCCAGGGAGCTCTGCTTTGTCTTTGTGGCAATTCCCCTGCCTTGGCATCTCCCCCGGGGTTCTTTGCTGGAGGTGTCTGTTCCCATCTCTCTCGGGGGCTCAGGGTTCTGTTTTTCTAAAGAAAGCTGAAACCTGAAGTTCAGAAAGCTCTGCCCTGCCAAGGGATGGCCTTGAAGTTACAGAGGGCTGGGAGAGAGAGGTGAAACCATTCCCAAAGCCTGGCACTCCAGGAGAACAGAAGCACTCCAGTTTTGTGCTTTGGAAAATGTGGATTTGGAAAGAATTAAAATGCAAAAGATGTGAAACTTGATTAGCCCTGAACTGCGAGACTTTGAGTCTCTGAGCAAAGTGTTTTCCAAATGATTCATGTCCTAGTAAGATAAGAGAAACATCTTCAAAAGAATATTGGTGGGCTTATCAACTCTTTACTCTGCGTGGAGAACTTGTAGTTCCCTGTTCTCCAAAAGTTCCAGCCTTGGAGTTCCTGCAGTTCTGAGGAGTTCAGTGGAGAAAGCAGCAGGGGCAAAATCCTCTGCATGGATTGCATCCCTTGGCTTCCCCACTTTTTAATTCCTCTGGAAAGCTCAACTGCCTTCAAACGGAAGGAGGGGAGGTTCAGGTGGGATATTGGGAATTAGGAATTGTTCCCTGGCAGGGTGGGCAGGCCCTGGCACAGGTGCCCAGAGCAGCTGGGGCTGCCCCTGGATCCCTGGCAGTGCCCAAGGCCAGGCTGGACAGGGCTTCCACCCTAAACCTGTCTGGGATTCTGTGATAATTCAAATTACTGACATTAATGAGAAACATTAACAACACTTCAGAGTGGTCAGTGAGCAATAACCACAATGTAAAATTAAAGTTGTTGTTGACTGAAGAGTGGGGCACAGGTAAAGGAGTGATTTTAGTCACTCACACTTCCTTCAGTCCTAAAACAACACTTGAGGTAAAAACCCGAGCACTACAAAGGACAAGGGCACCTCCTGTCCAGCTCCAGCAACTACACAGAATATGTAAAAAACTACAGAGCAAAAACCTTCTAAGGAATAAGATATCATTTTATGAAGCACTGGAATGCAGCTTTCCACTCTTCCTGCCTTGCATCAAAAATAAACGAGGGGGAAAATACCAAACAAACCAAATGCTCAGGGAGGACATTAGAAATATTGGAAAGCTGAGGAGGCTTCCAGGGGAAGAGAGGGGATTGGGCTGATTGGTTCTGGGTGCTCTAGAGCAGGAAAAAAATAAGGTGAAACAAGGTAGAGGGAAATTAGAGAAAGAAAAGTAATGAAAAGAACTCCTGAATCCTTCCTCTTGCTGCAGAAAGGCGACGGATTTAAAGTGAGGGCAGGACACAGCTCCGTGGGGTTGGTTTATTTCTGAAATCAAACTGAGGGTTAACACGGGGCACTCTTTGCTCCAAGAGTCAACGAGGCCAAGGCTGGCAGAAGGACTTAAAAACAATTAGCTATTCCCAGGAATAATGACCAAATCCTCCAGAGTTCCATTAGAGCAGAATCCCAGGAGCTTTTGCTCTTCCCTTTGTGCAAACAGCTCCTGCCTGGGGCTGCTGCAAGATTTCTGTCCACGTCTGTCTGTCCTCCCTGGCTGTATGTCCCCCCTCCAAATCCTGGAGAAGGAATTCCAGGTCATTTCAGAGCTGAAATCCCCAAACCAGTCCTGGGAAATCCCCGTCGACGGCACAGTCCCAATTTTCAGTGCCTCAGTCCTAAAGGCTGGATTCTCTGCTCTGCTTTGCCTTCACGCTGCATTTTTATTCAAAGATTTTATTAACACTGCTAAGCTGATTTTAATTACTGCTATTATTCAGCTGTACTAGGAGGCTCTTTTATATTCCTATTGTATTCTCAACAATGCCTTTGCAGAGTATTTTTAACATTCCCTGATTCAGCTCTTTTGCATGCACCTCCCTGTTCCACAAAACCTTCTGGATCGTATGTTGTTAGGCTGAAAAATGTGCATTTTCCAGCAGTTTCGCTCGAGATCGGTGTGGCATTTATTCAGCCCTGGCAACAAAGAAATGGAAGAGCCAGGAGTTCCCACAGGGATGGGAATTGGAGCAGAGGTTGACTGTACATTTTATAATTTCTCCATCCCAAGTTTCTCACAAGTTCAGCTGGTGATGGGCAGAGCAAAGTGACACAAAGTCACCCTCAGCCCTGCAGGGGGATTCTCAGCTCTGTTTCAGTGATGGAGATCAGGGTTAAGGGACCAAAAATCACCAAGAGCCTTAAAAGCAGGACAGGATGAGAAAGGGAGAAGCCCAGAGAACCCTGCTCCAGCCTGGGCAAGCCAGGAATTAATCTGAGTTTGAGGCTGAACAAAAGCTGTAAACTAATGAGAAGACAAATTCTAAATGGAAAGGAAAGGGAATTCTTTATTTTCTCATTCCTCCAGAAGCACAGAATGAAGAGTGGCTGCCTGAGTTGCTGCTGAACAGTCACAGTGAATAAAAGTCTGACAACACAAGTGGCTCTCAATTGTCACCCTGTGCAAGTGCTACAAGAAATAATGGGTTTAAAGCACCACATAAACTGCTGATATTTCTATTTTACATTTCAGTTGTAAAGAGCAAATATGAAGCTCATCTGTCTAAAATGGCACCCACGAATCCATTTGAGAAACCAGCACTTCTTTTCCTCCCCATCATTGTTCTAAAAGGCCTTTTCACTCGGCTCAGATGTTGAAAAGCAAGCAAGGAGGAAATTACCCCCCATTTTCTTGGTGCTGCACGGAAGAATTGACTGTGGTTATGTCAATATATAAATATCAGCTCCTCCATAAGGCAGGAAGGTTATTGGTAATCGTTGCAGTCTGATAAAAATGCTATTTTCTGTTAAATTAATGTGTCTGGGTCCTGGTTAAACTTGCTCACGCCTTGCAATAAAGAGCAATGTTCAGTTCCAGGGGTTATAAATCAATGTTAATATGGGCTGGGGGGAGTCTCGTGCAAGTGATCTTTGTAGCTCATAAAAAATGCCACTCGGGTGGGTTTTATCAGCACAGAAAGAAAGACTGATCAACCAGCTGGGACAGGGAGTAAATAAAACAGAAATTACTCATGGAAGGGAGCAGTTCCCCTCGTGCAGGCTTTGGGCACTCAATCGTTTTTTATATTATCCTGTATTAGGACAATTGCTTTGATCTCAGCAATAAAGCTGGCTCAGCTCCTTTAGTTTTGCTTAAACCAAACCAAGATATTTTTGCAATAACTTTGGTGCAACCACTCGGAAAGAATTCCAACAAAACCAATGAGTGCTGGCCGGGTCCTCCCCAGGCTTGGCCACACCACAGACTAATTCTGGAGCCCATCACCAGACCTCCCTTTCCCCAGAACACATCCAGGCAAGCCCAGGAGCTGCTGCCTTACCTGCTTTGAAGATCCACTCCAGGTACCCGTTGAGCTCCCGCTCGATTTGCTGCTGCCTGCGGAGCTTCAGGAACGCCCGGCGGTTCTCCACCCGCTCACGCTCCTTGGCAAATTCACTGTCAAGAGAGGGAAAACCCATCACAGGCAGCCAGGGCAGGCACACAGCCCTCCCTCAGCCTTCCAGGGAGCCTGTGGAGTCCAGCATGGGAGCAGGGAGTGGGAAGCACAGCAAGGGGCTTTTTGTTGTCCTGATGCCTTGTGAGGGCTGCCCTGGAACAGAGACTGGGCAGAGCTAAAGAATAAAGCAGGGATTTATTCAAAGGCCTCCATGGATCCACCTTGGGCAGCACCAGAGCCCAGCCAGGGCTGCACCCGAGAGGAACCAAAATGGTCCCAAAATGCACGAGCGCTCCCGGGGGCTCTCACTGGGATCAGCTCTGCTCCATTTGCACCTTGCAGTTCATTGTCCCATTCCAGCTCCAGCCCATGCACTCCCATCCTGCTTGTTTTTCTCTCTCCAGCCCACGCTGTTTGTGCTCCTGGGCCTGAGCTTTGGATCATTTGTCCTTGGTGCCCAGCTGGAGCAGGAATTGTTTTGTCTCCCTGCTCTGTGCACAGAGCTCACCTTCCCCTCATGTGAAGCCCAGACCCACAGACTAAAGCAGCTCAGAATGTGAAAAATAGAAAAGCTAAACCTGAGGCATCAGTCCAACAAATTATTCCTCAGCTGCCTCTCCTGAAAAAGACCTGAAAAATTCCATGTGCACACACTACAGCCAGTCATGAAACACAAATTACCATCCTCAATGCTAAAAACCATCCTTCAGCTCTCTCCACAGCACAATTTTCTCTGGAAGCCAAGATTAAGTCACAGACATCAGCACTTTTCTAAAGGGATCTGCTCTTCCCTGTCAGTCTTTCTTCACATTTTCCCAGGGTTTTGGTGATTGTGACAAGCACAGGTCAAATGGGAACTGAGTGGGGATGGGTTGAGGTGAAATAGCCCAGATGTCCTGGGCTGAGGGTAAAAATGATCCTGCTGTTTGCTAAAATCCAACGGAAAGGAAGAGTCTGGATGTCCTCACTAGAACAGGGCAGGCAGAAAGGAAAGGTCATCCAACCATCACAGAAATCACATCCAAGTACACCCTGCTGGTCTAGCTTGAAATGAAGGTGAGAAAAAAGTGCAGCCATCAGCCTGAGAACCCACACTGGTGCCTTTCCCAAGGCAGTTCCTGGCACCTCTGGAATTTTCTGATTTTCTGGACACATGAAGGTGTCCAGCTGCCATTTATTGAGCTCTGACCAGCCCCTGCAATCCCTGTTTTAAGCACTCACTGGAGTGTCTCCCACAAGAGATTTGTGTGGATAAATGTGGGATCAGAGGCTTCAGTCCCTCAGCACATCTTAACTCTTCTGTGTCCTTCACACCTTCAGTTTACTATTAATTAATCAATCAGCTAACTAATGATTTTTACTGAAATCCCACCTAATCAACCCACACGTGCTCATCAAAAGCCAGGAGCTGGGAGAAGGGGGGAGGAATGGGGGGAAAAGGAGCTCCAAGTGCCAGGGGCAGCTTTGCATTCACAATCTGCAGCTGGTCCTTCAAAGGCACCCCTTGTGCTTCGTTTGGCAGGAATGTGACCCACGGAGAAGGGACTGAGGGAGAACCTGGCACTGATGGGAGGGCTGAGATGGAACCTTCATTTTGAAGCACATCCCAGGCTCCTGACTCCCCTCTCCTCTCCCCACCTGCCAGGACGGCCCCTGGCTCCATCCTTGGAACAGAGGGAGTCCAAACACAGCTCTGAGCTGACAGCTCCTCCCTGGCACTCAGCACATCCCCAGGGGGATCCCAGATCCTGCACGTGTCAGCTGCGTCACCCCTCTTCCCTTTTCATGCTCTCACTCCTGCTTCAGCCCCTGCTGCCTGGAGCCACGACCTTCCCTCAGTCTGGATTTGTGTGTGGAGCAGGAGGACTGAGCTCAGGCAGCACGAGGTGAAACATGCGCTTCATTTTCCAGGCGTGGCGTTGGGGGCTGGCGTCAGCACAGGCTTCCCGAAGGAGGAGACAACAGCAGTGGGAAGTTTCCTGGAGGACCCCCGTGGGCAGGAAGGACAGCAGATGAGCCATGGCACTGCTCCCTCACCCCTCAGGAGCAGCAAAGGCAGAGCTCTCCTTGCAGAGCTTTTCATCCTCTGCCAGGTCCCGTCTGGCCTGAGGACAGTAAAAGTTACCCAGGACTTGTCCCTTTTATCACAACTTTATATTGCAGAATCACAAAACAGAAATGACCCACAAAGATCAGAGTCCAAAATCTCAAGTGGAAAGTCTGTATTTTAAAAGTGTAAGAAAACGAGGGAGAAATTGCTGGAAGTTGCAAACCTTCAGCAGTTTCTGCACAGCCAAACACAGATCTGCCAAGGCACCAGAGAGGGGCATTGTGAGGTTAAAGCCACCTGTGCCCTCCTGCTCCCTGGAACTGGCAGCTTTGGCCACCACAGAATCCCAGAATTGTTTGAGTTGGAAGGGACCTCAAAGCCCATCCAGTGCCACCCCTGCCATGGCAGGGACACCTCCCACTGTCCCAGGCTGCTCCCAGCCCTGTCCAGCCTGGCCTTGGGCACTGCCAGGGATCCAGGGGCAGCCACAGCTGCTCTGGGCACCCTGTGCCAGGGCCTGCCCACCCTCCCAGGGAACAATTCCTAATTCCCAATATCCCATCTAACCCTGTGCTCTGGCACTGGGAAGCCATTCCCCGTGTCCTGCCCCTCCAGGCCCTGGGACAGTCTCTCTTCATCTTTCCTGTCAGGCTCTTCAGGCTCTGCAAGACCACACTGAGGTCACCCCAAAGCTTCTCCTCTCCAGGTGAACAATGCCAGCTGTGCCAGCCTTCCCTCCCAGCAGAGCTGCTCCATCCCTCTGATCCCCTGGTGCCTCCTCTGGATCTCTGCAGCAGCTCCAGCTCCTCCCTGTGCTGGGCCAGGGCTGGGGCAGCTCTGCAGGTGGGCTCTCACCTGAGCACAGGGCACAGGGGCACAATCCCCCCTGCCCTGCTGCCCACGCTGGGCTCAGCCCAGGGCAGGGGGTTCAGGGCTGGGGCAGCTCCAGCTCTCACCCACAGCACCCCCAGCTCCCTCTCCAGGGCTGCTCCAGCTGCTCATCCCAGCCTGGATTGGTCCTGGGGCTTCTCCTGACCCAGGGGCAGCTCCAGCACTGCTGAAACCTCCCCAGGTTCCTGTGGGCCACTGCTCGAGCTTGTCCCCACCCTTGTCCAGGCATTGCTGTAGAATTTAGGAATGTAATTTCTAGGAGAAGGCAATTCCTTGGGTCTCTGCCCATGAAATTCCTTCTGAATGCTCCAGAGCTGCTGCACAATCAGGTTCAAGACTGGAGGGTCTTGATTTAGGATCTTCCTGGTGAAAGGAGCTCCACTTGTTCTTTCTCATTTTGGGAGATGGCAGAGAGGTTTGGTGAAGCTGGGACTTGTTAAAAAGAAGGTTTTCTATATGAAATGAAATAATAAATGATGTGTGTCTTTTCCACTATATCCATCACCATTCAGGAACTGAAATATTCCCCATTTGCTGCAACTAGAAAACTCCCAGAATTTCCCTTTGAGTGCTCTTCAACAGATTTCAGAACACATTCAAAGAAAAGGGGGGAAATGATATCAAAATGCTGTATTTCATCTAAAAATATTTCAACTGAAGTTTCCCTGCCAGCTCCAAATGAAAACACAGAGAGCCCCATGGGAAGGGTTGGGAGCAGTAAATAGGTTTCCTCTTTTATTCAGCATCATTCCCATTTATGCCATTGACTTGCAAAAATCTCCCAAATCACCAGAAAGTAAAAACCTGAGCAGGAATTTGCTGCTTCCTGGCCACTTTTAACTCCAGGATTTTTTTTCAGAGCTGGTTGTCCACCCTTTGGCAAGTTCTGGAATGTGTAATGGTCTTTTTTTTTGTGAGGGTGGGCAGGCGCTGGCACAGGGTGCCCAGAGCAGCTGTGGCTGCCCCTGGATCCCTGGCAGTGCCCAAGGCCAGGCTGGATGGGCTGGGAGCAGCCTGGGATGGTGAAAGGTGTCCCTGCCCGTTGTAGCTGATTGCACAGGGACAGCAGGAACAAGCAGGATTCCAAGGCAGTGCATCCATCATGGAAACCACATCCAGTCAGGCTCCATGTGTCACATTTTTCTCCTTGAGAGTGGCCGGTGCTTAATGTCACCAGGAAATGGATGGTTGTTGCTTTCCACCTTGGTGGGTGGAGGTGGGAAATCAATCTCGCTGTGAAATATGCATTGAGACAGCCACTCCAGGGCAATTCCAGAGCCCCCCGAGCCACACAAGAGACAGAGGCAGCTCCTGAATAACCACCAGGGTCAGCAAACATAATAAACTAATGAAATTCTTATAACTACTTTATCCACGTTGGCCTTAAATTAAAAATACTGTCACATCAAAGAGGGAAAAAAATCAACAAACCACAGTCTTCATCCCCTGAGCGTGTGATTAACTTTCCTGTGTGACAGCAGAGAGCTGGCATGGAGCATCCTAAATTCTCCTCCTGCTTTGGCTTGCATGGCACACGGCAGTGCAAGACTGATCACATCCTCAAAGCTCTGCAATTCAGGTTTGCTGCTCAGAAATCAGCCAGAAACGCTTCCCACTCGCGGGGAAGAGGCAGTGATGAGACAGCACCGCTGTCATGCCTGCGCTAATAGTGCTGGTGATTAGCGACTCGTAATTACCGCACAGGTAATTAGCTCCTCATTGAGACGGATCCCACGTTCAGATCTCAGGAAATCTCAGACTCTACACTGGAAAGCAGCCGCCGTCCACGGAGCTGAAGTGGTGCTGAGAGAGCAGCAGATCTTGGAAAGACTCTGCCAGCCACTCCTGGAAAGCAGGTGTCAAGAACTTTCGGAATTTCAAGTCTTCAAATTAAAATAATAAAAAAAAAAAAATCCAATGAGTTTTAGGACTGGCTTGGTCTCCAGCCCGAGCACATCCAAGGAATGCATCAAGCCAGGCCTGGATGGCAGGTGACACCTCAGGAGCCACGGGGACAGCCAGTCCTGCCTGGATGTGGGAAATCCAGGACTCCTGGACAACTGACCAATATGATCAAGCAGAAGCCATTTATTGTTTACATTACACACAACTTTATAGATTCCACAAGGTGCTAAGTACACAGTTCTTGACTGGTGCCTTTGTCTCGTTCCCTCATTTCCTGCCTGCATTTCTCAGAGTGTGGATTGGTTACATCCAGGTGTTTCACAGCCCTCTGTTATCCAGTTCTTGCTGTCTTGGTATTCGGTTTCTCAGCCTCTTCTTTGGTAATTCAGCACATTTTTTGTAGCCTTGACGAATTCCCGAGAGTCCTTTTACTTTATTTGAATACAGGGAGAGGCCATGGAGCATTCCCCTGTAGTCTCTCAAATTTTTAGAGGACGCAGCCTCCTTTTTATCCCAATTTCCCTCCTCTCTTTCCCCATGGCTGAGGTACTTGAGAGGTTCAGACTTCCCGATACACCTGATACCAGAGATTTCCTTCTAATGTACAGCCCTCCCTTTTAATTTTTAATTCCTATGGAATTTAGGGGTTTTCCCCATTGTTTATTTCATCTTTCAATGTCCAGTTTCATTTATCAGCAAACCTAAGGTTTATTTGTAAAAGCAAATATCTTTTTCCATTCATCAATCAGCGGAATGCTTCCCATTGTTTCTTTTATCTCTCAGTGCTAGTTCTATCTACCAGCAGACCCACAGCTTGTTTATAGAAAATTGAAAAGCAGTGCAGTTTCCAGCTGCCTGGACATGACCCAGAGCTGGGAAGATGCAAACCCAAGAGGACAAATCTTAGCTGGCACTTTGCACCCACAAGGGCTGCAAACAGAATGACAGGAGAGCAGCAAAACCACGAATTTCTCCCCCATAACATCAGTTCTTTACTGCAGCAAGGATCAGGAAAAGTTCAGGATGAGCTGACTTTGATTATTCTCATCCACAGACAAAATCCTCAGAAATCTGCAGGCAAAACTAAAAATATTTTGATGCCTCTGACTTACTTCTCTGAAAACTTGAACAGAGATGAACATGGTGTACTGTTAAATCACTGGTTTCAAATAGTTCTAAAAATCAGGACCAGGTCACCACTGAACACAGGCAAAGCATCTTGATTGGAAAGGCCACATGGAACAAGAAGGAAAAGCATGGAAATGCACCTCATTTGGGCAAGGAAAAACCTGAGGGAGGTGAAAGGAAGCCCATCCGTGGGGCACAGGGAGAGCACACTGAAAACTGCTGGAACGAGAGGAAACCAAACAATGGATTCACCTGAAAAGCCAGAATTTTTTTAGAATTCCTTTGTGCTGGTGGCAGTTGGCACCTCTAAGATAAGTTTTGCTGCAGTTTGCTGAGAAGTCAGAGTTTATTAAAGAAGAAAAGCCCAGAGGCCTGAGCTGACAGAGCTCTGTGGCTCCTCACCCACCCCAGGCTGTCCCAAGAAACACATTTTTGTTTCTATTTCACCTGGAGCTGCAGCCAGCCAGGATCCCCACTGGGAAAGGTCCAGGCTGAGCCCAAAGAGCTGCTTAACCCATCCTAATACCCAGTGCTGAGGAATTAGCACTGGATCCATCAATCCTGCACGGGGAGAGCTGCTCCTGCTTCCTCCTCATTGCTCTAAAGAGGGGAGCACTCAGCTCTTCTCCAGCAGCTGATAAGGGACAGGAGTATCTCAGAGAGAATGATCTCTGAGCACCCAGTCAGGCTCCAGAGTCACTTTCACCCCTGCCACAGCAACAAGAGGCTTCAAATGCAGGCCAGATATGGGAAATGTCCTGTATTTCTGGGGAGAGAAGAGGAACAGCACAGAGGTGAAGCCTTTAAGGCATCTTCCTCCCTCCTTTCCTTTGTCTTTACACTCAGCTTGTGCCAGTTTGACTTTGATTCCCCCTGATCTGATTTGAAATCTGCAAGTGCCACAGCTGGGCAAATCTGGCTGGAAGGAGGCACTGACAAAGGGAGGAAAAGGAGTTCAAAAGCCCCATTTATCTCCTCGCCTCAGCCTGCTGCAATTGCAGGATGAATCTCTGGTTCTGTTCGTGTTTCCACTCCCAGGACAAAGCAGAGGCCCCATGAAATTCAAATTTAGGTCTCCTCTGTATCATTTTTGTATTCCAGACTTTGATTTCCATTGTGGCTCAAGAGAAGGGCAAATAAAGGAAGTCCAGCTCTCCTGGACTAACCAAAACCACAGAAGGAGCAAAGGACCCACATTCAGTAGGATCAGTCACTGCCCCCTCCTGCAAGAAACCAGGAAAGAAAAATTTCTCCCTCATTTCATGTTTGCAATGATGGTTTTGCTAAAAAGGGTGATGAGCAAAGGAAAAGGGAAAAAAGAATTCTGCTTTTTTTCTTCTCTTTCCCCTCCCTTTTAAGAACAGCCTTGGAACAGACTAAAAGCAAGGAGAAAGCCAGAATCTCATCTCTTTCCATGATGCAGCTCTTCTGCTGCAAATAATTAACACCAGGCAAAGTCAGATCTCAGCAGGCACCAGTGGACTGGGAACAAATGTGCAGGGAAATGAAGGATTGCCTCTGTAATGAGGGGAAGGAGGACAGAAGAACACTTTGCCATTGTGACAAATTAATCAGCACCGCTCCCCTCCAGCCTCTGCTCGTCTTGCAGGCGGAGGCTTTATGATCTCAATCTGGCAAAAGTCCTCAGGATGGGAAAACTTGTGATGAAATTCAGCAGGGCAAGTCCCCGAGGCAGCCGGGTTCAGGGAGGTGGGGATGGGGCTGTGCTGCCTCCCGAGGAGCTGCTCCAACACCACAAAAACCTCAGTGAGCCCAGGACAGCAGAGACAGAGATCCCCCAGGGGGCCTGGAGCACAGCACTGGGAGGGTGTTTGGTGGGATGAAGCATCCAGGCTCCAGACTGCTCAGAAAAGGGTGAGAAAAATAATTAAACCCCTTTTCCCTGCCCCGTGTCCCCCCAAGGTACCAGCACAGCTGGAGCTGTGTCCCCTGCCAGGCTCCCACTGGCACAAAGCTGCTGCACCCATTCCAAACATCTCCCCAGAGTCCCTGTGATCCCTTAGGGTTTGAGCTTTTCTATTTTCCATCTATTTGTAACCCTGCAGTTCTTTAGTGTAGAACTCTAAACTCCACACACAGTGGGAGCTGCTGCTTTCCCAGTTTGGGCAGACACAACAATTCCTCTCCAGGCCTGGCAATCAAGGACACCTCACTGCCTCAGGCCCCCAGAAATGGAAACAAAAGTGACTTGGGGGGAGCAAACTTGGGGTCAATGACTTCATTAGCTGAAGCTGGAACTGGCAGATGAACCCCCAATATGCAAATGGGCCAAACTTATAAAAGTGTGAAACCCGTGACCCATTGTCCATTTTAGGTGTAGCCCCTGGGGGGCTTTGTCTGCCTGAAATGTACCTGCTTTTTATTCTCTTTTTTTTGTCTGGCCTCTGTTTTCAGGTAGCCTGAAAAAGGCATCACCCACCCCATGTGATCCCATAAAACAGAGGCGTGGCACACACAGGACAGAGCAGTTCTGGGGTAAACACAGCCCCGGCCTCGCGGAGCGCCTCCAACTCGGCTCTCGCAGGCAGATGAGTAAACCCTGGCAGCAACCATCACTCTTCACTGCCTGGGCTGGAAACACCTCAGGCTTCACCATAAATATTTGAGGACATGACAAGCAGCATTTTTCACACTTCAGAGGCACAGACTCCCAGGATCCCAATGCATCACTCTGGGAGCGTGGCCTCTCTGGCCAGAATTCTGGCTGTCTCACCATCCTCAGCGCTCTCCCCGCCTGAATCCGTGCCAAAAAGCACTTAGCCTTGAAATAAGTTCAATCATCTTCCTCCCAGCATCCCAGGATAATGTTTATCCTCTTTGCATTGTGTAATCCAAAGCATCGAAACAGTTCACCAATGTATTGTGTGGCACCATGCAGCTCATTAGCAGGCAAAATTAATACCCGAGCTGGAGGAAACCCCATAATCCCAGCAGGCTGTGGGAAATGCTGGGAGCTGGGATGAGGAGAGGCTGAGAGCTGGGAGGGAACAGCAGCAGGAGAAAGCATCGAAGGGGCTGCTGAGGGAGGGAACACCAGGAAGACAAAGTGGGAATGGGGATGGAGTTGGGGTTGAGATGGGGATGGGAATAAGAATGGGGTTGGGATGGGGATGGGGTTGAGATGGGAATGGGGATAAGAATGGGGTTGGGATGGGGATGGGGTTGAGATGGGAATGGGGATAAGAATGGGGTTGAGATGGGGATGAGGATAAGGATGGGGTTGGGATGGAGATGGGGATGAGGATGGAGTTGGAGTATGTCAGGGCAACGTGTCCCCGGCCAGGTAATAATTGACATCGATTTAACGTATTTCAGAAGGCTATTATATTTTTTAAGGAACACATACTTTTATACCCTAGTTCTCTACAGGTGGACCTAATTGGGCATTTACTTAAAACACCATCACCATTGGCTAATTAAGAAATCACCCTTTGGTAAACAAATCTCCACGACACATTCCACATGTTCACCAGGTGCAGCAAGTGGAGATAAGAATTGTTTCTCATTCTTTTCTCTGATCTTCTCACAGCCTTCCCCAGAACGATGCCTGGGAAAGTTGTGCCTGCTCTCTGTGCCAGAGAGCTGCTGCCACGGCGTGGGGATGGGGATGGGGATGGGGTTGGGGTGCCCAGCCCTTGGGGGCACAGGGCAAGAAACCAGAATTAAATCAGAAAAAGATTCACTCTGGGGCAGCACTTCTCAACTGCATGTGGGGATTTTTCCCTGCTCGCTGCAAACCATGGGCAGAGCTCAATAAAAAATTCATGGGGATCATCCCAGGGTGTTTTGTGGCCAGAAGGGAAGTCATGACATCCCAAACAGCAAATGACCCCGTGTTTGAGGGATGCAGGAGGGCAGCTGGGGTCAGCACTTACTGCCGTGGTTTGCAGTCAGAACAATTTCCTCATGCCACCAGAGGCAGCCAATCTTTTTTTTTTTTTTTTTTTTTTTTTGTGGAAAAGTTGTATTCCCCTGCATTGCTACCCAGATCACAAATAAAGAGTTTACAAATGATTTAATAAAAATAACCTCCCACTGCAGTCAGGAAAGATGTTCCAAGGGAAATACATTATGGATACAAATTCTTAAATATTTTCACCGCTGCAGTTGTTCCACTCTTAGAAAATGCCACCTCAGTTTTGGGAAGTAAGGTGCCCCAGCTTTTGAAACAGGGATAGCATCACCCAAGGGCCTGGAGGGATGGGCCAGCAAAACCTGAAGCAAGTGTCAAATCTCCTAATTCCACCTAGTTTTCAATTATTTATTTTTATCATTTATATTTTCCCCTTTCTTTGTGTGTGTCTGTGATTGAGGAGTCACCCCAGCACAATTCCCAGCACATGGATGGGCAGGACACAGCCATGGTCTGAATTCCAGAATTCCACAGTTCACAAGCAGAAGGAAATGAGCTCCTGGATGTTATTGGTATCAAAAGGGAGAGGAATTTCTTCTCCTGCTGTCCTGGCCCTGTGCAGTCCTGAGCTCCCAAATCAGCTGTGACACTCAGCAAAAGCTCTGCAGAAGGAAATCATCTGTATTTTTCTGCTCTATTGGGTTCTGCAGGGCTGCTGAGTTTTCTTGGTTCACGGAAGAATCAAACACCAGGGAAGGAAAATGGAAAGGGGAGGAGAATAAAGTGAGGAGCAGGGAGGAAAATCCCCTACAAGGGAGACAAAACCACTGCTCCAGAGGATGCTGAGTCCTGCTGGAGAGCCCCAGATATTCTGTAAAAAAACAACCAAACTCCCAGGATTTCAGGAGCTGCTTCAATCACAGCTCCCTTGTGCACCTCTGACACTGCACCACTCCAGGAAATCTCTCAATCCCCCTGGAAAACAACACAGTATTTCCTATATTTCCTGTATTTCTGTGATACAATTTCAAAAAAAAAAAAAAAAAAAAAAGAAAAAAAAAACAGCAGCAGATGAGCAATTGCTGAGCTAACCCCGTTCAGGGGCTTTTTGTGGATTCCCTAACCCTCAATCAACTTTGTTTCATTGAACAGGGAGGGAATGTTGCCAGGAGTCTCCGTTGCAGGAGCTGGAGCCGATCCTGTCCCTGGGATGTGATGGCTTCGTGTCCTTGAGTGAAGCTCTATCCTATGGAAGTCAACTTCTCCATGCCTTTCTCCATGCAGAAACCCAGGCAAACAATGACTCCAAAAGAAATTTCTCTTTTTTTCCCCTTTTTTTCCATTGTGCTGTCTGGGTTTTTGGCTGCAGAGCACATTGACAACAGTATCTCCTTTCTCAGGGGCTTTCCTTTTTTTCTGGTGTCTTCTTATCACTCCTCAATTTGGATATAGAATCATGGAATGGTCTGGGTTTAAAAGGACTTTAAAGCTCATCCCATTCCACCCCCTGCCATGGGCAGGGACACCTCCCTCTGTCCCAGGCTGCTCCAAGCCCTGTCCAACCTGGCCTTGGACACTTCCAGGGATCCAGGGGCAGCCACAGCTGCTCTGGGCCTCCCCACCCTCACTGAGAAGGATTTTTATACATTTTATACCTTTTTCATCTTCCCTGCTCAGCAGCTCCAAGCCCACCAGGAGCCCTGTGCTCCACACCTGTGCTGTGATGTTTATTTCCTCAGCCTCTCCCCAGGAATTATTCCAGGCAAGGACGTCAAACCACTCTGTGAAACAGAAATTAAAGGCTCCCCTCTGTGAGGATGATTTTCTCATCCTCACCACTAACAAAGGGAATCCTGCACAGAGCTCTGTTTTTAAGAGGAGATACACATTTATATAATATTCATATTTTGCCCCAAGCAACAAGAGGCTTTCAGGACAGCCAGAGGTCTCCAGCTCCAGCTCACCAAACCCCTTTGATTCCAGCACAAAGGAACAGGAGCCTGCAGGATTTTGGGTGGGTTTAAATCCCACTGTGGAATGAGGAAGATGAGGCACCTAATGAACCACACTCAGCCCTGCCAGGGTAATCACTGAAAATCAGCCATCAGACAAAGCTTCTGATACACCAGGATGCCCTGTAAACGGATTTGATCAGTTGTCAATCAGTTATAAATGGATTGATCAGTTATTGATCATGATGATTATTCCTGCACTGAAGGGTGTGACACAGCCTCACCCACAGCCCTCTCCCCTCCTCAAACACCACTGCACTGCTGCCCACAACTGTGCTTTGAGGAGGAAAATAATAACAAAATAATACAAATCAGCATTGATATGTTCTTTGGAAAACACTTTCTCCAGTCCCTCTAAAAAGGCAGAGGAAAGGTGCAGCACTGAAGGGCTTTTACCACACAGCAGAAACAACTTATTTTTTCATCCCCTGCTGCCAAGAGGCGGAAAAAAATCCATATTTTAATACATTTCTATGATCTTAATTTCCTGCATGATCTAAGAAGAAACTCAGTGCAAAACGAGGTGCCAAAGTCTCAGAGCTTTCTAGTTCTGGAGTGTGTTAATTCCAGAACACATCTCCCCAGATGCTGGGAATGTTCCAGCTTCAAACTTGGCACCTTGATTCCTGCAAAGGTCCAAACCCAAAACTCAGCTGCAACAAACACCAAATCCCTGGCTGACCCCTGGGTTTGAACATCAAGGGGCCTGCATGTCCCCAAAATCCAGACGTTGGCTCAAGCAGGCAGAGATCAAACAAACAAAACAAGTCAACAAAAAAATCAAATTCAAGAAAATAAAAAACCACCACCAAAAAAAATCCCAAACCTGAGATCTTTTCATTGCCTTGAGTTTGAGTTCCCCTTTCCCCAGGCTGCACAGTAGCACCAAATGCATTATCCACATTTCCAGGTCACACTCCAGCATTTTATTGGCACCAGCAGGTTCCTGGTGGGTTCAGGAAGTTTTCAAGGCAGCACAGAAGTGTTGGCTGCACTGCCCCAAATCAGTCTAATTCCACACAAGAGTTCACTTCACTCTTGGGTCTGGATTCAGAACCATCTCAGTGCAGGGTTTTTCACCAGCCTATCCCCTCCCCATCCTAGGACTGTGCAGAAATATCCCCCTGCAAGGAGAGGACGGGGTGGGATATGTGGGAAGGGGACACAGCGTGATGTGTCACCCATCTCTCTCAGCAATATCCCCCCAGTGCTACAATCAATACATCTTCCCTTTTAATACCCAGGTGGGGACAGAAATTCATGAGTGCCTTACCCTGATAAGACGCCCAGCACCAAGTTGAGCATGAAGAAAGAGCCAATGATGATGAGAGGGATGAAGTAAAGCCAATTCCAGGTATTTCCTGCAGCGTCGTTTGTCTGGAAACAAAGGGAAAAGGGAGAGACAAACACGAGTATTATTTCACCTCGGAAAGAAAACACCACACAGAACCTGCAGGGCAGAGGAGATTCCCCTTGGAATTCCACAGGAGTGTCCACCACTGATGTCCTGGTCAGTTCTGCTGTGTTCACCAGCTGAAATTCCAGCCAAAGAACTGCTTGTCCCAACATCCACACCATGGTTTTTCCTCAGCTCTAGTGGGGAGATCCCTCTGCTATCTCTGCCACTGACCTGATGAGGGGATTAACACTTTGTCTCTTCAATCCAGGTCTTACAAGCTCTCAGAGACAAGTGTTATACCCTTGATAGCTCAGCTACCTCAGGTGGCATAAAGTAGCAGGATGGCTCCTGTGACAGTGTTGGAAACAAAAAGTTTTAATAAAAGGCAAAATAAAAAAGCTCTTTACAGAGAAAAACCGAGTCAGGGCAAGGGGCTCTTGGTCCTGCTAAAACACTTCACAAAAGCAATTTGCTTCTTTTGTTCTCTTCTTTTTCTAGTGAATTGCTCAGGTGGGAATTTTTGGCTCCTGTCCAATTGGCTATCCTTAATTTTGAGGTGAAGCCCCCAAGGTCCTATGAGGTGTCTTTTAACCAAATTGAGGAGAGAAACTTCTGGGCTTTTTTCCTTTCTAAGGAGACAAAGGGTAACTTGTTCACTCCATCAGCAGGGGCACATTCCTACAGGGATGGAGTTCACAGATGACACCAGGCTGGGTGGGACGTGGATGTGCTGCAGGGCAGCAGGCCCTGCCGAGGGGTCAGCCCAAGGTGGGTCCATGGGGTCACACCAATGGGCTGAGGGTCAGCAAGGGTCCTGTCCTTGGGTCACAGCTCCAGGCTGGGGCTGGAAAGCTGGGAAAGGCCCTGGGGTGCTGTAACAGTGGCTGGACATGAGCCCAGGTGTGCCCAGGTAGGCAAGAGGCCAATGGCACCTGAGCTGTCCCAGCCATGGTGTGTCCAGAGCAGTGACCACCCCTGTGCTGAGGCACCTCAAATCCTGCGTCCAGTCCTGGGCTCCTCAAAAAGGACCCTGAGGGGCTGGAGCGTGTCCAGGGAAGGGAACGGAGCTGGGGAAGGTGCTGGAGCCCCAGGAGAGGCTGAGGGAGCTGGAAAGGGGCTCAGCCTGGAGAAAAGGAGGCTCAGGGGGGACCTTGTGGCTCTGCACAGCTCCTGACAGGAGGGGACAGCCGGGGGGGACGGGCTCTGCTCCAGGGAACAGGGACAGGAGGAGAGGGAATGGCCTCAGGCTGGGCCAGGGGAGGTTTAGACTGGATATTAGGGAAAATTCCTTCATGGAAATGCTGCCCAGCCCTGGCGCAGCTGCCCAGGGCAGTGGTGGAGTTCCATCCCTGAAGGGATTTAAAAGCCATGTGGGGGACATGGGTCAGTGCTGGGGGAACGATGACCTTAAAGGCCTTTTCCAACCTAAACAATTCCACAGCTCCAGGCTGACCCTGCTGCAGGACCAAAACACATTTTTAGGTGGCCTAACCCTGTGCAGGCTCTCTGCAGCAGCCTCCTTCCTCCCCACCTCGGCTGTAACGCCCAGCACCACATTTCCATGTGAACAGAGTGTCCTAGATTGCAAGGCAAGATGTATTCAATTGCCATTTGTTAGAGGTGTGGCAGATATCCTCTTAATTGGGCAGTTTTCTTTATCTCTTCCACAAACCAATCCTCCCCCTGGGGAGATAGCTGCTGTTAATGGGCTATTGAATGTCCCTGCCTGACTGAGAAAAGTTTGAGCATCCCTTTGGGAGATGTTCTGCACAGAGGGAGGAGCCAAGCATTTCTACCTGGATACAATCTTGAGTTTCTGGAACACCAGCACGGCTTTTCCTGCACTGCATTTCCCAGAGGAACAGCTGCCTCTTCCACTGCAGGAAGACTGCACCCTTTCTACAGGATCACTGCTCCAACAGAACCACACCTGACACTCCAGGAGGACTGCAGCCACAATTCCAATTGGACTGCAGCCAACAGCCTGTCCAACAGGGAGTCAGGTTGTGTTCTGACTCTGTCAGTGTTGTTTTGGTTCACTGCATTGTTTATTTTATCTTTTTATTTTCTTCCCTAATAAACAACTGTTATTCCTGCTCCCATGTTTTTTGCCTGAGAGCCCCCCTTAATTTCAAATTTATAACAATTTGGAGGGAAGGGGTTTACTTTTTTTTTTTTTTTTCCATTTCAGGGGATGCTCCTGCCTTCCTTAGCAGACACCTGTCTTTCCAAACCAAGACACGGAGCCACTCCAGCAGGGAGCCACAGCCTTCCCTAAGGCCAGGCTGCAGTTCAGCCCAGAATCTGCTCACACCCGGACAAGGAGTCTGCAAGAAAGCCGGGAACTCTGGAATGATGGAATTCCACATCTGCTCACTCAGCACCTCGGGCTCCTGCCAGCCAAACCCACCCCGAGCAGGCAGCAGTGGCAGATGAACGGGAGGGAAGGGTGGTGCAGTTTATGACAAAGTTTCTGCATTCATCAGCCATGAGGGAGCTCTTTGGGGAAGTGCTGAACAGGAAAATGCCACATGGCCATTTACAGAATCCCAGTGCTGAGGAAAATGCAAATTCCTCTCTTGTGTGAGAAGAATGCAGCAATCTGAGGATCTGATGTTGGGTGGAAGGAAAGGGAGAAGGGGAGCAAAAAGGAAAGTAAAGACCTAAACACATCCTTCTCATCCTCCTCCTTCCTCCTGCAGAAGGTAAAGAAAATCAGGAACCCCGAGCTCACCTCCCTGCCTGCAGAGCTCAAACACCGCCTGGCAAAAACTGCATTAATTCTGATATTGGTGCTTTAACTTATTATCTGTGATGCTTTTTGGTCACTGCTCCCAGTCATATTCCCAAGAGCAATTTTGCTTGCAGGATTCACAGAAGGAAATGCTTTAAATGTGCTTTACCTCAGCCATGCATGTACTTGGTGCCACCTGAAAAGTCTCCGTATAAGAAGTCACCCAATGAACAGGCAAAACCTCCATCACAGCGTTTCTGACAGGTGATAACATTTATAGCACTGATACAAGTCAATTCTTGCATTCTCCTTGCCCTCAGCTTTCCTCAGAGGGAAAGAAAACCAGGAGCCCTGAGCTCAGCTCCCGGCCCAAAAGCAGAGCCCACAGAAAGCTGCACTCAAACACCAACTGGCAAAAACTGTGTTCATTCTAACTTCAACTTATTATCTGTGCTGCTTTTGGCCAGTGCTCCCAATAATATTTCCAAGAATAATTTTGCCTGCGGGACTCAGAAAAGGAAGCTCTTTAAATGTGTTTTACCTCAGCTGCGCAGGTACTTGGTGCCACCTCAAAAGTCTCTCTATGAGAAGTCACCCAATGAACAGCAAACCCCAAACTGTCAGAGTATTTCTCACAGGTGATAACATTTATAACATTTATAACACTTCTATATAACATTTATAGCACTGACACGAGTAAATAGCCCTGGGGTTTGTTAATAGGGTGCATGTCTGCACAAATCCTTCCTCCAGGATCAAACACGAGAGCAGCATCTCCCCAAATAGCAAACAGCAGTCAGGAATGAGCAAACAGCTGATCAGTGACTCAGAGGAGAGGAATGGGCACTCAGCACAAACCCCCTGCTCAAGGCAGAACCAGCACGTGAGGGACAAAAGGATCTGAGGAGAAACAGCCCAGAGCAGAAATGCAGGGAAAGCTCTGAGCTGTCCAATTAGGGCTTTGAAGGCCTTTGGAATACCTGGCATCCCACCCCAATTCTTCATTCCCTGGTTTAGCTTTCTGTTCTTCTCTCTCTTTGCTTTCAGCTCTCTCCTTGCCCTGTTCTCCTGCCCTGCCTCTCTGCAGATGGGCTCAGAGGCAACAGGGAAACTCATCCTCAGTGCTTCCTTCCCAACATCAGGGGAAAAGGAGCCAGTGATGATGAGAGGGATGAAGTAAAGCCAATTCCAGGCATTGCCTGTGGCATCATTTGTCTGGAAACAGAGAAAAAGGAGGAGTGGGGAAGTGTCTGGGGCAATTTTTTATTTAGGGTTTTATATTTAGGGGCTGTTCTTCAGTTTTCATCTTGTCAAAAAAACATCTCTGTTTGCAGCAAGCAGATCCCATCCAGGGAGGGCTGGGAATGCTGGGACTATCCCATCAGGATATTCCATGGTTCTGTGAGGCTGGGAATGCTGTCAGCCAGCCAAAGGGGGCTGGAGAGCCCATGGGGAGGGAGCTGGAGGAAGGAACAGATGGGAGAAGGGAAAACCACATAAACATGCAAAGGGAGTGCAGCGGGTTCACAGCTGCCAAATGATCGTTTATCGTCTATTTCTCCATTTGAAGCCCAAACTTGGCGACAGATCCACAATTCCATGCCATGATCAAAGCCCTTAAAAACGAAATGTGTTGAAATACAACCAATTAACCACCCTTCCCTGAGCATTTGCTGGATTACCTCCTGCTCAGGGCAGGGCAGGGCCTGGCTCTGTTTGCTCTGCCTCACTCACGAGGATCCAGGACAAACTCCACTTTGGATATGGTGACAAACACCAGGCAAAGGTGGTGACAAAGTGCTCCTGAGAAAGCAGAGCCTTCTTGGATGTGCAGCACCTTTCCCAGTGCTCCCAAGTGAGATAGATGAGAAATGCCATGGTTGACTCTCACAATTAAAAGGCAAATATCCTGTATATATGTTAAGAGAAGTTATATAGATCTATAGTTCTGTTTTATCACAATTAAAAGGCAAATATCATGGATATGTTAGGAGAAGTTTTATAGATTTATAGTTACATTTTATCACAATTAAATGCAAATATCCTGGATATATGTTAGGAGAGGTTTTATAGATTTGTAGTTATGTTTTACCCCCTTGTGTTGTTATCGGGGTGCCCTGGCTTTGGGACATTTGGGAGGGTTGGCTCATTACCATGGCAGCAGCTGACCTCCAAAAAAGATGTCAGGCAGTGATCTCCAGCACTGGACAGCAAAGGAGGAGTCGATGGACAGAATTCTGGGGGGGTTGAAGGGTTAAAAGGTGAAACCTCCACAGTGTGGGTGAGCACATGGTGGGGAAAAACCTCTGCTCCCTGCACCATAATATTTTCTGTATTCAGTCTTCTGTTGTATTTTTGATAAGGTTTTAATAAACCTTTTAAATGTTTTGGAAATGAGTCTCATTTCTCACACAAGCGAGCTGGAACCCAAGCACAGAGCACAGCCCCGGCTCTGCCACAGGGAGAGGCTTTAATGGCTCAAAACCTCTCTGCTGCCAGGAAAACCAAACTCCTTCCCCCAGGGAAAGCCCCCAGAGTCTCACAGGCAGCTCTGTCTGCCCTGAGCCCTTCATCCACAGAGCCACTGAGCTCCAGCCTCACTCATTAAGCAGGAGGAGCCAAGAGATCAAATCAATTTTTATGTTCCAGCTACAACATTTCACTGCTGTAACGTCTGGCCGTCTGTCAGCGCCACTCGTGCCCACAGAGACGTAACAGGAGGGCAAGAGAAAAGAAATATTCAACACAATGTGCCAGAATTCCAGCCAGAAATTCAGGAGGTGCTCACAGGGGGCTCTCACGCTGCTCCTGAGCCTTCTGTTAAAAACAGCCATGGGGCTCCTCACAAGCACCCCCTGAGCAGTGCCCACACCCGGCCCCAGGAGTGCCCCAGGCATGGAAAGATCCACGTCCCCTAAATGTGACAGCACAAGGCTCCCACAGCTGCACAGAGGGAAACTGAGGCAGCTGAGGGGCACTTTCAGGACCACAGTGATCTCCCAAACATCTAAAGCCCACACAAACTCTCCAGCCTGTGGAGTGCTCTCCCTAGAAGTCTGAGCTCTGCTCAGCCCCCAGCTGCTCCCACCCCTGACATGGCATTTGTAGCAGGACACACCCAGCATGTAAAATACCCAAATACCCAATTCCTAAATCCCCAAAATTTGGGGGAATTTAGGAATCCCCAAATTCCTGTCTGGGGAATGGAACCTGTTCCAGATGACTGCTCCATCAGCCACCCTGGACTGCTGTCCCTGCCCACAGCTGGCAGTCACAGGACAGCCTTTCTCTATTCTCTCTGATGCCCTTTTTTGGATATCTAAAAACAGAGGCCAGGCAAAAAAAAAAAAAAAGGGAATAAAAAGCAGGAATATTTACTGAAGGGCCTTCAGGTACATTTCAGGCAGACAAAGCCCCCAGGGGCTACACCCAAAATGGACAATGGGTCACGGGTTTCACACTTTTATAAGTTTGGCCCATTTGCATATTGGGGGTTCATCTGCCAATTCCAGCTTCAGCTAATGAAGTCATTGACCCCAAGTTTGCTCCCCCCAAGTCACTTTTGTTTCCATCTCTGGGGGCCTGAGGCAGTGAGGTGTCCTTGATTGCCAGGCCTGGAGAGGAATTGTTGTGTCTGCCCAAACTGGGAAAGCAGCAGCTCCCACTGTGTGTGGAGTTTAGAGTTCTACACTAAAGACCTGCAGGGGTACAAATACATGGAAAATAGAAAAGCTCAAATCCTAAGGGATCCCTATATTGGCTCTGAGCACCCAGGGGCTCTCTCCTCCCTCTGTGCACAGTGCTGGTGTCCCCAGGCAGTGACAGCACGGCCACCCCTCGAGGTGCAGGGGTCTGGGGGGGAATTTTGGCAGCTGTAACAGAGTCAGAAGCCAGAGGCTGCTGTCCTTTAATCCCCCTGCAGGGGATTAATGCCCCGAGCTGCAGAACGGGCATCCCCCAGCAGCAGCCTTTTGTGCCGTGTCCAGGAGCAGAGCAGGGCCAGGGTTAATCCTCACTTTGTGGCTCAGGCACACAGAGCTGCTCAGGCCCTGCTTCCCTGTGTTAACAAGGTGGCAGCTGTGTCTGGTTATTAATTCATTCCAAGATCCCTTTTGAAACAATCGACTTGAAAGCAGCCAACTGCTGCTTGCACTGTGCTGCAGAGCCCAGAAATTCCCTTTTATCACCTTTTATCACCTCTCATCTCCTATCCTGCAGCCCTGGCCATCACCCTCCTTCCCAGGGCTGCTCCAAGGGGCATTTCCTCATCTCTGGAAGTGCCCAAGGCCAGCTTGGATGGGGCTTGGAGCAATCTGGGACAGTGGAAGATGTCCCTGCCCGCAGTGGAGGTGATCTTTAAGGTCTCTTCCAGCCCAAACCAATCTGGGATTCTCATTCTTGTTGCTGCAGGACCAGCAGCAGCTCTGCTCCAGCCCCTGCATCACCAGGAAATGGCCAAAAAAGCCTGGCCTGCTCCAGCATCCCTCTCCCAGCCCATCCCCATCCCCTCACTGGCTCCCCAGGGTCTCTGCCTGCTCTTGGCTCCTTGCTCCCCATCCCCAGGGAGCCTCAGGGCTCACCAGATCATCCCAGGTCCCACTGCTGACTCCATCAAAGGGAGCAGGAGCTGCTTCAGAAGGAGAAGGTATTTCACACAAAATAACTTTTAATGTGAAAGACAAACAATTAAGGGGCTGCCATGTAAATGTTTCCTGAGTGGGGGTCAATAACGGGATTTAATTGCACAGATACAGCCAAACACCACAGACCATTTGCTTTTACCATGTTTCTAATCAAAATACAAAACACAGCACACCTAGATTTACTCATTGAATCTAATCAATGGCACAGCCTGACTTATTCAGGGCAATTAAAGGGCAATATTCCCTTAGTCAAGTGCTTTTGCATTGAGAACTCTCAGCTGTCTTGGAGAGATGAACTCTCTTTACCCTCTGTCTGATTTTTCCCAACTCTCTTCCTCACCTTTTCTGATAATTAGCAAAGCTATTTACGCGTGATTTATTTCTATCTGCTCCTATTCTTACAATTTAAATGAACACTAAAGAAATTACTAAGAATAAAATCAGAAATATTACAAGAGCACCTGGAACCTGCCTTACAATGAAAACAGAAGGAGAAAAAGCCTTTTTTTAAAAAAAGGCTTTCATATTTTAAACCTTCTGTATCCTTTCTTACCCAGAAACAGCACTGAGCCCTGCACTGAGGTCTCTGCTGCAATCCCCAGCCTCCCAGGAGGCAAAATTCAGTCACAGCCAGGTGAAAGGTGAACTGCTCCCACATTCCCCAGCAGAGCAGAGAGAGAAATCCCAATTCTCAAGTGCTGATCTGTGGATGCTGAGAACTGGTCAGAGATAAAAGTCAGATAAACTTTCCCAGGCATTGCTCTGTGAAGTTTTGTGAAAGTTCAGAGAAGGAATTAAAACAATTCTTATTCTTTGCAGCTGGTGTTTTCTCCTAAGATGTTTACAAGAGGGTGTTGTGCCTAATTAGCCAATGGTGTGAGGGATATTGATCGAGGACCAATCAGGTCCACCTGTATCATAAGTGTTTATAAAAAGTGTGTGGTTTTCAATAAAATTGCATTTTGCCTTCTGAGACCTTGGAGCCTCTGTGTCACTTTATTCACCCGTCCTCAATACAACAGCGACACTGAGCCCACTGGTGCTCCACAGAGAGCACCAGGATCTGCAGAAAGCCTTTCCCCATCCCGGTTTAAATGGCATCTTGGCTCAAATCCAGCCCAGTTTCTCAGGATTCTGACTCTCAGATGTTCCAGCCCAATTTTGGGAGGATCTGGTGCTCGGCTCTGCAGGGCCTCCAGAGCCGAATTCAGCTGGCACAGGAATGCCCCCATGGACACCCCGGGGTTGTGCCACGCATGGCAGGGACGTGGCAGAGCTTGGGGCTGCTCTGTGGGAAGGATAAAACTGGAATGGGCTTCTCTCAGGTGTAGCTGGGTGTGTGCTCTATCCCCATCTGTCAGAGCTGGGGCAGTTCTCCTCTGTGCATTGGGCACTTTTCTTCATCTCTCCCACAGCCAATCCTCCCTCCAGGAGATCTCTGCTGTTCATGGCCACTGAGTGTCCCTGCATGGCTGAGAAAATTCCAGCATCCCATGGGGAGAGGCTGTGCCCAGGGCAGGAGCCAAGCATTCCTACCTGGATCCAATCTGCCCTTGGGACAGCACAGCAGCCTTTGCCCACTGCATTCCCAGAGGAGCAGCTTTCTGCCCCACTGCATTCCCAGAGGAGCAGCTTTCTGCCCCACTGCATTCCCAGAGGAGCAGCTTTCTGCCCCACTGCATTCCCAGAGGAGCAGCTTTCTGCCCCACTGCATTCCCAGAGGGAGCCCAGGCCCATCTCCAGCAGCCCTGGAGCTCCAGAGGAAAACTCCAGCCTTGTCCAGGATCCTGCTCCAGCAGAAGCACAGCTGGCACTGCAGGAGGGCTGAGCCCCCATGGAATGGCACTGCTGCCACACCCTGACCCACAGCCTGCCAGGGCCTGCTCTCACTCTGGCAGTGGATTGTTTTGTACTATTGCATTTGTAATTTTAATTTTCCTAGTAAGGAACTGTTATTCTTCTTCTCATATCTTTGCCTGAGAACCCTTTAATTTCAAAATGATAACAATTCAGAGGGAGGGAGTTTACATTTTCCATTTCAGGGGAGCCTCCTGCCTTCCTCAGCTGACACCTGTCTGTTCAAACCCAGACAGGGTTTAATGAAATTAGTGGCTGGTCCAAATGGAGCTCTGGGTACAGCAAGATGGGGTTGGGTTGGGGTTCAGAGCTTCTCCTCACCTGGGGTCAGGTGGGTCACAGCAGGTGCCACTGTTCAGAGAGGGAGGGAATTGAAGTGGAAGAGCCCCCAGCAAGCTGCAGGGGACTGGGAGCCACGTTCAAACACCACTGCTTAGGATTTTAACCTGCTTATGTCTTCTGTGAGGAAAACCCCTCAGCTGGAAGTTTCCATGGATGGAAGTGGGATGGACAGGATTTGAGGAGCCTCTAAACTTCATGCAAGGTCCAGACAACAATCTGAGACTGGAGATGCAGCCTTAAGCTGCACTAGGGGAAGTTTAGGCTGGGAATTAGGGAAAAACTCTTCACTGAAAGTGGGATTGAGCACTGGAATGGAGTCACTGTCCCTGGAGGTGTTTAAAAAACACTGGATGTGACACTCAGGGCCAGGGTTTCGTTGACAAGGTGGTGTTAGGTCATAGATTGAGTCCAAAGGTCTTTTCCAGCCCAATTCTGGGATTCTGTGATCTGATCTCCTCCGAGAGCACATCATAACTGTGCCTTTGTGGGGAGGTTGGACACCAGGAAGGAACCCATGGCAGAAGAAGTGTTTCCTGGGAGCTCTTTGGGATCTGATCTCCTCTGAGAGCACATTGTACCTTTGTGGGGGGTTGGGCACCAGGAAAGATCCCATGGCAGAAATGTTTCCTGGGAGCCCTTTGGGATGGGGTCAGCAGTTGCAGGAAAAGCCCTCAGAGAGTCCCCAGTGGCCTCTGCCCTCCCCTCACCCCAAAGCCCTGACAAAGCCTGAGCTCCTGGGAAGAGACCCCAAAGCCCTGCACATTTACACTCAAATCCATGCTCCTCAGAGGATCCTCTCTCTTTGAGGTCTTTGAGCTACTCCACTCCTCCTTTTCACCTTCACACACACACCTGGATCACCTCCCCCTTTAGGATTCTCATTTTCCACCTTTTATTTCCTCTGACAGGACTCAGAAAGTGCCAAAGAAGAGTGAAGGGAGATATAATTCCCTCAAATACACCAATCCAGAGCTGGGCTTTCCTCTGAAAGCATCCAAATGCATAAAATCAACACAAACACGAGAAGACTCTGGGTAAAATCCTCAAAGCTGGCAGCATTTTAATTTTGCACAATAGCAGTAGATGTAGAAACACATTTTAACTGTAGTTGTTGCAAGCAATATTAATGTTAATTCAGCCAAGTTTAAATAGAAGCAAATCCTCCCCTTTGTTTCTCCCCTTCTGCAGAGCTGGGGAGGCTGAAAAAGCAAAACCACTGCTGTTTTATGATTTGATCCAAAGGCTGATGGCACCAATATATCAATGCATAAATATGCTAACAGGGTTTCTCGATAAAAAATTCATTCTTTCCCCAGCTAGCATGAACTCACTCAGCTGCTTTATTCATGAGCCTGCCTGGCACTGGGAAAGCTCTGCCACTGTCAAAAATAACAGGCTGGCCAAGGGGCTCTACCTCTTTTTAATGTTTTTATTTTGATTTCATAGCCTCTCCTCCCTTTATTTTATTTTTAAACAGCTGTGTGCTTGAATTATGGATGGAAACTCGGTGCAGACTGTTCCTGGTGGGGACAGGTGAGGCACGATCAGGGTAAGGAAGGGCAGCCTCTGGCTGGGGTTCTCCAGAGGAAATTTTGCCCCAGCAAACACCTGCCCAGCCCCTCTCTGAGCCCCACGGGTGCTTATCTGGAAGATAAGGAGCATTTCAGGCCAGGTTAGATGAGGCTTGGAGCAGCCTGGTCTGGTGGAAGCTGTCCCTGTCCTCAGCAGGGAGGCTGGAACCAGATGATCTTTAAGGTCCCTTCCAACCCAAACCATTCTGTGATTCTCTGAGGATGCATTTTACACATTTTACCACAAATCTAAAAGCCACAGAGCTCCTGAGACCAAATAATTCCAACAGTTCAACAAAATGGGACTCAAGCTGAGATGCTTGAGCAAAACTCCAAATATTCTGATTCCCACCAGCAGTGCCTCAGTCACCCATCCTCAGGTTTCTCTGAGCACACAAGACTTGCATTTTCTGGGAAGGGACACAAGGAGAGCACAGGAGTGTCACTATTGGACACGAAATGAGTACATAGGAGCTTGGGAAGTTCAAAAGAGAAAAAGACCCAGTTTTATTCAAACACCTGGTATTTATAGAATTCCAAAGGTGACCATGGATTGGAGGATGGAATTCCCACCTCTCCAACCACACTGGCCCAAAGATCAATCAATCATTTCTCTCCACACAGACAGAAATATGTAAACTATTCTATTTATAAGTGAAATTGTGTGGGAACTCTGACTCTGAAACATGTAAACATCATCAGAAAGCTAAAGAAGTTTTATGAGAACTTTAAAACTTTCAAAAGAACTATAAACGAAAACTTAACACTTTTAAAAATCAGGGCAACACGAGCACTTGGGCTTGGGTGGTGCAGTTGGAGGGAGCACCTTGAAAAACAAATTCTGCTGCTGAGCTTGGAATTCTTATCCAGCACAAATCATTCATGGAGAGAACTCCTGCATGAGTCAAGCTGCACTTGGAGGAAATTCAGGGCCCTCTGGACATGTTTTCTTACTCTGCAAAGGCTTCAGGTGTCTGAAGAGCCAAAGCTGTCCCCAGATGTGCTCTGAAAGTCATGAGAAGGGAGAAATATCCCCGGGTCTAAATGTATAAACACAGACACAGATTTAGAGCCCTGCTCACTCTGGCTGCTCGGGGACACAGGAGATTTTCAGATAAGGATGCATTCAGACCCACGCAGGGTTTTGCTGGTCTAGTGAGTAGATGCAGAATAAACTTTTCCTGCCACTCAGCAGTCCCTGGGCAGCAGTGACACAGAGCAATTCCCAGAGCACCAAGCGATCCAATACTCCAGCATTTGCTGGCTTTGAGCAGAGGAAATTGTGGGGCAAGGCCCAAAATCATTGCAAATAACAGCCCTAAGGATAATGCTCAGGCTTCCTCATCATCCTAATGCAGATCCAGATTCTTCATTTTCCCTCTAAACATCACCAGCAAAGATTCCCAAGAAGTTTCCAGCAGCAGAAAATTGGCTGAATGAATTAAAGCCTTGATTCCATGGTATAAAATCCTAACCAAGGGCTGTTACACACCTGCATTCTCCAGCAGAGGACTGGGAATGAGCAGAGTATCGATTTATTTAGGTTAGGCCACCTTCTCATCCTTCTCTTCTAATGAGACACCTCCAGCAGTTCAGCTTTTCCTTAATTATGAGCAAAAAATATCCTTGTAAGTAAATCTACAGCTCAGGAGCTGGAGCTGAGAGCTCAGTCCCACAGAACTGAGAACACAGCAAAGCCCCCGGGCCCAAGAGCCCTTTGTCAATTCAATCCCTACTCAGAACAAGATTCCAAAGGTCTTTTATCCCTCCTATTTCCCTGCTTCAGACAAAACAGAACAAAAAATCAGTTGGGATTGATCCTCTCGGCTCCATCTAAAGACATTTCACAAGGTTTTGTGAAGATATTTTAAATAAAAAGGACTCTAGAAAAGAAAAAAAAAAGGTTTCCCTAACCAAAAGCCTTGCCAAGTTGTTCCAAATTTGAATGAAAACTGCCTGTGAAATTCCAAATTGAAGTGTGAAAATATTTACTACAGTGTATCTTCATTAAGCCTGTAAAAAATGATGAGCCCAGCTCAAAGCTGCTCCCCTCTGGATTCCAGGAGGAGGAAACAACCTGGGAGCAGGGATGGCCAGCAAAGGTTTTGCCACAGACCAGTTAAACAAATCAACCCCAGAAAGGGCAGGGGCACCCAGGGTTGGTTTTTGTGGGTTGTTTTTTTTTTTTTTTTTTTGGGGGGGGGGGGGGGGGGGGATGAGCTACTTCAGTTCCTGGGTGATTTTCCTCCCCTGCAAGGGATTTGCTCGATTTTAGCATTATAGAATATTTTGGGTTGGAAGGGATCATAAAGGCCATCTCATCCCTCTCCCTGCCATGGCAGGGATACCTTCCACCATCCCATGCTGCTCCAAGCCCTGTCCAAACCAGACTTGGACACTGCCAGGGATGGGGCAGCCACCACCTCTCAGGCAATTTGTTGTTTTTCCTCCAGAAGTTAAAGTTCCTGGCACAACAGAGCCTTTAATAGGAAAAAAATTAACCCATTATTTCATTACAGAAACACTTCTACTATTGTATTTTCACACACCAACCCTGGCAGTGCCCAAGGCCAGGTTGGACACTGGGGCTTGGAGCAGCCTGGGATGGTGGAAGGTGTCCCTGCCATGGCAGAGTGTCTCAGGTTGAAAGGTGTGAGAGGGGGTGTGTGTTCTGTTGCCATCTGTCAGAGCTGGGCAGTTCTCCTCTGTGCATTGGGCACTTTTCTTTCTCTCTCCCACAGCCAATCCTCCCTCCAGGAGATCTCTGCTGTTCATGGCCACTGAGTGTCCCTGCATGGCTGAGAAAATTCCAGCATCCCATGGGGAGAGGCTCTGCCCAGGGCAGGAGCCAAGCATTCCTACCTGGATCCAATCTGACCTTGGAACAGCACAGCAGCCTTTGCCCACTGCATTCCCAGAGGAGCAGCTTTCTGCCCCACTGCATTCCCAGAGGAGCAGCTTTCTGCCCCACTGCATTCCCAGAGGGAGCCCAGGCCCATCTCCAGCAGCCCTGGAGCTCCAGAGGAAAACTCCAGCCTTGTCCAGGATCCTGCCCCAGCAGAAGCACAGCTGGCACTGCAGGAGGGCTGAGCCCCCATGGAATGGCACTGCTGCCACACCCTGACCCACAGCCTGCCATGGCCTGCTCTCACTCTGGCAGTGGATTGTTTTCTTTTTTTTGTACTATTGCATTTTTATTTTTAATTTTCCTGTTAAAGAACTGTTATTCCTATTCCCATATCTTTGCCTGAGAGCCCCTTAATTTCAAAATGATAACAATTCAGAGGGAGGGGGTTTACATTTTCCATTTCAGGGGAGGCTCCTGCCTTCCTTATCAGACACCTGTCTGTTCAAACCAAGAGAACTACAAAATCAAGTGAAACCTCCACCTGTGGTTTTCTCAGACCCATTCTGTCACTCTGTGTCTCTGCAGCCCCTGATGCAGCAGGGGTGGCAGAGCACTGGCACGATCTGAAAGCACCCAGCTGCCTTTTTCATCCTGGGCAGGAAAGCAATTGTCAGGCACGCTCAGAGCTGTTTGTACCCTCGCTGCTTTCATGCTGTTGAGCTGCAAGTGGATTTCTTCAGCTGGAGGTTTTTTCCTTGGCAAGCCCCCATGGTTACGCTGCTGTTTGGAGAGGTTTCACTGCTTTTCAGAGAGCAATTGCTGCCTTGAAGAGACCCTTGAAGTTTGTCTGATATATGTCACTCTCCTGCTGCATATCTGAAATGTCTCCTATTAAACCTGGAGGTGGCCACCCCACAGTCATTTGAAAGAAATGAGACATTACATAAACCCCAGAAGATTTAGGGAAGTGCCTCAGCTCCTGCTCAGCCTCACACATTTGCTCAAGGGCTGTTCTGAGCAGGGTAATTTGCTGGAGCAGGGCAGAAACGTCTCAATCCTCTCAGGCTTGGAGGGAATGCCCACGTGGGCACGGGGTCAGCCAGGCTGTGTTCCCAGATGGATGGAGACCCAGGCGTGGGCACAAACGTGCAGCACTCTTGGCATTTAAATATTCCAAAGCCATTTTAGCCTTAGGCTTGCTCCACACATTTCCTATTCCAGCATCTTTGGGTTTCTGCAAACCTTTTAGAGGAGGAGGCAGGCAAAGCCTGCATCCCTTAAAAAAGGATTCAAACAGGAATTCTGCAGCCCTCCAGAATCCAGGAGGAAAGCAGCAATAATGGATATCAGCCAGGGCAGAGTTGTGTAGGATTCTTGTACTGACAGCTCACACAGGATCCATCAGCTGTGCAGATTCCTCCTTTCACCACGTGCTTTCCCCACACAGAAGCTTGTGCTGCTTGTTCAGAGCTCCACGAGGGATTTTTCCTACAAATCTGTGGATGCTCACACCAACTTATTACACTCCTGGACTGCTACACCCAACCAGGTGCCATTAGTAGCAAGTTTGTTACTCCAAAGCCTGGAGAGAGGCTTCTCCCTGGGGAAAAGGGAGTGGAGAAATCCACTCCATCTGCTGCTCAGGGGAGTTTGGACACAGAGCTCCAGGGAGGGGTTTAAGGCACGGAGAAATTTGGATATTTTTACACACATGGGTGGTAGGAGAGTCTTTTTACACAAGAATTTCTGAAATTTAAGATGCTGAGATGTCTGACACACACCAGTGATCAGCTAAGTGATTGAAGGTTGACCTAAAAGGCTGATGTTTCTACATAGTAATAAATCTGTCTGATACTCAAAAAAACCACAGGTTGTAACAACATAATGGAAGGGAGGAAGCTTAAATCCAGCAGGAAACATGGATGAAATGCACATCTCAACTGACAAAACGTCTGTGTGCCAACAGCAGGGGTGTCAGGGGGTTGTGGGGGACACACAGGCCACGTGTGGGCTCTCTCTGTTGGGATGGCTTCCACACATCCAGAACTCCCATTGTGGTTTTGTGCTCAAGTCAGTAGTTGGGCTGAGCAGGTTTGGGGTTTTTGTGCAAGGGTTTGGTCACCCCTAAGTGTGTCCCTGCCTCTCAGTACCCCTTCTACAAAAGCCCCATGCACAGGAGAGGTTTTTCCCTCCCTCCCCACCAGCCTTTCCCTCGCAAACCAGCCCTGCACTCGGAGCTGCTGCCAGGCTCTTGGCTGCCTGCTCCAAGCTCTGCCATCACTGCCCTACTTTCCTGCAGATGATTGGTGATACTGAGCCACAAAATTAACAAAATCAACATTAACCCCACAGCTCCAGGCTGGGAATTATCATTTATGTGCTCGCTGAAGGTGGCTGGTTCTTATTAGCAAATTCAAATCACCCTAACTCGATAGCGAGTGCAATTGAGCACTAACAGCATTAGGAGATTTTGCTCTTCTTTATGAAGCTGCAGGGAGAAGGAGAGAGCACAGTTACATCGTGGCACAGCTCAGGACCTCAGCTGCCATCTCCATCACGGCTGCACGACACCAGCGTGTGACACGTGCCCTGCTGGCATTGTCCCCAGCAGGTCCCTGGGCATCTCCAGGAGCAAATGCACAGTGACAAGAGAAGTTCAGCACTGGTGAGCATCAAGTCCCAAGGGTAACCTCTCCCTGGGTCAGGGCTGGAGGGGATTTGACACTGAATCTGTGGCCCAGCTGTGAGGCAGATGCTGTGTGCTCTGAAAAGCTGAGAGATGAGAACAGGTTCTGCTGCAGACAAAGCCATGGTGACATTCTTCACACACCTGTGGCCATTGCATGTTTCAGCATTCATTTTTCATCTGTTGGCTCCTCCCTTCCCACATGTGTTCTGTTTTAGGATTCCCCCAGAGGGTGCTGGCACTGCCCAGGCTCCCCAGGGAATGGGCACGGCCCCGAGGCTGCCAGAGCATTTGGAAAACACCCCCAGGGGTGTCCAGGGTGGGATTGTTGGGGTGTCCTGGGCAGTCCTGGACTCCATGGTCATCCTTTCAGCTGTGATTCCCTGATCTGTGCCTCTTCAAAGACCCAGCTGAATCCTGGGCTGTGGCCCAGGGGAAGCAGAGCACCCTTGCTCTCAGGTTGCTCTCGGTGCCAAAAGCCTGACACAGCCCCCTGCTCTGTTTTCCCAGGCCTGGTCACTTCCAGCCCTGGATTCTGCCACCCCACATTCACCTGGAGCAAAGCTTGGTCCTTGGACACCACAGCAACAACAAAGGAACCATGTCAGAAATGTGCTGTGGGATTCAGAGTGGCAGAACAAAACCTCTCCTTGTGCTTATTTTCCCTGTTAATGAAGGAAAACCCTTCAGCAGCTTTTCCTTTTGCTGCCTGCTCACACTTCTGCTGGCTAAACAGCTTTGCTTCTCAATATTTATTCACAAGGAGAGTTGATCAAGCACAGAGAGTGCTTATAGGAGACTGAACCCACACTAAACCTCCTCACACCACGGCTGCCAGCCCCAGGACACACAGACACCACAGCTGCCAGCCCCAGGACACACAGACACCACTGCAAACACAACATTTCTTCTCTCTCCTCTCAATATTTAGCAGTTGTGGGTCTGTGATTTAGTGCATTGGCTTCAGGTCACTTCTAACAGAGAGCAAACCAACTGCTCATCAGTTGTACGAGGAGAGGAGAGCAATCCCAGTGCCACCAGTGACACAGAGCAATCCCAGTGGCACCAGTGACACAGAGCAATCCCAGTGCCACCAGTGACACAGAGCAATCCCAGTGGCACCAGTGACACAGAGCAATCCCAGTGCCACCAGTGACACAGAGCAATCCCAGTGCCACCTGCAGAGTCCCACAGGCTCTGCTGGAGCAGTCACTGTGTCACCACATCAGCTGTGACAGTCCCCACGAGCAAAGCCAAGTGCAAACCCCCCCAGAAAGCCACAATCTGAGCAAAGAGTCAGCAAAAAGACACTTAGGTCACCTTAACTGGCAGGTGTCAGAGGTGCTTGAAGTGTGGAGGTTCTTGAGCCCTGAGGAATCTCACGAGCAGCCAGGGAGCAAAGGGGAGCCTTCATCCAAGTCTGAGATGAGGGGATCTGCTCTGTGTTATTTATTTCCCTTCTGTTTTCTGTAGCACATTCAAAGTGCACCCTCACACCACCTCCTGGGGGGTTTGCTCAGGAAATCACCTCATGGGCCAGGTAACCAGTGCTGGTCACATCCAAACTCCTCCTGAGGAACATCACCTTGGATCCTCCAGCTCACACTTGGGAGTGATGGACACCAAGAGTCACAGGCTTGATCTTCATAAATAAACCTTTCACTGGCACAGGGTGCCCAGAGCAGCTGTGGCTGCCCCTGGATCCCTGGCAGTGCCCAGGCCAGGTTGGACAGGGCTGGGAGCAGCCTGGGACAGTGGGAGGTGTCCCTGCCCATGGTGGAGGTGGAATGAGATGACTTTTAAGGTCCCTTCCAACCCAACCATTCCATGATTCTATGAAACACCCCAAAAAGACACATGTGAGCTCTCCAAACTGGGACAACAGAGTCTCTTCTGCCCCTACAGCCCCAACACCACCCCACCAACTAAATAATCTCTGGGTTGGGCTGGAAATGGAGCAACAATTCCATCCCAGCCTTTCATTTCTGTATCTTCTTAGGAATCAAGAAATTCAAAGACACAAAAAGGAATGAAAAATACCAAGTGAATCATAGGCTATTTTAATTCAGGGAGGGTAAAGTTCCAGTTGGGATCCAATTTAATGTAGATTTATATCTTGTTTGAACTGTTCATCCCCACTCACAAGCATATTAGGTTAGGGCCAGTCCACAGTCTTGGAAGACCCACTGGATACTAATATTTGTCAGGAGGAAATGGAAGAAACATGAAAATCTCTTGCCATTAAGATCAAGAGAGAGCGAGGGTGCACTTTGACATTTCTCCTCTCCTGCAAGGAGCCCCTGCTTTGCAAAGCAAATTCCACCATGGAGCTTTGAATTCCGGGAGAGGAAAGATGAAAGGTGAAAGCCCAGCTCACTGAAAGTCAGCACCGAGGCTGCTGACAGCTCCAGATGTTTGAGCCATGATTTTCTGGGACAGCAAACACAATTCTCAATTCTTTGGAAGTTCCTGGTGCACATCAAAGGCACGACTGCACCTCACAGAGGGAACAGAGCAGAGCAAACCGTGCTGGCTCTGAAGGACAGCAAGGAGCCCCAAGCCCTTCCCAGTCCACTGGGGATCCCACAGAAAGCTCTGAGCTCCAAACTCAGCACTGCCAGCTCCACAGCAGCTCCCTCAGGAAGGCTCCCAGCTGGCTCCTCTCTGTAAGGAATGCTTAGACTCAGCCTAGCAAAAGAATTATTTTGATTGAGGAATTCATGGGCAGGCCCAGAAGTTTTCAGGCTTTTCTCACTTTGCAAAAAAAGGCATCTTCCCATGGCAACCAGCAGAGGGTTTGATGATGGACAATAAGGTTCTTGCATGGGCAAAACTGGGAATTACTGCTCAGCAAAGGAAACCAGAGTTGTACTATTGCCTCTTTAAAAGGTTTTCCAGCTCCACAGAGCCCATATTAGCAATAGATGAATCACTGTCATTCACAAACACCAAGCACGTAAACAAGAGGATCTAAAATGATCCAGAAGATCTTAATTTGAAAACTAGATCTGGAGAGAAAACAGGGCTCAGGAGGACTCAGATCCCAGGGCACCACAGCTTCTCTTGCTGAGCAGTGGCATTGTTTCCTCCCACCCCAGCACAGTGATTTCTTCACCCAGACTCTGCCTTTGGAGTCCATCACTGGAAATATTCTCCCTCAGCAGCACCAACATCCCCCAGCTCCCAGCAGCCCCTGGTTACTGTCAGAGCCCTGCTCAAAGCATGACAACAAATGCAGCAATTCCTGGCACATCCAGACACTTCATGGGGATAATGAATAAATTCACATGAGGGGCCCAAGAGCTGATCCAAGCTCCAGTCACCTCTTAGGCACCAGCTGAGTGGGTCCTTGCTGGCCCAGTGTCTCAGGTAGAAAGGTGTGACAGGGGGTATTCAATTCCCATCTGTCAGAGCTGGGGCAGTTCTCCTCTGTGCATTGGGCACTTTTCTTTATCTCTCCCACAGCCAATCCTCCCTCAGGAGATCTCTGCTGTTCATGGCCACTGAGTGTCCCTGCATGGCTGAGAAAATTCCAGCATCCCATGGGGAGAGGCTCTGCCCAGGGCAGGAGCCAAGCATTCCTACCTGGATCCAATCTGACCTTGGAACAGCACAGCAGCCTTTGCCCCCTTCATTCCCAGAGGAGCAGCTTTCTGCCCCACTGCATTCCCAGAGGAGCAGCTTTCTGCCCCACTGCATTCCCAGAGGAGCAGCTTTCTGCCCCACTGCATTCCCAGAGGAGCAGCTTTCTACCCCACTGCATTCCCAGAGGGAGCCCAGGCCCATCTCCAGCAGCCCTGGAGCTCCAGAGGAAAACTCCAGCCTTGTCCAGGATCCTGCTCCAGCAGAAGCACAGCTGGCACTGCAGGAGGGCTGAGCCCCCATGGAATGGCACTGCTGCCACACCCTGACCCACAGCCTGCCAGGGCCTGCTCTCACTCTGCCAGTGGATTGTTTTGTACTATTGCATTTGTATTTTTAATTTTCCTGTTAAAGAACTGTTATTCCTATTCCCATAGCTTTGCCTGAGAGCCCCTTAATTTCAAAATTATAATAATTCAGAGGGAGGGAGTTTACATTTTCCATTTCAAAGCCGGCTCCTGCCTTCCTTAGCAGACACCTGTCCTTTCAAACCAAGACAGCCAGCCTCAGCAGCAACCTGTGGTGTCCCATGTCACCCCAAGGCCAGTGGGATGCTCCAGGTGAGCACCACAAGCTCAAAGAGCCACCCTGACCCAGAGAGCCCAGAGCAGAGACTGCCCTGGCACCACCAGACCAGATGCAGAACATCTGCACCTACCCAGTTAATGCTGAATCCACACTGCAGAGAGACACAGCTCCTGGCACCAGCCCAGCCTGGCACTGCGCTGGGCCCAGCTGCACAAAGTCAGGTCTAGGGCATGTGGCCCCTGAGCAGCATTGCCCCCCAAGCAAGCTGCTGCTGCAGCAGATTCTTCCCTAATTTCCTGGTCCAGAAAATGCTCTGCCCAGGCTTGAGCGGTCTCTGACCTGTCTGCACTGGGTTGGACTGAAAACCTGGTCACAGCACTGGGCTCCCACCTTGAGGAAACAATGGGTTTGCTCTATTTTAATAATACCCAGATGATGCTGAAGCTTGGAATTAGCAGGAGGTGCTGCATTTGCTGGAAAAAATGTTCTTCCCCAGCACCAACTTTCCTAAATCACCTGTTGCTCCTTGGACACTTCTGAACACAAACAAGCCACAGCTGTGAAAAGGCTGAGGGCTGCACAGAGTGGATCTTCTCCAGCCACAGCTTCTCTCTGTTTCCAAGCCTGCAGCTCTCAGAGGAGCTTGGTTGGAGTCATTGTTCCAGTGCTTTTGTGCTGCCGAGGCAGGAAGTTCTTTTCCCCAGCTTATTATTGAAGAATTTCACCCTACTGATGATTCAGCCTCTTTGCTTCAAGCATAAATCACCTCCCAGATAAAGCCTTGCTAGAAAGCTTTCATGAGCCCAAATTAAAAGGAAAAGTCTCTGCAAGTATAAATAGTGGATCAGCATGGTAAAAATGGGCTGAGATTTGTGAACTTGCTTTCTTCTTGCTCTCCTAATTCCTCAATTTATCACAGGACAAGGAGTGAATATTTACAAGGTAGGTTTCCAGCTGCAAAGGCTGTGCTGAAGCCTTTGATGCTGTGACTTTCTTAATCTGTAGGAAAGCTGGATCAAGACCACCTCTAAAGTCACCTCAATCCTTTGGGAATGACTGAATAATCCTTCACAACAAACCCTCACTTTGACAGACCTGAGCCAAGCCATCAAACCCCAATCCCTCTCTCCTGAACACCCTTGACACCAAGCTCCTCAGTTTGCCTGATGCCGTCACAGACCAACTTTCTCAGGCACCCATCTGCTTTCAGGACAGAGCAAACCCTCCCAGATTTCAATTAATGCTGAGCTGGTGAAGCCCATCCCACCCAGTGACTGCTCCCTGACATCCCAGTACAAGCCTGGCTGCCCTGACACCCCCAGGCACAGTGCAGCAGGAGGAGGGGAGGGAGAGCAGAGCCCTGTTGATGCAGGACAATCAATCCAGACGTTCTGCAGCAGGAAATGAATGGGCCATTAAGGCAGAAGTTGTAACCTCAGCCTTCCCCTAATGGGTCTCGGTCCCAGACTGCCTGGCAGCACGGGGATTTCTGTCCCAGCAGGGCTGGCTGCTCCAGCAGCAGCAAGGGAGGGGTTTGTACAAGCAGGGGGACAAATCTACCCCAGCCTGGGCCAGCCTGTGCTGGTGGCACTCACGGGAAGGGGTGAAGGAAGGGCTCAGCTCAGTCTGAGGATTAGCAGCTTTTATAGAATCACAGATTTGGGTTGAAAGGACCTTAGAGACCATCCCTGTCCAACCCCTACCCTGTGCAGGGACACCTTCCACTGTCCCAGGCTGCTCCAAACCCCAGTGTCCAGCCTGGCCTTGGGCACTGCCAGGGATCCAGGGGCAGCCACAGCTGCTCTGGGCACCCTGTGCCAGGGCCTGCCCACCCTCCCAGGGAACAATTCCTTCCCCATATCCCATCTAACCCTACTCTGTGTCAGACTGAAGCCATTCCCTGTGTCCTGTCCCTCCATCCCTTGTCCCCAGTTCCTCTCCAGCCCTCCTGGAGCCCCTTTAGGTCCTGGAAGGGCTCTGAGCTCTCCACACAAGAGCTCTTCTGTGTCTTCTTCTGTGTCCATAGGGGAGCTGCTCTATTCCCAACTCTGTGGCTTTCTCTGGGCTTGCTCCCACAGTTCCATGTGCTCATTATGTTGGGAGCACCAGAACTGTGTGTTTTTCCCTGCTTTCACAGGTTAGCAGGAGAAGAAGCTCCAGCGTTTTTCTTACTAATGCTTAATCACAGTTTACACAGACCACATCTTGCCTCCCATGGTCCCACAGCCTTTTGCAAATCTTAATTAAGGAAAAGATTAAAAGCAGGTCCACAGCTCAGCTCTGATGAGTATCCTGCATCAGGGGAATGCTGCTCTCCTTGAGGAGACCAGAGCCTGGGGCTGACAGGGAAATTTCTCCTGATAAAATTTTCCTACCAAAAAACCATTTTCCTCCCCAGTGGAGAACTCGGTTGGTAAATCAGAGCTCCCTGAACAAGGAATAACCTCTGACACCCCTCTTTGTCTAAGTCTCACATGTGTTCACTTACTCTACCAGTTCTGGATTCAAGGGGAAACATCTTCCAGATTCTTCCCAGTCTGGGTCTGGTAGGGATCAGGCTGCTCCAAGCAGCATCCCTGGGCAGTTTCTGAGCTGCCTGGAGCTGGGTGGATGGATTCCATCTACAGAGGAGTGGCCAGGATGAGGGAGGTGATTCCCCCCTCTAGTCCACCCTTGTGGGACCCTGCTTGGGGTTCTGTGTCCAGGTCTGGGGTCCTCAACATCAGGAGGACCTGGAGCTGCTGGAGAGTCCAGAGGAGCCACGGAGCTGCTCCAGGGCTGGAGCCCCTCTGGAGCCAGGCTGGGAGAGCTGGGGGTGCTCACCTGGAGAGGAGAAGCTCCAGGGAGAGCTCAGAGCGCCTGGCAGGGCCTGAAGGAACTGAAAAGGAGGGAGAGGGACTTTTTATATGGGCAGAGTGACAGAATAAGGGACAATGATTTCAGAATGAGAGAGAGCAGAGTTAGATGGGATATTGGGAAGGAACTGGGAGGGTGGGCAGGCCCTGGCACAGGGTGCCCAGAGCAGCTGTGGCTGCCCCTGGATCCCTGGCAGTGCCCAAGGCCAGGCTGGACAGGGCTGGGAGCAGCCTGGGACAGTGGGAGGTGTCCCTGCCATGGCAGGGGTTGGAGTGGGATTATCCCTTCCAACCCAGACCATTCCGTAATTCTATGACTTCTCTGCTGTTACCTGTGCACAGCCTGACAGTGCATCCACAAACACCCCATGGAGGAGTTCCAGTCACTGCTGCAGCACAATCTGGGCTTTTGTCTCCTTTTTTCAATTTGATGAACTTGGAGTAGGCACAGAAGACACCAAACCAAAAAACAAGTGGCCAGAAAGCAGCACATGAGCGAAGCTGTGAAAAGGCTGCGGGCTGCACAGAGTGGATCTTCTCCAGCCACAGCTTCTGTCTGTTTCCAACCTGCAGTAGCACAGCCAGGTCCTCAGCAAGCAGAGCAGCACGGGGAGGGGCTGACAGCTCTTGGGGACAAGGGACAGGTGGCAGGGATGGCATCACTCCTGCTGAGTGTCCCATGGCACAGCACAAACCACTCAGCCTCCCCTCAGTGAGAACATCCAGAGCCCCTCAGATCTGCCAGATCCAAGCAGCAAACCCTAAGCTGGGCTCTCAGACACAACAAATCCAACCCCGCAGCTGCTCCGGGAACCTGTTGCCAATTAATGGGTAAATTAATGGGCATCCAGAATGAAACTACAACAGCATCAAAGCAACCCCCAAAATCAATACCCCCATAGGAAGCTCGGGGTTTTGCATGTGGTACGAGAGGCAGGTTGGGAGAAGATGATCTCATACACCACATATTGATTAATCAATTCCAGCCAGGATGCTAATGGGCTTTTCTTACAACACTTGGCACCAGGAGGAAGGAGCAGGAATGCTGAATGAGAAGGGGAGAAACTGGTGGTGTGGTGAAGCTTTAGGGTGAGGGGAGAAATCTTCTAGACATGGCTTTAAGTGGTCAGAGACTGGGAATAAATGGAGGAACTGAGCAAGGAAGGGAGAAGGGAATAAATCACATTTATTGGCTCCAAACACAGCAGAATTGTACCTGCCAATTCACTGTGGCTGAGGATAATCCTTTCCTGTTGCTACAAAAACCCTCCCAGGAAGGAGTGAAAGGGGCCAGCGTGGCTCTGGAGTCTGTGATGAAGAAAACTGAGCACAGCATCAATCCTCCAGCCAGAGAAATGAGCTGAGGGCATCAGTAACGCCTGACTTAGGGATTTTTCCACATAAACTACACCCTCAAGTGAGAGCCTTGCACTGCCTGGAAGCCAGCAGAGCCTGGGGGAAATCGTCCTGCTCTTTGTAAAGTTGGGAAGAGCAAAACAGAACAACCAAGAGGTTGTGCCAGTCATCCTTGCAGGTCCTGCCTTGCAGGAGGCAGGGGGATTCAGCCTGGGGCATCTTCTCTGCAGCCCACAGAGTCATGCCAGGGGTGAAGGTGAGTGATAGGGCTTTGTAAAACTGGACTGGACTAAGCAAAACCAGTCCTGGAGCTCAGTGTTACAAGTTTGATCACCCAGTCAGGAGAGGGTGATCCAGGTACAAACCATGAAGGAGCTGCTGCTTTTGCCACCCAATTTTGTACAATTTGGATTTTCTGTGGGGCATTGTGAGAACCTGCTCCGACTCACCCAGCAGAGCACAGGAGCACCTTGGGGTGACCCCAACCCCTGCACTGCCACCACCCCACTGCCCCCACACATCCCACTGCAGCTGAGCACCACGGACTCAAGCAGAAACAGACCCTCAGGAAAACAGGAACAATCCTCCTCAAAAGCAGGGGGTCAAGAGGTGAAAACCACACAAATTGAATCACTTTTTTCTTCCAGAACCATCTCTTCCCAACCAACCCCCCCAGCCCCAGCAGGACTCACGTTGTAGAGGATGTCAGTCCAGCCCTCCATGGTGATGCACTGGAAGACGGTGAGCACAGCGAAGAGGATGTTGTCAAAGTTGGTGATGCCATAGTTGGGGCCCTGCCAGTACTCCCTGCACGTGGTCCCGCTCTCACACTGCCTGGCAGGAGGCTCCTCTCCACAGGGAAAATCCCCCACCTCCTCACCTGCAGAGAGGGAAGAGAAGTTACTGATTGGAACTATCCTGAAGAGTTCCTGCTTGTTGGAACCATCCTGAAAAGTTCCTGCTTGGAACCATCCTGAAAAGTTCCTGCTTGGAACCATCCTGAGACATTCCTGTTTGGAGCTATCCTGAAAAGTTCCTGCTTGGAACCATCCTGAGAATTTTCTGCCTGTTGGAACCATCCTGAAAAGTTCCTGCTTGGAACCGTCCTGAAAAGTTCCTGACTGAAACCATCCTGAAGAGTTCTGGATTGGAGCCATGCTGAGAAGCTCTTGACTGAAACCATCCTGAGAATTTCCTGTCTGGTGCTGCTGCATCCTCCTGGCACCACTGCAAGGATTAATTTCTCATTTTGGGTTTCTTTGTGCCACTATGGACATGGGACAGTCATTGTGTCCCTGTCATCATTTCCACACTGCTGGGCTCTGAGAGGTGGGTCAGTGTGGGTGGAGCAGAGCCATCCCTGAAATGCCCAAAATTCATAGTTTGCCATCTCACATGGTGGAATTGTTTAGAAAACACCTCTAAGATCACCAAGTGCAACCATCAACTCAGCACCACTATCCCATGTCCCCAAGTGCCACATCCACACGTTTTTGAGCACTTCCAGGGATGGGGACTCCACCCTGGGCAGCCCCTTCCAATGTCTGACCACCCCTTCAGTGAGGAAATTTCCCCTCATCTCCAGTCTAAACCTCTCCTGGTGTAACTTGAGGCCATTTCCTCTTGTCCTGCCACTTGTTACCTGGCAGAAGAGGCTTCCAAGCTGTAAATAATTTCTGGCTCATGACAGCCCAGTACATCTGAGAGGTCTGGAAACGGTGTAAGAGCAGCATGAAAAAAATACACACACACACACACACACACACACACACACAAAAAAAAAAACCAAACCCCAAAATAAAGCAACACCACAAAAAATAAAACCAACAGTGTGGTAAAAGCAGGGCTTTGGGAATGGCACACACTTCAAACACCCTCAAAGTGCTAAATATTGCTTTATAACATTGAAGCAAAAGGGCACCTTCTACACTAAAGCAAATTTGGGGGTGTGGACTGCCCCAAAATTGCCCTGGTACAGATGTTCGAGCACAGCTGCATGAGGAGCCCCTGGTGTCACCCCAAGGCAGCACTGAAGGACTCCAGCTCCTCCATAAGCTCCACATTTCTGCTCCAAACAGAGGGAAAGGATCCATGTGGGATGGTGCTTCTCTGCTGAGCTTCACTGCAGACCCAGAGGAGGCCAAGGTGGATAATTCTGACAGGGAAGGACACCAGGAATGGCCAGGACCATCCCAGCACCTTCCAGGCTCAGCTGGGAAGTGTTGCAGGTTGGAAAACTCCAGTGCTGGGTGTTCAGAGTAAGCAAATATCCCAAGCAATATCCCTGTTTAGAGAGCTGGGGCTGGGGAAGCATTCAAGGGTTTTTAAAGGGACACGTGGTAATGGAGCAGCAAACGGCACAAAATCCACTTCACCGGGGGAAAAGCAGGAGCAGCACTAACAAAAATTAGGAATAATCATTCCACGGAGCAAAGCCTGCAGGAGGAGAGCAAAATTGTCCCCGTGGAGCAGGATATAAGTGTGTGTAGATATATATAAATATATATGTGACACTTTCCTGTTGACTCAACTCCTCGGTGCAGGGCAAACCTCCAGCTCCCAGATGGGTCACCACAGGCTCTCACAAGGGCTTGGTGAGAGAAGAAAATGCCAAAGCTGGCTCCTGCTGACCGTTTGTGAGTGTGCATTAAAAGAGGATCCAGTTTCATCTCAGTTTGGCCTTTTGCTGCCAGGGAATTCTCTGAAAATGCAGCACACATCTACCACAAAGGTGGGGGGGTGGGATTTTTTCCTTTTTAAAGCAGTGAGCAGAACTGGCCCTTACTCCTCATGGCTGGAGAAGACAGAGAAAGGAGAAATCTCAAGAAAATGGGAAATAAATATGGTGCCATTCTCTCCTGGAGCAGCTTTGGGGAATTTGGGCTTGGTCAGGTGCTTAAAAATAATCCTGTGTCAGCAGAACAGGACAGCAAGGAACGTGCAGGGAGAGGGAAACAAGACTGGAGAATGCACTGCCACTGAGTTTTACCCATTTTCATTACAATAATGACATGTTTCCAGCTCAGAACAGTCAGGCTGAAGGGGAAAGGCCTTGAGTAACCCTTTGGCCATGTTTTGGTGCGTGGTAGTTCATCCCTGACCTACCCAGGCTACTGGCTCAGCAGAGCAACACTCGGTGTCGACACCTCTGCTTGGTCCCCTCATGATGCACAGTTGTTTCCTCTGGCTCCTGATTCCAGGAAAAATCCCAGGGGTTTGCTCACTTTGGGGATTTGGAACAGAAAGGAGCACGAGCAGCTTTCCCTCCTCCCATTTCCCACCTCCTAGCAGAGGCATCTCTTTAATGAGCTCACATTTCCACCCTCAGGCCGCTTTGGAGCCCGTGGTCTCTGCCCGGGCTCCTTAATGCACCTCGGTGGAGATGAGGAGCACTTAGGTTTTCAAAAGCTTTGCGGGTTGCTCTGCTGCTCTGCTCCCAGGGGATGCAGTGCCAGGAAACCTCACCCCACTCTGCTTTCCAGAAACACCATTTCCCGCCCGGCAGCTGGGGTGGATGCTCAGAACCCACCCAAAGCCAGCTCAGCAGCCCCAGAGCATCTTCCCCTGCCTGCTGAGGGGCTCTGGGAGCTGAGCCACTGTGCAAGAGGTTTTACAGAGACTTCTGCAACCCAGAGAGAAGTGTGATAAGAGGCTCCACGTTCACCCCTGGAAGAATTTTCTACCAAGGCTGTTGACATAGAAACTAAGAAAGAAAGAAGGAGAAATAAGAGAAACCTGCCACTGCCTGTTCCAATGAGCACTTGGTTTGTCTCTCGTGACCAATGAGTAAACTTATGAGTTTTGTAAGAATGTAGAAAAGCATGCAGGCTGGAATAAAAACAGTTTGAAGCCTTCTGAAAATGGAGTGTTGCTTTGGATTGTGACTGTCTCAACTACGACAAGCCACAGCTCACAACGAGCTGGCAGCAGAGCTGAAATGCAGCTCGGGCAGCAGAGCTGAAATGCAGCCTGGGCAGAAGAGCTGAAATGCAGCCCATGCAACAGAGCTGAAATGCAGCTCGGGCAGCAGAGCTGAAATGCAGCCTGGGCAGAAGAGCTGAAATGCAGCTCGGGCAGAAGAGCTGAAATGCAGCTCGGGCAGAAGAGCTGAAATGCAGCCTGGGCAGAAGAGCTGAAATGCAGCTCGGGCAGAAGAGCTGAAATGCAGCTCGGGCAGCAGAGCTGAAATGCAGCTCGGGCAGAAGAGCTGAAATGCAGCTCGGGCAGCAGAGCTGAAATGCAGCTCGGGCAGAAGAGCTGAAATGCAGCCCAGGCAGCAGAGCTGAAATGCAGCCCGGGCAGAAGAGCTGAAATGCAGCCCATGCAACAGAGCTGAAATGCAGCCCATGCAACAGAGCTGAAATGCAGCCCAGGCAGCAGAGCTGAAATGCAGCTCGGGCAGCAGAGCTCCGGCCGTGCTCCCAGTCCCAGCTGGAATGCACCCAGCCAGCAAGAGGAGCTTGCACGTGACATTACCCATGACAAAAACCTGTCCTCTGTCCCCAGAGCTGGCCCAGAATCTCTTGGTCACCACTGACGGCAGAGGTGAGCGTGCAGGGAGCACACACGGCTCTGGGGTGATGTTGGCCTTCTGCACTGTTCTGGGCAGGGAAGAAGATCCTCCCTCATCAGGTGTCAGCCGTGAGGGAGAGCCTCGGGCTCTGCCTGCAGCTGCTCCTGCTCACAAGGGATGCACAAACATCCCCCGCCTTGTTTGCCGTCCAACAGACCCGAAAATGCTCCTGGCAAACCCCAGCCTGCTCAGGATTGCATCCTCCCCACCAGCTCAGCACGCACTCGGCTGCTCCCTCCGCACCCCTCCTGTCACTGCTGTCCCTGTCCCCCGTCAGCACTGCCACAGCCCCTGCAGGGGCCACACCACCCACAAAGAGACTCTTCCCTCCTACAAACCCAGCCCAAAACCGCCTTTCCTCCAGGAATTGCCAGGATTTTCTCACAAGTCACAAGTCCCAACTCCTTCACAACCTGCGTTATGTTATTCCAGCATTCCACAGGAACATGAGCAAGAGCTCCCTTTGCAAATCTCTGTGAACGCTGGGTGTATTAAACTGCTCCCATCGGAAAGCACCGTGAGGGATGCCCAGAGATTTGACAGGGCTGTTGTTTTATTACCACTGGATTGCATGGAAATAAATCAATATTAAGACCTATTAGTGATAATGACTGAAAATACAAGGCTGTGTTTTAAAGAAAGTCGATTGCACCTTAAAATGCAATGGTTTGGAGACAAGAACAACATTTTAATGTGTGTTATTAGATAATAAACATATATTAACACTGCTATAAAGGAACGAGGTGGAACAAGATGATCTTTAAGGCCCCTCCCAGCATTCCATGCTTCCATGATTTGACTCAGCTGTTCCCAGCCAAGAATCTCTGGGATCATCCTTGTCCACCTCCATCTTCTGGGGTCTATCACTCACTCACAGGCAGACACATCATTTACTCTTCAGTGCCCAATTTCCCTTCTCTGAAGGTCATTTTTATCCTTTCTCCATCAAAGGACTCCTTGCCTCCCATCTATTGCCCTTTTTTTTTTTTTTTGGTTGCTTGCTTCCAGACTTTTCAATCTTTTACTATTCCACACCAAATTTTCCCCAGAAACCTCCCCAGGAAACTCAATGGGCATGAAGCAAAACCCAAGGAAAATTAGACAGAGACAATTAATTAATAAGAAACAACAGGAATTTGGTTCTGTGCTTCTGCTATGAAAAAATTCTTTTGGGACAGGAGGGCCTAAGAACTTTCATCTCACTCTTGGGCAGACTGGGAGCAGCACAGTGGCATCAGAGAGCGGAGAATGTGTCCCAGTCCGTGTAGGGTGGGCACAAAATTCCGTGTAATTCTCAGAATATGTGGGTAAAAGGGAGAGAATGCAGGGAATGTGGAAGAGGCAAAAGGAAAAGCAGCACAGAAGCAGGAGAGGAAGGCCCCAAGGCCAGAGCTCACCTGTCTCGTTGGAAAAGCAGGTTTTATGGAACTTGCCCATGTAAAACTCCAGCCCGATGATGGCAAACATCACGATGGCGAAGAAGAGGAGCAGCCCAATCTGCAGCAAGGGCACCATGGCCTTCATGATGGACTTGAGGACAACCTGCAGGCCTGTGGGGACACAAAAACACCTCAGGCAGGGAAGGAAAATGGGGCCTTGGGAGTGGAGAGAAGGTGGGAGAGAGGGGCTGGCCAAGGGACAGTTGAGGATTGGCAATACCAAGAAATGCTGCTCTTCCCAAGGTGCTATAAAACAATTTCCTGCCATGAGAGCAGGAGAGACAGCTGGAGGTTCTCCTTTCGTGGTGTCTTTTCTTCAGGTGACAGATCCAGTTGTTTGTTAAGCTTCAGAGGCACTCAGAGGATTTCTCCTGAAGCTGCTGGAGTCCTGAGACTCAGCCTGGAGCTGAGCCAGGTCCTTGGGGCACAGAATTCACAGAATTGTGAATTGTGGCGCAGCTTTGAACTCTACCTAGGACACCTTAGGGCCAAGCAAGCCACTCTGGTGTAGAGCAGGGGGAAGAAAAGTTTATTCCCTCTTCTCCACAGACATGCTGGAAGCATCAGCTTTATCCCACCAAATTCACACAGTGGCTGAACTCAGTGGCAATTAAGAAATTGGTGCTAAATTGTTATTACTCTTATTATCTGACTGCTCTGAAATGGAAGTGAGACCATAGCAGGAGATTAAACCTCAGCTAATATAATTATTTAGCTGCACCAGGGTCTCCTGCAGATATTTGCCAAAATAAATTCCAATTTGTGTCTATAGACCCAAGGCTGAAGTGTTTCTCTGGAAGGAAGGTTGTGGTGGTGCTCGGAGAGATCGGGCAGGATCTGGACTGCAGTGGAAACCTGTCCTGAGGAGCTCAGAGCGAGGGCAAAGCGAGCACATGCCAGCCCCTGATATTGTCACTGGGTTTGAAAGTGGAGGAGGGCAGCAGAGCCCCGTGGATGGATGTGATCCCCTGTGCCAGGGATCCCCACAACCCACGGAACAGAAGGGACACTGCTGTCCCTGCCACAGCCTGCTCTGCAGAGACAAAGCCAGGGCTGCCCAGCCACAGCTTTGTCACCAGCCCTGAAACCCATCTCGGTTAAAGGCAGGGAGATAAGGAGAGACAGGCTGGAGATGGAGGTGGCTGATAAGGTCCTGCAGATGCACGCAGCAAAACCCTGCAGTGACGGGCAGCAGCTGCCTTGCTGGCCTGTCCTGAGGGCTGGGGGATGAAGGATCATCCTTGTCTTGCCACCTTGTACAGCACCAGTGAGATGGAGATGGGCACAGACATTTAAAAAAGCATCAAGGTCTCTTTGACAGGAAAAACACCGAGGGGATAAAAGGGAAGAATATTCCGTGTTTGTGGGTGGTTGTACATCAAGGTTATGCATTTATTACAGGGGGGAAAAACTATAAAATATTCAGCTTTCACCACATCACTAAAAAACCTGAGAGCAGTTATTGTGGGGAAGTGTTGTGCTGGTCCAGGGCACGTGCCCAGGTGGGAACACGTGTCCCACAGCAGGACAGGGACAGCTCTGAGGGGCCACCTCCCTCCTGTGACAACCTCTGTCATTGGCACACCTTGCACAGGCAAAAGGTCCAGGGAAAAGCAGGCAGCAGTATCTCCTTGTTGGAGACCCTGATAACAAATGCCACCTTTCCAAGGATGTGTCCTGGCTGGGAATTCAGCAGGAATTCAGCCCTGCCCATGAATGCACCCTGATTTCAGGAATTTTTGGTGCTGTCATTGCCCCCAGGTGAATCCAGAGAACACCAGAGCATCCATCCCACTGTGCTGCAGCTCCTTCCAGCAGCTCTTGCTGGAGGGTACAAACTTCTCTGTTCCACATCCAGGAATGAAAGAGCTCCTGGAAGTGATCCCTGCTGGGGGCAGAGCAGCTGTGCCTGTGACAAAAAAAGGCAGAAAGCCACGGTGTGGGCACTGGGATGGTTTCAGGGCATGATGCAGCTCCTCACTGGAGCATTCAGACCCTTCAGCTTCACACATAAAATGCATAAATCCAGTAGGCAAGGCCAGATCCCACCCACTCTTTCCCTTTATTAGAGTAAAATCCCAGCACAGGATGCTCAGCTGATCAAACCCATCAGAAGATCCAAGCTGAAAAGCCTGAAAGCTGCAAAATTCAGACCCAAAATTCAGGGCTTCTCTCCCCAGAGAATTCCTTCACTCCCAAAGACAAAAGGGTCCTTGGACAGATCCCAGCCCCTCACCTGCAGATTTGGGAGCACGGAGCTGAAATCAGCACAAAATGGGACGAGAGACAGCCAGACCCTGCTGAGAGCAGGGGGAGAAAATATTGCTGAGAAAAGCAGTAACACCCCAAACCTACAGAGCCCTGGGGCTGTGACACGACGTGGTCCCGACACTCACTTGGGATTCCCGAGACGAGTTTCAGGGGCCGCAGCACCCGCACAGCTCGCAGGGTCCGCAGGTCAAAGTCAGTCCCAGCAGTCGCCAGAATCCTGAGGGGAAACGGGAAAATAAAATCCAGATTAAATGCAAATTCCTCTTTCCAGAGCATGGCTAAGTCTGGTGCAAAACCAGCAAATATTGGAGCTGCTTTGAAAAAAAATTCCAGATTAAATGCAAATTCCTCTTTCCAAAGCATGGCTAAGTCTGGTGTAAAACCAGCAAATATTGGAGCTGCTTTAAAAAAAAAAAGAAATCCAGATTAAATGCAAATTCCTCTTTCCAAAGCATGGCTAAGTGTGGTGCAAAACCAGCAAATATTGGAGCTGCTTTAAACTCTGTGATCACATTGTGGATTGTGCTCAGTGCAAGGAATTAATTCCCACGAACTCCAGGGCTGCTGTAGGAGAATCCCCAACCTCTGCCTGTTTATGAGGCCACTGGGCATCATCAGGCACTAAAGAGCTGCACCCTGTGCCCCAGGAAAGCACAGGCCAACAGGAGACAGAGAGAGGGAGCAGAATCCCTCAGTTATGCTGGAAATTACCTGCCAGAACTTCCATAATAAATCCACAAATCCCTCAATTTGATGTCTGGTGTTTCCCAACACCTGAAGCAGTTTCTGCTCGGAGTTTCTTCTCCATGTGCAAAATTAATTTTTGCTCAGAGCATCCTCTTGGAGGGGAACATGCAGAGAGCAGGGGGTGGGTCTGCCACACCACGAAACCCAGCCCCCAGAGCAGAAGGGGTCTTAAAAGTGATGCTCTGCACAGAAAATGAAATGGATTCCCTGCTTTAGGGCACAGCCAGGGAAGAAATATTGTCCCAGTGCCCACAGGTGACAACTCACAAAGCCAGCACTGCCCCACAGAGAGCACAGCACAGCCACCTTCACCAATTCCTGCAGCACTTCTGGGGTGCTCCAGCAAAAACATCCCTTATTTGTGCCTGTGCTCATCTGAAGTTGGGGTTTAATGATCCTCGGGGGCTTTTCCAGCCTAAACAAGTCTGATTCTAACGCAAGCCAAGGCCAAAGCCTCCCACCAGCCCTCCATCCTCGGCACCGCTCCCAGTGACCATGAGAATCTGGCCCTTTTCCCTCACCTTCCTCATGACAGGAGCCCATTTTTCCCATTGTCTTGACACCAGGAGCTCTTTTTCCCCATTTTCTTGCTAACAAGAGCCCCTTTTCCTCAGTTTCTTGACACCAGGAATGCTTTCTGCTTAGTTTCTTGCTAACAAGAGCCCTTTTTGCTCAGTGTTTTTATAACAGGAGCCCTTTATCCCCATTTTCCCGATAACAGGAGCCCTTTTCCCGCAATTTCCTGATAACAGGAGCCCTTTTCCCTCAGTTTTTTATAACAGGAGCCCTTTTCCCTCACTTTCCTGATAACATGAGCCATTTTTCCTTAGTTTTTTTTAATAACAGGAGCCCTTTTCCCTCCGTTTCCTGATAACAGGAGTCTTTTTTCCTGTTTCCTGATAAGAGGAGCTCTTTTTTCCTCACTTTCCTGATAACAGGAGCCACTTTCCTCAGTTTTTTTATGACAGTTTCCCCTTTCCCTCAGTTTCTTGCTAACAGGACCCTTTTTCCCCTCATTTTCTTGCTAACAGGAGCCCTTTTCCCTCAGTTTCCTGATAACAGGAGCCCCTTTCCCTCAGTTTCTTGCCAACAGGAGCCCCTTTCCCTCAGTTTCTTGCCAACAGGAGCCCGTTTTTCTGCAGTTTCTTGACCCCAGGCTGCAGAGCATTCAGCAGTGACCAGCCACCGTGAAACCAACCCAAGGAAAAGCAGAGTTTTCTGAGAGCAGCTGTACAATTGCACTCCGAGCCGTGCAGGACGTGGCCGTGGCAGTGCAGGGAGCACTCCCAGAATAAATCCCTGTCCGTAATTTACTGACTGAGCCTGGCCCGGGGAAGAGCAGGCTCAGCATTGCTGGGCGGAAAGGGCCAGACTCCATCAGCAGGAGGTGCTGGAGATCAGGAAAAAAACCTGCTGGGATCTTGGATGGCAGGAGGCAGGAGGCAGCCAGGACCCGAGGAGCTGAGTATTTATTCTATAGGACACCTGTTCCCACATTTTCACGACCTTAAAATTCCCATGACATCAGCTCCATGGATGCAGTTGGAGCACGAGCAACAGGAGACAATTTAAACCAAGAACCAGCACATGCAGAGCCTTCTAATTTAATCTTCTGCACCCAGGCCAGTGATTTCATCCTCTGCTCCCTTCCCTCCATCCTCACAGCTTAATTGCTCACTTATGGACCTGTGCAGTGTGGGAACAACCCAGTGAGGAGATAATCCTGAACAGCCACCCTGGGTGAGGCTCCCAAGAGCACAATCTGAGCTGAGCCAGGATGGATTTGTGTTGTCACCAGGCTGAGAGAAAGGGTCCTTCATGCCCTTCTTGTTCTGGTTTAAATTCAGAGAGCAAACGGGAGGGGATGGGTGCCAGCAAATGCTCCAATGGGATGAAGTCGTCACTCCAGAATTTTCTTCCAAACTGGCAAAACCAGCCTGCTCCAACTCTGGCAACACACACAAATCCCCTTTCCCAGGAAAACGCCTGGGTTTGACCATTTAAGTCATGAATTCTGACATCATTTTCACTGTCACCCCCCAGTTAACCTGCACGGGGCATCCTAGAGCCACCACCTCCCGTGGCTGCAGAGCTGCTCCCTGGGCTCCATCCCATCCCTCCCAAACCCCACAGACCCCCAGCAGGGCTGAGCTGGTCCTGTTCCCTCTGCCCATGAGCCCACCACTCTTGGAAAACAAAACAGCTCAGGTGTTGTCTAGAGAGGTAAAAAAACAGCTGCAGGCTAAACAAAGCTGGGAAAAAAGCTTGGAATGGTTTGGGTTTCTCTGGGCACCCTGAGCCAGGGCCTCCCAGGGAACAATTCCTGCCCAATATCCCATCCATCCCTGCCCTCTGGCAGTGGAAGCCATTCCCTGTGTCCTGTCCCTCCATCCCTTGTCCCCAGTCCCTCTCCAGCTCTCCTGGAGCCCCTTCAGGCCCTGGAAGGGCTCTGAGCTCTCCTGGAGCTTCTCCTCTCCAGGTGAGCACCCCCAGCTCTGCCAGCCTGGCCTTGGGCACTGCCAGGGATCCAGGGGCAGCCACAGCTGCTCTGGGCACCCTGTGCCAGGGCCTGCCCACCCTGCCATGGAACAATTCCTGCCCAATATCCCATCTAACTCTGCTCTCTCTCATTCTGAAATCATTGCCCCTTGTTCTGTCACTCTGCCCATATAAAAAGTCCCTCTCCCTCCTTTTCAGTTCCTTCAGGCCCTGGAAGGGCTCTGAGCTCTCCCTGGAGCTTCTCCTCTCCAGGTGAGCACCCCCAGCTCTCCCAGCCTGGCTCCCGAGGGGCTCCAGCCCTGGAGCAGCTCCGTGGCTCCTCTGGACTCTCCAGCAGACCCTTGGGGGCTGAGGGGCAGCTCTGGGGCTGAATTCCCTTTGGAACCTCGCAGGTGAATGAGGCAGAGGCTGGCAAAGTCCAGGCTGGGCATCCTGCAGCCCCCTGGCATTCCATGCCCACCGCCGTGGCTCTGCAGCCCCAGGCAGGCTGTGCCAGCAGTGGAACTGGGGCACAGGGGCCCTGAGGCTTTTAAAAAGTGTTGTGGTGTCAGCATCCATGGCAGGAACCCTCGGGGTGTCAGGAAGGCCCCGGGGGCAGCAGCTGGAGCACAACAAAGCAGCTCAGGAGGGGAAGCTGTGCCAGGGTGGGGATGGCGCCTTTCCCCCTACAAAACCAAAGCTCATTTACAGGATTCCAGTGCCCTAAAGTGCCTGGGAAAACATCTCAGTGAGGGGGAGACCTTAATTAACATCATCTGGGGCTTTTGCCAAAGTGCCACCTTTGTTTTACTTTTCCCCTCTGAAAGCTCATAAAAGCCACTGCGAGTTAGGTCAGGAGGAGTGGGAAATCATCCTTAAAAATAAAAGAAATGGAGAGATCAAAGGAGCCAGCTGACAGGCACATCCCAAAATCCTCCTGGAGCATCCCTGGCTGCACCACCAGCAGCTGAGAACAAAGCAGAGGTGGTGGGGCACCCAGTGCCAGAAGAGGAAAAGCAAAAGAGGGAAAAGCAAAAGCAAGAAGAAAAAATCAGATTTTAGGTGTTAAATGGCTCGATCTGCTGCCATTTCTGTGTCTCAGTGGGTTGCACAGAAACACAGAGATTGGATGCACAGGAACACAGATGTTTGGGGTGTTGCCTTGGATTGCACTTCCAAGGGTTTAAGCAACAAAATCAGTTCCTCTGTGGATGTTGTCTTTTTTGTGATGGCCAAACACCAAACCTTTCTTATTTTTGTGCTGCTGAGGAGGACCTGGGCACCCCCCCACCATCCCTGGGGGCTCAGGACAGTGGCACTCACTCCCCAGTTTCACCATCACTTGGTTAAATGCTGCTTTTCTCTCTCCTCCACTAAGGAGCCCTGACTGACAGCTCTTCCCAGAGACAGCCCAGCTGTGGGATAAATGCTTGATAACTTTTATTCCAGCAACGCCTGGAATAAATTATGAAAGCAGCTTGTTCCTCTGGGTATAAAAGAAAGCAGAGAACGAAGGGAAAGTTCCTTCCCTGAACGTTCTGATATTATAAATAATTAGCAATCCCTTCCTGTAAGGGGCTGGGAGCTCAGGATTGATTTGTTCTGGTTCAGCAAGACCCTGGCTGCCAGACACGGGAATGAACATCCTTAGTGAAGCCCTGAGCAAAGAAAATGCCTTGGAATTCCTTCAGGTTTAGCCCCAGTGCTCCAAATCCCGAGGACTGGAGTGGTGAAAGGCAAATCCTGCTCCTCAGGATCATCCCCACCTTGTCTGAGAGCCATTAATGCTTCCCATGGGACCTCACCACTGGATATCACTGGTGCCACTGGTGAGGAGGAATCACTGGAATAACTTGAGGGCATTTTAATGTAGTCTTGCTAATTTTTATAAATTCTAGCCCTAGAAATAACCCCAAAACCTCTGAGAGAGAGAAAACTGTGGTAAATCATCCCCATTCCCTAAACCTGACCAGTGCTTAACAAGCCCCAGGGACCCCTGGGAATGGAATCCAGTGGGAAAACCAAAATAACAAACTTCATGAAGATTGCCTGAGTAGTTTCAGGTGTTTCCCCATCTGTGGGTCACCTGCAAGCTGACTGTCACCCCTGTCCTTCCCAGTGTCTCCTCTGCTACCCACAGGCTGCAGAAGAAACTGGGAAGAGAAACATGGCACCATTCTGGCCCTGAACTCCAGCAGACAGGCAGCACCTGGAGGTGCCACAACCTCTGGCCCTTTGTGGCACCAGGGCACCCCAGCCCTGTTTTTCTGAAGGCTCCGAGTGGATCATGAAGGTTTGGAGAGGATGAAGCCACGGCCAAGGGAGAAACCCCCCAGCTGCACCCCCTGAGGGCTGCAGGAGTGTCCTGGGGGCTCTGGCTGCTCAGAGCCCCTCAGCTGCTGATGCCTCAGGTTTGAGCTTTTCTATTTTTCACATTCTGTGCTGCTTTAGTCTGTGGGTCTGGGCTTCACATCAGGGGATGGTGAGCTCTGTGCACAGAGCAGGGAGACAAAACAATTCCTGCTCCAGCTGGGCACCAAGGACAAATGATCCAAAGCTCAGGCCCAGGAGCACAAACAACGTGGGCTGGAGAGAGAAAAACAAGCAGGATGGGAGTGCCTGGGCTAAAGCTGGAATGGGACAATGAACTGCAAGGTGCAAATGGAGCAGAGCTGATCCCAGTGAGAGCCCCCGGGAGCGCTCGTGCATTTTGGGACCATTTTGGTTCCTCTTGGGTGCAGCCCTGGCTGGGCTCTGGTGCTGCCCAAGGTGGATCCTTGGAGGCCTTTGAATAAATCCCTGCTTTATTCTTTAGCTCTGCCCAGTTTCTGTCCCAGGGCAGCCCGCACAAGGCATCACTGCAGGGCACAGCAGCACGAGCCGTTGTCACCCTTGTGCCACCCGCACGTGGCCTGGGGACAGTGCCCGGTGCCACTGTGGATGTGGCCTGGCAGATTGCCCCAGCCAGGACCTGAGGGCAGCACAGGCACCCAGCCAAGGGGTGCCCCTGGCCATGCCCTGGGATGTGGCTGTCACCCTGCCCAGCTGGCTCGTGCCAGGCTGCGGTGGCAGCGCTGGCAGTGCCACAGCCCCGAGCGGGGACACGCGGTGATCAGAGTGCTTGGAAAGGTGCCCTTTTCCACTAAGTTTGATTTCACGGCCTGTGAGCTTTATCTTGACTACCAACGCCACGGAGTGGAGCCCAGGCCTGGGCTGATAAGCCCATGTGAGGTGCTAATTGCAGTGTTTAATTTATGGCAGTGCCAGGTTCTGCTGGTGGCTCTGCCACTCGGCGCTGGTGACTCCCCACCAGCTGTCCTGTCCCTGCCACACAAAGGGCCCGGCTTGGCACCTCTCTGCCTCTCCTTTGGATCACCACACCAGGCCTCAGCATCCCAGCAGAGCCTGCATATTCCATCTGATCCTGCTCCTGGACAGCACAATGGACAGATCCCACCCCTTCCTTCCAGCAGAGCACCCCAGGCTGATCCCCGTGCTCAGATAAACGTGTTTGTTCCCACATGGATTGTATCCATCAAAACAGCCTCCCTGCAGTGAGGGATAAACCTCTCCTTAGCTCTAACGTGAAGGGAACAGAGGGCAAAGTAAAATACGCCCAGAAAATGACAATATTTGTCAGCAAAGGGCTTTAGAGGCACAAACAGCCTGCCCAGAAGAGGAGATTCAGAGGGCATCCCATCAATCCATAAAATACCTCCAAGGGGTGTCACAGGATGGTGCCAGGGGCTTTTCAGTGGCAGGATGAGGAGCAATGGCCATAAACTAAAACACAACAAGTTCCACCTCAACATGAGGAAGAAATTCTTTCCCTGAGGGTGAACAGCTGCCCAGGGATGAGGTGGAATCTCCCTCTCTGGAGACATCCCAAACCCACCTGGACACATTCCTGTGTCACCTGTTCCAGGTGACCCTGCCTTGGCTGGGGGTTGGCCTGGATGATCTCCAGAGGTCCCTTCCAACCCCAGCTGTTCTGGGATTCTGTGATTCCCCGGTCTCCCCCCAAACAGGTGCATTTCTGAGCCTTTCCTTGCCAGCATTACATTCACCACCAGCCTCCAGCAGTGCCCAGATGTGAACACAAACTCCCTCCTCCTCCTCCTCCTCCTCTTCTACATGGCAGAAATGCTCCCCAAGTCCTGGGGGGAGGCAGAGCAAAACAGGAGCAGAATCCCCTCCCCAGAGCACCTGAAACTCACTTTTGTGAGTGTAATTCCTGAGCCAGGCTCCAGGGAGAAGCCAGGAGGGAGAGTGTCTGGAGCCAGCCCCTCCTCTGCTACAGCCCGCCACAGCAGCCGGGCAGGGAGGGCCACTCATCCACCAAAGGAGGATTTGCAGGGCTTGCATTGTGCAGGATGAAGGAAGATGTTCTGACGATGAGGCAGCTGCTCAAAGAAGTCCTTGTTGCTGCTAAGCAGGAGAGACAGGGACATGCACCACTGCAGAGGGGCAAAGGAGGCTCGTTTGCAATCAGCACTGACAGCTGGCAGGAAAACCACATGGCCAAAACCATTCCAGGCAGCTCACGCAGGAAAACGGAGTGCAGAGGAGTTCAAACCACCCTGCCCTTCTCTGGGGATCAGAAAGTAGGTCACACCTTGAGCCTCACCCACTAGCAGCACACAGGAGAGGTGCTGCTGGCTGTCCTTGGGAATGGCCACCCCAGAATGTCATTCCAGAGGTTCCCGAGGCAGGAGCTGGGAGCAGAAAGCCTTTCCTGGAGAGTTCTGGTGCCACCCACCCCACGGTCAAGATATGAGGGGTTTTGTCTCAGTAGCAGACGAGATTCTTCGAGGGGAATTTCAGGATCAGCAAAACGTTTCAAGTATTCTTACTTTAGGGATGTAAATGAGAGAGCAACAGAACAACATTTGGGGATTGTTTCATTTGTCAAGTTCTAAAATGAAGCATCCCCGGCTTTAAATACATTTTCCTTTTTAGTGGAAGCAATTCTTGTCAAGCCTGCAAATAGTTTTGCCTTGATTTAATGCTGCCATTTTCCCAAAAATTACAAACTCCCGAGCCCTGTGTGAGTGAAAAACGTCACCCAAACCAAGCCCTGCCCTTCAGAGCTGTGCCAGGAATGCTGGAGGAGCAGAGCTGTGCTCTCCACGAGCTGCGAGCACAAAGCAAAGGGCACAGGCCAGCTGGTGGGTGGATGGGGGATGGATTTTCCTGCCAGGTGGGCTAACAGGGCAGCAGAGACTGCAGGAGGAGAGAGCTCTGAGTCACCAGAACACATCCCAACCCTCCTTCCCTCCAGCACCACGGAGGAGAAGCTCCTTGCCAGGCTGCCCTGGGAGCTGTGACGAGATCTGTGTTATTTGGAGGTGCAGCCACCTCACCCTCTGCACCTGGCCAGCCCCCAGGAGGAGCTGCCTCTGAGCTGGGCAGGAAATGTCAGCGCTGTCACATCCCATCAGTGCTGGAAAAGCAAAACAAAACGGCTGGGAAGAAGAGCTCAGCCTGCCCCACTGGTGCCAGGAGAGGGATGGCAGCAGCAGCCAGAGAGGGGAAGGAAAAGCAGCTGCCAGTGCTGGGCACATCAGTCAGGAGGGAAAGGACACCTCGGGGCCGGTGACTCTTTTCTGGGCCCCTGCACTGCGGGGTTTTGCCCGCCCAGCCACAGCTGAGGCGAGCACTGGACTCTGCAGGGCTGGGGGATGTCCCAGTGCAGCCCCCCCACCCCAGTGCCAGTGCTCACACAGGGAGGCAGCCCCTAAATCAACAAGGCTGGACTAAAACTCAGGAGATCCTGAAAAAAAATAACATTTAAACTCTCTCTTTGCCTTGTGATCCCTCCGATTTGGAGGCAGCTGGGGTCAGGTTTTCAAGCTTTATCCACAGGCCACAAAAATATAGATTTTCAAGTAAAATCAGAAAGTCTCCTCTTGCCACAAGGATTAAAATAAGGCCTCAGATCTCCTAATCTGACTTGCACTGTAATATTTCTTTTTTAAATACACATCTTATTGCCCCTCAAGGGATATAATTATTCCTCTTTCCCTGTTTTGTTGTTTTATTTTTGGCCAGAACTCTCACACCAAACATGCAGTGTTGTTCTAAGGAAAACACACTTTGCCAAGACATCTAAAATATTGTGTATTCCCTCCATCTGCTTCTCCTAAATAAACCCAGGGCCTTATCTAATATAATGAGTAGCTGTTGGCAATAATTTCATAGCCATCTGTACCGTGCCTTAAACCTGTTGCAAGCTGGGCTGTGGACAGGGAAAAGCCAGAATTTATTCCCTCAGCATCAAAACCAGAAATTGTAACTCCCCCCCTTCTGTTTTTTTAGGATAATTTAGCCATGACAGCTCCCATGCTGGGTGCTTGGGGAGCAGTATTTCATGAATGTGGCAAATAAATCCCATTTTTCTCCCTGTTTTTTGTAGATAAAAGTCGAGTTCTGCAGCTGAGGAGGTGCAGGGCAGTTCCAGGTGGGCACTGCCTCCAGGAGCTGGGTCTGCCACCACCACGTGAGATCCTTCACACCCCACAGGCCCTGCTGGGGATCACCAGCCCAGAAAATTCAATTCTTTAATTAAAAAAATCTCTTCTGGCTGCACTCAGCTGCACAAACCACAGCCTGCAAGGTTGGAAGGGACCCTAAATCCCATCCAGTGCCACCCCAGCCATGGCAGGGACACCTCCCACTGTCCCAGGCTGCTCCCAGCCCTGTCCAGCCTGGCCTTGGGCACTGCCAGGGATCCAGGGGCAGCCCCAGCTGCTCTGTGGCTGGGGAGTTCATGGGATAATAAAATAAAATAAAATCCCAGAATATCCTGAGCTGCAAGGAGTCCACAAGGATCATCCTGTGCAACTCCTGCTCCTGCACCACCCCACCATGGTCCAGACGGGTGATGAGGTGAATTCTCTCCCCCTCACAATTCAAACAGAGCCTGCACCAATTCAACAGCTCAAACAAATTTCATTTTGTTATTTTTAACCATTGTCCTCGCCCGTTTGGAGTGGAGTGGAGCTCCCACAGCCAAACAGAGCCACCACACCACTCCCCACCGGCCAAGCTGGGGAAAGAGGGATCCAGCTGTGCTTACAGGCCCAGGCTGCCAGATGTGCAGCAAGAGGAGGGTGTTGGGGTAAATTTATAACCTTTAGGACAGGACAGAGCATCTGCAGGGCAGCAGTAGTGCTCCACTACTTCACACAGGATTCCAAAACCACAAAAGTCTTTGGATAAAGAGAATGGGAGGAACAACAGCTCAGTGCCAAGGAAATCTAAAGAACTCGATGCACCCAGGTGAACACGGGCCAGAACCCAGATATTCAGAGATCCCAGCACAGCTTCTGTGTGCCCCAAGGCCACCTGTAATGACCTCAAGGAGCACCTCAGCACCCACACAGCTCATGCCCATGGTCACACCTCTCCCTGGACATTGGTTTGCCTCTCCCACTTTCCTCCTTTTCCACCCATTTTTCTCCAGCTTCCCCATCCCTTCTCCCCAAGCACAGCAGCAGCATCCCCTTCCCAAAGGCAGCACGGGCTCACAGACACTCCCTGGGCAGCAACCACAGAATGACAGAGGGCCTCATGCTGGAGAGGGACCTCTGGAGGTCATCAAACAAAATCTGAAAGAGGGGAAATTTAGAGAGAGATAGGATTGAATTGTTCCCTGGCAGGGTGGGCAGGCCCTGGCACAGGGTGCCCAGAGCAGCTGGGGCTGCCCCTGGATCCCTGGCAGTGTCCCAGGCCAGGCTGGACAGGGCTGGGAGTGACCTGGGACAGTGGGAGGTGTCCCTGCCATGGCAGGGGTGGCACTGGATGAGCTTTAAGGTCCTTTCCAACCTGTAACATTCCCTAATGCAGTCCCAGCTCCCTGCCCAGCAGGGTCCCTGGAGCTGTCACCCAGGACTGTGTCCGGATGGGGTTTGGATACCTCCAGGGAAGAGGCTCCAACCCTCCCTGAGCTCCTGTTCCAGCGAATGAAAGGGACAATGCAATGGGCAGGTGGCACCTCGGGGGCCAGAGCAATGTCACTGGCACAGGGAAGTGACATCTTTATAGCAGGAGAGGGGAATGTGCTTAAATTAATTGGCTGTTCAGATAACAGAGGCTCCCGCTCTCCACTGGGCTGTTACCAAGCCTGGAATTGCTGCAGATAAAAGTCTGGCAGCATTTTCATCATTTTCATCATAAACTCCACATTTCTGGGCTGTACATTCCAGCCCTTAAAAAAATCCATGCTGTGGGCAGAAATCTGCCATCCCAGCTCCCAGCACAGCAGCAAATGTTTGTGTTTTCCAAATCTCCAGAGCCGTCCCATGGGGCAGAGATGGAAGCTGCAGTTTTCCAAGGTTTCCAAGCCCAGGCAGGGAGATTTTTCCATGTGCTGCAGCCACCTGAAACTCAGGAACACAGCAGGGATAACCCTGGGTGTGGGGCTGCTGCTGAAGTGCTGCTGCTGCTGATGTGCTGCAGCCACTTCTCCTCTCAGCACAAATTCAAACCTGAATTTATGGAGCAGGAAAGAGAGAGAGAGATCCGTGGGGGATTTCTCAGGCAGCTGCAGGAGAGGAGCAGCCCGTGGCCCACAGCAGCTTTGTGATGAGGAGAACATCGCACTGAGGGCTTTGGGATGCCGGCCAACAGCATCAGATGCTCGCTGTTGATGCAGCCCATTGCTGTGAAATGGTCCAGAAAACCCCCCCAGCTCTTCGGCAGCCGAGTTAAGTGTTGTGTTTGGAGCTAAATCGGCCCAGGCTTAGCTCTACAGCCAACAGAGGAGAGCACGGGCAGGGAAAAAGAAACCCAGAGCAGCACTGGCAGTCCCTGGGGTCCTAAATGTGCAGGCTGGGTTCAGCAAGGAGGGCTGTAAGACCTGATGAGTTTAATCGTCTGTGAGACAAGTCACTGCTCCACTCCGTGCTGCTGTTTCCTCTCCAAAATACACTGCATTTTCCACTCTAAAATTAAAATACTATTAAAATACACTGCGTTTTCCACTCTAAAACACACTGGTCTTGCTTAAACTGGGATTTTTAGGGAGGAGATGCTTTGTGTTTGACTTTGGGTTTAAATCTCAGGGGGGTGGTAGTGCCCAGCTCCAGTCTGTGCCCCATCAGCCCCTCTCCACAAACGCAGCTGCCTCTGCTCTCCCAGCAGAAAAAAGCCCCAGAGGGGCATCCCTGGGGCTGCAGCCGCGCACGGCGGGCAGGGGAGGAGCTGGGAGCGCTTTTCCAGCCGCTTGCCATTATGATAATTGGGCTTTGCACGGAGCAGACCATCGTCTAGACAGCGCTGAGCTCCGAGCCGGGAAGGTGCGGGAGGACTCAGCGTGGTTTCCAGAGTAAGCGATTCTGACATTTGCAGAGTCATCGCCTTCCCTCCGCCCGGGATCGGAGCTTTCCCTCCGCCCGTAGCCCTGGAAACAGCAGCAGGAGGCAGCTCCAGATGTGCCCGCGTGGGCTGCGCCTGCCAGGGGGCACTGGGGGCACTTTGTCCCCCCCAGACCATCGGGGCAAATTTATCTGAGGGGAAATTCTTGGGAATGCTGTGTGGGGCAAATCCCTGGGACAAAGGAAGGGTTGGACAGGGGTTGCTGTGAGCACAGGGGGCTCCCTGAACTGCTGCCTTGCAAAGCAGGAGGGATCAGTGCAGGTGGGAGGAACATCAGACTGCACAACTGGCAATTCCTGCATCCAGCCACAGGGCAGGGGCTGGGATGAGGAGGGAGGGCTGGGGAGACACCAGCACCTGAAAACAGTCAAGTCCTACAAAAATGCAACTCCTTGTTGGGGGGGCCTTCGCAACTCGTTCTGCTTTGTCCCTGTCTGATTGTTTTCCCCAGATTCCCTGGAGCAGTTCAGAGCTCAGGCCACACTTCTGCAGCGTGCAGTGGCCAGCACGGGGACACTGCCATCGTGCCCAGGGGAACAGCACCAAACAGGCACAGAACGCTGCAGCCTCCATTCTAGCATTAGGAGCTGCCCGGGCAAATGCAGAAACACTGAATTCCAGAAGGGTTTGGGTTGGAAGGAACGTTAAAGTCCATCTCATTCCATGGGCAGGGACACCTCCCACTGTGCCAGGCTGCTCCCAGCCCTGTCCAGCCTGGCCTTGGGCACTGCCAGGGATCCAGGGGCAGCCACAGCTGCTCTGGGCACCCTGTGCCAGGGCCTGCCCATCCTGTCAGGGAACAACTCCTGCCCAATATCCCTTCTAAATTTCATAGCTTGCGGTGGGTTGGGAAAGACCTTAGAGCTCATCTCATTCCAACCCCTCCCCTAGGGCAGGAACACCTTCCAGGTCACTCAGGTAAGTGACATCTCTGTGGCAATAACTCCAGCAAATCAAGAAGTGTTGCTTGTTCTTAGAAAAAGCACTCAAAGAAGGCTGGAGAAAGCCTTTTTTTCCCCACCAAAAATATTTGTTTTCAGGGAAACATCAAGTTCAGTTTTCCAGTGGGAAATAACAAAACATTTTGGTTTCGCTTTAAGTTCAAATATGACTTCAGATTTTATTTTTATTTGGTTGCTTTTAACTGCAGCAATATTGTAAAGTGGGCTGAAAGCAGCATTTCCACTTAAAATCAGGCTGAAACCTCCCATGGGGAATCTCTACTTTCTAAACCAAAAATTTTTGGAATGAGGATTATTCCTCCTGTATTTCTCAGTAAGGAAAAACATGGATTTCTGGGTGACCACCCTGCAAACCTGGAGGGAAAAACTGTCACCCTACGTTGTCTCATCACTCCTTCCCATTGGGGTGGGGTTTGAGGTCTGAGAATTTGGGATGGAGACAGTTTGGTGCCTCCAGCTCACCTTCAGAGCCACAGGGAGAGGTGGGGACAGCAGGACCCTCCTGAGGAGCCCCCCCAGCATTGCCACTCCCTTTCTCCTGGCTCAGGGAATCCCACTCACCTCCAGCTGTGACAGCTCCGATGAGTGATGGCACTGTGATATTTACAGCTCGTCACAGCAGCCTCCAGCACAGCACACTTCTGGCAGGAGAGGGAACTCCTTCAGTTCCTTGCAGCTCATGGAAAAGAGACGGATTTATGGTGGCCCTTCCCTTGTCACATTCCCCCAGGGGAAGGGAAGGGAAGGGAAGGGAAGGGAAGGGAAGGGAAGGGAAGGGAAGGGAAGGGAAGGGAAGGGAAGGGAAGGGAAGGGAAGGGAAGGGAAGGGAAGGGAAGGGAAGGGAAGGGAAGGGAAGGGAAGGCTCAGCCAGATGCAAACTGAAAAAGGGAAGAGGCTCCAGGGGGATTGGATCAAAGCAAGGTGGGGAATGAATCAACGGGATCAAGCAGGATCCACCCCAGAGAGACTTGGCAAGACACATCCTTCTCCTGGAGCACAGGTGCTGGGGATGTGCAGGATGCAGAGCTCCAGCAAAGGAGGAAGGTCAGGCTGTGGGAGGGGGAGAAGAGGAGGGAGCAGAGAAGAGGGATGCTGGAGGGTGCCAAGCACCATCGATGCCACAGCTTTACCAAGAGCTGGAGGGACAAAGCTGACACCTGGGATTTGCAGGTGACAAAAGTTACAGGCTGGGATAGAACCAGGCTTTGGATTTTATCTCAGAGACAGTGTTTCTTCAGGGAAAAAAAAAAAAATAAAAAGAGCATTTTAGTCTGGAAGTTCCCCAAACCCACTCAGATGAAATGAGCAGGTTTTGAGGGACACATCTCCCCCCTTTCCTTTAACTCAGCTGCAGTTCCCTGGCAGTGGGACACCCAGTCAGGGTGTCCCATCACTGTTGTCCCACCCTGCCCATGGCACCTATCCCCTCTTCCATGAGGGATGCTGAATCCTGGAGTATCCTGGACTTTGCTGTCGCAGCCCTCAGCACCTCCCCTGAGCCAGCAACTCATCCTCACATGCCCTTGTTCCAGCCAAAATCTCACAAATGACCCGCCAGGATGGATGTCCCCCCGTGCCCAGCACCTCCTGGATTCTGAGCACAGGCTCTGCCAAAGACCAAGCTGAGGAACCCAAAGTGAGGAGAGGACTGAAGGCACCAAACTCATCAAAGTAATGAGTGCCCTGGAGCAGGATTTGTAAGTGCTTTGCACAGAAAGGAGAGGCTGAATCTGCACATGCAGCTACATCAACCCCCTGCCAGCCACAGCTGAGTGCAAGAGTTAAACCTGCAGCTTTTCCCTGTCCCAGCTGCAGGAGGGAAGACTTTGTTCCCTTTCATTTTCCTCTCTCTCCTCTTGTCTCCCTTGTTACACAAATGAGGCAGCAGAATTTTTACGGCTTTTATGTTCTGCAAAAGCTCAGAGCAAACGGGACTGCTCTGACCTCTGCAGTGCTCTGGAAGTCCAGCAGCTGTCCAGAACCCCCTCCCTCCCCAGGGGGAGGGGACAGCCAGGAAAAGCACCTTGTTGCTGGGAGTAAATCAGCCATGGGATCTTCCTGGTGGGAGAACAACAAGGAGATGCCTCCCACACCATCAGCATTTAGGGATCAGCCAAGAGGGAGTACTGGGAATAACCAAGGGCTGGATGCAGGAGGCTCTCACCAGCCCCTGCCCAGGTGGGACCAGGGTGGGGAAAACGAGGGCACAGCACCCCAGGAAGCTCCCAGGGATGGAGCTTTGTGCTTCAAAGAGGATGAAAGCAGGGGAAACACTTCAGTGCTGCTAGAAGGGAGAGAGCTGTCAGCTCTTCCCACGGCACAGAGAACAGTTTCCCTTTGGGAAACGGAGATGCAGCGAAGTCCTGAGCCTTACACAGAAGCACCAAGCCCAGCCAGGACCCAGTCCCAAATCCAGGCTGTTCCCTGAAGCTCTGCCTTCTGTTTTCCTCCTCCCTTGCTGCCCCATTCCCATTGGATGGGACCACTACAAAACCCATCCTGCTCACAGGCCGCTGCATCTCCCTCCCAGCTGCTTAAAACCACAAAGGGCTTCTCCCCCTGCTCTTTCCTCTTGCCCAATCCTCCTCTTTCCCTTTAACCTGAAATCCCCTCAAAGCAAACAGAGAAAACAGCGCTGGCTGCCACAGGCGAGCAATAACCCAGGAAATTTTAATCCCTGCCTGTGATTGTACAGAGGAGCACAGAGTGAGATAAAAGGCTCACCAGCCCTGGCATTATTATATTAGAAAGGTAATTATCTCTTCTGCCACCTGACTTTGGGCTTTCTTCATATAATGAAGTTTGCAGCTCGTGTTTGCAGCCACAGGAGCAGGCACCACAGCCTTGCTAGAAACACGGGAGAGAATTGTCTGCTCTGAGGGGAGAGCCAGCAGAGCCAGGCTGGGAGGAGGAGGAAGGAAGAGGAGAGGAAATCAGAGCTCCTGGCAGCTGCTGGTGCCAGTGCCCCCCCAGAGCTGGGCCCAAGGCACCCTCAGGATTCAGGCCAAAGCACAGCAGCACACACCCAAATTCACATTTGTGTCAAGGCACCTGCCCCATGGACTCTGGTCTTTTGGGCTCTTCCAAACCATCAGGAGGGCTGAGGGGATGTTAAAATAAAAAAAGTCAATTTGCCTTTTGATGCTGCTGAATAATCCAGGAAAGAGAGTGCCCAGCCCACCAGAGAAGCCTGGAATGGCTTGGATGGAAGGGACTTAAATCCCACCCAGTGCCACCCCTGCCATGGCAGGGACACCTGCCACTGTCCCAGGCTGCTCCAAGCCCTGTCCAGCCTGGCCTTGGGCACTGCCAGGGATCCAGGGGCAGCCACAGCTGCTCTGGGCACCCTGGACTCCTCTCAGCCTCAAAATCTGCACTGATTTTGCTCAGACTGAAGGTTTGGTGGGTTTGGGTCGCTGCTCCCCACTCCCAGTGCTTTCCATTTCAAGATGGAGATGAACTATCCCAAAACTTTGGTCCCAGCCCTCCAAAATCTCTCAGCACCCAATACCTCTGGGCCCCACAGAAGAGCCAGCACAGACCCTGCCCCACAGCTCCACCAGGGCATCCCTGGCCACCCCAGCTGAGCTTTTTTGAGTGGGAAGTCTCTCTTCCCACCCATGACTTACACAGAAACACGAGATTTCCTTTTCCCTTGTGCTCTTCAACATCTCAGCACCTCAGACTTCTTCACCTTCACAGGGACACACAGAACCCAGAGCTTCTTCGTGCTTGGCCCCAACCCTCCCACCTCCCTCAAGGACACATCACCCACCCCAAACAGCTTCAAACCTCCCCCCTGCCTAGCAAGGACCCTCCTGTGCAAGAGGTTTCACAGCGACTTCTGTGAGCCAGAGAGAAGTTTGATAAGAGGATCCACATTCACCTCTGGAAGAATTTTCTACCAAGGTCATTGACATAGAAACCAAGAAAGAAAGAGGGATAAATAAGAGAAACCTGCCACTGCCTCTTCCAATGAGCACTTGGTTTGTATTTCCTGACCAATGAGTAAAGTGTAAACTTCTGAGTTTGTAAGAATGTAGTAAAAGCATGCAGGCTGGAATAAAAACAGTTTGAAGCCTTCTGAAAATGCAGTGTTGCTTTGGATTGTGACTGTCTCAACTCTGACAGGCACCTGGTGTGACAAGGGGACATCTGGGGGAGTTTCTGCTCACTGATGAGCAGTTCTCTGGAAGCTGCAGGTTTCCAGCAGCATCAGCAGGGCAGAGGGACAGGGGACAGTGGCATTGCAGGAGGACACAGCGGGAAGCGAGTGCCTGCTGCATGCACAGCTGCCCTGCCAGCAGCACCTCCTGGCACTGCACGGCTGCAAGCAGCACCTCTGCAGGATGCACTTCCCAAAAGCCATTCCAGAAACGTGCCTGGGAAGGAGCCTGGCACCAGCTCCCCATGGAGATGGGGGCACAGGCAGAGGGGGATCTGGCTGGGGCAGGCCTTTGTTGGGTTTAAAACTTTCAGCCTGCAAACAGCTCTGCCCAGGGAGCTGCTGGGTGCAGCTGGAGTGTGGGGATGAAGCAGAGGAGAAGTAAAAGCAGAAAAACATCATTTGTGCAGTCTGATGTTCCTCCCACCTGCACTGATCCCTCCTGCTTTGCAAGGCAGCAGTTCAGGGAGCCCCCTGTGCTCACAGCAACCCCCTGTCCTAACCCTTCCTCTGTCCCAGGGATTTGCCCCCACACAGCATTCCCAAGGGAGGCACCGGCAAGGGCAGAGCAGGATTTATCTGCTGCTCCTCTGGGTGATGCTGAGCCCCCAGAGCCGTGCACAGGGGCGAGCAGGAGCTGCCAGCTCCCTGTGGCACTGCCCTGACAGAGCTACAGCTCCCCGAGCTGTGCCAGCCCGAGTGGCACTGCCCTGACAGAGGGGACAGCTCCCCCAGGCCCCTGCCAGCTCCCTGTGGCACTGCCCTGACAGAGCTACAGCTCCCCCAGCCCTGCCAGCTCCCTGTGGCACTGCCCTGACAGAGCTACAGCTCCCCCGAGCTGTGCCAGCCCCGAGTGGCACTGCCCTGACAGAGGGACAGCTCCCCCAGCCCTGCCAGCTCCCTGTGGCACTGCCCCTGACAGAGGGACAGCTCCCCCAGCCCTGCCAGCTCCCTGTGTGCACTGCCCTGACAGAGGGACAGCTCCCTGAGCCCTGCCAGCTCCCTGTGGCACTGCCCTGACAGAGGGACAGCTCCCCCAGCTCTGCACTCACACCAGGGCCAGGCACTTGGGAGGCCCAGGGCTGCAAAGCTGATACCACTTCATGAAGGTAAAACACAAACATATGAAATAACTTCCATGAGAATCCTTCCCCCCGCAACTCAATCCCTCCCTGCAGCACAGCCAGGGCCAGTCCCTCCAGCACAACCACACAAAAGGAATTTTGGAAGAGGAAATGAGGGGCAACCACTCCTGCAGCTCTGCTGGGCCAGGCTCTCCTCCCCCACCACCAGCACTGTGAGGTGGCTCCTCCAGTGGATCCAGAAAGACACCAATAACTGTGCCAGCAAGGATTTTAAGAGCCTCAGGCAGAAGCAAGCTGAGCTCAGCTCTGCACCAGGGCTCCTCGGGGCAGGGGCTGTCAGTGCCTGAGCACAGCCTTCACTCCAGCCTCAAAGACCCTTAAAGCTGACAAAATTCATGTTACTCCTTCAGGCTCCCTCCATGGACATCCCCCAGGGAGAAGAGGAGCAGCCAAGAAGGGTGAGGGTGTGAAGGATTGTGGAAAGGGCTGCGTGAGGTGACCTCCACAGCATTTCCACCCGGAGCCATGTGCTGGCATTCCCCCTCCAAGCTCCAAGTGCCAAATTCCCTTATAAATTCTATGAGCCCCATTCCAGCAGTTTCCTTTGCTCCAGCCCTGGCTATAAATGGCATTTAACGAGGAGCTGAGGAGCTGCTGGTGCCTGCTCCTATTTCACTTCCAAAGGGCTCTGCCTTTGGCAGGGACCTGCTCTCCAGGAGGAGCCAAGGCTCCCTCCCTGCCTCCCCCCTCTCTCCTGGCCACCACGAGGAGGCTGAGGGCATAGAAAAGTGACCCCCTGTCTCAGTAATCAGCTGGGGAGTCAGGAAAAGGCAGGAAGCCACCTGAGGAGAGGCAGAGGGGTGATGCCAGTTTTAGTCAGTCCCTGGCATTTTAATATTGCCCTAAAAAATCCATTTTTCCGCTTCATCTGAGAGAAGCCCTTAAAAACACCCTTTTTGTCCCCACACAGCCCAGCTTCACACACATCCCACCACTGCCAAGCCCCTCCCGACCCCCCCAAACCAGGAGAGCCCTTGCAAAGCCAGCAGGGGAAAGGCTTTTGGGACATGGCCTCAAACCCTGCACACATCAGCTCAGGACATCACACACCTCCCCTCCCATCAGGCTGGCAAACGGCTGCCAGGATCTCAGGGAGCTTTTTCATCTTTAAAAGGCATAAAAGAGAACAAAAGGCAGAAATCCGTGTGCAGCACACCCTGATCTCACAGGGCTAATGAGAAATCCAGCTCCTGGGCTGGAGACCAGCTCAGCACTGCTGAAATCACTCTGGCATTTGTTATCCCTGTGTTTTGGGAGCAGCTGGATCCACTCTGACCCACAAAGAAGCTCCAGAGGCTGTGGGAGAGAGCCAGGGAATTCCAGGGAATGGTCTGTGGCACAGGCTGGGGGGATGAGGGCATGCCCACCCTGCCCAGCGCCCATCCCTGGGGCAGAAAGCACTGGCCAGGGCTGGGTGACACAATGGGGACAATCCCTGGCACAGGAAGGAGCTGGAGCAGCTGGAGAGATTCAGAGGAGGCCATGGAGATGCTCCAAGGGCTGGAGCCAGGCTGGAGGTGTTCACCTGGAGAGGAGAAGCTCCAGGGAGAGCTCAGAGCCCTTCCAGGGCCTGAAGGGGCTCCAGGAGAGCTGGAGAGGGACTGGGGCCAAGGGATGGAGGGACAGGACACAGGGAATGGCTCCCACTGCCAGAGGGCGGGGATGGATGGGATATTGGGAATCAGGAATCAGGAATTGCTCCCTGGGAGGGTGGGCAGGCCCTGGCACAGGGTGCCCAGAGCAGCTGGGACTGCCCCTGGATCCCTGGCAGTGCCCAAGGCCAGGCTGGATGGGGCTTGGAGCAGCCTGGGACAGTGGGAGGGGTCCCTGCCATGGCTGGGGTGGAACAAGGTGAGTTTTCAGCTCTTTCTAGCCCAAACCAGTTGATAAATACAAAACCTGCCCAGTGCAGTAAGTGCAGCATCTTTGGAGACGTGCAGCGTTTCTGTGCTGAGTGGATTTCAATTAAAGCCATCACAAAGAGACAGGGCCTCTCTTCCCATCGAAATCACAGCAGCAGATCAGAAGGAGCAGGAAAATTATTTTTAAACTCTCTACCTCAGATGGTGGAGAGCCCCATCCTCTTCCACTGAGCGGAAAAACAATTAATTGATACAGGTCAAACCAGAGCAAGACTCTCAATTATTCCCCAGTAATTATCTCCATTAAAATTAAACACACATAAAACAAACTTGGTAGGTTTTGCCTCAAGATTTGCAACACAGGAAACCCATCTTCTAGAAAAAGAAATTTAAGAGTCAGCTCCCAATAACATCCAGATGTCCAGACAGGTCTCATTTCTATAAAAAATCATTCAGGGCACACATAAAAATGAGCTGCCAGCACACACATGTGCAAATTCCCAGCTTGTGTGTGAACTTGAGAAACTAAAATCTCTTTATAATATTTTACAGCATCTTCCCTCCACACACAGAATATCCCTTACAAAAGCACTGGTGTGCAGCCTAAATAAAGCAAGATTCCCATTCAACACCCTGGGAGGATGAGAAATCTGATTTTTATTCTCATTCTAAACACTGGGAATGGAAGAAAGCTGAGCAAACTCCTTTTGGAAAATACTTTCTCAAAGGAAAATGCATGTGGAGTGAAACCAAAAGTGCTGGTTAATTTGAGCTGAATACAGTAAATGGCCTCAGCCAGGAAAAATGAGGAGCTGAAGGAGTAATCAAACATTTCCTTTCAGTGTTTGCTCAATTAGGTGGTTCAAAATGGTGCTTTATCTTGGCTAATTCTCCATGAGTCAGCACAAATGTGCTTTTAAATTTATATATAAAGCCAGAAAATGGAGTAACAGCTGATTTTCACACCTTGTGAGAAAAAGTAATGAGAGAAGTAGCCAGGTTCCCCGAGCATGCTGAGCTGATTTTCCTCAGGTTGTTCAGCAGAAGTGGAAAATATCAGGCCAAGCTCTAAAAATCAGGATCAGAGGGATACCTGGAAGCCCCTGGAGTGCTCAGCCCAGCCCTGGAGCCTCCTTTGGATGGATTTCCTGGATTGGGAGCCTCCCCAGGGCCACAGCCCCAGGCCCAGGCTGCGATCCCTCCCTGCATCCCTGTGCCCTGTACCAGGGCTGCCAGCACTGCTCCCATCCTCCCAAAGCCCAGGGCTACAGCCCCATGCAGGCTGCACGTCCATCCTGCTGGCTCTGCTCTTCCCAGCCATGGGCAGAGCTGGAACAGCCAGAGAAGTGGAGAAGCTGCTCCGGGAGCTCCCAGGCAGCTCTCATCTCTCCCTTTTCACTGGCTCTCCTTGGAGCTCCACAGCATCGCCCCATCAGCTGCAGGCTTGCTCTGAACACACATTTTCCCACCAAATCAAGCTCCTGATGAACTGAACAGCTGAGAGGAACCAGCTCTGCCCATGGCTGGGAAGAGCAGAGCCAGCAGGATGGACGTGCAGCCTGCATGGGGCAGCCCTGGGCTTTGGGAGGATGGGAGCAGTGCTGGCAGCCCTGGTACAGGGCACGGGGATGCAGGGAGGGATCGCAGCCTGGGCCTGGGGCTGTGGCCCTGGGGAGGCTCCCAATCCAGGAAATCCATCCAAAGGAGGCTCCAGGGCTGGGCTGAGCACTCCAGGGGCTTCCAGGTATCCCTCTGATCCTGATTTTTAGTCCCCAGAGGAATGCACCCCTAAGAACCTCCCGTTGGTTCAGCTGTGTCGGCTGACCCTGAGCTCAGATACTGTGGCTTGGGATGAGGGGATAAATCCAGAGAAGGGCAAAGCACTGATGCCCTCCCTGTTTTCCCAGGATCTCCAGCCTGGCACTCTGGCACAGGAGGTCACAATTGCCACCCTGGGGAGCACATCTGGGCTCGCTGCTGCCAAAATGGGCTCCTTGTGTTGGGCCAGGGGAGCAGGGAGAAGAGGCTCTGCTCCTGAAAGGGCTTCAGGGAGGGCAGAGTGAAAGCAATGAGAGGGAGACATCTTCACACACAGACTGGGTCTGCTGAAAGAAGCAATGGAAGGAACCAGAAATTCCAGAGGAATGCCACCGATTCATAGACTGTTGCTCACCCAAGGCTGTGCTAAATCCCTGGAGTTAGAGAAAAAAAAACAGAGACAGAAGGAAAAAGAGAAGGGGGGTACGAGAGGAGAGGAGAGGAGAGGAGAGGAGAGGAGAGGAGAGGAGAGGAGAGGAGAGGAGAGGAGAGGAGAGGAGAGGAGAGGAGAGGAGAGGAGAGGAGAGGAGAGGAGAGGAGAGGAGAGGAGAGGAGAGGAGAGGAGAGGAGAGGAGAGGAGAGGAGAGGAGAGGAGAGGAGAGGAGAGGAGAGGAGAGGAGAGGAGAGGAGAGGAGAGGAGAGGAGAGGAGAGGAGGAGGAGAGGAGAGGAGAGGAGAGGAGAGGAGAGGAGAGGAGAGGAGAGGAGAGGAGAGGAGAGGAGAGGAGAGCTGCTCCCCCAGAAGGGATTCAAAGCTCCCAGCAGCTGATGAGCAGATCCTCTTTAAAAATGCAGCACTGCCCTAAAACCCAGCAGAGCTCAGCTCTGAAATTTGCTCTCCTGACTCCAAAAGCTCTGAGCATGGGCTGCAGGAAGCTCCTGGGGAAGTTGTGTCCCTTCCCCTGGAGCTGTTCTCTCTGACATAAATCCCCTCAAGCCATCAGGGGGTTATCAAAGCAGTTACAGCCTCACTCTGCAGCAGGACACCCCCACTCCTGTCTGGTTAAACACCAAACCAGGCCACAAAGAGGCTTCAAACAGGACAAGATGTTCTTATCTTGTTCCTGCAAGAAAAATCCCTCAGCTCTCCAACCTGGCCACCCAGACCAGGAATGAATCTCCCAGTCTGGGGAAAGGTTGTTCTGCTCCATCACCAATTTTTGGACTTTCTGTAAAACATTTTTAGGGGTTCCCATGTCCCTGTAAGTAACAGCATTCCCAGTCAGTCCTGGTGTAACCTGCACATGGCATTTGGGACAGGGTGAAGGACATCCTACAGCCTCTGCCCACCCTGCAGCTCCCAGAGCCAAAATCAGGATCAAAATTCCCTGGCTGGTTCAGTTGTGGAGTTCAGGAGTCCTCAGAGACAGGGCAATGAAACACCTCCTCTGTGCCCACTGACAATGGGAAAAGTGACCCAAAAAATCACATTAACATCCTGCAGCAGCCTCTGCTGCAGCCACCAGCTGGGACCAGCCCTGAGATTTACCACAACATTAAAATATTGCAATGTCTTCTCTAAAAGCAGGAGAAGATAAAAGAAGATGGCACAAAACCCAGCAGGAGCAGAAGGAAAACCAGAAGGGAACCAGCTGGTTCTTGGTTTGACCCCATTGGGGTAATTGGGTAACCCTGGAGATGGTCAGAAGGTGCTGCAGCACACAAGTGGAAAACTGCAACAGCTTCCCAGTTGCAGACTGGTGCCTGAACACCTGCACTGGGATCCCTGTAATCCCAGGGGAATGAAGTTAGCACAGCTGTGATCATGTGGGTTGTAAGATATGTGTGTTCAATTCCCACCTGTCAGAGCTGGGGCAGTTCTCTCCTGTTTATTGGGCACTTCTCTTTATCTCTCCCACAGCCAATCCTCCCTCCAGGAGATCTCTGCTGTTCATGGCCACTGAGTGTCCCTGCATGGCTGAGAAAATTCCAGCATCCCATGGGGAGAGGCTCCACCCAGGGGAGGAGCCAAGCATTCCTACCTGGATCCCATCTGACCTTGGAACAGCACAGCAGCCTTTGCCCACTGCATTCCCAGAGGAGCAGCTTTCTGCCCCACTGCATTCCCAGAGGAGCAGCTTTCTGCCCCACTGCATTCCCAGAGGGAGCCCAGGCCCATCTCCAGCAGCCCTGGAGCTCCAGAGGAAAACTCCAGCCTTGTCCAGGATCCTGCTCCAGCAGAAGCACAGCTGGCACTGCAGGAGGGCTGAGCCCCCATGGAATGGCACTGCTGCCACACTCTGACCCACAGCCTGCCAGGGCCTGCTCTCACTCTGCCAGTGGTTTGGTTTCTTTTTTTTTTTTTTTTTTTTTTCTGTACTATTGCATTTGTATTTTTAATTTTCCTGTTAAAGAGCTGTTATTCCTATTCCCATATCTTTGCCTGAGAGGCTTTTAATTTCAAATTTATAATAATTCAGAAGGTTTACATTTTCCATTTCAGGGGAGGCTCCTGCCTTCCTTATCAGACACCTGTCTGTTCAAACCAAGCCAATGTGCCACCCTAGGGGATGGATCTCCACACTGGGGGTGCTGCTTTGGGACTGCAGTGTCCTGGGAAAGGCCTCTTGGAAGCTCTGACTGTGCTGCCCTTGGCACTCCAGTTCCCCCTGGTGCATGCAGAATTGCCCATGGAGTGTTTAACTCTCCCTCAGTGCCTGCACAGGAGCTCAGGCCTCTGTTAAGGCCACGGTTAAACCATCAAACTGCCGTGGTTTTCATGCTGTGGAACAATTCCTGAGTTCCTGATGGATGGGTGGGAGCAGCAGGGCTGCTGGGAGAGGGGATTTTTCCTGTGAGACCCTCTGGGAAAACAGAGCAGCTTTCAGGAATTCACGTGCCATTTGGTGATTGCTTGGAGGTAAAAGAAAAAAAATGTAAAAAAATAAAAATCCTGTGTGTTTTCTTGCAGTTATATCATTTGTTCTACCCCTTCCAAAACACAGCCCCCACTGCTCTGCTCCAGCCTTGGAAATTCCTGCTTTTGGCTCAGGAGGTCGCCAGGCTTGGGTTTTGTATTTCAGGCAAAACAGGATCGAAAGAAGTATTTTATCCTTAATCAGAACAGGATTATTAAGGATCAAATAAGAATCCCTCAAAGCTCATCCCCTTTCCAGATCACCTTACATCCCATCACCAGCTCAAGAGATGCTCCCCCAGCACTCCAGGGAGGCAGAGAACATTGGGGACTTATTCCATAGAACCCCTAAGGTTGGAGAAACCCTCTAAGACCAAGTCCTGTTGCCACAGCACTGCCAAGGCCACCACTGACCATGTCCCCAAGAGCCACATCCACACATTTTTTAAATCCCTCCAGGAATGGGGGCTCCGCCACTGTCCTGGGCAGCTGTGCCAGGGCTGGGTGAGCCTCCCCTTTCCCTGGTGCCAACCCAAAGCTCCCCTGGTGCAGACTGAGAACATTTCCTCTCATCCTGCCACTCATGTCCTGGGAGAAGAGACTGATCCTCACCTGGCTCAGGGATTTGGAGAGACATTCAAACATTGCCTGGATGCACAGGGGACTTTGCTCCCTGAGGAAGGAGCTGGGATGGGGATGGCTTCAAGGAGAGGGGACAGCCTGCCTGGCCCTGCCACGTGTGGGGCCCCAGCACATCCAGGATGTCCTCCCAGGCAGGACAGAGGCAGGGAGGCAGCGCTGTCACCCCTGGGGCTGTGCAGCTCCTGCTGGGATTTCCCAGCCTGGCTCGCAGCGGGGCAGAGGCAGAGCTGGGCTCCAGCTGGCTGGAGCTGGGCCAGGGTGTGCACACAGCCAGGCCAGCAGCAAAAACCCTCCTGCAATTCAGGATCAAGGACAGGAGGGGAATTCAGCAAGCACAGGAGCTCCCACGGAGCCAGCCACGTGCGAGGAGCCAAACCTGGCTCCCACCTGAATCCTCTGCTCCTGAGCCCAGCTGCAGCTCCTCGGAGCATCCCTGGGTAGAGAGAGGCTGGAGGGAGCTCTGCTGCTCCCCAAAAACCTCCTGCTCCCCTTTCCTCATGTTCCCATCACCTCAACGGGCAGCACAGGGAATCCAGGGATGGTTTGGGTTGGAAGAGATCTCAGAACTCATCCCATCCCACCCCTGCCATGGCAGGGACACCTCCCACTGTCCCAGGCTGCTCCCAGCCCTGTCCAGCCTGGCCTTGGGCACTGCCAGGGATCCAGGGGCAGCCACAGCTGCTCTGGGCACCCTGTGCCAGGGCCTGCCCACCCTCCCAGGGAACAATTCCTGCCCAATATCCCATCCATCCCTGCCCTCTGGCAGTGGGAGCCATTCCCTGTGTCCTGTCCCTCCATCCCTTGTCCCCAGTCCCTCTCCAGCTCTCCTGGAGCCCCTTCAGGCTCTGGGGAAACATCACCATGAACCCACCACAGGACGTTCATTCCCAAGGTTGCTTAGAGCACAAGAAAGGAAAATATTGATTGGAAGTGGCTGCAGATTTTCTGGAAGAATGGTTTTCTGTCAGAAAATGACGACTTGATCATATCAAAACTTCCTGCTGGAAGGGGTCAAACTTAGCAAAAGCTCATTTAGGAAAACAGTCACAATCTGTCTGATTGGGTTAAAACACTTGTTCTTGTTGTGAAAACACGTTTATTTTCATTTTATCAAGATTCATGCCAGAAATAAACTCTAAAAACAAAATTAAAATATTTTTATCCCCACCTAAACAAGCTCTTCTCCTTGGAAAATTCTGACTTCAGCTTTCCATAGAGAGATTTTTGACGCTGCAAAATATTTTTGGCGTGGTGGAATCTCCAGGTTCTGTCCTGACTTTGAATCTGTGTGAGTACTTTTTGCCCAAGAAGGTTAATAGGATGAATAAATTATATAGAATATTTGCAATAATTGTTTTCATTTTTAAACTGAGATCCATTGTAATCAAGCCTCTTAATGAGAATGGGGGAGTCTGAGGGAATCTTTGGTGTGCTTTTGTGGAAATATTATTTTATTTGATAGTTTTTGCGTTTTGTTTGTTTGTTTTTTTTTTTTTTTTTTTTTTTTTTTTTGTCTTTTTTTGGGTGGGGTATTTAAGTTATTGGCTACAAATCAAGGTCTTGGTCCAGGAGACTGGAAAAAATCTCTCCATTCCAGCAGACCCAGCTGGGATGCACCGTGTGACCTGTCCCCATGGATGGGTGGCAGTGACATTCCTGATTTTTCCAGGTTGGAGCCCCCATGGGAGCACCGGGGGTTCATTTTTCCTGATCTTGCCAACACAGAACAAAAACCTGCAGTGTGAATAGCAACCAAAATTAGGCAAAAATTCTGAGCACAGATCCACAGCACTGTTTATGTTCTAACTTCTCCTGATTTTAAAGCATCCAGGAACCAAACCTTTCATGGATGCAGGATGCAGGTATTGTTTCTCTGTTCTTTTCCCTGGTTTTCACTCTGTTTCTCCTCTCCCCTGTCATCACACACTTGATTTCATTCACCAGCGCCTTTGCCTTGTTCCCTCTGGTACTCCAAAGACATTTCATTTCATTTCCATTTTTTCAGACATTAAAAGCATTTCTTTTGAATTCTGGTGCCTTCAGCACATGAAATGAGCCTCAGCTGCACTGAAAAAACCCCAGCCTGATCTCGTTACACGCCTGTTCTTCAGCGGGAATCAAGAGAAAGGGGGAAGCAGCTGCCTCTCAAATCCCCCCTGCATTGAGCACGCTCCAAGTTCAAAAGCTGAATGCAGAGGACACAGCTCCAGGTGCAAACCCTGCTGCTCCTGCTGCTTCCTGGGATTCAGAGCTGGACACGAGTGCTGGAGCCTGCACTGGACTTTTAACAGTGTGGTGTGACTGACACAACATCATGGAATCACAGAATATCCTGAGCTGGAGGGACCCCAAGGATGACCCAGCCCAGCCCCTGTCCCTGCCCAGACCCCCCACCAACCCCACCCTGGGCATCCCTGGCAGCGCTGGCCAAACGCTCCTGGAGCTCTGGCAGCCTCGGGGCCGTGCCCATTCCCTGGGGAGCCTGGGCAGTGCCAGCACCCTCTGGGGGAAGAACCTTTCCTGCTCTCCAGCCTGAGCTGCCCTGGCCCAGCCCCAGCCGTTCCCTGGCTCCTGTCCCTGTCCCAGAGCAGAGATGGGAGCTGCCCCTCGGGAGGAGCTGCAGCCCCCGGGGAGCTCTGCCCTCAGCCTGCTCCAGCTGAGCAATCCCAGTGCCCTCAACTGCTCCTCACGGGCCCCTCCAGACCCTTCACCATTTTCTTAACTCTCCATCAGCTTTAGATCTTTCTTCTAAAGGTGGAGCCAGGGGCACCCAGAGCAGAGGGGACTCTGTGCACCCACACCTCCAGCAGCTGAAGCAGAGCCACCACCTCATCTCCTCAGAACAGACCCCCATTCCTGCAGATCTCTCTCGGACAAGGAAGGAAATTCCTGTCCTGGTTGGAGGCATCTTCCCACCTCAGGGACGTGGTTCCTAATGCAGCTCAGCTCAAGTGACGTTGAGACAGAACTAAGCCAAGCTGCTCCACTTCGCCTGCAGTGAGCCAGGAGCCAGCTTTAGATCTGAACTTGGGTGACCTGATTTTACCTTCTCCTATTCCCTGGCAGGGTGGGCAGGCCCTGGCACAGGGTGCCCAGAGCAGCTGTGGCTGCCCCTGGATCCCTGGCAGTGCCCAAGGCCAGGCTGGGAGCAGCCTGGGACAGTGGGAGGTGTCCCTGCCATGGCAGGGGTGGGATGGGATGAGCTTTAATGTCCCTTTCAACACAAACCAACCTGTGTTTCCCCCTTACAGAGGGCAAGCATTTCCCCATGATTTTCTGTAACATCACCTCCTAGAGGGAATAGGATCCGTGTCTGCAGCACTTTACACAGCACAACCCCCTGCACCCGAGCAGCCTCAGCATCCCAACCCATCTTGCACAACAAACACGTCCTGAACATGGCCTGCAGCTGGGCCAGAGCAGCTCAGGCTGGAGAGCAGGAAAGGTTCTTCCCCCAGAGGGTGCTGGCACTGCCCAGGCTCCCCAGGGAATGGGCACGGCCCCGAGGCTGGCAGAGCTCCAGGAGCGTTTGGCCAGCGCTGCCAGGGATGCCCAGGGTGGGGTTGGTGGGGGGTCTGGGCAGGGACAGGGGCTGAGCTGGGTGATCCTTGGGGTCCCTCCAGCTCAGGGGATTCTGTGATTCTGTGTCCCAAACACCACGAGCAGTTCGTGCTCTGGGCAGTGGCAGCTGCCCCACACCGATCCCACAGAGCCCTCCTGGCTTTGTTCCCCATTGCTGAGCAGGAATTCCACAGCAATGGGAGCAGGGTGTGAGTGAGAGCCGGCTTAGCAGGGCTCCAGGGAAGCAGACAGCTCCTGTGTAATCCACACAACAAACCAGGCAGCTTTTCCCGTGGGGATTGCTCAGCACTGGCGTCTCCCCTGTGTGTGCAGTCACACACAGAAACTGCACAGCCCCGTTGGCCCTTGCTTACCCCAGCAGCTTTACAGGTTCTTTGGGATTTAGGGCCTATTTTAGCCTTTATCCTAAAGTGAAAAAGCACCCGACCAAAATAAAACAACCCCCAAAATCATTAGACTGAGAACTATCAGCAGTGATTAACAGAGAAAAACAACAAAGGCGCTCCCAAAACACACGAGCTGGGAACAATTTGGAGGAGCTCTTTGAAAGGAAAGCTTTTCATCAGGCTCAGCATGGCACTGAGCCATCCCTCTGATCCATCCTTCCCCTCTCTGCCACACCAAACACCCCCGGTGCAAAGTTTGTTTTCACCATCAACCACCAACTTTCATCATTAGCAATAAGCCAGGATCATCTGCTGCTCAAACAGGCCGGGGGAGAGCAGCAGATGCTGCCAAGGCCTCAGGGTCAGCCCCTCGTGCCCCCAGTACGAGGCTGGGGTTTCACCAGCAGCTCCCCCAGCAGCCGACATCCCTGCCAGTGGATCAGGATCAGCTCCTCTCCCCCAGCCAGGTGAACCTGGAGACATGAATTGCCTTGTCCAGGGTCATGTAAAAAGCCACTGGGAACCTGGGAGAAAGAGCCCACTTGGTCCCTTCCATGTGTTTGCCCATTGGATCACGGTGCCACATCACTCGGGTCCCCCAGGAGGGATTTGGGATTTGCAGAGTGTTTTCTGCTCTGCAAAACACTTAAACCTGTGCTCAGAGCTGAGCTTGGGCTCAAGGGTTTAACAGGGAGGTTCTCAAGGGCTTGTCCAAGATCCAGCTTCCACAATGACCAGGAGATGGAGGACAGTGCTGGCTGCGAGCACTGGGGAGCCTGGGAGCTCTCACACTGCAGCTCCTGCTCGTTCCAATAGCCCTGGCTGTCGCAGCGTGGCAGGGTGGCAGAAATGCTGCAACCTTCTTCCAAGTGTCTCCTCCAGCAGCGCTCGGGGTAAGGCCATGGGAGCAGCCATTTCAAGTCCATGCACACACACACCACAGGTAGCTCAGCAGAGGAAGGACAGGAGGGGTTTTTGCACCATGTATTCCAGAAGAGGTTTGTTCCAAAGCACGCCAAAGAGATCAGGGACAGATCTGTGCACAGATTTGAGTATGGGGTCAGTGAGGGCACAGGCTGGGCAAAGGGCAGGGCCAAGGGCAGCAACCTGTAGGGGCGGTGAGGGATGGGTAATTGGGCTGGGCAGTGTCAGCTGGCCCATGGGGGAAGCAATCTAATGTAGATTGGCCATAGTGCTGCTGAGCACCGTGGGCTGAGTCCTCTCTATCAGCCCAGGTGGGGAAACTCTGTGATATATTCTTCCAAGGCAAGGCCCTGGGGATTTCCCTCAGGGGGAAGGATCCCGAGGATCCCACACCTGCTGTCCCTGGGTGAAGCTCAGGCAAAGCCCGGAACCCCCCGCTGGATCCCGCACCCATCTCCAAGCTCCCTCTGCTGTTGCCTGCGCGTGTTACATTCCCCGCATGCCCTGGTCCTCCAGCCGAGCCCGGCCAGGGCAGGAGCGGTGTCCCCAAAGGACAGCCCCACCCCAAACAGCTCACACCCACCCCGCACTTCAGCAGCCCCACAAATCCCCCTCTGCTCCCGGAGGGAGTGGAAGGACGCAGGGCTCAGAGACAAAGCGATGTTTCCTTGGAGCCTCTGCGTCCCGAGTGGGCTGCAGCTGTCCCCACATGGGAAGTGGCCCAAAAGGAAGGCACAGGTTCCTATTATTGAGGAGCCTAAAGACAGCACACGGCTTCCCCCGGCTTCACAGGCTCCACCAGCGCCCGCCTCGACTGGGGAATGATTCATCTCCATCTCCCGAGGATTTTTCTGGTAACTGCTACAGATCCACCTTGGGATGACAGAGCAAAACTAGCAGCAAACCAATCTCGTCGCTTCTATTTTTTTCCCCCCCCACTGAAAAAGCCATAATTTCAGGATTGAGGTATCAGAATCACAGCTAAGGACGAGCTGGCTCCTTACGCAGAGGTTTTTTTCTTTTTTGAAAATCTGTTTTCAGCTGACAACGTTAAAGCTGCCACCCATAGATTTATTGGGGGAATTTATGAGCCAGCAAGGAAAGCCACCAAAAAAGGAGGAAGCAGAATCCATTCCAAATCTGGGGACAAGGAACATGTTTCAGTGGGATTGAAAGGTGTTAAAGTCAGTAAGCCAGAGAGAAAGCAGCATGAAATAAATACAGATACCCTCTAATCCCTAAATACTCTGTCTGGAGGACGTGGAGAACTGTGCTGCAAACTCAAAGCAATAACTCCTAAAGGGCAGCCAGACCTGCTTCCCAGACTGATAAGGAATAAGGAGGAAAGCAAGGAAGCAGCAGGACAAGTTAAACAAACACAAACACGTGGCATGGCGTTTTTAAGGGGGAAAAATAAGAATGGTTTTCCTTGACTGGGACTTCCTTTCCAGTTGGCCCAAGTGAGGGAGGCTGCTCTGCCAGAGCCTGGGGATTGCTGGATCCACCACTCACTGTCCAACATCCCCACACCTGGAGAGGTTCCCTGCCCTAAAAGTACCCACACCAGCATTTGTGGTGCTTTTCTGTGCCCACCCCCACGGCAGGACTGATGAACACATGAAACAGCTCATGGCATGTGTCAAGGAAAGGCCAGGGATTGTCACCACCTCTGCCTAAACCTGTCCCCAACAGGGGCATCCCCCTGCAGTGGTGATAAGGGACACACTCACCCCTGTCCTTCCACAGCCACCTGAGGGACAAAACAAACCTTGGCAGGGCCACAGATCCATGACAAAGAGAAAAGAGAAGAATAATGGGATCACAGACTGGTTTGGGGTGGAAGTGACCTTAAAGCTCATCCCAGCCATGGGCTGGGACACCTTCCACTATCCCAGGTTGCTCAGAACCCCATCAACCCAGCCTTAATCACTTCCAAGGATGGGAAGGAACAAAATTGTTTTTAAGTTCAAGAGGCACATTTGCAGTTCATCAGATTTTTATATGTGTGTGCATATATATATGTATAAAATTTTTATATATATATATATATATATATATATATCTCACAGACACACCATTTTTTACATTTTTTATTCAGCTCCTGGGCAAACCAGGCAGTTTATTATTTTTATTTCTCTCCCCAGCACACGCAGGAAGCTCAGCAAGAACCGAGCTGTGCATAGGCAGCGCTTCGTCTGCAAAGGCATCCCCCTCCCTTAAATCCTTTTTAAAAATCCCCAAAAGGGAATCATTTAGTAAAGAAAACAGAAATCTGAGGTCACAGCATGGTTGTCAGAAAGGCAGGGGAGGGCCAGGGGAGGTTCTGCTGGGGAAGTGCAGACAGGAGCTGAGCCCCAGCTCACGTTTATCAGGGACAGCAGGGCAGCCTGGCTTGGATAATCCAAACCATTCCCAGGTCTGTGAGAACACAGCACTGATGGGAAGAGCTGGCAGGAGGCAGAGCCGGGGCCAAGTGAGAAATAAGAACCAGAACACCTGGCTGCAGAAATGGTCTAAAACATCCCCAAATAATTAGCTCCTCAGCATTATCCCTTTCAACAGGAATGACTGGAAATGAATTGGTATTTAACCAGCGACTCAGAGGCTTTAACACTGCAATATTTTCAAGCTGGGAAGAGGGAAGGGGGGTGTTGCTCTAAATTTCCGCCAAGTTCTCAGGGGCTGGGTTAACAGAGCAGTAAAAATGAAATAAATTAAAAAATAAAAAAGGTTGAACTTGGAACATGCAAACAAGATAATTTATGGGAACTTATTTAAGGCTCAGCTCCGTTTGGGTCCCAGCAATGGGCAGGGCAGGGGGGCTGTGACAATCACCCCACGAGGTCACAGCAGGGCTGGAGATGGGACAGAGGGGCAGTGCCAAGCAAAGGCTGTGGCAGAGCCTGTGCCAGGCTCACTCAGCCCTTGGGGGGCAGAAGTACCAAACCCCAGACCCAAAGGGACCGTGGCAGTGAGGGACAGCACAGACAAGCAGAGCACAGCCCTCCCCACAGTGCTGCTCCTGTGGGGTTTGCACCTGGCAGCTCAAAATCATTTTGGAAACGCTTCCAGCAGTTCTCCAGCCCAGCCAGGCCTTCAGCCACTCGCCCTTCACGGTGTCTGCCTTTATCAGAAGTAAACCTCCCACAGCTACTCTGCAAAATTGTTCTTTAAGTGAGCCCCAGATTCTCCTCTTTCCTAGGAAACAGCCTGTGGAAGGGTCCTCCAATATCCACCATCAAATAAACACCTCCAGTATCCATCCCACAGCATCCTCATCTTCCCCTGGACAGAGCTGATGGGACAGGAGCACTCCACCTGCTGCTGACTTTAAAACCCCAAACAAAGGAAGGGAAGACTAGGGGGCAATTAATAGGGAGGAATTTGTTTCTTTAGCAGCTATGGCTCCATCAGGCATGAAAGTTTAGGATGCTCTCGGGGGAGGGAAGATTCTTGTCTCAAGGCAAACTGGCCTACTCACTCTATTTATAGAGGAGAGGCAGCATTTGAGCCCTGCTGCAGCTCAGCAGAGCCCACTGAGATGCTCTGCTCGTTATGCAAGTGCTCCAGAGCCAGGTTTGTCCCCTGGCCCAGCCCCACAAGGAGCTGCAAGGGCCATGAGATGTCCCATGCAGGGCAGGAGTCCCCATCTGGCAGATCCATCGGGACAGCAGTGGGGGAGCTCAAGCACAGGACATCCCTCTGCCCCACTGACACAGAGTGGGCCTGGAAAAGCAAAACAGAGCATCCAAAACAGAGCTTTCCCTGAAGCTCTCAGCTGGGAAGGATGTGGAATGTAAGGGCAAAAAAGCAGAAATGAGGTTGTTTGGAGGCTCATGTGTTGATGGGAATGGCAACACGTTCTGCTCTCTGGTGTCAGTGCCAGGCCTGGGGACACTCCAGTGTCCCCTCATCCGTGGTGGGGGGGAGCAGAGCAGGGGCTGCTGCTGCAAGCAGGGCTTTGGCCCTCAAGGTGGTGTCCCTCAAGGTGCTGTCCCTGCTTTTGGGACCAAAACAGCCACTTTGGGACCAAAAGAGCCTCTTTGACCACCTCCAATATCCACAGGAGGCAGATGTCCGGCAGTGACCATGATGCAGCCAAATTAATGAATATCCCCTTTCTTCTCCTTATCTTTCCCAAGCAAATTTAGCATCCTAAAGAATGCTTTGCCTGCCTCCTATCTCAGCTGGTAATAACAACAAAGGAGCCATCAATGGGAATTTAATCCTCATATTTTAGGATAAGGGCACAGGATATTTCAGGAATTCAGAGTTCTCTTCATGCACCGAAAGCCAGAGCAAGAAAGACACATTGAACAGCAAAATCCTATAAATCTCATGCTCCTGGAAGCCCTCAAAACTGAAAATCTGTGGTTTTATAACCAAACCCCAAATCTAATACATCTCTAAACAATGAGCCCTCCCTCACATCCCTCAGTCCAGCTCTTGGGAGCTTCCCACAGGGATGGGATCAAACAGCAGGGCTGTGAGGGTGAGCAGAAAAGTGGGAATGTTTTTTTTTCTTCCCACAGCATCTGCCACCTTGCCCAGCATGAGGGATTCAAATAAAGCTACCAAATAAAAATATTTAAATCTCCACAGATAAATTCCCAGCCAGAGCTGACTCCTACAGAGTCAGGGACACTTAACCAAGGAGCAGAACTTGCGAAACACAACGGGCTGTGCTGGTTTTTAGGGATAATTCACCAAGACCCAGGAATTTTCTGGGCATCTCCATCACCCCACTAGCCTGCCTGAATAAGTACTAGACCCACACTGCACATCCTCAGAGTAAACCTGCACTAAACCAGCCCCAATGCACATCCATATAGGAAATGTGTACTAAACCAGCCCCAATTCACATCCTCAGAGTAAACCTGTAGTAAACCAGCCCCACACTGCACATCCTTCTAGGAAACCTGTAGTAAGCCAGCCCCAATGCACATCCATATAGGAAACCTGTAGTAAACCACTTCCAGTGCACATCCTCTGAGTAAATCTGTAGTAAACCAGCCCCAGTGGTACATCCCCAGAGTAAACCTGCACTCAGGTGGGGAGTGCAATGGGTTCTAAGAGAAACCTGGGAATGTCCATATACAAAAGTGGGATTCCACTGCCGGAGCCTGGCTGGAACGTGGATGGTTTTGCCCCAGCTTTGGGGTGGGAGATTCAAAGAAAACAAAAGCAAAGCACCAGCTCTGGTGTGGGAAGGGCACAGATGGCTGAGACTGACACTTCAGGGAGGAACACAGGATCTCAATGGGTTCTTGAAACATTACTTTTAACAAAAACTGGGTGAGAGCAAAACATTTCTGGAGACAAGAGCTCCTAATGGCAATGAGAGAGCCAGGGAAAGGCCTGATGTACCAGGCAGAGGCTGAAAAGAAAATGAGGATCCTGTGAACACACCCAGAGTCCCAGGTCAGATTTGAATATTTGACAGGTCATTGCCTCAGGCTCCATCACAAAAATGGCATCAGTCCTCAAATGGGGGTGACACCAAGGGACAACCTGGCATTATTGGGGGAGGAGAGGAAAGGGAAGGGGAAAGGAAGAGGGGAAAGGAAAGAAGAAGGGGAAGGGGAAGGGGAAGGGGAAGGGGAAGGGGAAGGGGAAGGGGAAAAGGAAAAGGAAAGGGAAAAGGAAAAGGAAAAGGAAAAGGAAAAGGAAAAGGAAAAGGAAAAGGAAAAGGAAAAGGAAAAGGAAAAGGAAAAGGAAAAGGAAAAGGAAAAGGAAAAGGAAAAGGAAAAGGAAAAGGAATCTGAGAGCACTTCAGCGATTTAGACCCAGGGGCTCCTTGCTCAGCTCCTGGAGGCTTTCACACAGTGGCTGCCTGATTTCCCCACAGGCACAAACTGAGATTAGCAACAGCAGCCTCCCAACTTCCAGGGATTCTTGCAAGGCTGAGTTAATTTCTTCAGCTGCTCCATAAGGGAAGTTAAAAGCACTTGGCACTGTTCAATTACCCCTTGCACAATTTACCATGTGTCTGCAGTGTCCTAAGAACTGTTTGTAGGGGACAGAGCTGTCCTTGTCCCTGTCTGTGCCTCCCTGGTGGCAGGAGGGTCACAGCAAAGTGGCACTGCCAGTGTCTGTCCTCGCTCCTCCCTCCTATTCAAGGACAGCAGCTTTTAATGGGGAAAATTAATAGAACTGTGCTGAATATCAAGGGTAATGCCAAGTCTAAGATACTGGCAGTGCAGCTGCCACCTCAGCAATGCCTTGAGTTGCTCCAAGAAGAAATACTGAGATTGTCACAGCCCCAGAGCCATCCTGCTGTGGATTAAAAACACATGGAAGGCAAGGAAACAGCTTTTGCCACTTCCATCTGGGAAGGCTGGGCACAGGCCAGCTGGAAGAGCCAGGAAAGGATTCCATCCATCCATCCATCCATCCATCCATCCATCCATCCATCATCCATCCATCCATCCATCCATCATCCATCCATCATCCATCCATCATCCATCCATCCATCCATCATCCATCATCCATCCATCCATCCATCATCCATCCATCATCCATCCATCCATCCATCCATCCATCCATCCATCTATCATCCATCCATCATCCATCCATCCATCATCCATCCATCCATCCATCATCCATCCACCATCCATCCATCCATCCATCCATCATCCATCCATCCATCCATCATCCATCCACCATCCATCCATCCATCCATCCATCATCCATCCATCCATCATCCATCCACCATCCATCCATCCATCATCCATCCATCATCCATCCATCCATCCATCATCCATCCATCCATCCATCATTCATCCATTCATTCATCCATCCATCATCCATCCATCCATCCTCCATCCATCCATCCATCATCCATCCATCTATCCATCATCCATCCATCATCCATCCATCATCCATCCATCCATCATCCATCCATCCATCCATCATCCATCCATCCATCATCCATCCATCCATCCATCATCCATCCATCCATCATCCATCCATCCATCCATCTTCCATCCATCCATCCATCCATCCATCCATCCATCCATCCATCATCCATCATCCATCCATCATCCATCCATCCATCCATCTTCCATCCATCCATCCATCATCCATCATCCATCCATCCATCCATCATCCATCCATCCATCATTCATCCATTCATTCATCCATCCATCATCCATCCATCCATCCATCCATCCATCATCCATCCATCCATCCATCCATCCATCATCCATCCATCATCCATCATCCATCCATCATCCATCCATCCATCCATCATCCATCCATCCATCATCCATCCATCCATCCATCCATCATCCATCCATCCATCCATCATCCATCCATCCATCCATCTTCCATCCATCCATCCATTCATCCATCCATCCATCCATCATCCATCCATCCATCATCCATCCATCCATCCATCCATCTTCCATCCATCCATCCATTCATCCATCCATCCATCCATCCATCCATCCATCCATCCATCCATCCATCCACCCACCCACCCATCCCTTAGCCCCTTCTCCCCAGGCTTTCTCAGGTGTTTCACATCCCAGCTGGGAAAGCAGAGCTGGCCTCAACACAGGGGCTGCACTGCCTGGGCAAAGCTCTGCTGAGAGAATGTGGTTATCTCGTGGTTAACTCGTCGTTATCTCATGGTTAGCTCATGGTTATCTCATGGTTAACTCGTGGTTCTCTTCTGACTATTTCATGGTTGCAGGGGGAGCACACTGCCAAGGAGCAAGAGAAAAAGCAAAAGCAACCATTTCTCTTTTGTTCTCCTAAAAATCTCCTGCTTTGGGTGAGGACACAACAATTCCCCCAATCTCTGAAGCTTTGATTCCTGTTAGATGTTAAAGAGAGGCTCCTTCAGAGCCCCCCCAAAGCCCAGCTTTACTAGGCCAGCCTGGTGGTTCCTGTACAGTCCTGGTGTGTCCATGGCAGCCCATTCCTGGGGGCTCTGGGCGAACATCTGCCAAGAAACCTGTGCCAATAATTTGGGTGTTTCTTACAGTCCTCCCTGTCTGGGATCTGCCACACAAACCAGCTCCTGGCCAAGACAGCTCAGTTTGGGATTCTTCTCTCCTCATTCAGGGGCTTTGATCCCTTCCTGCCTGCTCCCAGGGACTTTATTCACCATCATTTGCCTAATGGAGCTCATGAGCTCTCCATGACACACAAGAACCACTCTGAACCTCAGGGCTCCCCCGGCCAGAGCTCAGGAAAGCTTCAACTCCAGCAGTGAAGCTTTCCTTGGTCTCCAAGTCCCTGCTAATGTCACCCATTAGAGAAATAAAGATCCTTTAGTGCCTTTTCTGCCATGAATTACACATGCACAGACGGTACCACCCTCACCCAGCAGCCAGGAGAGCCAGGAGCACTCTGTGTTCCCCAAAGGCTGCAGGACAACATCTGAGGTTACCAAGCAGCATCTCCTGGGAACACAGGTCAGCCCCAGGGCCTGTTCCCTTCCAGAAAACACAATTATTCACCTAATGGGCAATTTGCTGCCATCTGGACACCGAGAGCTTGACCTGTGCTGTGCCAGAAGTCCCCATGAGCTCAGTGCTTGGCACCAGCAGGGCGCTGCCACTGCCTGGCACTGCTGGAGACAGATCAAAGGAGCCCCAGAGCTCTCAGATGGATCTCCCCAGTCTGCCCAGCAAGCATTCCAACATGATTCCCTCCTGTGCCACACGGATGTTGGGCAGATCCGTGTGGGAGGGTGGCCGAAATTCCTCTCCTCTCTCTCCAGAGCTGGGAGCAGCTCCTCACTTCCATGGAAAGCCAGTTTATGCTGCCAAATGTCACTTTGCAATCCTCCAGGCTGAGCAGAGCCCACAGCTCTCAGCCCTGAGCGCTTCCCTGGAAGAGGCAGGCCTTGGCACTAGTGCAGGGATTTCAGCAGCAAGAGAACACCTCAAGGTTGCTCCAGCAAAGGCTACTCCAGCATCAGGTGTGAGTCACGGGACAGCAAGGAAAGGAGAGGCTTAGGAGGCACTGCTGTCAACAATCCTCTCCTGCTTGGGGTCCACCTGTAGGATGGATTCCACCAGTCAGGATTCACTGCAAAGGACAGGGCCTGAATCCCAATTCCCTGCCCAGGCCCAGCACCCAAAGTTGGAAGCTCTGCTGTAATACAGGAGCACAAAACACGCTGTAGGCTCGGTTTTATTGAGAAGCAGAGTCCCAGGGGCCTCTCTCCCTTCCAGCAGCTGAGCAGTGACCACAAAGCCACACAAAGCAGCTCTGACATGAAAGAGAGCGGCACGAAAGTTATGAGGATTTAATTCTCCTGCTTTTGGACTCCAAGGGGGAGCTGAGGACTTGGCAAAGGAGGGGAATGAGTGTGTGCACGCAGGCTGGGATGACTGAGTCTGTATCCATGTGGATGAGCGAGTACGTCTGAGCAAGTGGGCTGGAGACGTGAGCGCCACGACAGCAGCACGTCCCCAGCAGCTCCCGCTCAGCCCTCGTCCCAAATCCTGCCTCATTTCCACCTTATGAATTGCAAAGGAACCACAACCACACTCGAGCAGGCAATAAAAAAAAAAAAATTTAAAAAAGAGAGGAAAAAGAAGAAATCAGACATGAGAAGGGAGGACCAGGGAACAGGAAGCCAAACACAGAACTATTTCCAGGAGGAATAACAGCCATATGGAAAAAGTTACCAAGATGATGAATTCTGCCTTCAATATGTTCAAGAAAGAAGCTGCATCAGACCCAGTCTGGGGGTGGCCAGATCCTTCAAGAGGGGAGAGAAAAAAAAAAGCTGCCACCCCAGCTTGAACTTGAACATTTGGTGTTTCATTTGCATCTTGGAATGAGGCAACAGTTATCAGTCAAACTTTGCATTCCTCGCTTGGATCTCTGCCTTGCCGGGTCACATTTGTGGCTCTCACATAACCAGGGATCCCCCCGCTGCAATATGCTGCTTCTGGCTCGGCCCTGCAACCGAATTCCAGAGCAGCTGACATGGAAATTTACCATCAAACAACTATTAAAGTTTTACCTCAGGCTGTAAAAGCTGGAGTTGGTGTGCTCTGCATAAGGAATGGAAACCCGCCCTGGGCTCACGTGCTCCGTGGCACCGTGCCACCCTGCCGTCCTCACATCCTGGAATCCAGGCTGGAGAAGTGCAGGGATGGGAATCAGCCCCAGCCCCACAAACCTGCAGCTCTCTGGAAGCTCCTTGGCTGCACTGCAAACTGCAAAAGCCACCTGAAGGAGCCAAGGCTGTTTCCAAGGATTCGTTCTGCTGGGTTTGTGATCCCATCTCACCCAGGTCTCTCCAATTTTCACATCCAGTTTTATTTCCTCACTTGAAGGGCTAGGGGAAAGGGAAGCACAGAGGGTTTGCACAAGGACACCTCAGGCAGAGCAGCCCAGCAGCTGCCCTTGTGCAATTTCCCAAATTTCTCCCTCCTCAAGTCACAGAGGTGGCCCCTGAGGCAATTCCACCGTGTGAAGACACCTCTCTGATTCCTAATCTTCTAATGTAGGTACAAGAACTTAAAGATAATTGGAATGAATCCGGCTTTTTCTCCAATTAATGGCAATTTCTTTTTCTACTTTGCATCCCAACATCATCTTGTGTCTTTCTTTCCATGCAAATCACCACCCACTTGCCTCCAAGGGTGGACAGCCTTTGCCAATACAAGTATCCAGCAGAGAATTAAAGCTAGAAAGTATTAACCATCACTGGGTTTTTTCCATCACCATCAAGCTCTAAACACTCTTTATTCAAGCTACAAGTGGGCTGCTGTACATCTCCTGCAGATGTCTGTGTTGGAGAGGAGAAAACACAGCAGCACTGAAATCCTCTCGTGGCTCATTAACAGAAAGGAATTGCAGTTGGGTTCTTTGCTGCCAGAGGAGCTGTGGCACTGATAGCATTGCCTGAGAGGGGCTGGTTTGTACCTTTAGTTTTACAGCCCCCTCTGAACCCTACCCCAAGCACAACCACACCTCTCTTGCTTATCCCTTTTGTCCCCAAAACCCAGATAATGATGGCAGAGATTGTTGCTCTTCCCCATTGCTCACTATATCACACAACACAGTGACATCAAGCTTGTTTTTACTAATTCCTACCCAAAACAAAGCCCAGTGAGACATTTTCCAGCACAGAATAATCCCAACAGCATGCCAGACCGTGAGCCCCACGGATGAAATGCAAGGGAAGTTGTTTTGCCTGAGATGCAGAAGTGACTCTGCAGGATTAAGGAGCCCAAAGAGATTTTGCCACCAGCAAGGTTAAACAATTGCTTCTTCCTTCCTCCTCTCCAAAGTGGCTGATTAACTCGGGAGCAAGGTAAACAATAAACAGTGATTATGTGCAGGGGGGTGATGATTCAGCCAAAGCAGCAGAGCAGCATTTGAGTAACAGGCTCCAAGCATGGGCTTCGTTCTCCCAGTGACAATTCTCCCGTGAGCAATGGAACAAGATGTCTCAAACAGCCACAGGCAACAGCACAGCTCCAGTGTCCAGAGCTCCCCACACCAGCAACCCAAAGGGCTGACACCAAAGTTTAAAAAAAAAAAAAAATTCAAAAGAAAACCAGCCCATAGGGGATCACACATTCCAGAAGCAGTTCTTTCCATGCAGGCAGCACCGAACACAAACCAGCTGGGACATTTCAACTGGCATGGCAGTGCCTAGGAGAACATGCTGTGTCAAAAGAGATCTTCTGGAAAAGTGAAAATGTATCAGGACACCTGCAAAACATCTCCTTTCTGCCTGCATAACCAAGCCCTGGAAAATTTAAATGGGTACTGCAAGAAAAATGTGCTGGGGAAGTTCTGTGAAGCCATAAAACCCTGAGCCACTGAGGGGATGAAAGAAATCATGAAGGCAAGCATTTGTGCTTCTGCTTTATGCCTCATATTTTTGTTTTGCCTCATCACAAGGCTGATTGGATCCTGTCTGTTCCTTGGATAAAGAGAAGATGGAAATGCTTTCTGTTGCATCAACAAAAAGCAGCATGAAAGAACTGCACGGGCAGCGAGCCAGCTCGGAGCAGCGCCGGGGCAGAGCTGCTCTGCAGCACTCCTCCAACTGCCTGGAGCCAGGGGGTTTCACCTCCCTGCATCCATGCTGGGTGATCTGTACCTGCAGCAGCTCCGTTTGCAAGGCAAACATATCTTCCCAAACACCATTACCTGGATGGGGATGGGGAAAGAGGGAACAGCCCCTCTCCCTTTGTCCCTTTGAGGGTGGGCAGCTGGGAGTTGTACCAGGACATCACCAGAACCCCAAAAGCCTGGTAAATTCATCCCCACCTCTGTGGCTCGTTCCCTCTCCCAGCTCATCCAGCAGCACAGCCCCACCCTGGCTGTCCGAACTCACCTGGTGACACCTGCCAGGGTCACCAGCAGCAAGCAAGAGGTTAACAAATCCAAGGAATAGATCCACTCCACTTAAGCAGAGCAGAGCAGCAAGGGGGCCCCGCGGTGTTGACAACTCTAACAGCAAATTAAGAAGCTGAAATAAAATGCACCATCAAGCAAGCAGCTGGAGCGAGGCCAAAAGTCAGAAATAGATGTAAAGAAAACTAGATTGAGAAATCAGCTCCAAGCAGGCTCATTGAGCTCAATTACTAGAAATTAGAAAAGGAAATGGAAAAATTGATATTGGAAGGGCAGAACGCGTTCTGTGGCATCAGTGATGGCTGCTCTGTTTATTGTCTCCCTCCTAATCATGTTTTACAGTGTGGGATTGGCGACACCAGCTCGGAATGCCATCGATACAGGAGGACAGCCTGACACTTCCAGGCAGCAATTCACAGCTTACGTTTGCAACAGCAAACCTGAAGTGAAATTCGGTGGCTGGGCTGTGTCCCCGTGACCCTGGTGACATTGCCATGTGCTCACAGCCCAGCACAGCCTCCCCACCAGGCTGCAGCCAGCCTGGGGAGCACAGAGGGGTTTTCAGGAGCTCCCATCAGGTTTCTTCTGGTACATTTGAAGCTGGTACAGTTGTGGTTTGAAACTCTGCTCTGCAGCCAAGAGCACTGATAGAGAGGAGACATTTATTTAAAAAGCAAAGAATACCAAAAAATCTCATGGGCATCATAGAATAAAAGAATATTCTGAGTTCAAGAGACCCAGGAGGATCATCAAGTCCAACTCTTATGAGAATGGCCCAGAAAAAAACAGCAGAAAACAGCAGAAAGTTTTAGCGCTCATAGTTATAGGAGCTGGCAGTGCTGCAGCAGTGAGCAGAGAGAAGCAGAGCCCACCCTCAAGAGGTTTGGGGTCATTATCCAGAGTCCTCAGACCCCAGAACAGCTCAGAGCAGCAGCCACTCCCTGCCCACAACTCTCCTTTCTCAGCCCCTCTCCTGAGCCTGCCCAGCTCCTCCCTCTGCCTTTGCACCTGGGAAAATCAGCCAAATCCTGCTGAGTTTTCTTTAGTGACACACAAACCTGTCACTCCAGGTGTCCCAGAGACAGAGGGGTTGGGGACAGCCCTGAAGCATTTGTGTTGCCAGCGCAGGGCAGCACTGCCACGTGTCCCACCTTTCCCACTGTCCCCTCATTGCCAAACACCCCACAGGAAGATCTCTGGTTTATCCTTGGGGGGGCTACAAGAGATGCAAAGCCCAAGTTCATTAATGAAATTCCAAACTGCACCTCCTGTCTGGGGAGCCAGGATCTCAGACAGGTTGAAAGCAGCTGCCTTGACCTGGTAACTGCCTTGAGTTCAGGTAAAACCACCTAGTTTGGCTCGAGTTGTCCCAAATTTGGGAGGATTTATCCTCAATTCCTCAAATCTTTTGCCCAAAAAACCTTTTTCAAGGCCTTGGTTTGTAACTGCTCAATCACAGTCTCCCTTCAGCCCTCCTACCTCAGCCCCACCTCCACTCCTTGCACCCATTCCCATCCTTAGCCCTTGTGCTTGGTTGTACAGAAATTCATCCCTGCAGGACAGAGGCTCCTCCTGGAACAGAGCAGGACCACAGAGTGTTCCTGGAAGGGGAAGAGCTCAGACTTGTCCCCAGCTGTGAGCAATCCCATATTGCAGAGCATGACAGGGCTCAAACCCAGCTACCACCTGTGCCCTGGCATGGGGGGCAGAGACCCCCTGAGCAGGACTCCAGCCTTGCTGTCCCTTTGCCTCCCTGGAAGCTCTATTCAGCTTTTCCCCTTGATGCCTCAGGGTTTAGCTTTTCTATTTTTCACATTCTGTGCTGCTTTAGTCTGTGGGTCTGGGCTTCACATGAGGGGATGGTGAGCTCTGTGCACAGAGCAGGGACACAAAACAATTCCTGCTCCAGCTGGGCACCAAGGACAAATGATCCAAAGCTCAGGCCCAGGAGCACAAACAGCGTGGGCTGGAGAGAGAAAAACAAGCAGGATGGGAGTGCATGGGCTAAAGCTGGAATGGGACAATGAACTGCAAGGTGCAAATGGAGCAGAGCTGATCCCAGTGAGAGCCCCCGGGAGCGCTCGTGCATTTTGGGACCATTTTGGTTCATCCTGGGTGCAGCCCTGGCTGGGCTCTGGTGCTGCCCAAGGTGGATCCATGGAGGCCTTTGAATAAATCCCTGCTTTATTCTTTAGCTCTGCCTAGCCTCTGCTCTAGGGCAGCCCTCACAAGGCATCAGTTCCGCAGAGATGGAGATGGATTGGGAGCTGGAGGAAGCATTCTCTCTCCAGCTTACTGCTTAAACTGACTTAATTTCTTCAAAATGTTTTCTGTTATTAGATTTCAGAAGAGGAAAAAAACTCCTGTGAAGTTACACATGCAAAAGTAAAGAGACTGATTCCTGGATTTGCTGATTTAAAGGGCCTGTGGGTACAAGCAACCAGAAGTTTTTTCCTTCAAAGAATTCTGTCCACTGGGATCAGCTGCACCATTCAAGTTTTAAAGTTACCTGGGATAAATCCAGGTTTTTCTCCAATTAATGGCAATTCCTTTTTCTCCTTTGCATCCCAACTTCACTCCAAAGTGCATTTGTGTGCTCAGCAACTCTCTAAAAACCAACAAAATAACTCCATCCTCCGAGGATATCTCATCCCACATTCTGTGAATTTGATGGGATTGACATTCCCCATCCTTGTGGAAGGGCAGGGCCAAAAATGCCACGTGGCAGCGGCCGTGCTGGGCAGCCCCACACGCAGCACACGCTGCCCAGCCCGGCCAGCACGTGCCCAGCCCACGAGCTGCTGGTCCCAGTCCAGCCCAGCGCAGCGGGGATGCTCAACCACCATCTGATGGCTGCCTGGGGCCTTGTGGGAAGCCAGTGGGATTGATCCAGGTCCTGGCAGGCAGATATCCGTGTGTCTCAGAGCCGCTGCCTGCCAGGACTGGGCTGGGAGGGTGCCAGGCACGAGCGGGATGGGGTCCTCTGAGGTCTGCTGGCACCTCACGGCACCTGCCCCGTGCTCAGACACGGTGCTCCAAGTCTGGCACCTTCTCCTGCCCTTTGGGGGCTGCAGCTTTATCCTTTTTCCATGCTCCAGCTCCAAGGGGAACAGCACAGAGCCCCAAAGTTATCCCAGTCCCCTTCCCTCGCTTGGCTCGGGGCGGTGCTGGAGGGGCTCTCAAGCGGTGAGATTTCCCTTTTCCTTAGCAAAGGGAAGATGCTTTTTTTCCCAGGAAGGCCTGGAAAAGCATGGAAAAGAAACCAAGAGGGTGGCGTAGGCCTGAGGCTCCCAGGAAGGCATCAGGGTTCATCAGGAACAGCAGAGAAGCTGTCAGGGAGAAGGGGGCGAGGAGCACCGGCGAGGAAGGACTGCAGGCGAGCAGGGGTGGGTGCTGGAGATGCTGGGGAAGCTGCTGAAGGGGTGGAGTGATGGGGGGGGGTTGGGGGGGGGGAATAAAAAAGCAAAAAGGGATTCTGGGTGTAAAATGTGGGACTTTGGTAAAGCAGCCTCGATTTGCAGAAAGGAAGATGTGGCCAATCAACAGAAAAATCCTGGTCTGCCCATCTGAGAACAGCAGAGGAGAGATTCAGACAGAGAGTGGCAAGCACAGAGCAGAGGAGGTGGGGTCCAAAAATCCAAAGCAGCTGAGCCTGGGTGAGGACCACAGCCCCATGAGGCACCCAGACAACTCAGGGCAGTGGGAATTTGTCCATCCCCAGCTGAAACCCTCAGCAGCTCCTGCAGAGCTGCTCCCTGAGGGAGGGGAGGGAGCCCTGCTCCTGCAGAGCTCAGGATACGGCACTGCTCCCGAGTGGGCGGCGCAGCCTCATCCTTCATGAATGAAAATGTAAAAAAAAATTTTAAAAAAAAAGGCAATACAAGAAAGTATCACACCTCCCACCAGCAGGTACTCTATAAATACCATGGCAGGGGGTGTCTGCAGAGGAACTGGAGGCATTGACTTCATGGCGTGCTCAGAGCCACAGATGCAGCTTCATTACCATGTAGAGCTCTTGGCTGAAACCTCAGAGCTGTGCTGAGCTGCTCTGAGCTTGGCCTGCATCTTCTGCCCCATAAAGAGCAGGAAAGCTATGATCAAGCCAAATTCCTTCCCCTGGAAAACAGGAAAATTGTTGTATTTATACCACAGTGGTACCTGCAGGCAGCCCAGTCCTGAGATTTTAACTATAAACTCTGCTTGGAAGATCCTGGATGAAACCACAACACTCAAAAAGTCCTTCCTCAAAAATTCTAGGTCTAAGTTGGGCTGAAAAAAGTTGGTGCTGACCTTCACTTCAGTATGAACGTGCTGAGCTCTGCAACAGCCAGAGCAGGGCAGAATTAAAATATTTGGCAAGCTCCAGCTGAGCTCACCTGCCTGATGTGCTCGCTAGGCAAAGAGAAAGGAGGAATCCCAGCAGAACCCTTCACAGGAATCAGTTTAGGGGAGAAAGTCATCGCTCTGTGGCTGAAGCAGTGCTGGTCAGGGCCCAAAGCGAGGCTGAGCTGCGCATAAATCACAAAACCACCCCATTTCTGCACCAACATACCCCGTACAACAGTGAACACACCCCAGTCCTTTAATTCCTGTTAGACCCCCTAAAAATCTCCTGTAATGCAGATTGCAGCAGCATTCATTTACGAAGACAAAAATATATAAAATCACATAATAGCACAGAGACCTGTCTGCTGAGAAAAATGGGTTTACTGTTGCAGAAAAAGAACATTGTTACCTGGAGAATGAGCCTAGAGGAAGAGCTGGAATGATGGGAGGGAACACTGGATGGATCACAGAAGGCAGAGCAGGCTCAGGCACAGGCAGAAGCTGCTTGTGAGGGGCCCTGGCGTCACTTGTACCAATATCCTCTGCAAATGAGAGAACCTGGAGGGCTCTGCTGTGCTGTTGACTGTCTCAGCTTTGCCTGCAGCAGCAAAGTCAAGGGAACAGGGAAACCAGGCCCAGCTCCCAGGAGGATTTGAGGTGTTCCTCACGTTGAGCCTGTGGGTGCTCCAAAAGAAGATCTTTGCTCCTCTGGCACAGAAGATGGAGCAACCTTGAGTTGTTACCAAGCAGAACAAGCTCCAACCACGGCACAAGCAGAGGCAAGGCTGAGCAGGGACCACAGAGAACCACGAATAACTGAGCCCAAAGTGTCACCTGGAACCAGCAGAAAGTTTTTGTCCCCATCTGGCTCGCTGGGAAGAGCTGGCACTGGGATCCCCATGGATATTGTCACCTCAGCAAACAGGGCAGTCCCTTGGCATTACACAACTCCCAGCAAGCTCGGAGGCTGAAAGCTCAGCAGAGCCAAGGCTTCAGCAAGTCCTGGGGCTGCTTTAAGGGGAACAATTACCCAGCTCTAAAGCTACCTGTAGAACCTCTCCTCTGCATTATCCTCAGCAGTTAACTCAGTGGGAAGATGCTCACAGATTTCAGCTGGCTGTTGAGAGCTAACAGGATGCAGCCTGGGGTTTAACCCTCTGTGAGCACAACCCACCTGAGCAGCACAGCACACCTGTCCTGGGTTGTAAGATATGTGTGTGTTCTGTTGCCATCTGTCAGAGCTGGGGCAGTTCTCCTCTGTGCATTGGGCACTTTTCTTTATCTCTCCCACAGCCAATCCTCCCTCCAGGAGATCTCTGCTGTTCATGGCCACTGAGTGTCCCTGCATGGCTGAGAAAATTCCAGCATCCCATGGGGAGAGGCTCTGCCCAGGGCAGGAGCCAAGCATTCCTACCTGGATCCAATCTGACCTTGGAACAGCACAGCAGCCTTTGCCCACTGCATTCCCAGAGGAGCAGCTTTCTGCCCCCCTGCATTCCCAGAGGAGCAGCTTTCTGCCCCACTGCATTCCCAGAGGGAGCCCAGGCCCATCTCCAGCAGCCCTGGAGCTCCAGAGGAAAACTCCAGTCTTGTCCAGGATCCTGCTCCAGCAGAAGCACAGCTGGCACTGCAGGAGGGCTGAGCCCCCATGGAATGGCACTGCTGCCACACCCTGACCCACAGCCTGCCAGGGCCTGCTCTGACTCTGGCAGTGGTGTTTTGTATTACTGCATTGTTTATTTTATATTTTATATTTTTTATTTCTTCCCTAATAAAAAACTGTTATTCTTCTTCCCATATCTTTACCTGAGAGCCCCTTAATTTCAAAATTATGATAATTCTGAGGGAGGGGTTTACATTTTCCATTTCACTGAAGGCTCATGACTTCTTTAGCAGACACCTGTCCTTTCAAACCAAGACAGCCACCCTCAGCAGCACAGCTGCTCCATCTCCAGCCAGCCCCAAAGGCAGCCTCGTGTTCCCCTTTCCTCAGGGGATGTGGTAGGGAAGGGAAATCCAGCATTTTGCCACAGCAACAGCAGTGCCAAGGGCCAAAGCACAGGTTCTCTTCCCAGTGGAAGTGTGGAATCAAATACGCAGCTCCTCCAAAAACTATAATGCAGTTAAACTATAACTCTCTCCCTTCCAAGAGAGAGTTGAGCAGGAAAAACTCATTTAAAAAGAGATGTACTCAAAATTTCCCAAGATTAAGTTTTTGTGCCTGAACTCTCACTGGAGCTGTATGAGTGGAGATCTTTATTTTGTTCCTTCACCTCTTTTAGCAAGAATGCGACTTCGGGCAGAACCTCTGCGTGCAGATCTAATAATGATAATGATATTTTGGTGCCCGTGGAGGGTGGGTTTTGTACAGTTATTCCTTGGATTAATTCCCACACCAGCTCTCCACATGTCTCATATCCTGGGACAGGGCACAGCTGATGGTTTAACCCAGCACTGGCTGATTCAGGAAGAGACAAATGAACCAAGGAGCAAAACAAGAACTCAGTAATTGCTCTGTAATTCACCTCCCCCAAGGACCAGGCCCCAAAAGGAACAAACACAACTGGCCAGTTATCAACAACAACCTTTTGATGATGTCAGACCCACAGAAAAGCATCTCAGCCTCATTTTTCCAACAAAACTCATTGCCTGAAGAGCAACAAGGTGGGGAATGAGGCTTCTCATGGAGACCAAAACAAACCAACTTCCCCTGTAGCCACAGTCTGGCCCAGCTTGAACTGCCTTTCTAGATCCTCTAGAAAAGGAAAGGAAGGGAAAAAATTGCTTAGCAAGATGATTAAATAAAATCTTAGCTATTCCAGCTACCCACTGGCACTGCCTTTGACGTCAGAGCTGAATGCATTAACTAAATTTGTCGCTCAACAGCTAAAAATATCTAAGGCATTAAAAAAAAAAATAGGGCATTGCTGGGAGAACTGGAGGTCCTCAAGAGGCACAAAACCCCTCCAGGTGGGGTTCACTGTGCTCTTGGGATTGGGATGTCTGGAAGAGCTGTGGCTGGTGAACATCCAAAGGAAGGGAATGGGATGCTGTTGCCTGTCTGCGGTTGGAGCTGTTGGATTGCCAAGAGTGCCCAAGGTGTTTGAAGATTTCTCCTCTTCCTCAGCTTCCCAATAGGTGACCAATGGAGCTGGGATGCTGGAATGAATAATCAGTGCTTTAACAGTCACTAGAGGAAAGAAAAGTTCCCTTTAAATGATGGAACAGAACCGTATGTTTGGTTTAGGAGCCAGCCTGGTTCTTTTCCTGCCCCTTCCTATATTAAAATGCAGCAAACCCCAGATGCAGGGAAGAAATGCTGATGTCTGGCTCCAGATCAGAAGGCTGAAGGAGAGCTTTATTAAAACTACACTATATTACATTAATATACTGCTTAAAGAGATACTATCCTATTCTACATACTCACTTCTTACTTACCTAACTCACAAACTCGTGACTCTGCTGAGAGCCCGAGCCACAGCTGGATCCCACTGGTCACTGACCCCAAACAACCTTCACCAGAATCCAGCCCAGCAATCCCTGCAGGTGAACAATCTCCACACCACATTCCACATGGGGAAAACAAAGGAGCAGAGAGAAAGATTGGTTTCTCTTCCTCTCTCTGTGCTTCTCCAAGAAATCCTGAGACAGAATTATGTCTCTCTGTCCAGAGAATGTGAATGGCACACCTTCCAAGGTTTTTTGTCTCTAGGGAGCTCTGCCTGCTCCCCAAGGGTGCTATGGCCACACCAGGTGTCATTTCCAAAAGAGAGCAGCCAAAGCACAGCCAACACTGGGGTAAAGCCTAAAGCAGCCATTTGCTTTTGTTCTTTGTCGGGGGCAGCTCCCCGAGAGTCAAACATCCTTCACCACAGCTTGCTGTCAGCCAGGCTGCTCCTTAAAACCTGAATTCCTGAAGGGGTTGTGGCAGGGTGGCAAATATCTGAGCAGGGAAACCAGCTGCACAGCCTGGGGTGTCCTGAACTGCTCCAGTTGATGCAGCAGGACAAAGGAAAAAGGCCAGAGAACTTTGGCTACAGAACAGAACCAAGAGGAAATAAGTCTGGGGCTTGTTTAAACTCATGGAAAGAAAACGTCGACTGTTCATGTTTGTGCAGGGCTTGATCCAAGCACCCAAGGCAAGCATGCATTGAACCCCAGGAATAAAGCCTGGCTTAAGTGCGTTATTAATGTTTCACTGGTAGGGACAGAGTCAAGCTGGTGCTTTGGACTTGGAGCAGAGACCTGGAGCACAGGAATTACAATAAAGAGATGCTTGAGTTACCTGAAATCCCTTCCTGCTGCTGTTCCTGTGGCACTGAAGAGGAGGCTTTGCTTCACTAATGTTTTACAACAGTTTTTATTTCTTACTCTGCCAGAATTTGCATGGGAAAAGCAGTGGCAGAAAACAAAAATCAGAGGATTTTGTGCCCACACTTGGAGGGATCATTGTGATTGTGTTGCTGGATACTAAAAGAACTCACAGGGAGTGATCCTGCAAACTCCCATAGCCAAAATCCTGGCACTACACATCAGTGAAGGAGCAGAAACAGCATTACAAGAGATTAAGTGGCATTAATTGCTGTGAGGGTGGGCAGGCCCTGGCACAGGTGCCCAGAGCAGCTGTGGCTGCCCCTGGATCCCTGGCAGTGCCCAAGGCCAGGCTGGACAGGGCTGGAGCAGCCTGGGACAGTGGGAGGTGTCCCTGCCATGGCAGGGGTGGCACTGGATACATTTTAAGCTCTATTTCCATCCCAACCTCTCTGGGATTCCATCAGGCTGCAGCACCAGAGCCCAAACACAGCTGGGGTGAAATGCCACCAGGGACAGCACAGAGAGCAAAATCTATTTCCACAAAAACACGGGTGATTCAAGGTTGCAGAAACCACCCAACACAGGAAGCTTTAATGGAAGAACAGATGGGTAAAAGATATTTCTATTACCAGCTGGAATCTTTAATTTTGCTCCAGCCCACAAAGTGCTGACTCCCCTCACCTGAGCCCTGTTAGAGCCGTGTCACCTCCCCTCCTCCTGACTCTGCTCCTTCCCCGGTGTGGGACATTAACATATGTCCAATCTGCTGAAGGTTAGGGAAGGAATTTCTCCCCAAGAAAGGTTAATAAACAAAGAAGTCCTGCAGTAACAATACAGCCATTGTGTGAAAACTTAATTGGATCAGCAATGCATCAAATGTGCCAACACAGGGACAAACTTGCAAAGGAGTTGTTTAATCTCAGCCCTAGGTCAGAGTCTAAATGAGTGCCTTGCAACAGAGACTGCTTCTAATTGTACTGAGAAGCTACAATATGCTGGAAATAAAAGCTGTGGGTAGCTGGCTCTTGTTTTTAAAGGAAAAAAATATTTCTTTAGAGATTCAAACAACTCAGACAAATATCAGCTGTAATATTCTTTAAAACAATGTATTTAGACGAAGAAAGGCTTTTTTTAAAAATCAAAAATAATATTTATTCAGGAACAGCCTGTTTTTAATCAGATTGGACTGGTGAGTACAGGACTCCACCAAAGCAGGGACAGCAGAGAGAAGCTCTGGAGGTCATTCACTGAAGTGTCCACCATCTTCCCATGAAACAGGGACTCAACACACAAAGTCCAACATAAAAAAATTATACTTTTGAAACAGATGTGAAATTGATGGAGTTGATTTTTCTTGGAAATGTCACAGTGAACCAACACACTCCAGGAGAGATGTCAGCTCTGGCCAGTGAAGAGCCAGTGCTTAACTGGAGAGTAAAAGTTCCATCCTCAACTCTCACTCGGTGTGAGCAGCCCCTGGAAACTCAATTTACAGCACTGCTCACAACAACCCAACCTCACTTTGAAGCAGAATGGAGTCTCCTCATCAAAGCAGCTCATTTCAACCAAGGGGAACAAACTGCTAAAAAAAAGGGTTTCTGGGTGCCTTGGTTGTAATTGAGAGAAAATTAAAAATAAAGAAGAGCTGACACCGACAGCCTGATGAGTACCATGTTCTGTAGATGCTATATATAATATTCTATACATACCCACTACATAATAGATAATATATTGTGAGTATTTAGGTAGTAGATACTATGATAGAATCTACTATTGACACCTCCAAGGCTGCCAGAGCTCCAGGAATGTTGTGCCAGCACTCTCAGGGATGCACAGGGTGGGATTGTTGGACTGGGAGTGGGACTGGATGATCCCTTCCTTCCCACTCTGAGTATCCTGTGATTATGTACTACACAGGATTTACTACAGGGACCAAAATTATACAAAATTACACCTATTATATCTCATCCAAAGGATGGTTTTTAAAGTGACCACAGGAACAAAATAGCAGGAAAATGTCCAGTTTTTCTCATACATATGGAGGATTATACATTTCACAGTGACTAGGAGGGAGTGTTTCCCTTGTTTGCTGGTTCTCTGGTTTCCTCCATCTCTGGGCAGGAATTCCATTTTGATGCAGGATGAGCAGAAGGGCAGCTTCCCTTGGGAGCAGCCATTCACAGTTACAAATACCAGAGCAGTGACATTTCCCATCCAGCCATCCTGAGAGCAGGAACAATGAGGGGCAGGAGGAGGGAGCTGCAAGGCTCTGCTCCCAGCCAGACCCCACTCCAGCTATCCCAGCAGAACGGGCACAGCTCCCTGGAGGCTTGGCCACATCTGGAATCATCAGCACAGATACTCCAGGGCCAGAAATGTGGGCTAGGCACGACCTCTGGGAGGGCTTAGATGTCTTTACTGCACAGCTGGAATGTGTTCTTTATCCCAAGGCACCATAAAACACCAACAGGAACACAGTCCCTAGACTGACACCCCAAAAACCATCCCATAGCCTCAGAGCCTCTGTCTGTCCATGCCTCAGAGCCTGTAACATCACCAGTTTGTCTCTCTCCTGCCCCATCCAGAAACCCCAGCCTGTTTTCCATGTGCTGGATGGATGGATGGATGCTCCAGCACACGGATTCAAAGTCCAGGTTTGTTAAAGCTGCAAAAGTCTGGGGCTTTGGAAGCCTGAGGGTGCCCCTGCTTTGGGGCAGGGTTGGGAGCAGACAGACAGATCCCACTGTCCCTGGCGCTCTGCCCCAAAGGGGATGATGCCTCTGTCCCACAGTGTCCCTCTGCTGTGTGGCTCTTTGTCATTTAACCCCCTCAAAGCTTTGTCTGGGCTCATTCCTAAGCTCTGGTTCAGAGCAAACCCCACTGGGCATGGAAGGGTCCCACCCTGCACAGCCCACACTGGCCTGTCCCCACAGAGTATCCTGAGCTGGAAGGGACCCACCAGGGTCATCGTGTCCAACCCCTGGCCCTGCGCAGACACCCCAAGGGTCACATCAGAAACTGGGGATGACCCAGAGTGCTGCAGTATCTCATCCAATAACCCCATTCCTGGCCAAACGCTTCCCCCAGGCTTTTCCCAGCCCACTCCTGTTAAGGATCAGCCCTTTAAAGACATTCAGGGCACAAATTCCTCAAGTGCAACTGCCTACTAAGCAACGTGGTCCAAACACAATCCCCATGGGAAAGAAAAGCCAGAGCAGGAGCACGGGTTGGGTGCAGAAGGGAAAGTGAGGTGGGAAATGCCTGGTCCTGGCTGGGATTTTAGGTCAAGTCAGGGAGGACCAGAGCAGAGGAGGATTCTCTCCCACTGCTGAGCATCACCAGTGCCTCCCTGCACCACCCATCCTCCTGCTGCATGCTCTCCATCCTCGGGGTGAGGAGAGAGTTCAGGTTCCTCCAGGGGCAGCACTGCCCTCTCTGCACCAGGGCACAAACGCCAGAACTCACACCAGAGCCTGACCCCCGCCCTGCCCCACCCATGTACAGGGTTGTCACCACTCCCCTGCTCCCAGCACCTCCCTTCTCCCAGCCCTGAGAGCACTCATCCTCCCCCTTCCATCTTCCAGCCTGAATTATTCATGGGTGTCAGCAGTGGTGCAGAAGTACAGTCAGAGAAGGAACTCAGATTCACTTTGGGAAGCTGTCGCCCCGTTCCCAGCTGCAGATCCCCCAGGGCCGGGCTCCAGCCACTGTAATGAGCTCTGGATGTACCTCAGCACTCGGTCCCCAGCCCCAGGGGGAGAGGAACCAGCACAAGAGCAGCTCTAATGGTGCAGCACACGGGCAGGGATCAAAAACTCCTGCTGAATATGGAGAAGAGGTGATATATGCTCGCACATAAAACATAAATGCTCTCACCCATCAATATTGATGTTTCCCTGTTCCCATAGAACCAGACCAAGGATAATTACATGCAATTTTTATGCTGCCTCTAACATACTTCAGTCTCTGCACATCAAAGCCCGGGTAGGTAACGCTACACGTTGCCAGGAGTGCCGAGGATCAAAATGGAGCTGGTGGAGAGAAGCGATGGGTGGTGAGGTGGGGGAAGGCAGCAGCCTCTGCACGCTGGATGCTGCCTGTGGTGACAAAGGGAATAATAACGGAGGTGATCACAGGCTGGGCCCAATTATCCCCATGTCCAAGCCCAGTGCTGGAGCCTGGAAGGGCAGGGGGAGCTGGCTGGGAGCCTGGTGGGGTATCAGCAGAGCCGTGAGATATCAAAGCCATGAGATATCAAAGCCTTGCACAGAAACACCTTCAGCAAACTCCAGGTGCCAGGGAGCAGGAGAAGAATTCCTGGCCTGGCACGGAGCAGGGAACAGCTGGAGGAGCTGGAGGCAGATCCCTTCCCAGCCTCCCATCCCCAGCTTGCAGAGGGCTGCTGCAGTGCCTCGGGGGAGCCCTGAAAGCTTTTACAGAGCTGGCACATTTCCACCCCACCTCCATCCTGGAGACAGGCACACCCCCAGCCTCAGACCATAAGTGCCTCTAAATCAGAGGCTGGGAAGTGTTTTCCACAGCCTTGGGAGGTGAACACAGGCTTTCCTTGCAGATGCAGCTGATAAACAAGGCCTTGCTTTCCTGAGGCCACGGGAGCACCTGGGGCTGGATAAAAGCAAGGATCACACAAAACCCAGCTCCTGCAGCCACACCACAGCTTTCCAGGGAGCACCGAGGGATGGAATCAAACACAACATCCCCCAGGCCCATCTCTTTCTTCCAAAACAAACCAAATTCCCAGGCAGCAGCACCCAGATGTCCCCATCCGTGGATACGAGCGGCGTGCGGAGTTGTAGCGCGTGGCGAAAGCGAACACGCAATTGAACGTTTTCCCTTGAATGACAGTTTTAATGAAAGACATCTCAGCGCTTGGAAAATCAGCATAAATGATCAGTTGCTAATCTTGTTCTCCCAGTAACTCTGGGAAGGCAAAAATAGACCAGGCAGAATAAACTGGGGGCTGCAAGCGGGGGTGGGGAAGGAAGTGGGGGTATGTTTTGCTCCTCTTTCTGAGAGCTCACATAGCAATTGCCACTGATTAAAAAACCCACTTTTCTTACAAAAGGCACGATTTGCTGAGCACCAGTGTTGAACAATAGTGGGGGCTGCCTCCAGGCTCAGCAGAGGGAGCTGGATCAGTCACTTTTCGTGCAGTTTTTAACCTCCTACACCCAGCACGTCCCTGCCATCACCCGGGGGTGCTTTATCCCAACCTGAGGAGCCACAGGTTGGGAACTCCCTGGCCCAGAAACTTTGCAGGATAGGAACAGATAGGAACAGCAAAAGATGAGTGGGTGACACAGATTTTGTACCTCTAAATAAGCACAAAGCCACGGGGTCCCAGTTGAAGACAAACACCAAGAGGATACCTCTGCATTCACTGGACAAGTTTTTGTGTGCACAGAATCCCAGACTAGCTTGGGTTGGAAGGGACATTAAAACTCCTCTCATGGGCAGGGACACCTTCCACTCTCCCAGGTTGCTCTGGTCATTAAAACTTCAGGCTGAAGGCCAATTCCCCTGCTGTCCCCCAGACCCTGCTTTGATCCAGGCTGCATTCCCCACTTCCCAAGGCCAACAAAGCATCCTCTGCTTTGCCTTCAACTTTTCCATCTCTTCTGCTCTCCTCCCAGTGTAACCCTGGCCCTGTCACCATGGTACCTGAGTTCCCAGTGGCAAATTATTAATCTTTACAACATAAGGAGGGACAATTTTGACATCAATATATGACTTGTAATAGCTGCTGTCTGTATGATAGCACCGTTTTAGTACTTCTTTTCATTTCTATACTTTTTATGAGGCTATTTTCTTTATTAGTGCATTTTTATAGCTTGTGCAACACCTTAAGTGACTCCAAGAAGGTACTTTATAAATAAAATTTTAATAAGATTAAGGATTTAACTCCAAGAAAAAAACCCACTTGGCCAAGTTATGAATCACATAGTCCCTGTTCCATATCCTTCTTGTTTGTGCATGTCCTCATATAGCCCACAGGTTTTTCATTTTGGTGCCATACTTCTGGCAAAACAGTTGGAATCTCAGCAGATCTCTATATTTCACACGGAGAGCTAACAGGACTGTTGGAGAGGTTATATTTCTTATTTTCTGTGCATTTCAGAGCTGAGTTCCAAAACTGTAACAGTTCCTATCACTTTGTTTGAGGCTTTTTAAAATTTTAATGGCAACAAAGCCACCAATTACCTGCAGCCAACAGTATACAGCCCAGCAGGCCAGAGGAGTTATATAAACCTGCTCTTGTGGCAATTTGATTTTCACTTGCAGTACACAAACAGGAAAATTAGGGCTGGACAAGCCTGGCTCAGTAAATTATCATTAAAGATGCAGCTACAGAGCAAAGCAAGAAGGACTTGACGTGGGGCTGAGTCTCTCCAAGACACACTCCTAAATAACAAGTGGAACTCTGGTTCTCCAAGGAAATGCAGCTCTTGTTGGGTTTAACTCAGGAGGAAAGGTCTTTAAAAGTCTCAAACTCAGCAGAAAGACCTGGCTGCTTTCCTGGATCCTGGAAGACATGAATTTCACAGCCCACCTTTAAGGATAACAGCAGAGCCTTTTTCTCCTCTTTCCAAAGAAGCCTCAGCAGCTTTCCCAGTCAACCCAGCAATCCCATCTCTGGGAAAACAAGAGCCAGTCTCAAAGGGGTGCTACAGCATCATTTGAGTTAAAAACTGGGCAACTTCCCACAGCACATCCTGGGACACCACAGCAGCCCCATAATCTCCCCACGGCCCACACCCCGCCTCACCTCACCCAAACAGACTTTTAAATGCAAAGGACATGTAAAAAAAACCCAACAAACTCCATTCTCAATAGACACAACAGTCAAGGACTTCAAGCAGATACCTGCTGGTGCCTGCTTTTCTCAGAGAGGAGAATTCAGGAGCAAACACATCTTCAGCCTCAAAGGTGATGCCAGAGTCCAGGTCTCAGCCTTTGTGCCCAAGCTCAGCCAGCATCAGCTCTGTCTTTGGAATCAGGGCAGAAGCTGCTCCTCCTCTGCCTTTTTCAACCTTCCCCTCCCTCCTCTGGTTCCAGGACTCCAGGAGGGTTTGAGCCACCTGGAAAAGATCAGCTCCAGGCCATTCCTCACCTGATAGCTGAGCCAAAGGTGTTTCAAGGCTTTCAAACAACACCCCTCCTGCTGAACTCAGTGATCTCTCACTTTTCCATCAGTGCTCCCCACACTCTCAGACATTTTCCTAACAAATGGGATCTTTCACCAGGATCCCTGGGGAAATGGGCAGGTGCTGCACTGACAAAATAAATTCTGCCCTGAAACGATTCCTGCATTTGGAGACTGCTTGTTGAGCTGAAGGAAAGGCTGTTAAAGCACCACAGGGGCCAAGATTTGAGGACAAAGATATCCTTTGGGTCTCACAGGTGGCCAGGCAGGATGTGTGACCAGAAACAGCATCCCATGGGTGGTGGCACCTTGGGAATGGCTCAGTACCTGGGTGGAGGCAGCACCTTCCTTCTCCACAAACCCTTTGAGCTCCTCCTGTCCTTCTCCACAGACACTTTGTACCACTCTGCTGCAAAGTCCTCCTTCAGCTCTGAATCCAAAAGCTTCCCAGAGCCTAAAGTTCCCTTATTTCTCCCAATCCACCTCCCAAGCCCCCTGGAATGAGCCTTCAGTGTATCAGCAGCAAAGACCTTTGGCACACAGAGTCCATTTCCAGCGATGGCCCATAACTGCTTGTCAGAAATACCATCATCAGCCCACTTTGTATTAATCAGAGCAATTCACAAAAGAAAAACAATTTCTCCTTGCTCCCTTCAGGTAATTATATTTTGCCCTGCAGCATGGGATTTTATTATGTTTAGTCCCATTTTATTTCGAACCACGAAGTCTCAGATAGGAGCAATAAAAGGAGATGATGCTCAAGCCCAATCTTTTGCAAGTCAGCATCTGACCTGAGTTAAAATCATTCAAGCACAACAGGAGGGGGAAAAGTCCTTCAGATTTGTCTCTATTTGAAGAGGGCAGGAATGCTGGCTGAATCATGAACTCTGGGGAATACAAATGCGTCCCGAAGGAGAGAGGCCTTCATTGTCAATGTGCTTTAAAAAGAAAAGAATGTTTCATGTGGGTGTGTGCTGTTGTTTTGTTGTTTTGTTTTTTTTTTTTTCTTTCCACTGTAGAGCAAGTGTCCCATCTTATTTCTCAAATGGTCTTTTCTTTGTTGAAGCCTCATCTATTAATAATCCTTCACTGGAAGGGGAAGGGAAAAAGCAAGCTTCTGTCAGACATACAAGCTGTTAGTCTGGGGTGGACAAAAATAAACCAGAGCTGCACAATTAGCTGCACCACAGGTCACCTGTCTGGAGTTCTTACTGGCTAGAACCATAACCTTGCTGAACTTTCCTCTGGAAATGTGGAGTTGGGCAGTGGTCAGGATCCAGGAGTGTCCTGGAGACCTGCAGTAAATTGAGGTTTCCTGAGCTGTCCAACACCACCTGCTACATCAATATCCTCAGCTTGGCTCCAAGACAGTATTTTGGTTTTGAAAACATAGAGGAAAAAGATCAATGGACTCACAGAATGGTTTGGTGTGGAAGGGACCTGAAAGGTCATCCAGTGCCACCCCTGCCATGGATAGGGACACTTTCCACTGTGCCAGGCTGCTCCAAGCTCTGTCCAACCTGGCCTTGGGCACTGCCAGGGATCCAGGGGCAGCCACAGCTGCTCTGGGCACCCTGTGCCAGGACCTGCCCACCCTCATCCTGCCCATACTCCTTATGGAACCCGGACATTCAGGGAGCTGCCCTGGGTTCAGGAGCTTCCCCAAGATGTGCTCTGTTTTCTCCTTAATATTCATTCCAAATTTGCTCTGAGCCCTGCAGAAACAGGGGTGGTTTTCCCTCAATCCCTTCTGCAGTCTGAGGCCTGGAGGACCAGGGACCCTGCAATCCCAAATGCTGGGGCTGTGCCCTGAGGACCCTGCAGCCCCAAATGCTGGGGCCCTGCCATGCCTGGTGGAGCTGCCTGTGCCAACAGCTCATCAGCCACCTCACCCTGGTGATTCTCAGGCTCCCAGCTCAGTCCCTGTCACTGTCACCTCTTTGCCACCAGGTCCTTGGTGCCAAACTGGCCAAGGAGCTGAGGGTTGATCACTGGACCTGAGCCCTTGCTTTGCTTTGCTTTGCTCCACCCTCAGAGTGTGGGATGTGGGCAGCAGCTCCAGGAGGGCTCTGAGATGAGCTTAAATTTGCAACTTCCCAAGTGAAATCTTGCCTTGTTTTCACAGGTCTGCTCCAAACCGCGGCCCTTTGCGAAGGAATGGAATGTGCTGGAAGCGTCAGCCCGGAGCTGTGGCGGTGGTGGGGACGTTCAAATGCCACTGGTGAGATCAGTCGTGCCTGGGAGAGGTGTGAAGTGTAGCAGGGAGGCAGCCAAGTACCTGCGTCACCGTGCGGAGCCTGCCTGGTGCCACCACGCTGCCTGCGAAGGCACAGATGCCGTGTGAGCCCACAGCAGAGCCTCTTCCTCACACAGGCAGCACTCCCAGGATCCCAGAGCCTTCCCGGGATGGGAACCCAGCCCTGGAGCCGGGCCTTAGCCCAGAAGCACGGGGGGAAGAGGTGACAGTGACAGAGACTGAGCTGGGAGCCTGAGAATCACCAGGGTGAGGTGGCTGATGAGCTGTTGGCACAGGCAGCTCCACCAGGCATGGCAGGGCCCCAGCATTTGGGACTGCAGGGTCCCCAGGGCACAGCCCCAGCATTTGGGACTGCAGGGTCCCCAGGGCACAGCCCCAGCATTTGGGACTGCCTGCCCCCTTTCTCCTGCTCAGAGGAGCAGCATCACTCTTTGCAATGAGTTCTGCTGCAATATTCCCAGTCTTTCTCTTCCCCCCAGGTATGCAGAAAAATATGCTAAATCATTAAAATAATTCACTTTTCAGGTCCTTTCAAAGGCCACAGCCTGGTTTGCTGAGTTGGAGGGGGTCCCGTTTTCTCCCCAGGTTTATTTCTTTTCCCTCTGCAGCAAATCCACAAGCACGACTCAGGTGGGAGAACCTCAGCAAACACATCTTGGTGTGTGGCAGGATCAAAGCTCTGCACACAGCAAAAGGAAGAGACTCCCCTGTCACAGCAAAGGGCAGGTTTGGAGCCTTGTTTTCTTTGGAGAAAGCTAAAGAAAACATCTCTGTTCCCAAATAACACCCCAGTCAAAGCTGAGCTGCTGCACAATCCAACAGTGGTACTGAGCCTTGCTCTCTGGGCTCTGAGTGACGGACAGGATCCTCGGGGATGTCCCTGGCTGGCAGTTCCCATGGGGAGGGATGAGCTGCTGCCATGTGAGCCAACATAAGGGAAGGTGTCCAGTCCCAGGAGCAGCAAGAAGTGACCCCACATCCCCCATGCACACGAGGAGTCATCCATCACCTGCCATCCCCTTCCCTCAGCAGCACCCAAAGCCTTCAGGCCTTGGAGAAAGGAGGAGAAGACAGGTGGGTCTGCTTCCAGAGACCCCCTAGGTGGAGTGGGGATGGGAACTGCAGCAGCTCCTTCGGGGAGGGAAAGGGTGTGAATTACTCACCTGGAGTCCACACAGCTCCAGCCTGAACACCCCCAGCACAGCCCCTTTCCCTCTGCTTCCAACACCCTTCTCTCACACGTTTTCCCTCCCACACCATGCACTGCATTCCAGCCAAGCCCGAGCTGGCTGTCCCTGAGCTTTCTGCACCAGGGAACCTGGAGGAGGAGCAGGAGAATGCACATTTCCATGTGCACCCCGGCCTTCCAGCCTCAGGGCAGCAAACAGCCGCAACAAAAAATCCAAATATTATTTTATGAGCTAATTCCACCCATTGCCAAATCCAGCATGAAAAACCTTCCACCCAGAGCCATTCCAGCTCAGTGGCACCAAGGCTGACTTGTTGCCAAGCCCCAGAGCCCAGGCTGCAGTGTATCAGCACAGGCTGTTTTATCTGCAGGGAAATAAACCCAGACCTGCTGAGCACAGTTGAGTGCAACATCACCATAGAAACCAGGCGAGGAACTGGGGGAAGTGGCTCTCCCCAGTTCCTTCCAACGTGACAGCAAGCAGAGCCCAGCCCCTCTGGGCAGGGGTGGGCTGGGGTGGGCGAGGGGCACACCTGGAGCAGCACAGCCCCGGAGCAGCTGTGTCCCGGTGGGGAGATCCCCCCTGGGCTGCGTTTTTAGCCTCTGGCAGGTTTCCTCCCCAGCCACCCACCAGCCCTCTGGAGGCATCCCCAGGATGCTGCCATGGTGCTGCCTGGCCCTGCACACCCCCAGCAGGCACCCACAGGCACCAAACACCTTCTCCTTCCCACTCCTTCAGAGGAGGAAGGGAATAACCAGCCTGGGATGATACCACAGAGCCCCTGGACCTTCCACCTCCAGCACAAGTTGAAACCCATCCCCACTCTGGAGTCAATTTTGTGTGTGAGGGGGCATTTTCTGGAGGGAGAGATGTCTGAGGAAATCCATCCTCAGCTGTGGTCTTGCCCAGATTCCTTGAAGCAAAGGCAGGAAATCCCAGAGAGTGTCACTATTACCTCCTTCCCCCCCTCGCAGGCCTGCAGGTGCCATGAAACACAGCCATGACAACACCCGTGATGCTGGACTGAGGAGACGTCACAGACACAGCTCCTCAGCCTTGACAGGACCTGGAGACAGAGATCCTGGCTTGTGCCACTGCCATGGAATCCTGGAATCATGGAATGCTCTGGGCAGGAAGGGACCTTAAAGCTCCTCTCATCCCACCCCTGCCATGGCAGGGACACCTCCCACTGTCCCAGGCTGCTCCCAGCCCTGTCCAGCCTGGCCTTGGGCACTGCCAGGGATCCAGGGGCAGCCACAGCTGCTCTGGGCACCCTGTGCCAGGGCCTCTTCACCTCACAGAGAAGGATTTTTTCCTAATATCCTATCTAATCCTGCGCTCTGGCAGTGGGAAGCCATTCTCCCTTGTCCTGGCACTCCATCCCTTGTAAGTTGTCTCTCTCCACCTTTCCTGTTGGCTCCTTCAGGCACTGGAAGGGCACAATTAGGTCTCCATAAAGTTTCTTTTCTCCAGGCTGAACAGCCCCAGTTCTCCCAGCCTTTCCTCACAGGAAAGGTGTTCCACCCTCCCATCACCCTCAGGACTCAGGAGAGGTCCTTGGCTCCTCTGTGAGTACAAATATGATGTTTCTTCCCATGTGGGGTTACTTTCTCATTCCTTTTTTCAAGAATTATCTGCAATTTCTCCTTGTGCTACACAAGAAAGAAAAGGAGCTGCTGATCCACTGGCCCATTGTCTCTTTTACATCTCTCATGTCTCCTTTTAGGCATCTTTTACATTAACTGACCCTCGATTTTTCATTAATTTTGCTCCAGTGCTACTGGTTCTCATCCTGACAACTTCCATTGCTCTTCCATGAACTCCATTAGATGCAGGGATCAGTCAGTAGCTCAGGAAAGGGTCCTTTGCTGATATATTCTTTTATTTCTTTTTCCCGATGTAATGATAATAGGTTTATTACTATTTTCACTTATTTCATTACAATTTTCACTATTGCCAGGAATTGAGGAGATTTCCCATTTGCTCTCCACAGCTTCACCTGGCTCTCTCACCCTTTTCCCACAGTTCCCTTAGGGTGGGTGCATTTATCATTCAGAAACTCAAACTATCCCCTCCATGGCATGAGCTGTCTTTCTATGGCTGTCACCACTGGTTCCTCCTGTTACCATCCTGTCTTTTTGGTCCCCTCCTCCTGAAATTCTTGGCTAAACTCACTAATCCATGAGATTTTGACCCTTGCATCTTTCACAGCCACTTTTCTGGGCCATTAACACATTGTCCATCAGTGCTAATCGATGTTTCCTGACAGAGGAGATGCAACAATTGCAGCCTTACATGAAAGCTTCATTTCTTCTGAATCCCACTCCCAAAATCTAGATGTGAGGTCATTGTGCTGGAGAAAGGAGTTAGATTGTCTGGCAAACCAGAGATTAATAATTGTCCCACGGGTTGAAATTGAGCCTCTAATTGGTTTCAGATCCAATTCCTGTTTGTATAGGACTGAGTAAAATACAGGCCTGGATCATCTGTGAGCTCTTTACAAATGGGGATAAATAGGTTCATAAAATGAAATGTTAGGTAATAATTTCTTAAATTAAAATATTGTGGATGTGATGATGGAAGGTGAGATTACCCAGGACAAAGCCCTGCTTCTGCTGAAGAACTGTAACAAGAAATTCACTCCAATTCAAAGCCCTTTTCAGATGCTTTGAATTTAGGAACACTGGAAGAAAGCACTCAAAGGTAGTGGTGTGTGCAGGGGAAGGGGGACTGTGTGTGCCCAGAGCAGCTGTGGCTGTCCCTGGATCCCTGGAAGTGTCCAAGGCCAGGCTGGACAGGGCTTGGAGCAGCCTGGGACAGTGGGAGGTGTCCCTGCCATGGCAGGAGGGGGGGGAACAGGTCAAACACAAACCATCTATGATTCTCTGTATAAAAAAATACTTTGCCACCTTAACAGCTCTAGAAATGGCTCCTCTTTGGAATATCCAATGTGAAATGGAAGAAACTCTTGGTCCTGGATGGGGAAGACAACTGATTAAACCCTGAGGGGAAAAAATCAACCCACCATGAAAACCCCTCAAATTTCCAACAATATGCAGTTCACAGAATTCACAGAATTCACAGAATTCACAGAATTCACAGAATCACTGGGTTGGAAGAGACCTTCAAGATCATCGAGTCCAACCCAGCCCCAACCCCTCAGCTAAACCCTGGCACCCAGTGCCACATCCAGGCTTGTTTTAAACACACCCAGGGATGGTGACTCCACCAGCTCCCCGGGCAGCCATTCCAGAACTTTATCACCCTTTCTGTGAAAAACTTTTTCCTAATATCCAACCTAAATTTCCCTTGGCACAGCTTGAGGCTGTGTCCTCTGGTTCTGTCAGTGCTGCCTGGAGAAAGAGCCCAGCCCCAGCTGAGCACAGCCACCTTTCAGGAGCTGTACAGAGTGATGAGGTCACCTCTGAGTCTCCTTTTCTCCAGGCTGAGCACCCCCAGCTCCCTCAGTGGTTCCTCACAGGGTTTGTGTTCCCAGCCCCTCTCCAGCCTCGTTGCCTCCTCTGGATGTGCTCAAGCATCTCAACGTCCTTCCTAACCTGTATTTTAGGTTCCTCCTCCTAAGTCAAATGAAACCTGTCCTGGTCCATGCTGGGTGAAACTTGTGGGACAAACACCCAGAGAGAAGAGACCCTGAGAAATGAGACGATGAACACATCAAACCTTCCAGCTCAAAACAACAACAAAATTGTAAATACTGACTGAGCACACATTGAGGGCAGAGGAAATCCCAGGTAGAGATGTGTTGGAAAAGGAGGGACAGCCCAGCTGCTCCTCTCCTGCCTGAGGGCCTACAACTGGTGCAGGGCCATCTTGGGCAGATTGTTCTGTAGAGGAGTTACAAAGAGGCTCTAAGAGAATCCTGCACAGCTCAGAGCCCAAAAAACACCAGAGTGAAAGAGAGGGGAATATGGCACTCAGGGCGGTGATCGGCAGCTGCCACACTCACTCCAGCCAGGAATTTGTTTGGAAAACTCTGCTCATTCTTCACTCAGCTCCTTTTGCCTCTCAGAGAGAGGCAGAGGGGACCTGCGAATCCTTGGTTTGGCAGAGGGGGTGGTTACTGAGAGGGTTTTTTTGCCTCCAGTTTTGTTCCTCCCCTTCCTCACCAAGGCCCGATTTTATGAGCCACAGCTTCTGAAAGAGCATAAAAGCTTCAGAGCATTTGTGAAGGATAAAATGAAGAGAAGGCAACTTTCTTACAACTTCACTGAAATCCAAAGAAAACTGGGGAAACTTCCATGCCCCTCCAGATCATCAGCAGAGAGGCTGAGGAAGATGAAGGAAAACCAAAATGGAATGAAATCTTCAAGTGCCTCTCCAGCAATTCATCTATCCCAGGAGGAACAAGGAGGCCTGAGGATAGAAACTATCTTTTTTCTAAACATCTTAAACTTGAGATAATCAGTGTAGAGTCAGGTTTTTTCAAACATTTTCCTGAGGAAAAAGAGAAAATAAAAGGTCTCTGTGAGGCAAGAGCCACCTGTGCTTCCATCCCCTGGGAATTTTGCTTGGAGTTGCATCTTCCTGCCTCTTGTCTGTCTTGGGTTCACTCCCTCCTTGGCCGCAGACCTTTGTGATTTCCTGTGTTTGAAGCCTGCTCAAGCTTTTCTTTGTTGCACAAAACCTGCCTGTAAAGCTCCGTGTTTTCCAGGAAAATGCTGGCAGGACATCCATAACCTCTCAGCATCCCTTTCTTGTTTCCTTCTAAGGCCTGAACTCTTTCAGTGGCCCCTTCAGATGTTCTCAGCTGAATTTGACAGCCAGGACCTGCCACCAGCAATGCCCAAATGCTGCACTGAGGAATTGGGTTTATTCCAGGTATTTCTGCTGGAATTACAGGCCACAGACACAACAAAGCTTTGCATATAATAATATTCTTCCCAAAAAAAAAAAAAAAAAAGGTTTCAAAACAGCCCAGATAAGCAGAATAAAAGCTTCTTCTTTTTTACATAATGTCTTTCTATTCCCCAGAATCCCTTTCAAGGCTTTGTGCAAGGGAGACAAATCATCTAAATTACAAATAATCTTCATTTCCTGATTCTCTAGCTACTTTGCTGTGTTTCCCTGTCAGGTCTAAGGTCTTCCCAAGGCAGATTCCTTCTAATCCAAGAGGAATGTGTTTCAGAGGAGACTGGCAAAGGAAAATCCCAATTGCTGAGACTTTCCTGAGGGTGAAACCGTATCTCTGAGTGCAGAAACAACAGGAAAAAATAATTATTGCCACCTGGAGCTGGACAAGGGAACTTTTCAGATGGATGATCCAAACAAACTTTTCAGCTGGATGATCCAAATGGACTGGAGAAAGTAATTTTATAGAATCACAGAATGGTTTGGGTTGGGAGGGACCTTAAAGCCCATCTCATTCCAACCCCATGGGCAGGGACACCAGTGAAAGCCCATTTGCAGACATTGTGCTTTCCCAGGGAGAAAGCATCCGAGAAAAGCCACCTCAGGCCAACCAAATATTTCATTTGACCTGAAGGTAACAGATTTATGGCGTCTGAGTCACTTAATTAATTTTTATTTACAGTTTAGATCAGTGCTATTTCCAAGCATAAAGTCAAAAGAAGCATTTCAAGTACATAAAAGCAATATATTTCAAAATTAAACACTTTCAATTTTATTCCTTCTCCATTTTTGGCTTGAAACATCCATATTTCACCAAATGGATTAAGAGATTCAAAAAGAAATCTCATGTTTTCTTCATGGTGTTACTTTTTTCCCTGTGTATGCTCTTAATGGGCTCTTTGGCCTTCAGGAGAGCCCTTTGTTCAGCAGAAAGGGCTGGAACAAATTGCAAACAGCTCTTAATGAACACAGCAGAGCTTAGAAAATGAGGATGAAGGAGAGCTGGGGTGGCCCAGCCCCTGCAGAAGGTCACAGCCCAGCTGAGACAGCTTTGCTGCCTCTCCCTGGTGAGAGCCAACACCCTTAGAGCAACCTTGTGTCAAACTTCTGTGGAACATCATCACCTGCAAGTCCAGCTCGTTTCAAGTTAACTTTTCCTTAAATTGGCAAAGACAATATTATCTTTCCCAGGTAAGCCCTGCCTTTAGAAGATCCCTGATCTGAGGATCTCTGCCTTGCCCAGCACCACACAACTCAACTGCCCACCACCGGAGCTCCTGTCACTTCTCACTTGAGTCTTCTCCAGCCACCGAGCCCAGCTGAAGAACCTGACATCAGAGACAATCCCCAGATCCACTTTCCAGCCCCTCTGGATGAAGCAGGTTCCACAGCATTGAGGAAATCACCTGGGCCCAACCAATTTGAGTCCTTCAGAGCAGCCCTGTCCATCTCTCCCTGTCCCTCCCACCATGCTGCTGTGGTGGGAGGGGCAGGACAGAGCTGAAAGTGTCCATCTGTGACCTTTTGCTGTGATCTTTTGCTGTTTCAGGTCAAAATTTTCCACTTTGACCCACCAGGATTTTCCTGAGGGTTTCCTGGACAATCCATCTGTGCAAAGGGGCAGAAAGATCCACCTCAGCTGCTCCCAGAGTAAAATTTAGATGAAGAAGCTTGTAGAGCTCACTTGGAACAATCTCAGGGAGATCTCTGGCTTCCTTTAAAATAAAGGATCATTCAATATTTGGTCCAAAGTAACCAAAATATGTCGGAATGCAGGAACACCAGGCTCCTGTGATTCTGCCCTCAGCCATGTGGAGGACAAGTTGCTCTTGATGCCCATGACTTACACCATGGAACAAGACCAGAGTCACAGCTGATATTTCTGCCTGACTGGGACAGCATTCAAGATCATCCAGGAAGGGACAGGAATCAACTGATTGCAGAAGAAACAATCCCTTCCAGGAAGCAAACTCTCCAGAAGAGCACCACGGGTGTCTGTCATTGCCATGGGGCCATTTTCAATGTGCTTTTTATGTCCCTCCTTTGTCTTCCCTCTTTACAAAAGGGGAAGGGATCAGCAAGCTCCTTCAGGAACTATCAGAGATGTTTCCTGCAGGGTCATGGAGCCCACAGATAGCACTTGTACAAAGACAGGGAAGAAATAAAGCAGTTTTCCATCAGAAATCACACTTGCACTTCTTGACTTCACCTCTCAGATTTCTGTATTTCCTTAACAAGAAATTCCCAGTGACAGCACTGAGCTTTTTTAAGAGCCAGGGATTCTTCATCCAGCCTGCAATGGGTCATTTTCCCCAGCATTCACTCAGAGAGTAATTGATTTTATGTAAAACCAAACTGTGCAGGTAAAACAGCCTGGATTTAACAATCCTGATCCTGGACATGTTCAGCCCCTCTGTAGGAAGTGACCCCATGTTTTACCAGCTGGAACAGTCACCTCACGTAGCACACGGATGCAACCACCAGGAGGGATGGCAGGGAGCTGTTTCCCAATGTCCTGTGGGGCTTTGAGGATCCAGCCATGAAGAAAACAAGCAATTAAAGGTGCGAGGAAGGCTTAGGGAGGCCGATCCTAAGATCTGCCATGCCAGGATGGCAGGGCTACAAAAAGCCAGTTGGGCTGGAGATGCCAAGTGGGCTCCATGACCCTGCAGGAAACATCTCTGATAGTTCCTGAAGGAGCTTGCTGATCCCTTCCCCTTTTGTAAAGAGGGAAGACAAAGGAGGGACATAAAAAGCACATTGAAAATGGCCCCATGGCAATGACAGACACCCGTGGTGCTCTTCTGGAGAGTTTGTTTCCTGGAAGGGATTGTTTCTTGCGCAATCAGTTGATTCCTGTCCCTTCCTGGATGATCTTGAATGCTGTCCCAGTCAGGCAGAAATATCAGCTGTGACTCTGGTCTTGTTCCATGGTGTAAGTCATGGGCATCAAGAGCAACTTGTCCTCCACATGGCTGAGGGCAGAATCACAGGAGCCTGGTGTTCCTGCATTCCAACATATTTTGGTTACTTTGGACCAAATATTGAATGATCCTTTATTTTAAAGGAAGCCAGAGATCTCCCTGAGATTGTTCCAAGTGAGCTCTACAAGCACTGGGCAGATCTGCAGTGAACGTCATAGCGAGTGCTGGAGGAGAAGGATTTACCATGCTCTGTACCTACTCCCCTTCCTGGCCCTAAAAAAGCAGGCAGCTGCCTAAACCAAACACCAAGGCAACTGTGGGCTTGTTCTTTGCTTTATTACTCTTCTACTACTCCCTCCTTCATTTCCTCTCCTCAAAGAGGGGTAATAGTTCTGTTTCTCTCTCATCTTTCATGAGATATTCAATAACCATCCCTTTCCTGCTACTTCAGGCTCCTTGATGGATGATGCACGGAAGATGGAAGCATGTCCATCCCCACCAGGCCTCATGAAGACTCGCTCAGGGGATCTTTGTGGAGTATTTGGATTCAATACATGGCTCACACAGAGGATTTCAGTCCAGGGAAAAAACTGATTCCTGTCTTAGCTCATTTTGTGAAAGTTTCTACTAAATACCAGCAGCAGCACAGCGTTATGGGTCTCCTCATTGATCAGAGGGAGCAGCTCTGCTGGGAGAAAAGGCTGGGAGAGCTGGAATTGTTCAGCCTGGAGAGGAGAAGCTTTGGAGTGACCTCGTTGTGGCCTTGCAGTGGCTGAAGGGAGCCCACAAGATGGAGAGCAACTGTTTCCAAAAGCAGGGAGTGACAGGACAAGAGGGAGTGGCTTTATACTGACAGAGAGTAGGTTTAAATGGGATACTGGGGAGAAGTTTTTTGTTATAAGGGGGATAAAACACTGGCACAGGGTGCCCAGAGCAGCTGGGGCTGCCCCTGGATCCCTGGAAATGCCCAAGGCCAGGCTGGACAGGGCTTGGAGCAGCCTGGGACAGTGGGAGGTGTCCCTGCCATGGCAGGGGGTGGAACCAGATGGTTTTAAGGCTTCTTCCAACCCATGATCCCATGATTACTTGGGCAGGAGCTATGAACAGAAAGGTGTTCTCTGCTCTCCAGAGCAAGAAGGTTTCTAAGACACAACTTCACCCTTACCTGATGATGCAATAAATTTCCATTTTTACAGATGGGGAAATGGAGGAAATTTGGCCCGGGGTCAGCTCTGATAATGGAGGAGTTCTTGCCTGCAGCACCTCATTCATCCCATTTCATCAGGCACTTAATCATCATTTAATCCAAGGATCCTCATTCATCCTGGTTCTCAGAGCCCTGCAGGGAGTCTTTCAGTGTCACCCGAGATATTTCAAGCTGGGGGCTGGCAAGGACATCAATTTTCTGCATCCTGTTCCTTGACCCTTTCCTTTGAAAACTCCCTTGCTCCAGCAGAAAAAGCAGAAGGGGGTTAAATGGCCCTTATGAAGATGAAATAACCCAACAGCAGCACATCTATTTATTTAGATTGTCACGGCCATCTTGCTTGTGATCCTGAGCATGAGAGAAAGGAGTGAAACCTTTTTGAAATCTTCTGTTAGAAGAACTAAGGCAGATTTGCAGCCTCCAGAGACTCGTGAGGAGACAGACGCCTGAGAGATTATATTTAAATTTTAAATAGCTCTGGTTGATTGGGTCAGGGCATGTTTAATGACACAGACTGATGGTCCTTCAGGTTAGGGTGGATTTTTCTTGAGGATTCTGGCACCAAGTAGTCATTACGACATGAGGTAATAATGGAGCAGATTCATTAGCCCACAAACAGGTTCAGGTCACTCCACATACCTTGTCCATCCCTCTGCATCCTTAGATGCCCTGGGTGGGATAAAGGGAACTTGTCTGTGTAACTTTCTGCTCATGGTCTTTCTGTATGAAGCGATAAGAAAGTGTAAAAAGCCCCTCATGGAGCTCAGACTTGTACAGAATAGGTTGACTAGCACTATAAAAATTAACAAATTGAAAATCTAATGGTGAGAACCACAAAAGGAGAAATGGGGAAAAGTCTGATTGTTAGAGTGCAAGACAGAGTGAGCATCCTAGAAATTGGGGAGATACTCATGTTGGTTCGGCTTCTTTTAGACACCAGAGTTAGTTCCTCATCTAAGGCCAGGAGGGCAATTTTAGAATTCAACAAGTTCAAGCACAAAGCTCTGGTGAAGTGGAAGAAAAGGCTTTCCTGGAAGAGAGCAGATTGAAAATTCCTGATGCTCAGTGCCACCAGTTGTTTCTCACATGAAATAAGTGGGGTCAGATTTTCCATCCTTGTGCCTGGGGCACTGAGAAACAGAAGTGAACTGGCAGGCAGAGGACAGGAGTTACATTAGCCCAGAGCTGGAGTTCTTCCCCTCCCTTCAGCAGCAAAATTCCTGTCCTGAGATGTTCCTGAAGCACCCACTCACAGCCATAAGGACAAGGTAGAATATATTTGCAAAAAAAGATGACCACAACAATCTGGTGTTTTGCTGCAGGAGGGTCAAGAACGAGCTGATTTCACAAATGCCAGGCTGAGCCTTAAAAAGCAACAGGGCTCTTGCTAATCACTCTGGTGTCCAGGACAAAGTCATCCAGAGATGTGCTCCAGCCACACTCCCAACAGTTCCACAAAACCAATTAAAGAAATAAAAACTTATCAGGACCCACAGTCCTCGTATTTTTTTGGTTCAGACCAGCTTGAAAGGGACAGTTTAAAGGATTTTGGGGCATGAGGGACTAGAAAGCCTCATCCAGTGGTACAAAGGATTCCTTCATGGGACAGTAATTACTTGGCAGTAAAGGACATTAATTTGAAGTTAGTAGGGTTCAAGATATTCCATTATTCATCATGCACCCCATTTGCAATGAAATCATTTCAAAGTGATGGATTCAAATTTAGGCAAGTGATGCTGGAATGGGACAGAGGATAGACTTGCTATGTTTTATGGGCATAAAGAGATCCATAAATTTTGAATGTTAAAAAGTCATTACAAAGAGAAAAAGTATCTTAGCTGTCAATCTGGCTGTCTTCATTGCTGAGGGAGTAATTCCAGGGGATACAGGAGCTCTGAGCTGGGAAATCTGTCCTGCAACATGGCCAAAGGATTTTGGGATCTGATCTGAAACCCACTGAAATCAGCAGTAAGAGGGTTAAGGATCTGCCACCCACAGCAAACTGCTAAAATATAAACCCTAAACCTCTGTCCTTCCCACTGGCAAAAGTAAAAGCTCTTTCCAAAGGTGGCGAACCTGAAAAAGCAGCTGCTCAGGAGTTTGGCCAGATTATCATCCCAGAGCCTGCAGGATGGATGGACGTGTTGGAAAACTTCCCTTGCACACCAGGACATCATTGAGATGGGAAAGAGGAGGAGCACTGGGAGCCCCCTCACCTTCCCATCGCACCCTCCATGCAGAATTTGACACACCAAAATCCTCGGAGCTGTGGGTGCCAGGAACACACCCAGAGCCTACGGGAGCAGCAGCACCACACCACTGCAGGGCCCAAACCGTTCCAACAGCCCTAGAAGGGACAAATAAAGAGAAGGAAGAATAAACCCCCTGTGTAGATTTGTCCCAGAATTTAATTCCCCTGTCAGTCCCACAAGTCAGCCCAAATCAGGTGGGATTTGCATCTCCCCTTTGGAGCAATCCAAGTTTTATCCCAAAACAACTGCAGATTGCAGGATCACATGGCTGAGAATGTGCTGCCTCTCCAAAAAAGAGTCTCAAAAGTAGCATTAGACTTGCTATTAAACAATGTAGAGAACATGATCCTACCTCAGCAAGAATAGAAAAAGAGTAGCTATTTCCTCCTAATGATCTCGTTCCAAGAAAACTTGGAATATATGCTTAACGTTGCAGACAGCTTTTCCTATGCCTGCTAAGCACTTCTGCTTGAAACAAATATAAACCTCATTTCATTTTATATATACCAACAAAATGCAAATTGCAAGAGCAAGAGTCTGGAGTCTTCATCCTCTAGCTCATCTGTATCCCAGGCTCCCTACTTGCAAACGATGAATGTCTGCTCATGGATTTTCTATTTTTTTTTTCAACCAAATAACTTCTGCCACATTGCGTTTCTCTCCTGCAATATAAATAATGTTCACTTAACAGTGAATGCATTAGAGAACTATGTTTCCATTGAGTTGTCATTTCCAGAAATATTCTTCTTTTGGGTAGAAATTTTCCATTCTCAGGCTCAGCTGAAGAACAGTTTTTCACCCCACTTATTTCTATTTTTTTTTTCAGTATATCTTGCCCTTATTTTTAATTTTAAAGTAACAGCAATATCTCCCAGTAAGAAATGCACTGCAAACACAGACCTTTCCCCAGCCTGTAACTTGAGATTTATCTGGGGGCTGTTTAAACCCAGCTGAATTTCTGAGAACAGGTTAGTAGTCAGGGTGAATTTTCACTGGAACCAGTGCAAAGCATCAGGACTGGCATAGGAAAGAGGAGGGAAAGAGGAAGAGCCCTCAAAACTCCCAAATTTCCATATTGTGCCAGCTGGGAAAAGCAAAACACTGGAATAACTCCTGAGCAAGTTAATAACCCCAGTGTTGAATGGGGGAAGAGGTGGAGACAGGGAGAAAGTCTTCCCTTACTTTATTGACTTTCATCCTTTTCAAGTATTTAGACAATTCTCAGTTTGGACAACTGAAATAAAACCAGAGAGGGAAGAGGTTTTGTTCAAAGTTCTCATGATCCCTTTTTTACTTTTTCCCTCCACAACTCAAACAACTCAACATGAAAACCAACTGGTTTTTGTCACTCAAATAAACACAAGAAATCCTGCCCATCACACGAAGACTGGCTCAGTTTATGGTTGTTTTTTGCCTTGCTCCTCATGGAAGGAGTTCAGGATCTAGGCCAGCAGCTTCATCCACTCCCAGCCCTAAAAATAGACAGTGTTTGTTCCTTGGCCCTTTTGCTTCACAAGATCTAAGATGTTAAATATTCAAAAAAGCCACATATAGAAACCTGATTCATCTCAATTATTCTTGGACATTTTCCTCCTAAAGCACAGATATACCAAGGGAAGAAATAATGCCACGAAGTTTGTTCCTCCACAGCACAGCTCCACCAGCAGCAACTTCAGAAACCACTTTGGACTAACAGATGGCAAAGAGGGCTCAGTGATGGGATGGGTGGAGGAAGGTTTCAGTTGAGCATTCAGTAAAATTGCATAAACAAATTGCCAGCTTTAAGCTAAAATGTCCACTAGGACATTCTTTGCCACCATCACCTGCAGGAATTTTTATTTCCGGTGTTCATGATGAGATGAGAAAAGCATGAAGTTACCAAAAGGTTTAAAGCCACACACTCTTTTTATTGTTTATAGCTTTCTACCTTTAGGTGGAGTTTTCTAGGTGCTGTCTGAGCCCTAAATCAAGGAAAACCATAAGAAAACTCTGGTGTGAGTTCATGAGAAGGCCTGGAAATCTTTCCATTTGGATTGGTGCTCTAAAACTTGTCAGGGTGTGAGCCCATGCAGGAGAAACGAGCCTACTGCTGTTCCCAAAAACAGGTTTTGAGGGTATTAAGTGAAAATTAATGGTTACTTTTGTCTTTGATATTCCTAGACCTCCCTTTGCACCATAAAATAGGAAACATCAAAGTCTGTCTCACAGGGGTGTTGTGAAATTGAGTTAATGTTGGTGTGAAGCTCTCAGGCTGTGGCAATGAGGTCCATAAAAAAGAGGTCTGGAAGGAAATGAAGATTCCCATGTTCCCACGGTTTGAATAAACCTGTAAATAAGACTTAGGGCTGTGCACTGAACAATAAAGATGGAAAATTAAATTAGAACAATCCCTTCTGCCACCTCAAACAAAGCTGGAGCCCAGTGGAGAAGTGTGGGGGTGACCAAAGAGAGCCAGGCAGGTTAATGCCAACATCGCCCCACTGCCAACAAACTGCTGAGCAGAAAATGGGTTTGGGGCACCCAGTCTGCTTTGCACCTGGATAAAACACTCTGGGGATGGAGCAGGTGCCTGGTGGGGTTTCCCTGCTCCAGGATTATCCCCACTGAGCATTTCTGTGCTCCCAGGAAGGTCATCTCCTCCCAGTTATGCTCAGGATGAGGCAGACCTGGAGCCTTCGTCCCCATGTGCTGTACCCAACAGGAGCTGAGCCCTGAGAGCAAACAGAGCTGGAACAGGATCCATCAGGTGTGTGCTGCATGCACAGGTGGTGAAGGCTCAGGGACAGCTGTGTGTGGAGGGGCAGGTTAATGTTTGACAACGTCAGCACCCCGGGAGCACGGGATGAACCTGGCTCATCCCACCTGAGCTGACCTCAGCTGCTCCCTGTGCTCCATCGCCAGCCTCTCACCCTCTCCACAATGAGCACAACCAAGGGCTTTCCATCAGGACAGGCTGGCTCAGAGCAGCCCAGCTCCTCAGCAGATAAAACCCAAAAAAATCCCCCTGGACTCAGCCCTCAGGTGCTGTGTCCAGTTTTGGGCCCCTCACTGCAGGAAGGACCCTGAGGGGCTGGAGCGTGTCCAGGGAAAGGAACGGAGCTGGGAAGGGGCTGGAGCACCAGGAGAGGCTGAGGGAGCTGGGAAGGGGCTCAGCCTGGAGAAAAGGAGGCTCAGGGGGGACCTTGTGGCTCTGCACAGCTCCTGACAGGAGGGGACAGCCAGGGGGGTCGGGCTCTGCTCCAGGGAACAGGGACAGGAGGAGAGGGAACGGCCTCAGGCTGGGCCAGGGCAGGCTCAGGGTGCACATCAGGAGGAATTTCTTCACAGAAAGGATGATTGAACATTGGACAGGGCTGTCCAGGGAGGTGGTGGGGTCCCCATCCCTGGAGGTGTCCAAGCAACACCTGGATGTGGCACTCACTGGGTGACAAGCAGGTGGAGGTCAGTCACAGGTTGGAGTCAATGATCTCACAGGTGTTTTCTAAATAACTAAATAATAAATAAATAATAAATAAATAACCTAAATAACTCTGTGATAGATCAAAAAAATCTCCAGTGACCACACCTTTGGGATGCAACCCAAAAATTAACCTAGGTATGTTCAAATTCAGTTTCTGCACACTGGGCCATCCCTCCACGTGGGAAAGCACAGAGCAATCAGGAAGAGCTATTAACAGAGAAAGCATTTCATCCAAAAAGTGCATTTTTAAGGATGCTCTGACTCTCAGCTGGCTCCATCTGCCCAAAGATGGAGTAGCACAACAGCAGGAGAGATATAGTTTTTTGCTGGTTAGTTTTTATTGAATTCCCCCACACACATTCCCCCTGGATTTTGGTCAACCACAACACTTCAGTAACTCAAGCCAAGTTTGCCAAAACCTCTCCTTGAAGAAAGGCAGCATGGAGAACATTTTGTGTGCCAGCATTGTTAAATGAAAACCTTGAGAGTCTGGTCTTTTCTATTTGAAAGGATGTCACAGTTTAATTTCCCAAATAAAATTGAAGTTAAAAAATTAAAATTGAGAACATTAAAAGCTCGAAATCATCATAATCCAGATTAGATAAAAACATTACTCCTCATTTTCCTCAATTTTCTTGCCTTTTTAATCTGCTTATTGTATGAAACTCAGTTCTTTCAGTGCTTCTGCATGGCATGAAACAATTCCCTTGATTTTTCACGGAAGCTGAAATCACAGTTATTTGCACAGCCGAAGCGTTTGCACCACATGCATTTCCATACCTCTCAGACAGCTAAATTTAACGAGTTAATTACGTGAGGAGGAGAGGGGAAGTGTAAGAAAGGCTGCACCTGGCAGCAGCCAACCATCTCTGCTTGCTCCAGGAGCAGCTCTGGAGCCTTTCATGGAGGAGCCTCCTCATCCTCCCATTCACCTGCTCCAAGCTGGAACAGGCTGGCAGATCTCAGCCCGTACGTTTTGTCCCCATCTTAAATCCACGTTTGAAAAACTACAATAAGTGAAAAAAAAAAAAAAAAAAAAAAAAAAGAGAAAGCTGAGAGGTTTAATTACTTTTATCCCTGTCTGAGAGGCACTTTCAAGTATAGCCAGGGTTCCTGGAATTGCAGTCCCAGTGCCAGGGAGAAAATGAACAGCAAGAGACAGGCTAAAAAAATCCCCAGCTCCCGGATATTTGCCTGAAACACAGCTCGTTTCCAAGAACGAGCCACTGTAAAGTCTGGCTGGGGCTGGTCTCCACAACGCCCTTCCCATCACTCTGCTCCAAGGTTAGCCGAGCCTGAGCTCGGGGATTTACGGATCCTCCCTGCACGCGCAGCTCGAGCTGGATGAGGTGGGAAGTGGCGAGAGGCGGGTTTGGTTCTGCGGGATTTAATGAGAGCTCGTGGGGACAGGCTCGGCATCCAGCACAGGCTGCACGCAGGAGCCAGTTCCCTAACGGAGGAGCTCCAGGAAAGGCACATCTCTCCAGCCTCCAACTCCAAACACAAACTGAGCATCCCAAGAGTCGTTTCCATGGAGTCACCTTTGTGGGGCCTGCAGCCCCGGCCGCTCCATAGGGCAGCGGTGCCAAGGCAGGGCGGGCAGCCCCAGGAGCTCCGGTGCCAGCTGAGATGCCAGCCCCGGGGCGTTCAGGGTGATCAGACACCGAGTGGAGCCCTTGCCCGGGATGCAGCTCTGCTGGAGGGTACCAGCTCAGCACTTTTGTACCTGTCACCTGCGTCAGTGCCTCGGCTCTGGCCGCGGGGCTTCTCTTCAGCTGCACCTCGAGTGCTTCAGCCAAGGCACGCAGGGGAACCAGGGGGGTGCTCACCCCACTTCTACTTTATATCTTTTAAAGAGTTCGTTTGCTTTGGTTTTACTCAAACCCCTGGTTTGTAAAGAGGAAGACAAACCTAGGTATGACTTCATGAGTCTGGGGATGATGAGTATTGCAGGAAATCCAGGACTCCTGGACAACTGACCAATATGATCAAGCAGAAGCCATTTATTGTTTACATTACACACAACTTTATAGATTCCACAAGGTGCTAAGTACACAGTTCTTGATTGGTGCCTTTGTCTTGTTCACTCATTTTCTGCCTGCATTTCTCAGAGTGTGGATTGGTTACATCCAGGTGTTTCACAGCCCTCTGTTATCCAGTTCTTGTGGTCTCTTGGTATTTGGTTTCTCAGCCTCTTCTTTGTTAATTCAGCACAATTTATGTTCCAGTAGCCTTGACGAATTCCCGAGGCTTTGATAACAAACTCAGAAGCAGGCTGGCTGGTGCACACTATGGCCTAACTCTTACAAATACATTGCAACAGATGAGCTCTTGTAAATCACAAATTTCTCATGGACAAGAGGCAGCAGCCAACACTTGTGGCTTTCCCTGCACCTCACAGACACCCATGCACTGCCTGGCACCTGGATGCAAACACCACAGGGCTCTGCCTACAGGGCTCTGCCTCACAGCTCAGTCCCTCAGGCCACTCGCCTGCAGCTGAGCTGCCCACACAGCGTTTGGAAACACTGGCATGAGGCAGCTGGATTCCACAGATCCCTTTCTACAAACATTCCTGCAAAAAAACACAATCCAAGAGGCTCAAAGTATGGTGGAAAGTACAACAGACACACACCAAGGCCTCGTCTCTGTCCCTCTCTTGAGCTTTCACCCTGAGTCACTGTGGCCACTACAGGCTCCTTCCCAACCCCACCTGAATCTCTCATCCCAATCCAGGAGCATTCAGGTGGAGCTTTCCCAGCATATTCACTGCAATCCCAGCTCCAGTCACGCTTCCTACACCAGCAGCAGGACCAAAGCAGTGCCACCACTGCCCAACACCAGCTGTGGGCAGTGGGGCACTCAGGGGCAGTGGTCAGTGACCTCTCACTGGACAGTGACCTCTCACTGGACAGTGACCTCTCAGTCCCACCTTCATACGAGATCCTGAGCAGTCTCAGGACTCACCTTTCCATGCACTCTCCTGCAGGGACATCCAGCTTCTCTCTATCACCATCTTCTTGCCACGGACAAGGATCCTCTTTCACAACCCACGTTATAATCAGTTTAACAACCAGCAGCCACGGACAGAAAGTTCTTTCTCTCCATCCTCTCTTATCTCCAGGCCCTTTGTCACACGATAAGCTCGTGGACACTCTGCAGTGTCAGCAGCAGAGTCCCAGACACCTCTAAGGTGTCAGATCAGGCTCTGCAGTTGGATGAGCAAGGCCTGGAGGATCTCCTGGTGCTGCCAGGTGGTTTTAACTGGGCAGTCCAACACCATCTCTACCAGGGCGAGGGAATTACTCCCTCCTAACCCCCCTGGCAGTGGCTTTACACCACCATTCATGGCACTAATCCCTCAACCCTGAACAAGCTCAGCTTCTGCAGAGCTGACAACATCCAAGAGCAGGTTTGGTCCACACAGAAACCTGGGGAGATCAAGAGGAATAAATGGCTGCAGCACCAAGGACCCTGTTTTGCAAAGTCACTTTCCTTGATCCCATCCATATTTCAGCACAGCTCCAACTGAGCCCCATTAATGTAATTGATTCTTAATGGCATTCTCCAAGAAACCATGTGAAGATTTTAACAGGCTATTAGATGGAAATTAAGCCTCACCCAAACCTTCCTCCTGTGGAACAAAGGTTTCCAAAGATGCAGGGGGGCTATTCCATTCCTGCTAATGGACAAGAAGGTTGATTTGAGGAAAAGGGACACTAATTCTGCATTTTCCAGCTCTCACAGAGGGACAACAGAGGTTTGTAGTTACAAGGAAAGGATTTCTCATCCTTCCCACACAAGCCAGATCAGAGGGCAGCCCTGGAGGGATCAGAAGCAGAAGTGCTGTTTGATGAGCTGGAGGGCTGCCAGGTTTCAAAAAGGAAAAATAAATACAAATTTTGTTTGCTTTTGTCCCCTGTGCACCTTCATGCCAAGTAGGCCTCAGCTGATTGCTCAGATGTGGCCTTTGAAACCCAAAGAGCTGAACTTGGCCCGAGGTCACAGCTGTGGCTTCAGCACTGCTGGAACCCTGGGGAGGCTTCTGCTGCAGGAAACCTTTACAGCCCCATCCTTCTGTGGAAAGAGGCACCAGGAAAACACTCCCAACTTCTCCCTTCTGTTCATGAGCCACAACTTTTGAAGATCAACCCATGATTCCAGCATTTCAAAGGCAGGACATGATCCTCAGCACTGACTTTGCCACCGTGGACATTCCCCTCTCTCCATCCAAGGTAGAGCCCTCGTTTTCACACCGCAGGTCAGTGACAATACTCGTGGACATACCACATTTTCGTGGCATGCATGGGAGCATGCCACCTCCCCCAAAGGTCCAATCCTGCCTCGGGCTGAGCTCTGGCAGACACCCACAGCTGCAGCTCTGTGTGTGCCACGCCGTGGATTTAACACATTCGCCGTGGAACACGAACGCTGAGCTCCGTGCAAGAGTCTCCCACTCACAGTGACTGAGCAGCTAGAAGATTTCTAGCTGATGATTTCTAGAAGATGATGCTGTTACCATCTCTTTTACTTCTGATTCAAGTTCCCCACACTTCATTTCAACATTTCTAAAGGCTTATTTTTACTTCTCTTGAGGTGTTTTAAACTCACTACTTTTCAGTGCTGACAGCCAGCCTCCTTCACGAGTGCGTTACAAAGTCAGGTACCAGCACTGCCTTCATTTTTAAAGAGGTGAGAATGTGGAAACAAAGGGAAAAGAAACAGCCTAAAATCCCTTATTAGCCAAAGACATGAGCAGAAGAGAAAAACAGAACACCCAAAATCCCATCCACTGCCCAGTCTGCTCCAGAAGAGAACCAGAACTGCATTATCCTGGATCTGCCTCAGACACAGCATTAACTGCTCCCAGAGTCTCCTGTTCTTTCATACTTCAAATTAAAATGAAAAATTGGATCATGCTAAGCTTCCTTTGTCCTTTTCACCCTTTGTGAAAGGCAGGGGTTACCATCATTTTGTACCTGCTATAACTGGCTTTAAAGCTGTAACCAGAGTGAAAAAAATTAAGTGTTTTTTTAAAAATAGGCTTGGGATGGTCCTGTCTGTACAACTGGTAACCAAGCCGAGCATTTCCAAATCCTCTTTTATTGTACCTATCCAATTTTAGTACTTTATTGATTATTACAGAACAAGAAATTCAAAGAAGCTCAGGATTCATCCAGCCAGTCCAGGAGGTAATTTTGGCCACAGAACTTCAGGAATTTGGAATGCTTCTGCCCAGGAAGTGGGTAAATAAGGCTGAGATTTGGCATCAGAAGAGAAGAAAGGTAATTTTTTCATTTCAGCACATTTCTCAGAGAGCAGAGATAAGCTGCAGAGATCTGTGATGAGGTTATTTGTGTTATCAGCTAAATGGTTTTGAACAGATACAGCATCAGTTACTTGGAGCACATGGATATGAACTTCTGAAAATAATGGGATTAAAAAGAAATGTGAGGAGTTTTCTGGAGTTCAGTCTTCATCCTGCAGCCAGAGCAGCCAGGATTCAGCAGTCCATGTCTCTATCAAGCTGAGACTTCACCTCATCTTTTCTCCAGGCCTGTTTCTAATGACCCTCAGGAAAGGTCTTACCCACCTACCAGCAGCCAAGAGTGCAGATCCCTTCCCAGTGTGGAAGTAGAAATAACTCCCTGCAGCCTCCCACAGCCTTTGGCTGCCACTCTCCTCCCAGTGCTGGAGGCCAGAAAAGCAGCAGAGATTTGTCTTTGGCACTGGGAGGGAGGTTTGTTAATGCTCCTCCCCAGCAGGAGAGCTTTCATGCCTGACTTGTGGCAGCTGGACGAGCTCTCAGCTCTGACTGAAGCCTCATTGAGGACAGGGCCACCCTCTGATTAGATAATTTCACCTGCCAGAATCTTCTCCGGTGTTCCAGATCCGGCGAAGGTGGGAGGCTATGGATGAGATCCTCCCAAAGCAAGGTCAAGGGGATGTCCACCATGGAAAGGGAGCAGTTATCTCTCTGCAGCACCAAGTCTGAGCCTGCCAGACCTGCCTCCTCCACAAAACCAACCCCCCTTTCTCACAGTGAGATCCACATTACCAGAAAGCACCTGGGATTCATTTGAAAGGAGTGACAATTTTCAACCCCAGATCTTTTCCCACAGCTGAGGCTCGCGGGGTTGGAGGGCACACTCAGCACTGGAGCATTGAAGTTTCTCTCTGAGCTGTAGCAGGAAGACGTTTGATCTTTAAATCAGACATGAAGTGATGAAATAGCAGCACTCCTATCTACATTGTTTCGTGTCTAAACTGGCAAAGTCACATTCCCAGGTCAGGCTGGAACAGGCTGGATCCTGCTCCCGAGCCGTGGCTCCACAGGATTCAGAAGAAATTACAAGATAAAGAAAAGGACAATTATGAAACAGCCTCGTCACATTTCCACCTAACTTATTCCAGGGAGCACCAGGCAAAGGCCTAATCATCCCCCTTCAAAAAAAACCACTTTCCTTCTGGTGGATCTGAAGATGATCTCAAGGCTACTTTGGTCTCAAGACCCAAACCAGCAAATGCTTGTGATGATTTCCATGAGTTAATTACATTCCCATTAGTGAAGAAGTTCTAAAACTTCATTTTTGTCACAGATGTTTTTTGAGTCCTACCAAAATAGATAGGGAAACATGATTTTCTCTCTGCTTTTCTTTATCTATCTCACACTTATGAGACTTTGCTCTTCATTTTAACTCTCTCAGCCTTTTCACGTCTCCTTAAATGGACATTTCTTCAATGCTTTAATCATTTTCACAGCCTTCATCCTAAGCTCCCATGCCCAAACTTTATTTAAGGATGCTGGTTCAGGGTGTTTGAGAGGGGGGAAATTGAACCAAAAGGCTGAAAGATTAAACTGTCTTCCTTTTTTGGTTCTTTTTAATTGGAAAATAAGCTGAGAGCCCCAGTTTAAGTTCTATTAAGTCCTTTTTGAACCAAAAGCAACTACATCCAACCATTTCTGATTATTGGAGTTCTTCAGCACAGGAACATTTTGTAACTGAAAAAGTCTCAGTCTTCTCCAAGCAGCTCATCTTTGTCCTTCACTTCTCTACTTCTACATCATCCCATCAACGTGTTCCTAAAGCCTCAGTCTGACTCTGGGACCTTCCAGTTGTGCAGAGCCCTGCAGGGAATTTGTGTAACGAGGCAAAGGAGGGGAGTCAGCTTCAACCCCTCTTGAGAAACTTCCCTAAGGAACAACCTTCTGCCCCCAGATTCCTGGCTGAGATCTGTCCTCCCCTCTGTGGAGAGCCCCAGGAACAATTTCTATTCCCAGGGAAGCCCAGCACTGCTCCAGTCTCTACTCCTGATCCTTTCCTTGCTCAAATCTCACCCAGCCTGCCTGAACTGACTTGAACTGAGCCAAGAGCTAAACCCATTATTGTCTAAAATTGGGTTTAACTCAGGAGTGACCTGAACTTCTTGCTCCAGAGGGAGGCTTTTAAAATTCTGCAGCTGATCACGAGAATCACCTACACAAACACACCCAGCCCTGCAGCCAGCTCGGAAACCAAGACAACTCCAGCACTGACAGAATAAAAATATCCACCAGAAAAGCCTGACCTGTTTCCTGAATGCTCCACCCTGAGATCACTGAGCAAATGAGTTTGTTTCATTTCTCAATCCAAAACCCATGACAGGTGACTTTTCTGGCCACCAAAATATGGGGAGATGGAGGAGGGAGGAGACACAATTGTGTCAGACATGCATTTCTGACCATGCCAGCAGGGAAAGGTTTCTCCTGTGTATTGTTTAGGTGGCCATGCTCCTTTGTGAGGGTCAGGGAGTTTTCCAAAGCCTCTAAGCTCACCCCAGAGGTTTGATGTTTGCCACAGGAGGCAGGACTTTCTCCCCCTGAGCTGCTGGGCTTGCCCAGGGTAGAAGAGTGGCCTTCCCACAGACAGGAGTTCATCCAGAGGAGTCATCCTGCAGCCTGACCTCATGGACGTGGGATCCCTTCCTCTGTCCCAACCCCATCAGACCCTTCAGCACAAGAAGATGCAAGAGAACTGAAGTTAAGCAAAAAATCTTGTGGAATTGTATGGAAAAGCATGTCCAGGTGCCGATCCTGGACTTGGCTTGACCTGGAATTCACATATCCTCTGGCTCCAGCTTCCAGTATGGAAGCCTGGCCCTGGCCAGAACATCCTACACACCTCTTTGGTGGTTCAGCAAGAACGGAATGGAAGATCAGTTTTCCAAATCCAAGTTTTCAAAATCCAAGTTTTCTTGATGTTTTCAGAGAGCCCTGAGAAAGAGAATGGTCTGAGAGCACCCAAAACCTTTGGGGTGAGATGTGGATCCAAGGATACGTTTGCAGACTCACTGTTGGCACTCAGGCTTAGATCACAACTAAAACCAGGCTGATTTTCCATATCCTCACCCTTTTCCACAGTCACAGGCAGGTTCTTCTCCTCTCAGATGAGCAGGCACTTTGCCATCCAAAGCTGCTCCCTTGGAACTGGGACGCAGCAGCAGAAGCACTACTTGAGAAACAGGAGTCTGAGGTAACCTGCACCCTCCTCCTCATCTAATTATGGGACAGCACTCAACACCACACACAGCACTTGGGTATTTTGGGCTTGGTGACTTTTGTTTGTTTGTTTGTTTTTAAACTAGGAAGCATTAAAAATAATAAAGCACTTTGGAGCTGCAGTTTGATTTGCTGGTTTGGGGTTGAATTCCCAGTATCCACACCCAGCTCCAAGAGCAGCTACCAATGTTTTCCACCTCTAGGTGCCCATAGGACACGGTTGCCAGGGCAGGATCACATTAGGAGCAGATCCCAAGTTCCAGAGTCCTCTTCCCACCTGCAGGCTCCACAATTGCCTGTGCAGCTGCTTCCCTCACAAGAGACAATATTTCCCTGCCACCCACCTGCCTTCAAGAGCCATAAAAAGCTAAAAATACTGTCTGGACTCTGGACTAATGATCCTGCCTGCCTTTGATAAAGCTCTGGCTGCCATGAGAGACAGCCCTTGCTTTCACTTGGGATGGTCACTTCTACTTGACAGCTGCCCAGCTGCAGGGAGAGGTAAACACCCATAAATATTGTCTGGCAGCCCCTCTCTGTGAGCACAAAGCTTCCAGGAAGCACAAACAGGCACAAAATGTGGAAATGGGTACAAGATGGAAACCTGGATGGTTTTGTTTCCTCTCTCTTTAATAGAAATGGGGTTGTTTGTGCCTCAGCTTCCAGGCTCCCTGTGCTGTTCCATCATTATCACTTCTCATCCCAGGTATTCAATACTCACAGTCCCTTTTACTAAAGTAAGAGAGCAGCACATCACTCTCATTATCTGTTTGCCCTTGAGAGGTTCTCTGACCTGAAACGTTTGGTTTGCCACCACCAGAGCAGAGCCAGAGCAGGATAATTTCTGCCAGGGAAGGGCTGTCCCCACCTGCAGGTCCTCTGAGGGGCTGGGACCATCTGCAGCCTTCCTCTAAGCATAGCCTGGAGTCCTCCTCTGCCCAGGAAAGTCTCCTGATTTAGCAGCCAGCCACACAATTACTCACCCACCCGCTTCTCTCAACCTGCCTCCAGCCACCCCCACCAAAATCGATGCAGAAAAGCCACTACAAGCAACAAAAAAAAAGACACGAGCCCTAATTAACACAGCAAGAGGCTCAGCACGGCCGGGGTGCCCCTTTGCTCGGAGAAACAAGCCCAGAGAGAAAACAAGCTCCAGTCCCAAGGAAGCTGCTGCCCACTGGGCAAAAAAGGAAACGGGGACATTTGCCAGATGGATTTAGAAGCCTCAAACCCTTCCTCCCTGCCCAGTCTTCTCTGAAGGGAATGGCTTCTGCAGCTCCCCAAGAGCCCAGACAGCCAAGGACCAGAGGATAAAACAATTTCTGCTCAACCTGAGACCTCACACACTCTCCTCCCTCCCAGTTACAAACTCTCTCTGCTTCAAAAATGAAAATTTGGTTGCTTGGTTTCGTCCCTTTCTGCCCTCACTCACCAGCTAGAACACCAGGTAATACCTTACAGGTAAATTCCCTGTGTCTTGTCCACCTTTATCTGATTTAATTTCAGAAGGGGGCCTTTGCTCTTCTGAGCCAGCAAGTGTCTATCCATCACTGGAGCATAAAAGAAATTGAACACAAGGATCAGCTGCATTAAAATCCATAAAGGCTTTGTTCCTTTCATGACTCATGCACGGTGCTGACAGCACTCACCCTGAGTCCATCACCACCCCAAGCAAAAAGCTCCTTTTCCTTGTGACAGCCAACCAGGACTGAGCTTGTTCCTTCTCAAAGTGTCCCTTTTCCCAGCTCCTGTTGTTGCCCTGCTTTGCTTTCTAGCACACAAGTGCCAAAATTTCCACATTGGGAAAGCAGAGCAAAATCTGCACTTCCCTGCTCTGACCCCTTCATTCCCTACATCTCCACACCCAGAGCTGATAAACATAGCATTCCACAACTACCTAAAGGGGTGCTGCAGGGCAGCCAAGGGGGCTGATTTCATTTGAATTTCATTTCTCTAATTAGTTCTGTGGTTATTTGCAGGTGGAATATAGAATCAATGGAATCACAGAAAGGTTTGGGTTGGGAGAGACCTTAAAGCCCATCCAGTGTCACCCTCTGCCATAGGCAGGGACACCTCCCACTGTCCCAGGCTGCTCCCAGCCCTGTCCAGCCTGGCCTTGGGCACTGCCAGGGATCCAGGGGCAGCCACAGCTGCTCTGGGCAACCTCTGACAAGGTCTCCTCACCATCACAGGGAAGGATTTTTTTTTCCTAATATGTCATCTCAGCCTACCTTCTGTTTGAAGGCATTTCCCCTCGTCTTGTCACCCTTGTCACAAAGGACACCAGAGCCAGTCCCAGAGCTCAGATACCCTCATTTAAGGGCTTCTGAAGCACAGGAACATACACTTGGAGAGAAAGAAATGCTGGAACCAAAGCTTCTATGAGTATTTGAAAGCTTTAAGAAATCCCAGCCCTCACCAAGGCATTTCCTTCTCCAACACTTCCCTGGTCACATCTCCCCCCACCCCCTGTCTGGGAGGTACATCCACCTGAAAGGGGCAGCTCCAAGGTGCAAACCTGCTGCACAGCCCAGGCTGGGTGGTTCCTGTGCCTCCCACTCTGCCACTCATCACTGCATCCAAGGCTGCTGCTCCTCAAACACAGCACCAGGAATAGCAGCTCCCACTGCCCACATAGCAGGATGATCCTGGTAACCAGCAACGCTCACATCGAGGATGAGCAGGCCTTTATGCTGTTACTAAATGAGTTGCCTTCCGAATTATTAGCAGCATCAGGAGCTGGGAGCACATTTCTCAGACAATCAAGATAATTCTGGCTTTTGTAATTTGTTCCAGACAGCCTGAGACATCCGTACCCGCACGGAGACTTTGTGCACATCATTTGGCAGCTCCGGGCCTGGCACACGCTGTCTCTGCCAGTCCCACCCAGAGATCCAGGCAGCTGATCCAACTGGCTCAAGAAGCCACCAGGACTCTTCGAGAGTCTTTAATCCAGGCTGATTGGAAGCCAAAAGAAATTAATTCTGCTCATAAAGGGCAGAGCACGATCCTGTCAAGCACTCCATTATTTCATAGCGGCCTTTAGCCACTCTTGGTGTTGGACAAACACCACCTGGCTGTGGTCACTCCATGAGGATGTGGCAGAACTGGGAAAGGACTGGAGCAGCAGCAAAGGCTGTGGTGCACAAAAAAAGCTCTCAGGTCAAGGGAGGTTGGGCAGCATAAATCTCTGCCTGGGGAAAAGCTGGCATTTCATAAAACCATAGGCATGCAGAAAAAGGAATTCTTCAAACCTTACTAGAAGGCACCAAGGGGAATCTCAGGTAGCTGGTGATGAAAAAGGAACAAGCAGCTCCTTTCTTGGGGTATGGAATTAAACCCTAAAGCCCATTATCCATGATATGGGAAACCAGAAGTATAAACAAGCTCCAAAACACAACTGAGGGCAGACCCCTTGGACATCACAGTTTAAAAGCCTTTTTTTTCCCCCTGAAAAACCCCTAGACATGTGAATTTTGGGAATCAAAGATCAATATTGTTTTGTCCATGCCTTGTTCCCCATTCTTCCCCTTAGCACACAGTCCTTGACACCAGCTCCATGCAAACCCAGCAGTTCTTCAGGCTTTGCATCCAAAACCTGGGAGAAAACCTCCCATGAGCTCCAAGAGGAAAAGGTCTGAACCCTCCAGGCCCTGAATCAGAGCACATGGCTCCAGCTGAGGAGTTTGGGAACAGGACAAATTTGTTTCCAAAACAACTGTGGATTTCTAAAATTTTCAACCCAAAACACATAGCAGCAACAGAGTTAAAAAGTCCCTTTGCCTCCTCCTTGGAAAAAGTGCATTAAGATCATCCAGTCCCAGGCCAATTGAGAAACTGCATTTTTGTGTGATTTAGAGCTGCTAATGGGTGATGTCACCACTGGAGCCAGTGCAATCTCACAGAAATGTGGAAATAAAATGAGCAGGAGCTACAAAATGTGTGGTTTTGTCCCCAGCAGCAACAGGCCCATCCCAGCAGGGACAGCTTTCATTGAGATTCGTCTACAACTGGTGGAGATCACAAGATATCACTAAAAAAATCACAGAGGTAACAAAATCTTCCAAGGAGAGCAACTTACTCCTTTCCCAGGCCTTTGTTAACAGCAGATCTGCAGGTTTCCTTGGAAGCAAATGAGATATAGGCACCACAGCATTGCTGGGAAAAGAAACTGAGGGAGTGTTTTCTGGAACAACAAACCAAAGCCATTTTGGGCCACTATCTGTTAGACTCGAGTTTAGCTCAATAAGATATTGATCCTGGCTGCATGGAACACAGCCCTGATGTATTTCCTGATTAACAAGTTCTGCTGTCTGCTTTTGACAAACAAAATCTCCCTCATTGCAAGTAGATAAAAAAATGTATTTATCAATAATTCTAGGGTGCAGGCATTGAGTAGCCAAAAAAAAAAAAAAAAAAAAGGGTTGGAAAAAGCAGGTGGGAAGGACTTCTGCATGATCACTGGAATATTTACACAAGGCTAAGTTCAATCACTGCAGAGCCTTCCCCCACAGCCTCCTCCAAAGCACACCCAGACTCTGGCTGGCCTTTTTCCTATGGAAACAGAGAATGAGAGCAGAGCTGCTCTTTGCTTTTCTGCTGCTTAGCTAAAAGCTGAAAATGAGAACAGGTTTTCTGACATTCACCATTTACCTTAATAAAAACAAGCACTCGGCAGGATTAGCAGGTACACAGCTCTATGTGGGGTATCATGGAACATTTTCATGATCTTTCATGCTTACACAGAAATAAAAAAAATAAAAGAAGAGGACTCAAAATCCCTCTATAATATTGAAGATCAATCTAAAACTGAGCTTGGGAGCTGAGCACTGCCTGGGAAACATGAAGCAACATTTTCAAGTGGAAATCTTGCACATATGGCAAAGGAAAGCTTTTGATAGAGCAGTAAAACGATATTTCAAAAACTGATGTCCTACCTATCTATATTTATAAGAACACATTAAGTACTGGCTTAGCACTGTCCTTTTTTATTATTCCCTAATAAAGTACAGCTTGATCATTTTTTGAAACACACAGATCTGAGTCTGCCTTCCACAGAAATGAAAATGAGGGTCCCACTCGTGTCACCACCTTACAGCCCACCCCTGGAGGGTTTGTCAGCAGGAAATTTCTCACTCATCAAGCTGACTTTGAAGTCTTGATGCAGAAACAAGGAGGATTTTGTCTCAAATAAACAGCCCTGCACAGGTTTCCCCTCTGACCTGAGCTCGTGCAGGCAGTGGGCACATGAAAGGGTTCTGGCCACTGAAGGAAACCCAAGGAAGAGGAACTCCAGGTTTCCAGCACAGCCCCATGGCAACACAGGAGTGAGCTGAGAACTTCATCAAGATCTGGGCATAGCAGAGCAAAACACACCAGGCCACAGAGAAAACACTAATGTGTGTGAAGCTGCAGAGCTTTCAGTGCTCCCTCCACCTGGGCTAGAAATATTCAGGAAAGCATCAAACCAAGCATGAGTAACTCTGTTATTTTCAGTACCTTCCCCCTAACGCCAAAAATCGGGCACGAGCTCAAGTGCCTTGTTAAATCCAGCCCTTGAATTACAAGGATTAGAGGTCTGGATTTCCTCAGTGGAGATGACTCTTGGGCTTGAAGCCGATGAGTTCAGCCTTTGCCACCCCTGCACTGCTGCCTGGTGGGAAGCCCTTGTACAAAACAATTTCAGCAGGGCCCAGTTGGTGTCACCATTGGAAACAGCAGCGGTGACGTTAACAGGATGGCACTTCAAAGGAACCCGCGGGGCTGCAGATGGCACCGGGGGTCCTTGTTCCAGCTGTCTCATCAAGCTGATATTCCACAATTATTTTCCAGGATCAAACAGTGCTGCAAGCAGCTCCCACAGCACCGGGGAGACGCCGCTCATTCCGGGGGGATCCCGCGGCCGCTTCAGCGGCAGAACTTGGAATGTCTCGGTTGTAAAATAAAACCAACAAACTCTGGAGTCTTGTGTTTACGGAGGAAAAAAAAAAATAATGAATTCAAACCATGCCTAAGCAATATGGCTGGGATTCAGAAAAGCTTTTCTGTGGAGCCTGAGCTTTAAGTAGAGAAGCACTGGAGTCAGCTGAATTCCAGCATATAGTGGAATGCTTTGCTGTAGGATAAATTCAGCCAATGCCAAAGTCCTTTCCAGAATCAGGGCCTTGATTTTATTTTTTTTTTAACACAAACAATGGCGTGGAGCTAACTAGGAATCAGAACAGAGCGTCAGTGAAAATAAATGTAGCATCTCTGCTAATTCTCTTTTCATCCTGGTACCCCTGCTTCTAAGTATGGAAATCTGATTCTCCTTGTGCCTCCACTGAAGTTTCTATTGATTAAATACCCAGCCCCAGCAGCAGGAGAATCAAGCCCTGAATATTTATTCTCTTCCTCTTAATACATCAAGAATTCCCTTTGGCCTCTCAAGTGCTGTATCACAGGGTGCCATGAATGCAAATGGAATTACAGTGATCATGTAGCTAATGAATACATTTGTATATGTATGCAAGCATTTCCCTACTCCACACCACACCAGGAGCAGGGAATATCCACGTTCGCCACACACACAGGCAGGGAAGGTGTGGGAAAGGATGGATATGGGAAGCATATCAATAGCAGGAGCCAGGCTGCAGTTTCTGGGGAGAAATGAACTGAAATCCTTCCAAGATGAAGGCTGCAAGCTCAGGACCTCACGCAGACCTTTGGATCGTTTCCTCTGAAGCTTTAAAGCCAATTTGTAGACTAGAAGCGTTCATGTTTATGTTTTCATTATCCACCAGCATCACCCTCTATTTATATAAATAGACAGAAACTGCTGCAATGCATAATGTAAAATATTGTCAGCATTTCCAAAGGAGAGATCAGTGATATCATCTCAAACCAGAGTACAAATTGCACACGTAACCTTTTCACCTCCATCCTTAATAAGACATTTTGAATTCTTTTCAAACACCTTCAAATTCTTTTGAGAAAAGTTATTTCATAGGGGAATAAATTCATTCCTGCAGAAACTTGGGTGATTTCAGAGTTGTAACAGCTTAAAACCAGGATGCATTTAATTTGTTAGCACACTCCATGTTGACTTCTAAAGTCATCCTGTAATGTCCGAAAATAAATTGATTTAAATCAGGTTCAAGTACCAGTGGCAATTAGAAGCTACAAAGCCACAGAAATGTCAGGAAGTGTCTGGATCAGACACACACTGATACAAATATCTACAAAGAAATATCCTCAAAACCACTTTTGAGTTGGTTCGAATGCTTGGCAAGTGACTCATTCAGCACAAGAGCCATTCTTTGGATTTTCTACATGCAGGATTTTAGTGCTATTCCACTCCAGTCAATTCCAGCCCAACCCAGAGTAAACAAACACCACAAATCAGGGTGAGAGCCCCGTTAAGCTCAGGGGGAGAGGAGGTCACTTACCCTGTGAGGACCACGACAAAATCCATCACGTTCCAGCCGTTGCGCAGGTAAGAGCCTTTGTGAAAAACAAAGCCCAGAGCGATGATTTTGATACCAGCTTCAAAACAAAATATTCCAATAAAGTACGGCTCAGTGTCGTCCTGGAAAAGAAGGGAAATTAAAGGAGTCAAGGAGATATCCATGTTCCTGCTGTGATAACCAGTCCCCTAAACTGCTACAGGCAGCAACTGCACACCTTTTCCATTCTTTGAACAGAGCTGAAATTAAAGATTGAAGTTTGTTGGAACTAAGCTCACAGAGGAATTTCATTGTTATTTCTCTGAAATAAATTTTCTGTACAAATTGGCAATCCTATTGGCCTTCATCCTGATGGTTTCACGCCACGATTTCCACCTTTACAGAATGTTCTGGAGGGAATTTTGATGCGGAAATTTTGCTCTAAGGGTATATTTAAATTAGAGATGACAGGTTTCTGGAGTTATTGGCATGGAAGATGTTCCACAATTCACCCAGGAAGCTGAAACAAGAGGGTGTCTTTGGGAGCAACAGTCAGCCACAGCAAGCCTGACTGCACTGACAGGAAATTATTTATTTATCATTTATTCCATCAGTTCTTTCTTTGCTCCTTCTCCTCCATTTTATCAATTTTCACAGCTGCAGCCTCATTTGTTTTCCTTTCACTGGGGATCTGGTTCAGGGAGAAATCCCCAACCCCTCCCATGAACAGCAGGAGCAGCAAGATTTGTGTCTGGGGTCCATGGTGCAGACTAACACCTCCCTTGGGACTGCAGATTCGTGCCCTTGCTCACTACACAGAAAATCAAGCTCGTTCTCTACAGTTTTACCAAACCTTTTATTCCATCTCTGCACCAGATCTCTCAGGATTAGACTTTATTGACTGGAGTTTCAACACAAATTCAGTGCCAAATGGAAGCATTCACATTTGGAAGGAAGATTTGGGCAAGAAACGAGAACAAAGCAAGACGTAAAAGCAATGGGCATCAATTTCAAGAACTTGTTCATCAGCTTTGTCACCAGTAACCAATTTCCAAATGTGCCTTAGATCCTGGTTTTCAGTTGAATTCAATGGAAGCAAAGCAGCCCTAGCCAAGTAAGAAGCAAACTTCCACACTGAGATTAGAAATCTCTTTTCCAGTGGCTTTGGCATTTCTGGCCACCAGAACCAAAGAGCTGAGCTGCTGTTTGAGGCATAGTTGTTTGTATTTTGCAATTCTCCCAGTGACAATGGGGGATTGTTTGTTCTCTGACAGAAAAAGAGCAGGAATGTCGAGGCTTGTGGTCCCAGAACCAGGGAAGAAGCAGGTTTGACACAAGCACAGCAACTCCTGCTCAGCTCTGGCACAGACCCACACTTCAGAACAGCACTTGCTCCAGAAACTGAGGTTTTCACCCCTAAAAGTTGGGCCTGTTCAGTCTTGAGAGGTGATGCTGAGAGGGGCCCTCAGACCTGGGGGTCCCTGGGTGTCTCTGTCTGTCCCTGTGTGTCCCTGTCTGTCTGTCCCTGTGTGTCCCTGTCTGTCCGAGTCTGTTCCTGTCTGTCTGTCCCTGTCTGTCTGTCCCTGTGTCCCTCTGTCTATCCCAGTCTGTCTGTCCCTGTCTGTCTCAGTCTGTTCCTGTCTGTCTGTCCCTCTGTGTCCCAGTTTGTCCCTGTGTGTCCCTGTCTGTCCCAGTCTGTCTGTCCCTGTGTGTGTCTGTCTGTCCCAGTCTGTCCCTGTGTGCAGGAGGGCAGAGCAGCCCCAGGCTCTGCTCCAGGCCCAGCGATGGCCCCAGAGCCCCAGGCAGGGCCTGAGCCCGGCAATTCCCTGCCCAGGAGGCAGAACTGCTGCCCTGGGCAGTGCCAGCCCTGAGCAGAGCCCAGGGAGGCTCTGGGGTCTCCCTGACTGGGAATATTCCAGAACCATCAGGCCTGTGCCCTGTGCCCCGGGGTGGCCCTGCTGGGGCAGGGAGGTGGCAGCAGTGACCCCACTGAGGTCCCCTCCAGCCTGACCCACCCTGGGATCTGTAAGGTGACAGCACAGCCCTCCCAAGGAGGCTTGGCTGGACGTGATGTAGGAGCGTTGGTCGGTGGGACGGACGGAGACGAGAGATCTCTGCAGCCAGGTCTTGGAACTGGTGGCTCACTACAAAGGGCCTGGGTGCAGGGCCCTGCTTAGGGCTGCCAGCTGCAGCTCGGAGCAGGCCCGAAAGAGCAAGAGAGAGAGAGGCAAGAGCAAGAGAGGGCAAGAGTAAGAGTGAGAGTAAGAGTCAAAGTAAGAGCGTAAGAGCAAGAGTAAGAGTACGAAGTTCCCATTACAATACAGTAAATCTTCTTCTGTGCTGAATATTCTAATTTTCACTAACCAATCTAGTACAAGATACAAATCTTACAGCATTTGCATACAGCCTATAAGAATCCTGGCATTACCATACCGTGTTATATTTTAAACCCTAAAAACGACTCTTTGGACCCCTTCTGCCAAGCCAGTAGGGTCTGCTCTGACCCTTGGACCTGTCTGTTTCATCAGAAGGGGATTACCTTCAGCTGGCCATACCATTCTTTTCCAGTTGTTCAATAACTAAGGCTTGGTGTCTCAAAGCTTGCTTTCATTTCAATCTCGCTTATAGTTTCTATGTTCTCAAAATCTTTCCAGCAATCATATTCATAAGGCTTTTCTGTTTCATCTTCCCCAACACATGACCCAGCTCAGCAAATCCAGCAGAGAGCTCCAACCACTGAGGAATGCCTCCAAGCTGCTGGAAAACACAACCCCTGGAGAGGCTTTTCCATCAGCTGCTGAATTCGGGTTGTGTTTCTCTATCCCTGCACACCTCAGTGGGAACAGCTCTTCCACACATTCCATCTTTCACCCCGTGTTACCTCTACTCCTCTCCACCTTTCTGACCTCACAGCCCCAGCAGCTCCACCTGCCATGCCCCTGTGGTGAGGTGACAGTCACCTGCAGAGACACTCACAGGTGCTGGCTGCCCGGGCAGCAAAACTGAGCAGGGGCCTGTTAAGCTCACACTGGGCCTCTGGCTGAAATGGAGAGCAGGAAATGAAAACCCAGCCCCCAAACTGGCTTCCCCTCCAGCCAAGGAGGGGTTTGCACAAGCAGCAGCACCTCCAAGCCCTCTGTCCCTCACGGATGCTGCTCAGAGAACTCAGGAGCCACCACTGCCACACCTCCAGCTGCCCATCTCAGAGCTGTTTACCCATGGAGAACCAGGAGCAAAGGCCACCAGACTTTTTATGACCTTCAACAGAAATCCTACAATACACATCTTCTTCCAGCAGCTGCTCCACAGCGAGAGCTGGAGGCATCCCAGGGCTCCAACCAAGTACAGAAAAGAGAGAATAAGGGAGAAGGGGTCAGAAGTCATCCTCTGTGATTCCAGGAGAAGTTCCTTACAACTCCTCATGGACACAGGAGCCCTCTGACAGCCCATCCACCTGTTCTTCAACACTCCCCACAGCTCCTGGCTCAGCAGCTCCAGATAATGTCTGCACACAAAGGCCTCCCAGCCCATCCCAAATCCCCATCCCACCACTACTCGCGTGCCTCTAAAAATAGCTCTTCTAACACACCCAAAAAAAGCTACCTTTACCCACATCCACTCCTCCACATTACTCCCTCACTTCCTGAAGCCTGGTATCTACTCCAGTCTCTGCTCAATCTAGGTCAGGTGCCTGATGATTACAGCTCCCAGCTTTAAAGAGCCAGGCTCCAGGTACTCCAGGGTTTGATGGGATGTGCTCTTCCCAAAGCTAGGGCTACACAGAGCTCTTAGGAAGTGGGTCAGGAGTTTTTGTCAGCTTCTAGGGAAGCAGGAAGGCTCGCAGATGGATTTGGGTATTTATTACAAAGAAAAACTCTCATCTGTAGGGTTGGCAGGGAGTAGCTGGGGAAATAAGAGGCAAAAGAAAGAGGGTCTTTTCTAAAGCCTGCCTAAATTTACACTGATTCAGCCCAAGAATCAGGGCAGTAACAACAAGATAAAAAATAAAATCTATGCCCCACTGGGGAGAGGTGCTGCAGCTGAAATAAAAAAAGGATTTGCCTGACTCTGTGTGATGGAAGGAGGGAAGGACGTGGGTGAATGCCCTGTGCAGCACTGAAATGGCCCTGCCCCAGCTCAGAGTCCCTGCTAGGACACCCTGAAGCCCCTTCAGACCAAAGGCTGTGGCCCTGCTCAGGTTCCAGAGGGGCAGAGCAGGTGATGATGAGGATCCCTGTGCGTACTTGGAAGGAGGGCAGAGAATCTGGGCAGCAGCCAGAGCTGTGCCAGCAAGTTGTTTGCTGTGGACACAGCAGAGCTTGAGACTGGGCCAAACACACATTTAATCAATATGTTTCTGATCAGAAACAGCTTCTGAGTCTGGAAAGTCATTACCATTCCTACTTCACGTCCTAGTGTCTTTCCTTGGCCTTCGGATGTGACAACCTGGAGAGGTTTGGGTGTGAAAGGCTTTGTTCATGCAAAGGTTAATATGAGCAGCTCACACATTAGTGCTCTAAGTGCCTGTGGATGGGAGAAAGCATTAAATCCATTAGCAAATTGCCAGAGCTGTCACAGAGCTGAAAATCTGGGAAATGTGCTGTTCTGTCCTCACATCCAAAACACCCGGGGGAGCCGAACACCCCGAGCCTGCACCGAACATCCCACAGCCCCTCTGGTGTGGAAGAGGTTTTACAGCGACTTCTGTGAGCCAGAGAGAAGTTTGATCAGAGGATCCACATTCACCTCTGGAAGAATTTCCTACCAAGGTCATTGACATAGAAACCAAGAAAGAAAGAGGGATAAATAAGAGAAACCTGCCACTGCCTGTTCCAACGAGCACTTGGTTTGTCTCTCGTGACCAATGAGTAAGGTGTAAACTTCTGAGTTTGTAAGAATGTAGAAAAGCATGCAGGCTGGAATAAAAACAGTTTGAAGCCTTCTGAAAATGCAGTGTTGCTTTGGATTGTCTCCATCTCAACTATGACACTCTGGTGCCTTCCAGCAGAGCCTGCCCCAGGGCACGGCAGGGCAGAAAAGAGATTTCCTGTCCTGCAAATTCTGAAATCATCACTGTCCTTCTGGGAGAGGTCTCCTGGAGCTCCTCGTGGGAAACTGAGCAATTAGGAAGAAGACAGGGAGAGAAGGAGGTCTCAATGTGGACAGCCAAGAGCTGAGCAAGGTGAGCAAGGTACCCACAAGGCCACTGGGGGCTGGGATGGGAAGTTCCCATTCCCACATTTGGAGCTCTCACCAGCAGGCTCTGGGCTGCTCAGAACAGCTCCCTCAGCATCTCTGCAGCCGCATCACTCCCGTGTGCACAAACAATGCAATATTCTTTGGGATAGAGGGACTCTGACCCCACAGCCCACAGGATGGACATTGTTCCATCCTGGATCCAACCTGTTCCACTGGACAATTCCTGGTGGGAGGGAAACATTCCCAGCATCCAGAGCATGTGAGACTTCCAGCTCAGAGCAGGAAAGGGCCTCGGGGTAGGTCAGTCTGCAGCTGGTAGGAGAATGAGTTTATTCCTCGTTTGATGACCGAGGAGCTGAGCCACTCCTCCAGTTCACCACTAAATGCTCTGATCACCAGGCTGGTGCTTCCTCAGAGCCCTGATTTTGATCAGAATTTCCAGCCCAGAGCCAAGTAATGCTTTTCTATACATTCTGAGAATACTCCTAACTCAGACACTCAAAATCTTGGACTATTGTATGTGCTGAGACATGTGCTCAGTTAACCCTGTCTGACAATAACAGGAGAACAGAAAACAGCCCGGTGAGATTGCACTGCAGGATCATATCCTGGGTCTTGGGGAGATAAAGAGAAGAAAATTTTGATGAAAAGACAAAAATAATTAAAATATTTTCATGGGCTCCTCCCTTTTTTCCTCAGCTTTAACAAACAGACAACCTTATAATAGTTTTTCTTTGTTTCTGTGGAACAAATTATCTGGGCAACTTCAGTTTTCCTTCAACAACTCTGCCAACATCTCCCAGTCACAAAAGGCTTATGATGTGCACCTCATATCTTTAATATCTGATTAAATCTTCACTGATGATCTCAAATTTGGAGATTTTAATGAATCCAGGAGAAAAAAAAAGGCATATCCATTAACCATTGCCCAAAAAAAGAGCAATTCCATTCCTGCTAAAGACAGCAATAAAGCACCTGCTGTTCTGCATGGACTTAGAATTTGGCTTAACAAACTTGAAAATGTATGGGAAATGTATGGGAACGTTTCCCCACTGTGGTTTAACACGGATTTGTAACATTTTCGATGAAACAGCTTCCAGTTTATAGAAGTAGCAGGAGAATTCTAAAGAGGCTTCACTTTGAAAACTAGAAGACAGTTTTTCTTACTCACAATGCTTATTCTTTCCAGCTTACGTTGAAAATAAAAAGTATTTCATGACTTGTAAAGATTCTCAGTGCTACTCTATGAAAAATCACTTTATACTTCAGAGTTACAAATGTGCTGTAGTTAAAATGGCTTCAGGGTATCTGGATCAAACATAACAGTGTTTGGGACAAAAATGAGGGGTTAATTCTTCCTTTTTCTCCGAGGCAGAGCCAACAGGGCATTTAAGTCACACAGCTCTCTCGCACTGCTTGGTGGCAATGCCAGTGCCCCCCTTCGGAACGATTCAGGCGGGATCTGAAGGTGTGTGCGCTGTAAAATGGAATTAACACACTGGGGAAAAGGACAATAAAATGCCTCTAGGATGCCCTTATAAATCAAGGGATACAGAGAAACATAAAACCAACATGAACCAAAGGATTGCCAAGCCAGAACCTCCCTGAAACTGCTTTTCCTGATGTTTATAACCATGGAAGGCACTTTCCCAGCTCAGTCCTGGCTCTGAACCTGTGCTTTGCTCACATCCCCAGGCTGGCCTTGCCAACCAACCCCAAAGCACAGAAAGACAGGTTCAGTGGCAGAAAGATCTACATACAATCATTGATTCATTTTATCCTCGTGTCTTCTTAATTAAAAAGAATTCCAACAGAGAGAGAAACAAGCCCCATGCAGGAGGACAGCCGGCAGGAGTGGGTCCATTTCCAAACCAGCACCAAATTCTGACCCTGACTCCCCAGACTGCTCACTCACACACTTTTTCCTGCTTCTGGAGAATGAGATCCTGAGAGTTGCCCACTGCTATGGGCCATCCTTGGGAACTGCAGCAACCACTATTCAGAGGCTCTTGTTTCTGGCAGCAAGCCTAATGTTATCTTTGTTTGCATAATATAGCATCTACATGGAAAACACATATGGATCCCTATTTATCCATCCTTTGAACATGCACCAGGATTAATGCATTTGGGCATGCAAGACGTTCCAGATCATTAAAAGTAGGAGAAAAATCAAACCAAGAATTACACAGTTTTCCTACAGGGATGATAAATGGGAGAATTATTTTGAAGCTATTCTTCTATTTTCTTTTGAAATAAGGTAATTGGACTCATTACCATAAAGCCTGCGGGTAAATTATTTTTCTCTGTAAGCTGGTTGCAATTTTTTCTTTTTTTTCTTTTTTTTTTTTTTTTTTTTTTTTTTTGGAAAGGAAGTGTAATCATCTGAACCCGAAGTTTGCTTTGAAGGATCTGTGCTGTGGCAGGAAGAGACACACAAATCCTAAAAGGTTATTCTGTTCTACCACTCACTGGGAAAATTAAAATTACAAAGAAGTTCATTTGATTCCAAAGATAATTCTAAGCATTCCTGTCCTGGTTTAGAGACAACCTAAGTTTGAAGCCCTTCTGATGATAACACAAGGTCCAGCTCTCTCCCGTGGCTGGGCAGGGCTGGCTGGAGTGATGAAGCATTCTTGTGCAGATGGGATCGGGAGGGGACAGTTATCCTTGCTGTGACAGATTTTTTCTGATTGTCAGATCAATGCCTGTCTTTTTACGTGTGGATCTTTAAAATAGATCCAAACACTCCCAACACTCAGTAGCTGACTTCTTTTTGTATTAGACCAGGAGAAAAAAAAAAAAAGAAAATGAATGAATGCAACTCACCAATCTCTCTGACATCGGTGTCTTGTCTCCATCCGGCAAATGTTGTTCCAGAGCCAGCACAATACAATTGGCTATGATTGTAGCTAAAATCATGTATTCAAATGGAGTGGGGACCAGAAGTTAAAGAAGACACTGGACAATGCAAGAAGAACCCCATCCAAATTCTGTTTCTACCCACAGAGTTGCATTAATTGAGCATTCTAAGATTTCTTATAATTTTTTAAGACATTTGGTCTCCTTGACTTCCTCGGTTCTTTCTGGGGTGTGTTTGGAATAGAAGTAGGAAATTGGCACTTCTTTAAGAGAGTTAGAGACTCACACAATCTGAGCTGCTCAAGGAATCCGGGAGCAAGAAAGCAAAAGGTCCAAAGGAAATAAAAAACTATTAATACGTATTGATTTTCAATGAGATTGATAAGCTAAATTGCCTCCAAATAGATTATACATCTAAACACCATCTGCTGAATTTTTCTTCAGAAACATTTAACTTCAGCACATGGTGCAAATAAGTGATGGGCACGAAAAGTTCAATTTAGAGTGCCGACCCAGGTCTAAAACATGAATTACTGCTCAATTGCAATGCCCGCTCTCAGTGAGAATAAAACCCTCAGCGCCCTTTTGGGATGCAGGAGGGAAGTGGGGAGGGAAAAGAATCCAAATTTGGCACCGGGTGCCCCCTTGCTCTTTGCCACCATCTCCCACCCTGAGCTGTGCCGAGCCCCAGCTGTCCCAGGGTGGAGCCACGGGCGGCAGCAGGGGCTGAGGACAGGCGATGGCTCCGCTCAACACCACGGAGAGATGGAGCCAGACCACGGAGAGATGGAGCCAGACCATGGAGAGATGGACCCAGACCATGGAGAGATGGAGCCAGACCATGGAGAGATGGAGCCAGACCACGGAGAGATGGGGCCAGCACCATGGAGAGATGGAGCCAGACCATGGAGAGATGGAGCCAGACCATGGAGAGATGGAGCCAGACCATGGAGAGATGGAGCCAGACCACGGAGAGATGGGGCCAGCACCATGGAGAGATGGAGCCAGACCATGGAGAGATGGAGCCAGACCACGGAGAGATGGGGCCAGCACCATGGAAAGAGGGACTCAGCACCGCGAAGAGATGGACCCAGACCATAGAGAAATGGAACAAGCACCATGGAGAGATGGGCTCAGCACCGTGGAGAGATGGACCCAGACCATGGAGAGATGGGCTCAGCACCACGGGGAGATGGGGCCAGCACCATGGAGACATGGAACAGCACCATGGAGAGCTGGAACCAGCACCATGGAGAGATGGACCCAGCACTGCGGGGACATGGGCTCAGCACCGCGGAGAGCTCAGCTCAACGCCATGGGGAGCTCCTCTGAGCTCAGCGGAGAGCTCAGCTCAGCACCAGGGACAGCGCCGAGCCGCGCCGCAGACACAACAACGCTGGAGGGCTCAGCTCAGCACTCGAAGAGCTCGGTTTGGCAGCGTGGAGAGATTGGTTCAGCATCGCGGGGAGCTCCGCTCAGCATCGTGGTGAGCCTGGCTCAGCACCACCATCAGCCTGGCTTAGCACCACAATGAGCTCAGCTCAGCACCGTGGTCAGCTCAGCTCACCACTGGTTTCAGCCTGGTTTCAGAACCGTGGTCAGCTCAGATCACCACTGTGATCAGCCTGGTTTCAGAACCGTGGTCAGCACAGCTCAGCACCGTGATAGGCTCATCCCAGCACCGTGATCAGCTCAGCTCAGCCCTGTGGCCAGCCTGGCTCCAGAACCATGATCAGGGTAGCTCGACAGCACGGTCAGCTCAGCTTAGCACCACGGTCAGCCCAGCTTCAGCGCCGTGGTCAGCTCAGCTCACCACTGTGATCAGCCTGGCTTCAAAACCGTGGTCAGCTCAGCTCAACACCGTGATAAGCTCATCCCAGCACTGTGCTCAGCTCAGCTCAAGCACTATGGTCAGCCCGGATACAGACCCGTGGTCAGCTCGGCTCAGCACCGTGGTCAGCTCGGCGCAGCACCACGGTCAGCTCAGCTCAGCACCGTGGTCAGCCTGGTTTCAGCACCGTGGTCAGCTCAACCCAAGGCCGCGGACAGCGCCCGGCCCCGCCCGCCCGCCGGCCCCGCCGGCCCCGCCGCTCCGGCGCGGGGAAGCGCCGGTGGCTCCGCCGGTCCCGCCGGCTCCGCCGCACTGGGGGTCCCCTCCCCACATCCCCCGGAAAGATGCAGACGAATCGCCCAAGAGGCAGGGAAGGGAAAGCCTGAGTCTACCCGTGCAGTCAAGGCGCTGCTCTGCCTGTCACCGGGGGTTTGGGGCTTGTTTATCCAGACTTAAACGCAGGGAAGGAGAAATGGATGAGGAAATGCAGCAATCGCTGGGATTGTATAATATGGACAGAAAGATCAATACGTGTTTGTGTGCGTTCGGGGAGAAGGGAAGTGCATTGACTCCATTGGTGTATTTTTCCTGTTAGCCCCTCAGGAAGTGAAAACTGGGGAAGTCTAAGCAGGAGCTGGCCTGTGTGGCAATTGAAAGTGTTGCTAGGAGGCTGGGAGGAGGCCCTGCTGCTGTTAGCTGAGGATTAATAGGGGTGTGATATGAAATGAAAAGAAAACAACGGGCTCCCCTGAGACCCCCAGTGTAAAAGCACTCCTGTACACACGCACACAAAATCTGCTCCCTGGGAGCCTCAGCCTGCTCCCCTCTGCTCACGGCTTACAACCACCATTCCGAGCAAAGCCCCCTTCTCACTGCAGCTCACTTGGCCTGGGAGCTGGGTCTCAGACAGAAAGCATCTGCCCCTTTCACAGTACAGCAGATGATCCCTCTCCCCACTTACTGCCTCCTTCTGCCACAAGGTTTTGCTAATTTTAATTTTTTTTTTCAGGCAGCCTAAGCTTAGGCTATGCACCTAATCGAAGTGCCATGATTCATGTTGATTCGAATGGATTCCGGAGGGGATGTGCTAAAACCGAGCTGCAATGATTGCATTCCTGGGATTTACCTGGGCTCTCAATGTCCCCTACTATCAATGCAGCTTCAGTGCTAAGGTGTCACCATTTTTATCCCACATTCCATCTTCTATTCACAGGAAGACAGAAGAGTTGAAAGGCTCCAAGATGGAAATAAAAATCAGGATTCACGGGCACGAATCTCACAGAACCTGACTTGAATTGTAGGAAATGTCAATCCATGCACCTGTACATCTCACCCCTAAAGACACCCTGACATGGCTTACACACCCCTGGCATCAAGCACTCCAAAAGGACCCTCGGTGCTCCCACAGAAGCTATTCCCTGATTCCCATATTCCCATATTCCCACTGCCACAGCCATGCATCATGTCGGGCACACGGCTCCCCGGCACACACACCCATGGCACAGCCCGATCACACCGTCTGCAGCAGCAGCAGACACTCGCCCTGCGCTGCCTGGAGGGGTCTCTGCCCCTCAGCCTCCCTCTCCCCCTCCCCACCTCCCCCCGTGCCCACCCTGAAAGGATATGGCCACTCTGTTATTCGCTTGGCGTATTTCCGTATAACATTATCTTCACTGAAGATGAAGAGGGATCTGTTGACTGTGAAGCAGTTCTGTTTGACAGGGATGGGGTTGTAGAGAGCCATAGTCCTGGCTCTCTGAGCCATCGACTGTTTATACATCCTTTGGCCGGCTTGGGGGCCACCTTGCCGGCTGCTCCCTCTTCCAGCCCCGGCCGGCCCTCCACCTCCATAGCGGGTTGGCAGATCATCCCCAAACCGAGCCATCCTCGCAGTGCACGGAGCCGGGCGCTACAATCCAAACTGGCAGCCGAGGCGAGAGGAAGACGCATCACAGCGCGCAGCACTTCTCCCTCCGGGGGCTTCAGTTGCGGGATCGGGATCGATCGAGGCAAAAATAGATCGATATATAATAAAACAAAAAATATCCCTTTTCCTTCCTCCACCCCCTGCGCTTCCCCGCCGCTGTGGCTGCCCGGGGGTAGGAGGAAGGCGCCGGGGCTCCGCTCACCTCCCCGCACAGGTGGCGTCTCTCCGGCCCGACCTCATGGCCGGGGCGGCGGGGGGTGGCCGCGGTGGCCGCGGTCCCTTTGGCGACGGGGCGCTGGACTGGGAAGGGGCTGCGCTGCTGCCGTGCCCGCCGCGGGAGCGCTCCGCCGTGCCCAACCCAGCCCGGCACGGCTCCGGCACGGCCCGGCCCCGCCGCATGTGATGCCCGGAGCCAATCGGCCGCCGCGGCTCCGCCCGCTCCAGTCACCGGCACCGGGGGGCGGGCGGGGAGGGAGGAGGGAGGATGGAGCCGGCCCGGCCCGGCCGCCGCCCACCCCGGTAAATACGGCGGAGCCGCGGCCACTCCCCGGGGGAAGGAGGGCTCGATCCCCCCCCGCCCCTGCGCAGCGCTCCGCGGGCGCGCAGAGCCCCGGCCGGGGGTGCCGCCGCTCGGATGGGTGGGGGGCACAGGCGAGGCAGCCCCCGCGCCTGCGCGCCGCTGCCCAGATGTGCCCTGCCCAGATGTGCGCTGCCCAGATGTGCCCTGCCCAGATGTGCCCTGCCCAGATGTGCACGGCCCAGCTGCTGCCCCCGCGGGTGCCCCGAGCCGCGGCGCGGGCAGCGCTGGGCAGCGCAGCTCCCGTCACCCCGCCGGTGCCCTCAGAACCCCGCGGACGCCGAGGGTGGGGGGGGGGGGTCACAGTGTGAAATGGGGTGCGGGGCGAGGGGTGCTCAGCTGGCAGCCCCCGGGGGCTCGGGGCTGGGCACGGGCGGATGCGGGGCGGGGGATGCGGTCCCCGCAGCGCTCCGGGCGCTGGGGCGGTGCGGGGATGTGCGGCACGGGCTGGCTGCAAGCGGAGCTGCGCCCTTCTGCACAACTTACTTTGTTTCTCCTTGGTTTGAATGACTCCTGCAGAGCGCTGGATACCTTTAATCCTGTATTTATGGACGAAATCCTTTAATCCTGTTTATTCCAACACCCTCTGTTGCTTCCCTCCAGCACAAGTCAGAGAGATAACTCCTCCTTGTTCCTGGAGCGCCGCACGGCAACAGTCACTGCAGTAGCTGGCGAGGAAATGCTTTTGCATTTTAGGCTAAATTTGGGGTAGAAGCTATTAACTTTGAGAAGGGACCCTCCGGAGAAGTCAAGGCTGTCAATAGGGGGACATTTGCACTTGCTCCACAGCAAGGAAAGCCTGGACTCTGCCGCTAATGTGTTTTTTGCCTTAGTCATCCAAGCTCAGTGCAAAACCAACCCACCGAGCAGGCAAGCCTGGAGCAATAACATCTGCTGGCTTCAGGAGCCAGTCAGAGGGCTGGCAGCAGCCACAAGTGACACAAATGAGGTCTGGCAAGACGCAAAGGGTGACTCTCCGGAAGGAACTGGCTCCTTACGCCGGGGCTCGGTGTCTGAAGGGCTCTCGCACACTGCAGCACAGGCAGGAGACGCTCCCGGAGGCGGCACCGGCAGCCGAGGGGAGCCGGCAGCGGCTCTGAGGCACGGAAAACAGCGAGGGAAGGAGGTGAATCACATCCTGCTGCCTCCAGGGTCGCACGCAGCAGGAACCGCCAGCCCCCGACACCGACAGAGGTCTGCGAGCCCTGCGGACCAGGGCAGCGAGAGCAGCTCCAGGCTGGAGGTTGCCTTCCCCTGCGCTTGCTGGCAATGCAATAAAAGACCTTTTTCCCCTCCCCAGGTTTGGGTAATTTGCAGATCAAGCTGAGGGCTGGAGTCTTTGGGAAAAACTTTGCCCGGAGACAGATGCTGGAGTGGTTCAGCATCTCTGTTCCGCTCAGACAGACCCTGGGCAGAGATTCGAACGAGTGTTTCCTCCTTGGATCTTCACCCCTGAGCACTGCTGAGCTGATCCACACAAACGGGAAAGTTCCCTTATTTTGTGGATGGAGAAGGAGGGTGCAGGGAGCGCTTATTTTTTAAAATTTTTCCCTAAAAACCGTTTTTATCCTCACTGCATTGTATCCTATGATGGATTTATCTTTCACCTGAAAGTCAAGTTTCCTCCAGCTGACATATTTACTCATTTCATTTTTATTAAACTTATTTACTTAGTGGTTTATTTTTTCACTTTTGTGCTTCTGGCCACTATATCTCGTACATCTTTTTTCAGTGAAAAAACCTGACTTTTTCTCAGTGACTAGAAAAAGAAATTTCATTTTCAATAACCCCTCACCTCTCCAGATGGAAATCAGTATATGGAGAAAAAAATACATTGCTTTCCACAAATTTTCATCCTCCTGTGCTTACAGAATCAGGGGGATGGATGACACAACAGCTCTAAAAAGAAAAAAAAAAAAAAAAAAAAAAAAGAAAAAAAAAAAAAAAAGAAAAAAAAAAAGCTGGTTTTTTTGCATCAGGTCTTATTGAGAATCAGGGAAAATCTTGACCTCCACATCCTCTTCTCTCCTCCTACAGCCACCAAACCACTCTGCCTCTCCCAGAACAAACTCCCCACCACAGCACTGCAGTGAAATCAGCAGCCAGGGCAGTGGGGGTGTTTGCGACAGTGAGAAAATGATGTGAGCGTGTCATGAGGATGCTCTGTTAAACCAGTTTGCCCTTTCCTCAATCTGCATGCTCAGGGCTTTTTTCCTGGATTGTTTTTTTTCACACCCTAAGGAAGATCACACAGACCTTAAGCATTGAAAGCCTTAAAGAAGAGAAGGAGATTGCAATTGCAAGGATTATTTGGCTTTTAGAGGGGAAGCGTCAGGATTTAGTTGGGCTTTTTAAGATTAGGAGAAAAGCAGGGGAGTTAAGAGAAAGCAAAAAATTTGGAGCACCGAAACAGGTCAGACATCCATAATCTCCCATTACGGGAGGGCAAAGAGCATTCCATGGAAAATTCTAAAAAAGGACTCGGTCATGAGTGACTCCTCCTCACAAGCCCCGAAGACAGAGGTGAGTAAATCTCTCTGCTCTCCAGCACTGCTTAGCAAGGAGCCTTCCTCCTCCCTGAGCAGCTTTGCCAGGCAACCAAGCGTTTCCCTGGACTTTCACTTCCATCCCAAGCCTGAGGCAGGTGACTGGGCTTAATGGAGCAGCACTTCCATCTGGCAAAAACAGCCAGGGCAGAGAAAATGGCCCAGAGTGGCAGGATGCTCCCGGGACATTGGGACCATGGCAGGCACACGTGGTCTGTGTTTGCCCCGGCACGGCAGCTCCCAGGAGCTGCTGGGACAGTCTGGATCCATCTCTGGAAGGGTTTCTGGGGAAATCAAAGTGAATTTCCAGCTTGCTGTGCTCCAGAGGCAGCAGCACAGGCTTCCAGCATGAGGGACAGTGGCTAAAATTTAGGGACACAGCCCCAACATCCCCCTCTGAGCAGGACAGAGTGGGGACGTTTGCAAAAACAGCAGCAGGAAAGAAGATTTCTTCCTTTAAGAGAGGAAAGGACTCCCACCACGCCCTGACTTCCCTGGACCCTGCCCTACACCTGGAGTAGCTTGGAGGGAAGGTCAAAGCTCTCCAGAATGCCTTTTGTCCAGGTGAGCTCGGGGAACTGCAGCTAGGCTGTTATTTACTCAGAATTTGCAAGGCTGAGGAACAGAGGAGCCTTTTCAATCCCATCTTGAGGCTCTGGATCCAGGGTAATGCCAAGCAGAGCAGCTCCCAGGAGCACATTTCCTTTAAAAATAAACAAACAACACAGGCTGCACATCTCCTTCCAGCCCACAGGAAGGTTCAGAGCTTCAGGCCAAGAAAAGCAGCTTCCCAAGGTGCTCCTGGCCAGGGATTCCTGCTCTCCTCATTCCCATTTTGCACCAGCTGTGCTGGAGGAAAATCCTGCTGCCATGCAGGCAGAGGAAATTCTTAAAGTTGGCACTCAGGTCTGCCAGAGGATGTAGAATGGCTTTATGTAAAATCCATGAGGAAGATGCTCTGATACTTTTTCTCGTGAATAAGAGAGTGAACAAAGGGAAAAGAGGCCTTTTGAAGATACAGCTCCTCCTGTGCAAGTCTTGATCATGGCATTGTTTAGTGTCCTAAACCCCCAGGGCCAATTACCCTCAGCTGCTGCACAAACGTGGAGCAAGAGAGACCCCGAGCTCATTGCTTGGGGTGGGGGCACTGCTGGCAAAGCCCCCGGGCTGGCACAGCAATTCCACCTCGGCATGAGGGGCTGCACAGGCCCCCCCAGGCTGGAACCATCCCGATCCCACAGCACCACACGGCTCCCCCAGGCCACCACAGACCAAGGCAGCGTTGAATCAGCTGAGATGGATTTGAGGGAAGGGGAATGGAGCCCAGAGCAGGGCAGGGAGAGAAAGCAGGAGCTGGCAGTGCCTGCTCAGCACCTTCCCCACCCTGGTGAGCCCCAGGGGACCTGGAGCTGTTGTGCTCGTGCTGTTCCTCTTGAACTGAATTCCTCCGTAGGTGGATCACGACTCCAAACCCTGGCTGAGGCAGGAGCCAGCTGAGTTCAGTCCCAGGTAGCTCAAAAATGATGTTTGCAGCTCAGAAAAGACTTCAACTAGCAGGACCAATGTCGGAACAACACCACGCAGGAAAATTCACAGGAAATAACCAGGAAATCACAGGACACGGGGACACAAAGCTGCTCAAGGGTTGAAGAGGCACAAGACATCTCAGTGGTGCTCAGAGTTCCCTTCTGAGCTCCAGCACCACCAGAACAGGGTTTTCTCCATAAGGAAGCAACATGTTTGCACACAGTGCCTGTGGCAGGCAGCTGTGAGAAGATGAGAGATAAAAAGGACTTAAAAGTATATCGGGCCTCATATTTTTATTTTCCACAGCATGTCTAAGATCATTTCTACCCCATTGGTCTCCAAGACCAGCCAGCAGGTAAAGACAACTTCACACCTTCTCTTCCATTATTTAGATCTCAATTTAACTGAGGACTTGATCACCAGGAGAGGGAGATTTGGGGAGTCTTTGCCTGTCTTTCAGCACACATCTGTCTGTGGTAAATGATTAGACATCTAATCCTCCTTAAGATTCAGGTCTCTCCTCTCCTTAGGCTCTTCTGAACGTTTGCCTGGATGCTTCTCAGCACCTCGATGTCAAAACAGCTTTTCAAATCTGACTTTATCTGAACTCGTGTCGTGTACAGGCTCAGCTCTGCATGAGCTTCACTCTGGGAATCCAAGAGGCAGAAATATCCTAGGAACTGATAGAGCATCGTGTCCAGATCTGGAGCCAGATGGGCAAAAACATCAGAGAAATTTGGGAATTTCACCAGTCACTTGCACAAAGGTTGATGCAAGCTGTAGACAAAAACCCAGCCCTCCTGTGCTTGCCCCCCACAGGAGTTTGCTGGACATTACTCAAAGCTCCTCGTGCATCAGGTGTAAATCCCACTGCAGCAGGAGTCACACCTGCCTGGGTTGTTTTCAGCGTTGTTATTGATTAAAGACCGAGAGCTTTTCATCTTCTCAGTGATGGGCAAGAGAAATGAACAGCCAGGGAAACAGCTCCATGCTCACAGCTGCCACGTTTTGGGATGAAATGCCCAAAGACAAAGTGCAGGAGAGCCCAGATTCCCAAAGGTCTCCAAGGTTTTGAAGAACTTGGGGACTGAAGACCACACAAGGAGAGCACCACATTTCAGAGCCTTCTCCTTCCTCAGCCGGAGGACGGCTGTTGCTGTGGAATTAAGGGAGAAAATAGAGCCCTGCAGCTGCCATGCAGGTTTCTGCATCCAACAGCTGCAAAAATGTGGCCAAAATGTGTTTGCAGCATCAGTGATCAGGCTCTGCCTTACGCCACACACCAGAGCGAGGGCATGGAGAGGGAACAGAGAAGCTCTATGGTTTTCTTGCACTAAAAAAAAAAAGAGCCTTTGCCCTGGAGCAGCTGAAAGCAGCTGGCTGGGCAAGGCCAGCTCAGAAGGCATCACCATGGAGCAGAGAACAACCCAGAGCAGTGACAGCACTGATTTCTGCAGCTGCAGTCAGTGAGAGTTCACCTTCATCCTTTGGAAACACCGGTGCAGCTCGAGCCAGGGTGGTGGCACCCACCTCACACATCGCCACCTCTGCAGGAAAACACCACAGGGAAACATTCCCAGGACAAGCTTTGAAGCCATCCCAAATACTCCCATTTGGTTTTGGCCTTTTTAACCAGGAAAGGGAATAGGGTTTAATGCCACGCGGTCAGATGACAGAAAATAAGGATCAGTTTCCCATATGAGGTCTTCAGTTCATTATGGCACAATCAAAATGGATTATGCATGCAAAAATGTGGGCAAGACACCTTAAAAATTGGGTATTTAATTAACTTTCCCTGGATGAGGTTGTAGATACCTTCACTCACATGTGACATACACAGAAGCAAAGCCAGGGCAGTGATAACTTCTGCCCTCTTCTGCAGGTGCAGGAGTTGTTGTGGCCAATGTGTTGCTGTTTGTGCTCTTACAGAGCTGAGGTTTGCTGGCCAAGTGCTGAAACCAGAGCCAGGACACCCGGGGTCCCCAAGGCTTTGTCACGAGCACTTTTAACACCCCCGGGCACACAGCCACACCTCCAGCCTTTAAATCACCATTTCCCTCATCTCAAAACAGGCATCAAGATTCCTTTGCTCGTGTTTTCCCTGTTTCAGCTGTTCCATGATCCTGGGATGCTCTCTCCTCCTCTGCAGAGTGCTCAGCTCAGCGAGACTTCAAACCCTCTCGGGACCTCCAGTCCACCTAAGACACCAATTCAAGGTCTGATGAAGTGCTCAATGAGCCGCAGTTAATGGGGGAATGGCTGTCACTCTGTCTGGGACCGCATCAGGAGCCATGCAGCACGCTCAGATAATAGAATTTTTTTTAAAAAAAAGCAATGCCCACTGCACAGCCTTCTTAATCTGAAAGGTTAATGCACACGGAAAGGGAGAAACACAATAAAAAGCTCTGCAGCTACAGATTAACCCTCACTTCCTAGAATCTGTTTTTGTTATAAAGGAAGATACTGAGAGGCAGGAATAGGAGCTGGCTGCCCTACTTCCACTGCCTTGCACTGGGAGTTGGGGTTTGCGTTTGTTTTTGCGCCTTTCAGTCTCTCCCCCATTTGTTTTTTTCCAAACCTGCAGTGAAATGCAAACGACAACGACTTTGAGAAGCAGCCTGGAATCTGAATAACATTGACAGGCGAGGAATCCCTTGGGGCAGGTTCGTGCTTTAGAAAGCGGCTCCCCCTTACCCAAAATCCGAGGCCAGGCAAAAGGAGGCGGAGGGAGCCCAAGGCTGCCGGGAGGCAGCTCCGGAGGAAGCCCCACATCCATCAGGCAGCCGATCCGTTTAGCTCGGGTGCTCCTTGTTTGTTCAGCTAATGGTGAAAGTTATGTCCACACTCCCGTCTAAATTAAGTATTCAGCTATCTTACAGACACAGTAAGTCGGTCAGCCTTAGCCTCAGTAATTAGGGCTTACTGTTTAATTAATCTCTTGTGGTCACACAGAGTCTCTATCACTCTCTCTGTTGGCTCACACGGCACCGGGAGGAGAGGCTGAGGAGCAGGAGGAGTTAATCCCTTAAGCTGATCCCCACTGCACAGACAGGAAGGAAAGGGGGGAAGGGGAGCTGCTCTCTCTCGCTGATGGCAGAAGATCGGGATTACGAGGCAGCAGAAGCCTCAGGGTGCGCTGAGCTCGCTGCCCGGGAGCCGTGTCACACCCGGCCGGGGACAGGGCACAGCCCCGGGGCCGCGCTGCCTGCGGCGGGGAACGAGGGACTGCCCCACCTTGGCTGAGCTCGGGGGGCTGCTCTTCCCCCTGCCCGCAGCCTGCCAGGCTCTCTCCGGCAGCTGCAGCCCCAGGGACCGCGGCACTGCGGACACCTGAGGAGTCCCACCCCTGGCAGTGCCATGGAACCAGCGCCAGCTGCAGCCCGAGGCTCAGGCGGGAGCCACGTTTTCACTCGCTGCCAACGGGAGCTCCTCAGGAAATAGAATCACGGGATTTTTCGGTTGGAAAACGCCTCTAAAGTCACCGAGTCCAAACATTCACCCAGCACTGCCAAGGCCACCATGTCCCCAAGTGCCACATTCATAGGACTTTTAAGTCCCTCCAGGGATGGTGCCTTCACCACCTCCCTGGGCAGCCTGTTCCAGTCCTTGGCACCTTTCGAGAGAAGCAATTTTCCCTCATAACCACCCTAAACTTCCCCTGAAGCAACTTGAGACCATTTCCTACCTTCTTACCAAGATATCGAGGGGAAGCAGAGCACAGCCAAACACAAAGGTGGGTGAGCCCAAAAATCAGCTCCCAGGGTGCCGGAACGGGGGGAAAACTGTCAATGGACCAAGATCACCGCGTTGAAGTGGTAAACAAACAATGTGAGGATTTTATACGAGTTAGAGAGCCAGCAGGGAGGGGCTAAGAGGGTGCTAATTAGTGTCCATCCCAAATACATAAGCAGGTGATCACCTGCATTTTAAGGTGCTTTTCCCTTTCAGAATGCCAAGGAAAAGACTCCGGAAACCCAAGAGGTCCCGTGGAGGGCCAGTAGCCCACGCTGCCCTGAGCTGGTGGCCGAGGGACAGAAACCCAGCGAGGCTCTGGGCTCCTCGGACTGCGCGGAGCTGCTGGGAGAGGACGGGAAAATGCCTCGGAGGAAAATCATCACCCCAACCTCCGCCTCGCCCCTGCCCGGCCCCAGCATGCCGGGACGGGCACCCCTGGGACAGGGACCAGGCTGAGCGCCAGCCCTGGCGAGGGGAGAGCACTGCCCATCCCTGTCCAAGCTCGAGGAGCGCCTGCATCCCGCAGAATCCGCTCCGCAGCCCTGGCAGCGGCGGGACCCGCTGCCTCTGGAGCCGCTCGCCGCATCCTCGGGAGTTTTCTGGGGCTCCAGCGCCCTCTGCTCCGGCACGGGCAGAACTGAAACTCCGCTCTCCCCACGCGGGGCAGTGGGGCAGGGGCTGGGGGTGCCACCCACCCACAGCCATGGCCGGGGGTGGCTTCCCTCAGTGCCACCCTGAATGTCACCTGCGGCTCTCCCCTCGCCTGCCCTGGCACTCAGTAGGGCGGCCTCGTCAACGAGGCAGCTTTCTGTCTTAGACTTTGAAAGCCTAATTATCTGCAAGGGAAATCGCCAGTGGAGGTGTCCCCCCAGCCGGGGGACAGCGGCTCTTCGGGACACCGGAGGCATCTCTGCTGCTGGCACGGCTCTGGCTCCATCGGGAGCAGGACACAGCCCCGGGACTGGCGCTGGATGGAGGAGCTGCCAGCTCTGCCACCCCCAGCACGGCCACACGCGGCTCCTTCGGGTGTCCATAGAGGGATTTGCTCCCTTTCTGCCCGTTCCCCCCGGCCCCGGGAGAGGCAGGAGCAAGGCACGCACTGCCCACCCTGAGCTCCTCCTCCTGGAGGAAAACTTCTGGTGGAAACCTCGTGCCTTCAAGTCCTGAGAGCAGCTGGGCAGGGGGGTCAGCTGAACATCCCCACCCAAATCTGCACACCAAGTTTCCAGCAGAAGTTTTTCCTCCATCGCTAAACCCCCACCTCTGTTCATGCCTGGAGCCCCCCAGGCCTTCCCCACGCCAGGAGAATCGGTCACACCCTCACAGCCAGGCACAGTCAGGGATGAGGCACTTCCACCACGGTGCACCCTGCTAGGAGCTCCTGATGCTCTGAAACAGAGGCACCATCACCTCCTCTGACCCAGAAAATCTGAGAACAACCTCGAGCAGAGAGCAAATAAATTAAGATTCAATAAATAAGCAGGATAGGAACAGTTCAGAATGCACAGCCATGTCCTGCTGGGTAGTTGGTGGTTAAGTTGCACTTTTCCTTGTATTTCCCCCAGATAATCATTTTTTTAGGCACTTATCTCTTCCCTTACACCCGGTACATTCTCAGTCTGGGCTCCCAAAGCTCAAACAACACCAAAACTAAAGAAAAAACCTGAAATGTTGCTATTCACACACACATATAGATATATAAAGCTGTATATAACATATATAACATATATATGTTATATATGTGTATAAAATTGTATAGATATATATAACTGTATATAAATGCAAATGCGCATTTATGTGTTCGTAGCCCTGGATTCTGCCAGGCCAGGCCAGGTTTCACCTCAGAACTGACAGAGGACTGGCAGCACTCCCCATGACAGGGCTGTTTGGAGGAGGGACAGCCCCAAATCCCCATGAACAGCTTCCATAAAACCCTGCCGGGTGCCAAGCTGGCCCTGGGGACACCGGGGCACCACCAGAGCCTCCAGGCAGTGCCATCACAGGTGGCATTAGGGGCCAGCAGGTGACCAGAGCCTGCTGCCACCACCCAGCAGCAGGACATGAGGAGGTGGCACCTCAGGAAGACAGCTGCTGATTTATGATGCACTCAGGACTCTCCAAAGGCATTATTTATCTGCATTACTGAGAGGACTTAATTATTCCTCCTCACATCAGAGGAGACACTGAGAGCTTCTATTGCTGAGAAAATCATTTTAATCAGCAAACAGAGCACACGCCACCACCAAACATTCGTTTCTTCAGATGGCTCAAGAGTTGATGTGTTCCAGCCTCGCTGGGTACAGCTGCCTGTGCCTCAACTGCACAGGCTGGCCCCAAAAGGAGGGAAATATTGCCCAAATGCAGCAGAGCTGAGCAAGCTTTTTGCAGGGAGTGCTGCAGGAGAGGCCCAGCAATGCCAGAAAATGGGAAATTAGAGGAAGAAACCACAGCTGACTATTTCAAAGCACAAGAACCGGCAAGAACAGGGGTTAAAAACAATAAATAAAGTGAAGCAAAGCACATTTAGGACCAGGAGGGTCATTTCCTTGTCTCAGCTTTGGCAGCAAGCAGAGCCCAGTGGTCAGAGAGGGGCCTTGAAGGGATCTGGCAGCTTTTCACAAGCACTAAACCCACTGCCAGCTTCTGGAAACACACACACACTGTCAATGCCCCTAAAGCATTTCCATCTTTAAAAATTGAGGCAAAGCTTCAAGAGGTGTTTGTAGCCCTGTGGGATTCTCACAAGCACCTCAGCAAGAGGCACCCAAGGTCTGGAGCTCCAAGGCTTTTTACATCTGGCTGCAGTTTTTGCAGGACAAAAATGAATGTAATTAAGAAAACCTGTGGGATTCCAAAGGGAGGTCACATGCATTTTTAAAGGTTCAATTCAAGCCCATGCTTGCATTATTATTCCTATTACAAAGCAATTTCCATTAGATTATTTCTCCTGTGCCATCGCTTGGTTTTCTGCGATGCAGAAATTCTCCACAGTCTTAAAATAACAAAAAACTCTATTATGGTCTGAACCAAAAAAATTCCAAACCCCACAGCCTCTGTCTCTCTCCCTGGCAGTTTCCCCAACTCAATCTGCTGCAGGACTTGGACTTTTCCTGGAGGAAGAAACGTGGAAAATCCAGGGAGAGCTGGTGCTCTTGGCCAGCTGGGGAGGGTGGGCTGGGCAGGAGCCCATCCAGCACAGGCACTTCCACTCTGCCTTTCATGCCCAGTGTCTGATGTTTTCTTGAAGATCCAAGAAACCTCTGTGATCCTCAGATCAAATATTCCTTCAGTGAGCTTTGGATGCAGCCAGGGCTGCTCCTCTCCTCAGGTTGGATTTTTGCCTCTCCCTCCCCATGTTCCTGTCGAGTGATGGTGTTTGCTGTTCCTTGGAGAAATCCAGATGTACAGCCAGGATTTGCAGCACTGGCATCTCTGCCAGTTAAACACAGTAATTACAGCTCCCAATTCTTCAGGGGAGGGACAGCTTCCCTGCCAGGGAATGGGGATTTCAGAATGCACTTGACATCCTCCCCTGGAATGGGAGAATTAGAGGGATCATCACTTGGGTGGAGTGGAAATGAGAATTCGTACCAGGGAGCTGAGCTGACCACTCACCTCCCAGCACTGCCATCCCCCATGGGTCATTTGTCCAGTGAGGAATGAAAGCCAAACCACCAGGAGCAGGGGTCAGTTGATCACCAGAAGGGTTTGGTGGGAGCAGAGTGAGTTCTTTACAATTTAGAGCAACAAGGACAGAGTTCAGAGCCACGGGAGCTCCTGTTGGAGCAGGATTTGGGGAGCTGAGCAAAGCTGGTGACACCTCCTGCACGGGCAGCAAGGTCCTGGCAGTATCCTCAAGACACCCCTGACAAATCCCCCTTGGTTTTGGGGGCTGAGCTGAGTGGGAACAAAGGAGAATGGAACATCCTTGTTCTCCCAAAGCTGCCAGGATCACTCCCTGCTCCCAAAGAGCCCCTCAGGCAGGATTTGGGGGGACAGAGCCCAGATGAGCCCCACAAGCAGGGCAGGAAAAGGGGACACAGCATGGAACAGGCAGCCAGAGCCACACAGGCTGATTCTGCTGTCCAAAAACCACCCAGGGAGCAGCTCACCTTGCAGAAAGGTGGTTCCCAAAAACAGGGAGAGCTGGGAGCAGCATGAATTGAATTCCAGCAGCAAAGGGCACAAACTGGGGCAGTCACCAGTGAAACCAATCCCATATAAATCAGCAAACATCCCTGAGACTGATTTACCCTGCCTGGGAAGAGGAAGGTGACCATTCTGCCCACACTGAGGTGTCACCCCCCTGCTGGGATGGGGGGCAGCCCTGTAGGACATTGTGAACAGTTCTGCTCTTCCATTTACTCCCAGCTCCAGCAGCTTCCCCTACAAACAGCAGGTCCAGCCCATGCTCACACTGCCAGTGGTCCTCATCCCTCAAGTTCTGAACATTTTCAAGTCCCTTGTTCATTTTTTAGGTAACCAGAACAGCAATAACAACAACAAATCAGAATTGTAATCAGAAATTGCTTGCTTGCTCTAGTCCTGAAACATTCAGTAACACCCAATATCTGAGCAGCCCAGTCACTGTTTAGAATATTTCTTTTTAGTGGGTCTGTACTGTTCCTATTTCAGACAGTTTATGAAAGGATTAGTTCTTGGGAACAGCTGCATTTCTCACTTCACTGAGAAATAAACACATCAGGCTGGCTCTGCAAGTGGCATGAAAGCAAAAGAGCTCAGTCCTTCCCACGTGTTGTTCCCTCTCATCCCTCCTTGGCTCTACAAGTCCTCTCCCTGCTCAGGAAGTGATCGGGGTTTGGGACTGATCCCAAATATCATGGGAATAACAGAGTGCCTTGGGATGGAAGGGACCTAAAAATTCATCTCATCCACCCCTGCCATGGCAGGGACACCTCCCACTGTCCCAGATCACTCCCAGCCCTGTCCAGCCTGGCCTTGGGCACTGCCAGGGATCCAGGGGCAGCCACAGCTGCTCTGGGCACCCTGTGCCAGGGCCTGCCCACCCTCCCAGGGAAGGATTTTTTTCTCATATCCAGTTCAATTTATTCTCTTTCAGTTCGAAGCCATAGCTGGAGGACCATTGGGCTGCATCCTCATTTCTTCCCTTGTTGCCTTCTCCCCTTGTTATTTCCTGAAGGAACGGCCATAAATAGCCCTTGCCAAGCTCTCTGGGAGGTGACACCTCCTGCAGGTGTCAGGGACCTGCAGGACACAGCCCATGTGAGGCTGCAATCCAGCAAGTGTTTGGAACCTCTGATGTGGGGTGGGGGGGCTTTCTCCTGGGCTGTGAATAAAAACAGCTTCGTAATTAAGCCCTGGATATTGATTTCATTTTCATCCTATTAACTGCCTTGCCCTACATGGGTTTGCAACACTCTGTAGGATTCCCCTTGCCCCCACTCTGTGTAGACACAAATTGCCAAGATAAAAAAAGCTTCATTAATCCCATCTACGCTTGAAGCACCCATTTCTTTTTTTTTTTTTTTTTTTTTGCTTTCAAGTGCTCATAAAAGAGGCTCCTTGACAGCTTCCAGACCTGCATCTCTCCAGCAGAGAGAAGATTCATGAACCAACATCAAGAGCTCAGCTACTTTGCAAAGAGAAGGAGGGAAAAAAGCCTCTGCAGAACCCCTGAAGAAATCCAAGTTCTGGGTTCCCTCACATGTGGGGAGCTGGAGGTCTCAGAACAGCAAAACCCCCAAGCTAACGGCACTTGTTGATCTTTTTTTGTTGCTAAACAGTAGCAATAATTTGTTTTTAAGCCCTGAGCCCCAGCAGAGCCTGAGCAGCTCAGGGCTGGGTCACCCTCGGTGGGAGCTGCCTTTGCTGCTCAGAGAAAATCCAAGATTTTTGAGTTTTCCCCCACAGACCCAGAGAGGGGAGAAGCCTCAGGAGGGAGAGAGAAATATCAAATTAGAGAATGAACACACAGAAGAATGGAAAAGAGGAGAAGATGACAAATCAAACAGAAAACCATTGTTTTCCACGATGCTCAAAACCAAGGACACCAAAAGATTTGGGATTTTACCCTCAGAGGTTTTTGAATCAGTGACCATAAACCTCATGAACTTACACAGACACAGGGGCTGTGACCCAAAGAATTTATAATCAAAATTAAGATTTTTCAACCAGGAAGGAAAACAACAAGAGGGAAGATGTTGTCCAACAAGAGGCATGGGGAGCTATTAAAACATTTGGGGGAGAGAAAAAAAAAAAAAAAAAAAAAAAAAAAAAAAAAAAAAAACAATTTTTGAGTCTTTATTGTCACTTTTTTGGGGATGTCACAGGAGGGGACTGAAGGAATGAGAATGGTTTAGAAACTCTGGGAAGATGTTCCCTGCAGGAACATGGATTTGTGGGGCTGCTCTGTGCAGGGCCAGGAGTTGGACTTTGCTGATCCTTGTGGGTCCCTTCCTCAGGATATTCTGTGATTCTGGCAGAGATTTGGGGAGGGTAAAACCCAGACAGGCTGGTCAGAGCTGCAAAGCACTTCCCAAACCTCCACGTGTTTGAGCTTCCTTTGATTTTGAGCTGAAATCTCAGGAATTTTTAGCACTCAGTGATGAGTAAATATTCCTGTCATCCAAACCTGGGCATTGCCCTGAAATGCAGCTGGAGAAAGAGAAGAGCCTGGCAGTTGTTGGTCTCAATACCAGGGGCAACTACTTAGAAAGTCAAAGAAGAATAATCAATAACCTGAAGAGTGAAATTAAGTTTCTCTACCACAAATGTCTGGCTTTAAAGCACAGGGCTGAACTCCAGCCTTCTGGTAAAGCTTGACATTGGGATCTGGGCTGTTTTTTCCACAGCAGAGCTGAGCTGGATCATTTGCCCCGTTCCAGGCACTGCTTTGATGTTTACACTGATTTAGGAATTAGCCTGGAAATCATTTCATGTGCCAAGGGTAGTGGCTGCAGGAGAGGTACCCAAGCTCTGCTTCACAGTCCAGATCCTTCCTTCTCTGTTCTGTTTCAAGCAGTAAAGCTCAATGACATCAAACCAGGCTCTCCTCAGGTCCAGTCCAGCCCTCAGCATCCCAGACATTCCCTGGAGCTGTGGGAGGATCTCAGCCCTGCAGATCCCTACACCAGGCAACACTTACTCCAACTGAATTAGCCAGAAAGGTCTGGAATGGTTAATTGGAATTATTTAGCCATAATGTTTTGCCCTTCTCCTCCTCCTCTGCCTGGTGTGGTGTTCTCTAAATTGAATTCCTTTAACAGAATCCAATATACAGCAAAGCTGTTGGTCCGGAGAAATGCTTCATTTGGGGTGTGGCAGGGGGGGCTCCCAGGGACCCCTTTTGTGTCCCCCTCCTCTGCCCAGCACCAGCAGGAGCCAGGAATGGCAGGGGGAGTTTGCTTCAGTCCAGGGCTGCGGGATGAGATGGGATCACTCAGGGAGCACAGCTGGGGGAGGATCAGCACCAGCAGCTCCCTGGGCAGCTGCACCTCCCTTCCCACTGCACATCCAGGAACATCTGAGCTGGCAGAACCATGGAATACCCTGAGGTGGAGGGACCCCAAGGATCGCCCAGCCCAGCCCCTGTCCCTGCCCAGACCCCCCAACAACCCCACCCTGGGCATCCCTGGCAGCGCTGGCCAAACGCTCCTGGAGCTCTGGCAGCCTCGGGGCCGTGCCCATTCCCTGGGGAGCCTGGGCAGTGCCAGCACCCTCTGGGGGAAGAACCTTTCCTGCTCTCCAGCCTGTGAGGTTTAATCAACCTACACAGCCTTTGTGTGGCGTTTTTTGTGCACATAATTTGTGAAGAATAATGCAAGCCCTGCAAATACCCGGGGAAAGCTGATTTTGCTTAGGCCAGTAGACCTTGAGCTCCAGACACCACCCAAACCACGGCGGATTTTTCCCTCGGGGGATGTTCCCACTCAAAGGACAAACACAGAGGCAGCAAACAGCCCCTTCCTGCAACAGCAGAGGGTTGGCAAAGAGCAGAGGTGCACTGCCAGCAACAGGGGCTGTCACCTCCCAGGGGTGTGGACACAACCCTCAGTGTGAGGGGCTCCAGATGCTTAAAGGCAAAGCTTTGCACAGAGAAACCCTGAAAACATCGGGCAGAGGCAGAGGATGCTGTTTGAGGAGATGGCTCACCTCTGACTTTTGAGAACATGGCTCACCTCTGACCCCCCTCTCCTGGGGGCCCTGCTCCAGGAGAGCTGAACCGGGGAGTCTGTGGTGCAGGAGGGTCCAGCACAGCAGCTGGGAGGCATTGAGCATCCCAGGTCCATCCCAGGTACACCCAGGTATGCCCAGGTCCATCCAGGTCCATCCCAGGTACACCCAGGTATGCCCAGGTCCATCCAGGTCCATCCCAGGTACACTCAGGTATGCCCAGGTCCATCCAGGTCCATCCCAGGTCCATCCCAGGTCCATCCAGGTACACCCAGGCCCATCCCAGGCACACCCAGGTCCATCCAGGTCCATCCCAGGTCCATCCAAGGTCCATCCAAGGTACATCCAGGTCCGTCCCAGGTCCATCCAAGGTACATCCAGGTCCATCCAGGTCCATCCCAGGTCCATCCAGGTCCACCCAGGTCCATCCCAGGTCCATCCCAGGTACACCCAGGTCCATCCAGGTCCATCCAGGCACACCCAGAGCTCTAAAGCCCAGCCAGCCCTGGGTTTAACAGTCCCTTCACCAGCCCCTCACTGCACAGAGACACAAGGATGGGAAGTTCCCAGCTACTCTGATGTTCTTTTCCCTCAGTACAACAGCACTTCCATAAAAATATCAACTGAAAATGAGTATCTGTTGAAACAGTCGAGGATGTTTTCCAAGGTAGTTTTACAGCAGCAGCTTGGTCCTCTCACAAACTAATATTAAAGCAGGCTTGCTCTTTATCTCCCCCGTATCTTTCCAAGTTTTTCTCCCAAATCCCTGATTTTCTACGGTCTCCATGTGTAGTGGGGAAGTTCTTCTCTCCCAAGCACATCCAGGACCCAGCACCTCGTTAATTGTTAACGATTTGGTGAGGGTTTCCAAGCCAGAGGCCCAAAGCACCACACAACCCAAGGGGAAGCTTATATTTATATTTATATTTATATTTATATTTATATTTATATTTATATTTATATTTATATTTATATTTATATTTATATTTATAATGTTTGTATTTCTGGAATTAATGTTTATATTTATATTATTATGTTTGTAATTTGTATTTCTTTAGTGAAACTGAGGCAGAGAGAGATCTCCCAGCTACTGAGATCTGCTGTGTAGAGCGTGACTAGGAGGATACACAGCACTAATTAGAGCTCTCCAAGAACACTTAAAACATCCCAAACCTTCCTGGGGTGAGTGAGGAGCCAGGAGGGAATTGCTGATCCACCACCGACCCCAGCCAGCCCCGGGGCAGGGCGGGGCACATCCGTGTCTCACAGTGAACAATTTAACACCATTTTTGTGTTTCACCCAAGTGAAAGGCGGGGAGAGCTCAGGCGCAGCCTGCACCAGCACAAAGCTGCCTGAATTCAGTTTTGCCTCCCGCTGAAATCCATCATTTTGGCGTTTTCCCCCGGTCCCTGGGCACGCTTGAAATCCCTCAGCTCCTGCTCCTTGCCCAGCCCGGGCGGCTCCAGCGTCCCGCGGGCTCCTGAGCCGTCCTGCTCCCCTCGGGAGCTCCAGGGATTTGCTCCGGGGCAGAAAAGCAGCAGGAGGGAAGCGCAGGCATCGGGAGAATAAAATGCCACAGAAGTTCCTCAACTTCTTCCAGCTCAAGCTTGTGTCAAAGGGATTTTCACGATCTAAATGAGAATATTCTCCCCATTCCCCTTTTATTCATTTATAAAGTCACTTTGCTAATGGTGCAGGCCGTGTTTGCTGCTCACAAACTCACAAGCAATTTATTCCAGCTATTTTCCCCCAACAGCTGCACAACCAGAGAAAAATTCTCTTCCCAGCAGAGGCAGGAGAAAAGGATATTTGTCTTATTATGTCTGGGTAAAGCTTATCTGCTTATTTGCTGCTCAGAATTGTATTTACAGAGCACAACAAAGGCAAAGCCAAGTGCACTAATTGCTGCTGCTCAGGTAGAATATTTTCTGCTCACCCTGAGCCCTGCATCAGTGAGGCTTTATACTTTATCTAGCACAAGTGAGCTCCACAGAAGAGTTTTATTATTCACCCATCACTGCTGTTTCATTGCCTCTGTGTCTTCTGAAAGGAGGGAGAAAAACCTCAATGATTTCTTGCTTTTCAAACCAGGATTGCTGAGGTTTTTTTCCAAGCTTATTGCACGTTGCAGACAAATAAATCACCATTTAAATCAGCCTCATTCTGAGCACACAGATGGAGGCTCCTCCAGAGGGGAAGCTCTCCACATCCAGGTGCTTTCCATCCTCCTCACAGTGGGCTCCACATTCCCAGGCTCCCAAGGGATGAGCACAGAGCAAAAAGCAAACCTGCAGAAGGGAAAAATTCCAGCCCCCAAACCGTTTTGTTTTCTATCTGATCAACACCACAAATCCTCATTTTACCTCTGCTCCAGCTTACTTGGTTACAGAGCATCTCCCCAAGCCTTTGTTCACACAGCAGAGCCCAGGTCAGTGTCCAGCAGTGGGGGGTTATGGCCTGGAAGGGGGGCTGGAAATGGGGTAAATTGGTCTGAAAATAGGATCAGGGGTGGCACTTCCCCTGTCCCCCCTTTCCTTGGGGAAGGAAAAAGCATCCCAAACACAGAATGCAACATTTGCCATGCCCACAGCTCCCTGCCATCTCCTGGACATTAGCTCATCCCAAAGGCTCTGCTGGGCTCCGAGGAATTTTGTGGCTTTTGCAAACCCCTGTCAGAGGGGCAGAGAGGATCCACATGTGCAGCACTGTCTATTCCTGCAGGGTTGCAGACCTGCAGCCAGCAAAGCTGGCAAATGCATCCCTGTTAAACACCAGCCCTTTCTAATGTAATCTCTTGTCATCCTTGGTAGAGAGCAGAGCTCCAAGTGTTTAAACAAAGCCTGGCTTTGCCCTGCTCCCAGCAGGTCAGCTGGGACACTGTGCAATGGGGAATTGAATCCCAGCTCAGCACCAGGCTCTGGTGGCTTTGCTGGCACCCCCAGGGCAGGTCTGGGACCTTGATCCCTCCAGGGCCTCCAGGAGCAAGGAGGGAGAGGAGCTGCTTCACAAACCCCACCTTTGCTGGGTGTGATGTGCTGGGGACCCTCCTCATGCCTGAACTCCCTTCCTTCCACTCCCCCACCCATCCCAGAGTGCTGGAGAGCACTTATGGGTTAAAAACTTCCTGGGCATGGGAGCATTTCATGCTGTGGGAGCTGCTGGGTCCCTCTGATGCTGCAGGGAGAGCAGAGGTGCCCCAGGTGCCACTCTCTGGCTGGGTGCTGTCCCCTCTGGGGCACACAGGTACCTCCAGCAAGACCTTGGGTGTGTCCCCAGTGCCACCAGCAAAGAGGGAGCCCCAGCAGATCCTTAACCCAGTCCTGAGGGGCTGAGCCCTCTTTAATGGCTCTCACATTGGTTAAACAGAGATTAAAAGGCAGAGATGAGCAAAAACTCAGGGGTGGGGCTGAGCTTGTCCAGCCTCCCCTTCCCAGGTGAAGCACACTCTTCCCCACAGGCAGCACCCAGCAGTATTTGCTTTTTCTGGGCATTCAGGCCATTTCTGGGCCTGAGGAAAGGACAGGGAGGCTGAGCCTGACCTCCCCTGGCACCAGCTCCTGTCTCCTCATCACTACCATCCCTCCTGCAGCCTTCAACTTGAACCTCAGGCTGGTTCTCTCTCTCACAGCCAGGATGTCGAGGCCCTGCCCTTCCTCCAGTGACAGCAGCAGAGACTTTTCATCCTGCTTGGAGCAGCAGAAAGGAAATTAAAAGGGTGATAAGGGAGCTCCTTCAGCAGACAAGGGAATATTCTGTGCTAGCAGGGAGATAAAGTAATATTTCTTCCAGCTCTGGCAAAGGCTCAGAAATGAGATGTGGGGTGAAATTCCACATTTATAGGGATTTTATAACTCTTACCTGGGCTGCAGGATAACCATCAGCCTTGCTCATATTTCCTCGTCAGAGGAGGTCACAGCAGCACAAAGAGAGGGAGGGAGTCTATAAAGAGAAGCCAGATTAGCTCCAGTATCCAGGATCATTTCATGGCTTTGCTCGCCCAGGTCAGCCCAGGGCGATGGATGCTGCCTTTGGGTGCTTTTCTAACACCCCCCGTCCATCATGAGCCAGGACGACTCCTCAGCTCGGTGTGCAGAGGGTTTGCAGTGCCCCGTGACCCCACAGAGCTGGATCTGACCCCTCCGTGTCCCATCCCGGGGAGCCCTGGAGCAGGAGACCCTCAGGGAGCAGGGGCAGACCCCGTGTGCTGCCCCCCTGTAGCTCTAGTGGGGTGCAGGGGGCAGGGAGCCGTGCCTGGAGGAGCCTGACCCCAACAAGGCCCCCCAAACCATCAGCTGCCACTCCTGCAGTGAGTGACCCCATCCCTCAGTGCCCCTCGAGCTGTGAGGGTGGGGCAGAACCCCAAAAAAGGGCCCTCACACCCCATCCTGCAGCTCAGTGCAGACCCACGGGGGCCCCACCTTGACCTGGGGGTTCCTGACCTTCACTGGGGGGGTTTGGTGGGAGAAGGAAAGGGAGCAGGAATGTCCCAGGGAGAAGGAAAAAGAGCAGGGATGTCCCAGAGAAGGAAAGAGAGCAAGGATGTCCCATGGGGAAGGAAGGAGAGTGGCTTCTCCTCCAGCCCTCTGGAATGAGGGGTTTGCCCTGGAACCCTCCCTGCAGCCACAGGGATGAGTGGGGGATGCTGTGGGATGTTCCCCCACACCCCACCCAGATCCAGCTCCCTGGAACGGCTGCAGGACCATGGGGACATCCCAAAGATGCCAAAATCCCCAGGAAAAAGCCAAGGAGTGATTGAAGGATCTTTGCATCTTCTGCAGAGCTGAGAGGAGGCAGCTCAAAAGGAAAAGCAAAGTCTGGAGCCACGAGCAAAGCGAGTCCTGCTGCCCCAGAGCCTGCAGCAGCTGCTGCCAATGTGATAAAAGGGAAGGAAAAAAAAAAAAAAAAAGCCAGCTTGGGCAGCCAGGCTGAGCTCAGAGCAATCAGGGCAAAGTATTCATGTTAAATTGATTATTCACATTAAAATTGGTGCATCCTTCAAATGAGGTATCCCACCAAGCCACTGCCACCAGTTGAGTGTGGTCAGCAGCGTGGCTGAGGTGGCTTTGCCCACATTTCTTGGCTCCTGACCCCTCAAATCCACAGCAGATTTTTTAGGGGGAACCTTTTGGCCTCCCCTGTCCCTGTGGGGCCTGCTGGCATTGCTGAAATGCCTGTTAAAATAAACACCCCCTTGCCAGCTCATCCTTAATGCTGGAGAAGTGCCGGGATACAAACTGTGTTTATTTAATTTTTTGCAATTATTTGCACAGAAAAGCAAAGGAATTCCCCCAGAAGTGCTGGGGGTCACTGGGGCTGTGTGTGACTTCTACCACGTCCCACCCTCGTGTGACCCCAAAACCTCGTGCGCGTCCCACCCTCCACCTCAGGGAAACGCTGACTTTGGGGAAGTCAGGCCCAGAAATCAGATTTCTCTGGGGGTTTTCCACTTCTCCCCTTCAATTAAAGCACATTCTTTTAATGACAATGATTAATTATGCAGTATTGAACTGTATTATTGTAATTAACCCGTGGTTAAAGGGTCTGGAGCTGTGAGGGGACAGGGGTGTCTTTGAGGGCCCTCGGGTGCCTTTGAGGGCCCTCATGTCCCCACAGCTCTGGGGGGGGAATTTTTCACAATTACAGCACCAAAATCCATCATTTCTCACCAGCCCAGCCCAGCCCAGCCCAGCCCACAGCCAGCACAATTTATTCACCACCTGCCCAGTTTGGGAGGGTGATGAGGTCCCTCCGTGTCCCCCCATCCCGGCTGGTACCAGGCCGGGCCTTGAGGAATAATTGAACCCTTCAGGAATAATTTAACCCTTTAGAAATATTTTAGCCCTTTAGGCATATTTTAACCCTTTAGGAATATTTTAATCATTTAGGCATATTTTAACCCTTTAGGAATAATTTAACCCTTTAGGAATATTTTAGCCCTTTAGGCATATTTTAACCCTCTAGGAATAATTTAATCCTTTAGGAATAATTTCACCTTTTAGGAATGTTTTAACCTTTTAGGAATAATTTAACCCTTTAGGAATATTTTAATCCTTTAGGAATATTTTAACCCTTTAGGAATAATTTAACCTTTTAGGAATATTTTAACCTTTTATGAATAATTTAACCCTTTAGGAATATTTTAGTCCTTTAGGACTATTTGAACCCTTTAGGAATATTTTAGTCCTTTAGGACTATTTGAACCCTTTAGGAATATTTCTATGGGATTTTGGCTGGCAGTGCCTCAGAGCTGTTCTGTCCCCAGTGCCATGGAGGGCTCTGCTCAGCCACAGCAGCCCCCACGCACCCTGGCACCCCCAAACCCAGCCCCTGGCAGAGCCAACCCCCCCGAGCTCCATGCTGGGAACATCCCCAGGGATTGCTCCAGGCAGATTCTCCCCCTCACCTCCTTCCTTGCTATTTTTTATTTCATTTTATTTTATTTCCCCACTGGCAAGGGGTGAGGAGACATCCCAGGAGTCCCAAACTTCAGTGCTGCCCATCCAGTGACTGGAATTCAGGCTCCCAAACTTTTAAAAACCAACCCCAAAGCCCCAGAATAAATGGCAAACAGTCACTCACTCAGGCTACTTTTCTTTGTAGAAATGTTTTTTTTTTGTTGCTTTCTTCATTTTCAAGCCCACCAAGGAGCAGTTCAGCCCCACCCTGAACTATCCCTACCCCAAAGCAGACAAAAAAAGCCAAACTCTTTTTAAAGAACTTTTTTTTTCTTTTTTTTTTATTGATTTCATTGAAAACAGAACAAGAAAATGATCAGAGCCAAAAGGCTGCCCCTTTAAAACTGTCAAAAACATTAACAGAAAAAAAAATAATAATAATAAACATGATGGCATTATGAATGTTCTAGAAGAGATGAACAAAAAAAAAAAAAAACTTGTTACTGCACTAATTACAGTATTTAAAGATATATGCAAAAAAAAAAAAAAAATTAAGATAATGACCTGCCCGGCCACCACACAAAAGGTGATGGCAAATTTATTCACACTACAATACTAACAATTTAAAAAAAGTTTTGTTTTTTTCCTGCATTTTTATACTAAAATCACTTTGTTCTTTTTATACAATTGATAAGTTTATATTCACGTGGTGAGCAAAAATCACACCAGAATCAGCACCGTTTTGTTTTGTGGTTTCTTTTTGTTGTCGTTTTGGTTTTTTTGGTTTTTTTGTGGGTTTTGTTGTTTTTTGTGGGTTTTTTTTTTTAAGCTTTTTTTTTTTTTTTCCTCATGTTTTTAATGCTTGTCCCCGATGTTTCAATAATGGTAAAAAATAAATCAGTTTATTGAAACCTCATAGCGTGTGGCTTAAAAATCAATCCAAGGTGCCCAGCGTGGAGCAAAGGGATGGGAATAGACGAGCTGGTGGCATCTGGGATCTTCTCACCGTGACACGTCTGTCCACCCCAGCCAGTCCAGGTCCTCTATAATATATATATCATTCACTTTATCTTTAAAAAAAGGGGGGGGAAACTGGTTTTCTTTAGGAATTAGTGTCTTGTAAAATCCTCTTCAGCCTTCTTTCTCTAAAACCACTCATGGGATGGGGTGAGGGGAATTCCTTCACGGAGGAACCCAACACTGAGACAGGAGCAGGGCGTGGACCACAGCTGGTCTGAATGGAGAAAATCCAGGAGGGAGAGAGCCAGGGATCACAGGGACTGGAAAGATTCTGGGATTCTTCTCATCAGATGAGGAAAAAGCCGTGGGGTTTGGAGAGAATTGAGGGTATTTGTAGGGCCCCACCACAACGTCCTGCGAGATGGGGGAGAATTATTCATTCATATATTAAAAAAAAAAAAAAAAAAACAACAAACAAAAAACCAACCAACCAACCAAAAAACCAACCAAACCAACAAAAAACCAACCAGCACAACCTGCCCCGGGGCTGTGCCAAGCAAACCCAGAGCCAGCTCCCTCCCAGAAAGGAAGTCCCATCAAGTATCCAGAGTTTATTGTGGCTGAACTGGAGGTGAGTGGGCAGGAGGGATCCAGCACACAGCGACGTTCCCAGGACGGGCGGCTCTCCCTGCCTCTGACAACACTCAGCACATTCAGAGAGGAGGCCAGGACAGCTCGGGTGGCAAAAAAAAAAATGCAACAGCCACCCCTGCACACACAGCTGTGAAACCCAGCAGCTTTCCAGGAGCACGGAGGGGAGAACAACATCACGGAGGTGGGATTTGCTTTCACTCCTTCCTCAAGTAACAGTCGGTGGCACAGCCCTAAGTGTCACAAACCCTTGGCTTTCCTTGAGCGGGGGTTTTTCTTTTTTTCTTTTTTTTTTTTTCTTTTTTTTTTTTCTTTTTTAAATTTTCCGTGTGGTTTTGTGTCATTTTTTTTTCTCTCTCTTCTTGCTCTGTAAATGGGAATTGCGACAGTACGTGAATCTCTGGGGATGGGAGGAGTCAGTCTCAGAAGGGGCCGGCGGCGGCGGCGGAGCTGGTGTCGGGGAGCCCGTTCTCCTGCGTGTCCTGGGCCGAGGTGCTCGCCTGCCGCTGGGCCAGCGCCGAGCTCGAGTGTTTGCACTTGGGTGAACCACACTGACAGCTGAAGAACTTGCCTTTGATGTCCCAGAACCTGTCCCCGTAGTCGAAGCTGCAAGAGAGAAACAGGAGGGGTCAGTGAGCGGGGACATGGGTGCTGCCACAGCTAAAGAGAGCCCCGGGATGGTTTGGGTTGGAGCAGCCTCAAAGATTTTCCTATTCCATGGGCAGGGACCGCCTCCATTAGAGCCACACCCAGCCTGGCCTTGGACAGCTCCAGGGATCCAGGGGCGGCCACAGCTTCTCTGGGCACCCTGTGCCTGGGCCTCATTGCCCTCATTGTAGAAGACTTCTTCCTTTATCTAATACAATCCATCCCTGCCCTCTGGCAGTGGGAGCCATTCCCTGTGTCCTGTCCCTCCATGCCTTGTCCCCAGTCCCTCTCCAGCTCTCCTGGAGCCCCTTTAGGCTCTGAGCTCTCCCTGGAGCCCTCTCTTCTCCAGGTGAGCACCCCCAGCACTCCCAGCCTGGCCCCAGCCCTGGGAGCAGCTTTGTGGCCTCCTCTGGACTCTCTCCAGCAGCTCCAGGTCCTCCTGATGCTGTCCCCAGGGCTGGGGCAGCTCTGCAGGTGGGGTCTCACCTGAGCACAGGGGCAGGATCCCCCCTCCCCTGCTGCCCACGCTGGGCTCAGCCCAGGGCAGGGGGTTCAGGGCTATGAGTGGACACAGCCAGGTTGATCCCGGAGCTCTGCAAACTCCAGAGGGATCCCGAGGGACCCTGGGGACAAAGGCCCGGAGGAAAGGGATGGAGTGGCCCAGCTGGGGAGCAGCAGAGCTCTCGGTGTCCCTGGCAGAGGCAGGGTGGCACGTACCCGATCTCCTCTCCAGCCTCTATGTGCCTGGTGCTGAAGAAGGCGATGCGGGGGAAGCGCAGGTCCTGGTGGGACATGAACACCCGCACCGGGATGAGGTTGGGCTCGCACAGGTGGTTGATGAAGCGGCTGATGTTGCCATAGAAACGGGCATCGATGCAGTAAACCTCTCCATCCTGGGGAGAAACGGGGCAGCGCTCGTTAGGGCACGCCGGGCTTGCGGGTTATTGCCTTAAATAAATGAGCAGGCTGCTGGTCTCTGCATCAATACTGCAGAGAGCTCCAGGAACAGCCAGGGCAGAGCACTCGCTGTGGGCTTGAAAGGACTGAAAACACACACACACACACTTTTATATGCAATTTCTATTCAACACTACCCTGACACCAGAGTTTACTGCACAGCACTCTGACCCCACACACCCCAAGAGCTGTTTTTAACACTCTGGCACACCAGTTCTCCCAGCCCAAGCACCAGTTTGGCACAATGGGATTGATGCTCAGTGCAGGCACCTCACAGGGACCAGCCCCTGGATAGGGGAACAGGCATCTGTTCTGTCCTCTGATTGAACATGACAGCTTGGAAAGACAAAGCCAGAGCCTTGAGAAAACAGGGTTTTGCAGATAAGAGTGAAAGTGAGAACACAAAAATTCCCTTTCCAGAGAGCAGTAATACTTTGTTTTCCTTGAAAATAAAAGAACCCCCCTCAGGGCTTTTTTATTCCAGCAGAGAATGACTGTGCAAAGCAGAGGCTTTAATTACAGAAGCTAATTTCAGTTGCAAAGAGGCCAAAAGCAAAAGGATCCATTAGTGGTGCTCCAAGTCCCTTTTGGACAAGCACCTCGGATCGTTAATGGATGTGCTGTGCCAGGTCACACTCGGGTGTGCAGGAGCCCAGGAAAACATCCCTAGAACTGGGGGAGGCATCACCCCAATGGGCCTTGAGCACACACGGTGTCACCAGCTCTGATTTCATAAATCAGTGATTTCACTCCCTCAGTTTCATCCACAGAAATGCCACGGTGGGGCAGGATGACAGCACCCACATCCACAGCAGGACCTGGGACACTCCAGGATCACCTCACACGGGGCTGGGAGCGACAATTTAAGAGACAGGGACAACAGAAACCAAAACCCAGACAAGAGAAATGACAACCCAGATCATAGAAATGACAGCCCAACCACTCTCACCACAGCACAAGTCCATTCAAGCCATTCCTGCAAGACACACCAGGACCTCGAGGCTCCCCAGGTTGGGATTCACACTCTTGCAATGCCCCATCACTCTGGAGGACACAGAACCTGCTGCCTCTGCCCTGCCCCTCTCTGCCCAGCCTGATGGGCAGCTTTAACCAGCCCCCAGTGATTTGGTGCCTGCTTTTCTCCAGATGCTCCACCTTGGTCTCCCTTCCTGCTTCCCTGAGGGATTCCCTGAGCCAGCACAGAGGCTCTCCCTCAGGGCTGCCAGTCAGGGCTAAGCAAGAGGCAGGGCAGGGCCCAGGTGGGCTCTTGCTGATAAACCAGGCTAAAATCCTTTTCAACTTCTAATTCCAGTCTGACCCCCTGTTTGCACACCAGACTCATTATTTATCTTTTCTCAGCTCTTGAAATGTGTGTTGCTTTAAAAAAAAAAAAGAGGAAAAAAAATAAAGCAAAGCTTCTTTGTCACAAGCTGATGACAGAAACAAGGCACAGAGTGTTTTACAGCCTTCCTTGGAAGCCTCCCCATTCCTGTGAGTCCCCAGCTCACCTTTTCTCACTTCTCCTTTCCCAGGCAGAGCCTGAAGTCAGGCCCTTGCTGAAAACTTTGAGATTGTACTTTGCAAATCAAAATTTCTGCCCTGAGAGCCCTCACAGAGCAGAGCAGGGGAACAAACAGCAGAACAAGCCCCTGCCAGGGTGCCTGATGGATCCTTTCTGAGTGAACAGGGTTTGTTGGGTTTTTTTAAAAAATCTTTCAGCTCATCATCACTTCATGAAGAACTCACAGAGCTGCCAATCACACAGGTGCCAGGTTGGGAGTCCCAAAACCTGGACAACTGACCTCAGGATGCTCCAAGGGGTTTGACAGAAGAGCATCTTGCTCAAAAGTGGTGTGGGCAGCACATGTTGGTTCTGCTGCCCTTTTAACCAGCCCTAACTCTCACCTCAACCACCTTTCCACTTAAAGCACAGCATCTGTGCTCTCTGCAGGATTTTGCTGCTCATCAAGATGGAGACAATCATTCTCTGGGCTCTTCTGGGGAGCCAGGACCTGGGGTTTGTCTGGTGGACTCTGCAGACACAGTACCTTGTTGTCCAGGTCGAAGAGGTAGGAGTCCTCCTCACGGACATCGGCCTCGGAGTCAGAGATCAGCTCCCCAACGTACCTGTGGGACAGGGACAGGCAGGAATGTGATCACAGGCTCCAACACCTCTTTCTGGGGAGAGAGAAACACCCCAAACAGCAGCCCAGCCACAATGGGCAGGCACAGCCACAGTGTGCCAGCTCCAAGCCACCAAACTGAGCTCTGTTAACTTCCAGCAGTGAAAATCTGGCTCCAAACTCCACCTCTTCAGAGCAACACTTAAATAATATTAAAAATTACGGTAATGATATTAAAACTACTTTAATATTAAAAATTGATTTATTTTTTTCCTGAGGACTAAGTTTCCTTTTGCAAATCTCTCTGTTGGCCAAGATCAACACATGAATCCAAGTCTCCTGAAGTTCCTGGTCAGACTCAGGCTGTCCCACAACCACTGCAGTGCTCATGCTGTTCACACCTCGAAACAAAACATTTGGGTCTGCCCCTCATGTATTTCCCAGGATATTTTGAGCAATTATAGGCTACACAACTTCAAAAGTTTTGGTTTAAAAGTCTTAGGTCTAAGCTAACCTGGCAGGATCCCTGGATCCCTTCTAAATCCCTCCTGAACCAGGATAAATGTGAGCTGTGGTCCCAGATACAGCCACCCTGTTGTAAAACCAGGTGACAGGCAGGTCCTCCAAGGAGAATGAAGCAGGTGCTGCTTGGCCTGGGCTTGCTGAGAAGGACCACACAGCCAGAGAGGTCTGGGTTTGATGCAAACCCCCTTGGTTGCAGGAATCCCCACAGCACTGGTGTTCCCACCTCTGTCTCCCTGTTTCCATTTTAAACAGTTTTGGACTGTCAAGGTTCAACACTTCCTGCCCTGAGCTGCTTTAGTCGAAGGAAGAGACTCAGAGTGGAGGGACTGAGGGAGGGTGTGAGAAAGAAGCAGCAGCACAGCAGCTTGTCAAGCGTCCAAGGCCAGGGTTTGGAGCAATCTGGGATGGTGGAAAGATGGGATTTAAGGTACCTCCCAACCCACCCCAGTCTGTGTTTCTGTGATTTTGGTATGTTAAGGGTTCCCAGCCTGCAATGAAACAGGGATTATTTCAAGCAAAGGATTCACCACATGGATAAATATTCTTTGCAGCATCAACAGAACCTCCATGATGGCCAGCAGTTGCTCTCACAGCACTCCTGCAGCCCTCAGGCATATTCCAAGTGTTAAACAACTGCCTCCAATCCTCCAGGGCTCAAGGCAGCATTTAACTCCCAGGCTGGGGAGGAGGAGAGCCAGGAAACATGAACCTGGAGAGGATCCCTGCGCTCTGTGACCAGGGATTTTTGGCTGTACTTCCCAACTGGGAGCCTCCTGTTTGCCCTCACTGCTCCACTACTGGAGATCACCCACTCCTTGGAGGCCTAAAGCATAGAAAGGTGGCCAGAGAGGGAGAAAAATTGCTGTGGAAAGGCCCAGCAGGCAGCAGCAGCTGAGAACAGCTGCATAATTCTGCTCAGAGAGGCCCCACGCCCAGGGACAGCCACTGCAGGTTTATAATTCCATGAAATAAAATACCACAATCAAATTAAAAATCGTTGGTTTAATGCTCCTTTAAAGTTTATTCCTGTAACTCATTTCCTTTCCAAGGCTGTTCAAAGATACTAACAGGTCCCTGATTTTCCAGGCCCAAAGTTAGGGAAGGGTGTGCAAGAGGTGCATGTTCCTCCCAAAAACCAGCAGGAGCCCCTTCATTTAAGAACTCCTGTGGTCGAGGCAGTGTCTTTCCCCCCAGCAGGATGTTCAGCACACTGATGGCAAATAACTCCATCCCAGAGCTTCTCAGGGCTGCTCATCACTGCTCAAACAGCCTGGACTCGAGTGAGCTTGGAACACATGATCTTGGAGATCTTTTCCAACCTTAATGATTCTGTGATCAGAGGGGACTTTGTGCAGAAAGCAAGAGCAACGAGCAGTCCCCAGCACAGGCTCCAGTGTTTGCCACAGGATGTGGGAGACAGCAGGCCTGGGGCTTCTCTGCCTGAAGGTGTGGCTGAAACACCTGGCTTGATGCACCTTCCTAAAGTACCACTGGAACAGAAAGCAAATATTCAAAAACCATAAATGGATGCAAAAGGAACAGACCAGATCCTCTGATTTCTGCATCCCACTAATTCCCAGCCTCTCCAACAAAAGTCAGCAGCAGCTGTGCTGTTTCCAGAAGGAGCAGCTCCACCACCTACCAACCAAGCATGAACAGAACAGATTCAACCCAGCCCACAGCAGCAGCAGCAGCACAGGGTGAGCAACAGCAGCTTCTAAACAGCACCAAATTCTGAGGCCAGGGAGAAACCTGCCCATGAGCACAGCCCTGAGGGGCTGCAGAGCCTGAAGGCTCCATGGGAGCCCTGTGGGACAGGAGGGTGACACTGCCACACCTCCCCTTGATGCCTTGTGAGGGCTGCCCTGGAGCAGAGACTGGGCAGAGCTAAAGAATAAAGCAGGGATTTATTCAAAGGCCTCCATGGATCCACCTTGGGCAGCACCAGAGCCCAGCCAGGGCTGCACCCAAGATGAACCAAAATGGTCCCAAAATGCACGAGCGCTCCCGGGGGCTCTCACTGGGATCAGCTCTGCTCCATTTGCACCTTGCAGTTCATTGTCCCATTCCAGCTTTAGCCCAGGCACTCCCATCCTGCTTGTTTTTCTCTCTCCAGCCCACGCTGTTTGTGCTCCTGGGCCTGAGATTTGGATCATTTGTCCTTGGTGCCCAGCTGGAGCAGGAATTGTTTTGTGTCCCTGCTCTGTGCACAGAGCTCACCATCCCCTGATGTGAAGCCCAGACCCACAGACTAAAGCAGCTCAGAATGTGAAAAATAGAAAAGCTCAAACCTGAGGCATCACCCTCGCCAAGCTGCTGCTTCCAGGGCTGTGCAGAAGGGACAGGAGGCAGTTACAGAGTCACAGAATCATCAAGGCTGGGAGCGACCTTCAGGACCACTGAGTCCAGTCATGAACCCAGCACCACCACCATCACCCCAGACCATGTCCCAGCTGCCACATCCAGATGTCTTTTGAATACTTCCAGAGGTGGTGACTCCAACACCTCCCTGGGTGACTCATTCCAACACCTGACCACTCCTTCAGCAAAAGCCATTTTCACATCTCTGATCTGAAGCTCCCCTGGTGCAACTTGAGGCCATTTTTCCTTGTCCTTTCACTGATTCCCTGGGAGCAGAGCCCGATCCCCCCCGGCTGTCCCCTCCTGTCAGGAGCTGTGCAGAGCCACAAGGTCCCCCCTGAGCCTCCTTTTCTCCAGGCTGAGCCCCTTCCCAGCTCCCTCAGCCTCTCCTGGTGCCTGTGAACAGTTACAGGATAAAGGTCACACAAATACAATCATCCTTCCAAAGCAGAGCAATAACCACTGGACTAAGCAACTGCCCACCCAGGGCTCTAATTCAGGTGTTTAACACAAAATGCTCTTCCAGAGCAGCTGATCCTGGGATCTGCTGTGTCCTGGCAGCCCCAAGCACTGTCAGCACTGGGGCTGCTTTCCAGAGAGGAGGAAAAGCAGGAACCAGATCTATGGGATGCTCATAGAGAGTCACAGGAAGGACTCACGGAGCCAAGGGCTGGGATTTGGTGAGTGAGAAAATGAGTGTGTGACAGAGGAGGAAATGTGCATGGGCATGATATTAATTAGCTCAGCTGTTTAGTAAGCAGCTCATTTAGCTAATGAAGATAGTACCCAGCAGTGAAGCAGTGCCAGCAGCTCCTGGCAAGGCTGGGGGCAGTCAGGCTGTGGGATCTGCACCCCATCAGCCCCACGTGCTCTGCAATGTCTGTGTTCATCACACCTTCCCTGGGCTGCCCCCTCACTGCCTGCTCCTCCTGTGTGCTGGCATTCCAGCAGGACTTGGTGAAGTCACTGCCTTTTTTCCTTGGGAGCAGTTTAGTCCCAGGCTCTGCTGTTCCTGGGCACTGCACCACGATTCTGGGACCTTTGGTACTTAGGGACAGCCCTGAGACACCCCCACAGACAGCAGCTTTTGGCTTTATCTCTAAAAAAATATTTTAGCAGCTGGCAGCTCCTGACACAGAAGAAATACTTGGCCAATTCACTGCAGAATTATCTTTTCCTTCACTTTTTCTTTTAAATACTGCAATAATCTTCCTCAATCCCCCACCCAATTCCATAACACACCAATAACTAGTTCTAAAATCCACCAGCACCTATTTCCACAATGGACATGAGTCCAGCCTTATTTAGAAGATCCTCAGTCACTGTAGTACTGCAATGAAGGAAACAATTTCCAAACTATTTAATAAAGTACATATACCACTTGAAAGCCTCAAACTGTGGGGTCTGATGACAGGTTTTTCACTTGACATAAATCTGAACATTTCTGTGCCTAAGTATTTTATTGAGTCAGGGCCAAAACATGTGCTTAACCCCAAGTGCTTCCTTGTTTGGCTGAATCAGACTAGAGCCAGAGCTGTGACACTGGAAAACCTCTGGAGAAGTCAGGATTGAAGCAGAGAAAGTTGCTCCACACTGCCCTGGCCTGCAGTGTCCCATATCTGTGGCAAACACAGGAGTTCAGCACATTTTGCAGCAAAACCCAAAAGTGTTTTTCCCCCACCACTTGTGTTTCAAAGGGGGAAGAGCTGAGCACAGATCCCAGCAAAACAGAGGGCAATGGAGAAAGCTCCACACTATGAAAAGAAGGACAGACAGCAGGAATTGGAGTCAGGAAACCTCTGGCTGAGGGCAGGCAGCTGAGCTCAATGCCAGCTTGATTTGCATGAAAACCTCTCCTTGAAGGGGAGCAAACCACGTGTGCCCTGGGGAAGTGCTGGGGTTGCTGGGATGATGGAAACTGCACAACTTACTCCTGGATTTGGGAAGTGCTGGGGTTTTTGGGATGATGGAAGCTGCACAGCTCACTCAGGGCTGGATTTGGGAAGTGCTGGGGTGCTGGGATGGTGAAAGCTGAACACCTTAGTCCTGGATTTGGGAAAGGATGATGGAAGCTGCACAACTCAGTGCCGGATTTGGGAAGTGCTGGGGTTGCTGGGTTGGTGAAAGCTGCACAGCTCACTCAGGGCTGGATTTGGGAAGTGCTGGGGTGCTGGGCTGGTGAAAGCTGCACAACTTACTCGCACACAAAGGTTCCCAGAGGAATGTCCTGCATCGTCCGCACTCCCCAGCCCATCTTTTGTGTCCGGTAAAGCTGCAACCGAGTCCTGGAAAAGGGGAAAAGAGGAAATGAAGCCATACTGATGGCAGCACTCCATGGAAAGAATGAATTCTCATGGAGAGATGAGCAAAAAGCCAGCACCTTCCATCAGCACACACTCCCAGAGGATTTTAATATTCACCCTCCCATTCTCACCCTGCAGGGATGCTCCACTCCCACAGCTCCCAGCTGTGGGCAGATGCTGGCATGGAAACAGCCCAGGGATAAGGGACAGGTGCCAGTCAGCCCCTTCTGCCTGCCCAGGTGCACACCAAGGAGCTGGGGAAGAGGGCACAGGGCTGGATGCTCTGTGTGATGATGATTTACAGAGGATATCAGGATCCCACCAGCAGTATTTCCTTCCCCTCCACGCAGCCCTGGGGGAAGCAGGGAAGGTGGAAGGGGATTTACAGCAGTGGAGTGGTGCTGAGGGAGAAGGCAGGGATCTCCCAGGGACTAAAGAACACCCTGAGCTAAGTGCTCTGACCCCTCTGCCCTCTGCCAAAGCCAGGCCATTCAGCAATTCCATCATATCCAGCTGCCTGAAAGACAAGAAAGAAAAGCTGCAACTTGAGACTTCTTGGTGTAATAGCTGCTCTGTGGAATTTTACTGATGGGGTTTATAGGCAGAGAAACAATCCTGTAAGTCATTCTGCCTCATGCTCAGCCAGAACCTGAGTTAAGTGCAGGATGAACAGTCTCCAGGGCTAGGAAAAGCTTGCTCTATCCCTGAGGGAACCAAAACCCACTCTCAGCAACGCTGTTATCGGAATTAAGTGAAATCTGATGCTCACCTTAACTTCACCCTGTTGCTTTTCCCAGTACTTCTCTTCCCCCCACCCACTCCCTCCTGCACTGTCAGCTCAAACCAAGGGATGTGAATGTTATCCTGTTTGCCCACAGCTTCACCAGGACAATCCATGACCTCAGGGGAGTGATTGCTCTCAGAGAAGCAGGGTCTAACACTGGGTTTGGGGCTTGGGGAAGCTCCCCCAGCTTTTGGCTTGTCCATCAGAGCAGAGCAGAGCCCAGCTCAGATCTGGTGGCAGTGGGGTCGTGGCTAAGAGCTGAGCCTGCCAGCTGAGCTGGGCCAGGCTGCCAGCTGGATACGTGTGCTCTGCCAGGCAGAGTTAATTTGGAGCCAATCTGATAAAGGAAGCACTGAAAACGGAGCAGCAGCACCCCTGTGTCAGCTGCACCCCCAAGGCAGGAGCCTTCCCCACTGTTTCCCCAGAGACTGTGAGCTCTGCCCAGCACCTGACCCTCCTTCCCAGCAGAGCTGCTCTCCCAGATCATGTTGGGTTCCCAACCCTTCCCATCTTTCAGAAAAAAAAACTTCAGCAAGGCAAAAAATGCAAAAGCAACAGCTCTAGCTGTACAGCTCCTGAAGAAACACCCACGGAGGCACCGGAGCTTGGGAGCTTGGCAGGGAAAACCAGAGAGAGGTAAAGTTCTGAGGAAACACATCAAGTTCCTTCCTTGCTTATTTTTAACAGTGCAAAATGTCATTGCAACTACAAAGCTTGCAAAAAGAGTGCTGTCAGCACTACAAAGAAATTCTAAAAAGTTGGGTTTTTTTTCCAGTGGGATCCCTTTGAACTTAGTGTAGTGGCAAACTCCTCCATAGCAGAGGTCCAAACCAAAACATTGACATTTTTAGCCAGGCACCAAAATCCCAGCAGTCTAACCTGGAGCAGCAAAGCCAACAGGCATTCAGGTATTCAATTCAGTGGGAATCATGCCAAGAACTTGTAAATTTGAAGCAGCCAAGTCTGGGCACGCTGGCCTGTATTTCTAATCTGGAGTACTGGCTTACAAGATCTGAATTCAGACTCTGCAGCTCTGTTGCTGTCACGTCCTTCTCAGCTCTCCCCCTGAGACACACTTGGGCTGTGCATGCAAACCCACAAGCCATTTGTATGTTTTATGGTCAGCTGATGAAAGAACACTGCAGTTCCCACCTGATGGTGCCATGGGCAGGCTGCAGATATTAACTGAGATGTTAATTGAGCTCATCAACCCACTGCTGCTCCATTCCCACTGGCAGCAGGCAGGAACCCACTTCCATCCCACCAGCCCCAGCTTCCATGCTGGGTTTTGTGGGATTATGGGCGAGCTGAGAGCCAGAAGGCTCATGGGTTTGGGGTTGGTCCTGCCCAGAGCAGCTGTGTTTGCCCCTCCTGCTCACCTGAGGCCGTTCTGCACCACCCGGTTCCTGCAGGTTCTCCAGCACGAGCACGCGTGGTTGCACTCGAAGATCAGGGGGGGCTCAGCCATGTTGAACTCAGGCAGGAGTCGGCCATCCTGAAGGAGAGAACCACCCCAGACTGGGTTATTTGTCTGCTCCTGGGATCCCCAAAACCACAGGCAGAAATTCCCCCCAGGGTAAAAACAGGCCAGAGAACCCCAGGTGAAGTCGTGCCCCAAGCTCCCCAAACCCAGCGCCAGAGCTCAGGTTCTGCAGTGGTTTTGCTCTACCCTGACAGCAGCACAGTCACCACTGTCACCCACAGCTGGCAAACAGACAGAGAATTTAGATTTTTGCTGCCTGCCATCACCCTACACAGCATTTAAAAAAACCCTCCCAGTGCTGTGCAGAAAACTGGTGTGCATCATCATTATTATTGCCATTTGCTGTGCTGGAGGGGAGAGTGGATGCTTAGTCTGCCTCTGGAAAAAAGCCTGAACTTGCAGAGTCCAAGGCCAGCACACCCAAATTCTCTGAATCACACTACCTTCCCAAATAACACTCCCAAAAAAAACCCTACAATTCAATTATTTACCAACATACAGGATTAAGGAAGTGATGGATGTAATTTATCATATTTAACAAATTTGGCTTTTAAGGCTTGAGAGGTGTAATCACCTATTAATGTGTAAATAAAATGGCTACAAAGCCAAGAAAGATGCCAACACTCCCCCTGGGAGAAACCTGCAGAGATTCACAGAACTTCTCATCTTTGTAGCACCTGTCCAAAGATGAATCTCAAAACCTCCCTGGAGGGTTGAAGCATTTACCCAAAACAAACCTGACTTCTGCCAATGTGGCAGTGAAAACATCTTTACTCTGCCTTCATCCAGAAGAATTACAATAAATAAAAGCAGATAAAAAAAATTCTCTTTCTACTCCCCTCCCTTTGTTTACATCTTACAGCACTTTCCACGTTGCTCTGAAATGGAAGCTGATTTCACGCTTGGATTATTAAATGCTCCCTATCACATGGGTGTAATTAATGGCTCAGTTGGCACGAGAGGAACACAAATAAATAACACAAGAAGAGCTGCCCTGAGCAGGCAGTTTGGATTATCACATGTCTCAGAGCTGAGACTATAACTTCAGGCATTTTAAGTCAAGAAGAAATGAGCTGGAATTACAGAAGCAGGGAATGGTTTGGGGTGGAAGGGGCCTTAAAGCTCAGCTCATCCCAACCCATTCCATGGGCATGGACATCTCCCACTAGAGCAGGGTTGCTCCAAGCCCTGTCCAACCTGGCTTTGAGTTGTGCAAGGAACTGAATTAGGTAAAATTCAGCTCCCAGGCCCTGGTGTGAGCCAGGAGGGGGCTGTGTGTCCTCACCTTGTCGTACCAGCAGCGCATGCTGAGCTGGCCACACATGCAGTTACTGGAGGAGCAGTCGTCTATACAGACACAATACTGCAAGAGAAGCAAAGGGTTAATTCCACACCACTCACACAACTGAGACTGCAACTGGTGACTGGGGCAGGAAACCACATGTCCTCCTCTTGCTGCAGCTCCTCGGCCAGAGGGATCACCAGCTTCACCAGTCAGTGGCAGTTCTAGTCCATTGTTTATTTCTGTGTGCAATGAGCACCCAAGGACTCTGCCTTGCAAGGAAGGATCTCATTTTGAGCCAGCCCCACTGCTCAGGGGAGGGTGTTCCCCTGTTGGAACCCTCCCCCACGCCCTGTGAGCTGTTCTCCACACCTGAGGACAAGGAAAGCTCCAAGGAGGGACCAGAGCTGGGAGATGATGCAGCTGTGCTGTCTCAGTCCACCCCTGCAGCTTCCCACTCCAGCTGGCTGCTTCCCCAGCATCCCCAAGCCAGCACAGCCCTGCCACCAGGCTGCTGCACAACAGGGACTGGCCCAGGGAAGGTCACTTCAGCCACCTCAGAGCTGTGGCCTCACCCTCACCCTGAACCTCCCCATCTCTGCTTTCTCACCCAGCCCTTCCAGGACTGCAGGATCACAGCCTGGCTCGGCCTGGCTGCTGCAGTCCATGGGAAGGCAGCATGGGGAAGGTCTCACAACAAATCCCTGACTCTGCAGCCTCAGGAGGGAGGACGAGGATAAATGGGAGCCACATCAGCCAGCACCAGATGGCCAATGCTACAGCTGAACACAGAGCTCAGCTTAAGCCTTAAAACTGAAGAAAATCAAAATCCCATCTCCTACAACAAGAGCTGGAGGTGAGGCACTCAGCCTTAGCTGGAATCTGATGGCAATACGAGGACTCAACATTCCCATCTGGAATGCCAAATCTGTTCTGAGGAGCAGTGCAGAGCCCAGAACAGGAAGAAAGCACGATCCCTCACCTGTAAATGAGTGATGTTCCTGTCGATGTCCATCGGGGAGGTGACACAGTTCTGGGACACGTATTTGTAATTGCTGGGACAGGGCTCACTGTCCACGGAATTGACACAGGGAATGGGGATCCTCTCGTAACCCCGGGCAATGTCTCTGTCAGGAGAAAGAATTGTCACAGAAGGAAAGCCCCCCCAGACAAGGGGCCATTCAAATGCCATCCTGGGGCAGAATCACTGCCTTGGAGCACTGAGCACTCAAAGCCATTCAGACTAGAACAGAGCTCATGTTTTCCCACCCTGCCTTACAGATGGCTCTTTGTGCTTGTGAGTATTTCCATTTGGAGGATAAATTTGCAAAGCATGGACTGAATCAGCATGGGCTTAGTTCTTGCTAAGCTCACACTGACCTTCACAGCAGTTTAAGAAGGTATACAATTCTTTCTTAAACCAGGCCCCCAGCTTCCCTGTGCAAGGGCTCCATTTCATGACCCACAAGCAAAGCCAGCCCTATTCTCACCTGCTCACCACCTTCTCTATCTGGGCAGGCTTCTCAGAAGATGATTCTTTGAGAGTCTTGTTCATCTGTAGGGCCACCCAGACCTGAGAGTTAAGGCTGGAGCACTGGAGCGGGGTCTCACCCTCCTTGTTCTTTAAAGTGACATCCGAGCCACGGGAAAGAAAGAGACTGCAAAACAGCAAGGAAGGATAAGGATTCCCCAGGAGAAACCAGGCAAGGGGAAAACAAGCTGAATCACATCCTCCAGCCAGCCCTCGAGGGACGAGGAAGAATCTGTAGCAGTGAATAATCACCTGAGTTTTCTTTATTAAGCATGGTTCAGTGAATCCTTCTGACAGAAGCTCTGGGCACCCATGAGAGCTCTGGGCAAACCTTGCCTTGCTTCAGGTACCTTGTTGGTACCAGCCTAACTTCAGACAGGCTTGAAACTCTCTCTGGCAGGGAAAGATATGGGGTGGGAAGAGTAGGCTGGAAATGGAAGAGCCCCACAGGAAACTGGTGGTGGACTTGGCCCTTGTTTATACTCACCAGCTTTTGGTGAGAACATGATGGCTTTATTCAGAGCAGGGATGAAGCAAAGGAACAAAGGTAACAGGGCACCTTTTTACCATGCTAGTGGTGGGGAAAAAGAAGCTTTAATCAAGGAAGCCTGACACCTTCCTGCTGGGAAGCCCAGGCTGAGCACAGCCCCTCAGTCTCCAAAATACACCAGATTTTCTGAGCAGCTCTGGCAGCAGCTGGTACTTCATACCCCCCACCCTGGGAGAAAAACAAGCCCTCCATCCCAATCCTGGGCTGTGTGTAAAGACCAAAGGCATTTCAGAGGCTCTCCTGAGCCTGCCAGGCAGCAGCCAGAGGGACAGGGAGGGGGGAGCAGAGCACTTACACCACACACTCGTAGCGGTTCTCTCGCGCCGCGATGTGCAGGGGCGAGTCCCCGTGGATGTTCACGGCGTGCAGGTCACACTTTGCTGCCAGCAGGATCTCAGCTATGTCAACACAGCCAGAAAAAGCAGCCCAGTGCAAACAAATGTTTTCCTCCTGGAGGGAAAGAAAACAGAGAGGAGATTGTTTAAAACCCTGTGGCTTTGGGGGCTCCTTCCTCAGCTCTGCACCTGCAGCGTTCAGCGTGTGGCTGCCATCCCCACCCTGCTCTGCCTGGGAATGCCAGGGTGGACAGGGAAACCTCAGAGCAGCCAAACAGGGAGCTCTCACTCCCTCCACCTCTGCACACCAAGGATGGGGAGGCTGCACACAAGGCAATCCATCACCTTCCCTACACACACACAGACAGCTCGTCAGTCTCCGAGCCACAAACCAATCTAGATCAATCCAGGAAAGAGGTGACAGACATGAACAAACATGCTGGAAAAGGCTGGACGCTGAGTTTCCCCAGCCCCAACAGCCAGGAAAGCCACTGTGCCTCCCAGGGCTGCAAAATTAAGGAGAAAAAGAGCACAGCACGAAATTAAGGAGAAAAAGAGCACACAGGGTACGTGAAAGTGCCAAAAAGAGAACCAGGAGCCATGGGGTAAGCAATCAATCTGACTCCAGGCATCTCTTAAATACTGTATGTACCCATCTCTCACTAGCAGCACTGGAAATAGCTGAACACTCATCTTTCTGATGGAGATATTTTAAGGGATGATCCCGTTTTCTGTTACACTGCAATTTGCAGCACACGTCGATCCCTTCCCCATGACAGGCTCTAAAGACTGTCGATGACAACAGTGAAATGATAGTAATGATCACCCAGCTATTCCCTTTTTTTCTTCTTTTTAAAGCAAAAACAAAGCTGCTGCTGGAGTGTTTGAGCTGTTACCATGTAACTTAAGGTCCTGCTTTAAATAGGGAGCTGTTGCCACACATGAGGGAGAGGGAGACACTTTTCTACCCAGCTCCTGCTTCCCTTTACAGTATCATCTAGCAAAACCCTATACAATCTACAGAAAACATCCATCCTGTGGATGGATGGTTGCACCCACATGCTGCAGCTCAGACAGGTCACAGACACCTGGACTGGTCTCTGCCTTGCATTGCTCCTGCCTAAAAAGCAGCATCAGCACAATCAAAGCATTTCTCCCAAAGCAGGATGTTTCCCAGCACGAGTGACATTTGTCCTTAACCACATCCACCAGGACACCCCAGCTGCAGGTCCAGGAGAGATGTGTCACACACACAGCTGTTAAGAGCACAGTTTTCTTTCAAGTAAATTGTGGACTGAGTTGATTTGATGTTCATCATTAATGTGTGATCTTGAAGCTGTGACAGATCAAAGAGTCTGTTTTGTTCAGAGTCAGCAAGCAGATGTAACAGCCCAAAAAAGCCCCCTCTCACCTTGCCTTGTGTTTTTAGGAACAGGACTGGATCCAGACCTGCCTGGGAACTGGCAACCATCTAAGTGTGCTGTGTTTGGCTGGGATAGAGTTAATATTTCTCCCAGTGGCTGGTGTGGGGCTGTGCTGAACACAGGGGTGGGGACACAGAGATGTCACCTGCTGAGCAGGGCTGACACAGAGCCTGCTCTGCTCCTCGTGCTGCCTCACTGGGGAGGAGACTGGGGGACATGGAAAGCTGGGAAGACACAGCAGGACAGGTGACCATGACCAAAGGGATATTCCAGACCACCTGACATCAGTTCAGGATATAAAGTGGGGAAAGAAGGAGGAAGGGGGATGTTTGGAGTGATGGTTTTTGTCTTCCCAGGTCACTGTTCCATGGGTGGGGCTGTGCTCTCCTGCAAGTGCTGAACACCTGCCCACCCAGGGGAAGCAGGGAATGAATTCCCTGTTTTGTTCTGCTTGTGTGCCTTTGGCTTTTCCATTCAACTGTATCTCAACCCACGAGTCTTTTCTACCTTTTACCCTTCTGATTCTCTCCCCACTGGTGGGGGAGTGAGCAAGGGGCTGTGAGGGGCTTGGTGCCTGGCTGGGATTAGACCACACAATCACAGAAACACACAGGGGTTTGATTTGGTTTGGTTTGGTTTGGAAGAGACCTCAAAGCTCATCCAGTGCCACCCCCTGCCAGGGACAGGGACACCTTCCACTATTCCCAGGTAGCTCTAAACCTTGTCCAACCTGGCCCTGGACACTTCCAGGAATGGGGTGAGACTCCTCACTTCAAAATCCTTAAAGACTTCAAGAAAAAAAAAGAGAAACATAGTATAAGGAAAATGGGAGCAGTGCTGATACAATGACTCCCCTGAAGAAGGCTGGGAAAAAAGCAGAGTATCTCTTTGTATCTTCTCTATTTCCCTGAAATCCCTGGGAAAGCACCTGGCACAGCCCCACAGGCAGCGCTGGGGGTCCCACGGAGCTCCCAGGGACTCAAGCACTGAGTTCATCCCACTGGAGCAGGATTTAGGGAGGTGAAGGGCAGCCCCAGCCTGAGCTGCCAGCCTGGCCATGCTCTGGACACATCAGAGCTTTGTACCTGTGATGCCCAGGAAAAGCCAGGCTCTGATAGTTGCTGGTAGAGTGCTCAGCCCATCCAGAAACACAAATACAAGCTCATTCCCCTCAGAAGGCACACAGGGTGCCCCTAACCCACACCCAGAGTCACTGGCCTGGGACAAACACAGAGCTGGTAAGTCTGGACTGAAGGGGATCTGCCTGGTGCAGTGTCCAGTGGCAGCACAGTGGGATGGGAACCAGGGAGGCTCAGCTGAGTCCAACCTGAGGATTCCACACATTCCTTATAGGCTGTGACAGAGCAGCTGGAGGGACTGCACATCCCACAAGCTGCCAAACTTCTGCTCAGAATGCAGGAAAACCCTCTCACCAGACACTTCTCACTCACACCGTGGCAAGGGACTGAGCCCAAAACCTGTCACTTGGCACGTCTGGGGTATAACAGAGACTGCAGTTTCTGCAGGAGGATCCAGGGGAGCCTTACGTTGTCACGGATGTTGATGTCCGAGCCCTTGGCCAGCAGCAGCTTCACCAGCTCGATGTGCTTGTACTCCGTGGCCCAGATCATCGGCGTCCAGCCACCGTCATCCTGGGCAGGGACAGCAGAAAACATCCATCATCCAGGGTGACACACAGCACACACACAGCCTCCTGCTGGCCCCCACACAGCCCTGCCCTCCCCCTGTCTGCCTGCACTGCTGCAGGTCCCTCAGGTGCTGCGGAGCCCAGCGTGGCCGGGAGCAGCACACCTGAGCCTGGAGCTTACTCCAGCTCAGCAGGCTGGCACTGCATCTCCAGCTTGTTCAAGAGCACTGACTGTCCAGAAGGCACAAGGAACACCCAGGGAGTGTAAGAGATCCTACAGAAACCCCCTGAGAAGCCTGGGGGACCTGCCCTTGCCCCAGGTGCTGTCTCACCCCACAGCAATGGGCAAACCCCACAGTGACAAGTGCCAGGCTCAGCCCATCCCACACCATTGTCCATGATCCCCCCAGCAGGAAAAGCTCAGAGATACCCTGGAGCAACAGGCTCCACAGCAAATTCAAGGCCAAGGAGACACTGCAAATCAAGGGGAGCTTCCCTGAGGTCAGTGAGGGATCACCCTCCCTGGCAGACACGGAATTGTCACCCTGTGGTGATTTGGGGGTGCCCCCCAGCAGCAGGACTGTACCTGAGTGAGCACTGGGCAGACAGCACAGTGCTGAGCGAGTCCCTGACCTGGGCAAGCAGCTCCTGCCCCAGGGAAGGCCTCACCTGGCAGTTGACATCCATCTTCCCGTTGGAGAGCAGGTACTGCACCACGTCGTAGTGCCCCTTCTTGGCTGCCAAGTGCAGACACGTGGAGCCCTCAGCATCCTGCACACAACCACAGAACAAACCCTCAGGGATGCTCAGGAGCAGCAGAGAAGTTCCCAGATGGAGCAGAGAACTCCAAAAGTCTCCATCCCACTGCCAGGAGGGCAGAGAGCAGGAGCCAGAGCCAGCACTAAGCAGAGTTTGGGAGCTTTACACCAAAGAGGTGCCACCCTGCAGAGAAGGAAAGGGCTTTGCAAAGCCTGGGGAAGGTACCAGCCCCATACCTTGGCAGTGATGCCCATCTTCTCCAACAGCCCCTTTCCCACTCCTCTCCATTTGCTGGAGAGCCAAAGGGAAGCAAAAATCCCTTACACAGGCAAAGTTTGCACTTTACATCAGAAAATCACTTTGTCTCAAGTTGAAATGCTCCATTTCTCCAGGGTTTTTACTGGGTTTTGTTAGCCCAAGACCTTATCCCAGCACCTGGCAGCAGGTCCAGGGCTGTGGTGTCTCTCTCCAGAGAAACCAGGTCCCCAACCTGCCCACAGCTATCTGCACAGACAGGAGATAAAAAAACAACCCCAAAGGTTGAAAGGAAAAATGCCTCTGGGAGCTGGGAATGCAAGGCCTGGAGGAGATGGGCAGGCTGTGAGTCATGATGGAGAGGAGATGCTCCCACCCTCACACCAAAGATCTCTCTGGCAGCAGCCTGACTTTTATCAGACATTTATATCCCAAGAGCTTAGCACAGAGCAAGGCCCAGAGAGCAGGAAATCAGGAGGAGGAAATGAAAGACTGAAAATGAAATTACTCCCTCCAGCTAAATCCCGGGGAGCAACGCTGGAGGTGAGAGCTTTGGGATGGAGCTGATGAGATGCAGGGTGAGAGAGCAACTCTCTGAGCAAGGAGGGGACATCTCAGGTCAGGGATTGCACCATGAGGGCTCCTTGGGACACAGAAAGAGCTTCTGCACCCCCATATGTGCCTGCTCCAGCTGAATAATTCCACAGCTTTCCCCTTGGATGGGCAAGAACCAAGTGCAGCTCCTCAGCCCTGGGAGAGCAGGCAAATTTTACTGAAAAGTTTCTTCAGGTTTTGAGTGGGGCTTTTCCATGCTGCTAACAGGACCAACAGCTTCACCCTGGGGGCTGGGGAGCCTCCACCCAGCTCCCTGCCCTGCAGTCCCAGGGCTCTGCACACACCTGCCCCAGCTAAGGGCTGGAGCAGCTTCCAAACCAAAGCTGCTGCTTTCAGAGGCCTGAGCTGCTGCAAGAAACTAATTAGCATCATAAACTAGCCTAGACCTCAGATGTGATCTGAGGCTTCTAATTTGCTTTTCCAAGCTCAGAATTTATCTCCTTCCCTTGACCTGCAGAAAAAACAAACTCCCCTCTTTTCTCTCCCACAGGAATAAATCAGGTGAAAGATGTCTGGGCTGCTCCAAGGTATCTGGGACAGTGGCCAGCAGAAGCCACATGTGCCTGTCCTGTCCTTTCCCCTTCCCAGCTCAGAACCAGCCTCCCAAGGATCCATTTAGAGCCTGGATTGGGCAGCACCTGATACCTTGTGCACTGCTGCCAGTTCCTTCCCAAACCCAGCCAGGAGCAGCACGTTGTGACAATCATGGGGAGGCTTCCTGTGCTCCAAACAGCATCTGATTTATGGCACTAATAAATGATCTGTGTATTTTCCAAGATTGCAAAGCAACCAGAGCATGCTAAAGGCAAAGAGACAGCTGCATTTCATTGTTTTGGCTTAAATTAAGGGGTAGAGTTTAAAGATGGGGTTCAATTTTGCTACTGCAGCATGACTGCAAGAATCCGCACATCAGTCCTTTGGAAAGGGAAGCTTCCTCTGTCATTTTTCCTGGCTTGGCAAGCACCTAATTACCAGCCTATTTTAAAACATCACCCTAAAACTCTCATTATTAGAGTCTACAGAGAAGGGAACTCTGAAATCCAGCTCCACTGCAGTGGATTTGTGACACTAAGATCTATGAAATCAAATCCCCATGACATTTGGTACCACAAACTAGAGGGACAAGTGGCAACACTTGCCCCAAACAGCTCATGGCCAGCAGAAAAACGAGATTATGACAACTCCAGCCTTCATTCCAGACAAACCAGTTCATTTCTCCTCAGCCCGGGCACTTCCACCCAAAACTTCATGGAAGAAATGTTGGACAGAGGCTTCCTCAGGAGAAAAAAGGAAGGAATAAACTGCTACCTTGGGATCTACTAGTGCTCCAGCCTTGATCAGGTATTTCACAGTTTCCAGGTGGTTGTTTTCTGCTGCTTCCATCAGCGGGGTCCTCTGGTCCTCAGAGCAGGTGTCAATGTTAGCACCAGCCTGTGGGGAGGCCAGGGCAAGGACAAGGACAATTAGCAGAGGAAGGATGTGGGAGTAGAGATTTAATAACCAGATCTTCTCCTGAAATTCAGCCATATTAAGCAGGAGGAAAAAAGAATAAAAAAGAAGAAAGAGAATGAGGAAAGAAGGCAGTGCAAGTCCACCTGCTCTGGAAACAGCACACACTGCCTGCCCCCTCTCCTGCCTTCCCCAGCCAGGAAGGAACTGTAAGGAAGTCAACAGCTGGTATTAAGTAACTCCTGTTATTACCAGATTTTGTACTCCTACTTTCTAGATATTGTTTGTGTAACAATTTGGAAAAGTCAGCCTCCTCCTTTTTCCAGCAGCTTTGTTTTCCCTGGTCTATCATTTAGCCTACAACAACCAGCTCTTCTCAATGTCACAAGCAGTAGGAACAACTTGCTGATGGCAACAGAGGCAGGAGCTGTTAAAAATATCCTGGGGATTGGCTAAATATTCCTGTGGAAGTCAATGGCACCACTTCCACAGAGGTCTCTGAGCATCTGTTCAGTTCTACCCAGAGTGTCTCCAACCAACTCCTTTCCAAACCATGGCTATGTCAGGTTTGGGCTGAGCTCAGGAAACACCCAAAACTTAAACCCAAAAGGTCTCAGACACGCAGCTCTTGGCAGGGGAGTGTGTGTGAGGCTCACACCTGTTCACAGCAGCTGACTCAGGTTCACCTGGCACAAGGAGCTGTTTTCAGGTGCCTCCCACTGAATTCCTTTGGTTTGACTCTTCCCCCCAGCCAGAGCTATTTGAACCAGGGCAGAGGAGGCATTTCAAGTGGAACAAGCTGGGGCCATTCCCAGCCAAACACTTTGCTGCTGCAGAAGCCAGACCTCAGGGAGAGACAAGATGAAGCACTTTGGAAACAAACCAACCCTACTGATAATTAAATTGTTTGTGATATCTCACAAGTTTTGCTCCTTTTCCTCATTCCACTGTCTTCACAGGCAGTAAATTCAGTGAGAGCAGCCAGGAAGGTCCATTGCTGCCTTCAAACAGTACCTGAAAGCCTCCAATTCCAGGTGCTGAAATGCACCAGCCCAGCAAGATCATTTCCAAGGGCCAGTCACTGCTGCCTTCTCAGCAGCCCTTTAAGATTTCCCAATCCCACAGCATAAACAAAACACACTTCCAGACCAGGTACACCAGTACTAAAAAAAAACCAAAAACCAAAAAACAAAAAAACAAACAAAAAAAAACAAACAAACAAAAAAAACTAGAACTTTTTAAATACTTCTTTTTCTTCTTCATATTGTTTTGGAGCAGGCTCAACAACATCCCTACAGCATTGACCATCTTCCCTCAGTTAGAATCCAAATCTCAGACAACAAACCAAAATTGCATCTTCCCTTCACTTCTTTCCACATGTGAGACATTTGTGCTGCAGAGGAAAATCCTGCAGGAGCTCCTCAGGTTTTGACAGAAAGGAAGACAGGGCCTGGCAGCTTCCAGGCTCCAGAGCCTCACTGCCCTCATCACCAAGAGCAACCTGGCTTGGAGATCAAAACCAAGAGCTTGGAGATCTCCTGCAGCCTGGTAGCACATCTGGCAGTGCATCAGGCTGTGCTGGCACATCTGGCAGTGCCCAGCTCTGGCTGTGCTTAGGCACAGATCCCCACCTCCCCCACAGTGCCCTGCACCCAATCTTCCTCTGCTCCTTGTCTGGAGAACAGCCAGCAGGACAATTCCAGTTGTGCCCTCCTGTTACTCTGCCCCACTCCTCCCTCAGCAAACCCTGGGACTGAGGAGGTTTTTTACAGGAGGGATTTTCCACTGCTGATTTCCATGTGGGGCATACCAAAGCCCACAGAAAATGGTTTGTACAGAGGGCTGGAAGTGCAGACAGACCTGAATGAGCATGTGGCAGATGTCCACGTGGCCAGACTCGGCAGCAGCATGGAGAGGGGTTCTCTTACTCTGATGCTCCATTTTAAAATTAGGGTCAATTCCATCCACTGCAAAACAGAGCAGAGACGCTTTCAAACAGAGTTCAGAGACTGAAGTGTAACAGGAGAATCACGTCTCAGCCAAAGGCTTTTAAAGGATGGGTTCCCAGCCCATCCTCAGCCCTGCTCACGTCTCACTGCACATTTCACCAGAAAGCTCTCAGGGCAGTCCCCTGCACATTCAATATGCAACAGCCCTCAAACCCAGTGCTTAGAAACACCATGAAATTCAATACCTTTTTAAGGCATTACTATCTCTCCAAAGGCCACATCCCTCAGCTTCATAACTCATCTCAAAACCAACAAACACCACACGAGGATAAAAAGAGAAAAATTGCTGCTTGGTTTAAAGCAACCCAGAAATTGGGAACAACACAGAGTTTGTAGCCCCTGGGCTCTGTCTCACCACTGTTAAATGAAATTAAAATTAGTGATCCTTTTTGCACCCCTGCAAATACAGAGCTGCAACATGGATGGAATTTCTCCACACAGGCTCAGGATCTGGCCAGAGATTCTCACAGCTGTGCAGAGACTGACAGATGATGCTGACAGCCAGACAAAGATGTCTGGGCATGATAACATGTTGTGTATGATGAGGCTGTAGTTAAATATCAATGAATAACATTTCTGTGCTATTGAAAACAGGAACAATGGAGCAAACACTTGCTAGACAAAAAAAAAAAAAAAAAAAAAAAAAAAAAAAAGGAACTGATAAAGGGCAAGAACAGAGAGCGTCCAAAAAAGTACAGCAAAGTACTGGAGTGAAAAGGAAGCATCCTGAGGAAACATTGTGTCCTTCAGAGGGGGAAATTCCTGGGGAATATTGGATGCTAAAAACAAGCTCAGCAGCTCAAAGGTATCTAGTGATAGGCACCTCTGTAGCCCAAAACAAACCCCATGGCTGAAGGCTCTTCCCTTTTGCTTTCTTGCTGATAGGTCTTGGCTTAAACTGAACTCTATTAAATCTATTCCCTCTCCACTGGATGCAAATAGGTACCCCAGGCATGGAGAGGGGATGGGGAAAACCACATGGAGGTCATTGTGAGGACACAACCAGCTGCTCTGGATAAACCACGCTCAGATGCAGACACAAGTGGGGAACAGTGCACTTTTCCCAGAGAGATGAAGCCTTCCCAATGACACATCCCCCACAGGAGCCTCTGCTCCGAGCGCCTCCCCAGGGGCACTGGGAAGATGACGTGGTGCCATGCTGGGAAGTGGCCGCTGGCACTGCCTGGCAGGAGCTGGGAGTGCTGCCAGACAGGCCCTGGCCTGGGCAGGAGGCACCTACCCAGCATCAGCAGGACCTTCTGCAGCTCCCCTTGCCTGGCAGAGAAGTACAGCTGCTTCGGGTGGAACCGCAGCTTCTTGGGCCTGCAGGAGCGGGGAGAGAGCGGAATTAATGCCCAGGGAAGAACGGGAATGTCACCCCTCACTGCCACCCCTGGGCCTGACAAGTTCTGGGCTCATTCCCCAGCGTGGGCAGCAGGGCTGGGGGAGCTCTGCCCCTCTGCCCCTGTGCTCAGGTGAGACCCCACCTGCAGAGCTGCCTCCAAATCTGGGATCCCCAACAGGGGAGGATGTGGAGCTCTGGAGTGAGTCCAGAGAGGCCACGGAGCTGCTCCCAGGGCTGGAGCCCCTCTGCTCTGGAGCTCCTCTGCTCTGGAGCTCCTCTGCCTGGAGCCAGGCTGGGAGAGCTGGCGGTGCTCACCCAGAGGAAGGAAGGCTCCAGGGAGAGCTCAGAGCCCCTTCCAGGGCCTAAAGAGGCTCCAACAAAGCTGGAGAGGGACTGGGGACAAGGGATGGAGGGACAGGACACAGGGAATGGCTTCAAACTGAAAGACAGGAAATTTAGGATTAAATATATGAAAGAAATCCCTCCTTGGGAGGGTGGGCAGGCCCTGGCACAGGGTGCCCAGAGAAACTGTGGCTGCCCCTGGATCCCTGGAAGTGTCCAAGGCCCGGTTGGACAGGGCTTGGAGCAACCTGGGATTAGTGGGAGGTGTCCCTGCCATGGCAGGACTGGGACTGGATGAGTTTTAAGGTCCCTTCCACCAACCCAAACCTTCTGTGGTTCTCTGATACACCTCCAGAGTACAGCTCCAGAAAAACAAGTCTCCAGAAGGAGGCTTTAAAACTTCCAGCTCCAGCCCCAGGCAGTCCTGTTCCAGTGAGGGCTGCATCTGTTCAGTGCTGCTCAGCAACAGATTCTGGGTCTCACTACTGTGAACAGGAGCTCCCAGAAGTTACAGCTGCAGCTGAAGAGCCAGTGGAAAACTAAATCCTCCAGAGAAATCAATAAGACATTTAGAGCTGTAACAGTTCTCCCAAATCTGTTGGGGATGACTAATGAGTGAAGTGAAGAAAAAAAGCTCTGAGTCGGACTAAAATCCAGAAAAGCTAAATCTCCTTTTCTCTAGGCTAAGCAACTTGGCTGGGAACTGGAGTGACCCAATGGTCTTTTTCTTACTTTTCAGAGTCCAGGGCAATCAGGGCACTTTCCAGAGTTTCTTTCACTGGTCCCTGGGTCAAGCTAGTAGTAGGCTTTGGAAAAACTGAAGACCCAGGGATGTCAAACCCTTCAGCAGCTGAACTTTCTGGTTTGTCTTCCTCTGACAACCTCGTCCCAGTGCCACTGAAGAGGAAAAATGAGAGACAGCCAAAGCACAACCATTAAAAATACACAGCAATGTTTCTCTTATGCCAAAAAAGAAAAGCAAATGCATTTTAAACACAGATAAGTGTAACTGAAATCGAAACCCAGACCAATACATTTTACAGCTTTTTCAGTAAGAACTTGCCCAGAAAGGAATTGCACTGGCCTCTGACTACATCTTGATGTACTCCGTGCCACAGGAGACCCAGGCACATGGGCCAAGTCTTAAAGCCACCTAAACAAGGCCATGTGGGATGAGAAGTCAGAGCAGAGCTCAACACAGGGCTGGTTTGATTTGTGTGTTCCTCCTCTCATGGGTGCGAGTCAGGAGCTGCAGATGGGAATGGCTGTCACTTAGCAAACCTGATAACATCAACTAATTCCACTATTACTCCATTCCTAATAAGAGGAAGGAATGGTTTAACTCCTGAACCCCCCAACTTCCAGAGCCTCTGCCTCAGCTCTGGGGCAGCGAGTGACCCAAGACACCCCTGCAGATTCCTGCAGCTGAGCCAGCCCAGGCAGCACTCAGCTCATCAGGAGGAGCCCAACCATTCAAACCAAAGCCTGCTCTGGCAGGAGGCTTGAGATCCCCCCGTGCTCCCGAGCTCACCTCCCCGTCGTGGTGTCGGCCCTGCCCTCCACAGCCGCGGGTTTCTGCTGCTCGTAGCTCAGGGACACCGTGGAGGTGGTGTCAGCCTTGGCTATTGTCACCTCCTTGGCCTTGGAGGCCTCCTCCCCGCAGTGAGGGCAGTAGCTGGTGTCGTTCACCTGCGAGGCACAGCTCTTGTGGAAGCGGTGGGAGATGCTGCTCTCGGGCTGACACTCCATGAAAGTGCCCTTAAAAAACCACAGAGAAGGAATTCAGCCCCTGCTCGGCCCGTGCCTTGCCCCTTCACATGCTCCATGCCACTCCTCTCACCACCTCTCTCGGCCCTGCTGCGTCCAGTACAGTAAAGCAAGCACTGCCACTTCTTTAGAAGAGAACAAAACCAAGGTAAAGGGGGAAAAACTCACTTGGTTAAGGACTGCAAAGCAAGATTTTGAGTTGTGCTTAGGAAACAGAACAAAGAAGTCCCGATTTCCAGCTCTTCCCTCTAACGCTTGAAGTTCTCGCTTGTGTCTCTAGAAGTGCCAGTGCACTGTAAGGACGCCCCCAAAACTGGAAAAGAAACCTTCAGACCTGTGCTGAGCCAGCATTAAAACTACCTGAAACAGCTTACACAAACCATTCAAGAACCTGCATGAATCTGTCATTGACCCCACTGTAACCCAAATTATGTGACTCTTCTGCCTGGACCAGCCTAATTAACCCAAACAAGCTCACTGCTCATGCGACAAACTGGGCAATTCCTCTTAAAATTATTTTCCCTTTCTAGCAAAGTCCCTGCAACTGCTGTGCAGGACCCCAGAACTCCCTGCCTGTGGTGTCAGCGCTGCCTGAAGCCCTGCTGTGCCCTGGGTTAGTGATGGTGGCACAGACAAACACTGCAGGTTCACCTCTGTGCACCAGCACACAGCACTGAGAGATGGAAGAGAGTGCAAGGAAAGGCCAGCCAAACCCCCTCTTCTCCTGAATCCAGTCTTCCCAAGCAATCTAATTAACTCTATTTCAGCTTTGCAAATGCCTTGAAGGGTTTTGAGGATTTTATCTTCTAAATGATCTTTGACTCAGCAAGAAAACCCAGGATGGCTCCACTTACTACAATAATGCTTGAGACAACTGCAGCATCTTCCCTTGAGTCATCTTGAAAAATACCAGCATCACACAATTAAGCCTCATCATCACTCCATGAGGCCTCAGTTGGTGCCTTTCAGCTTTATCCACAGGGAAAGCAGGACACTGACCACTAAAGGACTGCACCAAGTCCCTTAAAAGCCTCACTGGTACAGGTGGAAGAAGCAGCAGGAGATCACAGAGTGGTTTGTGTTGGAAGGAACCTTAAATCTCATCTGGTTCCACCCCCCTGCCATGAGCAGGGACACCTTCCACTGCCCCAGGCTGCTCCAAGCCCCATCCAACCTGGCCTTGGGCACTGCCAGGGATCCAGGAGCAGCCACAGCTGCTCTGGGCACCCTGTGCCAGGGCCTGCCCACCCTCAGATGGGAGATTTCCTTCCTAATATTTAATCTTTCTAATATCTAACCTATTTGAGATCTCCAACACTGCCTTGGTCCAGTGCCATCACTCAGGTTCCCCATTCTGAGGGAACACAGAGGTGGGGGCACAGGTTCCTTTACAAACCAAGCTAAGACTTTTTTTGGATGTGATTGATCTGTACACAAAGAAAAACAACAACCCTTGTTCCAAAGAAATTCCAAAGGCAAGACTTCCAGCATGTGAAATCCCTTTGGTAACAAACCCCTTGAGGGTCTCCAGGAAGATAAAGGTGATGATTTCAGCTGCCCTCACACACATTCCTATTGAAAACACCTCCTGATGTGCTGTGGAACGAGGTGGGGCTGATGCCAGGAAGTCAGGACACCCCTTTAGGGACCATCTCCACCTTCAGCTTCCAGCTGTTGCAACAGGTACCCCCTTCCCTAGATTGAGAGCACGAACTTACTGCAGTGCAAAAGTATCCACAGCCAGGGCAACACTGGTGTTTCACCATCCTCCCTCTATGGTCCTCACACAGCACCAAAAGCTGGACTTTGTTAGACGGGCGCATCAGTTCATACTTAACCACACTGTTTGTGCATCGGCCCAGCTGGAACAGGAGAAATTAAAGGAAATGAAATTACTGCAGACCACAACACTCCCTGTGCTTGTGCAGAGGAAGATTTTGCACACTGCCTCGAGGAGCCCTGGCTTTTTCACAGGAATTCAGCTGTGTGCCAGAGAGCATTAGCAGTGCAGCAGGAAGCTGTGAAAGCTGCTCTCAGGAAGGAATGCATCATTTACTAACTAACATGCATGTGCACCCCGAGTCATTTGTTCCTTGCAACAACAACAACAAAGTCATAACTGGAAATAGGCAACAGCCAAGCAGCAGAAGGGGCAGTCCCAGGGGCCTGACTCACACAACACACACTCTCCTCTTGCCAGGAAGAGCGGGTGTCAGTGACCAAGAGAAGGAGACCATACGCACTAAATCTTGTTACTGCTCAAAACTCCCAGTCACAGGAAGATAAAGGGAAAAATAATTGCTCCTCATTGCCAGCAAAGTTATCGTCTGTACCAGTTCCAGCACTGGCCCCTGCCCAGACCACAGGGATGAAGAGCCAGTCTTTCATTAGAGCTCAGCTAAAGTCATGCTTGGAGCAGGTTTTCCCAAAGATTTCACCAATCTGCAGCTCTGGGCTTAAAAATCAGAGGATCACAGAATCATGGAACGGTTTGGGTTGGAAGGGACCTTAAAGCCACCCCTGCCATGGCAGGGACACCTCCCACTGTCCCAGGCTGCTCCAAGCCCTGTCCAGCCTGGCCTTGGGCACTGCCAGGGATCCAGGGGCAGCCACAGCTGCTCTGGGCACCCTGTGCCAGGGCCTGCCCACCCTCACAGGGAAAAATTTCTTCCCAATCTTCACCTGTCCTCCTTCAGCTTGAAGCCATCCCCCTTTTCCTATCATTCCATGCTTTCTCGTGCTCCACCTTGTCCTTTTACTGGCAGCAGGTTCCAGAATTGGGGTTCCCTGTCCCCAGCCATTGTTCCTTGCTCTGCTGCACCAAGAGGGAGCAGCACCTCCTACAGCCACCACTGTCCCAGCCCAGCTGTCACCTGCCAGCATGACATGACACTCTTTGTGTCTGTTTCAAGCTCCCCTTGATAACAGTCTTGCTTTCCCCAAATACCTGGCAAAGGAGATTTATAAACTAGGAATATCAAGGTGAAAGGCTGCTCCAAGGAAGGGTCCCTTGGAGGGAAGGTGGAGAATTTATTGTGTTCATGACAGTCAGTCAGGGACTCAGTGCCATAGACTGTCCCTCTGCTCCAGCCAAGGATTTGCTGCTTTCTCTCAACAAAACTAAACTTTCTCTCTGATTTTTTTTAAATTCCACTCCTGTAGACGCAACACCCCTGTGTGAAAAGACAATGGATTTTAACCTAGGCCCATCATCCACCCCAGCATCTCCAGCTCAGCTTTCCCAAATTCCAGCTGCAAAGACTTTTGTGGCTGGGACCCCTTGGCCAGACTGATCCCTGTCACCACCCCGAGCCCAGGGGCTGCAGGGGTGGCACAAAGGGACCGTGGATCTTTTCCTGAGGAGGAATTTTACTGAGGTGAGGAAATTCCACTGACATGTGGAAAGCTGCATTACCCATGTGAGGAAGACCCTGCACTGTTATGCCACACTTTATTATTTGTTAGAAACTCTAAAACAAGTTCAACATGATTAATTGCTATTTTCCAACCATTAGAGAGTGCAGCAGGGTGCTCAGAGCTATTTATAACACTCTCCAAGGACATGACAGTCTGGAAAAGCCACTATTCACACATATAATATTCCTGTAACATCTCTGAGTCACTTATCCCATTATCAAAAAGAATCCAACATAAAGCATGGCCTTTGCTGTTCCTCCCTGTGATTTATCCAGGGACAGAACTGCCAATTCACCATAGCCAGGAGCAGGAATTCTTTCACACACCTTGTGTTTGTTTAGAAACCCTGGGGCCCCCCCTCTCTATGATGAGTCTCCCAGGACATTTTCTCTTTAATGAATCAATTTTGCCATTCTTTGGAAATCCCTCTCTCTACAGGTACCAGCACATACTAAGAGAAGCAGAGCTGGTCTACAAACCTGATTATCCCTTTGTCCCTCCATCCACCCTTCTCCTGGGATCCTAGAGGAGAACTAGGGATATTCTCACTCCTGGTTCTACCACTGGTGAGTGTGAGAGTGCTGTAGTGAGGCTGAAGCTGAAAAGAAACCCAAGTGCCTCCCAGTAAAAGGAGAATCCATCAAGAGCATTCCTGTCCTGCAGTTCTCACTTTCCAGATTTTGGAATGGAGTCACTTCTGCCACTTCCTTCCACACTTCTGGAAGCAGCAGAGCCCAAGCAGCCTAGCTGTGACCCAAAGGCATCGAGTGCAATCCCTGTCAGGCAGTCAGACTGGGGCTGCACAGCTGCCAGGACATGGAAGCTTTGGGACAGAAAGAGAGGAGGAGAGAGAAAGGCTGGGGCAGCAGAGGCCATGCCAAGCTCCTGAACTCAACACCTGGCCACAGAAAGGTTTGCAGCAGTTCCTTCGCAGTCAAGGGAAACCAGCTCCAATCCTTGACTGGATTTTCTCTCTCTGATGCAGGTTCCTGTATTTGAGCCCATTGGGCCTGAAGTGTGAATGTTACATCAACCAGATCCAGCCACAGAGGCCAGGACAAGCCCAAGAGAGCCACCCAGAGCCTCTCCCAGTGCAGACACAGCACCTGCTCCCTTCCCAGGGGCCTCACCCCAGTGCTGGGACAGGCACAGAGTGCTGCAGCCCTCAGCTGAGCGAGGGGGACACGGGCCCTGCCATTCCTCACACCAGTGGGTCCCAGTCTAGCAGGCCCAGAGCCCCTGCGTGACCCCACATGTGCTCCTGGCACAGCTTTTCACTCTTTCTGGCCTTGTCCTCAGCAGGAAAGGCTGTGGGGAGCTAAAGGACAGGCTCCTACCTCGTTATCCACGCTCTCCGTGGCCATGCACTGGTTGTTGGCTAACGTGGTGATCTCTCTGCTTTTGGGGGTTTCCATTCGACAGCTACACAGGGGCACTTCCTGCAGACCATCCACTTCCATTGCTTCAGGGCCATTGGAGAGACCTGGGGCACAGAAAAACAGTGAATTAACTCCAGTTCTCTTCCAGGAGAAAGGATTCAGTCCATCAACACCAGCCACGTCCTGTGACATCTTCCCATTTCATGTCCTGAAATGCTCTCCAGGCTTTAGCACCACCCTGTAAAAGAGACCCTTTTACAGCAGCTGGAGTTTGCAAAAGCCTCCTGCACTTTTCCAAGTCCAGCCACACTCAGCTGACTGTGATGAAATCAAGAGTGATAAGTTAAGATCAGTTTATTCTGAGAAAACCTCAAAAAGGCAAAGCAATGAAGTGCAGGTTTTTATCAGCCTCTCTCCCCTCCCCACAACACTGGGCTCTGGCACCAGGAAATTTGCAGGAAACCACCTAGAGCTGGAAATTTGAATAGGCAGTGGAGTGATAAATAGAGATGATCAGGAAAGCACAAACTCCTATTTGCAAAGGCTTATTACACAGATGGGAAAACAAAATTCCTGGGACTGTTTGGTGTCAGCCAACCACGAATTATTTATTTTGGAAAGAGAACAAACCAGGGAAAAGAAAGCAGCAAGATGCTCCAATGTTCTTGCCTTTTCCTCATCTCCTCTCAGATGTTGAACATTTACAAACCTATGGAAAGGTGGATGAGGGCTTTTGAGGGGGGTCACTGAGGGAATATTCCTGTGGTTCCTCTGGATTGATATCAACCACTGGGTTACCCAAGACTGCCAAACACTGGGCTAGTGACAAGAGGATTGATTCCAGTCCTACCCTCCTCTTCCAGGCCTGCACCAAACCATCTCTGCAATGTTTGCAGCACAGAATCCTTTGGCCTTGGGGCTGCTTCACCCTGAAGCTTTCATCCCAAGCTTTCCCTGCCCACTGCTCTGGGATTGACTCACACTGAGAAGGAAGCTTGCTGCTATTTTTCAAGCTTTTGAATGGGAATGGAGAGTTCTCTTGCTGGGAGGTTTTGCAGATTTAACTTCATCCCTGGGGGAGACTCCTCTTCAGCTGCCCTGGCAATGGCAGCCTTCCCCCAGGGCACCCTGCCCGTGGCTCTGACCCTGCCAGCCGAGCACAAGCCCCTTTCATCCCATCAGGAATTCCTTGAGCCAACAAGCTGCAAAGGGATATTTCAAGACATACAAGGCTAGGGAAAGTCCTCACTGTTTTCATGTAAAATCCTGTCAAGATCTTAAAGGTTTAAGAGTTTTCTCTGGGAGCACAAGTCACAAAGCTCATTCCTCGCCTTCCGAGCTGTCACTTCCCTAATCTGTTTGACATCCAGAGGCTCTGGTGAAAGCATCCCTCATCCCTCCTGACCCTCCCTTGGTGGGGAAGGCTCCCACCCTCTCTTTGATGTGCCTCTATCAAAGGAGCCAGACAAGCTTTGAGGGAGCAGTGGGGCAGATGGGTGGATGCAGCCAGGGGATGCTGGATCTGAGGAGAGTTCAGCACTGGGAGCAGCAGCTGGGGCTCAGCACCCAGGGCCCAGCACCAGCCTCTCCTCTTCCCAGGGCTGAACGAGACATTCCTGAGGGGGCAGTGGCAGCAATTCTGGGGGGATGCTGAATCAGCATATTTCAGGGAATGGAGGGGAGCTGCTGAGTGGGACAGGAGGGCTGGGGCAGTACCTTGGACCCTTGGTGAGTGTATTCCTGAGCTAACTGCCTCACTGGAACTGGGATCCCATCTACAGCCTCATTCCATCCCAGCACCCTCCCTATCCTCACCCACATCCCCAGCCTCACCCCCATTCCAAATCCATCTCCATTTCTATCCCAGCCCCATCCCAACACTCATCCCCACTCCAGCCCTATCTTCCCCCTCATCCCGATCCCTAACCCCCATCCCATCCCGATCCCTAACCCCCATCCCATCCCTAATCCCGATCCCTAAACCCCATCCCATCCCTAACCCCCATCCCATCCCTAACCCCCATCCCATCCCTAACCCCCATCCCATGCCAATCCCGCCCCATTCCCGTTGCTCTGCGCGCGCTGTGGCCGCCAGGGGGCAGCCAGGGCCCCGCACGGCGCCACCCGCCGAACAAAGGGACCCCAAACCCGACCCCAAACCCGACCCTAAACCTGACCCCAAATCCAAACCCGACCACAAACCTGACCCCAAATCCAAACCCGACCCCAAACACAACCTCGACCCCAAACCTGACCCCTAAACATAGTCCCAACCCCAAACCTGGCCCCACATTCAAATTCAAACCAGCCCTAACCCCAAACCCAAACCCAGACACAAAACCAGCCCTGACCCCAAACCCAGATCCAATCCCAACCCCAAACCCAACCTCGATCACAACCCAATCCCCTCTCAAACCCATTCCCAACTCCAGCTCCAAGCCCAAAGCTAAACCCAAGCCCAGCCTCAGCACTCACCTCCCGCTGGCGAGGAGAGGATCCCCTTCACCCGGAGGTCCAGGGAATCCAGGGACACCTCCATGTACTCCATGCTGTTCTCCTGGCTGGGGCCCTCCCTGCTGCCCAGCGAGGCTTTATAGGCTTCAGCACCTGCATGGGAACAGGGGATTCACACAGACCCCACAGGAAAAGCCACCCCACAGCTGTGAGGCCGGGCCTCGAGCCCGGGCTGTGCAGGCTCCCTGTGGGAACCACGAGGGCAGAGCACACGGAATGTGCCACCACCTCATCTGGGCATGACCAGGCACTGGTCTGCTCACTCTGAGCTTCCACCTCCACCCAGGCAGGGAACAAGGAAAGGGAATAAATGAGACGAGTTCAGCCTCTGCAAGGGCAGGAGGAAGGGGTGAAGCAGGGCTTGAGCATCCTCCTGCCCCCAGGCTGCTGCACAGGGCTCAGGTACACGCTGGCCAGGCAGAGCCAACTGCACCTCAGGAGGAGATGAGACAGGTGACATCCAGCCGAGTGGGAGGGGAAACACAAAAAAGTAAAGTTGTGCCTCGAAGTGAGCAGAGCTGCTGCTGGGAAGAGGTTGTGGGAGAGGGAACTGACAGTGTCTGCACTCCCTTGGCTTCACTTTCTTTCCTGCTTTGCTTCTGCCAGTCCAGCTTGGCCAAGAGAGTTTGGTTACCCTTCCAGACCAGCTCCCACCTTTACTGAAGGGGCAGAAAACCAGCCTGCATGTGAAATGCAGAATTAGATATTTGCTGTGACAGGGATCAAGGGTCCCTATGACACCCTGGGAGGAAGAGGAGCGAGCCAGGTGAGTGACAGAGCCCAGGCACAGAGCAGAGGCTGAAAAATGGTCAATTCACTTAGAAGTACCAAAAAGCTGACCTTTTTGCACTGAATTAGCAACCCAGAAGAATAAAAATAAACCCTTTGGTGGCAGTGGATGTATGACACCTCAACAATGAGGCTGAAGGCACAGCTGCACTATCCACTTTACCTCTCCCACGTTGTTACCTTTCCCAAGGAAGAAGCATCACATCCAGCCTGCACTCCTGCCTCTCCTCACCTCTTCCCTCTCACCAGAGCTCACTGAAACCTTCTTTGGTGCTCAGTGACTCAGGACAAACAAGAGGGACCCCCTGGACAACACCCACACTTGAGATGGGCCCGAGGCAGCTCCTTCCAAACGTTGTGGCTCTTCCACAAGGAGCAAAGCCAAGCTGCACATTCCGTTCAGCTGCACAAGCACCCACACAACAGCAATGGAGCACCATTCCAGGGTGGTTCTTTCTTCTCCTGCACCTAAACATGCTCCTTGAGCTCATGGGACAGGAGTCCACATGGACACGTCACACAATCCCAGACTGCTTTGGGTGGGATGGGACCTTCAAGCCCATCCCATTCCAACCCCTGCCATGGGCAGGGACACTTTCCACTATCCCAGGTTGCTCCAAGCCCCATCCAGCCTGGCCTTGGACACTGCCAGGGATCCAGGGGCAGCCACAGCTGCTCTGGGCACCCTGTGCCAGGGCCTACCCACCCTCAGAGGGAACAATTTCTCCTGTATAGATAACATCAATTTCCTGTCTTCCAGTCTGAAGCCATTCCCCCTTGTCCTGTCACTATCTCCCCATATAAAATTCCTCTTCCTCCTTTTTGTAAGCCACATGGGCCTTTTTTTGAATACTGTAAAATAAATGGATTGCTGAACAAAATGAAGTTCCTCCAGCATTCCAAGGACAAAGCCACGAGTGCTGCTGTGACAGTGACACCGGCAGCTCCTGCCAGTGAGGGGCAAGTTCACAGCCTGGTTTATCACAGCCCAACCTCAGGAAGGAAGAGTGAGACTGCACTTACAGGCCTCAGGTCCTTCCCCCTGCACCTGGGAGGCTGACTGGGGTGGAACTTAGGAACAAAACCCCTTTAATTACCTAGCACACCGCCTTGTTTCTTTTTATTCCTCCGCCTCCTCTTGCGGGTGGGTTTCAGCCATGGACTGTCCGTCTTCCCTTTCCTCTTCAGCAGCTTCTTCTTGACACTGGACTCGGAGCTCTGAAGAACCAGAGAGGCCACGTGCACGTCAGGCATGGTGGCACCAGGGTCCCTTTGTGGAACAGCCCTCACCCAGCTCGAGCTGTGTGAGAAGGACCAGGGCTTTGAAACCAAGGGGTGCTAAGATGCCTTTATAGCACTGAAAAGGAAACTCAGGCACACGTGTGGGTGGATTTCCTGTCAGTTCAGCAGGGCAGGCTGCACTTTCTCTTCCATGGAGGCCTTCACACCACGCTCATGAGCAGCACTGCAAGTGGGCAGGCACGTGCACACTTCCAGCTTCTCCCAAAATATAATTGTAGAATCACAGAATCACAGAATATCCTGAGCTGTAAGGAACCCACAAAGACCACCAAGTCCAGCTCCTGGTCCTGCACAAACACCCCACTCTGTGCCTCAGAGGGTTGTTCCAACGCTTCTTGAGCTCTGGCAGTTGGGTTTTCAAACTAAAATATTCATGTTTCTCCACAAAAAAACCACTTTGCACTCGAAGGGCCACCTGGCAGGGCTGGAGTGGACCCAGGGGAACTGAACTCTAGAGCAGCAGAGCAGCCCCCTCCCTGAGCACAGGGCAGCACAGACCAATCATGCAGCAAATTCTCAGCCACATGTATGAATCTCAACAGACTTTGGGTTTTGGTTTAAAAAAAATTCAGTTGTCTGGGGTGGGGTTTCAAAGTCAACATCAGAACAGGAATCAGGCACCTCAACCCTGCCAGGGTTTAATGCATCAATCAGAAAAATTCATGTTCAGACTGAAACTCTCAGCTCCTGATGCTTATCCAGCTGTCAGCAAAGCCTTGGAAAAACCTCCTGGTACCACTACCAGCAGCTGGATCAGGCTCCACCTCCACAGGCAGCTGTGCCAGGCTCTGCTGTCCCAGTGAGGGAACACGTGGAGCTGAGTCCTGGTGTCTCTCCAGGGTGTCTGGGCTGCCCCAAAATCCCTGAGTGTGGGCTCAGCACGTGGCTTTACCCATCACTCTGCTCGTGGGAGAGAGGTTTGTGTGTGAGCCAGTCCTGTCTGGGAGCTGAGTGACCCAGCAGAGCTCAAACCTCTGTCCAGGATGTGCAGATCCCACCTGGGAGTTTGGATGTGAGTCCCAGCCCGAGCCTTGGTCTGGGCTAACACAACAGACTGGCCTGAGCCACTCAAAACATAGCCAGGCTGCACACCCCTGCTCCTCCTGGGCTGCTGCAGTGTCAGAGCACAGGGAGCAAGACCCTAAAGAGCTTCAGGGATTCACTTGATGTGTTTTGTGAGCATGATTCTACCTTCAGCTCAAAACATCGGGAATTTTCTCAAGGTGACTGAAGAGTTGGGTGCCTGAAATGCTGGCTCCTCAACTTGAGAGGCTGTGGAAGGACAGTTTTTAAGGAAAGGGGAAGGAGGCAGACAGAGACATTCAACAAACAATTTAAATTAAAAAATTGTCAGGTTCTCTTCACCAACCGTCTAAAAATAAAAAGTAGAAATCCCCAGCAGCAGCTGAAAGTCTTGACCTGGTGCTGTATGACCAAGGTCCCAGGGAGAGTGTCTGTCTGTCTGTCTGTCTGAGTGCTGTTTGTCTCTCTGGTAAGAGCTGCTCACCAGGAACAGCGAATTTAGGCTGTGGGCTGGGCCAGTGGATCTGGGAACAACCCCACCCCAGCAGAACTTCGGGTTGGTGAGAAAGCTTTGCTGCCTCCTACCAGGTGCCAACTGAGGAACTCAGGCACCCTTAAACACCTCTGCTAACATTCAAATGATTAAAAGCAGTCAACAACTTGTTGAAAACAACAAAAGCCCATTAGTTAGCATCAGAAAGTAATTAATTGTGCCACGGATCAGGGTTAAGCACCTTGTGGAAAACAATACTCCGTGTGTGGGTGGTTTCAGAGAATGAGTTTTGTCAAGGAGACTTGAAACTGCACCGCTTTGGCTTTGCTCCCTCTCTCTCTTTCTGGCAGCAGTGCAAAGGGGAAAAATTATTATCAACAGGCCACGGGCTGAAAAACACATTTAGCAGCCCAGCTTACCAAGTCAGACTCGTCTCCATCCTCCTCCTCCTCCCCTGATTCTACAGACTCTTGTTCTTCCTCAGACTCGCCATCATCGATCTGCAGCCACCATTTGCCCAAGAACAGAATGGGTCAGTCAGGTCGGGTTTCCCAGAAGAGAGCATCCCCCTCCACCCTGGTCATCCCAGCAGAGCACCCCCACCATCCTGCTGTGCCCCACAAACAGCAGAGCACCCCAACCCCAGCCCCAACCTGCACATGCACTGAGCTCAGGGAGTTCCAATCACATCATGGAACACCCAAGGGGATGGTAGAGGGAGAAAAAAAAAAATTGACTCCAGAATAAAGTCTTCCAACTAAATTTCAACTTCTTTGACAATCCCAAACCAGCCTCATGCCTGTACTGTGTATCAAAATTTGGGGAAAAAAAAGCAATTAGATTATTTTAGTGCTTTCCCAAGCAAGATTGGGAAGATGTCTCCTATTGGTTCAGGGAATCCCAGAACTACACATGGTGGGGGTTCTGCAGAGTGGATCCCAGAACTGTGTAAGGCTGGAACTGGGGGGGAGATGGGGAGACCCTCACAGGTGCGATGGGAAGCAGGAAATGGTCTCAAAGGGTCTCTCTACCATTGCTGATCCTTCTGTCATCTTGCAGGTGAAAAAACCCTAGAAATTGCTTCAACCCATGCCCCTCCTATCCCTGATACCCCATCCTGCTCCTCAGGCCCTGCTCAGGGCACAGGAATCACCTTCCTGGCGTTGTCTGCGTCGGACGCGCTGTCCTTGGAGGTCCTGTTGTCATCCACAGGGAACATGGCTGCCTGATCTGCTCCATGATCATCTTCCTCTTCCAACTCATCCGAGTCCTCCTCCTCAGAGTCCACATCTATGCTCTCCCCGTTCACGTGGGGGCTGCCATCCCCCAGGTCCTTGTCACTCTGGAAGTCACCCAAGCACACGAGACACAAAGACAACATCAATTCCTGGGACAGAGCAGCTGGATCCATCCCAGATTCTCCTCTCTGCTTGGAGCTCTAAAGCTGGTTCTGTGTCCCTCCAGAGCTCCTGCCATGTGTCAGCTCACCCTGCTGGACCTGGGGACCACAAGGAATCATTCCAGACTCACACGGTTGCATGGGGTGTTAGGGGAGAGCCCCGTTTCAGCATGGAGGGGCAGCTCCACCAGGGATGCAGGAAGGTTTCTAGGGAATGGAAAGGGAAGTTACATCATATTGGGATTTTCATATCACTCCTTGAAATCCTAGCACTGTTCTCCTTGAATTCTAAGACCAAAATTTCAGGGCACAGGTCGCAGCAAAAGCAGAATTTCATCAGGAGTGAGTCCATGTCTAAACTTTTATAAGTAACCAAGTGTTTTTCTGTACAGCCTCAGGCAGCAACACGAGACCTTGAGGACCAAAACAAAAAGGGGCATGCATGAAATCTCTCCAGTTGCCCAGGATTCACAGGACAGAAGGGGAACATTCATTGGAAAAAGTTTGTTTAGGAGCTGGTACCTGAACAGCCCTCTAGAACAGTCATTCCCAAAGCAGCAAGGCTGCTCTGGGCAGGAAGCAGCTGCCAGAGGGAAGAGGAGACTGAGAAGGGAAGATGTTGATCCCAACAAGCCAGCACATCCCTGCACCTCCACATGGGTTTGGTGTCCAACAAAAGGGACATGTAAGTGACAACAAACACGTGCAGTGGGCTCAGTGCTGCCCTTACCTTGGCACCCACAGAGGAATGAGTTATGCTCTTAAACATCTCTATCATTGTTCTCTGTTTTAACACTTTGGTCTTTTTCTTGGGAACCAGGCTATAGGTTCCCATTCTCCGTTTTTTCTTCCGAGATACTGCAGCAGCTGGAAAAGAGAAGCAGAAGGAACCCAAAGTTTGCTCAGGAATGAAAAGAAGGGATAGAGAGTAGGGGCTGCACTGAAGAGAGACTTTGGACAAAGGCCTGGAGTGACAGGACACAGGGAATGGCTTCCACTGCCAGAAGGCAGTGATGGATGAGATATTGGGAATTAGGAATTGCTCCCTGGCAGGGTGGGCAGGCCCTGGCACAGGGTGCCCAGAGCAGCTGTGGCTGTCCCTGGATCCCTGGCAGTGCCCAAGGCCAGGCTGGACAGGGCTGGGAGTGACCTGGGACAGTGGGAGGTGTCCCTGGCATGGCAGGGGTGGCACTGGGTGGGCTTTATGGTCCCTTCCAACCCAAACCTTCTGTGATTCTATGAAATCACATCTGAGGGCGTGACCCGGGAAAACTTCCCACTCCAACAGATTTATTTACAAGTCAAGCAGAAGATGACACACACGGATGTGCAGACACACAGACAGCCTCCTGCCAGGGCTGCAGAGCTGCCCAAACTCTGAGTGCCCTCTGCACACACCTTCTGCCCCTCCATCAGCACACACAGCATCAAATCCTTAAATTATCCTGCATTTGGCAGTGCTGCTGATGTTGTAGGAGGCTGAATGGAATCCAGTTGCTCAAACTGAGACTGCAAAGCCAACAATACTGACTGACAATGGAAGCAATCTGACAATAACTGAAGAACACACAGGGAGAAGACACCTTACATAAAGAGCTGTTTGCCATTTAACCTCATTTCACACCTACTATGGAAATCTGTTTGATGCCTTTCACTCCTGTGATTGGGTCTTAATTTGTTAAGTCTCCCTCTTGGCCTTCTAATCAAAGCAGACACTGCAGCTCCCTGCCTGCTGCTGACTCAGGTGACTGCACAGCAGAAGGATGCTCGGTGCAGGCTCTTTTAGGAACAGCCAGCTTCAGCACCACTGTTATTGTCTGCACTTGCACAGCCTGTTCCTTGGAAGCATTTCTTCATCTTCCATGGTAATGAAATTTCACCAGAATTTATGAAGAGACGGCTAAAAAATTCTGTGAACCCAATTAATTTTATTTATAAGGTTGCAATTCTTGGTAAGCAGCTGTGGAGATATTCAAAGCCCTACAGAACTGATAGAAACCTCTTAGAACATCCCAGAGGAAAAAGGGATCAATGTGTCTCCTCTAAGAAAAGCTTTAAGTAGAAAAAAGGGAAGGGAGTCCTGGAGGAGTGGCAGAAAGGTACTACCAGACTTCTAATCCTTGTTAACCTCCTCATCTCCCTCTCAGCCCCACACAGGTTTGGGAGGTGGGAGCTGCTCAGGACTCCAACATTCCAGCCCTTCCTGTACCTGTCTGAGACTTGGTGGTGGCCACATAGCTCTGGTTCTGAGGTAGTGACTGGTGAAGGCCCGGGAGAGAGGGCAACGACAACGGCTTCACAAAGTCCAGCATGTTCTCAAACTCCTTCTCCTTGGATTCCTTCTGATCTCTGCTGTCTCTCCCATCTTTGGGGTCTTTACTTGCATGCTGGAAAACAAAAGGCAGTTAAATTGAGTTTTTGCATTGAATAAGTAATTTTTAAAAATTAGGAAATTAATTCAATTCTTTTCTCTCGACCAAAATGCCTCTCATCTGAAGGCAGGACCACATTCCCAGCAGGAGCACCCAGCCCCTCCTCCAGCACGTCAGGGGGCTTTGCCCAAACACTCCCAGCCTGGCTGAGTGACTCCCCCGGGCTGAAGGCTGTGCAGGTGACAGTGACCTCGCAGAGACAGTGACAAGGAGCAGACCCTGTTTACACAGCTCAGGGTGCCTCTGGAGAAGAGGATCCAACTCAACCACAGCACTTATTCCCTGTCACACCAAGCACGCTCAGCAACACTCCTGCAGAGCTGTTCTAGAGGAGCAGGCAGCAAAGGAAACGGATTTTCCTTTTGGACAGCATTTGGCACCACTGAGCCTCAGCAAAGGCTCCCCCTCTAGCCCAGCACACAGCCACCACAGCCAAAGCAGCTCCTTCCTTGACACTGAGGTGCATCTACAGAGAGCTGTCCAAGCTTCCCTTAACCCCCTATTCCCACTCCAGCTGCTGCTATTCCAGGCCCCAGGCAGGCTCCAGGCTCCTACTGCAAACCAAGGGAATTTTGTAGTTGCTCCTGCAGCCCCTCCCAGGCACCACAGCCACTCACAGCTGCCCTGATTTGAGCCTGTACCCGAGACAAAGTCAAATCCTGCACCTCTGCTTATGAAAGAAGGGTTCCTACAGCTCCACAGAGAATCATTTAGGTTGGACAAGACCTTTAAGGTCACCAAGTCCAACCACTGACCCAGCAGTGCCAAGTCCACCACTCAGCTATGTCCCTGAGTGCCATTTCTCAGCTTTTGATGTTACTTCAATGTTTTCCTCCTCTAATTTAGGAAACAAGCCCCTTCCTGTGTGTCTAACTCCATTTTATGTATCCTAAAAGCCTCAGACAGAGAGGTCCAGACTGTGTTTGTGTTTCCTTTTCCCATCTGTGTTTATTCTTTAAACAGCCATAGCTTGGTTTGATGGTGCTTTTATTCCTGTGCCTTTTGTGTCAAGTGTGGCAAAGGGAAGAAGCCAAGGTCAGGGCAAGGCCCTTAGTCCAGTTCACTGAAACATTTTCCTGTCACAGCCCAGCAAGGAGGTACCTGGTGAGACAAGGAAACACATGGAGGAGGAACATGAAACAAAGTCTCTGCTTGTTCTTCTCTCCCACAGTGTCAGCAGACACCGGGGTGAAAGCTGCCTCTGCTGTGCCATTTTACACTGGATTTGCCCTCTGATTTATCCCACTGCATCCAGCTGTACAGCAGGCAGGTCTGGCAGAGCTGCTCCAGCAAAACATGAGAACAAGCAGCAGAACACAAGGAAAGACTGGGAGATTTTGGATTGCTCAGCCTGGAAAAGAGAAGGCTCTGGGGAGACCCCATAGTGGCCTTCCAGTACCTGAAAGAGCCACAAGAAAGAGAGAAACTCTTCACAAGGGCACAGAGTGCCAGAACAAGGGGGAATGGCTTCACACTGAAAAAGAGTGGGGTTAGATGGGATATTGGGAATTAGGAATTGTTCCCTGGGAGGGTGGGCAGGCGCTGGCACTGTGGCTGCCCCTGGATCCCTGGCAATGCCCAAGGCCAGGCTGGACAGGGCTGGGAGTGACCTGGGACAGTGGGAGGTGACCCTGCCCATGGCAGGGGTGGCACTGGATGAGCTTTAAGGTCCTTTCCAGCCCAAGCCATTCCATGATTCTAAGGTTTAAGTGCTGCTCTACTTGCAGGAGAACTCTTCTTTACAGGACTCGTGAAGCAACAGCTGAAAAACCCAAACAGAAAGAGGAATGCAGGCAGAAGCCAGGCTGGAATAAAAAGCAGGAAGCAATAAAAGCACTCAGGTTCAGACAGGCAGCCCCAGCCACTGCTCTCCAGCAATGTGACCTTGGGAACAAACAGGGAAGAGGCTGATTCCCCTAATTAGGCTGTGCCACGTGTGTGGTGCTGGCAGAGCCAGGCCCAGCAAAGCCCTAATGATAATCAGAAATGACCCACAGCAAAAGGCCATCAAAGTGCCAATGATTCCTGCATCAAGCCCATAACTTATGGCTCAATTGCCACAGCTTTTCTAAAAGGGCAGCAAGTCTTGGATTAACGATTTCAAAGACGACAAATCCACCACAGCCTTTGATATGTTGTTCCAATGCTTAATTGCTCTCACTGTCAAATAATTAAATGCATTATGTTTTTGCAACTAAATTAAAACGCCCTGTCTCATCAGAACCTCTCACTCCCAGGAGATACTTATGGAGTATGACCAACTTCTTTTTTTTTTTTTTTCTTTTTAAACTTTCTCTTCAATAATTTTAATAGAATGAGCAAATTAAGTGGCCATAGGATCATATTCTGGATCACTCCTGAGTCTGCTCCCAGTTGTTCTACACCTTAAAAATGCACGTCAGGAGTGCAGGGCACAGTATGCCAAGAATAGTCTCAACAATACTATTTATACCTCTTAAAAGTCCTGAGTTTATAGATCTAAAGGTTAACAGTAACTCTTGGCTACACAATTATTCTGAGAATTCCCAAGTCCCCTGATATATCCAATGCTTTCCAATTCTAACTCAAAGTTAGAAAAATGAGCTTGGGACATGCAGCTCTAACACAAGTGTAAACAAAGGCTGCATTTTGTGTCCTTTAAGTGCAGTTTTTTGTAACTGGTCTCTGATAAAAGGTGCTGTCACTCCCAAACACCAGGAATTCACACTCGGGTCATGCCAGGCTGCGTGGAAGAATACAATCCAATTTTTAAATCTAAAAGTATTATGTTATTAGCTTGGGGTTTTTCTCTGCCTCTGTAATTACAACACAGAAATAAATTCAAAATCTTCAACAGGCTGCATGACAACAGCTAAATGTGGCTTTTTCATGGCAATTCTGCTAAAAGTTTTTTTTTAAATCAAATTAAGTCTCATGCAATAAAGATTTACTTGGAGGCATATGCAGCAATGGTAAAAAACAAGAATTCCCAGAAAGGGGTGAAGAGATTTCTCGTGTTTATAAAAATATTACATCTAAGGACTGTAATGAAAAGGATCAGCACAAATTTTTAAGTCGGTTTTCTCACCACCTTTCCTGGTTCTCAGCTACATAAAACAGTCACACCTTTGCTATTCTTATTAAACAGGTTTTGTCCACAGTTTGAGAGAAGTACTGAGAGCAGAATGCCATGCAAAGGAAACTCCAGGATGCAGTTTGAGCTCCCTGTGGTCACATGTCGTGGGCCACTGGAGGCCAAGAAAGGACTGCAAATGAGAGAGCAAAAGAAACTGCAATACCAACATCTTCCTCCTTGCAGCTTCTCATGTGGTATCAGCTCAGCCTATGCAAAAGACCGGAAAGTCACAACTTCATGTAGGGAATAGTGAAGAAGGTGGGCACATATTCCAACATTTCTAGCAATGCCTGTGCCTGGAAACAGCAAAAATGGGACCACCACTATGTCCAACGCCACTGTGAGAAATACAGCCAAGAAAGCCGCTTAGATTGGGGTAAGAACATGATATTTGATGTGTTCACAAAAATTAAAACTCAAGTGCTGTCTACATTTTAATGGGATCAACCACATTTCTATTATTGGCACAGAAGTCCCCAACAGCAGGGGGGAAGTTATTAAAATGGCAAAAGACAGAATATCCTCAGTTGTTTTGGATTTTTCCCTGAAAGCAAAACTACAGAACAAACCAACCTCAGTAATGGACCCTCATGTTGGCTCTATAAACTCCACATGACATTCTTCCCACTGCCCAGCATTTAAAGGGTCTTTCCATCACTAAAACCAGTGAGCTGGGAGAGACACCAGAGTGTTGGTGGAAGGACACAGGCACAGGTCCTGCCTGGGAGCAGGACCTGAGCAGGACCATCAGCAGGGCTCTAAGAGCTCTGCAGAAGGGCTCTCGATGCCTGAAACCACCTCAGGCTTAGATTATAGACTCCCTCAGTTCTCTGCTGCGCAGGACTTTCATCTCCAGCACACAAGGAGCTGCAAACCAGAGCCAACTGGGCAGGAGGAGTGAGCTGAGCAGCACTGCCACAGGGCAGCTGCCAGGGAGCAGCTCTGCCTCTCCATCCATCAGGAACAGGGTCAGGAGATTTGTACCAAGGTGCTGCCTTTGAAGAGTGCAAAGCAGCAGCTCCCAGGGGGATCTGCCTCTAACAACTGGTGAGTGGTGGTTAAGCAAGAAATATCAGTCTGCTATAAAAAATTGATCACAAGCAGATGATAGTGCCTGTAGGAGCTGTAGTGGTGCTGCTCTGCCTTTTCTCTGCTGCTGCAGGATTGTGTTTTTCACTGCTGAACTTCAGGAGCCTGGTCAAGCCTCACCTTGGAGCAACAAACCTGCAAGGCTCTGGTCTTAGTCTAGATCAGACCAGCTGCATGGCTGAGCTACCTTTCATCTGCTGATTAATATGTGCCCAGTAGAGGGGGGATTCCATGGTGACTTGATTAGAATTGCATTGATCTGAATGCAGTCACGTATCTACATAAAAACATGATTTAGGCAGCCAGGCAGACTGAGCTGAAGTGTAGATGTGGCCCCAAACCTGCACTCAACGTGTTTCTGAAGCAGAGCACTCAGGGGTGTGGATCTCATCCCTGTCCCCTCCCGCACCAAACTGCCCCAAGTCAAGGCAGTGTCACACATCGGTCAAAACGAAAGAGGGGAGCCCAGGGCAGATGTGCCACCAGGGCTCCTGACGTTAACCAACCTCTCTGCTGGGGCCAGGGTTCTTATTTCTGTGGGCTGTGGTCAGAGCTGGGGCAGCACCTCCAGCCAGCACGGCCACCTCCAGCAGCAGCACGAGCTGTTAAATATCAGGTTCAATGTACTGCACAAGAGCCTTCACTCTCACTTCCCTCTGCAGCAACCCCTCTGTTTAAGGAGCCCAGAGGCAGCACGGTCACTCCTGAAGGAGATTTCCCATTAGGGAAGACGGGGAAGGGTCTGGAGGGGCCCGTGAGGAGCAGCTGAGGGCACTGGGATTGCTCAGCTGGAGCAGGCTGAGGGCAGAGCTCCCCGGGGGCTGCAGCTCCTCCCGAGGGGCAGCTCCCATCTCTGCTCTGGGACAGGGACAGGAGCCAGGGAACGGCTGGGGCTGGGCCAGGGCAGCTCAGGCTGGAGAGCAGGAAAGGTTCTTCCCCCAGAGGGTGCTGGCACTGCCCAGGCTCCCCAGGGAATGGGCACGGCCCCGAGGCTGCCAGAGCTCCAGGAGCGTTTGGCCAGCGCTGCCAGGGATGCCCAGGGTGGGGTTGTTGGGGGGTCTGGGCAGGGCCAGGGGCTGGGCTGGGTGATCCTGGTGGGTCCCTCCAGCTCAGGATATTCTGTGATTTCATATTTAATTCTGCCCAAGTTCACACACACAGACTTCACTCTTTCAGTCCAGTGGAGCACACCTCTGGAGAGGGTCCTGGATGGACCTTCTAAGTCCTCCCCAAGGACACAATATCCCCATTATAATCACCCCCATTAGGCCCTGCCCCTTTGCTTTATGTTTCCTGCACATGGGAGGGTCAGAGCTTGCTGAGCAATCCCAGACCCCTGCAATCCCCTGGCTGCCACCTGCATGGCCCCAAGAGATGGCCGCAGGGTGTTCTCTAGGCCAGAGGCTCCTGCAGAGCAGCCCCAGCCCAGGCCAGCACAGCAGCACCACAAAGGAGGCAGTTTAAAAGCTCTGGGATCAGGTATTTAATGGCAATGCTGCTTAAGGGAATAGTTTGATGAATATTGATAAAAGACCAACATAAGCAAAGCATCTCCTGCTCCAAGTTCTTCCTCCCTGCCCACATTGTCTCCCCTAGTTAAAAAGGCACCTGGCATTTTGGGTACACACTGTGAATCAGGCCAAAACACTCATTTAAGGGATTTTTGCACTATTTCCTGACCCAGTCCTCTGCACAGCAGAAAAAAATACCACCAGAGACACACACTCCAAACTCAGCCTTGTGGTCACCAAGGAAAGGAAACACAACTTGGGACTCCATCCATCTGCTCCTCCTGTCTCCAAAGGTAACTCTGGGATGCTCTCACTACCTTTACCATCCTTTATCCCTTATGTTTTACTGAAGTTAAGCTCAGCAGCTGCTTCCCAAGCAGGAGGGGCCTTCTCCAAGCACAGCACACACATACAGACATACACTTGCCTTTCAGTCTGCTGCCTGGCCCTGGAAACTTTTGGGTTCTTAACAGGGCTGTAAAATGGATTAGGAGTGAAAGAAAGATTCTTCCAAAAGGGCAGTGCTTGTGTTACTGCTCTGTTCAGAAGGGGAGCAGAAATGATGCTCTCTGTTCAAAAACCACCTTAACATGCGACAACATCAATTAAAATTGTCACCTGTTTCAGATTCAGCTTCGATCCCAATTCAGGAAGCAACTCCTAAACAGAGAAAAAGCTGGTTAAATTGGTGAGAAAAGCCTCTTCTTCCTTTCAGAGACCAATTCACATGTGCAGGAAAAGGTTACCAAGGTCCCCTGACAGCTATTGGATTACAGAAAACAATTTTTTGGCCCCAGTGGGTTTCTGCAGGAGCCAGGGGGAACAAATGTTCACACTTTGCAGGCAGCAAAATATCTTCCTCCCCTCCTCCTCCTGGGCAGAACAGTTCTGCAAGAACAGTTTCACCAAGAAAACAACAATGCCCTAAAAAATATTAGCCAAGCAAACTACTGTGTCCTGTAATATCAGTTCCTGGGTGATTTCCACAATTTATTTCCTGGGATACAGCACCTGACTTCATGGAGGTTTTGAAGGGGAGAAGGTGTGAACGTTGGTAGAGGAAAAGCTCCTGAGCTGAGGAGACTCCTCTACGCAGCTCAACAAAGAAATAATTGGGACAGAAAAATGACAGCTAGCAAGGACTCTGCTGCTCCAAAGAAAATAGCATGTAAATTCCAGAGACAATGGGGAAAAATGAGGTAGTAATTATCAGGAAGGCTGAACACACAGATGTTTTATTGTCTTGTAGAACTGAGATCAAATCTTGGGTTCCCATTCAGCTGCAGAGGCTTGAGCGGAGAACATGGGAACAGCCTCTTCTCACCACCCTTCCTGGGAACGTTGCTTCTCTCCCTATTTTAAGCCCAAGGCAAATGCCCAGAGGAGCTGAGGACAGGCTATGTACTTCCTAGAGCAGCCCAACAAGTGCAGGCTTTGGTTTTTTGAAGCTGCTTTTGTCATGTGAGCAAAGAAGGATCAGCAGCCCCATCTCAGTGAGCTGTGTCCCAGCACTCCCAAACACCACACGCCACTTCCCAGAGACAAACCTTGAAGCCCAAGGGGTTGAATATAAATATTCTTCTGATGTATCATAAAATATAAATGAGGGAAGCACTCCCTCCCAGCCTAGCAGTCACCTTTTAGGAGGGAATTGCCTCCTTCCATTGCTCAGCCCCACAGGATCTCTCTCTGATAAATTCCATCAGGGTCTGGGGGTTTGCCTGGCCTAATTCCAGTGCAGAACTGGGGGCTGGAGGCAGCTTGGGCTGCAAAGCCTTCCTTGGGTAAGAGACACCCTGATGGGAGATTGATGGCACCTGGGCTTCCCTGTGCAAGCCAGGAAACACAGCTGGGGTGAGAGCAGAGAATTCAAACACAGCCAGGGCAAGGCAGAGGGGAAATGAGTGGTTAGGGGGGCTGCCTGGAAATCCTGGCAGGCAGGTGTGGCTTCTGCCCCTCTCCCCAGCCTGGTGCCCACAGGTCTGTGATCCTGCTGTGCTCTTTGGACTCCCAGCTGCTTCCGGAGGCACAGGTGGTGCCGCAGCCACGGGACCTTTCCCCATCTGGGGCTGGTGAGGTGCCACACTCTCTTTTCCCTTTTTTCTCTCTCTTTCCCTGCTCCAGACCACAGGGAATCCCAGCTTTGAGCCCTTCACACCTCACCACTGCTGTGCTGAGATGAGGGGGACATCTGAGGGTCCCTGTGGATCTGCTGGATCACAGCACCAATGCATTGCACCGACCTTGACAAGGCTGCAGCAGCTTCCATGCATTTCTGGGAATAACTCCCATGGCTAAGCCTTCCCCTGACCTAAAGGCCAGTGTCCCTCCACCCTCAGACACAGCACAATGAGAGGACCCAGCTCACTGTAGTCATATAAAGCATCACAGGGATGAAAACCAACTGCTTACAGGGGAGATCTGCCTGTTGCAGAATCTATTCCCTACCTCTGCTGAAGAACCAAAATAATAACCAAAATAATAACCAAACTTGTCCCATGACAAGGAAAGGCCCAATTCTGTCCTCCCCACTATGACATGAATGCACCAAATGACATCTCCTTATGCCTCCAAAAAAAAAAAAAAAGCAGGGCTCTGCTTTATTAAGTAATGGTATAATCCACCCTAAGGATTCTGGAGACAACATTTCCCAATGACATGGAGAGAAAACATTATCTGTTTTAGCCCTGTAATGATTCTTACAGCAATGCAATCAAGCTGCCTCACAGATCAGCTCCTTGACAGCTTCTGAGCTTAGGAGGAGCCTCAAGTTTACATGCTATGCTTAATTTCCTTTGGGTTGACCTTAGGAGAAATCTAATTTGTTTCACAAGCAGCTCTGGATGTCAGCAGAGGCTGATGAGCAATAGAGCCACGAGAGAAAGGCCATTTAGTGTCTCACATAGATCTGTTGGAGGAGGCAATTGATCAATTATATATTTAGAAACACATTGGGGAGGGGAGCTGGTGGTGGCCATGTGACCAGCTATTTTAACATCTCTGTCTGTAGGAAGAGAAAAAAAATAAAATAAATACATATATATATATATATTAAAAAAATAATAATAAAACCACCAATCCACTCAGCAGGCAAGCTCTAAACACCACGTGTTGCCATGCAGCCAGGTATCCCTCAGACCCCCAGAGAAAGCCAAGAGCAAGCCCAGCAGCAGCTCTGTGCTGGGCAGGTACATTACCAGGCTGGGGGTGGGTTTAGGCATTGTCTTCCGTGCTCGGTGGACCTTGACTTCAGCGTTAGCAGCAGGGGCTTTTTTAGCATCCGTGTCCTTACTGCCCTCCCCGAGCTTGCTTGGCATCGTGGCTTGGAGCTGGGCAAAGGACCCCACAGTCCTGCCTTTGCCCGCTCCTCCAGGCAGGGTTTTTGCAGCATGGCCAGTGAGAGAAGCAAAGCTGGTAGTCCTTAGAGGCTGCTCCTGTGCCATCTGCTTGGTTAGGATATATCCATTGCTCCCTGTGACAGAAGTCTGTGTGAAGTCATTTGCTTTCAGATGGTTTTGCTTCCCAGGCTCGCTGTCCGAAATGCCATTTTCTGCTATCCTATTTAATTTAGTAGTAGAGTCCTGCTGGCTCACTTTCGTGTTGTCCTGAGTGTTTTTCGCTGGGTTTGGGTGGCCCCCACCCTCGCTGTGCTCACAGGAACCGTTGGTTTCACCGTCTACTGCCATTTTTGGTTCCCCCACTTGCTTTTCTGTAGCGCTTTCATCTGCAGCCATGGCATTAAACCCTGGAGGGAGACGGAGGAAGAGAGGACAAAAGGGTCACAAGTGGTGTTGAAACTCCCAAGGTGTACTCCAAGTACAGCTACTCACAGTGCAAGAGCAACCCTCTCCTCCAGCACGCTGCCTGGTATAAATCCCAGAATATTTAGGGTTGGGAAAGACCTCTAAGATCATCCAACCATGGATCAACCACCACCACATCAACTAAAGCACAGCACTGAGTGTCAGGTTGTTCCCTCACCCACCTGCCTGGTCCTCCTGGATCCTCACACATTTGGGGTGGGTGGCCCAGGTGACAGCAGTGCACTTACTCCCACTAGTCTCAGCTGCAGATGTGCCATTTATTCCCAACAATGGATTTTTCAAAGTAAATATTATCTCTGGCTTTTCCAATAACTGCATTTATTGCACCATATGTCAACACCTCACCTGGCAAACAAAACTCTGCCCCATCTTGCATCCGGATCCCTGGCAAAGCCCTTCCCAAAGCAGGTCTGACATGGAAAAGCTTTGCTGGTAGGGCTGTCCCAGTGAGCTTTTATGGCCCACACACAGCCCAGCAGCCAAATGTCCACATCAGGGCTCTGCTGCTACAGGGAACATCACAAGGAATAACTCCCTGGCTATCCCAGCTCTCCTGGGAACGTTCTTCAGTGGGAATTGGCTCTTTCAGCACAGCAAAGCACAACAAGACCAGGACTCATGGTGTCATTTCAGAGGTAACAGCAGGAGCAAACACAGGACTGAAGTGTGGTAAATGCATTTTTAGACCAAAATAATTCTATTATTCAAATGCAGCAAGGTTTTTGCAGCCTGACAAAGCTCACGCACAACAATGCTCATATAAAACATTCCTTTTCCTTCCCTTCCAAACATTTCCCTGCTCCTCCATCAATGACTTTGTCCCATGAAAGATTTCAAATTCAAGCTGAAAAATCCAACTATGAATGTCACGTACTTGCAGAAAAAGTTTCTGACATGACAACCCAGCAGCTCCCCAGGCAACCAGGAGCGATAACAATTCACTGGCACGCTCAGTGCAATGATTACATCAACCTGCTGTTAGGGATTCCTTGGCTTGTTTTCCCTCCAGAGAGCAGACAGTTATGAAAAGCAACACGAGAAGTACAGGGAGAGCTCTGTCAGAGCAGGGGGGATTGATTCAAACCAGCTCCCATCAAAGCAATTTTCACCTACAGGATCCAAAGAGCCTGGAGTCACACTGGAGGAACAGCCAGACCACTGGGTACCAGCACCTCATTTCACACTGCCCTCGGAGCACAAACAGGCAAGGAGAATAACAATCTGAACAACATCTGAACAACATTCTGAACAACATTCTGAATCACAGAATCAAGGCTGGAAAAACCCCCAAGACCATCAAGTCCAACCTGTGACCAATCCCCACCTCGTCACCCAGCCCAGAGCACTGAGTGCCACCTCCAGATGTTCCTTGGACACCTTCAGGGATGGAGACTCCAAACTTCCCTGAGCAGCTCCTTCCAATGAAGAAATTCCTCCCGATGTCCACCCTGAGCCTCCCCTGAGGCCGTTCCCTCTCCTCCTGTCCCTGTTCCCTGGAGCAGAGCCCGACCCCCCCGGCTGTCCCCTCCTGTCAGGAGCTGTGCAGAGCCACAAGGTCCCCCCTGAGCCTCCTTTTCTCCAGGCTGAGCCCCTTCCCAGCTCCCTCAGCTGCTTCTGAGAGACAAATGTCTCTTCTGACCTGGCAGGAACCTGGTGCCAGGCTAACTCATGACGGACCACCAGGACCCTGGGAGGACAAGTCCAGTGTGCCTGGACCAGCTCCAAGCACAGGCAGCTCCCTGCAAAGGCCAGCAGGGAGGAGACCCAGCACCACCCAGCTCACCAAAACAGCTCTTCCCAAAACCTACCCAAATTCTCTTTCCATTTCCATTGGGAAAAAAAAAATCTCCCTCTTTTTCTACCCTTTTAAAATGCATTTGTTTAGTCCATCTTAATAATGAAATCACAGAATATCCTGAGCTGGAGAAGACCACAAGGATCATCCAGTTCAACTCCTGGCCCTGCCCAGACACCCCAACAACCCCACACTCCTGGAGCTCTGGCAGCCTCGGGGCCGTGCCCATTCCCTGGGGAGCCTGGGCAGTGCCAGCACCCTCTGGGGGAAGAACCTTTCCCTGATATTTAATGTCTCCTTCCCACTACATTGACCTGAAAGATTTAGGTACAATTCCTGCCCAAACAGCACTGGCAGCTCTAGATTCTAAAAGTGATGCATTCCAGTATCTCAAACAATCTTATTTTTCCCTAAACTTCTTGAGTTTTGGTGCCCAACTGAGATTTAAAGATATTTCCAGCAAACTGAAAGCCTTCTTAGGCCTGGTCAGTACACATGAAGCATCCAATCCAACCCCTGGCTGGACACATGGTCAGTGCTGGACTCACAGCAGGCTCTGCCCAGGGGTGTCTCAAAGGCCTCCTGGAGCAACAGTCCCTCTGATGCTCCTGATTTCCAGCTGAAAGCCACAGATGTTGGACACAAAGCATCATTGCAGATGTATCTGGAAAGTCTCTCCAAACCCTGAGTGGTCACTTTGCCCTGGGGATGAGCTCTGGCCATTTTTCCTGATGAGACACTGCACTAAGAGATCCATTCCTCCTAATTCCAAGCAATCCAGCCTGGGATTGCCTCTCACGTGGGCTCTGCTGGCTCACAGCCTCCAGAGAGAGCTCCAGAAATGCAAAAATTGCTCCCCAGAGCACACAGAGGCACAAACCTCAGCAGCAGGAGCAGTGACTGAGGGCTCTCCAAGCAGGATTCAAAGTTATCACCTCCACCTGCTCCCTCTCACACCACCCAGACCTCCCTGAGTACAGAAAGAGGCACAAGGGTTTGTTTTTGATAGCAAAAACTCTGGGAGAAGATAAAGTGCTCCTTTTTTCACTGTTTTATTTAACTATTTGAAAAGCTGTGGGCAGAGGGAGCCACAACTATGCCTTTATTCTTTCAATTCTCGTTTCTCTTTCTGCATTCAGGGTCTTTAAAAGGCCATTTAAGCAATTATTGCAGCAAAGTCAGTGCCAGGAAAAAAAAAATGCAAAGCAACAAAAAGTAAGCTCTCTAACCACAGCTGGAAGTTTCTAGAGCTCAGCTTTAGGCACCTGGCCTTCAAGATTTGTTGATTTAAACACTGTGTTCTCCCACCAGAGCAGTCAAATAACTTCAGTGGCTGACTATGAGATAAACTGAATAAGCAGAGGGCAAGAATTGCTCCACCTGCCACGAAAGCAACCAAAACAATGTGAATTAGAGCACCGCCCTAGGGAAAAAGTAACTGCATTACCCCAGAAAGCATCACAGGCTTTATGAAAAATCCATGGAGCTAAAATTAAAATCACACACACACTTATTTCCCTTTTTGTGAAATGCAACCTGACTGTGGAAGTGGCACCAGCCTTCCAAACCTGTGTGAGCAGAGGTTTGAAGAAACAGAGATATGGAACTTCACAGCAGAGGCCAAGGACTGAGCAGGAAGAGAAACCATGTTTCCCTCCAGCCTCCAACAAGCCTGAGACACTGCAAGCAGGATCCTCCCTTTCTTTGGGGTAAAACCCCTCCATTCTCCCATTCCCTCTTCTGGCAGCACTAAAACAACCCCCTGAACAGTTTGGAATGGCATTGTTCCCTACACACGGAGCTCCTGCACAGCTCTGGGCTCCTGCAAGAGGCACCAGCCCATCATCCCCACTTCAAACACAAACTGAAGTGCTGCCCGTGGAGAATCAGTTCATGCCAAGAGCTGCATCACAATTTGTATGGCAGCTCAAGTGAGCTGGTCGGGTTTTCCCAACCAAGACACCTGATCTGGTACCAGGAAAACAGGAATTGCTATCCCAGGTTCACCAAGGGCACCTGCACAGCACTGCTGAATAGGCACAACTCAACATATTTCACACCCTCGCTGAACTCTGGCCCACAGACAGGGATGGGAACACAAACCAGAGCCAGCAGGAGCCTCCCAATGACAATACTGAATCAAACAGCCCACAGAAGCTCTTCAACAGCTCCAGACACCTAAAGAAACACTTCTTCCCGACGTGACCTTTTCATCCCCCCTCTTTCATTCCCAAAAAAAAAAGCTTCACTGAAAACTTGCTAAAATCCTCATTTCAAATACACCTCGTGGCAGTGAGCTGTCCCCTTGAAAATGCTGTTCAGCAGCTTTTCTGCTCCTGTGCTGCAAGTGCAAGGGAATTATAAAACTAAAGTTTTTATTTCGCTAAAACTTTGTGACCTTACAGCATTCATCCCTTCTAAGTAGGCCAAAATGAGGTTTTCTCCACACTCAGTTTTCTCTCCAACTCGCTCACTGCTCTTTAATCTATAACCATCCTTTCTTTAATTAAAAAGAAATAAAAGGTAGGAGGTTCTAGCCTGCATCCATGAAGTGTAACCTTATTAATTAGAAGCATCCCAGTCTTTTCAAAGTTCCTTTAGGCATCCCCCATGCCAGATGCAGCAGGAAAAGCTTCTCCCGTGGACCCCAGCACTGCCTGAATGCCCTTCTGAGTTTGGATTAATTTAAAACCTGGGTAACGTGCCCAAGAGATTTACTGGTGTATTTGAAGTTGATACCAAGTTGCACAAACTTCAGTAAATACATATTATTTAGGGGCTGGGTACATTTTAGTAACACAAAGAATTTAAGACTCAGGAAGTTGGGCTATTCCACTGTCCCTGTGACTCCATGTGGCAAAGAATATCCACTAATAAATGTAAACCCCTGCTCTGATTTAACAACTCCCTGAGAGAACTGCAGAGCTCCCAGCCCTCCCCAGGCTCAGGCAGAAGGGGCAGGCTCAAGTTTTCATCTCAGAACACCACAGTCATTCAAAATTCAATTAAGAAAGAAAACAGATGAAAACAGATGAAAGTAGGGGAGAAGCTAAGACAGGGTGAAACCACCTCGTCTAATTTTAGGTGTCTAAAAGGCATCTCAGACTCCAGGGGTCCCGAAGCCACTGCTGCCACCAACAGAGAGAACCCAGAGCTCAAAAGCAGCACAGGCTGACTTTAAACATCTTTGGACAAACTCACCCCTGCCTGGAGCATGTCTAACCTGCCTGCTACCATGTCTTAGCAGAAATGAGCTGGATTAATTCAGAATTAGAATGATAGCTTAAAAAAACCCCTAAATTAGGCAAAATTAAAGCCACCTCTGCTCTCCCAGCCCACACATTGGTTCCTCTTCGCTGTCTTTGCCTGCTGGGGTTTCCAGCCCTTTCAGCAGAGCCAGACCTGGCTCCAGTCCTGCCCTGGAGCTTGCCAGAGCTGGTCCAGCCTGCCAAAACTTATCTGTGGGCAGAGGCTGTCTAACAGATGTGTTAGTGTCCCCACCAGCCATCCTGGGCACAGCCAGAGGGGACACAATCACCTCTGTGGGGACCCACAGAAACTTCTCATCTCAGGGAGGCCAGCTATCAACTCAAAACTCAGTGTTATTTGGACAATGCTCTGAAAAAAATAAAGGCTTAAATGTATTTTTAAAGCTTGGAGTTCACTGCTCAGTGAAACAAAATCAGAAAAATATGCAAATTAGCCTTTGTACTCCAGGCCAAAGTGCAGCCACCAGGTCTGAAGGAAAAGAGGGTGAAAAAGAAAAGAAATAGGAATAAAAATATATTCTGCAACAAATGCACTATTATCTTATCTGGAACTTTTACACATTTTTCTGAGCATCTTGGTACTGAGGATTGGTGGAGGCAAGACACTCTCTGCCTGTGGGATTTTCCATGCATTTCCAGAGCCCAAGCACAGCTGAGAGGCTTCAGCTGCTGCAACAGAAACGTTTAATCAAAGACAGGGCTTAAATGAACTTAGCTTAAATGAACCAAGCAAAGACAGAGCTTAAAGGAAAAGCTCAGGATTTGGAAGTACAGACCAAGAAGTGCACACAGCTGTATTTATACACACACACATCTCACAGATGTTCTACCTTAACCATCCTTGAAACACCACAGATCCCACAGTCTTTGATTCAATACCCAACTGTCCTGCTGGATAAAAGTGAGAAAAGCACCTGCTTTTAATCTTTGTGTTACAGCAGCTCCCTCCCCTCTTCCTCCTCTAACTCCAACAAAAAGGAAAACTGCCAAGCAGAGAAGAGCCCAAGCATGAAGTGCTGGGGCTGAAATCACACAGATGAGGGAAGAGGTGGCAGCTGGAGACCCTGAATCCATTGGGAAGGAAATCACCCCCTCCATCAATGAAGGCTGGAAGCAACCTGAGCAACCTGACCCAGTGATGGCATTGCTGCCCATGGCACTGGGTTGGAACTGGATCATCTTTAAGGTCCCTTCCAACCCAAACCAGTCTGGGATTCTGGGACTGAAGCCAAAAAGCAGAGCATTTCGAAGCCAAGAAATGCAGACAAATGTGTTTTCAGGCAAAAGCTCCTCTCTGGGGTGAGTTATTCATGGTCTCTTCTTGCCTCCAAGCCCTCGTGAAGACAAACTGGTGTTCAGGTACTTCCAGACTCAGATGTCACTCCTCCCTGGAGCACTGTGACCCTGCACACCAAGATGCAAAACAGGAAAAGTAAACTAGAAAACAGGAAGCATCAACTTCTGCTGTGAGTGCTCAACACTGAGGTTACACAGGTAGGGTTACTGGGATTCAGCACCTGGCCAGTGGCTGGGGATGCTGCTGGGGATTCAGCATCACAGGGACTGGAAGGGACCTCTGGAGACCTCCCAGTCCAAGCCCCTGCCAAGGCAGGGTCACCTGGAACAGGTGACACAGGAACATGTCCAGGTGGGTTTGGGATGTCTCCAGAGAGGGAGACTCCACACCCTCCACGGGCACCTGATCCAGAGCTCTTTTTCCTTCCTCATGTTGAGGTGGAACTTCTTGTGGTTTAGTTTATGGCCATTGCTCCCTGTCCTGTCACTGGCACCACTGAACAGAGTCTGGCACCGTCCTCTGACACCCCTTGGAGATATTTATGTGCACTAATCAGATCCCCTCTGAGATTTCTCTGCTCCAGACTAACCACACCCAGCTCCTGCAGTCTCTCACCAAATGAGAGATGCTCCAGACCCCTCATCACCTTTGTAGCCTCTCCAGCAGCTCCTTGTCTTTCTTGAACCGTGAAGTCCAGAACTGAACCCAGAACTCCAGATGTGGTCGAGTAGAAGGGGAGGATCATCTCCCCTGGCCACAACCAAAATGCCCTCCAGCTTTCCCTTGGCCCCCAGTGCACAGTTTGAACATTAACAGTTAAACTGGCTCAATAGTTTAACAACTCAGAGCAGGTTAACAGCCTCATGAAACTCATTCATCCCTTTGCCATGGGATGGGGCCGTGGTGTCACAGCCCAGCTGTGTCCAAGGGATGCTCCTGCTCCAGGGCTGCCACAGGCACATCCTTCCTGCAGCAAGGGTCCCAAGCCCAGGGAGTGCTTGGCTCATGGCTGGGTGAACATGTAAAATCCTGAAGCATCCCTTTGCTCTGCCTGGCCTCCTGCTGGCAGCCTCAGCAGGGGATCCCAGTGCCAAGTACCTGAGGAGAGCAGATTAGTCCTTCCCTCCTTTCAAGCTGCCATCCCTGCACCTGGGAATGCAAAGGCTGCAGCTGCTCAGTGGAAAGCAGCACTTCCTGGGCTCACAGCAGCTTCCTACCTGCAATAAGAGGGAGAAAAAGGGGAAAAAAAAAGGCCCCTCCAGGAGTTTAAACCCCTGACAGTCTCTCAAAGCAGGCTGAAGTTTATCTGAGAGCAGTGACTGTGCAGGCCTCACCCAGCACTAGGCTCCAGCACTGTGGCTCTTGCAAAGCAGCTGCCTTGGATGAAGGCTCAGAAACACTGGAGCAAATGGAGAATTTAATTCCCAACACCCATTCCTGCTCCTTTGTGCTGCTGCTTTACCGGAACTTTCCACCCCTGGGCTTGGGGAATCAGAAAAGGAGTGGTTTGCCTTGAAAGGTCAAAGGAGACGCAGAGCTGGGAGTGAAGCACATGAGGAGAGCTGAATTCACTTGCAATCCTTGCAAAGAAACCACTTTTTAATAGTTTCTCTCTGAGTCAGACTAAAGACAATATGGCCTAATAAAAGCTTTTTTCCACTTATCTCCCATCCCCCTGCCCCCTTCCCCACCCTGTCAAAGGGAAGTATGAACCTAAGCTCACACCCACATGTAAAACTGAACTGGAGCATTTCCCATGGACCACAAAACAGCCTCATCCACAGCTTTTTTCTATCTGTGTTGAGCAATTTTACACAGACAGGGACACTGAGGTTAGAGAACAACTTCCACAGGCTGGGACTCACACCAAGAACTGGAAATGAAAGTGCTAGAACATGCAAAGAGCTTGTTCCTACAAATACACATTACATTTAGAGCTCAATTATTTCTCTTTATCAGGATGAAGGCAGAAGAGGACAGCCCAGGTGGGAAGCACAGGGCATTTCTGCAACACCTCACTGTTGAGGAACAGAGAACAGAACACCACAACTGCCCACCCAAGGGCTTCCCACCCACCAATAATCCATCTCCAGCTGCTGAGATGTCCCAGATGAAGGCTGAGTACCACCAGGAAAGGTCCACTGCCTCAAAGCAGCACATCAGTGAGGGCCAGGCCGGATGGGGCTTGGAGCACCCTGGTCTATGGAAGGTGTCCCTGCCCATGGCAGGGGGTGGAATGAGATGAGCTTTGAGGTCTCTTCCAGCCCAGCCCAGTCTGTGATTCTGTGATTATGAACAGGGGCAGCTCAGCTACTGCCCCACCAGAGCAGGAACCTTCCCTGCAAGAGATCTTTGTGGAGATCCCCACCAGGATGATGTTCATCAGTGCTGGAGGCAGGCAGTGTTCACAGGCACCACTGCAGCTGACAGGCCTTGCTTGGGGTCACGCCTCTAAATATCAGCCAAGGCTTCAAGCTACCTGAATTTCCTGTCTTGTCTTGGACTCAGGCAAAGCTCAAGTTTGTACAGAGGTGGAAGTGGTGCAAGGCCATTCAGAGGCAGCAGTGGAGCTATGGGATGTGCCAGCACAATTCCAGCGGGGACCTGACCTGCCCTCATCATCAGCACCTTTCTGAGTCATGGGGGAGTGGAAAAAGGGGAAAACAGAGCAATCCACAGTAAGCTTTTAGCCCAAACAGCACCTTTAGTCAGCCTTTGGATCTGCAGCTTCAAGCCCCTGGAAGTTTAGATGCCAGGTTTAATATTGACAGGTTACCTGCCAGAGGGGTTTTCCCAAAGGGAACATGACCCAGAGCAGGTTCAGTCACACACTGCAGGCCATGGCTCCCACCAAACACATCCTCAGCAGCCCAAACCAACCCAGTCTGTGCCACTGACAAAGATATTCAACAGCACCATCCTCCTCACCAAAGGGAAATGACTGTTCAAGAGAACTTGAAGAGAGGAAGCTGAGACTCCAGGGTGCTTTTCCAGTCCACACATCCCAGCTCCATCCCCGAGGCAGGAAACTGGGCTTGAAGAAACTATTCCATGCCATCCTGCAAGCCTGCTGGAATGATTTCATGTTCATGCAACAGTCAAAAATGTGAATTCTGTGCCAGCACTAAACACTGTTATTAACAGGCTTTTGGGCTGTGAACCAAAGTTGTGGTGGTGATGATCCTCCCAGGATCCCAGCTGGGGAGCCAGGGGCAGCAGGGACAATGTCCCAGCACAGCAGCACACACACACACCACACACTGGGACACTCGTGGTGTGCCTGGGGAGGCAAGGACACGTTCTGAACATTCCAGAATAACAGAGACTCACATTTAAGAGCCTCCCTTCCCTGGGAATAGAGCTGGACAATAGACTCTAGTGGTTGGACTTTCAGCACCTTGTGAAGCCTCAAGACTGTCCCTGCACAGGGAGGGCTCTCAGCTTCCTTCTGACACAGCATTTGCTCCAAGTCAAAATCAGTCAAGAGGCACAGAAATCTCTTCCCACCCTCCTTTTGGATTTTTTACCTCCACAGATTCTTGACACCTTAACATCAACCGAGAGCTACACAAACAAGCTTTATAATCCTGAGCTAAGAAAGGCAAGGGATCAAAGTGAGTTTCCCTCTGAGCAACACAACCTCCCATTAGCACCTCCTGATACCTCAGGCTTTGTCTCTGCTCTGCCCAGACCAGAGATCCCTATGCCTCCACTGCTGGCAGCAGGATTCCTGTGCTCCCAGTTAATATCCAAGCACCTGACACAGAATTCAGAATTTCTCCCTGTTCTGAGCTTTACTTTCTAACTAGAGCAGCTTGACAAAACATTATGCTGGACAGAAAAGAAAGAAAAAGCAATGTTGTACTCACACACAACTGAATTAAGTCCAAAATTTTGCTTCTAGATAAGAGTAGGGATTTCGATGGGGCCAGTTCAGTGCTTTCATAATGCTCTATTATGGAAAGGAGAACAAAAATACACCAAATCCCTGAAGAGCTATGAGAAGTAACTAGTCCAGGAATAATAAAACCATGGAAAGAAAGGAGGGAGTTGGGGGAAAGATAAAGGGTGGTGGGCTTTTTCTCCCTAATCCCACTGACACATTTATTAAGCCTTTAGATTTGTGTGCATGTAACTCACAGACAACCCTGCAGGAAAAGACTTTGTCAATTGAACCTGTGCTGCATCCTGCACAGTAAAGGCTGCAGAACCCACACAGGAGCCACGAGGTGTGGGGTGTCTGTCATTGAGGCTGTTCTGCAGCCATTGGGGCTGCTCTGCAGCAACAGAGAAACCCAGAGCAAAACTGAAAGTCAATATTCCTGGAGGGAGGAAAAGGTCATTGTGGGGAGGGATCAGAGTTCAGCTAAAACCAGTCACACACAGGAAGTGCAAAGTAACTCCTGTGCACTTCACACCAATGCAGAAGTGAAAATTAGATCTTCTTCAGGGGAGCCGTGAGGGATGGACAGAAAAGCAGATTTGCATCTCCAGTGGAAGAGCCCTGCTGAGAATAAACACAGGAGAAGGGAGCCTGTGCTTGAGGGAGAACACCTGAGCTGCTGGGGACACTGAGCACATCTCCAAGCCCCCAGTTTTGTCCCCATCACGTGCCCACCACACGAGCCAGCTCTGACCCTCAACCAGGGCAGGTGCTCACCTTCCTCTTTGTTGTTGGTGATATCTTTCAGCAGCTCAGTCTTCATGCAGCCGTCTTTCCTTGGCTCTCCCTTACTCAGCACTGCTCGCTGTGGTGGGGGAGAAGAAAAAACAGAAATATCAGGGTTGAGCTCAGTGCTCAGACACACGGTGCATTCAAAAGAAGAGACAATCATGGACACATCCTGTTTACAGCACAGCCAAACCTCCCTCTGCAAAATAAAGGCTGCCAGGAAGCTGCCACCAAGGCACAGGTCACAGATAAAACACGGCAAGGCTGGCCCAGGCTGACAGCCCAAGGAGCACAGGGGCTCCACGCTGTGCCCGGGGCTGCCACCTCCCAGCTCGGGGTTGGATGCAGCCAGACAGATTTTCCCAGTGCAACGTGCCTGGGAATCCAGCTGAGTCCATCTTGCGTGAAAGGCATCTCGAGGAGGTGACTCTGACTCCCCCAAAACTTTTTAGCCTTTGGGTGGGGGAGGCAGATCTATCAGACTTCTCACTACGACCTCATTTATCAACATTTTCAGCCCATGTGCTTTTGGTGGCTTGGTTGGGTTTTTTTGCAGCTCATTCAAATGAACATCCAAAAATGCAAACCATCAGCTAGCTACAGCTACCTCCTCATTCATAACATCCATGTTTATTAAAGTTAATGAGCTCTATTTTTAATTCTATAGAAAGCAATTTTTCTTCTTCTCCCTCTTTAAAAAAAATGTAAAAAGAGAACACCTGCTCATCTCCTGTGCCTTTCACACGCCTGGCACCACGTTGTTAGCTCAGGTTTGCAGCCTTAATACCTTCTCATTCTCTATTTTGAAGTAGCAAGACCAAACAGAAAAAAAAAAACCAAAAAAAACCCCAAAAAACCTATTACCAAAATAAACCAGAAGGAAAATGGTATTAAAAGAAAAAAAGAACTAGAAGGGGTCTTTGCCACAGCTGAGTTTAAGAAGAGAAGTGGGGTGGAGGCAGGGATGGGGAGTGCCCTGCAGAGCTGGAGGTCGGTGCCGGGTTCAGCGTGCGCTGCCGGCACCACGGCACAAGAATAAGCCCAGGTCAAGCCAACTGTTGTAGGCCAGCACAGGGAGCAGATGGTGCCTGCAGCCATGCAAATCACAGGGTTTAAAGCTCACTGGGTGATAAAGAAAGAAAAACAACCTGCCCACCTCCCTTAGAGCAAGTGAGGGGGATGAGACTCGCACAGAGCCCGGTGTGGCAGCTCCCAACCCTTCCCAGCAGCTCGCCCATGCCTGTGTGGGATTGTCCAGAGCTGGCAGGGGAGATGGGCTTTGGTGCTGCTGCTGCTGTCACCAGCCACCCTGCCAGGCTGGTGAACTCAGTGCAATGCCCTGTGCTGGCAGATGCTGCAGAGCAGCTCCCAGCCCCATGCAGGGCTCATCCAGCCCCAAATCCCTGCAGGATCGCCCTGTCCTGCATCCAAATCCACCATGGCAGAGACACACACCAAGGGAAGGAGGGGGACAGATTCCTAGGAAAGCCTCCACCACCTGCCAGGCCCAGAGCTAATGGCACTTCAAGGATGGCTCTTGCAGCACAGGACAGAGGCTGTGGGTGGCTGCGTGTCCCTGCCTGTCCCCAACCTGCCCCGAGCACAATCAGACACAAACCCAGCCACATCACAGTGCTCTCAGCACCAGCAACTTGTGCTCCAAGCACAGCACCTTCAGATCTCCAGTCACAGACCAAAAAGCTGCTGTGAGCATTCAAAAGCTCAGCTCAGCCCAGCCTGACACAGAACCTACCTTCAGGAGTCACTAGCCAACAACTTCCATTGAGAAATGATCATAAAACACAGCCCAAACTCTGAACATAGAGCAGCTGTTTTATTTATTTATTTGCTGAGCCAGTAATTCATATCCTTGCTGCAAACACGAGCTTGTAAACCCTACCTCTCTTCTAGTCAGACCTCTTGTAAACTGGGAATAACCTCAGTTTTTCTCATGGATTATCCTGCTGCAAGACTTGAGCAAAGAGAGCTCAGGGTGCTCGAGGGCACCCCTGGCTCCCAGCACAGCCGGGGCACCCAGGTCCTGGCCACAGGCACCAGCAGCAAATAAAGAGCCTCAGTCAGTCTAACAGGGACCAGGTTGTTTTCCCAACCTTTGTTGCAACAAGGAGAGGTCTTGATATTCCTGCTACTCCACTGACTCATACAAGAAGCCCCAGGATTTCCAGGGGCCATTCTTTGCCATCTGAGTGTGAGTTTTTCTGTGTTTTCTAAGCAGTACCCTCGCTCCACACATTGCCCACGCTCTCCCTTCCACAGAGGCGTTGCTGCTGCTCGCCCATGAAGAAAAGCCACTGCAGGAGCCCTGGAGTCAATGAGACCTTGACCACCCTCCCTGCTTGCTGCAGTCACCGGCAGCTCAGAGCTGCCTGCCCAGTTCTCAAAGCAGAATTCCCAACTCCAAGAGAAGAAACCATCACTTTTGTCCTCTGAGAGTACGAAAGCTGGGTGCCAAGGCAAGGCTGGCTGAGGTGGCATCTCCCAGGCTCTCCTGCTTCCTACCTCAGAGACAAACCCCTCACTAGCAGAGGCGACAACGTTACAACTTCCCAACAAAAACTCAGCATCAAGGTAGAGAATAAAAGAATAATTAAAAATAAAAATAAAACAAAAAGCCAACTGTGAATTTTGAAGCATTTTGATTAGAAGGAAGCTACAGGAAATCCCTGCAAAGCTCTCGAAGCCTCATCCCCCCAGGCCAGCGCTCTCCCGTCCTTGCTCCATCAGCACCCAGCATCGAGGGGCACCCATGGGGCACCCAGCACCATTCATTCCCACCCAGCTCCACCCAGCCAACTTAGCACCAACTTCACCGCAAGTGTCAATACCTCCAGCTTTTGTGTGCGTGTGTGTGTGCGTGTGTGTGTTGGGTTTTTTTGCCCTCCCCTCCCTTAAATCCAGAGCAAACTTCCCTTTCTGCTCACCCTCCCCATGCCCCATCCGTCCGCTCCCGATTGGCAGGGAAATCCTATACCCACCCTCCCCGCCGAGAAATGTCTGCTCTTGCAGCAGTCCCAACAAAGCCAACTGCCAAGCACACGCTGCTTCACAATAAAAGTCTCACTCGCTCCATTTTTTTTCCTCCTTTCCTCCTCTCCCGCAGCCGTCTGCCTCCATTCCCTCGCCCACCCCAGACTGATTATTAACCATCCGTGGCTGGAGAACCTCTATAAAGAGCACACAACCAGCCACGAAGCATTCTTGCCCCCCCACGCCAACCCTTAATTTTTAGGTTTCAAAGGGTAGAAAAAATTAGTGCATCTGAAGAAAGACTGATTGGGTCTTTGAAAGGGCTTTAAGAGCCATGAGGAGCCAAGCAGAGGAGCTACTGCTGGTTTAGTTTTTTTCCTCTCTGCCTCTGCTTACAAGAAAACAAGCTTCCTCTCCTCCATGAGGTCTTTGGAGGGGATGGAAGACAGGTCAGACCGGCCAAGGAAAGGCTCTGCAGCATTTCCAAACAGATGATGACTACAAACTACAGTGGTGCCTTTAAAACAAACAAACAAACAAACAAAAAAAACCTAAAAGCAAAAAAAAAAGCCCATTAAAAAAAAAAAAAAAAAAAAGGGGTGAAAGAAGGAGGAGAAAAAGAACAAAGCTGGGAAACACAAAAAGAGCTTTCGCAGCCTCCTCTCCTTGGTATTTTCATCAGCCATCCGGGTGCCCTTCGCAAAGGTCCAAACAGGTTTTATAGGCAAAGACAACACATGCACAGCAAAACTCCAACATATTGCAGCTTACCGAGCCCAAGGGACCAGAGTTACATCATGAGCCCGAGCTCTCTGCTCTCCCGGCAGCCCGGGAAGGAGCGCAGGCTGAGGTGCCAAGATGTCTACCTTCACCAGGGTCTTTTTTTTTTTTTTTTTTATGTCTTAAAAATCAACGGTCTGAGGCTCGCAGCAGCGTTACTGTGAGCAGAGCCGTGCACACACAGCAGGTCCATCGGGAAGAGGGCTGGGAGCAGGAGACCACTCAAAGTGCCTGTTCCCATCCGGGGCAGCGGATGCACCAACACCTCTGTGGGATGGACAGCACTGATCCTGCCAGGATCCAGCCTCCAGCTGGTCACCAACCCCTCCGAGGTGACACCAGACCCCAATCAGGACACAGCCCCAGGGAAAGCTCTCACCAGCCAGGAAAATGAGGGCTGTACAATGCCGGAGCAAGGCAGAGGCAAATCTCTCAACAAATGATGCAACCTCAGCAGCAGCAGATTCTTATTCACTCATTTTTTCCCTCCTTCTCCTAAAAAAAATATAAATTGAAATAACACAACCCAAACCAGCCTGCTCATAATAACCTTTGCCTTGAAGAGAAGACAAACATTTTGTAGTTAATTATATAGGAAGTAATGATTAAGAGAATGTTTGTAGAAAGAGAGTGGTTCTTTTGTAGGCACGGGGAGGCTGCTCATTTCAGATCTCAGCACTGTGCTTGGGCAAGGCCTGGGCTCAAGGCTCGTGGGGACGCTGACCACGGGCCTGTCATTAGAAACAGAAGCATTTGATATGGAGAAGGAAGGAAACACAGCCACCAGCATACCTGGCCTACAAAGCAGTCACCAGTCTCAAAGCTCCTTTTTTCCAGGCTAAGGCCACTTCCTTATAAGCCTCATGCAATCATGTGAACATGGAATTTTATCTGCAGCTCACAACAAGCACTGCCCTCAGCCTGAAGTTTGCTCCCAAATCAAATTCTTTGCAATTCTTTTGTCTCCTGAAATCCTTTCATCCAGACTATTCTCCATAGAAAAGAAACACTTCCTTCTCAACCCCCATGTCCTCTCTCCTATTCCAGCCGCACACATCGACTCCCCAAGAAGGGGGGAAGCACAGAAAGAGGTGCAAGTCCCTGCATGCAACAGCTGGGAACACGGAGACACGTGCATGAAACACAACAGGACTTAAAGTGACTTCTCCCAAGACAAGGCATTCCACGACAGCGTGCAGGCTTCAGGCAAGGGGGGTCTGCAGAGCCCGTGCCCTCTTGGAAAGGGGAGATCGATTTACACTTCCTCACTGCTTCCAGGCCCATCTAGCTGCATCCCAGTAGAGTTAAAGCCAGTGCAACTTGTGTGTGCAGGCGAATGTAAATCCAGAGCAGACAAAGGCGTCCCCTCCTTCCACAAGCTGAGGGTAGCAAGGAGTCCAGCTGCTGCCTGCCTTCTCCTAGCCCCCGGGAGGGGAAGAGGGGGGGTAGAAAACCCTAAAATGGAGACCAAGATTCATCACTATCTCTAGCAAAAGCAAACCAGCCATTTCAGAAACACCCAGTCCCCAAGAACTGGCCGAGCCAGGACAAAACCAGAGCACCAAGAGGAGCCTGGAGCAAGTAGATTCCAGCAGTCCAGGGCAGGGGAGCTGGGAGGCAGCTCACCCCCATCAACGGGGCTCAGGTACCTCTTCAGCCTCCGTGCTCCTCTTCCTCCCACCCCAAAGCACCGCAGCCAGCAGAACGAGTCCCTGTACCCCTGCCCATCCCCATGGTGCCCAGCCAAAGGGCACATGGGGCAGCAGAGGAGGGAAAGCCCCTCGTGGGTTCCCGTGGGACCACGAGGACCTGGCTGAGCTGCCCACACCACCTCCACCTGGGTCACCTCCGGCCATCGAGCGGCCAAGCAGCGAGACAGCGGTGCCTGTGAGCCGGGAAAGCGGATGGGGAGAAGGAGGGAAAAAAAAGACAAAATAATAATGAAAATAATCATAATCATAAAACTTGCACCCTCGGGCCTGTCCCTCTAATAACTACAGCAAAACCTCACCAAGGCCTTACTCTGCTGGAGGGCCAGAAAGCGACACAGCGCTGCCCAGCACCCGAAGTCCTGGAGGTGGGAGATCCTCACACCCTCTCCTCCATGGCCTACGGGCTTCGTCCCCGGCGTGGGGCCTGGTTTTTCTGCTCTGTCATTAAGAGTGGAGCCTGGTCTTTTCCTTCAATCCCAAGAATTGCACGGAATTAGATCATCTTTCTGGCTCGCCTCCCCCTACAGGCAGCTCCCGAGCATGCTCAGCGCGGCCGCGCTGCCATTTCATAACCGCATTGTTTACGGACACACGGACCTGCCATCTTTTGACAGGGACACAGGGCCCGTGTCCCTGCCCAGAGCCCCGGCCCCCGCCACAAACACCCCCTTGGGGGCAGGCAAACGGCGAAAGCATGGAAAAGTAGAAGCCTGGGGGGTGATGGGGATGGGTTTGTTGTTTTTTTCTGATGGTTTTTGTTTCTTTTTTCTCCTTTTTTGCTCCTTGATTTAGGTGAAAATCCACCTGCTTTGGAGGGAGAGGTTAACCCCTGTGGGGGCTGTGGGGAGGAGGAACTCGCAGGGCTCGATGCAAAATGCCAGCCATGATTTTTAGCTTCTTCGAATCACAACTGTGCTTCGATGACACCTAAAAATATAATCCCCAGCCCAGTCTGCCATCCTCTGCTGAGCCTTCCTCTGTGAGAGAAGGGGTTGGAAATACGGTATTTCCCTTAAATAAACAAGTTGGCTTAGTCCCAGCACATACAGTTTTCTCCTTTAAATGCAAACCAGAGTATTTTTGCAGGCACACAGGAAAACGAGGAGAGGAGGAGGGGAAATGTTCTTCATTTAACACCAAGAACTCCATGAAAAGCCTTGTAAGGTTGCTCAGAGCCCCGCTCCATTCCAGCCCTCTCCCTGTCTCTGCTGATCATACTTCACAGGTGAAAGCAGCTCTGACTTATGACAGAGAGAAAATGCCAGAAGAGCTGGAGGTTTCCTCATCCTTGGAACAAGGACAAGTTGTGAAAAGCTTCCTTTGCAAGAGCCACTGTGCTGCTCAGGCACAGTATGGCAGTGTTGCAGGGAGGACACTTGCACATCAGACCTTCTTAACCCCCACTGCCTCAACCCTTCTCACCTCCTTCCCCCTCCTGATGGGGACTGAAGGAAAAACATAAATAAATCACCTGGTTTGGAGGATGCAAGTTGTTGTGTTGGAGTCCAGGATATTTTTTTAAAAGCTTGCTCAACATTTTCTCCCCTTCTGTATTTTCCTTTTCTTTTTTCTAATGGATGCTTTCCAATTAGCTTGTATAGTTCGAGAGCTTCGCTCCTGCTGCTTTCCTGACTACTGTAAATCCTGGCAGGCTGCCCTCCTCCTCTGCCCCCCTCCAGGACCAACACCACCCTACAGCAATGCCAGACACGTATCCACCACCCAAGAGACCAAGGAGCTCACAGGGGCACAAGAGGGACAAATCCCACTGGCAACATGAGAGGCCATAAGGGTCTGCAAAGAGGGGTTGGTGTCAGAACTCTGAATTTGGAGGAGACAGAAAAAAATAACTGGCTGAAAATGGGAGTTGAGAATTATAAACTCAGGGATTTGTTTCCAAATCACTGACATTCCATGTCACTGCAGGAACATATGGTCCTCCAAGACTTGCAAGCAGGGAGCACACGCCATCAGTGCCCCGAGCTTTTGGGCTGACCCCAACACACGGTCACTCTCCCGCTGCGGCCATTCCTCGACCACTCTCAGCTCCAGGAGCGCAAAGGCAAGAAGGAAAAACTTCAGGGAAAAGCAGCAAAAGGAAAACAAAGAGGAGCAGCAGGAACCAAGCCAGCCCTCCGCTAAACCAGCTGGCCAGGAGAGTGAAGCTCCTTAAAACTCCTCGTTTACCTGAATAAAACAACTCACTGCCATTGCATGAGGTGCACACAACACTCTTTCCTTAGGAGATGGCATCACATGGGAGAGCTCCCAGGAGCCAGGTCATGGAGCTGCCTCTGCCCCCTGCCCAGGGCTGGTCTCACAGAGGCTGAGCTGCAGGAATATGCCCCAAGTGTGCCACAGAGCCAGCTTCCACCCAAACATCTTCTGAGACGAGGGCAAGAGCTCGTGCTGGCACCGCACAGTCAGTTAAATACATGAAACAGAACAAAACCGAGACCCAACGGCCCCACTTTGGGCTCTTAACCCTTGCTGAGAAGCAGTGCCAAGCCCAGACCTCGGCAGCTCTCTTCCCTCCAAAGTAGGTCAGGCTTTTCTGCGTCTCTGCAGACGCTTCCCAAGGGCCCCGGCCGGCAGGGACAGAGCGTTGGGCGCTTTCAGCCGGTGCCACACCGGTGTCACCACCACACAGGAGCACACCTCCCACACCTCAGCGGGCTTTTGGTTGTCTCCTCAGCCTTCATCAAGCCCAGAGCCCATTTTCTCCCTGGGTGGAGCTGCTCAGGCAGCAGTCAAGGCCTCAGCTCTTAACTGTTAAAGAGAAATCTCAGCTCTCTCCTCTTGACTTCTGATGCCTTTTCCTTTTCTTCTGGATGATGAACAACGAGCACATTTATGGTCCAGTGGAGACACGATAGATATGTAGATCAGGTATCACAGATTGTCCTGTGTAAGCTCTCTGATCTTTTAAATGCCATCTTCACATCTTGCTCCTTGATTGAAAATTCAATGTTGTGTCTGCATTGCAGATTCGAGGGTCTCCCTGGAGCACAGCAAGCTCAGGCCAGTGTTCTGCAGGGCTGTCCGTGCCTTCCAGGGGCCTGGGACCTTCTGTGTCCATCCCAAATCTCACCGAAGTCTGTGGCAGCCAACAGAGTTCTTGCATGTAACACAAATCACAGAGAAAAAAAAAAAATTCCCAGGGGCAGAACCAGGGGGCTGAGTTTTAAAATATGTTGCAGGCATAGACCTCCTGCCATGAAATCAACCACGGATGTTTCCTTTTAATCAGATGTTTCCTTGGATTGCTACTATGAAAAAAAAAATTAAAAAAAAAAGAAGAGAGAGGGGAGGAAATCACCCCAAAATAAAAAGGATTGCTTCTTCCTGGTAAAATACTGTTGGCTCTGGCCTCCACCCCAGCGAGCCATAGGCAGAGGCTGTCAAAAGAGACCCAGTGAGGAGGTGCCATGTGGCCACAGGCCCTCTCCTCCCCTTCAGAAGTTCAGTCTTCAAGCAGCTCAGGCACCCCAGGCTTTGTGCCTTTTTCTTCTAAGAGCAACAAGCAGGGAGGGCTCCTTGGAGAATTTTCCAGAAACTTCACACTTAAAAAGCACAAACAAATCCTAAAAACACCAAGAAAAAAAATAACCCCAAAACCAAACCGACCCCAAGCGAGCTTCCCCACCCCAGGAGACAAACGAAAGGCACGAGGAAACAAAGCCCGAGGTTCGCCGGCGGCGCTGCCGGGCGCCGAGGCCCCTCGGAGCCCATGGAACAGCCATGCCAGCAGGATGGGCCATGCCAGCAGGATGGGCCATGCCAGCCCGCCCGCACGGGGCAGCCGCGCGCAGGAATATCCAAACAAATGAACAAACAACCCCGGCCATGCTTCCCCGGCCTCTGCTCCTCCTCTCCTCTCCAAGGCTTCTCCTTCCCCGGCAGCACGCAGCCTGCCCTGCCAGGGCCTCGCCAGGCACGGGAGGTGGACGGACCCTGCGGTACCTGCGGGCAGCTGTTGTCTTCTTCTGGTGAAGACTCCAAGAGTTGCATATTCCAGATCCTCATGAGCAGTGATTCAGTTTCTGCTCATGTGATAAAGCTCCCTCTACAGAGTGAGCATGCCCAGAAGAGCCCATTTCACTGCTCCCTCCACTGCAGCCATTTCACAGAGAACCTGCCGGCTCCAGGGCGTCCATTGGAGCGCGATTATCCCGGGCATCCCGGGGACGCACCGGTAATGCAGATCATCTGTCAACTTTCTGACAGGGCGCCAGGCCTCAAAACTGATCACTCGCCTGAAAAAAAGAGAAAGCTTTTTAAACCAGAGTGCTGTCTCGTGGCCTTCAAGAGTAGCACTTGCCCGTGGGAAAAGGAGAGGCAGGAGGGACAGGGAGGGATGTGAGTGGCTTGGGGATGTCCCCGGGCTGATTTTGTTGTGCTTAACGAAGTCCCCGACCTCTGAGAGCTGGGATGAAGGCACATGGGTTAAACTGATGCAGTGAGCAGTGTCCAAGACAGCGTCTTCGAGATCTGAACTGCTGATCTGAAGGGGAGATCATTTTCACTTTGGGGATTAATAACCTGACCTGGTACAACTGGCTTTGAAAGGGTATCACAAACACAGTCATGGAAAAGCAGGGGGGGAATGAAATGAAGGGACATCCTCATGGATCCATCCTCAACCTCACCCTAATGAAGAGATAGTTCACTACGAGGCACAGGAGCTCTAAGCTCAGCCTATGTCAAACCCTACAATACTGCTGGCCCCAGCCAGCAAGATAACAGAAGAAATTTTAGCTTCAAAATAAAAGTAGTTTGTCTCTGTTCCACTTCATAATTAAGCATAAACTCTTGGCAACCTTCATATCTGCTCAGGCTCCCAGTAAAAGTGCCAGAGCAGCTCGCAGGAACATCTGTAAGCAGAGCTCGGCTGGAAGGGATTCAAGGAAGACTGGCATTTATTGGAGGCAGGAGCAGGAGGCTGCTGGAGCCGGGTGTCAGGCTGGAGAACCTCCCCCCGAGCAGGGGGAGGGCGGCCAGCAACCTCGGGGAAGAGGCCAGAAGGAAGAGGAAACTCCGACATGGCCCCGTGGCACCACCCGCGTGCTCTTGGCCAAAGGAAAAACAGCTTTCCAAAAGAGGAGAGCACCCGAGAGCATCCTCCTTAAGAGAGAGTTCTCTTTAAGAGTAGAAACTACAGTGAGGATGAGTGGAGTGTAATGTGTGACAGTGAGCTGGGAGGGCAGGGAGCAGCCTCCACTCTAGGGAGGAACAAGCCATCCAAATCCGCAGGGAGGTTTGGAGGAGCCTGGGGATGATGTTTGCCCTGCCCCAGCACCAGGCGAGTCCAGGCCTCAGCACAGCACAACAGCCATGGCCGGCTCTGCCAGGCTGGAAACATCCACAAGCCACGTTTCCTCCAGTCCCAGCAGCTCTTTCACCACCGTGGCCAGGCACGTTTGCAGAGCTGCAATAATTAAAGCAGCAAAGAGCTGCTACAGATCTCCCTCGGCTATGAGGATGTTGTTTTCCTCTCCACACTCTGGAGAAGTTTCACTACTAAACAGTTAAAACACACAAGGCTAAATCGAGATGATTGAAATTCACAGGCAAGGAGTATTTGAGGTGACAGTATAAAGAAAGGATCACTCTTTCACCCACCGGGTTTTCATCTGATGTGAATCTTAAGTTTTAATATACTCAAAATGAGATTTTCCTGGCCTTTCTCTCAGTCACTGAGAGGTGTAGAGGTAACTTATTTAAAGACAAATTCAAAAATCCTCAAACAAAAGCAACAAACCCCAGCTATGCAGACAGAAGTTGCATTATCCACCGCATCAAAAGATTACTGTACTTCAAACCAAAGATGGCTTTAAAACAGTTGATGTGCTGCCCTTCCTTGCAGCATGAAATTACCACGCTTTCATTAAAAGCCCAGAAATAGAAACGAAGATATTAACAAAGGCGGTGTCAATGATCCACCACAGTCAACATTCCCTTTCTCAGATAAAATAACGCCAGAGAACGGCGGCACAGCCGCAGCCTCCCCACTGCATCTCCACACCAGACATGTTTTCACTGCTGAGGTTAAATATACACTGAGAGCAGATGCTACCAGAGACACTTTTTACATCTCATGGCCATCCTTGAAAGCACTAAACACTGTTTAGAAACAAAAAGGAGAAAGCAGAGCTCATCAGGGCACTGCAGATGCTTCAACAACCAACTTGAGTAAAGCGATCGATCCGCGCCGTAGCAGCATCTCTGCCACAGGGGATGCCTGGGTGTCACTCAGTGAAACCTTACATTTCTGTCATCCAAAAGGAGCAAGAAGCTTCCAGGGCACAGCCATTGGCAGTGGGAGAGGTGTCTCCTGCCCAGGACCCCCTTGGCAGGGGTCAGGTGCTGCACACCAGCAGTCACAGTCCTCTTTCCAGGCTGGCTGTGGAAGAGGTTTTGCTGATGATGGAGGATGAGAACAGGCCTGTGCCCCGAGATGCTGTGCCCTTTATTTAACACAAGTGCCCTCCAGCAGCATTCCCACCACAGCTGACACCCCCCTTTCCAAACATTCCTGCCAGGGCCCACAGATTAGAGGGTATTTTCACTCTGCGGCTCTCCAGCCTCCCTTCTCTGACTGAAGGCTCAAACACCCCTTTCAGAAATCCCACATTTTCAGGAGGAAGGGAACAGCACAAACACCTCCCTTCACAAAGGACACCAGGTTCCTCAGGGCTCTTGCTTAATGACACCATTAAGTCCAGCATTTTCACAGCTCCCTTGCAGGGGAAGCCCAAGTGGGAGGCAAAGAGAGGTTTTTCTTTTTATAGGAAGAACAAGATTTAGCTCTGCAAAATACAGAGGGTTTTCCTTATTTCCTTTCTTCCATCAGGCTCCTCTTCTTGCAGACTCTCCAGCTGATCAAATCTGATGCTCCCTTTCAGCCTCCTCGGAAGCAATCCCAAAAGCTGAAGGGACTTTGGGTATGAGATGAGCATTTCTGCTGGAATCCTGATTGTTTCTGCACTGCTATAAACCATTCTCCAGCTCCACCACAAGCTTTCAAACATTCCTTCTGCTCTTCAACTGTTATATACAACACTTCTTAATCAGAATGTCCCAGGACATACTGGGTATCCCCAGCACCCTCCAATGTCCACCTCCAGGCTCAGGTAACAGCTTTGAAAGAACAGGCAGTCATTAATGCATCTTTTGGAATCATAGCTTTCCCCATCTTTCAAAACCTGGCTTCATGTCCCTAAAGCTTCCAAGCCATTTCCCTTCCTCCCCCCTTTTCCCCAGCAGAGTTGAAAACTGGTTTTACTTAATAGGAAACCAGAAATGTTCCCTGGGATGCTGCATTGAGTAAATCATACATGCTAAAAAGGAAAAAAAAAAAGGAGAAGAATAAAGATCCTCTTGGCCAGCAATTGAGATGTGAGCTCTCTGGGAGATGATGCTATGTTTTGATAAGAATATGCGTTGAATATTTCATTTACAGGGCAATCCTAGAACTTTATTTAGCAGCATATTGGCCAGACAGCTGTAATTTAGAACATACTGTATTCCTAACCGTTCCCAATTATAAATTCCTTCAGCTTTAACTTACAGTAACCACAGCTCCTTCTATTTTGGAGCTCTAAATCCACCATTTCTCCCCTTCATTCAGCTATGGCATATCAAGAGCTCCTACAGTACAAACACAGCCTTGCTGGAGAAGGGTCCTAAATCCAGCATTCTCTACCCACAGCACAGCAAGCAGGCTCATGCTTCCAGCACACTCACTGCTCCACAGACCAATGTTTTATTGGTTTATTTGGGGACAGTGGCCCCATTTGTCAGTGCAAAGCCATCCTGCAGTGCCCTGCCAGCAGCAGGCTGGGAAAATGGCTGTGCACATTCCATCCTCCTCCTGCTGCAACAAGCGCTGGAGATCCTGCCAACAAGCCTCACATGTTCAGCATGGCCCTGTTCTTTGACCTCACACCTATTTTTTTTAAGGATTAAGGCACTGACATGAAAATAAGCAAGCTCTTCACTGGAGGAGAATCAGTGCTCCACGAAGCCTTTGTGTCTCTCCCCAGATCATGAGCTCCTGTGGAACAGCGCCTGTTGACGGCTCTCCCAGCCATCCTGCTGACTTTATCAAATTTCTGCAAGGAACAGAAGGAGCAGATGAACTCTGTAAAAACAAAGCTCCTGCCTCCATGCAAATATCCCTGGTTAAGAGGAGCAGAGAAATAGAGCGAGCATGATGTGTGTACGGAATTGGCTCCACAAACGCTGCTTCTCAGCAACTGCCATAAGGTGGCAGTGGGTCTTTAAGGCTACCTTACACCTTCCCACAGCACAATAGGAACCAGCACACCAGTGGGTTTCCAGCAGCTGAAACTGATTAACTCAAATTTCCTCATCAAGGGAACCAGGCCCTACATGAAAACTTGGGGCTGAGATCACCTCCACTGCCAGAGTCACACAAGGAGGAAAAGCCAGGGGGGTGAATTCTGCAAAGCCATAAAGGCAGCCCCCATCTGAGCCAAAGAAAATCAACCCCTTTTCCCTCTCGCTGTACAATCACAATGCTGTTTGTTTTACAGAAACGCTTCTCTTTGTGCATTCATCCAGCCATAAACAAGCCAGTGACCATTAAAGAGTAGGAGAAGTTCTGCCTGGCCAGCAAGCTGGGCTCCAGCAGGATTTTATGCAGGGAACATAAAATCCAGCCCAGTAAGCAAGCTGGTCACCAGCTCAGCACTGGGCTGATGTAGCAAAACAGGCCCAGAAAGCACTGAGGAAGAGTTGGGTTCACAAGAAAGATGGAATCAGGCAATAAACAGGCAAATTACTTTAGGTAATGAAGTGACTCATCATGCAGAATGCACATCACCTGGGACACAGCAATAAAATCAAATCCATGCCAGTCACCCCCTGAATTGTGCTGTGAAAAGTGGCCAGAGATGCCCTGAAGGAAGAGCTGATCTTACAGCACACAGAGATTTCTGCTCAGAAAGTCAAACCCAATAACTCTGTACCACCCAAGGATTCCCAGTGCTGACAGAGCAAACCCCTCGCCTTACCTGTACCTACAGCCAGGCCAGAACACGGGTGGGTGTCCCCATGTGTGAGGGGACAGGTCAGAGAGAGCTGACGTCCTCCTGCTCCACACCAACCCAGAGCTCCCCTACACCTCACTAACACAAACACCCAGAGCCAATGTAAATGTTTTATTGGCACCTCACCACGCAGCGTGCTTGTACAACAACTGGAGTCAATCGGCTCATGCAGCACATACCTGCTGGTGCTTACACATTCCTTGTGAAAAGCTGGCAACTACAGGTGAAATCCAAGAGCCCAACCGAGCACAACTTGCACTGCCTTCCCCTAAACCCACTCACCAACACATTAAACCCCAGCAAGAAGCACAGAAAAATCTCTCAGCCGAAGGAACAAACGTGCATATTCCCTCCTCTCCATGCCACTTTGGAGGACCTGATGTGGCAAGGTTTGTTTGCCATCACTGGAATGCAAAATAAGTCTGAAAGAGGGGAGTTTGAGTTTAACGTTCTTCCACCCTCCCACAACCCCAGAGGATCTGGGTTTAAACGGCCCAGAGCAGGTCTGAGCCCTGCGAGGCTCCCCATTAATAACAATTAGCGCCCGAGCCCACGATGAGACGCAATCACGTGCCTGCCAATATGAAGGCTCAGCCCTGGCTGCAGCCCCTGCCTGCTGTCACCTCATGTCACCACCCTGACATTGCACAGGTCCCTTCTCCACGCAGGCCCGCCAGCCAGCAAAGGTCAGTATTCCAAACCCCTCCCCGCGGATCCGCAGGAAGCGTTTGAAGCCATCTCGTGTCAGTGGTTTAACTACGCTGCTTTTGAATCAATTCCAACAGTTTGCACTCCATCCGGTCTCCTGGCTGCCCCAGCCCAGGGGCACGGCAAGGAACCGATGGATTTGCCCTACCTCCATCCCGGCTGCGGGTCCCTCCAGGTCCTGACTCCAGGCCTATCCCTCCTCCAGCCACAAATCCATCTCACTCCATGGGTGCAGCCTCCACCCCGGAGCATGCTCAGTGCGGGCTGATCTTCAGCCATTTCAGAGCTTTAATGAAATGTAAGCATAAGGAAGTGTCATTAGCAAAAAAAAAAAAAAAAAAAAAGGGAAAAAAAAAAAAAAAGGTGCAGGATTCATCCCGATCCGGCCAACCTTCCTGTTCCCATCCTCTTGTCAAGGAGGCAAAGCTCTCACTGCAGGGATCACAGGCATTTTTAGGCAGCAAGCATCTCGTTTTAGAACAAAAGCAAGGAAAATCCTGTCTCATGCAAGCCTTGTGCAAAAGGAGCATTTCCCAGTGACATTCAAACCAGCCAATTTGTCACTCTGGGCCTTCCACAAATTACAATATTTTCATGAAATACCATTAATATTATTTTTTCCCTCAACAGGCTTCAAGCAAGGCTTTTAGCTGGCAATGCAAATAGTGCTTCCCAGCCACCTTAAAGCTAAACCTACCCCAGCCTACCCTGAACTCCTTGAAGGTTATTTTAACTCCATTTGCAAGGAAGTTAAACAGCAGGATGAAAGAGAAGGAAAGAGACTGCAGTGTAACATACTTCATGCTACACTTTCCTAAGGACCTGAATTTTAAGAGAGGTTTGTTTTTCACTGAAATTCCTCCATCATTGCCTTGTCCCCTCAATGCAGTAGGAATGTTTCAATAAAGAATTAATAGAGGATTTTTTTTTAAATCCTTCCCAGGTTTTCAAACAACAAAATATGAAAGACACACATTGTTGGAGCACACTTGGGGAATAAAGCCCTGCACACTCTGAATGATGTGCACGTGGAGCTTGACTATTCCTTAAAAATTTTTATTTCCCCACATATCTTTTGCATGTCCCCTACAGATCCTTTCCAGCTCACTGAACTATCCCAGAAAGCAAAGACAGTTGGCGCAAAAGTAAAGCTTTGCCAGGGCAAAAATTGGTTATTCAATCCCAACAAAGTTGGAACATATATATCCTGTTCCTCTTGTTGGGCCCGGGCCAAAACCAACTCTGGATGCTGAAATCCGTGAATTGTGTGTGCTCTGCCGAGCGACGTTCGCTTCCCGTGGAACACGAGCACTGTCTGCTCCAGAGCTGGAGCTGGAGGAAAATTCAAAAATAAAACAAGTGACTTTATCAACACAGCGTTTCAGGAAACACCAGGGTGGCAGCTGAACACCAAACCAGCTTTTTTCCCCAACAAAACTTCCAAGGGAATCGCAACAACGCTACAGCCGTTCTGTACAACGCCACAAGCCAAGTTCAAGCCAAGATTTTCATCAGACCCCAGCACATCAGTGCCAGATGCACTACACAAACAACTCACGATGTTGTTCCCTCATCCCTTCTCTGATAAATTCAGCCCAGTCCTCAACACCAAGCCACAGCTTTTTAGCAAATTCTTTGGGCCCTCGGGAGTGCCAGGCAGCCTGGCACGCCAAGCGCAGGCGAACTGCTTTTTACTAAAGTATTTTTAGAGCAAAAACATTTGGTAAAGTGACCCAGGATAAACCACACTACTTCAGTGCTGAGCTCTGCTCAGACCTCCCCTCCTGCTGAAGGATGTCACCAAAGGCCATTTGGCCCCAGGCTGTGCCTTCCCAGGGACCTCCATCTGGGCCCTCTGTTCCAAGCACAAGATCAATTCCCTCCACGCCACACTGGGCAATCCCAGATACCGCCCAGTGCCTTCATTAAGCACAGATTGATAAACCCTGCCAACAAATTCTATTCCCATCCTCTGCCTTGCCTGGAAATTGGAGGTAGTTTAAAAATAATATTCAGACCATAAAATCCCAAGGCATGTCTGCTGAATTGAGCGGTGTTTGCATCTCGCACAGCTCAAGCATGTCAAATTTGTTTCCTTGGAAACAAAGACCAATTTGCAAGCATTGCTTTCTTCCCTTTTTTTATTTTATGTAACGAAGACATCCATACCTGCAGCTCTTGCTGATACAAAGGAATTAAAGCAGATTCATCTACCAACAGGGTTCATAAGAGAATTATTAATGTATTTCACTAATGAACCATTGGTTTGCTGCACTAAGGGAAAACCAGAGTACATCACTATTTAAAAATCCCGTTTTCCCTCAATGGATGCACACTCGAGGCACAGCATTTATACTGTTTCCTTGGGGACAGGTAGAAAAAAATCACAGGGAGATTTCCTTACCCTGGGCTAGGGACGGTGGGTCCAGTGGAGGAGCAATCTAAGAGGGAAATCCTGTCCTGCTCCTGCCACACCACTCCAAAGGACACACAGCTCAAACACACCTGCCTCCAACACAGGCTGAAGAGGCAACACAAGCTTCATAAAAAACAAAAGTGATAACATCTTGTAGATATGTTTTGGCTGTTTTAAGCCCAACTTTTCCCCAAGACACACCATAGGGAACTTGGGAAGCCAGACCTTCTGTGCAGCCATAACTCTTCTCCCAGATCCACTCCCACCTCCCAGGGAAGGCAGTAAATCCTAAAGCAATGACACACAACCTCTCTGTGAGGGCATGAAACAGGAGGGAGGGTAAAAGTGTCAGAGCTGGGTTATCCACAGGCTCATTTACAAAGGGAGTCAGAGCCCCCAGCCTCTAGAGCCTCTGTCAGGAGCTCAGCACCTCTCACAAATCCTTCAGATACAGCAAAAAACGGACACGTGAGAACAGCAAATAAAATTATGGCTCCTCAAACACGCCCTCCCCGAGGCCTGCTCAGCACAGAGGTCATTCCCAGCACTCCTGGACTGAGGCTGGGTTACAATTTCTACCTGAGAAAGTGATCTTCACATCCAAGGGAACAGAGCTCCAAACTTCTCCTGTTCCTGTTAGGATCACTGCGTAGAAAAAGCCACTGGAACTACACAAACAGGAGGTGACAGGAGCAGGAAAACCCTCCTTCCTCCACACAAGGGACAAAGCCTCACCATTCCCTGTCCCTGGAGAATCCCAGAGTTGTTGTGGAGCCAATGGCCAGCACTAAATCTGATATAACTGTGGATGCTTCACACTTCAGGCCTTGGACTCCAACATTCCAGGTATTCCAAAGGGGTTCCAAGCTTGGCAAGGCCACTTTCCTGACAGAGCAGCCTTGCTCTCCTCTTTAACATGCCCACAGTAGGACCAACCACCTGGAGGGCAATCTGTAAACAAAAAGCACCCATAAAAACCCCAAACCCTGCTATGTCCAGCAGAACTCTCACAGGGTCTCACCCTCGAGCTTGAAAATTAATTTTTTTTTCAGTACATTCACTTGGAGAGTACTCAGCACCACCAGCTCAAGGTTCCAATCTTGCTGCTGTCAAGGAATCCTGGAAACAAATCCCCCAGACTACCAACAATGTGCACCCTTTCCCAAGCACTGTAATTGCTAAATTTTATTCCAACCAATGCCATAGTCTGAAGGAGTTTTGGAGACTCTGGGGAAAGACCAAGAAAAGCCATCTAGTTCTTCCTGATCAAAACCAGAGCAAATACTGAAAAAACATCTAAACATCACCAGGTAAAAAAAGAACCTGATAGATACATGGTGATTTGCTCAGAGACATTGTAACAATAAATAGCACTTTATAAAGCACTTTATAATTAAAGATGGGAAGAGTAGGCAATATTAACGTATCTACTTTTGCAGATGGGAAAATCAAGGTTTGGAGACTTAACTGCCAAAAATTTCTGGAGCAGCCCTTCACAAATGTATGGAGCAGAGGAACAGGGTACAGGAGAACTCGACATGAAGTCATGCTCAGCTGCTGATTTACTGAGTCACCTAAACTGAACAAGCTGGGCCAGCAAGGAATGTGTTTGGACAGCCCATAGGAGCTGAGTCAAATTTAAATTCCACTGAAGTCTGAGCAACTCAAGCTCCCTTCAATAAAATCTCCCATTATTTAAAAGCAACCAGAAAACCCCAAACCACATAATGTACGTAACAAACACATCAGTATTTTCTCCCTCTGTCTGATATTCCCTTAACCAACATGTTTTTGAAGGGGAGGGGAAATATTTATGCAGAACAGTGACCATGGAATCACTAAGGAGCTCTTTATGCCCATTGCCAAGTTTGAAAGTGGGTGGATGCCATGTGGGTGAATCTGTGACACCAGGACACAGGCCAGACTCATAAAAGGAGTCAGACACATTGGAATCAACCAACAGGAGCAATAAATTCTGAGAAGTTCCTTAGAAATGTTTTATCAGATAACTGGGCTGCAAGTCAAAGCCCCTGGGGCAAGGGCATGAGCTCCATTATGAGGTTTTGATGCAGATGCATGAAACACCTGGCAAAGGCTTGGGTGAAAAGATGGGATCAAACAAAAGGAAATGTGGAAATAGAGGGAGATGACACCACTTCCTATCAAATTTAACTATTGCAGGTGTGGGAGGGACAATGAGCTGATGGATGCTGAGAGCCCCAGGTGTGTCTGGAGACCTCTGAACTCAGGTTTGAATTTGGGGCGACATTCATGGGATTTATTTTAATATCCAAGGTATTAAACCATCCTATTTGCTTGAGCTCCCAGAGCCACAACAGTCCAGCCTTGCTGTATTCTGGAGAACAGAGACAAGTCTTAGCTCAAGGCTAAGACTGACGAGCTCATTGTGATGCTTCCCCACAGGAAAGCTCTGTAGAATAAAAAAATCAATTTTAAATCAAGAGTCACACCCTGATGTTGGGTGGCCAGTTCAGGTAAAGTTTTTTCAAATCTATTTTTAGAATCACAGAATATCCTGAGTTGAAGGGACCCACAAGGATCATCAATCCCACCCCTGTCCCTGCCCAGACCCCCCAACAACCCCACCCTGGGCATCCCTGGCAGTGCTGGCCAAACGCTCCTGGAGCTCTGGCAGCCTCGGGGCCGTGCCCATTCCCTGGGGAGCCTGGGCAGTGCCAGCACCCTCTGGGGAAGAACCTTTCCCTGATCTCCAGCCTGAACCCCTCCTGACACAACTCCACACCATTCTTCTAGAAGAACATCTTCTCCCCATGTAGAGACATTACAGCAAGAGGCAAATGGTCAGTACACTTTAAAATTAGGTAGTGGTTTCACAACAAAAATTAAACCACTATTTCAAAAATAACTTCTCTCCAATTCTCCCCCCTTCCCACCCCCCTCTATAAAACCCATTCATTGGCTTCACAAGGAGGCACAGAGCTTCATTCTGTTAACATTTTAAACTGAAGGACTACAGTGAAACACTAGGAAGAAAAAAACCAAACCACAAATGCTGCAGTAACAAGCAGCCCTCAGAGCTGTGAACCAGAGATTGGGAAAGATGAACTTTGCAGAACGTCTGCCCAGCAGCCCCTCTCCTCCTCTGCCCACTCTTGGCCACAGGAACCAGAATCTGTTTGGGAAGCAAAGCAAGGGAAGGTAGGATTCTACCAGGGAGAAGTTCTGCACACTGAGAAAAAGACCATTTGCACTATTTTTGTTATACAAGAACCAGAAAAGGGCTGTACAGGGCCCAGACTCTCTCTCCCAGTGCTGATCTGCTGAATTCAAATGTGCATCAGAAGTATGATGGGCCTTTGGAAGTTTCTCCTCCACTCTCATACAGCCTCACCCCAGAGGTAAAACAAGCAGAAGTTATTGGTTCTGGTTCAGTGATTAAAATAAAATAAAATAAAATAAAATAAAATAAAATAAAATAAAATAAAATAAAATAGCAATAAGGATAAAAAACTAATCCTGAGTATTTCTCTTCTGCAACAGGAAGCCAAATACCAGCCTTGATCACTCCTGAGCTCCAGTTAAAGAAACTCAAGGACTGCTGGAGTCAGCTTCCCTTCCTCCAGCAGTTTTGTAAGCCATTACCTTGGTAGCTGAAAGCTCAGGAGTTTCACAAGAAACTTTTCAGCAGCTGGATCACGACCTCAAAGCCAGGCCCAGAGCAGCGCACCGAGGCAGCTTCCATAATGACTCTGCTGCACTTGGGCAATGGAGCTGCAGCAGTGTTTTCATGCAAAAGGCAAGAAAAACCAGCTGGGGGGAAGAACACGGCCCTCCAACAAAGATCTCCAGGATTCCCTGCCCATGAGCAGCTGAGGATACAGAGGCAGGCCCCAGGAGCAGAGGGGGGATCTTCATGGGATCAGCACAGCACATTCCCTACACCCACAGCCTGCAGGATGAGCCTTCTCCAGGCTCCGAGTGGAGCCCAGAGCTGCTGCATCACCTGGCAAACATCCCCCAGCTTTTAGTGCCTCCCTGGTGTGTTCAGCTCTCAGCACAGATCCCATGGGAGCTGTGGTTCTGGACTGGGAGCCACAGGCACGGACAGGGCTTGTTCAGGACACTCCAGAACATGGGAAAGCTTCGGAATAGAAGTGCCCTCATTTAGGCTGAGTGATATAGTGTGTCAAAGCAAAAACCCCTGAGGAAGGCAAATCCTTCATGATCTTTTCCCTGGATGCGCACCCTGCTCTGCTCTCCCACCCACAAGGCATTGGCAGCCCCAAGGGGACAGAGAGGGACCTTCCAGCCAGCCTTGGACAGCTGTCCTTCCCCTCCCTCCTGGGTCAGGTCTGTCAGCAGGCACCTGAGATAAACACAAATGCTTCTAAGCCTTGAGCACAATATTCCCATCCTAGCAGCAGAATTGCTCTGTGGCAATTCTCTCTCCTTTAGGGAAGGAGGAGGAAAAGCCCCACTCAGATCACGATAACATCATCAGGCAGGTGGATATAAAGGGAATATCAGATACTGCCACCACCACTGCACTGTCTCTGATATTCCCCTTTCCTGACATGTGGAAAACCTGACATATGTACAGGTCAATATTCTGTGACCTGCCTGGAGCACCAATATTTTTTTTTCCTAAGTCCTTTTTAGAAGGAACAGAGTTAAGGATCAACTCTAAAGCAGCCCAAAGTGCCTGTCATTTCAAACTGCATCTCTCCACACAGAAAAAAGCATTGCAGAAGGTCCTGTAAAGCCCTGCATATCCCTCTATGAATTTAAACATGGCCCATTCCCAAGGGATGGGATAAATCATAAATGGGATATCATAAATCAAAGTTTGGAGGCTGCATCCACTGCAATGCACAAGCAAAAAACCCACAAGTACACACAAATCTTCCTGCAACAGCATCATCTGTACACACCAGCCGAAATAACTGCCAGGTGTTTATACAGCAGTATTAACTCTGCAGGGAGGGAAGGAACCCACTCCAGTGATTCAAGGGATTCCTATCCATTTGTTTTTCCCAGGTTCTTACACTTCATTTCAATCCCAGCAATGCTGCCTTGCACTCAGCAGTTGACTTCACCTTCAGTCTGTCTGCTTGGGAAGAAGGAAGGTTGTTGTCATCATTTGGTTTTAAAGAGCTACTTCCCCGTGGATCCAGCTGTGCTGATTTGTACAGCTGCATTGCAACAAGATTGCAACAATCCCTCCACAATTAAGGTCAACTCAGCCTGTATCTCATTGAAAAATCCATCAAATATTTTGTCATGTATTTTTCTTGAGGTGAAAGCCCAAATTCTGTGGGAAGAACCAAACTCCACCGAGCTCGGGCCTTCCAGAAGTACCATGACACAAAAATCTACCCATGCACAATTCATTTCTTTCTTGCCACATAATTGACAATTAAATGGAGGCTCTGTCTTCACTGCAAAAGCCACGTCTGTGCTGAAAGGGCTACCTGAAAATGGGTTACATGAAGGTTGAAATGGTATTACCTTGATTTGCTAGGAAGGATCAAATTGGAAATTAACTTAAATTGGCTCTCAAGGTCAAAATATCCTTTGTTTTGTCTGCACTGGCTGCAGTGCTGGAATAGCCACCTGTACACAACGCTTTTGGCACTGGGGACAGTGCAAGACTGTGACAAAACCATAAAACAAGTGTGGGACACCAGCTTACACAGGTTCTTCATCCAGGCAGTTGTGCTCCATTTCCTCTCCCTTCAACCACTCTCAGGGTTTGTGGGAGACCTTCAAACCCAGGTTTCTCAGCCTGGTAGAGCCCTGTCCTCTCCAGCCTCTCTGAGATGCTCCCTGTGGAGAAAGGAAGGGTCAGTCCTTCCCACCCATCCACATTCAGGGCTCAGGGAACTTCCTTGGATCACTTTATAGTCCTTGGCCTGGAGGACAATTAAAGGAAATCTCCTGCAGCCGCTGCAGACACAACCAGCAGCATTTGCCTCCCAGCCCTTTGCTGTCCCCACCTGTTTCCCACCTTCCCACCTCCATCCCCAAGTGCCTCCCCTGAACAGTTTTTGGGTAAGTTTTTCCTGTTTGCAGTTGTTCACCTGCACAGCTGCCCAGTCCCTCAGAGTTCAAAGTTTCCTCTTGTGTTTCAAAACTCTTTCCCATATTTTTAACTCCTGCATTTTCTTGCACTTCTGTTTCTAATTTATTTTCTCCATCTCACTTCTTTCTCTCTAATTCTTTCGTACTCTCCTGCTGGGGCAGGTTTAAAAACAAGGACCCTGCTGCTGCTTACCTTGAGGTACAGGCAGCAACAAGGTTTAAATGCCTTAATTTCAGACTTAAGATTTTTCTACAAGCTTGGCCTAACTTGTCCTGCCCAGCTAATGATGCTTCTCTATTAAGCACATATTGCATTGTGTCAGGAAATGCAGTTTTGAAGCAGTTGCCCCTATCCCACATGGAGAATGAACTGTTAAACAAGTATTACTGCAGCAAAACCAGGAACCCAACTTAAAGACGAAGATCCCTTTGCAGCAAATAATAAAAATAAAGCTGGTGGGTAAAACGGGGTGACACTGACACCTCCCCTTGCTCTCCACAGTGCCCCAACTGCCCCCCTTTAAAAAACCCAGGTTTTACTGCTTCATCAAACCTCCCAAAGTTCATAGACTCATTAAGGTCAGAAAAGTCCTCTAAAACCACCAAGTCCCAACATTCCCCCAGCCCTGTCAAGGCCACCACTACCCCACATCCCCAAGTTTTTGGGGACACATGGTTTTGAACACTTCCAGGGCAGCCTGTTCCAATGCTTGGCAACCCTGAAGAAGCATTTCCATGAGGAAATTCCTGCTGATGCAAACCCTGAGTCCCCCCTGAGGCCGTTCCCTCTCCTCCTGTCCCTGTTCCCTGGAGCACAGCCCGACCCCCCCGGCTGTCCCCTCCTGTCAGGAGCTGTGCAGAGCCACAAGGTCCCCCCTGAGCCTCCTTTTCTCCAGGCTGAGCCCCTTCCCAGCTCCCTCAGCCTCTCCTGGGGCTCCAGCCCCTTCCCAGCTCCATTCCCTTCACTGGACAGTGGGACCCTCCAAAGGTGCATTCCAGAGCCACAAAACCCAGCCCAAACTGGGATTGCTGCTGATTCCCTCCCCACTCTGGAGCCCTGCCTGCCCTCCCCAGTGCTCCCATTTGCTTTTGCAGAAGACATTTTCAGCAATGACCCCATTCCACTGTGCCTCCTACTTTCACTTGTTTTCTTCCATCATGAATCATTAACCATCCCCATTTATCATCAGATAGTTTTATATATATGTATATATATATAGCTTGACTTTTATATATATATATATAACTTTGCATATGCTTGAAATTAAGAGAATAAAGAAAATTGCACTGAACTTCAGGGTTTGGCGAAGTTTTTTTTTAAAAACAAAGCTGCAAAACTATCCCATAGAAAAGTATGAACTTTATACTAAAAAGGGAAAGTCAAACCTGGTTGAATTTTGAGCCTACCAACCTCCTACCCTTTTGATGTCTGACTACAAAGAGGTGTGAATGCTATCAAACCACACGCAGGTACAGGCAGAACCATCCTGCTCTGGGCTCCTTTCAATGCAGCACAAGCTGCCATGCAATTCAAAAAGCCCCAAAACCAAAGACTTTAGAAAACCTGCCCATATACCCCATTCCCCTCGTTTTTAACTTGAAATCAGGGTTACAAAGCACCAGTGTAGAATTGTTTTGGCAATGTGTCAGATTTCAAATCAAACAGCCCCTCCTGCCCCATTAGAAACCCTCCCACAGGGATATTTTCTAGATCCCATGTATTATGAACGTGTCCCAGGGCACAGGCAGAGTTTCATGGCTCTCTGTGCCACCCACTCCCACATTCCCAACTGCAAATTCCCTCCTTGGCACGGCTGCATTAAAGCAGGACCTGCCTTACCATGGGGCAATTAACAACCTGGGGGGAAATAAATAGGAAATAAACGCTCAGCAAGTCAAAGTGTCCTTGCAATCCACGGCCTTCCCTCCTGCCACAGCACTTTTAGACACAGAGGCTCCATCCTGCCAGAGCCACCAGCACAGGGATAAACTAACCAGGAGCCAGGCACGTTCAGAGGTGTTTTGTCCCAGGAAATCTTCAGGAAACCCCAACAGAGCAAAGCAGCAGTAGGAAAAACCTCTTAGGGCAAGTCTGGGGTGACAAATCCCTGGGGCCAGGCTGGGTTTTTACATTCCCTAAAAGAATTCTGGAGGCCTACAGAGGTGTATCCATAAGCTCCACAGCATGGAAGGGGGTGAGGAGGATGCTCAAAGGGAGCAGCATCCTCCTGGCACAACACAAATCCATCCCCATCCCATGGTGGGATGGAAGAGCCAGGATGCTCACAGGGGCAAGGAAGCACCTTGAGAAGAGCAGGGACAGTTTTTAAGCACTCCTGATTGTTCCTTGGAATAAAATATTTTTAAAAATTGCTCATCGAGCTATTCAAATGTGCAAACATTTTGCTTGGTGTTCCGACTGCCACATTTAATATCTCAAACAACATCCAGGCCAATATTGTTGCTTAATTTAACATAACTGGATCCTGAATGCATTTCTAACAGATTAAACCACAGAAATATCCACATGTTTTAATGAGGATTTGGCACTACTCGGAGCCAAACACATTTTAGCAATATTTTTGGACTACAAATTCTTTCATAAGAAAAGAAAGCCCACTGGTAATGGAGCTGCATTCCCTGCATTTCAAGCCTCTTTGGATTTATGTAAATTGAAAAACTGAAATATTTTGTGCCGTTATAATTCAAGCAACATCTGGACAATTTTCTTTGCCTCGTAAAAGATTTCAGTCAGCTTTGCAGAGGCTCAGGCCATGTTGCTCAGCAGAATGGCTCCTTTTGCATTTGCATGCTTCACTTCCATTCTGCAGTTTCTATGCCAACAAGCATTTGTAACTCTTTAAAAAGCACATTTGGAACTGGGGGGAGATGGAAGATTGGAAATGTGATAAAGATTTGTTTGTTTTGGGGGGTTTTGTTGACGGTGTTTCCCTAAGCCTAAATCATCTTTTTTTTTTTTTTTCTTTTCTATTTTTGAGCCCTGGAAACCTCAAAAAGGCTCAATAACCATCACTGCAGCCATGGCAACTCTTCCACCTGCTTCAAAATGCAGCAGTGACTTGGTAAGAGGAGTTTGTTCAGTCAATTTGATGTATAAAATGTATATATAGATGTATATTATAAATGTATATTAAATGTACATATAAATATCTATTCTCTCTCTCTAAAGAAAGACTCAATAGCAAACACCACAAATTTAGGTGTCCATCTCCTACTGCAGCATCCAGGACCTGTGTGAGTTTCCAAATCCCAAGGAAAAGTAAACAGAGAGACATAACTATGACTGAACTGTCACTCAAAATCCAGCAGTTTGATTTTTAACCAGATTTTTGGAAGTAACTCCTCCCCTTCCTCCCCACCCCCAGTCCCAGACCTCCCAGATGGCTCAAAGTTTATATTTAAAGCTCATGCTCAGGGCTGTGACATTACAGGTGCAAGGAGATAAAGGAAACCACAACCATGAAGAGGCACAATACAGCATTCAGAGCAAACAACAGTGATGATCTTACAAAACTTGGAGAAAAAACTGTATTTTTTAATACAGACGCAGCCTATATTGTGAATTCCTCTTCTCCTAAAGTTCCCCACAGGGCCAGGATGGAGCTGCCACCCTGGGATACCAACAAAGGTGCCCCCCAAAAAAAGAACAAACCCAGTCAGAGCAGGCCATTGCATGGACAGTGGGAAGAAGTTGTTCCCACCCAAAGGCAGGACTAGGAGGGGGTTTCCTGAGGGAGCTGCACGAGCAGGGAGCACCCTCCAACACCTGTTCCTCAGCATTTTTATTATTTAGTGACAGGACAAGAGGGAATTGCCTCAAACCGAAAAGAGCAGGGATGGATGGGATATTGGGCAGGAATTGTTCCCTGGGAGGGTGGGCAGGCCCTGGCACAGGGTGCCCAGAGCAGCTGTGGCTGCCCCTGGATCCCTGGCAGTGCCCAAGGCCAGGCTGGACAGGGCTGGGAGTGACCTGGGACAGTGGGAGGTGTCCCTGCCATGGCAGGGGTGGCACTGGATGAGCTTTAAGGTCCCTTCCAACCCAAACCAGTCAGGGATTCTGTGATTTCCTTGTCCGTGAGCTGCAGAGGATGGAAAGCAGAACCCACAGTGATGATCCTGCCAGTGCTGAACATTCATTTAGAGGCTCCTGGTTAACGATGGGGATCTATCAGCCCCTTCAATGCCCCTCCTGCGCAGATGTGACACTGCCCTGATGTGCTGGGAGGGGACAGGATGATGGAAATGCTGTGCAATAATCAATCCTAACCACAGGACCAAGAGAAAAATCACACAGTCATTAAGTCTGGGAAACACCTCCAAGTTCATCAAGTCCAAGCACCCCCAAGTTCACCACTAAACCGTGTCCCCAAGTGCCACATCCACATGGTTTTTGAACACTTACAGGGATGGTGACTCTACCACTGCCCTGGGCAGCCCCTTACAATGCCCAAATATGATCAACTTCTCTTCCTCCAGCTAGCCAGGACACACAGAAGGGCAGCCTGGGTGCCCTTGGCCAAAGCAAAATGTTTTAACATTAACCAGCTCCTCCCCTCCCTGCACAGCCACAGACAGTGCAGCACATCAGACCTCATTTCAGCACCAGTCCAGGTTTTATTTTTGCAAGAAAGGATTAAGATGAGATCCAGAAAAGGTAAAAACCCACTCAGGGAGGAGCAGGAGACAAAAGGACAAGATTATGAGTACCGTGGTGGGACTAGAAAAAAGTTATTAATTTTCAAAAGCTGCTTTGTCTGCCGGGAGCAGTAACAGCCCAAACACAGCTCCTGCTGCTCAGAGCCATCCAAGAGCAGGAGCAAAGGCTGCATCTGTGAGACTCCTGCCATTTGAAAGAGGCCCGCAGGCCACTGCCTGGCACATGGCATGCCTGCAGCACAAGGAAGGGCTCTTGCAAAAACAAAGCCATGAACGTTCACTTTTCCAGTCCTGGCCGTGCCGTAGGAAGGGGCAGCTCCTCCTCTGGCTCAGCTCCGGCCTCTGGTGTTTCCTGCCATGATTTCACAACCTTTGCCATTTCAAAAGTCCTTCTGGCAGCCACAGCAGCGAGCATGGAGCTATTTTACAGGAGAGCGTGACTGATCCCTCCAGGCTCCCCTCCCCACGTCGTGCACAGGGAGCTGCCACTGCCCACGGATCAGGGCCCCAACTGCTGTAAATTGGAGCATTTTCACCTCCCTCAATGAACTGTATGGGTGTGTACTAGCTGGAAATACAGCTCCATCTGGGATTGAAGAGACTGAGCCTCAAATACTGAAATCAACAGCAGCTTTTGACAGACAGGACTGGCCACACGGGTGTTCTCCGTCTGGGATAACGTCTTCCATGCCATGCACGAGCCAAAGGCACCAACAACAAGAAAAAACAATCCCTATCAGCTACAGAATTAACAAATCTGGGCAGGTTTCTGCTGCAGCCCACTCCTACACCTTCCCAAGACTTCTGAAAAGGGAGAGGAGAGAGATCTCACCTATTAAGTGGAGGGAGAGTGATTTGAAATCAGTGTTTGGCAAAATCAAAGTCTGTGGGGACTCGTGTTAATGAATTCCCCTGCCAGGTTTGTGATGTTTAAAGGAAAAAAAAAAAAAGATTGCTGCATGCAGGGCAGAGCAGGTGAGACCTGGGGAGGTTGTTCACACATCTGGTTTTATATTCCCTAGGGTCCCCCTAAGCAGGAGAGGCTCCCTCCCTGCCCTGTGCTCAGGGACACTCAAGTGATAAGCCACAGTGGTCTCCCGGAGCTGGGTGGTGTTGAGATGCCCCTGCTGTTCTCCTGCTTGGGATGGCAGCTCAAAACTGGCTGGAAATGCAGCAGATGATCTCATGTGCTCCTCAGCTAATGCCAATACCCTGGGGCCACGGGTCCTTCCTGCCCAGTGGGTCCCTTATGAGATTAGGCACGGCCAAGCACGACAATTCACTATTAGCTGGACTAAGTGCTACAGAGAGATCATGAAAATGAATTAACTCCTGCCCTTCTCTCTTCCGTGATGGATTACACTCTGCTCCTCCAGAGCAATTTCACATAAGGGGAGAGGGAAACCTAGGAGAGACAGGAGGAATTCATTCCCATGTGGTTTCTCGTGTGGACACACGACACTGGAACTGCCTCGTGCCTGTGGCCACGCTGCCAGACGAGCAAGGAGCCAGGGCCACATCCAGGCGTGGGTGGTGCCAGCAGCTTCTCCCTGGATACAGAGATGAGCTCCACCTCCACTGTCCCTGGGCTGGGAGCCCCACCTGGACGTGCTTGTGGGGACATGAATGGCTGGGCAACAAACCCGGGTCACTGCACAAGGCTCTGGGGTTAGCACACGGGGGTTTCTCCTCACCCACCCTCAGGGTAAACCCCACTGGAAGCACAACCATCCCCAGCTCCAGGTTTTTACCTATTTCCCAAAGCTGGCTGGGATAAAACAGGAAAGGAGAGTAGAGGGGACATCCAGCACTGCCCTGATGCTGACCTGGAGCTGGAGCTCTGTCAGTGCTCCCACACCACCTTCCCCAGAGCAGCTCTGGATGAAAAATAAATGTGTTGGGTGATAAAACACAGAACTCCCTTCCCCACCCAACGCACCCACCAAGGCACTCATTTAGCTCCGAGATTCATCACTGAATATTGCATCACTTTCCTTTTAAGGAAGCATTCCAGCATTTTCCCACATTAATCAGGTAACTTTTTTTTTAGCCAGACAGAATTAAAAATAACCAAGATCCAGGTAGGTGTCAGTGAAAAGCTCCAGCAGGGAAAATCTTGTCCCACCACACCTGTAAGGAAGGAAGTCCTTGCCCATCTCCAGGCACTGTCCCTGCAGACAAACACAACCAAGCCCAGTGACAATTCCCCCATTAATGCTGGATAATTTTAAGGTCTCAGCTACAGGCAGCCCATCTCCCCAGCAAAATCCTACCTAAGACTTGCACTATCTACCACAGCAGGCTTGACCCCGTTTTCATATGCAGAAGCAAAAAAAAAAAAAAAAAAACCACCCTCCTAATCCTACAGAACCCAGAGCAAATAACACTCTGGGACTGTGTGATACCACCCTACTAAATACAAACATGTTCCTACAGTAGCTCAGTGATTTTAAGCATTCACCATCTTTTCATTTCAGTCTTAAGCACTTTGCCTGGCAACTGTCTGAAGGGCAAACCATTATAGAAATAGGAAGACAATTAATTTTCCTTTATTCTGGAAGAGAGGATTATTGGAATAAATAAAATAATCAGCTTAAACAAGAGCACAATTCACAACTTCTGAAAAACAGAGGACAGGTTTCTTTCATTTTCCTTTCCAGAGAAATGATTTCCTGGGGTGGCAGTTGCAAGGGAAGTGCAGAAGTTTTGGAGTTAACCTTGGACTGCTGACTCACAAATCACTGCCTCTATGCCTTCTGCAGGAGGAAGGCTGGCATTTCACTCTTAGAGCCACTTTATATATTTATTTAATATAGCAAATCAGAACAGCCCCCCAAGAAGATACAGAGGCCACTTCCCAATCTCATTTGGACCAGAGGCAAATCTGAAGCAGTCACTACTGGACACCAGCCTTTGGCAGCATCACAGTTAATATGGCTAAATGGTGACATACATGTACACCTACATACATGAATTAAGTTAAAGGTATTTCACTCCCAAGCCCCAGAGGGAGAAGGGAACAAAAGGAAGAGGAGAGCCTTCAAGTTCATATTAGCAAGAGATGAAATTATTTACTGAAAAAAATTTGGGCTATCTTGGTAAGAACTGTAGACTTCTTTTTGCAGGACTCCTCTAATAAGCAGAATGAGTTATAAAAATAGGATGGAAACTGTGGTTCAAGGTTGCTACAGCCTCAAAAAAAAACAGAGATAATAGATGGAGGCACAGATTCCCAGGAACACTAAGGACTGTAGAAGTACTGAGAAATCAAATTGATGATCTGGAAAATAATACAAGATTAAGAATGATCAGGTTAGTGAGGGCTCCTGAAGGAGCAGAAGCAGGAGAAGGCAGACTTTCAGTTTCCAGTGGATTATGAGGAGGTGGGGATGAATAATCCCCACAGTCCAGGGGGTGTGGGTGAGCCACGTCCCCACGCAGGACAGTTCTCCAGTGCTCCAATCCCTAAGGGAAGGATCTCCTGCATCCAGGAGCCCATGTGTGAGCCCAGCTCACAAATCTGAGCCTGGTTCCAGGACCCAGCAGTGTCTCCTCCAGCAGGAATGGCTCAAACTCTCTCTGTCCTTCCTCCAGTCACAAACTCCGGGTGCCCTGGCACAGCCACATCCCAGCAGCTGAAGGAAGAGCTCCTGCACATCCCAGCAGCCTGTGCTTCCCACAGGGAACAGCCATTTCCCATTTCCTCTGTTTCTCCTCCAGCTGCAGAGCACTGTGGCAGCAAGTAGGTCACGGACTAGACAGCGCCTGAAGAATCACCTGCAGTTCATTTTCTCTCTCTTTTTCTGCCTTCTTGGGTTTTTAGGAGCCACCAAATCACTTCACCACCACCTTCAAACCCCATCCATCCATCCATCCATCCATCCGTCCCTACAGCCCTGTTTCCTGCCTTTTTGCTCTCTCCCAGCTGTTTAACTCCACTTCTCCCCTGCAGGTCCTTAAAATTTTTCTTCCATCTTCCCCTTCCCATAACCATATTTTTTCCCAGCATGAGGTACCCCTTGCACTGCTTCTCTCACCCTCAGAACCCTGGATGTCCTCTGTGCTGGTCAATGCATTAAAGCCCATCCACCATGGGAACAGAGTTACTCTATAATTCCACATCTGGGTTAAAAATCACAGCTCCTTCCCCTGTGTCTGTAACTTCACTCACTAATCCTCAGGGAAAAGGGGGGTAAGGAGTCCCCTTTGCCAGCTGGTGCTTTCAGGCTTCCTCAGGTCTTCTCTCCATGCAGGGCTCCATCAGCTCCAAGGAGCACAGGATGCCCCAAGACCCTTCCCTGCTTCACTCAGGAGCCTTTGGGCAGGGAACAGCACGGCCAAAGGACACAAAACAAGGATGCAGCCGCAAGGACTGAGCCAGGGTGCTAAGGAAGCCAAAATTCAGCCATAAATTGGATTTCAAAATGGCCAGGAAGGCAAGAGAGCAGGAGGTAAAACTCCTCTGAAGGTGGAGAAATGCTGTGCGTGACAGCAAACCCTCCCACACAGCGTCACCACAGAGAGGATTCACCACAGCAAATAATTACAAGGCTCCTGTCATAATATCTGCTCTTAAAGGCATTGCCAGTTGAGTCCAGGTTGGCTGAAGCAGTTGGAAGAGAGAGAAGCAAAGCTACCAGGCTTTGAAGTGGTCACCATTAGATTATTAAAGACTGGAACCTGCATGCTGTGTTTGTCCAGCAGAGTTACCTTCTCCTCCCTGGGATTACCAAGGTTGCACGAGGGTTTTTTAGATACACCTGAAGGATTCAGTTCCATCTTGTTCTTTCTGGTTTGAATACAGTCCTGGGCTGATATGATACCAAAAAAGTGGGCAAGTCCCAAATTCGGGTCTCAGTTCCTCCATTGAACAAAGCTCTGCTGGTGGAGAAAGGAACAAAACTGGCCACACAGGCAGAATTTTTCACACAAATCTGAAGACAGGAATGTGCAAATTCAATCAATGACCTTGGGCCCTGTGCTGGTAAAGCAGCCCCCACACACCTCAGCCTGAAAATGCATTTATGTTATACCCTGATCACAGATTTTTACAGTTTCCCTTAACTTTCTGGCTTTCAACTTTGCTTCTCCAAAAAACTATTTCCCAGTTCTTCCACCAAACATGCTTTTAAATAGAATTTGACCATTTTTCTCTGAACTAAAACCCCTTGTCATGGTGACAGATACATCACAGGCATCAGTTAAAAATGTGAAAGAGAAAACACTCATCCACCACTGAGAAAGAAGCAGCACTACCGAAGCCTGACACAACCATGGTCCTCCACGACATGAGTCTTTGTTCTCACAATCATCTCCAAAACAATATTCTGACAACATCCTTCCCTATATAGATTTATATTGCTATATCTCTATCATTTCCCTCACGCCCATCAAAATGAAGTTATAATTAACCCATCATCAATAGAAATTACAATGATTTTGAAACAGCAAGAAACAATCTATTTGCATTTGGTAGCTAATTATTCCCCCTACGCACACAGCCACCAATGTTCCCTAAAACCATCCACAGAACAGACAGTCTGTGCTAGCCAGAGCTTCTGGAAAGGAGGGGAAAAGGAGGGACTAAGCAAAAAAACCTCAACGTTGGGGTGGCAAAATTTTCTTCAAATCCGCAGCATCTCCAGCTCAGCCAAGTCTGTAATAGAACTGCCCTTCTGAACTCATCCAGCAGTGTTAGAATCCACCTGGGTATCACATGGAAGCTGACAGCAACCTCAGGACGAACCTAGTGGGAGCCACTGACATTTGCTAAATTATTGAATTATTATTCCCTTCTTCACACCACTCCAAGGAAACATGAAGCCATTTTCCAATAAAAGCCGCTGGACATAAATTTCACACCAGGAGTGCTCCCAGAGCCAGGCAACCCCAGGATTTGCAGTTGCACCCGTGATTATCCCTTCCTCAAGGAGGAAGGGTGTGCCCTTGCTCAGTCCTGGGAGATGCCCAGGGGTGGCCTCCAGCCCCTCCAGCTCCCACTCATTCCAGTCAGGGACAGAACAGAACAATGCCCTGCCCCACCCCCGCCCCCACGCCAGGCAAGTTTTGCTGACAGATCACCTCCATTTCCTCACCATCCCCAGGGATTACAGCGATGTTTGTGAGAGGTGAAGACACGAGCTGTGGTCTGACTCGAGCAGCTCCAGCAGCCTGACAAAAATCAAGCCACCCAGGCATTTCTGCTTGATGTCCTGGGAGCCCCAGGTTGGCCCTCCATGGCTTGTGCTGCGTTCAGAGGAAGCTGATAAAAGCTCCAGGGATGGTAAATCACATCCTCCTTCACCCACGCTTCTGGAGGCGAGTAGAGAAAACACTCTTCGCTCATTAGGAACCATCCGAGGTTTCCCTTCCTCTGGGATGCCCCCACAAAGCAGGGATTGGGGAGGAAGGGGCTCAGTTTCACCTTGACACAATCCCTGTGCCTGCAACACTTACCTGGCCAAGGCATCCTTCCTCAACACGCCGGGAATCATCAGCCTTCAAAGCAAAGCCAAAATAGCTCAAGGATTGTTTTCCTTCCCCCATCTGACACGGGATTGCAGCTCCTCAGGCATGGGGAGGAGGGAGAGCAAAATAATAGTAATAATCAAAAGCAAAAGACTAGTCTTCTGTAGGTAAAGCTAATCCTGTCACACATTTTCTTCCCAACAGAAGCATGATAGATCGAGTCCCACTGGGTTCTGCTCACAACTAAAGAGGACGAGGTGTTTTCAGCTCCCTTCTGCCAACACAGCTCAACGAGCAGCAAGGCCTCACCTCCTCTAATCATTTAACTCAACACGAAGCCACCCTGGTGCTCTACCCCAGCTCTAGAAAGCCAGCCCGAGCCTCAGCGTGGCCTTGCACGGAAATAGGATTACTTTGGCCTGGAGGAAAAAAAGAAACCACAACATGAAGGTCACCCATAAAATCATTACACAGCTCCCTCTTCCCCGGCTCATAGAGAAAAAACCTGTCTCAAACCCTCAACCTGAAAGGAGAAACACAAAAAGATATGTACATTAATGCCATATACCTCCGTCAATTTTTTTCCTCGTGTCTTTAGAGCAGTTGTTTACTGCAGCCAACTGCAGAGAAATTACAGTAGCTTAACTCTCCAACTCCCTCTAAAGGATTAATCTTCCAGTGAGCATGCTCACGCGGGAGCTTTTTCAGCACTTGCATCCATTTCATGAGTGAGGGCTGCTGCACACATGAGGAAATGCCATTTCAGGGCTCCAGGCAGAGCCAGCAGCCCCCAAACCAAGGGCTAAAGCCTTTCCCGGGGCTCCACAAAGGATCTCTGCCCAAGCCTCCAGCTCCAAGGAGGTTGAAAGATTTCACGTCCATGGCCCCTTTCAGGAAGGAGGGGGGCGGTGGTTTCCCTGCGACACTCGTTTGAAATGTCTGACCTTGGCTTTTCTCTACAGCCTGGTGGACAGTTCATCCACTGAATCTGGAGTCAAAAATAGCTTCTTCTCGCTGGCACATTTTTCCTTTTGCATCACTTGTTGGCTCATCTTTGCTTTTCAGAAAAAATCAGGAAGATAATTTGGGGTGCAGGGAGGGGGAGGGGAGACATTCAAATAAAAAGGAATAGCTTTAAAAATCTAGTTCTCAACTCTGCATCACAGTTGGTAACAGATCCTGAGACACATTTAACTCCACAGATTAAGGACCCATGCAAATGAGGATTTGCTGGTAGACTACAAATCCAGTATCTAAACAAGGTTGTTCAAGTAATCTTGTCCATTCTCTCCTACACCACTGTAAATTAAACTGTTCTATTTGAGATATTTCTCCCTCATCTCAAATGATGACCCTCAATTCAAAGCCTTCCTGGTGAAAATAAAGCTCCAACATTAAGGACAAATACACTGCAGAAATAGTTTCTTCCATTTTCATCTTCTCATATTCCAGGGTTCTGCCCTTCCCCTTCCCATTTATCTATTTTATGTCCTGTTGCTTAATTGCTCTTTGTAGCTGAAAGAGATCCAAGCCTCCCCCTCCCCCCAAAGGCTCTTATTTCAAGTTTTAAACCCAGCTTGAGTCTAGGACATGCAGAAACCAGACTGCAACCCCTGAGTCCAGGGAGAATCACAACCTCTGAGCCCAAGGAGAAAAAACCCAGAGGGGGCTGCAGCCCAAGGTCTGAGATCACTTCCCAGATCCAGCGCCAGGCTTTACCCCAGCCATTACAACCACCTAAACATGTATTTATTTTTTGAAAAATCTTGAATGTCTTTGGTGCCATGAAGCCCCTTTAATGTTTTAAGCCCTACAAGTGAATCCACAAAAAGGCAGGATGCCAGGAGAGTGTTAAAGAAGGGCTATGGCTGCGTTTGACAATGCACGCTCACCATAGCGACCGTCCCCGCAAGAAAGGATCAAACCTATGGTGACACTGGATATTTTGCTCTGTTGCCACCTAAATAGAATCACCCCCAGAAAGGGAATCTCTGTTACCATGCATTAAAATAGAGGCTTTGTTTTATTTATAAAGCATCCAAACTGGTTGGTTTGGATGTGTCAGAGCACAGGCTGCTCAGCCACCCCTCCCTGCTCTGTCCTTCGGGGACTTAATGACTGATGGCTGCGCTTCATCCTCCCCTCGCCTCCCACGGATCTCAGGTGCTGCTGAGCCTGCCCCAGCTCCTCCAGGGAAGGTCTGGAGCCAGGTGGGATCTGACCCTGAAAAACCCAGCAAAGAAAAGCCCAGCAAAGAAAACCCCAGACTTTGGAGAAGGCAGATGTGAAAAAACCTCGACGGAGGAAGATCATGTCCCGCGCTTCCTCCTCCACGGCAGGATTACACCCACACGTGAAGGTGGGATAGCAGCTATGGAGTTATCCTGACCTGTCATTCCTAATTTGGAAACCAGTCATACTCCCTGAGAGTTTAGACTTTGAAGATTGACTACTATTGATTCTTCTGCAAGCAAACAGCCCAAGCTGGCAATCAGTCAATAATAAGCAATTACTCGACAGCCTCTTATCTGCAGATGCCAGCCCAGACAGCTCGATTTGTGGAGGCAGCAGGTCAATAAATCAAAGCTGTTCTCAAATTTTAAAATATCATCATTTAAAAACCCACCCAGCCTTCAAACTGGCTGGAAGAGCAGCCAGGTCAGGGGGATTTTTGCAGAACAGTGTGGTGGCTATCACTAATTTACAGCACGGGAGATAGAAGGTGATATGCTGAAATCCACCCCTGACACTCCTCATCTCTCAGGAGTAACATGAGTGGCAGCTGGATGAAGATGATGAGAGAGAGAGGAGGAAGCAAAACCCTTCTGCTTCGAACAATGACTTGTAGGTGAAAAGCAGCCTTCCCAAAACACTCCCCAATCCCTGGGACACACCTTGCTGCTCACCAGGAGCCTCCAACCCCAACAAAAACGTATTTAACACCTCCAAGACAGCAAATTAATGGCACCTCTCTTATCCCCCTGCTGTGACCTCCGTACCCTGGGTGTACAATTAATCATTTCATCCCATGAAATGCACTTCCTCGCTTTTTCATGGCCTAAACATGATACAAGCACAGGAGCCAAAGGCTCCTCTTGAGCATTTCAGTGTGACCCAGAGGCAATGCTTTAAACCCCACAGTGCCAACAGTGCAACAAAGAAAACCAGCTGAAAACTCAGGGAGGCATTTTATGCTCTCAGTGCAGACTCCCTTTACAGGATCATTTATATGAAAAGAGATAAAAATTGCCTATTTAATTTGCAGAAGACTGAGCATGCAGCTGGAATGCCAGCCCAGTGCAATGGCATTATCTATCATCCATCTATCCATCTATCTATCCATCTATCTATCCATCTATCTATCCATCTATCTATCCATCTATCACTGCAAGGGCAAACACAACCTTCCATCTAGTTCTGGAGACTCTAGAAACTTCCCTGTTTGTCCATGGGTTCTTGCACAAGTCATGGAAACAGCCCAAAAGTACCAAAAGAACAGCAACACTTCAATAATCCTGCTCGTGCTGCTGGAGGTGCCTGCAGGATGCTCTGTCCTCCACATCAGGAGTTCACCAGAGGCACAGGAGGATGTAACCAAGACACCCAAAAGCTGCCCAAGCCCCTTGGAGCCTGTGAAGCTTTCAGTGGTACAGAAATGTCCCAGATTCATCATGTTTGGGGCAGCTCCACCACCACACCACAGTGACACCATCTAGGCTGGCTGCCAGGGGCCCAAAAAGTGCAAAGTACCCAAGAGAGGGAAAGGAATGACTTGGGAACGTCCTACCATTGGTCCCAGGAAGGGAAGTGTTTGTATAATGATGACCAAATCTTGCAGACTGTGTATCTGCAGTCATACCAGCTTGAAAAAATAAGATTTTGAGCCTAGTATCTAAATAAAAAGGGGTGACCCACTGGAAACAAGACCAATCCCATAGCTGGTAGTCACTCTTCACACTCCACTTGCCACAAAATTCAAGTATCTGAGGATACATTCTAAATATGCTCAGTCTTCAACCCTTTTCAGTGGTCTGGGAGGGGAGGTTGGGTGAAAGGCAGCAGATAATGGGTTATTTCAACTGTACTTGGCAGTGGGGACAGACTTCTTGAGGAGCCTACTGAGGTTTTCACTTCCATCTACACACAGTGCACTCGGGTCCTTGCAGCAGTGGCTGGGCCAGCAGGAAGCTGTGGGAAGCTGTGCCCAAAATCTAAAAAAGATTTCTTCTCTTCTTACCCACAGAGCACCTACAGGTGGCTTTGACACTGCCAGCCTTGTCTGCAGCACGGTGGCAAAGCATGGGAGAGCACTCAGGAGGAAAAAAAAAAGGTGTTAAATGCATCTTCCTGTATCACTCTCACCATATATAGAGAAGCTACAAAATGCCAGAGCAGCTGACAGGATCCCACAAACCACACTACAGAGCACCAGTGGCTCCTGAGTTTTGCAGGAAACCTACCAGAAAGATTTTCACACAATTCCTGCAGTTTTCTGATACAAAATCTGGACCCTTTTCCTTCCCCCTCCAGATGTGCAGATGGCCAGCAGGTCAGTGGATCCACGCTGTAAGGACAGTCCAGTGGCAGCCCAGCTCTGGGAGGTGCTTGCAAAGCTGCTGGGGTTGCTGGGCATGGAAAACATTATTTATTTGCCCAGAAAGGAGCTGCCTGCCATGGGCCTGGCTCCCACAGCCCCACTTAAACCAGTGCTGACCTATCCCACACAAGGAAAATAATACAGCAACTTTACAAACCACAGCTGTGGCAGGAACACAAAACTATTTCTCACCTTTTATGACAAAAGCAATGCCAGTTGCAAGACAATAAGATATCACAACCTGCCATTCATCCTCCCATCTCAAGGCACAGCCATTCCATACAAAAGCTGGAGATCACCTGTCGTGCTCTGCTTCCTTCTTTCAAATGCAGCATTGTGTTAGCACCAGGATCCCGCTGCTTTGGGGCTGGAAGTGTTGCTAGAGCAACAAAAATGCTGGAAAGTAGAGCAGAGAACAAAAGGACTCCACAGCCCCACCGAGGATGTGATCAAGGGGACAGTAACAATGTAAAATGGGACCAAGGGACCTCCCTTAGAGCAGGGAACTGCCATCTCCCATCCTCTGCTGGGCAGAATAATTTAGCAAGTAGATCGTCCCAGTAAGAAATTCCAGCAGCTCAGCCCCATGTCTGCTTCTTATCAGGAGCCCCATGACTGACCACAGCTCTGCTCCTCTCCATGATCCATCCTTTCATGCCCAGCACAAGGCTGCCTTTCACAGCTGACTTTGTAGGAATTAGGGACATGTTTTTCTGTAAAGGCAGAGTAAATCCCTGCTTGCATGTCCAGCAGGTTGTCCTTGCAGCAGGAGACGTGGTCAGACTTTCTCTCACTGGACAAATCCAAATTAGGTGACATTCCAGAAGTTCAGAGACAACGGGATCCCACTGCACCTTGCAGGGCTTAGCAGAGGGGCCCTTGCTGTAAGGAACATGGATGCTTCAGGAAATAATCCTCAAAGCAGACTGATTCAGGGACTCCCTTTGTCCCTTCTGGCATGTTCAGCACGGGGACACTGCACCCAAGATGTGTAGAGAGTGTCCTAGTTGGAACTGTCACCCCTGGAGCTGGGCAGGACAGATAGCAAACACCAGGCTGCTGTGTGATGGCAACCCACTGCCCAAATCCATCCTTGGAGGGTTATGTTTGCAGCATCAGGCTGTCTGCAGCCCAATCCTAATCCTGCAGAACTCTGCAAGAGCTCAGAAGATCCTTCACACACACTTGGGTTCCTTTGCACTACACTGGTCATAAGGATCTGGCTAAATCTGATTTGTAGCTCATGATAAAAAAAACACAGTTTAAAGGCAACCTTTGTTATGCAACAAAAACTGTCCCTCTGAGCCTGGTCTTCCTGTCACCTGCACCTGTGGCTTTAACCCTGGCTCTGCCAACAGCTTCCAGAAGGCTCTGAGAGGAAAGGGAGCCCCTTGCAGGAGTCACATTTGCTACATGGGATTACAAACCACTCAGACAAACTAAGCAGAAGTCTTGGAGGTATCTGGCTTGAAGTACAAAAGGAAAAAAAAATATTTTTTTTTCAAAGCTTAAGCAAATCCTTCATCAGTGAAGCTGATGAAGACACAAAAATCCTCAGGGTGGATTATGAAAATGAGCAAAGGCAGGACCAGCTCCAGGGAAGTGAGGCTCAAAGCCTGGCTTAGAGCTGGCCTCACCTCCTTGTGACCACCTGCACAGGTTACAGACCAAGCAGCAGAGAGGATGAACAGTATTTATCCCCCCCTGTGGATTAAAATTCAGAGGTGCAGAAGTCACACGAACTGTAGGATCCCAGCAGCAGAGCCTGCCTGGCCCTGGAACACAGGGCCAAGGTTGCTCAGGGAAACTCCACACCTGAGGAAAACTGAAGGGTTTGCTGCAACTTGATCCAAGGCCCAGCTCTCCATGGCTGTGACTGTGACCTTCCAAACCAGCCCAGTATCAACGCTCAGATGTCTCCTCGTGCCTGCTCACAGCTCTGGGAGAATCTCTGTCCCCTCTGAGCTCTGCTCAGCAATGCACCTTGCCCATGGCACGCAGAGCAGAGCACTGGGATGTGCTCCAGCCTCACCTCAAGTGGCATCTCCAGTCCAGCTTCTCAATTCCAAAATAGCTTCTTCCCCATTTGACACATTAAAACAAAAACCACAGAAAAATACAAAAATTCAAACAGACAGAATGACAAATGCTGGAACTGTATCATGTAAAAAAATGAGTAAATTAATCCAAGGACCTGAAGACTGGTCCATCCACAATTCTGGCATCTTTTTAGCCATTCCTGATAAAGGCACCTCTATATATGACAGTTCTGTTGAGACAGAAATGCTCTCCTGCCTGAATGCCCTCATACCAACACATCTGTGCCCCAAAACTTCCCACAAGGAGCTTCAGCCTGGGTATCAACATCATACAAACACAATCTTCATTAATAGTCACTGCTTTCAACATGCAAAGGAACTGCCATGACCATCCTGGCAATTATTTCTACAAATCCAATGGATAAAACCTGTAACAGAGGGGAAAACACATCACATCTGCTTCTTCCTGCTCTGCTGAGGAGGAGCCCAGGAGCCCATCCAGAAAGATCTTTATGCCATGGAAGCAGCTCACTTCACTCAGGAAGGTTAATTTTGCCAGCAAAAACTGCAGCCACGTTCAAGCCATGCAAGACACCCAGGCAGCGTTCCGAGGCAGCATTCCTGGATGGAGGCATGGCTCACACTGCCCACACAGCCAGGGCCTGGGCCTGCAGCCTGTTCCCAGTGTCTGTGCCACTGTGCCACCACAAACAGCTCTCCCTGCAGTGCTGAATGCTCTGGAATCGTATTACTGCCATAATTAGTAATTACTGCTCTGATGCATTAATGTTTGCAAGTCCCAAACCCACCTGTATGGCCTTGTTGGTAATTCCAGAGCAGAGCCCTCAGCAGCACTGCCCTGCTCTTCTTCCTCCTGCTTTAGGTCTGCCCTGGACCATGGGCTATTCCCCCATGGAATTGTGTTCATATAAGCAACGCATGCCACAGGCAGATCCCTCATCACACCCCTAGAGGCTGTCAGGGCAAGGAAAGGGGTTTTAATCTGATTTTGGGCACCATATCCCTGGAGAAGCTGCTGCTGTCACATCAGCAGCTCAGAGGATGCACTAGAAAAGATAGAGATGTTAACTGCTCCTCCCAGAAACTGCCCAGCCCTGCAGGCAGTGAGGTGATACAGCCTCTGTGGGGAGGGAAACATGTGCCAGTGCCACAGCACAGCCAGGGAGCTCAGGGGAGGAGACACAGCACCCAGATATTGGCAGTGGTTACAGCTCTCAGCTTGGGAAAACTCACTGCTCAACCCACATGGAAATTAACAATCATTTTGATTCGAGTATTCCCACAGAAAGAAATGGGCCTGATGAGCCACTGTGGTCCTTCCAGCCTGATTGATCCGGTGATCCTGTGGTTACCCATTCTCCTGGGAATTCCCTTGCAGAGGTGGCCTGTGTGTCTCAGTTCCCAGGCAGCAAGGGAAGAACAATCTGTTGGGACACCCAGGAGCAGGGAATGTCTGGCAGAGGCAGGAAACCCTCTCTTTCCTCCTGCCTTTCCTCCCTGGGTGATGTGACACACAGGGATATTTCCAGTTAGCACAACCTCCACTGGCCAAACCTTCACACAGTTCTGACAACGCAGTGAGAAAACAATCCTGGCTGATTTGCCTTCCGTGCAATTTAACTTCTAGTACTGAATATAACTCACTCCTTCCCACTCCTGTGCCCAGAGCCAAACAAAGCCGATCTGCTGGAGAGGGAGGTTTAAGTAGGATTTAAGATCTGCCTTGAACTCCTGGTGGCAGCCCACGATGGAGTGGATCCTACCCAGGCTGAGCAACCACATAATTTTGTCACATGTGGAATAAAAGAAAGCATTGAGAATTTGTACCAAAACATTCAGGGCTTTTTCTCATTTAAAAAAAAAAAAATTAAAAAGTAAAACAACTGAACCGAACAAGAGAGCAGAGTTTTTCCCAGGGTTTCTGCAAGGCCAGATGCAGCCTGTGGCTGGGAGGATCCTGCACTGTGACACAGCAGGGCAGGGGATGCTGGTGGAGGGATCCAGCCCTTGGGATCCCCTCCCTGCTTTCCTGCACTCCTCTGCCCTCTGAAACCAGGCCTGAACCTCCAGCTGCAGCTGCTGTGCTCTTGCAAGACAACGTAAAAAACCCAAACACAACAGAACAGAAAAGAAAGGTCACTGAGGTGACTCTTTCAATTTTGCTTTAGAAAAGTCCTTGACAGGTTGTCAAAGTGGATTTGTTTATTAAAAGTGTATTTTTCCTAGCAAGGAGCACAGAATGTCTGTACAATAAATGTCATAATTGCCCAGGTTTGTTAATAATTGCACTGGCTGGAACAGGATGCATTAGCCTAATTTAAGAACAAAATAAGAACATATGAAAGATCACAGGTCCCATTTTCAAGGTGAATCCAAGGCTGCTATCACAAGTCCAAAGATGAGGAGCTGGACCTTCAGAGTCCCACTGGCTTTGATCACAAATAGTTCATACTTTACAAAGTGCTTCTAAAAGTTTTCTATTCCCTTCATCGGGCCTGGCCATGATGTCAAGGAATAAAGCCAAAAACCAAAGCATAAAATAGTGACCGTTATGTAACTCGTCATCTCTTACCTAACAAAGATAATCTCTACATTTAAAAATTAACATTCAGCAGTTCTTCAACAATTCCAGTTAAAGGCTTCCAAGTCAAGTCAAGCCTTTGAACTCTGGGAAAAAATTACCTCTGTTTTACAGCTGGGAAAAGCACCACAGGCAGCAAAACCTCAACCAGCCTTGCCTGGACACTTCTTTAACTTCTTTTGTTTAAGCTGCTGCCTGCCCCATTGCCTGGGTACACTGCAGGGAGGCTGCTCTCACTGCAGCTGATGGCAAATCCCTCCCCAACTTCTGTAGGTTTGGATCAGATCCCAAAACTCTTTTTAATATAATACTCCAGTCTGGGTAATCTTCTGTCTTATGGAGGGTCAATGCTGCAAACTCTGCTAGCACTTAAGTCCTATTGTCTGTCTGCACTGATTCTGCACAGGCAGCATTTCCTCAGCCCTCTGCTCAGACAGCACCACACTCCCCAGCCCCAGACATGAAGCCAGGCAGCTGCTAAGAGAGAAAAAAGAAAGGCAAACCCATAGATTTACCTTTCCTCAACACTCAACCACACAGTCCAAGCCTCATTTCACACATGGTTCCATGCTTCAGGAACCCTGGGACACAAGCTCTGAGTTTGCAAAGCACCCTCCACACTTACAGGGCAATAAAAATTAGCTTAATTAATAATACCTCGGCAAGGAAATGTTAACGAGCACCCAGCAGGGGGGCAGGGGCTGTTGTCTAATCTCCTTGTGCGGACTGCTTGCTTTGGCAGGGATCAGCAACTGCATCAGCATCACCATGGGGCAGGGAGGGCTCTGAGTCACCGGGACAAACATTCACATCTCTCTTTGGAGCAGACACTGTTGCATCAGGAGTTACTCTTGGCAGCCCCAGCCAACTTCCACTCGTGGAGTTTTGGTCATTTAAAGAAGAGTTTCAGCTATCCCTGGGCATGGAGAGTATAAATACACACAGACACGGGGCCTCCTCCTCCTGCAGCTCTCTGGCCACGTCTGCAAATTCTGCAGCTCTGCCCACGCCGGCCTCGAGCTGCTGGGTCACGAGTGGGGGGAACCAGATCAAACCTCCCTGTTCTTGGGAGCTCACTGGGAATATCCAAGCCATTTCCTTAGGGCTTGCCCACCCTAAAGAGGCACAGGGTGCTGAGGCTCATCCCAGGGCAGACAATGGAAATCCCCCCCTCCCAGCTGGTTCTCCTCCCTGTCACATCAGGCAGCTTGGACACCCCACAGGTGCCAGCCCGGGGTTCCCAGCCCCAAGGCAGCCCTGGGGCTCATCCCCTGCAGGGCTGTGCAGCGTGGGGAGGAGGATTCCTGCAGCCAATGGAGCAGCCACTGCTCCTGCCTTTCATGGGAAGCGTGGCTGGGAACAAAGGCCCGGTGAAGAAAGGCAAGTTGGCTGGTGAAACTTGCCAGCACTGGCCAAGGCCCAGACCTGACAGATGAGCCTCATTCCTCATCACCTCCTGCCCTTCTCCTCCTCTTGCACAGCCCTGGGATCACACCGGGTCAGAACCTGAACCTGAGCCACACGCTGGCTGGGGATGGGATGGGATGGGATGGGGATAAGGATGGGGACAATCTGTGTGTCCCATGTCACTGACACAGCCTCAAGCCCCAATTCCAGCCCACACACGAGCCACAATCCCAGCAGCAACAGCCACACAACGTGCACGTCCTCCCTGCACAAAGCACCAGCATCTGCAGGAGGAGGGAAAATTTGGGGCTGCTGTCAGCCAGGGGCAGGAGATAAATGATGTCTATAAAGCAGCCTCTGTGAGGGCAGTCTGGAAGGCTGAGAAAACATCAAACCAATAAGGTTTTAATAAAAGCCATAAATGATTAATACCAACGTGCTCTTATCAAAGGCAAACTCCTAGAAACACAAGAACATAACCAGATCACCAGCACAAAGGGCACATTCTACAGGGAAGGAAACAACAAAACTCACAGTAAAAACCCAGAAAAAGTGCAAGATAGGCATGGAGTTCACTGTGTGTGGCAGAAATCTTTTTAAAATCTTGCAATAAACCATGAGAAATACAACTTGCAGCTCCTAGAAAGCAGAGTGGAAATAAAAGACAGAATATGATCCCCCCTCGCTGGCCTTTCCCAACGCTGCACGCCGGCAGCTCCTGGCGCTGTGAATTCTCAAATTCAAAGCAGACAGAGCTGCAGTTTGTCTGCTCACTGGTGGCATTGCCCTGGTGCAGGGGGAGGTCGATTAAAGGACAGGCAGGACCTTCACCTGACCCCTCCACACATGCTCCCCGAGCTACAGGAGCTGGCACTGCAGCAAGAGGAAATATCCCAGCTCATCCGAGGGCCATCTTTAAAGGAACAGCCCTTGTTTGTCCTCAGAGTGTGGCAAAAAGGATTAAATATTCCAGATGTCACCTCCAGGCCCGACAGGACACCTTACAAACAACCACCTTTGCATATTAAGAAGGCGTTAAAGCACCAATCTGAATCTAGCCTAGCAAAACTAAAGAACACCATTCCTAATCCAAAGAACAAAAGGATTTCTAATCTACGGGATTCACAGACCCTTAACATTTAAAACACAGAGCCATTACAAACAAGTTTGCAATTAAAAGCATGTCTTGGTTACCAGTTCAGCAGTGGTGCTTTTTGGTGTTGATTTAAGCCATCAAATATTAATAATACTCTTCAATTAATAAAATATTCAGACTCATGTTTTAGATTCTCATAATCTGGAGGTTAATGTGCAAACTGGCAGGATCCTACATGGAACCACACAAACCAGCTCCCAGCCCATTGTTAATGCTTTCATCTCCCAAACACAAATATTCTCTACTTTACACCTCCAAACCCACACTTGACAGGCTGTAAATTTGCTGCCAACCCCAGTGGACATAAGAAATGCACTAAAACAGTAAGATCATTTCCCAGGTCCCAAAAATAGGAGTGACTTCAACATCCATCTCCGATTTAGTGCAGGTCCCAGTGACCTCCAGGGTGGAGGTGCTGCCCCAAATCAGATCCCAAATCCTCCTCACAAGGCAGGAGGAGCCAAGAGGAGTCTCCAGCACCTTCCATGAGTCCCTTCCATGTGCCTAAAGCAAAACTCACACACAGGGAATGAACTTCAGTCAAAGCAGCCTGAAAACGTGCCTTGGGTGACACCCCAGGAGCTGAGATAATCAAGAGAGGACAAATTAAACTACAGGGAAGACAAAATAAAATATAGAGGGCTTTTCCACCCAGCTGCTCCCACCTGGGCTGAGCTAATCCAGCATCAAACCTGGAGTCAGTCTGGCAATTGGGCAAGGCTTTGGAATCACAGATTTGGGATATTTGCATTCACTGGATGCTGAGGAACACCACGTTTCAGTACCTCCCTCCCAATTCTGCAACAGGCATGCTTTCAATTCCCAAATCAGCAGCTGGATGAAGCATGTAATTTTGAAACCCATTAATCCTTTCTAAGTCTTCTACCATGTGCATGTTTAATTTCCCACTCCTTGAAACAATATTATGATTTTTGAGAGAAGCAGAGCTTCTGAATGCTCTGGGTCAGCAGTATGAAACATCCCCAATTCCCACTGAAGTTGGATAAAGCACTGGGGTAATTTGCCTTCTGGCTTTGAGCCTGTGGGAAAAATTACCTATTAAAACTTCCTCTGAAACTGCAAGGATTGGAAATGTGCAACTGGAGAGGAAGAAGGTAGCTCAGATTCTCAAGAAACCTGGAGCTGATGCTTAAAAATGAAAAGGAGGGAAATATGTATTTCATTGCTGTCAGAGCTGTACTCAAATGCACCTGCAGGTCATGGCCAAGAGCCTGGGGAGATCAGGGCTCCCTTTTGCAAGACAACATGCTCAAATCCTTCTGTCCACATCTGCACCTGAGCTCCAAATTAATTAAAAGCCTGAAGCAGCACTCTGAAGAACTTTTACCATAGTGAAGGCCCCAGCCCAGCCTGTAGCAGCTCGGACACCTGGACTGCCATTCCCTCTCCACGGAGGTGCCCTCATGCCCTGCTCCCTTCTCTAGGGATGGCTCAGCCCATCAGGTTCATCCTGGCTGCCCCCAGAAGCAATAAACACCTCATTGCTCTTCTTTTCATCACCGAGGGCAGCAGGAGCAGGCAGGGCTGCTGCAGCATCCCAGGGTTCCTGGACTGGCTCTCCCCACACCACAGGGAATGGACCTGCACTGTCTTTGGGCTCCTCTGATCCCCACTCAGCTCAGCTCCCTGGTCCTGCTGCTGCTGTAAATGCTGTACTGAGCTCACAGCACCTTCTGGAGCAAGTTCTGGCCCAGCTGACCCGAGGATATATAATCACTGTCATTATTTTTATCCCTGTTCGCAAAATTTCACATTTCCCTGGAACGCTCAGTCACTTACCTGGCTTTATTTTGGGTTTATCCATGTCAGCCTGGTTATCTTGCTCCATATTTACTTCCTCCCCAGCTGCACCACCTGCAAATTTCCTCCCTGTCCATGTGCTGGCTCTGCAGGATGATCAGCCTTATGCAAACAGAAGTGGACCTGAATTTTCTGCTCTGCCACTCAGCATCTCCCTGTCCTGAACTGACACTGCCTCAGAGAGCTCTCCTGCCAGAAGGAGACGCTGCAAAGGATGGATTTAATATTGAATAGTCCATCCCCACCCCCAAGGCAGCCCCTGGCACACACAGACAGCTCAGGTGGGCTCACCTGGCTCAGGATTTGCCTGTGCCATCAGTCAGGCAGCAGCTTTGAACCATCCCAAATGGAAACCCAGGCTGAGACAGAAGCAAATGGCAAAACAATGGTGGGGATTGTGCTGGGCATTAAGGAAACAGGAATCCTCCTGGAGCAACATTTCCTACTCGAAAAGAGGATGTGCTGGATGTACTCGATACTTTGCTATGCTGCAAAGTTTTATTTAAAAGCAGGAAAGCTTTGAAGAGCTTTTCTATTTCAAACACAGCAATACCACACTGATCATTCTTCCAAACATGGTTTATTCTGGGTTTATGAACTTCCCAGAGCTAGGAGGGCCATACCAAGCTCTTCATTCCCTGTTGGATTCACTTTACCACTTCAACCAAACTCCAGCCATCAGCAATGGGATGTCCCTGCCCACACAGCCCCACATCAAGGGAGCACAGACTCACAGGACTGCTCCCTGCTCCACACACAGCTGGCCGAGCTCCATGGTGACCTTTGGCTTCCACAACAGTCAGGAAGAGAGAACTCTCCAGCAAAATGTGTCTTGAAGCACCCAAACAGACTCCTTGAACCTCTCACAGTCCTGCACAAAAATACAATCCCCTCTCACCTCCTCCTTCTCTGGGATGCAGCGGCCCAAACCAGCACTTTGCCAGGGAAAAGCAAGAGGGGAAGTGTGGGAAATGGATTTATAGAAAATTTCAGCATTTCTCACCTTAAGGTTTGCATAGAGATGCATACTATGTGAGCCTTATATCAGGTTTTGAGAATTTGCTATAAATCCATTTCCCACAGGGAAGAGCACTTCTGGGGTGGAGAGGGGAAGGGACAGAGCACAAAAGGCCAGACAAGCTGATAAAGAGCAAGGCCTCAGACTGGCACTCTGATCATCCAGTACCAGCTGCCCTGGTGCACATTTGGAAATGGGATACCCAGGGCTCCAGCACTGGCTCAGGGATGCTCGTGCCCTCCTCACTCAGCTGCTCCCAGGGAAGGGATCCAGCCCCAGAGACTCCAAGGGGCTCCCTCCATGGAGGAGCTGCTTCTCCTCCTCGTTGCTGTTGGGGTTTTGCTGGTAATTGCAACTCTCCCAGGGCTTCTGCTGACACAGTAGTGGGAGAGCAATTCCTTTGTATTTGTGGACAGAGAACTAAGTGGGCAAAACTCCTCAAACAGAGACCAAGGCTTTGAAAAGCAAAAAATAAGCCACCTTGGTCTGGGATCACCTCTAAACTAATAAAGCTGCATCCACAGTAAGGACTTTTATTACAATTTCAGCAAGAAGGAATGAAAAATCATTCTCTCCTGCCAGCATAATTATATTGGAAGAGTTTATTTAAAGTATAACCCAGGCCTTTGATTCTGCCTCGACTGACAAAATGTTCTTCAGATGCTCTCTTCAGTCACATTGGCTCAGTCACATCAGCTTAGCACAGCTGAAGGGCACTTCTAAGGCTTTCTTAAAGCTTCACAAGTCATATTTGCTCATTCTGGTATTATTTAAAGTTTCTCTAGACGGAAGAAAAGGATGATCTCCCCACGGGCCTTTGCCAGCCCACAACATGTAAGAATTCATGGAAAACATAAAAGTTAGCACCCATTTGATACAGGGTAAGACTTTGCCAGGGCCAGGGCTCTGTGTAATTATAATCTTGTTAACAAAGTAACCTCCCTACTTCAGAAACGTTCTAAAACCTCCTTATGAGAATAGAGGGGGGAAACCCTTCTTTCTCTGTCCAAAGACACAGTTAAAATGCATTAACCTGGTGCCCCAGGAGAAATGTAACACAAGTGAAACACAGGTGTGTTGTGTGTGTTCAGTGTGGTGTGAACACACCTCAGAGCCCTCGGGATCCCCGGGGAAGCAGCTGCCCTGCAGGACACAGCTCCGAGGAGGAGTGGTGGGGTTTAAAACACACCAGGTCTTCCTGAGATAAGTGACTGAAATGGGATGTGAATTAAAAACCACAGAGGCCTCTCCTGGCTGGCAGGAGGGAATGAGGGAGGGCAGGCCTGAAAGCAGAGCTGGATGGTGCGACGCCTGGCAGACACAGAGTGGGAATCTGCAGCTCTTCCCTCCCTGCTCGCTGCTCCCAGCTCCTGGCTGCTCCTGGGATCCCTCCTGCACACAGCACCTGCTGCAGGAGCCTCTCTCCAGGCAGAGCCGGGGAAATGCTGTCCCTTGATGCCGTGGGGAGGTGACTGAGCTGGCAGGGGGCTCAGGGAGCTCCCAGCGCCGGCTGGAGGGGATGAGAGCCAGGATCAAAGCCAGGGAGAAGCCTCAGCATCACTGCTGAGCTGAGAACTGCTCAGCCCCAGTGTGGGGAGCTGCTGGGTGCTGAGTCCATCCCAGCTCCAGCCCCAGCCAGGAATTCTGCCTGCTCTGCCGGCTCGTCGCTTTAGAGATCAAAGCTGCACCTCCAGATGAGAGATTTTACAGATCCGAACAGACAGAAGGGGAAAAAAAAAAAGATGAAAAATGCAGCGTGACTTCTAAGGGAACCACTTCACTCAAAGCCACACACGCACCTCGCTTCCTGCACCAGCCTCCCCAGGTCACCACGAGCCCCAGGAAAAACACCACGGCTTGAACTTTCAACTTGCATCAAACAAGTATTTTGGGAAATATACAAACACAAGGGCAGCTCTCCATCAAACTGATGCAAACTGGAGGAGCAGCACTAAATCTGATGAGCATGCACCATCATACATGCTGGCTGAGTGAGGCTCAATTCCTCAAATCTCAATTCCTTAAATCTCAATTCCTTAAAGTGCACTAGGTCTGAAGCACCTAACCACTCCAAACTGGACTGGATACAAGATATCTACCAATGAAATCCAACAGCAAAATCAGATTTTTCTGCAGCCTCGTGGTTACTGCACCTAAGGACTGCAGCACAGCCATTCACCAACACAGAGATCACCTGGGACAGGTAACAGAAGACAACAACTGAAGTTCACAGGCTTTAGCAAGAATTTGGTGTTTACAGAGATCCTCCCTCCCCCATCAACACTAAGATCTGGCAAGAAGCTGTTCTAGACTGGGAGTTTTTGTCTGGAGTTCAGTGTCTGCCAGCAGAGTTGGTTGGGCACTCCCTGCAGACACACAGACATCACCTTCCCAACCTGCCCACTCCCAACGATCTCCTCCCAAAAACACACCTCTGCACCTCTCTTAACCAAGTGAAACAATTCCATCTTGCACTTGGCAGAACACGGTGGATGTGGGATGTTTTTCCTTGCTCTCCCACACCAGCACTGGGGAAGCAAAGAGCTTCTCCTCCAGTCCCCACATTCCAGCCTGACTTACACCAACTTCCTCCCCTCTGGCCTCAGAGGGGTATAAGCAAGATCTGGCCTCAGACAGAACTGAGTTCATGGGGGAGGGGAGGAATTAAACTCCAAGTGAGTCACTGTTCCCTCCCCATAATCCACAGCAACATCTGGGGATACTCTGCCTGACTCGGAGAGCAGTGGCTCTTAATGCTCAGCTCACAGGGCAGACCCAGCCAGGGCCCCTGGGAGATGCTTCCCAAAATAAAACCTGTGTGTCTGCAGGGTTAGGACTGACCTGTGCATTAGGAGTTGATGAGATATGAGCCAACTCCTGCCCCAGTTACAGCCATGCCATTCTCCTGGAAGCAAAACTGGACCACGGAGTCACAGAGGCACTCAAGGGCTGATTCCTCTGTCACAGGGAAAAATTAACACTCGTCCTCTGCAAAAGCACCAGGGAAAGGCAGCAGGATCAGGCCAATTGGGATGGAACAGAAAACATAAAGGAAGCCTTGGACAATCTCCCTGCAACAATGATGGGAATCCTGCCTGAGGAATAAATCCAAGCTGTCTGCAGCACTTCCAAAGCTCTGCCGGTGTCACCTGCATGGCTGTGCCAAACCTCACCCCACTTGGGGCAGACGTTCCGGGCCAGAGCACAGCCCTGTCAACAAGGGAGAGAGAGAGCTGGGAAAGGCAGCAGCCAGCCTGGCACACCTGGGTGGGCCCAGATCAGTGACCACACCTGGCTGGGGGCACAAGCTCCAGTGGGTCTGTACACGAGTGTGCACCTGGGTCAGCCTGTCTGCGATGCACAGCTGGATCACAGTCTGCGTACAGCGCACACCTGTATGACAGTCTGACAACAATGCACACCTGTACTACAGCCTGCACATATGTGCACACCTGTATTGCTGCCTATGCACAACTGTACACCTCTATTACTCTGCGTACAGTGCACACCTGTATGACAGCCTGTGTACAAATGTACAGCTGTGTTATAGCCTGTGCACAATGCACACCTGTATGACAGTCTCTGTACAACTGCACACCTGTGTTATAGCCTGTGCACAATGCACACCTGTCTGACAGTCTCTGTACAAATGTACAGCTGTGTTATAGCCTGTGCACAATGCACACCTGTATGACAGTCTCTGTACAACTGCACACTTGTGTTATAGCCTGTGCACAATGCACACCTGTATGACAGCCTGTGCACAATGCACACCTGTATGACAGCCTGTGTACAAATGTACAGCTGTGTTATAGCCTGTGCACAATGCACACCTGTATGACAGCCTGTGCACAATGCACACCTGTATGACAGCCTGTGTACAAATGTACAGCTGTGTTATAGCCTGTGCACAATGCACACCTGTATGACAGTCTCTGTACAACTGCACACCTGTGTTATAGCCTGTGCACAATGCACACCTGTATGACAGCCTGTGCACAATGCACACCTATATGACAGTCTCTGTACAGCTGCACACCTGTATGACAGCCTGTGCACGATGCACACCTGTATGACAGCCTCTGTACAGCTGCACACCTGTATGACAGTCTGAGAATGATGCACACCTGGATCACAGTCTGTGTACAGTGCACATCTCTATTACAGTCTGTACAAATGTTCACCTGTGTTATAACCTGTGCACAATGCACACCTGTCTGACAGTCTCTGTACAGCTGCACACCTGTATGACAATGTCTGTACAACTGTACACCTGTATGACAGTCTCTGTACAGCTGCACACCTGTATGACAGCCTGTGCACGACGCACACCTGTATGACAATGTCTGTACAACAGTACACCTGTATGACAGTCCATACACGAGTGCACACCTGTATTAGTCTGTGCACGACGCACACCTGTACGACAGCCTCTGTACAACTGCACACCTGTGTCACAGCCCGTGTACGATGCACACCTGTGTCATTACCTGGCGGCTCTCTCTGTGCACGAAGGCTCAGCAGCAGCCCAGCTGCTCTCCAGTGTTCACCTGCGGGCACAGACTGGTGACAGGTTCATATTCTCTGCACAGCCGGGGCAGGAGGTTGGGCCGGCACACGGAGCGGTGCTGCAGCCCCGCGTGCCCCCGCATCCCCGGGCACGGTCACAGCCCCGCTGCTGTCACCCCGCGGTTCTCCCGGGGGATGTGGGGCCGGTGTCCCCCCGAGCCCGGCGGGTGACAGGGGCTCTGCGGGCACCGCCACCCCCGGGCCGCTCCGGCTGCCGCAGGGATGCGGTGGCTGCTCCTGGATCCCTGCAAGTGTCCCGGCTCAGGCTGGACGGGGCTTGGAGCAGCCGGGGATAGCGGGAGGTGTCCCTGCCCCACGGCAGGGCTGGGACGGGAACTCCCGGTCCCTTCCAACCCAAACCGTTCCGTGACTGATTGTACGTGCCCGGTGCGGCAGGGCAGCCCCGGCCGCGCTCGGGAGAGCCCGTGCGGGTCGGCGCGGCTCAGGGGAGGCACGGCAGCGCTGCTGTGTCCCCGGAGGAGCGCACCGGCAGCGCCGGGAGCGCAACCGCCCGAGCCGGGCTCCCCCGGGACGCGCAGCCCCGGCTCCCCCGTGCGGCTCCTCCCGCCCGCCGGCCCCGGACCCTGCATGGCTCCCGCCCGCCGCCGCCCCGGACCCTGCATGGCTCATAGCACCGGCCCGCCCGCCGCCGCCGCCGCCGCGCCCGGCCGGGCCCCGGACTCTGGATGGAGCCGCGCCAGCGCCGCCCCGCCGCATGCGGCGGCCCCGGAACGTGGATGGCGGCCCCGCCGCTCCCCCCCTCCCGCCTCCGCCACACGCACTCGCTCCCACTGGGGGGAGCCCCGGAATCTGTATGGCACATACCACTGACTCACCGCGGAGGGGTGTAACTTATACAGAGTCCCGGGCCCCCCTACACACAATGGCAGCAGCTCCCACATTCTTCCCCTCAGAGGAGTTGGACTGAACCATGGGGCGGCGGGGGCACGGCCCCCCTCCCGGCCTCCGACAGAACCCGCCTGGCCCTGGGCGATACCACTCCACGCTCCCCCATCTTCCTTCCCCCCGCCCGGGCAGATGGACGCCGCCGCTCTCACTCACCTCGGCATCCACTGTGGCCATGGCCGGAGCCCCGGAGCGCAGCCCCGCCCCCCCGGCGGCTCCTCGCGCCTTGGCTCCGCCCCTTGCCCCTCATTCTTCTCAATGGAGACTCTCGGCCGGGCACGGCGCATGCGCGCGGCAGCATGGCGGCCCCCAGGGGCCCCGCTGTCCGTACGGCGTCATGGCGGCGCCCATCGGGCGGTGCCGTACAGGCGGAGCGGGGACGGGGCTGAGGGGACGCGGGGACAGCGCTGGGGTGGGGACGGACCCCACAGACCGCGGCTCCTCACTGATCCTGCCAAGAGCCCCGAGTCCCCCGCACACCCCGAGGCTGCGCGGGAAGAGCAGCCGCCGTTCCCAGCTGAACGCATCCTGAGCGTCCCAAACTTTCAGCAACACAGCTTGCCCAAAAACCTACATAAAATAAAATCCCTGCAAAAATCCCAGAAAGCGTCAAAAAGTCCCTCTGTCTTTCCTGCCAAAAGGTTAACCATGGAAAACCGCCTCCTTTTTTAGCTTCTCCCATTTCGGGGTCATTTCAGCCCAATTTGTGCAAGGTTTTTGGTGTCTGTGTCACCTAAAGACAGGGATGGGGCAGAGGGAGCAGCTCGCCCTGGTTCTGCCCCACAGAGGGGTCCCTTCAGCCTCTTCACTCTCCCACAACAGCTGCAACCCTCCCAAACCCCACAGGGCCCCTCCCAGTGCCCAGGCCCTAAACCCATGATTGTAAAACAATTATCCCTTTTACAGCTCTCCAGTAAAGCAAAAAATAGCACAAGGGGGGAGATAAACACCTGCAAGGGTTCCTTGGCCCCACAGCTGTGTCAGAAGTCACACCTGCCCCAGGTGTGCCTCAGACACCCTGAGGAAGTCACACCTGCCCCAGGGAGACACGGGGATGGGCAGGTACTGCTGCACCAGCCTCCTGGACAGGACAGTTCATGTTTCTTGGAGGGAAACAGGAGCCTTCGAGTGCTCGGAAGTCAATTTACACATTTATTATCTGCTCTCTGGAGGGACAGACCCCATCCTTTGGTCCTCAGGCCGCCCTCCTGCAGCCCCAGCTGACACCTCGCTCCTCTGAGTGGACAAATGGACACTTCTGTTCCAGCTCCTCCCGAAGGACAGCTCCCATCTCTGCTCTGGGACAGGGACAGGAGCCAGGGAACGGCTGGGGCTGGGCCAGGGCAGCTCAGGCTGGAGAGCAGGAAAGGTTCTTCCCCCAGAGGGTGCTGGCACTGCCCAGGCTCCCCAGGGAATGGGCACGGCCCCGAGGCTGCCAGAGCTCCAGGAGCGTTTGGCCAGCGCTGCCAGGGATGCCCAGGGTGGGGTTGTTGGGGGGCCTGGGCAGGGACAGGGGCTGCACTGGGTGATCCTTGGGGTCCCTTCCCCCTGAGGGTTCCTACGGTGTTTTACAGGGAATCTCTCGCCCTGCAGCGCTCCGGGCGGGGGCAGCGGCCATGGGCAGCCCTGGCCGGGTGCTGGGGCACAGCCGGGGTTATCCCGCTCCCATCCCACACCTGCAGCCCCGGACACTCCTGGCACAGCTGTGCCAGCTCCGGGGCTGCCGCTGTCTCGATGCACTGACTGACCCGGGGGGGGTTTGCGCTGCCCCCGCTGCCCCCCAGCACCGCGGTGACCCGGGCGTGGGACAGGCTGCGACAGCAGAGCGCCGCAGCTCCGCCGGACATCCCCAGCGGGGCCCTCCCGGGCTGTGTGTCCCCCCGGTCACCCCGAGTGTCCCCCCTGTCACCCCGGGCCGGTCCCCACCGGGACAGCCGGAGCCTGCAGACCCCGCGGGTGCCGGGGAGCGGAGGCACTCGGGGGTGTGTGAGGGCACCCGATAGGCTCCCAAAGCCGCTCGGAGCCTCGGGCGAGCCCCCAGGACACCGCGAGCAGCCCCGGGGCCGCTGCGGGCACTGCCGGCCCGGGAGGGGAAGGAGGCGGCGGCCCCGGAGCGCGGCCCGACAGCGGCGGCAGCGCCCGCCCGGCAGCGCCGCGGTCAAAATAAGAGTCCCCGGGCCTGGGGACCCGCCCCCCGCCCGCTCCATCCCCTCTGAGCAGCCTCTCCTTCAGTTTGGCTGCAACAGCTCATTAATTAAATAATTATTTAATTAATTAACCAACCCCCCCGGAGAACCCCCTGCGCACCGGCAGGGCCGTGGCAGCGTCACCGCGGAGCCCCCGGCGTGGCCCCTCCGGTGCCTCCCGCTCGGTGGGGACACGGAGGGGCCCCGGGGGTCCCATCGCTGCCGGGGGATGAGCTGAGGAGGAGGAGGAGGGTGGTGGCGGGGTGGGTGCCCTTCCCCTGGATCCCCCCGGGATGGGGCGACTGCTCCCCGCACAAAGATCCACCTCTGGGAGCTTCTGCTCCAGCAAGGGCCTGGGGCAGCCTGGACATTGCCCCACCCGCACTGGGGATGCCCAGCATCGCCCACCCGCACTGGGGATGCCCAGCATCGCCCACCCGCACTGGGGATGCCCAGCATCGCCCCATCTCGTACTGGGGATGCCCCACGTGGGACACTGGGAATTGCCTGCCTTCATCCCCTGCTCCTGCAAACCAGACCTGGCACGCCGGGGTGGCACCGGGACAGGGATGAGGGCGGGGGCTGAGGGAAGGGCTCTGGTGGCTCCTCTCCAGCATTTGCTGCAGCTCTGTCTTTCCCAGATGGACACAGGGACGCAGCGGCCACTGGGACAAACCTCCCAAGCCATCAGGGAGGGGAGAGGCGCCCAAAAGAAGCCGAAATAACCAGGATCACATAGAGGTTTTGCATCGCATCACCACCGGCCATGGCTCTTGTCCACATCTCAAACCCACCCTGAGCGAAGGGCAGCGGGGCGAGGCCGGGCTGTGCTGTGCCAGCGCTCCCTGTTTTCCTGGAGCAGCTGCTGGGAGCCGGGGCAGGGGCTGGGGGCTCGGCCCGGGCCAGGGCTCGGGGCTCGGCTCGGGGCAGCCGGAGCCGCCTCGCAGCCGCGCCGAGCTCCAGGCGGGCGGACATCGCCCTCTCCCGCCCGAGCCGGGCGAGCGGAGCCGCAGCTGCACATCCTGGGATTCCGGCCAGCAGGAAGAGCACAACCCCAGCGCCCCGGCGCTTCCTCCGGCCGCAGCCGCCTCCTCCCAGCGGCACCTGCCCACGGAGCTGTGGCGAGGGAGGATTTTAGGCTGGAGAGCAGGAAAGGTTCTTCCCCCAGAGGGTGCTGGCACTGCCCAGGCTCCCCAGGGAATGGGCACGGCCCCGAGGCTGCCAGAGCTCCAGGAGCGTTTGGCCAGCGCTGCCAGGGATGCCCAGGGTGGGGTTGTTGGGGGGTCTGGGCAGGGTTGGGATGGATGATCTTTGTGGGTCCGTTGCAGCTCAGGATATTCCATGATTCTGTGATTCACCATGGAAGCGAGCAACAGCTCCTTCAGCCCAGCAGGGCCTTCCCACCCCAGCCATTCCCCTGCCGAGCTGGAGGAGCCATGGCTGTGCTTTAACCTCAGCTCCAAACCAACTTCCAAGCTCCAGCTCCAGTGGGGATGCCTCCACTGACAGCCCTAAACCACTGCTCACCGTCAGGTCTCAGCTGAGGTATCATTTATGATCATCACATATCCAGAGCAAAACACCCTTGGTCTTAAAAAAGATCATCTTTATTTACATTTTTCCAGTTCTTTATATTTGGGGGGTTAAAACCCAGGACAAAAATACTCCCCAGAAGCCGTGGTAAACATGGAAAACTGCGAGTTTACATTTCAAAACCCAGTTATAAATTGCACAGAAGTCTTAGGTTGTACAGAGGCATCACAAATTGTTGTATAAAACCCCAAAATCTGTAAAGAGAACCACAGGATTAAAGAATTACAGCCACGAGTAGTGGTACAAGAAAGGGCACAAGTTTTGTGGGTTTTACCCTGCCAGTCTCTCTTGGGGAAGAGGGATGGAACATTCCTGTTGGAAACAGCTGCAAATATTTTAAAATCTAGAATAAAACCCAAATGGAGCCTAGAACACCCTGTGTCTCCTGTCTTGTGCTGGCTCAACAGGAAAATGTCCTAGCAGAAAATATTTATTTTTATAAAACTCCTGGAAGTTCAGTGGAAAGCTAAAAAAGAATCATTGTCCAAAAGAAAGAAGAGCCTTTGCATCCCCCAACTCTCCTTTCCCCATCTCCTGCAGGCAGTGGGACAGCAGATGCCAAAGCAGAGTTTGGTTTAGGACACAAACAACATTGAAAAAAACAAAGATATAGAGGTGGAACATGTGGAGAGCAGGAAAAGAACAAAACCATGAAGGACATAAAAGCAACAGGGAAAAAAAAAAAAGAACTAATGATATTTTTGGTGTTTTTCATTGAACACTGAGTTAGGAAACAATTAACTCACAAACTTCTCTCATGCCCCACTGCTCCCCTTCCCCATTTCAAACAAACTCAAAAACAATTGCTATAAAAATCTGAGCCAGGAATTAGAATGAATCCCTGCGTGCTGAAGTTCTTTCCCCAGAGCTGTGATCAGAAAAATGGGCTTTTTTCCCCAGAGCTGGATCAACCCCTCCATCCTGCAGTCCTGGCCCATTTCAAAGGGCTCCATAAAACATCAGCAAGGCTCTTTGTGTCAGGCTTCATTTCTCTGCACAGCCTGGGACAGGCAAGGCAGGGCAGGAGGGTTGGAAAGCACTGATTGTCACTTGTCATGTCAATTGTCCTGCACAAGGAGGCTGCTCAGAGAGCCCTGGGTGATGACCTGCTGCACCCTGGCCAGAGCCAGCTCACAGGGCGGAGAGGGGCCCCTGCACAGCAGCTGGGCTGTGGAGCAGCCCTGGCCTCCAAAAGGATGAAGACCACCCTGAGGTGTAGCTCCTGCTCCCTCCACAGCAGCCAGTGGTGATGGACACTCCTCACCAGACAAGAGCGTTCCCATTTGCTCCCTGCTTTGCAAAGTGTACAGCAAGAGGTCCCAAGACCAGTTTGTAGCAAATATAATTTGGCAGAGCGACTTGAGGTGCACAGGAGCACTGCAGAGACAGGGCACAGCACAGGCTGGGTGAGGGCTCCCTCCTCCACAGCCTCCACCACGGATGGGCCATTCCCAAAACAAAGGTGAAACAAGGAGGGCAGATGCTGGCTGGGAGTCTGGAAAAACTGCCCAGTGGCTCTGGCCACAGCAGCCAAACAGCAATCCCATTTTCCAGCCAAGGAACAGGGGCTGGACACATCAGCAGCAGCTCAGCCCCAGGGATGGAGGAGGAGCTGCAATTTCCCAGCCCTGCCTGCCTCTCCCAGAGCCTGGCTGGGTCAGGAGCCTGCAGCCCGACCCAGCAGGTCCAGAAGCATTGACAGCTCGTAGGAATTTTTCCAGAGGTGTGGAAGGGATTTGGGTTCAAGGATATGTACAGCCAACAGCAAGGAAGGCCATGGGAGCTGCAGACTGAGCCAGGCAAGACAGGTTCAGCCAAGTGGGAGGAAGAGGAGGAGCACTGGGGAAGAGCTGTACCTGCCTTTGGCCCATTGTGGATGAAGAATGCTGCTCATGGCAGGCTGGACCAGCCGGCAAAGGAGAGTCTGAACGATGGAAGCTGGGCAGAAGCGTAAGCTGAGAAGAGAATGAAGAAGGATCTTTGTGTCTGAGACACAAATCACACCCCAGGCTACCTGCAGTGACATTTAGGCAACACTTGCATGCTTCAGACATGGGATGACCAAAGTGGGGTTGTGGGGAGGAGCCTTCTTCCACTTTTAATAAGTTTACTCCAAATGGCTCTTTAGGAGAGGGATGGGGCCGGTGGTCTCCAGCCCTTCCAGCCAGACCTTGGCTATGCCATCTCCATCCTTCTAAAGGCAGAGTCTGCTCTCCCCCTCCTCCCCACCAGCCCACCCCTGCCAGCAGTGAGCATGGCCCAGGACCCCTGGGTCACTTGGACAAATCCTGGCTTCAGGACACAGGGCCTGGGAAGCAGCAGTGCAGTGGCTGCTCTCTCCAGAGCCAAGCCCACATGTGCCAAATTCCCTCCAGCCATGTGGAATTATGAGCCTGGCACTGTGGTCAGGCCACACCATGTTTGTTTTCCCCGAGCTGCCTTGGCAGAGTTCACCATCCTTCCTGGTGAGAGCAAAAAAAATTCACTTCATTTTGTAAGAAATCAGCAAGGTGCATTCCTGATTTGGCATGAACAGGCACATGGATCAGCATCAGAAATGGATGAAAAAGCACAGCATTTCTCATAGAATAATTTATTAAATACAGCATTAAAATTTGTATTTCTGAATTCAATCATTAAAAACAACTTCATCTCATATATATATATATATTTATATATATTCAGGGACAATGACAATCACTCTATCATCATCGGTGCATGTTGTGCCAGCACTGCTCAGAACGGCACCTTTGCTACACTACCCTTAAAGCAGTTCAATGCTTAAAAAAATAAAATAAAATAAAATAAAAAAGCATTTGCAAAGAAAGAGTGCAAAGCAGGGCCTGTCCCAGCTGCCTGAAGGGTGTGCAGAGGTGGCTGAGCAAGGAGGCAGCAGCTGGAAATGCTCCTAAAGGTCTGTCAGGTATTGCCTGCCCAGCCTGGGGCCGTGTGGGGACCAGCTCTGAGGTGCCAAAGGTCTGGAGGCCACAACTCCAGCCTGCCTGGGCACCTGTGGCTCTGAAGGACGTGGCTTGTGGTTTCCTCAGCTTGGGCAGTCAATGCTAAACAAGGTGTGGGCGGGGGAAAAAGCGCAAAAGAAAAACTGCAAGAAAACCCAGCTTGTTCCCCTGACTGCCAGGTGCAGCGGAGGCTGCAGACGAGCGCAGCAGCTCCCACTCGGGTTGTGTTCATTGTCACATTCTGCTCAGGCCCAGGGGACACACAGCAAACCAGTGCCACTACAGGCCCCTGGCCCAGCACCCTGGTGGGCTGCCTGGGCAGGGACAGCCACTGCCAGGGACAGCCCCATGGAGAGGGGCCCAGAGGGAAGGGATCCCATGGGCAGGGCCCTGGGCAGACTCAGAGGTAGCATCAGACAGATTTTTGTGATTGATGGTCACGTAACTGCGGCCTGGGAGGAGAGGGCACCCTGCAGGGACATGGAGTGTGGTCGCCCTGCTCCAGAGTGAGCAGTGCTGTTGTCCTGTGTGCCAGGGCCCAGCAGTGAGCAAGGCTGGGCTGTGTCCCACAGGGCTCTGTGGGGAAAAGCCACCCGTGCTGGAAGAGGCCACTCCATCCCACACCAGGATCTTCCCCAGAGCTCACCAAGGCTCATCAGCAAGTGCCCCCACCAGTCCCCCCTGTGCCCATGGCCACTCACACTGCCAGTCACTCCCCCCACAGCTCAGGTACAGCAAGGGCTTGTGCTTTTGGCTTTTTAAAAGTCCCTGACCTTCCCAGCCTGCTTACTCCAAGAAACCTCCTGCTACCCTTAGGACCTCTGAGGACAAGGAGGAAGGGCTGTCAAAACCATTTGCAGAGAGCACACAGCCCCTAAAAGAGGAGAGCAAGTCCACACAGCCCAGCCTCCCCTTAGAGTGGAGCTGTGCCAAGTCAGGAGCGTTTCAGATAAGGCATCGCAGGTGCTTTGATAGTAAAGCAGTTAGTGTTGACTACAGCACTGGAACTGGCTGCTGCCCAGGGCATCCCAGGGGCACATCCAGCTCCTCCAGCACTTGGTGCAGCAGCAGGAGACTGTTCAGTTTCCCAGACCTCTCCTACATGCATGCAGGCTGCTCTGGCTGCCCTTTTTGGTTTTTTACCCCCTCCCTAGAAAGAGACTTAAAAAGCCCAGGCCGGGATGTGGCAGTTCCCCCCCGAAGCAGCCAGAGAGACAAGAAGACGCCTTGTGCTGTACCAGACTTTGCCACAGGCGGGTGCCCCGTGGTGCCAGGGTGGGCAGCGCCGGCGGGGTCGGAGCAGGGGACAGCTAATTGCCATTGCTGACGCTGGAGTTGGCACTGCTGCAGCTCTGCTCGTAGGATGGAGGTGCCTCTGTGGGGGAAAGGAAGAATGAGAGAGGTTATGGTGGGTGTTTGGGAGGTTCCCTTCACCCCAGTCTGTGTAACCCAGTGCAGAGTGAAGCAACACACACTCCCTGCCAGGGCCCCGCAGCCTGCCCAGCTGAGGTACAGGGGGGTTTGTAGGATTCCAGCCAGCCAGTCCCATCCCTGCCCTGATGCCCATGGAGGATAAAATCACCACCTCACAGTCCTGTTGTGTTCTTCCCTTTCTTTCCCAAGCATCCTCCTCTCTTCCAGCACCTCCAGATCACTCGTGCTCTGTGTGCCCAAACCCAGGGCTGAAGTAATACATGGAGTGTTCTGTTACCCCAGTGCAAAGAGAGGGGCTGATTTGGGTACAACTGTGCTAACACTCACTGCTGGCCCTGCCACCCCAGCACAGCCCCAGGAATCCAGCACTCACTGCTGGCCCTGCCACCCCAGCACAGCCCCAGGAATCCAGCACACACTGCTGGCCCTGCCACCCCAGCACAGCCCCAGGAATCCAGCACACACTGCTGGCCCTGCCACCCCAGCACAGCCCCAGGAATCCAGCACACACTGCTGGCCCTGCCACCCCAGCACAGCCCCAGGAATCCAGCACTCACTGCTGGCCCTGCCACCCCAGCACAGCCCCAGGAATCCAGCACTCACTGCTGGCCCTGCCACCCCAGCACAGCCCCAGGAATCCAGCACTCACTGCTGGCCCTGCCACTCCAGCATGGCTGCAGGAATCCAGCACTCACTGCTGGCCCTGCCACTCCAGCATGGCTGCAGGAATCCAGCATGCTGGGATTTCCCCGAGCTGTTCCACCCTGGACACTTTCTCAGCTCCCACCCCCACAGGTTCAGACCAGCTGCAGGCCCACTCCACGTCAGACAGCAGATTTCAGTGACATCATTTTCCTGGCTATGCTCCCACCAGCCTCACCACAAGCCAAGAATTTTTTCTACCAGTGGGAGGCTGAAAGCTCTTTTAAGAACAGGGAGATCTTCTCACAACAAGCCCAGGGCAGGCATGGGCGTGAATGTGGGAAGGACAGCTGGCTTTTACAGCTGGAAGAGGGGACTCCTCCAGAGGCTAAAGCAGACAGAGAGATGTCACAATCCCCTCTGACAGCAGCCTGCAGCAGACTGATGAATCCCCAGATTGCCAGCAGTTCACAGCTAGCAGGGACTGCTGGTAGGAGCTGTTTCCCCCCAGCTGCAGATCCTGGGAGTGCTGCTCACCGTAGGGGTATCCCCACGTGCTGTACTCCGGGGGCAGGATGAGTGAGCTGGCTGTGGGGACAGGCACCACGTTCCCCTCAGAGTAGTAGGGGACAGTGGCTCCCGTGGACAGGCAGAGTGTGGGGTGGTTTGGGGAGCCCGTCTGCTCCGAGTCCGCCCGTATCTCCTGGAAGCTCAGTCCTGGGGCGTAGCTAAAGGGCTGCTGCTGGGAATGGCTTTTGGTGGGGATGGAGACATTGTCCATGGGGTGATAGCCACTGGCAGCCTCCTCTTCCTCTGGGGGGGCACTGGGGACCACCACAGATGGGATGTGCTGGATGGAGCGGGAGGGGCTCAGCGGGACCCTGTTCACAGCAATGTTTCCAATGTAGATGGGGAGGGTGACAGAAACCTCTGGAGACTTGAGGGAAACCTGGAAGAGAAGGGAAAACAGTGGCATCATTATACATGGCAGTGGGAAGGTTCACCTGATGTCTGGACCACCCAGACCACACTGCTCAGCCTGGGAGGGGGCACAGAGCCATGGCTCAGCCCAGAGATACTCCAGATAAACTCACCTGGATGTAGTAGTCGATGTGAATGAGGCTGCAGCCCTGCAGAATGGACTGGGGCAGTGCTGGAACCAGGATCTGCTCCTTCCATTCTGCATGTTTCCAGGCTTTCACCCCTGAGCCTTCCACCTCGGCGATGGTCCTCAGGTCGTAAATCCAGCGCTTGGATTTATAGGCCACCTTCTGCACAGACAGGAGGAAACACAGCTTGCTCAGAGGCTGCAGGTGGTCTTCTGTCTCCCACAAATGTAAGCCAGGACACAACTGCTTTGTCAAATAGGCACAAGCCCAAACCAAACAGGCATGTTCCAGAACAGGAATACCCTTGTTGTGTGACAGACTGAGCAGGGATAACCAAGACAAGTTCTAGGTCCTCTTTCCCCAGGAAGGTAGAGAGGACCAGAGGTGCAGATTTGGCTCCTCGCTGCCCCAGTTTCACAGAGGCCTCCATGGGGTGGAGCAGCAGCACAAGGCAGAGAATGGCCCCACTGGACACCCACCTGGAGCAGACTGGCCACCACAGCGCCGGTGTCCCGGCCGGACTTGTTCTCTATGTCTGTGCGGAGCTGGATGGCCTGGCCCACGATGTAGCCCTTCAGGTCAGATGTGGCTGTCAGGATGATGTTGCCACTTTTCACAAGCTTGTAGTTGAACTTCTTGGTGATGGACATGGTGTTGGGCTGCTGCAGGATGGCAGAGACAGAGGGGTTGGCTCAAGAGAGTTAGAGAACTTCCAGAAAAACACTCAAGAGATTCAAAACAAGCAAGCAGAAATATTTACTTCTAAGAGGATGCAAAGAACCAGGAACATGGCAATGCCACAGACAACAGGTCTCACTTCTCCAGCCCCACAGTTCTACTTGCCCTATTAGTTGCTTTCCCCTCCAAAGCAAGTTCCCCAAATCCAAGTGTCTCCAAGCACCTGAAGCTGTTGACTGACATGTCTCTCTGCATGCTGAAAATTCAGATAAATCTTTCAGAGCAACAAACACAAGAGTCAGAAATCACCTGGAGTAGGTACTGACAGCAAGGCAGGAGAGATGAGGAGTCCTTGTCCTGCTCTTGCATAGTCACAGCACGCAGTCAGAGCTGTCCAGCCACTCAGTGACTCCTCAGACAGCAGGACAAGGACAAGTGCTGAAGTGTTGGCATTTCCCAGCCATGCCCCTCCTCGTTCTTACCTCGATGTCAGGGATGTCGTTCAGGTTGAGAGGGCAGAGAACGTAGAAGATCTTGTTGCATTTGTAGTCCTTGGAGAAGCGAGGTGTGTCTATCACAGCTTTCACCTGATGCAGGACCTTGCCAAAAGGGCCTTCAAATGATGTAGGAGCAGAAGCTGGAGTTGAGAGAGAAAGAAGAGGTCATAAGGCTGAGCCAGGCCAGTTTCTGAACTGGAAGTATATGCAAAATCCAAGGTTTACAGGGAAGGGCCTTCAGCCACATCTTACCTGGCAGCAGGAACTGGAAGGGAAAGTTGTGCTCTCCAGCTGTCAGGACCCCTGTGGAAACAAGAGTGAAGTGTACATGGGACAAGCTGAGAGGCTGTTACCTTGGAATGTGTGATCTTCTGGGGGAGAGAGGCCTCCACCCAGGGAATCACACACCACCTGTTCTGCTGCCTATGGCCAGTGGACAGCACCAGAACCCATGGGCAGTGCTTGAGCCAACAGGAACACCTGCTGCCACCCACCCCTCCTTGGGACAGGAGAGGTTCTGTATGAAGATATCCTGTAAATTAGGCCATTTAGGGCAGGCTCTCAGGGATCCCAGTGCCACAGCAATTGGTTATCCCAGGCTATTGACACAGGACACAGAGCAAGGCTGCTGTGGGTTTATTTTTCCTCAAGTCTTCCCCCTGTCAGGCAGTCAGGGGGAATGTGAGAAATCACAGGCACTGTCTGAGGGTGGTAGGGAGTTCTGGTGGGCATCAAGCCAGTCCACCCCCAGCCACATACCAAGCCCTTCACAGACTGCAGAGGGTTCAGGATCTGGAACCAGAGGTCCACCCACCCCAGGACCCAAGAAGGGACCTGCAATACTTCAGCCAGGCTGCTGAGAGAGCAGGAGCTCAGAGAAATATTGCCACAACATTAACCTTGGCACTTGTTTCCTTCAACCACTGCTCTGCAACAGCCTCAAGGGCACAGGGCAGAGCCAAGATCCAGTGCATGGCTGAAACAGCAGATTCCTACTCTCTAACTCCATCCACCCTCCATCACTCCCAGATTCCCTCCAGGGCAGCGTGACAGCTGAACTGAACCCACAGAGTGATCCAGCAGCTCCTAAAGTTGCCTTCAGTAAGAAAACCACCGAGGTTTATCCATATTTGTTAAATCCATGCATACAAAAGAGGTTTTGTTTTTAAAGTGGCAGAGCTGAGAGGAGACTTGGATGCCCACTAAATCGAGCCGTGTTTGTTCTGCTTTGTAGGATCATTGCTGGAGGTACAAAAAGCCCAGCTCTGGCTGATGCTTTTGTTGTTGCAAGACAGGGGGAGGCAGCTTGCCTGTTAGCAACGCTGGCTCTGCAGAGCTGACAGTAATCGAGTCCTGTCGTCAGGGGATTAAGTGGATTACGGGGAAGGGGGAGGTGGGGAAGAGAAGAGTAAATCCCCCCCACTGACACAGCAGCCCAGGCAGGACTTGGTGCATCACTCATGCTGTGAAAAGCTAGATCTCTGCCTCTCTGCTCACTCAGCCACCCCATGGGGACAAGGCACAGTGAGTGTGTCCTGCCCGCAGTGCAGGGACAGTGGGATAAACAATCCAACACGCTCCTCATCATGGATCCCTGCAAAGGGAGAACAGCAGAGATGTCTATTTGTACACTTTGGCCTCACAGAGAGGAGCTGGATTTGCTCATTGCTGTCACCTCCCTGGAGATTCCCCTCCCGTCCCCCAAACAAACCCGAATTATGTAGGCTAAAATGCAGCGCCCGGCGCTGTCACCAGGTGGAGGCACCATGCCAGGCTCTGCCCTCGCTGCCAGCGCTGATGCTCAGAGCTGGGCAGGCCCGGAGGCAGCTGTGGGACAGCCTCTGCTTTCCTTCTTGGGCAGCCTGGCTCAGTAAAGGTGCCAGGTGAGGTGCAGCAGGTGCCTCGGCTGGTTTGGTCCAGGATAAGGCCTGGTTAATGTGAATGACTCGATGAAGCCAGCCCTTGTTTGCTGCCCTGAGGGTTTCTGTCTTTTAACAGGCACCATTCAACATTGATCTTATACCCATTATCCCTACTTTTAGAAAGCAAATGGGTAACTGGAATACATCTGTCCTGTGCAGCTTCTGCATTGCAGTACAGGGACTCTCTCCACCTGACAAGGAGTGGAAGCAAGTCCTGTTCCTGCCCTGCAGAAGGGAGAGAGGTGGGAGTTCCAGAAGGTAGCGGTCACTGAGAGAATTCCACTGAGAATTTCCACCAAGAGAATTCCCAGCTGTGTGACATGCAGAGCCCCACATGAAGGTGCAGGCAGTAATTCTGAGTCTCCTACTAGGAGCATGAAACTTCACAGCCTTTCCAGGACCCTTAGGATGAGCCCACAGACTCCACCAAGTAAAAGTCCCTATTCTACATTACAGACAGCACCATTTCTGTCCAAGTCCTGCCCCGCTCAGGTGTACCAACAGAAAGCTGGGCTGGAAGTGAACCTGTGAGCACTTTCACAGTTTCTAACTCCCACAGCATCACTGAGCAAGGCCACGAACTCTCCCAGGAACACGTGTGGGCAGCATCACCCGCAGAGGATGTGGTTTGGCTCTCAGAGCCACCGTGTGACTCGCTGGCACTGAGGCAGTTTCTGCACAGGTAGTCCAAGCTCTGAGCCGGTCACCAGATGGGAACTGCCCACAGCTCAGCCTAGACCAGCATGATGGTCCTGACCAAGCCCAAGTGCCCAAAGACCTGTTGGCTGTGACCCACTGAACAGCCTGCAAATCCCTCCTGCAGCTCCTGCCTGCAACAAGCTGCCCACAAGGCCTGGAAAAGGCCCTTCCTGCTCTTTGCAGCCAGAGAAGAGTTCCCAGACCAGCCACCCCAGACTGAAGCTGTGTCCTGCCACAATTCACACAGACCAAGGGCATCACAGCAGTGCCTGGCTTGTGACCACAGAGCCCTGACTCCAGTCCTGGTGAGCAGGGAGCCAGGGAAGCACGGTGAGCCCTGTTCTCCACTCCACGGAGCAGGGAGATGCTGCAGGTGAGATAGGAGACTCCTGTGAAAGCACAGGCATGAGCCCAAGTGCCTGGCAGAGTGACAAGGCAGCAGAGCCCACAGGTGAGCTCAGGTCCTGCCTGCCTCCCACTGCACCAGGAGGAAAGGCAAATATTTAGCAGTAATCTGGGCTCCTTCTTGCTTCTCATGGCAGAGGCTCCTCCAGCATGGGCACAGCAAAGGCTCCACTTGCAACTTGGAATTACAAAACCATTTCTGTCTTCTGCCTGCTGCCTGGTGGAAAGTTGGCAAATCCCAAACCAAGCACCCTTACAGTGGGAAGGGAGGTGGCAACTGCTTCTAAACTCTCCAGCTGGCAACTTTGTTCCAAAAGGCCGAGCTTTCATTTCCAAATGCTGACTAATCTTGCTATAATAGGGAAAATCTGCAATTTCCCTGGTCCCAGCTTCCCTGTGAGCATGGGCAGGGTACAGACTGACCTTGAGCCAACACCCAGGTACTTCTGCCATGGAAAACAGGAGCAAATGCCTCCTCAGCAAGGGACGCTTGCAGTGGCTGTGCTGGTGACACAAGGCAATGTGTGTCTCACCAGGCATTCATGCACCTTGAACAGATCCCCACATCAGAGCAGGGGAGATGCAGCATCAGACACAGTGTCCAGAGCCATCCCACAGCTGCATGCCCTGTGCAATTCCAGCATCCCAGCAGTGAGTGGAACGCACAGCCCATGGGAAGGCACTCATCACCCCTGTCCCTCCAGCCCAGAGAGCTTCAACAATCCAAGACATTTAATGTGCTAATTCCATCTGCAAGTGGACTTTGCATCAGAGACCGTTGTTGGCAGCAGGCAGAGGTGAGCTGGTTTCCAGCCGTGGTGGGGGCCCATGGCCATCCCAACATCTGGGAAGAGCAGCCCTTTCCATGCTCCTCCAGAACCAGAGGCTTTGCCAAAGCACTCCCAGTCTGAGCAGGCACAGCAGGTCAGCAGGGGTTTAGCACTGCTTGAGGGGGGCATTGAGACCCCTCAAACAGGGGCTCCTGGGCAGCTCACAGACCACTGTGAGGGGACAGGGCTGTGCCAGCCACTGCAGCCACGCCGAGCCAGCACCTCCCCATTCCCAGAAGCCAGAACAAAGGCCACAGTGTCCTCAGATGCAAAAAAGCTTTTCCTGAAGTTTACGTGCAGCTAAAAATACCCTGAGAAAGTCATTAGGCAGCAGAGGCAGCAGGCTTAGCAGGGTTCTGCTGTGGGGCCAAACCTGCAGCAGCCTGTCCCCCTGATAGGAGTCAAGCCAGCAGAGATTGGCCACCCCCACACAGCCTTGGGAAACTTCCTCCCAAAAAATTCCTGGAGGGAAAGAAGCTGCTGCCCCAGACAGCCTGGAGAAAAACTCAAGTCCAGATAGCAGGAGCAGTAACAACACACTCATAGTGCAGAAGAACCTTGGAGATTTCCCTGGCTCCAGTAGAGACAGGTCTGGTCTCTCTCATTCATGGCTCCCCTCCGTTCCACACGGGGACTGGGGTTGTTCATTTGCACCATTGGATGTGGAGGAGTCCTGGAACACTCCATTTACAGAAAAGAAATGCCTTGATCCAGAGGGCTGATGCCAAGTCTTCTGGACCCCCTGGTGATGCTGGGTTGCCATCCAGAGAGTGACCCAGCCAGGCTGAAGGGGCTGGGCCTGTGAGAACCTTGGGAAGTTTGACAAGGCCAAGTGCAAGGTCCTGCACCTGGGTCAGAGAAATCCCTAGCACAAACACAGGCTGCACAGAGAATGGATGGAGAAAAGCCCTGAGGAGAAGGGTTTGGGAATGTTGGTGGATGAGAAGCTCAGTGTGCCCCAGCCCTGTGTGCTGGTCCCAGAAACGCCCCCTCCCCTGGGCTGATCCCCAGTGTGGGCAGCAGGAAAGGGGGGATTCAGCCCCTCTGCCCCACTCAGGTGAGACCCCACCTGCAGAGCTGCCTCAGCCTTGGGAAGCACAGGAAGGAGCTGGAGCTGCTGGAGAGATTCAGAGGAGGCCATGGAGATGCTCCAAGGGCTGAAGCCCCTCTGTTCCAGAGCCAAGCTGGAAAAGCTGGGGGTGCTCACGTGGAGAGGAGAAGGCTCCAGAGAGAGCTCAGAGCCCCTTCCAGGGCCTAAAGGGGCTCCAGGAGAACTGGAGAGGGACTGGGGACAAGGGATGGAGGGACAGGACACAGGGAATGGCTTCCACTGCCAGAGGGCAGGGCTGGATGGGATATTGGGAATTAGGAATTGTTCCCTGGGAGGGTGGGCAGGCCCTGGCACAGGTGCCCAGAGAAGCTGTGGCTGCCCCTGGATCCCTGGAAGTGTCCAAGGCCAGGCTGGATGGGGCTTGGAGCAACCGGGGATAGTGGGAGGGGTCCCTGCCCATGGCAGGGGGTGGAATAAGGTGATCTTTAAGGTCCCTTCCCACCCAAAGGTTTCCCTGCACACTCTGCAAACCAGCACAGTGCTGCACCACTGCATGGGAAAGCTGCCACCATCGTGCCCACTGGGGCTGAAATGACCACACGTGTGTATTTACACTGTTAAAGAAATGATCCAAGTCGAGTTTACTCCTCCAGAGCTGCTGAAAGTGTCTGGGCTCTGGTCCGAGCAGTGCAGCCTCCCTGGCTGGTGCTGCCAGGCCCCTGCCCTGGCAGAGCTGGCAGCCAGAGAAATCCCCAGCCCTTCAAAGGCATCATCCCTCCAGACCAAGGGGAAGCTCCCTGCCCACACCCTGCCCCGCCTGCAGCTGGCCAAGGGCTGGGAAATGTCCTCCAGCAGCCTCTGCCTGGCACTAGAACAGGGCTGGGCTGGGGCTCAGGAGGAGCAACCCCAAAGGAACAAGGACACAGCCCTACCTGCTGTATCCCACCTACCCTCCCAGGGCTGTCTGGCAGCTTTCTGTGCAAACAGCCCGGTCTGACAGCACTGGTGGGGCCAGCTCTGCTGGGCTGCACGTTCCAACCAGTGCCACTGCAGGGCCACTTGCCAAATCCTCCTCCCAGGCTGGCTGCTCCAGCCCCAGGGTCTCTGTCTGGAAGTCACAGGTGGTCACAGCCATTCTGCACAAGGGTCATGGCCACCAGGACAAAACAGGACCTTCAGGGCAGCAGAAGGGAGGTGCCTTGGTCACACAGCAGACTCAGATGAGTCTCGTTCCTCTCCTGTGAAGGCTCACACTGCAGTGTGCTGGGACAGCCAGCCCAGATGTGTGACACACAGCAGGCTGCAGGCCAGGAACCACGGCGTGTGGCACAGCACACACCTCTGCCTCACCAGCCTTCACCCACAGCTACACACAGAAAAAGAGGTTAATAGTTCTCTTTGTCACTCCCTCGAGCCCCCAAAGAGAAGAGGCAGCAGATGATATCAGCTCTGTAGCCACCTCTAGGAGGCTGGAAAGTGTCCCCGCACCCCAGGCACAGGAGACAAGGAGTGGCTGCAATGGGCTCCTGCCCCAAGCCCTGTCCCTGCCCAGCAGTACCTGCCAGGCTCTGCTCCCTCCTGGATGCTCGGACAGGAACAGGCTGCACCTTTGGAGTACACAGATTTTTTGGTTCTTCTAGCAGAGGAACAGCAGGCCAGACCATATGGCAGTTTCTCCCCGGCTACTTAACAAGTGATGCATTAACTGTGTTGGCCAATTCAAGGAGTACAGAAAGGTGCCTGCTGGCCCCTGTGCCATCACTTGGAGCAATATGTCTCTTTCTTCCTGCTGCCTAAAGTCAGCCCTGGGGAAGGCAAGCTCCTCCAAAGGTGCCGAGTTAGACTAATTCTAGTGTTGCTGAAGCACAGCTTGAGTACACTCCTCTCCTGCTCAGAGAGCCAGAAAGCAGAAGGCTTGTGTTTTCCACTTTGGGGTGGAGAAACGAGCAGCCCTAGCTCTGCACTGTGCCACAGGACCCCAAGTCCCCAGCTACAGGCAGAGATGTCAGTCTCACTGCAATCCCAGCAGCCAGCACCCCGCTCACCCTTGTCCTGCCCTCTCTCCTCATCCACTTTTGCAGCCAGAAAACTGAATGTTAGATATAAGCAAGGGGCCAGAGCTCTTTAGCTCTCAGGAGGCTCTATCAGAGCTGTCAGAATGGAAGCATTAAGTCTGTGCCAGGGCACTTGAGGTGACACTGAGCCATTGCAGCTTTAGCACAGGACTCAACTCAGCCTCTGGTGAACTAAGTTAATACAGGGGATTACAAACTACAACAAAGGAGGGGAAATGCACACATTTGCTCGTGCCACCAGCAGGCACAGGTGCCACGGAGGGAGCAGCCAAGAGCCAGAAGAGCAACCTGCCAGCAAGCACAGGCAAAGCTGCCAGGAAAGCCTCAGTGTTCAGCTCCAAGGAGAGCTCTCCTGCTCTGTATGGCAGTGATGGAGCACAGCCCCAGCAGGCTCCACGCTCCCTTTCAAGGCAGCAACTCACTTGCTCCAACTCTGCAAACACACAAACAGCAGGAACAACCTCCCCAGGTAATGCTGCCGAGATCAACCTTTCTGTAACACAGGATGTGCAGCAGAGTGCCCAGCACTGAGGTGAGGGCTCCACTGCTCATAAACCTCTGTGTCAGCAGTTTCCAGAGACATTCTCAATGAATTAGCAGGATCTAGCAGTATGGCAATGCTGCAAAAAAAACCCAGAGGATTAACTGGTCTACTGAGGCAAGAAATTGGGAAGTGCTGAGGAAGCGGCTGTGATCCAAGGCAACTGCAGATCCCTCAGTGTGGATTTCCTGGGCTGAACCTGCAGCTACTGCTCCTGAACCCAGCAGCACAGTGTGGCCAGGAGCTGGCACCAGAACATCCTTAGTGGCTCACCACTGCCCACAGACACCCTGCTGCTCTCACCTGGGCTGTCCAAGAGCATCACCTGCTGCTCTGAGATCTCCTGCTCACACAGAACAAGCTGCACAAGTCTCACAATTCTGCTTAGTCAGGTCACCAAGATTTTTAAATTCCGCTGGGAGCCAGGATTGTTACCCTGTGCCAACTGCTGGCCATGAAGGTGTTGTGCCAGGCCGGCAGAGAACCACCCCAGGGAAGAGGTGATGCACAGCTGCCCCTTTTTAGCTCTTTGTGCAAGAAATCTGCCAGCAGAGGAAGCGTGTGGAGCTGCCAGGAAATCCCTGCAGTGCCTTCAAGCTAACTAACAAGCTGCCAAAAGAAAGGTCAGCTGGAAATTACAGCCAGCTCCCTGCATGAGTTCAGCTCAGGTACAAGGAGGGAATGAAAAAAACCAAAAGTCTACCTTTGCATGCACAACCCTTCCACAGGGCAAGAGCTGTGTGTGCAGCTGGAGATGCAGGGAGGGGACAGCCCCGTGGAGGTACAGGCACATGATGGACCTGCTCCTCTCTGGCTGAACAAGGGCAGAGCCACAGCAGGGAGGGGGAGAGGAGCAGGAGGCTCTGCAGAGCTGAATCACTCCATTATATTGGATCAAGAGAAGCATCTCTGTGTCCCAGAGCAGCGGGTACAAGCGGTGCCATTCTGTGCTCGTTGCCACTTGATCCCCTGCACTGCTGACACCTACAGAAACCCAGCAGCCCCCGCCCCTCTTGCCTTTCTTTGCAAAAGGAAAAATCAACACCAGCGAGTAATCAAAGTCCAAGTGGGAAAAGTAAATACCCTCTTAGGCTCCCCTCCAGGAGGCAAGTAAGGAGCCCCCCTGGGAGCCCATGGTGTCTGAGTGACCTCTGGCACAGCAGCCTCTCCAGCAAACAGAGCAGCTCTGGAGCAGCTGGCACACTCCACATTTCCCAGCAGCTTTGATGTAAAGAGCCCGAGTTCATTAAACCATTGTCTGTGTGTGATTGCCAAGGCTACAGCACAATCCCCTGCTCCTCACGGCTGCCTGCTGCCTCCAGCTCCTGCCCAGCCCCACCAGAGGCTTCCCCAGAGCACAGAGGATGCCCTGCTTGACTGGGAACAAGCCCTGAGGGGAGCAGGGTCCTCTGCAGCAGCACTCGTCACCAACCTGCTCCAGTGGCACAGCCAGGTCCTCCACACCCTGTTCCAAGGTGGGGACAGAAAGCGAAGTGCCTTAAATAAGTGCCAAAGTGGGCATCTGGGTTATTTCAGGGCCTACCTCATTTTTCATGCAATATACAGCCTTAAAAAACCCAGAGCAGCGTGTAATACAAGCAGCAGCTGATGCCAGAGGACGAGCTGCCCCCTCAGTTATTTCAATGCAAAGGTGTGTGGGAGGAAAAGTGTGGAGTCACTCTTAGAGGCTTAAAGAGCAATCTGAGCCTCGACAGTTCTGCAAATGTCCTCTCCCCTTCCCCCCACGTGTCCTCAAAGAGCACAGATCGGTGTTTTTGAAAGTTACTGCTCAGGATGTGGGAAGGGATAGAGGGAGGCAGGCTGAGCCTGCCTCCCTGCACCACCTCCACAGGTGCCAGCACAGCGGTGGCACCACTGGAGCTGAGCCACTCACCAGGGATGGGCAAGACAGAGCCCCATTCGCTGCGTGGTCTTGTGGACACCTGGGATCCTTCCTCAAGCCAGGCCAATGCCATCAAACTGGATGAGCCCCTTTCAAGAGAGCTGGGGATGGCGTCAGAGGACAGCCTGGAATCACCCTCTGCCCCAGGGCACAGCCTTGCTGCCAGTTTCCCCCCTTGCTGCTCCTCCTTACCTTTTTTTTTTAATGCACTTGTTCAAAAAGAAGAGATAAATGCATTACCTGTAGTGGGGGCAAGGCAGGAACAGAAGAGTCCCCTGAGGCAGAAGCAAATTCCTCCCTTCCTCAACTAATTTTCAGGCAGTGGCATCCCCTGTGTGGATAAGGCCTCCGGGGGCATGGCAGGAAGGCAGCCCCTTCACCTGACACCAGGGCCTCCCACAGTCCCACCCTCCCTTCTGCTGTTTGCTTTTTAGTGGGAGAAGGTGGGCACAGCCAACCCACACCTGGAACAGCAGGCATGGATTCACCCTGGGGGGGTTTTGCATGGTTTTTATCCATCTGCAGGACCATACCAGATGCCACCACAGTAAGCCTGGCTTGTGGTGCTCTGTCACAGGTGGCTGCTGGTGCTGGCCAGGGCAGGAGCTGTGTGCTGGCAGTGTGGGCCAGCAGCTGGGCTCGTCTCATGCTACTTTAGGAGTCCTTGCTTGGAAATGCTTCCAACTCCCCTAACTCACCCTGGGCTCCTGCCATCACCATCAGCAACCTCTCCACCCCATGCTCCAAGAGCCAGCAGTCCAGTCTGCCTCAGTTTCCCCTCCCAGATGGGTCAGCCCTGCAGGGAGGCACCCAGGGAACACCCACATGGGACAATCCATCTGTCTGGAGCTCCTTCATGCTTTTTTCAGGAAAGGCCAGGACAGCTGAGAGCTATTCCTGGAAAGCCTAAAAATGCCACGGCTGAGTCAGCGCCGAGGCTCTGCCTGCACAAGGCCATCGAGGGCTCCCCCAGCACAGCCCTGCCACCACCTCACTGCAGGGCTGAGCTGTGCCAGGACGCTGTGCTGCCAGCAGCCCCTCGGAGGAGGCAGACAGACAGGCAGACAGAGGCAGGGACGTGGAGGAGCAGCCCAGCTCCCTCTGCTCTGCCAGCCCAGGCACGCGTCAATGTCACAGGGAGGGCTGTGACAGCAGACAGCTCTCTGTGTCCCTGTGCCACAGGCTGAAGCAGTGCCAGCCCCCAGGGCTTTTGTTCCATATCCCTGCAAGCCAGCACAGCAAATGCAAGGGTCAGCTTCAAAGCCATCTCTGCTGGTGGACTCAGGTCCAAAGGCAGCATTGACACTGTGCCTTTCCTCTCCATCCCACTGCTCCCCTTCCATCCTCCCAGGGGCCCAGCTGTCCTGTCTGGATGCAGACACGGGACAAACCTACAAGTCCAGGGCAACAATTCCTGAGCATGAAGGGCAAATCGCCCTTGGCTGCAATCCCACACACACAGGGACTGCCCACCCTCTCCCCCTCTGCTTCCCTGCATCTGGGAATCAGGCTGAGATCCCAGCAGCTGGGTCCACACAACTTTTTGGACACAAAAAGCTGAAGAGCACAGGTCAGTGACTGTGAGTACCCAGCACACTGCTCCAGACCAACTGCTGATACCTGGGCTGGGCTTTCCTCATAATCTCACTGCAGCTCTGCAAGGCAGGACAGGAACAACACCACAACACACCTCAGTTTCCAATCACACAACTCCACAGGGACAGATTTTCCCTTCAATTCCCTACACCTAAGGTAAATCATGCACTGCTGTTTCTGCAGCTGTGGCAGCTCTGGGAGACATCAGCTGGCCCATTCAGTCCCACTCACAGCCCAGGCTCGTGGCTCTGTGACCAGCTCCAGTGCAGAGCCAGCAGCCCAGCCCTGCTGCCAGCCCCAGGCACCCGCTCAAGGCTGGCAGAGCCTATGATACCAGTGGGTGACAGACAGCAGCACTGCACTGGGAGGGATAGAGGAGTCTGGGTCCCAGAAAACCAACAGCCAAAAGACCAGGGTTTTCCACAAACACTTTAAGAACTGGGACTACTAAATTTTGACCATATTTGGATGTCAAGCCTTCAAAGGGCACACTTTAGCACATGGCTTTTCTTTCCATCCTTCTCAATTCACTCTAGTCCTAGTTATCAAGGAGATGACAAAGGCAACCTCACAAGAACTGACTGCCAAAGCAGCTATCAAAGTTTCCCAGAGGCTGCAAACCCAACAAACAGCACACCCACCTCTTCCCACTCCACCTTCCTGCCTGGCTTTTGCCACTGCTCAGCTTCCCCAGCACACAGATCTGACCACAAGATCACAGCTCTCCCTCAAATCATTAAATATTAGAAACAGAAGTTGGAAGGAGCATTTTTCAGTGCAGTTGCAGGCTTAAACCTCTCCACAAGTCCACACTCACTCACAGCCTACAACTCCCAACTCATCTAAGCCCAATGGTCTGCAGCACCTTACAGACCCCCTGTGACTGTGCCCCCACCCCAACATCCAGAGCTGAGCTCTCTGCACTCAGCACATCCAGAATCAGGCAGGAATGCTTCCCACTGCCCTCCCATGCAGTTTATCTCTGACTGCAGCCCCCAGGCTGTGAGCCAAGAGCCAGCCAGCCAACTGTCTCCCTTGGCAGGGACCTGAGAGCAAGCAGCCCTCTCACCAGTTGCTGCAAGAATGAGCTCAGTCTCCCCTCAGTGCTAAAAGCTCTGCTTGGAAAATTGCTGAGGTAGCAGAAACTGCCATTTCTGTTTTACCCATTTCCTGTTATTTGACAACACGGTATCAGAGGGCTGAGCTCCTGCTACCCTGGGCTTTTGCCACGGTTTCTGTTACGGCCACTGCCTTCAGCAGGTGAATACTGGCACAGCTTGATTTCAACAGGAGCCAGGGTGCAGCATGAATTATTTGTGGTAAGGCTGACCTATTTAACAGCAGAAAGACAGCATTCATTCAGGCCCAGATCCCCCAGAGGCTGCTGGTGTCACTTTACCCACAGGACAATACAACCCCATGGCTATCTCTGTCCATCTCACTGGGAGCAGGGGTAACTGTCCTAGGCTGATCCCGCCACGCTCCCAGAGCTTCTCCTGGAGCACAAGTGACACATCCACATCCCCTTTCACAGCAAACCACTGGCTTCTGCTGACCAGCTTTGATCAGTGTTTTGTGAGCAACATAAACACACGTGGGAAGTGGAGCAAGGTGAACCCACAGAGCCTTGAGACAGGGAGCAGTCCTTGTGACAACTCTGCTTCAGAAAGACCAGGGCCAGAGGATGCCAGCAGTGTTTGCAGTGTGGCTGCCAAGTTCTGCTCAGGATTCTTCCCTGCACAGCTCCTGCTAAGCTCTTGTAGTCTCTAATCCTGGCTCCCATCCTCTGTGCACAGGCCAAGGCAGCCTGTGAGGGGTATTTCACATTGAGGGGATGCTGAAGTCTTGGTGATACAGTTCTGTAAAGCTTCTCTGAACACAGATCTGCACCAGGCCTTTGTGGACAGTACCTTTGTCTGCCAGGGACAGCGTGCTGTTGAAGTACTGCTCCTCCACAGTCCATGCTGTGTCATTGATCTTGTTGGACACCCCACAGGATCCAATGCAGCTCACCTTGATGGCTGTGGAGAAACAGGAGACACGTCAGCACTGGGAGAAGGCAAAACCTCAGGTTCAGACCTGCCTCAGGTACTGTACTGTGCAGGAGCAGTGCCTCATGAAAACATGAGGTGGGAAAATGGAGCAGAGGAATCAGGTCATGCTTTCATCCCAAAAGTAGGTTTTCCAGCACTCCCAGCACAACTGAGCACTCCCTGCTACCCCAGTGCTCTTCCAAGGTATTATCACCTTTGAAACCCTCAAGCTGGTTCCCTTGCACTGTGGAAGCCCTTACCAGCAGTGATTGCAGCTCCCTGACAGATAAACCTCTCTCCCAAATGAAGCAGTGTTCCCTCCCAAAACATGCCTTGTCACTCTGGCTGAGAGCAGAAGCCTTGAGTGTCACTGTCCAGACAGGGATGAGCAGCCAAGGACTCTGCTGCCTCCCACCCCACGAGGAGCCAGGCATCCCACCGAGTGTCTCACCATGCCTGGGAGGAGAGACATTTGGCACAAGCCCATTAACCAGCTGAACAAGGGGTTCAAAGAGCCCTGAGCGAAGCAGCAGCAGAGAGCTGGAACCCCCAGTGCAGCCTGGACAAGCTCTCTGCTGCTTGCATTCACAGCCCTGTCACCCTCAGACGACATTCCCAGCCCCTGAGAGCCTGCTCTCAGCTCCTGGGCTCAGTCTCAGCTTCAATGGCTTGCAGCAAAAGCATTTTGCCATTAACACTTGTCCTGCATCAGGACCTCCAAAATGTCCATCCACACATCACTTCCCAGCCAGACACCAGTTCTAAGGGAGTGGTTTCCTCCTCTGTTAGAGACACACAGCAAGGTCTAAAAGCATCAGAGGTGCCATCTGACCCTCCCAAAAGCAAGGACAGTAATTTCAGCTATGTTTGTGCCTTGCCTGGAAAAAGTCACCCCAAGAAAGTCACTCAGTCTGCAGCGTGGCTCTCAGAGGAGCTCCCCACAGACATCTTCAGTTAGTCTTGGCCAGTGCTCAGCAGGCTGCAATTAGATTCTGATGTCAACATTGGACCACAGAGACAGACAAACGTGACAGACTGGCCTTGCTGCACAGCAAGAGATGATCTGCACTGCTACCCCCACACAAGGAGGACACAGGCAGACCTATCGTGGCACAAACAGCCTTCAGGGCTGTCCCAGCCTGAATATCTCCCACCTGAATCCCATCAGGTTTTGCAAGAGCTGGAGCCCACAGAACTCCCTTACCCCATTTGCCAGGTGAATAGTTCTGCTATTCAGAAAGGTGACAAGATCCACCAGACAGACACTCTGTTTGACCCACCTGCTCCCCTGTATTCCAGTTGCATCCACAGGAAGCATCTCCCTAGGAAGCAGGCGGCCAGTTTGCCTTGGCTTAGGAGCTCTCCCCTCCCCTCCCCAAGTGTTCTCAGCCCTCTTGATATCAACACCTCCACCCACCTACCCAAACACCGAGGGCTGCATGTTATTGTTGCTTGCAGCCACCTCCAGCAGCTCTCCAGAGCACCTGCCTGGCCAATGTGACTGACTCGAGACGGGTAGCAAGAACCTCAAATCCAGCCCTCTCTGCAGGGGCAACTCATAGCTCATACCCCAGTCACAGTGAGGGGGTCATGCAGTCAGGTGGAAGGAGCTCCTCAGGGCTTAAAGTCTGTAATTCCACAGGGCTTAAAGTCTGTAAATAAGGGAGCAGCCTCCCCCATCAGATCTCCTGCCATACCCTCACAGCTGATCATGACCATGAGATGAAGAGCCTCTTGCAGTCCAAGTGTTGTTCTACACTCAAGGACAAAGGATAAGCAGCTCTAGATGCCAACTCTCATTATCCAAACATCAATACAGCAGCAAGGCTGACACATCACTGCCTTGTGTCTGTAATGTGCTTCAGCATTTCCAAGGCAGGGAAAGAACAGGATAGCATGGCCTGGGATGGGAACTCCCCCACCTCAGCGCAGAGCACACCTGAGCTGATACAGGTGCCCTCCCGAGGTGAACCATCACAATGAACCCTCCCCATATCCCCAGGTGACATCCAATACTCTCTTTTGCCAGATGGCAGAGCCAAAGCCACAGAGGGGCCTCAGCATCAGGAGCAGGAAAGGTTTTAGCAGGGCAGTGTCCTGTGTATCTACACATCAGTGCCACACTCCCACCTCGGACATACTGCCACATCTCTGGGCTCACAACAAGCCTGTCCCACTCTGAATTAGCCCACATAACACAGATGGATCCAGTCAAATCAAGCCCAGATTCACCCACTCCATTCCCTGATTTTCACACAGGAGATGTGAGAAAGAGAAGCCCAACCAAAAACTGGAGAACGTTCACATCCTTCAGGAGCAAGAGCCCCTGAGCAGGCTCCCCCTCAGCCTCCCTGCACCACAGGAGTTTATAGATCACCACCATCTGTTCAGTGCCCAGATAAGGGGCCCACAGACTCTGATTGCAGCCCGATGCTGCACTGTGGTGAGGAGGCTCTCCTGTTCCAGGGACGTAGGTGGGTGGGAGTGCTCAGGAAGACACAGTGTGGCACAGCTCCCTACCCACAGCAGACAGGCTCAGCAAGCAGAGGCAGTGGGTTTGCAGTCTGACACACAGAGCCAGCCCGTGGCTGGGGCCCTGCTGCCATGGTCAAGCACTAGGGCTAAAGTCAGACTGTGTCCAAAAATCCCTCTACAGCTTGCTAAGGAGTTTTCCAGCAGAGGAGCTGTCAGCTCCAAGGCTTCCCAATTAACCAGTGTGGCAGACATCCCAAAGTGGCACGGTCACAGCCAGCCTGTGCCTAGAGAGGAGGGACAGTCCCTGCAGGGATTGCTCTGGGGCTCCAAGGGGTTCCAGTCCTTCAGCCCCACCAAGCCCACTCCAGCCACATTCCCTGACCATCACACACCCTGGGGTTGCCATTCCAGCCCCAAGCAACAGAAAGCAGCATTTCAGCTGAAAAGTTTGAAGGAATTTCATTCTCCCCTTCCCTCTACACTCGCCAAAGTTCCCAGTGTCCCCTCACCAGGTACACCAAGTCACCACACTTAGGACAAGCCTTGGAGCAGTTCAGGGGGCAGAGATTTGTTACAGAGCATCTTCTCCAACCTGCTCCAGACACATGAGCACCCCACACCTCATTGGGGAAAAATGGGGTGGACAATAGCTGTGAGTTATTGCCCCACAGCTGACAGTGTGGCTGGACACAGGGATTGCATAACCCACCTCATCCCCCAGGCTCCTCGAGGAGCCAGCAGATCCCCAGGCCCCTGCAGGGTGGGTGATGCTGGGGGCAGCAGGTCCAGGACAGCCAGAGAGCCCCCTCCAGTTTCATGCCCAGAGCAGAAAAGACTGGCAGCTACAGGGCCAGGTTACTTGGGAGGTTTCAGAGGTGCCTGGTCCAACAGATCAAACCATTCATCTCACTCCTTACCACGTTTTGGAATAGTGAACCATAAAATCAACCTCTCCATGAGCATCCCATGGGCAGAGGGAGATACTGGAGACTTGCCTGGCTCTCTCTTGTACAGGCTCCTGCTCACAAGCAGGAGGAGGGACAGGGATGTGTGACAAGCACAGCTCATGCACATGCTCTGGGGGCAGCTGGAACCTAAAAACAGCATTGCCAGGATAGACCTGGCAAAACCAGCACCATCACGGCTGCTGCAACGGAGCCACCTGAGCACAAAGCTTGTCAGCCTGCCTGTCAGGAAGGAAAATGCACAGTCTGAGCCTTTCCAAGGAAATCTTGGAACTGCCAAGCTGCAGACAGAGGAAATAAGAATAGTTTCTGCATCAGAATAGGCCAGTTCCAGTTATTAGAGACTCATTAAAAATGCCTCTGGAATCCAGTGCTACCAGTGGCCTCAGTCACCTCCCTCCTGCTCCCTGTTTACCCAGGCTGATTTGAATAAATACAGGAAAAAAACAAAGTCCAAAAACTGTAAAGGGAGTGGAAGGGGGAGGCAAAGAGAAGAAATGAATGATGAAGCCATGCAGAAGGCAAGAGCCCTTCACCCCCACAGTCCCTCAGGGACTCAGGGAAGCGGGCAGCTCCACATCCAGCCAGACACATCTTTAGCAACGCAGCACGCGCCAAATGCTGGAAATAAAAGGAGACAGCTCAGCCATATCCATCTCTGCACAAAGTAAAAATAGAGATGCCAGGAGCTGGGCATGTCTGCCTTCTTCCAAGGTGATTTAAGGAGAGCAGGCGTAGATTTCAAACTGCTTTTCCTCCTGTCCCAGTGCATTGCCCTCCTCGGCGGAGCTGGTGTGGCACCTCAGGCGTGAGGAAAGAACAGCACACACATCCCCTCCTCTGCCAGGGGCAGATTGTGTGTGCACATCCCTCCTTCCAAAATCTAGCCACATGCTGAGCAAGCAGAGGCTCAATGGTCACCCTGCACTCAGCCCCAGTCCCAAGTGAACGCCTCTGACTTTCAAGTCCCACCTGTGTCACACTTCTGCTACAACAGGTATGGGCAGAGGGGGAGGGAATAGGCTGCTGCCTCTTGGTCAGCTTAGATTTTCTAGGCTGGGCAGGGGAAGCAGCAAAACCGGTTCAGAGAATCATTGAATACCCTGAGCTGGAAAAGGCCCGCAAGGATCACCCAGTGCAGCCCCTGTCCCTGCACAGACACCCCACCAATCCCACCCTGGGCATCCCTGGCAGCGCTGGCCAAACGCTCCTGGAGCTCTGGCAGCCTCGGGGCCGTGCCCATTCCCTGGGGAGCCTGGGCAGTGCCAGCACCCTCGGGGGGAAGAACCTTTCCCTGATCTCCAGCCTGAGCCTGCCCCTGACACAACCTGACACAGCTGGAGGTGGTGGCTGTTGCAGTTGGCAGCAGCTTAGGCAGGACAAACAGACCCTCCTGTCAGTCCCTTTCCTCCACAAGGACGAAGAGTTGGCACCCAAGCTCTGAAATGGCATTTACAAACAGCCTGGGATTTTGCCAGCTGAAGCTTACCCGAGTCACCTCATGGCCTCAGCCATGTCTGCTGGACCCAGAGGCTCCAGCCGCACCTGCAGTGACCCCACACAGCACAAGTGACCGGGACATGCTTTAGTGACAGAATCAGAGGGCACCCAGGGACCGAGATACCCTTTGGAAAACTCCTGCGTGCCTGGATGCAGCTAACAAGGGAGCAGAGGAGGAGAAAGTGCTGTGGGAGTTGTGGGAGTCAAGTGAGTCTGCATCAGAGAAGTCTTCATTTCATGGAAACCAGCCACAGGAAGGCAGAGCACCCTTCCCTCATCCCTCTCCATCAGTGCCATGGCAGACAGTGATCACCACATTTTAACTGAGTCTCTCAAGCTGCCAGGGAGTCTCCTGAGCTGCAGGGACTCGGAGCATCCATGAGCTAGGAATGAGCCATTTTCCATCCGAGGGGACAGAAGCAGCCTTGTGGAGAGGGGGGTGAAGGATTCCCCTAAGCCCCAACCCCTCCCCAAAGCATGGTAGCAGGGACCTGGTTTTGGCAGGATGGGCTGTCACAGGATGGGCAGCAGGAGGTCACCTCAACACACAGCACCACAGCTCCACCTTGGAGTGACACCTCTGGGTTCAGCAAAGATCACAAATTTGGTTACACCCCGAGATCCTCGAACCTGCATCTGTGTGAAGATGAGGGGTTTGAGGCTACCCACCCTGCCAGCAAAGCGGGACCAGATAGCACTGGGAAAATGGAAAGCCTGGGAGAGAGCAAGGCCCATAGGCAGAGCAAATTACTCTCAGTTTGTAGAAACTGGGTAATTCCTAGAAAAGTTCCATGAAAAGTGGACACCAAGAGGGGCAGGATGAGGTTTTTCTACTGATGGCCTTTACACAGAAACATACCCACACACCTTCAGACAGAAAGGACTTTCAGAGCAGGAAGGCTGGAAACTCATGAGACACAAAAATCTCTCGTGCATGAATATATTGAGACACTACTAATTAAACCAACAGCTCCTAATTAAATCTCAGCTGTCCCCATCCTTCTGGGTCCATCCTGTCAGTTCTTGAGACACAAATAATCTTGAGCATTTCACAAGCCAGTGAGGCAAGAGCAGAGCTTACAACAAGTGCTGGAGGCAGTGGTGGGTTTGGAACAAGGTTAAGGATTGTCTGAGGAGGTTTTTATCCTCTTCCTTTACAAGAACCCAGCACAGGAGCAAGAAAGGGATCTGGCCTCTAACAGGGAAGGAGAGGAGTTGTCTAGAAGAATAGTCTATGCTTTCCATCTCAAATCAAATCCAAGCCTGTAGCCAGGCCCTGGGAGGTGACTTGTCTGGAGCTGACGCACAGGGAGCAGCATCTCCCACAGCACCAGCAGCCTGCAGCTCCTGGAGGACTTGGCTGCTTCTTCCCGTGACCAGGGGTTCATCCCACCTGCCACAGCCATCACAAGCTCACAACCAGTGCAGCTCTCTGCTCAGACAGGCTCCCAGTGAAATTCTGCATGGTTGCTGTGCCTGAGCCCTCTCTGTCCCTGTGCTGCTGCCCGTGGCAATGCTCCTGCCACACATGAGCCCAGCTGCAGCCCCTCTGCAGTGGCACAAACTTTAGCATCATTTAGCCCCCAGGAGCAAGAGCAACCTTTGCTGTTCAGCCATTCCTTCCCCAGGTTGGCACTTGCCCTCTGCACCTTGCAAGGGGTTGGACCAGCCAAACCCCTTACAGCAATGCAAGGGACAGTCCCTCCCTCTCTGACCTTTCAGTGTGCTGATTTCCATGGCAGCAGAGCCAGCCCTGCAAATCCAAGCTCAGCAAATGCAATCCCAAGAGCCAGCAGTGCCTGTTACCCTGGCTGTGGCAACAGGGTTATACGTGTCCACTACCAGGCTGAAGCAGGAGGACCCACCTGCATGTCCCACCCAAACTGCAGGAAGCCCAGATCCTCCAAAAGCAGCCCCACACTGTAGGAAGGCTGAAGCAGCTCCTCAAGACAGCCTGGAAAAACTCCACCTGGAGTGACAGCTCTGCCACAGGGGCAAAGTGACCCACAATCATTATTTTGGCTATGCATGAATTATTTCAGCCAGAGTCCAGCCCAGCACGAGGAGGGGCAGGTAGTATGGACACACAAGGATGTCCTCATTCCAGCAATGCAGAAGCCTCCAAAGGGAGGCTGGCTAGGTGTGTACCTGCAGAAAAGCAGGAGAACAAATCTTCTCAGTCCTTTCCCAGGTAGGTCAATCCTTCCCCCCATTGCAAGCATTTTCTTCCATCAGGTTGCGAGCAGCAGGAAAACCTACATTTTCCAGCTCCTCCTCAAAACCAAGGGTCAACATAAATCCTGAGACAAAAGAGCCAACTCTTGGGCTCCTGTTTAGAACAAACTCCTGCTCAAACCAAAGGCTTTTCTCCCTTGTGGAGCAGACAGGTTTATTTATAGCATCACAGTGTTTTATCAGCATGCTGGCTGCCCTCAGAGGAAGGGGTCATCTCAAACATCTGGAATTAAATCCTCAGCTGAGCACACTTAACAAGCCTGGCTCTGCACATGTCGGGCTGCAGGGGGAAAACTCACCAGTGAACAAGGCCACACAGGCTGTGGCAGGGGGATGAACACATTGCCACAAAGTCTGTGCCTTGGATCTGCCAGAGGCAGCTCCTTAGCAACAGGCACAGAACACCACAGCACCTGCAGTCAGGTGCAACCGCAATCCCCACCATGCTACTGCTGCTACAACCTCCTCACTGCTCCCCAAACGTGCTCCAGAAGGGGATGCTGGGGTAATCCTTTCTCCAGAACTGCCTCTTGCAAAACAAGGACAAGTTTGGGATTTTTTTAAGCTTCAGACTGATGTAGGCCCCAGTGCTGAGGCACACAGACTGGGAAGAGGTGGGGACAAGTGGGTTTGCTCTGCTCAAGAGCCCACAATGGCAGAGGTGGTTGTACCATAACAGCCAGGCAGAGCAGAGTCTGGACATGTCCTGGCAGTGCCTCAGACCAGTTTTGGGAGCCCAGATTTTCATCCCATCCCATCCTGGCACAGTCCAGCAGAGCTGCTCCACACAGTGTCTGCTGCCACACACAGGGCAGAGGTCAGCAATGTCATTCTTTGGGTACTCCTGCAAGGAGAGCAACTGTGCCCCACCCCAGCATGCTGAGGGACCATCCTCTTCCTCCCAGGCCAGGCTGGCAGACACAGGCACCCCTGCATGCTGGGAACAGCCAGATCAGACAGCAGTGAGAAGCTACTTGGCAGAGAGAGGCAGATCTCACAGCTCCCCAGGAATATCTCCATGCCAGCCACCCACCTGAGCCACACTGCCAGCACTCACAGCCTCCTCCTCTCCCAGCATCCATCCTTCTGAGTATTGGAGGGGAAAAGCAGAGAGGTTGCAGAGGAGCAGAAGGCTGGAGGAGAGATGGAGGCAACATTTCATGCGGAGCTTCTACTGCTCCAGGCTGTGAAGCCAACTTTTGTCTCAAAAGATTTCTTTCCTTTCTGCTACTCTGGACAAAAATTCAGAGTGGGAAACTGTGACCTGCTTGGAGACTGCAGTGCCTGCCCTCCTCCTAGAACTGCATTTGAGGATCACTTCTGTTCATGAGGAAGCAGCCTCTGTTGCTCTCAGGTGGGATGGACTGGGATGGGACCAAGCTCCAGGCAGGGCCTGCAGCTGCCAGCCTGGCACAGGAACATCTCATATGGGCCCAGAAAAGTTTTACTCACAATCCCCTGCACAAGACAGATTTATTTTAATAAATTTAATGTAGATTTAATTTACTCCATCCTTCTCAGGGGACCTGGGTAATAAGCTGGATTTTGTGAGCCCTGAATTTAAGTAAGCTAGGCTTTTCAAAGCAAAATATGGCTGTACATACATAAGCAGTCAGGGCACCTTACTCTTCAGCACTTGGCCCCTAGAGCAGCCCCGTGGGAAGGGAATGCAAGTCCCAGATGCCCAACATGCAGCCAGAGAAGTGGAGCAGAATCAGCAGTTCACTCTGGCTCACAGGAATGCTGATGGATGCCAGGACCTGCCAGCACTCAGCACTTCAGCCAGACAGGGACCACAGCCACCCTTCCTTAGACTGAGCAGTGCTAAAACAGAAGTGAGGAATGTCATTTTTTTATAGCTTGCCCAAAGTGAAATAGGTTTCCACCCAGCACTTAACACTACTTTAGGCCAGAGGAGTTAAGATATTCTGGTACAATTGACTTGGCTGTCTAAAAAAGGAACAACTGAGCAAGAAACTCCACAACAGCCTACCACAGAGCACTACAGGTCCCAGGAGCATGTGCTGGATTCTGGTGTAAGAAAACGCCCCTTAAACTCATTAACAAACTCAATTGTTCTTTCCCAGCAAGTGCAAAGCCTGGCACCTTTTCCCACCTCGCTGGCCAGGGAGGCTGAGCTCTCTGATGTCCTGGGAACACACCTCTGTCCCGGGAACACACCTCTGTGTGTGACCCCCGCCAGCCCTGCTCCACTCTTCCCACACCCTGGAGCAGGTTTGACGAGCTCCTTGCCCAGACAGCCCCTCTGCCCCCGCCGCAGGAGCATCACCCTCCATGCTGGGTGCAAAAGCCACTGCCGAAGATAAACAGCCGACTGATCAGGTTTCCCTACTCACCACAAAGAGGTTGATTCACCAGAGCCTACTCCCTTTTCAGACTCTTTCTAAATAAATGCTTCAAAGACTTCTGGAAATTCATGCTTAACAGGCTTACTGTAATACCAGAGCACCAAGGCTCCTGTGGGCCAGGCTCTGCTGTGGGACTGAGTCACGCTCATTTTCTTCTGAGACTCTCAGATACCCTTTTCTAAGAGGTAAGGCTACAAATCCTGTCGGCTGGTGCTCATTTTGGGAGACCCTCACTGCCACCCACAACACATCCAGACACAGCTCTTCTGTCCTCAGCAACAGACAGCCTTGCAGATGTAAAATTCAGGAGAGATGATACTTCTCCATCCCCTCCTGGGGCTCAAGAGATGCTCCTGGGCACAAATTCCCCATCACCCACTACCCAGATGAGGAGCACATGCAAAGTCAGCCCAGCACCTGGTGGGGCAGGAGGTCGGTCATGGGCTGGACACCTCTGGGGCTGCAAGGACTCAGCACGGAGCACATTGTCACAACCCGGCATCCTGAGCGAGCCTCTGCCTCCACGGCAGGAGAAGAACTAAAGCAGCACACTCAGGACTGCTCAGCCATCCTGGAAACAGGAGTTTTGGTGTGAGGGCTTGGAGCCCACTTACAGGGAGAGGAGGCAGGAGCAAGGAGTCAGGCAGCCATGTGGAACCACATCAGGGTCCGTCCTCCTACCGCTTCAGTGTGGCACTGAACTCACAACTCAGCACACAGAACTGCTGAGACACCTCCAAATGATTTAATGCTGCTGCAGTTCCCAAGCACGAGCCAGGAACCAGCTCCCCTCCTCCTAGAAGGGGAGGTTTCAAGGGCTTTTTCCTGAAGAGCATTATTTACAAGCAGTAAAACAAGCCTGCATTTAGTGCCTCCTCATCCTGGCTGGGTACCAGCACAGGCAGGTTCTTGTTGGGGAGGCAGGAAGGCACAGCATGGGATGAGAGATCCCAGCCTCACCTGCTCCCTGCTGAAGATCCCAGCATGGGATGAGAGATCCCAGCCCCACCTGCTCCCTGCAGAAGATTCCCCATGTCACATTGAGCTCTCGTGCACTGCTTTTGCATGTCTCAGTTGTCAAGAAATCTCCCAACCTCAGCATCTTCAGAGAAAACAGCCAGAATCCACTTCACTAAGCATAAGAGCTGCTCCTATGATTTTCTTTGATGCCATTCAACACAAGCAGCTGGATTCTCTATTTATAGCAAGATCATCACTTTGGAAAGATGACTTATGTTCTTATTATCACCAGAGCACCAGATACATAACAAATCCTTGCTGTGCTGGGAGTGCCACAAGTTGGTAAGACAGTCCTCATGGTCAGGGTGGGCTCCTCAGAGATCCAAGCAGACACACAAGAAACATCTGGGACCTGAGCTGAACCTGTGGCCCTGACATTCAGACTCCTGCTGAGAGTCTCCATCAAGAAGGCTCCAATTTCTAGCCATACACTGAGCATTCCTCCCTAGAGTTGTTGCCTTCCAAGCCAGTTTTATCCCACTCTTATTGCAGGGAATATTTGGGATTCAGGAGGGTATTTTTGGGAGGGATGAACAGTGAATTGCTGCAGCATTGTTACCTCTGGTCTGAGCTGCCTGAGCCAGAATGACTGTCAGACAGCCGAGTGCCGTCAGCAAGAACAAAGGAGTGGAAGTCATAAGCATTAGTGCTCCAGAAATGATTCATACTTCTTGGAAACAGCTTTTGCTACGGATATCTCTCAAACTCCGGTTTTTAATGAAGATTAAGGTGCTCAAAGATCAGGGTGTTTTTAAACTAGGTCTCTAAATAATTCCAGGTTGGCAGTAGCTTGTCACCCTCATCTTGTCAAGGGGGTCAAAAGCAGCTTGATACTTACCTTAGAACACCCCATATCCTCTCCACTGCCATCGTCCAGCATCTCAAGACCCCAATACAGCTGTGAGAATTTACTCATGCCATGCAATTCAAACCCATGGCACTGGCCACCCCTCTGCACAGAGCAATACCCAGCCACAGGTACCCACGTTGTGGTGAAAGGCCTCCACCCACAAACCCAGGGACAGCAAAACACCTCACTCCCAGCTGACTTGTGCACCCCATCACTTACTTTTCATTTGCAATCAGAGAGAGTGGGGAATGTGGATTTGCTGTTTAAAAGCCATCACAAGCAGACAGAAGCCTGAACACCTTTGTGGTATGGATCCATTTCACCTCTGTTTTGGATCCTGAGCACAGCCCAGGGACTCCAAGCACATGCAGGCACAACTGTGCACAAGGCAAAAAACATGCTGACTGGCAACAGCCTGGTCCTTTGCTCATTTTCTCCTCTCCTAAGCACTTTTCATTTCTCCACAAGAGATTTGAAGAGTGACAGATTTTAAGAGCAGCACAAAGAAGCAATTAACTTCCACAGCAATTCCTGTTGCCAGACTCCAGAGGTCACACCAGTAGCCTAAAGGCTGTACATTGGATATCTCAGCAATCAGCCCTCAAGAAAAGAGGCCAGCCCAGGCCCTGACATGTTTGCCAGGCCATTTCAAGAGTAGCTGCCCTGAGCAGGAGAAGACCTTCCCCAATGCCTGGCAGAGCACCTTTCTCTATGCTCTGGCACAGGTCAGGTCTGCAGCAGCCCTGCAGCACAACCCAACCACCCCACTCCCTTCATCTCTTGGAAGGGCCTGAGCATCCCCTCTCTGGATAGCAGAGGATGATCCACATGTCCATCCTCCTCTTACTGGCTATGAGAGCCTCTAGCAAGACTTCACCAAGCCGAGTGACAGCTGTGTCTTCTACACACCTACTTCTTCCCTGGGGATGACTTACAGCACAAAGTATTCCGCAACACGCTCCCAGTGGAGCACACCCGTCCATGCACCTCCCTGGCTGCTTCTCCTCTCCCAGCACAGCCACAGATAGGGAGCTGCCTCGGGATGAGAGGGATGGAAACCCACAGGCTTCTTCCTCCCAGCCAGGGAGCCTCCCTTCTGCCTACCTGACTCCAGCCCAGAAAGACAAGCTACATCTCTGACAGCTCTGTGCCGCTCCAGGGAAGGGATAAGCACTCACACCCCGTTTGTCACACTTGGAAGCAAATCAGACAGACAGAACTCCACTCCACTTGTCCTCCCATTTTGTTAAACAAGGGATGGGAGGCCATGGCATGTCTCCTCGCCAAGGAAAGCAGCAAACAGTTTTTCAGCTGAGCACAAGCGGTGCGCAGGCGGGGGGAGCAGCGCAGAGCGGCTCACTGCAGCGACAGAGACACAAACCCATCTCGTGATTAGTTATTGACTCCAGAGGAGTTGGAGCTCTAGCAGCAAGCCAGCCAGGAGAGCAAAAATCCCTCTTTTGTTCCCCAGCCTCAGACAGACTTGGCCACACAGCTCCCCGCTCTCTCGCTTCACACAATGAGAAAAGAAAGTTAATCCAGCTCCCCTACAGCAGGAGCCATCCAGCCTGAGGGAGTGATGCTGCGGAGACATCCATGAGCATTCCTGAGCCTGGCTTCATCCTGGCACCCCAGCATTGCTGGTGGATACCAGACAGCTCGAGGACCCCATGGGACATTGTCAGGATCACCAGGGACAGTGCCCTCCAAACTCCCAGGCCTTGCTCAGCTCTGCAGGCACCACGCTCCCTCCCCACACTGCACCCCAAAGCAGGGCCCAGCCACGGGGTCCCTGCTGCCCCAATGGTGAGCAGGTGACCCACGCTGCCAGCACAGGGCCTTCCAATCCTCCTTTACAGACAAACTTCTGACTCGGGAGAAAGCCAGACCACTATGCAGGGACTGAATCCACCTTTTCCCCAGCACTTTCCCAAGCCACAACCTTCCTGCAAGAATAATGTTTTCCACTGTACCAGAGGTCAAGTGGTAGGAGAACCGTGGCCAGCAAAGTCCTTTGGTGTCATCTCTTCCCCTCAGGAAGGGCACAGATTACACACATGTCAGAGCCACCAAACCCAAATTACTCTCTTCTGCCTTCTAGGGAACAGAAATCACCTTTTAGTTTGGACACCTGACCCAGGATTTCAGAGCCCTGCTCTTCATTCCCCTTCACCACCAGCTTTCTCTGTTCTCCATATGAGAAGTGAGAATATTTAGTACATTTAAGATCATAAAATAAAATTATGATTCATGGGCTCTCTGCTTCGTGGAAATGGGAATTATGTATCTGTATTTCTAGAGCATAAATAAACACGGGTACTTGTGTCTGGAGCTTTGTAGTTCAAGGGAGTGATTTTAAAGTCAACTCATCCCCGCATAAACCTGGACAGCCAAATAACAGAGTGGAGAATAGCAAAGTGCTGAAATCTGTTCCGGAAAGCACTTGCTGTTTCTTTGCTCTCGGTGACCTGGCAGAGAGGGCTGTTATTTTAACATTACGCTTGTTGAAGCCTCACTGAATGGCAGGCAGGACCAAAATAATCCACATGGCCCCTGGAAGCCACAGAGTTGAGAGGAAAGTGCTCCAGCATCTCCAGGCAGCACAAGCCTTTGTTCCCACTTGCTCCTGCCAGCAACCAGGACTGCCTGCCCTGCTCCAAATGAACTGGCTTCCCTCCTCCTTCCCCACAAATTAACGCCATCTCCAGCTGTCCCTGCGCAAGCTTCCTGTAAGATTAATTATTCTTTGTACACACACGTTTGATGATTTACCCAGCAAACCAGGCACAATGATCAGGAATTCTCCATTTCCATCAGCGCTCTCCCCTGAGGCTCAGAAGTTTTCTGGGCAGGTCCTTCACCCTGGCACAGGCACAGGAAGAAGTGTGGCTCCTCAGAAGGTCCACGTGGGTCACCAAGGACCAGTCAGTATTTGTGATGCTGCTGCAAGGTCAGCTGAAGAAGACGTGCTCCTGAACAGCCCTCATTGCCAGTCAGCAGGGCTGGCACTGACACCGGTCTAAGTGGGAACATTAATGTTCCCGAAAAGGTGTGTCCCCAGCTATGCTGTCCCGTGACCCAAGATTTCTCCTGTGTTTAGCAAGGCACAACTAGCTGTGTTTGTTTGCACTGTCACCTTTCAGAAGGTGTAATTTTCAAGAGCCAGAAGTTACTGTGTGAGGAGTCACCTCCAGGCTGGTTCCGGCTGTGATCTCACACACCACAGCACCGAGAAGTCACCGCGCCAGACCTGCCTGGCTCAGGAAATGGAAAGCACCAAATCGTGGTGCTGTGGGCCAGACCTGCCAGGGGTGAGGACTTTGTGTCTTCTCCTGGAAGCAGTTTATTAGCCTGAAAAGTCACAGTTGGCCACAGAAGGTGTGTGGGGGGCATATACAATGCAAGATGAGTTGATTCCACCCAGCTCTCCCCACAGCCCAGCAGGAAGCCAGAGCATGTCATGTTGTCTGATCCCTCCAGTGCTGAGCCCACAGAGCTCAGCAGGGCTCACAAGTCCCTTTAAGATCTCTTTCAGCAGGTAGTCACCTGCTGTTACACCAAAAGGATGTTTCAGCAGCTACATGAATCTCTTCCTCTAGAGTGAGACATTTCCTTCATGCAGGAAGGAGAGGGTGATGAGAGAGATCATGTGTGGAGGGTTTAAGCACCAGAGACCGTAAGAGACACAGCAGGAGGGAGAACACACAGCAAAGAGTCACCTTGTGCTTGGCAGAAGTTGGTTTCACGTCCAAATGTGACTTAACTGCATGAGTTCTGATGCCAGTAAAGGAAAGTTTCTAGCCAAGCTCATGAAGCCACTGTACATGAAACAGCCTAGAAGAGCTGCTCAGTGATCTCAGCACAACAGAAGCATCAATCGCATGGAGCCCACCTCAGATTTTGGCTCAATGCTTCTGACAGCTTTCCTAGAGCTCAGCTGCCCCAGCTCTTACCAAAATCTCTCCTGAGTTCAGGACCTGTACTTGACACCAGACCCTGATGCTTCTCAGAATCAAAGCAATAAGGAAGCAGAAAGGAAGGTCTAGAACAAAGAGACACCTTTCTCCTTCCCTACAACAACAGCAGGAAGCAGAGGAGAGCTGGTGTAGAGCAGAACCTGGCAGGTCCTCCCCAAATGGGAGTTGTAGAGGCAGCAGCAAGTAGCTTTGGCCAGCTGGCAGCACAAGGGGCCAGCACACCAAAGGCCAAACTCTCGTCCCTCCCAAGCACCTTCAGGAATGGATGGAGTCAATGGGATGGGCCGAGAAGGGAAGTCAGCCAAACTTCATTAAGAATATCTTTGCTGGAAGTGCATCCAGGAGTATTCTCCAAGGAGATAAACGCTGGATCTGCAACTGTTTAGCTCTGACAGGAGTTAAACAGGCTACAAGTTTACACTTGTCCTAGATACTTTTTTTCCACAAGAAGCTTCCAAAAGATTGCAGACAACTGGGAGAGGTGCTCTCAAAAGCAAGGCGCAGGCAGGCAGAGGCACCATGATCCAGGCTGACAGCTCTTGAACAGAGACTTCACATTTTACATTACTTGGTACAGGGGTTGGTCTTTTTTCCCCCCCTCCAATAATTTGTTACAAAGGAAGCAGCATGCACACACGAGAAGCAAGCAAGACCTCAGGGAAAACAGCAAATTGGTTCACATTTCCACAGCACTGAGCACAAAGCTGACTTGCAAATGCGAATGACTTCTCTCAGGCGGGGGAGGAAGCTCCCAGTTTGGATGATCCGAGCCCAGCAGCTCATTTCGCTGCAGTCCAGCCCCATCCCTCTGCCCCGATGGACTGCACCAGCCACGAGCATGGCCTGAGCCTCGCGTGGAGCAACAACAGCCCCATAACCCAACAACTCCTGCTCCAGACCACTGCTGCCCAGCGGGCACTCTCTGCCCTGGCACTCACAGGACCTCGAACACACCGCGGACATCTCCCACACTAGCAGAGGCACAACTCAAACGCCCGATTTCGTTCGAGATGTTACAACACGGCTGCTCGCTGCGGACGGTGCCTGCGAGCCGGTGGGTGGGTGCCGCTCCTGCCAGGACACAGCATCGCCCATCTCCTCCCTCCTGCCGAGGCAGGGCTGCTGCCCACCGGGACACGGCATCGCCCACCTCCTGCCATCGCCCTGCCCTAACACATTCGGGCTCCGTCCGACACATGGGCACCAGGCTCAGGGTTCGGGGGCTGTGCCGGGGCGATGCCGGCAGCCCTGGGAAGCCGCAGAACTCCGGGAAAGCAGAACGAGACGGGCGAGCCCCTCCACCACCTCCCGCTGCCACCCTGGGCACCCGCCAGCTCCGGAGGCTGCTGTGGCACAGCCCCGCGCTGGGTCGTTTTGGGAAGGGGGTTGGGAGTATGTTTCCTTATTTATGGGATAGGAGCAAAAAGTAAGAGGAGGAAGCGAAGGAGGAAATAATCCAGCAGGTTGTTCCCATCAGCCCCTCCCGGCCGCCGCATGGCAGAGGGGGCAGCAGCGATGGGGCAGCCCCGGAGCCGCCGGTGCCCAGAGCCGGGGAAGGGAACCCGGCCGCTCCCCGGCACCATCCCCGGGGCGCCCCGCGGGCCAGGGCAGCCCGTGAACCCCTCCCCGGGATATCCGCCCCGCCGTGTGGCCCCGCGGGCGGCGGGCACGGCAGGCCGCGGGCTCACCTCGGTACTGCAGCGAGCCCGAGAGCCGCACGGTGACGGTGCCGGCCAGCGGCTCGCCGGGGCTGTAGACGACGCGGCTGTCGCCCAGGCGAATCTCGAAGAGCTGCACCTTCCCCATGGCCGCGCCGGCCCGGCCGCTCTCCTCCGCTCCGCTCGCCGGCTCCGCTCGTACCTGCGGCCCGCGCTGTGCCTGCCCCGGCGGGCGGGACCCGCCCCGCGCCCGCCCCGCCCCGCCCCGCCCCGGCCCGCCCCGGCCGCGCTGAGGGAGCGGGGCGGGCCCGAGGCGCGGGGCAGCGGCGGCGGCCGCGCCGCGGGCAGGGGGCTGCTGGTGGCTCCCTGAGTGCCGAGGGAAGGGGGCAATTGTGCGGCCAGGCTGAGGGAAAGGAGCGGGCTGTGGGGCTGGGCTGTGAGGGAAGGGGTAGCTGATGGATCCCTCGCTGCTGTAGGGTCAGGCTATGAAGTAAGGGGTAGCTGATGTAGCCCTGACTACTGGTAGGGAAGGAGCTGTGGAGGAAAGGGCAGCTTCAGGGGTTGGGCTGTGCTGGGAGGGAAGGCATTGCTTGTGGGGTCAGGCTGGGAGGAAAGGAGCAGAGGTGGGGCTGAGCTGTGAGGGAAAGAGAAGCTGGTGGATCCCTGAGGGAAGGAGCAGGTTGTGGGGTCGGGCTGTGAGGGAAGGAGCTGACTGCCCAGCATGGGGCCATCTTGTCTCCTGGTGATCCCTGCTCCCTCTAATCTCATTTCCTCCCTGTAATTCTCCAGGCCCAGCTGTCACCTCTCCTTGCTCCTGTTTTTATAACTCCAGTTTCTTTAAGTGTCCAGTAAGAGGCAAATACAAGGGACCTGACAGCAGTCTGGGACTGGGGCTGAGGAGTCAGTGATGACCCCATGCTCTCTGTGGATCAGTGGGCGAAGGTCAGGGTGTTCCAGGAAGCTGGGGATGACCATCACACTTCATACATTTGCCGTGTTCCCCCCTCATCTCTGCCTGATTGAATAAAAACCATCTGTAAAACCCACACCAAAGGCAGCGCTGGGAAAAGGCACCTCCCGGCCGCTGGCGAGCAGGCTGTGTACACAGGCAGAATGAATAAGTGTAAAAGGAGCTGTTTATCTGCAGAGCACACCCAGCCCGGACCTGGCTGGACAGACAGACGTCCTCCCACAGCCCCGCAGTGACACCAGCCTGGGTATGTGGGGCTGTGGGACTCTCCGTGCTGCCTTATGGTGGCTGTGGCAACCTGAAACCCCTCACAGGGCACCAAAGGAGTTCGTGTGCTCCGGGCACACTGGGCTCCTGCTGGGAAGCCTTTCCAGGCCCTCCCTCCTCCTGTGCTTAAGAGCTACCTCCCGTTTCCAGGCTGCGTGTAGTCACAAGCTACAGACACACAACAGTCTTGTGCCAAGGCTTTCTGCAGCTCATCTCCTCCCGCAGGGCGTACCCTGGGATCCGTCCGCACACCACTCTCCTTGTGCTGCCCTTAGCTTCTGTTTTCCCAGGCTAGGCACGCCAATTTGCTCCAGCCTTTTTATTTTGTAAGATGAGCCTGCAGCCTCTTTCATCAGTCTCTGCAGCCCCTATTTAGCTCTGCCAGCAAAACCAAACAAATTAGGAGAAGGGAGGGGGGTTGTAAACACCCTGAGCTACAGCAGCTTTTACTGAACCCCTTTCCCACATGGAAAGTGGCCAAAGGCTCATGGTTTGAGGCACAATTTGGGCCACCCCATCTCTGGGGCAGCACTGGCACCCTTACCCCAGAGGGACACCACACATGTGACAACTCAGGGTGGAAAAACCCTTCACCAAACCCGAGCCCCTCGTGCCATGCCGCAGCTTCTCCTGACATGGAGATTTATGCGCCTTGTTTGCAGAGAAGTTAATTTTAAGCACAGTAAAGTTGTTCGCCCAAGGTCACGACGTGAGTAAAAAGGATTCCTGCACCAGGAGCTGAACAAAAGCACCCAGGCACAGCTACAGTACTGCAAAGATTTGTGCTAAGATACACAGGGTCCCTTGTCATGTCATGGCCAGCAGCGATGCCACAGCACTGCTCTATCCCCTGGATCACAGCTACACTGGGTAGAGCAGTCTGTAAAACATAACTGGATTGATATAATTGAAGCATGGAGAAGAGAAGGCTTCAGGGAGACTCCATTACAGCCTCCTAATACCTTAAAGAGGCTTTAAAAATTGAAAGAGAGGGACTTTTTATATGGGTAGATAATGACAAGACAAGGGGCAGTGGTTTTAAACTGACAGAGAGCAGGGTTAGATTGGATTTTAGGAAGAAAAATCTTTACTTAGAGGGAGGTGAGGCCCTGGCATAGGGTTCCCAGAGAAGCTGTGGCTGCCCCTGGATTCCTGGAATTGTCCAAGGCCAGGCTGGACAGGGCTTGAAGCATCCTAGGATATAGTGTAAGGTGTCCCTGCCCATGGCAGGGGGTGCAATGAGATGATCTTTAAGTTCCCAAACCAGTCTGTGACTCTGTAATTCGATGTATTCAATGCCCGCAGTGCCAGGGTGCCCCATCATTCCCCCAGTGATGTTGGATTCAGGAGGATTTTACTCATTGCAATCAAAACGTGTATTTACATTCCTGCCTCCCTGCTCACCCTGAAGTCATTCCTCTTATCTACTTGTGTGAGGAGTCATTGGAGTTAAAACTCAGAGCAGTTAAAAAAAAAAAAAGTAAGCTAAGGATGTTTGGTAAACTGGCAGTTTGCTTTCTGATATTTTTGACTATTGTTTTGCTTTAAAAAAAATGTTTTGAAGAGTTTTGTTGTTGTGGTGGGAAATCTCACTTCCTCTGCATTCTGTGTGCTCTCCCTGCCTCCCTTCACCCTTATTAAAAGGGAAATTTAAAAAGAGAGAAGAAAAACAATTGCCAAGCAAGCTCAAGAATAAAATTTTCCTTTCAGATGTCACCACATTCCCCTAACTTCAAGGAACATGAAATTTTCTGACAAAGAACATAGTAGTTATTAAAAGGAAAAAATTCTCAATAAACCCCCTCTCAGCAACACCTGAGCCATGCTTTGCCAGCAGCACAGATGAGCTGGAAGCACAGGTGCCGGGAGAGCAGCCGTGAGTGGTGTCACATATGGGAAAAATGTGCCCACAAAGGGCTCAGCTGTGGCTGCAAGTGCGAGACACACAAGCCTCCACCATTAAGTCACAGACATTGCTTGTCACTTGAATTTGTTGCCCTCTTGTCTTTCCAGGAGTTTCCAGCTGTGTATGCTGACACGGAGGAGGCACAGCCCCACCTGACCGTGCCTCAGTTTCCCCTGCGCTGGGGCTGCTCAGGGAGAGGCAGTGCGGAAATGCCTGGGCATACCTGGGCCGTGACTGATGGCGCGTTAGCGACGGGAGCGCGGCTGGTGAGGCAGCACACGGTACCCCTGGGGCAGTTTGTATCTCGAGGTCATTTCCACCTGCCCGCCGCTCCGCGCCTCGTGCCTGCAGGGGAGAGGGGCGAGCCTGGCAGGGGCTACCCGGCACCGGGGGGACACCCAGAGCCTCTCCTGCTCTCTTGCTAAGAGATGAGTCTATCTGTCCGCCCACAAATTCTCTTGCTTTTGCGTTTGCAATCTCTCCCCCTACTCCTACTGGGTTTGGCGAGGGCGTGACTTGCATGAGCCCACCACACCCCATAAGGGCAAGCACCGGAGCGGCTGTGATGGAGGGGGAAGTGAAACAGCAGAGCTTTGTGGAAGTTGACCTTTAGGTTTCTGAAGTTTCCCTTGAACTAAAATACACAGATGTGAACTGCCGTGGTGGGCTCCCTGTGCTACCTGCACCACTGACAGCCATTCTGTATTCCTGCATACATAAAATCCATTATCCTAATATATTTATATTACACTTAGGTTTATTACCTTTCTAAATAATTTCCCTGCTTCACTCAGTGCCTCACTGCTTCTCAGCTGATTTGCTGGCGGGTAAACTACGTCATCTGATACCAACAGCAACAACAATTACTCATTTGTTTCAGGCTGGCACCTTCCAGCAGTTCAGGCAGAGGTGGTACCGTTCAGCCACACCTCCCTGCACACCGTCTCTCTCCTCGCAGGACGCCACAGCCAAAGTCCCCTGTCCCCCTTCTGTGGGTTCACCTGCAAGGCAGCTCCCAGGCAGCTTTCCCAAGGGTGGAGCTGGATGTCCCACCAGTGGTGTACAAATCTCTGGGATCAACACATGATAGACTTATCGACTGGTTTGGGTTGGGAGGGACCTTAAAGACCATCTCATTCCTGCCCCTGCCAAGGGCAGGGACACCTTCCTACAGACCAGGTTGCTCCAAGCCCCGTTCAACCTGGCCTTGGACACTTGCAGGGATGGGGCAGCCACAGCTCCTCTGGGCAGCTCTGGCACAATGTCCTGGGACTCTGCAGCAGCTCCCCACTGCTGCTGGAGCTCCACCAGCCTACTGGTCTCACCGAGCCTCCCAGACACGAGGGCCACCAGCCCACCACAGCCCAACCCCTGGGAGGATGAGAGGAGAGCAGGAAGCAATCAGAACCCACCCTCAGTGCAGAGCCAGGAGGCAGCACTGCGCAGGGAGGCCAGGCAGCTGCTCTGGGCTCCGTCCCACAGATGCCTCACCAGCCTGTACCCTGAGATTGTGCCCCAGGCCTCACCCAAAGAGTAAGAAGGAGACTGAAACGTGAGTGGCTCTAACAGCATAACGAATAGCATTGGCTTACCCTCACACTGAGTGCCTGATGATGGAGTAACTTGGCTGAGACACCACCAGAGGGACTGCCCTTCACCAGGCTAGAGAAACCCTGCCATGCCCCCTCCCCCCCAGCATGCACACCTGCTCTTCAGACCAACTTGGGCAGCTTCAGCCCTTGCTTCTTGTTCTGCTGCTCTCTGATGTTAAAGAGTCCTTTGGTGCCACATCCTTTCTACTTGTGACAGTGTTACACACCGGAATAAAGACACCTCTCAATGTCTGTGGTAAACGGAGCGATTTGAGCTCTTCAAGCCTCTCCCTGTAAAGCATTTTCTCCAGCCCCCATGTTATTTGCTGCTTGTGTCTGTGCAAGCCCACTGACTGGCATTTGTGTGTCGACTGAAACGTGTGTGCAGGAGCAGCCTCCCACATACAGACACGTGCACAGACAGGAGTCAATGCATTAGAGCTCATTTATGCCCCTGCACGCAGAGACGCACACAGAGACACACACAGGCCCTTCAGCTCACATCACTGGGGCCAGATGAGCACCCCTGGCTAACACACAGGGTGCTCCTGACCTCGTCTTCTCTCCCATCCATTAACCCTCATCCCTGAGATTCTTAAAGCAGCTCCTCCTAATCTTCCCCTCCAAACCACGGAGAAAGATGAGGGCATGGAGAGCAAGTCCCCAGCTGAGGCACTCAGGTCCCATGGCCCAGCTGGCACCCAGCCCCTTCACGTGGGTGCTGTGGCTTTGATCACTAAATGCCCAGCCAGCACCTGGCAAGCCTCATTAGCAAATCCTTAGAGAGAGACAAGGCATTAATTACTATTATTATAATTCTAATTGCACTGCCTGGATTTCTGCTCTCCTTCACTGGAAGAGTTCCTGTTGCTCAGTGTGGGCCTGAGGAGAAGGATCGGATGATGGGATGCTTGTCCTCCCTTCCCTGTGGGGTTTAGCATCTGCAGGGATGGCAGATTGTTTGTACAACCTACAGGGTGTGGGAATAGGAGGATACACTTGACCTCAGTGATCCCAGTGGGACCTTGCCTGAGAAAAAACTGAAACCACAGGTTGAACTCTCATTCTCCAGCACCACTCAGGATTTTGCATTTCTCCCTCACTGCAAAATGACATTTCATAGACTCGTGGAATATCCTGGATTGGAAGAGACCCACAAGGACTATCAAAGTTCAACTCCCAGCCCTGCACAGGACCACACCAAGAATGACACCAAGTTTATGAGGGCCAAGGAAAGCAGCAATTGCTTTTCCACATGTAGGAGCAGACTGAGGTCAAAGGATCATGAGGTTTCTTCCAGGGAAACTCTGTGCTGTGGGAACAGGGCAGCCCCATCCCTAGTTGTCTGACATCCCAAGAGATGCCCTGGGCAGGCAGAGGGTCCAGCAGCACAAGATCACTGACACCACCTGAGGTACAAATCATTTGGATCCTGTATTTGACCTGGCTCTCATGCCTTCCCTCCCCTTCACTGCCCAGTTTTTCTACTTCCCTTTTCTCCTGTAACAATATCTCAGCGTGGCTGCCCAGGACAGTGATCCACTACAGCCCCAGCCAACAGCTCTTCCCACACTCCTGATATTTGATCCCATCCCCCCCAGCAGGGAGGTCACTTCTCCACCACAGACTCATAATCAGGGAAGGGACATCTCAATAGCCACTCCCTGGCAAGGTCCACAATCACACCTCCTGCAGCACTTTCACCTAAATCCACTGAATTCTTCCCAAAAATGGCCAAGGAACACTCCCACATTGCTGGCTGTAGGGGGGATAGCCTGTGACAGAGAGAATAACGACAATGGTGACATGAGACCACCACTGCTGCCAGCCAGAGGATTGGATCTCTGTGTGGCTCAGCAACCCCCCTGCTAGGATTAACTCATTCGAGCAGCCCAATTCTAGCTGATAAAAAGCTGTGGCATGGCCCCTGACCTACATGCCAGGGACAAAACTCATCAAGAAATCCCTCAATTCTCCATGCAACCCAGAAGGAGGTGTCTAGGGACGGGAGATGGTGCACCAAGGGTCACATCAGTGACACAGCTGGAGACTCCTGGGGTGCAGGGTCCCCACAAACACCCCTCCTCCTCTGCCACACCTGGTTGCCTGTGACAGCTCATAGACAGTCCCACTCCCTCTCTCAGCTCACATCTCCTCACCCCACTGCTGAGAAAAACACTTCATTTTCCTGCTCCTCACCAGTTACTCCATGTGTCCAGAGCAAAATACAGCAATCCCCAGCATGGAGAAACATGTCCCAGCAGCTGCTCCTGCAGGAATGCAGGGAGCAGCCCTCTCGGCACATCCTGGAGCAGGATGTCTGAACCAAACTGTGGCTTGGTTCAGGAGCAGATGCACCCAGAGGAGCAAGGCTCAGGGTGACCCTGATCCCCCTCCACCTGCTGATGTGAGTGACTCCAGTGGAGTGAACAGCCCAGCCAACACCTGGTGACACAGCCAAGGGTCCCCCTCCAAACAAAACCACCCCTTTGTGATGTTAGGCTACATGCAGAGCCCTCCCTGTCATCCAGGGCCTGGGTAGGGGACAGGATGGCACCCCAGCAATGCTGACACAAGGACCAGAAAACTACTCCAAGCCAGGCACGCAGGGGAAGGAGTTAACGCCTCAGCCCAAGCTGCTGCTGAAGCAGCACTGTGGCTCTGCCCGAGGGCACCGTCAGCCACGGCACATTTCTCTTTGTGAAGTAATGCTTTCCAAAGGAGTTTGCTGGCTGGCTGCATCACAGAGGGATGCTGGGGGAAAAAGCTGGGAGAGCAGAGGTGTTCCCCACCACTGCACCCTGCTGCTCCTATCCCTGCTCATCGGGGCTGCCCGGGGATCTTCCCTCACCAGATATTTCCGTTTCCCAAGTCATTATTTGGGTTTCCATGAGCTAATACGCCAGACTCAAAGGTCACTGCTCCAGGCCAGCCCGAGCCGTCACGCGGCAGGTGATTCACACCTGACAAACCCGTCCTGGCCAGAGCAGGAGGCAGCACTAAAACGTCCTCCACTGCCAGGACAGGAGCGGTGCCTTCCCCATCCACACCCTGGCACAGTGCTGCTTACATGAGGTGAGTCCCTGCCCATGCCAGACCCCCCAGCCCGTGCCACCACCAGCTGAGCTGGTGGCAGGTAAAGCAGCTGAGGGGAGGTCTGCAATGTGCTCTCACCCAGTGACCAGGTGTCCTAGGTTGACTGTATGATGATTTTATTATATATATGCATTTATTTATAATGCATAAATATGCATTATTGTATATGCAGCAATGACACCTCTGCAGCCACTTGCTTTGTGGCACTTGTACTGGGCCAATTGCCAAAAATCAAACCCACTGTCCCCACAGGACGGAGCAACTCGTGACAGGTTCTATCAGCAGCTCCTGGGACACTGCTCCTGCCAGCAAGCCCCAGCTTTCTGCATGGAGGAAAACTGCTGATCCCACCTTCACAGGTGCATTGGGGCTGCAGGGTGGTGACAATCGAAATACAGGTGATTTTTGTGCGGCCCAGGGCTGGCCCTGGGGAGGCAGCCAGCACCTGTCACCATGGGGACAGTGATGGAAAGAGCCATCAGAGCATCCTCAGTACTCTGCCAGCCTCCACTCCTCCCACACTGGTGGGAGCAGAGCAAGATGTGCTTCTACACATCCCTGTCCACTCCTCCAACTCTGCCTCTCTGGAGAAAGCTGCCAAGGTACCACCACCCAGTTTTCCCACTGGAAAGTGGGAGCTGAAGTCACTGTGCTGCCCCAGGGACCTGTCCTGACACAAAAGGAGCACATCAGGGGCAACAGTGAGAGCCTCCAGCACCCAGGGCAGGTACGAGGCTGGCAGAAGGAGGCAGAGAAATACCAGAGGGTGCAGCCAGGAGGGCAGAGCCTTGGAGACCACATCCAAGAGGTTCAGCAATTAAACTGAAAGCCAGGAGCAGGTCAGCTTGTTCCAACAGCATGAGTCAGAAAGCAAAGGAGGACAGAGCAGCAGTGAGGGATGCACAAGACACAAACAGCCTCTCCCTTCCCCAAATTTTGTGGCAGTGAGAAAACACATACTGAGCACTGAAAGGCTCATTAGTAAGCCTTGGGACATTGGTCTGACAACAAGGAGGGGAAAGAACTTGGTATGCCTGAATTAATACAGCCAGGATAACTGTTAACAGCATGCTTCAGCTCCCTGAGAACACGTGGGGGAGGTGAAAACATCCCAGGCACATCGTGGGTCCATCTCCACGGAGCTCACTCCAGGACAAGACAGTCACCCCAGCTACATCTCCCCAGACTGATTTTATCCCTCAGGGCTGGAGTTTCCTTATAGATCAGCTGCTGCCAAATCTCTCAAACTTTTACTTTCCCTGAACTACAATATCACAGTTCTATTTCCCCACCCTCCCTTTATGCTGAGAGCTGAAGATGGTTTAGAATTAAACCAGGTCTTTTACTAGCAGCTGTTTCCCAACAGCACCCACCACCTTTGCACACTCCTGCCATGGGCAAATATCACAATCTCAGCCCTATTACAGCTAGTTTTACAAAGTCCTTCTAAAACCTGCCTTGCATTGACATTTCAGCCACTGAAAGCACCTGCCCTGATGGGAGTCAAGGCCAACAAATGCATTCAATTTGTGTTATTACAGTTACCAGCCTAGAGCAGCACCAGGAGAAATAACTTCATCTATAAATACCAGGAGAAAGCTTCATTTGGGTTTGGATCATCTCTCCACTAGACACCTGCCTGGCTGCAGCTACAGCCCAGCCTCTCCCTCCTCCTTTTGGGCAGCTCTGCTGATACAATTTCACTGCTGGCCTCCCTTGCTGCAACCCAAGGACCTGCAGAAGATGCAAAGAACTTAAAGTGAAAAGATAAAGGCATTATGGTAATTGCATCTCATCGTCTTCTGCACATCCCATCACTGGCATTGCTCCTCAGCAGCTGCAGGAATAAGGATTGAGGAAGAAATTTAATTCCCCACACCCAACACTTGATTTTCTCCTGTAGGCCTTTTGTACAACACCGTCTCCCACCCACAGCAAGGGCCAGGGGCTCCCAGAGGTCCAGGAAACCAGAAGAGACCCCTCAGCTGCAGGGCAGAGTCTCACCAGCAAAGGGCTGTCCCTTTGCTCCCAAGGAACCCAAGGACTCATGCAGGAGTCCAGATCATCAGGAAAGTTCCCCACAATAAGGCAGGTCTGAAATGAAGCCAGAAGAATTAACCTGCAGGTCAGGGTGAGGCTTGGTGAGGGCAGCCACCCTCACCTCTCACTTGGTGAGACACAGCCTGGGGATCTCCTAGCAGCTCTGCAGTCTATGGGTGAAGGTCTGGGTGACCAACACAGGAGACCCACACTCCCCAGTCAAACTGGAGCAGGGAGTGATGGTTCTGGCAGAGCTCAAATGAACATCTCAGGGTCCATGGGCTGGGATCCAGGTGAGGCTGCTCACAGTCATCAATGCCTCTTGGTGGCCTGACACCCCATGCAGCTCTCAGGTGCTTTGTGCTGGCTTTCCTGGCCCTGTTCCCCCAGCAGCAGGACTGAGGGCTCAGGAGGGTGCTGGGTGAGCAGAGGGAGCTGCTGCAGGTCATTAAGGATTCCTTTGATGAGGCTGCTCTAGGAACACCTGGGGCAGCTGCAGAACTTTCTCAAGCCAACGACCAAGTGCTGCTGTGACCTCACAGGGACTCTGCCCATGCCAGTGTGACTGAGTGAAGTGGAGACAGGGTCTGGTCTGCTCTGCACTCTCACAGCCTCTGCTGCCTTCTCTCTCAGGAGCAGGAGGGCAGGCCTGGTGGCTCCTCTTACACCCAGGTACAAACCCCAGCTTAACCCAGGCTGCTCACCCTGAGGCCATTTGTGCCAGACAAACATCCCCAGACAGTGAGTGCTGCCCCAGGGCACCACAGTGCTCAGGATTGCTCAGCTTTGCACCATCTAGATTTATTCTTCTTGCAGCAGCAGCAGCAGCCAGACCCTGCCATGGTAACGGGCTTTCCTGGAAGGTCTGATTGCTGCATCTTCCCAGCAGTGAGGAAGCAGCAGGTCTCAGGCAGCCTGACCCCTTCCCCAGAGCCCCTGGGACCGAGGGTGTGGAGAGGGACTCAGCACAAGCAATACAAGAAAAGCCAGTGTGCATTGCCTGGTCACTGCTGCATCTCAGCAAGATGCTGCTGTCACCTGGAGTGTCCCCAAGGACTCCCCAAACAGCCCCCTCAGGTTGGGCTCAGGGCTCTTTAATCCCACATTTTTGGGGATAAAACCAAGCTGAGAGCAGCTGGCTGCAAACCCAGCACCAGTCTTGTGACCAGCCACCTGCCACCTGGGAGCCAGGCTTGGGCCAGGAGAGACACATGGGGCTAGTGGGGCCTGGGGCCAAAGACCCCCCAGCCAAAGCTCTCCCTGACTCTCTCTCCATGGTGTTTGCCCCCCTCCACTCACATTTCAATAGCAACAAATTACTGGTAATGAGCCGTGTCTCTCTGTGAGCTGAGAGCCTTGGAGATCAAAGATGCTCTTACATAAAACCAAAATATCATCAGTGGCCTTTAAAGGCCAGACTAAGCTTCTGAGGGGGGGAAAAAAAATTCAATTTTCTGTAGATCTAATTTGAAACCATTTTAATGCTCATTAAGATAAAGGGACCCAAGCAGATTGTGTGGGCTGGAAGACAGGGAGAGGAAAAAAAGGAGTTAATATTGACATTGTAGTTGAGGTCTTTATTCTATCCAGAGCTCCCTACTTCTCGGCAGCAGCTTTGAGTAATGCTATTGTTAGCACTGGAACTGTAATTCCAATGTCCTTTTTATAACTGGCTTGGGAAAAAAATAAATCCTGAAGGCTTTGACTAAACTCAAAATAATGGAATTTATAGTGGTAAAAAGAGACTTGAAAAGGGAGAAATGTGCAAACCTCTGCACTGTTGCTCCCTGTCAGCACCTGTGGCCACGGTGCTCACCCACCCTGGGCAGCCTCTCTGCACCTTCCTGGGGTGCTTGGTGAGGGAAGGGACCCCAGGGGATGCCTGGATGAGGATATGAGGATGTGTCCCAGCTTGGTCATGCACTGGAGCCACAGCTCAGAGTCTCTTATGCATCTGCAGGGTCACAGCCCTGGGGACAGCCCTTCCTGAGGGGTGACATGTCCCTCAGCAGCACCCAGCTGGGTTCCTGCAGCCCAGGGCTGGCATGGGGAATGGATACAGCCCCACAGGTTTTTTTTTTGTTTGTTTGTTTGTTTGTTTGTTTTGCCACTATCTGTGTGGAAATAGAAGATTTGTATTTGTGGGTGAGGGTGGTCAAAACCTAAACCAAAGGAGCTTGATGTTTTGGCTTGCTGTGGTGCTTTTCTCCCTAAAAGTATTGCTGACAGTTCTGGTTGATGCAGGCAAAGATTCTGTTGCAATCTCCTCCCATCTAACTAACTTAATTTTGCTTTACAGCAGCAAGAAATTATTTGGAGTGCGTTAAGCAGATTTATTTTCCTTCACCTCCTCGTATTTCATTGTACTTCTGTAAGGGTGTAAGAAAGCCAAATCAAATCTGGGATCAGATTGTCATTTAGTCATAGTCACTTCTCTTGGCATTATGGCAGCTGCTGGATTTCTGGCTATCAAATATCTTTATTAGAGTAAAAATATGTGAGCCAGGGATCCATGTTTTATATAGCACCTTCTACAGCCACCTGAAAGGCGGGTGGAGCCACGCAGGGGTCGGGCTCTTCTCCCGGATAACGAGGATGTCGGGAAACAGCCTCAAGCCACTACAGGGGAGGTTTAGGTTGGATATTAGGGAAAATTCCCTCACCGAAAGGATTGTCCAGCCCTGCCCAGGACAGCAGTGGAGTCACTGCCCCTGGAGGGTGTTAAAAGGGTGGATGTGGGGACACGGGGACCTGGGACAGGGGTTCGTGGTGCCCTTGGCAGTGCTGGGGGACGGAGGGACTCGATGATCCAGGCGGATTTTCCCAGCACAAACCGGGCGCTGCTCCCTGCGATCCCTGTCCGCGTCTGCAGAGGGCACCAGCCCCCCAAATGTCCCTGTCACCCCCGGCCCCTGACACCGCCGGGACTGCCGGGATGCTCCTGGGGAACGATCCGGGTGACACCGACCCAGCCACCCAGGGATGTTCCTGGGGAATGATCCGGGTGACACCGACCCAGCCACCCAGGGATGTTCCTGGGGAACGATCCGGGTGACACCGACCCAGCCACCCAGGGATGTTCCTGGGGAATGATCCGGGTGACACCGACCCAGCCACCCAGGGATGTTCCTGGGGAACGATCCGGGTGACACCGACCCAGCCACCCAGGGATGCTACTGGAGAATGCTCTGGTGACACCAGCCCAGGATGCTCCTTCAGGAGAGCCCTGGATAACAGTGACCCAGCCAGCCAGGACAGTCCCTTGGGAGAGCCCTGGATAACAGTGGCCCAGCCTCAGCAGTTCCATTCCAGGCTGGATCCCAGCTGGGATCCCAGCACTGCTCCCACCCATCGCAGTCCAGCACGGAGCACCAGGTGATGCTGGCTGTGTCTCTTCCCAGCATTGTCCAGCCCCTGGATGGGGACACTGTAACCCCTGCCACGGCCTCAAGTCTCAGCCTCGTGGCTGGCTCCATCCCCAGCACCGCACTGAACCCAAAAATCCACATCCAACAGTGGCAAACACAGCAAAACTATTGAAAAAGCTCTTGTGGGAATGTTTTGTTGTCCTTGTTTCCCCTGTGCTACAGGCCCTGTGGGTGGGAATCACTTCTGCTTTAGGAAAAAACCAAAACCCTGACATGTGTTTTCTGGCCCAGTTTGACCTCAAAAAAGTACCAGTGAGAAGATCTGTGTTTTGGCAGAGGATAGCATGAACGCCTCCAAGAACACAGTGGCTCCGGACACGTGGGGACAGGACTGATCCCAGCTCAGAGAAAAGCCCCAGAAGTGGCTTTGGGAGAGCTCCTGGATAGCCCCTGGAGCCCCACTAGCCCACCCTGGAGAGGATGGTGCTTGGTTGCAGGGGAAGCACAGGGTGAGAGCCAGAGGCACAAGTGTTTGGATGTCCCATGGTGCTGTGTCCAGCCACAGACGTTCCCATGCTGGGAATGTGAACTCACATGATTCCCAAATTTGACAGTGTCTGTACAGTACAGTGTGATGAAAGCTGAAGTATTTCAGCCACTGGTACAGCCAGGGAAGCAAACAGGATTCTCCCCACTCCAGATTTAGCTCTTTATTGATTTTCCAGCTGCATCCATCAGTCATTGTCTCAGTGCTAAAATTACCCATTAGAGATACCATAGAAATGAGAGGAAAACAAGACAGGCTTGTGGTTTTGATGAAAAACACTCAACATCCCAAACAGCAACTTCTGGAAGGAAAATCCTTCCTTTTTAGGGTGGGGACTGGGTTACATTTATTCTTGAGCAGCTCAGAGGCATTGAGGGCTTCTGGCTGCTTGTGGTCTGGGGCTTGACCATCTCCCATCTCCCGTGGCCCTTACTCCCTGTGCCACTGGCAGCACTGTGCCCTGCAGGAGGGATTCAGAGGCCTCTCTCCAGCCCAGCTTGTCACCTGTGTCAGATTGAAGAATAAACATAAATCCAGCTTCAAAATCCACATGGACTGCACTGGATGTCCTCTGTCCACGCTGCTGCTTCCTCTCACCTACAGTGACTCCCTGCTGGTGACTGCAGTTGGGTCACATCCTGCAGGTCAGACCCAGAGGCCTGACCTGTCTGAGGTGTCCCTGGGATCCGAGGCATGGTCCCTGTGCTTGTATCCATCACCCCACAGCTGCATTGGGTCTGGGACTGGAGATGCTGTTAACATCCCACCTACATGGAAATGCCTTTCCTCAGGGTTTGACTACATGAATTTGATAGGGTGTGGGTGAATGGCTTCAAACTGAAGGAGAGTAGGTTTAGATTACATATTAGGAAGAAATCCTTCCCTATGAGGGTGAGCAGGCCCTGGCACAGAGTGCCCAGAGAATCTGTGGCTGCCCCTGGATCCCTGGAAGTGTCCAAGACCAGGCTGGACAGAGCTTAGAGCAACCTGGGACATGGGAAGATGTCCCTGCCCATGGCAGGGGGTGGAGCTGGATGGGCCTTTAGGTCCCTTCCAACCCAAACCCTTCTGTGATTCTATCAATAAATCTCTGACCTCCGCCTTGTGAAGAGACTCCAGCCCAGGGAGCTGCACCGTGACCCTGTGGTTCACCCAGGCAGCAGAGGGGAGTCCCCAGAGTCCCCTGCTGCACCCAAAGGTGTCCCCAGAGGGGAGGGCTGTGCTGGCTGTGCCTGGGGCAGGCTGGCTGTGCTGACTCAGCAGCACACACCCTGTGTAAACGCCTGCCAGCTGCTGCTCCAGCCGCTGTTTGCTCAGCCCACACTGCTCTGTTTGCCTTTGGGATCACGATGGAAGGAGATGGCCTTTGGTCCAGAAAATGAGGCAAGGCAGCTCCAGGCACCTGCCTCAAGGATCCTCCAGCATCTCCAGCTCCTGCCCAGGCTGCTCAGTAGCTGCAACCCACCAGCACCACCCAAATTAAAAACTCCACGGAGCTCTAGGAGTTACAGGAAAATGCACTCGCCACAGCATAACCCAGCTGCCACGCAGCCAGGAAAATTATTTATTATCATTTCCTTGCAACAGAGATATGGAAAAAAAAAAAAAAAAAGCATCCACCCTCCACAGGTGCAAACAGCAGCAGCTGTAGCATCCACATTGGAATCTATGTACATCACAGTGTAAAGTCCATTGGGGAAAAAAAAATTCAATCCAAATTTTTTTTTTTTAAAAAAAAAAACCTCATGACCTAAAACCAGGAACCAGAAAAAACAAAGTAGTTGAGAAAATAGGTTGGGCCCCTCCCTCTTGCTATAAAATACATATTTCTAAGGCGAAGTTTCACAAGACCAGAAGCGAGGTTCCTAAAGAGTCTGAGCTTGCAGCTGAAGACACCGCACAGGCACAAATCCCACGTGAGAAGCTACTGTAGGCACGAGAACCTCCACCCACCCTGGTGCCTCAGTGGTCAGCGTAGTCCTTGGTCTCCACCCCGGTCTCGTTGAGCACCGTCGTCCTCATGATGGCCTCGGTGACCGCGTAGGGGTCGCAGTTGGCCGCCGGCCGCCGGTCCTCGAAGTAGCCGTAGCCATCCTGGCCCACCTGGCGGGGGATGCGGATGCTGGCGCCTCGGTTGGCCACGCCGGCGGAGAACTCGAAGATGTTGGAAGTCTCGTGGTGGCCGGTGAGGCGCCGGGAGTTGTCCCTGCCGCCCCGCGGGTCGTACACGCAGATGTGGTAATCGTGCCGCTTGCTCAGCTTCTCGATGGCAGCTTCGATGTGCCTGTGGGAGAGGAGAGGGGGTTCAGTAGGTCCATTTGGGGGGCGTCACCCCTCTTCCTGTGCAGGGACAAGGACAGCTCAGGGGATCCCTCATATAACCAGCTGCTCTTAAAATAATGAGCTGGGACAACCCCAACCCTGCCTGGTGCAGCCACACAGGTGAGGAGACACTTCCCTATGGCCCCAACCTCCCAGGTACATCCCAAGGACTCACTTGAGTCCTGAGACTTCCCTTGAGACCGCCCAGAACTCACTTGAGACCCCCCTCTCTGCGCATCTCCTCGGTGCTGTAGTTGGTGTGACAGCCGGCGCCGTTCCAGTTGCCGGTCATCGGTTTGGGGTCCAGAGTGGCCACAACCCCAAAGTCCTCGCAGACACGGTGCAGGATGAACCGAGCCATCCAGAGGTGATCCCCCATCTCAATGCCTTCACACGGGCCCACCTGGAATTCCCACTGGAAGGAGCGAGCAGATGCACAGGTAAGGATGGGCAGGTGGGCGCCTCCCCAGCCACCACATCCCTGCCGCTCCCAGCCTGGGCTGTGGCTGAATGTTACCCTTGGGAATCAGCAACAAGGATGGGGAAGCATTGAGGCAAGCAACAGGACAACTTTGGCAAACAAAAAAATGGGAAGAAACTGGTCATTGCTATGTAAAGGAAAAACAGAGGAGGTTTTGATCAAAACAGAGGTAAATAAACACCATGTCTGACTGATGCTGGAGCTGCTGCGAGCAGGACCCCCAGCCCACACTGCAAACAGGGCAGAGGATTAACAAGGAGCCTGTTAGTCCTTCCCAGGGCTGCTCCCTGCCTGGCTGGAGCCAGGCTTGCACCACCCACGGTTACTAAGCACAGGGTGACGTCTTTGTGGCTGCTGGCATGGAAGAGCCTGAGCCCAGGATGTGGAAGGCAGCCAAGAAGGACCCTTAAGAATCTGGGGCAAACAACGGGGTGGGTAAAAGTCCTGCCTCAGCTCCACTGCTGATAAGCCCCTGCTTATCACCACCACATCAGCAGCAGGAGAGTCAGCGACCCGCAGTCGGTCAGTCCGGCCACCTGCCCAATGCAATCAGGGACTCCCTGCTGCTCACGCCTAGATAAACCCAAATCCTCCCCACTGCTCCCCAAGGCCATGTCCCACCCGACCTTCCCTGTTCCCAGCTCCAGAACAGGGCTCAGACCCCATCACTCCACATGGTGTTCCTGCAGCCTATCCCAGCTCCTGCTGTCCCCCACATCCCTGCTCCCACAGGGGAGCTCCCAGCTCTGCTTTGGCAGCCAGAGCTCAGGGAGAGTTAGGAGAAATTCAAATGCACATTTCCATTCCAGCACTGCAACTGCTTCCAGCTAAGCAAAACTGATGTGAGGAGTCACTGGATTTGGTGTTCCAGAGGAGCTGGGAGTTTCTGGCTTATTCCAGCCCCACAATAACTCCTATCCATCACTGGGAATGGGCTGCCCGGGGCCATCCACACGTACCTGGGAGGGCATCACCTCGGCATTGGTGCCACAGATCTTCACCCCCGCATAAAGACAAGCCTTGTAGTGGGACTCCACGATATCACGCCCGTACACCTTATCTGCTCCAACCCCGCAGTAATAGGGGCCTGGAAAGAACAAGGAGTCATCACCCAAGGAAAGCTTCAGAGAGCAACAACAGCATTGTAACATAATCCCACACTCCCAGGTACCTGCTGCCATGGGCAGAGGATTTATGGGAATTAAAATGATGTTTCTCTCCACAGGACATCAAGCCACCGACCCCAGCTCCAGGACTAGCAGTGTGAGCAGTTCATCTGTGAAACCTCAGCCTTATCTTAGCAGCTCAGTAATACTTGTAACACATCAACTGGGAGGTGGCATCGAGATAAGGAAAGTTTGGGCTGCCCACGGGCACCTCCCTCACCCTCTGAGCGCATCAAGCCTCCGAGATTGTTCTGACAACAGCTGGCACTGTTCACGGCTAAGAAAATCCAATTCACCGGGGCTTGATATCTTCCTCATTCAAGCAGGTAAGGCAAAGATCTTCTCCCCGCCTCGGGGAAGGGAGATGTTGCAAGCAGCCGGTCCACACAAAAATCAGGTTGGGGAACCTCTGGCTCTCTCCCAGGAGGCAGCTGAGGAGCTGGCTCGCTGCTGCAGGAGGGCACAGCGCGCCATGCCAAGCCCTTTCCCCAACAGCCAAGGGGAGGAGGTTTTTCCAGCCCTTGCCAAACAAGTCGTGCAGCTGAGCTGTTTGTGCAAGCAGAGTCCGGCGGGAGCGGCGCGGCTCACGTGAGCCACGGGGCACCAGGTGCTCTCGGCAAACAGCCCCTACCTGGGGCCATCCCCGACGGCAGAGCTGCACCGAGGCTGGGACGGGCTAACTGCCACCTCCCGGCACCCCACAAGCAGCACGGTGGGAGCTGAGGGGGGATTTTGGGCTGGGGAAGGGCGGGAGCTCTTACCCTGCGGGCCGGGGAAGCCGTTGTCGGGCCAGCCGTAGGGGTGGCCGTTGATGCCCAGCAGGGTGTACTCCTGCTCCATCCCGAACCAGGGGTGGCTGTCCTTCACCAGGTCCATGACTTTCTTGCACGTGTGTCTCAGGTTGGTCTCTGGGGGCAGAAAGGTCCGGGTTAGAGCCGTGCTGTGAGCCAGCACCCACCACGCTCTGCTCCATCCCGCCCCAAGGCTGAGGCTCCACTATTGCCAAGGGCTTCCCACAGAAGCCTTAAGGAAATAATTTGTGAATCCCCCTTCCTGCTCACCAAATTCCTCCTCACAGTTACTCCATCACCGGAGCATCAGGCCACAGGCCAAGAGGGTTTAATTACCCTGTTCTCCAAACCACTGCTGACGGTCCATCCTCCTCTTACTCACTGAGAGACAAGGAGCCTTACCCCAATCCCGTCCTACATGCATTCAGCAGACCTGGGAACAGGCACTTCCATCACTCCTTCACCCCCATCCTCTTTCTACCAGCCTCATCTTAATTATTGTTCTCTTTCTGCAGCTCCATGGTTTTGGTTAGCATCCAGACTGGCTGGCCCTGCCTTGGCCTTTTGAGGTGCTCAAGGCAACTGGGGCTTTGCCAGGAAAAGAAAGATAGCAGAGAACTGTCCAGACATGAACAAGCCAGGCAAGGGGAATGAGAGCTTGGACCAAGACATCAGTGAAAAAGGCTGAAAAACTGCTGTGACAGGGACAGGCAGGCTCCAGGCTGCACATTCTGCCCTAACTTGCAGTAAAACCCCAGAGCAGCTACAGCAGAGCGTGGGGCTGGAGGGAAGCAGTGGCAGATGGGGAGCAAGGCTAAGAATTTCTTCCCCTGAGCCCACACAGCCCTTAAGGTCCATGGAAACCCACCACGGGAAGGGCTGGAGGGTACACCCCTCTCACCATCAGGGCTCTGGGCTGAGCTCTCTCTGCCCCAGGAGCCCCAGGATCAGGAGCTCCCTTTACAAACTCCTGCAGTGGAGGAACTGCCGGGCAGGAATCTCAACCCAAGACACGTCCCCCACCCGTGTCTGGACGCTGCTGGAGGAGGAATCAGCCCCGTCTTTCACCATCCCTGCCCGCTGCTCTCCCGGCAGAGCTGCATCACCCGCAGATGCCCTCTCCCTCCCCCTCACACCCAGCGGCGCACAGCCCTGCTTGAGTGGCAAATATCCGGTTATTTACCGGCAATAACCCCTCCGGGAGCCCCTCAGCGCGTCCCTGCAAACAGGCTCCTTTTCCTGTGTCTGGGGCTTTATCACAGGGACAAGACGGACTGCAGACTCGGTGATAAGACCGAGAGCCGCGCGTTCTGGGGCAGTTTGCAAAAGGTCACTCTGAGCGAGCACACGCCGTCTCAGCATCTCCTCCTTCCTTTTCTGCAGCCTCCCACCAGCGAGAAGAGCAACCACAACCCCGGCACGCCAGAACCCCGCACTTCCAGCTCCTGCTCCCCCCGAGGCTGGGCGAGCTCGGGCTCACGAGCCGGGAGATGCCTTTGGCGAGTGCCGTGAGTGAACTCCACGTCTCGCTGCTCTTCTCCTCGCCCTGTGCCGCTAAAACAGGTTCCTGCAAACAGCCACCGCCACCAGAGCTTGGATTTTGGAGCCTGGGGCCAAGTGCTCGGCGCTCAGCTGCGCCCCGGGGCCGGCGGTCCGGAGCAGGCGGCGCCTGGGGCAGGTGACACCCTAAATAATAAGGGGGTGACCCTGGGGAGCTGGGGGTGCTCACCTGCGGGTTTCCTGTTGTACTTCAGCACTTCGCAGAGCACCAGCTTGTTGGGGTCCAGGCAAAAGGGGTCCCTGAACATGCAGACCGGCACCAGGAACATGTCACTGTTGGAGCCCTCTGCCTGTGCCGTGCTGGAGCCATCGAAATTCCACTCGGGGACATCTGCGAGGCAGGAGGGGGACGGAGGTGGGAGTGAGGTTGGGAAAAGTTCCACATACGGATTGTGCCAAGTGCTGGCAGCTCAGATCCAGGATGGAGCGCCCAAATGGTGCCGAGTATCATGGGATGTCAGCCACAAAGGTTTTCTTGCACATCCCCGGAGCCCATCGGTGCTCCCTGAGCGTCAGTGTGTTCACCCCTCCCCAGCACCATCATGCACGGGCAGGATCAGTCCCAGCCACTCCACCTCCCTCTGCCAAACCCCATCCAGATGCCGACACGTCTCCATGCCTGTTTGCCTTGTGGAAAGGGGAGAGAAACTCATCCTCCCCTTCCCACCCAGCACTAATAGCAGAGATTAGCGGATTAAGCAAACCGCAGGGACGCAGGTTGGATATTCACCCTGCTGCGTGGTGCAGCCCCACCAGACAGCTGCAACAGGTATCACTGGTGCCCCACAACCAGGGAGAGCCCATCTCCCACCGCCCGAAGCATCCCAGAACTTTTCCCAGAGATGCTCAGGGCCCTCCACCACACCACCCATCACCCGAGGGACAAGCAGCCGCGTTACCTTCGATGCTCTTGGGCTCCTTATCGAGGGTCCTGCTCTTGCAGCGCACGCCCTCGCCGCTGCCGTCGATCCAGACGTAGGTGACCTGAACCCTCCCATCCTGGGGCAGCCTCATGTACTGCTCCCGCACCAGCTTGTTCAGCCTGGAGCTGTGCGACACCGACATGGCGACGGCCCTGCGAGGGCGCACAGGTGAGTGCCACATCACCCCTGCCCATCTCCCCACGGGTATTTTACAAACCAACCTCCCAGCCCATAACAAGCCACCCAAACTCCCCCCATCCCTCCCGGCTGCTTCCCCCAGCGGGATTCGAACCTGCCACGCCCTCGCTCACCGGCCCCAGCGCTGCCCGCGCCCGCTCCGCCCGCATTTTAAAGGCGCCCGCGGTCGGGGGGCGGTGCGGAGGCGGCTCCGCCCCGGGGCGGCAGTGCCGGGCCCCGGTCCCCACCTCCGGGACACCCACTGAGGACGTTTAGTATTGTTTTCTTTTCTTTTCTTATTAAAATATTACTTATTAAAAAAGACGGCTATCGCACAGCTAAAGCACCGCTTTATTTAAAAAGTAGTGAGGTATTGGCTAAATAACTTCTTGTTTATTTAAAAAAAAGCAGGTGTTACTCATTGAAAATCATATTTACCACCCTCGGTTCCCTCTCTGAGTGTGTCATCCCTTTTGGCCCCTTGTTTGTGTAGGGTTGCCCTCGTACACGCGTGCAGGTGTTTTACTCCCAGCGCTGCTCAGTTGCTGTCGAGGGGGCAGCTGGGGAGGCTGCTGGGTTGTGCTCCCCCAGCACCCCAAAACCTGGCTGGGACCATGTGATGGAATGGATCTGGGGGCCTGGGTGCTCCTGGGGACATCAGTGGCAACGAGATCCCTGGAACAGGGGCAGCCACATTCCCGGGACAGGGACAGCCAGATGCCTGGCAGCTCTACCACTACCTCTCTCCCCCCATCCTGCCCTGGGCACCCCAGGAACGACCCCTTCCCACCCGGCTTCAGCCCCCCCGTGGCTGCAGGGCTGGGTTTGCCCCCAGGGCTTTCCTTGGAAGGGAGGAAAGGCTGAGAGCTGCAGGGAGAGCTGCAGGGAAAACACCACAATCTCCTAGTTCAGCCCTTCCCGTCTATAAACCGCTGAGTTAAAGCACAATTTTTAAGCACCGTAGCGTAGCAGAGTCTCTTTAAACTCCCAAACTATCCAAGCTCAGCACAGGCTCTGCTGTGATTTACAGTCAGCTAAAAACCCTCAGCCAACAGGTGTGAATTTCAGTCGATTATTTCAATGTAGCAGCAATTTCCAGCTATTGAGCCGAACGCAGATCCAATTAGGTGAATTAAACGCTTCGCTGCCTTCCCAGTTTTCCATAGATCCTGCGTGAGAGGCTCCCACGTGTCGGAGCAGACAGACCCCAAACGTGCCAGGGCACAACCAGCACGGGCACAGCCCGTGCCGGCGCCTCCGGGGGTTATCTCGAACACTCCCGGATTTTCTTCTGGGAGGAGGGCAAGATTCCAAACAACTTCCCCCCCAGCAAACCCGGCGGGGTGAGTGCGCCTCGACTCTCCATCCTCGGTTTTTAAGTAGTTTTCCGATGTTATAAAAGGAGAAAAGACTTTAAGGCATGTCTGGGCTCTAAAGCAGTTGGATTTTTGCTAATTTACCCAGTTCTTAAGACAGTTTGTGGCTGCCTGACTCACTCCCAGGAATGTTTTTCTGCAAAACACCAGGGCAGCTAAAAAAACTGCTTCACGGTTGATTGCCCCCCACAGGACATCTCCTCCCTGGGCACTGACCCAAGACATCAGCTCTGTTTTTCTTCTGAAGGTGTTTTGGTCCCGCAGGCAGATAAAGAATCAGGAAGAAACCTGAAAGCACTTGGGATTGCACAAGAACCAGGAAATGAGATTGGCAGCGACAGAAGCAAAACTTAATTAGCAATTTCGGTGACCGGGCGGTGACATCAGTGGCAGCGGGCTGCGGGCGGGCCAGACGTCACCCACCCCGCAGCTCGTGGGTGCTGCCCCGAGCAGAGCACTGGGAAGGAGGTTGGCACACGAGGATGTGCCCAAGGTCCCTGGAGCAGCGGTGGCAGAGCCACGCAGGTCTTCCCCCTGTCCTTGACGCTGCCCCGGTGACATTCAGGGTCTCCTGCAACTGAAGCTGGGGTGCAGCTCAAAAGCAGCCACCTCCCTCTGCGGGGTATTTTAGGGACACATCCACAAATGCGGCTGCAAAGCTCAGCATTTCCTCATTCTTGTTTGGAAATTGTCCCAGGGCAGGAGGAAGTGCACCCCTGGGTGTGCAGCCCTTTCCCGGAGGCCTTGCAGCACCGAGCCGGCGCCGTGCCGGGGAGGCGTCAGCGGCTCCGCCGGATCCTCGGCTCCCTGCTCCATCTCCATCTCAATCTCCATCCCGCCTGGGGAGCTGGAGCCCGCGGGACCGGCCTCAGGGCTGGAGGGAGAAGCAGCGGCTGATGCTGAGCAGAAAGCACAGAGATGGATCTGCGTCCCTTGGGAAGGATTGCAAACCGCACCCGAGGAGAGGGGAGCTGCATCCTCCAGAGACAGCGGGGCCAGCGCCGCTGTGCTCATTGTGACAGGAGGGCTCCGCCGAGACCCTGCACCTTCCTGACTCAGCTGGGTGGGGGAGAGGCTCAATTTATTCCCAGTGAAAGCTCTGGCTAACCTCCTGGATGTGCCCACCTGTGCAGAAATACCCCAGAGCTTGAGAGGGCTCAAACCCAGGGAGAAATGAACCAAAATCCAGGCTGAGTTAACCCAGTAACCTGGATCGGGAAGCAGAGCTCCTCTGTGAGCAGCTGAGCACCAAAACACCCCAAAGGGGAAGGCAGAACAAACACCAATAATCCCTCACCTGGTCAGAGCCCACCTGCCCCAGGAGAGCAAACACGGTGCATTTGTGGTGTTTGGGGACAGCAGGGACAACAGCAGCCTGTGGGGGCACAGGAGCGGAATCACAGAATTCCTAAGGGTGGAAAAGGTCACTGAGCCCAGCTGCTACCCCAGTGCTGCCAAGGCCACCACTACAGCAGGTCCCCAAGTGCCATGGCACCATCCCTGCCCAAACACCGCCCCCGAGGCAGCTCGCCGAACAGACACAATTATTTCACACCAAAAAGGATTTTAGGAAGCAGGAAAAAGCCATATAAAGCCATATAAAGTTGGGCACCTGCTTAGTCAGTTTTTCCTGGGATCAAGCCTCACCTCACCAAGCCTAATTCCAGCCATTCCCATAGCAACAACCCTGTTACACCAACAACAGGGAGCACAATTCACACCTGGGTCCTCGAGGCTCTGGAGTAACATTTTCTCCCAAACAAGCCCAGGCTCTGGAATCAGCGGGCTCCTGCCTGCTCCCCTCCACGCCAGGTACAGTAAATATTAACCACCACGAGGCTCAGGGAATCAGTCACTGGCCCAAGGTCAGGTGGGCGGCAGAGCCGAGGGCAGGAAAGGGAACAGGGGTGTCCTTGGAGAAGTAAAAGGTCACAGATAAATCTCCAGAGGACTTTGTGAAGCCCGTTCAGAGCTGCAGCAGAGGAGTTTCCCCAAATGGAGGACAGCAGGGAGAGAAGAAGATTCTGCTGTGCTGCTCCAGCCCGGACCAGCCATCACCTCTGGTGCCATCTGGGATGTCACCCCCATGCTCACAGGGTTGCAGGAGGCAGCAGGGCTGCTCCCCTTCCCAGTGTATTTTTTTTGAATCAGGCTGGAGACCCATCCTAGGGAGACCTGGCCAAGCCCTAATTACTTCTTCCAGTTTTTATCTCTCTGACTTTGAGGCTTTATTAGCCTGAGCATTTTCCAGCCTTGCCAAAATACACCAATGATACTTCTTGCTTTGATAGGATAGTAATAAATCATTAAGAAATTTTCCTTTTTGATTCTTCAATCAGTGAGATTGAAAATCTTCAGTAACACAACTTGTTTTACCACAAAGGGGTTAAACACGGACTAATTTACCTCATGGGGTGACTTCTTACACCTCCCCCTGGTGCTGCAGCAGGGCAGGGGGCTGGGCCTTGGCTGCCACATCCCTCCCCGCAGTTGCCCAAGCAGGATCATCCCTGGGCACAAAGCAGGGATTTTGGGATGAAGAGTTCCGGTTTTACTCTAAATCATCCTCCAGGATTCAGGACGCTGCTCAGAACTGAGGGAGTTCCTCCCTGGTTGTAAAAGCCCCAAAGCACCTCCCAGAGCCCTGGAGCCCCCCGGGAGAGCATTCCCTCTCCCCAGGATCGGTGTGACCAACCCGGGCTGGTTCTTGTCCTGCCAAACAGTTCGGCGGGGAGATTAGAGGGAAGGCAAAGAGCAGGATCGGCAGGAGGAGCCCGGCACAAACACCATAAAGGGATTAGAGGGGCTGGGGGCAGAGCAGGTGGGAATTCTGCTGCGTGCACTGCGCTGGAAGAGAGGGCTTTTTCCAGCTGAGGAACCCGGGGGGATGCTGTGGGGGAAGGTGGGTGGCCCGGCAGGGCTGCAGGAACGGGCTGGGAATGTGCAGGGTGCTGGGATGGGGCAGGAGGTGGCCAAGGGGGGGTCAGAGCCACTCTGAGGGGTCCAGCAGAGACCACCCAGTGCCAGGGGGGCTGTGCTGGCATCCCCCTGTTCCCGGTGCACACCCACTTTTACACTTTGCTGCAAAACTGCTGAACTGACAGTTTCCCTTTACAATTAAAACACATTTAGGCAACAGCAAATCTCCTTAGATTTGCACCCAAACCACTTTGCCTTCATTCAAATAGTGCTGCCATACCTTTCTCTGTGCACACACATATAAATACATATATATATATGACATTTAAATACATATATATGGCATACAAATATATATATGGCATATAAATATATATGGCATATAAGTACATATATATGACATTTAAATACATATATATGACATAGAAATACATATATATGACATAGAAATATGCATATATATAGTATATAAATACACATATAAATTACCTATAAATACATATATATGATCTATGAATACATATATATTACATAGAAATGTGCATATATATGACCTATAAATACATATATATATGCACATACACATTATTGTTTATGATTATGTTATGACATATTTGAATACACCTGGGAAAGCCACAGTCCCAACCCAAACAGACTCAGCGGTCACCAAAGCAGCCAGCAGCAACCCTGAAAAGCTGAAATCCTTCCACCCAGGCAGGGTCCCCCTCAGGGATTCCCCTGCAGCCTCACAGCTCTGTGTGAGCTGCCAGTGCAGGCCAGGCTCCCTCCCAGCTCAGAGCTGCATTAGGGTCTGTTTGCAGAAAGCTCTCATAAATTATTATCACAGAATCAGTGAGGTTGGAAAAGACTCTGAGCCTCCTTTTCTCCAGGCTGAACAGCATTTTGGAGGTTATTTTCAGCTTCAGGGGTCTGTGTACATTTGTAAGGGTGAGGCTTTTCTGCTTCAAGGCAGCAGAAAGGGCTCACAGAGCTGCCCTGAGCATCCTCGTGCAGCCCCACTCCTGCAGCCCACAGACAGAATAAACCCCCAACAGATTCCCCCCTGACAGGCTTTCATTTGAATTTACTTTTACTGTGACAGTCTCTTCAGGCTGCAGGAAAAGAAATTGGGTGAAAAGGAGGGGGCATGTGAGACATGCTCGACCTCAGGAAACCAAAGTGCCAGGGGACAACCTCCAGCCTAAGAGCTGATTCCAGGGCAGGAAAAGCAGCACAGGCAGGAGCAGGAACACAAAACCCACTGGGTATGTGACCAGCTGGGCTGAATTTCACCCAAACCTTCCCTGGGATCGCTGACAGCCAGGGAGGAAAAGCTGCCTGTGGGGCACAAAGCAGGGCTGCCCCAGCTCACAGGGGAGCCAGGGCACCCCAGGGCTTCTTGGGCAACAAAAGGGACCCATTTCCCTGGGATCTCTGCAGAGAAGGCCCCAGCAGGCTCTGACTCACAGGGGGAACTACTTTCTCATCTCTTCAGAGAGAGAAACCATGAGCTGGAGCTCCCCACACTGGAGCAGGAGCCCACGGGCTCCCACCCAGCTCTTGGCTTCAGGGAGAGGACAAGTGACAGAAGGAGAGGAAAGCTGCACAAGGGAGGTTGAGGTTGGATATTAAAGAGAAAAAACAAATAATTTAAAAGCTTGTAAAGCACTGGCACAGACTGCCTAAGGAACCGATGGAGTCACCCATCCCTGGAAGTGTTTGAAGAAATGTGAGAATGTGGCTCTTGAGGACATGGCCTAGTGGTGAACAGTGGTGGTGCTGGGCTCACAGATGGACTTGATGATCTTAAAGGTCTTTTCCAGCCTTAATGATTCTATAATTCTGTGATTGCTGCCCCGTGACATCCTTCCCCAGGCTTCAGCCAGAATCCTGGGATGCAAATTTTAACCAGCAGCATTTGTTTCAGCAAAACTAAATATCAAAAATCTCAGTGCACCGAAGCTCCCATAGCAGCAGAGCACTCAGAGCAGAGTCTAAACAAGCAGTGAACCACCAAAAAGATCAACTCTTTTTAATGTAAATACAATTATCAGCACCAGCAATTGATGCACCCGGGCAGCCACAGCCTCCTCGCCCAGCTGGTTTCCCAGCCTGTATCCTGTTTGGCAACCCCATTTTGCAGCCTTACACAAATGCAAAGCTTTTTCACTTCCCTCCCTGCCCACACTGAGCCCTGGCTGCTGCCAGCAGGGCCTCCAAGCCAGCAGCACTCTGTTTGTCCGAGTCATGAGGGGATTTTTCCGAAGAAAATAGGAGGAGACTCCTCGCTGGTGGTTTTTGTTTTCTCAGTGCTTACCCAAACCCTGTGCTTTCCTCAGCAATGTCATCTCCTTGCAATCACATGAGTTCAGGAGCTGGGACTTTTAAAGGGTAAAAAAATGAATTAAGCACTTTTAAGGCAACTTTAGAGCTTGCAGCGTTTGGCCTTTGCTACAAAGAACAAGGCTCCTTGAAGGGGGGCCATGTCTGAGGCCTCTGGTGCAACTGGGTGGGTATTTTGGGGGGAAAAGGTTTGTTTTCTAGGGAAAACCACCTTACTGCCAGCTTAACGCAGGCCTCTCCACACAGGAAAGGTAAATTCTGGCAGGTTCCTGCAGAGCAAAGCAGCCAGATGTGCTTCAGCACTTCAGGCACCGGGCTTGAGCTTCAGGGGCTGTAACTCCATCCAGATCCTACCAAGGCAGAACCAGAAGCTCCCTTTGGTGGGGCTTTAATGTGAATTTAAACCAAATCAGAGCCCTAGAACATCCCTTGCTCTGGGTGAAAACACTCTCTAAGCACTTCATTTTGGCCTTGTTTAATTCCTTTTGCTTTCCAGCAGGGCATCCCCATCCATGCTGGTTCCCATCCCTTTCCCAGCTGAGATTAAGCTGACACAGGTTTGTTTTCCTGCCACAGCAGCAGCCACTCCAGATTATCACCCCCCCTGGACGCTCATCCCGAGCTCCCAACACGATCCCCAAATGCAGCTTCTGCCCCAGTCTTGGGATTCTCTCCCAGCACTGACTGGGCTGAGCTGCTGATGCAGCCCCACATCCTCACCTGCCCCTCATTTGCTGCCCAGCAAGAGCAGGGACATCACTGATCCTGTGGATTTACCCTGGCTCAGCAGCCAAATCCAACACATCAAACCGGTGATGTGGGGCTGATGAGCCCTGAGGGGCACAGCCAAGCACAGCAGCCCCCTCTGCACCCCCACATGAGATCCTCCAGCCTGGCCAGTGGGGTCCAACACCCCAGCAAGGCTGGAGACACCCCAACATACCCAGAGCTGCTCCCTGGGAGCCTCTGTGTGCAGCTGGAGCAGTGGCCCAGTCAATGCCTCCATTCCCTTTCCTGTTTTACCCCCTAGGATGGAGCAAAGCACCCCCCAGCACCTCCCTCTTCCCTGCCCAAATTCTGGCAGTGAAATCCCCTTGCAAGGAGCAGCTTTGTCTCTGCTCCCCTCTCACCTGCATCTCCACAGCTCCCAGCTCCTGCACTGCTCCCCACACAAGCAGGGCATGGCTCTCACACCTTAAATCAGTCACCCCCTCTTCCACCTCTCCAGGCTGCAAAGTCACTAATTACCCCTTGGCAATTAGCACAAAGAGCTCTGGGATGTCCCTGATGGGCTCAGTCCCCTTACAGGTGTCATTTCCTCTGTGCCCAGTGTGGGAAATGGATTTGTAGAAAATTCTCAAAACGTGCCAGAAGGCTCACAGAGTGTGACTAAACGGGCTGACACGATGATTGACTTTAAGGCATTTACAGCACAGTGTGATTAAAACTGATAGGCCAAGAAACACTTGTAATATATTGTAATTAAGAAATAGTTGGTTTCTGATCGTGATGGAGTGAATTATAACATCTGTATTGTCTCGCCCTTCACATGAGACTGAAAATGGAATAAAAGCTTTTAAAACGCCTCTCAGTTGCCCCATCTCTGGGTCAGAAAAGAGCATGATCCGACACCCAAGGTGCTGCTGAAGGCTCTGCTGCCCTCTTGGCTCAAGTGACCACAGAACAAGTCAGGAAAAGTCACAGAGGAAAGTCAAATTCACTGTTCTGTGGGAGCAGGAGCCTGTTCCAGCTGCGGGCAAACCCTGGGGTGCTTCTCGGCCCCTCTGAGGAGCCCCCCCATTCCTGCACACAGCCACTGCACTGAGCCCTCGCCAGCTGCCCCCTGCTCTGGCTGATGGCACACGGGGGCATTGGGTGGCCATGGAAGGGCCACATCCCCTCCCCACAGCAGCCAGCCTGGGGCAGCCCCTGCTCCAGACCAGGACACCCTGAGTCCTCCTCGAGGAGCTCAGATTGTCAGCAGCTCTGGCTGCCTGGAGAGCAGCAGCAGCAGGGACAGGATGGTGCTGGCACAGTGGCCAGCCCAGGGACACAGATGTCCCTGTCACCTCGTGGGATCTCCCTGCTGGCCCCCAGCCAGTGGCACTGTGGGGACAGCCCTGCCCTGACACAGCCCCAGCTGGCAGAGCTGTGTCCCTCTCGGCCTGGGGACAGGGACACTTCCCCAGCTGCGCTGTCTCCTGGCCCCGGTCCTGCCCGGGGCAGGGGGGAAGAGAAGGACACAGCTCCTCATTTGATCACTAAATACTGATTGGGTTCTCCTGGCTGGAGTGACCAGGCTGGGTGGTGGCAGCCAGGGGGACAGAGGGTCCCTGTATAGAGAACAGCCCCATGTGCAGCCCCAGGCCCTCCTCAGCCTCCCAGGGCCAGGCAGGAGGAAGAGGAGGCTGCCCCAGGGGGATGGAGGCAGGAGCCAGGGCAGCTCGGGGGAGGCCAACATCCCCCACCCCACAGGGAGCTGTCACTGGGCTCCTTGGGGCCACGCAACCCCCAGACACCAAAACACAACAAAGCCCAGCCTGGAGGGAGGGGACAGCACTGGGGACACCACCCAGAGCCAGGGGAGGTTCGTGGGTCCCCCACAGCCACTCTGGGGTTTGTGCCACCCATGCCAGCCCAGCAGGGCAGGAACCTGCTCTGGGCAGTGCCCCTGTCTCTCATACCTGGCTGGATGTGTTTGCTCACACCTGAGCCAGCTTTGGGCAGGAGGGAGAGGGATGGGGGAAGGTGGGAAGGAAGCAGCAGAGCCAGAGCAGCCCACTGGGAGAGCCCAGGAAAAGGGGCCACAAAGCAGGGAATTGTGTGTGCCACCCGTGGCATCTCCAGCCAGGAATGGCATCTGTCCATCAGCCACAGCGACAGTGCCCATGGCATCCTGCTGGGGCAGGGACAAGGGACACCCCCCGGCCATCTGGGGGTGCCACCAGGCCTGGGCACAGCAGTATGGGGTAGCCATTCCCAAGCTCTCCCAGTCCTGTGAGGCCAGGGCAGAAGGGGAGCCCTGGACAGGAACCTCCTCCTCCTGGTCCCTCACCCAGGTGCCACCCACTCCCCATCCCTGGTGGCACCACTGCCTCATCTGGGAGTGGACCTGGGAGAGTATCGGGGCCCTGGGGAGCTCAGCAACCCCCTGGAGCTGCTGCTGGGACAGTGCCAGTCCCCTGGGGCACTGCTGGAGGAGTCTGGGCACCCTGTGACCCTGTCCCCATCACTCACCTCTGCAGAAAGCCAAAATAACACCGTGCATGGCCCTTACCAGGCAGGTCCCAGTGCTCCCAGCAAGGCTCCAGCAGCACCCTGGGGCTGGCCAGGGCTGCTCCCCCCCGGGCACCTTCCAGTTCTGTGCCACACCCACACGGCCCCAGCAGCAGGATGGGATCAGCACCCCCAGCCCCTGAGCAGAGGGAGAAGCCCCTGATGCAGCTCCCCCTCCTCAGGATGGGTGATGAGCCTCAGCAGAGGGCAGGGAGGGAAACTGAGGCGCAAGGATGAGCTCTTGCCAGCTGGCTGGAGGAGGAGCAGGAGGAGAAACCAGGAGGACCTGGGTGACAATCTCATGGCCGTGGCTGGCACTGGTTTTCTTGGCTCATCATTTTTTAGCTGGGCAGGGCTTGGAAAGGCTGGTACCCCCCTTGGGGCAGGGAGGTGCTGGGCCAAATGAACATTGTGACCTTCTGGGGGTAAACTGAGGTGCAAAGCAGCCACTGAGACTCCATTTCCAGCAGAAATGGATTTGGGATGGTTTTTGCTGGTTTTGGGGGGACTGACCCCAGCAGGGGCCACAAGCCAGCTCAGCATGGGGCTGCACACAGGCCAGTGGGGCAGATTTCTATGGATATGGGGGGTTTTAACCAAAACTCGTGCCTGGGACATCCAAAGGCACCTTTTCATACAAATCCATCTTGTAAATATTTATCCTGCTCCCGCCTCCATCAGCGAGCAGCCCTGGAGGTGCTGGCAGTCTCGAGTGGCCTCTTGCCAGGCCAGGAGCTTTAAAAACTACTTTTGTTTGTGCTCAGAGCAGGAAAAGCCACCAAGGTCCTGGTTTGCAGGTCACAGCGGATGTGGCCTTTCAGTTTCCAGCCTCTGCTCCCTGCAAGCCACCCTTGATGATTGACTGACCGGCAGATTTTCCCATGTCAATTTTCCAGCTGCTTTGGGCACAAAATAAACTTGAAAAGGCAGCTCATCCCCTCCAACACTGCAAAGCTGATTTGGTGATTTGGAGCCCTCACTCTTGGGGTGTGAGCTGTTGGGGCTGGAGGAGCAGAGAGTGAGTGGATTGAAAACTGGGGGAGGGGCTGGCTGGTGATGGGTGGCACGAAATTTAGCTGGCAGCCAGTGACTGGTTCTGTATCCCAGGGGTCAATCCTAGGAATCCTGGCTCCAGTCCTGATCAACATTCAGTGAACTGGATGATGGGGCAGAATGTCCTTTTGACAATTTTTGCTGTTGGCATCAAACTGGGAGGGATGGGTAACGTGCCAGAGGGACCTGGACAGGCTGGGAATGGGGAGGCAGGAATCTTACAAAGCTCAGCAGCGAGGAAATAAAACGTTCTGCTTCAGAGAGGGACCAGGGAAAGGCAGGAAAGAACCTGGGGGTCCTGGTGGACTCTGACCTGAACATGAGTCACCAAGAAAGCTGATGGCACCCTGAGCTGCCAGGTGCTGCCTGAGGGCTGAGGGAGGTGATGTTCTGTCACACTGTGACACGAAATAACTCACAGAAGTAGGTTAGATGTAAAAGGAAAGAAAAAGAACTCAAAAAAGTAAACTTTATTTTTTGACTCTACTATATATACAATAGCAAAAATTATAGTGGATTGGAGGGTGAAATTGCCACCTCTCCAACCACACTGGTCAAACCAACAGTCCATCAATTCTCTCCACCCACAAAGAAGAATGTAAAACAATCATTATTTACATGAACATGCGTGAGAAAACTCAGGTGAAATATGTAAATATCAGAAGGCATAGGAACTTTTAGAAGAACTTTAAAAAGAATAGGGCGACAATGTCCCATCCTTGGAGATGCTCAAAAGCCACCTGGACGTGACAATTCTCTCTGGCTGACCCTGCTTGAGCAGGAGTTTGGACTGGGTGGCCTCACAAGGTCCCTTCCATCTCCACAGCTCTGTGGAGGAGGAATAAATCTTGCCCAAGAGCCCCCAGGCAGGGCAGCATCCCGTGGGTGCAGCCAGCCTGGTGTTATATATAAATATATATACACATTATGCTCTTTTCTGACCTAGAGATGGGGCAACTGAGAGGCATTTCTAAGCCAGTGTTTCTTATCTCAAAGTTTACATGCAAATACACGCTATATAAACCTCCTATCAAATTTTAAAAATGTTCTACAGATTCGTTTCCCACAGCCTGGGATGAGTTTTGGCAGGCCACGTCCATCCCCGCTCTGCTGAGGCTCTGCCAGCTCAGCAACAGGAAGCACCTTTGCAAGTCACCACCTAAAAATGAGGGTAAATGGCCACCGTTCCTGCCGGGCAGGAGTCTCCGGCAGCCCGGGCTGCCCACCCACACCAGACTGGCACCGCTGGCATCCCACAGCAAGGCTGGACCGAGCCTGTGCCCTGCGCCCAGGGCTTTCCCCAGCCCCAGGGCAGCAGCCTCGAGCCTCCTCCCCCAGTGACCACTGAGCTCTGACATCATGCAAAGCCTCCCAGCCGCTCATTATCAGCGTTAATATGCAAATCGCTGATGTTTCTGGGCAGGAAAGGTTGTGGGAAAGCCAGGGAATGCGTTTTGCATCCGTAACTTCCTGCTGAAACCCTGAGCTCTGGCTGTGGGATCTGCTCCTAATTCCCCACCAGCAATGATAACCTGGATTAACCAAGGAATGGTGTGGTCATGCTCCTTACAAGCACACAAATCCATCTCAGAAAGGCATAAGGAAATCACCTTAAAATACTACAAGCTCAAAACCATTTTCCTGGAAGGGAATAGGGACCATATTCCCAAAAGCTCCTTTAAATCAAACACGTCTGGAATGGAAGGACTTTACTGGAGTTACTAAGTGCTGAGTAACTGCTCCAACTGAGGAGAAACAACAGGGTTTGGAGGGTGCTTAGGGTAGATTTTGGAGTTAAAATGTAGCCTGAGCTACCACTGCTTACAGGACTAGGTTTTAATTCCTTGTTATTTGCCATGCCTGGGAACAATTCTGGGGTTCACAGCTGCCTGTCCCGAGGGAATCCCTAATGAACAGTTAGTTAAGAATCAAAAGGTGACTGCTGACCTGCAGAAGTGTTTAGTACCAAAATCATTAGAGTTATGCTCCCTGGTGGAATAAAAAGGGATTATCCCGATTCTGTTCCTCCCCATCTCTTGCTCAGCTGAATGTTGAAATATGAGGCTTCATTTCTTTGCTGCCACTTTGGCAAATGTGGGCACAGGGACAGAATTTTTTCCCACAGATATATGCAAATGTCCTCTTATTTATTCATCAAATCACTAATCCAAAAGTATTTCCTCACCTAAGAAAGAGCCCAGATCCAGGGTGCAGTTTGCTGGTGACAGGAGTTATCCAACAAGAGTGTTCTGACAGCAGGGAACAACACCTTTCCTCTGAGCTTGCCAGGTGCATGAGACACAAATTCAATTAAGCTTCACAGCAACCCCAGTGAGGCAGGCAGGTGGGGATTAATCAAGGAATTAATTAGAACAGAGAAGCCAAGTTAGAAAACAAGTCTGCCATCAGTCACTTCTGCCCTGCCCTCGATACCAGGTTCTAGGATAAACAGGTCATTTGTAGGGTCACATTAGAGCAGACCCCAAACCCAAAATGTGGTACTGGGAACAAAAACCTTGATGAAAATCCCAACCATTGCCCAGCTTCTCTTGGGAGATGTGGAATTGCTTCCTCCCATCCTCTCACAGCAGCACTCACTACAGCACTCTCCAGAAACCCAGAGCACAGCCAGGTCTCTGTGCCCAGCTCTGCTGATGCAAAAAGCAAATCCCAGTTTCTCTGTTAACTGCAGGTTTTCTATTGAAAGAGGCAAGATGGAAAGGGGAAGGATAATTCAGACAGATCTGAGGGATGGAGAAGTGAAATGTGTCATGTCATTCTGTGTCATGCTCACGGGTTGAGTTTACAGCAAATCCTAAAAATCAACCCCGACTTCCAGGCTGCTGCCTTGCCTAGGGAGCATTTCCTCTCTATCTCCTGCTCTAGTCCTCATTTCATTCCCTCCTCTCCCACAGTTTGGATCACTGCAACCTGAGCTGCTCTGGGTGGCCAAGGGACAAGCAGGGATCTGAACGTGGGTGATTTTCCCTTCTCTTGGGGTGCTGGATTCACACCTGCACAGGCCCTGATCCTGAGGGAAGAGAAACAACACAAAATATTCACGGGCAGGAGATCCATGGCCATTTTTGCTGGATTTTCCCATAATTTATGAATTTAATTGCAAATTCTTCCCCTGCTCACCCCTTGCATCCAGCGAGGTCTGGGTCTTCAGCAGTTTGAAAAGTCCCACATTTGGGAGATCCAGCCACCAGTACAGGAGTCTGGTCAGAGCTTCCTTAGAGCCCAGGGAGTCCCTTCCCAGAGGAACAACCCCTCAGTAGCACTGAGGATCAGAGAGAACCCCCAAAGTCCTGCAGTGCTGCTCCCAGGAGCTCTGGCACAGAGCAGGAGGAGGAAGCTCGGGGTCTGGATCTCCATCAGGTGCCCCACGAGATCTCCCAGGAGTGTCTGGGCTTGCTCCCAGGCCTTTCACACTCAGCTGGTGCCCAGCAGGTGTGAAATGAGACAGCAGAGCTGCTCAGAGCTGTCACCAGCAAACACAGAAATCAAGGGAGGGCGATGCCAGGGCGAGCACCCTGCTCATGCTGAAGGCAATGGCTCGATGGCAGAGGTGCCAAGACATGGCCCAGGACTCCACAGGAGAGCAGAGAGCCTGCAGGAGGTCACAGCACACAGGAGAAAGCACCAGGAACGTTATTCATCATCTTCCCAAAGATCCCTGATGCCGAGGATCTGTGGCCAAAAGCTGGTGACTCTGCATTCTGCCTCCACAGGACTGCTGGCAGCTGCAAGGGGCCAAATCTTGCATTTTGTGTGCAAATACACAACTTGTGGGAGTCTGTGTCACACCTGCTGTGCTCAGCTTGACATCACAGAACCGTGGAATGTCCTGAGCTGGGAGGGACCCACCAGGATCACCCAGCCCAGCCCCTGGCCCTGCCCAGACCCCCCAACAACCCCACCCTGGGCATCCCTGGCAGCGCTGGCCAAACGCTCCTGGAGCTCTGGCAGCCTCGGGGCCGTGCCCATTCCCTGGGGAGCCTGGGCAGTGCCAGCACCCTCTGGGGGAAGAACCTTTCCTGATCTCCAGCCTGAGCTGCCCTGGGCCAGCCCCAGCCGTTCCCTGGCTCCTGTCCCAGAGCAGAGATCGGTGCCTGTCCCTCATCTTCCTCTCGTGAGGAAATTGTAACTGTGATGAGTGTCCCCTCAGTGCTCTCAAGTGCCCTCAGCTGCTCCTCACAGAGTTCCCTGTGGCAGCAGCTCTCTGGCACAGAGAGCAGGCACAACTTTCCCAGGCATTGTCCTGGGGAAGGCTGTGAGAAGATCAGAGAAAAGAATGAGAAACAATTCTTATCTCCACTTGCTGCACCTGGTATTGTGAGCCTGTGGAATGTGTCATGGAGATTTGTTTACCAAAGGGTGATTTCTTAATTGGCCACTGGTGATGGTGTTTGAAATCAAGGACCAGTTAGGTCAGACTGTACTGGGCTGGCTGTAAGGGTGATGGGTTTATTAATTAGTATGATATAATAAAGTGATCGATCAGCCTGCTGGAACCATGGAGTCAATGCCAATCATTACCTTGCTACGACAGTTCCCCTCAAGGCTCTTCACCTGCTTTGGACCCTCTCTGATGCTTCAACATCTTTCTTACAATATTTCAGTATCTTTCCTATCTTGTGGTGCCCCAAACTGCCCCCAGCACTGGAGGTGAGGCCGCCCTACCCCAGAGCACAACAATTGTGCCACAAAGGAAGGAGAAAGAGCTGCACAGGAAATGTTCCCCACCACTCACCGCTGAGGGAGGATGATCAAAGAGCTGATCTTGGCTCCAAAAGTGTTTGCACCAGCAGCTGGGGGGGCTGGCTGGGGGCACAGCATCCTCCAAGCTGCTCTTTGCATTGAGGACACTCATAACCCCGAGGTGACCCAGGCCGTGCCGGGCTCCTGCTGGCAGCAGGACAGTGGGTGAGGAATGAGGCTGGCACGGCAGCACCAGCTCTGCTGGCAGGGACCCAGCTGCCCATTTTTGGGAAGCAGATTTTCAGCCCATTCCGTTCACCAGCTGTGGAACACCTCCCTGGCCACTTGGCAGCCTCACATTCACCTGTGGCTGATGCTGAAATCACATTGTGATTGTGTCCAAGCACTCGGATTGACAGCCTGCCTCCTGTGCCCATTGCTGCTCACTGTGGCACATCCCAGCAGCTCCCCACAACGCTCAGGGCTGCTGTGGGATCAGGGCTCTGTGTAATGATGCTCTCAGCCCGCCCTGCACCACATCCCCGGGGATGAGGGACACATTCCTGGGAGGGACCAGCCTGAGGGCATTTAACACTGCCGTGTTTTCAGACAGAGGCACCTGTGCTCTCTCCTGGTTTGGGCAGCCAGAGGCACCTGAAATGAACCTGTCCCTTTCTTGTGCTCCCGGTGATGGTGACAGAACGTGGCTGAACAGCTCAGGAGGTGCTGAGAGCCCCTTTGTCCCCAGCAGGGCCTCCTGGAGCCTGGCTGAAACAGGGTGGCATTTCCTCAGTGTAGCCTTTAGCCCTCACTTTGGTAAATTTGGGAGTCTGGCCCAGAGACCCAGTGAATGCTGATTATTATTTGCTAAGTTCAGTGGCTCCTAACACAGGCAGCCTTTAACCCTTTGCTTTCCTCTGTCTTTCACTGCCCTTCCCAAAAAGTGAACATTTCTAAATCAAGGGCTTTGTGAGAATGTTTTGTTGCTGCCTTCTGGCACCATCATCTACAAAGCTGCAGAATCCCAGCCCACAGCAGAGAGCTGGCAACAAGTGGGTCCTTGCTTTTCTACCCAAAACTGTGACAGCAACCAGCTCAGGGTGACAAAAATCCCCAAAGTCATGGGCTTTATTTCACTCCCCGTAGCCATAGCCTGGCTTCAATGCCTACTCTGTAGAAAGCAAGCTTTAATATGTGCAATAATTTCTTAATGCAAAAGGCAGAGGATTTGTACTCTGAGAGGAAGAATTTTGAGTGGTAAAATGAAAACACCTAGGAATTACTACAGAACTTGAAATGGGATTTAACTTAACAAGGCAAAGCAGAAAAAAAAAAGTTACTTTTTGTTTAACTTGGAGTAGAATCACACAAACCATTAGCCACAAACTTGCCTGGAAAGCAGTAATAGAAATGCCCCATCCCTGGAGCAGTCCAAGGCCAGGCTGGACAGGGCTTGGAGCAATCTGGGACAGTGGAAGGTGTCCCTGCACATGGCAGGGGGTGGAACAGGAGCTTTAAGGTCCCTTCCAACCCAAACCAGTCAGGAATTCTGTGATTTTATAATCAGAGCTGATCTGGATGTGAAGGGGAGGAATCAGAACCGACATCCAGCCCTCCAGCTCTGAGCATGACAGAGACTTTCTCACCCTTTATGTAAAAAACCCTTCACCTGATGCAGCCCTTACAAACCCCAGCAGCACTGGGGTGACAGCCATGGAAAGCTTTGCATTTAGAAATAATTCCTGTTAAGGCAGAATGTGAACAAAGCACACACAGAGCCCCAGGGGACACTTACCCTGTCCTCCCACGAGGGCCAGGCTGCAGTGGAGGCACTGGCAGAGCAGCAGCAGCTCCTTCAGACTCCCGAGGCAAGAAGGGATGGCAGGAAGAGCTCTGGGGCCCCTGGCTGTACAGTGGATGGGAGATTCCAGCAGCTCAGAGAACTGCAGGCAGCAGCTGGGTTTTCTCAAAATGCCCCAAAAAGCAGAAGCTTCTGGGCTTGGAGACTCTCAGGAGTCTCTGGGCTTGGAGACGCCGTGAGTGGAGCGCAGCTGAGGATGGAGGTGAAGGGGTTGTTTGCCCTGCTGAGAGCAGGGTCCAGCCACAGAGGAAACATCGAGAGGGCAGAGCTCAGCAGGGCTGGGGTGACATCACTTCCCAAGCTGCTGGGGTGGCATCACTTCCCAGGCACAGCAGGAGAGTGTGCACAGCAGCAGCGCCAGGTGAGCTGGGCAGTCAGGGCTGCCAGCTACTGCAGGCACCAATAAATGTGAGCAGCTGTGTCTTCCAGGGTAGAATTTGACACCAACAGGGGTTTGCCTGGCTTGACCTCAGCTGCAGCACTGAAACCCAGCAGGTGTGGGGGCAGCTTGCCCAGGACAAGCTGCAGAGTGGTGGCATCATGAGCTGTGCATGCAGGGCTGTGTGCCCAGGTCACACCAAATGCCCCAAACAAGCACCATGTGGTACATCAGAAAATGGGAATATCTGAAAATGTCTTCCTGGGCAAAGGGAAATCCCGGGAGGGCTTTGCTGAGATGTTCAGAAGATGATCTCCTGTGTGTGGACTCCAGCAGATCCAAGCCCAACCTGTGAAACTGCCTCCACCTTCACTGACACCGACTCTCTGCTCTGTAAGGCAGGACACATCCACAGCTGAGGTTAAAAGCCCAGAGAGTGAAATCCTGATGCTCCATCCTAATGAACTCTTTGGGACCTGATGGAAAGAGTCCCTGCAGGAAGGTCAATCCATGGATGGTCCAAACTTGATGATTTAAAGCCTCCCTGAGCTCTCCTGTGAGCAGCTCCAGGGTGACTGGGGCTTTCACTGACTCACTGTGAAAGGGCTGCAAAATGAAATTCAAGCTAAAAGGGAAGTTTCTGACAAAAATGTGGTTTAGGGTGCAGCCCATAGAGTCTATTTTGAGCAGAGCCAACAGCCCCCACAGCCTCGTGCCCCAGCTGAAGCCACACGAGACAACTTCTCCCTGTTCCCCTCAGGGGAAGCTGCACATCGTGACCTGCACATCCATAAAGTGCTGGCTCTTGGTGGGTTTTTGGGTGTTTTGGGGCATGTGCCTTCTTTTGGACCAAATATCCCAGCTCAGTGCAGTGGCTGTGCTGGTTTTGTGTCAGAGGCACTGCTGGTTACAGCACATGAGGGGGGTTTTGGGAATTCCTGTCCAGAGACATTCCTTGTGCATTGTGACATCACAGCACAGCCTCTCCTTGCAGAGGAGTCCCCCCCTCTCCTGCACGGGGGAATTGTGTGTCCAGGGGTGCTGAGGGGTGCAGAGCCAGGCCCAAAGCCCTCAGGGGGCTGAAGGTACAGACAGGTGCCCACTGGCCACCCTTGGCTGTGTCCTCCACACCCTGGTCAGCCCAAATGCCATGGGGAAGGTGAGTCTTTGCAGGATCTGGACCCAGCTTTGGCTTTCACCACTCCCTCAGGGCTCTGGGGTCCACACCACTGCAGCCTGATGGGTGCTGAGCTCTCCACCATCACCAGCTGCCACCCCAGGGCAGGTTCCTTGGGCAGGACTTTCTCCAACAGAGCTGCAGAGTGACCTGAATATTAAAAAACCCAATCCAAACCTACAACCATCTGAAACCAGGCTCTGGTTGGCAGTCCTGGGTTCCTCTGCATAAAGGATGAGAACATGAACATTTGTGCTGTAAATTCAGCTTTTATCCATACTGGGTTACCCCCAGATTCCAGCCAACACCTCCACTGGGTCTCAGGCTGGGAAAGGCAAAAGCAGCAGAGAGACAGAAGGGCTGAATGAGATCAGAGACAGTCTGAGTCCTATGTATGTAAAAGAGTTTATTGGGAGTAAACAATATCATATTTACAGGGTAAATCCAGCATGTGATCATCAGGGCAAGGCAGCCCTGGCCCTTCACCCTCCCTTAAAGGTCCATCTCCTGTCCCTGCTCAGGCTGGCTGTCCCTCTGAGGCTGGGAGCCCAGCGTGGTCCTGGGGCCAGCCCTACCCTGCCCCACTGCAGGAATTAATTCAAACCCTTTTTCCACAGCCAGAGCTCCCAAACTCACCCAGGCTCTGGCAGAAAAGCGGGGAGAACATCCCCCAGACACTCTCAACTCCTGGATAGCAAACTCCCCCAGCACACAGGAACACTTCCTGAGTTTTTTCCCTCCGGACATCTCCATCTGCTGCTGCCACTTGTACCTGCATGGATCAGGACAAGGGAACAGCCCCAGTGTCCCAGAGCTGAGACACAATTTCAGGTTTTATGCTGAATTTCACAATTTTTTAAAATGCAATTTCACAATTTTACAGAATTTATGCTTTGAAAAGTGCAGAAACTGTTCACAGACATTTCTGCCTCCTTTTTCAAAACCATTTCAACACAAGGCATGAACTTCAAGGTAGAAACTTCGTGTCCTCTAGGTGAAAGCAGAGATTTACATCCAATTCACTGATCCAGCCTGCCTGGGAGAGAGGATTGGGAACTTCCAGCCCTGGGTGACTGAACAAACACAGCATCAACCACCAGGAACGATTTGCAAACAACTGAGCAGCAGACAAATGTGCAAATGTACTACTTCTGGATAATGAATGCATAATCTATTCCGACTCCCCTTCCTATCTGCTTCTGGATAATGTGTCTGAGCCTGAGTCAGGCTCACAAATGGTTGGCAACGAGGAAAACAGGCTGTGTTTGAGCCAAACATTATGTTCAGCAAATAAGGAGCAGTTTTGCCATGGGCAGCTGCTGTTAGAGCCCAGTGTCAGAATCCTTCCATGCTCCACGATTCCAGCTCTGTGGGCTGCAGGATGTACAACTGACTTTTGCCTCGAAAATCTGATTTTATGCCTAAACAACAGAGTCTAAAGAGCACGATTGTATTCCTTCTCCACCTATCTGCTCATTAGAAAGTGGCTCTTACATTTATTTACCTCAGCTGCTGGGAAGGCTCCAAAAATGCTAATTACAAGGCCATTGCAGTAAATTGCAATTGGTGACATAACTCTGAGTCACTGGTTCAGGACATTTTCCCTCCTCTTCCCTGGAACAACTAATTTAACAAAGGTGGGGAAAAGCAGAAAATAATTGGCAGGCTCTTAGTGCACAGACTTAACAGGGAGCCAGCATTCCCAAAGTGCTGTGACTTCTGGGTGTCCCAGGGGAGGCAGCTCCTCCTGGGAGTGGTGCCAAACTGGACGCTGAAGGTTTTCCAGCCACTTTGAGAAATGCTGCTGACTGGCCACGCAGTCCTGGAGCGGGAGAAGAGGAGCCTGAAACCACTGGGAGTCTTCCCAGGAAGACTCCTGCTCATGCAGGAGTAAATTCCATTTTCCCCTGGGAAATCTGCTCTCCATCCACTCAGCCCTTGGGGAAGAAGAAAGAAAAGTCACTTCATGGTGTTGGGTGGCAAAATCCTTGTCCCACCTCGGGCTATCCCGCTGCTCCGCGGTGGCTCCTCCCCGGGCGGGGATGGATGCCCGGGAGGAAGGGGCTCGTTCCCTCTCAGCCGTGGCAAGCTGCAGGACGCAGATCCCTGGAGGATGCTCTCCGTGTGGGAGGTGCTGCAGGCCCTGAGCGGGGCTGTCTCTGGCTCAGCAGCCTCCCCACGCCCCCAGCAGATCCTGCTCAGGCTTTGCGGATGATCCTGCCCGGCTTCCTCCAGTCCCGGTACCGCTCCCTGCGCACCGAGTGCACCAGCGGCCTGGAGAAGCTGGAGGGGGCTGCTCTGGGGGTGCTGCTGCTGAGGAACAAAGCAAGAAGACATGGTTACTGCCTGGGGCACACCTGCACCCAGTGGAGGCTCCTAAAAGGACAGGGAATTTTGGTTCACCACCGCTGCTGCCAAGGGATGGAGCGCTGGATCCTGCCCTGGTGCTCAGGGTGGGCAGAGAATTGGGGCTGAGCCTCTCCCAGGGCTCTGCCCTGCTGGGTGATGGGAACCTTCCCTGCCCCAGCTCCTGGAGGTCTTGGACAGAGCTGCTGAACTACAGGTGCAGCTCAGAACCCCCTAAACAGAACCCCATAAACCCCACAAACACCCAGAGCCCCCAGGACTGTCCCCTCTGGCCGGGGGCCACTGAAACCAACCCCCTTCAGAACCTCCAGTATCTTTGAGCAGCTTTCCTTAAAACCACTAAACCAAACAATGTGCACTCCTGGCACTTCTTTGGGATTTTTGCCACCCTGGGTTCTCTCAGGGGGTGATCCTGGGATCAACATTCCATGAACCAAGCACACCACGATTCACCACACCACATGCAGATGGGACAGTGCCACAGAGCTGGCTCAGCTGCAGGAGCAGTGGGATTATGTTCACCTGGAGCTCCTCTGGGATAGCTGAACACTCAGAGCCACCTGCCCTGAGCATTTCTCCTCCTCCTGGGCACTGTGTCCAGGCTTTTCTCCTCTCCCTCCTGGCTAACACCTTCAGGCCCCATTTTCACATCTGGATTTGCAAAGTTGGCAAAAGACTGGCACGGCAGACGTGCACCTTGTGCTGCCAGTGCAGAGGGCGATGTGGGCACAGCAGTGTCTGTAGGAATTTGGGGTGACATTCACACGGGGTGAAGCACTTCCCATTCCTGCCAAAAGGGCTGTCCATGGTGATCTCTGGTGATCAGAGACCTCCCTCCTTTCTAGATCCTGCTCAGTCACTTGTCCTGTGATCCCCAGTGGCTTCATCAATAAACATTGTCCAGAGGAGGCCACGGAGCTGCTCCAGGGGCTGGAGCCCTCTGATCTGGAGCCAGGCTGGCAGAGCTGGGGGTGCTCACCTGGAGAGGAGAAGCTCCATGGAGAGCTCAGAGCCCTTCCAGGGCCTGAAGGGGCTCCAGGAGAGCTGGAGAGGGACTGGGGACAAGGGATGGAGGGACAGGACACAGGGAATGGCTTCCACTGCCAGAGGGCAGGGATGGATGGGATATTGGGAAGGAATTGTTCCCTGTGAGGGTGGGCAGGCCCTGGCACAGGGTGCCCAGAGCAGCTGTGGCTGCCCCTGGATCCCTGGCAGTGCCCAAGGCCAGGCTGGACAGAGCTGGGAGCAGCCTGGGACAGTGACACTGGGGGGGGGCAGTGAAATTATCCTTACAGCCCCTTCCAACCCAGCCCAGTCCGGGATTCTGGGCTGGGCTCCCCCCGCCCGCAGCACTGGAGGAAGGGGAGCAGGGACGGCGCCGGGAGAGGCTGATGAATGGAGCAGGGGCGGGAGCCGCCAGCCACTCCAGGAGCGGAGGAAGACGAGCTGTGGAAAAGCTGTGAATGTGAGAAAAAGCTGCCTCACAACAGAGCCTGTTACTATTCAACAGCCACGAAAGGAGAGCCCTGAAATCTGCCTGGGCTGAGACTACAGTCAGAGAGAGCACTCTCCTGTCCTAATTCCTAATTAGCTCACTGTTTATAACTGAATTTCCTCATTGGTTTTGATGTTAATTACCTTTACCAGGCTGGGGAGATGGCACTCAGGCCCAGTGGCAGGAGATGGAGCCTCACCTCCCCAGCGCTGGCCCAGCTGCAGGCTGTGCTGGGAGGCAGAGCCCTCACACCCAGCTCATCCAAGGAGCTCTGCCTCGCTCTTACCTCAGGGTTAAGCTCTCACAGGAAGGTTTTGCGGGGCTGCCTTGGCAGTGGCTGCAAATCCTTCCTAAAATCCTATAACCCTTGAGTCCCAGAGCACACCAGCCCCTCCTGGCTGGAGATGGCACCAGCCCTGCCGAGGCTGCAGTGCCACTGCCACAGGGCTGGGCAGGGCTGGGCAGGGCTGGGCTGGGCTGGGCTGGGCAGGGCTGGGCTGGGTGTCCCAGCTCCCTGTTCTCGCTCTGGAGCAGGTGCTGAGCTGGTCCTGGCCCGGTGCAAGGCACGAGGAAGCTTTTCCCCACTGCTGAGCCTCGGCCTGAACTCCATAGACAGTCTGGCTAGAGATGTGGCAGCTGTTCCTGAGCATTTTCTGAGCCCAGGACCAAACTGAAGGATGAACATCTGGTTCCAGCTGTGCTCTCTGGGCACTGGAACCTCGAGGGCTCATCAGTCAAGAACACCTCACGTTATTGCAGCAGGGGTGTGTGAGACCAGGCTACACCAGAACCAGCGAGTCCACACGGGACAGTCTTAATTCCACTAAAAGGATCCCAATTCCTCCTGTGATTCTGCAGTTCTCTGGGTCACGGAGCTTCACCTGCTTATGGTGCAATCTGTGCATTATCCAGGTGATCCACACAGACCTGGTGGCTCTGCTTTCCAAACTGGGGGCAGCTGGAGGAGCAGCAGGAGCAGGGCTGTGACAGCAGGGTGGGCTGCACACCCAGCCCCAATGGAGAGGGCTGGGATGTCTCCAGGATGTCTCCAGGATGTCTCCAGGATGTGGAGCCCTGCACAGATCATCCAGCTTGGTCCCACATCCCAAACGAGGCTGGGTGTGGTGGCAGCTCTTGGGGATTTTTTTGGGGTTTGATGGGGTACCTAATTCTCTTTAAAAACCGCCAGTCTTGCAACGGTATTGTGGCTGCTTGATGCAAGTTGTTTGGTGGCTTCGAGTAACCCAAATAACTCCATTAGGTTTTCTCTCTGGCATCAGGGTGCCCCGAGCTCAGTGCAAGTTGTGTCCCAGTTCCTCCCTGCACTCTGCCTTGGAGACAGAAAGGAAATCTGCCTCTGACCTCGATCAGAACCCGGCCAGCCCCATCCCTTTCAAGCTATTTCTGTGCTGTCTCCACCCATGGCAGTGTTCCCAGTGCTGATAATTTCACTTGCACAAGGTGCAGCTGAGCTCTGCTGGTCTGGAAATCCAGCCAGGGATGGTATTCCTGAGCTGTGGATGAAGGGGCTGGGAGCTGCTGATTTCCAGTGAGCCATGGGTGCATCCTCACAGCACTGCTCTCTCTGGGGGTTTCATCGATGGAGCCTCTGGGGGGTGTTTGTGCAGCACCAGGCACAGCAGGGCTGGAATCGTGGCTGGGAATGATGCACATCAGAGGATTAGGATAAGGACTGAGCTGAGAGCTCTGTGCACTCGAGCTGCAGCAGCCAGACCTGGAGCAAACTGGGTCACGGGCACATTTTTAGGTCCAAAGCTCTGAGGGGCTGTTGTGCCATGGCCTGAGATCTGGCAGGAGGTGGATTTTGGGGTGTGATTCCCTAATCCCAGGGCTGGTGGAAGATAAGGAATATCTGATGTCCAGATATTCTTCCTGATAAGACCCCAACCAAGCCAACTGTGACCCCAAACACTGTTACATGTGAACAGCACGTAAATAATGTTTGCAGGAACAGATCTGAATTTTAAAGATATGCAGCATTTTTCATTAATTGCCCTTATTTCTCCAGGTCATTTTTGTTGTTGGGCAGAAAACAAGGGATTGGTGTAGTGGGCACAGCCCAGGGAGTGGGAGGAGACAGGGAGATAGTGACATGCACAGTAGTGATTTAACATGAAATACTCTGATTGCAAGCAGTCTCTGGAGGTTTGTGCCTCATTGATGAATATCATGCATGAAGCGTAGCTCCTTGTGCTACCCACATTTTTCTCTTCCAGGTCTGGTGATTGGGAACCTGAGTCACAGCAAATATGCTGAGTTACAGCACATTCCCACTGGAAAAAAATCCCAAAGAAAGCCCCAGGCAAATGACAGACGTGTTTATCTGCAAGTGTGTCAAATGCACGGGATGCTCAGACAATGCAGGCTCAAAGGATTAACAGACCTTAATCCCCCCTCAGTGCATAATGCCCAGCAGAGGAGACAGACACAGACACATCTATCAGGACCGGTGGATGCACACAAAAACAATCCTCCCCATCCAAACATCCCCGATGTGCCCCTTCGGGAACAGAACAGGCAGCAACTCACCTGGAGGACCACACCGGACCTGCCTGCTTCTTTGGCTTGGCCATCTGCTTCTGGTACTCCATCCAGCCACTCACCAGCTCGTGCAGGATCATCACATAGAGAAGGAAAATGAGAATCCTGGGATCCATTCGCGGCACCTCGGGGTCTGCTTCATTGGGTACAGGTGACATTTGCTCGGGGGGAGCCGCTGCTGCGGGCAGGGCTCCGGGAAGCCGCAGGGATGCGAAGGTGGCTGCTGAGAGCGGGCTGGGCTCTGCGCGGAGTGAGGGAGCGCTGGAGAAATCCCCGGGGGATCAGAGCCCGGTGCCTATCGCGGGCAGCAGCACAGGCACGGCTCCGGCCGCTCCCCCCGCGGGCTGGGTCACATCCAGCCCCCGGTGCCCCTCTGCCTCACGGCTGTGTCCGCATCGCTCCGCAGCCGCAGCTGCCCGCTCTGGATGGCAGCAGCAGCCGCCCCTCTCGGGGGTGGAGGGGAGACTTGGCTGCCGTGCCCGAGCACCGGCACAGGCAGGGACACTGCCTGGCTGCGAGGAATAAATCAAAGCCCCAGGCAGTGGCTGGGGATCCTCCGAGCTGGCTCTTCCCAGTGCCTCAGGATTTGGGGCTGCACCGAGCCAATCTTGTTTAGGAGTGTTACTGAGTATTTTGCTGCTGAGAAATTTTTCTCCTGCTGTTTTCTCACTCTCTTATTTTGTTTTCCTCGCTGGTATCCCTTACCTGAACCTTCAGCTGCTGTTTTCCTGGTGGGAGGCTCTGACAGGCTCCTGATGTGCAGGAAAGCTGTGGCCACAGCATCCAGGCTCCCCAAACCACAGCTCCCCTCCCAGCCCCTCGACCTCCTTCCCTTAGAGTGGAGGATCTAGCTGACATCTGGTTGTGTCACCAGATCACAGAATCCCAGACTGGTTTTGGTTGGAAGAGACCTTAAAATTCATCTTGTTCCACCCCTGCAATGGGCAGGGAAATCTTCCACCATCCCAGGTGGCTCCAAGCCCCATCCACCCTGGCCTTGGGCACTGCCAGGGATGCAGGGGCGGCCACAGCTGCTCTGGGCACCCTGTGCCAGGATCTGAACACCCTGAGATGCCCTCAGTCTCTCCCTTTTTTCCTCCATGGACACAATGCAATATTTGTGCCTGGAATTTCTAGCAGGATAAAAGCACAAAGGTGTCTTGCTATGACACTTGTATGAACAAAAAAAAAAAAAAAAATGCTCCCCCAATTATTGTTTTTAAAACCATCTTACTCAAAATTCACGTTATTCCAGTGCAATATTCCCATAAGTGAAATCATAAGCCCTCAATAACCATTTATGGCTATCCAGAACCAAACCTGTGCCCAGTGGAGCTGTGCCAACTGCAGAAAAGGGGCCCTGAGGAGGGGCAAACCCAGGGACCCCCAGGATCCTCTATCCCACAGCTCCTACACAGACAGGGAGAGCTGGGCAGTGCAATTCAGGTGTGACAAACACATCACAACCCTCCCACCATAAACTCACCACGGGGAAGGTGCTGCCCACCCAACCCAGCTTACCTCACCCACCCGAGGCCAGAGGTTCCTCAGAAACTTTTACCCTTGGGTGTGTAAGCACAGACAAGTGTGCAGTAGCCAGGGCACTGATAATTTTCTATTAAGTACCAAATTAACACACACTGGGTAATGCTAATTCCATGATAGATCTGCACATGAAATCAACCCAAGGGCAGCATCACTGCCCCAGACAAACGTGCACCTCCAAAGTGCTGTGGGACTTTCCCTCAGCCAGCTCATGAGGAGCCCAGAAGTGCTGAGTAACTCTCTAAATTGGGAGTGGAGGGGAGTGAGCAAGTGAATGAAAGCAGCCAGGACTGGAGGTGTTCTAGCAGCTCTGAAAATGGGAATATTTGAGGTTCTCCACGAAAGGATAGTGGAGCTGTTCCCATGGCAACGGAGAGAGTTGCCAGGCTGCGGGTGATGGGTTCTAATGTATGGCACGAGTCAGACGTGGTGGGGGCTTGGAGACCAAGGACAGCACTGATATTTCATACATATGCAATTTTTGATGAGTAAACCCAACGTGACTCCTTTGTTCCAGGGGAGAGAAGCTTTTCCCACAGGGAGAGACATTACCAGGGCAGGAGCAGCAGAATAACTCCTAACAACTCACTCAGATCTGCAAGAGATGCTCCAACATCTGAACAAAAATAACATTTAATACTACATAAAGCAGAAAAGCCAACAATTCGTGAGCTGAGACCACGGCAGCTGATTCCCAAACTGTGACTAGCCACAAGCAGTAAGTTCTTGGACAAATGAGTAAAAAAAATGTAGATTTTAGAGTGATTAAAGCCCATTTTGGGAGGGCAGGGTGCTGCTGAGGGACCCCTGTGATGGCCATGGGGTACAGGGGGTACAGGACCTCCCTCACAGCAGTGGGGAGCCCTGGTATGTTGGTATTTCCTCTCTGCCCTCAGCCTGAAGGTAGATTTAGATGAGATATTAGGAAGGAATTGTTCCCTGGGAGGGTGGGCAGGCCCTGGCACAGGGTGCCCAGAGCAGCTGGGGCTGCCCCTGGATCCCTGGAAGTGTCCCAGGCCAGGCTGGACAGGGCTTGGAGCAGCCTGGGACAGAGGGAGGTGTCCCTGCCCACGGCAGGGGGTGGGATGGGATGAGTTTTAAGGTCCCTTTTAACCCAAACCAGTCTGGGATTCTGTGATTCCACAACTTCAGCCCAAGGGCACAGCCTCGGTGTTCCCCTGAAGAAGTCTGGTGGGAGCAGAAGCACCTGTGAGGATCCCTCATGTGTCCAACCACCATCAGCAGAGCCCAGCAGCACTCTGCAAACTCCCTGTGGATTCCTAAGGGTTGGGAGCAATTAACAGCTGGGCTCTTGCCCTGTTTGATAACCATCAGTACCCAGAGATAAGCCAATAAAATGTGTATACAGCGTTATCACATAACACAGGCACCAAACAGAGCTCACCTGCAGGCCAGAGCCTTGAGCTGCTCCCCCAGTTCTCCACTGCTCTGCAAAGGGCTTGAATGAAGAGCCAGCACCCCTCACCCTGTCCCTGCTGCTGCTTTCACACAGCCCCACAGCAATGACAAGCGGGTGGAACCTGCGTGGGGCTGTGGGAAAGGAGAAAAGCTCCCCAGCTTGAAGTGAGAGGGAAGCAGGACCTGGGGTGGTGTCAGAGGGCCTGGAACTCAGGCAGGCTTTGGAGAGCAGGGAATGAAAAGCAAACTTTGGGAGACAAAGCAGTCTGCCCCAGTTCTGGTGGGGCACAAAGCCATGCAGAGGAGAAGCACACACAGAAGGGACGCAGCTGAGCTCCTCAGCAATGACAACATCTCATTCCTAAGCAGCAGCCAGGGCAGGTTTGAAATTCCTTTGTAAAACCAGGGTGGACGTGAGGCCAAGCTTCTTTGTCCAAGGCTCAGTCCAGCTGGTTGGGCTGGAATTAAAAGCCAGAATAATTGAGTAGTCACCAGCCCTTCACCCTTGCAAGCCCAACTGCTGCAGCATTCCCACTGTTTGGGCTGTGCATTGCTGGAGCAAAGGCCCTGAGGAACAGGACTGTGTCCCTCTGCTCCCCAGGGCCTATTCCCCTCAGTTTGGGTGCCAATCTAAGCCTCTTTACTCCTAAAGAGATTTTAAGAACCAGAGGGGGTAGGTGCCAGTTAATATTTATATTCATTGCAGCCCCAAGGGCACCCTGCAACACCAACAATCACATTCCTTCAGGCTCCTGGGAAGCATCCATCATCCCATTCTTCCACTTGGAATGTGGTGTGGCTGAGTAACAAACGGGAAAACCCACCTTCCTGAGGCTCACCATTGACCCAGAACTCTCACAACCCCCAAGGTGCATCACCAAAAGGCAGCAACAACTGGTTTTTCTTTCAGTAAATCAGCCTTGACCTAAACCTTGCTGCAATTTTTGGCTTTTTAGAAGGAATTCCTGAGTTTCATTGCATAGACAATGATCTGCATTTCCCTTTTGGAGCCCAAAGGCTGCAGGATCCCTCCAACTACCAGGGCAGACAAGTTTTGGAAACACCAAACCTCCCACACACAGGTCAAACTGAAACATCAGGACAAGGAGCTCTTGCAAGAGGCCACGAGGTCATGGCCCAAAATTCCTGTGGCATACAAAAGGTCCAGTGACCCCCCCAGGCAGAGTCAGGCCACAAACACCTGCAAGTGCAAGTCCCTCTGCTCAGACACAGCAGTGGCCAAGGTGGATTGGAGGTCCTGGTGTCCCCAGATCCCCCAAGCAGGGCCCTGTTGGTTGCAGGGCTGTTTCCTGCATCTCCACAGCCAAAGCCCATGAACGTTGTCCTGCTGGGTGTAGGTGAGATGGAAAACAGATTCCCTTCCTTGCCCTTTGGCTGCTTTTCAAGGAACCTGTAAAAATCCCTCTGCAATTCTGTGATTATTCAGAGGAGACTGAGCAGAGACCACGGTGCTGGTTTGGAGAACGTGGGCTGGGAACAAACCTGCCTGTGACCCACTGGAGCAGATGTTTTATTGCTGCTGGCACCCAGGCTTGGTTTCACAAGTCACTGATGACACCTTGACCAAGGTGTGAGCTCAGGGGAATAAAGCACTGCAGCCACAGCCCTCTCTTTCCTCTCTCAGCACACCAGGGCTCCTGTCCTTCCATGTCTGGAAGCAGAGAGGAGAGTGGACACAAACTGCCAGAGCAGCTCTCAGCCTCCAGAGCAGAGAGGAAAATGGAGTTTCAGAGTTAAAAAGAACAAGGGGCTTTGCAGAATCTGTCAGCTCCTTCCACAGGCTCACATGAGTCAATAATTAACAGAAGAAATAACAGATGCTATGAGACACATTTCTTCTGAGGGTATTTACTTGCTTCTACCTACAACTGTGCCTGAAAAAGTGGTAACATGAAACTGCATTCCTAATCACTGGGTTGCTTTGTATCAGATTGCTAATGATTCATTACCAGGACGTTGTACACATTTCACCACTTCTTTGTTCTGTTAACCCTCATCAGGCAACTCAGCATTGGCACAGCAAATTGATGCTGGCCTGAGGGGAAAAAATGAATATTAAAACTACAATAATAATTGTCTCTTGAGTCCTGGACTGGTTTTTTATGACAATGGCACAAGAACCAGCACGGTTTATTCTGGCTCAAGCTGGAGGGTTGGTTACTACCACAGGGTTCCTGTGGAAACTACCACAGGAATATCTGAGGGTGGGCAGGCCCTGGCACAGGGTGCCCAGAGCAGCTGGGGCTGCCCCTGGATCCCTGGCAGTGCCCAAGGCCAGGCTGGACAGGGCTGGGAGCAGCCTGGGACAGTGGGAGGTGTCCCTGCCATGGCAGGGGTGGGATGGGATTTAAGGTCTCTTCCAACCCAAACCCTGCTGATTCTTTCTCACTTTCTTGCCATAGAATGGCATTCACAGAAGCTGTTGAAGAAGGACAGACCCCAGTTCTCACTCCTGGGCTGCTCTCTCCAACACAGGCAGATGTGAGGCTGTGATCTCCCAGGGATGTTTTTCCCCTTCCCTGGGCACACACCCTGCTGGTGAGGAGAAGCAGAGCACAGACTCACCCAGGGTAGCTCTGTCAGCCCAGCTGAGACACCTTTGCCCCTTGTGCAATTGTTTTGCTAGAAAAGGAAGCAGGTTTCACTGCCTCCAGCTGTGCAGCCTTGTCCTTCCCAAACTCCCCTGGCAGGTCCAGCAGGCCGAAATCCACCCACACAGATGGTTCAGCTCTTTGGTGAAGTTCTCTTTCCAGCTGGACTGACCTCGTTATCTTTAGTGTGGGCTCCACGTGCTGCTGGATTCTCCTCAATTTGCTGATGGTCCTTTTGGCACCACAGAGGGCAAGAACAGGGAAGGGACTTGGGGAAGAGCAGGGAATGCAGATGTCCATGAATTGGGCAACTGTGTGGCAGCACTGAGTGACCCTGAGTGGAGCTGCCCTCGATCCAGGTTTTGCACCCACCTGAAGCTCTGAGATGCTGATTTGCCTCTTGCTTTTAATGCTGAGCCTGGCCCTGGTGGAAGAGGAGTGCTGGCAAGGACACCCAGAGCATGCCTGGGGTTCAGAGCCATGGGGAAGGAGCTTGGTCCTTGTTAACAAAGCCTGGAGGGGAAATTAAGGTGAGAATGGAGAGTGGAGAGAGCAGAGAGGTCACAGAAGGATCTACCAGAGCTGCACAGACAGAAAGTGCAGAAATACTTCCTTCTGCAAAGCTGCTCCATCAGGACTCCTATCCACAGACACAGCTGGAGGAACAGTGGCACTTGTGTGCCAGAACAGGCTTCTGACTGCTGTACAAAAGGGAACATAGAGCAGCTTCTGTGTGCCACCCATCAAAACTGGAATAAAGGCTGGAGACCCTGGAGAGCCCCATGTGCTCTCTGCCTCGAGATACTCAGAGCACCCAGGTCCAGGCTGTGGCACAGCCCTGCCCCACACAGCCCTGCTGCTGGGCACCTCCAAACACACCTCCCGAGACAGCCCCAGCCTGAGGAGAGCTCAAATAGCATTTAGAGCAGATAGAAACACCTTTAATGCACCTACAGGCAAAATCAGGGATGTTCTCCGCCCTCAAGTGGCTGAATTATACTGAAAAAGTAATTAAATAACTAAGAAAAATTATCTCTCTCCCAGCTGAAACCAGGACAGGAGTTAACAAGATTTTTCATGTCACTTCATTTTCTGGGCTAGATGCAACTCTTCCAAAGTTGAAGACAGACATTCATCCTAAGGAGCTGGATAAGGAGAACTTCTCTTTTGCAGAAGTCACAAATCAAATTCCCCACCATGCACAACTCACCAGAATTAACCTAAAGGAGACTGCAAAGTCTGAATCTTGCAGCAGCTCTGCCAGAAAAGTCTCTTGGAGAGAGATAACTTAGTTTTCTGCTGTCCAGCATCTGCTCCAGCCTTTATCAGACACTCCAGCCACCTGCACCACATCCCCTTCATTGTTCCCAACCATTTTCCAGTGGGTGCAGAGCCCTCAGCACCAAGAACGGGCTGTTCTGCCGAGGAGCAGGTGCTCTGGAGCATTCAGGAGTGTGAGGGTGCCTGACAATGGCTTCAGTTGTCCCGTGCCCACCTCTTGTCATCATGTAAATCACAGCCCAGCTGAGCCTGAAGAGCCTCACTGAGTTCCTCTGCTCCCTCAGGAAAACCCACAGACCTAAATTCTTTGTAAAAATTCTCTCGGCAGTCAGGCTCAGTGGGTTTGGAGAGAACACACGGTTTGTTCGTGTCACAGGGATCACACCCGTGTTGTAAAGACAAATTGTCACCTCTAAGTGTGAGCAGGGAGCGATCCCAGCTCCCCGTGAGCCATTCCGGGAGGATTTCAGGGCACGCAAGGCTGCACCACCCTCTAGTGCACACCCACAGCAGTGCCGTGCTGAAAGTCTGGGAAAAAAATCCCTAATCCAGCCCGGCTGAACCTCCCCCGGAGCTGCGCCAGCACCAGCCCTGCAGCAGCAGCTGTGGGAGCAGAAGGGAGAGAACTGCTCTGAGCGGGAACCCCAGAGCAGAACCATGGGGGATCCTGGCCTTGGCACAGGGAAAAGCCACTGTCCTGCACCCCAGCACTGTGCACATGCAGCACCCTGCACCCCAGATCCCTGGAATCCCAGATCCCACACTCTCAGACCCAGCACATCCAGCACCTGGCACCCCATACCCCTGTATCCCTGGAATCCTAGGCCCTGTACATCAAACACCCTGCACCCCATACCCTGCATCCTTGGAATTCCAGACCTTGCACATCCAGCACCCTGCACCCCACATCCCTGGCAGCCCAGATCCCTGGAATCCCAGACCCTGCACCCCATACTCCTAGATCCCTGGAATCCCAGACCCTGCACCCCATACTCCTAGATCCCTGGAATCCCAGACCCTGCACCCCATACTCCTGGGTCCCTGGAATCCCAGACCCTGCACCCCATACTCCTGGATCCCTGGAATCCCAGACCCTGCACCCCATACTCCTAGATCCCTGGAATCCCAGACCCTGCACCCCATACTCCTGGATCCCTGGAATCCCAGACCCTGCACCCCAGTGCTGCCAGCCCAGCTCCTGCCATGCAGGGTTTACCTGCACAACAGGGTTCTGTGTAATTCCTGGCACAGGAGTGAAACCTTTCTCTGAGGTTCTCTGAGAAGCTGGAAGCAGATTTTCACTATCAAAACATGGATGCAGAAGGAGATGTTCACTACTAAAATTGTTTTCTGGAAATGGTCTCTCTTCTCACACTCTTGAGCAGCACCAGGCCAGGAGAGCGTGGACTGGCAGCCAGTCCCTCCCAGCTGCCCAGCGCTCCCCTTCTCAGCCAAACTTCCCACCAGCACTGGAAATGGTCAGTTCATATTCTGGGATTCAGTTTCTTCATGGACGTAAAAAACTGGGAAAAATCACATTTGTGTGTGACAGTTCTGCAGGTACAGGCCTCTGTACCAAGCAGTAAAAAAATAATCATCCTGGATTACAAATTCCTGCTGCAGGAGAGCACCACGTTAGCCTTGGGATATGGGGAACCTCAAGTGACCAAGAGAATCCCCAAAACAATCCTAAAACAACCTCAGAGTCTGAGCAGAGCATGGGCCTGAGCAGGTTCATGGCCAAGGTTTGGCAGCAGCATGGGATGTTACTTTGTCTAAGTTACCAGGACAGTTTAAACAGTTTGAAACCAAAACTCTGCAGGAAAGACCCAGTGGTTACACCCAGGTCCTGTTCCCAACAAATCCAGTATCAGAACTGCTGAGAGGCTCCCTAAGGCAACCCTGACCCCGGGAGCTGCAGTGGAGACAAGAGGAACACAGGAAATGTGGGATACAGAACAGTGCACCTGTGTCAAACACAAACATCTCCCACCTTTCCTGTTCCCCCACAGGGTATCACAAAGGAGAAATAAAGCACCAAGGTGGTGAAGGGAGGGGGGTCACTGCCCTCACACAGCATTTCTGAGCTCAGGAGGAAGAAAACCACACAGCAGGGGAGGGAGCAGCACTGAGGAGGGAGTTCCACCCCTCTAGTTAACTACCCTGTTTGTTTGGTTTTTTTGGACACAGCTTCAGGAAACAGAAGAGTTTCCCGAGCATGACTTGGCACTCAGAGTGCTCAAGTCCCAGGAAAACAAGAGCTGATGGGGGAAAAACAAGGAAGGAGGTTTAGGTTGGGTATCAGGACAAGGCTCTTTCCTCAGAGGGTGGTTGGGTACTGAACAGGTCCCTGCACACTGCAGCTGAGGCAGAAGCAAAAGCAGAAGTGGAACAGAAACAATGACACAAGTGAGCTATGAAGAACAGGCCTGCCAGCCTGGAGAAGAGAAGCTTTGGGTGACCCAAATGCAACCGTCCAGTGCCTGAAGGGAGCCCTCAAGGAAGATGGAGAGACTCTTCACAAGGGCCTGGAGTGAGAGGACCCAGGGAATGGCTCCCACTGCCAGAGGGCAGGGATGGATGGGATATTGGGCAGGAATTGTTCCCTGGCAGGGTGGGCAGGCCCTGGCACAGGGTGCCCAGAGCAGCTGTGGCTGCCCCTGGATCCCTGGGGCAGGGCTTGGAGCCTGGGACAGTGGAAGGTGTCCCTGCCCATAGCAGGGTGGCACTGGATGATCTGAAGGTCCCTTCCAACCCAGGAAATTTCTACAATTCTATTTTTTCACCAACTGAATCTCACTCCACCTACACTCAACCCCTACTGTCACTGAGGAACATCGCAGTCTTGCTCTTTGTAAATGGCTCCAGGACTCACTTTGAGCTACTCCTCTGGAGAAAAGTTGGGAGGAAAGGGGAGAGACTGGTTCAATCTCTGGCTCTCTTTGTGAAAGCCCACCTGAGAAGAGGCTGCTGACTGCTGCTTGGGTTGGTGACAGCACTGGACACCTCTGATAGTGGAGCACATCTTACCATGTGCCACAAGAGCTGGAACCTCAAACAGGAACTGGCTTCAGTGGAGCTCATCTCCTCTGACTCTTCCTCCTCTTGAGCATCTTGTCCAGAGACCCCGAGGGGCAGACCAAGGCCAAAGGAAGCCATGATCAGCCTCAAGAGCCCACACCACCTGCTCAGCCACACCAGGGCTCCACACTCACTGAGCAGAATTTAAAAAGGCAGGATGCTAAGCTTAAAAATATGCATTTTCTTCTTTTTTTTTTTTTTTTTTTTAATGTACAATCAGATTTTAAGTGGATCTACAAGAAGACACCCAGCTATCTTTAAGAAAAGTAAACCTTGCAATGCACTGCATACAGTTTTCTAACCAGCCAGAGCCAGTGAGTTGGGTGAACTGCAGCGTTTCCTGAAGGAGCTTCAGAGGCTTTGTTTTTGTTTCCACCACGTGGGCAGAGACACTCAGAAGGCAGCACAGGCTCAGCTCCTCTCCCCTCAGTCCTGCCCTGCAGCCACAGCTCAGCGTGAGGCTGGAGTGGGCACGGTGGGCAGGGGCAGCTCCATGGAGGGAGTCTCAGTCACTTCAGCTGGGCTGGGCTTGCGGAGCTCCAGTTTCTCACTGAGCTGGTTGTAAAGCTCCTTGACAGCTTCCCCACTCTGCAGGACAGGGAAACAGGACAGTCACACTCCATTCCAGCCAGAACACCAAGTGTGCCTTCACTCTGTGTGACTAACACAAACCAACAGAGGAGGAGGAAGCCACAAGGTAATTAGGCCACAGCTTGGTACACTTGGAAAGCAGAGTTCGTGTTCCATTAAACAACGTTTGGAAAGGCAGCTGCTTTCATTTGCAATCAGTATTGCCTTTCCCCTGAATCCCTTCCTACCTGCTTGGTGGGCTCCAAAGCTTTCTGGAGAGACTCCAGTTTGGCTGGGGCCACTTTGTGATGCAGATGCAGCAGCAGCCTGAGCACATGTCTGTGCACATTCTCCTTCCTGCAAGAGCCATTTGAAAGCACAGTTACCAAGACAAAAAAACACAATCTTGAGAACAAGGAAGCCACAGCAACAGCACCAGAATAATTCACCCCACCACAGACTTTGTTATAATTTTCCAAAACCCCTGAGAATTGGAGCTTCTGGAAGGGGCTAACTTAGTGTAAGCACTAACACTGCCTTAGACCTTCAAGGATTCAAGGAATTGTTCAACAGGAGTGGATCACCTGCACAACCATGAGGAGGGAGGGGGAGATTTTAAGCATAGAGTGTGTGGAGGAGGCAGCAGCACATGCTGCTATGCTCCAGCAGTAATTTCAAGGCAAGCTTTCTGGAGGCTGAACTTGTCTGCAGGCCACCAGCTAAACCAGAGTGACTGACCAGAGGTAACAACAGATTTCTGCACACTGCTGATACTGCAAAGAGCTGAAGTTAACTCTACATAGCCAGAGCTCCTGCAAAGCCTGAAGGATATTCTCCTTTGCAACTCCACCTTAGGGACAATGAATAGCAGTTTAGATAATAATTCAGAGTCAAGACATAACCATTTTGCTGATAAAAACTTCATCCCAAAACACACACCTTTTCTTAAAGGAAAATGGCATCAGGCTTATATTTCCACTGCTTGTGAAGAATTTGGTGAACTACTAAACTATTGTTCAAAGCAGTAAAACTCTGTCAGGCATTCTGAAAACTCCCTCTCTTTCCAGTAAGAAAAATGTGCTTTACCTGGAGCAGGCAGTGAGGAAGAAGCCATCAAAGAGACTGGTACAGAACTCCTCGAGTGCAAACTCATCACTGAGCAGGGTGAGGTTACCAGTGAGCAGGTGCAGGAAAATGTCACTGAAGGCCAAGTCACTGAATGTCTCAACTGCAAAACATGGAAAGGAAAGAGACAGAGACTGACAAGGATGTGCCAAAACCTGTCCACACAGCTCCTGTTCCTGCTGAAAACCCTGCAGTGAGGTTTCATCATAGAATGGTTTGGGTTGGAAAGGACTTTAAAACTCATCCAGTGCCACCCCTGCCATGGCAGGGACACCTCCCACTGTCCCAGGCTGCTCCCAGCTCTGTCCAACCTGGCCTTGGGCACTGCCAGGGATCCAGGGGCAGCCACAGCTGCTCTGGGCACCTGTGCCAGGGCCTGCCCACCCTCACAGGGAGCGATTTCTTCCCAGTACCTCATCTAAGTCTACTTCCTTTCAGTCATTTTTTTCTCATTTCCTTTGGTAACAGGCAGCCCAGGCAGGTGGCTTTGATCTTTCAGACACAAAAGATTAGGAGCAGATTGCTCCAGAGCTCTCCTGCAACTCATCCCAGAGGAGTCAGTGAACAAGATAATACTGGTGAAGAAATTATGGCTGTGTTCAGTCCTACTTTGTTACCAGTTTTTCCACCACACAAAGCCAAGTCCCAGCAGCTTCTGGCCACCTGCAATCACTGTGGGCAGCAGCAGAATTGGGGCACCTGCTCTGTTCCCCTTCAGATTCATTCCAAACAGTTCTCAACTGATCTCATTGTTAATGGAGGCCTTGATGTAAGGAACCACTGCCCTCAGCCACTGTCCCTCAACTCTCACATCAGCAGAAAATTGCAGAACCCAAACACTCCTGCAAGGACTCACAACTAAGTCACCAGAAGAGCCACCCTGGCTCTGACATTCCTGTCACTCCAGGTTTAGGGGGCTCCTGGGTGTTCAGTACAAGGCAAACTGCCATAGAACAGAAGATGAAACAAAAACTTACCAAGTGCTGGCAGCAGCCTCAGAAAAGCATTCTTGTTCCTCTGTTTGGTGATGTGAAGGATGTAATACAGCCCAATCTCACAAGCTATTCTGTTCTCCTGCAGGAACCTGTTATGGCACAAGCAAAGTTTATTCATCAATAAAGCTATTAAAAAAAAAATTAAGAGGTTTGAAGTACTTTTGGGATAGTTATCAAGCAGGTACAGCAGTGGCTAACCTCAAACCCACTGAAGAGCAGCTATTCAGTGAGTGAGCAGATGGATCACCCCTATGTTCACTACCACACTCCAGAAAAACTGAACATTCAGCAAACAGCTGGATTCAACTGTCAACATTTATAATGTATAAATGATAAAAGTGCTGTTCAAAATGGGCTTTAGAAGAAGCCCAAATACTCAAAAATTATACAAAATCCAGTAATGTTGTAGGCTCCCAAAAGTCAAAGATCAACACTGTGATAGAGGAGAGCACAGCTACCAGGACTCAATATGCCAGATTCTGGCACACAGACAAGAATTGTGCTAGAAATCTGTGGAAGATCTGAACACAGCAGAGCACACAGCGGTTTTAATTATCTTTCTGATGTCCCTGGAGTGACAGGTTATCAACAGAGAGAGCGTGGGTGTCAAAAATGCCAACTTTATGATTTACAATAGTGCTCTTCAACATGGGCACTCATCCAGCTGCACCCAAATATCACCCAAAACTCAGCATTCACTGCCTGGGAAGCTGACAGAAACACCAAATACTCTCAGATACAATATCAGAATGGTCCATTATAGGAAATAATAGTTTATGTAGATAAATTTTATTTGAGGGAGCACAAGGGAAACCTGTTTTGTTAAAGGGAAAGTTCAGACTTGATTAATTAGCACTGAATCTTATCCCAGGAAGCCTTGCCTTTACCACAGGCAGTTTTCCCCTGCAGGGTCTGGCTGGCTCCCTGCTGCTTTGGTGCCAGACCCTGCAGTGGGTGGGACCAGGCACCTACTTGGTGAAAGCCTCAGGAATGGTGCTGGGGTAGGGGATTGGTCCCTTCTCCTCCGAGGGCAGCTTCTGATCCACAGTGAAGGTGTGGTCATCCACCACAAAGGACATCAGCAGGGGCAGGAACCTGGTGATCAGCTCGGCTTCCTTGGAGGGAGGGAAGGACAGAGGGAAGAGAACAAAGTCATCATCAGTCACTTCTTGCCACCTGATCGTCCTTGCTGTGACAACAGCAAGGCAGTGTGAGGAGCCTCATCCTACACTGAGGAAAACCAGCTTACAGACACCCAGTTCCAGTGTGAATTCCTGAATAATTCACTTCCATGCGTTCCATGGTAATTAGGAAAACTGCTTCATCTCACTACAGAAACACTGCTGCTCAAACCCTTTCTTTGAACAATTGTGTAGCATTTCTTCTGAGAGGCCCTTCCCAGCACTGCTGCAGGCATGGCATGTGTTCAGGATGACATCAAACTGCTGATATCAACAATCACTGACTCCCAGCATGGCCCAGGCTTATTTGTGGTAACACAACCACAAATAAATCAGATTCTAAAGACTGATTCAGAGACTCCCTTTGGAAAGAAACTGAGCTTTTCCCCTTATAGGTTCATGAGAGAGCACAAATCATAGCACTACCTTCAGAATTACTGGTCACTCTCACTGCTGCAGTCCCAGTGTTATGCACACCCTCCCTGGGTGAATTTAAACATCCTAGCAGCCAGGACTGGATGCATTTTGGAGACTTCAAATGTGCCCCTAGGTATTTATAAAACATTTACAGCTTTATAGTTCAGAACAGAAACAGCAAATTCCTCCTGAGGAACAGCCCTGCTGTGCAACACCAGGGCTGGCCCTCCTGCCCTCAGCTGAACTACACCAGGGATTCCTGCAACACCAGGAAAGGATTTCCAAAGCATGGAAAGATTACAGTTCAATGTGGCACTACACTAAACTGCTGTAACAAAGAGCTGGGAGGGAAAAACATTTTTGTTGTCAATGAAAAGCTTCTGAACTGCTACCAGAGTTTGAGACCAGTCCTGGAAATCCTGCTTTCCTCATGCAAACAACATCAGTTCTACAAACACATCAGTTGTGTGCAAGACTCCAGGAAAAATGAGAGAGAAATGAGCAACCAGTGGAGTATTTAACAGAGGTACAGGCTGATTTTAGAACAGTAAGGACCAGGCACCCATGGAAATAAAAAACTGGGTAATGAAAGCTCACAGCATGTCCAGAACAGCTGCTCTGTGACCACTGTTTTTTCCCCAAGAATGTTCTGATGAGACATTTGGAGAACAAACGTTTAATCAGGAATGCAATAAAATAATAAACAAGTCTAAATTTGATTAATTGTGTTAAATTCTTAACATCAAAAGGGCTCACCATTTTTGGTTCCTTGAAGACTTGGCTGTCAATCATGTCCCAGGCCCCCTGTCCCAAAGACAGCATCCTAAGGAGCAGCAGCAGATCCGGGCTTTCCTCCAATTTTAAGGGGAGAAGAAAAACAACTATTTTGATCTTCACATAAGATATTTATTTGGAAGAAGTGGTTTATATTCAAAGCTGTTCTGGATTAGCAGCTTTGTCCAAGACTACTAAAGGCATTCAGTTCAAGTTAATTGAAAACTGATCCTCAAATGGGCATCAAGTAACTGCCACACCTCAGGGTTTGTGGCGGGTTGTACATTTATAATGCACCAGGAAGTCTGCAGCGACCTGAGCACATCTTTTTAAAATGTGTCCAGCCCAATTAGTGCACTAGAATATAATGTGTGAGAGGACAAACCAAGTCATCTCAGCAGAAGAAAGGAGGAGAAAGGGTGTGTAAGAATGGATTGTTTGTGTCCTGAAACCCAAACGACTTTCAGTCTTAAACTGTCACAAGGAAGTTGCTCCATGCAACAAGAACATTTAACAACTCAGGGATAAAACAGCAAGTGGCTCCCATTGTTCCAACACCTGTCAGGGTGCCCTTCTTTAACCCTTCAGCACCTCCTGCAGACTCTACCAGCAGGAACTGTATTTTATCTCAGCCACCAGACCAGAACTGTGCAAGCAAACCCATGGCATTCAGCGTGGCAGGAGAAAGGTGCTGCTGTCAGACAAACTGATGGAGGGACAAAGCAGGGAGGCACAGATTCTACATATTATTCTGTATTTGCACAGCTGCCAGGCAGAATGAGCCATGCAAAGAATTCATGGTCAGTTTGGAGAGTTCCAAAATGCCCACCATGTCCAAAGAGCTCCTGCAGAGCTCTGCAGCAGGTGCTGCAAATGGACAGGAATCATGTTTCCCTTGTTCCAACTGCCACATTTGGGAACTTAATGAGACTTGGATCGTGCCAGTCCTTCCCTGATGGCTGCCAGTCAGCCTAGAGCACAATTCAGGTTAGCTACACAAGCTGCAATGCTTACCCTGGGTAAGGTGTCCTGGCCAACCAGGTCTTGCAGGTGCCTTATGGTGCTCAAGGCTAAGGTGTTAATGGCAAAGGGATCACACAGGATCATTGATAAGTCCCTGAGAAGAAGTAAAAACCAAACACTTGTCAAACATAACCAACAACCCCACTGTACAGGTCCAAACCCAGCTGTGTGCACCTGATGAACCTTGTAAAGAAATAACATTCATGGTGGTTTTGATGTGAAAGAACACAAATAACAATTGCTGAAAGTTTTCTGCACTGAGATCAAGCACAAAATCTCCCACAGCCAGTTGAAGGTCTACTGGGAGACAGCCCACAGGTAGTGAGGCTCTGGTGGTCCCAGCTCTTCGAGCTGGCAGGTTTTGACCATCTCCAGAGTGCTAAGGACTGAAAGGTCTCAGAGGCTCTTGAAAAACAACAAGTAAAAGTGAATTCTTAAATAGTTTAAAATACCAATGGACAAAATCTGAAAGTACCAGCTAAATAAAATACTGTGAGGGCAACCTTCCAGAAATATAAATGCACCAGATCACAGCAGGGTTGTCATTTGAAGCTAATGAAGCAATTTAACTGACAAACATCACCAGCCCATTTTCTCTGGGTTTAAAGCCAGACAAGTCATTCATAATAAGTTATTCTGACTCCTTAAGAAAGGCTCCTGAATTTTGTTATGAGGCCACAGGGAAGACTCAAGAGTGGCAAGTGAAGCAGTGCAAGCTCTGCCACGAGGACGTGCTTGGCCGTGCCCCAGCACACTGAGGGATGTTTGGGATGTGACTGCACAGAGGGGCTGCTGGAGGTTTGCTGGCTTTAGGGAAGAATTAACACCTACAGCACCTGTCAGGTGTTGTGAGTGCTAGGAAGCCATTTTCAGTTTCCCAATAAACAGCCCAAGTGCCTTACCCCAACACTTGTTCTTGTCCTTTCTTTACCCCATCCAGGAATCCTTGCAATTCCCGAGCTCTCTTGTTGTCCACGAACTTCTCCCGAATGCAGGCGTCAAGGCACCAGGTGAACTGTCAGCAGATGGAGGCAGCTTTATGAACACATTAAACCAGCAATAAAACACATGATGTCAGAGAAAACAGGCTTAGAATGACCTCAAAATATCTGCAATTGAGGTGCTTCATTAATGCACCGAGGCACAATACCACACTGGTGACTTACACAGAGGTCAGGAAGGCCAACATCCCAAAAGGAGGTTAGGAATGCCCAGGGAAGTTAACCTGGGGTCACTTTCTCCACTTCCAGGGAAGGCATTCCCTGGCAATTAAGGAGCATGCATTTATTAAATCCACCACTGTCCTGCACACCTGTGGATTTATACAGGTAGGAGACTGAGAAAGAAGCAGCATCGCCTAGAAATAAAAATGTGGTTTATTTTGGCCAATGCAATAGCACTCCCACACTCTAAATAAAGGAATATTGACAGTGGAGGTGTTCCTGCTTTAGACCTGTATTACTGAACTATTTTTTAAGCAGAATACATGTAAAACTTAACAACTACTTCAGAGAAAAGGCCTTGTTCCAGGTCAGAGTGATGCTACCATGAACAAGGGGCCAGTACCAAAATCCTGCTGTGACATTACCACATCTGTCACTTCCTAATATTTGAATAGCTTCATGTTTTCTTACAATTCAATATCCAAAGTATTTACTGTTACACACACAGTTTACTGACAGATGGAGCATATCCAAAACTGGGAGGGAAGCCTGGAGTAAGAACCTGGGGCCAGCTGATGTTTTTTATTATTTCTGCAGCATCTACATAGAATAGATGTCAGATTAGACATTGCTTTTGACACTGCCAAAGTACCCTAAACTTGAATGATTCATGGGTTATGAGATGAAAGCAAACTGCTCATTAACCAAGATGAAGTTTTCACCCAAAGGTCCAAGGAATGTAAGATGACATTTAGGTTTAAGGTCTGAACTCTCTTTACAGAAAAGACTCATCTTCTCTGGGCTTTTTCCAGAAAATTGTCCATAAGTACCCCCATCTGTCCCATATGATTGGTACCTTGTGACAGGGATCAACGGTGCAGATGTCACTGATCTCCAGGTCGTGCAGTGACATCAGGAGCTCTGCCCTCAGCGTACAGTAATGGACGTTCCTGGTGCGCAGGAACAAGGTCCTGAGGAACTGCAGCACCATGTCGTAGAGCTTCACGTTCTTCCCGATCATCTGCGTCAGCTTCTGCACCACCTGAGCTCAGAGGGGAACATGTGGGCTCAGCACCAAGAGATGCTCTCATTCTACACACAGACACAAATGTAAATTAATTATGTTACCTGATTTACCAAGACTGAAGCATCTGCAGGGACGTGAAGTCCTGAAAAGAAACTGTTTACCCCAAGATTTCCAAGAGCATTTGTTCAAGAGAGGTTCACTAAATCTTCGACAGCCCTAACCTGGTTTTGTCCCAACCCACTAGTTTCTTTCTTCTGATTCTCCCCCCATCCCCTCAAGGGGAGTGACCAAGTGGAGGTGTGGTGCTGAGCGTCCAGCTGGGGTTAAAGCACAACTCTGCAGTGCAAACCTGGAGTAAATTGCACCAGGGCACTTACACCAAATGATTTTGAAAGCAAAACAGGCCTAAAACAAACCCTCATGTAACAGATGTGCTGCCCTCTGTGAAATTAAAGCTTTATACTGCCTTAATTTAATTCAACTTTTCCAGATGCCAATTAACTACAACTTTCTACATACTTTTTTTTATAAAAAACAACTTCAGTTGAGCTACATCTACTAAAAAAGGTCCCAAGAAAGCCAATTTAACATATCAGCATACTCAAACTGATGTGGTAAGAGATGTTTAGCCTTCAGAACAGCTGAAGTGTATTAAAACCAGACTAACCAACAGAGAAAAAAATCTGCCCTTTCTTTTTTTGAAGTGCATAAACAGCTTAGAACGTTCATCATTTATTACACAACAACTAAAATAATTCCTGCTGCTTTCATCAAGATGTGTAGGAGAAAATGGCCTGGTGTTTCTTGCAAAGACTTTGTTCAGCTAAACAACTTCAGCAGTGAAGGTGGGCAGAAGAAACAGCCCAGGTTATGTGATGGTTGACTGAAAGCTGATAAATTCCCCTCACCAGCACATTGTGAGGGTTTCCTTGTCCTTACCTCTCCTTGACGTCTTGTTTTGGGAGATGGACTGAAGAAATTTTGCAAGAAGGAAATATCATTGCTGAAGAGAATGTTCTCCTTCTCCAGGATGTATTGCTTCAGCAAGGGTGACACCTCATCCCCAAAGAGAGCCTGGTTGTCCTGCCAGATCTGCCTCTTCACCTCCACAGCACAGGCCTTGTACAGGTCCTTATCAGCCATCACCAGCTTCAGCTTCTTCTCAGGGACCTGCAATCCACAGAGCAGTTACACAGTGAGCAGCACCTCACCTCCCTGCCTGTCCATGTAACCATCTAAATCATGGAGTCACAGAACCTCCTGAGCTGGAATGGACCCACCAGGATCATCCAGTGCCACCCCTGTCCCTGCCCAGACCCCCCACCAACCCCACCCTGGGCATCCCTGGCAGCGCTGGCCAAACGCTCCTGGAGCTCTGGCAGCCTCGGGGCCGTGCCCATTCCCTGGGGAGCCTGGGCAGTGCCAGCACCCTCTGGGGGAAGAACCTTTCCTGCTCTCCAGCCTGAGCTGCCCTGGCCCAGCCCCAGCCGTTCCCTGGCTCCTGTCCCTGTCCCAGAGCAGAGATGGGAGCTGCCCCTCGGGAGGAGCTGCAGCCCCCGGGGAGCTCTGCCCTCAGCCTGCTCCAGCTGAGCAATCCCAGTGCCCTCAGCTGCTCCTCACGGGCCCCTCCAGACCCTTCCCCATTCTTTTAACATTTTCCAACAGCTTTAGATGTTTTTTCATCTTGTGCCCAAACAGCCCCAGGACTCAAGGTGAGGCTGCCCCAGCGCAGAGCAGAGCAGGACAATCCCCTCCATGCCCTGATCCCCACCTCACACAGTCTGGGCATTCACCCACCTGGTGTAGCAGTAGACCAGCCCTAAGAGACTTCTTCAACAACCAAATCACACACCCTTGATTCTTTCAAAGAAGAAAAATGGTCTACTTTAAATCTCCAGTGCTGAGATTTGAGGTGATGTTTCCAAACTCAGTAATTTATTCAGGTTCCAGCAGTGTTTTGAGTCCATTACCTTGAGTACAATGTGATGCTTTTGGTAAGGACACTCCTAGAGATTTTTGTTTCACAGATCTGATTCTCCCTCCTGCCTACTTTTAATTGCACTCTTCAAGCCTTACCTTCCACCTGTCAGAGATTTGTAAAACAGCTGTGGAAAAATTCACCTATCAGCAAACTTGACTTTTTAGGAAGCTGCATGGACTGAAGAAAATAGGGAAATAGTCTCGTCTGATAATGAAAATGTGAAATGCTTTTTGAATCAGTCCACTGAGCTATTAGCAGATACAAGAATGTACTGAATCGTCAGTCAGTCCCTGACACTGAACAACACCCTTGCAGAAGGTGCAGAGGGAGCAGAGCCCACCTGCCAGAGGCACACCAGAGATGTCACACCAGTGGTACACCAGTGACACACCAGGCCAACCAGTGCAGTGGTCCCACCTTGGGCAAGTGCTTCATGACACACATGACCACGGGCTGTATCGAGGGCATCTTGACCAGGGAAAAGCTCTTCTCTAGGAGATCTTCCAGTTTCTTGTATCTGAAATCATGGAAAAACACAAGACTAGGTACCATGCAGCAGTAAAGGGACAAAGTGGCCACCTCAAAGCCACTGGAACTCAGACCCTGAGGAACCCAAATCTCCTTCAGAGAAGTCACCCAGCCACTGCATTTTCACACAGAACTCCCAGCTCACTCCACGGAACCAAGGAGACTGCTGACAAACCTCTCCTCCACCTTCCCCTCCAAAGCGATGGCAGAGACTCTCTCCAGCAGCTTCTCCCGCAGCTCATCGAACACGGACTGGTGGAACTCGAGCCGGGGGGTGCCGTGCAGGTCCAGGAAGGGCAGGGCATACTGCAGCGAGGGCAGCAGCACCCCGTTCTCCGTCTGCAACACAACCCGCGGCGGGAACTGACAGCGGCACTCGGGAGAACAAATAAAGCCAGGAAAAACCCAGACAGCACTGGGGGCCGTCCCGTGCTCCCTGTCCCGCACAGCCCGGCCCCACACGGCACCTCCGCGGCGCCCAACGCACCTGGAACTGCTCGATGGCCTTCAGCGGCTCCGTGCAGTTCGTGAGGGTCTCCTTGAGATCCTCGCCGTTGGCCACTCCCAGCTCCTGCAGCCCCGCGTACATGTCGGCCTGGCCGGGTCCGCGGGGCCGCTCCCGATCCCAGCCCCGTTCCCGTTCCCGTTCCCGTTCCCGATCCCGATCCCGATCCCGCTCCCGATCCCAGCCCCGTTCCCGGTCCCGGTCCCGCCTCAGCTCCCGCCCCGGCTCCGCGCGGTCCGCCCCGACCCGCCCCCGCCGCGCGCGGGCCCCGCGCCGCAGCACCAAGGTTCCGCCGCACCAAGGTTCCGCGGCGGCTGCCTTGCGTGTCCCCGGGCTCCCCGCGGCCACCGCGGCCCGAGGAGCTCGGTGCGGCTCGACTGAGCGCCAGGCAGGGCGGATGGGGCTCAGGGAGCCTTTGGACAGCGCTCTGAGGCACATGGAATAACAGAATGACGGAATGGTTCGGGTTGGAAGGGACCATAGAGGGTCATCTGGTCCCACCTTCCTTTCCAAGCAGGGTCATCCCAGAGCACACGGCACAGGATTGTGTCCAGACGGTTCTGGAATATCTCCAGTGAGGGAGACTCCACTCCCTCTTGGGCTGCCTGTTCAGTGCTTGGTCACCCACATAGGAAAGAAATTCTTCCCCATGTTCAGGTGGAGCTTCCTGGGTGTCAGTTGCTGCCTCTTGCCCACTGCCGGGCACCAGCAGAGTCTGGTCCATGCTCTGACGCCACCCTTTAGATACTGATACCCACTGATGAGGTCCCCTCTGGGCTGTCTCTTCTCCAGGCTGAACAGGCCCAGCTCCCTCAGCCTCTCCTCACAAGAGAAATGTTCCAGAGCCTTGACCAACTTAGCAGCTCTCTACAGGACCTGCTCCAGGAGCTGCCACATGGTGGGACTCTCGGGGGGTGTCCTGTGCAGGGCCAGGGGTTGGACTCGATCCTTGTGGGTCACTTCCAGCTCAGGAGATTCTGTGATTCCGTGTTTCTATGCAGCAAAGCTCAGGGTTCCTGGGGGTGTCTGAGGCTTCCTCATGGGCAGACAGCAATGAAAAGAGGAAACATCACCAAAACCAGAGAAATGGCCTTTCTCTATTCCTGGTTTCACCTTCAGATCCATGACCAGTCTGTGGACAGGAGCAATCAGCCAAATGCCTCAGTGCGAGCAGCCACTGAGTTTTCTTCACAATTTCCATTTGCAGGGATGAGACTTTGTGGCACTGTCAGGAGAAAGCAGGCATGTGTTTCATGAAGCCTGAGCCTTGGTTATTTTCCACAGGGAGGCTGTCAGGGAGCCTCAGAAATAAAGTCAAGTCTCATGCCCTCACAAATAAAGTAAATCCAGTGACAAGCAGTTTCCCCAACTTCTAATTTGAAAGCTCACACTGCCAAACATGGAATACCGAAGGGATGAGTTTTGCCTGCCTTCTGTTTATTACCCAGCTGAGTTAACCCCACGTTTGTGTTTACCTCAACCCCGCTGCCTGGGGCAGTTTCGAGGTTGCAGCGGTGCCGTTGCACAGCTCGTTCTGGGATGGGCACGGAGCCCTCCTGTTATTTATGGGCAGCAGGGATGGAAGGGAAAGCAGAGCTGCCTGACACATCACAGCCAGGCCCACGCGTCCCCGTGGTCCCTGTGGCTTGGGGCTGGGCTGAAGTCAGAGCCTGGCCCTGGCCACGCCTTGCTGCTCTTTTTAAAGGTTGTTAAAGCAGCTGGTTTGCTGCTCCACTGCTTCCTCTTGGTGAAAGGAGAACGCTCTTCATGTCTTGGCGGGAGCTGCTTCCCCCCTGGCTGGTGATCGTAGCGGGACTGACGGGCATCGTGCTGCTCTGTGTCTCCACCAAAGATGTGCCCGTGGCCCCACTCAGGACCAAGGTAAGGGCTCTCCAGGGGGGAGACAGGCAGCTAAGCTGGGCTGTTTTGTTGCTTTTGACATTATTTTATTATTGAGTTGCTTACAAACCAAGGAGGGAACTGCAACAAGACTGTCAGGACACGTTGGCATCTTTCAACACGCTGTAGGTTTTCAAACCAGAAACAAGCCCGCTCCTTTGATTGGTCAGGGAATGCAGGCTGGATATGGTCCATGGATCAGTGGAAATGCTCAGGGCAGGCTGAGGGGAGGCAGCCCATGTAAGGAGCTGCCCCAGAGCAACAAGGAAGCAGTGGTGTCACTGCAGGGAAAGAACTAGGTTCCTCTCAAAAGTCAGTAGGAATGTGCCCCTGAACTGCTGCTTCTGTCTTAAAAACAAATTGTCTTTCATGCCTTCTTCTCTTTGGTCCTATCTTGATTTCAGTCAAAGAACCAGTGTGTTCCTCACAGCTGGGTCAGGTCTTGGGGGGTTAATGCCCACCAGCTCTGTCTCTTGATGCTCCCATTGCTGAGGTGAGCTCAGTGGCACACCATGGTTTCACCCAACAGAAGGAGGCTATCCTGCATGTTTAGAAATAGCACCACTCCTTCATGTTCCTCTCAGAAACAAAACTCAATTAAAACCCCCCTTATTGCTCCTTGTTCTGTCCTTTCCTGGTGTTGAGCTGGGCATAAATGTGGTGATCCCGCCCCTTCTCCCTTGCACTCCCAGCAGCAGCCTCTAATTTTCTGAAGGAGGAAAAAAATTCTGTGTTTCTCCACCAATGCCATTCCTTTCTTCCTCTTCTGCAGCAGCCAACATGTCCCTGCTAGAAATCCGAGCTGTCACTGGTGTGGGAGGGTGCCAGCAGGCTGGGGCAGGGAGCTCCAGCCTCCTTCCGCATTGCTGCTCCAGCCCAGCCCCGCCAGCCCCCGGCCTGGCTGCCAGGACTGGTGCAACTGGGAGCTCCAGGAGGGCAGCAGGCAGCCAGCCTCACTCTGAGCCTGCAGCCAGCCCTGGCTGGTGCTGAAACCCTTCTGGTGGCATTAACATCAACCTCTCAGGAGGTTTCTCCTCCCACTCAGTCACAGCTCTATTTGTGTGTCAGATCCAGCTTTGACCACACACTACCATGCAGCTCACGAGTTTCCTTCCTGTGTAGGAGAGACCCCAAACTGGGGTCATGTAATAGGAGCAGAGGACCCCTAGGCTAGCTCTGGAGCTATTTTGGGTGTGGGGACATCCAGAGCTGTGCTGCAGGGTAGTCCAGTGGCCTCCCCTTGCTCACCTTCATATTCTGGGAGCAGCAAGGCATGGTCAGCAGCAAACAGACAAACACTGGGGACAAAGAGACAGAGAGCCCTTGGTTTGGGCAATAGCAGAGCTGCCCAGGGACAAGGGGCTGAGCTGGTCACGTCCACTGCTGCTGCTCTTCCTGCCAAGACATCATCTCTGTCTCTGAGGGGCTGCTGTGTTGTGCAGTGCCTGTGCTGGTTGCTGCAGCTCCCACAGCTCTGCACACATCAGGGCAAACCTAGCCTGTGTCACACCATCACTGCAGCGGGACATCAAAGAGACACAGGAGTCCTGGGTTTCTTGGGACAAGAGAGCTGCAGCCCTCCAATGCCTGCACAAAAACCTGAGCAAACCAATCAGCAGCAGTTTGAGTCCCAGAATCAGTGAAGAACAGAATCAGTGCCATCTCCCACTGCTTTAGGACCTGTTTTTCCTGAGCTCCAGGTGGCTCAGCTCTCAGGGGAAGCCCTCTGCCTGGTTTCAGGAGCAGCTCCAGTCCATGCCACTGTAGGGCTGACGTATTTCTGGGCGTTTCTCCACTCCTGCTGTTCCTCATATATATTCAGAAATGCAGATGGTTCCCTGCAAATCCTCATCACCTTCTGGCTTTGCCTGCTCTTTGAATGTAACAAGCAAACTCAAACACTGCAGTGCAGGCCCAGGGGTCACCCAGAATACCTATACACGCTGGGTAACCCTACAATATCAGTCAGCATGCATTCCATAGTGTTTTTCAGTAGAATGTTCTGGGGTTTTTCCAGTATGGCATTGTTCTGGATGCTGGCCCATCCCGCACCATCCTGTTCATCTACCAGTGGACAACCACCAAGGCAAACAAGACTGGGGTGATCAGAGGATGCAGTTCCTGTCCTGTGCAAGGTAAGGTGCCCATTTCCTGCTCAATGGTCTGTGCAACTGGCATGGGATGGATGGAAAAACAGAGACCTGTGCATGGAGAAGTGCCATAAATTCCTTGGCTCCTGCACCACCCAGCTGTGCACAGAAGTAGTGAAGCACAAGTTGCTTATTTTCAGCATGGCTCTTCTCGACTGGGCGGATTTAGCCACACACAGCTGGACATCAGGCACTTGGCAGTAGCAGGTGTCAGGATTTTGGGGCTGCTGCAGGCAGGGAAGCATGCAGAGAGGATGTGGCTTGTCTTGATGTGCACATGGATCAGTGATAGAGCCAAGGTTGCTGGAGCTTCTCACCCAGGAGAGGCAGTGAACAGCAATGGAGAGAAATCTGACTGCAGGATGACTCCTGGTATCTTCTGCCTCCTCCTGACTGTGCCCTGGGCAGTAAGTGGGGTAGCTCCAGGACAAAAGAGCTGCAAAGACTCCAATCCCCTATATCACATTTGACAGCACAAGTTCAGCTTGCCTTTAGGTGTCCCATTTCAGAGAATCTGGGGGTTTTCCTCACGAATTTGAATCAGTTTGGCCCTGCCAATGCCAGCTGAGAGGCTTTCATGCATTAATGCATGGGGTTTTCCTTCCCTATCTCCTAATCTTGCTTTGATGTTAAAGCCTGGTTATAGTGGGATGCTGGGAAGGACTGAGCCCTCAGCAGCAGTGTGCTGTGGGAGGGCAGCTGCACAGCAAGCAGGGAACAGGGTTTGTGCCCTTGCAGGCTGTAAACAACTGAAATCACACAGAGAAGATGCAAGAAGGGCTCCCTGAAACCTTGTACGTGTCCCTCGCTCAGCAGCTGGGTTAAGCAGCAGCTCTGTGAGGCAGTTTGCTGTCAGCAGCAGCACAAGAGGCCCAGGCAGGTCTCGAGCCCAGGTGTGAGTGGCCCTGTCTGCATGGCAGCACAGCCACAGAGAGCAAAGCACATGGTGAGGGAATCAGGAGAATGGGGAAGGGAGACTCTTCCTGGCTAGTAGTTCAAAACCAACATTTAAGACCCCACAGACTTGCTGAAAAAATGAGTCAAGACTGGCACACAGCTTCCCTCTGCAGAGCACTGGCTTCCTCTAGGGCAGGGGTGTCTTGCTTGTCAGCAGGGGCTCGGTGGCTGGAGGACAGAGGTGACACATCAGCCTCTGTGTGTCCTTTGCTTATTTCTATAGCAACTAAAGCCACATTTTTTCCTCTGTGGGCTGAGACAGCCTCAGCTGTTGCAGCAGTCATGTGGCTGGTAGAGATGTCTCATCTGCAGAGCTAGGGTAGTCTTAGTGTAATTTGGGATTTCTATGCACCTTCTGGTCTCAGTTCCATATTTTAGCAGGATGGATACCTGGAAGACCTCCATCATTCCACCTGTGACAGGTTCTATCTTAACCATGTCCAAGGATAGCAATCTCTGGGGTAACAGCTCTCACAGTTCTCCCATAACTTCCCTTAAAATTCCATTCTGTTCCATGCTTCTCAGGTCCAGGAGTCTCCAGCTACTCAGATTCTCCTCAGAAAGCTGGGAAGAGCTTGGAGCCATGTTTGAACTGGGCTCAGGACGAGATCCCAGCAGAGCAGCACAGCCAAACCCCCCTGTACTTGGGAGCCACCACCAGCATGAGGCAGCTGAAGTGAGTGAATGTTTCAAACCCACACCCAGAGATCAGCACACATCACAGGATCATTCTGTAACAGGCATCTCACCCTGTCTGCTCTGCAGTGTGAGCCATCCCTAATCTGCTAGCCAGGTAAACCTTCCTCAGGCCCTGAAGAGAGGAGCATGGCATGGCTGTGTCTCCATGTGTCGCCTCAGGCAGCCATGAAGATGACAGTCCTGCAACTGCTGCCAGGCTGGTAGTGTCTCCTTCACAATTACACTTTCACAATTAGGGCTTGGGAAAACACCCATCAGCCTGGAAGCTCAAGTGTTTTCAGTTTGTGTGACAGCCCACATGGGCTTGCAGGAGTGCTTCTTGTCAGCAAATTGGAAATGGTGGTGGGAAGGTTCACCCTTATCACACACTCTTGTGGACCCTCTTCTCAGTCACCACATTACTGGGACCTTTATCTCCTTTTAGACACTGAGGAAAAGTAAGGTCTGGAGAGGACCAGACCAGTGGGATAGGGCCAGAGGATTTCCTCAGTGACAGAGGGTACTAAGGTCCTAAATTCTTAAACAGTGGCAGAGTTGTTCAAACCAGCCCTCTGCTGTTCTTGCCTCCAGTGCCATGCGAGGAGAGAGGGAAGCAGCACCAGGAGTGGGATTGTCACTGTGGCTCTGGGCTACTACCCAAAGTAGGGAGCACAGCAGAAGCCCTGCAGTGTGCCCCCACTGCAGGCAGCTCCTGGCAAGGTCCTGTAACATCAAATGTGCCTTCTTTTTCTTTTGTGTTTAGCCTCACCCATCCCATCCTCTCTGACAGTCTCCTTGCAGCTCTGACTGGCACCCTGAAGTCATCCCCCTTCAACTTTCAAGGGGCACAAATCCTGTCCAGCCCAGAGGAAGAAGCATTCAATTGGGTTGCTGTTAACTACGTCCTGGAGAACTTCTTCAAGGTAAAGAATGATTCGCTCTGGGGCACACAGAGCTGGGCTGAGCAGCTCCTGTTAAGAGACAGCCACAGAGACAAGTGGTGGGATGGGTAAACCCCTGTACTTAATGCTTCAGTACATCTTCCACTGCCTTTCAGAGGAGGCAGCTTAGATCCAGCACCAGCTGCTTGAGGTGATGGGGTGAGGCACAGGGTGCCCAGAGCAGCTGTGGCTGCCCCATCCCCCCATCCCTGGAAGTGTCCAAGGTCAGGTTGGATGAGGCTTGGAGCAGCCTGGGATAGTGGAAGGTGTCCCTACCCATGACAGGGGGTTGGAATGAGGTGAGCTTTAATATTCCTCCCAACCCAAACCATTTTGTGATTCCATGGTCATAACTAGGCTGAAGAACCAAATCTCTGCTCTGGCCTTCCACGAACACGTCCATGCAGTTGCCCTAACAGACGTGGGGCTTTCTGGCCAGCACGTCCAGGATGCTCACGTAGATGACCTTACATAGCCTGGCCATGGGGCATCAAACGGGAGTTGCTGCTGTTTGTGGAGTGCTGTGGTATTGCCACTGGAGTCCAGCTGTCCCATGGGGAGTCTTGTGGGTGGTAGAGAAGCAGATTCTGTTGCTGCTAAACCAAAAGCGTCTCTCAGTGAGACAGCAGGGAGGCTGTATTTAGAAGGCACTTGCTAAACAAAAAGAAAATAATTTCAGTTTCCTTGTTTCACCCATCACTTCTTAAGCCAAAGGGTGTCAAAAAGAACTCAGAGGGCAAGAGAAAGGTGGGTTAGATTGAGTTATTCCTCATTAGGGATGTGAAAAGCGGTTCTGATAACCAGCAGCAAGCACACACTGGTTAGGGAATTGTCAGACCTGTTGACAGCAATACAGCCTCCTCCAGCCAGGCTCAGAGTGTTTACCCCATGTAAACTCTCCTGCCTGTGCTGTGAACTTCAGCATTGCCAAAGTCAGTTCTGCAAGACTGCAGGAGATGATGCCACAGGGTTCTTCTGACAGAAGGATCACTTTAAGATCAAGGCAGCACTTGAAACCTGTATCTGCCCTCTTGGAAATGTCCCTGCCACTCCTCACCACCCTCCCCTTCTTCTGCCTGCTGAGACCACTGCCTAATGCAGCCATCCAGGCTGGGCAGCCCTGTTTGCCCCCACAGGCTGTGGGAAGGCTCTGTGCAGGTGGCAGTGCCTGTACACTGGCTCCTCTGTTCCCTCCAAAGCCACTATTTCAGCATCCTTATGTCCTGTGGGCAGAAAAGTGTTGGGCTGTGGTCACTATCGAGCTGCTTTCTCTCTCTGTGCACTAATGCTGGCATTTGGCTGTGACTGAGATGGAGAAGTCTCAAGGATTGACCTTTCTTGTTCTTTTTGGGTCAGTATGACTGGCAAGGACAGTTGGTCCCCTCCAGGAAGGGGATGTCAGGCGTCCTGTCCATGGGAGGAACCTCAGCACAGCTCACTTCTGAGCTGGAAGAAGAGAAGCAGGCCCCAGAGGAGGGAGTGAGGCTGCAGCTCTATGGGCAGACACGCAGGGTGCACACCCGCCAGTGCCCCTGCCATGGCACGGAGCAGCTCCGCCGCAGGCTGCTCTCTGTGCTCATCCAGGTGAGTGTCTGCTCTCTGTGCTCATCCAGGTGAGTGTCTGCTCTCTGTGCTCATCCAGGTGAGTGTCTGCTCAGGGGCACAACACCACCAAATGGCAGCTGCACAAGGTGTAATAATGGACAAAGTGTCGATCACTTTAAAGTCAATCCCTCCTCAGTAGAGGCTGTTTGCATATATTAGAAAAACCCAGTGCATTTGCAAAACTTTCCCTCCCTCCAAGCAGACACAAAGGCACCAATTCAAGGGTTTCCTACTTACAGGTTCTATTTGGCTCCTACTTAATACACACAAGCAAAAAATTGCTCTTCAGAGGTGTCAACATCATCTTCAGGGTGAGGAGAGGCAAGGCTTGCCTTGGTTCCTAGGAACTGCTCCTCCATCCTAGAATGGGAGCACCCAGGAACCAACTGGGATCTTCCATTTGGGGTATTTCCTTTGCTGACTTTAACAGAGCAAGATTTCATTTTGAAAACATGCCAGTGTTTTGGTTTTTCCAAACTTCATTTCACTTGGGGAATGGGGGGGAAGAAAAGAGTGGTATAGGATGGTACAAACTCAAGAATCACCATAGTCCTCATCAAAACTGTGTTTTTCAGGAATTAACTGCTCCCTGCCCATTCACTTTCCTCCCTATAAACCCCACTTGCCCTTATTTGACACCTGAATGTCGCACACTGGACACCAACTTCACCGCAGTTATAGTGCTAGATTGCTAGAGATAAGAAACACTGATTTTTGTGGGGTTGAGCCATCTGGAAGGCACATCAGAACAGCCTCCTTCTTTCAACTAGAAAGAGCACAGGATGCATGAAATTGTATTTGTGCTCTAAGGGAGGGTGGTAGGGCTGGGACTCATCACCTCAGCAGGTCCAGTCACTGCACTGGCCCTGAGCTCAGCAGGAGCTGGGACCTGGCTGGGCCTCGTCATTGACTCCATGACATAAGATTTAGCAAAGCTTTCACAGCCTCCCTGCTCCATCTCAGCACTGCGGTGCTTGGGGAAAGCTGTTCCTAACCCTGTTACATTCCCTCTTCCTGTGTGAAGCCCTGGGACGACAATGTCCCCTCTTGCTGCCTCTGTCCTTGTTTTATTCTGCCTCCAGGATCACAGAAGTGCTAAAACCGTGTCCAATCCCTGCTGGCCCCTCACCTACTCCCAGGAAGTGCAGTGGCAGTCGGTGCATGCTGGGCCTTGTGCTGCCAGTGATGACACACGGGACATCCCTGGCCCCAAGGAGGTCTTCAACATCACGGGCTCCAGCAATCCCACAGCCTGCATGAACCTTGTGCAAAGCCTGCTCAACTCTTCCTCTTCCTACTGCTTCTTCAAGCATTCCCTCAGCAGTGGTCTCAAACCCCTTCAGACCAGGCTTCTGGTGAGTTCTCATTTACACTGGGGTCAGCAACTTGCATGAGGAACCCATGAAATGGGACCAGTTTGACCATTAATAAATATAGTGGCGACATCCAGACCATGACACTCCTGCCCTCTCCCTCTCATTGCCACACAGCTGTTCAAACATGGACCACTGGCTTCCCACAGTGACTGTGAGGGAGCCTTTTTCATCTCTGTCTCCTCAATGTCTGCTGCTGAGACCAACTCTAGGGCTCCATGGAGCCAGCAGGGACGGGACAGTCAGGAGCTGTGTGCTGAGCAGGTCTTCCCACACCAGGTCTGTGGTACAGCTGGAGATCCTCTGCCCCTCTCTTAAACTTCTGGTCATACTGCACCACAAGCACCCTTCTACCTGAGAAGCTGGACTTAGTGGCCAAAGTCATTGGATTGTTAAGCCAGGAGTAGCTCAAGATCCTAGGACGAGCAGAGGGCATTTCCAGGGAGGATAACTGGAAATTTCCCCAGCTCCCTGCTCCTGAGGCTCCCATGGACATGGTGCTGAGGAGCATCGGAATCTTCTCCCAGTCCTCAGCACTGGTGAGGTTACACCATAAATATTGTGCTCAGTTTTGGGCAAGAAGGGCACTGAGGAGCTGGAGCGCGTCCAGTGAAGGGAACAGAGCTGGGGAAGGTGGTGGAGCACCAGGAGAGCCTGAGGGAGCAGGAAAGGGGCTCAGCCTGGAGCAAAGGAGGCTCAGGGGGGACCTTGTGGCTCTGCACAGCTCCTGACAGGAGGGGACAGCTGGGGGGTCAGGCTCTGCTCCAGGGAACACAGGGACAGGACGGGAGGGAACAGCCTCAGGCTGTGCTAGAGGCGGTTTAGACTGGATATTAGGGAAAATTCCTTCACCAAAAGGGTTGTCAAGCCCTGGCACAGGCTGCCCAGGGCAGTAGTAGAATCACCATCCCTGGAGGGATTTAAAAGCTGTGTAGGATGTGGCACCTAGGGACATTGTTTAGTGGTGGGCTTGGCAGTGCTGGGTTAATGGTTGAACTTTATTTTAGACATCTTCTGCAACCAATATGATTGTTTGATTCTATGACCAGTCTACTTATCCAGGCAGGGTCAGGAAGGCTGCTGGATGCATGCTAAGAACAGACCTGTTTCCATCTCCAGACAGCAACAGCTCTGCTCATGTCCCTTGAGCCCTGCCAAGGCACTGGAACCAACCCTGCACACCAAGGGCACCCTGGCAATGCTCAGCCACTGCCCCTCACTTCCCAAGGGGTAATTTCTGGTGTGCAGTCCAAGGACACAGAGCACAGTCCCACCTGATGATTATTTCTGCTGCTGTTGTAGGTGGTTTCTGAGGCCATGGACTTCATGAGAGGAACTGCACCTTCTCCTGACTTGGGTCAGGCTGTCAAGAGGCTGTGTGGGATGTCTGTCAAAGAGGTAATTGTGGAGTAACTCGGTGTGCAGGGAGAGTGGGAAGCAAGGAACACTTTGTTGCAAAAGCACTCAGGGTTCAGACTGACAGAGCTGTAACTTACGGCTCCCTCAGGGAAAAATCTGGATTTGTCTGGATTTTGTGGGGTTTGGTTTTTTGTGGGGCTTTTCTTTGGTTTTTTTTTTTTTTTTTTTTACTTTTACTTTGAGGAAACAGGCTCCACTTATTTTCCTTCCTCTCAAATCCCAGCTGCTGCTGGTAATACTTGGACCTAATTAAATTAAAAGCCACAAATATCTTTTACAGTATTTTAAGGAGTAAACAGGCAGGTTGTCTACTCACTCCTGCACATGACCTTGGTCTTTCTGTTATCCTTCTGTCCTTAAGTGCAAGGGACACATCCACTCAGACTCCAGGGTTGCTCCCATTTCACCTGGGCCCACAGAGCCCAAGCCAGAGGGAGTTTGTCACCTCTTTCCATGAGTTGGTGGTTATGAGGTCACCCTAATTTGCATTTACACTAATGGAGCATCCACAGTAACATTCAAATGGGGCAATTTCTCCAGGGTTTGTTAATGAGCCATAAGCAGTCCCCTAAAGCATTCTCCTCTGGAAGGAGGAGAAAGATCCCAATGTTCCAGCTGGGAGAAAGGCTGCAGCATCAGCTCATCCTAATTAGAGAGCAGGGAATCAATCCTACCAAGCAATTCACCAGCAAGGCAACCTGGCTGTCAGTTCTGCTGCTCGTGGATCTGGCTTAGTAAGATGGGAACAAAGGCAGTAACAGATGACATGGATTTCTACCCCACAGCCCAGTGAATGCAGGAAATGTGGTTGCAGTCTGCATAGGACACAAACCTGTCCTCCAGTCCCAGAGTCAGTTTCAGAACAGGAAAGGAGAGGCTGTAGCAGGCCTGAAATTCGGCTATTGAGTACTTCTTTTCTTTTTCCTCCCCCATGGTCTTTTTTTTTTTTTTTTTTTTTTGTTCTGGAAATGGCACCAGCTGATGAGGGAGTCCCAGGCAAGCCTGGATACACTTGTTGATTACTGCACTGTGTCTGCCTTCATCTTCCATCTCAGTACAAGAGGATACACACTTGACTTTGACCAGCCTGCTTGGACTGCATTCCAGAAGGTCAGTTCCTACAGCACAGAGTTCCCAGTTACCAGGAGGGCTGGTCCCAGTACAGCCAGTCTGTTCCCACACTGACAAGCCCTAAACAGCTGGGCTTCTCCAGCAGGACAGTTTTGTAAAATGGATTCACAGTTGTGATAAACAAGAAAACCAGTGTCGAAGAGCCAGAGATTACACTTGTCCTCTCTGAAAAACACATGGGTCAAAAATTTCCTCTGGATCAACACCATCTTTAGAGATCTGTGTTGACAGGGAAGGAAGCCTGATCTCCACGTAACACTAAGGACAAGCTGCTGATAACATTTCCTGAGCCAAAAGGTGCTTCCCTACCTTTTTGCAACCACCTTTATACTCATGAGGGTTGATAAATACCTTATCATCATAGAATCCTAGACTGATTTTGGATTGGAAGGAAACTTAAAGCTCCTCTCATTCCACCCCCTTACTTCCACTATCCCCGGTTGCTCCAAGCCCCATCCAGCCTGGCCTTGGACACTTCTAGGGATGCAGGGGTAGTCACAGTAATCACAGCTTCTCTGGGCACCCTGTGCCAGGGCTTCATCCCCCTTCCAGAGAATAATTTCTTCCTAATATCTAATAATCTAACCTAATCTCTAATAAGGTATGAAACTGCTCCAGGATCTGGAGGCCCTAAGGACAGGGAGATTTGACTCAGATCATTCCCTTCACAAAAGAAAAGAAAGGCTGTTCCCAGACCTCTTCACAACTGACAGTCACAGCCATGGTCTCACTAAGCAGGGCTGAGTAGTGACCATCAGAAAAGGCAAGGTAATGAGGTAGGTCCAGGACCCCCAGGGAGCCCAGCCTGGAAAGACAGAGACAAGCAACCTAAACCATAGGTCTGAGGTTCAACCAGGGCCAGAGAGACAACTATCCACAATGCAGACTTGAGATCCACTAGAAAAACCCATCAGTAAGCAGAGAACAACACTCCCTGCAACAGTCTCCCTCAGGAGAGAGGGGCCTGTCCAGGCCAGAGCTTACATGGAGTGGCCATGCCCATGGGCAGAGGTGTGGGTGGAAGTGCCATTAAGGCCTGTTGGTGTACTCAGGGCACTGAGAGTGGGAGAGCTCCTCAGTGCAAGCCAACTCCTTGCATCAGTCTCAGATAATACATACGAAGCCTACAATGCACAGAAACACAGCTGGGGTCCAGGCTGTCTCCTTCTCTTCTGACCTCTCCTTTTTATTTCAACAGATGGGTGATAGATCATCTGGCTGGACTCTTGGGTACCTGCTGAGTCTGACCAGCAGCATCCCCCAGGACAGCCCAAGCTTCCTCAAGGGGATCGAGCCGGGGGTTTGGTCCTTGCTCCTGATCCTCTTTGTCGTGCTGCTCATGGGCTCCTTCATGCGCATCTCGTACCGAGTGATGGCCAAGGAGAGCAGCTCCAGTCACAGGAACAGCAGTGTTTTTGATGACTGACGGTTTTCTGTGACTCGACTCTTGTCAGAGCACACTCAACAGGGTCCAGACAGAAATCACAGAAGTGTAAGTCACTGGAGGATGCAAGTGATTTTCCTGAAGGGCTCCCAGCAACTTGCTGGTACTTGCACTACTGTACTTTGAGACAATGGATCCTGCTCCACAGGAAGTCTGTGATTCCTGGTGGATGGCAAGCTATTCATTCTCCAAACAAGAACAGCCTGCATGCCTCTTCCTTGGGCTACAGCTGGGATTACTCACGTCAGACATGAAATGATGCCTCTGAGCAGCCAGGCCCTGAGCTATTGTGAAGCTAATATTGTATAAGCCTGTCAAATCAGAAGAGGTGCTGTCTGAAAAATGTGCTCTGTCCTCTTCTGTAGCCTCTCAAGAGATGATACCTGCAGTACTGCCATTAGTGAAGACTGGAAGGGCATTAAAATACAGAATATAAGAGCCAACTGCTTCCATGTTCTAGGGAAAATGCAAGTATTTTCTGCCTGATCTGTCTGTGCTTCCATCTCAGTGACGACGGCCACGTGTCTCTTCAAAGAACGCTCCTGCTGACCAGGAATCCTTCAAAACCAATCCTTCTTAGTCTTGGCCTCTACAAAATTGCAGAGGCTCAAAGGAGAAACAAAGGGCACAGATGCACAGCTGAGTTTTTGTCTCTCAGCTGAGTCACGGCCACACAGGGTTAAAATTGCCAATTTAAACTCTTTAGCAAGGACTCAAACTAACACATTTAATTTCACATTTGCTAAAGCTGGTCTCATGCTGGGCTGAGGTTCACCTGTTTGTTCATTTGCACTGACCTGCTTCCCTTGCTGACTCTGGAAGTGTCTCAGCTGACACTGCTCTTTAGACCAGAGCAGACTCAGGAACAGAAGCTTTCCTAATTGTCACTTTGATATTTCACCATGACCAGAGTTACTTTATGATCTAATAATGAGGATTCCCCTGGGACCTGGCAGTCATTCCAGCTCCTCTGGTTTGTTCTGCATGTCTGAAAGATGAGGTGCTGTACAAATTCTGTGTTAGTGTGAAGAAAAGGGATCGATTCACAAGCACTGTCCTTTGACTAAGGCATTTAGAGCTTTCTCAACTGCTTCAGAGAATTAAAATACACAGACTGTTAAGAGCCTCAGGGAGGAGTGTCTCCAAGGCTTTTCAGACCACTTTAAACAGAAATGTAAATGCTCACAAATGCAGTGGTGAGCCTTGCAGGATTTTTAAAGCTACCATGGCACCTAAATCCTTTCAAATCTGATTATTCGTCCCTTGTGCTCCCAACTGATAATACAGGACACACACACCCCATAATATTGGGATATTCATGCATTTTCAGGCCAATTAATGAAGGTTTGGAACCTGCCAGTCAAGTTTAGAGGGCTGTGGAAACAGACTTAAACAAGTTTCATATTCATTTCTTTGAGTTGCACGTTAGATATTTTTAATTATATCATGTCATTAAAAATGTTTTAATAGACTGTCTGTGTTATTCTTGGCAAGAGATCAAAGCAGGGGGGTTATTGTGAACACAGAGTGTTTCAGTGAGCAGGATGGGGGTGCTGCTGCTGCCTCTACTCAAGAGCTGTTTTGCTGTGTACTTTTGGGGTACACAGTGAGAACCCCTGAAGGCACTTTCTTTCCAGTGAAAGAAAAAGATTTCAGATAACCCAACTGCTGGTATTTAGTTGATGAGACACATGCCTACACCTTTTGATGTGTTCTTTGCTCAAACCATCTGAAGAAGGTAGGAGGCATCCAGGCAAGGTGGCATAGAAAAAGTAAAGAGGTTATCATGGAGTCAGCAATATCAGAAAATTCCTGAGACTTCATTCATCCTGCACCTGGAAATCCAATCCTTTAACAGAGCTCTGGCCCGGTGACCTGAGAGCATAGGGGTGAGCTCTGAGATTCCTGGCTCAGATTTGGAACCTGCTGAGGAAGAATCCTACCACTGCCAGAAATGGAAACAAGCCAGTGAGATGCCAGGAACTCCTGGACTCCAGGTGCTCTGGCCTGTCAGTCATTGCACCTTCTTGAATTAGAACAGATCACAGGGTCCAAGAGAAAAGGCTATCAGCCAAAACTTCCCCAAGCTCTTGTTTAGAAGCTTTGGGACTTCTACACAGATAATAAGTGAGTAATTAGGCAATGAGCTGAGCGTGGCTTCCTGACATTTCACTTTTGCCTCGCACATGCCACTGAATTAAATCCCTGCCCCTTGAGCCACTTTGACAATGAACGCTGCTCTGCCATGCAGAAACCCACGACGACTTCTTTTTCTGACAGAAAAAACATTTATAGATGATTTTACTAGATGATAAGATAAATTGGGATTTTAAAACTGGTGTTTTGGTAATAAAAAAAGGTATAAAATAACAAAATGGGGAACCTATGAGAAGAAAGGAGACTAATACTGTTAATATATTACTTCCTCCCAGCTCTCTATAGAGCAGCTTCTTCCTGTCAGCCCCACAATAAGTTTGCAGAATAAATCCCCAGATTGCTTGGACAGTCGAAATCTACTTAAAAGGAGATTCTAGATGAACTCACTCACTTTGAAACAAAGACGCTATCAGGCCTTTGGTTACAATTCAAGTGTGGAAATGATAAATAATGAAGATTTTCTAACTGTCTTTAAATTCTTTATGTTTATATACAGGGCCCTCGCTTCTCACTCAGGCTGAGCCATGGAAGAGATCTTCTGGCAGATAATAAAGTCTGCTTATGTGCAACTGCAGTTCTGCTGCTGTCAGTAAATACCAGTAAGAAAGAAATAAAAAGTATTAGATAAAAAAATTTAACACCAGAAAGCACTTTCTCTATTTTGGCTTCAGACACACAACAGGGTGACTGACCTGCTCCTGGCTATTAGGGCTTAACTGTCATTTAGGCATCCCAAAGCACCATGGATTCTCGACCAGTACATCCCATCTGAGCTGCCCCAATGAATTCCCATTAATATTGAGGGAAATAGTTTGTTGCCTGCAGTTCCACTCTGCAGTACCCACAGGGCCTGAGTTGTTTCTTTCTTTCCATTCTGACATATCCAGGCTCCCTGTGGTAGGAGAGACCCAAGTTGAGGCCTTGGAATCCACAACTTCTCATGGAGCAAACCCAGCAGGAGAGGAATGCCTTTCATGGATGGCTGGATTTAGTATCAGTATATTTTCATGCTGTTCTTCTACCCTGCCTCTGATCCTGTATCTGAGTGTCTCTCCAGAGAAGCAGGCAGCCATATGATGTTTATATCTTACCTCATGGACTGTCACTCCTACTTCAAGAGCTAATTCTGAACACACTGAAGAAAAATAGGCATGAAGGAATACTGGGATCAGAAAACCTGCAATTTTTGCCACAGCTTTCTTAATATAAAAATCCTTCCACAATGCCATCAAACCCAGGCAAGTGCCAGTGTTTTGGTGTTTTCTAAGTGCAGACATCAGTGTGTACTTGTACACTGAGGTGACCAGGTTCCCTCCATGTGAGATAGCCACAGCCCTCCTGCAGTCGGATGCTGTCAGATCCCTGTTCAAGTCATAAACACAGAACAGGAACTGCTGCAGTAGTAGTGTGCAATGCCAGGGATCAGTCACGAGAGGGAGGCTGGCAGAGCACCCCTTGGAAAGCCTAAGGAAATCTCTGACACAGCCAGCAGCTTCTCCCACCACAAATGACATCAGTTAGCAGGGAGGCTTCTCTGGGAACATCCTGTGGATGCAGGGCAAAGACACTGCAGTATGGAAACTCTCTGTGTGGGATGTGAAAGCCACTCTAATCAGGGATTTAAGAAGCCATGGCATTGGAAAAAGTCCTCTGTGCAGGGAGACAGGCACTAGCATGGAGTATGGATGAAGGCTCTTTTGGAAACTTGAGGGAGAAAGACTAATCCCTACCAGGAAGACAAGTGCCCTGGGAATGAAGAGGAGGTTTGAGAGAGACAGAGGAATGATAAAATCAACTTCTGTGTGAAGGAAAACTTATTTTTGTTCACAGCAGGGGTGTCACCATATGTGCACCTCATGACCGAATTAGTCACCACTTCTTGGTGGAAAGTCTCAGGAGAAACAGATCCTCCAAATAGAAGAAGGCAACAGCTATCAGGCTTATCACTGGACAAGGATCAGCAGCAGAGCTGTGGAACCTTCATGGGAACAATGTTCAAAGTTCACAGGTTTCAAACATGAAGGAGATGTAAATCACCAATTAATGCCAAACATTACACAAAGTAAAATCTGGTTTAGCATTATCTTGTCTCACAGTATCACAGAAAATGTGAAACAGTCCTGGAGTGAAAGCTCTGAAAGGACCGACTCATGGCCTGGTGAATGGAGTTACTCAGTGGAAATCATCAAATCAAGTGGAAGGAGCTCTTCTTCCACACTAATCGTAATTAAACCGCAGGACTCATCAGGACAGGAGGATGTTTATGCCAAAAGTTTACGTAGCTGCAAAAGGTGATTAGATAAATTTATAATAACTCATTGGAGCTATTAAACAAAAAGTTACTTGCTTGTGGCTAAAGAATTGCCCAAACCACCTGCCACATCCATATCTGTTTGCCCTGTTCCTCTTTGGTAACTGCTGCAGAGCATTAGAGACAAGACACTGGCCTGGGTGGGTCTGTGGCTTGATCCCATTCAGCTACTCTGACTTCCCTTAGGCAGGAATCCCACAATTGCACCTCTCACTCACTGGTTCTGGAATCAGCCTCTCACCTTCATAACTTCAATATCACAGCAGCAGTAATTTCTGGAAAACAAGACCATTTATCCTTAGAAGTAACAATCAGACAAAAATGAGGAAACACCTGCACGTACCCACATCTCACTTCAGTGTTACCATAAACCTGGAACAACCCCAACACCAAAAACCCTCTGGTTCTGGAGGCAGCTCCCATCACACTCATCCTCCAGTGTCCCTCCCTTAGCTCAGGGCTTCATGTTTTTACCTACAGAAACATAATTAGTTCTGTGATTTCTGTCTGGGCTCCTGCCAGCCCCAGGAAGAGGCTCAGTTCAGACTGGATCCTGTTTCAGAGACACAGGCTGCAATCTCACTGGTTAAGCACCGAGAGGAACGACAGTCGCTGTGTGCCTGCCTGCTGAGGGGAGGGATCAGCTCTGTACACACATGCAGAGAACACTTGTTCAGCAAAAGGGGAAGGCAATATGCAAAAGTGAAAAGAAAGTCCCTCCCTACTCTGTCCAAACCAGTTGTGTTTACAGTAAAATATTTTTTTTACAGTAAAATCTTTTTCCAAGCCAAAAGCAATACAGGTAGTTAAAAACCAAAACAATTGCAGTAAGTTTTAAAAAACTCTAATACCTAATTCAGCAAAACACAAGTGCAATTTCCAACTTGTTTTAACTCCCCTGTGTCTATCTTTGGGTTAAACCCAGGGTCTTTGGCCATGTAACACTGCCCTGATGTTTACCACATTAATTTATGCAGCACTTACAGATGGGATCTACCCCTAAATGAGGTGAAACCTCACTGCTTGTCATTTGCAGCAGAGTTTGAGGAGAGCTTTCAAAGTAATTAAATACCAGCTAAGACAGATATCTGCAATGAAAACACAATGTGGGAGCCACAAGCATCCCACCTCAGTGCTGTTCCTTTCTCTGCCTTCCCAATGCCTTCCAGCATTCAGTACTCTGGCAAGCTGCAGCCTCTCCACTAAACCAAGGGCCACTAGAAATGCACTTCAGCATTTGCTCAGGCAGGACCATGGAATGTGCAGCTTTTGTCCCAGAATTTGCCTCACGCTCAGTATTCCATGCAGAGGTTCACCCTGGGAGGAATGCTCCATGTGAGCCAGGGTTCTGGCACAGCCTGCTGTGGCACTTGCCAGCTCACCTCCTGGCACACACTAATTAATGCTGGTCTGCCACAGCATTAGAAATACCAGGGCTGACATGGTCGGCAGCTCCAGCAGCTCTCCATGGAGATCCTGACTGTGCTCCTTCTCAGAGACATCTTAGAAGTACTAGCATTTTACTTCCATTTAAAAATGGAAAAATATGTAAGATAGAATTGTCATTTCCTGTGGATGTGCAGGCAGCTAAGAACAGAAATACTCACTGACTGGGCTAGAATTAGCCAAAATTAATGTTGCACATATAATTTGAAACATCTCCTCCTTAGATATTCAGGTGGCTGAATAGCCTAGGGAAACCTGTAGAAGCTCAATCAAAGAGCAAAGTTTAGCTGCTCCATAGGGTCCTAGCCCTGCTGCACTGGGAACAATCCTGCTGGTGTTCTGCAGACAGGTATGGGAGCCTTAACCGAGCAGAGCATTTCCACTCTCACACTCCCTCTGGGAATGCTGGGGGTGGCAACAATTGCTCACTCCACACATTACAGAGCAGCTTCCCAAACATGAAAAGCAGTGCAGGCTGGAGTAGAGGCTGTGGGAAGCACAAAGGCTCAGGATTGCTCATACAGTGAGAAAATGGATGGCACTAATGCACAGGCCTTCGCTTTCTGGCCCTGGATGAAAAAAACCCAAACCTGTATCTGCATTACGCAGCACTCGTAGCAGAAAACCTCCCCCAAGTCCTGCAGTGGCTCCCCCACTCAGTTTCAGAGCAGGTTTTCCAGGGTTTCCCAAACACACGTGCCTCTGAACGCTGTGCTGAGCACACCTGAAGAGAATTGATGCTGAAGGTACCCCTCCAGATAGCACCACACAGGCAGCACACTCTACATTCCCTGGTTTTAATCACAAAGAAGCCAGGATTCTTTTTGTACATTACTCTGAAGAGATGGCATCACATCCTGCAGGAAAAGCTGTCTTTACTGATTAGCACAGCCTTGTGTGAAACCTTGAGCAAGTCTTACCCAGATTCATCCTGGCTGCCTTTAGTATCTAAATGATGCTGCACTTTTTGGAATTGGTCACCTCAAACACCATCACAGAGAACAAAAAGGTGATGTCAGAGGACTGCTCTGAGCTGGAGCGGGCCAAGCCATCCCTTTCCACTGATTCCAGCGTGAGCACTATTCAATCAATGCCTGTAATTAGAGGAATAAATCTAGACCCTAATGCCTCAGCGTTACTCAGCTCTCTCAAAGGGAGCTGCATGAACCTCCTGCATTCCGGCCGTGCATGTGAGGGATGAGCCGTGTGTGTCTCCCCAGACACCCAGCAGGCAGACACAGGCCCTTCCCAGGACCCTCTCAGTCACTCCTGATGCCCTTGGGCTGCTCCAAGTGTTCCTGGACTCCTTCCAGTGCCTCTGCAGGAATACGTTGTTTACATGCCAGAAATATCGATCTTCATAATCTTTGTATTAAGCCGACTACCAGAGGCCATTCAACCTCCAGCCAAAGCCTTCATGGGGCTTCTATATCCTGCCACCTCCTCCTCACCTGACCCAGCCACAGGATTGGATTATTGTTATCCAGGCACAGATTCCAGGATGTGTACGAGCCGTTTGTGTGTCTGTGTCAGCAGAATTGAGGTCATGGCTGCGTTTGCCTCAGCCCACCCCACGGCAAGGCAGCAGGATGAGACTCCCTGCCTTGGGAGCTCCATTAGGAGCCTCTTTCAAGTTTTTGCTCCAGTATGAAACAAGAAGAGATGCTGGGACTTGTAAACCAAGCTGGCACCACAATGAATACATACAACCATAAAAAGATTCTGCTGAAACAATAATCATATATGTTTAATAAAACTATGACCAATGGATGCACTGTCTGGGCAACAATGTGCTCACAAAGCTGGGAGGTAGAATAATGGACAAGGAAAGGCGAGGGTGGTATTTATCCAGCATGGGGCGTCTGGCTGCCTTATGACCAGGGCTACAGCACCCACACACAGCCCAGGATGGAGTGTCCATGTGGGGAGGCCTTGATAACTAAGCAATGTCTACCTCAGATCCCCTCACAGGCAGGAGGCCCTCACTGGGGCCTTCCCCTCACATCACAGGGGCCTCTACAGAGCTGCCACTGCAAGGCTCAGAGCAGCCCTAAGCCCTCACAGCAGCTGGACTCCCCAGACCTCCACACGCCCCTCACAGCTGCCAGGATCCCCCTCTGCCCTCACAGCCCCTCAAGCCCTCACACTTCCTCCACAGCCCTCCGAGCCCTTATGGCACCCCCCAAACCCTCACAGATGCTCGAGCCCCCACTGTCTTCTCACAGCTTCCAGAACCCCTGAGCCTTTAGGGTCCCCCAAAGGCTCACAGGAGCCAGGCTCCCTGAGCCCTCAGAGTCCCTCTCAGCCTCCCAAGGCCTCACACTCCCCTCACACCGCCCGCCCCGGCCCCTTCCCGCCACCCGCGCGCGCTGTCGCCATGACAACGCCCGCGCGCGGCCCCGCCACCCTGGGGCCGGGGCCGCGCGCCAGAAAGTGCTGGAATGTCGCTGCAGCCCGCGCGTGCGCACGCGGGGTCCTTCCCCCACTCGCCGCGGCGCTGCGGCGCCGGCTGGAGCGGGACGGGGGGACGGGCGGGGAAGGAAGGAGGGAGACCTGCCTGGAGGAGCGGAGGCGAGGGGCGGGGGGGAAGCGCTGGGGACTCGCGGGGAACCCGCCCTGTCCCGCAGTGAGGAGGAGCCGCCGCCTCCGCTGCGCAAAGCGCGCAATCGGGTCCGCGAATGGGCGGCTGCGGCGGCCACCGCCCAGAGCCCGCTGCGGAGTCACTGCGACGGTTACCAGGGCACTTCGTTCTCCGCCAATCAAACGGCGTTAGCTCATCCCCCACGGCCGGCAGCCAATCGGCTTCGACATCAATCATTCAATTGAGCCAATGGGGAACGCCGTGAGCGAGCTGGGGCGGGCACTCGCGGCTCCCAGTTGCCTAACTAACGCCAACAGACAGGAGGGCGGGCGAAAAAGAGCTGTCGGCTTGAGTGACAGCGGCGTAGCCAATTAAATTCTCTTATTTGTAGAGCCTCGCTATAAGCATCCAATCGTTGCTGCGAGTGGCCGCTTGGGCGGGGAGAAGAAGGCTGCGCGCGCATTCCGCTGCTATATAAGGGCTGGCGGTTGCCTCACGCAGCCAGAGTCGGTTGGGGAAAGTCTGGGGTTGTAGAGAGCGCTCTGAGCTGCCGCCATCATGAGGGAGATTGTGCACCTGCAGGCCGGGCAGTGCGGGAACCAGATCGGAGCCAAGGTCCGGGCGGGGAAAGAGGGCGCGGGGGCGGGAGGGGAGCGCGCCCGGTCCGGCGCGGCCGCCGCTGACGCGCTTCTCTTCGGCAGTTCTGGGAGGTGATCAGCGACGAGCATGGTATCGACCCCACCGGCACCTACCACGGAGACAGCGACCTGCAGTTGGAGCGCATCAATGTCTACTACAACGAGGCCACAGGTAGGGCCCGGACCCGCCCCCCCGTGCTCCCCACGGCCCCCCCGGCGCGGTAGTCATGGCTCTCCCTGTGTTGCAGGCGGCAAGTACGTGCCCCGCGCCGTGCTGGTGGACCTGGAGCCCGGCACCATGGACTCGGTGCGCTCCGGGCCTTTCGGGCAGATATTCAGGCCAGACAACTTCGTGTTCGGTGAGTGCGCGGGGGCGGGAGGAACCGCGGGGTGGGGCAGGCAGGGCACTGCGGGGCTGCCCCGCCGCACATGCTCCGAGGGACCGGCCCGGACGGGGCTAATCCTGGCGTGGAATAGCCACGCCAGGGATTGCGGCTGGGAGCAGCTCCGAGGTGGCACCAGAGGTCTTTGCTTTTCGGTTTTTCGTTACCACCTCCGTGCGTGCCACCGGGAGAAATGGAGTGGCTGCTGTATCATTGATAATTAATGTTTGTCTGTGTCTGGCGAGCCACTGCAGAGGTGCCTGTGTGAAACCACAGCCCTGCGCTCGATAAGATGAAAGCTTTCATGGAGCTTGATGCTCTTAGGCTTTGCTTGCAAGCAATAAGCAGGAAGCAGTGACCGTAATCTAATACGAAAATGGCTCTTTTCCAGGTCAGAGCGGAGCAGGAAACAACTGGGCAAAGGGCCATTATACGGAAGGTGCTGAATTAGTCGATTCTGTGCTAGATGTTGTAAGAAAGGAGGCAGAAAGCTGTGATTGTCTTCAGGGCTTTCAGCTTACTCACTCCCTGGGTGGTGGCACAGGCTCTGGCATGGGTACCCTTCTCATCAGCAAAATCCGTGAGGAGTACCCAGACCGAATTATGAATACTTTCAGTGTGGTGCCCTCCCCTAAAGTGTCAGATACTGTAGTAGAGCCCTACAACGCCACGCTGTCAGTGCACCAGCTGGTGGAGAATACGGACGAGACGTACTGTATCGATAACGAGGCGCTCTATGACATTTGCTTCAGAACACTGAAGTTAACGACCCCCACCTACGGTGATCTGAACCACCTCGTCTCGGCCACCATGAGCGGTGTCACCACCTGCCTGCGGTTCCCGGGCCAGCTCAACGCTGACCTGCGGAAGCTGGCGGTGAACATGGTTCCCTTCCCACGTCTGCACTTTTTCATGCCTGGTTTTGCCCCACTCACCAGCCGTGGGAGCCAGCAGTACCGGGCTCTAACCGTGCCAGAGCTCACCCAGCAGATGTTCGATGCCAAGAACATGATGGCGGCGTGTGACCCTCGTCACGGCCGCTATCTGACCGTGGCCGCTGTCTTTAGGGGCCGCATGTCCATGAAAGAGGTGGATGAGCAAATGCTAAACGTTCAGAACAAAAATAGCAGCTATTTTGTTGAATGGATCCCTAATAACGTTAAGACAGCAGTCTGTGACATTCCACCTCGCGGCCTCAAAATGTCTGCCACCTTCATTGGCAACAGCACGGCCATCCAGGAGCTGTTCAAACGCATTTCTGAGCAGTTCACTGCGATGTTCCGCAGAAAGGCCTTCCTGCACTGGTACACGGGCGAGGGCATGGACGAGATGGAGTTCACAGAGGCTGAGAGCAACATGAACGACCTGGTCTCTGAGTACCAGCAGTACCAGGATGCTACAGCTGAGGAGGAGGGAGAGTTTGAGGAGGAGGCTGAGGAGGAAGCAGAATAAAGCTATGCAGTTGAACACCTGTAAATTTTGTTTAAAGTTGTATGAACTCTCTCATTCAAAAGTTCTGTTTGTGTTGTGTTATTATTGCTGTTTCTGAGTCACTCCCGATGCTGTACAGGCACCATTAAAGCAGTTTTCACAGTGCACGTCCCCGTCTCCTCTGTTCACACCGGTACGATTCCCGTGTGCTGTCCCCATAAGTGAGCCCGCAGGTGTCCTGCAGGTCTGCAACACAAAAACAATGGGCTTGGCACGAGCACTGCCCCCTTGTCCACGGCAGCCGCCCTTCTGTCCTGCCCTCAGCCAGGTGACGCCTGGTGTTCTCTTAAATCAGGTACTGCTGGAGGGGGGCACATCTAACAGGGAGGGTGGATTTAACTCCAAGCTGTAGCTAAATTTAGGTACCTGCCTGTGGCCTGGTGCAGCCTGGCCTGGCAGGAGCTGAGCAGGGGCCCCAGGAGGTTTGAGCTGCCTGGGCACAAAATGGTGCCACAGAGCTGCCACCCAGCACTGGGTGTTCCTGCAGCAGCTGAGCTGCTCCACTGCAGCTCCTCAGCACTACAAACCCAGCAGGGAGCCCTGGCCTGGCCCAAGGGTGCTGGGCACACTGTCGCAAGTGACACCAAAGCTGTCCCATGTGCACAGCCCTTCTGCAGTGATTTCAAAAATCATAGTAGAGGTTTTGATAATCAGGTGTTGATGCAGCCTCTGCTTTTTGGGTAAGCTGAACACCTGTCAAGTATCTGACACTGGTTTGTCTCATGAAAACCCTATATTAACAGCAGGTTTTTACAATGGAACCAATTCATATGTTTGGTGTCACTTCAAGTGACAAAACTGTCAACCAAGGAGCTGGACAGGATGGAGCAGGCTCCTTCCCTGCTGAAAAAGTTCTGTTCAGCGTTCTAAATTATAACTGCTCTTGTTTAAAGGTTTTCTGCCTTAATTAATTTTCTCCACCCAGAGCTGGACTGGTTGGAGCAGTTAAAACTGTGCTGACTGGTGGCTCCAGGGGCAGGGAAGTGGGAATGTCTGCAGAGCAGGGGCCAGTGTCAGACCTGCACTCAACATTCTCTCTGGGCTCAACCTCCCCATCAGCCACAGCCCCGCCCTGCCAGGAGAGTTGTTCTCCCACTTTCTGCTTTCAATCCTGCCATAGTTCATATCTTCTCCCATTTCCCCCCCCTGCACTGCAGCAAGGACGAGCAATGAGTTCAGTTCTTCCCAGGTGAGCTCCATGGTTTCCTACCCACATTACTGAGCTGTGACCAAACACAGCAAAGCATTAGTTGCTGATTTGTTGAGCTTTTTTAGCCTGATACCTTAATGCTTTCAGGTGCATGGACACACTTTGCCTTACACACAAAATTCCTCCAGACCTCTCCTTTTAGGCAGCCCAAGAGGTCACAGGGCTCAGGCAAGGACGTGTCCTGATGGCTAAAACCATTTCCCTACACATTTTGTGCTTTTTCAACCCCTTCATACCATCTACCTTTTCCTTTTTATCAGACTTCAAGCTTTTTAGAACAAATCCCTTTCCTGACACGTGACAGGTGGGATGTCACTGAGCCTTGGCGGGGGATGGTGGCTGGAAATGTGAAGCCTGGGAGAGGCTGGCAGTGGGAATGCTGGGCTCTCCTGCAGCCAGGGCATGGCAGAGTTCCAGTACCTCAGCACAGACCACAAAAAACCCTACTGCTCATGTGGAACATCTCAGTGATTGTCCACTGCTATGCCACTCCAGCCAGTAGCAGCACTACTTAACCCAGTAATTAGTATTAGTGACTTTCCTTTTCGCTCAGCTGATGAACTTACATGGTACAAAGCCTGTGTAGTTGGGTATGAGTCCAGCACGGCTGTAAATTTTGGTGTCCGGCCAGTGTGTCAGGGGGAATCTCGTGCCCAACGTATAAGGTGGATTTCTCTCCAAAAGCTGGAAAACAAAACAAAAAAGACCCTACAACAACATGGAACGGTTTATTTTAAAACACACTATTTTTACCAAAGTCATGTGCTTTGACTCTGCATTATATAAAATATTTAAGCCAACATAAAGCAATTCTCCTTCCAGTCCTGCTATCTTCTAATTAAGAGCTACATTGCACTGTCCCTTTTCCCACTCCATAAATTTTTCTCCTGGCAGGTGTTGGCAGCAGTCCTAACCAGCTCATCCCCCATGCCCACAGCATGGCCCAGGTGCTGTCCTTGGGATCCCTGCAGACCAGGCTGTGGAGATTTATTCCCTTGGGGGTCATCCCCAGGTCCCAGAACTGCTGCTCTGCTGTCCTTGGAGCCAGGCCTGCTCCTGAGCTGTGGCTATTTGGGTTTGACCCCCTTTGTGTTTCCATGAGTCCCACCAACAGGAATAGCCTGGAATTCCCAGGCCATGCGGAGCAGGAAGGCTTAGGGAGTATTAACTGAAGGAAGAGTACAAATCATCTCCTGCCCTCTGAGGCCGGACACAGGCAAGGGGCTGGGCAGCAGGATGGGTGTCACAGCTGGGTGTCATAGCTCTGCAGCCACAGAACCCCTAAAGGTGTCCCCAGAGCTTGCTTGGGATGCGAGAGGGGATGTGGGTCACGGAGCCCAGCACACCGTGGGGCCACGGAGCCCTTTGTGCCTGGGATGGAGCCCAGGCTGTGGCTCCTCGAGGGGGTTTTTGCTGTGCCTGCTGCAGGCAGCGAGCAGTGATCCATGGCACATCTGTAACCGAGGACAACAAAGATTTAGGGCAGCAGATTAATGGCCTGAAGTCAGAAGCCATCTTAGCTAGAAATGCGGTGTGATTCTCCCTTCAGCGTGTCTGCTCCTCGCTGCCGCCGAGCCCCGGCAGCCCGGATTGCGCTGAATCCCGCGGCGGACGGACACCTCCCCGGCTGATTCACGGCATGGCAGGCGTGTCCCAAGGCACCAGGGGCAGGAGGGCTTGGCAAACAGCACATTCAGGGATAAATGCCCGGGTTTTGTTCTGTTTGCTCCATTTCAATTCCTAATCACGGCAGCAGGAAAGGAGACGGAAGCCAGCGCCGGGAAATGCATCTCATCCAAAGCACGACGCTGCCCTGCTGCTCTCCCCGCTGACTCATTTCTGCCCAGCTGATTTCTCTGAGCTGGGGACCCTCAGCCTTGGACGTTTTTCCTACATCAGCCCCATATCCTCGGGGATGGAGGCACGGCAGTGTGTCCCGGGGAGCAGCAAGGGCTGGGGTGTCTCAGCTGTGTTTGATGCGCTGATCTGCTGGACCAGCGAGGCTGCTGCACCCCGGGGATCCCGCTGCACCCCGGGGATCCCACTGCACCCCGGGGATCTCCCTGCATCCAAGGATCTCACGCCATCCCGGGGGCAGGGAGGGACGTGTAGCTCTGAATGCAAACTATCAACTGCAGCGGGAGGGATCTCCTTTTCCGTGCCGGGGGGATTATGTGTCATTGTATGGGAGCTCTTACAGCAAGGGGACACAGTTTTTCAGGAGGGATATTTGTGCCTCCTTCCCAAAAGGAGGAGAAAGAAGGTCGAGATCCCTTTAAGACAAATTGTGTTAGGAAAGGAAAAAGCCTTACAACCAAATAAATGATATATCACAGGAAGTCACCAGCACTGCCAACCAGAGAGAGGAGATGTATTCTATAAGGGAAGTGCAGATAGTTACATCCTGTATTTCTGCACCCAGAGCAACGTTTTTAACAGCCACTCTTGACCCAGCCCTCAATATATTTCCTTAATCCTTTTATGAACTCATTTACTATCCTTTCATGTCCCAAGGAAACAGGTTACAGAATTTAATTGCTGGTGTTTTTTTCAATATTAAGTAACAGCATTTGATTTTGCTTGTACTTGTACCCAGTTCTAATCCTACTACTGAAAATTCAGCATCAGCATTATGCACGTTATTTCAATAATCTATAATCTACCTGGCGACGGTCAAACTCCTCCATGGCTTTCTTCACAGACAAGAGGTAGGTCATGCCAACATTGTCCATGGAGCAGGGGATATATCCAGTGTACCCTTCGGGTGGAGGCAAAAGAGAACATTTTCTGCTTGAGAACAGACAAAGATCATTTAAAGATCAACCACTCTGAGAGTGGAGGAGTCTGGGATGAATATAAAACCTTCAAGTATAGGAAGGAAAAATCAATCTGTTTAAATTGTAAAATTAACTCTTACGTGTGAGGTATCTTATCTGAAAGAGTTTTTTTTCCTTATGATTCCCCAGGAAAACACAATGGCCTGAACTGATTTTTGTTGTTCTGCATGTGGCATGGAAGAACCATTTCATTTTCTTAATCCTTTTTTTTTTTTTTACATCTACAGCTCTTTCATGTTTTCTCCCAATTTAATACACATTCAGGGGCTAACAACAGGATGTCCAACCTTTTTTCCTCATCTGCTCTGCCCATCCAACAAATTCCCACAACAGAAACTTTATAAATTCTAAAACTACACAAAACCTAGCGAGGTAGAACCTAAAAGCAGCCCAAGCTCCCTCCTTCCACAGGAATGTTTTGGAGAGGGAAATTTGTCTTCTGCACCCTAAAACCTGGACACTCTCTCGTTTTAACTGGAATATTGTGATCCCTGTATTCCCCTGGTGCAGTGCAGGCTGAAGGTTCCCACCCAGTGCAGTTGGAGCCTTGGGAGGGGAGCTCAGCCCATCACCCATCGCAGCTCTCCTGCTGCACAGGAATGTTCTCCCCGAGCAAGGGGAAGATACAGAACACCCCTTGCAGGACAGAGTTTATGCCTTTATGGTGGTGCCATACCCTGCTGTGTGTGGATTTGGTGATTCAGGAAAACATCTGATTTCTAGGAGATGAATAACCACCCCGGCATTGTGGGGCAGAGCCCAAGGACCAGCTCTGCTCACCCTCTGCAGCTTGGCTCCACAGCTGCAGGGAACCGAGGTGATTCCTGAATCCCTTCCACTGCCCATGGGCACAGAGTGACAGCATCCCAAAGGGTGACAGCATCCCAAAGGGTGACAGCATCCCAAAGAAACGCCCTTGCAGAGAGAGCAGCGGGGATATTTTCCATCCCAAACAAGCTGGAGCCACTGGGCAATGCCACTGAGGTTTCCCCAAGGGGAGAAGGGTCACATAATTTCCTCAGAGGTGGCCTTGGGCTGCACGTGCCCTCGCTGTGTTTTACCTAAAATGACTTTCTGTCGGATGGCATTTGGGACAGGCAGCACTGGCAATGGGTAATCTGCTGTTGCAACCCCTCCTGGCAGTGCCACACCTCCGGTTTCTAGCTGCTTAAAACAAAAAGAGAAATAAAATAAAACACCAGTAAAACCCGCTTCTCCCCTCGGCTCCGCTGCTTAAATCACTGCCAGGACTGGGAATGGCAACTGCCACTTCCAGTTCTTCCCAGCTTCACTCCAGAGCTACCCCAGCCATTTCTGGGAAAGTCAAATTACGAGATGAGCAAGCAGCAGACCTAGAAAGGGTTTACAAAATCCCTGTGGAGAGCAAGGGCAGCTTTGGGCACTGAGCTCCTGTGCAAATCTGTTTCTGAGGGCAAGGAGCAGGAATGCCCCTTCTTGGGATTTACATCCAAGCCAGCTTTTGACTCCATGCGTCAAACCTCTAATCTCTGCCTTTAGAGGATTTGCAGAGCCACGGCTGCAGGAACGTGACAAAGGTTGTTGCTGGCTCCAGAGAAAATAAATGTTTTATTAAAAAATAGCAAATATAATAATAATAATTTTTTAAAAACCATGAAACATCTTGGTCTGGAGGGATGTTTGGCTGTGCTATGCTCAAAAGCCCCCAGCTCCACAGGCAAATCCCAGTACTGGTGTTCAAGGGAGAGGTAATGATGGTGGGAAATTCAGGTGGGGACAGATACAGGGTCAGAAATCCAACCAAAGGTGCTGGGACTGCTCTCTTTTTGGGAGGAGGAGGAGGAGGAAGTCAGCATCAGGGCTCCCAGGACACCCTAAGGAAGCACAAGCCTGGCTGCCCAGCACAGCATGACACAACTTTAGGGGCTGGGATTGAAGCCAAACCCACCCAAAGGAGAAATTAAGCCTTTTTGATTGGGAAGCGTAATTAACGATCAAAACCATTTCCTGAAGATGGAGTAGATTTGCTGCTGCTGGAAACATTTGTGTGTCTGATCTTTCTCTACACAAACTCCTAACTCTGTGCCCTTGCCATTTGTTGGATTAAGCCCTTTTCTGACCCAGAGATGGGGTAACTGAAAGGTGTTTTAAAACTTTTATTCTATTTTCAGTCTCATTAAAGGGCGAGACAATACAGATGTTATAATTCATGCTATTACAATCAGAAGGTTTAAAGCATTTACAGCATGGTGTGGCTAAAGAAGAATTAGAAGCTAACTATTTCTTAATTACAATACACTACAAGTGTTTTCAGCTTATTAGCTTTAGCCACACCATGCTGTAAATACTTTAAATGTAATAGTGTGGATTATAACATCTGTATTGTCTCACCCTTTACATGAGACTGAAAATAGAATAGAAATTTTTAAAACACCTCTCAGTTGCCCCATCTCTGGGTCAGAAAAGGGCTTAACCCAACAGCCACTGGCACCCGTGTGAAATTCCCTCCTCACACCTCCCAGAGCCACTCACCGTTTTGCTCCCTCCACAGTTACACTGGCACGTTCCAGTCCCTTTTCCCAGGACACCGGCCAGGGGTGGCTTGGCCACCTCCCTCTCCAGCTCCTGGGCCTCGGGGTGCAGGGCGAGCCCCCGCAGCGGCTCCGGGGGCAGCCAGGCCTGCCGGGCACCGGGCGCGCCCGGGGGGCACCGCCAGTGCCCGGGCTCCGTGCCCGTCACCATCGGCTCCGCCAGCACCGGCGTGGGCACCGGCTGCGGCCCCAGGGGCACTTCAGGAGGGCTTGTGATGGGCTGGAAGGTGACATATCCTGAAGGACAGACACTGAGTTAGGGGATAGGCGTGGCCCGAAGAGGATGAGGGATTCCCGTTATCCCCATGCCATGGGAAAGAGCCTGGAGGTCGGCGGTGTAGAATCAGAACAGCTCGACTTGGAAGAGACCACAAAGATTCACTCCATGCACATCCCATGGCTGTGTCATCAGCCCCACCAATAAACCAGCCTGCACAGAAAACAGGCACAAATCCCAGTTAAATAACATTTATTCCAACTGTCACCTAAACGGGAAAATACCACCAGCCAAGCTAAGAAGCCATAAAGGGGGAAAAAAACCTCAATCCTTAACTCCACGTGGCTGTGTCGGCCCACCCCAAACAGAGCCCCCTCCAAGGAATTCTTGCTTTGGCACCATTGCTGCTCACTGGCTGGGAAAAAATATCTTGCATCCAGCAAACGCTATATATCTCTACTGTGAATGAGAGACAGAGCCGTGTGTTTTGAGATTCTGCAGGGACAGCTGAGCCTGGAAACTTTTCTCTGATTTCCCCTTAAAAATCCCCCCTGATGTGGCTCCCCAGCCCCGTGTGACCCCCTGGCTCAGGCACTTTCTCTTCCTCTGTGCCAGCAGTGAAGCTCATTTTCCCCCTCCTCTGTAGTTCCAGAGGAGAATCACTCCTCCACCCCACAGCCACCTTTTCCTTCTTGCAAAACTGTTACTGTGTCAGCCTTGTCTTTTTAAAATAAACCAAATTCCTTCAATTTTTGTGCTCACAGGTCATTTTTTTTTTTCCAGATCATTACAGCCTTCCTCTGAGCTCCCTTGGGAGCACATCTGCATCCCAGGGCTGAGCCCAGGGAATGAGGAACTGTCTTCCAGCAGAGGCTCCATCTGCAGACAGTCTGTTCATCTGCAGTGCTGGATTAGTGTTGGACTCAGTCTCAGAGGTTTTTCCAAGCTGAATGATTCCATGATTTCTGCAAATCTGTAGAAATCAGCAAAATCTGCCCTTTTCTGCACGAGTATAAATTTCTTGTGGGCATTCAGGTGTGCAATCTGCCCATAATTACATAATAATGTGTATATATTCTGTATACAACTTTGTGAAACATATATAATATGCTCTATGCAACTGAATTATCAAGTGTCCAGGCTGGCACCAAAATAAAGAAAAAATCCTTGATTCAAATGATTTTTCAATCCAATGTGCAAATTTTAAAGCAGGTTTATTTTTTACTTCATTATTAATAAGAATGTTGAATCTACTCTCTCCTACAAACCAAAGGAAAAGGAAACTTGGGTTATTCTGTATTTGAGAAATCCATGTGAGCTGCTTTTTATGACCCTGGAGTTTGCAAACTGATTGATTCTGAAAGGCTGCACAGTGAAGCACAAAATGAAAAGCCAGGAGAGCACAGTGCTTTTGATTTGAGGAAATAGCCACATTTTCAGGTCAGGTTCCTGAGGAGCTGCTGCCTGTGCCACAACCAGTTGCAGCATGGATGATGGATAATTCAGCACATCCCTGGCTGATCTCATGGAATCACAGAATATCCTGAGCTGGAGGGACTCACCAGGATGATCCAGCCCAGCCCCCGGCCCTGCCCAGACCCCCCAACAACCCCACCCTGGGCATCCCTGGCAGCGCTGGCCAAACGCTCCTGGAGCTCTGGCAGCCTCGGGGCCGTGCCCATTCCCTGGGGAGCCTGGGCAGTGCCAGCACCCTCTGGGGAAGAACCTTTCCTGCTCTCCAGCCTAAATTCCCCTGACAGAGCTCCAGGTCACCAGAAGGAAGAGATGCTCAACAGCAGAGCCTGATTGCACTTCCAGCAAGAAAATAAATGGGATTCAACTGATAGAAACAATCAAAGTACTTGGTGGCCATCAATGAGACTTTGTCAAAGCCAGACCTTGAGAAAAAATCTTGAGCCTGAGTTTGCTAAAGGCAGCCACAGGCCCAACACTGCCATGAGCTCTTTGATCACATGAAACACCCAGAAGGACACCAGGCAGCACCTGGGCAAGGTTTAAGGGATTGCAGAGGCCCAGCTGGACAGCAGGAGCTATTGGTGACCTTATCAGCACAGCCAGGGCTGGTTCTTCAGGACCTCACTAAGGAGCAGCAAACATGAGCACCAGCATTGGTAACGAGGAGAGAACCAAAATAATGAGAGAGCAACTCGGTCAACTGGTTAGTTGGGTCTGTCCAAGCTGTATTTTAGACCAAGGAAATGCAAATTCAAATCTCCAGGAATGAAGCCTGTAAACACCATGTGTGCAGTGGAGGCCTGGATCATGGAAAACAGGGCCAGGAGGAGCAGGGAGGCCACAAGCTTGCAAGAAGCTTCATGGCACAAATTCCCAGTGAGAAATGAGAAAGCAACACTTTGGTGTGGCCATCCCCAGGGAAATAAAGACCCAGATCTCACATGGGCACATTATCCCTGTGTTCAGCCTGGAGGAACCTCACTCCCACTGTCCAGGGCATCCACAAGAGCCACGGGATGGGACGTGGCAAATGTGTCCCCAGAGGATGGCACATCCCCAAGGGGCTGATCAGGGCAGCTCTGCTGTGCCTGCTTTGGGGCTGCTCAGCAGGGACCAGGCACCCTGCACAAAGGGCTGGGACTTGGTAGGAGATTCCTGCAAATTCCCAGTGTTGGGAATCCACATGAGCCTGTCTGTGTCTGATGGAGGGGATGGGGCCTGTTAGGAAAGTGGAAAGGGAAAAGAGGGAAAAGAGGGAAAGGGAAAGCACAGGAGCCCTTCTGCTGAGGAGGAGCAGCAAGAAGCAGAATCAAGGCCAAGCTGTCAGAGCTCAGAGCAGAGGGAGCTGTGCACCACGCAGGTGAGCCAAAAAGGAATCAGAGGTAGGAGACCAGACCTTCCCCAGAAAGATGGATTTTTAGCCTGTGGAATTGTGCTGGGTTTGACTGGGGTAGAGGTAATTCTCTTTATAGAATGGTTTGGATTTGTGAGCAGGCAGCTGTATGGGGCTTAGTTGCCAGGCAGGGTTAAACCACAACAGGAATTCTGGAAGAACTGGGGAGTGAGTTACTGATATGCCATAAAGTCACTTATCTCCATTAACTGAAGATAGCCAGGGAACGGAAACTCTCCTCCCCACAACACCAGAATCCCCATCCTCATGAGCAGAGGCCAAGAGCTGCAGCACCTCACTCTGCTGCTCTCCAGGTGTCAGAGCTCCTACACCAGAGCTGTGATGAAGGAAAATATCCCATTTCATCCAGCAGCCTACCAAGGACACGTGGGCACAGACCCCACTGCTGGTAATTAACACTGTGCTCGTTAGCGGGGTCCATTTGCTCACCTGGGTGCTCAATGTGGTAATGGAACTCAAGGAGGTTTTCCTTGTTGTCCAGCGGTGCCAGCAGGGAGCGAGGGCTCTTCCTGATGTTGGGATCTGTCAGCAGATTGTGGGTGGTTCTGCCATAGGTGTCCCCAGACTTGAAGATGAACTGAGGAACGTAGCCCCCATAGCTGAGGAGGAAACCAAACAGGAGCCATCAGCAATGGGAGATGTCCACTGGTGGGGTAATCATGGAATCCCTGACTGGTTTGGGCTGGAAAGGACCTTAAAGTCCATTCAGTGCCACCCCTGCCATGGCAGGGACACCTTCCACCATCCCAGGCTGCTCCAGCCTGGCCTTGGGCACTGCCAGGGATCCAGGAGCAGCCACAGCTGCTCTGGGCACCCTGTGCCAGGGCCTGCCCACCCTCCCAGGGAACAATCTCTTCCCAAAATCCCATCCAGCCCTGCCCTCTGGCAGTGCAGGCCTGCTGCAGAGTGTTTGTACCCTGGACAGGCCCTGCCCAGGAGCCCAGGGGAGGTGATGGATGGGATGAGCCCGGGTGGAGCAGCAGCACCAGGGGAGAACCAAGAGCACACGTGTGGTCACACAGGAGCCAGGAGGGAGTGTCTGTGTTTCACATGCATGTTCTCCTCTGGCAGCATGACAACTGGCTCATCAATTCACAGGCATGTACAGGCACAGGCCTTTGGAGAAACATGGGATGAGGTCAGGGAGCAGCACCTGTGGATGGGAAAACTCCCAGCACAGCCTGGGCTGCAGTGGCTTTGGCAGCACCAACATCCACAATCCCCCAGTGAAAATACCATTTCCAGTTCAACGTGCCCCAGTTTAAACTTTGCAGTGCCTCTCTGCTCTGACACACTGTAACTGAGAAAATCCCAGTGTCTCTTGTTCAGTATTGAAACTTAAAAATCAGAATAATTCCTCTGTCTGCTCACAGCGAGGAATGGGCCCAGGCTGATGAGCCCACCCAGGCACTGCCTGGCACAGGGGGGGCACAAGGAAGGTGATCAGTCCCAGGAACAAACACAGCTCTGGTTTTTTGGCATCTCTCCACTGCCCAGTGCCTGGGATGGGCACTGTGACTTGCTGGTGGCCAAGGGCAGGGCAGGTGCTGGAGCTCTGGCTCTGCTCCGAGTCACCATCAGAAACTCGAGCTGTTCCAGTCTCAGATTTCCTAATGGTGATGTTATTCCAGCACTGAAGAAAGGTAGAGCAGCCAGTTGCAATGGACAGACAGAAATATTCCATCAATGAGCCCAGCGTGGATCCGGGGATAAAGCCAGATGATGCATGAGGATCATAAGATGATGAGTAAGTCCTTTCCCTTCCAAATAGTTTTAACAGCAGCGAGCAGAGCTGTGCATTTACTCTTGGCAGGTTTCCCCACTCTGCATGCAGGATTCCTCCTGGAGCAGCTCAGTGCCTCATCCCCAGGGATTCTCAATGAGTCTTGCAACACGGATGATAAAACTGAACAAGGGCACAAATGACACAGCCCCAGTAATTACAGGATGGCTGGAGGGATTTTGATCATGGACAAAATAATGGCTGGGCTGAGAAAGGGCTCTGTTCCCCTGCAATTAAACACGAGGTCACCTGAGAGAGTCTGTCTGGGTGCACAAGAAGGGATCTGCCACAGAGGGAGTCACAAGTGCTGCTGGAAAAACCTGGGGAAGGGATCAGCCTCAGCAGGGCTGTTTGTGCCCCTGTGCTGGGGTGTTGGTGAAGGACCCCCTTTTGGGTTTTTTATTTGGGGGGGCTCAGCTGGTGAGCAGTGAAACCCCGAGGCTGAGCCCATCTCACCCTTCCCTTGCTCAGCCCTATCTCCTCCATCACCACTCCCAGGCTGCCACCCAAACCTGCTCTGCCTCCCTGGTCGCCAGCAAGGCCTTGGCCCTGGGCCCACCCTCACTTGTCTCCAAACCCTTCCCAGCTCTGCAGAGCCAGGCTGTGCCCAGGACTCATGGATTGAGCCCTTCTCTGCCCGCCCAGACTATCCTAAGCCATTCCACTCGCTGGGATTAGGCTTCCCAGTACCCCTGAGCACTGTGGTGGCTTTTCAAACTCCTGCTGTGGCCACTGCCTGGCCTGAGTGACAACGACGTGCTTCGGTGCTCTTGTGGTCTGTGGCAGGCACATTCTTCTCTCTCTCGGGATTTTTTCATGGAAGAGCACAGAGAGAAGAAAGAGAAAACAATTTCTATTTCTGCTCTCTGTGCTTTTCCATGAAAAAAACCCCGAGAGAGAGAAGAATGTGCCTGCCATATTGGTCTTTGTAGGTTTGCAGGCACAGGCAGGTGCAGCACATGGGACACCTGGGGACATCTTGGACACAAACCCTCTTCCTGTGACACCCCAGTGCAGGGCTCTGCTGCTCTTCAGGCAGCTCCTCCTCACCCTCAGCACCCACGGGGGCTCAGGGGTGCCCCAAGCCTGCACAGCACCAGCAGAAGCAGCAGCAGGGTTTGCCTCCTCCTCCTCCACAGGTTAAAGCAGCTCTGGAGAGAAGCAGCCCCAGCTATTGTGTCCATCCTGGGTCCTGGAGCTGCTCCTGAGGGAGCTGCAGGCAGGCAGGGGTGAGCAAGGGAAGGTGTTGAGGCTTTTGGGGCTGCAATTCCAGCCACAGCTCCCTCCTTGCTGTCCCTCGTCTTTCCCAAGATGCTGCCAGAACAGCTTTGATGGCACACAGGGAATGCCCCAATGCAAAAATGAGTAAAAAAACCCCAGGCTCAGAGTTTATGTAAGTGGGAAGGTAGAGAGATCAGTAATGGAAAATCCTGCCTGTCAGTCTAAGGGGAAGGGCTGATTCTGTCATCACCGCAGGAGCAGCCTCAAGGAAAGGTGCTCCACCCTCTCCCTGTGCCTGGGGATCTGCTTCCCGATGGGGATCTGCCTCCCCAGCCCTGCCCTGCCCTGCCCACGGGACCTGGCTGGCATTCCCTGTGCCAGGAACCTGGCTGGCATTCCCTGTGCCAGGCTCACGGCCTGGTTCACCTCAGCCTGGGCTAATCCCAGGGATTTCACACCCGCAGCAGCTGCTTTTCCCCAGGGGGCCACCCGTCCCTTCCCACCCCCTTTACACATCCCAGACCAGGTCTCACCACAGAACCCCACACACAAAGTCTTAATTCACAGCAAATCCCAAATTCCTCCCATTCACATCTTACCTTCTCCCCTGTAACTCACTGCCTCATATCCAGGGTTTTTTCCTTCCAAGCCTTTAGAGGAGAGCGTCACAAAGAACTTTGGGAAGAAATCCAACTACTTATGGAGCAGATCACAAGACTTCCCAGTCTCTGAACCAGCAGCAGGACAGGGCTACAGCCTGGTGACCAGAGGGTGTCACAGCTGTACAACCCTTGAGCCAAAGGAGACTTCCAAAAATCCTTGCTGCAAATATTAAGAGAGTTTGGAAGCCAAACCCTGCACAGTAGCTCTGCTGAGATTTGGCAGCTTAAAATAAATGGGGGAAAAGGGGGGAAAAAACCATTTTGGCTTTGCTCTCCACGTGCCATGGCATGGTCTGTAGCTCTGCCCTTCTGTAAGGTGCTGTTTTCCCTGGAGCTCTGTGTCCTTCAGAGCATGGTTACAGGAATGTTGAATATTGTCTTTAAAAAAACCCCAAAACATCCTGAGTCATAAATACTCCCTGACCCCAACCAGAGCCATGTGCATTGGAAATGGATGTTTTGGATGAACTCACCCAGGGATGTAGTAGGGGTTTCGAGGGAAGAGGCTGTTTCCCTTGCAGACTGCCATGATGGTGTTACAGCTCGTGGTGGGGAGGGGGAAGGAGACACAGCTCAGTGCAATCACCAGGGGAGCCTCTGTGATGTCAGCCCCCAACAGGTTCCACCTGCAGCACAAACCCCCTCAGCTTCTCCTGGACACAGCCCTTTCCTTCCCCAGCTGGAAGTTTTGGAGGAGCACAGGAATTTTACAGCATTTGTCAGCTTTCCTGAGGGCGCCCAGCCCTGGACACAGCAGTGCCAGGTGCTCCCTGTGAGTGGCCCCAGCACAAACACGTGTCCACGTTCACATCCCACCCCAGGGCTCTGCAAAGCCTGGCTGCCCAAGCCCCCCAGGCCATCAGGGACATCGAGGCACGGGCTCAGGGGTCCCTGGGCTGCACTGGGAGTTCGGCCACCCCTCCTCTGCCTGCTCCCTGCTGCCCTGGCTGTTTGAGGATTCGGATCCTTCACTGCTGATTCCTGCAGGATAAAGGTTGTTCCTGTTCCCAACACCACATGGCCACGGGTGCCTTGCTGGGTTTCTCCCTGCCCAGCTGAAGGCAGGCCCAGGACAGGGGCTCCTGTTTGCTGAACAGCCTAGGCACGGTTTGGGCTGGAAGGGACCATGAAAATCACCTTGTTCCACCCCTGCCATGGCAGGGACACCTCCCACTGACCCAGGTCACTCCCAGCCCTGTCCAACCTGGCCTTGGGCACTGCCAGGGATCCAGGGGCAGCCACAGCTGCTCTGGACACCCTGTGCCAGGGTCTGCCCACCCTCCTAGGGAAGGATTTCCCAATATCCTATCAACCCTCCATCTTGAGGCCCTTTCCCCTTGTCCTGTCCCTCCATGCCCTCATACACCTCCTGTAAATTGAGTTGATCAGCTCCCAGATCTTTGGGAAGAAAAACATGGAATATTTTCCACGTGATCTTAGGACTGGTCACTGGGTGCAGTTTAAACTTCTTGCATATGAGATGTTTGAATTATAAATCAAGTATTTATGAACATGCTTGGCTTTTAGACATCTCACTGAGCTGAGTGTTCTTCAGCCCTTCAAAAAGTATGTAGTAACTTCTGAAGTTGAGAGTTATTAAATTTTCTCCCTAAATTTCCCTCCCATCTGGCTGGAATTGCAATTGGAGCTGCAGCCATGCAGTAGTTGTTCTTTTTTGTCATGTATGGGATGAGACTATCCAATTATCAAGTACTTACCATGTAAGTTTTAAAACCAGTTTTTCCGCCGATCTTGAGTGTGTTTGTAGTTTTCTCGGGTAGTTGTTTGCTGGAGAGGTGTGCTTCTTGCAGGACAGCAGCTCTAAAGGATGGAGAACTTGTGTTGGGTCCCTTCCCCTGGTCTGAGCCCAGAGCTGGCACATGCAGGACCTGGAGGTTTTATTTCTTTGGTGTATGAGCAGTGTCAGCCTCAGGATCAGTGGTGATTTAGGCAGAGGATTTCAACCCTACTGTGATTTCTCTGTCACAGAGAAATGATTGAATTAGAGGTTTCCTTCAGGAGATTAAAACTACCCAAGCCTTCTGTCTGCTTAGAGAGCCCTTTATCTGCTCTGGGGCTGAGGTGGAGCCTCCAGGCAGCCCTGCCTGGGTCTGGCTTGGCCAGAGCTGGGGAATGAGGGATCCCAGGGTGGTTTAAATTCCAAACACTGCCCACAGGAGCTGTTCTGGAAGCAGCAAAGCCTCCAAGCTGTGCTCAGGTGTTCTCCCAGCTGCTGAAGGTGGTTTCTGATGTGATGCTTCTGTTTCAGAACAACTTCAGCCACACGTGCCTCAGTACAGGTTTCGCAAGAGGGACAAAGTGATGTTCTATGGGAGGAAGATCATGAGGAAGGTGAGGGCACCTGGCACAGGGGAAGGGAAGGAAAGATTCAAATCCAGTTGGGGATGTGTGAAGTTTGCAGTAGTTCACTTGCTGAGCCTGGCCCAGGGCCTTCAACCTATAAATCTCACTGGGACTTTGTGGATGTTTCACAACTCCTGCAACACTGACTGGATTGCTGATGGAGCAGCAACAGCTTCTCTTTCTGGCCAGACCTTTCCTCTTTCAAGAACATTTACAGTCACTGAAGGCAGTAATAAATCAATGAATATCTAACTCCTGTATGGAGTTGATTAAATATCCCAGAAGCCCAGACTGGTTTGGGTTGGAAGGGACCTTGAAGATAATCTTGTTCCACTGTCCCAGACTGCTCCAAGCCCCATCCAACCTGGCCTTGGGGACACTTCCAGGGATGGGGCATCCACAGATTCTCTGGGCTACCTGTTGAATATTTGAGGGTTGTTCTCACCTGTTAAGGTGCCTAATTTCCCTCAAACTTATGTCTGAGAAGATCAAAATGCTGCTTTGACTCCTGCCCTTGGTGCCTAAACTGAGAGATCTGGTATTTTCAGCCTAAAATGTATTTGAGTTTGCCCAAATACCTGAGCTCTGATCGTGGGCAGTCCTGCTCAGCAAGCCCAGGGCTGCAGGGTGGGTGGCTCTGCCAGGGGAACAATGGCCCAGCTCAGAGGGGCACAGTGAAAGACCAAGAGGCAACAGGCACAGGATGCAAGGGAAAGGCCCACCAGGCACAATGAAAAAGTTCTTCATGGGCACAGAACAGCCCTGGGACTGGGTCAGGGATGGCATTTCCAACCCTGGACATTTTCAAAGCCCAGAGCACCCCAAGGAACTTTGAAATCAGCTCAGCTTTAAGTGGGCAGGTTGATAAGGGACCTATAAAGGCTCCTTCCAGTCTAAAGCAGCTGATTTTAACACTGAGATGAAGAAGCTGCTTATTGAAATGCAGCATCAACCAGCAACCCCAGGCCCATCAAGGTCCCACCAGCACCAGGGGATTTGGGCCAGCACCTTTCCAGCATTTCCAGAAACTCCCTTCAAAACTCTTCATTTAATGGCGTGTGGCTGCTCCCTCCAAACCCAGGGGTCACACGCTCCCCAGAGCTACTGAACAACCACAGCAAAGTGTCAGTTCTCAGGGCAGACTCCTGGCTACATAAAAAGAAGTGGAAATTCACTTTTGTCAAGGTTATCATTAGAATTTATTGATATGAGACAAACTTTTTATGTCACCATGTCAATGGAGGAACAGCATGTCCAGATGTCACAGAAGCACAGAGCCCATCCAGGGACTCTCCCTGCCCTGGGAGCTCCCAGCTCCGGAGCACAGGAGACCACACACACGGCTGGGTGGCACTGGGGACATTTCCTGGGGCAGGAATGCTCCAGAAATACCTTGTCTGAGTGGTTTGCCAGACAGCAGCACCCAGCAGGCTGCAGTAGGGACCTGCTGGCTCTGACTCCAGCAGGGCAGGGCAGCTCACCCCAAGCCCCTCCAGTCACAGGGGGAAAAAAGAAAACCTAAAAGGGGGTGAGATTCCAGGAATCCCTGCAGGGAGATGAGAGCACTTGGGCCCTCTGGCTCCTCAGCCCTAAAGGGGTTCAGAGGAGCAGCTGGGGTGGGGACACATCCCCAGCAGGACAGGCCAGGCATGGCTGGAGCCTTCCCAAGGAGCAGACACAGCCATGCCACACTCCAGCCTGGCATCTGCCCATTCAGAAGCAGGGTTTTTCTTTTAGCACAATTATGCCTGTGTTGTAACCACGCAGACATTCCCCTCTCAGCAGTGCCCTCTCACAGCACAGCCAGCCTGTCATCTATGCTTGTGGCTAAGATGAAAATTATCTTTATAATCTTTACTGGAAATACATTTTATGCTGGATTCTACTTTAAAAAAAAAAAAAAAAGCCAAGTGCTGAGCTTTCATCTTGTCCCAGCTTATGAAATATTTGGTTTGGTCCTAAGTATCTTGCTAAATGATTAGAGAGGGAATAGCAGAGTATTCCCCAGGCACCTGGTAAATCCACAATGGATTTATTGTAGAAACACACTAAATTCTCTAACTCACTCCAAATGGATTTCAGAGCCCTCTAAAGCCCTCCAGAGAATGAGCTGTTTGTGACAGGACACACAAAAAGCAACTCCAAGTTCAATGAGTAACCAAGATAAAGGACAGGCCACAGCAGGGGACGTGCCAGCCCAGCCCCTGTGACAGGGCAGTGACAGAGCCTGGCCTGAGCTGCCCCTGCCTGGCCATGGCACCAACCTGCTGCACACCTGGAGAGGAACCTCTGGCTCCAGACACACACGTGTGACCTGTGTGCTCCTCCTGTCCCTCTTGTGGGAGCTGTGACAAGTGACAAAGAGGGTTCTGCTCTCAGCCATCCAGTTCCACCAAATCTAAGTTCCCTCTCACACGTAACAGCATTGATTTAGAGATCTCATATTGATGGGTAATTATACAGGATTAATTGCACATCAGTCCATTGTGGCTACAAGTTCATTAGGTTAATAACTCTACATAGTGACAGTAGTACAGTATCAGCTACTTCTCAATACAAACTCCCTACCCTAACCTTAATTTGTAGGTCAGAGGAAGACCTTCTAACACAGTGACCTCCCAATAACCTTTAACATTCATTTTTAAAATCATTTTTTTCTAGAAAACAAAAACAAAAAAATCCAGTGTGGGGAAAACGCACATATATAACCAAAGCAGTGCTTAACAACCACAGGAAAACAGAACATCATCTTGGACTCTTGTTTCAGCATCTTCTGTGGACCCTGGCAGTGTCACTCCCAAAGGGTTCCCAAATGCTCCGTCAGTTCCCAAGTCCATTAAACCATTTCCCAGCTCCAGATGTTTCTGGCCTCTCACCATTGTCTGTAGCAAGAGCACACAGAAACACTTGCTCATGTGCACACGACTTCCATCAGACTCCATGGAAGAGCTCTGGAAGGCTGCAGCCTTTCCTTCCAGAAACCTGCTCTCGAGTGGCAGCACTCCCACCGACCGGCGCCTTCTCTTCCAGCCAGGAGAGAGCTCCAAGTCCCCCCAAGTTTCACTCATTACTTCTGCCCAAAGGTGTATGGGTATCCAATAAAACCCCTCTCACAGTATTCCCAGGAAATGATTCAGAAGAGGAGATGATTTTTCAACCAAATGAGATCCTCTGGTCCTGTGTGTCAGACCATGGCCAAGAGAATGAGCAGCTGCCATGGACGTCCCAGCTGAAATAGTCAGGGAGGGGAGCGAGGTGGCCTGACTGTGAGGGACAGGCAAAGAGACCCCAAAGTCACTCTGTTCTCGACAGTTTGCCTCTTTCCTGGAGTCAAATGTTTGATTCCATTTGTTCTAGCAGGAACTGGTGGATCATGTCAAACGTGGGACGATCTTTGATATCCCTGCTCCAGCATTTCAGCATCAGGTCGAACACAGGGTTAGGACACAGAGGAGTCTGGGACAGATAGATCTGAAAGGAAGAGAGTCACAGTTTTCAGTGGGGTTCTCACTGAAGAACTGAACCTTTACTCAAGTAACACCAAAAGACAGTTTCATTCCAGGTTTACAAGACACAGCCACCATGCAGTGTTTGGAATCCTCCAGCTCCAGAGGAGTCTGGACAGAGCCTCTCAAACAGCACCACGGACACTTTGCCAACTTGTCTGATGAGCTGGTCACAAAACAGGCCTTTGTCCCCCAGAAAACATGAATGCTTCTGAGGGATTTGTCCTCTGAGAGACAGCAAAACACAAACCAAAACCAAATTTACCACAATAAAATCCAAGTACTTTCAACTCACCGTAGACAGCCCATGAGGCTTTCTAAGCATCGTGACAGCTTGTTAGCAGAGACAGAAAAAACACCTTTTAGAGCTTATCTACAGCACAGCTTGGCAGAATTATTTTATTTCTCCCTCTCATTTTTTAGGCTCACTTCTTTTAGGCTCTTGGCTAATCATTAGTATTTGGGAGATGGTGAGTAAACCCCATATCATTTTCTTTCCCTTAATTCTCTGGTGCTCAAGGTGAATTTTGGGGAGAATGTTCTCCACAGCTTTGGGTACTGAGGAGATGGAGTGTTCTGCACATCATTGGTATCTATTGAGGGCAGAGCAGTGGGGACAAAATGACACAAAAGCCCTTCAGCAGCTGGAGATGGCCAAAGGCTTCTTGGCATGTGTGGAGATACTACAGGGAGAATGTAATCCCTGGGAACTAACAACCACTCCTTCCCACCACAAATACCTCCTGCTTCCTCATCTTCCAGAGGCAATGCTGGTGGGAGAGTGCTGACAGAGGAAAGGAGCAACAGGACTGTGTGGGAGAGCCCAGAAAAGCTGAAGACAGGGCAGAGTGAAGTGGTTTAGAAGAGGAAATAAGCAGGACAGGGCCAAGGGATTCTTCCAGTGGGACTCCAAGAGAGGAAAACTGGTGCAGTGAGCCCAGAAAAGGGAGAGGAGAGGGAGGACACAGGTGAGAAGCAGAGTAGAACACAGGACACAGGTGAGTAGAAGCAGAGAGTGCTGCAAATGAGGAGAGGGCAGCAGGGAGGAACATCCAGCAGGAAGGGAGTGGCTGAGAGAAGGAAGGGAAGAGGCTGTTTGTTCCTCACCTGCCTGCCCTGGCTGCGGAAGAACTCGCCCGTGTTCTCGATGACCTGCTCGTCCGTCAGGAGGCTGTAGGGCTGCTCCTTGCACAGCACAAACATCTCCCACAGGGTCACCCCGAACGCCCACACGTCGCTGGCTGTGGTGAACTTGCCCTGTGGACAGAGAGGATCTGCTCAGCCCAGCAAAACCCTTTCAGCAAAACCCTTTCCTCCAGCCTGCCCCCTCTGCAGCCCAGCACCAGGGTGCACCTGGGGAAATGCTCCAGACAGAGCCAGCACAGCAGCTGAGCTGCCCCAGCCACACCCACAGGGATCACAGGGCTCTTTGTAGGGCTGCAGTAGCACGTGGGGGTCCCCAAGCCCTAAGAAGGTGCAGTTTTCACAGGGACAAAGCTTTGTAACAGGGTGCAGGTGCCAGAGAAGGCCAGAGACTCCTGTCCCTCCTGAAAGTCTGTGTGCAGCAGGATGAAATAAACTGAGGGAGGGGGAACAGTCACTGCCTACCTCCACCCAAAACAGCAGAGCTCACAGAAAAGCCTTTGAAAGGGAAGCAAAGCCCTCAGGGTGAAAGCAGAGCCAGAGCAGACTCCAGACTCTTAGAGAAAGGCCCAAGATAATTTTGATTTTTGCACATGTAAGAAGCCAACGACAATCTTCTTGCTGTCCCTGTTTTCTGTCTTCAAAAAGTGTGCCCAAACTGGCTGTGTTTGGAACAATGTGTTTCTGGAGAAGTAAAAAGAAAATTGCTCAGAAAATAACACAAAACACTTGAGGGGCTAGAGGGCCTGTTTGGGCAGAAAATATCCCAGCCCCTCTTCACCCAGGCTTATCTGGCAACCCTTGCAGTCTGTCGAGGTTTGGAAGATGTTCACACGGGGAGGATGGGAGTGATTTATGGCTTAGATGCAGCCATAACCAGCAAAAGAGGGTGGATTCTGGAGAGCTTGGGCCTGGCAGCCTGTATAGCAGAGGTAATCCCAATTTTTCTGGGTAGTTGGAGAGCATGTTGTAAGAAAGTAACTCACCAACTACTACAAGAAAAAAAAAAAGTTAAATATCCTCCATACTGGATGTATGTGGGCTGTGGAACAATCTCCTAAGGGGAGACAGCAGGACCCTTAGATGTAAAAAACCCCACAACTCAAACCAGGCACTTGAAACTCAGGAGTTTTGTCCCTTCCCCTCTCAGCTTCCCAATTCGGGGAATAAGCAGAGAAAGGCAACTTCCTTAAAATTCCACCAGGAATGCCAGGCACTCATGCCTGGATGAGGCCTGAGGGATGGGATGCCATCCAGAGAGACCTGGACAAGCTCGAGCAGTGGCCCACAGGAACCTGGGGAGGTTTCAGCAGTGCTGGAGCTGCCCCTGGGTCAGGAGAAGCCCCAGGACCAATCCAGGCTGGGATGAGCAGCTGGAGCAGCCCTGGAGAGGGAGCTGGGGGTGCTGTGGGTGAGAGCTGGAGCTGCCCCAGCCCTGAACCCCCTGCCCTGGGCTGAGCCCAGCGTGGGCAGCAGGGCAGGGGGGATTGTGCCCCTGTGCCCTGTGCTCAGGTGAGAGCCCACCTGCAGAGCTGCCCCAGCCCTGGCCCAGCACAGGCAGGAGCTGGAGCTGCTGCAGAGATCCAGAGGAGGCACCAGGGGATCAGAGGGATGGAGCAGCTCTGCTGGGAGGGAAGGCTGGCACAGCTGGCATTGTTCACCTGGAGAGGGGAAACTTTGGGGTGACCTCAGTGGCCTTGCAGGGCCTGAAGGGCCTGGCCAGAAATGTGGAGAGACAATTTACAGAGGTCTGGAGTGCCAGGACACAGGGAATGGCTTCCCACTGCCAGAGGGCAGGGCTGGATGGGATATTGGGAAGAAATCGTTCCCTGGGAGGGTGGGCAGGCCCTGGCATAGGGTGCCCAGAGCAGCTGTGGCTGCCCCTGGATCCCTGGCAGTGCCCAAGGCCAGGCTGGACAGGGCTGGGAGCAGCCTGGGACAGTTGGAGGTGTCCCTGCCATGGCAGGGGTGGCACTGGATGAGCTTTAAGGTCCTTCCAGCCCAAACCATTCCATGACATTCTGTATTTCCAAGGCCAGGCTCCTCTCCCAGGATCTGAGTTATGTCCAACACAACCCCGTGGGTTTCTCAGCAGGGGCCATGTGCAGCACAGATATTGGTGGTGATTGCCTGGCACACAGCTGTGTCACTGCTTCAGGGGCACAGTGAAGATCAGAGCAAGAAGAGAGAAGCTTTGTGCAGTGCCTACCAGCAGGATGCTCTCCCAGGCCATCCAACGGATGGGCAGCACAGCTCTCCCCTGGATCCTGTAGTAATCCCCACTGTAAAGGTTCCTGCTCATGCCAAAGTCTGCAATCTTGATGGTGTAGTTGTTCCCCACCAGGCAGTTGCGAGTTGCCAGGTCCCTGTGCACAAAGTTCAGGGATGCCAAGTACTTCATCCCCGAGGCAATCTGGGTGGCCATGTACAGCAGGTTGGAGTGGCTGCAGCAAAGGAAAATACAACAAAGAAAAATCACTGGAGTTCCCCCACACTCAAGACTTCATTGTGTTTGATGTGTTAGTGACCTGTTGTTTTATTTTCTGCTATAACAGTGGAACTAAACTGTCTCATTCCAGGGCATGAACAGCCAAGATCCTGACCTGACTGAGCAGGAACAGACAGGCCGTCCCTGAAATTCAGGCCTCACAACATGACATACTTTAGATTTTTTTTTTCCCAATATCAAACATTAATCTCGAGATTTTCAAAGAGTTTGTGCATCAAAGCACCACCTTTTTGCAGGGAGACATGAAAAATTAAGTTCAGAATCTCATATCTTAAAAGCCACTTAGCCTGGTATTTCAAACACCACTATTGAATGCTTATATTAACATAAGTGTGTCACTTCACATTAAAGAGAGTTGACTTGGTTTTAAATATGCTAAACATTACTGAAAATAGAAACAGATGCATTTTTCCATCTAATTTAATTTTAATTCCTCCATTAGCTAAATGAAGATAGGATTAATAAAGCTGCAGGATACACAGAGTTTGGACCATCAGACTCTCAGCATTCTTCCCACACTATTGCTCTGTGCTGCTCTGCCTGTTTCCCCACTGCTGATGCTCAAATGCTTCACATGACCAAGTGCTCAGCAGAACACATTTGATAAACTGCTCACAGTTTGTATTTTTTCAGTAAAGGTCACAAAAAGAGGTATTTGCCATCAGAACACAAAGAAAAAGGACACTATCACAGAATCATGGAATGGTTTGAGTTGGAAGGGAGTTTAAAGATCATTTTGTTCCACCCCCTGCCATGGGCAGGGACACCTTCCACTATCCCAGGTTATTCCAAGACCCTTCCAACCTAGCTTTGGACACTTCTAGGTATGAGACAGCCACAGCCTCCCTGGGCACCCTGTGCCAGGGCCTCACCATCCTCTGAGTAAAGACTTTCTTCCTAAAATCTAATCTAACCCTGTCCTCAGCACTGTAAAATCGTTCTCCCTATCCTGTCACTGTCTGTCTGTATAAAAAGTCCTTCTTCCTACTTTTTATAGGTTCCAGAGCAGTAACTCTTCCACTCACCTGTACCCTGATAACCTGCCTGTGGCACAGGAATGGGCACAGCCTCCAAGACCCCAGGTTTTCTCTTCCCCTGCTCAGCTGTGGTTCCCTCCCTGCCTGTGGCTGCTCTCCCCATCCCTCCTGTCCCACCTAAACCCTGGCAGGGTCTCATCAGCAGCTTTCTCTTGGCTCCTGCCTCCCTGCTCAGGTAGTTCCCAAGGCTCCACACAAGCAGCTCCATGAGCAGAGGGCCAGGAGGGGATGGGACTGGATGGGACAGACTGACAGACTCCTCAGCAGAGTCACTGTGGTGCCTCAGGGCAGCACCCCAAAGGCAGAGGAGCAGAGCTGCCTTTGGAAGAGCAGCAAAGCCAATGGAGAAGAAGCTGGGGGGGCTCAGCCTGGAGAAAAGGAGGCTCGGGGGGGACCTTGTGGCTCTGCACAACTCCTGACAGATGGGGAGGAGCCTGGGGTTTCGGGCTGTGCTCCAGGGAACAGGGACAGGAGGAGAGGGAACAGCTCAGGCTGGGCCAGGGGAGGTATAGGTTGGATACTGGGGAAAATTTCTTCAACAAAATGTTGTCAGGTCTTAGCACAGGCTGCCCAGGGCAGTGCTGGACTCACCGTTCACCATTTAGAAGCCATGTAGATGTGGCACTTTTGGGACATGGTGGCCTTGGCAGTGCTGGGAGAACATCAATGATCTTAGAGGGTTTTTCCAGCCTAAATGATTCTGTGACCTGACAGCCAGAGACAGCAGGGAGATGCATTTCAAATACCAGAGAGCCATAAGGACTTCAGAATGTGTGATCCCTGTGCATGAAAGGGCTGGTCACACCTCTGGTGCACCAAACCCTGGGTCTGGAGCTGGGTGGGGTGGCTGCACCTTGTCACATCCATCAGATGCCCTCAGGCACCAGCAGAGCCAAGCTGCTCCTGGGGCAGGGGCATTCCTGTCACTGCCAGGACACAATCCCTTCAGAGCTGTCTCTGTGTGACACTGCCTGGCAGGGACAAAAGGAGAGGCTGAAGGATCAGTGGGAGACAATGGAAAACTAGAGGGAGAGCCAAGTAATGGAAAGCAAGGAAGAGTGACAGTGAGTGACAGTGCTGAAGTCAAATGGGAAGTAAAGAGGAGATTAAAAAAAAGAACATTTTGAGGCTTTGGCCAGGAAAAAAAAAGCCACAAGTGTAAAGGTGAATGAGGTTTCAGATGTGCAGAAGGGGCAGGAGAATGGAGAGAGCTGGAATCTATTTCTTCTCAGACACAAATTCTCTCTCCCCTACAGCCCCTGCATGTCCTGCCTGCAGGATGCCAGGTTAACACTCCTGACAGGACCACTGACAGGTCCTGGCAGCAAGGCTGGTCTTGACTGGCCGTGGTAAAACCCAGCCACCTCCTGTCCAGCACATCAGAGCTGGCTCTGCCTGCCTTGTGCCTGAACCACAAATCCAAGTACTCCTTTGGGGAGGAACACACAAAGGCTCAGCAATGCTGCAGCTCCTGCTCAGTGCAGGGCTCCTTATCAAGCAAAATATATTAGTCCTACATGACTGTCCTCTGGGGAAAGCATTCTGCAATAGCAGAGATGCTTTTATGGCAGATTTAATCCTTCCATTGAGGAGGGAGACAAGTGCCACTGCTGACAAAAACTGGTTTTCTTTGCCAAATATTCTCCTTCTGTTGGCTGATGAAATCTTCTCCCTACTGAAGCTCCACACTCAGTCTCCACACTCCTCTCATGCAATATTTTTTGGACACCAGAGAACATATGAACCTTCTTAAAAGCCTAAGAAAGATTCTTGATTTTTGTCCCAAAATTCTTGCAATGCAACTGATTTTCATATCAATGAAATATCCACTAACATCCATAACATAACAATGAAATATCCGTAACATAAAGAGATAGTCACCTCAATAAATACATCTAAGATGGTCTCTGTGACCAGAACAGCTCTGTCAGGGGCACTTCAGGGGTACACAGACCTCCAGAGGCCTCAGGAACAACCCCACACCAGGCAGAACTGGTGTCCATTGCCATGGCAATGGCCAGGCTGCAGGAAGGTCCCTGCTGGGAAGGCACAGCAGATAAAACTGGCAGCTCTGTTTTGCTGATTTATCCCAACAAGTCAAGCAGCTTCTCTTACGTGACACAGGGGATGTTGTTTGAAATAGCAAATTTGCTGTAGATCTCCCTGTGGGACAGGAACTGGTTGAGGTCCCCGTTCTCCATGTACTCTGTGATCATGCACAGGGGGTCGTCCCGCACGCACACGCCCAGCAGCCGGATGATGTTCGGGTTCTTCAGCCTGGACATGATCTTGATCTCCTTCAGGAAATCATTCCTTGTAAAACAGAAAACACCTCTGAATCCTGAACAGTTCCTTTGTCTGAGGACAGCACAAAGGGGTGTGCTCTCAGTTCAGAGTAATTTACACTTTGCACGCACAAGTGTGAAACTGGTTCTGAGCTCTCCCAGCAAAGAGAATTAATGCAGCATTTCAGGCTGACATTGCAGTTTCCCCTGCCCCCCACACCCTGCTGTGTCCTGCTCCTTCCAGGAGCACATGGAATATACACCCCAGACACATGACACTCCCACAGCAGCCCCCAGGGCTACCCTGTGCTTGGAGGGTATTTGCTTTCCTCCCCAGGTGGTTGGCACTGCAGGTGCACTTACCTGGCTGTTTTGTTGACATCTGATCTCAGCATTTTCACTGCCACAAGAACCGGCTGGTGAGTGAATTCTGAGGATGAGACTCCCAGGAATTCCAGCAGGCCATCAGCTTCACAGAGGTGCACCTGCAGGGCAGAAGGCAGAGGCAGCTGTAAGAGCACACACAGGCAGAAAAGCAGAGGAAAACAGCATCACAGCCAGGTCACTGGTGGGTCAGTGCTGGCAGAATGAACCAGTGAATGACCCAGTGAAGGTGACACAGCTGTGATCAGAAATGACCCAAGGGCTGGCCCTAGATCCTGGCATAACATAGCCTGTGACACAGGACCACATGGGGACCAAAGCCAGGTGAGTCCCCAACACACTGGGTTTACTGCACTGCTGCAGCAGCCTGGGCCAGCCCAGTTCACCCAGCACCTACTGGGGATGTTCTGGAAGGCCCCTGAGCCTGGATGTGTCTGCTCTGCACTAAAGTACCTCACGCAACCCCAGAACTATCAAACCATGGTCTGGCTCGAGGCATTGCTCAGACTTCACTGAGGACCATCCAAGAACTACAGCCAGTTACCCAAAATCCTGAAATTGCAGAGAGGAAAAAAAAAAAAAAAAAGGAGAAATGTGTGTGCATATGTGTCCCTGATATGAACACCTCACCTGTAGGTATACCCAGAGATAAATACTCTAATGACTACACACAATTCCAAATTTCTTCCAAAACATTAATGATACAAAATTACTGGCAGGGTTGTACAAGAAGGGGTGACAAAACACTTTCTTAAGAAGTTACCAGAATGTGCATACAAATGGAGAACTGGGTGGGGAAAGCAGACTGACCTGAGGGTGTGGATAGGAAACAGGACTGGAAGAGAGGAGCAGACTGGATGTGTCAGTCAAAGACTTGCAGCAGTGAGGGGAACGTAATGGGAGCATGATGAATTTTGTATGAAGAGAGCAGCAAGAACTGATGTCACAAGCATGGTGAGGGGAAAAATGAGACAGCAGAGAAAATGGGACAAACCTGCAGAACGGGAATGAAGGTACAAAGATGCTGCTGCAGTCCCACAGAGAATGAATCTGCTGTGGGGAAAGCACAGTCACGAGACCTGGGACAGGGAAGAGCCACAGGACTAAGCACAGGCAATTCCGAGGTGATGTGTCACCAGGGAGGGGTGCTGGTGCTTCCTTGGGAGCAAAGAAGACAAAAGACTGGAAGGAAGGAAAAGTGGAGACCTGAAAGAAGCAATGAGCCCTGCTTCCAGGAGCACACAGAGCCAGAGTAGTGGAGCAGAGCACGTGATGGCCAGCTGGGGAAAGACTAAGGAGAAGGGGAGACAGGAAAATGTGGTGCAGTATATTTGCAAAAAAGCCTGTGATACATGGAAAGGAACAAGGCTCTGAATCCATCCTCAAGGAAAATGGAGATGGGAGAGTCATTTCCAGTCAATATAGAGGAAGAGTTATTACAGTTATTAGAAGGACAGCATGAGAGGAAAGGAGAAACCAGAAGCAAATCAATGAGAAAATCCTCTCTGTCCCACTTTTGGAGCACAGAGCAGGATGCAGCAACAGCAGAAAAGGCTGCTCTGACAGCCAGGTGAGGAGGCAGAAGATGTCAGCACCTCCCCAGAAAACAGGGAGCCAGGAAGAAGTGAGGGGACAGGAAAGGGGCTGGGATAGGGAAGGTGGGGTGTCAGAATGGAAGAACCACAAAGATGGGCACACCACAGAGCAGAAAGCAGTCAGTGAAGGGCTGTGCTTGCCAAAACGTAATAGAGAAGCAGAATTTAGGGCTGTGAGTGAACAAAAGCTGGGAAGAAAAAAGACAGTGGAAAACTGAGAGCAGGAGAGAGAAAGACCTGCTCAGGATGGAGCTACAGATGGTGTGAAAATGAAGCAGAGAGAGAAGAAAAGGCGAGGTGAAAATGTTAACAGCTTGAAAGGAGCTCAAGGAGCCAAGGGAAAGTTTGGCAGATGACAGATGTGTGCATCATTCTGCCTGAGGCTGCTGACAAACTGGGGCTTGAGCAAGCAACGATGCCAGAAAATATGAGGGTGCCACAGTGCTTGGGAAATGTCTGTCTTTGCTTGGGTCAGTGTGCAGAGCACCCCCAGAACCTCCATCTGTGACTGGGAAAGCTGTTTTAGCAGCCAGGATCAATGTTAGCTGGACTGTGGAGAGTTTCCAAACCCTAAAGGTGGGTGACAGCCAGCACATTTGAGATGTCCATGGAAGATGTGAAAGTCTGAATTCCCAACCCTAGGTGGGAATTTACAGAGGTATAGACAGCAAGCAGAAAAAGTTTGCAAGTTCATCTATTGATAAAGACCCCAGTGGTACCGAGCAGAGCCTCACAGCTGCACAAACACACATTTTAACTAAAACCCTGGAATGCAGAACCCTCAGTCCCACTGAGCAGCACCTCAGAAGATTCCTCTCTGCCAGGCACCTCCTTTCTGCTGGAGGAGCAGCAGCAGAAGGGCCGTACCTCTCCAAACTGTCCTTCCCCCAGCTTCTCCTTGAGGCGCAGCTGCTGCCGGGGGAACTCCCCCACGGAGATGTCCTTCTTGGTGAGGGAGTCCACGGTCAGGGCTGGCACCGCGTACATGTTGTTGCCAGTCACCCCCTGCAGGTGCACGATGTCTGTCTCGGCGTAGTGGGGGACGTTGTTCTGGAAGCCTTGGTGAGGGGTGGACTTGGTCAGGTCGGGCTCAGCGTAGTCCCCACTGCACACTAAGGGCAGCCAGAGATGGGTTAGTCACACCTCACTCCCTCAGAACCAGTATGTCCCAGTTTCCACTCCTCCCAACCCCACAGCTCTGGGAATTTGGCCACCTGCTGCCTTGTACTGAGGGACACCTACACAAGATGTGTGTAGAGAATTGTCAAAGCCTAACAGAAGACTCACATAGTGTGCATCTGTATGCAAACCTTGAAATAAAAAAATACTAACTTAAAAATACCATAAAATAAAACACACATTATTAAAAGAGAAATAAAACTAGAAACAAGTTTCAAAAGATAACCTTACAAATAAAACTAGGTACTTCAGAGAAATAAAACTATAAAAGATACATTGTAGTAAGACCCACGAAGAGTAATTTTAAATTATTGGTACATAGTGTACAACAGTGTAGCAAAGGCTAATAAACAAAAAATGCTTATAATGTATTGTAATTAGGAAATAGTTACTTTCTAATTATAATAGTGTAAATTATAACATCTATACTGTCTCACCCTTCACATAAAACTAAAACTAAAATAAAAGTTTTTAAAACACCTCTCAGTTGCCTCATCTCTAGGTCAAAAAAGGGCTTAATCCAACAGGGACAGACTGCTCTGTTTTAACCAGAACAATACCTGCAAGCTGCCAGCAAATTCCTGCTCAACACAGCCTGTTCTAGGCAGCTACGAGAGCTACAGGTCTTGCCCAGACAGGGAGGCGAGTCTGAAGTGACTTTCTGTTCCTGATTCATCCTAAGTACAATCAGTTCCCATTACCTGGTGCAGGGATGTTGTTTGCAACGTCAAACTTGCTCTGGATTCCCTCCTGCAACAAGAGCTGATGGAGGCTCCCATTTCCCATGTCCCCTGGTAGCAAACTCCTCTCCCTCTTACAGCTTATTCACATAAATATGGGGTAATGCTTTAGAATTAACTCCCTGCAGGGTCACTATTACACAGAACACTTGTTCTGCTTCAAATTCACACCCTGGCTCAATGCAATCAGTCTCCCTGTGTAGAATAATACTGGATCTTAGCAACTTGTCAGCGTGAGGAATGCAGCACTGCCCTTCCATTCACTGATGAGAGCTGCCTTCACTGAGCACTAAACACTACTGGAAACATTTCCTTCTGTGTGGGTCCAAAAGCTCCCAGGGGGCTGGAAGCCAGGACACCAGGGACAATTCCCTGCTCTATTTCCTTGTGGTTTTTCTACAGGAATTTCAAAGAGCCCTGGCTGCAGAAAAAGGAGTTGAAGGTCTTCTCCTAAGAGTGCTGCAGGCAGCATCTCCACAAACGATGTGTGATTGCTCTGACTGCCCAAGCCAGCTGCTAAAGCTGACCTGGGTAATAAACAGTCTTCAAATAAAACAATAAAAGGCCACCACCCTCTAGTGGGACTGCTGCTCCAGCTGTCACAGCTCCATGCCAAGAAGTGCCAGTGTTGCACAATAGTGCCTGAGCAACCTGGGTTATTGCATTGCACAGGAGCAACTTAGACACTTAGTGGCACATTTTACAATCTGCCAGAAATAACAAAAGAGGAAACACGCAGCTTCCAGAGACTGATGATGTTACCTGAATCCTCTGCACTTTGGGAGAGCTCTGGAAGCTTTTGGAGCAGTGTAGCTGGCTGGTGATATTCCAAATCCAGTGGGAAAGCACGCTCATAGGTGGGATTTGACTGGTGGATCTGGGTCTGGTTGTTGGCAATGGTGTAGCTGTAGAAGGAGAGGCGAACAGTGGCATCCTCTTCCAGGATTCGACGTGGGGCCTGCAGAGGAGAGGGGGAAAAACCAAACCAAAACACTGAGGCGATGCTCAGTTGTTAAGTAATGCCTTGGCTGCAACCACAGCAGCTTCCAGTAATATCTTGGACAGGGCTGGCATCCTCCCCTGCTGCGAGAGCAGCTTTAGCTACTCCACGGAGCTGTGCTTTTCACACAGTTCTGAGCTCATTAGGGTTAATGATTAGTTCTGAACTTGTGTCTACAAAAGAGCCCCACTGTATTACCTTTTCCAACCTTTTCTGAACATATTGCTTCCAAAGAATGATAATTATAATCATCAGGAGCAGCAGAATAATCGCCACAAGGCAGCCCACGAGGATGGAGGTGTTGGAGTCATCTGCCTTCTCCCCTATCCAGGTGCTGGTTACAGAAGATGTGGTTCCTGCAATCACAGAGAAGGAGAATTTGGGGTTAAAGCACCAGAGGTTTTCTGTGCCAGCCAACTCCCTCCAGCCTGGTAGAGAAAAGATCTTGGGCAGTTCCCTGAACATTAACACCAGCTGTGTTCAGATTTTGCTCTTATCAGAAATTCTCATTTTGGAAGCTCAGAGCTAAGAACTGTGCAGAGAACTTCTGCAGTAAAAGATTGCTGTGAGCAGAACAAATTCCTGCAGAGGATCCATCCTAGAGTGGACAGTGCTCAGAGTTTCACTGGCTTCACACAAGTCCCCAGCCCATGTTTTGAGGCAGCCCTGGCCAGCTGAGGCTCAGGGGACTGTCACATGCTGCCCTGTGCATGAGGCACTGATCAGGCCATCCCCAGATCTCCACAAATGGAGGGAAAGACCACGTTAACTAGGATGTTCCTGTGAAATTCCCCAACACCTGAGCCCTTGGCATGGCCAAGGGGCAGAAGTCCTTACCCCAGGTGCCCTCAGTAACGTTGTGCTCCGTTTCCAGGAGCTCCGTGGTGCTTGTGGCTGCCGTAACGAAACTGGGATTCACACTCTCCATGTCTGTGGAAGGAAAGGGAGTGTGTCAGCCCAACAAAACCTCCCTGCTCCTGCCAGCAGTCCCTGCAATCCCAACCCCAGCAGGATGGGTTGGGATTGCTGCTCTACAGTCCAATTTTTGGTTGCCCCGGTCATGCTTCTGTTCATGTTCATCAGTATCAGCCTGGAAAGCACCCACTGCACCTTTCAACCCCTTCAGTGCCCTTCCAGTGCCTGTACAACCTCCTCCTTCCCCCTGTGCAGCCCACAGTGCCACTCTCCTGTCAACCCCACACGTCCTACACTCCCAACACCAGCTCTTCTGCTCCCTGTGCCTCTCCAGGCACGCCTGGCTGCAGGAGCACTCACCTGACTGGAAGGAAATCTCGCTCATCATCATCCAGGTGTCAGCGAAGTAGAAGCGGCACAGGATGGCCTTGCCCACGCGCTGCTGCAGGGGCACGGTCACAAACCTGGCACTGGGGTTTTTGTCATCCAGCACCGTGGCCACCCCCACAGGCTCGGGCTCCCAGTCTGCGATCAGCCGAGGCTTGAACAGACACTCCACCCTCTGGAAAATCTTCACCCCCTTGGAAAACATGTTGTTGCAGTGCACCTGGGAAGTGGAGAAGGGATCCATCAGAGAGGAGATTTACTGGCACCTAAATCAAGCCCCAAGGATGTTCCACTCACAAAAATTTTCCATTCCCAGTATCTCCCTGTATGAATGCAGAATGAGTGACTTCTTCCAGTGTGCAATGAGAACACTGGGCAAAAACTTGTTCTGAAATAGCTCTGAATTTTACCTGCAAAATCTCCATCAATGGTCAGATTCTGGCAGGCTCTTCAAAAGGCCCATATAAAAATCAATCAAGCAAACCCTTGATTGATTAATCAAGGGTTACCCAAAGTTGATTAATCGTACTAATCTAAAGCCTTGCAGACCAATTCTCTTTGAACATTTAACCTAAGAAGGGAAAAAAAACCCACACCTAAATTCTTAAGAGTTAAAAATTTTATAGTATTTGAATTGCTTGACATAAGTAACTGGAATTGTTAGGCCACAAGTTGAACTTTATCTGAACTACATGGCTCTGTTCTGCAAGTCAAAGATGGATTAGAATGAGCCCTGGAGCTAATAATCTGATCCTTAATAATAGTAAAAATGGATTGTAGTGAAACTTGCATGTAACAATCTGATCATTAATAATAGTTAGAATAGACAAAGCTGCAACTTAAATATTATTCAAAGATCAATAGCTGGAGTGGACAGCCCATAGATCCTGGTGTGTGAACTGTAACAACCACGTTAAAAAATTTAACTCCTGAACCCACCAAAACCCCCACAGAAGCCAGTCTCAGAGGCCAGTGTGGAAACAAGGATACAGCAGCCATGTGGTAATGAAACACTGAAACAATGAAAAGCATAGAGAATTCAGACCCTAACACTGCTCTTGGATTTTTCTTCTGTCCCTCCTGGCATGAGGGGTCCCAGGGATTTCTTTGTCCTTGGTCCCTCTTTTGAGGGACCAGCTCGAGCTATGACATATCAACTGATTTCCTATTAGATGAGAATTGTGTCCCAAATTTCTTAGCATTTAGAAACTCTTAGCAGCTGCAACCTAAGTTAATTCCTTCCAAAAGGCACAAACCAGGACAAACCCAAGCAGATATTCCCCTGACATACCCCTGCTCTGGTTGCACACCTTGAAGACAACTGAGGATCTGAGTTTTAGGGAAACCATCACCTAAGCCTGCATCCATCCCATTCTCCTGGTGGCTCAGCATCAGGATGAGTTCTGTTATGGAGACCTGAAGCTCAGGACCACGATATCTCAGCACTGTGGCCACTGAACAGGAACCAGAAGAAACAAGGTGACTCAAAGTCTTCAGTATCCCTCAGCCTGCTCTATTCCCACAGCCACAGTGGTCCAACCCCTCCCAGCAACCCCAGGAATCATTTCCTGACTGTGGAGTATTTGCCACCATGACAGCAACGGATTCCAAACCACCTACAGCCCTGAACCTTATTAATTGCTTGGCCTCTGAGAGGTCCTGCAGTGAAAAGCACTGAAGCACTAATGAGGACAAGAGGCCTGATGAGCAGCAAAAAGACAAAAGCAGAGTATTTGCAAATAATTAGGACCAGATGAAGCTTAGACAACATTATTCAATAAGGAGAAACAGTCATTCATAACCAGGCAGGAAAGCCTGATGCCTGGAATATACAATTTGTGCCATATTTGGACAGGAGTTGGATGTGTTTCCATCCTGGACTGATAGAGAGACATTTTCTATTGCAAATATCTCCTACTAAAATCCAATTTTACAGCATGCAAGCCTATGCAATGCAGTTGCAATGCTACCAACATTTATTTTTAATAGTTTCTCGGATACTGGGAAAGCTCAGAGGACTGGGATAAAGCTATCAAATAAGAAGATGCAAAAATTATCCACAGACCACTTGGCCTGTACAAAAGAAATGCAAAGCTGAAAGAGGCAACATTCAGTAAATAATGAAGATTAATTCATGCTAATCGGAACAGCTTTTAATTAGATGCCAGATGAAGTAGCTGTTCTTATGATCTGATGTGTTTGGTTTATCAGGATGGTTGTGTTTACAAGACAGATTTTTGGAAGGCATCTGTCCCCACTTAGCATAGTGTGTGCTCATATATTATATTAATTTGATTAAACATTATCAACTAGTAAGTCTTACAAATTTTAAGGCACACATTCTTCTCTGTTTTTCTAAGAGGAATGCATTCCTAAATCAAAATTATTTGCTGCTTTTTTCAATGACCTGAGGGAGACACAGAATCACTAGCAATAAAATAAACTAAATGGGAGGGAGTTTCCTAAAATAATCTCAAGGACTGACTCATGTCAGGGTAGTGAACTCGGGGACAAAATCTAAGTGATGCTTTCCACACTGGACTTTTATCCTGGACACTAACAACTTGGAACTGATTTTTAGCATGATCCCAAAGCCTTAATGACCACTGGCTCCCTCTCTCTTGGCTTGCAGGATTAATATCATCACAAGATTCACAAAAAAAGAGGAATCATCCAAAAGCAGGAAATTGGTACCATTCTTTTATGCAATTTGATGGAAAACCTGCATCCTGATCCAGATTCTGTACCTCCAAAAGAATAATCAGCAAAGAAAGAAAGGATTGGGTGACTGCTCCAAAAATGACCTTTGGTCTCACCAGGAAGACATTGAGAAGTCTGCCAACTTAGTTTACTGAAGCAAAGATTAAGAGAGTGGTTAAATCATGGTTTAGAAGCAGAAGATTTCTGAGAAGGCAGGACTCTTTTTTTTGCCAGCAAAAGCAGGCAAACAGCCAACGGTTGCAAGTTAAAAATAGACAAAATAAAACCAGAGTAAGTAACCACCAAAACAATTTACTTAAGGATGTGGTGGGTTCTCCTTCATTTGAAATCTCTACAAGAAAAGCCACCAATCCTTTTTAAAAGATCCTGCTGTTTACTACAGACTCAAAGTTCAACTCGTGCTTTTTCTGTGTGTTTAAATAATTTCCCACAGCACAAGCACAGGCTGAGGCTGCTTGGTCGAAATGGAAGCACAGCCACATTCCTTGACCTTAAGGGTTAGTAAATCCTACATCCTAAATCCATCTCAGCTGCCTAAAAACTGCTTCAGGTGTCTGCTTTTTATTCCTTCAAGCTAAATATTGGAAGGAGAGTCTGAGCTGTGAAGAAGCAAGTGCTCACCTGCTTCACCTGTCTGCACTAGAAAACTTGGGATATCTCCTGCTTAGATTCTGGATTCAGGAGGATACAGGCACCTCCTGTACTCAAGGCCAGGTTGGATGGGCCTTGGAGCAACCTGGTCTAGTGGAAGGTGTCCCTGCCTGTGGAAGAGCGTGGAACGAGATGAGCTTCAAGGTCCCTTCCAACCCATTCAATGCTCCAAAGGGGCAACCTGGAAGCCCCCAGACCCAAAGCCTGTCCCCCTGGAGAGGGACCACGCTGAGTTACCTTCATGGAGGTGAAGTTCCGTGGGCGGTCAAACTGGAACTCCATTTCCACCGCGCCCGTGCTGAAGCTCTCGTTCCTCCAGCCCACGTAGTCGTAGCCCGGCCACACGCGGTACTGGTGGCTCTGCGTGAAGTCATCCAGCCCCAGCACTCCATCTGTGAGCTGGCCCAGCCCTCCATACAGGTGCCTGGCCAGGGAGAAACCAACAGTCAGCCAGAGCTCCAGTCTCCAGTGGGAAACCACATGCATCTTTCAACTGGTACCAGCAAAACTTCCATTTTCCTGCTCTTGACCCATCCTGGACAAGAACTCGATCACTGTTCTTATGCAGCACCACCTTGATGTTGTTTGGCCTGGGATTTTAGCATCATTCCCAGCTAGAGAAAAGGCAGAAATTTTTGCACTGGTGTCAAGGACCAACAGCAAAGCTGAGCTACAGGCAGAGCCTCTGGAGAACAAAAACAGACAGTGTGGAAAAGGACACTGTGTTCTCCCAACAGAGCTGGAACTGCAGCATCTCACCATGCAGCTGCATGGCAGGAACACTGCTCCCTCCTCTGCTGGGGGAACCTGTGGGGAAAAGTCCTGCAGGCAGGCACAGAAAGGCAGGAAAGTGGGAAGTGAGACCATGGGCAGCTTATGAGCCACAGCCAGGCCTAACCAGGATCATTTCTGGCATTGCTCCTGAGAAGAGTGTTATTGGCTCTTTCCAAGGCTGATTGGACTCTTTGCCAGGACCCTGCCTCACCCCACTCCTATGTGAGGGTGCAGAGCCCCTCATACAGTTTCCCAAGCACTGTTCCAGAGTAGAAGATGCCAGTGTGGCACAATTCTGACCCTCTCTGCAAGTCCTTGGCTCTGCAAGTCCACCCCCAGTGAGCCCTCCTGTCACTAGAGCACAGGTGCACGTGCCTTTGAACTGCAAACCAGGATTAACAGCTGGAAGAGGCAGATCCCTACCAGTCAGGCACATGAAATAGAGATTAAGTAGTTTCAAAGAGTCCTGGCTTTGCAGGTTGGGTTTTGTGCCTACATCTGCAGCTCCCTGACTCTCCCAAGGCCCAGCTGTCCAGCAGGCCCAGGTTCCTAAGCTAGTGCTGGACAGCTACATGCAACACCTACTCTGTACATAAAAACCTTTTATTTAAATATCCAAGCTCTACTGTATCAGCCCAGCTTGAAACCATCAGATATTACTATATTAAGACATTGTTACCCAGCATTTTCCAACATCCTGCAAGCATGAAGAAGTGTTTGGGATATGAGATACCAGTGACAGGGTGAGTAGGAAAGAAATTTGCATGGTGACAGAGAGAGAACAGGACAACTTCTCCCACCTGCGTTCCTGGTAACCATCGTAGGTCGAGTCATTCAGATAAACGATGGGGAAGCCAGGAGCTGCTATTGTCCCTCCTTCAGGGATGCTGTAGGATGCCAAACCATCTGAAAAAGAAGGCCATACACCTCAGAAATACAGCAGCAGCCTCCTGTCACCTGTGTCCATGTGACATTTTTATTTATTTTAGAGTTAGCTGCAGTTCCAGGGATTCCCTCTGCACACTTGGGGGTGCAGGGGAGCCCCAGGCAGGGCTGCTCCGCAGTGCCAGGCTGGGGAGGGGTGCTCACCGTGCCAGACACAGCCGTAGAGCTCCACCCTCATGCACACAGTCATGGGTGCCTTGGTGACGGGGATGAGGCGCACGAAGCGCGCGATGATGGGCGGCCGCAGGTCCTTCAGCACCACGTCGTAGGTGTCGGTGTTGCCATCGATCACCTGGAGGAGAAAGAGCCTTAGCTGCAACCTCTCCCTTCTCATCGTCGAAGGGGTGGCACCACAGTCAGGCTAAGGACGATTTAGTGCTCAGATAAACTTCACCCTCAGAGGCTGGGAGATCTGTGAGAGCAAGCAGCTGGCCACAGCTCAAAGTAGTCACAAGTTCTTCGTTACAAGACAGTATGTAACTTTCCAATCCAATGGAAAGTTGCCACAAAGTTTATTTTGCTTTTCTAACCTATCACCTTTACTTACTTCTACTGCACTGCAGATACTTTTATCTAATGTGCTACTATCACACATATACAGGTATGCTTCTATTATAACTTCTCAACTCTTAGCTTACTCTATACAATTACACCTCTACATTTAAACCCTTCACTATCTTATCAATACAGTTTCCTACATTATAAACCCTTCACCATCCTATCAATACAGTTTCTTTCTTACTTAATGCATATTCTTACTTACTATAATTATGTAGTCATAACTACTTACTATATGACTTAATTATGTAGTCATAACTTACTTACTTACTATAATTATGTAGTCATAACTATAAAAACCATAAAAATCATTAAAAAATGATTTTTCTACTTAATGTCTGTGTATTTTACATAAATCCAAGCTTCTTCCAAGGCTGCAGATCAAGCCCTTCAGTGTCTGTGGAAGTTTCTATCTTTCCATTTCCCACACTCCCTGTGGTGCTGCTGGGCTGCAGAGTGGTGCTCCTGTACCCCCTTGTTTGAGACTGGAGAGTTGCCCAGGTGGAATCTGCAGGGGGGAGCTGCTGCTGCTCCTCCTGGGGCTGATGGGGTGGGAGGGGTGCTGCCATTTCACCTCCTGCCCACTGCAGACCTCCCCAGGCAGCACTGAGGGAGAAGAGAGAGGCAGGTGGGGGTGAAGGTGTGAGTGGATGTTGCAGAGTTCCAGTTACTGGATGAAATCCCTTCCTTCAAGGGATCCACGGGTTCCAGCAACAGGTAACAGAGCTTGCCCTCATCACCAGTTACCTGGTGGAGGGTCCTGATGTCCTTTCTCCACAAGCCAACACAATTCCAGAGGTGCTGCAGTGTTTGGTGCTGCACAGGAGGCATCTTGGACTGAGCATCACCCCAGCCACCCCATCCTGCTAAAGTGCAGTGACAGCAGGGACCCTCACCCTTCTCCTCAGTGCCACCATTGTCCTGGGAACTTCTCCACTGTTTATTTTGACTTCCCCTCCCATCCCACAAACACAGCTTTCATAGCACACACCAAAACGTGAGGGATGGGCAATGTAATGGTAATGGCAAACAGCTGATCAAAGGTCTAGGTGAGCAAATAATTCATTAACAAGATAAAAGCTGCTACCAAATACTGCACTGCAGACCCTGCTGGGACTTCCAAAGCACCCTCAGTGCAAGGAAACATCACCACACCCAGTACCTCTCTAGTCTGGCTTAGGTCTTCAGACTCCACAAGCCTGAAGGCAGGGTGACCAGGTCAGACAGCTGCAGGTGAGAGTCCCAGGGGAAGTTTAACAAAGTTATGAACACAGCCCCAGCTCCATGTTCAGGTCTGGAGACAGCATGAGACAACTGTGGTGAGCAGGGAAGCCTCTGTGTGTGAGCTCAGCACACTTCCTACTCTCTAAACTCCTTCCTCCTCAACATCCACACACCAAACACTGCTATCAGACACCCAGAAACTCCTTAATTCCCTGCCACCCCCTCCAGTTTTAAATCCCAAAGCAGGCATCTGCTTGGCAGCTTCCAATTTAGAAACAAGTGTCTAAGAGAAGGACACCCATATGATGTTTGGGACGTGCACAGACAGGTAGTGAAGAGCCACAGTTTTCCTGATTTGGGGGATCAGGTCAGGGGACATGGACAAAGGAAGAAAACTTCAAACATCCCCTCAGTAAAAAGCATCCTTGCACCAGCTCCACAGTAGAAGAGTGGAGAATCCTGCCCATCTTCTGAGAGGAGCAAAGGAGGTGATGCACCTTGTGTAGCATCCACACATCCTGCAGCTGCTGTTCTTGAGCATGCCCTTACTCAGGGCCAGAAAACCCAGTGTGAGAGACAAACCCAGCAGCAGTTTCCAATCCTGGCCACTGCTGAGCCCAGTGCTCCCCACGTCAGAAATGATGCAGTGCTGCTGGATGAGAGCAGATGATGCACAGCAAGCACAGAACTGAGGCAGAACACGCTGCTCCAGCAGAACCAGGATGGAGTAGGATGCATTAATGTCTCAGCTGTAAGGTGTAGCTGGGTGTGTGTTCTATTGCAATCTGTCAGAGCTGGGGCAGTTCTCCTCTGTGCATTGGGCACTTTTCTTTATCTCTCCCACAGCCAATCCTCCCTCCAGGAGATCTCTGCTGTTCATGGCCACTGAGTGTCCCCGCATGGCTGAGAAAATTCCAGCATCCCATGGGGAGAGGCTCTGCCCAGGGCAGGAGCCAAGCATTCCTACCTGGATCCAATCTGACCTTGGAACAGCACAGCAGCCTTTGCCCACTGCATTCCCAGAGGAGCGGCTTTCTGCCCCCCTGCATTCCCAGAGGAGCAGCTTTCTGCCCCACTGCATTCCCAGAGGAGCAGCTTTCTGCCCCACTGCATTCCCAGAGGGAGCCCAGGCCCATCTCCAGCAGCCCTGGAGCTCCAGAGGAAAACTCCAGCCTTGTCCAGGATCCTGCTCCAGCAGAAGCACAGCTGGCACTGCAGGAGGGCTGAGCCCCCATGGAATGGCACTGCTGCCACACCCTGACCCACAGCCTGCCAGGGCCTGCTCTGACACTGGCAGTTGTTTGGTTTCTTTCTGTACTATTGCATTTGTATTTTTAATTTTCCTGTTAAAGAACTGTTATTCCTATTCCCATATCTTTGCCTGAGAGCCCCTTAATTTCAAAATTATAATAATTCCAAGGGAGGGAATTTACATTTTCTATTTCAAGGGAGGCTCCTGCCTCACTTAGCAGACACTTGTCTTTTCCAACCAAGACAATTAAGCAGGATGAGGAGGATGTGCCTGCAGCCCCAGCTCACCCTCCCTCCCTGGCGGTTCCTCCAGGAGATCCAGCGCTCCCCGTTCCGGCTGTAGTCGATGCGGTACGCGCGGGCAAACTCCTTGCCCGTGGCGCGGGCGTGCCGGCCCTGGGTGCCCACCAGGGTGATGAAGAACAGCTTGTGCAGGTCAATCTGCAGGAACTGCACATCTTCAGGCTCCAGCAAACCAGCTGGGCACCAGGCTCCATCCCCCTCTTCCCTCTGTAACCTGAAGGGGAAATCGCACGCATTAAAAAGAATCAGATGATTAATTGAGGGAACACGCGGAACTTTGAGGATTGGGAGGAAGCAACAAAACCAGCAATGGCTACCAAATATCTCTGCCCTTTGGGATGAAGGTCAGCTGAGACTCAAATCCTATAGGTTTGCCCTATACAGAACAGCTCCTCAGTCCCAGATACCTTTCATTAACTACCTGGAGTAATTTTTTCCCCAGACATGAATTTCCACATTGATCAGAAACAACCCTGGTGCTCAGTAGGGAACTGCTCTCTGCTCTGTAACACCTTGCTGCTCAAGTGTATCCTCACTGCTTCTAAACCCCACGTGGTAAGGCCTGAACTTCTGCTTGACCACCTCCTGCAGCATTACAAAGCTCAAAGATGAGCTATCTTAAAAATACATTTTAGCAAGAAAAGATCTGTTTGAAATTATTCTGGGTCATTTCAATGCATAGTTCACATTTCCTGCAGTCATCATTGCTGCTGGTGTAGGATGTTGCTAGGAGAGTGGGGGGAAGGTCTCTGCTCCTAAGCTGAACATTGTGAGAGCTGTAGTTGTGACAAATTTATCTGCACACCAAAAACGTGTGGGTTTTTTAGCAACAGGGATTTCTTAGCCAACAGCGAGCCCTGAAATGCCCTTGGCTGTCAGGGAGCTACCCCATCTCCAACTGATGGGATCAGGGAGGGCATCAGGGAAGGTGGCACCCAGGAGGAGACACTGAAGGTCAAGGCTCAGGCCAGAGAAGATTTTAATCTCTGGCTGGTCAGCTGTTTGTGCAAGATTTTCTTACACTGGAATAGCAAGTAAAAAAAGCTCCAAAAAGGCAGGAAGGGTGACTGAAGTGACAGGAACAGACATCTGCATGGGACAACTCTGACCTCTAACCAAATGAGGTCAGCTTCATGCCTTCACCCTGTGAACATCCAGCAAAGAGGATGGTAACAGATGGCAAGTGGTGCCCAAAAATGTTTGCAGCACTGGAAATAAGCCATACTCAGAGGAAAAATCTCCCAGCTTTCAGACCCACAGGCCTGCTCAAACACTATTAAAAACACAGCACACAGCATCACTGCTCTACCACAGACTAAGAAAAAATACTATTTGAGCACTAGGAGAATTTTATGATTTTGGAGTACCTGAATTCATCATAAAAATCTAAGTATCATAGTCAACCTGAAATTTCTGTCTGACTTGCACCAAAGCTGTAAGAATGTTTGATATCACCATTACAAACCATTCCAAAGAAACTCACATTTGCAACTCTTTTCTGAATCATCAGTTAATAGCTTTGAGAGAAATAAAATGACCAAAAAAAAAAAAAAAAAGCAAAGCTTATGATAAAAACTGTAGGCCTCCTTGACAGTGAAGAAAATAATTTAGCTGCTTGCTTAACAACTCCTTAACTCTGCATTTCCAAGGTCTTTGAGGCAGAGTGAGCACAGCCCATTTCCTCAATAGGATGCTGTTGAAAAGGTCATCCTTGTAAAGCATTTCCTATGATTTAGTTTAAAGCACTCCACAAGAATCCCAGGGGCACTGTCCCTGGCTGACCTGTAAGTCACAAATCCTTTGGAGATTTATTCACAGAGTGACTGAAAGATGGGGGTCAGAGGCAACCTCTGAGTCTGCAGTCCCATCCTCTGCTCACAGCAGGGCCAGCTCCAAGGCTGCCCTGTGTTCCTCAAGGCCTGGTACAGCCAAGTCCCCGAACACTGAGGCATCACCACCTCTCTGGGTCCCCCTCCCACCACTTCATTCTCAAAGATAAGGATTTTTTCCCCCTTTAATATTTAACCAGAATTTCCTTTATCACAGCTGTGACCGTTGTCATGGCCTCCTGGCCTTTCATGTGCACTGCCCAGACTGAATACAAAAGCAGCAAACAAGGTTTTAAGGGTGGGGGATCTTCTTCCTCAGCCACATATTTGGTTTCTAGGGGAAAAAGAGGATTAAATTTGCTTTCAGAGGTGAACCCACCGTGCATATTGGGGCCCTGTGGAGTCGTACCACTGGCTGGAAGCAGTGATGTCCTCATCCCGGATGGTCCCCTCGTGCATCCCCAGGGGGTAACGACAGATTGCTGCAAAGGGCAACACAGGCAAGCAAACAACAAAGGTCAGCACTCATTTCTTTTAAAATCACCAGGCAAGATTAATTAAAAGGCTATCACACCCAGAGAATAAACATGGTAATGTTAAAATAAAGAATGCCAAAAAAAAGTATTAAATATGATGTAATTATCATAAGCTGAAATTATAAGTAATGCATTAGACTAACAGTAACATTCAGCAGAGCCCAGGCAAGGCAAAAACTTTACAAAGAAACGTTTTAAGAGCATGAAATCCCAAACCATATTATTATTACTGGTTGCATGGGCCCAATTTACAATGGCAAATTATTCATCAATAATGATGTGACATAAAAAGGAAGATTTTGTTCAAGATTTTTCTTCCCCTGGAACAAACTGGATGCTTGACTTGTGCTCAAATGGGAACAGTTATTACCTTCACCAGTTCAGATACAGGGGAGAAGTTAAACATCTATTACAGATGACAAGTCATGGAAACATCTGCTCTGTCCTGTCACTGCAGGCTGGAGTTCCCATCTGACCCTGAGCCCCTGTCCATCCATCCTGCCTCATCCCAGCCTGCTCCTGCCTCCAGGCTCAAGTGGAGCCAGCATTTCCCCCCAGCATGGGAATGCTCTCAAACTTGGTGCCCCCATGGAGCACAGACACAACTGGCTCGAGCCATGCATCTCCAAAAGCTCCCCACACCAGTACCCTGCAGATGCAGCTGACAAATCCTAGCTGACCTCAAGGGTCTCTCTCCTGACAGAAGTTTTTAAACATGTCCTGGAATATGAGAGATGTTTGGGAAAACTCTAAATCTGAATGTAATCACTGCCAGCCACACTGCTGCAGCCACAGGAGCAGTTCTGGCTGCCTCTGCCTCAGGCAGGGCTGCCCTGGGTGTCCTCCTGGTTTCCCAAAATCCCAGGATGGGCTGGGTTGGAAGGGACCTTGGAGCCCATCTCCCGCCATCCTCGTACCAAACCTGGATACAGCTCAACAGGAGCTGCACTGCAAGGGTTCTCATGGGTCCCTTCCAACTCAGGATGTTCTGGAATTCCATGAAATCCATTCAGCAGGTTCAGAAGCTACAAGACAAGACAGAGGGATGAAAACCACCTTGCTGTTATCACTACACAGAATAAAGCACCTCAGGCTGAATCACTGCCTGACACATCTGGTGTAGAAATATTTGCAAACAGAGGGTGGGGCTCCAATAGGGTTTGCCTGCAGCTGTTAGGCACTGTATCAGTGAATGTGTGATGTGCTAAGCATTCCTAAATCATTGGGTAAAGGAGATGGCTGGTGAGGTGACAACATTTGTAAATGATACCAGGTTATTTAATATTTTAAATATTTAATATTTAAATGTCAATATTTTAATATTAAGAAATATTAAATTTTAATATTAATAAATAATAAATATTCAAATGGTTCTATTTTAATGCTTTAATGTTAATATTTTTTAAAATCATGGGAATACCTATAAAACAAACTAGAATTAGCATTACAGCACTGCCTGTGTACATGGTCAGATGCCAGGCAGATAAGGAATAGAGCTCTTGCTCCTTCCTTCCATCAAAAGGCAGAGAAGGCAACACAGATGATGAAAGAAAGATCTGCATCCTCATTTTTACAAAAGGGATTACTGAAGTATGACAAAGATAATTTATATTGAACAATAGAAATCCTCACTGTTTCTCAAAACACCAGAACCAGGATGCATCAAAAGGTCAGGTAGGAGAGTTCAAAAACAGAATATAAATCCTTTACCTATTAAACACTCCAAAGTCACAGTTTCCCATGAGTTCAAACAACCAGCTGAAGAAACTCAGAGCCACCACAAGCAAAGAAATGCCCAAGCAGTGGCTCTGGAAGCTGCAGTGACCTGCGGGTATCCCTGGGGTGAAGCTCTGCTGTGTGCCAGCCCATCCGTACACCTTTCCAGAGCCAGAGGGATGGGGCCAGGCCACTGAGCTGGGTGAGCCCCTGGTATCACCCACATCAGCCTGGGGTTGGTCAAGAGGCCTGAATTCCCTGGGAGGAAACTGGTGTCTGCCTGGGATCAGGAACAATGGTGCCTGCTGAAAGCCAGCCAGGAGTCCCCACTACTGCTCTCACACTGCAGTCAGGTTATCTGGGGAGCCAACCAGCCTTGACTGTCTTCACTCTCACCTGTCCCACCACAGACCAGTACAACCTGATCCATTGCTGAGCTATGGGTAAATGCATAGAGATGTTCCAAAAGGGTGGGGTCACCATCTGAGAGCAGAAAGTGCTTTTTGTGCTCCTGCAGTGGGAGTCCAGTGTGGTCACACCTTATTTAAAGGTCAGACACACTGGCCAGCAATGCCGGATGGAGAGCTACTTGGGAAGGACTCTGGGGGACCGAGTCTTCTTGCAACCCTGCACAAAACCCATTTGTTCACAACCCCAGGGCTGGCAGAAGAACCCAGAGTGTCCTTGGCATTGAGGGATGCACTCTGAGGGTGGCCGCAGCTCTCACCAAAACCAGCAGCATGAGGGCTTCACAAAATGCACCTATTTTGAGCAAAACCATCCTGGGTTCTTGTTTAGGTGCCTCCAGGACTCCTGACCCTTTAGTGGGCACTCAGGAGACACTGGGGCTCAGAGAGGTGGCCCAGCCCATCTGTCAGTGAGGTCAAACATCGGCTGCAAGACAAGAGACTCACCAGGACCCAGCTGCACAGGTCTGAAATCGCCCCCAAAGCAGCCCCTGTGGGTTATAAGGCAATGAGGACATGCTTCAGGCTGCTCCTGGAGCAGACCAGGAGGTCAGGATAATCCATGGAGCCTGTGGCATCAGAGCCAGGAGCACCAGCTGAGCCGTGGTGCTGGAATCTGTCTGGGAAGAGCAGGGCCAGCCCTGGGCAGAGGCACGGGAGCAGCTGGGGGAGCTGAGGAAGCAAAGCTGCCTGAGGATGTTGCAGGCAGAGCTGAGAGGTGTGAGGGGTTATTTCTTGATGGGAGATTCCTGCAGGAACCACAGACCTGTGCTCAGAGCACACCCACCTCCCTGGAGCTGGTGTGGAAGAGCTGTTCCTGCACCAACCACATTCAAAAGGAATCTGCATGGGGCTGACCCTCCAGCCTTCCCTCCTCTTCTGGGAGGTTTGACCACCAGAAGCAGATGGCAGCCCCAGTCCCACGCTGGGTGTGTGGTGGGGTGCACAGTGCAGGGAATGCTGTGCAACAGGGAGCACAGGAATGCTGCTGAGCTCCCCCACAACCCTCACTTCACTTCTGGCTGCTTGCAGCACAACCTCAAACCTCTGCAAACATCCACAGGCCAGAGCAGGGTCAGAGCCAGCCACAAAGGGCTCCAAACAAACAGAGCCAGCCCCAGCAGAGCCAGCACAGGCCCTCAGGGTAGCACTGCTGCCTCACCACCCCTTCAGCCAAGCTGGAAAAGGATTAAACTCATTTGTTTCACAGACTGTCTCCAGCTCAAAACACCTCATTACAGGAATTTTTGCAACACATTATCTTATTCATCTCCATCATGACTGTATCCTGGCAAATGCTGTAAGATAAGAGGTCCTGCCCTCTACAGGGACTCAGGCTCATATCCCTATCTCCACCCTATCTTTGTGCCAGGTAAGGTTTACATCTGTCCTTCCACAGGTGTAAATGGAATGCCCATTTCCAGAACGCCCCTGGCTGGCTGGACAGCTGTGGCTAAAGCTGATGCTTTGCTAACTGGAAATTTGTTTTCCACAGCAAGCACAGAACCTCTGAGCCAGCCTGGAGCGAGGTTTGCTCTGCAGACCACACAGCCAAAGTGATGGAGGGATATCCAGAGCCCAAGACAGGCCCAGGTGGGCAGAGAAAGGAGGATGTCCATGAGCTGGGCCTTCCTGGGGCTGGCAGGAGAGTGTCCCACTCCAGCACAGCTGTCCAGGAATATCTCAGTCCAGAGACATTTGGGAACTACATCAGTGATTGTCTCTACATGCAGCCTTCACACTCAATCCCCACAAGAGGCAAAGAAAGGCTGAGAAGGAGCACACAGAAGGTGGGAGATGAGTCCTCTCCCAGCCTGGCAGCTCCCTACCAGGGTTGACTTCGGTGCCAGAGGGCTCAGGCAGGGAGGCCAGCAGCAGCATGCAGAAGATCATGGTAGCAACTGGAGGTGCTGCACAGGGTCAGACGAGTCCTTCAAAGGCAGCAGCTGCCATCTACATCTCTGAAAGACAAAGCAAAGAGAGAGGATGAGTCCTCCAGAGACAGGACTGCTCTGTGTCATTGCCTCGTGACAGGCTGGGCAATCTTCCCTGCCTTCAAGAGTGCCTTTGACCTCAGCCCTGCTCATCACCAGATCAGAGGCTTAGAGAGGAACCAATGATCACTTGACTGTCTACACCACCCCTAAAGCTACCAGTGCAATCCATCTTCCAGGCCCTCAGCTGCCATGACTCCTGGGTGGATGGATGTACCCATTTAACTGCAATTAAACACACCCAGTGCAAAGTAATTTCTCCCTCATCAATACTTCCCTTTCCTTACTAAATTAACAAATAGTGAAACTGCAGCTACAAATGAACCTGGGCAGTCCAACCAGGCTCTATCCACCTAAACCTTGGCACCAAGTAGCCAAGCCAGCACCTTGGAACTTGCCACACAACTTTAAGATAATGGTCCAGAACAGGGTGAAAATAATCTCTCCCTGCATGTCCACACTGCTGCCAAAAGTGCATGTGCACTCACACAGGTGAGCACACTTCATTTCCTGTTTGGAAACAAGGAAAATAGCAAAAGCCTAAACACTGGCAGTTTCGTTGGAAAGCCATGATAACACCTAAAGGAACAGGTCAGATCAGCAGTTGTGTGAATTCTTTGTGCCCACATTCACTACAAAGAGCCTTGGGAGGCTCCCATCCTGGAGGATAATCTTACAGAAGGCAAGTTAGAGGCTCTGTCTCATAATGGAATGCCAGGAGAAAACAGAACAAATCAATAAATGTAAAGTTGCCTGGACCCGAAGGTGTTTGCTCAAGAATCCTAGGAGTTTTAGTAAAATGGCAACACTGAATGCTGGGATTTGTTAGTGAAGGAGGAGAGGCTATAAAAGGACCCACCATTGTGCCAGTGCATGCATGCATGCAGAAGCATCAGATGCCATTAGCTCAGAGACTGTAACAAAAGGCTCTCTTTTTCCACCCAACATAATTAAACTGTACAAGTCACAGCCCTGAGCTGCCATGGATACCCAAGGAACACAGCTCCTTAAATCCAAAGGTAAAACCTTTGGCTTGGGAAATCCCCCAGCTGCAGATTGCTGGACACCCAGAAGCTAAATCGGGGTTAGAATCACTGGAGCTTGCCCTGTTTTTATTCTCTTTCCTAAGGATATGCTACTGGCCATTGTCCCTGCTGGATTCCATCAGAAAAGATGGCTCCGAGCCTGAAAAACAACTGAGGGCTTTCTTGGGAAGGGAGCCAAACACACAGGCAGGAGGGGGAGCTAATGCTGGGTGGATGTGCCTTGCTGTGCCCAGCCAGGCAACCAAAAAATATCTTAAAATCACCAGGTCCCTCCTGCTTCAGCCACCTCCTGGCTCCCTACACGAGCACCCTGGCCAGGGCTGGGAAGGGGCTGTGATCCCTTGGCCTCCCCTGTGGTGAGCCTGTAAAAGCAAAGCACAAGCCCAGATCTCAGCAGAAGGGTCTGGTGACCACAGAAGAGGTTTGACCAAGCACTCTGCAGCTGTTTGTGCATCCCAGGCCATCCTTTCCTCCTGGAATGGAAGGGCTGCTGCTGAAAACCCATCGATTCCCACCATTCCAGGGCAGACTGCAACTCCCACAGAGAAGAGACTTCGTGCACTCAACAGGAGGGAGACTTTGTAAAGAAGTTTTGGGGCAGAAGACAGCCTTGATGGGTGTTAATTTATGCAGGTGATTTGCTAAGGTGTCCTGGGAGCTCCCAAAGCAGGACCTGCAAAGGGAACTGCAGAGAATTCAGCACTGGGGGAGACAGTCCTGCCACAGGACCTGAGAAAGGGACCTGTCACCAACACCAAGGCTTCAACTTGAGCCACCTTCCTGCAGGAGGTGATGGGAACTCAGCAGAGACCTGTCTGTGGCACTGTGGCCATGACCCAGATCAGCTGCACCATAGGGATGAAGTCTGGGATAGATCCTTCCCATGGGTGCCCAAGCTGGACCAGCCACTTGTTGGATTAAGCTTTTTTTGACCCAGAGATGGGGCAAGTGAGAGGTGTTTTAAAAACTTTTATTCTATTTTTAGTCTCATATGAAGGGTGAGACAATGCAGATGTTATAATTCACACCATCACAATCAGAAGTTAACTACTTCATAATTATAATATAAACATTTTTAACCTATCAGTTTTAATCACACTATGCTATAAATACCTTAAAACCAATCATCTAAAATTATCCCTCATGAGTCCTACTACAACACATCTTTCATAATTCTATTTCTCTAAAGTATCTAGTCATAGTTACAAAACTACCCTTTGAAACTTGTTTCTAGCTCCATTTCTCTCTCAACAGTATCTGCTTTATTCTTTAGTATTTCTAATTTAATATTTCTTATCTCAAAGTCTACATACAAATACATACTAAGTAAACTTTCTATCAAGTTCTAAGAATTTTCTACAAATTCATTTCCCACAGCCACTGACCAGAGCTTGTTGAGGAGGCCCTGGAAGGAGAGCAGCAGCTTGGAGACATGTCCCAGGTGACTGCTGAGCTGCAAGTTTAAAAGCTCCCCACTAGGAGCCCTCAAATGGCCAACGACATCACACACAGACTGCACACCCCCATCCTCCTCCAGAGCCTGGCAAACTGCGTGAGCTTCAAGACTCAGGCTGGCTCCACCAAAACACACAGGGATTTCTCTCTAACTTGTCCAGGAATAAGGGGAAGGATGGCTGGAAAGCACTGAAATAGGGACTGTGGTTAGATTGATGGCCCAAGCCCCACTGCTGGAACAAGAAAGAAATGAGAGCAGCCCCTGACACCAGCAAGTGTTCAATGCCTCCATTTCCCATCTGGTCCAAAAGCCCAGCAAAGAAGGATCAAGAGCAGGGCATCATCCATCCTCTGCCATCAGCACAGCACTCAGAGCCCAGCTGGCATGGCTGCAGGCATTGTGAGGGGCTCACCTTGAGACTTTACATGAGGACTTTCCTTTGACAAGTCTAGTTGTGCTGTGCCCCCGTCCTCTCAAAATGACAGCAGCCACCAATGTCACAGCAACTGAATAAATGCACCACAAGCAGCACCACTATCTCATCTGAACAAGCACCATAAGGTAAGTGTCCATTTGTTTTATGACACCTTTTGTACTGCCACAGAGCCAGTCACATCATTGAACCACCTGAACGGTGTGATAAGGATGTAAAATATCAGGAGGAAAGAAGGAATGAGGTGTGGGGACAAGGGAAGTCACACAGAAATGCACAAGCACCATTTCAGCTCCTGCCACTGAGCCAGCAACCAGCACTGGAGAAAAGGTACAAACTGGGGGGCACAGACAGGTGTAGGTACCACCCTGAGAACCAGGGGCTTCTCAGCACTTGATGGGCTCATGGACCTCTGCAAGTCCACAGAAATAGCATGGCTTGGGGGAACCGCAAGCCAGAATTGGAAGATGTGGCCATACAGGCCAGTCTGGCCTCCAGGAGAGGAAAGGAAAGCTCCAGAGCTGATCTAGAGCTCACCTGCCAGCAGCTCTGTGCCTACAAAAGCTGGCTTTGAATTGGGCCCTTGCCTAACGAGCATCCAAGACAAGCAGGATGAATCCTCTCTGGATGTGTCTCCATTGCTGACAGAAGAAAAGGCTGGTCTGGACTAGTCCTGTCTCCCCCAGTTTGGTACCATGAATTCTCACCTTCATATGTGGCAGAGGTGAACTATTTCCAGCAGTGCAGCCCTGCACAGGCAGCTGGTGCAGGGTCTGCTGGGTTTGTTTTTCCCACCACATTTGGTTCCTAGTGCTGGATCACTGAAGTGCCTGTCAGTGAGTCCTGGGAGAGGTGATGTACAGAGGGAGCAAACAATGCCATTTCTCAGCTCTCTCCACAGCAGCTGCAGTTCTAAGCAGGGTCAGCAAGAGTGGCTTTCACCCTCCAGAGGGTGAAACGTTTTGAAGAAGGTTCAGCCCCACTCAGGAGGAAAGAAGCTGCAGAAATCACTGTTTGAAGAACTACTGATACTGATTGGTACTGAGTCTCAATCTCATCCAGGAGTAGATTGGATTCCCAAGCTGCACACTTCCCAGAGCTAGGACACACTGGAATTACTACTAAATACAACCCTCTGTACAGACTGCTTGGGAATCATCTTACTAAGGACTTTTTCTGTGTAAATGGCTCAATACTTTTCTTTCAGCTGCATTAGTCCTTTGCTGTATTCATGCCTATCTTCCCACCCTGCCCACACATACACACCAAGTGCCAAAACTACAGCACAAACCTGAAACCAGTAAAAACAGGATTAGCAACATCCTCTGAGAGGCAAGAAAGTGTTAAACTCTGTTCCCAGGCCTGACTGGATCAAGTTGCTAATTGCTAACAGCTGGCTGCAGGAGAATAAAATCCTGTTACAATCATTGGGAGAGTGGAAAAAAAATCTACTTGTTGAAAAACTCAACAAGAAATGCAAAAGAGGGCACTTTTCCCCAATAAACCCAGCAGATACCATGCCTGAAAAGCCAGTCCATGCCTCCACAGAGGAGCAGCTGGCTGTGACCCAGGGCACAGCAAAGGCTCAGCAAGCACAGGAGGGAGCTGTTCTTCAGTGATGTGCATGAGGAAGGTGGGACTTGGAGCTCCTCCAGGCCCTGTTCTCCCTCCAGAGATCCATTACAAAGGTCTGGCATGTTTGCAAGCCTCTCTAGATCCCAACTGAAACAGGCATTTGTTTTAACTGGTTCCTTTGCAGATCATTACCCCGGAGTGGGACCTGAGGGTTTGCTGCAGGAATCCCATTCCAGATGCCCAGAGCCACGCCAAGAAACTCCACAAGACACAGAGTGTATCACACACAGAGCTCTGTGTACAACAGGAGGGGCTATCCCAAATCAAAGCATCCTAGAAGAGGTCCAGGAACAATCAGGAGGAGTGGATGGCATCTCCTAGCATTCCTAAAGGAATTCAATGGGGAAGAAGCAAAGCTAATAATTAGGGCAATATCTGATGCTTGAAGAAATAAGAGGCTGGGAAGTGTGATTTCCATTTTTCTGGCTCCAAAACAATGGTAGAGCATTTCTTTTTGCCTCAGAGTTAATCTGAGAGACCTCAGTCCCAGCAGCTCTGGTTTGGACCAAATAGAATTTGGTGATGAAAACGCTTAGCAGAAAGAATTCTGATCGCTTTTAAAAATGTTCTGCTTAGTTTACAATTCAAATACTGGCACAAGACTGAAAAAACAGAGCAGGGCTGCTGGCCAGACAACATGGCCACCCACTCCAGCAGAACTGCTGGAGGGTGAAGGATGGACCAAGGCATGCTGCTTGTGCCAGAGCCCTGTGAAAAGAAGGCAACACATTTCCCCCCAGGTGAACTCAGTGTGCTGCTCTCTCCCTGGATTCAATCAACCAGGCAGCAGTGGAGAGGTCTCTATGTGACACGTGGATGGCACCTGGACAAGCCAAGTACCAACAGTGACACCAAAATTCATTGTGTCAGAGTAACAGGGGAGCTGGGCAGGGTCAGCAAGATCCTGGCATGAAGTGCAAGGCTGCAACAGGAGATTTGGGATTTAGGCACCAACAGAGGTGGTCAGAAAGAGGAAAAACCCATTGCAATGTTGGGAACACAGTGGGGGACATTGGGCAGAAATAGTGACGCCTCTAAGTGATGTCCAGAGAAGCAACAAGGCTGGACAGATAAAAGCAAACAGATTTTAGGTGAAAGGGTTGGGTTAATCAAGATACATGTGAGAAGTGAGAGGAACAGGGAAATTGAGACAGGAATAGACTCCAGCATCATCTTAGAGATGGCATTGGGAGACCTCTCACAAGAGACAGGAATGTGGGACAAAAAGGACAACATTCAGGAGTGGCATTTGGGGTGGGGACACCACAGAGCTGAGTCTGAGGCAGTGGCAGAAGAATGGGAACACCAAGGTCTGGGTGTACTTTGTGGTCACCCTCTTGAGAGATGGGGATAGGCCTGCCCTGAGGCTGAGAAGGGTTTGAGCCTTGTTTTCCATGTTCTAGCCAAACATCTTCATGGAGTTATGAAGAAAGTGACACCTCACTCCTGCTAGATTTTAGGAGAAAAACAGCATTGCAGTCACCCACACCACAGCACGTAACACGGGGAGGAGCTTCTGCCCATGAACTCAAGCATGAGGCAGTGCCTCACCTACAGCCCAGAGAGATGCTGGTGTTTCTGCACAAGACCAGTAAATCCTCCAGCTTTTTCCCACTGCCTGTCAGCCAGTGGGCTGTCCTCAGTTTGTGAAACTGCCCAGAGCACTTCTGTCACAAAACCAGACTTGGGGATAAATGAACATGCATTAAATGTAATTTAATCCCTCCAAGTAGCAAGGCCAAAATAAGAAACCATTAGAAAGGTAAAGCCAAAGATAAGGAAATGCAAATTCACTGCACCATAAGGTGGGTTTTAGCTCAGCTAAACCAAAACCAAAGCTTCCCCATCAACCCAGGGCAGAGGAATTCTGTGCTCATCTCAACCATGGAACCTGGAAGCTCTTCCCATGATCCAGCCAGACCTGCCAGGGCCCAGCTCAGGACATGGCCATTCCCCAGGAGCCCCCCACCCAGCAGCAGGGGCAGGGGAGCCTCCAGCACACCCTCCAAAATACACGTCCCCTCAGCTGCAGAGGCTCCAGTTCCCAGCTCCAGGCTTCAGTACTGCTGTTTCTGTAGGACAGAAGTGGCAGGAAAACAAAATTCTGCACAAACCAGCAGCTCCAAGTACCTCCCTTGTCCCTGCCCAAGCAGCAGTGTCCCTTACTGTCCCTTTCCAGAGCTTCCTTCCCACTCTGACAGGCCCAAAGAACACTCAGCACACTGATATTTTCACTGCTCTTATACACTGGCATCTCTCTCCAGCTTTTTTTTTTTTTTAACAATCCTTAAAATACATCAACTAAAAGTCAGCAATAGTTCTCTCAAGACCTTCAATCTTCCACTGCAAAGTCTCACATAGCAACCATCCCCACGACATGTTAACCACAGAGATGACAGATGGGGTATTAAGAGCACTCAATCTAAACCACCTTCCTCCCTCCCTGTTCTCAGGGGGCTCCACCATAACCTTTTACTTAACTGTGCTCTAACTTGCACTCAGAAGGAGATCAGGTTGCTGAGTCGCAGAATTATTTGGGCTGGAGGAGATCCCCAGGAGAGCATCTAATCCCAGCTCCTACTCCAGGCAGGGTTAGCACCAATTTCAGAGCAGCCTGCATGGGGCTTTGTCCAGCTGTGTCTTAAAAGCCCCCAAGGATGGAGGCTCCCCCCACCTCTCTGGACAAACTCTCCCACTGCTCAGCTATCTGAAGAAGGAAAACTTTATCCCTCTTTATCCCAAGGCAGAAACTCCTGTTATCTCATCTGACAATCACTGTCAATCCTCCTGCTATGCACCTCCTTGATAATCTGCTCTTGGGTATTCCAGAGCCTCCTTTTGTCCCAGCTGAACCCCCCTGACTCCATCAGCCTGCTCAGGGAACCAAGATTCAGTATTAATTTACTTAATATTTTGTCCCACACTTCTCCTCGGTGAGACAGAGGCTCCCCCCAGGCAGTGAGACAGCTCTAGTCAGATTTTGCCATGACTCCCACTGGCTTGTTCGCAGGGAAACTAAGGAATAGCCGAGTTTGTTCCACACTGATGTCAGAGCACAGCTCCTCAGCCCTCTGCTTACGGAGTGCAGGGATCACATTCCCACTGGTGACTATTTTTGAGGGGTATCAGGTGGCACTTTCTAAATCAGCCCGCTGAACACGGTGCTGACCAGCAACAGGGAGACTGAGATCTGCCACCCTGGCACAGGGCAAGGGCAGGGCTGGGGATAAGGATCAGAGCCCCCCACAACTGCCCAGGTGGGTGTTTCTCAGCTCAGAGCCCACCAGCAGTGCTGAGGCAAGCAGGAAAGCATGAAGGACATGCCAGGGATCAGTCCCTGCCCAGGAGATCCAACACAGTTGGATCTCAAAGCAAAGCCTCTTCTGCCTGCTGGGAGCAGCAGCCTTTGGTTGACAGTAGGATTTCATCCCTCAGGATCCAGGTATATGATGCCAATGCAGCTACTCTTGGCAACCAGTGCAAGAATCTCATTAAACCCACAATTTGAGGGTTTTTTTTTTTTTTGGACATGATCTGCTTTCCATCAGAGCACCGGGATTGCTGAGCATGCTCCTTTAACGTGACAGAGGTTGGTCTCCACTGCCCGCTGGTTACCTGCTCCCTTCTCCATCTTAAAACACTGCTACAACATTTATGTTTTCCCAAACTTCTGGAACTCCTTTGGTCTTCCCAGATTTATTACAAATTGGCAGCCAGGATTCAGAAAGCTGCTTTGCCAATTTGTTTTAAACAAACAGGTTTCAGCGTTGCTCAAGTTTCAAAATACTCTGAAATGTTATCTTGGGTTTAACACCCTCCCTGGTTACCAGTGCAATGGGAGGTATTCTGAGAGAATATCATCCAGCTTCTCCACAAAAATGGAAAAGAAATGTTTTACTTCTCTGCACTGTTATCAGCAATCAGTTGGGTTCAACCTTTCCTAACAATATAAGCACTGCTGATGAAATTTATTTTGTTTTATAGATATTAAAATATTTCTCACTGGCCCGTGATATATTTGCTGTACTTTTTTTCAGTCATCTTTAGCTTTCTTTATCAACTGCCTACCTTCAAAAATACCGACTTTACAATAACAGGTCCTTATCTACAACCTTTGTTTTGCAAATTGCTCATAGTTGAGCCTATTTAAAAGCTAAAACATGATTACTGGGGAAAGCTCCTGGCAAAAGCAGAAGAGAAGCAAACTCTTGCATAGACCTGCACTTAGTACCTGAGAACTGCTGATTTTTGCAAGGGTGGAAGCCAAATTCTGAGACAGTTCAGTGAAAATCAAACCAGAAACAGGATTTTGGAACATCTACTAATTGAGTTGCCCATCTAGTCTCCCTCAAACCACCACAAATGCTGATATTACCAAAAGCTACATTTTATGAGTTTTGCAATTTCTCTTCATATTTGTAAAAACAAAACTCAGAGCACCTGTAGCTGGCAAACAGCCCCTGCCCTTTGCTTGAGGAGCGCTATGGGCTCTGCTCCAGTGGCTCCAAAAATATGTTAATAAAAATGAAGAGCCATGCCCTACAGCCACAGGAAGGTACCAGACTTGAAGAAGCTTTTCCAATATCAGAAAGAAGCATAACTTATCATCCTTCACTGCATTCCACAGACTGCAATAACTCCAAATACCAAAATGCAGTGAGTGGGAAGTGCTCCAGCCCTCCCACAGCACCCCAGGAGCCAGAGGGGACAATTCTGGCTGTGACCTCAGCGGGTACCATTTCTCCAGAGGTTGAGCACAACCTCCAGCCAAGGCAGCCCCGTCTGGGTACACACAGCTGTTGCATTTGGCTTCAGCAAACTTTGTTTACGACCCAAAGTGGTTTTAAAGTTTAATTTATGAAGTGCCTGGCAGAGATGGGAGCAGTGAGTGGCAACACTCACACATCACCTGAAACACAGCACCAAGCCTGGAGACTCCAGGGAGGATTTCCAGGCAGCTCCAACCATGTTGCACTGGGATTGCTATTTACTGGTACAGCTCTGCAAGATAAAATTTAACTGCCCATGTACGGAGATGAAGGTATCATTAATTAAACATGCCAGCAAAATATCTGCCATGACTAGAGACAGCTCAGAGAAGGTCTTTGCTTACCACAACATATTTCAAGCAATCAAAGCAAATGTTCTGTTTATAAACAAAGGAAAAGCCAAGAACACAGAAAAAATCCCGAGCAGAATTTCACAGCTTGGGCAAGGCAGAATGACCAATTCTGATTAAATTTTCTCGAGACAATAAAAAACAGAAGCCCACAGAGACGTAATAAGATTTAGCAATTATGCACAAGGCAGGTACAAGTATGAAAATCATGGTATTGTTTGAGGCAAAAGCAAGAGAAACAGCAGAGATGAGAAGGGAAAAAAGAAACACGTAAAACAATGATGCCTAAACCAAAAAAAAAAAGGACCCCATTTACCTCTTTTCCATATTGAAAATGAACTGAAATTAAAAAACAACAAATTAAAACAGAGGAAATGAAATTCCACAGCATACCATGTGCATTGAGCCTCTGGGACATATTGCCACAGAGCAATGTGGGAGTAATTCAATAAAATATTGGAAGTAGATCTCCATAATAAGAACATCTGCAATTCCATTAACAGAGTGAAAGCACATTGAAGACAAATTTTCCTCTAGCCAGGCACAAGCAAACCAGTAACTAATGTGACCAGAGGGTTATCTCCTGCAGGGGCAGGTTATTCCACAGCTGGCTGCGCTCAGCTCTGGGGCTTTCCTGGGCCGGTGATAAGATGGGTGCCTGAGTAGGTGGGCTGTGATCCCAGCCAGTTTGGCAAGCTCTGCCTCTGTGGATAGAGATCACATTTCAATTTTCAGCAGCTTATTGTGCAGCTTCTCAAAAAGAGAAACAACACTATCCACCTTTTTTTTTTTTTTTTAAGAGATTATCCTCTGTGACACAAAAAGAGCAGATGAAATTTCAGCCAAACCTATTAAAGAAATACCTGTGGAGCAGTGAGCAACCCTGAACACTCTTGGGGAAAACACAACAATTTTGGAAAGTTCTCAGCACCTGAAAAAATGGGTTTACTGAGGAAATAAATAAGATTTTATCTGGAGGGGCTGCTACCAGAGAGCCCCATGGTTAACCCTAACAATGAGGATTCTCAGGAACACCTTCCTGCATTTTCATATTCCCATGTTTCAGGGTAAACGGGAGCCCGAGAAAGTTTAACAGTGACCAAAATTGCAGTAGGTGCTTCAGGAGGGGCCAGGGTCTGCCTGTCCTCAGGAGCAGAGGTGAGAACACAGGAATGCTGCCCCACAGAGCCCGTGTGGGGCAGGAGCTGCTGCGGCTCAGGAGCACATTCCCTCATTTTCTTACTGCCCACAAAAACTTGTGGCCAGCTCCAGTTTTCCACATCTGTCCCAGCCTCAGCCCTGGCAGCTCTCAGAGCTCCAAGCCTGCCCACGCTCCCCGAGAGCCCCAGAAACCACTTGTGCCCAGAACCCCAGCCAGCAGCACGTTTGTGCCCACAGAACACCCTGCGTGTCCCAGAGGTGCCCAGGCACACATCCCTGAGGGAATACACACCATTTGGGAACCCTCCCAGAGCTGTGGGAGGGAAAATGGGCTGCAAAGAGCCACCCTCTCCCTACCAGGCAGAAGAGCCTTCACCTCCACAAACCCCCTCCACCACTCCCAGCAAACCTCCAAAGACTTTATCCAAGGACAGAAACAGAAGGGGAGAGAAGGGAGAGAGCTGACACCATGCTGAGAGCCAGGTTAAGCTGGAAGGACCCTACCTGCCTCTGCCAGGGTCTGCTGAGCACAGGGAACAACTGCTATGGCTCTTTGGAACTCCACAGGTTGAGCCAGGCTGTAGTTTCGACATTCCTTGCAACTTTCCACCAGTACACACATGATATGTTCAAACTTGAGTAACTCCTCCCTCCTCCCTCCCTCTGCACACACAGACAGGCCCAGGAGATGGCCCTGCCTCTATCATCCCAGTTCCTATAGCAACTCCTGACCCAGCAGATGGAAACAGAGCTGTTTTCTAGGCAAATCTGCCTTCTTGGATTCCTCTGCTCTTCCCTGCTGTTGGCCCCTCCTTGCTCCAGTGCTCTCCCTGGGGGCTGCTCTGCTGGCACCTGGCCCAGACTTTGCCTGGAGGAAGGCCAAGCTTTGAATTCATTTAGTAAAACCACAACATAAAGCAGCTCTCCTGCTCAGGAAGCAGGGCCCGTGTAGTCCCAGGGGCAGGCCAGGCTGCAGAGCCAGCCTGCACCTTCTGGCTGAGCGCAGCTGCCCGTGCTCGGCAGGAGGATCCCGGCAGGAACATCACCACTGCTCACCCTCATCCTCCCCTAGCCTGTGCCATCCACGAGGAAAGGTAAAAAGAGACAGAACCAGTCGTTTATTAGCAAGTCCAGACAACAGAATTATTATAACCCTGAGCACTGCTCAGAGATTTGGACTTCTGCTTCCAAAGTCTTTCCTGGAAGAGGGAGAGCCCAGCTGTGGCACCAGGGCTCTCTGTTCATAACTGCTCACCCCATTGCTGTCCTCAGGTCAGGGCCCCACAGGAGTGGAGGTGACCAATGCAGCTGTCTGAGAACAGCACATCACATTCAGTACCTTTTCTCTAAAAATACACAAGTGAGGGAAAATAAAGAACTCAAACCAGGCTGTGGCATTTCAGGGGAGATAATTACCAAGGGTGAGAGTGGGAATGTCATGAGCAGGTGGCTCCATGGTGACAGGACAAGCAGGACTGCAGCAGAACACACTGAGCTGGGCACAGGGCCAGCAGGTCTCTGTGAGACCACCCAAACCCAGCACAGGGGCTACAAAACTGCTCTTGGGTGGCACAGCCCTGCAGAGCCCTTCCACCCCCAGTCATCCTTGCCCACATGGGCTCTGCTGCCTGGCCACTGGAGAGCCCTGGAGGGCACGGCAGGATGGGACCACACTCACGTGGGTGAGAAGGGTGCTGGGGCTTGAGAGGAACCTCTGAAGGCACTGGGGTACAACCCCAGCAGGAACGAGGGCAGCACAGGGAGAACAGAAGGAATGTGCTGATCCTGCCTGCTGGGAAATGCAGGTGCCAGCCTGCCTCCTGCGAGGGAGCTGCTCAACAAGGGAAGGGCTGCAATGTCTCTCTCACACACCTGGCAGGGGTAGGACTCCTCCCAGAGCCAGCATAGCCAAGGTGGGAAGTGATGCCAGCATTGTACAGGACTCACAGGGACTCCAGAGCAGGAGGGTGAAGAGAGGGGACAGCAGCCATCCTGCAGAACCGCACAGGCTACATCAGCTTCCAGCAGGAATCCCAGCAAAGCCTCTACAGAGCAGCAGGTATTTTGGGTATCCCAAAGGAATAAAGGAAGCAGACATGAAACACACTGTGCCCAAACTACGTCCCAGCTGGAAGATGCAGTCAGATGCCACCTTGCTCACATTTTCCTCCCTGCCTCCCTACCCCATCCCAGCCACAAAATCCACCTCTGGTCTGAGAACAGAAAACGATTTTTTTTTCCCCCATGGTAATATTTCCATGCATCAGTGAGTTATTCAGCACAGAGGGATGGGACAGTCCCTAAGGCTCAAAGATGGTTGGGACATGACCAGCAGTAGGGTGGATGTGGGAAGACATCAGATCCCTTTTTGCCTGCTCCAAAAGGGTGTTACTCATTCTGATAATGCCCTTCCAAGGCACCCTCCTCCCAAAACAAGGATGCCTGCCCTGAGGATACAATGGTACATGGGAACCAAGCTGGATACAGGCCCCTGGGGTAAATTGGGACCAAACAATTCCCTTTGCAAGACACAGGGCAGACTGTGGCAGCAGGAAACGCTGGACATCCAGGAACAGGGAGTCCAGGAGTGGCACCAATAAAAGCATCAAAGCAGATTCATATCACACAAACAACATCAAGGGTTTAGAAAAAGCTCCCAATTTCCCTGTGGTGCTGGGAAGAGCAATGGCTCAACTCACAAACAGATCTGAGGAGCTCCTTTCCCTGGGGAAGGACATTGCTGTGGAGGCACAAAACACTGCTGGAAAACTGCTGACCTTGCAGTCAGACTCACTTGAGCAGTTCAGCACAGAAAAAGGCTCTCTGCTGGATGCCCTCTGAGATGTAACTTGATCCCACAGTACACATCCACTAATCAATCGAGGGATAAAGCAAAGCAGAAAACAGTCTTTTTTTTTTTTTTTTTTTACTGGAATGAGCCCAAATATGCACAATAACAGATCCCACTCAGAGCTATTGCAAACTCAAGTACTGGGGAGAGTTTTGCATCTCACATCGCAGAGGGAGCATACTTCTGCAATAGCATCATTGCTTCTCAAATTGGGTATTTGAGAGACTTCCTAATGACCTCATAGCAGCACATGTGACCACTAAGTCATCTTCTCAAAGGACCAGGAATAACATCAACAGACCCTGTTTTGGTCGTGCACAGGACAGCTTTCCTCAGCACAAGCAGGTTCCTAAACAGTGAGGGAGCAGAAAGGATCAGGACCCAGCTCAGGCCAGAGCTGGCATCATGATTGTTTCTCCAACAGATTCTGTTTGGCCTTGGAAAAGATCCATCCAATTAAAAGATGAAGACCCATTAGCACATACTAAATTCCACATACAAATTTAGACACAAAAGCTTGTTTATCCCAATGCAGGCCAAATTCGTTGGGTTTAAGGCATCTATATGATAATGTGAATCCCAAAAGTACTCCGAAGACATTCCAAGAGATAAGAGGTGAACTCATAAAACATGAAATAATGACTGGAAAGGGTTTCCAATTTTTTTTTCTTCCAGTGCTTAAAAATAACCCGCTATGCTGAGCAGCAAAGTAGGAATTTGTAGGTGATGAACTGGTGAGCTGATCACATTGGGATGGGGAAGTTGCCTTTTGTTAACCCAAAGCCATCCCCAGTCAGGTGGCACTGGAAGAAATAAATGAGTGAACACCTGTAATTATGTTAGCACTGAGGTGAAGGCAACTACACAGCTCAAAGCCATACTGTTGGTCTTGAACACCTGAGGAGATCCCTCCTCTGTACCCAGCACAAGGCTTCTGCAGATGAAAAGTGACAAAATCCCACTGTGGAGATGTCAGGAGACCTGCACCAGACAACTTCCCCAGTTATCAACAGTGATATGGGAACACGCATCCAAGCAAGAATAAGGAACATCATCAAACAGCACCCAAGAGCTTCTTCTGCCAGGTCTCTCCTGCAGCAGCAGCACAAGACCCACAAAACCTCCTGTCCCTCCCCAGGGGCTCTGCTCCATGGGCCTTACATTCCTTGCCTCCCACCCAGCCCAGCTATGGCAGGACCTCCACCTGCCTTAGCCCAGGAAGGTTCCAGCAGGATCTGGTGATCCTGTGAGCACCAACAGCTCCTGTCACACACGACCAGGACATCAGTTAAGTGGCCTTGGGCTAAACACAGACACAGTTGAGGAGCACAGGAGGCTAGACCTGCACAATGTTAAAGGCTTTTATTCTTTCAGTGAGAGGTGGTGAAAGCCAACTCCTGCCTTCACCTTTCCAGGAACTTTTGATGGAACACAGAAGCCTGCTGTGAAAGTGCCCTGTTTACACCCTGCAGCCCTGTCCTGTTTTTACCCAGAGTGAGTGTGTTCACTCCCACTACCCCATGAAACATCTGCTCAGCCCAGCTCTGCTGGAATCATCCTTCCACTGCAAAGAAATCCACTTCCAGCCATAAACCTGGGAAAAGAGGGAAGTGGGGCAGAGTTTGGCATGAGGAGGAGGGCAAGTTTGAGACACGACATCTTCCGAGAAATACGGACAAACCACCTCTACATACCAGGTGCTGACTAGAGCTGCTCTGCAGGGTACCAGAAGGCTCAGAGCTGACAAGACAGAGCATGTGGTGACATTACAGACACCTGATGTGGGACACACCTTTCCCAAGGGGTGCAAAACAAGGGCTGCAAGGGGAGCACTTACCTTCCACCTCATTCTGCCCACCCCGTGGCCAAGGACGGTTTTCCTGCTCTGAAGGGAGATGATCTGAGTCCTTAAGAGGGCAAGTAGCAGAGCAGAACTTTATCTCTCAGTCACTTCCCAAATCACCAGGACAACCTCTGGCCCAGCCATGGGACAGATACCTCCTCATGTCCCCAGCTGATGAAGTTCTGCAGCTGTGCCAAGCTCTCTCTTTTCTGGGCACACTTGGCAGCTGCTCAGCAAAGCCCTGTCCTGCTGGAACTCGGGAGCAGAGGCCTCATGCCATCACAGCTCCCTCTCCCAGGAGTCAGAATGGCTGGGGAGGTGGCAACAGAGGAACAATGACTCTTCCCCAGCTCCAAAAATCTCTCTCGGAGCTTTAATGTTACCAGGAAAGCTCCAAACAGGAGCAGGCTCCCATTTGCCCTCTGTTTGAACAACAGGTCCCCACCGTAGGCTGTCTCAAAGGTGAGGGTGAGGAGGGCTAACCCCAGGTCAGAAGCAGAGCAGTGAGCTCAGCTCAGCTTCACTTGCTGCAGTGACAAAGGCCCAGAGAAGACGTCACCCAGAGGGCTGAGCTGCTGGCACAGAGCAGGGCTCAGCAAGGATGCACTTGTAAACACTCTCCCTGGCCATCGCCGCTGACGCAACCACGAGAAAGGGGCAGAGAAATCCATTATGTGCAAACAGACATCCCTCCCTATCCCTGGACACCGGGACCAGCCCAAGCAGGACATCTCCAGCCTTCCTCTTGTCTGCCTGTTGAGCCAAAAACCCTCTGGCATCCTGCTGCAGATGAGAATCACTGCCACATTACAGAAGGGCTCAACTCCCATAAACCAGAAAAAAGCTCTGGGGTTTTGACTCCTAATCCCTGGAAGAAGTTGGTATATTCAGCAGGCACATGGCCTCTTTCAAAGCTGGCCTTTCTTCTTGAAGCACTAGGTAGTATCTAACATCCTGAGCATTATCTTTCACATGTTCCTCCCCACCACAGCAGCTGGCAGCTCTTTTTGCCATCATCCCTGTCAGGAGCTTGGTGCAAGGACATGGTGTAAAGTGTTCTGACAAGCAGAGCTACACAGGTCCTGGGACTGCTGGGGACAAAGTCCTGCTGTCTCTCTTACAGTGATACTTCTCCACATCTCTTCCTCCCTCCCAGAAGTTTCCCAGATAAATCTGTGTTGTCATATCACATCTCAAAACTACAAGCTGCAGGGATCTGAGGAGACCAATGTCTGAGTAGTGATTCCACATCCAGCTCAGAGAAAAGCTAATCAGCATCCTTCACCAGAGATTTTATTGCAGACACATGGAAAACAACAGCAGAAAAACCAAAGCAAACCATAAGCACTGCCTGTAAGCTTCATCAAGGAGGAACAGCACGAGAGAAGGGAGAGATTCAGCACCAGCCATGTGATTTTCCCAGCAAGGGACACCAACCCAACTGAACCATGGAATGGGCAGAGCTCAGCTTGTGGCAGCAATGCCACTACAGCTCCTCCCCAGCAGCACACAGAGACAGACTTCTGCAAAAATAAGTGGTGCATGGAAAAACTGGTGGTAACAACAGAGCTGTCAGCCAACATCAGCCTGTCGCTGACGCCCCTGAAGCCCTTTACAGCTGCTGCTCCAGGACCCTCTGGCCACACAACCCCAAACCTGACCTCTGCACTTTGGACCAGAGTGAGCACATGGAGAGCAGCTGACAACAGTGATCCTCACATTTCTGTGATTCCTCAGCAAGGACCCTTATCTTCAAATAACCAGAGCACGCAGAAGCCCATGCTCCCAAGCCCTTTTGGTTGCCCTTTCTGGCATAGAAACAAAAGGCAGGAGCAGTTCAGATGTGCAAGATACCAAAGGGCCCCTCCACAAGTGAGAATTTGTAACCCACCCAAGGACACTGCTGCTCATTCACAACACCAGACTCATCCTACACAAGGACTGGTTTGCACTTAACAGGAGCACAACACAAATCTCCAGAGCATATGGCAGTGCCAAGACAAGGACCAGACCACAGGAGCTTTCCTTTTCAGTGCCCATGAAGCATTCATATAATTCCTGTTGCACGAGAGGATGCACAGTCCAGGGATCCAGAGTCTAGCAAAGAGGCCTTGGCTAGGGAAGCTTCCACCTCCTCAGCAGCTCTTTCCATCCCAGCCATTTCCCTTCCAAGCAAGGCTTCCTGGCTGGAGCAAGCACGAGGGGTGTTGCAATCCACAGTTCTGTCTGAAGAAATCCAGCCCAGCCCAGACACAGCAGCAGGCCTGGTCTGGCCTGACTACGTGCCATCTCTGGACACCCAGTGTGTCCAGAAGCTCGTGGCACGTTGGAAGGCAAGTTTACTCCTCAGATGTAGATAGTTGTTCTGCTCCCTTTAACACGCAGGTCCACGATGGGTAACTCAGATGTGCACACACTCATCTCATGGGGGTTTTTCTGAAATAAATGCAGCAGACTCTAGGGAAAATCCTCTCCCTCCCATGGCAAGGGGCTGAGGAGGGTGGATAAAAGGCAACTGTGTGCCTTGTGCATGTGTGGCCACAGTCTGGGCAGCATCAATCCCACACTCGGCCTTGGGGCGAAGGATGCTCAGGGGTGCTCATCTTGTGCCTCCTGACAAGCCCAATTCCAATGGGAGAACACCCATGAGCTCATTGCAGCAACAGGACATGTCCTACAGGCACTGCTTCACCTGTAATTCACACAGGAAAACCACCTGACAGGACCCTGCCTTTTCCTGCAGAAACAGCACGAGGGTCTGCTCATGTTTCCCATGTTAGCATGGAAAAGGATTCAGATCCATTACACATTACATTAACCCTACTGGGACATTTTCCACAGCTCACTTAAATGTTTTCAAACCTGTAGGATGAGGTCATTCCAACCTAAATGCATAACCCACTCTCCGAGGTGGTTCACTAGGTATAACTTCCAAGAAAAAGCAAACAAAAGCTGATCTGGTGTGATACCCTGCTCCATCCCCAACATGTTTGAGACTTGGCCAGACAAAGCCATGGCTGACCTGATCACTCACATGCTGGAGACAGTCCCACTTCAAGCAGGAGGCCAGGCCAGAGACCTCCAGATATCCTTTCACCTGGTGCTTCCATCATTCTGTGGCAGCAAATGAGAAGAGGCAGAGTAATTACTGCCAACAAGGAAGGCTTGCATCGAGTTTCTCTGGAGTAATCCTTCTAGATAATATTTAAAGCTTGGTTAGCAGAGATGTCGGCACTGACACAATGAGGGCTAATTCTGTACTGGCAGGAATACTGGAGTGCCAGGATCTGAGCCTTGATGTATTGCACGGGTCTCAAACAGGGTCAGCACACTGCATCACACTGCCCTTGCACAAATTGACACCCACCACAAGAGAGGCCTTTTTGGAAATTTAACTTCATGCATTCAAATATAATAGCCTGCAATAATCCAAGAATACAGATTAAAAGCCAGACAGCCAATAGCTCTCAAGACATTAGAAACAACTAGAAAATTCATTTCCCAGTGTAAGTCTTTACTCTAGGGAGGTCTGCTGCTATTTGGTGTCCTTCCAGTGCTGGGAGAAGGCCAAAAAATGCCGTAGCAGAGACTGAACCACACTAATGGGTGGGTTCAGTCCTTGGGAAGAAGGCAGAGTGTCTACATGAAGTGTAGTCTGGAGGGTGATGGGGAAGCAGCTGCTGGCACTGAGATGAAAGAGGATTGCTGGTCACCAGAGGAACTGCCATTGGTGCTGTTCCTTCCAGATGTCCACCCATGGTGTCCACATGACACTGGCCAGCAAAGCTCATTTTCTCAGAGTAAAGCCCTCTCCAGGTTGCCCCAAAACATAAAAGAAACATAAGACTGCTGCTAGCCTATGCAGACAGAAGGCATCAAACCCATGGAAAGAGGAAGGACACTTTGTGAAGTTATTAGAATAATATCCATCACAATCCAGAGAAATGCAAAACACATACATTTAAAAACAAAAAGTCCACAGGATGAATTCACAGCACTGGGACCCTCATTCAGGGAAAAGGGAGGGAGGTCTGTATGGCAGCTCTCCTGGTCTGATTTGTTCCCTTCAGCAGCACAGAGGCAGCACCTCAGCCCAAACAACAACAGGGCATTGGAGGCACATTCCCGGCACCCCCAGCTCATCTCCACTACAAATGCAGAAATGAAAGATAAACATTCCTGGAAGATCACATTACCCAGCATGAAGAGATGACAGCTTCTCAGGAGCAGCAGAAACAGGCTGAGCTCAGTGAAAAGCTCATCATAGGCTGACATCTTCCTATTGGAGAATACTGATACTCCAGCTATTTCTGCTACAGTATTTAATTTTTTTTTAACCTTTTGACAGGCAGAAACAAACAAGCACAAGTGAAATAACATAACAGTAATCGAGATGGACAACAAAACCTGACACTTGGCTCATTTAGCCTCCTCCATGGGAGGGTAACACAAATGATGGACACCACGACCAAATGATAAATGCAACAAAAACATGCACAGACTCTCATTCTTCTAGGGAAAAGAAGAGCTGCAAAGGCAGTGTGCTCTGCAGGCTCCATCTCTGTATTTGCTTGTTCTTGAGCAGCTCTTCGTTACTGATGGGTGGGACGTTTTAACACCTTAAATGCTATTCCCAGAGAAACCGAACTAACTCCTCGTTTTCAAAGCACAAATTTGTCTAGCTGGAAGAAAATACCCCGCCCTATTCCTCTGGCCTCCAAACTGCAGCTGGCAGCCTCAGGACACAGGACAGTCCTGGGGAAGAAACACAACTGTTTACTGTGTTTGTCTGTCCCTCCCCCCTCCCCCCGGGCACACAGGAGCTGATCATCTCCGAGCCATCTCCTGACAGGAGCTGACTTGTTCCAGGTTCATTGCGCGCCACAGCTCTGCACTGCAGAGCTCTGCAGACAGATTTGGGCACAGCACCCAAACATCAAGAAAGAAGAGTCACATCAGGTCAGGAGAGCATCATCCATGCTGGGAGCACTTCCAAGCAAACACCCAAAGCTGCTGCATTAGGAGAAGACAGGCCCCAAATCCAAATTTCGGAATGACTCCACCCAGTTTAATTCCTTGGTCATGCATTCTGCAAGCATTAGCTCTGAGTGGGCTGGGGTTCTAACAGCTCCACACTTGAAGCTTCATGGACAAAACAAGGTTTAGGCAGCACTTTTCAGAGTACAGATCATCACCTCCCACATGTACCCTGCCAGGTCTGGGATGACCATCAGCCAGGCTCCAGGTGGACAGACCCAGCAGGATCCCATCCAGGAGCAGAGTGAAGGGTGAAATGGTTGAGCTGCTACAAAAAATATACAACCTCACTGCCATCCATCAGAGCAACAAATGTTCTACCAGTCCTTTCCATCAAAAGAAGGGATGATTAGCCAGTAAGGGCATGGAACCAAAGCAAATTGTGTTCACAACCATTTTACCTAAAGAATAAAATAATACCACATAAAAAGCAGATATTTGGTGTATGTAGCACTTGCATTAGTACACACTCTCAAGGAAGCCAAATGAAGTTTGATAATCTACAGACAGGAGTTTTCCACTTTCATGTACTTGACTTTCTACCTGTATGAAATTAAATGTTGGAAGAAGCGTCTGATAAACTCCTATGGAAACAAACATGCTTAGGAGACAGAAAAAAAAATCTGTAAATTCTACTTTCAATTATTTGTTTCAAAAAGAGCTCACAGGAGTGACCAAGAGGAGACTACAGGCAGAACATGCCTATGGAGTAGTAAGAGGTTTTAACATATCTTGCCTTATGCATTCCTGTCTTCAAGTTGCATAAAAAGCCGATAGATTTAAAGTTTGGGATTTGAAACTTTCCCCTCCCAGTCTGACTCCATTGTTAATTTTTTTTTTAGAGATTGGGATCAAGTGGCTCTTTGGCTCCTACTTCTGCAGCCAATAAAAACTCCACCCACCCCCAATCCATTTTTGCATAATTAATGCCTTTGTGATTGGCAAGAAGTGATTTTAGGCACAAAGAGGCTCTGGCATCAGAAAGGCATCTTCCTACCTGGCCTGTGAGAACAGGTTGTACTTTAAAGCTACTGGCAACAAAAGTTCCCTGTGCTGGGAACACCACCCAACATCACTTCAGAACAGCTTTGCTTAATTTTCAACACTGTCAAATGATGGCTGTGATTATTTTGGAAGAGTAACCCAGTTGCCATCAAGAGAAATGGAAACCAGCACCCCTTCTGAGAGTGAGACCAGAGATTGCTGGGATCCTCTGCAGCAGAACACTACATCAAGTCTTCCCTGTTCAGAATGTTCTCACATGCATTAACAGAAAAAACACCATCAATTCTACATAAATTCCTTTGCTGAAGCCAGCAGCAAAACGTCTGTGGAATTAAGGCAGATGAGAGCCTTCCCTCACTTGGGCTCATCCCAACCCCACACACACTAAAGAGAGAAACAGAGCTCAGGAAAGATGAAATACTTCCTTGCCATCATCTCCCGTTGCTGTCCAAGCAGCAAGCCCCAGCACTTGAGAGCATCCCTGGGTATTCTGTGTGCTCAGAAAGCTCCTGTTGGAGCACAAAGCCACCCTGAGCTCGCCCTGTCACAGCCTCTGGGGTTTTGTGTGTGCCATGAGGACACCGGGCATGTGACTCGCGTGTTAAAACTTTCTGGCTCACCAGTCGAAATTCAGATTCTTTCCCTGCAAAACACACTGCATGATCTCATCTGCAAGCAATCAGCCTGAGAAATCAGCTTGTTAAAGGAAGCTTCTAGGAAAGGAGAGAAATCTCTGGAGGATTTGGGGGCCTATATGATTTTAACCACTTTGTTAAACCCCAGCTGCTCTTCTCCCCATTGGGGTCACACAACCAAGAAACCATTTCTCCTCCCACACAACTCCAGACAGGACAGCTTGCCAACACCTAACTGCAGCATCCTAACAGCCTCAACACACTCACATTTTCAAGCAAAACTCATCTCAAGCAAGCGCTGAAAGAGTGCAAAGACAAACTCAGAGCTGCAAGCTGAGCAACAACCAGAAAAGCAATTCATTAAACATGCAACAGTGATCATCTCAATGTGTAAACCAGAATATCCTCTGGATTTCTGCATGCGTATTTCAGCATCTCCTCACAGTTCTCACAGGGACCCAAGACATGCACCAGAAGACAGAAATAACAGTACAGTGGGAGCTCTGTAGAGGAGTAAGGAACGAGCAATAAACGCCCTGGAATGCCAGCTTTGTCCTGAGATTGCTCAAAGTGATGTAACAGAATTTTACCAGAGTTTCTAGAGATGCTGCAGGAGCCTCCAGGCGCCCCCATGCTCCCTGAGCTACAACATGCCCAGATGGAAGCACCTTTTACTGCCCAGTGAAAACCCTGAGGAAACAGCACTGCAGAGTGTAGGACAAAGCACAGCATTTGATTCCCAGACTGCTCTCCCAGTTTGGCTCTCCAGGGCACTGTGGTGAGCAGAATGAGTCCTGTGCTCACACACTCGGTCACATTTGCATCCCCTGAGCTCCCAGAAGCAGGACCACCACTCTTGCACTCAGCAGGGAGGGAGAGAAGATCAGAGCAGCATCCTGCCTTCTTCACTTCCTTCCATGCTGTCACACCCTGCCTCAGCTGCTCCCAGCAGCATCTCCCAGGCAACCCTTTCCCAGCTGCCCCTCGCTGGTCATTCAAGTGCTTTGAAAGACTTTCCTTAAAATTCTTGCATAGAAATCACTGTTTAATGTTCAGCACGAACCCAGGAGGCAGGGGGGAAAGCCAGCCTGTCTCTAACAAAGAAGATCTGGAGAACTGAGCCCTTGGCTCTTCACAGCTGTGGATTATTCCAAGTGAAGTAATTATTCACCACTTCCAGCTCCTATTTTCAGTGCAACTCGCAGAAGTAACTGCTCTGAAACAAACAGAAGGCAACAAAGATCAGGCAACACACATTTATTATCCTGCGAGCAGAGGGAAAAGTTAATCACACTGGGTTCTCCCTCACTTTGCATCCTTACAAAAGCTACTTTATATATGTAAAGTAACTTTTTTACAAAAGTTACTTTATATAAGGATTAGGAACACCTCAGCCCATAGTTGTTGAAGCCGCTGTGCAAATCAGGGTGAGGGAGTTTTCCGTGGACAATGCAGGATCACAGTCATGCTCCAACTTTTTTGGTCAATGGTGGCACCTTCTAGCTCCAAATGACACTATGAAGCTCACAGCAATTTGAAATAACTGCCTTGAAAAAGCTTTATGCTTTCTGTGTCTTTAAGAAACACATAGCTCTGACTGCAAACATTCAGGCTAAACAAAATGTTATGAGGGGAAAAAAAAAGGTCTCCTTCAAACTTTTTACTCACCAGCCAAATTCCTAATTTTACCAAATTAAGAGCAGACACCCCTCTCACTCCAACCCCAAACTGATGTCCACTACTAGAATCAAGGTACAGGACAACTGCCCCCAAGTTCCTAGAAAATTACACCTCAAAAAATTCAAAGTATAAAGGGAGGGGGGTAATACTGAGGGGCTCAGCTGCTGGCTCCTCTGGTACAGCTCCTCAACCAAATCATGAAAGAAGAAGAAAAAGGAGACTTTCCAGCTCAAGTTCCAAGTCCTTTTTAAAAATCAGTTTATAACCACTAAAATAAACACAGTAAGAACAACTGTGCAGTAACTGGGAACCTGCAAAAACAGCTGCAGTTTAAGAGCAGTTTAGGCAATGTCTGGCAAACACCAGCAGATACAACAGCCCAGGAGGATGGCAGCATGCTGGGGAATGAAACAGGGAATTTCACCCACAAGCTCAGCGAGGAACTGCATGAAGTTCACTCACACCGGGCAGAAGCAGCTATTCTGTGCTGTTTACTGCTATGGTGAGCATTTGCTTCCTGCTAGAACTGCCTCTCTTCCAAACTCCAGTCTCCTCCTGGATGCCCAGGCCTCTGCCATGCCCCCACCTGCCCCGTGCTGCCTCAGCCCAGCCAGGAGTTTCCCAATGCACCTGACACCTGGGTGGGCACACTGCTCTTCTGCCACCCCAAAACCTTCTGTAGGTCCCTCCAGGGCACAGACCCCCACTGCACCCAACCTCCCTGGGAAACAGCCACCTTGAAGGGAAGGAAAGGCAAGAAACCCGGAACAAGCAGACTTCTCCAAGACACCATGACTTGGATATTCTAAGTCATTCTTTAGGACATCTCCAGAACAGCAACAACAGCAGATGGTGCAGAAGGACAGCACCAAGCAGCACCTCTGAAGGAAATCCATCCACAGCCCTACTGCCATCTCACCTTTGAGCTCCCCAACAAAACTCCCTGAGATCTGGGCATTCTGACTTTCTTTAGAACTGAACATCCAATTCTCCACTCGGTGTTATCCCAAGCCACATGCTTTGAACATCCTCCTTCACTGCAAAGCTGACAGTTTTCAATTACAGCCAGTTGGAGTTGTTCTTGGCTCTCCGTCCCTCACCACAGACCTGTGCTCTCTATGGCCGGGTTTCTCAGTGTGCACATAAAGCAAACTCAGGAAAGATGCAACAAATAAAAAGCTTCCTGGACACTGACTGGAATTGGAAAGACAAAAACTCCTAGGACAGGCAAGGAGACAGCTCTGGGGAAGGAGGAGATGACCTGGGCCATTTCCAGGGGAGGAAAAGCACAGGGAGCCTCAGGTCTCACTCTTGGAAGTTTTAAAGTTTTTAAGTTAAGTGGGACAAGGGGTAAAGCTTCTACTGTACATTAGATACGAGAAAGCAGGTTTTTTGAAATGAGGGTGGGGACATTCTGGCACAGGTTGCCCAGAGAAGCTGTGGCTGCCCCACCCCTGGAATTATCCAATGCCAGGTTGGACAGGGCTTGGAGCAACCTGGGAGAGTTGAATATATTCCTACTCACTGCAGGAGGGTTGGACTAGAAGAGCTTCAAAGATCCTTTCCAACTCAAACTCAGTGGTTCTAAGATGCTGCAAATGTCAGACTGCAGCCTGCAACCACCACAAGAGTAGAGATCATTTGCTCACAGCAAAAGAGAGCTCACACCACCTGATACCTGCCCAGGGGACAAGCACACACCTGGATAATAGATTTAAGGCTACTTAAAATACAATTACTTTCCTAATTATACACCAGAGGCCAGAAGCCACAGGCTGAGCAAGCCACGAGCAGCAACAGCAGTTAATTCACAGAGAGCCCCTCTTGATTTCCACAGCCCACATTACCCAGACATCAGACTGAATGGACATCGGAGCCTTTCTAATTTTATAGTCCACAGAGACAAGGCAGGAACGGCTGATGGAAGAGCAGCAAGGCCTCTCTGCCCACACACACCACTGCTGCTGGCTCCGCAACTGCAGAGCTGCTTCTACTTTTTTTTTTAAAGATTTTTTTTTTTAATGGAGTCAGCTGAAGAGAAAATGAAGAGCTCGGCATTTTGAACCAAAGCATTTCAAAATGCTTGTTTATCTTTCAGCCTTAAAAGAAGAGAAATAAAGTGAAACAAAATCTCAGTCATTCCTTCATAAGTTTTTCCTCTCTGCCTCCAACAAAGCAAAATGCCCTGAGCTCTACTTGATCACTTTTTCTTTTCTTTCCCCTTTGGCTTACAGCATTTCAGTTAGAGAAGCTGACATAAAACAGTCCCGGATTCTCATATTTTATCTTTTCCCCATCTTACCTCTTCATTAAAGAGTATTTAGAAGGCAGAGCAGCCAAAGGAACCATGCATCCAACACAAAAAAAAAAAAAAAAAAAAAAAAGGATGGGGAAATACACAAACGAACAAGCAGTGGCATAAACCAACAAAGGCTACAATAAAATTTTAAAAGCAAAGTTTTCATATAGAGGTCTGCTTAAGGAAAAGAAAAAATGGAAAGCTCTTTTTCTCACAGGGAGAAAAACCTCAGGCAAACAAGCCATGAGGCAGCACGAGCGCCCATCTCTCAAAGTTGCGAGGAAGAACCAGATCCCAGGACCGAGCCGAACAAACTCGACCGCACCGCGCCGGGGCTTCACTCCCAGCTCGCACAGCCCCAGCAGCCGCTGGCGGGGCAGCGGAACCGGCCCGGGCGCGGGTCCGGCTGCGGGAACCAAAAGCACAGCCGGGAAGGGCCGGAACCGGGCGAGGGGACCCGCACCCCGGCGGGAACCCCCGGGCGGGGCGGAGAGGCCGAACAAAGCCCCGGCACTCGCTTTTCTTCGCGGGGCTCCCGGGCACGTCCCTGCCCTGAGCCCCGCGCGGTCCCGGGCAGCGCCCCCACAGCTTCGGGGGCTCCGCGGGGACCGAGCCCAGCGCGGCCGCCCACAGCCCGGGGCACGGCGGGGACTCCGGCCCGGCCCCTCCCCGGCCCAGCGGGGACAGCGCCCCGGCACCCACCGAGCCCCGGAGCGGGTCCGCGGTACCCTCGGCACACCGGGAGCCCCGCGGGGCTTCAGCGAGAGGCGCCCCGGGGGCGGCCCCGCGCTCCGGGCGCGGCGGGACCGCAGCGGCCGCGCCGCCCCCGCTCCGTCCCGCGGGGAGCCGGGCCGGGAGCCGGGCAGGGCGGGGCGGCCCCGGCGCTTACCTGGGGCAGGCCGGGCGGCGGCGGCGCGGGCTCGCGGCCCCTTCCGGCGGGCGGGCGGGCGGGGGCGGCCGCGGGCGCCGCGCTCTTAAAGCGGCCGCGCCGGGCCGGGGCCGCCGGGAGGCGTCGCTACGGCAACGGGACAGCGGGGCGGGAGCGCGGCGGGGCCGGGCCCGGCACCCGCGGGTGCCTTGTGCCTCGGAGTCCTTTCATGTCCCCCGAGCGCCGGCCGGGCACCCGTGTGTGCCCTGAGCGCCGGGGCTAGGCAGCCGTGTGTGTCCTTGTGCATCAGAGCCCTCTCATGTCCCCTGTGCTCCAGGGCTGGGCAGCCGTGCATGCCTTGTGCATCAGAGTCCTTTCATCTGCCCTGTGCATCAGAGTCCTTCCACGTCCCCTGCGCTCCAAGGCTGTGCAGCCATGTCCCCTGCCCATCAGAGTCTTTTCAGGTCCCCTGTGCTCCAAGGCTGTGCAGCCATGTCCCCTGCCCATCAGAGTCTTTTCAGGTCCCTCATGCTCCAAGGCTGTGCAGCCATGTCCCCTGCCCATCAGAGTCTTTTCAGGTCCCTCATGCTCCAAGGCTGTGCAGCCATGTCCCCTGTCCATCAGAGTCCTTCCACGTCCCCCGAGCACTGGGGCTGTGCATCCATGGCCCTTGTGCATCGCGGTCCCTCCGCGTGCCCTGTGCGTCATGGCTGTGCACTCATGCCCTTGTGCACATGAGGGACCCTGAGAAACATGGGGACACAGAGTGGTGGTGAGGCACACATGGACATGGCTGAGCCCCTCAAGTGGGATGGCTGTCCCCTCAAGTGCCTCACAGCTCCTCCATGTCCCCCTGTGTGCCTCCATGTGCCCCACAGCCGCTCTGCATCCCCTGTGCCTCAGGGCTGAGCCATGTGCCCCTGTGCCTCAGGGTGCCTCCATGTGATCTGGGTGACGTGGTCCAGTGGTCCAAGGGTACGCTGGTAGTGCTGGGTGCGCAGCTGGGCCGGATGATCTTGAGGGTCTTTTCCAGCCTTGATGATTCCATGTCCGTGTGTGCCTCAGGGCTGCCTAAGGAGCTGTGCCCCCATACACCTTGGGGCTGAGCCATGTCCATGTGTGCCTCACCACCACTCTGTGTCCCCATGTTTGTCAGGGTCCCTCCATGTCCCAGGTGCCTCAGGGCTGAACTGTAGGCCCTGTGTGCCTCCATGTTCCCAGGTGACCCCCCCTGCCCCAGGGCTGTGCTGTGTCCCCTGTCCCCCTCCATGGCCCTGCCACATTCCCAGGTTATCTCCTGTATTTTACAGCCCTGCCATGTCTCCCTATTCCCCTTATACCTCAGGTCACTGCCATGTCCCTGAGTCCCCCTTGCTGCCCAGTCCCTGCCATGCAACCCAGGTGACCACCACATCCACAAGGGTCCCATCACCAAGGGACCCTCCCCACCCACCCACCACCCCCAGCACGCTCCCAAAGCCGTGGTGGCACTTGGTGTTGTTGGCCACCACTGGCACGTGCTGGTGGTGGCCCCTGAGGATGCACAGGGGCTCCACTAGAGCAGCCTCTCATCAAATTATGGTGTTCCATCCTCTTTCTGTGCTCCTGCCAGTGGAGATGGGCCTTTCCTTGGAGCTGACCAGACATGTGGCCAAGAACAAACCAAAGAGACCAGAAGCAGAGGGAAACTCTCCCAGGCAGGAGAAAGGGAAGGAAGGAAAATCCAGTTACCAGGGAATAGGTGTGCTCAGAGGTTTCCAGTACACCAGGTGAAAACAGAGCCAAAACATTAGGCCAGCAACCAGCTGGATGGAGCTACACACTCTCTGGGTGTAGAGTAGATGGACCTTTTGAAGATATTATTTGAGAGCAAATAACGTTGAAGAACATTGTTTTGATCCTAGAAGCAGAAATCCTGGGTGTTCAGGTAATCTTGTGGTCATAACAACCAAACTTTCTGTCTCCTATAAAGAATTTTAACTCCTTTTTTGTACACAAACCAGTTTTCAATACCATGGCTTTTAAGTCCATCAAGTGGCTTTTTGTTGCTACGAGGCAAAGAGAGGCACAGACCCTGCAATGTCTTCACTAGGTTGCTCAGTGATTCATTGCATTTTTATAATTTCCCCTGGCTTTTGTCTCCTCTCTAAGTCTTATTTACAGGAGCTTTTTCAGCCTCCCCTTTCTCAGACAGCCAGCTGTGCAATGGAGTAGAGCAGCATGCAATACCTAAGTGAGGCAAAGCAATGAAAAACCACTTTAATATGTTCTCCATGATGGTCCTGAGACATCACCAGTCTAACTGAGAGTGAGCTAGGGGGTGAAACACATGCCTGAAGAAAACAGCTGTGTTTATAATTCCCATGGCATGCCCCCACAGGGTGCAGCTCTGGTGCCCTTGTGTGGCAGGAGGGGAAGGAGGCCGGCTCCTATGTTTGATGGAGAGTCAAGAAGCTGCCTCAGAGCTTTCTCTGCCAATGAGGGTGTGAAAAATATTCTTACATCTCCCTGGGAAAAACTACTGAGCAGCTCCAGGTCCAGTCTGGATGGACATGGGGGTGGTCAAGGGTTCATGTTGTAGGATTAGGGAAATATGGAGCAAGGTGCCCCTTTAGAAGCATCTCTGGAGTGCTGCATAGAATCATACAGTCATTAAGGGTGGCAAACCCCTCCAAGATCAACCATTAACCCAGCATCACTGTGTTCACCACTAAACTATGTCCCCAAGTGCCACACTGTCACGGTGTCCTGAAAAAAAATTCACTTCCATGTCAAACCACGACACACACCTACATGGTTTTTTTGAACAGGGATGATGACATCAGCTCTGGGCAACAAGTTCAAGTTTGAATCCCTGACCATCCTTTCAGAGAAGAAGAAATTTTTCCTGATGTCAATCTAAGCAGATATTAGGATCTCCAGTGTAGGACACATCTTTAGTACTAAATTAAGCCACTCCTGAGGGCACTGCTGGGTCACAAAGGTGATCACATGTAATGGCAATCTCCCAGAATTGTCGCTGGCCTAGCTTTGGGGTGGTGCTTCCCTCACCCTTCCCAGGGGTGATTCCAGGTGGGAATGTCCCAGGGGCTGCTCCCAGCACACATCTGGATGCTGTTTGCTTAAAGGCCAAGGGGGTTTTACCAGCAGGGATGTGTGCTGGAGCCAAGGTCTCTGCCCAGGGGCAGGGCTGGGGGCTCTGAGGCAGCAGGATGGGGGGTCTGAGATGGCCTGAGGAGACTTGGGTACAGAAAGAGGTTGGAGGGAGGGGTTGTGTGAGCAAAGAAAGGGCTGTGGCACGGATTGGAAAGGCTCTGGAGCACAGAACAGGGAACTGGGAGCTCTGGGAGAGGAAGGAGGGAGAAAAGTTTTGAACCAATGTGGGAGTGGAGGCCACTGGGACACAAGGGGCTTCCCCCACAGAGAAGGCACAGGAGCCACAAGCCTTGAGCAGGGCTGGGAATGCCAGCTCAGGACTGAGTCCTGGCATGTCCCTGTTTGGATACAGGGCTTTGCCATCCGGGGTGTAGCACAGATGCCTTATCCTTCCAGGGCATCCCATGGCTCCCAAAGCCATCCTGGGGCTGCCTCAGCCCCTGTGCACTCAGCTGGAGCTGGGACACATCTCTGAATGGCCTCGGCAATGCACAGGCCTGGGAGAAGCTACAGCAGGGCTGGGCAGGGCTGGGCTCACTGCCAGCACGGAGCTGTGCAGCAGGGATGTGAGCTCCCAGCACTGTCCTTCGCTCCTGCCCTCACCTGAGCTGTCCCGGCCCTGCTGCACCCTGCCAAAAGCAAGTGTGGCAAACAGGGATGCAACAGCCAGGAGGAGGGGCTGGCCGTGACAGGAACCGCCAGACTTCATGCAATAGACTGACTGTAAACGTGCTGTTTTTATCGAGCTCATCCAAGTTACCAGGCCTGAAATGGATTTTTGGAGGTTGTATTCAGCTCTCAGTGTCAGGCAGCTGATGAAGGCAGCCTGTGCTTTGCCTCAGCTCACCACCTCATGATGTTTGAACAATAAAACCTCCCACCTACAGGACTCAGGGATGGGGGATGTTCCATTTAAGGGATCTGTGTCTATTCTGCTGAGTTATACCCCAGCACACTCGTTTATTTTGACAGATTCTGGTTTCCTGTGCAGCATCCTCAGCAATGCTTTGTACCTGCGCCGTGGCCGTTTCACATTTGGCGTCTGGAGCACTGCAGGCCACTGCCTGTGTGTCCTGCTCAGCTCCTGTCTCTGCTGCCCTCTCGTGATGCCTCTGGATGTGCTGGGCTTGGGAGAAGACCTTGCCTCCCCTATCGACTCTGAGAGACGTCAACAGCAATACCATAGTTAAAAGTTCTTCCTATTTCCAACAACATTTATAATTCCTGAATTTTACAAAACTTCACAATCAGTTGTTGCTCGTGTTTGTGTGTTTTCTCCCCTCGTTACACAGGGGAGATCCTCTGAAGGGCTCATCCTGAATCACCACTTGCAGAAGTTGTGTACCAGCTGCTCCTTAATCCAGACAGTGCCTTGGCTTTTATTTTTTTTCCCCAGTAGAAATTAAGCAGCTAAAATCTCGTAGTGATTCAGCTTTTTCAGCTCCATTTGTTGTTGTTGTTGTTGTTGTTTTGGGGTTTTTTTTTGGGGGGGGGAGGTTGGGGTTTTTTTTGAGGCAAACAGGTCTCTATGTTCACCATGGGCTGCAGCAGCTCCCTGTTCTCCTCTGCCTTGGTCTGCAGTGTTGCACTCAGCTTTGCCACCCCTCCTGTGCAATCACTGCATGTGACACCCAGCTTCCTCCCATCCCTGGGCCACGCCTGCCTGCTGTGGGGCTCTACAAAACCTCTGAGTTCCGGTTTTATCCAGATCTGAGGAAATAACTGTTTATTCCCAAGAAAACACCTCTCTCTGGGACACTGCTTAGTGAACAGCTATGAGAGGCTCACCAGCTCTGTCATCATGTGGCATGGAATTAATTGCAATTAAGTCCCAGGCAAGTATAAGAGATTGGCCAAGGAGGTGCTGAGATTCCATGCTTGGAGATTTTAAAAGTTGGGCTGGACACAGCTCTGAGCAACCTGGCAGAAGTTTGGAGTTGTTCTGCAGAGTGGATGGTTGGGCTGGAGAGGTGGAGGGCAAAGCTTGGGCTGCACAGACATAATGCGGTGTTTTGGGGATGAACTTCATGGGGGGAAGCCCTGATACATGAGAGACATGAGTCTGGCATGGCTTGGAGAAGGGGTTTTACCAGCCTTTCCCCAGGCAGCCTCTTCCCGGGAGCCTGGGCTGGGAAAATCCCAGGAGGCCTTACTCAGCCTTTTCTCAGGATGCCTAAATTAAGGCAGCTGAATCCCAGCCTCAGGGGCTGTCTGATAAAACAGCCCAGCAAGCTCAGGAAGCTGAAATTTGCATCCACTGGAAATCCTGCATGCTGCATTTCCTGCAAGGAGCCTAGAGTGGCTCTCTGCAATGAGCCCCAAGGAGCAGAAGCAGCTCCTGAGCCAGATTTCTTCACTCCTGGCTCCTTTTCTTTCTTTCTTTCCCTTCCCAGATTTCTTCACTCCTGAGGCAGCTGCCCCAGCCCGAGTGCCCTTGCTGTGCAGCCCCCACACATCATCCCTGTCCCCCAAAAACCCACACCTGCATTGCTCTGGAGCTGGGGCAATCCCGTGTTTTGTGCACAGAACTACCCACCCAACAACCCCCTGCTCAAGAGAGAAATTAATGGTGGAACTATTTATTCCTGTGTTGATATATGGATACTAAATGGATAATTTATGGAACTCTAATAAATGGGTGAGAAGGGACCACTGGTAATTTCTATTTCAACCACTCCTCGATCAACCCTTTTTCTCAGCATGCCCCAGGGTTTTAGGGATCTCCCAGGGTTCTCCCAAGAAGATATCCCAGTGTTGGGTTCATCTGCTGCCCCATCTCCCCAGCTAGAGCTATAGCATCTGCCCCAGGCTGATGGACCTCTCCCAGTGCCTCAGTCAATGTCCAGGCCATGCCGTGGCTCCCACCCCGCTGTCCTTGCTGCTTGGACAGTTTTATTTCCCTAGGATGGCCAGAAAATCTTAATTTTAAAATCTAAGTTGCAAAACACACTGTGAAAGTCAGAACTCAGGAGTTTATTCTTACAGTGTTAACGAGGGAGAGCAGTGCTCGGGAGCTTTGAAAATCTTAATTTTAAAATCTAGATTGTAAACCACACTGTGAAGATCAGAACTCAGCAGTTTATTCTTAGTGTTACCGAGGGAGAGCAGCACTCGGGAGCTTTGTCTGCTTACTTTGAGAGCTGAGCTACTCTGTTTTAACTGCTGAGAGTTGACACTAAATTACAACACGAGAACACAGCACCGAGACAAGTCACGCAGCAGTGACAGGCAGGTCAGCGCAGCACAAACCCGGCCGGGAGGGTGACTCTAACTCCTGCAACCTTTTGCTGCAGCTGGTGGAAACCACAGTCTCTAATCACAGTCACAACCAAATCAGCAGGAAAATCTGCCCAGCTCTTGCTGGGCTTTTATCAAAGCCCTTGTGGCCACTGCTGGCCCGTGTCACCGAGCAGAGTGGCTGTGTCCCCGGGCAGGGCTGCAGGAGCTGCAGCCGATGTGCAGGAGCTGCAGGCGATGTGCAGGAGCTGCAGGCGACGTACAGGAGCTGCAGGTGACGTACAGGAGCTGCAGGTGACGTGCAGGAGCTGCAGCCGACGTGCAGGAGCTGCAGGTGACGTGCAGGAGCTGCAGCCGACGTGCAGGAGCTGCAGCCGACGTGCAGGAGCTGCAGGCAATGTCCAGATGCCCACAGCCGATGTGCAGGAGCTGCAGGCAATGTCCAGATGCCCACAGCCGATGTGCAGGAGCCGCAGCTGATGTGCAGGAGCTGCAGGCGATGTCCAGGTGCCCACAGCCGATGTGCAGGAGCCGCAGCCGATGTGCAGGGCCAGGGCAGCTCAGAGCTGTGCCCAGGAGGAGCCGGCCCAGCAGAAAGCGTTCGGGTGGCTCCGGGCTTGCTGCGGCACACCAGCCGCGCCGTGCCCGAGGGCCCGGTGCCCCGGAGCTGCGGAGGAGATGATTGCTGCAGTTGCTGAGTGTTCTCTGGAGCGGTTCCGTGCCAGCCCGGCAGCTCCTGGGGATGATGCTGCTGCACAGGGCAGCTTCCCAGCAGGGCTCTGCCCCCCTGCCAGCCTCTCCTGCTCAGGAGCCTCAGTTAACACCTGGATGAGGATGATGCCAGCACAGAAGAGCAGCCACCGCTTGACTGGATCTTTCTCTTGACGTGGCAAGTATTTTCTCACGTGAGCTGGGTACAGCACCTTCCTGGCTCTCCTGCTGCGCTTTGTTGAGAGGCCTGAAGGTCTCCTGACAGCTTGGGCAGCAAATATCGGCCCAGACAGATTTTCTGAATTGTTTTTCAGCAGATCTGTGCTGGAGAAAATGTTTTCTCTGGTGTAAGGCAGCATGTCCTTAGCAGTCTGCAGGTGTAGCTCTGAGAGCTGGGAGAATTCTATGGAAATACCTCAAAGAATTTTTTTAGTGCGAAAAGCAGACCGCTGAAATAATATTAAGAAATATTAATAATAACACCAGAGTTTTTATTCACTCTCATTAAAGCAAAAAATGCAGAGCCCCAGAGCTGAACTCTCAGAGTGATTTATGCATCTTTCTAGGGAGCTCCTCTTTGATTCTCCCCCTGCTCCTACCTGTGCTATAAATACTTACTTTGATGAGTGAAGTGATGATGGGAGGAGCTGAGCCGGCTCAGAAATCACTCTGGAATGTCTGTACCCCAGCAGCCCCTATCTGCCCGGTATCTGCCCAGGGGCACTCGCTGCTAACAGCAGTGTAAGGGCACGCTCCAAGTTTTCTCCTCCCCAGTTCTGCTCTCCTTTATTACCACTGTCTACCACAAGGCTTTGCCTCGAGACATTTCAGTGCTTTTGAGAGTGTTTCCTTCATTGAAATTTACATCTTTGCTATAAAGAACAGAATCTGAGGGTGGCAGTGCTGTCCCCTGCCTTCCCACCTCATCCACCAAGAACCCTGGCCTTGAGCTGGAGGGATGGAGATGGGAGACTGCAGTTTCTGTTCTGACCCTGTGCAATCTCAGCACTCTGCCCCAGAAAAATGAGCAACCTCAGCACTTGCTCTGGCAAGCTCCAGCTCAGATATGCCCAGAAAAGGAAAAAAAAACAGCACTCACATTTGGATTCTTTGTGGCTTATAATGACTAAACAGAGCCTGAAAGGGCTGAGTGCCCACAAACCTGCTGGAAAGGACTACAGCTCTCTCAGGTCTTTGTCATGAATCTGGAAGATTCAGCTGCAAACTTCATGTGCCTTGGTCACTGTGAGCCACCTTGAGCAGCAGGGAATGAAAGATGGATTTCTGCAAAAAGACCCTGGGCAGTCATATCTGGATGGCTACTGCAAAATCAAACAATAGAATCATAAAATCCTATAATGATTTGGGTTGGAAGGGGCCTTAAAGATCATCTGGTTCCAACCTCACTGCTTTGGGTAGAGGCACCTTCCACCAGATCAGATAAATAGAACTTGATCACTCGAGAGTCTTTTTAGGCAGCCTTTAGCCACCACAAAGCAGCAAAGGACAAAAATTCCAGTTTCAAAACTACCTTTTGACAATTTAACAACTGTTCTTTGACATCTCCCCTTGCCCTTTGGGCTCCCTAACATTTCTTGTTTTCTGTTTCTTGGAAGACCAAAGTGATGTTGGCTGTGAGTCACATGGCATCAACCCCCTGTGCTCCCAGCCCCGTAAATCACCCCTGTGTCACCTCCTGCCACAGCAGCAGAACTCTCACCCTTCAGGCTCATTCCACTGGAAACTCAGGCCAAAATAAAATAACTGACACCGTGACTGCAGTACATGGGGTCCCTCTTGTAGGAATGTGCCACCCAGCACATCCAAGGTGATGGGGCATAAATTCCACATGGCAACACGGCTGGTGGCTTTTGCAATCACCCCCAATCCCCTTTCAAACCTGGAGCTGGAGCCTGGAGCTCTCCTCAAGGCACTTGCTGTTGAAAAATCCTTCCTCAGGGCTCTCCCTTGTGCTGCCCAGGTGAATGTTTAAACCTGAGGGCTCACAGACAGCACTCCAGTGCTTTGGGGTAATCTTTTTCCCCCTCTTCTTTACAAGGCAAAGTCCAGAGGGCTGGGGGAAGAAACTGCTGCTTCCAAAATCCCCCACTCATGGCAAGGCAGCTGCTAAGATGTAAAAAACTGGCCCAGGTGGCCTGAGGGGTGACAGTCTCTCAGGGAAGCTGCTTGGAGTGGGGTGGAATGGCTCATCCCTTAACTCTGGTGGCAAACACTGTTCTCAGTGACCATGGCCCAGGCACTGCCCACCCCTGTCTGGACTGGTGAAATGTTGTCAGGCAGCACCCAAGGCACATTAGTGGTTTAAAAGAAGCACACAATGAAGAAATAACTCATGTGGATTGCTGCTGCTTTGCCTGTGGTGTCTGGGCCCTCAGACCCACCCCGTCCCAACACCTGAGTGAGTCAGGCTGGGGATGGGTACCTTCCTCCCAGACCGTGGGGTTTCAGGCCAGGAGAAAGTGCCACAGGCACTGCCCCAAATGCACACCTGGGTGCTGGCTGGATGTTAAAGATAAAACCCAAAGATCTGGTCTTGCATTCAACTTCTTTATCTAAATCAGGATCATATCCAAGGAGGAAGACAGATCAAATCAGCTTTTTCCAGCTGTCCCATCACCTGAGCTGTGTCACCCTGGTGCAGTCAACAGGCAGCTCCTGAAGCACAGCACCCAGGGGCTGCCTCCAGCTCTGGCACCAGTGGCATCACCTGCTGTTCATCACGTAGAGGTTTCCAGTGAAGTTCCACCCCTCACCCCCTAATCCATCTCCCAGCATTGCCCAACTCCCAGCTGGAGGGAGGCAAGTACAGACCCAGAGGGAGCCCCAGGAAGAGGGGAATGACCTGTAGGGACAAATCCTGTTCCTATTTCCACTCTTGTCATGCCAGTGTAACACAGGGATGTATTTATAACTCCCAGGTGAGCTTGTCCAAGCAGCTCACTGCATCCTCCTCAGGTGAGGAGATGAATCAGCCCTGCAAGCAGCAGATCTGCCCACCTGGAGCAAGGAGAAATGAAAACACCTGTTGAGCTGGATCCAAAGCATTGAATTTCATCCACCCTTTCTCACCCAGAGACTTCAGAGCATTTCACTGACCACCAAAGGCAAAAACTGAGCTATGGCTGCATCAGGAGCAGCACTCAGAGCTGGGAGTGCTGGATGTTTGGCAGAAGGAAGCACCAAGGAGTGGCTTTTGCAGCTGGAAGTGACAGAGGCCACGCACAGATGGAGCTGAGGACACCAGGTCACGTCAGGCCAAAGAGTTCTGCAGCACTCAGCATCGTGTTCTGACCTCGAGCCTCCCAGGAATGCAGAGCTGTTTGTGCTGTCTGTGCTGCAGGATCTGCAGGGAGGGGCAGAAATGCTCATTCCATCATTCAGAACAGCTGGAGCACACCCAAGGCACTTCTTCACTTGGAGAGAGAAGCAACAACCTTGAAGCCAAGGACAAGCTTATCCTGGAAGGAAAAGCTCAGAACTGACTTTCCAAGGCCCCCACGGCACCCAGGGAGATGCAGGCCCTCAGTGAAGGCAGAGCAAGCCCGTGACTCAGGGACCTTGGTCCCACAGGAAATCATCTCAGGAAGAACTGGGCAGTTTGTTGGATATGTCAGGAAAAGCACAGGATAAAAACACCAGGTGGTGCCAGCTGAGAGGGCACAAACTCCTTCAGCCACAGCTTTGGAGAACCTGGCAGCTGGGGATGGCTGGGTGGGAACGCAGCACAGGATTCTCTGATTTCAGCCTGCAGCTACTGCTGCACAAAAATTGTGTTGGGTGGCTCAGAGAATTTAAAAGGAGACCATAAATTCTGGGAATGTCTTTTTGCCAGATATTGAATTTTTTAAAAAACTTTTTTTTTCCCTCAGGAGAACAGGAAAGGTACCACATGGGCCTGGTTTGAGTGAGAGAGTTTGGACAGTGAGGCACATTTGATAGGAGCAGAAGAGGGGCAAAGGTACAGGTGAAAACAGAGGGTTTGGCTGCAATTAATGCTTTACATTCTTTCACATATCACTTGCTGGCCACAAAAATCTCCACTCCCCTCAGGGGAGGTTTTCCAGGTGGTCTTTTCCCAGGCCTGGCTTCCTGGACAGGCTTTTTGCAGGAGGCAGGGATGGGGAAATCCCAGGCAGACTTACTCAGCCTTCCTCAAGTTACCAAAATTAGGGCAGCTGAATTCCAGCCTGAGGGATCAGCTGATAAGACATCACAGGAAGCACAAAACTCAAATTAGCATCCACAGGAGATCCTGGAGTGTTTGTGTCCTGCAAGGAGCTGTGAGGGGCTCTGCTGTGACTCCAGAGCTGGAGGAGGAGCAGGAGCTGATGTCACATCCCACAGGGGGAGACCACCAGCTCCACATCTGCAACTGGAGAACATGAAGTGTGCTGGGGAGGGCTGCTCCTTCTGCAGGCACCTCCAAGTCCCCTGAGGTAGCTCTAGATCCAGACCCTAAAATAATACCTAATATATGCCAATAAACTGAATTGATGAGGGGAAAGTGTCAAGGGGAAGCAAATGAGTTTCCAGATTAGTTTATGACATCATTAATCTACACACTCCAGTTTCAGTGCTGGCTGCTTTCCCTCGAACCCATCCCACCTGGAAACCAATCCCTCTGAGCAGTGACTGGCTGATCTCACCAGCCTGGCAGTTTTCAGATGCAGCTGCCCGAAACTTTTCACCTAAATGCAGATGTTTTCGGAGCTGAAGCACATCTCTTAGAGAGGAATGATGTTAAATTGGTGCAATCTCTGCCGGCTGAGCACTGCCAGCCAGAACAGCTCCGTGCTGGGCAGGGGGGAGTTCCAGCTGGAGCCTTGACAGGCAGGAGGGGTGACAGAGAACAGGCAAAGTGGGAGCTCTCGAGACCCCTGAGCAGAGCCCAAACCACCCTCAGTCCGGGGGTCAGCAGCAGCAGCTCTGCAGCCTCTCTCCTCAACCCACTTTGGTGCTGCCCTTCCACAGCTGCAGCAGTTCCCCCAAAGTTTTACATAAACCTCCCTCTCCGGAGCCAGCTCCACACCCTGCCCAAGGAGGGCTGGGAGAACCAAGCGCCTCTGTCTCCTTTCTGCCCGTGTTTTGCATATTTGAAAGCTCTGATCGTGCTTCACCGGAAACTTCTCCCCGGGCTCCATCGCCCCGTCCTGCGCCCCCGTTCCCGGCAGGATGCTGGGGGGGCACAGCACCCAGGTCTCCCTCCCTCCCTGCCCGAGAGGTGCCCAAATATGGTGCCACACTGCTCCAGCGTGGCCCGGCATTACTTCATCCCTTGCATATGCAACACACCTATTTATACATTTTAACGGGATGTTTGCCATTCTCGGGCCCCGGGGTGTTATCCCTCCTGTGGAGTTGTGAGTGCTGCAGTGCCCCCAGGCTTGTTTTCCTTTCAGCCCTTCACCCTCCCCATCCTGGAACGTGCATTTGCTCACTCACACCCTCCTCTGCAGTACCTTCTTTCAGACCTTTCCCCCAGTTTATGATTTCCATCCCAAGCCTGTCTCCTGCAGTGCTTGGGTGCCTCTCAGCTCCCCTTCCCCTCCAAATTCCATGGGCAGACAAACCATGTTTGTCTCTGTCTGACTCTGTTCTCCCACCATTTATGGAATATTTCGTTTCCCCAGCTCTGGAAAACTCTTTCCAGTTCATCCCAGTAACTATTAACAGCTATTCTCTGAATATCCTGTAAGAGGAAGAAACTAGATTCTGTGGTTACAACTGTTTTTGAAAAATGTTGGATGTAATTTCTCCATCTCTCCAGGATGTTCACAGGTAATGCATTCACTCCTGTATTTGCCTGTCCCTCCTCCTCCTTCCCAGGCAGAGGGGGTGCTTGTCCACCCTCCACCTTTCCAGGACTCATCCCATCACTGCAAGGTCTCAGAGGCCACTGCAGACATTCCCTCTGCACCCTGGCAGGAACTGCAGCCCTGACCTACCTGGGCTGTCCCTGCTCTTTTCTCCTCTGATGCAGCCCTGATCTTCCCTGCCATCACTGGGATCAAAATCTGCTTTCCTGGTGGCACCTCACCTGTTTAGTGATGACCACAGGAGTTGGAAAGAAAGCAACGAGTCCCTTCTAGGGACTGGCAGCAGCTTTTCCTTGCCCTCAGCACAGGGACAAGTCACTGGTGCATGGGGAGATGGGATCCCTCTGCACCCCTTCGTCTCCTCTCTCTGCAAACACTGTTCAGGTGCCCTGGGCCAACATCACAGATCCTCAGGGACAGCCAGAAGCCTCAGGAGAGAGGAGAAGGTCCTGCTGAGTGGGCACACAGCTGGCAGCAGCCCCAGCAGCACTCGGGGAGCTCAGGGACCGGGCAAGGCCAGCAAGGCTGGGGTGATGCTGTGTAACAGAGAGCTCTGGTCCTGGGCCATCACACCTTCCCGTGGTGCAGGGAAATCCCAGGAGGACTCAGCCTGGCCCCACCAGCCAGCACCCACCTCTGGAGGCAGCTTCAGACAGACTGCTTTGATTAAGGGAGGCTGCTGGGGATTAGGTCCTTTTTAGGAATATCTAAATCCAAAGCTCTTCTCCCTGAGGCAGCTGAAGTTATCCAGAGCTCCAGCAGAACGTGCACCCACCCACCTTCCTGTGGCTGCAGCTGGACCACGTCCATGGAGAAGCACAGGGCACATCCCATCCCTGGAGCAGGAGTGTCCTGGGAACCCCAGCCCCAGTTCCTGCCCAGAGTGCTCCAAGGCCTGGGGAGAGCAGTTCATAAGCACTGTAAAAAACACAACAAACCCTCCCAACTCACACACCAGAGCCCGTGGAGCTCCTGCCCACGGGACCCCAGCCCAGGGAAAGCTCCAGACTGGCCAGTGGGGTCACAGTGTGTGCCCTCAGGACATGACCTATTTCCTACCCCCTCCCACCCCTCTCCTTCACTGCCTGCTCTCGTGGGCAGTAACAGCATCCTCCTCACTGCAGAGCTGTTTGGAATCGCCCTGCGCTTTCCCCAGGGCAAATGCAAAAAGGGAATTTGGCCCAAACCCCACTGTAGCTTTGGGATGCAGCTGCAGGGTGCAGAGTACCTGCACGTGTCCCCAGCCAGCAGTGACAGGGAACATCCATCCCAGTGCTGCTGAACTGCTGAACACGGGATCAAACACAGGGTCTGCAGCAGGGTGGCAGCAGCCTGCCACAAATCACTGCTCCAAGCACAACAGAGATGTGTCCTGACTCAGGAAGAGCTTTTGCCAACTGAGGAAGCCTAGGGAACAACTTAAAGAGCCATTTGAGCTGGGATTCGAGTCCTGCATCCTATCTTCTGGCAGGAAAAGTCCTGTCCATAGCCTGGATGTTCCTGTGCTGTCTGACAAGAGCCTCCAGAGGCTGAGGGATGAGGTGGTTCAGGCAGCAGGAAGCTGAGCCCCACCTCTGTGCACTGAGGAGCTCTGTGAGACACAAAAACTTCAGCAGGTCTTCAAGGTGCACTCAGGAAACCTCAGGCTCAGGGAATGGCTAGGAGCCCTGATTTAGGGCAGGAGAGCCTTAGAGGGGTGGAAACAAACTCTGCAGATGCTCAGCTCCCCTCAAAGTCACCCCCACTTTTGCACAGGGTGATGGTTGGTGTGGAGACACCCAGGGACCTCTGGCACAACCAAACACCCCGTGGGTGGCATTTATAAACAAAGACATTGTTGAGACAATCAGAACTAACATCTGCCCCTCTCCCAGCTGGAGGAGGAGGGGAATCCTGGTCCCTGAGTTGTTCCTCATCCAAGCTAAGCTTACTGCTTAAGTTAAGCTCTCTAAGCTGTGGAAAGCAGCTCCCACACGTTGGTTTTTGAGGACACGTGAATTTAGGAGGTGGCTTGGATGGAGGAGATGTGCAGGACCCAGCTTTTGGCACTGCTGCACTGTGTGGGTTTGGGATTGGGCTTACCAGGGGTACATGGCTCCAGAAGGGAAATTTTGGAGGAAATCCAAATTTCAGTCAAATGAAAGAAATGTACTTTCAATTCTTTTATTCAGGATAGTTCTGGAAGCTGGAGTATGTGATGGAGTCTTTGGAGACCAACAATTAGAAAGAGGTGAATCAAAACCCCAGTGCAAACATCCACAGGGTTTCTTGTCTGGGAATTCACAGCAAGTTGTAGAAATCTTGTAAAAACCACAACCTGAGAAAACAATGTCATAAATACCCGCTCAGTTCTGCTCAAAACATGGCTTTGTGCTCTTCCCAAGCTGCTCCCAGGCCACATCTCACCTGGGACTCAATGGCAAAGCCTCTTCTTGGTCTCTCAGGACTGGGAACAAGCCCAGGATTCCCACTCCATCAGTCCAAACTGTCTTTTCCAGTGTGTGTTGCTTAATATCCATCAATTGCTGCTTTGGGCTTTCTAGACAATGCCTGCCCACAGTGACGTGTCCCCAGAGGCAAAAAGCAGAAGAGCTCTGAGGATGAGGTGTCACCACCAGACCTGAAACAATCCAGAGGTTATTTCTGCACCATCTGGCACAGCTGAGCAGTCTTTGAGGCGAGCCCAAACACACCTGCAGGGCAGAAATCTCACTGCAGGTGCCAAAGGTGAGCTCAGGGATGAGCTCAGAACAGCTCAGGAACAGGTCCAAAAAGTGTTCTTCTGAGGATGTGGTCATGTAGGAGCTGGGGAAGGCAGGCCTGCACCTCTGGGGGCAGGAGCCACAAACTGTCCCAGTGCCAGGTGTCCAGCCCTGCCTCTGCTGTGCACACACCAGCCAGGACCAAGGAAAGCAAAGAGCTGTGAGCCTGGAGAGAGTGAGACACATGAGGTGACATATTCTGCAGGGGCAGTGACCCAGGGATTGTTCCATCCTATTTATATCCTGCAGCTTTTGATGCCACCTCAAAACTCCTTAATGACAAGAATCCCAAATGAGAATGAGGAACAAAGCATCTTGCACTTATTGGGAGGTGGCTCCAGCTTCCTTGCCCTTCCTTTTCCACAGAACATCAGGAAAAAGTGAAGTCTCTGGAGGAGAGCAGGGACCAGGTTGTCCAGGCTGCCACCCGTCTGCCTGGACCAGGGCTGAGAAAGGACACCTTGAGCACAGCCTGCTGGAACACACTCCTCATGAGCACAGAACTTTGCAAACCCCGAGAGCAGGGCTTGGTCTCTGCAGTAAATCCCTACAGGAGGTTGACTTTGGCCACAACCTGCTTGCAGCCCATGCTGGAGTACTGCTTGTCCCCTGTAGTGTAGTAACTGAGCTGATTTGCCAAATTTTCAATGTGATTCTGGTCGGGATAGAGCCCCTCTCTCCTCATCTGCTCCAGGAAGCAGTTTATGACATGAGACTTCTCCAGAAGGACAAAGGGGATGATGTCTGCAGCCTTCCACAGAGGGTGGACACTGACCAGGACTGGCTGGATGACGCTCAGCAGCTCTTCAGCTCCCCGTTGCTGATGCAGGAGCTCAGTGGATGCATTCTGGATAACGAACTTTGTGATTTCAGCACCTCCCAGGTTGCTTATTAAAATGTAGATGGCATTGAGGAACTCGTTGGTTTGATTGGGTTCAAAGAATCGGCTGAGAGTGTCCAGCAGGACGGGGGACATGAGCTCAACCTCATCCAGAATAAACAGTGGGGTCTTTTCCTCTATTTCAGCTCTGGTAACCATGTCAGAAATCTTCTTGGACAGATCTATTTCACACGTGAGGGGAGCCACCCCGCTGGGGCAGTGATGCATCACAAAGTACTGGAGCACAAAGTCATTGTCCATGACAGAGCGAAAATGTTTGGCCAGCACCCAGCCAACGTGGCTCTTCCCAACCCCCGTCGGGCCGTTCAGAGAGATCACCAGAGGCTTGTTGTGGATGTGGGTAGCCAGATAGTCCTTCAGTAATTCCACAATACTTTCCACAGCAACCTTCTGCCCAAATACTTCCCGGTGCATGGTTTTCTCCAAACCATCGAGGTCGTATTTTTGGAGGTTATCATCCAGGTTCTCTATTGCATTGAGAATCTGGAAGAAGATAATGGCAATGAGCAAGAGGAGGCAGCGCTTTGCCTTGCTTTTCTCCTCTGCTGGGAGGTATTTTTTTGTTTTATCCGGGTAGAGGACCATCCTGGATTTCCTCCGGCTCTTTTTCCGCCTGCACTTTTTCACGGAGTAATGTTCCACAGACGTGTCAAAGGTGAAGTACTGGGAGCTCTCAAAGCCAGACTGATTAAAGAAGGACATGGAAGGGCTGTACAGGGAAGTTCTGTTCAGGGAGAGCTGCCTTTGAAGCAGCCTGGTGTGGACAAACTCGGCAGACTTTTCCCGAGGCAGCTCTAAATGCAGACGGCTTTTCTTCAGCCCCTGGTAGCGCCGGCGCAGGCGGACGACAGCCCGTAGGGGAGAGGAAATTGAAGTTATTTTCTTGGAAGCAGCAGTGATCACAGCATCTGGTACTTCCTCTGCGTCACTCTCAGAGCAAGACGCCTCTTCTTTTGCATCACAGGGCATTTCCCCTTCCCTGTCGCTATCGGTGACAGGAATCTCCCCTTCCCCATCACTGTTGGTACCAGGAATCTCCCCTTCCCTGTCACTGCCAGTGCTGGGAATCTCCCCTTCCCTGTCACTGCCAGTGCTGGGAATCTCCCCTTCCCTGTCACTGCCAGTGCTGGGAATGTCCCTTTCCCCATCGCTGCCACTGCCCTGCGTCTCTCCTTCCACGCTGCCCTCAGTGAAGACAATTCCTGGGTCACAAGGAGCCTCTTCTTTTGTGCTGCTCTCAGCACAGGGCACTTCTCCTGCATCCTCCTCTGCTCCAGATGTGTCTCCTGTGGGATTGCTCTCCATGCAGGGCATCTCCACCCCCAGATCCCTGAGGACACTTTTTCCATCCACCTCAGAGCAGGGCAGCTCTTCCTCCATCTCTTCTGGTTCTTACAGTCCATTCACATCATCTTCTTTCTACAAAGAAAAGGAATGATATAAAATCAACCTCCCTAGCATCAGGAAGTGACCAATAACAGTGGAATTAGACAGATATTCTCCTTTCTAATGGGCAGAAACATGCAGCAATCAGCAATGGCAAGGTGGCAGAGACTTTCAGGCCTAAGCTGACTTTCTGGAAGATGGGACAGATGTGCAAAACTGCAGATGAAATTCACAGAATTCTCAGAACCACTGGGCTGGAAGAGACCTTAAAAATCATTGAGTCCAACCCAGCCCCAACTCCTCAGCTAAACCCTGGCACCCAGTGCCACATCCAGGCTTGTTTTAAACACACCCAGGGATGGTGACTCCACCACCTCCCCGGGCAGCCATTCCAGAACTTTATCACTCTTTCCATGAAAAAACTTTTTCCTAATATCCAACCTAAATTTCCCTTGGTGCAGCTTGAGGCTGTGTCCTCTGGTTCTGTCAGTGCTGCCTGGAGAAAGAGCCCAGCCCCACCTCAGCACAGCCACCTTTCAGGAGCTGTACAGAGTGATCAGCTCACCTCTGAGTCTCCTTTTCTCCAGGCTGAGCACCCCCAGCTCCCTCAGTGGTTCCTCAGTGTCAATTAATGCAAACTGATGTTATAACACAAAACCAGCCCTGCCTTCAGATGCAGAAGGGAAGGTCAAAGCTGGCTGGGGCCAAAGCCAAAGGCTGTGCTGTAAGGAGGCAGGACAGCAGGACAGACCCATGCTCTGAACCACAGCTGCCCAGTCCTCTTTCCCTACACCTGCTAAATTCAAGGAAGACACAAAGCCCCACCTCTGTGCCAGCACATGCACACAGGCACGTACACACCCAGTGGGAAGTCACTCGTCCACCCACAGACACCTCTCGTGGTGTGGGAGTCACTTGCTGTGGTTGCCATCCTGGCTGTGGTGGCATCTCCCAGGGAGGATTTTCCTGGCTGTGCTGATGGATGTGCCTGGCAGGGAGGTGAGGTGAGAGCTGCCCTAGGTGGGAAGGCTCAGAGGGGCTGCAGAGAACCAGCGTGGCTGTGCCTGAGCCTGCCAGCAGCACGTGGCTGTGGGGAGAGGAGTGGGGCAGCCCCACAGAACCCCAACCCTGCCATCCCCACAGTCCTTCCATGCCCTGTGTGCCCACACACCCCCCTGGACATGCAGGGGGGGACACAGGGGCTGCCACATGAGAGCTGAGGGAGCTGCACAGGAGAGCTGAGGGACATGGTCATCCTGGGATAACCATCTGAATGGACAAACCTCAGCTGGCAAACAAGAAGGAGAGGCCAAAGGGACGTGACAAGAGGCACAGACCCAGCAGGGAACCCCTGGGAGAACACAGCTCTGCAGGGTTGGATGCAGCCCCATGTGCTGCCCTGGCCCTGCCTGGCACAAGGCTGGAGGTGGCAGAAGCTGTGTCATGGTGGGAGGGCATTTTTCTGACACCTCTGGGCTGCAGCAGCGCTGACACAAGGGACAGTTTGCTGCTGTGGCACTGCCAGCCCCAGAGCACGGAGCCAGCACAGGCAGCGTGAGGAAATGCCACTTTCATCAGCCATCCTTAAAAAATCAACACCGGGTCTTGCCAAAAGCGCCACGACTCTGGAGAGAGCAGGGAGGTCTGGAAGTTTGTTATTAACTGGCTGCAGCTCAGCAGGAAGCCACCAACCTGCACAAAGTCACGCTCTGGACGAGGTTTTACTTCCCCTGCGCAAAGCGGCTCCGTCACCCACCGAGCCCGAGGGGGCTGTGTGGGAGCCACAGGCACTGGAACTGCTCCCTCTGCCTCCTTGCTTCTCCCCACACCCTTCCTGGCTGCTCTGAAATGCAAAGCTTCACTCCCACACCGTGCACAAGCTGATTTCGGGACCGTGTGAGGGCAGCGGGTGAGCCCAGCCATCATCGCAGGAGCTGCCACTGCTGGCAGCAATTAAACCCGAGTGCTAATTGCTGACCTAATTCCTGACCCTGTGCAGGGTTTGGTGTGCAAAGGCAAAACCAGCCAGACAGGATCTGGCAAGGAAGCCCTGAGGCAGCACCAGGAAGAAGGGCTGGATGCCACCATCACTGCGATGCCACCTTAAAATTCCTTAATGACAAGAATCTCAAACGAGAATGAAGAACAAAGCATCCTACACTTACTGGGAACTGGCTCCAGCTTCCTTGCCCTTCCTTTTCCACAGAACATCAGGTTCTGTGAACATCATCCAAAGGATGTCACTGGGAGCCCTGGGCTGTCCCCACACCTCCCTGCAGTCACATCCTTGCTCCTCTCCATCCTGCATCACCTTGCTCACATAGTGCCTGCAGGTCCCCAAAGGGACAGCTGTCCCCGAAGCCACTGGGGAGCAGCCCCTGCAGCTCAGACCAGCATGGACTCAAGGGATCAGGGACACCACAGAGCTCAGCCAGGGATGAGAAAACCCTCCAGGCACTGACAAACATCTCCACAAGCACAGGGCGACATTTTCTCAGCCCCAAGCCCTTGCAGGTGAAGAGGAGGTTGGTTAAATGCCAGGGAAGAGGTTATGGAAATTTACAGGAAAAGTTTTAGAGAACAGAAAGATCACACAATTGTGAAATAGTTAGGGCTGGATGGAACCTTCAAAGACCACCTCATTCCAAACCCCTGCCACAGGGGACACCTCCAACTAGCCCAGGCTGCTCCAAGCCCCATCCAATCTGGCCTGGAGCGGGGCAGCCACTCTGGGCATCCGTGCCAGGGCCTCACCACTCTCATTCTCAGAAGCTTCCTTTTATCTACTCTAAAACCACTGTCTTCTATTTAAAACCAGAACCTCTTGTCCTGTCATAACAAGACCTGCTTAAAATTTTCTTTTTTTTCATCGGCTCCCTTCAAGGCCTGGGAGGCTGCTCCTGGCAGGGAAGCACAGGACACCCCAAGCACTCTCCATGGAGGTTGCCAGGCCACAGCCAGGTGCTGCTGCAGCTGAAACATGAAGTGATGTGGCTGCTCACAGCCCAGAGCCTGCTCTCCCACTGCCACATCCATGCAGAGAGCCCAAAGCCCCTACAAGACTCGTGGGGAATGGTGAGGACCGAGTGCTCACCAGTGCTCAAGAGCCTCTTCCCAAAAGCCCACCAGCACATCCATCCCACTGGTGTGGGATGCCCAACCCTCCAGATGAGCTGAGCAAGGCAGGGTGGAAGGACAAAACCCCATCCTGAGCAAGGAATCTGTCCAGTCATGACTATAATAACCCTGTTAATGCCATGACTCAGTCCATAATACCTGCTGGTATTTACATAGGACTGGAAGTTTCTAAAAGCAGCCTTTGCACACTCGGTGTCGGGTCAGGGCTGGGCAGGAGGCTGTGCCAGCCTGCAATGGTGCACTTTCAGCAGCTTAATTTAATATTTGGTGAAAACAACAGGAAAGAGAAGGCAGGAATTCAGTCTGCAGGATCAGTAAACACTACTGATCTCTGTTCTGTGCCGAGCCTGGACACCTCAGGAAAACTTGCACTTGGAAAGACTCCTGGGAAGCCTCCAGCGTTCCTGCTGTAGCTCTTGCAGTGTTTGCATTCGTGCACCCTGCTGCTCCAAAACAACGTTTCCACAACAGAGGAGCCTGTGTGGGCAGCTGGAGGCAGCGTGGGACAGGGGAGCAGGATGGGGACAGCCCCGGGCAGGCGGCAAAAGCCCCTGGCGGCAGGAGAGGCCAGCGGAGAACCGCGGTCTTGGTTAAAGTACCCCCGGCAGGGGAGGCTGCACCCAAACTCAGCCTCTGTGGATGAGCAAAGCTGCTGGGAAAAGGGAACAGCTGGGAAATTCTAAAGATTGGTATCCCCCATCCCCAGGTGGAGCCAAACCCTCCATCCAAAAGGGAGCATTTCCATGGGGAAGGTGGCACAAAGCAGCCCCTTGCTGTGGGGGCTGCAGATAAAGCCGTCAGTGGCTGGGAGGAGAAACCCGGAATGTCGGCAGAGGCCAGCACGGCCCCGGCATCCCGAACTGCAGCTGCCCGGGGCCCCGGTTGGGAAGAAGCCGAGCAAGGCGGCTGATCCACGGCCGGAGCTCGGCGGGTGCAGGCGCCCACCCTCCCCGAGACACGGCGCAGGGTGACAGGGGTGACAGCCAGCAGCCCCCTCGACAGCCTGTTCGCCACCAAACCCCACCAGCCCAGCCCCAGGCTTTGCCAGGCCCCAAAGCCAAGTCCGAAGGGAAGGACAGCAAGAGGAGGGGAAGAGCCTGAAACATCCCAAAGCATCGGGAGCAAGAGCATCCCTGAAAAACCGAGGCGGCTTCTGGTGGAAAGCAGCGACTGGGGACGAGCGAAGGCGGTGGCAGGGATGGAGCTGGAAGTAGCCCTGGAGTGCCTTGGTGACCCCTGAGGGATGGGGAACAGGACGGGGGAGCCGATGCCAGCGCAGTTACCCGCGGTGTGCCCTCGGCGCCGGTCACCGGCGCTTCCCTCCGCCCGCCGAGCGCAGCGTCCGGCCTCGGACGGGCCGGCAGCTCCTCTGTCGCCGCTCTCATCCGTACAGAAACCAGCCCCGGAGAGGAAATGGGGAGGAGGAGTGGCCCTGGGCGGCACTTCCTTCTCGCCGTGCCATGGGACGGCCGCTGCCGGCCGGTTCCGTGTCCCCCTCCTGCCCAGAGCCCCCCCCCGGCCGCACCGTGCGAGAGAACACGGGGCAGCGGGGTGAGCTCATCACCCGGACACCCCGAGAGCCCGGGCAAAGCATCCCCACCCTCGGCGGTGTCGGTCGTTAGTCATTAGCCTGGAACCCGGCACCCCAAAGGTCAAAGCGGTGACGCTGCCAAGAGGGTTAATTGGGGCTGACGCGGTGCTCGGGTGCTTCCCCTTGCCAACAGGAGAAACAGGGAGAGAAAATCAAGTCAGTCTGCGGGGAAGGAGTGAGCCCATAAAAAAATAACGAGTCTGGAAAAAGCAGCAAGTCCAGAGTAGTTGGTTGGACCCTGGGCAGGTCCCGGCTGCAGCCGCTCCTGCTCTGCTGCCCCGGCCCTGCCGCAGCTCTTGGCCCCTCGGCTGCTCTGTCCAAGCAGCTCGGGGACATGGGGACAGCCAGGGCCAAGGCTGCACGGCGGCCGTGGGACCAGGTTCTGGTGTGGGCACAAAAACTCCCCGGGGAAAACCGCTTCATCCCTCCAGAGCAGGAAGCAGCAGGGGTTTTCCTCACCCAGCAGTGCAAAAGTTCATCCTCACCTGTACTCCCTTTCCTTCAGCCCTGATGAATGAACGCCCTGGCACGTCCCACCTCTCACCTGCACTCACACAACCTGGCCAGGGTTTTTTCCCCCAGAACAAGCCCATTTGGTAAAGCCAGAAAAGCCCAACGTGAGCTCTTGCTGGTATTTCAAGCTCCTGGCTTTTGAGAGCCCTCAGCTGGAACCTGCACCCGGCTAGCCCAACTGCACAGGACCAAAAGTAAGGGGGAAACCCCCCCGAATCTGAGGGGATTTGGTGCATCACAGTGCAAATCCCACCCTGGCTGTGATGCTCACTATTGCCCCCACTTCAGGGGGGGGATTTTCTGAGCAAGTCTCCCCAGCCCCAGGCAGCTGCATGTGCCTCTGCTGTGGCCAGCGGGATTTGCCTAACAAATCCTTGCAAATGTGAGGATTTCTGTGTCACAAAGGCACAGGACCCCAGCGGGAGCTGACACTCAGCTGCTGGGAACTGCCTTCGGGGTCGGGAAGCCAGGCAGGGCTGACCCGAAGCAGAGATCCCATTAAGAGGGGCTTGGCAGGTGGTTAGGGAGCAGCCATGAAGAAAGATGCTCTTCTGGCTAATTCAGCTTTTTGAGAAGGAAGAGCTTCCCCCAAGCAGAGTAGTCGGGAACCATTAAAAACCCCCCAAACACAGTGCCCCCAAAGCTCTGAAATGGAGGGGACAGAAAACCCTGCGAACACAGCAGGAAACCCAGGGAGGGTGGAAGATGGACAGCCTGCCCTGGAAAGGGGGGGTTCTAAACCTCTCCTGAGCTGGAGACAGAGGGTGATGAGATCCTGGTGGCAGTGGGGATGTGGGACTGACCTGTTTGGGACCCCCGTGGTGCTGGTGGAGCTGGATGGCATGTGGGGATGAGGATCTGGAGGGGCAGCTTGGCCACTGCCAGTCATGGAGTGACCACACACAGGTGACAAGGGGATGCAGGGCTGGGGACACTGTCCTGGTGTTGCAGCCAACTCCAAAATCACAGGTTCCTTCTCGAGTGTCCGCCAAAAAATGCTGGGGAGCACCTGGGGAGGGCAGGGGCATCGATGGCACCAGGTCTCTGTCCCATGTGAGGACAAGGAGGACAGGACGATGGAAAACCTGCTTACGTTCCCAGGCCAAATATCCCCTTGAGCTGCTCCTGCCCCTGGTGTGGGGACTGTGTCCCCCCTCCTCACGGGGCTCTGGGGACCTCCAGCACCCCAAACTGGAGGAGACAAGCTGCTGTGTCCTGTGGGGAGGGGACACACTGGGGGGGGACATGCAGGCACAGAGGTCATGGTTTTTGGGGGGGTTGTTTTTCCTGGGGGGCACTGCCGTGGTGTGGGGGCTGCATGGGGCAGTGCCATGGGGGGCTCCTGCAGGTGAGGGATGTGTGGGCTGTGTACATGGGGGAGCTGTGCCTTGGGGGGCACATGGGGGCATCAGGGCAGTGCAGTGGGGGGCAGCGCACAGGAGGGGCATGTGGGAGCAAACGGGGGCCACCTGCCCTGTCCCCCGGGGCCTTGGGGCCACCTGCCCTGTCCCCCGTGTCCCTGCGGGTGCCGAGGCCGCGCCCCCCCCGGCTGGGCCCCGCGGGGAGGAAACGGATGCGGGGCCAGGATGGGGACGAGAGGTGCCACAGCCCCGTCCGGCGGCCACGGATGCAAATCCTGCACAAACACAGCCTCTCCCACACGGAGAGAGGTGAGAGAATGCCTCAGGGAGAGGGGGACGGCGCCCTGAGCCGAGATTTTGGTACCAGCCTCTGACTGGTACCCCCTGCTTTGGGCACCCCTGGGTTTGGTACCCAGCAGGAGGCATCGCCAGAGCTTCGGTGGCACCACCTTATGTGACAATTTTAGGGTTTTCCTTCAAGGTTTTGCACATTGCCTGTTTAGCCAGAACATTTCTAGGGCTGAGGAGCAGCAGCTGCATCCCAAAAGTGGGCAAATCTCCCCCCGTGCACCCTGGGAAACCAGAATTAGGTGAATGAAGCACCCAGGGTCCCTTTGGGGAAGCTGTGAGGTGCTCAGAGCTCAGAATGGGTCCTGGATGAGACCCAGCAGCTCCAGGATGGAGTGTATCATACTTGCAGCACTGGCCTTGCACAGAGAAACTCTGCAAAAAAAGAGGAAAACTGGTAAAAAAAAAAAAATTGAAAGCAGCTGAAGCGGTCAGGGGCTTGGAGCCAGCAGGAAAATGGATGTAGATATCAGAAATATGGCCCACAGATGTAAAACCTGCAGTGGGCAGGGAGCCCTGAAACTAAAAGTGAGAGGCTGCAAGGGGAAATGGGGCTGGGGTTGGGACACAGAAACCCCCGAGGACCCCCACAGGCCCTGACCTTGGAGCCAGCCCCTCCTGCAGCCCCAGACAGGGAAGAATAAAAGAATATTATAAAATGATCTGATCCGTGGTGGGCAGGATCCACACAGGGGGTCAGCAGCCCCTGGCAGGGGTGCAGAATCCAGCCCTGGAGGGTCATTCCCAGACCTAAAGACCTTTTTTCCAAGCATGGATTTGTCTTTTTGCAATGTGACCCCACAGCTCCACGGCCACATCAGCTCTGGATTGGGCTGGTGGGTGGATTTTTTCCCTTTTACATCACCCACTTCGTGTTGATCTGCCCTGAATTGCTGCTGCTGATCCCTGGGCTCCCCCAGAAGCATCAGCCCTCCTGAATCCTACATCCAGTGTGAATTCCATGGATGCATTCTTGGGGCCATCAAGCCAGACCCCTCATTCTTCCCAATCTCATTCTTAGCAAAAATTTCCAGCCTCTGTGAGCAGCTCTAACACGTCCTGGATAACCCAAACAGTTTATCCCTGGGCTGGGGAATGTCCCCCGCAGGGACGCCGCATCCTGCCTGGGTTATCGTGACCCTTCCAAACAGTTTATAAATAGACCAAGGTAAATGAGGGGAGTGCTCTGTGTCAGAGGACTTTTATCTCATTTCTTGTTTTCAAGCCATTCAAGGAGTGCTGGGTCACATGATCACTCCTAAAACCCCAGTTGAATCTGCTGCTTCTTTCTCCTCCAGTTGAGCTCCATCCCTACCTCGCTGAAACAGGAAAAAGGGGTAGAAGTAAGAAAAATGGGTTTGGCATGGACCAAAGGGAAGGTCATGGCCCTGCCATGAGGCACCATGCAAGCCCAGCACCAGGCAGTGGAAGAGGGCAGGGACCAGCACTGCTACACCTGGGAAGTTGTGGCTCACACTGCTTTGGAAAACAGAAGGGGTGCATCTGGAAAGAAAAAGGAAAATTTGGGAAATAATATGGAAAATACGGAGAGCAGTGAGTGCCTGCAGCACTCCTGTCACCAGCAGTGTCCCAGCACCAGCATCCCCCAGGGCCATTGATACCACCTTGTGTCACAGGTGGTGACTGGAGAAAATCACTGGAACACCTTCCCAAGGTCCACAGCAGGGTCTGTATCATCCTATCACCCACCAAGGGCTTTGTAAAACATTCCCAAAGAACTGGAGCCATTCCCAAGATCCAAGGAGTAAAGAAGTGTCCAAGGCAGGGTGGACGGGGCTTGGAGCAACCATGGGCTAGTGGAAGGTGTCCCTGCCCATGGGAGAGGGTGGAATGAGAGGAGCTTTAAGGTCCTTTGCAACCCAGGCCATTCCGTGAGTCTATGGTTCTATGATTTCCTGTGCATTTTTGAGCTATAAATGCTCTTTTCTTTTCTTTTCTTTTCTTTTCTTTTCTTTTCTTTTCTTTTCTTTTCTTTTCTTTTCTTTTCTTTTTTCTTTTTTCTTTTTCTTTTCTTTTCTTTTCCTTTTCTTTCTTTCTCTTTTCTTCCTCTTTCTTTCTTTCTTTCTTTCTTTCTTTCTTTCTTTCTTTCTTTCTTTTTCTTTCTTTCTTTCTTTCTTTCTTTCTTTCTTTCTTTCTTTCTTTCTTTCTTTCTTTCTTTCTTTCTTTCTTTCTTTCTTTCTTTCTTTCTTTCTTTCTTTCTTTCTTTCTTTCTTTCTTTCTTTCTTTCTTTCTTTCTTTCTTTCTTTCTTTCTTTCTTTCTTTCTTTCTTTCTTTCTTTCTTTCTTTCTTTCTTTCTTTCTTTCTTTCTTTCTCTCTCTCTTTTTCTCTCTCTTTCCTTTCTCTCTCTTTTTCTTTTCTCTGGAGTGGGAGTGATTTGCAAAGGTGACAGCCCTGGGACAGGGACTGCCCTGGCCAGCAGACACAGCTCCAGTCTGAAGCAACAGGGCTGCACAGCAAGTGGCACAGGGAACAGCACAAAGCCCTTCCCCCCTCCCCTAGCTTCCTCTGTTCAAAAAATCACATTTCCAGCTTGTTTCAATTAACTTTAAGACTTTTATATTCCATGAAGGCTGAAGCAGTCATTAAACCAGAATTTTTCCTGTTGTAACACTTTGAAATAACCACACCACAGCTCAGCTGGTGGCTCTGGCTCTGCCAGGCCAGGACCTCCCATGAGCAGAGAGGTGACTCCAGGTCCCCTCAGCGGTGCCATTGCTCATCCTCTGGCTCAGGATGGACAAACTCATCACACCCCATGGGTACAGCCCTTGGGGCAGCATGAGGGAGCTGGGAAAAGTCAGGATGGGAATGATGCCCATTCGCTGCCCTTCCAGGGCACAGCCATGGCTTTGGGAAGGGCTGGGAGTGCCCCTCATCTCATCCCAGAGTCTGGGGATGCTGCTGGGATGGGGTACAGGACACACTCAGTGCCCCACAGCCCCTGCACTGGGGGTGAGGAAGCACCAGAGAGCAATAAATCCACCTGCACAACACGAAAATAAATCAGTATTTTTGCATCCATGAGTAAAGCAGATGCACCCAAGGCCTTGAGTCACCCTGGGCCATGTCCCAGCAGTGGCTCTGGCTCTGTGGTGAGTGGGGACAGCCCTGCTGCCAGCTCTGCTCCAAACTGGCAGCTGCTTTGATCTCCCCACATCAAAAGGAGCCTCTTCCCTGCCCCGTCACAGCCAGAGCACAACCAGACACTCCATGGGACACTCTGTGGGATGGGACAGGCACTGACCCCACTGACCCTCACTGCCAGCCCTTCCACATCCTTCCATATCCTTCCATGTGCTCAGTGCTCTTTCGTAAAAACATAAAATATAATAAAGAAAAAAGAAAAAAGTGGAGAGAGTTGAGAGGAGAGAGAAGGAAAGGGAAAAGTTCCTTGGGCACTCAGGCACGGATGTCCATCCCTTCCCTTCTGATGCCATCATGGATTTGTTGCCCTTTGGGTTTTTTTGGCTTATCCTGAAGTAATCACACACTGGGGTTTATTCAGTTATCACCAGATCCTCTTCAGCACAAGGAACCTTCACAACAGGATGCATCACGTTCCCAGTGCCACATCCCTGCCAGCCTGGAGCACAGTGGCCCAAGGGGATCAAGGAATTGTGCTTTATCCACAGAGGAAAACACCAACGTGCCCAAGGGGGACAGAACTGCTGCACCCTGCTGCCTGCAGTTGCAGGAGGGATGCCACAGGGACTCGTGGGCTTTAGGCACTGAAAAACAAGGTTCAGTGTTAAACAGGGGGTGATTTCTGTGTTCCACAGGTCTCTCACACACCTGGATGGAAGGCCACACTCACAGCTGCTCCTGTCTCTTACCTGTGGCTCTGTTAAGTCTCAATGCCAGCTGCCACAACACTCACAGGCTGGGATTGAAGATTCAGCAGAGAAGGAGAAAGTCTCCTTTGGCTATGGAAACTCACTGGGTGCTTCACAGAAAACATATTTTTAGTAAAAGCCAGATTTTCCCAGCATATTCCTCCTGATGAGCAAAACCCATGTGGAAAGCAGGACTGAGGGAGCCTGAACACCCTGGAGTGGGGATGTGATGCAATCCTGAAACTGCTCCATAGCTGGGCACAGTATTAACCAGGAGCTCTGGGATTATCCCATCCCATTTCCTCATGTGGTGCCAACAACTCTGAAGCTCCCCATGACACTGACCCCAAGGGCAGCCCCATGGTGCTGGCACACAGACCTGTGCCAGGGCAAAGCAATCCCACCAGGGCCTGGATAATCCACTGGATCTCCTCCAGGACTAACCAGCTTGCCCTGAAGAACTGCTGCATCTCATCCATCTAAAGCATTCTTCATCCCACAATAAAATTATTCCACATAATTTAAGAGTCCCAAACAAGGGCACCCTGGAGTTGTTCCCTCCCTGTCAGAGACAGCACCAAGCCTTGTTTTTGGGCAGGGTCTCACTCATCACATCCAGCTGCAAGACACTGCCTTAGCCACACACAGAGCCCCAGACAGCAGCTGGAGCCAAGAGCCCCCTCCCAAAACCTCCTGGGGCTGCACATGGAGACCTAAGGAAAGGGGGATGGTGCCCAGCAGACTGGGGAGTTTCCTGCCTGCCCTTCCAGCATGGGGAGGTGCCAAGAGGAAAGAAGAGTTGGCACCATTGGAAAAAGGAGCCTACTGTTATTTATTAACCAGGGAGGTGGGCCCAGCTACTCACGTAGGGGAGGAAGGAATGTGGGGAGCAGACCCAGACGTTGTGGGGTGTCCAGGCTGCTGCTGAGCTGCCTCCATGTGGAAAGGGACCCCCGCTTGGGTACAGCAAAGCCTCAGGGCAGAGAACCCCCCAGCAGGACACTGAGAGCTGGTGGTACTTTGGAGCAGAGCTCAGGCACAGGCAGGAGTGCCCAGGGGGGCAGGGACACTGCCAGGATCAGTTGCAGTTCTTGGGCAGGCGATAGACCCCCCCTGAGTAGATGAGCTGCTGGTCCCGGACCTTCTTCTGCAGGAATCCCTGCAGCTCCTGGATGTCGATCTCGGTAACCACGGGGCCGGTCATCACAAACATCTTGAGCATGCTGTGAATCCTCTCCAGGGACAGGCTCTCCAGGTTGGTCAGCATGGCCTGGATGTACGTCCAGAACAGCTGCAGAGGGACACAGTGAGTGACTGACATTACAGCATAAAGCAAATACCCCAAAAACAAGGCAGGGATGCAGCTGGCAGTAAGTTCTGCTCTCACAGCCATGAGCATGGGGTCTCTAAACAGGGCATATCCAAGAATAGCAGCAAAGTGCTGGGACACAGAGCCAGACAGTGAAATCTGACGTGCAGCACACGCATGACCCTCTGTGGATGAACACCGGTATGACAATGCTGTGTTGCACAACACATAAGCACAAAGTGAGTCACAGGCAGGAAAGGCACTGGAAATGTCCAGGAACCACAACAGAGAGAAGGCAGAGATCCAGCTGTTAGTGCTGGGTAAGTCTTTTGGCCAGTCAGAAGTGCCAAAAAGTGTTGCTCGGGTGTAGCCAAACAAGTTATGACTATTTTCAAATATGAAATCATGTCTCGGACGTTTTTCTTTTTTTAAACTGAAATAAACCGATTTTGAGATTTCCAAATAGTTCCCTGACTCAGCAGCTGGGCACTTGTCTGGAGGGAAGGCTGTGATCCAGCACCAAGAGATTAACCAAGAGATACCCACTTCAAAACCCAAATGTTTGTGCTGGACTCAGCCACTTGCAGTGGAAAATGTGAATCCACAGTGCAAATTGAATCCATCATCTTGATCAGATTCTCCAAACCCAAAATACAGGATGTTTGCATCACCACAGGGGCAGGTACCTGCAGCTCCTCCTCCTTCTGGTCAGCCTGTGAGGCCATGGCAGAGTCCCCCTCCTCATCACTGTCAATCAGAACAACCTTCTCCACCTGGTCCTTCTGCTCCTCCTCAATGACGGTGAAGGTGCCCTCGGGCTCTTCCCGCAGGACTCCCTGCTGCAGCCACAGCGTCATCTTCCTCTTCAGTGAAGTCACAGGCACCTTGAGCACTTCACTCAGCTCTGTCAGTGTCCAGGTGCCTGCAGAGACCACGGGGATCAGAGAGGACATGGAGAACAGGCACTTCCCACACCCAAGCCTGCCAGGATTTGGTGGGAAGCTGGGTAAGGCAGGGAGGCACTGCCAGGAGCAAGTAGAGGGGTGCAGAGCTGTGGCCCTGCTGGGTGCTACAGACCCTGGGGGAGATCCAAACCCATGCACCACGTCTTGGTCCTCCTGCCAGAGCTCTCAGAGCCTCCAGCTACCCAAGGAACATGGCTTTCCCAACCATGGAAGCACAGACAGGGGTTCCACAGCACTCACTCTTGGTCTGGAAGTGCAGGATGATGGCAGCGTGCACAGGAGACACAGACAGGGAGAGCGTACGATCAGCCAGCTCCACGTCCAGGCTCACCAGCCCCAGGTGGTACTTCCAGTTCAGGGTCCTCATGGCCTGGGAAAAGGGGGAAGCAGCTGCTCACAGCAGATCTCCCAGCAGGAACCACTAAGTGCTGGGTTACTGCAAACCCCACTGTAACAGTGTGGGCCAACCAGCAGCTAAAGGGGACTGCATAAAGCTTTCATAAGGAGGGTTAAGGTGGCCTCACCTTTAATTTCTCATACTTCTTGGAATATGCTTCCATGGCTTCCTTGACCTGCTCTGGAAGCTCCAGCTTCTCCTCTTTGAGTGGTGGCCAGAACTCACTGGACAGGATAATGGCCACGAGGCTGAAGGGAGGCCTCTCCTCCTCAGGGAGCTTCTCTTCCTCATCCCGAATGTTGGCGTTAATGCGCCGTGAGTCGGCCATGTCCTGCAACAGGCACAGGAGGCTGAGGTGGCTCCTTCCCTTCAGAGCTAGTGCCAACCATTAGTGAAGGAGAGGCTTAAACAAGGTGAACAGCGTTCTCTCCAAACGACAATGGGGACACTGGAAAGTGTCGGAACCCAAGGTGTCCCTCAGACACTCTTGGATGTTCCGGGCCCAGGGCAGAAGCCTCTGAGACCCTGGCAGGCGGCCAGGAACCCCTGTGGTCTTGAGTCTGACCCATGGAACAATTTACCAACCTTGCAGGAAGAACAAGAAATCACAAAAGTTTAGATATTATAATAGAAGTAGTCACAAAGTGAAAGGTAGGATTTTTGAGTGCTGTACAGGGGGGTTTTAGGCCTTGTACAGAGGGGTCTGAGTTTTGTACATGGGGGTCAGAGGTTCTAAGATGGAGGGATTTGGGCGTGCCCTGTCCTCCTTCTTTCTTCTTCCTATTCCCCATGTTCTTGGTGGTGTTGGCACTCACAGATTAGTTTAGAGTAGAAAGTCACTGTTCAACATAAGTAATAGGCATTGGGGAAAAACTATAAACACCTAATACGTAATGTGTGATATAAAAGATGGCACCAGCCCCTCGAGGGGCAGAGACAGAGACGGGGAGAGAGACAGAGACGGGGAGAGAGACAGAGACAGAGACAGAGAAGAAGACGAAGAGAGACGCAGAGGGAGAAGAAATCAGGGACAATGTCAGGGAGTCTGTGTGCCTTGAGATAACATGCAATAAACTGCCTTGAGACCAGACGACTGAAGACTACTGAGTCTTTCTTTAAAGGCACAGGTTGGAGGAGAAACTTTACCACCATCCGGAGTCACCCCAATCTAGGGGAAGGCTCCGGCAGGAAAGGACATGATCATGTGTGTCTACTTGGAAGTCTGCTACATACTCAGAAGAATTTGTGAGGATGTTAGAGGAAGGGGTTACAACTCAACAGTGCCTTTACTGAAGGCCCTCCACACCTGTGTTCTCCCTTGAGTGCTCCAAAAGAATCAAACTCTGGAGTCCCAACCCCAGAGGAGCTGGACATCTTCAATGCCAGGATACTGCAGGAAGGGCAGGAGAGACAGCAGCACCAGAGTAACCACTCCCCAGAGCTGATAATCCAACCCACAGGGCTTAAAAACAGACATGATTTAAATGCACTTCTGCCTGTCACAAATCAGCCCCTCACTGGCATTCTGGAACCCCCACTTTCCTAAAAGACCCTTTTTGGGTCACTCCTCAAGTCCCTCCCCTTCCCCAATGGGCTCAAACACCCAGGACTTGAATTAAAAAATAAAAGGAGTTACTTTTAACATGACTTCACAGTAGTGCATCTGAGCTTCACCAAACCTCAGCTTCAGCAGTTCCACGTTACGGATTTCCCTGGAAAGAGACACAGCAGGTCAGGGATGGGGCCCTCTCATGGACAAACCTGGCTTGGCCTCCACTTTTCATCACAGAGGGAAAGAAATGAAGTCCCTGGCACAAGGTGCTCTTCCTAGGAAGCCTTGCAAGGCACAGTGTCTGCCCAGGATGGCTCCTGGTATCCAAGTGAGGAACAGCCACCTCCACTAGGTCAGCAGCTTTTTGAAGACAGAATCCCAGAATGGTTCAGGCTGGAAGGGACCACTGGAGCTCATCCAGTCCCACCTTCTTGCTCAAGCAGGGTCCCCTGGACAGTCACTCAGGGTTGTGTCCAGATGGGTTTGGAGTACCTCCAGGGAAGGGACCCCACAGTCTCTCTGGGCTCCTGTTCCACTACTCAGTCACTTCACAGCAAAAGAGTTCTTCCTCATGTTCAGGTGGAACTTTCTGTTTCAGAAACACGTATCTTCCATCCCTTCCATTTGGGGGGGGCATCACAACATGTGGGATGGAGCTAAGAGCGTGTCAGTGCCTCCAAATTCCTACAAGCTGCTCTATCAGCACAAGCCAAGAGCAAGACTGAGCATGCAATTCTAGAGGCAAACTCAAAGCTGCAAAAGAAATAGCCAAAGGCACTCCTGGCTCCACAAACAGCTGTTGACAGGACTGAGTCTGAAGGCTCTACCCTTCAGACAGCAGGTAAAAGAAAACTTGGGTGATTTTGGCCACGGGTCTGGGCACTGGGGCCTCACCTCTCAGCACTGTAGTTGAACTGGTGCAGCAGCCGGTCAGCCAGCAGCGTGCGGTACTCGTTGATGAACAGGTCCTTGCTGCCGTAGATGCTCACCAGGAGGCTGATGATGTCTGAGGAGCGACGCTTGGAGCTCGATTTCCCTGGTGGAATCCAGCAGACAACAGTGTGAGATTAACAGGGACCTGCCCCAGCCAGCCCAGCTCCAGAAGACCAGCAAATGAGCTGCTCAAGGCTACAGCCCACCAGGGAAACCAGCCGGCTGCCAGGACTGCTGGGCTTGGCATCTCACCTGGATCTGCATCGACTGGGTCAGGAACCCAGTCCCCTGGCTCTGAGATGTCATCATCACTCTCCTGGCCGTTCTCCAGGGTCACTGGGTCAGCTTTGGAAAGCTCATTTGCCAGGTCACCCGAGCCCTCAGCATCCCCCGTGAGACCAGCCACGATCTGCCGCACCGTGTCCTCCCGAGTCCTGCCAGCGGCAACGGAACCGGAGCAAGGGGGAAGGGGAAGAGTGAGTGAGGGAAGGGGAGGGAAAGGGGATGTGTCAGACTGCCCCACACACTTCCTACCTCAGATACTTCCTGATGGGCTCACAGGCGACCTCCAGGATAACCATGGAAGGGTCCAGCTCCCGCAGGGCCTTGATGGCCGAAATATACAGAGTGATGATGTCAGAAGTGTTGACTCCTAGAGGAGAGGAGCAGAGGGAGTCAGAGTCCTGCAGCACAGAATAATGGCTTGGATAGAAGGGGTTTGGATGGTCCAAGCCCTCTGTTCTATCTGTGGTGTGGGAGGAGGAGGGCTTGCTGCCCTACTGCCCAAGGCAATGGGGCAGATCAGATCCATGTGCCTGAGAAACCAGTTCTGAGCATGAACGGAGGCTCAGAGCTGAGCCCTAACTGTGCAAAGAAGCCTTTGCCCACCTGGACCAAAGATAAACTTTGTGCTCCTGGCCATAGAGTAAACATGAGGCCAAAGGGGGCTGGGATGCCATCAGCAGCTGTTGCCATGCCCACTTGAACACAAAGAATGTGTGATGGGCATGGTGACTGCCCCTCATTCCTCAAAAAGGAACCCAAACCAGCTCCAAGTAGATCCCCACTCGTGCCAGGCTCCTCACTGTGTCAGGACACAGACAAGGATGTAAAACCCACCAGGGTGCAGAAGTCTCATTTCCAGAGCACTTTTCAGGGAGCTGAGCAGCTGCTGCCTCTGGTTAGTCCTTTCCAGGCAGAACTTGAGGTCTTCCACAGCAGGCTTTGACTCTGGGAAATCTGCAAACCAAGCAGTGATCAGGAGCAGTGCCAGGCTCTGAGGGGAGGCAGGGGTAGGCAGTGTGGCACATCAGAGAGATCTGTCACCCACGCAGTCCCAGCTCAAGGGTGAAGCACCTCGGATGATGCTGAAGAGCTCCTCGATGCGCATGCTGGCGTAGATGCGGTAGAAGAACCTCTGGACGTGGCAGCGCCAGCGTTTCAGGGTGCTGCTGGCTTCTGGGGAGGACTGTGCCAAGGAGCCATCCTGCAGGAACACCCTGCTGAGCCACCCAATCACCTTCTCTATCCACTGCACGACAAGAGGGAGAGACAGATGTGAACACAGAGCTGGATGCACAGCCACATCCCAACCTACCCCAGGCAGCCACCACAGCCGGCAGAAAGGGGCAGCTGGACCAGGACAGCATCACCCCCAGCTGCTCCTCAAATGTGCCCCAGCCTGGGTTATAGCTGGGGAAAGCCCAGCTGAAAGAATTGGAACTTTAACTAAATATACAGGATATGGACTGTGCAGCTGGGTGTGAGAAGATAAGGGGTGACCACGAACTGTGTGCAGGCACTGGGCTCCAAAAAGGACAGGGTTTACTCCAAAACGTGCAGCCTATTTCATTCTTGCAGAGTTTTACCCCATTCTATACCTGCAGAACTGTCCCATTCATAAGAAAATGAGCAAATTGCCCATTACACCATCCTTGACCCAAAGTTTCTATGGTTCCTGAAATCAGTGAAAAGCAAACAAGGTATCCCAAGAAGTCACAGATACCCAACACAATTCAGGCATTTGAAATCCAAATACCAGCCTTGTCACTGAATTATAAAATAAAAACTTGAACAGAGAGCATAAGAAGGCTATTTTTTTATATCTGAGCTTTAGTGAGAAATGTGTAATTGTAAAATTTCAAATGTACCCAATTACAATATCCAGATGTTTAAAAGAACTGCCTTTTTTCCCCCTCATCAATTAGCAAATATATGCTACTTCCTGGGATAGTATTTGAGTACCATTATACTACAAGATATTCTACTGCCTCTCTAATACTAGATATTAGTATTTTTTTTAATAGATTCTGACAGCCTGAAACAAAAATGCTAAGTCAAGGTTTGGTTTGCTGATATTTATTTTTAATTATCTACTCGACTGAGGAAACACTGAAGAAATGCACAAGTTCTGCCAGGATAAACCTGAGTACTACAAACACCTGGGCAAAACTGTGGGGAAGCTGATAAAGAATTCCCCTAAAGGACAGAAGGACAGGACTATAACTGATGCAAAGCAACACGATTTTAAGAAATTATTATGAAACCAACCCATTCTTCCCCTTGAGTTTATCTTCCCTGAGTGCTCCTGTTACAGCCTGATTGTGACCTGACACTCCAGGCAGCTGCTGCTTTGCTGGCAAAGAGGCTTTGTCCTCAGCACCTGTAATTTTCAGTGAGCTGTTTCTCAGACTTCTCTATTTTAACCTTTAGATTTCCAGGCCCATGCTTTTTTTTTTTTCCCTTAAAATTACTTCTTCCTAATCCTGACATGCTCCAACATTCTAAGGCCAAACAAGAGGTGGAAGCAAGGGCAGCATCTGATGAGCAGAATGCAGTTGTGTTTTCTGTGGTGCCCTGAAAATATCCTTAAACAACCTCCAGGTCATCCAAAAGCATTTCACACAAAGGTGCAGTGAAGAAAGGGTTGCATAACAACCAAAAGGAAGTAAACACAAAAAGATTCCTGATGTTTGCAGGCAACAAAAACAGTTGGCATGGCAAAGAGTGAGGGATCCAGGGTGTCTGGCTTGCATGGGAACCTGGCTGCAGGCCTAGCTCTCCAGCACAGGCAAATGCAAGGTCATGGGCAAGGAGCACTGAGCTCAGGATTGTGTCCTGGAGGAGCCATAACCTGGAGAAGAACTTTATTTTAAAGTCATGGTGGGTAAACAGCTCAACACAAACTTAGTTGAAATAGCAGCAAAGCATCTGGATAGCTGCAAAGAAAGACTTTAATTCTCTCTGTGGCCACTGGTGAGATCAATACCAGAGTATCCTCCCTTATCCTTACTTCCAATTTTACAAGGGAATGTGAAAGAGGACTGAAAACAGCCACAGAAATTCTAATTATGGGCTCACCTACACAGAGGGAGGACCCTCTGCAGGCCAGGTGGCACTTGTTGATCTTGTGGTTTGTAAACTGGAACCACAAAAATTCCTTCATTACTACAGACATCATGAGGTGAAATGTCACAGTCCTTCATGCACAGGTCAGAGCAAACCTTCCCCTCCAGCATCAGCTGAAATAGGAAGTTTTAGCCACCTCTTCTGCCAGGCATGGTGAAGTCATAACCCTGGACCAGGTGTTTTAAGTTGGAATGTGCTTTTAGCCTGAGCTGCTAAAAACCAACAACAGCTGCACATCCTTATCACTCTCTACAGCTCCCTGAAAGGTGGTTGTAGCCAGGTGAGGGTTGGTCTCTTTCACCAGGCAGCAACTGGCAGAACCAGAGGACTCAGTCTCAAGCTGTGCCAAGGGAAATTTAGGTTGGATATTAGAAAGTTTTTCACAGAAAGGGTGATAAAGTTCTGGAATGGCTGCCCAGGGAGGTGGTGGAGTCACCATCCCTGGGTGTGTTTAAAACAAGCCTGGATGTGGCACTGGGTGCCAGGGTTTAGCTGAGGTGTTGGGGATGGGTTGGACTCAATAATTTTTAAGGTCTCTTCCAGACCAGTGATTCTGTGAATTCTGTGATCTTCCAAGGAGGACTCTCACTGCCCCCACACCTGCCTTACCTCCTGGAACTCGTTGAGGAAGGAGTGCTCATACTCCCCACGGCAGCGCTGCTCCATCCTCTCCTCGATCATCCTGTGCAGGATGGTGGTGACAGCGTCAGCACTCACCCTCTCCAGCAAATTCAGGCGGCGGCTGCGGGCACAGGGACACCGTCAGGAGCATGTAGGAGCAAAGGCACCAGCAAATCAAGAAAATCTGATACCTGAAGGCACCACCCTCCCTGTAAATTCCACAGAGGCAGGCCCAGCTCGGGCCACATGCTCTGACAGCCCACACAGATGCACTATGTATGCAACACATGGCACTACTGCTATCCCATCTTCCTTACAGACATTATATAAAGCCATCAAAAGCTTTTTCATTTAGAAGAGTTTCACAGAATCAGAGAATAGTTTGGAGTGGAAGAGATCTTAAAGATCACCTAGTCCAAACCCCTGACATGGGCAGGGACACCTTGCACTGGTTTGCTTCTTTGCGGTCAGAGGCCTCAGAGCAAGAGGAGGATATTCTTGTATCCAGGGGAGGAACTTTCTGTCTAAAGATCTGCTCTTGTTCAACCACCAGTTGAAAGCAGAAAGTCCATGTTGAGTTCTCTACTCACCTCTATGAGACAGCCTGACCTCACACAGCTACTCCTGTTCTCAGGGATCAATAAAACCTGCTACTGCTCCCCATCCAGACACCCCTTGCTCCAAGTGACAGCCACCACCCCATGAGATACCTACAGAATGTCATTTAGCTGCTGGAACTGCTCCATGGCTTCAGGGCACCAGCACTGCTCCCTCTTGCTGCTGCAGCCTGCACAGAGCTGGCCCTCTCCTCCACCCTCCTCTGGGTCACTCTCCTGCTCAGTCTCACTCATGCTGCTCTCACACTCATTCATTCCATCTTCTCCTTTCTTCCACTGCCGCATGTATATCCTGAACGTGCGGCTGTAGAACTGCTGGATCATCTCCTGGAAGGATTTGGTCGTGGAGAAGAAGAGGATAGCTTTGAACATGGTGTAGACCTTCTCCTGCAGCGTCTGAGCGCCTGTGCCCAGGAGCAGGCCTGCCTTGGTCCACTGCTCCAGGAGCTCCAGGCTGTTCAGGTAGGGCTCCAGGTGGCACCTGAGCCGACTGAAGGCGTCCAGAAGCAGTGCAGCGCACTGGGGCTCCTCGGCTGTGTTCTCATACTGGCCAATGCAGTTCCAGAACTCGGGGCCGATGTTCACCTGCAGGTCAGTCTGCAGCACCTCGATGAACCACTCCTCCACAATGGAGTGCAAGTTGTAGCACTGCAGCACGTCCAGGGCTGCCCGGAGCTCGGCATCCTGCAGCGGCCCTGCAGCTTTGGGCCTCGGGGCTGCCTGGAAAGTGGAGGGAACAGCAGCTAAGCATTTGGTGCAGCACATAGGGACTCTGCTGTCAAACTGCACTAGGGGGATGCTGCTCCTCCGTGGCGATCTGCCGGGGTCTCAGCACACCGCTGGATGCCCAGGGCTCACACCCGCACACATCACTGCTGTCCCTGCTGGTGGCTGCTGCAGGACACAGGCGCTGGTGGAAATGCTGCGAGCCACCCTTGGCTGCCCAAAATGCCGGGCTCTGGAGCAAAACCCTTCCTTGGCCGCCAGCTCCCTCAGACGGAGCAGGAGCACAGCCCCAGCACGGCCGGGCAAGCTGTGGCCTTTTGGTCCCGCTCCTGGTTGGGGTGACAGGGAGAGAGGGCGGCTGGGCTCGCGGCCCTTCCCTGACAGCCCCCAGCATTCCCGCACACCCACGAGCCCCTTCCCCTCCTCTCCGCCCCGGCAGCTCCGGCCGTTCCTCACCCGGCCCCGGCCTTTCCTCCCTCAGCCCCGACCGTTTTCCCCCCGGCCCCGGCCGTTCCTCCCTCAGCTCCGGCCGTTTCTCCCCGGCCCCGGCCGTTCCTCCCCCGGCCCCGGCCGTTCCTCCCTCAGCTCCGGCCGTTCCTCCCCCGGCCCCGGCCGTTCCTCGCTCAGCTCCGGCCGTTTCTCCCCGGCCCCAGCAGCTCCCACCCGCCCCGCGGACCCAGAGCCGGAGAGGCCCGGCCGGGGAGAGGCCGAGGCCGGAGCATCCCGGGGGCGGCGGGTCGGGCCTGCCCCGGGCCCGGCGGAGCGCAGTGATCCCCGCGGGGTCCCCGCTCACCAGCCCCAGCGCGGCGGGCGGCACCAGCGCCGTGCTGAGCGTGTGCCAGGCGGCCGAGAGCTCCATTCGGGCCGCAGGAAGGGGCGGAGCGGCGCCGGCCGCCGAGATGAGCGGCACCGGAGCCGCGCTGCAGGGGCACCACGCGGCGCTGCGGGAGGGTGAGCGGGGCCGGGGGGCGAGCGGGGCCGGGGGGTGAGCGGGGCCGGGGCAGGAGCCGGGCAGGGTGCGCGGGCCCGTCTGACGGTGCCGCCCCGCTGTGACGGTGCCGCCCCGCAGGGCTGTCGGAGCTGCGCGCCCGGCGGGACGAGCTGAGCGGGCGGATCCGGGCCGAGGAGGCGGAGCGGGACAGGCTGCAGGCGCGGATCGCGACGCTCTCCCGGCGCTTGTCTGACACCAGCGAGAACCTGGCGGGGCTCCGGTCCACCCGAGCCCACATCGACCGCACCATCGCCGAGATGGACATAGCCTCCGGGCAGGTACTGACAGCGAGCAGCGCTGAGGGCGCTCGGTGTGTTCTTGAGGCTGGAGGAGAGGAGGGGACATCGCCCTGTGCAGCTTCCTCCTGAGAGGAGGAGGAGGGACGGCAGCGATCTCTGCTGTCTCTGACCAGGGACAGGACTCGAGGGAATCACTGAATCAGAATAACCAGAGGTGGACAAGGATCATCCAGTGCAGCCCCAGTCTCTGCCCAGACCCCCCAACAACCCCACCCTGGGCATCCCTGGCAGCGCTGGCCAAACGCTCCTGGAGCTCTGGCAGCCTCCGGGCCGTGCCCATTCCCTGGGGAGCCTGGGCAGTGCCAGCACCCTCTGGGGGAAGAACCTTTCCCTAACGGTGTGTCAGGGGAGGTTTGGCATATATATATATATATGTATGTATGTACATATGTGTGAACTCGGTCTGTATTTACCTGAAGGTAGGTTGGGAGCACCTCGATGACCCACCACCCCTCCCTGGGTCATAGCACTGCAGCCAAAACAACTTCCCAGGCCCGGGATGCAGCTCTGGCAAACAGACCCCATCATGAGAGGGTTGGGTTGAGGATTGTTTTGGTGCTGCCTGGGCTTGGGCAAAGTTTATTGTCCAAATACATCAAAAATGGCTTTTGGAACAGACCCCTAAAAATTACCATGTCAGACCCAAGGTCTGGGGGAAAGGAGGAAACCAGAGACATGACACTGACCCACAATCCTACTAATTCAGGCAGAGAACAATGGTGCCGATGGAGTTGTTGGCCTGCCACTCTTCCAGCCCAATATTTAGTGCAGTTTCTTTCATTTTTAATGGAACAGTGTCATTAAAAGAGTCAAATTGTTGGGGTAGTAAAGGGTGGGAAGTAGGCAAACAGAACAAGGGTTGGCACTGTCATTTTGGTTCCTGAGACAGCTCTACTCATTCCCCTTCCCTGTGTGTGTTACTGCCACTGCCAGGCAGGGCTTGATCCCCACAGACAGGGCCACAGCTGGTCATGTCTGTATTATACACCATCAGCTTTTATTTCTTTAAAAAAGGATCCTCCCAGCCTCTTTTCAGATAAGTGACAATCTTCCTTCTCTTGGTGACCAGGCAGAGTTTGTGTCAGAAACACTATTTCCCCTATTCCCTGCTGCCTAAATTCTCCTCCCATTTGCATTTTGAATGTGACCAACTACTGTGTCAGCTCCTTTTCCTCTCCCAAAGTCAGTGCTTTCCTCTGGCAATCACTTTTCAGATGAGGCTGGAGATACTTCCTCGACCTCCTTCAAGAACTGATGGTTTGAAGAGAAAGGGGAAACTCACATAAAAATTTTAAAAGCTTAAAAACTATGTTGTAAGGTACACAAACAGCCCCTTTAAAAAGAAACCTTACCTGAGATCCAAGTCACACCCCCAGCCTACAGATGAATTCCTGTTTATTGAAATGAACTGACACTCACAGGAGGTAGAAAGAGGTGGTGAGGAAGAGATGCTGGTGTCCTACAGACAGAAAGTAACAGAGTTCCTTTCCTGGTTTGTCACTCTGCCTTCTGCCAGCCCCCACAGGATTTCACCTTCTTCCAGCACCTCGTCCTGTGGGGCACTCCCTCAGCTCCTCTCTGATCACTTGGTGATTTCCAAGAACTCACAGGAACATAAATTATTTTTGGGACTATAACCATCACATTTGGTTACAATTGTCCACTGTGTTACAATTTTTAACTGGTGAGGTGGACAGGCAGCAAGGTCTCCTAAATATGTTGTAGCCTAGAGCATAGGAAGAAGGGATGTTACATTATGTACACTGTGAGCAAAAAAATAGGAGAAAATTAATAACAGATCTAGTCTGACATAAGGTCACTGTAGATTTGAGTTAGTCTTGAAGCCGGAAACCCAAATCATGCAGTTTTAATAGTGGAAGAGTTGAAACTGGGTCAGCTGAGCACAATTTAATACTGGTCTAAAAAGCCCTGATACCAAATCTCCCTTAAAAAAAAACCCACCCAACCAACCAAAAAACACCAAACCAACCAAAAACCCCCCAGTCTACTTCAGGAAGTTCTCTGCCTTGTGCTCCAAGGCAGATAAATTGCTTAAGGCCTTTCATGTTCAGAATATGAACACAAACCAGAGAAATTCTCCCACAGATATTCCCACACCTAGACAGAATAACAAATCACCAGGAATTAGAGGCTGAAAGACTGGATAGCCCCTCTTGCTGTAAGGCAGATCAGCTGAATTGGAAGGGAATTCATAAGAGAAACAGTTTATGTAAAAATAAGCTATTTTTATTTCTTTCCCAGATACTGGACAATTCTCAGACATTGCTTGATGTCCTGAAGAAGGAGATGGGGGATCTTGGTAAAGCCATTGATCCACAAAACACTTCATTAGGACAACGAATACGTCGACAAAAGCATTCCTAAACTTCTTCTTCAGCCTGGAATGTCCCGTTGGCCAGAGAGAGCTGCTTTGTGGTCCAAGGATGCCACATTTAATAAAAGCCTGTTTTGCAGAAGTGAATTTTCCTTTCAGATGTGCTTTGGTATTAGTCAGAGACCCACTAAAGCAGATCCTCCAATGCTACAGATCAGGGTAGGCGTTTACACAAAAATACCCTTCATTTTGAGCACAGCGGTCCTGAGGCACATCCCAGGAGGTGAGCCATCAGCTGATGCTCCTGCCCTCAGGACTGCCCTCACCCTGCTCCACCTGGAGGCAGCTCCAGTACCTGGGCAGGGATTAGAGCAGGAAGCTGGGAAGTGCAGAGGAGTGCTGAATCAGCTCCAAAGTGGAGCAGGATCACCAGGAGAAGGAGCAGAGAGTCAGCAGCACGCTCTGCACTCCCACACCGCCGAGCTGTCCTCCCACAGGGCTGCAAGCACAGCGTTAGCTCACACAAGAACCAGAGCACTGTTTGAGCTGCAGGACAGTGTTGGCTTTAGCATTCTTTAGCATTCCTCAAGGATCCATAGGAGAACTAAGCCAGGGCTAGCTCAGATTCCTTGTCCCTAACTTGAGTGAAAGCAGCTTTGCTTTACCACCTGCAGTTTTGCAAGAAATAGAGCTGCCTTAAACTGACCTGGGCTTTTCCACAGGGAAAGATGCTCACTGGGACCTTTTCTGCTAGAAAAGCTGTGCTGAAAACTCACCCCTTAAATCTAGCTGTCACTAGCAGTCTCACATTTTCCCTCATTCTACACCAGTCTCAGCACCTTATCCTGAAGTATTTTATTAACAGGAGAAGCCTCAACACATGGAACTCCATGGTCCTTGTGTCATGTCCCAGGCAGATGCACTGCAGACACATCTTGCTCCCGGCATTATCTCAAATTAGCTTGGAATAGACAAGGACGTGCAAAAAGTTTCTTTGTGTCCCCCCAGCCAACATCTAAAACTACTGAGTAGCTCTTTTTTTTCTCATTATCTTTCCAAAAGTATTTAGGCACCCAGGGCAGAAGGGAACAGCTACAAGTAGGTATGTCCTAACATTTAATCCTGTGTTTTTTAGAAGAACAACCTTCCACTGCTGCTACAACAGACACCAAACCAAGTGCAAGGTATGCAGAGCATTTTCAGTTCACAGAGCTGTGTCTTGAGCAGACATTGTGTTCACTTGAGCAGACATTTATCATCTATAATAGACAAACCAGTAACCATCAAATTTAATCAAAGATACCAGCCTGTTCCTTTGGATGACGCCCCACTCATCCCATAAAGCCCAAAGAGGCCGGATCTGTTCTCACATCTCTTTTAATCCCAAAGTACAAATCACATTAGCAGCACTGCTCCATCTGTTCCAGAGTGCAATTTTGACCCTGAGTTTACAGTAGTAGAAAACTTGAATGGAAGATTCTAGCAGATTCCTTTGCATATTGGCTGCATTAAACAATTACAATAGAACTATAAAAATCCTAGAAAAAACAAAAATAACCGACATTCCTTGTTCAAGTTCTGCAGAAGAAAGGAGTAAAACTTCCCTCCTGTGCTTTGACTAGAGGAGCAGAGCAAGTGTGGCTTGAAGGAAGCAACCAAGAGAGATAATCAGATTTGGAACAAAGCAACAAGAGGAGCTGGCAAACTGGAGCACAACCAGCAACTCCCAGAGACTGGATGCCAGAGTTGGGAAGAACAGACCAAAGCTATGGCCAATGTTTGGGAATCTTCAAGAGGCTTGAGACAGTCTGGACACTTCTCTACTGATTGGTGCAAAAATAACATCTAAAGCTAAAGGCATTAGTTGCTCTTCCCATCCCTCCCTAGGGTGTTCAGTGAACTCCACAAACATGTAACTGGCACATGAATTCCATGATGTTTCAGTGAAACCAGAGCTAGAAACATGCCAAGGACAAACCATGAACCTTCAATGGTTTTCCAAACTGACATCAAATGTGTCAAATCACAGCCACGCTGTGAACCCACCTAACTGCCCAGTGCTCCACTCCAGAGACATCCTCCACTGGGGAGAAGGGTTGCAAAAGCTGTCCACACCCTGCACAGTGCCAGGACTCAGACAAGCACTGAGAAAAATCAACATCCATCCGGGGATTACAGATGTCCTTGCCACACTTGCTTAACCGGCAGCTGATCTTGAACAAGGAATATGCAAGGCCACAGGCAGAATAAATCATACGCCTTGAAAGCAGTAATTCGGTCCCAAAATCCAGTGCAAATATTCTCCGGAGATGCCCGAGAGCATCTGGTCCGCCCTTGGCAGCAGGATCCGGGAAAGCCGCGGCCGGGGGCGGTTTGGGTGGCGGTTCCCGTGCGGACGCGGCGGCTGCACTGCCCCATCCTGCCCAGCAGCCGCTGCTGCAGCGCCGCGGAGCAGCCTCAGAAATAGAGCGCGGGCTCGCTGCTGAAATCCGAGAGACCGCCCTTCTCCGCCGGGGTGAGCTGCGGGCAGAGCACAGGGACACCGCGGTCAGAGCCGGGCCAAGGGAGTCCCCTCACCCTTGGATGGTGCCTTGGCACCCTGCCCGGGCTAACTGGGTGTGTTTTGTTAGTGTCCCCCTCCGAACGTGCCCTGGAGTATCAGAACGTCCTGCAATGCTTTGGGTTCGAATGGATCTTAAAACCCACCTTGTTCCAAACTCCTGCCAGGGGCAGGGACACCTTCCACTATCCCAGGTCACTCCAAGCCCCATCCAACCTGGCCTTGGACACTTCCAGGGATCCAGGGGCAGCCACCCTGCGCCAAGGCTTCACCACCATCAAAGGGAACTATTTCTTCCCAATATCTAATCTAAATCTCTTCTTTTTTATTTTAAAACCATTGCCCCTTGTCCTATTTCCTGCCCATGTGAAAAAAAAAAGAAAAAAAACCCTCTAATCTCCCTATTTTTATAAGCCCTCTTCAGGCACTGGCAGGGGCTCTGAGCTCTCCCTGGAACCTTCTCTTCTCCAGGTGAGCACCCCCAGCTCTCCCAGCCTGGCTCTAGAGCAGGGGGGCTCCAGCCCATGGAGCATCTCCCTGGCCTCCTCTGGACTTGTTCCAAAACATGCATGCCTTTCCTGTGCTGAGCACAGAGTGTGCCAGCTGCCTTGAGTCTCCTTCACGCAGCCGGGGAGGGGCAGGCGTGGTAGTGGCAGTGGGACAGTGTGTTGGTCCCTCTGGGAGCAGTGACACAGCTCCCTGGGCAGCAACACAAACACAGGTGTGCAGGGGAAGGCACATCCTGTCCCATCCACCACCTGGAACAACCTCCACCCCACAAGGGAGCACAAGAGTTGGTTATTTATAGCCTCACCATGACTTGGTTCCCATGGGAATCAGCTTCCTTTGGGAGGGATCCCTCTGCAGCAGGACCCTCATACTTCTGCTCCTGCCACTCGCTGAACTTCACGGAGTGCTTTGGGGTGTAGCTGGATAAATCTGCTGGAAGGAGAAAGATGAGGTAAATATTCCTCACCACCCCCAAAAAAAGTGGGACCAGGATCCCCCGGCAGGGACAGCCTGGAAGCTGCCCATCTGCAGCTCCCTGTTCATCTCCACTAGCATTTCCACCCACGTGGAGCCCCTTATGAGCCTGTGGGAAACATGGGCAGTGTCAGACACCACTAGAAACCCACGGTGCCAACACAGTGCCTCACTCACCTGAGTTAGGTGTACTGGGATGCAAAGTGCTGTTTGGGCGTGGAATATAAAAGGTACGAGATTTTTCCTCTGTTTCCGAAGCGTGTCCTTCCTCTTCCTCATCCTCTTCTGCCAGGGAGCTCTCTGAGGGGTACTCAAACATCGTCTGCAAACTTGTCTCGTTGAAAGAGATCTTCATCTGGGCAACAGCAAAGGAGAATTATCAGGCAGAAGCACAAGAACCCACTGATCCCCACGCTGACTCTTGGCACGGGCCACTGCACATGCCAGGGCTGCCCCCTGGTTTAAAGCAGCCACTGCAGATCCCCCAGTCCCTCCCCAGGTGCCTTGGTGGATCTCTTGCCACGCTGAGGGAAACCCCAAAGGCAGAGCCAAATGGACGGGATGGAGGCAGGAGGCCCAGGGGTCTGGAGCACCTCTGTGCCCTCTGCCAGCACCTCACACTGACACCCAGCACCCAGCAGGAGCTGCCACCAGGTCTCTCATGGGAGAGACAAGCAGGAAAGCACCCACATGTTGGAAAGGTGACATTGCTAATTCTTGGCAACTCCTTTGTGTATCCAAGCTCCAGAAAAGAGAAACATCCTTGATCAGGACTCCAGTCTTAGGAGGACATTCTGGCAAAGAGCTATTTAAGCTACATTAAACAGGGCTTAAAACCAGACGTGAGAAGAGGGAAGCAGCTAAAGGAGAGATGGTAACAGCTGGCAGCAGACAGGGAAAACACTGGACAAGGGGGAGGCCTTAAAGGTTCTTGTTTGAAACCAGTTTTATCTAGTATTGTCACTAATGACCTTTCCACCGTAACTGGGAGACTGAGAAATGAAAGTGACTCAAACACAAGAGATCATCAAGGGCTAACCAAAATTTTATAGTAATAAAGAAAATTGGAAAGCAAAAACACTAAAAATGGAATTGAGTTTAAGAGCAGCCCTTGCACTAAGAAGTTCATCACCTGTGAATAACTGAGGAAGAAAATGTAGGATTGGCTACAGGATTGTAATCATCATTAGGATGCTTCTTAAATAAACCAGGAATGAAGCAAGGCATTTCTGCTGGAAATAGGAACTGCCTGGCTCTCTCCTCCCTGTAACACCCAGCAGGCGGTGGAAGAAACTCCAGATGTGCTCGTCCAAGCTGAAAAGAAAAGCTGAGGGCAGGGTTTGTTCCCTGCCTGTCCTAATCATTACCTACCGCTGTGCTCCAGGGATCTGGTTACAGGTCACCTCAACAGGTGCACAGGAGAGTCACTGGCAAAAACTTCACACCAGCAAAAGTGAGGGTGGAGAAAAAGCATAACAGCTCTTTGTAAGTACTCCAGAAAATAACCACCAAGGAGCAGAGAATTGCTGATGCCAGCACACATCAGACAAATAAGAAGGATAAGCTTGCCAGGAATAAGTTCATGCCAAAAGTAGGGAAGTATTTAGCCAACACAGATCAAGGTTCAGGAGCAGCTGTCTGAAAGGGTGTTGTGATCCCTTTACTTCTAAATACAATTAAAATTCAGCTAATAGGGTTATGAACAGAATGGAAAGGACGTGGCAACTTGTGACAGGTGGCAGGAGCCCAGTGGCTCTCATCTCTCCAGATGCTGTGTAATGACAGGCCAGGGGCAAGTGCAGCACATTTATCCCAGGGTTCTGTCATACAGAAAATCCCCAGAGGCTGGGACGTGGGACCTGGCCCCAAGCAGCCCTCAAGCACCAATAGTGCCCAGGTGCACTCATTCCCTGTCACAGCAGCAGTCGGAGCACTGGAGTGACATTATTAGGGGTTGCCAAAGTCACACCTGGATGTCCCCAAGGGCCAGAGCTGCCAGCATGTCACAGTGCTGCCCATGCACAGGAGCCCTGGAGCTCTGGAGGGACCAGAGCAGGACAGGGAACACTTCACTGCTGCTTTTCAGCAATGCAGCGAGGGGAGCTTAGTTTGAATCTGGGCACCAGAGGGAGCAGCTGCAGCTCCTCCACACTGCAAACCACAGCTGGAGCTGGAGCTACTCTGCCCCAGGGCAGGATGGACCTTGGACACAGGCTGGCTCCCTTCCCCTGCTCCCAGGAGAAGGCAGGATGGAAACTGCATGGAGGGAACCAGCTGCCTTTCCCCATTCCCTGCCCCAGCCCCAGTCCTCTGAGTCTCCCCAAATGACACAGAGGAGAAGAGTGATTCTATTTCAGAGAAAAGGGACTGGAATGAAATGGTCCTGAAGCTGAGAGCATCCCAGTTGCTGCTCCCTGAATTTCCCATCCCTGCTGCTGACCTAGATGCTCCCTGATCCGGGCCGGGCTGTCACTGCTCACAATGTGGTGTCTGTCCTGTGGGGATGAGCCACGCTGCCAGGCACAAAGGCCACCAGGGTGGAGGTGCCAGGACTCCTGGAAGCCCAGGAGCTATCCCAGAACCAGAAACTGCACAGAGGCCACTTACCAGTTCTGCCAATGGCACTGAAGGGCAAGAAGTAAGAGAAAGATGAGGTAAATATCTCATCTTTCTAAATGGCTAAACATGGAGAACAAAGCAGACAGGAGAGATATGCCTTGGGGTTTAGAATTTAAGCTTGGGAGATGGAACTAAATGTTCCTGGTTTTCTGCTATCTGGAGGAAATCTCTAAGAAAAATGACTTTGTATCCAGTTTGGACCAAAGGTGCATGTAGTGCTGGAGGAGAAAAGAGCCTCAGCAGGGAGCAAAACCAAAGAGCAGAACGGAGCAGAAACGGCCTGGAGACACCCACATCCCACACAGAGCCCAGAGACAACACCAACAGCCCCAAACTCAACAGCTCCCACTCTCCACAGCCAATTCAAGCAAGAGGCAATCCTTGAGCCCTTGACACAACAAGAGCAAGCAGCCAGCCCCTGGCACCCAGGGCACAGCTGGGGCCAAGATCTCCTGCAAGGCTCACACAGGCAGTTGTGTGTGGCACGGGGGCACCGTGGCACGAGTTCCCCCAAACCACACTGCCCTGCCCTATGGCAGATCCCAGCCCCTGCTCCCAGAGCCTGCATCAGGCAGAGCCCCACGGCTGCTGCAATAAAGCCCTGGGCACACCCAGGCAGAGCAAACACGAGGCACAACCAGGCACTGGCACAGGATGGACCCTGGGGCACTCAGTCAGCCCTGCCCATGGGGGGAGAGCCCAAACCCCAAAACCTGCTGTGGCAGCACCTGAGCTCCCCTCTCTAAGCACAAAAGGCTTTCAGGGAAGCACAAAGCAGCTCTGCTTGACCCAGCAGAACATGGAGGGCGAAGCATTCAGGCAAAACCAGGAGACACACGGGGCAGAGAAATGCTCTGAGTGGCTACAGAGCACAGCTGAGTGCTGTGTGCAAAGAACACAGGCAGCTTCAGTCCCAGGAACCAGCCAAAAAGGAAAACCAAGAGCCCAGTCATGGCACAGACAACAGGTTTGCACAGCCAGCAGCGCCTTGCCAGACCACAGGGACTTTTATGGGAACACAAAAAGCAACAGGGGACGTTTCTTTAGAAGAAAAGCGTGTCCCGGCAGAGCCAAGCTCACTGGAGCCCAGCCAGAGGCCTCTGCCCAGCCAGTCTCAGCACTGCTTCCCCTGTTTCTGCCCCAGCAGCAGCTGCCAGTTGTGGCAAGGAAGAATTTTGCACCCTTCAGCTGTGGATGTTTGCGGGGATTTGTCACTCTTTGCTCAGCTGGAGGCTTCACCCACAGCTGTGTCACAAAGCCAGGGTCCAACCCAAACCCATATATACATGTATATATAAAAATGTATATATAAATACTCTGCCCAACAATCAGACACACTGGAAAGAGTAAATCAGGCCTTTCAGGGAATATTGTGCTGTTCAACCGATAGGTTCTTGTTGCCATAGCAAAAATAATTTATTTATTTGCTAGGATTTGAACAGTAATGAGTAATAGAATATCCAGGAAAGAGAAGCCAGGGCAAACATTGCCCAACAAAGCGTAAATCTGAGTAGTCATGCAGATCTCACTTAGAAAAGGGAAGTCAACCTTGTGTCAGGCTGTCAGAACTCAGGCTGTACCCAGACCAGCCACCAAAGAGCCCCCATACACAGAGATTTATTAAAAACAAAAATAACTGATTTATTGAACCCAACCTACAACATAAGCAGTGACAGTCAGCAGCCACCTCACCTCCAAAAGGGAGATAAGAAAGTCTGCAAGGCAGTATTAATGACAGAGCAAAGATCTGATGGCTTCTCACACACCAGGGACCTCTCTGGAAGTCTCCAGGGGTTAATCTGCATCCTCAGCTCCAGAAGAAATCTCCTTACTGCGGCTTTTCTCTTCTCCACCCATTATTACATTTGCTGCTTGGCTGATGAGCCAAAGCCAAAGTGATAACTAGGGTGTTTACACCTTTTAAACTGAAACCTCTTTGACAATCCAAATCCTCACCTTGTAACAGCCAGAAAAAAGTAACTGATCTAGGCATTAAACTAATAAAATCATCCTATAATTATATTCCAGCAGCGAGAGTCTGAGTCAGCATTTGATCCCCATCACAGGTGCCCAGAACAGGGGGGCTGAGAAGGACTGAGCCCCTCTCCCCTCCCTGCGAGTTGTTCCCATCTCCTAAACCCGGGGTTCCTGCTGGAGTTGCCATCCCTACTCTGTCCTTGAGGAGCAGGATGGGATGGCAAGTGGTGAAGCACAAGCTGGGCTCCATCCCTGCCCCTCTGCCATCCCACCACACCTCCAGCACGTCCCAACCCAACAAATGCCTCACCAGATCCAAACAGCTGAGCAGCACCAGGGATCAAGACCTACTCTCTTCACGTACTGATTTTCCTCTCTTCGTCCTCTGTCCTCAGCAATTCCCAAGTGACAAATCCAGGGACTGCACTGAGTCTCCAGGACACGCAGGGGCTGCCAGGTGCTGCTGGGTGTGATTTAAAGCAGCTTTTCACACCTGCTCTATTACAGGATCACAGAATCTCCTGAGCTGGAAGGGACTCACCAGGATCATAAATCCCACCCTGTCCCTGCCCAGACCCCCCAACAACCCCACCCTGGGCATCCCTGGCAGCGCTGGCCAAACGCTCCTGGAGCTCTGGCAGCCTCGGGGCCGTGCCCATTCCCTGGGGAGCCTGGGCAGTGCCAGCACCCTCTGGGGGGAAGAACCTTTCCTGATCTCCAGCCTGAGCTGCCCTGGCCCAGCTCCAGCCCTTCCCTGGGTCCTGTCCCTGGTCACCACAGACAAGAGATCAGTGTCTGCCCCTCCTTTCCCCCCCCCCACAAGGAAGTTGCCTCCTCTCAGCAGCACAGGAGGGTTTGGCTGGTACCTGCAGGAAAGGTGGACAATCCAGCATGAACACAAAGCAGGGGTCGACATCTCTGAGAGATCAAGCACAGACAAAATGAGTGTTCCAAAGAATCTTGTGCTCCTGTGCCACCTCACATCGGGGGACATTTGCTGCTGCAGTGGTTGTCTAAAGATTGGGTCAAGGAGGCACAAGACATCACCTGATACCTGAAGCTGCAGCCAGCTGGGAGTGTCAGCAAGCCTGTGCACACAGAGCATCCCAGGGAGGGCTGCAGAGAGCCCCGGAGCAGGGCAGGGAAGCTGCTCGAGCTCCAAACCCATGGGATTGGTGGGTGGAGGCTCAGGACCTGTACAAAGAGGAGGTTCTAACACAGAACAACCTCCCAGCTGCCACAGAGTGAGAGGGAAGGTCTCTGCACAGACAAATAACTGCTTGTGAGACTGGAAACAGGGTAGAAGCAGAGATTTTATAGTGGACAAAGATCCCCAAAGGATTTACCCTGCTCTTTCCATCTGACCAGTCCCACAGAGCAGCAGATTTAGTAAAAGGAGACAGAAAAGCAGTTCATAAACTCCAAACCTCTGCAGAGACCTTCAGTTTTTTCACAGCAGCCTGCAGTCAATGATCTAGACAGCTCCCATGAAAAGAAACTTTTAGATAAAGGATTTTTGGGAAAATGAGCCATTTTTTTTGGAGTTAGCAATGAGCTTGTCTCTGTGCTTGTCCTGAAAACAGTCATGTGTCAGCCCAAATTGTTGAATAACTCCAGGCACAGACTATGTGGGCAGTCTGAAATAGTGCCCTGGGGACTGCAGAATCACCAGCACATCACCAAGGCATTTGCTATCATTCAGAAGATAAGGAGCTTTTGTGCCTCTAAAGCCCTTCCTTGACACAGAAAGAAAGGGTTTTTCCCCCGACAAGTATCCCTAGGAACAGAGGGGACTTGAGGCTTGGTTCCTAAATCAGATTAACCCTGTACTGCTATGGCTGAAGCATTCTAAGTATGCCCAGATGGCAGTTTAGAAATGTACTTTTCTGTCATTCTGAACAAAGAGTTTTGGGGAACTGGAACTATGACACCACAGAATCACTTGATCATGCTTTTCCAAGAAGTATTTCCTGAGAGTAACACTGACTTTTGCTCAGCCATTAACTGCACCTCGGTGAGTTACTCAGTAGAGCTAAGAGCACTAAAGATTTACAACGGGAGCATGTCAGGGAAGCCCTGTGTGGCTGGCAAAGGAGACATTTCCTTCAGGATCACAGCCCAGCTCCCAAGCCACAAGGCAAAACAAGAAAGTCTCCATTTACAAGGCAGCCCACAAAGCCAGCTCTGTGTAATCAATATGCTGAAGCACATGGCAGATAGGAGCAATGCATGGAGATTCGAAATATTAAACTCCTCGTGCAAGACACGGGCAAGTTTCAAATTCCTGATGAGAGGTGACAGGGTAGGGACAGCCCCAAGAGCATGTGGGGCAGGTGGCTTGGTTAACTCTTCCCTTCACTGTGCAGGACAGGGGAGATTCCAGTGCCCACACAAGCACAGCTGGAGCCCCAGTGTGCCAGGGCACAGAGAAGCCATTCACCCTGGGAGCCCTTTAGTGCTCCTCACATCTGCAGGCAAAGGAGTCAGAGGCTTCCACAGCTTAACAAGCAATTCAAAAATTACTTACTTGGCCCCTAAGAACTGGACAAATCTCCCTACTTGTACGAAACAAATCTCATCTGAATGCACAAAGGGAGCAGGATAAGCAAGGTACAATTAGTGTCAAGACTTGGTGTCCTTATGAAAGCCACACAGAGCTCCCCAACAGCACAGGAGCTCTGAGTACAGGCAGCCCTGAGCAGCCCATTTGTAGCTACAACGAGGTGCAGTGCTGTGAGGTGCCACCCATAAACATTTCTGCGCAACCCAGACTGCCCAGAGCAGCTCACAAAAATACCTGGGTTTGGTGCTGGAATGGGACACATGGAGCATCACTCCATGGGAAATAGAGAGAGGCTGGGAGCAGAATTATTTCCCACCCTGTCAAGGAGCTCATTCAGGACCAAAAAGCTCCCATGATGGGAAGAGTATCACCTGCACAACAGAGTTCATGTCTCTCTTGCCCTTGCTCTCTCTTTTAACATGCAAAAGGAACTTCCTCCATGAGCAGCAAGTGCAGCAGGTTCACCAGGAGCCTCAGGGATGTGCCCTCAGAGCTGCATTTTCAGCAGCTGCAAGTGACACAATTTCCCTACACACACAAGTGTTTTGTCTGAGATATTTCCTACATTCTTACAATGCCCACAAAGCAGCAGCTCCATCCTGCCAAGTTCCCAAGATCATCCGAAGGGCACTTCTCGGAAAACATCAGCACCGAGTTCCTCCAGCCCAGATTTTCCCAGGATGTTTGTGAAGTGGGTCTGTGTGATACAGACACTTCATGTGACTCTTCCTACATAAACTGGCAAACAGGGATATCCTCCCAGCCCCACAGACTGCTGCAGTCACTGGAAGAGTCTGGGTCATAAATAGGTTTTAAATCCAGGTTTCACTTGGGAGGGGGGTGAGTACAACCCCTGAGGTGAAGGAGATGCTGCTGCAGCAGCTCTTACCCAGATTTCCTTTATTGCCACTGCACCCAGAAACTAAATATTTTCATTTTCCCTACTGTTCCCTAGATATAACACAGACCAGCAGGACTTCTGCCCCAGCCACCCAGTGTCCTCCCTCTGCTCTTCTCCATGACCACTGCAAAAACCAGAGTGGAAAGGAAAACCCAAACCCAAAACAAACTGAATCCTTGAGATGGAGGGAAATTATAAACCATCTCCAATCTGGTCCACAGATTAGGGAATCTGATTAAGAAAACGTTAAATGTAATCCTCGTGATTAGAGTTCAGAGCACAAAGTACTTCAAATCTCCTCTTGAGCTCTGGGGCAGGCTGAGCCCTGGGCACGTCCTAACCACCTTCAAAGCCAGGCTCGGCTCTTATTTGCACAAGAGTTTCTATTTTAGCCCATCTGTCCATTCCCTGCAGTGCTGCCAGCAGCAGGCAGGACATAGGGGCAAGAGAACCAGGGGAATTTGGGACCAGCTCAGACTGCCACTGCAGCATGAGAAGAAGCATGGGAGTGGTGGGGCCATGCAGAGCCTCAGTCACAGAAAGTTTCCCACTACAGAGATTAGATAAATCTGACTCAGACTCTGCCAGGGTTTCATACAACAAAGCCTCAGCACTTCAAGTTGCTGGCATGTAGTGGGGAAACAAAAATCCACCCGCTGCCCCACCGACAGCCTCGGGGGCAGCTTGTGAAGTGGTTTAAAAGCTGTAACTACAGCAAATTCTGATTTCCAGGCTTCAGCTATCAACATCACAGGAAAAAAAAAAAAAAAATCAGTGGAATTAGCAAAGGGCAGGAAAATGGCCCTGTCTGGGTGAAAGAGCCTGCTGCCATCTGACAGCTAATGGAGATCATCTCCGCAGGGGAGGGGCCGCACTTCATCATCCAAGACACTTATTTCCTGAGCATGACTTATCACTGCTGACCTCATCTCCTAAAAATGCAATACATCCATGTCAGATACTGCCATGGCCCCTCCTTAAAGGTGGCAGATGAATCTGCCCCAGCAGAGCACAGCCAGAGACAGAAAATAGAACAGGAACATGCAGTTCTCCAAGAGCTAAACAACACAAATCTCTGCCCTGACCCCTCCAAAACACAGAGACACATAATCAAATAAATTTTTGCAGAGCAATTTCTTCTTCTACTACCAGATTAGTTCACTTGTGTTATGGTTAATTTATGTGTGTTATACATTGCAAAAAAAAAAAAAAAACCCAAAAAAAAAACCAAAACAACTTCAGGCAGCCACCAGTATTTAGACTCCACACTGTGCAAACTTGCTCCAAACAGGTCTGGGCAGCAGCTGAAAATGTTGATCCCTGCCAACATCCCAAACTTACACCTGGTTCTCACAGGAGACCATCTCCAGTAGAACTGAACAGATGGTAAACTACAGAGCAAGAAGTTCAGCAGGTTAGATCAAGAAAGCTGCTGTCCATGATCAAAACTGAGGGGCATTTAAAATAATTTTTAACAGACTTTTAAGTGGGAATTTGGAAGCCACATTCAGGCATTACGCAGCTCAAAAGATTAGGACATGGACCATGCTAAAGTGTAAGCTGGAATCTACAGTAAGCTTGAACTTTTTAAGTTCAGCTGAACGTCTTTGAAGACAATTTAGCTTTGGACTGCAACTGTTTGGATCCCAGCAGCCTTGTTCCTGTAATCCCTGCTCACACTGGGCTGCGACTTGCCTGCCAGCACACGGCAAACTGCCAGCTGTGACAAGCACAAAACATTAAATCCATCAACAACCTGATGTCTGTTGGCTCTCAGGTCCTGTTATTCACAGGACTTTGGCTGGCCTGGCCAGAATTCATTCACCTTCCCTGCAGGATCTCCAGGAGGTACCAGATCCTGGAGAGGAAAACACTTGGGACGCACTGCAGGAGTGACACACCAGAGGAGCAGGGCCAGGGCAGATTCCAGCCTCCAACCAGAGGAGAGCCTGAAGTCCAAAGCCAGTGACTGCTCATGAGGAGCCCAGCTGGCTCTGCAGTGCTCTGTCCTTCCCTAGCTCTCACCCCACACACCAACCACATGTTCTGCAGAAACCCAGATTTCTATCTCACCGACAACTTTATTGCACGTTATTCTGGCAGGTAACCAAACCACCACTGACTCTTGTCAGCTCAGATGAGCAGGATTTTATCCTCTGAGATCCCAAAGATCCACATCCTGCAGCAAAGCCTTCCCTTCCTCCTGGCACTGCTGACATGCCTTTACTTCTCTGCAATAACAGAGTACAAAGAGAAGCCCTGAGCAGAGGCCACTAACAGTATGCTGCATCCTCTGCCCCACTCCCAGTTTAGAATAAAGGTCAGTAGGTCTCCTTCCATCCTTGCACATGTATCCTGTCCTCTCTGAGAGCCCAGCCAGCTCCTCCAGCAGCTGCCCAGCAGCTCCTGGCACGTCCCTTCAGAGCTGCAAACACACCTCTGACTGAGTCCCACGCACACTGCTTTATCTGAACTGCTGGTGGTACTGCCTGGAGAGCTCTCAAAACAGCCCCGGAGCAGATGAACAGCCCTGAAGGACACCTGAACCCCTACAGGAGTACAGGAGCTCCAGCTCACCCATCCCCCAGGGTGAGCAGGGCTGGGGCTCTGCCCTCCACCTGCAGACCCTGATGTGTCCCATCCCACACTGACCTTCACAGCCCCTGTCCCCCCACAGCAGCTCCACAACAGAGCTGGGAACAGATTTTTTTATTTCCAATACATCATCTTCCTCTCCCTCACCAAGCTCCAGCTTCAACCCCCAAAGTAACAGCTGCTTCACCTATCTGAAGGTCTGGAAGGAGCAATAAAGCTGTTTATCCTGAAAGGCCTTGAAGCAGCAGCATCCCCCAGGCCACAGCAACGTCACAAGTCCCACAGCCACTGTCAGCAGCCAGGAGCAGGGGCTGGAGGTCCCTCTGTGCAGAGCAGTCCTGGAACCCACGACCAGCCTGTCCCAGCCACCCTCCCAAAAAGCCACGGAGGATGTGGATCAGGGGACATGGACCACATCAGCTCCACTTTGCTGGCACCACTACCACAGTCAGGCAATCAGTGGCCACACATGGGGATGGAAAAGGGAGGCTGAATTTCTACATTTGAAGAAAAACACCATTTGCATCTCAGAGAACAGTGGGGTCCAACTGGCAGGGTTGACACCCTCCTTCCTAATAAATCATTACCCCTGACTGCACAGACAGCCATTGATCCGCAGCATTTCCAGACTGTGCTGACCTGCTGTTTATCTCCCAGATTCCTGCTGGGCATCAGCAAACAGTTAAACTTTTCCAAGTTCTTGAAGTTTCACTACGCACAACTTCCTTGAGTATGGAGCATAATTAAAGACCTTTTAAAAGCAAGGTTTGGAAAGGAAGATGCTTGGCACAGGCAGGGCTTGTTCCCCCAAAAGACACAGAAGCTGCTCACTAAAACCAGCATCACGTTTTGACACCCCAAAAAAGAAAGGGGACTGGTTTTAACAAACAACTGCAGCTCCCTGCTCACAAGAACAGTCTGTTTCTGCCCAATTCAGGCCAAAATCGAGTTTCTGAAAACCCCAACGCAGCTACAAAACAGAACTCTTGTTTTTGGCTGGTTGCCTTGGAGACACAGAGTGATCTCTTGGGAAGAAACCAAGGAATGCATCTTAATGCAAGCTCCTTCCTTTTCAGGCATCAACACTCAGCCTTATTACCCAGAGTAAAGCCACAAACATCCTCTAGGTCAAGAGTAAACAGAAATCTTTCCATTTGTCCCCATCAGCATTTTCTAGACCCTGGCTACAAAGTCATACTCTGTGCTTGACTGAGCAGGAAGGAAGTGAAAGAAAAATGGGTGTTTCTCCCATACCACATTTCATTTCACCCAGAAACTTGTATCTTGACTACCTTCCTTCAGTTCCATCTTATTTTTCATAGGGTCCCTATTTGTTTCAGCTTCCTGAGTTCTGCAAATATAACAGGCAGTTCCTCCTTTGCCTTTTAATCTCTCTCCTCTCAGAAACCAAATGTTTACACAAGTTCTCCTGGAGGATGACCCCACATACAGTTCTTCGGGAACACCTGTGCGTGCACCTTGCAGTATTTGGCACCTCAGCTGCACAGCAGAGCAGTTAATGCTTTTAAGCCGGTAAGAACAGGGGCAGAGAAGCTCCATGACCTGCCCAATGCCACACAAATCCACCACTGACACACAAAACAGTAGTTAACCATTATCACACAATATTTTAGGCTGGGAAAGGTCCTCTGGAGGTCTCTAGCCCGAACTCCTAAGCAAGACTGACCTGCCAGTTGCTCAAAGCTTTTCCCTGGCAAGTTTCAGACAGCTCCAAGGCTGGACATGCCACGACTTCTCTGGGTTTGACCAACCAAAAAACAATTCAGTCACTGCATTGGACTTGTGCTCATCTCCCTCCCTCCTTTTTGTACTGTTAAGGACACCTTCCACTATGCACCATTTAACTGGTTTTACTTGAGGCTTTGCTCTTTATGCCCCAACAGCATCCCCTGCTCAGAAAAATCAGCTCCTCAGCTCCATCAGAAGTAGGGCTTACCCAAATATGATCATCTCACAAGATTCCCTCTGTGTCCTCTGCTCCATCTTAAGAGCACTCACAACTGTAACATGCTGTATTAATATTTTCACCATTTATACCACACACCTGATTTGGTGTAAATCAAATTAACACCCCAAACTGAACCTGAACAGAGCCAAAACAGCTTCAATGAGTGCAAGCCAGCAGGTGTTTAAGCAGCAGAACAATTCCAGTCTGACCAAGCATTTCCCTGTAGAAAAACAAGGAAAAGCTTCAGGAGCACTGAGTAAAAATCAATACTCTGCTCATTTGCTTGTTCTGGATCTCAAGGTGCTTCAGATCTGCTCCCTGCATTAGTCACCATCAAATTACCACAGGCTGCGTGTGCTTAGGGAGGAATTTGACGGCAGCACTCCCTGCCTCCCTTCAAATGAGATGCATCCTGCTCAAAGGATTGCCTCAAATTATAATGCTCAGCGCCTCAGGCACCCATGTACATTCAGTCCCTTAGTTATCTACCTGGATTTGGGTAACGGAAATGTCCAACAATTCCCACTATGGAAAAACCCATCACATCACAGCCCTAGAAGTCGGGATCTGCCACCACTCCTCTTATCACGTCCACATGCGTTTCACCAAGCCCTACAAAGATTAATTCTCAATTTAGGGCTCACAAGGATCGATGTAACTCCCCAAGCGTGAGAAAATGTGGCATTCGCTCACTCCAAAGGCATTTGGAGCAATCAGCATCTCCTGGACCTTCAGAGCTGTAGCTGCACATTCAGAAGGAGCAGGTGGTATAATCCTATCAATGGGAGTTAAGTTCTTACTGATCTCTTTCTGCCTAATCGAGACCTAATTCTTGAGCCTCTATCAATAGATCACTAATGCGGGAAGATGGCAATACCACGCTGCCCGGGGGACCACGGGCAGCTCAACATGTCCAACCCCTCAGACACAGCGAGCAGAGCAGAGCAGGAGGGCAAGCCCACAGCTGCTCCAACCACGCAGCTCCCCCTGATTTCCTAAATTCCTGAAATATTTTACTTTCCATTATCGTATCTCCAAGAAGGGCTGGGGTGGGAGAGGCCCTGCAGCTGTGGCAGGGCATATCCCACCCTCAGCTGCTTTGTGGGACAGATCCCAGTGCCCCCTCCCTGAGGGCAAATTCTGTTTAATACACCAAGTCCCATCTCCCAGCTCTGGTCCTCAGGCTCCCTTTAAAGTTCCAGATGGTAAAAGCAAACAAGACACTGGGTTTGCAGAGTTGCAAGCTCTCCTAATATTGGATATTATGAGAAATATTAATCTCTGGTTCCTTTCTCACCATTCTGAAATGTCCTTCGTTTAAGTGTGGTGGAGTTCCACCTTCCCTCTCCTGTTCTCCACCAGCCCCAAGGCTTCACTTCTGAGTCCATTTTACCCCCTGCTTCAGCCAGCTCTGAGGGCAGCCTCTGGCTCCCACAAGGGGCAAACACACTGCCCGTGTTCCCAGCAGTGCCTCATGAGCAGCCAAACCCAAAGCAGCCCCGGGCCACTTGCAGCCTGGCTGCTGGGCACAGAGGTGCCCGGTTACCTTCTTGCGGCGTGAGCCCGTCTTGCTCATGCAGGACCTCTCCAGGGACAGGTACCCCCCGATCACTTCAATCTCGTTCACCGTGGGGTAGCGCTTTTTATGGGCTATCCCCACTTGAGGCCCATCAGCATTCTCCACAGCTTTGCCTCTTCCTTTGCTGTCCTCCTCCTCCTCCTCTTCCTCCCGCTGCGGCCTTCCGCTGGCATCAGCGAGAGCCTGCAGCCCCGGGGCCGCGGGCTTCCTTTTGGGCACGACAGTGAAGGTGCTGCCTCCCCGCTGCTGGGGGGCAGAGTGTGGTCTGTAGAGGGGCACAGAGGAAAACTCCATCTCCAGCTCAGGGCCGGCTCCTCCGGGCTGATCCGCCAAGCTCCCCGTCCTCGCAGCCGGGCCAGCCCCGCTGTCCGGCTCCACAATGTCATCGATGTAAGTCACAGGTACCAACGGATCCAGAGGCGCCGGTGGGGAAGTGATGGGCTCTTCCTGCTCCGGGGCGGAAGCCCTCGGGGGCTCCTTGGGTGCCTTCTCCTCCGAGGGCGGTGGCGGTGGCCCTGGCCTGGCAATCTGGGCCGGCGGCCGAGCCGGGCTGCCCTCCCGGCGGGGCACGAAGATGAAGGAATTGCGCGAATTCAGGCGCAGCTTGGCCAGAGCCTGTGCCTGCAGGTCGTGGGCTGGGATGGCCGCCAAGTCGGGTTTGGGGGCCGGGTGGATTTCGAAGGAGCCCCCGGCCCGGGGGGCTGAGGCGGAGAGCGGCCGAGTGGCGCCGGTGGCACTGGGGGCCGGACTGGCACTGGGCAGGGGCGACACGGCCACTTCAGCCTCCTCCGGCTTTGGCCTCCTGGCGTTGGCTCTGGCATGGGAAGGGCTGGCGGATGGCACTGGTGGCCCCTTGGGCGTTGCGGGGCGGCCGGCGGGGACAGCACCGGGCTCGGGGATGCGGGCGCTGGGGGGCTGCCCCCGGGGTGTGACCGTGAAGGAGTTGGAGCTGATCTTGTGAAGAAAGCAGTTGGCCTGAGGGGCCACAGCCTTGGGGGCAGCAGGGACCGCCTGGGGGGCTGCAGCCCGGGGGGGAGCCGGGGCGGGCTGGGGGGCTGCGGGCTCGGGGGTGAAAGCCCGGGGGGGAGCCGGGGCGGGCTGGGGGGACACGGGATGTGGAGTGACAACCCGGGGAGGTGGTGCGGGCTGGGGGGTGACAGCCCGCGGGGCTGCCGTGGGTTGGGGGGTGGCAGCCCGAGGGGAAACTGTGGGCGGGGGAGTGACAACCCGTGGGGGGGCCGTGGGCGGAGGGGTGACAGCCCGGGGGGAAGCCGGCTGCAGGACTGTGGGTTGGGGGGCCACCGGCACCGCTGGGGGGGTGGCGGCCCGGGGGGGAGCCGGCAGCGGCGGAGGGGTGGCCGGGACCGCCGGCGGAGATGCCGGTCCCGCCTTTGGCGCCGGAGCCCGGGGGAAGCCGGGTCCCTTCTGGAGGGGCGCGGGGTCGCGGGGAGAGCCGGGCCCCGCGGGCGGAGCGGCCCGGGCAGCGCCCGGTCCCACCTGCGGCGGAGCCGCGGCCCCGCCGGTCCCGGGCAGCGCGTCCCCAACGCGGCGACGGCGGCCCCGCGGCCGCTGCCCGAACTTCTCCAGGAGACGGCTGACGGTGCCCGGCTCGGCCGCCTCGGGCGGCTCCGGCGGCTCGGCCGTCTCGTAGATGACGACCTGGTCGGCGCGGATCTCGGCGAGCGCGGCGCCGCGCCGGGCCAGCAGCTCCCGCAGCGGGTCGGCGCCGGCCGGGTCCCGGCGGCGGGCGGGCGGCGCATCCCCCGCGGCGAAGCAGGCGGCGGGGTCGGCGCGGGACTCGATGATGAGGATGTTGTCGGCGCGGATGGTGCGGATGCCGGGCACGGCGCTGTACAGCTCCAGCAGCTGCTGCAGCGGCCGCGCCGCGCCGCCGGGCCCGGGCCGCCCCTGCCGCAGCCGGCGCCGCTCGCTCTCCAGCCGCATGAAGGGGTTCTCGCGGAGCGGGCCCAGGCTCTCCGCCACCACCAGCCGCTCCCCGGCCGGGGGCTCGGGCTCGCCGCCCGCCCCGGCCAGCTTGGCCCGTTTGCGCTCCAGGATCTCCCGCTGCCAGGCGGGCGCTGCCCGCGGCCCGGCGCCGAGCGGCGGCTCCGCGCTGCTCATGGCGGCGGCGCTGGGGCTCTGCGGGCCGGGCCCCGCCGCACCGGGGCGGCCCCGCGGCACCGCCCCCGGGCCGGGCAGGGCCGGCCTCCGCGGGGCCGGGGCGGGGCCGGAGGTGCGCCGGGGCCGCCCCGCTCCGGGCCGGGGTTGGCGCTCCGCCCCCGCTGCCCGGGGCGAGGGCCCCGGGGCTGCCGGACAGCGGCCGGTCCCGGGCACGGTGATGGGATCTGAGGTGGTGCCGCATCCACAGGCTGGGAACCGGCCGGGCCCTCCTGTCACAGGGGAGACCCCCGGCCCGCGAAACGAGCCATGGTGACGGACACAGAATCCCAAAACACAAAAACACCCATATGTGCCCATTCCCCCATCCCGGACTGGTCCGTCTGGTGCCAGCCGAGGACGGGATCGATAAACGCCTTTCAGGGTCACCCTTGGGATGTCGGCCGCCGTCCCAGGCGGAACAGGGAACCAGCCCCTGACTCTGGAGCAGTGTCTGTGGTACCCGGACCGTCAGAGGAGTGTTTTAGGGAGAGCTCTGATGGACACAAGTGGAGTTTTCCATGGCCCATGGCAGCAGAGTGGGAGAACATTTTCCCCATTTTCCTCTTCTTTGCTGCCCAGGGAGGTCGTGGAGGCATCCCAAATCCACCTCGAAGCGTTCCCGTGTCACCTGCTCCCGGTGACCCTGTCTTGGCTGCGGGCTGGACTGGACGATCTCCAGAGGTCCCTTCCAACCCCAGCTATTCTGTGATTCTGTGATTCAGTGATTCATTGACAGCCACTTGTTGGACACAAAAGTGCCGCCGCGGCGTTATTTCCAGTCAGCGCCTGTTATCAGCCGCCCGCAGGTGTCTTTGGGAAGTGTGTGCAATCAGGAAACGATCGCTCGGCAGCGCAGCACTTCCCACACCTCCCAAATCCTCGCCTGGGAGACTCGGGGGACGCGGCGGGCCGTGACAAAAAATCGCCTTTGGGCAGGACTCGGGGAGGTCCCCGAGCCGCGCCCGCGCTGGGAGCCCAAAGCACAGGTGTGTGTTTACGGGAACAGCTCCGTATCCTGCTGATAAGGCTCCTACCTTTGCACTTCCGAGCCACAACAGAGCACTTGCACTCTCTTCAAACGAGACCTGGAAATGATACCACTAGAAATAGCTTTTATTGCCGAAGCTGCCGGTGCCGGGTGCCCAGCTGGGCTGTGTGCCCCGCGGAGCTGCGCTGCTGCAAAGCGGCGCTCTGGGGAGGAGGCAGCTCCGTGTCTTTCACCTTAAATAACTCCGGGCTGATGTGAGGCTCACGCATGACCTGCCGTACTCCCTCAAGCGCAGGTCCATCACGCACCATCTGCCTCCAGCCCTCGCCGGGCCACAGCGGGTGCCCGGGGCTGAGGATAAAGAGCGGAGCAAGCGGGTAGAGGCATTTCCCCGCCTCTGGTGACTCATGGCTCAGGCACGTCCAGAGCCAACAATGTGCCTTTGTGCTCGGAGATCTCAATGGATTTCTCTTTCGTAGTCTTGTCTGGTTGGCTTTTGAGCCTGTGTAAAGCCCGTAAATCCTGAAATAATGAATCCCACACAGTTTTGCTGCACCTGGCGCAAAGAAAACGCCTCCCTTTGTGGACATTGAACCTGACATCTGCTAGTTTCACTGCGTGCCCGCCTGCCTTTAGAACAAAACAATAAATCCAACCATTATTCATCCCCTCCCCTGCCAGTCAGGATCTGAGAGCCTTCTATCATTTCTGTCAACTGCTCCAAGGCTCGGCTGAGTCAGTGACACAGTGTCAAGGGCTGGGCAGCGAGACTTGGCCGGCAAGCAGTGCCCTGCAGCTAATCCCCTGCTCGCCGTGTTTACACCCGCGGGGAACCCCGGCGGAGTGCCCGGTGCTGGTCCTAAGAGGCTCCCGGGAATCCCGCTCCTATTTTGGCACAAGAGGGAATGCTCGATTACAAAACCCAGGTGTGATGATGACAGGGGCCAGCACCGGGAGGCTGTGATGGCAAAGTGCCACCGCGGGGCACAGACAGAGCCGGGGCACGGCTGACGCGGCTGCGGAGCTGCAAGAGGAGGAAGCAGATACGGCACGACAGGGGCTGGGTCTGAGGAACAGCCCCAAGTACAGCCAGGGCACGGGGGGACAGGGAGAGAGCAGGGCCCAGCACGACTCTGTGTGATTGCACCTTAAGCTCAGGCCCTCACACAGTTCCCACTCCAGTTTGTGTCCATCACCGACTGCCTGCAACTGAGCACCAAGGGAGAGGGAAGAAGCAACAGGGAAAAGTAATCCCTTGTAACTGGGAATCTCCAGCAAATTTGACTTTGTACCTCATGGTGCTGATTTAAAACTGATTCCAGGACACATGGAATGGTTCTAGGATAAAGGATAAGAATCAAGACCATCTTTCTGGGCACCAAGCCCTCCAGGTACCAGTGCTGCCACAAGGCTATGAATGGGTGGTGAGGGATTAAAGGTGATTTCTGTTATCTGTCACACAGCTGAGGCAAATATGGCACATCCCACCTCATTGTGGTGTTGGCACATGGAGAATATCCCCAAATGGGGAGGATGGAGAAAAGGAGGCTGAGATCCCAGGGCTGAAGAAAAATGGCTCAAATGACAGAGCTGTCCAGCCTGTTTCTCTTTGTGCTGAGGGGCTGCAGTTACCACCACATCTATCAGAAGATGATCATGCAGGTGACTGTCAGCATTGGAGATAAGGGGAAAATTGCAGCTGGAAGTTCAAGCCAGGGCCGCTCCCTTTGGCAGTTCACTCAAACAGGCCCGTGGGAGAGAAAGTGGTTTATCAGAATTCATTTCATTGCCTTCTGCCCTCCTGGGGACGTGCTGTTTTGGAGCCGTTCTGTTTTCCCCAGGGGGATTACCAGGCCTTTAACCTCCCTTGGATTTCTCCAGGGCTCTGTTTCTGTGTCTGGGAGGGTGCTCAGGGATTAGCCTTCCTCCCAGGAAGAGGCACAATCCCTAATGCGCTCTAAATTCCTTAGCACCCCATGCTCACTAAGCCAAAGATGCTGCTGGAACCTGAATCACTCGGAGCTATCCCTGTCCTATCCCCATGACCGGATTTGTGGCTCTCAGATGGTCCCTTGTTTAAATTATCAGGATTTTTTGCTTTTTGCTTTTTTGCTTTTCTCCCTTTTTAGCTGTACCTGGGCCTCTTGTCGCTCATGAGCTCTGCTCCTGTGTGTTCAGCTGCTGCCATGCAGAGGTGCCCATTGCCTGTCCTGTGGTGCAGGTCCCTCACCTGCAGCACAGCCTCATCACACATCATTTCCCTCACACAGCATCTGCCAAGTGCCATTTCCTGGGTTTATAAACTCAGCCAGAGAATGACAATAAGAACAAAAACAAACGAGAAAAAAACCAGCTTTCCCAGAAATGTCTCTTTTTATTAAATCATGTCTTTAGCCCTAGAAACATTTGTGTACTTGAGGCCTGGTTATCCCACACAAAGCAGCAGAGCCCCAGAGAAAGCCGAGGCAGCAGAGATGGCACAGGGCTCCTGAGTCAGGCAGGGTTGGCCCCAGCCCTGGACAGCAGCAGCAGCCAGAAACCACAGCGAGGGTGCTGGGGTCACTGTAACCTCCTTCTCGCTTTTCCAAGGAGCCAGCCTGCTGCTCCAGGGCCCACCTAGACCTGGGAGAGCACAGTCTTTGTTTTCAAAACTCTCCATTAGCTTCAAGACCATTTTGGCCCCAAACCAGCATGTCCTGGGTTGGGGTCTCCAGCTCCAGGGCTCTCTTGGGCCCAGCATTTGCAGCTCCTTTTGCCCCTGCTGTGCCTTCAGCTTCCTGCTGGGATGGGAGAGCAAGGATGTGCTGGGCAGGTCTGTGTGGAGCCAGCACAGATGGCTGCAGCCACACTGCCCTGCACTCAAGCTGGGTTTGGGAAAGGAGCAGCTCCCTCTGAACTCCACAGAGAGCAGAGGCAGAATCAGCAGTGGTTTATTTTTACAAGGTTTGTCAACTGATCAGTTCCACTGAAGTGGTCTGGGGCTCCCCCCATTATTTGGGTAACATTGCTTCTTTTTCTGTGAAAGGTGAAAGAAACTTGCTCAACCTCAGAGTTTAGGGGCATTACTGGTCATAACCTATCCTCCTCCACATTTACCAGACCCATTGTCACTGTCTCCTTTCCTCCTTGCTACTCAGGCACGGAGGTTTTTTTTTTCAAAAAGCTGCTGATGTTCCCTCACTCTGCAGAAGCAAAGGGAGCTGGAAATGAAAACTGGTGCCTGAACTCCAAGAGGAAAAAGATCCCAAAAGGGTGCTGGCTCCCAGCCCTTGAGAGCTAAGGTTGTGTTGTTGCTTGGTATCACAACTGAAGTCACCCCAGTTCCAGGAATAGTGTTATTAAAGAACAACAGGAAATACACAGCAGAAAAAGCTACAGCCCATTCAGCACGTTTGGGTATGACTCCAGCCTGGTTCCCTGGGATGGGGAACACCAAACCCGCTCGGCTCCTTCAGCCACCCTGAACCCCCAGCAAAGTCAGGTCTAAGCACAGGGGCACAGTAAGGGAGCAGGATCCCTGCTCAGGGGCCTCACTTGTCTGTGTTTATCTCTGAGGTTTTTAGGGCATTCCAAAGGTAAGGGCAAAGATCCCTGTCCTTGAATTCCCAGCTCTGCACCGGCTCCACCTTTACAGCACCTTGTAGGTGGGTCTGTATTGCTGCAATGGAGAATTAGCACTAAAAATACAATTTAGAAGCCAATTATCTCATAACCCCCCCACTTTTCACTTAAGCTTTTTGAATCCACCCAACGTGCATCTGAGCTGGTCCTGAGCCAGAGACCAGGGGATGGTGGCACTGAGCAGTCCCTGGTCCAGTGAACAGTCCACAGCCTCAGCAGCAGCTCAGTCACCCAGGTGAGAAACATTCCCCAGGTACAACCCAACACATCCCTGCAGCCCTGGGAGGAGAGTGGGGAGCAGGGCAGGGGCTGTACCCGAGGGTAGAGAGGGAAAAAAGCACAGCAGGGGCCACCCCAGGACATGGGACCAGCACCTGGGGACACAGGACCAGCACGTGGCTGCACGGGGTGCTTGGGGGTCTCTCTCAGCTCATCAGTGCAGGTGGAGAGGCTCCTCCTGCTAAAGGTTTATAGGACACTCCTGCTGTGATTATCAGCAGGCCACTGGGATGCTGAGATAAGGAAGCTTGGAATGCCCAAAGAACTGAGTAATTATCCCAATTCTCGGTACACAGGGCGGCAACCTGTGATGGGTCTTATCTGTCCTTACCTCTGTCACTTTTATGGATACTCTAAAAGCAATACAATACCGTGAAAAAATTATTAGGTTGCATTAGTTCTTTAATATTTACTAAACATTTATGGAAAAAAGCAATGTAGTTTCTCTTCAGATGGATTCTTTACATTTAATGTCCACAATGTTTATTCCTTTCAGTCTTTACATTTCTCACATTGACTGGCAGTAAATTGGGCTGAAGTTCCTTCTGAACCAAAGCTGCTGCTGGTTCCTGGTGCTCTTTGATGGATCATGCACTGCCCCCATTAACTGTGCCCATGACACAGCAGGACCACCTGGGAATAAGAATGATCCCAATCAGGGTTATGGCCGTTAAAACACCCATTTACTCCCTCAGCTCCCACAGAGGAGATCATTAACAGGCTGACTTGCCAGTAACAGTTTCCAGTTGACTTTGGCTTGTGTTTCCAGAATGAGAATTTAAAAACACTTCCATGGAAGATGCAGAAAGCCAGGGATAGGCTGTAGTCAGTGGGACAAAATACAGGATCACAAAGTCTTTACAGATGATGTGGAAAATGGTATCACCACTCAATAGCCCTTGGGAGGACACTGGGATCCCCAGGAAGGGCTGTCCCTAGCTCCAGGGACCGGCACAGCAAAACCCAGAGCACAGAGCAACTCAGCTTGACTTGAGCTGAGCTTTACCTGAGCCCACCTGGCAGTGGGGGCTGGTTCCCTGGGAAGGAGGGCACGGCCCAGCACATCCCTGGTGGAGGGTTCTGCCAGCAGGTGCCAACTGGAAGGGCCCTGGAAGGATTTTCTCACTCATACAGTAACATATCTTATCCTGGACTAAGACATGAATTATATCAAAGTGTGGCTCAAACCAGCTTGTGAGGGGCTGAATGTTTACATGTAGACCAAGAGAGCAGAGTGAGCCTGGCATTCCACCTCCAGTGGGGTTAAGAATGGGGCCGGGATTAAGGACACAGTCTCACTCCCAGATCCACCAGGCTGGCTGTTTATAACCAGCATTTTCCATTCCTTCAGCCAACCCACTTGTGCTGCTGAGGGTGCCGAGCAGCTCTGCCAGCAGAGCCTGGGAACAGGAACTGCCAGGCCCAGGTCAGCAAGGCAGGAGCAGCAGGAGCTGTTGGTGGGGTGGGTCTGTGCCAGGATCCCGAGCGGTGCTCACGCAGCCGGACACCACATCCCAGCTCAACTTCCCTGCACAGGGAACATCCCCCCAGAGCTGGGGACAGAGCATGGGGGTGAGGACACGGGAGCACATGGACACACCACTGGAAGCAGGAACCCTGTGCTGAGCTCCAGGGAGCAAGTCCAGGCTGAGGAATGAAGAATAAATTCCTTCCTGGACTTTCCTGCACAGAGGCCGAGCCCCTCCGCTGGCTCTGGTGGCTCCAGAGGTGGGAGCAGGTGGGATCCCACAGCAGAGTCCTCACACAGGCAGGATGAGCTGGCTGGGTACCTTTTGCAGTCAGATGTTTTGCTGGAGCTACAAGGATTTTTCTGCTTTTGTTTTTTTTTAACACAGGAAGGGATTATCTGGGAATTCGTGTTTCCCACCCCAGGCCTGGAGGTCAGCTGCAAAGGAAAGCTGGTGGCTGCAGCATGAGCAGAGGTGCAAAAAGTTTTATCTGTTTCTACCTATTTCTGTATCCCATGGGTAACTTGAATTTTCTTCTTCCCTTTCCTTCCCAGCCAAACAAGAGGAAAAGAGAAAAGCCTCTCTGGAAGTGCCACATCCACAGAGCCTATGATCCCCCAGGCCTCTCCAGCTGAGCGAACATTCCCTGCAGGCACCAGAGAACATCCTCGGGCACTCCCAGCACTGAGCCAGGCTGAGGAGCAGGGCTGGGACAGCTGAGGCCCTTCCTGCCACCTTCCTCTCCTGGAGGTGACACTGCCAGCCTGGGCCATAACACATTTATCACATTTAACAGGTGTGATAACACATTTAGCCAGGCACGGGCTGGCGGTCACATCCAACTCTGCCTCAGCAAGGGCAGCACAAACTCCACCCACAGCTGGTGAACAGCCAGGGCTGGCACCCAGTTCAGCCATCTGGGTTTAATCTGCTTCTCTTCAAGTGAAGCAGGTGTGCCCACTCTCCTGCCCCTGCTGGAGGCAGTTCCAGAGCAGAGAGCAGCAGCAGTTCCCTGCTGGGACAGGGCACTGAGGATGGAGCTGCTCTTTGCTCACCCCTCACCCAGCCCAGGCACACGGAACTGCCGGCGGCACAGGAGAGAACCGGTTTCAGACACACCCCGAGAGCAGGGTGCTGAGAGCTGAAGGAACAGGTAGGAGTGGAATGGCAGATTGTCCTGTGTGCCCAGCAGCCACAGCTGCCCCGGGGCAGGGCACTGAGGGAGTCCCAGAACCTCCAGGGGATGCTGCAGGAGCACAGGGGGTGAGGAACGCACAGGGCCTTGGAGCTGTCGTGGCTGGGACCACACTGGGCTCATCCTTTACAGGCTGGTCTCACTGAGGAAGTTCCAGGCTCTATTTTTACCTCTAAAGTTTAAATAATTACAATTTTTATTTGCCTCTGCTAACCCCTTCCTTTTCCAGCAGCCACCTGAAAAACTCCACCAGTGAAAAAGGGGAATAAAAGTGTTTTCCTCTGTCACCAGTGGTTAACTCCAAGGATGCTGCTGCACACAGGACATCAAACATCACAACTCTATTCCAGTCACAGCTCTGAGAGAATTTCATCTCTTTAGGCATATGAATGCTACAAAGGAAAAAATATGTTCATGTCATAAACATCACAAGGTATGAGGAATATAGATCTTTGGAGGGAAATGCATTCATCAGTTGTCATATCCCATAAACTGCACCAGGAGAACGGTCCACAGTGTCCATTCCAACACAGAAATTACTGTACAATCTACCTTCTACTTTGCACCCCAAGTACAAGTGGTCAGTGAGGATATACAACAATTCTACAGAGAAATCACTCAAGTGGATACATAAATGGGCCCTTTGGGGGTTAAATATGATTTTCAATAGTTGCACAATGCTACATTCATGCTACCAAGTTCACTGAATTGGGATTTGAGAAAGGAAGAACAGTTTGCCTGTCTCCAGTTAGGAGGTAAAAGGGTCAGAAAGGGAGAGAGTTTTGTGTCAGCATTTTAATCCTCCCACAACCATTTCCTTCTCCAGATAACATGACTTTGTGCTTTCAGTGCACCTCTGGCTCCCACCTCTCACCTCAGAGTTGGTGGAAGCTCCAATGTTAAACAGTAATTAGCATAAATTTGGGGTTCTTTTTCTTTTATATCTGGCATTTTCTTCCAAAAGCTACAGACTGGTGCCTGTTCTCCCCTTCACTGTAAGTCTGGCAAACCTGACTGAGTCCAGGGATGAGACGTGGCTACCAAAGCTCCCAGCCTGAGGGAGGCAACAGCCCACACCTGTCTGTGTGGCTTTCAGTGACTTTAAACTACCTCTCTCCACCCATTCCTCTCCTTACTGTATATACATTATTTCTTCAAAAGTTTTGCTATAAAACTGCTCTAAATGTAAAGGGTTCAGCAGTTCTAGTCAGCTCTCCCCAAAATCACAACCACAGGTATGGCACAGGGGAAGGAGGACTCTACAGATCAGAACACCAAGTTCTCTTTGTAAGTAGTTAAAAGAAGATTTGTACATGTATTTTCCTTCACTTCACAATCGACAAATTTGACATACCAGGAGATCAGGAAAATAAGGTAATCCTTCCCTGTTACTTCCTTTGCTTGTAAAAGAAATAACCTGTGTCACCTCCCAGAATTGCCAGTGAAGTACTATTTGTGCCCTGAAAGGACAGCAGAATGTGAAAAAAGCCCCATTCCCAAAACCAAAAAAGCACCCCCTTACCTAACCAAACAAAATAAATATTCCAAAAGGTACCATCAAATATCAAGTACAGACCTGGGCTCTCAGGCTGCTCTGACAGAGCCTGGGGTTTTCTCTGTCCTACACAGGAAGGGGTGAGCAGCTCAGACCAAGAAACAGGTCAGGGGAAAAGGGCTGGGTTATGCACAAACAACTGGCAATCAAGTGAACAGGGAAGAGTCAAACTCATGCTCCAAGCCTGTGCTGTGTCCCTCCAGAAGCATTTCTCCCAAATGCCTCAGTGCTCAGCCCCCTCAGAGGGGTCTCCACACAGGAAGAGAGCTCCTCTCCCAACACACAGCAAAACACTGGCATGAACAATTAATTACCATGGCTATTAATTTCTAATTCATTTTTATACCAAAGCGAGCCTGACGGAGGCTTCCCAGCCAGGTCCCGTGTTTCTAACCTAAAGTATTTCAGCAAAACTAAACTTCCATAGTTTTGCAAGCAGCAAAATATAAAGTAATGAAGTTGTGGCTAACTGGAGGAGAACTACACATTCGTGAGAGCACGTACAGGTAGTGCAGCACAGCTACTCTGAAAGGAACCAAACCAATGCAGCAGACATGCAGGGTCTGCTAACTTATGTTAAAACCATGTTTGCTGGTGATTAAATATGTCTACAGAAGATATATTACCATTCTGAATATATTTTCAAGCAGACCAAAAATACCTCATCTATTGGTTATGGTGTGTTATTTTTAACTAATTAAATATCAGGAGGGATTTTACCCCCTCCCTCGCTATAAAAATTGCACTTATTTTCTATTAAACAAAACAAACAAATGAACAAAAAAGAAGATATCAATTCTATATCCCAGTATATATTCACATGGAAACGGGATCATCTTGCTCTAAGCTTGCAGGAGTAGGTGTAGCAGTCCTTGCTCTCCAGGACTCCCAGCACAGAAAGTCCCACCACGACAACCCCCTGCTTCCTCTGTGCTCTGGTGACTTCTTCACTGTAGTGCATGGGTTAATTGGGTTTGTGTTTTTTTCTGTAAGAAAACCTGAGCTTCAAAAGTCTTTAAAAGGACCTGGAATCAAATCTGGCCCATTCTGACCCAAAACAGCTCAGTTCTGCCAGGAACTCCATCCTGTCCTCGTTTCACACAGCTCCTCCTGAGGCCGCACGGCTCGGACTGAGGCCAGCGAGGTGCCACTGTCACCCCCTTCCCTCCAGTCTCTCTTGGCCCAGGAGACTTTTCCTGCCGACACTTCCGAGGGCTCCTCCTTCCCTCCCTTTAGCACTGCTGCCTCCTGTAGGGCTGTGAAGGGCTCCCTGTGCCAATAAAAAAGTCTCTCTGCAATAAAGCATGACTTCTTGGACACTGGTGATGAGCTTCCTCTTGCAAAGTCTTCTCCAGCTCATAAAATGTCATCGTAATCCAACAGTTTGGAGTGCTGGCGGGTCTTCCAGAGGCGGTAAAGGCGGAAGTCAAAGTAAGTCTCAATCATTTGCTTACCTAGAAGTGAAACGAGGCAGAGGGGTCACACCCTGAAAGGAGCACGAGGCAGAGGTGACAGAACACAGCAGCACAAACCCGCAGCCCCGCCGCGGGCACAGGGACCCATCCACGGCACACGCTGACACTGCGCACGTGCAGGGGCCGTGAGAAACAAACATCTCTTTAGATCTCCTCAACCATGAACAGCTCCCTGCAATCCCTTGGCAGGGCTTGTCCCCGGGGACAGGAACTGAGCACAAAGTCTGTCTCCAGACTTTGACCGCTCTGCTCTGAGGGCTGAGGGAAGCTGGGGGCTGGAGATGATCAGCCACAGCCTGCATGAGGCACAGGGACTTCAGAGGCTGTAAACCAAGAGTTAACTCCTTGTAAAGAAACACTAAAAATAATTAACACTGAAAATTCAAATTTAAAAAATACCTATTCTTTTAAATGACCAGGCCAACCCTGTCCTGCTCCTGTCTGTGCTCCCAGCAATGAGCTCACAGCACACACCAGTGCCAGCTGTGCCCCCCAGCCCCTCTGACTGAAGGGGGTCTCACAGGCAGCCAGGAGGTGCATTTGAAAACACAAGGGCAAACAACCCTGCACTCAGACAGGGCTCAAGGAGGGGATTTTCACTTGTGAGGCCTGATTAAGATTAGTTTTAGATGACTTTGCAAAGGATTACAAGGGTACACTCTTAGTACATCCCAGACTGATCAAGGGGATAAATTCAGACGTATTCTTCAGCCCAGCCTCCTGAAAGCTCAGCTGCTCTAATGCCTGCACACAGAACCACTGCCTGGCCTGCTGAGCTGCCCACAGACCCAGGAATTTCTCTGCAAGCTGCTCCTGGACACATCCAAGCGTGTTTGCTCTGGGACCTGTGCAGGCACTGTGTGCAGCTGAACTGAGCATGCACAGGGACCTGAACAGCCTGGGCTGGAGGGAGGTGTCCCTGCCCATGGACAGGCTGGAACTGGGGGATGCTTAAGGTCCCTTCCAACCCAAACCAGTCTGTGACTCTTTGATTCTATGAACTCTGTGATTCTGTGAGCTCTGCACTCTTGAGCAGCAATGTGCTCAACTCCTGCACATTCCTGAGGGTGAAGGGAGGTAAGAAAAACCCATCAGTGCTGAGACCAGAGCTGTGGGCAGCAGAGGAGTGCCTACAGGTGAATCCAGCATGGTTTTACTGGCCAAGAACTACAGCAAAGATAAAAGAACATGGGCAAATTCAGAATCTGTCACTTGTGAAACTGCACTGTGAATTACTGACATTGACCAGTGAATAGGAAAAATCCTGTAGCTTCTTGAAATATCTTGACCTACAGGAAAAAAAAGGGAAAAGGGCTAGCATACTGAGCTGTAAAATGGTTCTGATGGGCCATATCCCAGTTGCTTACTGACACAATTCACTTGGTGCCAGTGGTTTCAGCTCTGGAGAAGAGACCCCAGCACACCTGGCTGCAGAAAAGGTTCTGCTCCATGTGCATTTTCCCCACAGACTCCCCATGCCCTAATAATGATGCATTCTCCTACACTCAGCCTGGAAAGCTGTCTCCTTTGCATTGCCAGGATCCTGGGAGAGGCCTCAGGCACAACAAACAGGGCATTTGAAATGTGAACATATGCAGGAACTGCAAGGGGAAAGCCAGGGGCAGCAGCTGAACTACACAAGGTGGTTACAAGCAAAACAAAGACCATGGCAGGACTTAAGGGAGTCAAAACTGTTTTTTCATGAAGATGTCCCCCAAAGGAGGCAAACTGGTTAGCAAGGTGTGTGTGTGTGTGTGTGTGTGTGTCTTTGTACAGGAAATAAATTACCTTGAGCTGATAGTTCAAGTGGAGACTCAAAGGCAACCCTATAAGGATTCATTAAGTTTTTCAGATTCTGAAATAGCTGAAAGGAAAACATATCAGAGTTAACAGCAGAAAACAGTTATGACTCCTGAGCAAAGCATTGCCCATCTTTCTTCTGGAAAACCTTCCACCCATGTTCTTTAAAACATCCATCTCACCAGTAAATAAATAAACCAAGTGCTTTGAACAACTGTTCTCCTCAAAGGTTCAGTTATTTGTCCTGCACATCACTAATCCTTCCTCCCCTGCCCCACAGTCCAGAGGGTTCTCCCACTCACAGCTCCCACAGGACAGGACAGCAGCACATTCCCAGCCAGCAGAAGAAGCAGGTTTAGAGCTCCCAGTGTGACTCTGGCCTACCTGGGCCCAGCAGACATTCCAGGGGTGACCCACAAGCTCCTACCTTCTCCCCATTGGGGTTTCCAAGAACATAGCAGCCCATGATGTGGATGATATTTGGTTCAGGATTGACTTTACTCATCAGCCGGCTCAACCTCTTCCAGAAGCTGAAAAAAACGGAACACATCATTAGAAAAAAAATCTCTCCTCATAAGCATGATTAATGCCAAGGATGTGTGCACACGGCACTCACACAGGGCCCAAGGTTTGTGTCCTGGGCAGGAAACTGCTCAGGAAGAGCCATTGGATCCCAGATAAGGAATAACAAGAACAGAGCCAGGGCCTGAGGAGCAGGTCCAAGTCATGTGGCAGAGAAGGAGGAACAGTCCATCGAGCCAAGGGAGCTCCAAGGTGAGGAGAAGGGAGTAAAGTCCCCCAGGAGTGCTTCTGGAGTGACAGTGTCACCAAGCATCCCCTCCAGCTTCCTCTCTCCCATTTCTATCAACAACTGCCCTTTCTGAACACGAGGGTTATCAGTGCACTGGTTCATTTCCAGGGCATGAAATCAGCAGGGAACAGCTGGAGAGATTGTTCTGAGTGAGACAATACAGCCCAGGCAGCTCCATGTCAGCCCGTGCTTGGTGCTGCTCCCAGCCACCCCCCCATTGATGTGTAGTGACTGTGACCAGGGACTTGGTGCCTGAGGGATGTGAAAAATGACCCCCTTCCCTGGGCAGAGGGCTGGAGCAACTCTGGGGAGCTCTAAAGCCCAGAAATTCCTCCATGGGTGTTCCAACCAGACTACAGCCTCAGCTTTCCTCAGCACTGCCTCCCAGGAACACACAAGCTGGATGGAGACGTTCACTTCCAAGCTCTCAAACTTTCAGCTGTGTGTTCACAACTTTCTGCAGAGCCCTGATTTATCAGCTTGGGAGCAGCTATGCCTGGGATGTGCTCAGAATTGTAGATATGCACACGTGCTGGAGAATTCCACAGCCAGTGTTTATGCCAAGGCATGAGATTGCTGAGCAGATGTTGATTTTAATACTCAGTTCTCATGCCAACAAAAAGTTGTGTAGGAACAGGTTGGTGTACATCCTCTCCCCCACAGCCAGGCTCTGTTAGCCAAGCAAGTTTGAGCCAGCACAAGCGAGTAGGCAGCAAAACAGGCAAAGCTTTACTCTCTGCAAGGAGCAGCAAAATTGCTCAGCACTCCCAGCTGAAGGTTGGCATGTTAGTGAAAAGCCTCCTCAGTAACAGGCTGGACTTTGAGCAGGCTTTGCAGAGACAAATTCCATTTCCCCCTGGCCAGAGTCAGCTGTGGGGGAACACCCTGGATTTCTGCCATAGTCACCAGCTTAGCAATGGTATCACAGCACCAGGGGCTCGAGGTGCATGTTCTCATTTCTGGTCAGCAGAGTTGTTTTTAGTAGAAGAAATTTTTTTTTTCCTCCTTTTTTGACAGTCTCTATCCACAGAGACACTAAGCAGACAGAAGTGCAAATCTCCTGGGGACAGGGCTGCAGCACTCCAGGGATGAGCTCAGCTCTGCCACCGTTGCTGTCACCCCTGAGTGAGCTGTCAGATGCTATTCAGTGCCTCCTCAGCCTCCTCATCCCCTGACCAAGCCACCCCAGCTCCCTTTACTTCTCCTGCTCCACCATGTGCCACAAACATTGAGCAAATCCAGCAGAGAAACACCATGCAAGCCCAGAACACAACACAGCCACTCACAGGATCAGATCTTCCTCCTTCTCCACTTTGGCGAAAGTGGCGACTTTGTTCTTTAACAAGTATAAGTGCCCGGGGCCTCCCTGCAAGAGACAGACAGACAGATGGAAACCCCTTTGCACAGGCCCTGAGGAAACAAACCCTGGATGCGTTTCCTGTCCTGCCCAGCCATTCCCAGAAGTGCCACAAGGGAGCAGGACAGCCCTGCACTGCGGACATGCTCAGGGAATTCACACACGGGCAGCGTGCTGGGGGCTGGATTCTCTGGTTTTTGCTGTTCCGTGCCCACATCACTCTAGAAAGGCACAATAATAGATTAAAAACGCCATTGTGGGTGGCTGGAGAGTAATAGGGAAGACTAGAAAGTCCCTGTCACTTGGGGATGCTGGGGGTGGGCAGAGGAGAAGCTGAGCACAGCAGGGACCGCAGGCCAGGGCTGGCACTGCAGAGGAACTGGACTTGGGCAGCAGGAGGCGTGAACAGACTGACACAACACCAGGAACATTAAAAGTCACAATCCCCACGTCAGTGTGCAGCAAAACTGCTCCTCTGCAGCACTGGGCACGTGGAGGGAGTTAAGTCAGGTCACCTCCCTCACTTCTCATGGCACAGCTGCTGGGAAAGCCCACAGCTGACCACCACGAGGAACAGCAAACTTGGGAAGGAAATCCCCAGCAACCCCCAATCCAGCAGGGCCTGGACTGTCCCAGCCACAGCTCCAGCCTGACCCTTCTCCTGCATCCTCTGGTCTCCAGCTCCTAGCTGAGCCACCTGCTAGTCTGGCCCACAACACACACCACTGTCACTGTCACACTGAAGCTGGATGGAAACTGTAACTATGACACTGCAAGTGCTTGTTCCTGTCTCTGGAATCCTTTCTAGGTCAGTGCTGATGCTGGTTTGTCTGGGGTTCCTTGAGAAAATCAGCCCAGCTCTTGACTTGGCCTCACTAAATCAGTTGTGATTTCCTGCTGTCACAGCAGCTTGACACTGCTCCATGTCTGGGAAATGGGAAGTGAAAGCTGTGCCTTGGCAGTGACTTTAATGGAAGATGACTTTGGAATATTGGTTCCTCTATGTCACTTTTCCCACAGAAAACAACAAATTTGTAACAAATCACCCAAGTGTTTAACAACTTTCATGTACCTGGCAAAATATCAGCATCTTCCAGATTTTGCAGCCTTTCCGATAAATGTTCAGTTTCTTCTCTATTTCCTCTGAAAACAAAACAAAACAAAACAAAACAAAACAAAACAAAAAAACCAAAACAAAACCAAAACCAAAACCAAAACCAAAAAAAAAAAAAAAAAAAAAAAAAAAAAAAAAAAAAACCAAACAAAAAAAAAACCCAAAATGTGTTGGAAAATATGAACCATGGACAAAGCTCAAAATTAATTTTATTTCTTTACACTTAGTCCTGAGGGCAGGAAGCTGGCAGGGGTGCTCAGTACCAAGGATGCTGTGGGAGCAGGAAATGTCAGCAGGTGACAGGGGAGAGAAGGGATGAAACAGCACCAGACACTGCTCTGTAGTGACCACAGCTCCAGAGCAGCCCCAGCCTTCCTGGGCCTCTGTCACTGCTCCCACTCCCCACCACAGGTACAATGAACAGGCACCTGCTGCCCCGTGCCTCAGTTTCCCTGCCACAAAGCATGAGTTTAGCACAGAAAACAGGCCACAGAAGTGAATGTTTATTACAGCAGCACATCCAAGAACAGCCAACTGACTGTAAGGGGTCACTGGGGTGACAAAAACATCTCTGTGAGTGGCAGCTGAAGCACAGGGCAGCTGAGTGACTTAAATATTGATGGTTACATTTGCAATGGGCAGGAGATAAGAAAAGGAGGCAACACTCACGTACCCAGGATGTCATCAAAGGTGGCGTGTTCATGGTCCTGGAAACCAAGACAGAAGATATATAAAGATTCACTGTCACTCCACCAGCTCCCTAATAATCACACAATCCCATTCCAAGGATGCTTTAAGAGCACGTTTACACCAGCTGATGGCTGCTGGTCACAGCAGCAGTAACCCTCACCCTAAATCACATTTCGGCACAGAACCTGAAGACTGAACAGTCCATGAAGATTAAATCCACCCAAAGGCTTGAAGTTGAAGCCTGCAGACACATCCAAAGCACAGACTGTCCCTCAGATGCAGTCAACATCAGCAATGCCTGTTTGCCTGTGTTTTGCAGCCAGACTCTGGCTTTACCCCTGTCCAAGGTGGCTGACAAACAGCTGCACTCCCAACACAGCTGCCTCTGCCACAGCAGGGTTATCAAGACCACAGAACAATCCTCCGAGGAAGAGAGACAAGAGTAGCAAGGCTAAACCCCAGCAGCACTGCCTGCTGCACACTGGCAGTGGTCTTGATGGGCTCCCATTCCCACCTTCCCTTGCAAATTAAGTGATTAGAAAAAGAAACCCATGACTCCTCACTGCTGTTTCAGACACCTGCTCAGGCCAGACTCCCAGGGAAAAGTCAGAGTTAAATGAATGACTGACAGGGATGCCCCACTGCACGCGGGGTGATGGGGTCGCTGGTTCACTGCTGAGCTCTGAGTGCTGCTTATCCCAAGGCTGAGCATAAGGAGGAGCCCTAAGCCTGGCAATGCCTGCCCTGCCTTCCCTTGATAATCCTCCCACACAGCTTGGCTGGGCCTGCAGAGCCCAGAGCCATTTTCACCCCACTTGACTGTTGCACCTAGACCTGAGCCCCCACAAAGCTACCCCAGACCCCAAAGCTGGGTTCAACACACCCCCAGACCCTTCCTGACAGCTTCTCCGAATCACATCAGCATTTTGGAGTCATCCTAACAGGAACTAGGGAAAGAAAAAAGTGTCTGTATAACTCGTGTTCTCATCCACAGCAGAACTGATTTACTTACGTAGAGGATGGGGATGATGGAGGGGTCGTCCCTGCGGATAATTGTTGGGACATACTCTGCTTTGGGCACCTTGGAAGAAATGAGCTGCAAAGGGGAAAAAAGGTGCAACAGCATGAGGAGAAGGCAGTAGAGTCTGGACAGAAGCACAAAGGCCATAAAATAGTGCCCTGTTCAGCTGGTCTCAGGTGTGACTCGAGGTAGCAGCTAACCCAGTCTATCCACATCCCAATGGAAGGTTTCCAGCCCAGAGCAACCCCAGGCCTGCCGAGTGCCCCTGAGTGTCACATGAGCACACAGCTCTGCCCTCAGGCTGGAACAGGCTGGGAAGGGGAGATTGGGGTGCACAGAGGATGGAGCAAGCATCTCGTGCACCACCATGGATGACTCCTGCAAAACCTCCTTTTGGCTGTAGGGGGTGTTCAGTGTCTGATGGGATCTGCATAGGATCCAGCCAAGGGCTGGCCCTGCACCAGGCACAGCAGGCACAGGGCTGCAGGTGTCAGACAGTGCCTGACAACTCTGGCTGAAGCCTCAGCTGGCTCCAGCAGCACCAGAGCCTGAACTCTTGTCATTCCAGGCCCCTCAGTTCCTCGCTGTCGGAGCAGAGCTGGCAGTGGTGCTCAGTTCTCTATTTTCAGGGTTAACAAGCCTCAGGCTGACTTGGTTCTGTGTTGGTGTCAGTCCTGCTCTGATTTAGACTACAGATCCCTCCTTCTAGTTTTCTTTCAATGCACTACCCCCAGCAACAACAGATCTGAACTCATGTCATGTCTTGGTTCATCTCTGAGTGTCTCACAAACACCTGAGGCTGTGCTTACACAACAGACTTCCCATGAAGATCCTGAACTTAGCAGCACTGAAAGGACAGGCAGAGCATGAGCTGGAAACTCTCACCATTATTTTTGGTGGAATAAAGTCTTCTCCGTCACATGCCATGGCTTCAAGTTCCTTTTCTGCTTCCCAGTTCAAGTCAAAGTCACCATCCAGAGTCCCGCAGGAATCCTGAAGGTCATGGCCTGCCAGAACAGAGGGAGCATTACAAGGGCAGATCAGCCTCCCCCACTCCATCCTGCCTTGGCAGCTTCCTCACAAGATGTGCAATGACACTCGTGCTCTCTTGTCACCCACAGAGTGACAGACACCACTCTGGGGCTGGTGTCTTCAAACAGACAAACACGTAACAAATGAAGAGTGCACAGAGAGCTCACATCACGTGTCACAGAACTTCATCACTCTTGCAGTCACCAAGCTTGGTTTTCAAATGCTAAGTCACAACAGTCACTCTGTCACTCCAGAAATGGGGAAGGAGACAGAACACAGACAGACTCTCTACACTTCAGCACTGCCAGGCTGATAAGCAAAAGTCCAAAGACTTCAAAGCTGGTCTCCTTGTAGTAATTACTGCTCTGACTACATCTTTTCAGGGATTATAAAGAAAATCTGACTTGTTGGTCAGACTGATCCTGGCAGAGAAGTCTTAGAGCGTGCGTGAGGACAGCTGCAACAAACACAGTCATATTGCAACAGTAGACTTGAACTTGCTCTCCAAATCGACCTTACCTGTTGGCCTTCAATGCCTCCTGGGGAAAAAAACATCTGGAAGGAATATAATTGACCATTAAAGGTTAAAAACAGAGATGGTTGCTGGACTGAGGAAATAGAACCGAGGTGCCACTGTTTGTGCCTTTGGGGATGTCCAAGTGTCGCTGGGCAGTGCCCGGAGCCTGTGTGAACCACGGCTTTTCCATGGCTTTTCCATGGCTTTTCCATCCGCCTCCGGGCAGCTGAGGATGGAGGGAGGAGTCAGACTGCCAAACAACAGGGTCATATTGTGAACCTGGCCTTTCATACACCTCCCCTTGCAACCTGGGTCTTCTGCACCTAGCAGAGCCAGATCTCGCGCTTACCTGGTAGATCAGGTCATTTCATTAGTGAAATTCACTTCAACATGGGCAAACTCATATCCACCAAGCTCCTGCCTACAGGCTTGCAATAAAATCTGTGTAAAACAGCCATTTATAAGAATACAGATGCTGGCATTCCTTCCTGTAAATGAACACAACAGCATCTCAGTCCCCTCAAGCAGAACATGGCAGCATTACTGGGGATTCCCAGAGGGATTCCTGGCAGCCCAAATGAAGATCAGATTGCCCCAAGCTATCACCTGTGCAGGAAATCAAGCTCCATCTCATCAGCTGTGCTCTTGAGCTATTTCCAGGCTAGGAAAGAGCTCAGAAGGGGCTCCTGCATGGGAAGCCATGTTAGCCCCACTATGGTGAAGGCAGCCTTGGACTGGTGAGTTTCCAGAGAGGTTGTTTTGGTGCCAAGAGGATAAGGGATGATGGGAACACAGGGCTGTAAGAGAGCTGTACCACTGGGTACCCTTCAGCAACTGCTCAATAATCTGAGGTTGGATGAGTGGTGCTCTACAAATAAATACAGGTACACACAGATGGACAGGTACATACACCTGGAGCGTTACCTGCTCCGATCTCAGGAAACTAAAAAAGGATCACAGACAGGACAGAGGGCACAGAGGAGTTACTCCAGTGGGACCCCAGTCAACAACTGCTGGAGGGTTTGCCCACAGGAGGAAGCTCAAAGGACTCGGAACTCACTTTCTCGAGAGTCATGGAAGGAATCAGCTTTGATGGGAGTCGGGTCACTCCAGGACCTGCTGAAGCTCCTCTCACGCCGTTCGGCAAATGCTAAAGGATAAAACCAGAGCACGACATTATCAGATCCCAAAACACCTCTGCTGCTGCCAGCAAACAATCATCCAGCAGATTGCCACGAAAGCCACACATTACAGACTCCCCTGGGCTGGTCCTTCCACTTGGCAAACGTGAGTCCTTTCCACACAGCAGAGACAAGTGCCCACTTGTGCACAGGATGGGACATGGAACACAAAAAAAGGACAACACTTGATGATCTCTCCTTAAATCCATACAGCTCAAACCTCAATTTAACCATGGCCAGTCTAGTGTCCCAGTGTAAGTGCTCAGATTCCAAGGCCTCACAGAGATATGCACTGCACAGCAAATGACACCTGCATGGCCAGAAGGCAGCTGTAGCTCTCCACTCATTTCTCCCTTCATATTGGCATCCCAGTCAGAGTTGGACCAAACAGCAGGGAGAGGATGTCTCTGGAAAGCTCATGCTTTCTACATTTTGTTGCAAAAGAGGAAATCCTTCAGCCTTTGCTTGCCTGCACTCTTGTGAGCACTACTCATGGCTTTTTTCCCTCCCAAGGAGTGCTGTATTGTTTGCACTGGCATTTCTCAAGCACAAACCAGGGAGCTTGGCTCAGACGGCTGCACCGCAGGCAAATTCCTGGGAACTGGCAACCACCATGTCTGACTTGGCAAGCCCATGTGAGAGCCATTATGCCAGGATTAACAGCCACCTATGGGCACTAATACCTATTTCTGGTGGCAGACAGAGTGTGCAGCAGGGAACTGAGTAACAGCAGCACAGGAATTCACAAGAGCAGCCTGTCCCCTGCTGAAGTGTGGCCAGGGTGGGTGTCTGGGGAGACAAACCACATCTTCAGTTCTTCACGTGATCTCCATCCTCAGCTTTGAGATAAACCCAGGCAATTAGCTACTGTGCACAGAAAGAAAGCTTTGAAAACATGACCCAAGAGTTCCTGAGGCAGAGGCACGCCTGAGTTTCACGGAGCTAAGTCCTGTCCACATCAGGCAGTGCTAACTCAGATGCCAATGAAAGGGCAAGCTCTTTGCTGATCACTTCTCACAGCACATGAGAAAGGAAAGAATGCAAACGGAACTCAGCAATGCTTTGCTGTGAGCACTCTGTGCACGATGCTTGGCCAGAGGGTGGGAAGAACAAGATCCTTTCTCTTCTGGAGCAATCCTCAGCTCCCAGGAGCAGGTTACACCACTTTCACAGCGCTAAGGGAGTCACCCAACCAAGTTTTGGAGGATTATTGCCTTCACCAGGGAAAGGGAACTGCAATTTTGCAGGTCTAAGAGGTGATTTCTTCCCCAGTGAGGCATAACACTCCCTGATTTGTCCCTTGCTCCAATCTCTTCTATGATCCTCTTCTTTCTTCTTTCCACCATCATCTCAGTTCCCACCAGACAACTCTCCCCCAGGGCCAGCTGTGGAGATGACAGTGGGACGGGGCAGGAGGGGACAGCCAGCAGTCTGTGTCATGGAGCCACAGCTGGTCACAGCTGCAGAGAGAGGCCAGGCAGCTCTGCTGGACTCGCAGCTCAAGTTCTCCTCACTGGCCTCCACCCCAGTGATCACCAAAATCCATACAGGGGACAAGGATGCTGCAGCTTTCCTTCCACGCCTTGCACCAGATATGTCCCACACCCACAACAGAGGGTCCTTGGGAACAGCCTCCAGGCTGCTGCAGGCATCCACATGTCCTGGACACTTGCAACCACCTGGCCTTCTTGTTTGTAGGGTAAAATGGCACCAACAGGTCAATTCCTCTCTCCAGCCCAAAGCCAGATCCTTTCAACCCACATTTGCATGTGACAGAATTTCCACAAACCCCACCAAGCCCAGCTCCTCACAGCCACACTTCCAGGTGCTCACTTACTTTGTGCTTTAACCCTTCGGCTCCCCACCATGCGGAGGTGCTTCCGAAAATTCCTAAAAGAAAGGCCAAACACAACCTTTGAGAAAGGTGACAAGAAGCAACACCTGGGCCCAGCAGGACTGTGAAAACAGGGAGGAAGAAAATAAAATGGGGATGATGGCATATTTCCTTCCAGGCATTCCAAAGCTGGAGACCAGGTCCCCAGCCTGCAGTGATTTAGTGCTGCGATGGTGATGTTCATTGAGTGGGGCTGTTCTGAGCTCTCTGGGCTGGTGGTATTGGGCAAGTGGGGTCCCACAGGGCAGCCCCCTGCTTATGGCTGCTTTCCCTTTTCTCTGGTTAAGCCTCACCTGTGCTGTATTTGCTGAGGACACCCATGCTGCCCGTGCTGGCAGTGTTCCCTCTTTTCCTGGTAAAGAGCAGTAATTGCTCCCCGCTCTTCAGCAGAATGTGGGTGCCCAGGCTCTGCACACTCGTGGCTGTGCTCATTCCCAAACACAGCAGCTCCTAAAACCCTTCCTGTGCTGTTGGTAACCATGCAGCCCAAGAGCCCAAGTGCTGCTCTCCAGGCAGGGCTGGTGAGGACCAAAGCAGGTTCTTCCTCCTCGCCCAGCAGGTCAGTGATGCTGCCTGTCCCCACGGGCCTGCTCTCCCTGTGTGCTGCCCTGCCCTGGCCTCACAGGCAGGTCCAGAGGGGCTGCAGAGCACACAGCTCCAGGGGAAAGCCCTGGGGAGCAGCTACACCCCTGAGTCAGGTCTGTGTGAAACAGAATGTGCTGGCCACTCCTCAGAGGCCATGGGAAAGGGACTCTGTTCAGCCCCTCTGCGTGCAAGGGACCAGTTTCTCTTAGTTTCTCATCACTCACGAGGCAGGAACAGGACAGGAACAAACAGGACACCAGAAGAGACAGGGAGAAGCAGCATCAAGAGCAGTGTCACCTCTCCATGAACCCTATTTAGTGACTGTGGCTTCACCCCACAGTGCAGCCCCAGGATGACAGAGAGCCCATGCACTGGGCACCCTAGAGTGGGGGAGCCTTCCTGGATTCCTTACGGCCCCCAACACACAGGGCAAACACCAGGCAACAGACACCACAGCTGGTGAAAGGGGTAAGTCACAAGTTGTCTGGCTCACACACAAGTTAGTGGGATGAATAAGGACATGGTACAACCATGCAGATGCTTTAGCAAACTGACTGGACCAAAAGACACTTCCAGCACTGACAAGAAGTTGTTCAGAGAAATTTGGATACATCTGCTCCTGTTCAGGAGATCCACACAAACACAGTCCTCATGGGAGAGCACTGCCCCCACATCACCACCTGCATTTCCCCTCTTTGGCCTGGGAGCCCTTGTTGTCATCAGGCTCCAAATTCAGCAAGAAGCAAAACCAGCAGCTGGGAGCAGCATTATTCCGTGCCAAACTTCTGTCTACACTTGGGCTGTTAATGTTCCCCAAAGATTTATTTTGTCTCTACTTGGGTACATGAAGATTCACTGCTGTGGATCAGACAAGTGCCCCGTTAGGCACATCCCTGGCCTGGCTCTTTGTACAAAGCCTTCTGGGTGCACCATCACTGATAACTGGGTTTGTCTTACAGTGCATTCGATTAAAATCCAAATAAATACAACATTTCAAGGGAACCAGGGCTGTTCTTTACACAAAAGAAGTCTCAGACATATGTTATATGGAAATCTTTATGGTCTGTTGTGAGCCTGAGATCATATCACACACTGACCACCAATGCTAATTGCCCAAGGCCACTGTCACATCCTTTGGGCTTCTGGCATTTTGGAGTAAAACCCACTTTTCTTTTAAATGCTCAGAAGTCCTCTTCACAGAGGAGTTTCTTCAGGCCCTGGGGGAAGAGGGGTAAAGCAGCCTTTGCCATAGAAGAAGGTTGCTCCCAGGTGTCTGGACAGCTTGGGCTCTCCCATAAGAGACCTAAATACCATCTCCTAAACTCTGCTGAGAGCAGCTCCAAGGAGAATCCAGCTGTTCAAGGTTAACCACTGCACTAAATACTCACAAAATGGGACAAAGGCCTTTTGCTCCATCTATTTTCTTCTAGAAAATACTGCACTTTGGAAAAGAAGTGAAAGTCTGGGACTGCCTCCTAATGTGGCCATGCTGTGAACAACTAGATCCTTCTGAGGGCTTCTTGCAGCTGCCTGGCTCCTCAGGCTCCTCTGTGCCTGCATGTCAGCATGACAGGACTGGCCCTGGGAAGGCTGCAACCAGCTCTGTGAGCAGTGGGGCTCCCCAAACCTGCCCACCTTTCCTGCCTGGCTCCTGCAACTGCACCCAGGAACCCTGTGGCACTTGATCCCTTACAAGATCCCTTCACCCATCATGACACACAACCAGAATCCCTCAAGTTTCAGTGATGAAATCTTCTTATCACTCCCTTCTGTGAACAGCTGTCCTCCAGTGTGTGTCACAGTCTGCATGACCCCATGGCACCCCCAGGGTATCCATCCCAGCCAGAGGGGCTCCAAGACACTGCAATCCCACTCCACACCCTGCAGCTCTGCCTGCAGTGGGTCACCACACTGCCCAGAAGACTTTTCACTATCCAAACTCCTGCCAGCACCTCTCACCCTCCCTTCTCTGGCTGCTCCTGCAGTGGCAAAGTTCTGGGCATCCCTCACTCCACAGGCAGCAGCATCCCTGTGGCCACACCACACAATCCAGCCTCCCTGGGCACCAGGACTCAGCACTGAAGGGGCTGTGTGAGAACAGCTGAACCCTGAAACACCCACCAAGGGCTGCACAACAAACACCCAAACCCGCAGCGAGGTTCTCCTCGCTCCCTGCAGGACAGAGCTGAGCTCTGCCAGCAATCCCTGCAGCCAGAGCCCCTCCACTGCTGTCCCACCTCCTCTCTGGGACACGACAGACACAGCCAGGCTCCCTGCCCTGCCAGCCCTGCAGTGTGCACAGCAGGAGAAGGGACATGGCTCGGGTGACTCCATCCTCTCTCCTGACTACACAGCCCCGCCAAGGTTCACAACTGCTCCTGTACTCACAAGCCATTCTCTAACCAAGACTTGCCTCTGCCTAACAAATTCTGAGAAATCTCTCTTTTTAAAGATACACTGTCTATTTGTTTAGAGTGTCTTTACTTTGGATTTTTATTTCTCTTTGTTATTGATGAAAAAAACACCTCACCACTCTGAAGTTGCTAAAAAAATATATATATGCCCGGCAATTTCTCAGTTAAGAAAACCTGATGTTTTTCTCCCACTTGGTTTTGAACAGTGCTGAAGTGATCATGGCAGTTTTAAACCAATTACACAGATACTGTGCTATTCTTTTTAGTAGGCTGCCACAACTCTTGGCATATTTAAAAGACCAAACCAGCTCTGATTCCTACTGTGAGTAAGTGATATGCTATAGGAAGCTTGCAGAAGGAAACCCGGCCCTTCTGTAATACCTGGACAAGGAATCACTCCCTATCCATTTTGTTTCCCTTCTATTATTGCAAAAAAAAAAAAGACTTAAAAATAGACTTCTGGTCACTAGAGATGTCAATTTTGCCTAGGTCTCAGATTTTTGAGGTGCATTTGCAGATGCAGCAATGGCACATACAGTATTCATCTAACCTCAAACAAATTCCTGCCTGTGGCAGGGGAGTTGGAACAAGATCATAATTTAGGTTTCTTCCAATCCAAGCCATTCTGTGATGATATGAAATTCCAAGTTGGAATGGGGAAATTGCATCTTTAATTTTTTAAGTATGTATTTTTCTGCCTGAGGCACAGATCATGCGGAAGGCTAAAAGCAACTTGACAGTGTTCTTTAAGAAGATGTGAGATCAGCTATCCTGAGCATCATTCACCTCCAGAGCTCCAGCAGAGCCACTGCCAGTGTCCCCAGGACAGCACAGAGACAGGGACAGCCACGGTCAACGCCACCAGGGTTCGGCAGTGACCCCCGAGGGCCCATGCAACACCAGGTCACAGCTGCAGGGGAGGGGCCCTACCTCTGGATAAGAGCTGCGGAATCATTCTCTCGTTTCCGTCTCTTCCTCTCTGCGTAGCCCCTGAACGCCCTGGGAAACCATTTCAAGCCATTAACCAAGTCCACAGCTTGGAAGTGGAGAGGACAAGGGACACACAGAGGGAAGCTCTGGGCAGACAACAGAGGCTGAGCTGCCCAGCGGGGCCGGGCAGCACCGCGTGCGGGTCAGGGCACTCAGACCACAGCTCCTCACTCCCCAGGGCTGCTCCTCAAACATCAGAACGTGGCCCAGAAGAGCACCCACCATCCCTGGGCTGCTCCTCAAACACCAGAACGTGGCCCAGAGGAGCACCTACCATCCCTGGGCTGCTCCTCAAACATCAGAACGTGGCCCAAAGGAGCAACCACCATCCCTGCTCTGCAGAAAGGACCTGGGAGCTGCAGTCACACCCTCTCTGCACACCAGCATCGAGAGGGACAAAGTGTGCCAGTGACTAAGGGCTGCACTCGGAGGATGAGGATGGTTTGGTGGGATCCATGTAGGCCTATCAGGTGTAGCCACCTAACCTCCTGCCAGCTGACAGACAGTCCCTAGCACAGGGAAAGCACGAGTGGATATGATGGACAGGAGAAGAGAGTTTAGCCAGGACACCAACAGACAAGGAAATAAAAAAAATTAAGATTATACTTACGAGATGCTAGAGATTCCAGGAGATGCAGGGAGAAAGAGAGAAAAGAGGAATTTATTAGTGCTCAGCCCCAGCCAGTGTTCTGAAAGAATTCTCACTCCAGAAGGAATATTTCTTGTTAGGTGGAAGGAAATTGCTTTTTAAATTAAACATTTCCCAGTGGTGAGACTCCTCCTTGACTGAGCTTCATCCTCCCTGGGGCAGGGCTGACATGTGGCTTGGAGGCAAACAGACCCAGAGAATGTGCAGAGGTACAAGAGCTGAGTGTGGCCTGTCAGGCTGCAGAACCACAAGCTCCTGGAGCAGAAAGAGCTGCTCCCACCATGACAAACGCTGCTGAAGCTGGCTCATGCTGCCTGCTCCATGAAGGGAGCGAGCACAGTGGGTTGAAAACACTGGAGCAGAGGCCAGGGGTACCTGGAGAGCCACTTTGGGGAGGTGCCCTGATTTTCTGGAGGAGTTTCTGAGTCACTTCTAGAGGCAGCACAGAAGCTCCAGAAATGTTAACCAAGGAGCCACAGCTACCAAGGGACTTGTGCTACTCAAGGATTCCCTTGGGGCACCATTCCCCAAACTAACCCCACGATGGCCTTCAAGCCTTGTAAGCCCAGCCATGGGCCATCATCCTGCAACAAATCTGCCCAGAAAATACAAATTCAGACAGCAAAGGCTGTGTCCAAATGTGCTGATTTTGCTCACGGTTTGTGAGTCAGATCAGAACTGTGAAATATCATTAACTGTTATCAGCCAATATTTTTTAATTTTTTTTTTTTTGGGGGATGCAGCTACTCCACTCCTCAACTCCAGATCCAGCCCTCCCAGCATGAATCCTTCCAGGTCTGGTCCAGTTAGGGTTATCCCAAGAGAAATAACCAGCCTCTTTTCAGGATTTGGGGAGGGAAAAGCAGAAGGGAAAGAGGAAATGTCAGAGAAACAAGAGTACAAAAAGGACACCAGATTAGACAAGAAAAAAACAGAGCCAGAGAGCTGAGGGTGTCCCAGACATTGGAAGAAACACACAGGAAAAAGGTGACAAGGCTGGGGAAGGGCCTTGGGAGGCAGAACAGCACCTCGTTTCCCTCTCTGCTTGCCTTGGTTTTCCAGTCAGGTAGGAAATACTCAAAACCAGGAAGGCAGCACACCCTGGCAAGCTGGGTACAACCTGGAGAAAAGGCTTCCCTCACTCTCCTGAGCCCTCTGAGTGCTGTCTCCTCCCAAACACAGCACCCATGAGCCAGCATGGAGTGTGGAGGGAAAGGCTCCTCCCAACTCACACCCCTTCTTGCTTTGCAGGGATTTTACTGACACTTTTTCACACGTGCAGACCAGTGCAGAGCTGCAGGGCTTCCTTATGCCAGAGGAAGGCACCTCTCTGGAGTGAGGGATGCAGGGCAAATCTGGACCACCCTTCCCTTGGGAAGTGTGTGCAGCAGAAGCAGCTGGTGGAGGGTCTCAGCTGGTGATCCACAGGATCCTTGCTCTGCAGAGGCAGCCAGGCCACAGTGTCACAGACAAAATCAGGGAAGCAGAGAAGAGCAGGGTAGCCCAAGGAGTTAAAGAAGGTAAAACCAAACAAATGAGAGCAGTAGGGAAGAACTGGTAAGTGGGAAAGAAAATTAACAAGAGACAAGTTTCTCTCTCTCTTTCTCATCCCTGAACAGTGATGCCAAACACATAACTCCTGCTCCACACTCTGGGCTTTGACCTTGTCCAGACCCTGAGATGCAGAACAAAAGCCACAGCAGTGGTTTCACTTACGCTTGCATAGTTGTAGTAGCAGTGTGAAAACTGAAGAGGTTCTCTTTTGGGAACCAGGTTCGTATGGGGACATCATCTGCAAGAGAGAGAGAGCCTGAGCACCCAGCAGGCACAGACATCCTTCAGACAGCCACATTTCCTCCCCAAGCTCTTTCTCTCAGGACTTTTCTTCAGCACCCTGCCCTGACTGAACAGTTCAAGTCTCATCCTCCTCATATAATTGCACACTGCCTCCGAGTGTTCTGGAAATTTGTGCTAAGCCTGTCTATCAGGCTACTAAGTGAAGAATAAAAGCTCTATCTTAAGCACTGGAGATTAGAATAATCCAGGAATTACAGAATTGACATTTGAACTAGGGAACAAAAAAAAAACAGGGGAAAGAAACATTTTTCATTAAAAACATTTTCCTGTCTCTGTCTTTCCCTTTGTATCATTGATCTAAACTGTCCCATTCCTCCAGTTCTTTCTGATACAGCCCAGCAGAAGATGAAAAGCATTTACCTTCCACTCAGAACAGTAAGCCTGAAATATCCTCTTTTTTCTGCCACTGAAGTTTCAATAAACCCCTCTCACACCTGCTCCTGGTGACATGGCCTGCAGGAGTTCCCCTGGTTTAGAAGTCAAACCACCCATCAGCTCCACAACCTGCAGGTAACTGAGCTGATTTAGTCACCTCTCTTCGTAAACTGCCCTACCCAAACCAATTGTGGGATTTTTTTCCCTATTTCCAGGGCATCAGAACACTGCATCACCTTCACTGAATGACCACTAAGACAAAAAGCAAAATAAGTCACCAATTATGTGTGTGATGACCAGGAGGAACAACCTGCCCAAGCAGCAGCTCCTGCTGAGAACCCTCAGCTGGAGTCAGGCAGGCAGGGAATCAGAGGGATACTGAAATCCACTGCCACAACACTTGTGAGATCTCAGTGGACTGGATTCTTGGGGCTGGAGGCTACCTGATTTTTCATCTTGCTTCACACCCAATTTGTGACTCCCTTGCTTAATGCCTTGCCCCATGTTGCTGATTGTGCCTTGCCTCAGTCATTCAAATCTTCAGATCTGATAATATTTAATAGTCTGGCATTGTCAAGGTATTTTTTAATTCACTTTCACTGGCCCAAGCCCAGTCAAACTCCACATACCCACTGCAGGCATAATTACTACAGACCAGCTATCTTACTAAATGTTTTGTACAGATCATCATATCCTACAGATTATCCCTGAAAGTACAGAAAGTGGTTGCAATTACAGATGCAAAAAATGCTAACTGCAGCTGGGGAGCCTTCCTTTGAAGTGCAGCTTCCAAGAAATCTATAGAAAGCTGTAGCAGACACTCCTTCTCAGCTCACAGTTTACGTCAAGTCTTGTTTAAAGGCACTCCAAGGAAATATATATGTTAAATGAAACTGCATTCCAGTATGCTAAAGATTTCTGATGCAGTCCCAAAGTCTGCTCTCCTCCGAAACACAGAGACAGAAGCAAAGCAGAACAACTCAGACTGTAAATGAGTTACTTGTTTGAAGCCTTCAACCCACAGAAGTGGCGAAGGAGAAGTTGTACAAATTCCTTTTTAGCCAACAATTCTGTATAGGCATCTCAGGGACTACTTATCTCAAAGGACTGACAATCTCTTCATGTGTTTTACAGCTTTTAAGCCACAGACTTTGGTTCAAAGCAGAGCTTATGAACAACAGCTAATATCCTTAGGAGACTTTGCCTGCACCACTGCTGGGAGCTTTCTCTCCTTTTTTCACAGACTGGAGTTAACTTAGGAAAAATATCTCTGCCCTCCACACAGCACTCAATGAGGAATAAAGGATTTGGGACCCTTCAGAGGGTAGAACATCAGCAGAGGAGCTCACAGGTGGGGACTGGGCAGTACAGCTCAGCTCCAGAGCTCACTCACTGATTTAAAATTCAGATTATGGATATAGCTGTTGCTGCCAGGAGCAGGCAGCACATCCTTTCTGGCCAGGCAGAGCAGCTTGTTCTCCTTTCATTTCACCATCAACTGTGAAGGAACAGTGGAGCCAGGGGAACACCACCACCACATCCAGCATCTCCAGCCACTTCCCACTGCACCCAAATCCCAGCACCTCTGTCTGTGAGTGGATGTGTCTGTATCAGATGCTGGGAGCAGCCCAGGCGATGGCAGCTTGTGCTCCCCTGGAATGGTGTCAGCCATCAGAAACTCAGCATCAAAACCCATATTCAGCGATGCCAATGGGGCCTGGCTGCCGTAAGTGCTGGCTTGCAGCAGCAACTTGTCACATAAATGCAAACAGAAGCAGCACTGTCAGGTGAACCCTGGGGAAATCAGCCTCTTCTGCCTCCACCCCGCTCTGCTCCCTTTCCCCTGCTAGCCAGGCAGGAAGGACGTGCCAGGGAATTCTTGCAGCCTGTGGCACTTGTGCTGTTCAGTTCTGGGGTTATCTCTGAGTGGCAGCACTTGGATAGAGAGTGCAAAGAAGACCAAGCTGAGGGAATTCTCCTTCCATGGTGCCAGTGCTGGTATGGAAATTAGAACTGGGGACACAGCCCTTCCTGTGCAGCCACACATGTCAGGACCCAGAGGCTTGAGATGAGCACCCAGGGGAGCTGCTGAAACATGGAATGCCCATGGGGGCATCCACAGGTCCTGCACTGGCCACTTTCTTCCCATTTAAGTAACTACTCTGACACATTTTCAGAAAGACAATCTCCACTCCACATTGATGACTGGACCCAATGAAAATGGCTGCCTGGCTGAAAAGAGATACTGAAGTCCAAGGCCCAGTAACAGCATCTCTTGCAGGAATTGCCAGCACATGTTTTCCAGCAAACACAGCTCCAGCTATGAGGAGTTAAACCCCTCCATTAATGTTGTGGAGCTTTCCCTTACTTCTGTATCAAGTAACTTCCTTCAGTTCCACAGTGCAATTCTGATTTGTTCAGGTGTGCTGGTTTGGGCTGGGATAAAGCTCATTTTTTTCAAAGGAGCTCATATGGGGCACATGCAGTGTCTGATGTGAAGCCCATAAAGTCCCAGGGAACAGAGGAACAATGCTTAAAAATCATGCACAGGATTTTAGGGGGCTGCAGTTTTTCCACACATTTCATAATCAGCTATTTTTTCATTACTATTCTTCAGTTTAAGCCATATATTCATGTAGCCACATAACTTCAGGTATCTAGGCATGAAAATATGGTCCAGGACCCAAACCTTTGGTGATTTTACCAAAACAGTAAACAGTTCTGGTAAACAGGTATTTATCAGAAAACTGTGAACCCAGGGAAGCTGGACAGTTTGATCTCCACAATCCTTATACACAGTTTCTTTTCAAGGAGAAAACCCTGACCTTTCCTGGCCAGACTCTCTGCTCTAAATGCTTTGATGTGTGTTTACAGAAAAAATCAGACAAATTAGGCCAGACTCTTTGCCAGACACATACAGGCAAAGATGGACTGCACATCCATTTATAATTCAAAGCACACAGACTGTGACATGTATTTGATTAATGGTTCAGTTTTTAAAGACAATATTTTTTCTTTTTTTTTTTTTAATGGAATGGAATAATTACAAGCCCTATTCCCTAAGAACAATGAGCAGGGAAAAAAGGAGGGAAGAAAGTGCTAGTATTTGTAGGAAGCCCATGAGGTGGCACTACATGAGTGGCTTCCAGCCCTGCAAACAAGAATTTGGGAACACACCAAAGTACAGAACACCATAACTTGAGGCTTCCACAGAGCAGTTCACAAAGATTTCCCCTGCCCAGCAAGAGACACAGAGAGTATCCTGCTCTGAACTGCCTCTGGGATGAGCATGGATGCAGGGTTTTGACAGAGTCCTTCCTCTTTTGCTCTTCCTCCACAGAAAAGGAGCTCACTGAATTGCATGAAGTCATGAAAACCACCCAGAGCAGGCACTGATGACCAGGAGCTAGGATGAGTTGGCCTCCAACTGAGCTCAGCTTATTGCAAACTCCTCCTTTGACAATCCCTTTCCAGGAATGCTGCCCCACAGTACTAGAAGGGCCCAGGACCAAAACCCCTGTGCTGGGATGAGATGGGTGTCACCTTTCGTGTCACCCCGTGTGGTGGCTGACAGTCTGGTCAGAGGGACAGAGTCAGATAAACTTTCAGATAGACATTCCTCTGTGAAGTTTTGAGAAAGCTCAGAGAAAAAATTAAAACATTCCTGCAGCTGACATTTTGAATGTGTTGTTAATTGTGAAATGTTTACAAGAAGGGTGCTGTTCCTAATTAACCAACAGTGTGAAGAGTATTAATTAAAAACCAATCAGGTCCACCTTTATTGTAACTGTCTATTAAAAAAATGTGTAGTTTCTAATAAACTTTGCATTTTACCTTCTGAGACCTTAGAGTCTATAGATCACTTTATTCACCCGTCCTCAAGAGAACAACAACAACCCAGCACTCACTTACCAGACACTCGATCGACGCTGTACATCCTCTCCAGCCTTTTCCTGTGCCACCCAGCCTCGCCAGGTGGGTGCTGCTCCAGCTCAATGGACTGCTGGGAAGGGGCAGCCAGCCTGGAGCAGTTGGGGCACTCCTTGGAGCCCTGGCGGCCGCCCGGCCAGGCCTTGCAGTGCCGGACGCCGTGCGAGCCGCCGGCGCCGTGCGCGTGGTGGCCGTGGTGACACTCCTCGTGGGCAGCCCCCTTCATCACCACCAGTTCCATGCTGTCATTCTCGTGCTCCGACAGCATCGGCCTCTCACCAGAGATGGTGTAGACTCGTGGCTTGGGGCCCTCGCTCGGCATCTTCTCCGCCTGCTCCTCGGTGAAGCTCCTCTCGAATTTGCCGTCCGAGATGACCGAGAGCCTGCGCTTGTTCTGGGCCACCTGCTGCATCTCAGGGGAGTCCTCCTGCCCGATGTAGGAGTCTGCTAGCAGGTGATCTGGAACAAAAGGCACATTTTCCTTAAAGCAAAGCCCCACAGACACTGGCAAATTCAGGAGGCTCTTTACTACTGCTGTGTAGGGGAGACAGATACAGGAGATACCCGCAGGAACCGTTCAGATGAACGTGTGCCCACCGCCACCTTCTAAACCTCCAGAGCAGGCATTGAAATGAGAGAGATTTCTCACAGAGAGGCCCAATATTTTAAGCATGTGTGGCCACCCAACAACCCTAGCAGCAAATGCAGGTCTCATTGCACAGCCTGAAAATGTTGCCATGCAAGACAGCCCTGGTTCAGCTGCAGCCCTGTTCAGCCACACGAGGGCTACAGAGCTGGTCACAGTCTGCAGGACAAGGACCAGCACCACCTTCTCCAAGTGCCAAACTCTGAGTGTTTGACGCATTAAGTTCTTTCAGAACACTGGCAAAGGGGCAAACCAACAAGGTTTGTTTGGTTTTTTTATTCCTCCTGATTTTCTGCCAGGTGGTTTGACATGAAAGAAATGTAGCAAGACTTCAGCTGACAGCTGCAGCACAGCACCCCGCTCCCGGCACGCCCCGGTCTCACAGATGGCCACGGCTCGGCCCGTGGGAGCTGTCCTGTAAGAAAACACAGCCGCTCCTTTTGCAGGGTAGGAAGATCCAAAGGAGAGAGGCCCATGAGTGCAACTATCTTTGGAGCCCACACACTGGATGAAGTGCCAGGAAATCTCAGCATTTCCATGGCAATTCCATGCATGAACCCAACAGTAGCTCCCACCCACCTGCTAATCCTTTTTCAAGTGGCTGTTAATTACCTCTTACACTTCCCTTCAGATGGGAAGCAGCTCAGGGACTGGCAAAAAGGCTCAGCAGGGAATGCTTTATTTATGTGACTGCTACCAAAAAAATGAAATCATTAGTGTCCAGCACAGGCAGAAGCACTTAAAACAGAGGCAGAAAGCAAACCCAAGCATTTATTTCAGCACATAATTATGAAATATAACTTCTTCAGCTACCGAGTGATGACCTGAAAGAACTCATCCACAATTTGAAGGTCTGGCTACCTTGCAACTGGCCATGAAGTGAAGGAGGAAGAGGAGAACGACCTCTGGACAAGAGTGGTGGTGTATGTGTGTAACACGGACCTTTCACTGCTGCCACATTCTGCTGTCCATGAAGTCCTCCTGGGCCCCTCTGAGAGAAGCCCTCCCAAGCTGAGGCCATACACAGTCAGCTTTTGAATCTGAAATCCATCCTGGAAAATGCTCGCATTGCCCAGGGCCTCTCCCTCTGCTCTGTCTGCAACCAGAACTGAGCTAGTACCAGTACAGGGTGTCACCCTTGTCTCGTTTTTCTGCTTGAGATACAACTTCCTCCAGCACCACTAGGAAATAAATCAGTCTCTGCTCAAGAAGTGACTGTCAGGGCTGTTCAGGCTGACACAAGTCAGGTTTCCTTTCATTTGTCTCCTCACAGTCTCTAGATACTGGAGCTGGCCAGGAGGAGACACTGTAGGAGTCCTGAAGAAAGAGCTGTGCCTTTTGAACCTGCAGCTGATGCTCTGTCCAGGCTTCACATGAAGTCAAAAATCCACGTCCAGGTGTAGTGAGGGGTAGTGCCCCTCAGATACTGCCCAGGTAATGTGAAAGGCTGGCAGGGCTCTACTTTGCCCCATGGTCAGTGTGGACATTTGCACCTGCTCCAGGAGGAGCCTGATGGACAATAAGGGCCATTCCAGTGGAAGAAGGTGCTCCACAGGCTGTCATCCCAAAGCCTGTACCCACCTGCAGGGTACAGTGTCAGAGAACAGTGCAGAGAGTGGTCACAGGCCCCAGAGTCTCTCAAACCACATGTCACCCCTCAAGAGGCAGCAGGTCCCCTGCATCTGCTCTCCAGCAGCTCAGATCCTCCCCAGCTCCAGGATTAACTGTGCTCTAGAGTGGGCATGTCTTGGGAAAACACCACCAAACGACTCCCTGAGATCTGCCAAGATCTGTGCTCGCTAATAGTGCCAAACAAACCATTTTTAAAATTAAAAACAAAGGCCAGCTCTAAGTACTCATCTCAACTTGTCAAATTTACTAATCTGTGTGGGCACAGTGACGCTACAGATTTCTTAAGACACCACAAAATCGTGGCTGACAGCTGCCCCGTTCCTCCTGAAACTGATATTTGTATGGGAGATGCACAGCCTCCTCAGAGGGAACACACAGGAGTGTCACCTTCACTCACACACTGAGAGCTCTGGAATTCAGAGATCCAGGAATTCCTGAGCCCTGGGATCTGTGGCTAAATTGAAAAACGAAGTCCCCAAAGCATAATATGCCTGAAAATGCTGATGATCACAAGAGCAAAGAGACCAATTCCAATCTCTGTTTTATAAGCAGTGAGGTCTATTCAGCTCTGTAAAATTTACAGACATTTCAGGGGGCCATGACTGGTTTCAAGTAAGAGTAAATTTTTTACTGGAATCCTGGCAGGATTGACCAGATATATATGACATAAACTACCTACCTAATCTAGCACGCAAAATGTGAGGATAAATCTTTCTTCCTACCTTACTTGCCCCCTCCTCAAGGTGTTTTCACTTGTACTTATATAGGAGTTTTCGTGATCTACACTACAAAGGGCTGCCAGCACACCAATGTGCTTTCTTTTTGTAAAACAATCGGATAATTCTTCATTTTCATTCAATTTAGCACCTTCAGTAATTACACACTGAGAAGCAACTTCATATGCAAAGGGAATACGAAGCTTTATTCAAGAGTAGTCATTAATAAACAATTTATCTACAGAAAAAAATAGTGTGGAAGGAAAAGAGCTTTGAACATCCATCATAATGAATTATTGGCCTGTAGAACAGAATCCACACCATTTCAGGAGTCTGTGTGTTCACATACACGAGGTCACACACACCAGCAGCCCTGAAATGTGACCTATGACCCTTGTCTGTGCTTGCAGTGAACAGGATTCAGGTGCCAAAGCACTGCACCTGCTGCCACAATGGCATTTGGAGCGAATAGTTTGCTTCTGCTAGGAAAGAAGTCAGGTTGATCCAGAAATCAATGCTGGATTAGAGCTGAGCCACAGTGATGTTGGGAGAGGAGAACCAAGGGACACTCACAGGAACTCAGCAACGGGAGCTGCCTTCTGGAGTCAGCTGCAGCAGGCTGCTGTTAACACCCTCGCCTGGAGCTGCTGCTCCCTTTTTTCATTTTCACATGGCTCTTGCCACCTCTCCCACTCCCAGCTGCTCCATCCACCTGCCACGGCAGCCCCAGCCAGCGTGACTGGGCAGCCTGGCACAGCTCCCTCCCCTGTGCCGACGAGCTGCCCTGGGAACGACTCTGCTCCCCCACCTGCTGCCTTCACAGCAGTACCTGTGTCTCACACAGCTGCAAAGCTACTTCGGACCAGATAAATCAGGTTCCTCAGGTTCTTTTCACCTTGATTCTTGCTCTATATGCATGAGGAACTGAGCAGCAAGACAAAAGAAAGAAGACCAGTGTGCTTGATCTGTAGAAAGTGTGTCCATTGGCACCAGAAACATCCAGGTGGTATTTCCATCACTTCCCTGCCCACCTGGACCAAGTCCAGCAGGGCTTGACATCCAGTCCTGCGGGCCAAACCACTTCTCACCCCCCTCATCATGTACTTGAACATACAATCTTTTGTCTTTTCTTCACTTGCTCCTGTCTGACACTTTTTTCTTCACCCTCCACACAACACTGCCCAACACAGGGCACATGCATGACCAAAAACTGACAGCAGTGATAATCTGTGCTGGGCAACTGGCAGTGTCTTGGGAAAAAAAGAACCCACATTCTCAGTACATGTAGTTCCTGATAATTAGGCATTTGTTAGTACTAGATACTTACAATACATCCTTTCTCATTCAGTAACTCTAGCTTGAGCACTCACTCTGACTTAGGGAACTGTGGGCTTGCACATTTTCCTTTCACTGCCACCACATTTCTCCAGAGCAAGGAACACACCGGGATCAGCCCCAGCTGACTGATGCCCATCCACAACTGTGGAGCCAACTCCTATCTGCTGCAGACTGCCTTGTGACCCCCTGGGATGAGAAGTTTATAAATCAAGGCAGAATATAGCTACAAAGCACAGACAGGAGCTCCAAATTTATTCCTGTATTTAGCAGCTAAACTGATGATTAAAGCACCTCAGATTTAAAGCCTCCGCTCCAGCATCAGAGGCAAAGCAGCAAAGGGGAATCCAGATAAACCCTATTAAAACAACATCTATCATCTCAGCAAAAAAAAAAAAATTCAGAGAGACAGTTCTTTCTTCCCTGTTCCTCCTCAGCTGGAACTCTCTGGACCTGCTGTTTATGACAAGTAAGTTCCAACTTCAAATCAAAGAACTGCCACAGTCACTGAAGATGAATGGAAAGTTTTTGGGTGTAGGTATATGACTTTGCTCATAGAAGTAGGAATGAAGTTAATGATGTTTTTACCTTGCACCAGGAGGAATCCAGCTGATTCCCTCAGCAAGGGGAGCAGAGAGGTGCTCTGGCCGGAGCTGAGGGCGCTGCAAAACCCATAACAGCCATTCAAATGGCTGAGAAGTTTCTCTTGCAATCTCAATTCCAAGACCTCCCACATGCCTGTCACTGCCCCTCAGGTGTGCTGACAGGTCCCTTTCAGAGATGTAATGCAGAGCTTCTCCCCATGCCGGCTCTGTTCTCCCAATAATGTGACCCCTGGCACAGGACAGGCAGCCCACCTTGCTGGGCTCTGGGCTGAAACCTGATCGAGAAATAGTCATGGGAAAAAATGGGAACTTTGTTCAAGTTATTAAAGCATGAGGCAGGGATATCAAAATGGAAGATACAACAATAAAAAAAAGTAACAGTGGCATTTCAGCCATGCAGTAGCTTCAAAACCAAATGAGCGGATGGAATCAGAGAATAGCTGGGGTTGGAAGGGATCCCTGAAGATATCCAGTCCAAGCCTCTGCCAAGGCAGGGTCACCTGGAACAGGTGACACAGGAACATGTCCAGGTGGGTTTGGGATGTCTCCAGAGAGGGAGACTCCACACCCTCCGCGGGCACCTGATCCAGAGCTCTTTTTCCTTCCTCATGTTGAGGTGGAACTTCTTGTGGTTTAGTTTATGGCCATTGCTCCCTGTCCTGTCACTGGCACCACTGAACAGAGTCTGGCACCGTCCTCTGACACCCCTTGGAGATATTTATGTGCACTAATCAGATCCCCTCTGAGATTTCTCTGCTCCAGACTAACCACACCCAGCTCCTGCAGTCTCTCACCAAATGAGAGATACTCCAGACCCCTCATCACCTTTGTAGCCTCTCCAGCAGCTCCTTGTCTTTCTTGAGCTGTGCACAAGGACCTGCACAGTGTTCACTGTGGGTTACCTGAGGCCTGACCAAGCCAGCCCCACCATGACTTTACTGGGCACCACTCACCCCACTGTTCCTGAGGAGGGAATGTCACACACTTCTTGCAAAGCCACAGGCAACAGGCAAAGGCTGCTTCTGGAAGGGAGCTGCTCTGAGAAACCAGAAGGTCACTTAACTATGACGAAATGGTTCCAATTAGTCTTCCCTGCTCAAATGGGTTTTGAAAACAAACAAACCCAAGATAGCATTGACCTGGCATCTCATAGGTGAGTAACCTTTTAGTCTGGCCTGTAACATTAATGTGAATAGATGAAATTGCTACTGTGAGACACAACCCAAAGGAGCAAGTGGCAGCTCCATCACCGGCCTCAGCATCTCCATGGTAACACCGTGACCTACGTCTTTGTTCCCTTTATAAGCCAACAACATATTCCACAGCAAGTTTCAGGATACACCCACACCATGCTTGCACTGACTGATGCTAGAAGCCCTCAGAGATGAGATTTTACATCCCTGCTTTGTCCTGAGATCAGGCCACCTACCACCTCAGGCACCCTCCAGAGCATGAGCTTTTCCCAAAAAGGCCACCTCCACCTCATCAGCACAGGGATACACTGAGAGCAGGGCCAGCTGCACTGCTGGGTCTGTCCTGGGGACAGGGCAAACATCCTCTAGAGAAAAAGGCCAACCTGGTGCTTACTCTGAACCAGGCTGGGCTGGCAGCTCCGCAGTCTGAACCCAGGAAATGGAAAGATCCTCTCAGACCAATGCACAGCTGCAGCTTTACTTGCTGGTGGCATAGGAAGCTCAGCTCACAAGTTACTCAGCCTGAAGCAGCTGTGAAGCCTCACCTGGAGTTTCTCTAACCCCACGCCAGTTTCTGGCAGCATCAGGAAGCTCCTCCGTGCCTGGCTGCTCCCTCCACACAAACTCACAGCCAAAGCCCAGGCTCCAAACACAAGTGACTGATCCAGTGGTGACTCCACACCCAGCACAGGCACAAACATGGTTTTCCTCCTGCCACCCCTCCCCACTTGGCTTGGGGAAGCTCACAAGGGCCCTCTTCTCCTTACACACTCACATTGATGACTGAAAAATCATGCAAAATCATGCATCATGCAAAAAACAAAGGAAAGACACAAAGATGACTTTTTTTGAGCTTAAAAAGAAGCTTTCCCGGTTTCAGGTAACTGCCCCCTTTGGTTTGTCCTGCTGCAAACCAGTAGCCATGCTGCTTTAGCAGGAGCCATGAAGAATTTGGCTCAAGGCCTGCTAGACAGCTCCTGCCCAAGGCCCATCAGCTCTGCAGCACCAAGGACACCTTATATTTGATCTCTCTCTCATTTCCAGAACCTTTCCCACACAGCTTGCCCAGAGCAGCTGGTCACAGCAGGCAGCCCAGTGCTGCATTCTACAGCCCCCCACTCCAGCAGCAGCAGCTGCCCTCCCAATAACCCCACTGAGCAAAACAGATTTAAAAAGTAACAGGAAGAAACTCCCACAGCTCCCTCCCAATCCTTGTGTCTGAATCCCAGTTCACCAGGACGGATCCCTGCTTCCCCAGACAGCAGGGAATTTCTCAAAGGCACTGCTTGCTGTCCTTTTCAATGTCACTGCCCCATGCCCTGGTACCTTTTCTTCTCACAGTTCCAGAACATGGAGATAAAATCTAATGTGCATTATCTCAGTGTGGGGCCTCTGACACCTAAGCTGGAGAATGTCCAAAATTCCATGAGCTCTGTGAGACTGAGTGATTACTTATTCCATGCTTTATTCTCTGCAGCATTTTACACTTCCCTTTCAGACTTTAATCCCTTTCTGTATCTTTCTTCTAAGTCTGTCCCAAGAGATGCCCACTTCTACTTTAAAAGGTACCGGAAAGCTACAATAGTCAGCAAAGACTCTGGCCACAGCCTTGGGGGCAGAATGAATGCTGAATGTGGCAGAGTGCTCTTCATGGGAACCTTCCCAGACCTCCAGCCTGCATAAATAAGCTAGCAATTAACAGAGGCAGGAAGAGAGCAGGAGATGCATCACCACCCTGGCACCAGCTCCCTCAACACATCCATACCCTGTCACCTGCAACAAAGTCCAAACCTGCCTTTCTTTCTAATGCCTCAAAATATTTTAAAGATAAGGGGAAAAAAATCTGAGTGATCCCAAAGGGACAATCCCTCCATCCTCTGCATTCATACCCCGCCACCAGGCAACTGCCCTGTTCCAAAAGGGAAACAAAGGGAAGAAAACTCTGTGTGGTCATCATCCCTGACAAAACCTCTGAGAAAGAGGAGAGGTAAATGCACCTCCCCAGTCACCTGGAAAAAAACTCTTCCAAAATAAGACACAAGAGAGTTGCGTAGGAATAGTCCCACAACATTTCTCAGCCATGAAGTTCTTGGGCCTCACATCAGGAAGAATCAGAAGCTGTAACCAACAAATGCTCCCCCTCACCTTTCTTCCCCCCAGGTACACCCTGCAACACCTGCAAGCCTCTGTACTTTGTGCAGCTGTGCAACTCCACACTGCCCCAGGAAAGCAAGGAGAGCATGCACACTGCACTTTTACTGAAAACAGAAGGTAAACACAGCCTTGCACATAACTCAGCCCCTGGACGAGGCAGCTGGCCTGCCCTGATGATCTACAATCCCTCTGCAGCTCTTCATTACCACTCCCCAAATTCTCCAAGACATTCTGCCGCACACAAACACACAAGCTCTCCAGAGGAACCACCACAAATAAAAGTTACAACTGAAGAAGCAGCTCTTTGATCAGCTGTGCAACGTGAAGTTATGAGGGATGCAAAAGCCATTATATCTTTTCCTTTCCTTAGAGTCAAGGGCCTAAAAAGATAAAAAAAGGCAAACTGAAATGGACAATCCTCAGAGAACAAAGTGCAGCAGAAGTGGAGCAAGTTGGGGCAGTGTCTGCACACTTGGCATCTTCCTCCACATCTCCATGGATCTCCTGGGGCTGCCTGGGGTGTCAGAGATTCACTGCTCTGCCGAGGAGCTGAACCAGCAGATAAAACACCAAAGATTCACACCCACCTCATTTTCTGCATGAGGATTGCCCTGCACAGGGAGAGAGAAGGGTTCTAGCTCTTGGGTCCAGAAAAGGGGGATCCTGCCCTTCCCTCCTCCATTTATGCCTTCATTGTCCCACTGCTGGCTCTACCACCTTCCTGCTCCTCAAAATCCACACCTCTTTTCTTTTCACCTCTCACTGCATTCATCCGTGACTTTAAACATTTCTTAAACCATTTTTTTCTGGGCTGAACCAAGGCTTGCTTCCTTTCAGTCATATTTAGGCCAGAGCCTTCATCCCAGCTCAGTCTGCTGGCAGTGCAGGGAGCACCTGGCTGCAGAGCTGGGGTTATGACAGCAGAAACAGGCCTGTCCCACAAGGTGCAACACTCAAGGTGAGAGCTCAGAGTTGACAGACACATACAAGCACTGAGGACTCCATTCTTTGGAGCACTGAGCTTTCAGGACCTAAGGCACCAACACATGTAAGTGGGAATTCAACCACAGCATGCAGGTGGTTCTCGCTGCTCACATTGCCTCTGCCTGCTCCCTGAGGAGCTGGAGCCAATTCGGACCCTCTGGATCTGTGCTATGCCTTCAGCTTCTGCAGCAGAACCCTTCTTTTTTCCCTGGAGTCACTGGGTGGCAGCTCATGCTGCAGCTCCAGTTAAAGGTGAAGCCTCCAGAACTTGCACAAGTGATCCTGAGATGGAATTTCTGCAGGAAGGAAAGATGTGACTTCCCTGTGATCAGGCTGCTGGGATGAACTAAAAGGAGCCAAATTTTCTACTTGCTGTGTTTTTTATTGGATAGCAACCTTCCTACTGGGGTTATTTATAAAGAAGTGTTACAGACTGTGTTAAGTTATACATTGCAGAATTTCAAAAGATGACTTAAAAATGACGATTCTTTTTTTCCCTCCCCTCTTCCTCAGAATTTAGAGTAATTTCTAGGGAATTTTATTCCTTTCCAAGTGAATACTTAAGGATCCCATAAGTACTGTGGTATTTCCAAATGTGTTTCTCACTGCTTCATTCTTGCCTGTGGCAACTACATTCTCCTGGATTCAAAAACAATCTCAAGGCTGTTACACCAATGGGCAGTGGGTGAAAAGGCTTCCCCAGAGAGCTTATGGATGTCACAAGCACAGACAGGGCTGAAATGCTGCTCTGGGGAGCCTGGCTGTGGCCCGTGATCCAGGAGTCACATCAGCTCCATTTCCATGCTCTCCTAACCTACAGTCAGAGAAACCAGGAGCACCCCAAGGATGAGTTAAACAGCAGCTTTTTAAGTGCATATCAGAGAGGCTCCCACTCCCTGGATCTGACCAGTGCTGCCCAGGCCTCAGGCACCTGAACAGATCAGCAATTTCCTCTTGTCTCCATCAGATATTCTCTGCCTGGCCCCTACATGACCCCACAGGTACTACAAAGGCACTACAAAATGAGCAGGAGCCAACAGTTCTTCCTGTTGAAAACTGCAGTGGCGGGGGGGGGCTGCAAAAAGGACTGGCAGAGACTCCAGGTGACAGAAGCAGCTGCAGAAATGGCCACAATGGAAAGAACAAAAAAAAAGGTTTGCACCAAACCCCAGCCTTTCTCTTCCCTTCTCTTCCTACCTCCATGTGCTGTTCTTAGACCAAATATTAAAGTGTCCCTGGAGTTCTTCATGAAAAGAATCCAAGAAAACCTTAGTACATTGTCTTAGAGCCTTTCCATTCACAACATTACCACAATTCAGCCAAGGACAACTTGAAGGTCATTAAAACAGATCCAAGGCAAAAGGAAAGTACTCAGCAGTACTGTGTGACTGCTCTTAGAGCAAGAGGCATCTCCTGTACAGGCTTAAACACACAGAGCTTACCTAAAATGATAACATCACACTACATTACATTCTATTTAATAACTTTGTCCCCTGCACAACAGTACAGAACAATTTGTTACTTTTTCACACAGGCTTTCTCTGGATTCCACAGGATTTTCTGTAGGCTTTACAATGAATTAACTGCCTGCATAATATTTTCTTTTGTCACAGAGAAGACACAGCCATGTTAGAAGTCAGGTGAGTTTATCCTGTGCTCTCCTGCCCATCAGGCAGAACTCATGATAAGCTGATGGGGAAAATATCTACATGGAAAATACTGACAAATTAGCCAGCACATGTAGTGCCCTCACCTAGGCAAATCTCAGTTTAACCCCTGTTGAAGCAAACCCCTGGAATAAATCCAGATGTCACCTCTGCCAGCAAGGATTTATACCAGTGAACAGAATATAACTCACCTGTTTTTTATACCCCAGTGAAAGCAAGACCTAGGAGTCACAAACCAGTGCAGAAGCCTTGTGCAGCTGCAACTTCTCCTAAGGATATCAGCTGCAGGGGTGAATTTATGACAGGGCACTTGTCCCCTAACTGAACTCATGCCCACAGCCCACCCAAGCCTTGGGTCACCAAACTGGTCCTCCTACATCTCTGCTGCTGAGATCTCACTCTGTTTATGACAGAAAAATAAATGTACTTTCATTCTAAGGCTATTAACCATAGGTGCAGGTACACACAGGCATAAACAAGGCACATCAGTTCTCTTACCTGAGCCATTTCTGCCTTCAGGATGGTTTTGTGAAAGGTATTCTCCAAAAGCCCTCGCCGCTCTGTGTCCCAGCATCAGGAGGCAGACAAGGAGAGAAAGAAAGAGATTTGAGATGCTTAAAGGCCAAGGAAAGAAGGAACAGTTCACTACCAACACACTGCTATGCTCCTGCAGCTGCCATTCCCTCAGCCTCAGGTGACACCCGTGGAAATTCACTGCCAGAGCAAAGAGGCTTCCTCATTACACACCAGGATTCCAGTGGTTCTGGTGTAACATCAGTGTTTCCCTGGCCAAAGGGGGAAACAGAGCTGGACTAGAAGTCCAGGATTAGTTTAGGCATTAGCTTCTCTATAATAAAAATGAAAAAACAGAATTGAAATGCACCTGCATGAAATCTGTGATGCACACAGGAACGGGCTCACTGTCTCCAGCCCCCCTGAGTTAAGCCCCTCCTGGCAGCCCAGGAAGGAGGCATCTCCAGCCCAGAGCTAACCACCACTCCAGGCTCCTACGGGTCCTGAAAGCTCCCAGCTGGGAGCCATCACAGCTCAGATGTGGATGCTAATGCCTATTTTACCTACCTGAACCCTAAGTTCTCAAGCCCCAGATATGTCAGTATTTGCATTACTGGACAAGCTTATTTGAGAGTCACCCACAACCTCCCACAAAAGCAGTTCCTGCTTCTCTGATGGATTCCAGTCCTGTGGATGACCGAGATTTTACTGGAATATATTAAGAATCAAGCAAGCAGGGTGAGCTCAACCCTTATCACACATCCAGGCCTACGTAAGAGAGCAAACCTATGAATATTCCAACCAGGGAAGAGCTTTCTGCTTGCAATTCACACAGGAAAGGAATCCTTAGTCAAGGCATGGAATACAGTAACCTCCAGACTCCAACTACCAGGGCATTTGTAATGTCCTGGTGCTGTGATTGCTCTCCTGTATCTAACAGATCTGTGACTCAAGAGAGCCAATACTAGAGCCAGGTTTTCCCCAGCCATCCATTTCCCCAGGTTTGTAGAACAATTTCTCCATGGTCTGCAGCTGAGCTCCCACTGGGCAGCCCAGGGTGGAAACTGGCAAACAGGGAGGTGAAACAGCCATCCACTTCCTTGGCAAGCCAAGCCAAGTCAAGCCAAGCCAAGCCAAGCCAAGCCAAGCCAAGCCAAGCCAAGCAACCCAGAGCTGAGCACGCTCAGCCCTCAAGCACATCAGCATCTCCTGGGGAAGGACAAGATTTGCTGCAACAGGGAAAACTCTCCACGTCAAGGCATCACACCCACTGTCCTCCTCCTTCAGAGGTGTTCAGCCTCAGAACATCCTCTCCAGTTCAAGCTGCTGCAAAAGGCTCATAATGACCATTAAATATCTAAGTGGAAAATGGCTTTGACCTCCAAAGCCACCTTCTGCTTTGCATATCCCAACTTGTGTAGCCAGGATCTTCCCCGCTGCTTTTATGCACCACTTCCCAGAGAAGAAAAGGTTAACAAGGCTCCAATGCCACTTCCCAGAGTGACTTGGGCTGGAAGGAGTGGGAAGTCCATTTGTCATCCACAGCCAGCAACACAGGATCAATATGAACAATGAAGAAAGAGTAATTTAATCTCCCCGGGACTAAATTTCAGCACAGTGAAATGTAAAATGCTTTGGAGTAGCATAGCTGGAGCTGTGCAAGAAAAAAGGTTTAAGCTTCTGTATCTTTTCATACTAACAGACAATGCTGAGGTTTTCCCTGTTTTTGGATTCTTACGTGTTCAGTTCCAGGCTGTACCTTTAGACACTGGCTTGAGGTGGCAGCTGCCCAAACTGTCCTCCTCAGTGCTTAGTATCTCACAAGGAGGCTCTGTCACATGGGGAGCTCTACAACCAGCCCACAATCCCCACTGTGAAGACCAAAGGGGTGACCATTGTGGTTCACCCATCCAGGAGGACAAGCACATCATGGATGTTCCTGGCACCTGCAACCTTTCTGTCCAGGCAAAAAGCAGGACTTGAGCCTGGAGCAACACACAAATGCAAAATCAGGAACTGGAGTGTGGCTGCTTCAGGGAAGTGGTTGAGTCAAAATCCCTGGAAGTGGGGATGCAGCACTTGGGGACATGGTTTAGTGGTGGATGTGGCAGGGTTTGGTTTGCAGTTGGACTCATTGACCTTGCAGGTCTTTTCTAACCTTAACAGTTCTATGATTTTAACATTAGGCTACTCAGCTGCAAGAAAATTCCTGAGCTACTCCTGTACTCCATCTCAGAGGTGGTTAAAGCTTGGCAAAAGCTACAGCTGATCTTGCACACCACCGGCAACAGCACGGCCTTAGTAAGATGGCTGGGCATGAGATTCCAAAATCTTTTCCACCAAAACTTCTGAGACTCCAAGGCTTCCCATGGAAATGTTTTGTATTTGCGAGTCATCACTAACCATTCACAAACAGGGCATGCACTTAGACCATTGGGAAAAACTTAGAAGCTTCTCTTTTGCATCAGCAGTCATTCTATGTAGAAAAAATAATAGCAATCGAGTTCTCAGGTAAATTATCAGTGAGAGAACATGGTGATTTACACAAAAAATGCTGAATTATGATGATAAATCTCTAACTAGTTCAAAAGCTCCACGAGCTCCAAATTCATCTGTCATTGTCTCCATTCATCTCTTTGCCAATGCCCGAAGCTGTTTTGTCTCTCTGAAAATCTGAACCAATGCTTCACCTTTAGCTTGCAAACCACGGGCTCAAAAAAACAGTACAAAGCATTTCCTAAGATCAAAATTGATAACTAGCTAAGACAGAGCCAGAGAAGCACTGCTGCCCTCCAGCCCACCATATTCCATGGTGAAAAGAGTGTCACTCAGAAAGAGCTCGAGCTGGAAGGTGCTGCAGTGTCTCTGACCTCACTCTCGTTTCCCTAGGCAGAGGAGGGAGGATGGTACAATCCAAGGTGCCAGAGCTCCTAGAGAAGATATCAGGCCATACCCAGAGCTCTCGTGCAGGTCAGAAGCACAGTTGGGCATTGCTCAAAAACATTGCTCCCTGCCCAGGCTGAACCTGCAGCTCTGTCCTGGCCATTCCACCCGGTGGCTCTCAGACCCTTCAGGCCAACCCAAGAGCAAACAAACGTGGCCACGTGGGCACAGCTCCCCAGCCCCGGCGAACACAGCACAGCGTGCAACGGGGGGTTTCCAGCCAATTACACCCGAAACTTCACGCTAATTATTCTGCCTATTATCTCAGTGCTTCCCTTCTACATTGCTGCTTCCCGAGCGCCATCGGCTTCTCCTTGGCCGTGCCTCAGCGGATCTCCCGCAGATGTCTGCACACCCCTTTGCCAAGGGGACTCTGATGGCCACACTTGCTCCTAGTGGCTACTTGCCCCTTGCCAAGCCTTTTGTATTCCTTCTGTGCCCTCACAGTCATCTCAGCTCACCAGCACCCACCTGGATCTGTGCCATTTCTCTGCTCTCCTTGGCTACCCATTGGCTTGATCAAAATAAAGCCAGAGCAAAATTCAAACAGATGGTAGCTGTTCTATTCATCCTATTCTTTTCTCTCTCTTTTATCTATTACCACAAGTCACACAATCAGATTTTTCTCTCAGTTCAGCTCTGTCTCCACTATCACTGCCAATGGAGTTCAAGCCTCCTCACACCACTGGACAGCACTGGACATAAACCCCTTCAACTGGGTTGAGCAGAGTCTCTGAGCAGAGACACCTTGGGATAATTTAACTGCCAAGAGATGAAAAAGAAAACTTGTTTCACATAAATGAGATGAATACAAGGTGCCTTACAGCTCCATAGGCCAGTGAGCTATAACCCTGAGTGTATGACACTGCAAAAGCTGCATACCAATGAGCAGGTAGCACTGAGAGGTGATCAGCTGATGACAGGACAAGTTTAGCCCTGACTCATCTGGAGAGAAGTTTTCATTCTAGTGGCAGACCAGACCCGCATGTCACACAGTCAGCACAGCTTGATTTAACAAAAGGACATCAAGCAGGGACCAGAGCTCTAGAACACTCTGCTGCTAAGTCTAACCAGCATAGACAAGCCTCAGAAAACATCAGCATTTCCCCCAGCATTCCATCAGAACAGCTCCAGGAAGGGAAGGAGGGACAGGGCAGCACAACAGAGGCAGCAAAGGCAGCTGCCCTTCTGGGGCATTTTCCAGAACTCGCTGTGCCTCAGATGTAAGAGCTGGACTCAGGTCTGGAAGAGAACTGTGAAGAGGCACAGACAGTCTAGACAGAGATTTGCTTGAAGGAGCAAAGCCGCCAAATAACAAAGATCTCAATTACAATGTAATAAGCACAGAATGGCTTTCATGTCTCTGAAATAATCACATCAACGGGATAAAAGGGGCCTTGATGCACACGAGCAGCTATGAGAAACTGATGCACATAAATTTATCCACCAAACTGACACTTACAGAGTGAAGAAATGCAGATTGAAACACTCAGAGATACAGGAAAGACCTCAGATAACTCCATTTAGCAGCAAGCTAAGCAAAACCTGGACTATTCAGGAGTATTACATGGAAAAATAAAGAACACCCACCACCTTCTCATGCACCTTCAGAAGTAATGCCCAGAGAAGTTGCAGCAGGAATCTGTTGTGACAGCATCTGACAGTGCTGCATCTCAGGCATACAGGAGAGAAGAGACCTGCATCATCGGGACCTACATCCTCCTACAACAGCAATCCTGCTCTTGTCACCAAGCAGAGAAGGGAACACCTCCAGCACAGCCACAGTTAACAGCTCAGTCATTAAAGACTGTTGACACCTACCTTATTTAACCCTAATAGTAACAATACCCTGACAAAAATTAGTTTTCTCAAATATCTATGTAGAGAAAGGGTAGCTGGAAAATTTTAATTTTAAAATTCTCATACTCAGTAAAGGGAGATTGGATGTCAGCAATGGGTCTTAGAGACCCCACAGTATTGGAGCAATTTATGACCACAAAGTTTGGACAGGAGAAGAGAGAAAGAGCAGGCAGAAGTTAAAGGGAAAAGGCAATCAAAGAGACAGTTCATACCACTCATCAGATAATTCAGGACTCAGAAGCAGAAAAGAAGAATCTAGACTCCATGAAGAACCCCAAGCTAAGCCAAAAATCACTCACGCAGTAAGAAGCCTGGGATAAGATACATGGTCACTTACATTTCATCAATGAAAAATCTACCCTTTCACAGCAACTAATGCTGTGTTCAAAGCCACTCTTCATCCCTCTCTAGGCAAGAAGAGAGGGAGTGAGACCAAATTCTTATCCCTCTGTAGGCTATTCTGGACTAGATGCCAAGGTCATGGAATTGGGCAAGACAAACCACACTTTTGACTCAAATATTTCCTGAGCTAACAACTGCAAGAAGAGATGGTTCTGGAACACCCAGCAAAAGCCTCACGTCTGCTTGCTCTCACCGTCACGCTCTCCCAAAGAACAGCTGTAGGCCAGCACAAAGCAGAGCTGCAGGAAAACATCTGCTTTATTGCCTCATTTGGGGTGCCAGTGTTTTCCTGTAGGTGTCAAGAGGGCAAGGGCAATGAAAGCCCATTTCTGAAGGGCTTTGGTTCATCTGCACCCTTGGAAAAGTTCTGAGGAAGCCAAGGAGCACAGGTCAGACAGGCAGAGCCAGGGCCCTGGAGAGGCTGTCAGCGGAGGGGCAGCACCAAGGTCACCGCTCAAGGACAACTGCATCAGCCCTGCCTTCAGCACTGGGGCCCAGGAGCTGCAGGGCAATAAAAGCACACGCAGGGAGGGAACAATCCCTCCTGACAGGGAGATCTTGCATCCAAGCCCTTCAGAGGCGATCACAGCAGCAGCACCAAGTGCAGCCCTTCCCGGGCGTGCAGGGCGCTGCAACTCCCCCAGGAGAAGACGACCATGGAGACCAAAGTCAGCAGTATTGTGGGTGCTCTCCACAGTGTTGGCACCGAGCAATTGTGTCCTTAGTTTGTAAGAAGCCACTTAAAGACCCAGCACACAACAAGCCGCATGGAGCTTAATTAATGCTCCTGGGACATGAAACTCCCCTGCTTCGCTCTGCAGAGATTTTAATTTAACAATCTAGGGAGCCTGCACCTCCTGCCTGGATCCCATTACTCACACCAGCAAACAAGCCCTGCTCCTTGCTCAGTAAGACAGTCAAATGTGCACTCCAGCCACACATAAGAAATATACACCATGGTCACTTGGACTTGCAGCAGAATTCCAGGAGATGATTTTTCTCTCTAAAGAGAAGTCATGACAAATATGAACAGGACAAAGCCCAGAAGATGCAGAGAAGCAATCCCAGGATCCCCCAGCTGCCTACACCCACAGAGCACATGACCACTGCAGCAGTGCTACCCACACAGGTGACCCCAGTGCCCAGCCCTCGTGGGGTGGACAGAACAGTCTCTCTGTAGCCTTACCCAATGTCCTACAGAGTCCTTGCTGTAGATAAGGATGCAGGAGATACATGGAGGAGAACCCAGGGCAGGGCAGAGGAGCTGTGTGTGGTGTGCTCCAGGAAACCTTTCAGCAGGTGGGTCATTGCCACTGTAGGAATTCTAAGCATGACAGAGCCCACGGGAGCAGGGACTGAGCAATGCCTGGAGCGCAGGATGGAGGCACATGGACAGCACCTGTCACCACTAGCACCTTCTCCATGCAAAGAGGCTCTGCAGGGAGCCCCTCGGCAAGTTCGCCAACCTCCTCAAATGATTTTTGGATCAAGAATTTCTAGCATGGGCATCAACAGGGAGACACATAAAAGCACCTGTCCTGTGCCATAGTCTATGTGACTAGATGCTCCTTAAGGGCATTATGTCCCCCAGCCCAAACCCACTCTTTTCTGGTCAAACCACCTTCATTCACAGACACCACAGAGCTCCCACAAACCTGTACCTGCAGCTTGTCAGCAGGTATGGAGCAAACCAGAACCCCCAAGGCACCTCCTGGACTCCACACAGCTGATAGAACCTGAGCAGCATCTGCCCACCCTGGTGTAGGCTAACAAGTCATTACATTCAAAACACATTAGTCGCTCCCAAACACCCACACTACCATTTGAAATCCTACCAATTACTGAGTGTGCTGTTTGTGTGACTGCCTAATCCCACTCCCAGAACCCCATCACAGCACTTGTGGTGCTTTACGTGTCATTTCTGTATACGCACCTGGCTGACACCACCACAAAGAATCCCACTTCCAAATCTCTGAATGCCACAGAAAGCATTCATGTTTTCATTACTGGTTATGGACAGGGTGCAACAAAACGTGGGGAAAAGTTGCAGGCTCTGACTGGAGAGCTTTCCCTCGAGATACTCCAGAGTTTGAAGGATGGATTTCTTTACAACTCAAACAGATGGCAAGGTACAGACAGATTTGGATCTCTTCACTTCAAGCCTTAAGACTTCTCTTTCCTCTGAGCACAGCAGAGATGCCGTAATGCTGAGTTACAGAGAGAGGTGACTGAGATCTTTCAGCAACACGGACCAAGTCCTACACACAACTCCAGGTTATTCTAACGTAATTTTGTCTAACAACACAAAGGAGGCGTTATATAATGCAGCTGAAAAGTTTAATTTCTCCCAATTTTTCCCCAGCAGCAAAGAGCCAGTCTAGCCGAAGCAGAGACAGCGACAGACTGGCACAGCTGTGCTGAAGGAGCAGCTAAAAACCTGCGCCAATGCCCCCAGATAGTCACCGGATGACTGCTGTGACACTTGCACTGCAGCGTGGGAGAAGGGTCCTTTCATCTGGGAAAGGGCACTAAGGCAAAGCTCATCTTTGACAGCTTTTTAAACCTAAGTACCATTAAGTAGCAAATATATTTTCTCGGATTTCCCATGCTTGATACTGAAAAGCACTGTGACCAGGCAGTGAGTGAAACACTGCACTGTAGGACAATATAAAATCAGAACAGACACAGTATAGAACCCAAATCCCTTAACTGGTCCAGGTAGCAGCTTGGGACTCTGCTGGGGAGGGCAGACGTGGTGAGTGCAGATTTTCACAGAGCAGTTTTTCCATTCAAAGAGCGAGACCCCCTTGAAGGAGGCTGCTGACTTTGCCCTCGGACACGCGCACGGCATTTCGGCAGAGGAGAAACCACCGGGCACATTGACCGCGCTTCCGAATTCCCCAATACTATAAAGATCCATCCCTGACAAATCCACTTCTGACACGCTCTTTACCATCCCAGCAAATAAACCCCTGCGGGTGCTGTGGCCGGGCCGATGGCGGGGGCGCCTCTGGAGACAAGTCACCTCTCCAGAGGCTGCGGGTCCGCGGGGCGCAAGGGTGGCACGGCCGCCGCTGCCACCAGCGAGTGTGCGGCTGGTTTGGGGGCATCGGGGCGGCCAGCGAGAGGGACCCGCCGGCAGGGGCCACTCCCCAGCCCCGGGATGGCCCTGGGGCACAAACCCCGGGTCGTGCCCGCACCGGTACCTGGGCTCGTCCTGAGGGTCTCTGGGCTCCCCCCAGCCCGGCACGACCCCCGAAGCGGTCGGGGGCGAGCAGGGTGCCGGCACCGCGGGGCCCCCCGAGGCACCGCCCGCCGCGCCCCGGGCACCCACCTCACTTTGGCCGCCACGGACGACATGGCCTCGTTCCTGAGCGTCTTCCTTTTGGACACGGCTGTGCCCATATTCGCGCGGGGGGTCGCGGCCGCGGGAGCGCTCATCGCCGGGCCCCGCGGCTGCCCATGCCGGGGCGCGCCGCCGCCCCTCGCCGCCGCGCCGCCTCAGCGCCCCGCCATGCCGGCCCCCGGCCCGCGGCCCCGGCCCGCGCTGCGCTCCGCCGCGGCCGCTGCCGCCCCATTGACTGCGGCAGGAGGCAGGGAGGGAGGGAGAGAAGGAGGGACGAGCCCGCCCCGCCGCCCAGGAAGCGCCGCTATATTTGGCCAGCGGCACCTCCTCCGCCCGCCTGACATCATGGCCGGGGAGGGGGCGCGGGCACCGCCTCAGGGGCCGCGCGGGGCGGCGGGACCCCCGCATGGGGAGTGTGGGGCTGCAGCGGGAGGAGGGAAAGGCCTGGGGACACCTCAGGGGGCTGCAGCTCCTCCCGAAGGACAGCTCCCATCTCTACTCTGGGACAGGGACAGGAGCCAGGGAACGGCTGGGGCTGGCCCAGGGCAGCTCAGGCTGGAGAGCAGGAAAGGTTCTTCCCCCAGAGGGTGCTGGCACTGCCCAGGCTCCCCAGGGAATGGGCACGGCCCCGAGGCTGCCAGAGCTCCAGGAGCGTTTGGCCAGCGCTGCCAGGGATGCCCAGGGTGGAGTTGTTGGGGGGTCTGGGCAGGGACTGGGGCTGCACTGGGTGATCCTGGTGGGACCCGTCCAGCTCGGGATCCTCTGTGATTCCACGATTCTACCTGAGGAGAATATCCAGCCAGCAGCCCTCAGACACGGCTGCAAGGGGAGGCCCGGGGGTCTCTCCCTCCAGGCTCCTGTCAGGAATTAGATGTGCAACCTGCAAAAAAATCAGTCATTTTTGACACAAAGATGCAGCCTGCCCTTGACGGATCGGCTGAAAGGTTTCACACACGGTTTATTTTCCACAACAGGGCAGCCGCGTCCCTCTGCTCATGGGGTGGACACGGTCATGAAGGGCGGACTATCGGGTTTTGGACACGACAGCTCCGAAGGATTGACACAAACATCACTGGCTTTGTCCCCTGAGCAGGTCATTGCTCCCCACTCTTGTCCCAGAGCAGCAACTCAGCCGTTGCCAGAGTGACTGGAGGCAGCGGAGCCATGAGGCAGAGGTGGGTATTCAGAAACCCCTTTGTGCCCAGTGTCACCTGCCAGAGCAAACACCTGCCTTGAGATCGTCGAATGCTTGAAAACAAACCCAACAGAAGGAGCTGATCTACCAGTCAGCCCAGTCTTAGAGGATTTTCAATTCACACAGTTGCAGAACTGCTTGGGTTGGAAGCAGCCTTCATAGATCACTTACTCCATCCCATGCCATGGGCAGGGACATCTTCCACTGTCCCAGGCTGCTCCAAGCCCTGTCCAGCCTGGCCTCAGACACTTCCAGGGGATCCAGGGGCAGCCACAGCTTCTCTGGGCACTCTGTGCCAGGGCCTCCCCACCCTCATAATAAAAAATTTCTTCCTATCACACAGTCTAAATCTATTCCTTTGCCTCTTATCCTGGCCCTGATAAAAATTCTCCCACCATCTTCCTTATAAGCCTCCTTTAAATAGATAAAGGCTGCAAGAAGGTCTCCCCAGAGCCTTCTCTTCTCCATCTGAATACTCTGAACTCCTCCAGCCTTTCTTCACAGCAGAGGGGTTCCAGCCTCCAGATCAATTTCATGGGTGTAGGTTTCGATCCCTAAATCCCTAGGGGGGTTTCAAAAAGTGTTTTTCCTTGGGAAAGTATTTTATAAATAATTTACTTTCAGGATACCTGAGTACTGAGGTACTCAGGTACCTGAGTGAGTGGGGCAGCAATATGTATGAAAAAAGCACTTGGATTGTCCCCCTGACTCTGCAGGCAAGTGCAGGAACCCCAGGAACTCAGAGCCACTCGTTCAATAATATTGGACAGAGGGGTAGAAGTTTTATAGATAATTAAAATTCCTACAGGCTTCGTGAAAAGAGGCAGCTGAAGGAGGGAGTGACAGGCACACCTTGTCTTGTCTGTACCTGAGGAAGGGCTGTAGCATAAGCTGTTTCACTGTCCTTCAGAGACCCTGCATGAAGAGACCAAAAGTTGGGGAAAAGCTTCAATCCTCTCTCTCCACAGACTCCAAAGTAAAATCTGCAAGAAAACATAATAGGATTTGAACAAATGTTTGGTCTATTAATCTACCCATTGAAAAATAAAGTAATTTCTGTAGAGAGAGGAAAAAAGATGAAGGTACCCAATTCCCCTAATTTCTGTGGACACAAGGAGCAGGATACAAATACCTCACCAAACAGAATTTTATCACAATCTGAAAAATTCACTATGAGTAACAAATTTTTAGAGCTGTATCTTTGCTGAGGCCCAAGCTGTGAGCAGAAAAAGTGACATTTGTGCACAATAAAGACATGGAAATACTTAACAAATAAGGTCAATCTGTGTTTCGCAACCCTTTTTGCCCTGTATGTAAACTAGACAGGGGAAATGTTCTTTATTTCTATGTTTAAATATTTTGCCAGTTGAAGCAAATGCTATTCCTTAAAAATATAACTCACCCTCCAAACTAACAGGCAGGTCTACTCTATCCATGACACAATTCCCACCAGATCTACCTGGAAGCACCCCAAAGTTGCTAATAGTGACATTTTTCATGTACAAAACAAAACCCAACCCCAATATATTGGATTTTTTTCCACAGAATATAACTCCACTTAAATTTCTACTCATGACTTCCCCTGACCCTGTTTTTTTGTTGTACAGTCATGTCATGAAAGAGTTCCTTCAACAGAAAAGGAGAAAAAAATCCATCTGTTTTGGATGAGCAACTGAAAAAAAAAAAAACACTTGTAGAGAACTGGGGCCATGCAAGCAGTTACAGTCTCCATGAAGCTGTGCCCAGTGCTATCAATTCCCAGAATTAAAAAGCATCCAGATGGATGCCTCCATCTTCATCCCATGTTCAGACTGCTCTTACTTGTGCCTCTTGGAGCTTCCTCAAATTCTCCCTTGCCCGTTCCCCAGCAAGGTCTCCCTCTCTGAGGCTGGGGAGGGTCCAGCCCAGAGCAGGGCTCACTTTGAAGACTGCTCTGGACTTGGCCCAGTGGGTTTTGAACACCTCCAAGGATGGAGATGCAAACCATGCTCTGGTCCATGTCCCAGGGCTGCACCACTCTCACAGGGAAAGATTTCCACAGATCCACTGGGAATTTCCCATGTTGGGCTGTGTGTCCTGGAGAAACACCCAGCCCCATGGCTCCACAGCAGCCCAGGAGCCCTTGCCTACCCCTGCAGATTCCCCTCTTGCTCTCTGCTTCTTCCCTGCCTTCCTTTAGGGTTTCCTCCCTGCTTTTGGGTTTACCCCAGACATTTAGGGGTCTGGGCTACCCCAGAAGAGGAGGCAGCCAGGGGGCTCTTTACAGCTGGAGAGATGCCTTTGCTTCGTGATAGGAAAAAGTCAGGCAAGCCAGGCAGACAGTTCCTACGGCTTCTCCATGGCAACAGGGCCTCCCAGACACGCACACAGGCAAACGGGCCAAGGGGGCCAGGAGCCTCACAGCCCCTCCACCTGAGCCCCAAACTTCCACTCATGGGGCTCTTGTGGGATCTCAGCCCAAAACACCTTCCAAAATAATCACAGCTGGCCAGAGGAATGTTCCCTCCTTCCACCGGGGAAGGTGCAATGCCCTGAAGCCCAAGCCAGGCAAAGTCCATCCCAACCAGTTATGGGTGTTGTCCAGAGAAATGCAACGCACTTGAAAATCTGGTGTCTCTGCATCCTGTCAAACCAAACAGCACATCTCTGTCCAGCAGAAAACACAGAACCTCAAACCTATTAGGTCTAAGTCTCAGATCCGATTCTGACACTCAGATTTTAAGGAACCATTCTTTTTATGTTTAGAAAAGTAATTTTTGTCTAAACGAGTAAAAACTGTGCATCCTGACAATTTAAATGCAAAAAAGGAGAAATAAGGCAAGCCAAAACCAGTCACAGCAGCAACCTGCAAAAGGGAGAGGGAAACAATAATAAATACTTATTCAAGCACGTCAAGCTGGAGAGTCAGAAGTTGGCTATGGTGCAAGAGAAGCATTCGTAGGAGATAAGGTCAGAACAGAAAAACAATGAATATTTTGCATCTGTAGTCAGTGAGGAAAAGCTTGGAGATGTTCCTGTGCCAAAAGTCATCTTTATATGGACGTGGCATTGGATTTGGCTCATGTTCAAGTGTCAGCAGAAGAAGTTGAGGAATAAATAGCCAAACTAGAGAGTGCAAATGCACCAGGCTGAGATGGTTCACCTAAATGCCCAGTGAGAGCTCAGAGGTGAAACAGTTTAATTACTTAATTGTACATGTAATCACTGTGTGTAACAGCCTCACGGCCTGAGAGCTTCAAGGTGACAAATGCAAAGGGTTTGGGGTTAAGACAGACCCTGAAGTCTGAGGTTCCCTCCTGGGCAAAGTGAAATGGTCACTAAGAATCTCATTAGTGCAGAGTTGGATATATTTGAAATACTGGGAAGAAAGTTGATTTTCCTGGAAAAAAGAAATGCTTGATAAATGTATTACAGTTCTTTAGAGGGGTCGATAAGTGTGAGGTTTAGTCTGCCTGGGTTTCCAAAAGGTCTGTCACACGAGTTTCTTACAGGAATGCAGCTACCTTGGGATTAACAGACAATACTTGAAATAGATAAATACCTGATTAAAAGATTCCCAAAGAGCAGCTCTCAATAGGGAGGCTCCTGAATGGAGGGAGGACCGGAAAGGAGCCCCACAGGGACCTGGGCAGGGCTCTGCTCATTTCAGCATATTCAGAAATAATCTTGAAAATTAATTGAAAAAAAAATAAAGGGGGGTGACAAAGCTTGCAGCTGATGTTAAGGCATTCAGGGTCATAAATACATGAGACACTGAAGAATTATCAAGGACCTCGTGATAGTGAATAACTAAGCAATAAGTTCAGGACATCCAGAGGAGATAATTACAAAGATAAAGACAGGATGAAAACAATGTGAACTCCTCAAGCACCGGGCTCTGCACTGATCTTTATTCTCAGAAATAGCCTCTTTTTCTTTCAGGTTCAGTTGAGTATCATCCTGCCCAGCCCAGCTCCGTTTGTGCCTCATGCTGGCTTCTGGCTTTGGTGGGACTATAAACCTGAGAGAAGGGAAGGGACTCAGCAGTGTGGTAAGCATAAAATCAGGATAAAGGGGTGTGTTTAATGGCCCATGTGAAATGACTGCAGTTCCTGTGGTCCAAATTCAGACCAGGATTGTTTGTGGTCCCTGCAGAGAACACAGTCAGTCACTCAGGTCCTGGGAAGGGCAAAGTACCAGGGTCAGCAGTGCCAAGGGAGGTGTGGGACCCCTCCCCACAGACATTTCCCAGGGCTCACATCCCCACAGCTTAAACCAAGCTGCAGGTGCTTCCCCAGGAACATGATGTGCTCAGACCACAGAAATGGCACAGACAAGACAGGGCAGGGATGTTTTTTAGCCCTCTGCCTTCTGCTCCCATTTCTCTGCACAAAAAAAACTGGCCCGAGTGTGTTCATACTGAAGGGGCAAAGCACAAGACTGAAAAGAGAAGACAAACTGATGTGCCCACTGTCCATAAACACTTTGTCCCAGTTAAGCTCTTTTGACAAGCCACAGCAGCCCTGAGAGCTGGTGATACATGTACAACACTGAGGCAGCTGGAGGAGCTGAAGGGGTTTATTCACACAGCACTGGGAAAGAGTTTGAGGACAATGGTTATGGCCAAGTGCCTGGGAATCTTAAGGTCTCCTGGGTGCCAGAAGGTCACTCAAGTATCACCTCTCCACCTTCCTGCTCGGCCAGTTTAGTCCCTTCAAGATGTTGCTGTTAAATTCATCAAGTTCAAACTTCACTCCAATGAGGAACTGTAAGAAAATAACTTTCCCAACACTGGTATAATTAAAATTAGGCTATATATCACTGAAGCAATAGCAATAGCTAACAAGTTGGAGTTTGTCAAGAACTACAGTTTTTCTTTGAGTGCATTCATTTGCATAGAGCTGTTCTTACATGGCCAAGCATTTGGCATCAGCAAAGCTTGTTCAAACCCAGCCCCAAAGGTAGTCCCAATGCCTGGGTGAACAGTTCTGAACCAGCTGGGATGCAGGGCACTCAGACCCCATGCTGGCCACCTCACCCCCAGCTATTTTTAGTAAAAGACCTAATCAGTACTTGCCAGGGCTGGGTACAGCCTTTCAGCCCTGCCTTCTGTGCGTGACATGTCCCAGCCCCGAGTGCTGCTGAGGGCAGCACTGCTGGGAGGGGAACTCAGCCTGCTGAGACCCTGAGCACAGGGTGAACTCAAAGATTAAACCCTCTCCTCCTTCCTCCTCAGCAGCTGCATTTTCCCAGGTCCTCTAACTTTGGCAGCATTATGAATAGGTCAGATAGTGTTTAACATTGTCTGTCTGCTCCCGCACAAGGCAGCAAAGGTCCTGGCAGAGCAAGCCAGAGCAGCCCTCCCAAACTAGAGATTTGGAAGGGAGGCTCTGTGCTCAGCTGTGGGTGGAGGATAGGGGAAAGCAGAACTTTTTATCCCAAATTTGGGAAAAAACCTTGAAAAAGGTTTTGGGGGCTTACTTCCCATGCATAGTGGTAGTCTGGAGGGATTTGAGGGCAGATGCACCCTTCTGGGGTGAGAGCAGCAGCCTGTCTGGCACAGCGTGCCTGGCGGGGCACAGCACTGGGCATGAGGGCCTTTCCCATGCACACATACCTGTGTGTTCCTCAAATCCCAGCCCCAGAGCTGCTTCCTCAGCCTCCACTGACCTCCCGGGCTGGCTCAGCAAGGACTCAGGGCACGAGCAGTTCCATACTCGGTCAGTAGCAGCAGCCTGGCTTTCCACTGGGAGCCTCCCAGGGTAGCACTGGCTCTGCCTGGCTCTGCAAGCACAAGCTGAGCAGACTTCCTGTGTTGTTTGGAAAGGTGGAAAAGTGATGAGGCTGTGGGGTTGCCACTGCTTTGCAGGGCAGGAGCTTCAGCAGCTTTCTCTGAGCAGACATTAGAGAGGGGGAGGACAGGCTCCAGCTTGGCACCACTGTGCAACAGCGTCAGGCACTGACTCTCCCTGCTCCCTGCACTGCAGCACCAGCACTGGCACGGCACCACCCCAGTGGGAGGCATCACACTACTTAAAGAAAATTATGTTGCTGGCCTTTTCATTATGTTGCCCAGCAAATGTTCCCATGAAATATAGGCCTAATTATCTACCCACATTCAGATTACTCTAAGATGCAATTTCCTTCTACTCCGTGGAGTTTGCTCTCCTTCTGTGGATCTCATGATTGAAATACACTCAATTAGTTATTACTTTGCTGGCTGAAATCTTGAGCTGCCTTCCTGACAGGGCTGCTCCATCTGGGTCTCGCTGGCCTTACAATGGCCACGAGGTCACAGGCAAGCCACAAGGATGTCTCAGCACTCAGCCATTGCCTGTTATTTATTAGATTTGTATCTCAAATGGAAGCCTTGTCAGGACTGAGGGCTTGAAATGTAAGGTATTAGCATCATAGAATCACTGAGGCTGGAAAAGGCCTCTCAGATCATGAATTCCAACCATTCCCCCAGCACTGCCAAGGCCACCACCAAACCATCTCCCCAGGTGCCACATCTACACATCTACACCCCTTCCAGGGGTGGTGGCTCCACCACTGCACTGGGCACAGCCCAGTTAATCAAAGAATAGACGCAGCCTCAGCATGGGAGATTGCTGTGGTCGGTGTCCATACCTTGGGTGGGACCTTTTCAAAAGCATGAACCTAAATCCCTGCGAGGGAACTCCCTCTGCCCAGGAGGGGAAGGCTCTGAGTGAGACCATGTTTCTGGGCCAGGAGAGCTGACAGGAGAGTGAGCATTTCAAGAGCAGCATAATATTAGATACCTATTTTCCCCTTAAAATGATCCAGCAAGTGGAGAGAAACAAAAGCAAGGAGCATCAGCTGTAGCAGGAAGGGTGGTAATGTCATTTTGTTCCTATTGGCTACATCAAACTGACATAAGCCAATCCCTCAGAATAAAGTACAATAAATAATAAACCCAATTGCTATAACAAAGGAAACAACAATATGGATGAGCCATATAGGGAAAGACTCCTTAACTCCTCCACAGAATTTTGGAAGCCCTGGTGTGAAGGCTCTCTGGAGGTCTTTACTGGAAATCTGTCACAATAACTTCTTTCAGCCACACTGAGGCACTTGCTGGATGTTGGTCCCTCCCAAGGTGACCTGTTCCCACACTTGACCACCCTCCTGGTGAAAGGAAACTAATTTTCTACCTACCAGAGATATGTTTTAGTCCCAGGGATCCCAGGGACTGCTCAGCAGCTGTGGAGGTGCAGGAGTTGGCCCTTACAATGGACGTTCCTCAAGGTTGGGATTCCAGAAACAGCTCCAGGAACAGATTGGGTGGTAATTGATTGCTCAATGATTCAGTGATTACTCAGTTTTCGCTCCATCCACATCTCAGTATTTCATTGTTTGGCAAAATATCAGCCTGACTTTGTCCTGACATCGGCACCACGCAGCACAAGAAGAGCTGAAGTTTGAAGTGACTGTGTCATATCTAAAATGGAAGAAAAAAATGTTATGATTATGGGAAAATTTGTATGACTGTGTCCCTGGAAACACCTCACTCCCAAAGCTCTGCTCCAACCCTACCCTGCACCACGTCCAACCTTTGCTGTATCTAAAAGTGCAGAAATGAAACCACTGAAATGAAACATCTTACGGCAGAAGGGCTCAGATCATCTGTAGCAGTGGACAAGGGGACTGTGGAAAATGGTATCTGTCTGGACTTCAGTAAGACCTTTGAGACAGTCCCTCACAATATCCTTCTGTCTTAATTGGAGAGGTATGGACTGGATGGATGGACTGCTCAGTGCACGAGGAATTGGTTGGACGGTCACACCCAGAGAGTAGTGGTCAGTGGCTCAATGCCCAGATGGAGATCAGTGACAAGTGGTGCCCCTCAGGGGTCTGTATGGGGCCGGTGCCATCAAATGTCTTCATCAGTGACACAGACTTTGGATTGAGGGTGCTTCCAGCAGATGACATCAAGCAGTTGTGGGGTCAGCCACCAAGGGGTGCGGGTGACACACCTGAAGGAAGCTGGAAGAGCTTCTGAGGGCACACCCAAGGAGGTGGAAATGCAGTTCCCACTCTCCATGGAGCCCAGGGCATGGCAGGAACAGATCCCTCTGACACGGCACTTCTGCCTGCCATGAGACTGAATGTGGGGACTGATCCTGTCCAGAGCAAGGAGCAGGGAGAGAGCAGGGAGAAACATTCGGGGAGGATGGCTCAGAAAGCTCAGCTGGAGGATGAGGAGGGATGCACACACACATTCAGGGCCATCAGCAGTTCCTGGCCATGGTGAGGGCGTAACAAAATAGGTGCCATCTGCTTCAGCTGGAGTATCACACAAAGGCACAGGCAGTAAAGAGCCTCTAGCTTAGACCCTGTTGGCTCGGAGAACAAATTCCACAATCGCTACAAAATAGCCCAGGGCACAGAAGAGGAGTGGCCACAGTGTGCATTCAGGTTCTGCTGTCCCTGCTCCTGCCCCACTTCCAAGTTGTCCTGTGGAGAGGAGGAAGAGCAGCCCTGAAAGGTTCAAATTGATTCAAAGCAGTGCTGAGTGGGATTTGGCAGCGAGCTTGGGATGGGCAGCAGCTCAATCCATCACCCATTCTGCAGGAAAGGACCTGGATGCTACTGCAAATCTTCAGTGGAACCAGAGTCAAAAATGCTGTGATTGTGCATAAGAGGTAAATGTCATGGCACAAGAAATAACAGTTACAGAGCCCTGTGTGGGCTGTGCAGGGCTGCACAACCCCAGCCTGTGATGCTTCAGGGGAGATTGAGCTGCTTGGAGAGGGCTCAGGGGGAGCACCAGGAGGGGTCAGATGGTGCAAGAGTGCAAGCTGTGAGCGAAGGAACCCCAGGAAACTGAAGCAACACACTGGTTTTGTACAAGGCTGAAGGCAGGACAGAGCAAGGAGCAATGGGGTTATACTGTGGTGGGGACATTCAGGCTCTACCTGAAGAAAAACTGAGTAAGGATTGTGAAGAAGTGGAACAGACTTCCAGGGAGAGCAGTGCAGATGTGACCAGGTGGAGCAGAACCTCCCTTGGGCACCAGGTCAGAGCGGACAGGCTCAGCACTCTGCTCCTGCCTGGGACATGCCACAGAGTCACCTAACCCTCCATGGCCTGACAGGGCTTGCTGGGCTCTTCATCACTTATGGAATCAGCAGCTTCACAAACCTCTTGGAGATGGTGGCAATTCTGAGAATTTGTGGGAAAAAGCCTTCTGCAGAATGGGAAAGTAGCAGTTCTTTGAGTCAAGCTTGCAACAGGGCAGAAAAGCTGATATTGCAGAGTCAAGAAAACGTAAGTTTGGCTGAAAGCCCATCCTGTAAATTGGTAATCCTGAAAACAGCCATTGGAAGAAAAATGACACTAAATATGATGAGGAAGAAAGGAATAGAAACTGATCAATATGCAACAACCACATCAAGCAATGGAGCAGAGCTATTGATAGAGGAGGGCAAATGGACAGAGGAAAATCCATGTCTGGCAAAGCCACAACCAGTAAAGAGTTGTTTACTAAATACATTAGAAGCAAAAGAAACATGAATGCTGTTATAGACTCATTAGATAGACTTAGAAAAGCATAAAAGGATTTTGGTCAGGAGCAACCTCAGGTGTCTCCAGTCTAACATCCTGCTTGGAGCAGGACTGATGTCCAAGTGACACTGCCTTGCTCAGGGATTGCTCAGGTGAATTTTGAAGATCTCCAAGCATGGAGAGGCCCCAGCATTCCTAGATGAGGAGGTTTGCTAGTGACAAGGCCCTCAGTGGGTCCCTTCTGCGTTTGGAAAGGATGGGAATGTCAGACATGAGGGTGATGAAATTGTCTGTGGTCTAATAACAACCCAGAGCATCTCGGGTGCCATCTGTGGGGTTTCAGAGCAGCAGAGCTGTGTGAGCTGCACCTGAGGGCCCTCGAGCAGTGCACTGAGCCGAGCTGAGCCGCCTCCTCCCGCTGCTGAGGGTCTGGAAGCCTGGGAGCTGCTGGGTTTGGCAGGATGCTGACGGGGTGCTCGGCTGCCCTGGTTAACAGCTGCTCAGTCCAGCACGGCACATCCAGATGAAAAATGGAAAGGACGCAGAGGATTCAATGAATACAGAATTCAGGGATTAAAAATACACCCGTCAGCGTGGTGCAATGGAAAGTGTCTTGTTAAATGAGCCTCAGTTCATCCTTTGAGAAAATTACAAGTTTGTAGATAAAGGTTACCATGTAGCCATTATTTGCTTAGCTTTTGGCAACGTGTTTGACTTAATATCCTATGACACCCTAATTACAAATTTAGCGCTATACAATCCCAATAAAGCCCCCATTAAATGGATGGAGAGCTGCAAATCCAGCTCCAAAACAAGGATTTGTCAGTGAACAGAGATGATTTAGAGGGATTCTGCCAGAGTCAGTCCCAGCCTGACACTAATCAATGTTTTCATCATTGATTGAGAAATGAGCACAAAACACAGCTGATAAATTATACAGCTGCTGGGAGAAGAAGGACTGGCAGTGAATAATTATGACAGAGAAGTTCTACAGAGCAACTGGGATCTTTTCTGTGCACAACCCATTTTCACTTGGCAGTGTTAAAATAGGCCAGCTTTCAAACAGGAACCAAGGAAAGGTTTCATCCAAAAGAGTTGGGAGGAAACATTTCATCCAAAAAAAGGATGGGAGGAAAGGTTTCATCAAAAAAAAAAGATGGGATACAAAAAATCTAGACATCATCAGGGGAAAGTAACTCAGAGCAGCTGGTTTTACATCACTCCAGCAATCACAGTGCTGGCCCCAGGTGCAGAGACTGGAGCAGAGGATAAAGAAAGCAGGACAGTCCTGCAGTGCAAGGAATGGTGGGCTGGGACACCGGAGGTGTCTCCAGGGGACAGCTGAAGTGTCAAAGGAATCAGACAAGACCCCAGAGAGGAGATGGACAAAGTCCCTGAGCTGCAAACACCCCATGGAGTGCAAGTTGTGGGGACAGGCTCCAGCTCAAACCTACTGTCACTTCCACCTTAGAGCAGCACAGGAACCCTTCCATGCATGTCCCTGCAGCACCACTTGTCCCCATCCTCTCGGTGCCCTTCACAAGCATGACACTAAAAGAGAAATACTCACTTCTCCAGGAGAAAAAGAATTGCTTTGCTGAGCTCTTGCATCAGGCTGGGTTTACATTCCTCTCTCCAACATCGTTTTCTGACAGTAATTGTTAACATGGAATGAAGGGAAGCTGAGGGGCTTTTCTGAGGGGCAGATGAGGAGGCTGGAAATGAGACATCCCAGGCTGGCAGAAGGGTCTGTGCAAGGAGCAGGGGCCCTCCTGCCAGGTGACTTGCAATGATTTATGCACCATCAGCAGAGAGACATTTTCTCCCATGGATTCTGCATCTGCAGCCCCAGAGGAATTTTTCCATCACCTGCTCCTCACCCAGCCTGGCCCCAGCAGCCCGAGGGTCCTGGTGACCCTGTGCTGGCCACAGCCCGACCCGGGGAGGCCGTGGCCCTGCGCAGCTGCCGGGGCAGCGCTCGGCTCCGCCGGTATTTTTAGCTCTGCCCACGACATCGCTCGAGTTCACGGCGTGACCTACTTTGGGAAGGCAGAGCTCCCGCCCCACTGGGTCCCCACGTGCTGGGAAGATGCTGCCGGCCCCAGGAACGGCCCCCCCAGGGCACCCTGTCCCCAGCACGTGGTGCTTGGCTCCCCGTGGGCCTGCACAGAACCCAGGGGCAGATTTTGGGGAGGAGGAGGAGGGTCCTGTGGGAGCCAAGGCTGTCAGCAGCAGGGACATGTGCAGGGCTCCCAGGTGGGTGCTGCTCTGCAGGGACTCAACAGCCTTTTGGTTGGGCTCTGTATTTCCACATTTCCCTTGCCTCAGATGAAATCAGCAGCTCCAGATTGGCACAGGCACAGCCTGGATTTGGGTCCCCAAGGGAGTTATCCTCACAACTCTGCTTTCCAGTGGGGCAAACTGGGTAGCCAGCTGGGCCCTATGGAGCCCCCAGATTGACTCTGGTTATCATAAAATCACAGACTGAGTTGAGAAGTACCTTAAAGCATCTCATTGTCCTGGGCAGGGACATCTCCTATTAGACCAGGTTGCCTCAAGCCCTGTCCAGCCTGGCCTTGGACACTTCCAGGGATGTGGAATGGAGCTGATGGGACCTGTGGTTCATGCCCAGGCTCTGGTGTCCACCCTGCCCACAGCTCCATCAGGGACCAGGCTCATTCCCAGTGTCATTGGGCAGCTGATGAATCTGTCCTGACCTTTCCCTCTTGGGCGCTTGGAAAACCTCTTTCCTGACACTTGGAGCTCATGACAAGGTTCACTGCTTGCAGAAGAGCTCCAGAAAGAGACACACTCACCCCAACAACCCCTGCAAAGTTCAGCTCTTCCCTCTGCTGTCAGGGCCAAATTCTCTTCAGCACCAGGTGCATGTCCCAGCAGGAGTCTGGGAGGTGGCTGTGGCTGCCTGGGCTGTGCAGCCCCGTGTCAGCACTCGTGGCTGCAGCCCAGGCACTGATCCACGAGGCTGGCACAACCTCCTCCTTGCCAGCTCTTTCCTGCCTCATTACCCCCGAAATCCCAGGGGTCCATCACTTTGCCAGCCCAGCTCTAGAAGCTTTTCTGAACTTTGCTGTGTTAAAAGCTTTCTATTTCCAGCAAGGATGCAAGTGAAGGGGGTGGATTTTACAGCCACGAGGTGACAGTGCTGGAGATGAGCCATGGGGCAGTAGTTTCAGGGTGAGAAGATGAGAGAGAGGCAGAGAAGTCACCCACACAACACTTCCAGCTAATCCAGCACCTAAATGGGGAGAGGAACAGCAGCAACAACCTGGTCACACACTGGGGGAGCAGACCCACAGCAGTGGGAGAGGGGAAAGCACCTAGACAGGACTGGGAACAATGACACCAAGGACACAGAGCTGATACACGTGTCCTTCCCTGATTTCTCCAACCACACAAGGGCCAACACCCCGCACAGGTTGGGCAAATTCTCATTCCAAATGCAGAAACAGCCCTTCTGGCAGTGGCAGTGATCAGCTGAAACCTTCCCCCGAGAGCCCGAGAGCCCGTGCCTTGGGGCAGCCATTAGTCACTGGCAGGAGGGTTTGGCAGCTCAGCCCACGCAGAGCTGGATGCTCACTTGCCAGATGGGGCAAAACCTCGCACTGGATGCAAACGCAGCCGCAGGCACAGCCAGTGCCACGGAGCACCTCACTGTGCCTCCCTGTTAATACTTACCCCTGCAGCCCTCTAGAGTTACCAGGCTAACCCAGATCTGAGAGAGCTTTGGGGGGAAATATTACACGGTTAAGGCAAAAGATTCTAAAAGAGGTTCTAACCCTTGATGTGGTCCAAGACATTTATTCCATAGGAGGAAGAGGAAAAGAGCGAAAGGGAGGGAAAAGAGCGGGCAAGAGAGGGAACAATGGAGGAGCATGGCCTTTTCTACCCTCCTGTTCAGGAAAGGACAATTGGCTCACAGCCAGTCGGGTCCAGAAAGGAAGGAAGGGTTAGACTAACATGGTTACAGCTACAGGGGTCTCTGGTGGGGGGGAAAACCATTCCCCAGAGCGATGCAACACCTCCCTGGGTCCAGCAGGCAGCAGAGCACCCTGGCAGGCAATGCCAAGGGCAAACAGGGCAGCTGGGGTCACCTGTGACCCCCATAGGGGCCCAGGCAGCAGCAACGTGCTCAAGCACGGGCACAGCTCGGAGCTCGCCCAGGTCAGGGCTGCTTGAGCTGCACCAGCCTTACTCAACACATTCCCCTGGCTCTGTGCATCACATCCAATGTGCCTTATCCAAGGAAATAATGTGTCATTTATGGTACATTTAAAACTGATGCACATTTGGTGTTCTTGCTGATCCCAAATTGTCCCCAGCCTCCGTGCAGCAGCGGGGAGCAGTGCTCGGCCCCGCCAGGCCAGTGGCGCCCGCGGCGCTCTGAGCCTCTCTCCCTGGCAGCCACACTGCCAGGGACAAATTCCCAAAAAATGGATTTCCAGCAGCACTGCCAGCATTTGTACCTCACCAGTACTGACTCCTGCCTGGTGCCAGGGGGCTCTGTGCCATCCAGGGCTCAGCACAGCTCTCTCTGGAGGGCATGATGGACACAAATGTCGCTCCTTACGGACGAACCCCTGCCTCTCCTGAGCTGGGGACCCAGCTGCTTCCTGATGGGAAGCTCATTCCTGTCCATAACCCCTGAGTGCATAAGGCTTAATTAAAAGCTGTCCCTGCTGATGTTGGTGGCAGTGGTGAGTGGTGACTGTGGCTCTGCCATGTGCAAATGCCATGTCTGAGCAAAGTGACACTTGGGCCACAGGTGACTTCCCAGCGTTTGGAATGCTGCTCCTGCTGCCTGCAAGGAACCTCCAGGAACCATCCTGGCACACACATATGGATATTTATGATGTGTTCTCTTCTAAAACCCAAATTAAGGCCACTGGGAAAAAGAGGGTCACACCCTCCATGACCTGAGGAGGGGACAGGGACAAAGAGCACAAATGCAGACCCCACCAGTCCTAGTGGGAGCAGAACCAGCCATCAGCTGGGACAGGATATTTATGGGAGTCAGTGCTTTGGTGCCAGCAAAACATCCCAAAATTCCACCTTACCAGTGCCAGTGCCTCCTGCCCTGGGACACCACTGTCCCATGCTGAAAGCTGGCACCTCACAGCATGTTTTGGTGGGGCTCTCGGGATAGTGGCAGTGGCAGGCGCCAGTCCTGCCACGTGGAGCCCTGGAGGGAGAGGAAAACATTTTCCATATATTTCTTGTTTGCTGATTTTCTCACCAGCTCTTCCAGCAACAGCGAGTGAAACCCAGCAGCGCAGCCAAGCCCCCGCATCTCGACAGCTCAAACACAGCCCTTGGGCAGCACACGGGGAAAATCACACGTTGGGGGAGGTCAGGGAGCACGAGGAAACAGGATGAGATTAATTTGGGAACGGCACGCAGGCAGAATGACGTCTGCCAGGGAAGGAGCATCACTGGGCCCCACCACAGCCTGACTGTCCCTGCCTGTGGAGCAGAGCCCAGAGGGGCTGCACGGACACATTGGCCCCACACAGGGACAGAAACCTGAGAAGCCACAGTGGGCAGGAGCCAGATCCCCACTGCTCAGATCAAAGCTCTCCCCCAGCCTGGGCAGGGCGTCCTGGAGGGATTGGAGAGGAGCTTCTAGCTGCCACGTGTTCCTTCTTTCTGAACCCCGCTGGGGATTCTCTAGGAGCTCCTGTGGCTGCTTTAAGGAAGCAGCTGAGTTTGTTGCTTGCACCAAGCCCAAAGGTGCTGCCCTGGGGATGGGAGTGCCACTGCCACCAGCTCTTGGTGGGGACAAGCCCAAACTCTATGGCATCCCCTCTCCAGAGGGAACCTGCCTTAGGTTGGAAATGCAAGATGTGGCTGAGGGTGTGTGTTCTATTGCAATCTGTCAGAGCTGGGGCAGTTCTCCTCTGTGCATTGGGCACTTTTCTTTATCTCTCCCACAGCCAATCCTCCCTCCAGGAGATCTCTTGCTGTTCATGGCCACTGAGTGTCCCTGCATGGCTGAGAAAATTCCATCATCCCATGGGGAGAGACTCCACCCAGGGCAGGAGCCAAGCATTCCTACCTGGATCCAATCTGACCTTGGAACAGCACAGCAGCCTTTGCCCACTGCATTCCCAGAGGAGCAGCTTTCTGCCCCCCTGCATTCCCAGAGGAGCAGCTTTCTGCCCCACTGCATTCCCAGAGGAGCAGCTTTCTGCCCCACTGCATTCCCAGAGGGAGCCCAGGCCCATCTCCAGCAGCCCTGGAGCTCCAGAGGAAAACTCCAGCCTTGTCCAGGATCCTGCCCCAGCAGAAGCACAGCTGGCACTGCAGGAGGGCTGAGCCCCCATGGAATGGCACTGCTGCCACACCCTGACCCACAGCCTGCCAGGGCCTGCTCTCACTCTGGCAGTGGATTGTTTTCTTTTTTTGTACTGTTGCATTTATATTTTTAATTTTCCTGTTAAAGAGCTGTTATTCCTATTCCCATATCTTTGCCTGAGAGCCTCTCTATTTCAAAATTATAACAATTTGGAGGGAGAGAGTTTACATTTTCCATTTCAGGGGAGGCTCCTGCCTTCCTTAGCAGGCACCTGTCCTTTCAAACCGAGACAGAACCTGGTTCCTAAATCCCTGCCTTGAGTCCCCTTGGTGCAGTAGCCCTGGTCACTGCAGAGCCTGGGGTTGTTCCCCCACTCCAGCTGCTTGCAGGGGGATCAGGATGGGGGCTTGATCTGCTGTGAATCCATCACTGGGACACATTTCTGAAAGCTCTGTCAAGGCTTTACTCCCCCCAGAGGTGTCAACAAAAGGTTTTAAGGGGAACATTCCCACTGCAGGTCCTCCTCGTGGCCGGGGCTCCTCAGGACCTTGCTGTGACCCTGCTGTCTCAGGGTTGGCACTGGCTGGCACCAGATTTGTTGTGGGAACAAGCTCTGTGTCCTCCTCACCCACGATGAAACCTCAGCAACTGCTTCAGCTCTTCCAGCAAAGAGAAATTCATCCAACTTCTGGTCAGATTTCATATTTATGGGGATGTCACACACCCATAAAGAAACTGTAGGGTGGTTTGCAGGCAAAGCCTGCACCTGGCCCAGGCCAGGAGAGAGGGGACAGGAGCCTCAAGCTCTTCCAACCACCCTCATCCCACTGCATTTCCAGCCCAGCAGAGCCTGGGGGACGCAGCACTGGCTCATTGGGCTGCTGTCCATGTGGGCAGGGATTGATTAAAACCTCCTGAGATGAAATTGCATACACGGTCACCTCTGGGGCCTCTGGGACACAGGCAGCTGGGCAGGACCCAGCCAGCAGCAAAGCAAGATGGAAAAAAACAATTTCACTTTTAGATTTGTCCCATTATGGGTTTACATTCCTCATCCTGGAAGAACAGATTGGTTTAATGTCCAGGGCTCAGCTAGGGATGATGCAGCAGGGAGGAAAAACGTGATCAATTATTTAGGAGAGACTTTCAGTCTCACATCAGAGGTTGATCTCCTGAACTCATATATCTGAACTAAGTGCTGTTTTCCCATGGTACAGGGCACAAAGCAAACAGAGGCTCTAATTAGCACACTCAGCAGCCTAATATTTGTCTGTTTTCTGCGAGTCCCTCAATGAGCCCAGCAGTTCCCACCCAGGCTCCAGGAGCATGTCTGGCTGCCAGGATGTTTGTAGGGAACATACACAGCTTGGAAATGAATTACCTGTTTGATCAGAGGGGAAGAGCTCTCCTGGAACAAGAGCAGCTGGGTTCAGGCTGGCAGAGCTCTCATTCTGTGGTGCCTGTTCTGCCCCAGCTGGGGTTGCCCTGGGCAGAGGGAACATGTGGAATCAGCTCCTGCTCCAGCAGCACAGCACAGGGCTGTCACCAACACAGTCTGTCCATTGCCAGCAGGGTGGATCCAGCCTCTGCTGAGGGCACTTCTGGTTTTGGCTTTATCCTTTGGAGGCAGATGGCCCAGGAGGGGCTTGGTAAGGGCAGCCAGAGGACCTCGGTCGTCTCTGGGGTTTGTGCTCCAGTTCTAATCCCCATTTTCCAGGGAGAGGTTCCTGGAGTGTAACCACCTATAAACAGACACTGAAGGGCCTCACATCTGGTTTGCCAATCCATCACCAAAAAACCAAATCACTGAATTGTGCTGCTGCTGCTGCATGAGATATTTGCCCAGAGCAGACCTGCTGGAAGTTGGGCACTCACCTGCATTCACCTGCACTCACCTGCACTCACTTCCAGGCTTGGTCCCAGCTTAGAGGCTTTCCCATACCCAGCACCACCCTCCTGTAACCAGCCCAAACAGAAATTCAATCTCTCCAGCTCCACAGGCAGCCTGTGCCTCCACAGAAACCCCCAGCTGCTCTACCTTCACTTCTAAAGTCATTTTTAAGTTTTCTTTGTAAGAATGAAATCTTTGCAATAGCAGGGAAAAGCCTCCAGCGACTGCAACACATTCTGTACAATTGCATCAACCAAAATCTGCATCAAAGGTCTGCATGATCCTTGCAGGGAAGGTTTCCAACTGCTTCCATTTCTTCTGGATGGGCCATGGGCCACATGGAGATGCAGCCAGACTGGGTGGTCTCACCTGAGAACAAAACACTGACCTGCGGCTCTGACACTTCAAAATAACATTTTGTGTAAGTGGAGCAGCCTCCCTGAGCACAGGCTGAACATTCATGGATGTGCCCCATCCCTGGCAGTGTCCAAGACCAGGCTGGTCAGGGCTTGGGGCAGCCTGGGACAGTGGAAGGTGGGGTGGGACTGGATGGGCTTTAAGGTCCCTTCCCACCCAAACCAGTCTGGGATTCTGTGACAGAGGAAAGCACAATGCAGGGCAGGTATAGGAGAGTGTGTGCCAGGAGAGGAAAGGAGGTTAAATGCAAAGAGTTCACAATTCACAGCTTTGACAACCCCCAGTCCTCACCAAACACATTTCTGGCCTTAGGGTGCTGCCCAGCTCTGGTGATGCCTGGAGGGCCAGGAGAGCTGAGGGAAGGAGGCAGCTTTGGGGGTGTCCTCAGTGCTCTGGCTGGATAACAAATCCCTTCAAGGCACCCACAGCTGGGGCTGAGCTGGAGCTTCCTTAAAGCAAGAATCAGCTTGGCTATGCAGCCATTGGCAATGACAGATGTGACACAAGCAGAGACAGCACCAGGGGGTGTCTGGACAAGATCCAACTGCCAGGACAGCTCCAGCCCTGGAAACAGAGCACTGGAGATTTCTTCCCAGTGCCTGACAATACCTGGAGTGACTCCTGCTGGGATGAGCAGCTGGAAACTGTGTGTGTTCCTTTGCAAGTCTCATATAAGCTGAGGCAAGTTGGGCTCTTAGTTGTTGACAACTTTTCTCTTTGTAGGACCTGATGCAAAGAAACAGAGACATTTCAATCCAGCAAAATAACTTTATTTCAACAGGGCAAGTACAGCCAAGTGGTGATTCCAGAGTTGCCCAGCAAGTGTCAGCTCCATGATCCGTCAGTGAATGTCCTGCTGATGACTCAAGGATCCAGGCTCTGTGGCCACCCTTCACAATTTCCTAGGTTTAGATTTCAAGTGAAGTACATTCAGATTTGCTCCTGTCAGAGCATTGCTCACCAGTACATGGTTGGAAGTTACCTGATTTGTATGAAAAGAAAGCAAGGCTGCAACCCACAAACCCCTCCGTCTCTCCAGTGCTGCTGCTCAGAGCCCTCCCAGCACCTTGCAGGGGGAGGTAACGGCGTTCTTTGGGCCTTGGCAGTAAAAACAGCGCCTAAAAACACAGCAGCAAAAATCCAGGCAGCTTTGAACTGCACATTTCCTCTCTGCCAGTCTGTGATCAATAACTGCTGCTCCTGGCACCTGCAGGAAGGAGCAGGGCCCAGGGCAGCCCCGCTGCCCAGAGCTCCAAAGGACTCGGTGCAGGTTGTGCTGGTGCTGAGTGCCCAGCCCTGGCTGGAGAAGGATGAACTCTGGCTTCATTCATCTGAGCATTGTTTTGGTTTGGTGAAGTATTAAATAAATAAATAGGGCTGCTCTGTCAGTAGTTTGGGCTGTGGCTCCCAGCTGGCAGCTCGGCCTCTCCCCAGCTCTATCCCGGCTCTCCCGTGCTGCTCGCCTGGCCCTCCCCACCAGGCACGTTCCTGCGCTTCCTCAGCTGCATCTCCTCATCCTGCAGGAGAAAAGGAAGCACAAACTGAAACTTCACAACTGAAACATCCTCTCAGAGCTGGATAAAACCTGTCCTTTTCACCTCCTTCCCCACCAGCTTGGGTAAGCCCAGCAAACAGAACTCCAGCTCCTCTCTCAAAACACTGACACCATCTGACACCCTGACATGGGCCCTTCCCACTCCATCCTGTGCTCCCACTGAGGAACTGCTCATGACTAACACAACAGGCACCTTTTAAACCCTGCTGCAGTCAGAGCAGCAGGGATGTGACCTGTCTGAGCAGTGCTGCTCAGCTTGGGGGTCACACCCAGCACACCTGGTCTCACAGTTACCTCAGGGTGGGCCTGCTGTCCCACAGAATCAAGCCCCTGTGGCTGGAAGGGACCTCTGGAAGATCAATCCAGTCATCTGCTCTAAGCAGGGCTGGCTCAAGTGCTGGAGCTGGTTCTTCAGGGGATTGCTTTCCAAGTATCTACCAGGGTGGAGTTTGCAGCTCCCCTTGCACAGCCCAGGGTGGGTGTCAGCTGTGTGTACAGGGCAGCACTTCCCACTGGCCCCAGGGAGGGTTTTCTTCAGCTCAAATTGTGCCTGTCCCCTCCTGGCTTTTTGATGGGCATCTTCTCCATAACCACCTTCTCCTCCATAACCACCTCCTCCCTACCCACCCCGCTGGCAGATCCTCCCTTCAGCTCCTCTCCCCCAAGCTGAAGGAAGCAGCTCCCTCAGCCTCTCCAGCCCTGATCCACCTCATGAGCAAACCCACAGAGCTGCAGGACCAGGATTTAACTATGGCCAGGTTTTGCCACATGTGGCAGGGTGAGCATGTGCCATTTAGTGTCTGAACTAAAAAAAAGCAATTCTGCACAGGCCTCAGGCAGCCCCTCCCAGATGCTTCTCTCAGCATCTCTCCCAACACATCCACCTCACACCATTCAGCCAGGACCCAACAGAGAGCAGCCACTGCCTGTTCCAGTGTGGCTCATACCGAGTCAGAGTCTTCCTCAACCTGGTTGCTTATGAAATCGAGGTAATCATCCTTCTGGCTGTCCAGAACTTCTTCCTCATACTCAGTCTGGTAGTCTGACTCATCTGAAGAGAGAAGACACAAAGCACAGGGTTTAACTGGCAAGCAGAGAAGCAGAGGAAATTGCGAGAGGAATGACTGCCACTGTCACTGAGCACAGGCAGGACAGTGCCAGCAGCTCTCTGCAGCTCAGTGAACTGGGACTGCTCATAGAGAGATCTCAGCTCCTCAGCACATAAAAATAAACCATGTCCTCTCTGTCAGTTGGTGTCCTGGACCCAAGTCTCTGTCAGTTGGCCCCTAGAGAATCCAAGGAACCACAGCACAGCAGCCCTGTCCAACTGTTTGGGTTACTGTGGCTGCCAGTTCCCAGAGGGACACAGGTTTTGGGGGAATGCTCCCTGGGGAATGCCCTTCACAGCAGAGCTGCTGTGTTCCACCCCTCAGCCCAACCAGACCTGTGGGACACCTTCAGAAGCCTCTGAGCTGCCAAGCCAAACTCCCTGTGGCCACGGGCTCTGGGAACAGGGATCCCAGGCTCAGGGTGAGCTCCGCCTGTTTGGAGCTGATAACCGAGTGTCTCACAATCTCTGCTCCACAGGGATGGTGACATTTACACTCCCTTCCTCTCTGCAGAGGACAATCACTTGCTTTCTCCAGCAATCCAGCAGATTAACATAATTTAGGGAGTCTCAAGAGCTGTGCACAGCAGCAGGATGTGCAAGGAAGGCCCCAGCCCCAGCCTGTTCCCATGGAATAAGGACACATCAGTGCAGAGCCAACGCCTCTCCCAGCACCTGGAGATCACCTGGGGATCTGGCAGCAGGAGCAGGAGCTCCCAAGGGCCTGGAGGAAAGGACCAAGGGGGAATGGCCTTAAGGAAGACAGGGCTTGATTGGATATTGGGCAGGAATTGTTCCCTGGCAGGGTGGGCAGGCCCTGGCACAGGGTGCCCAGAGCAGCTGTGGCTGCCCCTGGATCCCTGGCAGTGCCCAAGGCCAGGCTGGACAGGGCTGGGAGCAGCCTGGGACAGTGGGAGGTGTCCCTGCCATGGCAGGGGTGGAAGTGGATGAGCTTTAAGGCTCCTCCCAACTCAAACCCTTTTATGCCTCCACCTGCAGCAGGGCTGACTCCCCAGAGCAACTCCAGGAATGTGCTGGGCTGGGGGAGCCATTGATGGTCCCAGCTCCCCCCCCTGCCCCTGCAGAGCCTGTCCCAGCCTCTTGTGACACCAGGGCACGTGGGCAGCAAGGCAGAGCCCATGGCAGGCAGCACCTTCCTCTGCTGGCACCCAGAGCTTCAGGATGCAGCTTAAGGCACGAAAATGACATTTTATGGTTACCATTAAAACCACGTTTGTGTGACACCAGCTCTTCTCCCCCTTTCCTGAGTTCATTCCAGTGTGCTCTGAGGCAATACCTGGATGCAGCCCACTGGTGAAGAGAGGGGCTCCTGTTTAAACAGATCCTTCATTAAGTATTTCTCCTGGGAGCCATCAACAGCATCTGCTCCACGCTGAAGACAACAGCACAGTCTGTTCCACAGCCTTTTCTCCTAGCACATAACTACAACCAACTGCTAGAACATTGGAATGAAAGACATTAGGTATTTTTAATTTTTAATTTTTTTTTTTACTGTGAATTAGAGAATGATTGTTAGTTTTTACTAAAAACACTAATGATAATTTTTGATAAAATACACCAGAGAAACTGGAAACTCATCTGAACAGCAACAGACACCACAAACAAGAGTTTGGAGTTTACACCTCCAATAAAACCAGCTGCCATCAAGACCAAATTCCTTGATTTTCCCAGCACTATTCAGCATTTAATAGGTCCTTCTACAGGCACAGAACCAAGAGCCACCCTTCTCACATCCCTCACAGTGCAGTTCTGGGTGCTGGAGGGGAAAGAGGAGAACAGGAGGTGGCCCTGCTGTCCTAAAACATCACCTTCCATCAAGGCTGAGGCTCACTGACTGCTCTGGGCACTACGAAACCTCCCAGAAGCACCAAGCAGGAGCAAGGCCTTGCTGCTCTGTTCAACTCAGCACCACCCAAAGAGCTCAGCCTGAAATCCAGCCAGCCAGGAGGAGATTCCAGCCTGGGAAGGTGCCCAAGCCTGCCCTGAGCAGGGTGAGCACATTCCCTGCAGGAAGGGCACATTTCCCCAGGCAGAGATCTGCCTCGTGCTCCTGCAGCTGTGGTGCTTCTTTGCTCTGTGGCTGATTCCTGCAGGGAACCCCTGGCTGGGACAGCTGTGGTGTGGCAGGAGGGGCTCCTGCAGAGGCACTGCCAGGCCTCGGTGTCAGTCAGGACCTGGAAGCTCAGCACAGCCTCAGCTGCATTGGTGCTGCTCCAGAGAGGTTCTTTTTAAACAGCAAAGGTGCAGTGGTGGCTGGTGCCTGCTAACTGTGTCCCTCGAGAGGCGCTGGGATGTCTCCTGCTCCAGCTGAATGGCAAACCCAGGCATTTGACACCACCATGAAAATTTCTTCTCCACAAATCCCTTTATCCAAATGACCACTGCTACAAGTGTTTCACCTCCTGGGCTCAGCAATCCCTCACGGGGTGAGCCTGAGCAGGGATGGGACAGAGCCACCCCCAAGAGTGGCACCTGTGCTCCCCTGGCCACAGCCACGGCTCTGTGGGTCCAAGCCACAGCTGGGCAGAGGGATGATCCTGGCTGAGGGAACGTGTGGATGGAGAATGGCAACAGGGCCACCAACACTGCTGTGAGATGAGACACCTGTGCCCAGCACTCTGGCACTCAGGTCCCTCTGCTCAGCCATGCCTGAGGGACACGCTCCCTTTTTTAAAACTTTTTAATGGTTTTGGTCACTCACAGGAGAAGAAACTGCCCTGCCCTTTCCCCACAATTTCCCCTGCCCTTTCCCCAACCCACACAGCTCCTGTCCCATCCAGGCTTCTCACCCTCTGTGCTGACCCTTCCCCATCCACCAGAACTTTAACCTTTCCCTTTGCTTTCTTGAGAACAAAATTACTGCCAGAATTTCCTCAGCCAGCCCAAGAGCAGCAGTGTGCTCTCAGAACAGGCAGAGCCTTTCTCAGCCTCTGTGATCCAAGACTTCCCTCAGGAAGGGATTTCCAGGGAGACCAAAGGTGACAGTGCAGGGCCACTGCCGGGCCACCAAGCAGCTCCCTGTCCCCTCCCCTACACAGGTCACAAGCCTCAGAGCCCCCTCACCCCACAGCAGAGCAATGCCAGAGCTCACCAGCCCCGAGGAGCCACCTGACAGCCACGAGGCCACTGCAGGGAGGTGTCACCTCCCCCTGAGCTCACCTCACCACAGAACTTCCCCCACAGCTCTTTAGCAGAAGTCTCATGCACAGAGGACACCAAGGAATGTCACTGCTGTCACTGCCACCCACACATGGGCAGGGTCCCTTCAGCCACACACAGCCACCCATGGCAGAACACAAACTATCCTTCCCTGCATGGTGCCCACGTGCACGACTCTGCTGCCACCCCCTCCTCCAGACCCTACAGCCAAGGGATTTCAGCAGGTGAGGAGCTCGTGAGGAGCCCATCCCATCCATCCCCAGCAGCCCCTGCACTGCCCCTCCTCAGCCCAGAAGGTGCCATGTCCATTTGCCATGCTCCATCCACGGCCTCGCCCCGCAGAAAGCAGGAATTATCAGGAGCTCCAGAAAGGAGGAGGCTCTGTCCCAGTGCTCTGGTTAAATCTCAGCAAGTCTCAGTGCCTGAGCCTTAAATAACCACATACCATGAACTCTTCACTGTTATTCACAATGGCTGCTTCAACCACATTTGATTAATATTTTCTTCGTAAGGCATATGATTGTAATTAGCATTTCAAATTACCACAGGGACATCTCTGCAAACAGTCACAGATGGGAGCACTGCTAACTTTAGCTTTCCCTCTGCAGGAACAAAAATCAGGAGGAGGGGAAGAGACTGTTTAGAAAGAACTCCAGCCCTGGTGACACACTCAGGCCTGCAAAGCTCTGATCCTTTTGGATCTGGGAGCTCCATAAACAGGGAACTGCTCTGCAGGGCAGGGCCAGCACGGGGCACAGAGCACCTCTGTGTCACCATGCAGGAGCTGCTACCTGCTCCTCATCACTCCACTGCTGCTCCCACAACACGAGCACACAAAAAGCAGTGGAGCCAGTGAGTCACTCCTGATCCTACTCACGACAGCAGGGAAAACATCCTTGGGGCAGGGCTTTAACTCAGCCTCCCCCCTGCCCAACATGGGAAAACATCCTTGGGGCAGGGCTTTAACTCAGCCTCCCCCCTGCCCAACATGGGAAAACATCCTTGGGGCAGGGCTTTAACTCAGCCTCCCCCCTGCCCAACAGGGCTGAGGATGGAGCCAGCAGAAGGGCACGGGGACAGCCCAAGGGGATGGAAGCTGAGCTGCCACTTGTCTTATTTCCCTCAGCTGAGACTGGAGCAGGGATTATTCCCCCCGGAGCTGACCAGTAAGAGCCTGGCAGCAGGTGCTGAGGACATCCTGAGTGATCCCGCTGTCCCAGAGGAGGTGGCAGGAGGGGGACACAGAGGGTCAGGGCTCTGAGGGGAGCAGGGGATGGCTGGCAGTGCCCAGCAGGCCCTCGCTGAGCACGGGGAGGGCAGGGGAGGGGAGGCTGGCAGTCAGACAGGAGCTGTCCCTGCTCCCCGCTCACCGTCTGCCAGCGGAGCCTTGACGGGCTCGATGCGGGACACGATCTCGGCCAGGTCTGTGAAGGACGTGGTGGGACAGGTCACGTTCTGGAACACAGAGAAGTTGAAGGTTTGTCAGCAAATGTTCACAGAAAATCCAAACAAGTCGAGACTGTACAAAAATGATATTGAATAGACAAAGCTCCAGACGCACAAATTCTCCACAGCTGCCCCCTCAAAAGCCATTACTCATCAGTGAGAAATCCTCAAAACAGCTCTCCTGAGGCAGGTCTGGTGGCAGAGATGGGATTCCCAACAGTGGGACATGCTTTTAATGGCTCTTATTCCACCCACACAACAAGAAGCCTTATTAAGAAGGCCCCAGAGAGAAGCACAGGAGGAGCTGGGTCCTGGCATGGCCAGAGCTCACTCCATGTGTTTTTCTCCATCAGGGTCCCTTTGTAAGAGGGACTGGCTGGGCCAGGTGCAGCCCCTAGGGAGCTTCTGCTTTGGGGAGAAGGTGGCCAGGTGGGACACACAGGTGGCCCATCCCTCAGCTGGAGTGATGCCACAGAGGCTGCAGGGACAGGTGGGCACTGGGGTGACCAGGACCCCCCAGGGACCCCTAAAAGCCCCAGAGCTGGAGGTGCTGCAGTGATCAAGAGCCTGCAGAGACATCTCCCACTGCAATTCCCCTCTCCAGTAAACCCTTGCTATTTTCACTCTGTCCCACCCCAAGCAGTGGGCTGAGTGTTCTCTATTTTGAGAAGTTCTTGCTCCAGTCTCTCCTCTAAGAAAACCCAACTTTGGCATTGAAGAGCCCTCTCGGGCTTCCTGCAGCCCCCCTCCCTCTCTGGGGCCGGGCACAACATACCCAGGTGGACACCTCAACACCTCTCATCCTTTTTTAAACTCAGTAAATTTAATGAACACAGTAAAAACCCCAACCCAGAGGAAGAGGATGGGGAGAGCTGGCAGAGGGAACTGGGCTGCCAGGAATTGCTGTGACAGTTGTGTTCCCAAACACCCAGACCTGCCATGTGCTCCCAGCCAGGGCAGCTTCCTAACACGGGGTTTTATGAACAATCCTCTGCTCCTCTGGCAAGAACACCAACCCTGTGAATCACACAACCCCTGTGGGGTCACAGCAGCAGCCCATTGCTGCTGCAGCAAAGTGCTCTCAGTTGACCTTTCATCTGTAGCTGATTTTGATGTAATTTAGAACAGCCACAGCACAGAGCAGATCCAGGACAAGCAACGGGGGCAGAGAAAGCCTGGAGGGAATGAAAAGGTTCCTGTATGAAATGGAACAGCAGTAGCTCAGGACACACACCTTAAAACATAAAGAAGTTGGGAAGCTCATTGTGACTGTTTAGGAACTGCTGGAAAGGATGAGTCAGCCCAGGCTCCCTTTGAACATCCAACCTGAACGTTCCCGGTGCAGCATTTGCAGAAAGCTCCTTCCCAGGACAGGGGAGAAAAGCTCCTTGACAGCTCCAGTCTGTGCCACACAGCTCAGGGAGGGACACGTGCACCCTCTGGCCACCACAGGGACACAGCCACGTCCGAGGCTGTCCCTGCACCCCAAAACCCAGGAGGATGAGGTGGCTGCACAGAGCACTGGGGCAGACAAGAGCCAGGCTGTCCCTGGGAGCAGGGAGCAGGCAGGGACAGGCTTTGGATGGGATGGAAGTCCAGGGCTCTGCATGAACAGCTGAACAAAATCCTGCAGGGCCCAGCACCTAAGCATGCCCCAGGAACACCATCAGCAGCTCCCGTGGTGAGGAGGGATGGGAATGAAGTGTGACTGGACCCTCAGAAGCATCTGTCCCCCAGCTGACCCCCAGGTCAACCTGTCTGAGGGCACCCAAAGCCTCAGCACCAGGACTGGAAAACCACTTGTGGGAAAGCAGGTGTCTTCCCACACTCATTTGGTGCTTTACAAACAGGAGTTTAATGTTTCAGTGCTTCCTCTCACTACTTTTAAGGACAAAATCACCCTCCCATCAGATAACACAAAGCAAAGAAGTGTCTCAGATCCACCTGAAGCCTACTCTCAGACCTCTCTGGTATTTTTTTTTTCCCAAAGAGGAAAGTTTTCTCTTTGGCACAATCTTTATGAAATAAGTTAGAGGAGAAAGACAGCTACTATTGTAGTCCACTGGATTATATTTAGCTTTGACTATGAATAACAGCTCAGTAGACAGTACTTCCCCAAGTAGACCCAATTAATGGTGCTGCAGCATTCCATACTGGGGAAGATTAAGAGCTGCTCAAAGTAAAGTTTATCTAAGGTTCCTGTTGTTTGTGTCTTCAGTATTTGCATTTTGGAGACAAGATAAACAGGGACTAAATGATCAAAGCAAAGCAGAAGCATCTAAATGATTAAATATCTGGATTTTTAAATAAAATTGCAATGCTCACGACACGGAAACGGGACGAAAAGAAATGGCACTCAGCTCTCAGATGTTGAACACTCCAGAAATAGATGAAGAACTAAAACATATAAAGCATGAAAACCTTTGCTAATGAAAGGCAAGTTAAAAATATCAGCTGCTCTGCCTGGAAGATAACACAGCTAAAGGACTTAAGTGACTCTAATGGACTAAGAAAAGCAAGAAAAACACCCCAGTGGGAGCTGTAACTTCATAGAAATAAATCTTCTGCAACAGAAGTCACATGCAAAAATCTTGGGTTTCAGAGGGCTCTGGAGCTTTAGGAGGATGAGCAGATGATCCCACAGGTCCAGGGATACACAGAGCCCGTGGTTCCTGCTCCATAACCTGGCAGGGTTGGTGAGTCACTCTCCCAACCCTGTTACTGCCATGCTGTGGCACCTCAGCAATCAGCACTTGGTGCCTCATTATCAGGTGAGTGCAGGGCCAGGCTGTGTCTGCAATGAGGAGGTGACAGATTTGCTCTCCAGGGCACTGAAGTGCCACAGAACCCAGGGCAGGTGTGATAAATGTCCATCATACTGCTGTGATAGCATGATTTAAGTGAAATATTCCCCTCCATTACTGAATCCTGTAAAAAAGGGCAGTTTAAAAAGCAGTCTTCTTTAAAACAAGTGTCTGTCACAGCACTGAAAATGTTTGAGGCTTTTTACTGGCTGGTGATAAAAGCAAGGCTGAAGTAGGACACAGCCAACTCTGAGACACACAATTCTCCCTGCCTTGACTTCTCCTTATGACTTTTAACACAAAACCTGGACCCCAGCCCCTGATGTCTGATCAGGAGGTGCCAGAGGTGGACTGAGGACCCACCTTCCAGAGCCACTCTGGCCCTGCCAGGCAGCGTGGGCAGATCCATCTGATGCTGGGAAGTCCCCCTGGAGCTGAGGGTGACATTCATCTCCTCCCAGCAGAGCCATTTCCACCCCTCAGTGACTCACAGCCTCTGCTGACACTGAGGGCACCTGGATGTGGAATCATCCACCCCTCATCCCTGGCTCAGTGTCCATCCTGCCATCCATCCTCTCCCTATCTCCAAGCCAAAGTGCTCTGCCACCCACCCCTGGAGAGCTGCAAATCCTCAGTGTCATCTCTCACCTCACTTAACTTCCCTCTGTGAGGCTCCTGACAGCTATGATTCATTCTGGCCATCCCTTAAAAAATTACTGCTCATTTCCCTCTCTAAAAGATGATAAAAAAGAATTACTGGGTAAAACATGAAGCCTTTGTAGCACTTGGGTTTCAAATCAGAGGGATTCAAAGGAGAGGAAGGACAGTGAGCCCTTCTATTACAATATATTATCTAAATTCTTCAAAAAGGTGGTAACTGATTCTTAAAACCAACTGGAACTTCCCTGCCAGGAGATGCAGAGCACTGAGCTGTGAACCAGCCTCAGGGCAGTCACTGTCCCCTGTCCCAGCCCTGGGCAGCTCCAGGAGCACAGAGCATTTCCCTGAGCACTTACATCAGTTTTGGATTTGCAGGTCTCTTGCCTGTCCTTCAGCATCTTGTCAAGGACTCCACTCCTGCACCACACATTAAATACGGTTTTCCCATGCTGGTATCCCACTTCCTGGAAAAAAAAAATAATCAGGAGAAAAGAAAGTAATTAATAACTACCATTAGCATGGAAACAACTGGAAAGAACAGACCCACGCTCGAAGTTTTATTATTTTTCTCCAAAGACAGTAGAAATTATGTTGAAAAATCAAATGGGAAGGACAGAGCATTTGGGAGCCCTGGATCCCATCTCCAGCTCTGGTTCTGGCAGCAGCACTAAACCCCTGGTGTTGTCCCTCCTCTCATTTTTGGATCAGGGTTCAGAGCCTTCCTTGGGGCTGGAATTCACTTCTCACCATCTATCCCAGCCCAGTGTGGGGGTGATTAAGGGGAGAAAAAGGAGCTGACAGCTCTGCCACTGGTAGGGTCAGGCTGACCCAAAATAGCCAGGAGAAGCTGAGCTGCAGGAACTGACCCACAGCCACCCCTGCTCAGGGCTGTACACGACGGGTGTGACATGAAGAGATTTCAGCTCCTTGGAAAACGCTGGTGCCCGTTTCTATTTCCTGTAAAATCCAGGCACACAGCTGAAATGAAACCCACCCCCCCACACTACTTCCCAGCCCCTAAGGATAAAGGAATTCCTGGACTGTCCTTCCCTTTGGACAGCACAGTTTAAAGCTCCCTTGTGGACAGAAGTTACTGAGCTGTGCTGCAGGGAATGAGAATCCAGGAGGTGCTGCCCCTCCATCCCTGCAGCGTCTGGTGCCAAGAACCTGCTCACAGACAGTGACACTTGTGAGGAACTGCCCTTCTCTCAGGTTTTATTGCACTGACAAAATTTGCCTGCTGCCTTTACATCTCTTTAACAGCAGCACATTAGAACAGAGCAGGGATGTGACAGCTCACGATCTGCTCCTGTGATGAACCACCACACCTGTCTGTCAAGGTTTTCCAATCAGCCAGGGCTCTCCAGCTGGCAAAGAACAAAGAATTATTTATCAGCGAAGTCCCAGATCCACAAGCAGACAGAAGTGTTTGCCCAGGAGCCAAGAGGCACCAAATATCCCAGAGAAAGCATTTACACTGGGGAAATCAGCTGGTGGTTTGGAGTAGCTGCTGTGTGTCCTAAGGAGTCTCTTAGATGAGAACCTGCAGGGCTAAGCTGTGCTCCTGGGGTTGGTCAGTGCTTGCTAAGCCAGGACCAGGGAGATCAGTCTGCAGGCTAAGGAGCATCACAGCTTCTCACTGAAGTGTGATGGAGATTGACTTCAAGGAGGAGTGGTGGTTTTCCAGCCTGGGAGAGGAGCAAAGCTCTGCAGGAATATCTGGACATGGAAGATGCCTGCATGGCTAAAACAGGCAAAGAATGGAAGGAGACGGCAAAATCACTTTCTTGGCAGGAGACACTGAGCCAGAATGGCTTTTGCTGTCCTGCCTGGGCAGGGACATTTCTGCTGTGAACACTGGAATATGTCACCAGGACAATTCCCTGCACACCTGGAGCCAGCTCTGCCCATGCTGGGCTCTGACACAAACAAACACAACCCAGTGCCAGTGATGTGTGACCTGGCAGCACCACTTCTCCAACACCCTGACACAACTTCCTGACCCTCTAAGGGGTGCAGAGGAATTGTGGATGATGTTTTATTCATAGAAGTGTTCAAACGTTCACAGAACCAGGTATTTCCACGTTTCCCTCCATTTCCAGGATTCAAGGCCTCCCTGACAGATTTCTGCAAACCTTTCATGCTACAAGAAGTTCCAGGAAGAGAAAGTGAGGACAAACCCCAGACCACAGCAATGCCAAACCCCAAAACTGTCCAGAGCAGCTCTCATTGAGCAGCTGAGCCCGAACTGCCTCGAAACAGAGCGAGGCAACCCATCCCTTCACAGGTCATTAGAGAATCAAGATTACTAACTCAATTCCTGCTGCTAATCCAATCTCCCGGCCAGGATATCATTCCACAGCATTATGGAGTGTCAATTATTCACTCTGCCAATGCACTCCTCTGCTCTGCACCGGCTGCAGCACTAATTAGCAGCAGCAGAGCTGTGAGGAGCAGGGCTGCGAGGAGCAGGGCTGGCACTCACACAGATCTCGTCGAACTTGCCAAAGTCCAGGGTGCCGTAGCGGTCGATGGGGGGCCGGATGTACTCGCAGTAGTCGCTGTTCTTCACCATCTCCAGCTGCCGCACGCAGCACACATAGGCCAGCCGTGTCTGGATCTCAGCCATGTTCAGCACCTACCCGGCACAAATTCACAAATTCAGCTCCTCCAAGTGGGTTTCAGAATGTGCTCGGTGTGCTCACCACGGGGGAGAAGTGAGCTGGTGTCTTAGGCTGGAAATGGGGGTGTGTGCTCTATCCCCATCTGTCAGAGCTGGGGCAGTTCTCCTCGGTGCATTGGGCACTTTTCTTTATCTCTCCCACAGCCAATCCTCCCTCCAGGAGATCTCTGCTGTTCATGGCCACTGAGTGTCCCTGCATGGCTGAGAAAATTCCAGCATCCCATGGGGAGAGGCTCTGCCCAGGGCAGGAGCCAAGCATTCCTACCTGGATCCAATCTGACCTTGGAACAGCACAGCAGCCTTTGCCCACTGCATTCCCAGAGGAGCAGCTTTCTTCCCCACTGCATTCCCAGAGGAGCAGCTTTCTGCCCCACTGCATTCCCAGAGGAGCAGCTTTCTACCCCACTGCATTCCCAGAGGGAGCCCAGGCCCATCTCCAGCAGCCCTGGAGCTTCAGAGGAAAACTCCAGCCTTGTCCAGGATCCTGCACAGCTGGCACTGCAGGAGGGCTGAACCCCCATGGAATGGCACTGCTGCCACACCCTGACCCACAGCCTGCCAGGGCCTGCTCTCACTCTGGCAGTGGTTTGTTTTCTCTTTTTGTACTATTGCATTTGTATTTTTAATTTTCCTGTTAAAGAGCTGTTATTCCTATTCCCATATCTTTGCCTGAGAGCCTCTCTATTTCAAAATTATAACAATTTGGAGGGGGAGTGTTTACATTTTCCATTTCAGGGGAGGCTCCTGCCTTTCTTAGCAGACACCTGGCTTTTCAAACCAAGAGAGCTGGCACCTGGTGATGGCCTGGCACAGCAGCACCTCCAGCTGGGTCCCAGCGTGGGCAGGCAGGGAGGAGTGTCCATGATCAGCACCAGGAAGGGAACTGCCTTCCAACAAGCCTGAACCCAGACTTTCATCCCAGGATATAGTGAAATATATATAGTGCTTAGAGATCTGTGTTGAGGTGAGTGGCACAGGGATCCTTCAAGGCAGAATCAGTGATGCCCCATCCCTGTCAGTGTTCAAGGCCAGGTTGGACAGGGCTTGGAGCCTTGGGGTGGAAGTGAATGAGCTTTAAGGTCCCTTCCAACCCGAGACAGTCTGTAATTCCATGGTTCTCTGATCTGTCCAGTGCCAGGGCAGAGATTGTGCAGAATGGCTGAGTGGACAGGGACCCACTGAGATCATCCAATCCATCCCTCCTGCCCAGGCAGGGTCAGCTGGGGCAGCTTGTCCAAGACCACATCCAGCTGAGTTTTGACCATTTCCACAGATGGAAACTCTGCCAGCCCTCTGGCCAGTGTTTCACCACTACCAATAAAAAAAAGTGGTTTATGGTGTTCAGAAGGAATTCCATGTTTCCATGGGTGCCTACTGCCATTCAGGCAGTTGGAATATTTCACTGGGTACTACCGAGACCAATCCCAACTGGGGAACGCAACTGGGAGGAAAGAATTAAAATTAATATTCACTTGGGGGACAGCTGCAGAGCCAGGTAATTTAGGAAATGAAGAATAAGGAACAGAGTTGGCCTGAGCACATGCAACAAAAGGAAAATAATAATAATAAAATCATGCTCTGTAGACCCATGCTTATCAGTTGTACTTAATTACTGCCAAGTGCTAAAATCTCCCTAAATCAGCAGTTCAGAGATATACAGGATAGAAAGTGAGCTGGACAGATTTACAACTTTTATGGGTAAAATTAATAAATTCTGACTACATCAGAATGTATGCAGCTCCAAGAAAAGGTTTATTTGCTGTAAGAATTCTGCCAGCCCCTTCCCACATCGCTGCCTTCCCTGTGGTGTCAAGGCACTGCCCAGTTCTTTGAACGAGAATTCAATTTTCAGGAGAAAACGAGACTCAGAGGTGAGCTGATCACTCTGTACAGCTCCTGAAAGGTGGCTGTGCTCAGCTGGGGTTGGGCTCTTCCTCCAGGCAGCACTGACAGAACCAGAGGACACAGCCTCAAGGTGCACCAAGGGAAATTTAGGTTGGATATTAGGAAAAAGTTTTTCACAGAAAGGGTGATAAAGTTCTGGAATGGCTGCCCGGGGAGGTGCTGGAGTCACCATCCCTGGGTGTGTTTAAAACAAGCCTGGATGTGGCACTGGGTGCCAGGGTTTAGCTGAGGTGTTGGGGCTGGGTTGGACTCGATGGTCTTAAAATGTCTCTCCCAACCCAGTGACTCTGTGAAATCCAGCAAAACAACAAATCTGGCACAGACTTGATCCCTGAGTAACAGAGGGAATCTTCCCACTCCTCCCACTGCTCTGGAAAACCAGCTGCCATTCCAGCCTAGCCCCCAGTACCTTGACTTTCTCAGCCAGGGGGTTCCACCTCTTCCAGAGCAGCCACCAGCCGGACAGGCAGTCGCCGTAGTTGGTCAGGTCGGTCTCGTCGCGGCTGCCCACGTCGATGGCGATCACCACCTTGGCCCCCATGGACCTGGCCACGTCAGCTGGGGACAGGAGGTGTCAGAGCCCCTGTGCCCTCCCTGCTGCTGCCCCCAGGTGCAGATACAGATCTGCATGGCTCAGGTGTGTGGCCTGAGGTCGCACCCAGCACGAGCGAGCAGCAGGACACAAGTGACCATCGGCGCCCATCCCTGCAGGGACCCAAAGGCCAGGTGGATGTGGCACTTGGGGACATGGGTTAGTGCTGGGGAATGGCTGGCCTCACTCTTAGAGGGATCTTCAGCCTAAACAATTCTGTGATTCCATATGAATCTGCAGCAGCTCTGCCCAAACCATTCCCTCTCAGGGAGGCTCTGTGGGGAGGGAGGGAGGGATCCCAAATCCTGCACCAGCCAAGCCCTGGGTGACCCCAGGGTGAGTCCCCACAGGAGGACATCACTGACAGGGATGTTTTGCCCCTGATCAGTGCGATGACCTGATCCTCCCTGAGGTCACCAGAAGCCCTGTGAGGCAGCAGGGGACAGGGGACACAGCACCAGGGTGGTGACACCATGTTGGGTATAATGGGATAGAGCACATCAAACCCACATTAATTCTAAAAAAAGACTGGGGGACCTGCAGAGAGAACAAGTGGCAGTGCCTTAGAGAGAGCAGTGCCAATGCTGCAGGGAGAAGGTGACAAAGGGAGGAGCAGGACAGGGACCTGCCAGTGAGGAGAGGCTGGATGGCAGCCTGCGAACAGCTCTGGGATCCAAGAGAAGGATTCACATCTCAAAGTGGGAAGAGAAATGAGGCAACACTTCCTACTTCAAGGTCAGTAAAAGGACGAGCTGCAATCTCTGGATATGGGTGAGGATTTAGGGAAGCGCCAAGGGAGGGAAGAGAAGGACATGAACCTCACAGAATGGATTTATATTTCTTTCACACCCCCAGAGTCCAAGATAGTTGCAGTTTCCAGAATAGCTTTGCGTAGGAAAACCACAGCTCTGAAGAGCCAATTTAGAGGCTTAATTTAGACACTTCTTTAGATCAGATCTGCTCTGCAACTTGGATTTATATTCCTGGGCTCGTTCAGCCTATTGTTTCCCACTCAGTGTCACCTGTGTCTGCTCTTTGCCCTCTCCAGCTGTGGAGATGCAAGAGGTGCTTTGCTTTGCAGTTCACAAATCTTGCTTACAAGCACAGAGAATACCAGATGCTGATTTGGGGGATCTGTTTAGTGTTATTTCAGTTTCTGGGTTTCAGGTAAATACAGCCCTGGAAAAATAAAGTCAGGGTGTGACAGGAAGATGTAAATGACTCGGGTTGCTCGGGTGGGAGTCTCTCCTGCGGTTCCTCCCTCTTTACCTGTGTCACAAACTGCAGTGACCTGCAGGGCTCTGCTGCCACCCCTGAGCCACCCACCCTCGTGACTGCAGTGAAACCTGACACAAAACACATCCCAAACACGGCCAATTCACACCCCTGCACCTGCTGGGAGGTTCAGACCTCATCCCACACCCCACATCCCCCCCTTCCATGGCCCCATGATTACCCCACTGCCAGGTGACACCAGCCTGAGCAGCAAATGCTGATGCTGTCTCAGAATTATTTCTTAATTAACTGATTGAAGAGAAACTCCAAGGTAGAATTTATGTCTGTGGTTTGATTCCTCCTCCCTTCCTTCAGCAAGCACTAAATTCAGACTTAGCTGGGAGTTGTATGTTCAGAATTTGGCTATCAGGAAAAAGTTCATAAAAAAACAGTGTTAATAAAGCCAGACAGAGGGAACACCCAGGAAACTGAGAGCAAGGACTCCAGGTAACCAGCATGAGGTTAAAGGTGTTTGTGAGATTTCTCTGTGTTTTAGGGAAAAAACAAGAGCCCCGAGGCTTGCAGGCTGTTTGATGGGCAGCTGTGGGAATTTCTCCCCCCATAAGCAGTGCTCCTACCTGGCAGGTTGTTGATGTAGCCCCCATCCATGAGGAGATGGCCGTCCTTGGGGTCACAGAGGGGAGGCATGTACCCCGAGAGGGACATGCTGGCCCGAACGTACCTCCACAGGGAGCCTGCAGGGAGGGCACAGCATTAATCAGCCAGCATTAATTACTGCCACACAGGGGGGAGGCTGCTGCACTCATTAAGATAATCAAGAGATAGAGGCTCTCCTCAGAACACTGTGAGGAAGTTATTGAAACAGTTTATTATTTTCTGTATCATACTACTGGCTAGGATAAAACGAAGACTGTGCAGACATCAGGCAAAGCCAGAAGCCGGGGTTTAAGCCCATTCCTCACATTTACTGCCTTCTGGGGGATCTCAGCATATTCCTACTGCAGGGAGCACTAGGGCTTTGTGGGGCTGGGGCTGAGGGGGAAGGAAAAGATTTCTCCTGAGGACAGAGGGATTGACAGAGCAAGTGCAGCTGCAGTCACTGTGCTCTACAGAGATCCACAAACCCCTGACTTTTAGCAGGACCTGAACCTGAAAAATATAAGCTGTAGAAGCCCCCAAAATTCTATTTTCCCTCCTCTGCAACAAGCAAACATTTTGTCTTGTGAAACCACTGCAAATGCCTGGTGGGGATCATTATCTTCTCTTGGGTCATTTCTGCTGGTGCTGTAAGGAACAGTAATAATCCTTTAAGCTGTTAGAAACAAAGTTTAGTCAAGTAGAAATTGATTGGCCGTGTTTCCTGTAAAATATTCTGCTTTAAGGCTCCTATACACTGATTTTTCTCTTAACATTTGCATCAACCAAATTGGGAAGACACTACATTTCCACAGGCCAAGAGGCTTGTCTGAGAAATGAATCTTTAAAATACCAGGAATAAGTGAGCCTTGCAGTGTTAAATCACTGCTCAGTAATTAACTGCTTGGTGCTTCCAACAGCAACTCTTCCCAGCAAATTCCCTGGGAATTGATTTTCTTTTGGTGTTTTCTTTTAAAAACAGATAACAGCTCTGTTTCTAATTACAACCCCAGCACTCCTGCTGTTAGCACAGGTTAATGCTGACACATTTGGGGGTTATTATTAATAGTTTTAGTGGAACTTCCACCCAAGGAAACTGCTGACGTGTGTTACACCTCACAGAGCAAACCAAGATGGGAAATGGCAGCAGCTGGGAACTTAATTTATCTCCATTCAGTGGAGACAACCGTAACCATTCTCCAGCTGATTCCTATCCTTCCATTAAACTTCCACGGGGACAAGGAGCTGGCTGGAGTGAGTTTCCTGACCTCAACTGGCTTAACCTGCTGTGGAATGGGAATACAAAACCTCTGAGAAGGGTTAATCCTTTTTCTGCTTTAGCTGCCCTGATCAAAGCCCAGAGTCCTTCAGCAGCTCCACAGCCCCCCTGGCATGGCAGGAATGGGCAGTGTGACCTGTGCCAGCCCCAGGGACAAACATCAGATGTGGCAGTAAAGGCTGCAGCTCCCCCCAGGAATATCTGGGGCACCTGGAGGCTGAGTCACTACCCTGTTACCCCAGACTGACAAAAGGCAACAGCAGGGACACATCCCAGGCAGCTCAGATCCTCCTCCCCTCTTCACTCAGTGAGAAACAGAAAGGACTGACCACAAATGAGAGCCTAACTCAGCCCCTGCTTCAGGCAGAGCCTGTTCTGGGGGTACACAGCTTCATTTAGGGGAATTTGAATTGTCAAAGGCTTTGGTTGCTTTAAGTCTGATTTATGGCTAAAATACCTGCACTTCACTTCAAGGATGCTTTAAGCATACAGAAAGGTGCCAATGGAGCCATTTTCTCCTCAAACAGTGAATGCAGCATCTCGTGTAATTCCTTCCCAGCAGCCCTGCCCCTTGCTACCTGTGTACAACCACAGTTTGGTGCTCAGCAAGTACACAGAAGGGAGAAACAAAAGGAAAGACCAGTTTCAAAGGTGAGACAAATTCCAGGAACAAGGGGTGACCCTGAAGTCTCCCATGATGATTTAAGACCTGGAGAGGCTGTGCCCACACTCACCATCCCTGTGCACCCTCATGGCCGAGGCAGTGATGTCAGTGGTGATGGTGAAGTAAGGAATCCACAGATCCTGCAACAGAGGAGTCCCAGATTTACTAAATCTGTCACCTTGCACTTGACCACACCCTGTGCCTGACACACAGCAGAGCAACAACCTGTGGACCTTACCAGACAGAGCTACAGACACACACCTGCATGGACAGAGGAAAACTCCTCAGTCCTGTGTTTAAATTCATACATTTGTCTCTCATGCAAACAATTCATTCAGAACCAAGGCAGACAAAAATCCTCATGTCCTTTCTGCAGTAGGAAGAGCCCCTTGTTCCAGCAGAGTGTGCAGAGGCAGCACAGAGAGCTCCTCACACAAACCAGTCACCTTCTGCAGGGTGTTTTTGTTCTAATTTCAGGTGAAGGGTGGGGGGTCTGATGGTCACTCCCATCCCAAGGGATCCTGAGGCTGTTTAGTGCTGGAGGACAGGAAGAACATGATCCATGGCCTCTTGACTGAACAATGGTCAATTTGTACCTCCTGGTGATGGAGCCAGGGGTCATCACTTCACCAGGAAATGCAGACCCAACATTTTCTGGAATCAAAGAGGACAACACCAAACTCTGGAGCACTGCCTACAGGAACAAAGAACCCTGCAAGGTACATCTCCAAGAAGGCTCTAGAGGTTACCTGAGATCCTGCAGGATAACACAACAGTGGGGACTGTGGACCAGAAGGAGGGTGAGACACAAAAAGAATGGCTAAACCAAAAGCTTTGAGAGATTATTCCACGGGGCCAGAGCAAACCACCCAGCCCTGCTCCTGGCAGGGGAAGTTCTCCCTCTGGTTTCAGCTGTGTCTCACCTCCCACCTGCTGGAAAAAGCAAAGGGGAAGGTGACCTCCCAAGTGTGCAGGGCTCTGCTGGAGAGAGGACAGTTTTGGAAAGTTTCCATGGTGCCTGGTGAAATGGTAGCTGCCAAGGGGAAGCAGGAGGACTTGTCTGAGTAAACTGAGCTTGTGCCCAGGAACAGCTGATGCTGCTCTGTCAATCAGAAAACTTGAATCAAAGCTGAAGAGGAAAACCTGCCCTCCCAGGCAGCCTTTGTTCACTGGACATGGTGTCTGGGCCTTCTCCAGCACAGCTTTAATGGGCCTTAAACCCAAAGCAAACACAGGTTTGGAATCCAGGACCACTGGAGCTGGAAACCCTCCCTCGCTGGCCAGGCTGTAACTCCTGGTTGTGATTTCTGTGCTATTCAGCCTGAAATTCTGCACTGCCAAGAAGCAGGGGTTTTTCTGGTGAGTTTGATCTCTTCAGCAGCTCTGCAAAGCTGGTGGGCCTGGGGAGGGCTCACAGGCACTGCACCAATATCACAACCCCAGTGTAAATGCCAGAGCAAAGTGGATGAGTAAAGTGTGATTACAAGAGAATTAGGGTGCCTCTCCATGCTGGAGATATTCTGGGGATTGCAGTTCTCAGTCCATCAACCACATACTAAGCAAAAATAGGGGAATGGGTGAAGAAGCCTCTCTGACACCTCCTTTCATGTTCCTGCAAACACCAGCACAAAGCAAACTAACCCAAGCCCTCCCACGCAGCAATAAAACCTCACTGCTCAGGGATTGTTCCACTGATTTTGGAACAGAGCATCATTCAAGTCTGAAACAGGACTTAATAAAAGTCTTGTCTGATTCCTCACACCTGAACCCCCAGCTGAAATGATTTACAAGGGCATTTTGGCATGGGGATAAGAATTCTGGCAAGGAGAATAAAAATTCCAGAGGCTGATGTTCTCACAGAAGGATGGGTAATTCAAGAGGAAAATAGCTCTATTTCTTGAGAAATTTCCTTCAAGCACCTTGCCCTGGGTCTGTGTCCAGGTGCCCCATGCTGGGTTTGGCTGTGCCCCGTGAGGGTCTCACATGGATGGTCCCAGCTTGGGGAGTGCCTGTGGCTGGAAGCAGTGATGGGGTTTTTGTCACCAGGGTCCCCACATGAGCTGGGAATCAGGAGACACCCACGTTACAAGGGTTGGCAGAGAGCAAATTTCGGAGAAAATGGAAACCTCCCTTCCAGTGTCAGAAATAACAGCTGAGCATCAGCGCTCCTGCCTCCCATGGGGGAGAGAGGTGAGGACTCTGTGGGAAGCACAGGGGTGTCACCTCACAGCCACAGCAGCACAAAGGAGGGTCTGGCCCAGAGCTTCTAAATTTTAAACTTTTCTAGAGCCACGAGGGTCAGCCCCTCAGGCAGGAAGTTCCCAGGTTTTCCTGGGATCACTGCAGATCCTCCCAGGAAGGAGCAGCTGTGGCCAAGCACCCAAACACAACTTCTGCTTGTCAGGCTGTAATTAATTTTTACTGATAGGAATTTCCAGGTAGAAATCACTGCTACCCAGCCAAACCCACCACAGCGAAGGAGAAAAGATGGATGTTTGTAGTTTGGATCCTTTAAATGCTTTGAGAAAATACTTTTTCAAGGTTCCTGCCTCAGCTCCTGTTACTTTCTCAGTCTCCCTTTACCCTGGGGCAGCTCCCAGTCCCAGGACTGGTTACCCCACAGTGAGAGTGGGAATTGCAATGAAGGAGTAACTCCCCCTTTCCTGGCTGAGCTACACAACATTTTTCCTTATTTCTCTGAGGGAATTCTTCCCACAAGAGGAAACCCTGGGCATGGACTGAGGGGCTGTGATGGTCAGGACACGTGCACAGAGATGATGCTGCTGGATGCCTCAGGAGTGGATTTCTCTCACACAAAACCTTCCTGTGGCTGCAAGGGAAGACCAGAATATGCAACCACAGCTGTTGAAATTCCTAAGGAAGGAATCTGCTGCATCTTAAAAAGGAAGTACAATGAACTGACTGCTGGAATCCAAAGCAGGGATAGACAGAAACAGCCTCAAGTTGCACCAGGGGAGGTTTAGGTTGGATAGCAGGAAAAATTTCTTCATGGAAAGGGTAGTCAGGCATTGGAACAGCTGCCCAGGGCAGTGGTGGGGTCACCATCCCTGGAAGTGCTCAAAAGCCATGTGGATGTGGCACCTGGGGACAGGGGTCAGTGGCGGCCTTGTCAGTGCTGGGGGAATTGCTGGACTCAGGGATCTGAGGCCTTTTCCAACCTTGATGATTCCAGGATTCTCTAAAACTTGCTTGTCTCCAGCACCATCCCCTCTGCACAGCAAACTGCTATTTTAAGCTACATGATGATTAATCACTTACTTTCATATTTGCATTTAGGTAGGGAATGTTTTGGATTATTTTTACCAAATATATTTAAAGTATATACAGTGTTAATTTGCTACATGATCTTTCATCACAAGGATGCAAACACAGGAATAATTTGGTTAAATTGCAAATCAGGTGAAATTCCAAGGCTACCCAAACACTCTCTGAGCTGGGTAATGTAGGAAGACAAACACTGAGAATGTGCCTGACAATCTGCTGCTGCTGAGGGAAGGGAGAGAGGTGCATTCCAAAGGTGGCTCTTGGCTCAGGTGGACCCCACAACACCCAGCAACTACAAAAAGGTCACCACATGCAAACCAGGACACAAAGGACTCTGCCATTATTCAGTTTTCAGTAGGCTGCTCAGAAAAACTCAGTCCAGCTTCAAAACTAAAATTCAAAAAAGCCAAAGCCATCACAACCCAATTCAAGCCCTTCTCTGGTGTGCCCTGAAGGTCTCTGAGACCTGATTTGCAGAAAAAGAATGACGAAGCAGTCTCAGCTGTTCTTCTTCAGTGCCACAATTTTCACTTCTTCTCTCAGACAATGAAATCCCTTTGTCAAACTGAAATAGCTACAAATAATCTACAGTTTGTGTTTTCTAAATCCACCAAAAAGAGCAGGCTCCTTCCTGCAGCCATGGACCACCACATTCACAGTTTCACATTTTCAGTCACCCAACCGCTCCAGATTTCCGTATCAGCATGGAAAAAAGCTGTTTCTGCTCCAACAGAACACAGGGACATAATTTCCTAACCATAAGGTGAATAAACAACCTACCTCTATCTGCTTATCTTTGAAGATGTTGTTGATGCTGTTGTTAAAAGCTGCTCCAGAAAACATAGAGGTTATTGGGTATGTCAAGTCTAGAATAGTCTTAAACACCGAGTTCATAACCTAAAAAGGAAAAACAAAGGCATTTCAAAGGTAAATACAGGCCAGAATCCATAGGAATATGTGCATTAAGGCTGCAATTCCAGAGACATCCCACTCCAGAGTTCAGAGCTGACATGCTGGAAGCATCACAAGTGCAGAAAGTGTTGAGGGGACAGAAACACAACTGCAAAATCTACAACCAGGAGCTCCCTGTGTGGTAAATTTACATTAAGTAAACCCCAAAGCAGAGGCAAGCTCTGCAATAAAGCTCTGCAAGAAGGAGCATTGCTTCTCCTGTGCCCCAGAAGAGCCCAGAGCAGCGTGCCCAGCACAGCCCTCAGCCCGTGGCCACGGATGGTGCAGCTCCATCCTTTACATGTTCTTTATTAAAAAAGATGTTCTGAGTTGTCTTCCTCTCCACTATCCTTCCCACAGCACCTGTGTGGTTCAGAGGTGTGGGAAGGAACCCATAAATCCATGGCAGAGGAATTGCTTCATCCATCTCTTCTCGTTTGGGGATCACACCCAATTTTTCTCCCAGACTTAAAGCTTTTCTCTGCCTCAGTGGAAGCATTTAGAAAATCATGTCTGGGATTCTCTGGGACTCCAACAAAGTTCAGTCAAGCACATGTCATAGAGCTTTAAACACTTTCTATGGAGCAGGGTCCATTATTTGTCATTCCCAAAGCCAGTTACTGGGATGTGTTATGGACCCAGCATTTAACTGCTGCAAACTCAGCACCAGCAAGGGAAACCAAACCACACCAGGTTTCTTAAAGCACTGCAGGCCCCTGCACACCAGCCCTTCTAACACACAGATCCTGGAATTAAGCTTTCACAGATTCCTTTTCTCTCCATTTCAATAGCATTATTACACCTATGTACTGACCTACAAGAGAAAATGATGAAAATCCCTAAATTTTTTGGCATTATGGTCATAGTATTTGCCCATAACCATGCTATTGCTGTCAAATCCTAAAAAACTTAACAAAATTCAATGTTTAATATATTACACCATAGTCAAAATGTAAAAGAAGACCACAAAACCCAATTAATTCCTTTCAAATTAAATATGATTTCACTGGATCAAATATTTCCATGAGATGAAATATTTTCTCTCTCTACAAGTTCTCTGTAATTTAACAGCTTCTCAGAGATCAGGGCATCCTTCCCAGGCAGACCCATGGAACAGCCTCAAACCTGCTCAAAGCTGTTAAAGCAGCTGTGAGCAACATCTGGCCTTGGCTTTACTCTGGCAGTGATTTAAGAGCAGCAGGATCAGCCTACATTGTCATGTCCAGCTGCTTTTAAATTTCTGCCAGGGATCTGCCCAGAGAACACAAGTACAAGGATAAAAAAAAAAGATCATTAAGAACAAGGATGGGAACAGGAAATGTGGGAGAATGTAAAAGGCTGAGCACAAACCCAAGGATGAGGTTTCATTCACATCTTCACTCTGGGTTTGATGTGCTGAGGACAGTGTGCCAACCTAACTATAGACTGCTACCCACAGCTTCAGAGGGAGATGGAATTAGTGCTGCACCTAAAATAGGGATCAGGTCTCTTCAGAATGATTAAATCAGGGGAAGAGGCATCTACAGAGCCCTTTATTTAATACTGAAGAAAAACCTCTCCCACTCAGCAGCAGCCATCAGGCTTCCCTTGCTGCAAATGATATTTATGATGCTGAGCCTCCACATTTCTCCTGATCCTGACAGAGATCTTGCCCATGGACAAAATACTTCCAATTAACAGTTATTTCTTAATATTCTCATTTCTCAGAGCTGGAAGATGCCCTTTAGCTGAAGCTGATGGCCCACAGCCTCCCTCAGCCTTCCAGGAATAGCTGCAACCACCTCCTGTTCCCCAGATAAATTCAGTTAAAGATCACCCTCTGGAGAGGCAGACAGAGCCTGCTGCCTCCTGCTCCAATTCCTCCCAGGATCTCTGGGATCAGCTCCAGCAGCTCCAAGAGTGTCATCCCCTGACACCACCAGAATGGGAAGCCCAGCCCTGAGCCAGCTCTGCTCTCAGGGCTTGCAGGTCATGGAATCATGGAATCTTTTGGGTTGGAAAGACCTTAAAATTCATCTCATTCCACCCCCTGCCATGGCAGGGACACCTCCCACTGTCCCAGGCTGCTCCCAGCCCTGTCCAGCCTGGCCTTGGGCACTGCCAGGGATCCAGGGGCAGCCCCAGCTGCTCTGGGCACCCTGTGCCAGGGTCACCCACCCTCCCAGGGAGGAATTTCTTCCCAATTCTTCATTAACATCTCATGAACTTTCATTACTACAGCTCTGCTGCAAGATGAGCTTTCTTTTTAAAAAGACCTTCAATTGTAAGTAATTTTTTTAAGTGATCCTAGGGTATAAAAAACTTCAGCAAGGAAGGGACAAGGGTCTGCTCACAGAGCAGAAGGACAAGAGCAAAGGCACATGATGATGGACAAGAGGAATTGTCATTCTGGCTCTTTTGTTCTTTGATGCAGCATTGTGGCAAACTGGTGTGAAAAGCCAGTATAATCCCAGGATTTTTCAGTGTTCCTGACTATAAAACACCCCCAAGGTTATAGGAAAACTTATGCAAGAACAAAAATTTCAAAGAGATCCAGTATTTTTTAAACTACTCAAAAGATCATGCGGTGCCTTCTCAGCATTCACCTATAAAGTTTCAATAAAACAAGGAAAGGAATTCACACAGGAAAAAAATGTTAAATCAATACAATAAAAATATAACTCAGGGCTGAATCAGGATTGGCATGACAGGGAAAAACCAAGGCTTTTCCTCAGTTTCTGATTTCTGGCCAGATCAGCTCATTAAAGCCCAGGATCTCCCAATGTACAAACAGAGCAGGGTCAGAGGCAGAAGCTCCTGACTCCCTGGGCAGAACCCCCACATTTATTTGAGCTGTCAGTGCCACCAGACAGTGACAGGCAGCAACTGGTGGCAGTGTCCCACCCAGGCAGCCCCTGTCCCCATTAGGAGCAGTGTTTTAGCCCCACACACACCTATAACCATATTGCTTTTAAAGAATATTCCATCTTTGTGAAATATTTCTACTTTGAGATATTAATCCTCCAATTAAATGAAACAACAATCTGCAAGCACTAAAGCTTTGGCTTGTTCACTTTGCTGGTTAAATAGAGGTGCAGAAGACACAGACAGACAATAAACAGTAACTAATCTGATTGGGAATTTTCATATTTCCCCCTGTATTTTGACAAGAGTAATTTATTTCTTCACTGCTTCATTAGGTGCAGAAAACACATCCCATTAAAAATATCCCTTCTCCCAGTACCAAGTGTACAGCTAGAGAGATGCCAATTTCTAAAAATACCACAAAAGAGAAATAAATGCAGGACAAACAGCATCCAGTCTGATGGATTAAAAAGAGAGAGAAGAAAAGCTCAGAGTTAACTAATCCATCCCAATGAAGACATTTCCTACGTGGCCCCAGGCTGCAGTAACCTTCAGCAGCACAGCTCCAGAGGAGCAGGATCAGCAGGTCCTGGAGCAGAGAATGCTCCAGCCTTTCTGCCTGGCTGCTCCTGGGGACAGCAGGGAAGGTCCCATTTGGGACATGGCAATTTGGGGGTTATCTGGGGGATATTTCAGCTCTCTCACACTCAGTCCCTTCAAATGGATCTTCCAAGAATCCCCAACAGACCTCCTGGCTGTTTCCCACACACTGGGGCTTCTTTCCCCTCTCCCTGCTCAGCATTAACACCATACAAGAGTCAACACCTCAGAATAGCCACTGATAAAAGATTTCTAATGCTCCAAACCCTCTGCACATTGTGATCTTGGAGAGGGGATTTCATGGCTCTCTTCAGTTTGCAGCCACGCTGCTGGACACTGCTGGCACCAGTGGGAAGGGCAGGCTTTGCTTTTGTCCTCCTCAAACCCTCAGACAATTTCTGGGTTGGACCTGCAAGAACACTCATGGAAGTCCTCATGAAAACCCATTGTTCTTTAGTAAGATGAAATGTTTGCTCTAATAGAGGTCAATCACTTCTCCCACTACTTATTTGCAGGTTTCAAGGAACCAACACCTGAAACAGCCCCAGGCCAAAAACTGCCTTTTATCTTGTGAAACGTTCTCTGAGCTTTTGCAATTTGTGCTCAAAAGTTCATCAACAGATTAAATGCCTTCATTTCATCTCTAGCTATTCCTGATAAAAGTGACTGTGATTCCAGCTCTGGCAAGCTCCAGAGTGGGAACACAATCCTGAGAAGCCCAGGAAACATCTCCAGCTCTGCCTCACACCCTGCACAGGGCAGACCTGACAAACAGGAAGAGAATCCTCTGGACAAACACACAGAAGAAAATTCCATGGCTGTAGCTTAATCAAGAGCTGGGAGGGAGGGCAGAGAGCCCCAGAGTGCTGGGGGCTGGGAAAGCTGGGAGGCATCAGCACCTACTCAGATGCTGCCCTGGAAGCACAAGGTGGGAGAGAGAGACCAAGGTTAAGGGATGTCTGACACAATCCAATGCAGTTGGTTTTATGTCTTTAATCTTGAGCCACCCCCAGGTTTGTGATTCCAGCAAACTGCTCTGGATCATAAACAGTTTATGTTTTGGGTGCTTCCCAAGCCAGCCAGGCACAGACAGTTCTTAAATAAAAAGCATAAAATCCATATTCTTCTGGCAAGCAGTGATGGGGAGGTGAATCAGTCCCACAGCACTCTGCCCACCGGGACATCCCAGGGCCTCCATCCGATTTCAGTCCCTCACACAATCCATCTTCCCAGAGACAGTTTTTGTTGCAAAGCCATGGCAGATTAGAGGATCTTTGGGAGACATAAACAATGCCCACATGCCAATGACAGGATCCTATTTCCCCCTGAAACCCAAGACCTAAGACTCTTAATCTTATTTATAAAATTCCTTATGTTGCTTCATTTTCAGTAAGAAAATCTACAGGAAAATGTGGGGTTGATGTGAAGAATACAAACTTACAACCAGCAAACTTCAGAAATAACCTCACCTTCGGTCAGTCTGAACCAGTGTCATCTGGGACAGTTTTCATCCAACATCTGGTCAACAAATAAAACCAAGGCCAGGCTGGACAGGGCTTGGAGCAGCCTGGGATAGTGGAAGGTGTCCCTGCCCATGGCAGGGGGTGGAATGAGATGATTTCTAAGGTCCCTTCCAACCCAAACCAATCTTTGGTTCCATGATAAATAAATTCACTCAATTAAGTCAGTATTTAAAGCAACCTTCCCAAAACTTGGGTTAACTTGGAAAATGAGTTTTTGTTTGTACTAAATATTGACAGTTAGGAACTTCTCCTGACCCAGAGTCCCAGTGCTGTGAAGTGCACAGGCAAGACCAGGAGTGACACATTTGGGAGTTATTTAGAGATGGATTACCTCAGTCACTCAGTTCCACTGACACATGACAGCATGTGAGAAAGAGAGAGAATTACACAAAAGAGAAACACATTTGTTGAGAGCTGGAAAGGAAACAGGTCCCAGCACATAAAAGAGAAGATAAAACAAAGATAACCACAGGTGAGCACACTGAAACAACATCACTTTGCCTTGACAGCATGACCAGGATTTGTGCAGAGCTAAGCCAGGCAGCTGCCTCCTGACTCCTTGGACATGGAGCAGCTTTTCCAGGTGATCCATCACTGCCAGGCAGGGCTTGTTCTGTGGCACAGACACTGAATTTCAGGAGGCTGCACCTTCCTGGGGTGCTGCTTGTACCTTGTTGTGCCTGGGCCTTGATCTGCTGGAGGAGGGAAGCACAGCATTCCCAGTGGAGGGAATTCAGCACTCCCAGTGGAGGGAATTCAGAACTCCTGTGGGAGGGAATTCAGAACTCCCGTGGGAGGGAATTCAGAACTCCCATGGGAGGGAACATTCCCAGTGGAGAGAATTCAGCATTCCCATGGGAGGGAACATTCCCAGTGGAGGGAATTCAGCATTCCCAGTGGAGGGAATTCAGAACTCCTGTGGGAGAGAATTCAGCATTCCCATAGGAGGGAACATTCCCAGTGGAGGGAATTCAGCATTCCCAGTGGAGGGAATTCACATTCCCATAGGAGGGAACATTCCCAGTGGAGGGAATTCACATTCCCATGGGAGGGAACATTCCCAGTGGAGGGAATTCAGCATTCCCAGTGGAGGGAACATTCCCAGTGGAGGGAATTCAGCACTCCCAGTGGAGGGAATTCACATTCCCATGGGAGGGAACATTCCCAGTGGAGAGAATTCAGCACTCCCAGTGGAGGGAATTCAGCATTCCCATAGGAGGGAACATTCCCAGTGGAGGGAATTCAGCATTCCCAGTGGAGGGAATTCACATTCCCAGTGCTTACCATGGCCCACTGGCGAGCTTTGATCCTCATCTGGTTGTAGCTGCGCTCCTCGGCGTACAGGGCGCTCATGAAGGCGCCGATGGACGTGCCCCCGATCATGTCCACGGGAATTCCAGCCTCGATCAGCGCCCGGATAACGCCCACCTGGGAGCAGCCCCTGTGCCGAGGGAGGGAAGGGAAAGAAGAGCCACTGTCAGCCAAGCAGTCATTGAAGGAGTGCAAAGGCTGGTGATGAATGGGGCCTCCTAAGGAAGCCGAGCCCGCGCCAGCTGAGCTGCCAATCTCTTGCTAAACAAGCCCCGGTGCCAGGAACAAACATTATGAATGCAGGAATCCTCCCAGAGACTCCCAGAGGATCCGAGGGAACATGACCACGCAGCCTGGATCAGTGGGAAAGGCAGGGAGATGAAAGCAGCCAAGAGCTGAGCTGGTGGACGGGCGAGGGGAACGTCAGCATGGATTTGAGGGAGCAGAATCTATTGGGGTCCCCCCAAAGCACCCAGGAAAGGCTGGAGTTCAGAGCCCTTCTCATGAGTTTCTTTCCTGGTCATTCTCCACAGAAACTGAGCCAGCCTGGGGTATTGGGAGGGGGCACCACATGGATAAATAATGAATTTGAAGGTGGAAACAAAAGCAAGCAGAGACAAACAGTGATGAGAGGGCAGAGGTTGAATCTGTACACAAGCCCAGGAGAGGGGCAGATGAGGAGGCAACTTTTGAGGATCACACAAATTCCTTCAGGAGAGTAAACTTATTCCTTGATTTCAAGTGCAGAAGGAATTCTGAGCAACAATGGAGTCAGCTGATAAATAACAGATGAACCTCAGTGCTGATGGGACAAGAGGAAAACAGAAGCAGCAACACCCCTATAGCAACCAGCTCTTATCCAGCTCTGCCAACATGGATTTGGGAACCCCTGGGGATATTCCCTGAAAAATATTTACCTACTGTTCAGTGCAAGTTCTAGTGGCAAATCAAAGAAGCCAGAATACAACAGCAAACATAAGAACACACATCCAGGATGGGCCAGTGTTTGGAAAATGGTGAGCAAGCTCAGACTTCTCACCCAAAAAAGAGCAGAACTTAAAAATGACAGAGAAAAGCACAAAAGGTGACCAGAATATGGGATGGACTTCACAGGAGAAGAAAGTAGACTGGGATTACTGACTGGGGAAGATCCTGACTGATGGGAAACAGGCAGGGTCAGCAATGATATCACCACGCAGAGATTTTAATGGAAAGGAAAGAATTTGCAGACAGGTGTATGTAGAGCACAAACTGGGGAAGCCACATGCTGGAGAGGTCAAATCACAAATGGATTTAAATGTGGAAAGGATGAATCAAAGGTACCAGGCTGTCAGTGGCTACTAAACATGACAAATGGGAGGTGCAAGCTGGTGCTCAGGAGGCTCAGAAGCTGCTAATTGCTGCTCCCCACCATCAGAAATGAGAGAGCAGAGGTGGAACCTTTGATCTGATCACATCTGATCTTTTATCCCCTAGTGGGAGAGGGATCCCTGCCTATCCCACACAACCATTACAGAACCACAGAACACAGCAGTGGAGGCACATTGCCCTTCCAAGCAGTCCAAAGCTACAGCCTCTGCTTTCAAATGCTTTGTCCAGTGAATAAGAAGCATTTTTGATTAGTTCATCCCACCTGGATGGATGCTTTGCAGTCTGGGCCATAAAGCAATAAAAATCTTCCTTTTCCCATTTTCATCCCATTTTCAGTCCCCCACAGTTTGCTCTATTTCCATCCTTCTTCCCCTTGCTGTTTACATCCCATAAATACTTGCTAACAGCTGCCAAGTCCACTGTAGGTGTCACTTGGCCAAGCTATGCTGAATACATTCTTTCCATCCAAATAAATCCCCTCCAGCTGCTGAAATGCTTTGGGACAGGTTTGTGGTTATCCTGGGTGTAAATGACTTCAATGACAGATCTGTGCTGCTGCAATCCAAGAGCAGAAAATGGCTCATTTTGCTTTCCTCTCCAAATTCCCCTTCTCCTACTGCTTCTTCCCACAAGATGCCCTGAGTTAAAGGAATCATACGTTTATCCTGCCCATTGTTTTTAGGCTTCTAGAGTGCAGCTATTTTGGCACTCTGCTGCTCGTGCCTGGCACTTCCCACTGCCTCAGCCCCGATATTCCACAAGGAGCAGACCTTTCCCTGCACCTCCTGCTCTCTGGAGAGAGCCCACATCAGGTGCCTTTCTTAGGGCACCTTAGAGTACCTTAAAGTGAAGTACCTTAAAGCATTTTCTGCTTAGAGGACAATTTTAAACAGGCCATGAGTAACTCCAGACTGGATTCCCTCCCTTTAACTGTTTCTCCTGATTCACACATCCATAAATACAAAGGATTTGATGTGAGCACTCTGGATTTGTTCCTATTTTGCTGCATGATGCCTTTGCATGAATAACAAAAGATCATTATTTATTGGCAAGTCATCCTCTCCTGGTGCATCCACAGAGTCCCTGCCAATACCTCACTAATGTGACAGCCACAGATCTCCAACAGATTCACTGATCCCAAAGCAAGATGGAAATCAAAGTCCTTTTCTTGCTTGTAAAGGAACCTCCCATAAGCTGCCTCACTAAATTATGTTTCATTTATTCACAACCACAAAGCTGATTCTTCCAGCTCCAACACCCTGAGCAGGAGCATTCCTGGAATTTGCAAACTAAATCCTAAAAAAAGATAAATGTGCCTGGGCCCTCCTTCTTCTCCAGGTACCACCTGACCTCCTAAAAGATAGAAATGGGGATTTTTTTTCCCCCCTTCTCCCTACAGCCTTAAGCCATCACTGCCCCAGCAACATTACTACATGGGATTTCTCAACACCTCCTTGCAGTTGGCTCTGTCCTGGGCACTTCCCAGCTCCCAGCTCCCCAAACACGGGCAGGCTGCCAGGGGAAGCGTGTGCCGGCACCCTGCCAGGCACTCATCCCCTCTGACAGCATCCCTGGGCTCCCACAGGGCTGCACTGGGCAGCTGCAAACTGAAGAGGAAAAGAAATTGAAGCCAGGAGCAAGATCCATGTTAACAGCCTGAGGACTAGTGCAGAAAAAAACCCAGGGATTGTGAACTTCTTGTAATACCAGGCCAAATTTCACAGGGGACGTGTCCTGGTTTAGGGAAACGTGGAAATACAAGTGTTGGGCTAGAGGAGAACAAAGGGAGATGGATAACTCGTGCCAGTGCTGTACCTGCACAGCAGTGACAACACAGGACAGGGAGAACCTCCTGGTGACACAGAGCTGAATGTCACTCACTGCAGAGGAAAGGGCCAGGGGAGTGCTGTTGCAGGGGAGGAAGGAGCACCCCAGAGAGGGGTTGCACACGCAGAGTGTCCCTGGAGCGGCACATGCAGCTCTCCTCACCCTAGAGCTGCCTGAAGGAGCAGCTGGATGCAGCACCTCCCCTGCCAGGGCTAACACTGCTCCAGGACAGTGACAAGGGGCCCAGGAACAATGATCTACAAGACGACTTTCAAATAATTTCTATCAGAACCCAAAGATTTGCCCAGGAGATGCAATCAGTATCCAAACAAAAACTCTTTTCCAATGCATTCAGTGCCTAGGACAGGCCTGATTCATTAATGCCCTTTGCAGAGAGAGCTGAACCAGCATCACCCAGCTCAAGGAGGGGCTGGAAGCCAGAGCCAGGCTCTGTTCTCAGCCCTGCCACTGCCTCAGCCTGACCTGAGCAACACAAAGCAGGGGCTGCTCTGGGCATCGGCTGCCCCAAGTGCTGCTTTCTGCACTCACCAAATCATGATTCCCGTGCTGAATGAGCCTCCAGAAGCTGTGCTGGCTAAACTCCAAGCACCATTCCTTGCTTACTACTCATGGTCACAAGGAGGTCACTTGGTCTGGTCAGCTGGACAACAGGAGACTCAGAGGAGTCCTCACTGCAGTTCCAGGGTCCTTGTGAGGGGAAGATCAGAGGGACAGCTCTGATCCCTTCTCTGCTCTGGGACAGGGACAGGAGCCAGGGAATGGCTGGAGCTGGGCCAGGGCAGGTCAGGCTGGAGAGCAGGAAAGGTTCTTCCCCCAGAGGGTGCTGGCACTGCCCAGGCTCCCCAGGGAATGGGCACGGCCCCGAGGCTGCCAGAGCTCCAGGAGCATTTGGCCAGCACTGCCAGGGATGCCCAGGGTGGGGTTGGTGGGGGGTCTGGGCAGGGCCAGGAGCTGGGCTGGATGATCCTGGTGAGTCCCTCACAGCTCAGGATATTCTGTGATTCTGGGAAAGAAATTACCACAAAGCAAGAAGAGGAGTTATAGGGTTGGAGACCTGCTTCCCTAAATACCTCAGCACAGCACACACAGAGAGCTCAGCCTTTCTGCCAGAAGGTCTTACAGGAAAATTCCTGCTGCTGAAATGAGCCCTTGCTTTCATCCCCTGGGGAAGTGCTGCTGGCATGTGACTGTAATGCACGAAGGCCGGAGCAGAACTGATAAAAGGAAAATTCCCCTGTGAGCCGTGCATGTGCCAGCCCTGCACGTGCTGCCAGAGCTGGGATGAATCCGCCTCAGGAGAAGGCAGCCAGTGCAGCAGGACATCCCAGAGCAGAGTGCCAGCAGGAAGGCAGGCTGTCCTGCTGCTCAGGGGCTGAAGGAAACGCAGTAAATACAAAACCAGTATTTTGTGCACCAGTATTTCCCCCACCAGCCATGTTTAACACACCAGCAGGGTGCTGCCTATTGTAAATGCAGGTGAACCCGGTGGGAAGAAATGCTGATGTCTGACTTTAGTTCAGAAGGTTGAGTGGTTTATTATAACTTTATTATAACTGTACTATAATACATTAATATACTATTTAAAGGAGATACTAAAACTACATACTTTTTCTAACTACTATATTTAACTAATAACTCGTGACCCTCTCTAGAGTCCAGCCACAGGTGGATTGGATTGGCCATGAGGCTCAAACAATCCTCACTAGAATCTAATTAAGCAATCACCCCAGGTAAACAATTTTCTAAACACATTCTACATGGGAAAAACAAGGAGTAGAAATAGAATTTGTTTTCTCTTTCTTTCTCTCTGTGCTCCTCTATGAAAAAAACCTGAAAGAGAAAAGAATGTACCTACCACAGTCCTCCTGCTCAGGGGCTGAAGGAAACACCATCAATACAAAACCAGTATTTTGTGCACCAGTATTTCCCCCACCAGCCACGTTTAACACACCAGCAGGGTGCTGCCTGTCTTTGAAAGAACACCCTGAGCCTGGGAGCAGCCAGAGGGGACACTAAGGGGACAGGCAGGCAAGGCTGCAGCTCAATCACCTCCAAAGTCCATGTCAGCTTCAAAAAGGAAGCTGGACTGGAAGAGGAATCCAGCCTCACCAGCCCCATCTCTCCTCCTAAATGACTCAGCAGGATGAAGGAGATCTCCCTGAATGCTCTGAAGAGATGCTGTTTCCTTTGGCTAAAGAAGCATTAAGGCCATGGCTGCTGCAGAGCTCTGCTGTGTCTCCTGCCAAAGCCTCCCCAGAGTGGGACACAGCTTCCTGGCCCTCCTTCCTGATGGAGTTACCTGGCAAAGGAGGCAGAAAAGTAGAGAATTGTCAAGGGGACTTTATTAAGCTCCGTTAGGGCCCAACAAACCTGAATTAAGATACCCTCAGAACTTTAAAACTCCTGAAGCAGCAAAGCCATAAAAACAGCTTTTCCCTGGAAGGGTCATCCAGCCCTTCACAGGCTGCTCAGGGCAGTGCTGGTTGGAAAGCCACATGGATGTGGCACTTGGGGACAGGGGTTAGTGCTGGCCTGGGCAGTGCTGGGGGAATGGTTGGACTTGATGACCTTAAAGGTCTTTTCCAACCTTAACTATTCTGCAGTTCTATGAATTTGTATTTACCATGTCCATTTTGGAGATGTGCAAAAAGTGGTGCCTTGGGCAACCACTCCCCCAGCCCTGCTGTGAGCACAAAACAAGCTGAAGGTGCCTGAGCTTCCAAGCCCACAGGACTGGACAGCACACCCTGAAATCCACCATGTCCAGCACACAGGGAACCCCTGGCACTGCAGGGACTACGATCCCAAAACAGGCTGGTGACTGAGCCTGCAGCTCTCAGAGCACTACAGAACTATTAACTGAGGGGTGGTGGTGGTTCTAGATCCTTCTTGGAGTCACTGTGGAGGTGTTCCTTGTATTGGGGTGAGTGGAAATTGGATGTTGTTTATGTGAAGAGCTACATGGAGTGGCATCAGGAAAGGTGACATAAGGAAAAGCCTCTTCTTTACATAAACAGCAGCATTTTTGGTGTGTGCTGTGGCTGATCCTGGCACTGAGTGGTTCAGTCACTGGCTCAGAAATGGAGCAAGTCTGCTACAAGTTGCAACTGGACTATCTCCAATTGGCGCCTTTGAGCTCTTGCAGCAGCAGCAATATACCCAAACATTGCTTTGAAATCTAATCCCAGTTATATCTTTCCAATAACATTATTTCCCAGCCTTCCTGACCATAAAACTTCCCAGCATCATAAATCAGCCAGAATTATTGCAGTGATTTTCTGCCAGCTCCAAAAGAGCACAGCACCCAGACCCCTGCATTTCTGCAGCAATGGTTCTACATGAGCCCTTACAAGGAACTTTCTTGTCCAACATTAATGAATTGTTAATCAACTAAGAACTATTTCTAAGCTAAATAGAGGGAATAACCCCACATCACTGGGTTCTCATCCTAACATCCAACAATCAGCAGGATCTCTCCCAGCAGCTGCCCTGGAGGAAGCTTTTTTCCTTCCACAGCCCACACATATTGATCCCCAATGACTGAATTTTTCTTGTCTTCCCCTCCATTAACAACAAACTCATTCCATCCTCCCGCTTAGCCTTGCCCTCAGAATCCCACCAACTCCTTAAGCCAGAGTTCAGGAGCCATTTCCCTTTGGCCTTGCCCCGCTGCAGAGATCACACCCTGTGCCAGGCAGGCACATCTGGCAGAAAAAAACATCTCCTATTCATCACAAGCCCAGTGAAATCCCCTTCCTGCAAGAAAATCCAAATGCAATGTCCTTTTACAGTCCTGATCTTGTTTCTGCTTTATAGACTAACTTTAGAACAAGCTTAAACAAAGAGATCTGTGCCTGACAGAAATAAATGAGCAAAATGTGTTCAGTCCTTCTAGGAGAGCTGTCAGGGCTACCCAGCCCTGGGGTGTAAAGGGATACAGGAGGAAGGCATTAGAGGGGAGAAGAAGCACAAAATAGTCAAAGTAAATTATAAAATGCACCAAGGTCTTTGTTTTCTGATCCCAGCTGGTGGCAGCACACTCAGAGAGGGGCACGGGACCAGGAAAGTGGCTGAATGACAAACTGCACCCACTTGGGGATGTCACTAAATCCTGTCCCTTGCTCTGAGCCAAGGAACAATTCAGTTATCATCTGCAAAGGAAGATACTTTCTTTGGATAACAAATATATCCTCCTTCCCCACCCCTCTGAGACTAATTCATTAAAGCCTTGGAAGAACCCATTCTGAGCACAACATCTGGAAGCTGCAGAAGTAAGACCAAAGCACTTTAGAGAATAGAATGGAGAATTTCCTTTTTCTTAACAGGAAAGCTCACTGCCCAGGTAGGGCTGGACAGATTCCCCAGAATCACAGCAGTGCAAGGACCATACTCCTGAAAGTACAGGGACTTGCCTGGAGAACTTCACAGCTGCTCCATGGGAAGTGAACACAGCACATGCTTTTACAACTGATAAAAAAGGTGCAAAACCAGCAACAAGAGCTGACCCACACCTCCACCACCTCCTTATTTAATTTCATCTGTTTATCAAGGCACTGCTGTGAATAAATAGAGAATTGTCAAGGGGACTTTATTAAGCTCCATTAGGGCCCAACAAACCTGAATTAAGACACCCTCAGAACCTTAAAACTCCTGAAGCAGCAAAGCCATAAAAACAGCGGTGGGAAAGACTGGAGATCAGGACAGGAGAGTCCAACTAAACCACCTACAATTAATTTTAAGGGCTTTTTAAGCAATACCTTTGAAGTCAATGACTCCCAAGCTCCTGCTGCTTGGAGGGTTATAGAAGCTGTTATAACCTTCAACCTGTGTGGCAGATGGGAGCAAATGAGCAATTACAGAGGTGCTGCACATGGGAAAAGGAAAAATCAGATCATTAAGCATTTGTGGGTGCCAATCCACGTGACTTTGTGGGCATGTGATGACCCAACTGTTCCGCAGCTCTCTGAGCAATTGGCAGTCAGGTCTGGGGATCTGGGAGCAGCCACAGGCTGTGCCTTTCCCCCAGCTCACAGGAGGCAGAGCTCTGAACTCTGCACAAACACAATTAAACCACGATGAAGGTCCTTCCCTGCAGGAATCCAGGCAGAGCCTCTCAGGAGCAGTGAGGCTGCAGCCTCTCCCCAACCATCTGCAAACTCAGAGCCCGAGGCCCTCAGAGGAGCACCAGCCATGTCTCAGGAGCTTTGCTCTAACAACAGCAAACAAACTCACTGATTTATTTTTAGGGGTTGTTTTCTGTTTGTTCAAACAACCTAACTCTAGATAAGACCTGGATAAGACTCAAATTAGATATCCAAACATGCATTATCATCATCTTTTCCAAGTTGGAGCCCATCTTCCTTACCTTACTCCTCTGGCCTTTCCAAAGGAGCAGCACAAGTAAAACACCAAGTCAAAGGTGCAGTTTTATTTTTAAGGATAAAGAGTTTTGCTGCTTCTCTGTTATTTTACCTCCTGAATATTGCCCTGGAATCAAATTTAGGTTTTGAAAGATGCTGGGAATCCAGAAGCCTGACTCTGGAATTCAGCTTTCCCTCTGGTTTATCTGCACGTGGCAATGGATGCTCCACTCGTGCCAAGAGCACAGGACACTTCTCTGAGCACCTACAGGAGCAATCACAAGCTCTGAAGCCCCCCAGCTTCAAAAAGGGATAGCACACAGAGAAATTGCACTCCTCTATGCACTGAGGTACAGATGTTTATCTACACACACAAAAGCCATAACACACTCACCAAACAGCCTCCCTTCCTGCAAAATGCCCCCAGCCAATTCAGGCTGGCCCTGATGGGGGAAGACTGCAAAGGCCAGAAGGATTAAACTCAGAGCTGCAAACTTTCTGCCTTTCCAAAGTCAAAAGACAGACTGGCCTGGTGTACAAAGGGATTACTTTGGAGAACAGGAACTGGAGGAAAGATATTTCAAGTATTCAGAGGTTGGAGTGTTTTTTTTTTTTCCATGACACAAAACATACTGAGCCTCCTTTGTATCATTTTGATACTTGCCTGCTGCAGAAATCCTGCTTCCTCAGCTGTTACTGGGCACTGACAGACTGCAGATGCTGCACAGCAAGCCTGATTTTTCCATTTAAACCCAGAGAAGCAGCATTTTTCAAGTTCCTTTCATATCTCAGCTTAATTTGCTGGAACTTCAGAACATGATCAGGATGAGGGATGGGATCCTTTTAGCAGCACATATTCTTCAAGACCTGTCTTGCTAGAGGAGAGGAAAGCACAGCCCTTACATGCCAGCTCAGTACCTCCAGCAAGCACTTGGAAATGGAACAGGAATTTCAGGGATGCTGCCTGACTGCATCAGGAGGAGAGAAAGAAAAAGCAGCAGTTGCAAAATAATCCTTGCTCTTGTCTCATGTAAGTGGCAATCAGGAAATGGTGTGAACCCAGTGCAGAAGGGCCCAGTCTGTGCCAGACAGGCTCCATCCAGGGCTGCCAGACACCAGGCTGGAGACAGGGATCTTGGCCAGCCCCCAGCAGAGCCCAGCACCCAAATCCCTCCTGCCAGAGGAGGCAGGGATACCCCCAAACCTCAGCAGCCCCTACATAAACACTGACCATGTCTTGGCACTGCACCCACACAGCACAAGGGGTCACCTGGTCACCCCTCTGCCTGCTGGAGTGAGGTCAGCTCCATCAGAATAACTGGATGGCAGGTTTCAAGCAAAGTCCCCAGACACATCCAACCCAGGAGGCAGCAGCACAAATCCATTTCCATTTTGAGATAACAACATCCTCCTGAAACCCCAAACAACTCCTCCCGGTAATGGTTTCTATTTCTCTTCCCTCTAAGTGCTCCAGAGGCATTTCAGAGCTCCAGAGGGTCACCACGCTGTGGTTCACCAAAGCAGAGCACAGCTCTGAGCCTTTCAGCCATTTCCTCAACCCCTCAGCAGCTGAACCCCAGCCCCATGAAATCCTGCCTGTGCCTTCCTCTCCCCAGTGACTGAACCCTTCAGATCTGCCAGTGGCTCAAGGCACCAAGAGCACCCTGGAGAGGCTGGAGCTGCCCTTCCAAACCTCTCCTAGCCAAGGTCACAATGAACAATGGTTTTAGCAACAGTTTTGTTCCATAATTTACTTCATAACAAGCATTTTCTCAGGCTGCTTTCTGAGTACTTCGGGAAAAAACCCTGAATCCAATTTTTCTACATTTCAAGCTGTCAGCTCTGTGCCCTGTGAATTTTAAGCACTGTGAGGCAGACACACCAAATGAAGGGGATACCTGTGCCCCATTATAAACCACTGAAAACAACATTAAACATTGCAATAAACAACCTATTTGCAAACCTGGTGCAGTCCTAAAGCTCACTGCATGATCTGGAATGATTTCAAAGCCAAATGTGTTTCTGTTGACACACAGGGACACACCAGGATGGCAAAAAATTGCCATTTTTTCACAATAAGTGAAAATCTCACAATTTGTGTGAGGACTTGAAAGCAAAGACTGAGAAAGGAACTAAAAGGCAGATGTAAAGAGGACAAGAAGGAATGAGTGTGGAGCAAAAACAGTGCAAAGAAACTGAGAAATCTCAAGGACTGGATGTGTTAGAAAGGGAAAAGAGATTTACAGACTGGCAGACACAGCCAGGTGGGAAAAATAAAGGGAAAATATGTTGTGTATTATCTAGATAGAAATGGAAGAGTGGAGAAACATTGTTAAGCAAGTTCTCAAGATATTACTTTTATGCTCCAACACAAGGAACTGGCCACAACAGCACTTGGGCCCCTTATCCCTCCTGCCCTGGGGTGCCCCTCCGCAGACTCAGTCCATGTTAAGTCCTGAACCCAGCAAAGGAGCTGAAAAACATTTACTGTATTCCAATTTATGTGGGGAACATCAAGAGCCCAGGAAACTCCCATGGGATTTTCTTTCATCCCTTCTGTAATTTCTATATAGGATCCCATAGGGAAAAACACTGCTCTGTGTTTCTGGCAGTGTTTTCCAAGTGTTTTCCTCTGGAGCTGCCTCCTTCAGGCAGCAAATTCCTCCCCTCTCCTCCCACACACCCTAAGAGCACACTGTCTGGGTGCCCGTGGTCAGGTTTAATAGTTTAAGAAAGTAACTCCCCCCATGTTCCCAGTTCCCTCCCTGTATTTGAGGTTCAGTGATCGATCTTAGGAGCTCACCAGCTCCATCTCAAGTTCTGCAGCTCTGCAGTGGCAGTTTTAAACAACATCCACACACACATTTCTCTTCCATGTAGGGGTAAAAAGCATCCTATCATTAGTTACCTGTCTTAGTTGAGAAATAAGAATTAATCTCCCTTAACTGCTGGAACTGATTCCAAAGCACCTGCACCATAAAACCTCAGAGTGTCCCCAGGAGGTTCTGTTATTGCCCAAGACTGAACCCCAGGGTTTCATAACCACGATGCAGAAAAAGGAGCTGCAGCCTGGGAAGGGAGCTGTCAGCACCAGGGAAGCAAACTGTCCATGTCAAGGACAGCACTTTGTTATTTCCACCTCAAATCTCAGCTTTTTATTCCTCAGATGTTGCATCACACGCTGGAACTTGGGCTATGAGGTGTCAATTCTACCACTGCACCACCAGCCAGCCCCCTCCACCCCTTGGAGCCAAACCTCGGTCCTGACCCAGGGGCCATCACCCAAAACCCTCACTAAGCTCAGATATTTTCTGTGCAGTCTTCCCTGTTTTCTCTCCCTGTGCTTCTCTCTGCCTTCGTGGACCATGGAGCTAAAGATGACACTGCACAAGGGATCTCAGCTCTTCTCCACAGCAGCAGTGCTGGAAAACAGATCTTCCCATGCTGCCACTTGACCTTGGGAGAACTAAACACAGCCCCAAGAGGCAGAGGTGCTATTTCCACCCTCCTTTCCTTGCAGCACATTCCTCAGTCATTCCCACTGTTGCATTACCACGTTACGCTGATGAGAATTTAAATGTTCATTAATTCTGTCAGCTTGTCAATTTTTCCTTAACGAATTCAAGCGAGGGAAAGAACAGTGGTTTCATGACTCCTCTCAGGAAAAAATTTGTGAGAATTTCACAGGAGACAAGAAAGAAATTTCTACTGCCTGCAGTGAGCCTCTTTGCCAAACACCAGACCTGCACCATGCAGTGCAGAAGTGAAAATTTCTGAGTTAAAATGGCAAAATCCAATTAAGGAGGAGACATTGAGCATCTAAGTAACAGAGTAAGCAGCAAACCCTGTCTGTTACCAATTGCTATGAGAAATGGACAGAATTAAGAAGCAGCTGCTCTCAGCCAGGATGGGATGACAAGGGTTTTGCTTTAAGGCTCCTCTCCATGTTAGAGTAACAAACCAAACAGAAAAACAAATCAACCCCCAAAACCTACTGGTGTCTTTATTAATCATTTCTGACTCCACACATGAGCATACTGCAGATTCAGCTTCTGTATCCTGCCAGCTCGGCCAGCACTTAATTGCTGGGTGTGTAATTAAAATGCTGTGTCACCAGCCATGGAGCAGCAGCACCACGTCCCTGTGCCTGCTGAAGGCAGCCCGCAGCTCCCCAGACAACCTGAGGAGGAATATCAGATCTTACATCACAGCACTTACTTGCCTTAAAGTGTTTTACACGGGTAGATCAGGTCATCAATCCCAAAATCCACTCCTCTTTTAGCAGGATGGAGCGGGGGAAGCACCACAGGGTTTGTTCTCGGGCAAGAGCTCCTCACCTCCCAGCCATGCATGCAGGCTAAAAGCACCAACAGTCAGAAAAGGAACATGATCTTCTCAAGATCTCAAAATCTGTTGCAAGTTTTTCCTTACGGTGTGTTGGGAGCTTTGCATCATTTCTTTTCTGCTTTGATTGCTCAGGAACACAAAGGGGCAAAATCCTCCCAAGCAATGCTGCCACACTGGGCTCAGCCTCCAAGCAGAAGCTCCTGGAGATGCATGTGAGCATCCACCATGTCCCCAGGTGGCTCTGGGCACATCCCACCTGCTCCTTGCTTGACCCGCTGTACAGGACAGTGTGACCTGTGCATCCCTTCCAGGCACTGAATGCAGCTTTGCCCATCCTGCCTGTGCCAGGGCTTTGTCCCAGTGCAGACACAGGACAAACAAATTCCTTGTGCCTTCTTGCAGAACAGATCAGTGTCTGGTGGCAGAGACAGGAGGCAGGATTGACAAGCAGGTTTTTACTCAAAGTTGCCAGAGTGAGCTGGAGCTGCAGCCAAACATCACAGCCACAGCAAATCCTCCATGGTTTGTTCTTCCTGCAATCCCAGAGTCAAACCCAGAGTGCAGAGAGCCAATGTGGTCTCCTGAGAGCAGAACAATTGAGATCTGCCTCTCAGGGACTCTCACAGCCTCTTCATCCCTGGGTAAAGCCATTGAGGAGGAAGATAAAGCCAGGCTTTAAGGAGCTCAGCAGCAGCCCATGAGTTTTTCCTTCTCTAAGAGCTTGGAGTGTGAGCGCCCTGCACGTGGCACAGGCTGCAGCAGCACAGACAGACACAGGAGACAACAGGAGCATCCATCAGACACAGAGATCCCATAACAAAAAGGGCAGAATTTGCTTCTCCTACTTTTATCCTCCCTTTCCAGAGGGCCAGAGATGGAAACAAAGGAAAGGCAGAAAGGACAAGTTGCTGAAACAAGCCAGCTGTCCAAAATGAAACGGTCTGAGCCACATCTTTAGAGTCAGCAAGAAAACCTCGTGTGTGCAAAAAAACCCAGCTACTTGACACATCAAGTGCTGAGGTGAGAAAATAAGTTTGAGGAGAAAACTAGACAGAAAAGAGAGAAATTAAAAGATGCCCTGATGAAATATCTATAAATATCCTTTGACAGCAGCTCCTCAGGAGAGGCTGAAATGCTCAGGGTGGGATTGCTGGGGTGCCTGTGCAGGGACAGGAATAAAGATCCTTGTGGGTCCCTTCCAGCCCAGGATACTCCGTGATTCTGAACAGCTCAACCCATTCTTCTCCCAAAGCCTTGGGATTCCCAGATAGCTCTGTAATAATTATTTACTCCCTAGAAATTTTAGTTTTCAAACAGCTTTACTAAGACAACCATAGCAAACCAAAGAAGGGGTGGGCTGTATGTGGGAGGGCTAAAGGTCAGGACAATTATTTATGGAAGGTTTATGCCTTTGTTGCAGGGCTTGAAGTGTCATTATTCTTGGAGCTACATCTCAAAGGTATTATTTTCCTGAACACAAATCCCCTTTCCTTCGTCAAACTCCACAACATTTCTAACTAAAATTAAGTTAGCATTTAACAAAAGTAAAACACTGTAATTTTAGAACCATATCACTTCAAGTTGTTTTATTTTTATGCTCGTAGGAGAAAGAAAACCTTTAGTTCCTATGAGCCTTTTGTCATGACAAACCACAACGATAATTACTAGGAAGCTGCTCTTGCTAAAACCTCCCAATCCGGCTGTCACTGGGAAGCCAGACAAACACTCCCAAAATAACAACTAAATAATTGATATTACTGGAGTCACAGAACACAATACCTTGAACAAATACCCACCAGACAGCCCCTGTCACTGTCACCTCTCCCTGGCTGTGTGACCTGCATGATTCCTGCTCTGAGAGCAAGGTGGAGGATACTCATGTAATTGCTATCCAAAGGCCATCAACACTCTGTGCAGAGACCCACAAAGACATTCTTAGTCTGACTGTGCTTTAGCCACAGGATGATTTTAAATACCTAATCTAATCTCTTCAGTAGTGTTAGTAGAAATGGGCAATCTAAGAATTTATTTTGCCCTTCCAAAGGCAGATGTTCAGAGTAATTCTGAGCCTTTACATGGTTCAGAGCAATTTTGTCCTTTCCCCAGTCTCTTAATTATATTCTCACTTCAAAAAAACTTTATCTAACCACAATTTAGATGATTATTTAATGACTAGAAGGGTATTCTGTACCTTTCCAGGGAAAACACAGTGCTCACACAGTCCCTGTGCCAGCCTGGAACCCCTGAACAAGCACTTCAGTCTGTGGCATAGAAAGTGTTTCAGAGAAGGAAGAAATATCCCATTTATCCACTCTGCCCTTAATCCTCTTCAAGTCCTCCCTATTCAGGGATGCAGAAATGAGCAGAGTGATGGCTAATGGCCCATGGCTTGTTGCTGAATGGGTGATGAGCATCCAGAGACCCCAAAGCCAGCACAGCAGCAGAGCAGCTTTGCAGAGAGGGACAACACAGGACTAACACAGTGACCCTGCTCCTCCTTACCTCAGATCCTGCACACCCACAGGTGGGAGCTTGCAAATTAAGTAGTAAAATTAAAAAAAAAAAAAAAAAAAAAAAAGGAAAGAAAACCCAATTTGGCAAAAATTACAGCAGTGTTACAGAAGGAAGGAAGGGAACGAGCAAAATGTGCTGCCAGCAGTACACAGAGTGCACATATTTAGCATGACACTGGCTCTGGTAGAGGCAGAGATATCAGCTGGGAACAAATAATAAACCACAAATGCTCTGTATCAGTGGATGAGAAGCCTCCCGAGATACTCAGATAAAAGAGAAGCTCCCCTCTGCTGTTCTGCTTTGTGTCTCCACAGGACAGAGCTTGTCTCAGAAATGAAATACTGAAACCCGCCCAGGTGAGGGGCTGTGAAAGGGAGCAGGATCAAGGCACCTGTGAGACACTCGAGGAACCAGCTCTGGCTGTCTCAGCACTAGTGCCTGCTCAGGAGGAGCTGGCACAAAGGAGCTCCAGCCTTTCCTGCAGTGAAGGCTCCCCTGAAGCACGCGCTGGCCCAACGACAAAAATGTGATATTTCTGTGCACTTAAACAGACAGACTGCGTGCAAATTAGGGGGTTTATTTTTTTGAGAACTGTATTTCAAAGCACTCCTTTAAAGCAGGACTTCAAGAACACAGTGACGGAGACAACGAAGGCAGCGCTCGCTTGAGACAAAGGGTGACTCAATTCTGCCTCAACAGAAAACTCTCCAAGTAAAAAGGGATTCCAAAGAAAAATGCCAGCAGTAATTTATTTCTAAAGTTCACTTTAAATGGATGGGGTTTGAGATGGAATTCTAACAGAGTGCTCAGCACACATCTTGTCCTTGTGTCTGCAAAAACACACCCTTCCTGTAAGGTAAGGCTGTCAGAGTCTATAGGTACCTGGGGGTTTGGAGGATTACAAAGATGAGAACATTCTCCATTAGAGGACATAATTCCTCTTACAGCTCAAACTTTGAAGAGCTTTGAAATACTGTGAGCCATTTTCTAATATAAGAATCCATAAGGGAAAAAAAAATCCAAAGTGTAGGCCAACAGAAAGAAACGTCATCTTTTGTGCCCTGGTCACCTCCTGGTATTAAACCATTATGAGAGGCCTCAAGAGGTCACAAACACTCATGTTCCTTCTGCAGAAATTCTGCACAAATCCCCACAGCAGGCTAAGTTTGTGTAATTCCTCAGTGTCTCCTCCCCCAAATGCTGCCTGCAGAGCAGTGCTGTTGTCCCAGGATCTCTGTTATCCTGAGAGATCTGTCCCAGCCCAGAGACAGCTCTCAGATCTGGTGGATGCACCAGCACAGAATCCTAGAGCGGTCTGGGTTGGGAGGGACCTTAGAGCACATCCTGTCCCACCCCCTGCCAAGGGCAGGGTCTCCATGCCCAGGCCAGGCTGCCCAGAGCCCCGTGCAGCCCAGCCAGGCTGCCCAGGACAATGCCCTACCTGGCTCCTCCGCCGCCCAGCACCAGCGCGATGGCGTTGCCCGTCAGGACCCGGGCCAGGCGGGAGAAGTCGGAGTGACGGTCTGGAGCCTTCTGGAACACACGTTCATACATCTCCACCTGCAGAGGAGAGCCAGGCACGGTCACTGCACGGCCAGGGCAGCCAACAGCAGCCTGCTAAAAGACACTGCAAAGATGAGGAGACTGGAGCTTCTCTCTTGTGAGGGAATGCTGGGGGAGCTGGGGCTGGACAAGACTGAGAGGGGACCTCACCCCTGTATCCCTGGGTGCAGGAAGGGCTCAGGGCAGGGACCAAGCTCTGCTCCGTGGGGCCCAGCAATGGCACCAGAGGAACAGGCAGGAACTGATGCCCAGGAGTTTCACCTGGACAGGAGGAAGAATTTCTTTCCTGTGCGGTGACCGAGCACAGGACAGAAACCAGAGAGGCTCTGAAATCTCCCTCGCTAGAGATACTCCAAGCCTGTCTGGACACAATCCTAGTGACTGCTCCAGGGGACCCTGCTGAGCAGGGAGGTGGGACTGGAGGAGCTCCAGTGGTCCTTTCCAGCCTGAAGTTGTCAGTGATTCTGTATAACAGCTCTTCTTCAAAGGAACAGAGGGTGCTAAACCATCAAAACAGTTCTAGTGGCCAGTAGCCTCTCTTGAGTCTTTTATAGCTGCTGGGAGTAGTACAGAATTTCCTTTAGAGCTCTTTCTCTTCCTTGACAAGGATCTGAAGGTCTTGGGAAGCATCCCAGACTGCCTCTGCCTCATGTTTAGCACAGCTTTGGGAAGGGATGCTCCCAACAAAAAGGACTCTACTATGGCCTGTACATACTTTTCACTGGGACTCTGAGCTCTTTCAAGATATCAAAAAGCCAAGTCTGCATCCATAAGGAAAACCTGGCCCCCTTCTCCCTGTTCCCTAAATCCAATTGAGGCCAAACAGATTTAAAGAGCATGGTCTCATATTTCAGTGTGACTCTTCTGAGAAAGATCCTTTGTTAATAATAGAATGGGTTTTTCTTCCATACAGGTCTCCAAAACCAGTTTTTACAATTTTGGTGATCATAGATGAAATTATAATGAGAGCCAGAACGAGATTGCTGACTATGGCAGGCCAAGACTTTGCAATTATCTATTTACCTTTGAAAAAAAGATCACCTTGATGGGGCTTTGCAAAATTCAGAGGATTTGCAGAATGCATTGTTAAATCTGTGTGTGTAAGAATATGGTGGACTATCATTACCCCAGATTCCCTTTGTCACACAGATTACAGATCAAGTGAGAGACAGCAAGGGACCAGCCACCAAAGCAGGAATCTCTTACCAGCTTGGGCAGACTCCTTTTGGAGAAGACTCTGCGTGGGCAGTGGATGTGGAGGTGAGCAGAACACCAGCTCCTCATGTTGAGCCACTCCACAGTGCGGGACGGGAGGGGCCCATCCTCCTTATGGAGCAGGACCAGCTGCTTCTGGGCTCTCACTGCCGTGTTCTCCAGCATCCTCTCCAGCTACAGCAGCCACGGACACCCAAGGAAAGGGGAGTGAGTCCTGGCTGCTCGTGTCTCAGGGTGGAATACATCCACACACACCCCACACCCCTATTCCCCCCTGAATCCAACTCTGCACAGTCACAGCCCCCAAACACGATTGATTTAGACAACAACGTTGTTAACTCTGGGCTTGCTCAGCACACAAAAGTCTAAAATCAGCCAAGAATTCAAACCTGAACGTTTTTGACTTAAACCAGGCCATTAAAAGCACAGCACAGGCAGGAGCTGCTCCTGCAATGTGAGATGCTGCCCGAGTCAGACTCGAGCCCACAAATATTCAGTGTTTTTATCTTTCCCATCCCATCAGTCTACTTTTTTTTTTTTTTCTCCTTGTATTTCTGATTTTGATTTTTTTTGTTGTTGTTTTAGGTAACTGCTGGCAGCTTGTTCTGCCTGTGCTTCCTGCCTCCCACATCCATGCAAGAAGAGCCCACACAACAGGACACACAAGAAAGCTGCACGTGGGACCAGCCCAGGCTCTTTGCAGGTCACACTCAGCACTTCACCATCCAAAAAAACCCCACCTGTGATTCCTTTTTAAAATTTCTTGAAGAATTTTTGTCTGGCCAGAAGACTTTGGTAATAAAATCATAAAAATAGATAGCAAGGGGAAAAAAATTACAGCTTAAGATCTGTAATAAAATACAATAAATTATTCATACACTGTGATTTAGATCTACTTTTTCCTAAGCACACACCATGAATTCCATCCAGGCAGAAAAGAATTTCTCCCTCTGTGTGGAAGCCCAAAGAAATTCTGGGCAGAAACACAAAGCTTCAAAGCAATTTTTGATTTACCATTGGCCAAAACGACTCTTTAGAGGAAAAGAACTTTGCTGGAAGTACTCCTACATAAAACTTGCCATCTCAGAGGATTCTCATACAATTCTTTTGTTATTCCTAACAGGCATTTCTCAGGAATATTTCATTATTTATGCCTCACTGGGTGTTAAACCCAGGAAAATACATGAGTGTGAAGCAAGCTGCTTTGAGCTGGGCTGCTCCCAGTGCCAAGAGGGGAAGGAGCAGCTCCCACACCTCTCCCACAGAGGGCTCCTGGTCTCCCAGCCCCACGATGAGGATGCAGTCGGCCTGGCGGATGCAGCGCTGGGTCCAGGGGGTCAGGGTGCTGTCAGCCTGGTACAGCACAATCCTGTGGATGTCTTCCTGCTGGCCCAGCCAGCTGGTCAGCCTGTACTCGTGGATGCTGGGGACAGACAAGGGATCAGAGAATTCAACTGGTGTTGTATCACAGCTCCCAAGAGAAGAGAGGGGAATCTTACACCGGGAAAGACTGGCATTTCCTGCTCAGCCAGGATCTTCTCCCAGCTCCTGCTGGCCCTGTTTCTCCAGGATTTACACCATTAGACAAATACCAAGGCAGGAGGATACAGTGATGCCTCACTTCAGTAATGCTTCCACAGCATCGCTAAGCATGAACACACTCAGAGAAATTCAGCTTTTGCAATTTTACAAGCAAGAAATTAACTGTGGGAAAAACCCACCCACACCTGCACCAAATACTCCTGAAACATTATTGTCTCCAACACCTGGAGCAGAAGGCCCAGTGTATGTTAGAAGACAGGATTTTGTTCCCAAACTCTGTGTGTTTATAGGAAAAGCCCAGTGTCTCTCTGCATTTCCCTGAGCAGTGATGAGGGCAGGTACCTGTCAAGAGCAGCAGAGCCCAGGCGCTGTTTGATGTTGTCACTGGTGAGCAGCAGGGCAGGACCTGGGGGAACAAGGAATTTCACCTGTGAACACCTCAGTGTGAGCTCCTGAAGAAAACTGCCCAGAGAAGCTGTGGCTGTCCCATCCCTGGAAGTGTCCAAGACCAGACTGGATGGGGCTTGGAGCAGCCTGGGACAGTGGAAGGTGTCCCTGCCCATGGCAGGGGGTGGAATGGGATAGGTTTTAAGGTCCTTTCCAACCCAAACCATTCTCTGATTCCAAGTATTCAATTCCACGAGTTTGCTTTGAATGTAGTGATGGATCAGTGCATTGATCAGAGCTGGCACAAAGTCTTCACAAAATTTTTCACCTTTTTCTAGGAATACATCTTCCAATGCTCCCTATTCCCAGAGCTCTGTTAATGCATTAGTCACAACCTGCAAGCTCTGTTATCCCATTCCTCAGGGTCACGTAGGATCACAGAACCATGGAATGGTCTGACTTGGAAGGGACCTTAAAAGGTCCCTTTTAAGAGACCTTTTACTCATCCCATTCCATGGGCAGGACATCTTCCACAGGATCAGGCTGCTCCAAACCCCATCCCGGCTGGCTCTGGTGACAGCTCCTATTGCAGCTGCATCTTCACCAACTCAGCACTCAAAATATCACAGACTTTTACAGCCACAGGAAGGCCAGGATCCTGTTTCCAAAGAAAAGAGCTGTTCCGCTGACCTTCCAAAATACAGAACTTGTTCCTCCTGCATTGAACCAATTCCCCAGGTGAATCCTCTAGCTCTCTGAAGCATTACTACTCCTTATTCAACATGCCCACAGGAACCCCCAAAACATTCCCAAATCTGTAGGGCACAGTCAGAGCCCATTACAGACACAGACACATCTGGCAACAACCTTAGATCTGAGCTGAATTTTGGTGCACATAAAGCTTCTTGCAGGCACTTTAGTTTAATTTTCTTATTAGCAATTCTAGTGCAGCAGCAATTTGTGCCATATGTGGTAGAAGTTGCAGAGTGGCTGCAGCTAAATTAAAAAAAAAAAAAAAAAGCAAAGAAAAGAAAACTTAAGGGAATAACTGCACACCTAGAGAAAATATTACCTGTCTCTTACTGAGAGAGAAATTCATATTTACAAAACATGACAGAGCAGTCACTTTTAATTCATGTTTTCATTGTGCAATCCCTCATTGTTTCATTAATAACAGAACTGAAATTTATGTACTAAATAACAAAACACTTCATTATGTGACGAGTCTCAAGGCAAGATTATAATGTGTTCAGTAAAAAACCAAGGAACTGTGAACAACCAACATGGAAAAAGGTCACAAATTCACACCTCTGTGTTCAAAAAGCAAAACCCCCAGGTACATATCTGGAATTGGCCATCCTGACCTCCAGGCCCAACTCATCTCCCCTGTCTTAGGCTGGAAATTCAAGATGTGGCTGAGGGTGTGTGTTCTGTTGCCATCTGTCAGAGCTGGGGCAGTTCTCCTCTGTGCATTGGGCACTTTTCTTTATCTCTCCCACAGCCAATCCTCCCTCCAGGAGATCTCTGCTGTTCATGGCCACTGAGTGTCCCTGCATGGCTGAGAAAATTCCAGCATCCCATGGGGAGAGGCTCTGCCCAGGGCAGGAGCCAAGCATTCCTACCTGGATCCAATCTGACCTTGGAACAGCACAGCAGCCTTTGCCCACTGCATTCCCAGAGGAGCAGCTTTCTGCCCCCCTGCATTCCCAGAGGAGCAGCTTTCTGCCCCACTGCATTCCCAGAGGAGCAGCTTTCTGCCCCACTGCATTCCCAGAGGAGCAGCTTTCTGCCCCACTGCATTCCCAGAGGGAGCCCAGGCCCATCTCCAGCAGCCCTGGAGCTTCAGAGGAAAACTCCAGCCTTGTCCAGGATCCTGCTCCAGCAGAAGCACAGCTGGCACTGCAGGAGGGCTGAGCCCCCATGGAATGGCACTGCTGCCACACCCTGACCCACAGCCTGCCAGGGCCTGCTCTCACTCTGGCAGTGGATTTTTTTTTTTGTTGCTTTGTATTACTGCATTTTTATTTAAATTTTCCTGTTAAAGAACTGTTATTCCTATTCCCATATCTTTGCCTGAGAGCCTCTTAATTTCAAAATTATAATAATTCTGAGGGAGGGGGTTCATATTTTCCATTTCAAGGGAGGCTCCTGCTTTCCTTAGCAGACACCTGTCTGTTCAAACCAAGACATCGCCCCTCAGTGCTCAAGTCCTGCTGCAAGGGCTTCACTCTGCTTTAATTGACTTTACTCTTAGACTTGCAGAAGTTCCCAGGTGCCATTTTCCATCTTGTACTTTCCAATACCCAAATAACATTTGCTCTTTGCTACACTGATTATCAAGTAAGAGCAAACAAAATGGACAAAAATATCCCATAAGCAGAGACCAAAAGATAAAGCTGGTGAGAAAGCAGAGAGAAGAGATGACTCAAGAATAGAATTTGCCTTCCCCATCCTCCAATAAAAGTTCTGGAAGATGGCTCCTATGAAAGCAACAAGTCCCAAGCAGAGGGAATGAGGAGCATTCCCAGAGCAGATCTGGGCTTAGCCTGTCCTTCCCTCCTCCCTCCATGGCTCCTTGAGCCATCCCACAGCAGGGCACAGCCCCAGTGCTGAGGGAGAGGGTTACCACCCTATCTTTAACACTGCCAGATTCTTTTATCTGGCTCACTGTTCACCTGGTGTCAGTCTTGGTACAGTTTTGAAATGGCACAATGGGATAAGGGAGGTCTTCCAGAGGGAATACTGATGGCACTGCACAGGATAGAACTGCAAGGGACAGAGTGCAGGGCAATTCTGCAAGCATTCAGCAGCAGAGTGATCATCAATGTTCATTAGCATGTCAGAGTTCTCAGTTAAATAGAAAAGGCAGATGGATTAAAATTGTATTCCAGGACATGTGGCTTACAAAGCTTTCTGGCAGTGGTGGAAGTTTCATAGGCAAAGACAAACAGCCTGGAATGCCAAGTGAGCTGAGGAATGCAATAGAAATGCTAAGGAAGAGAGACAACACCAAGGGAACAGCATGGGCACCTCTGCCTGTTACCCCCCTGCCCTGGGCTCTGAGATCCAGCAGCATCAGTCCCCAGTGATGCTCTGGGGCCCAGGCTCCAGGGGGACACCACTAAACCAAGGGGACACCATCAAAGCCAGTGGCCTGCAGCCAGAACAGCTTTCATCCAAGGGGAGAGGCAGAGTTTGTAGGGCTGGGATGGATCTTTGTGCTCCTTCAGCCAGAGGCACCTTGGCTGTGGACAACATCAGAATGAGCCTTGGAGAGACTTAAAAATCATATCCAGACCTCACTTCTGATGTGGGAAAGCAGCAGTTCACAGAACAGGACACAAACAAAGGTGCCCAGACAGACCCTGGCTATGTCAGCTGAGGACGAGCCTGCCCAGCACCCCATCCCTCCACGTGCCAGGGACACAGGACAAAGATTCCCAGACCTTCACTCATCCCCAGCACGGAACACAGTGATGCTTCCAACAGAACTAACTTGTTTTGTCTCAGAAATACCAACCATCTGCTCTGCACTCCCAGTTTCTAGCAGGCTCCCAATTAATCAGCCATTGAAACCCCTCCATTAATGTGACCAAGAACACCAACATATGTGAGCTCAGAAAACAGAACCAACAAAAGTGTTATCTCAACTAAACTGCTGCGAGCAACCAAGCAATGAAAAAAATCATTCTCATCCTGGAGGTTCAAGGCCAGGTTGGACTGGGCTTGGAGCAAGCTGGGATAGTAGAAGGTGTCCCTGCCCATGGCAGGGGTAGGGTGAGATGGGCTTTAAGGTCCCTTACAACCTAAACCATTCCCATGATTCTGTGATGATTCAAATCCACAGTTCTCAAATAGCCACACCTGCAGGCAGGAGTGACCAGCCCAACGTGTCAGTGCATCCTTAAAGGGCTTTGTCACAGTCACATACCTCTAACCACCCCCTCTCCAAACCTGGCATCAGCCTCACGGGCAGCTTCCAGCTGGAGCTGGCATCAGGGACACATCCCTGCACCCCTCAGCGTTCTGTCAATGGGATCAGAACAGCTCAAAAGTGAAGAACAGGAGAGGTGATGTGAGGTAACATGAAATATTCCTCCAAGCCCTGTGTGTGTCTCTGACAGCAGCCAGCAGCAGATTGCTGGGGAGGAGTATCAGAGCAAGAAAAACCGAGTGCCATTCCCTGAGCCTCCAGCTATCCACAACTTTCTCAACCTTTTGGATTTCTCAAGCCTGGGGTGGTGACTTTCGGTAGCCCGGGGGATTTTTCTGTCACCCAAGAGCTCACAGGGATCCTGAAGCCCAGGTTTTCTGTGCGAGAACTGCAGGCAGTGGCCCCACCCCAGGCCCAGGGATTGTGGTTTCTGGGAAAACCTCCTGGAGCATCTAAAGCTGTACTCCAGGGTCATCTGTTTTTCAGTACAAAACTAAGAATTCCATGAAACAGAAGGGAAAGGAAGGAAAAGCTGGCAAATGCCAGAGGTCTGGCTCATTTTCTCTGCTAACAAACAAGGGCACTGAAGAGAAGGGCTGCAGCAAAGCTTCCAACCTCCTGCCCCAGAGAGGGGGGGAAAAAAACATCACACAGGACATAAAACCTCCCTTTCTTGCCAGTGAGCAAGAGACTCACTTTGGTCATTTTCTTCCACAAAACACAAGATATGCAGAAGCAGGAGTACAGGTGTCCTAATTCTAAGTCTAATAAAAGATGGTCCAAAAGTTGTCTCGAGAAATGAGCGGCCCAGAGGGCAGAGAGTGATTTCTGAGGCTCAGAAATTATTTCAAATCCACCTCGCCTGAAAAATACACACACATCAAAAGACAAGGCCAGTACAATACACACTGTGGAAAAATTTCAGCAGAGCAAATTTACTTGTTTGGACTCCATTAAAAGAAAATTTACTTTTGGCCTAATAAAAGTCTACAAAATTATGTGGCAAAGTTACATAACTGATAAATGAGTTGGATGTCAGAGGATCTTGCCCAGCAAAAAAATACTAAGTGGTGCCAGGGTTCAGGCACCACAGTGAGCATTTCAAATTTAAATCTAATCTGTGTGTAAAGACAGGCAGAACTGTAATTAAAAACTCCAATAAATTATTAGCAAAGATTTTTCAGTGAGCTGTCCAATACATTATACATTTTTAGAACTGAAAAGAAGGAAAATTTAAAGGGCAGAAAGGAATGAGAGAGACACATATGTTGGATTTGAATCCCTCCCTACTTCAGTTTGAAATTCTATGAGATCAGAGGGCTCCCACATAGAACCAGAATTTGCACAGCCATGTGGTGTCTTTTAGCTGGTCTCAGCAAAGGAACAAAAAAATAGTCAGTCAAATACTTTTGAAAAAACTGAATATTGCAGAAGAACTTCTTATCAAAAGATGCTCTCAGCTCTTTTGGATTAAGAGGAAAAGAATGAATAATAAAAATAGATATCATGAACACTGACCAGAATTCATCAGCATGATGAATTGCACAGCAGAAAAGCCTGCCCCTCTTCCTGGCACTCCAGTTCAGAGCTGGAAAATTCTGCTCCTGCTTTCTGGAAGTTGCACAGCCTCCTCTCTTGGAGACCCAAAGTCCCAGATGCAGAGGAAGAGCTGTCACACTGGAGCCTGCAGCACAGCCAGGGGACAGCAGGGCTGCAGCCCCAGGGTCACTGTGCCCTGCAGGACCTTCTGCTCTGCCCACAGAGCTCAGAGCATTTTTATTCTATCTCTGTCTCAAGATGAAGGCAGGTCCAGCTGCTGCTGCCAGGTCCCAAATAAACCTTTCATCCCACAGCTTGTGACAGCAGCAGAGCTGCCCCAGCCCTGGCCCAGCACAGGCAGGAGCTGGAGCTGCTGCAGAGATCCAGAGGAGGCACCAGGGGATCAGAGGGATGGAGCAGCTCTGCTGGGAGGGAAGGCTGGCACAGCTGGCATTGTTCACCTGGAGAGGAGAAACTTTGGGGTGACCTCAGTGTGGCCTTGCAGAGCCTGAAGGTGCAGGAAAGATGGAGAGAGACTGTCCCAGGGCCTGGAATGCCAGGACACAGGAAATGGTTTCCCAGTGCCAGAGGGCAGGGATGGATGGGATATTGGGCAGGAATTGTTCCCTGGGAGGGTGGGCAGGCCCTGGCACAGGGTGCCCAGAGCAGCTGTGGCTGCCCCTGGATCCCTGGCAGTGCCCAAGGCCAGGCTGGACAGGGCTGGGAACAGCCTGGGACAGTGGGAGGTGTCCCTGCCATGGGGACACTGGATGAGCTTTAAGGTCCCTTCCAACCCAGACCATTCTGTGATTGGAAGCTCCATGGAAGCACAAACATCCATTAGCATTTAACTGGGACACAATCCCACTGTCTGGAAACAATATGTGAATTATCATAAATCACAGAAACACCAAATGTCAAAGGAACCAGCACAAATGGGCTGGGGAGAGCTGTAGGTGCTCCCACACGCTGGTGCTCCCTGAGTGCAGAACACACCCCTGATGGAGAGCAGGCTGCTCACCTGAGCTGCTCCCATTACAAATCAAAACATTAAAAAAAAAAAAAAAAAGAAAGACAATTGAAAAAAAAATTAATTAAACCCACAAAAAAAGAATTAAGCAATGAAACCACTAAGTCCTGTCTCATTACAGGCAAAAGGGGATTTTTATTTTCTGGGGGAAGGAAGATTCTGAGTACTTTTCCAGTTTTTGTGGACAGTAAATACTCACTATCAAACTGAGATTTTCTAGTTGTCATTACTTTTAATAATACAGAAGTAGCTAAAAATTACCAAGACAAGCCCCCAAATCCTGTTGAATAAATTCACCTGCAACCAGCTCCAACTCCAAGCACTGCCCATAGCCTTGTCATTGCCAATTCCAGGAAAAGGAAAACCACTTCTTAAGTGTTATGTTGTGTTACAGCCCAGCCTGCATTCCCACCAGGACTGGGGTCAGCCTGCATCCCGAGGCCAGGCTCCTTCCCAGCAGCAGGTGATTCTTGCAGTGGTCTCAGTGTTCCTCCCTGCATCCTCCTCATTCCTTCTAACCTCATCTCCAACCTGCAGCAGGGGAATTCAAGGCATCACTGCAATATCCAGCTAAGTTCATATTAACAGGAAGGGGAAGGAATTTTCTGTAATAAATATATTAAGTTGCAGAAGAAAACTAAAACCAGCTGTTCTCCCCACATATTAAGGCTGCTCTCCACTGCTCTGGAACGTATTTGAAGCCCAGAGCAATGAAATTATACAGATCAAATGTTAAATATGGATTAAATGTTAAGTCAAGTATTGTAATCAGATGCTGCCATTTAACTTACAATTACAAAATGGTTGGTTCAAGGAAAAAAAAAAAAACAAAAACGTGGATAGCAGCAAATCTTCAAAACCATTTTCCAAACTGAGAGTTCCTTTCAGAGAAGATTTTCAATTAAGCCCTGTCAAGCACATTAACAGCTCTCACTTCCATAAAGCCAGGGCAGGTCTGATCCCAGCTCACACCCAGACCCCAGGTGAGCCCATCTGGGAGCTCAGGGAAGGGCTCAGGTGGCAGCAGCTGCTCAGCAAGGCCCCAGTGCAAACCTTTCCACATGGAATCATGGAATGGTTTGGGCTGGAAAGGACCTTAAAACTCATCTCATTCCATCCCTGCCATGGGCAGGAACACCTTCCACTGTCCCAGGCTGCTCCAAGCCCTGTCATGCCTGGCCTTGGACACTTCCAGGGATCCAGGGGCAGCCACAGCTGCTTTTGGCAACAGTTCCCCTCATGCCAAATGCGCAGGTGAACAAGAAAACAACCTAAAAACAAATCAAAATTTCACTCCACTACTCAGTTCTTGTTGCAGGAAGTCAGAAGAAAAAAAAAAAAAAATCATTTCAAAACCCATCCCCTTCCCTGAAAGCTGAGCAGCAGCTGCACGTGGCTCCCAGCACTTTGTGAGGAACACCCAAACAACCCCCAGCCAGAGGGCAGAGGAGGAAATACAAAAGCTACAAGTTAAAAAAAAAAAAAAAAAAAGCAGGAAAAAAGAAAGCATTGCTTCTGCTAAAGAAAGAAAACCTGCAGGCTGCCCAGAGCCCCAGCCCAGCTCTGCAGAGGTTTTGCAGTGCCTGGGAGCTCTGTGGGCTGGGGGAGCTCGGGCCGGGCGCGGGGCCTGGTGCGAGGCCTCGGAGCTCCTGTGCCAGCGGTGTTTGGGACCAGATGGCTCCTGTGTTTGCCCACAACACTTTCCTCTTCCCACTGCAGCCGTCTGCTCCCTTTTGGCAACAACTTCAGGTGCCAAGGGTGTACAGAACCATCTCTGTACCATCGAGCTGCCAAGCACGGCACAGGCGTCAGCGCAGGGGAAGGAAGGGAAAAGGGTGAAGGAGGAAAGGCCGAGTGACCTCCCCAAACGCCCCTTGGGCACCTGCCTGCTGCTTTCAGCCCAAACGGGTATTTTTATTCTGAACAGTCCATCTACCTACTTAAGTTTCTGTTTGTTTTATTTACAGGCTCTTAGTGTTGTCACACATCAAAACAAGCTGGCAGTGATCCCTAAGGAGTCCCCATTAGCAATACAGCTCCATTATGGATGTAACATTTTTCTGCCATCTCCAAAATAAGAAGAATCTTCAAACACCCACAAATTAGTTCTCACTGTAACAAGTCTCCACCATTAAGTTGCACATAAATTCAGACTTCAGAAGGTTAAAGAGCTCAAGCACCACTGGCTTTTTCCTCTGCTTGTTCACCCAGAAGATTTTTAAGCACAAAAAGGAGTGTCAGCTCCAGACACTAAAAGTCAGAAAGAAAATTACCAATAAATGTAAGTGGTTACACCTCAAGCATCACATAACCTGTACTTTTAAATAAGCCATGAGAGAGCAGACTAATAATTTCTCAAAGAACTACAGAGATTCACTCAAGAGATCTGTAAGACCGTTTGAGGATGAAAAGAGGATGTTCACAAAATGTCAAACATCACTAATGAACACAAAATTAATTCTGAATTAAATACATGAGTTTTGTGAGGAACTGGAACGTGCACAAGCAACTTCACCCATGGATAAAGCAATTAATGACTCAACCGTGAGCTGAACACATGGTTTTGTAGGCATGAGACAGACAAACAACCTGGCAGCAAATGGGACAATGATTTCAGACTAAACTTCGGATTTCCAGTGCCAATCTGGATCTCCTCCATGAGCTTCTTCCACCAAGTCTTATCCTTGCCACTTATGTACAACCACAACACAAGAAAACTGGTAAGAAACCCTTTGCTGGATGAAGCTTGTCAGCTGAGGAGGCCTGGAACACTCTCACCCATGAGCTGGACAGAATCAGACTCTCAGGTGCCATGGGAACGGTGCCCTGGTGTGGGATGTGTCTCCTGGAGTGACTGTGGGGAGCTGAGAGCAGCCAAGACAAGGGCCAGAGAGGCTGGTGAGTATTTCCAAGTCATTAAGATAAAAAAAGTTATCTACTATAACTAAATGCACATTAAGGATGGAAATAGGGAAGCAAGAAGCATGGAAAAGGCTGATCCTGACCACTGCTGCAGAATCACAGAATGGTTTGGGTTGGAAATTACTTTAAAGATTACCTGTCCATGGACACCTTCCACACTTCCCAGATTGCTCCAACCTGGCCTTGGACACTTCCAGGGATGGGGCAGTCCCAGCTTCTCTGGGCAACCTGTGCCAGGCCCTCCTCACCCTCACAAGAATTTCTCCCTAATGTGACCTCATCCTGCCCCGAGTTTATAACTGTCCTGTGGGGACCTGGCCGTATAAAAAATCCCTCTCCCTCCTTTTTTATAAGACCACAGGATTCTCTCCAAAACCTCCTCCCCAGCCCTGTGACCAATCCCCAGGTACTGCTACCCCCTAACACAGCATGGACCCCATGGTGCCAGTAGTTGGCCATGCCACTCTAAAATGACCACAGGGTTTGTTTGCTGTGGTGCCACCACGGGAACACTCACCCACAGCACTGAGGGCATGCTTGAGCTCCAGGGTGAAGGCGGTCAGCGGCACCTCCTCGGACACCGGCATGATGGCCACCGTGGAGAGGTTGCTGGCAGGATTCCCTGCATCCCACTTGCTGCTGGAGCTGTGCAGTCCAAGAGGATGACCTGTTCACAGAGAAAACACCTGCCATCAGTCAGCCAGGCTGCAAAAAACGGAATGTCACCTTCAGGCAGGAGGGAAAGTGTCACTGTGTCACTGAGCTGCTCAATGTCAGAGAAATGTAACACAAACCTCCACAGCATGTGAGAGCAGAGTTCCCACATATTTCATTTTAAGAGGATGAAGATCAGTTTCCATCATTTTTGGTTGCTGGTACAGCATGCGTGGGTTGAAGTTAGGCAATGTTAAAAATATGCCAGGAATACGTTAAATGAAACATGGATCTACCTGAACCAGGAAAACAAAGATAAAAAGGCACTTAAAATCCCCTTACCACAACTTTGGAACAGATTCCACAAGAGGAATTAGCTTAACTAACAAAACTTCCCAAACCTGTTGTCAGTATTAAAATATTCCAAAATATTTCAAAACTTAACAATCCTTTTCTTATGGAATTCCTAAGCAAGGAAGGAAAAAGCTGTTTTCAACAAAGTTCCTATAGAAAATGTGCATCTCTACCTGTTTTCCCTTCTCTGCAAGATGCAGAGCTTTACACATATGGGCCTAGGAGCACTGAAATATGGAACCTCTGAAGTAGCTGCAAAGTACCTTGGAACTATCTCTAATATAATTTGGTGAGTAAGGGCAGAGGGAAAGCAGTTTTTGAGAGAAATCTGCAATGCATGTGAGGAAGATCAAGATCTTCCCAGACAGCTTAGAGCTGGTAAAGGTCAATGTTCTACAAACTGTTCTTGTTCTGATACTCTTTTTTCTCTTTAGCTGAGCCTTCTCAGGAAATCTCACTTTGCTGCTAATGCCTGTCAACTCAGCTCTGAGAACACAAAAAATTTTTGAATTTAAGTTGGGATTTCACATCCTGCTTATCTCATTTCACCCAGCAAAGGCCTAAGATAAATTCTTGAGCTGGGCATGTGGAAATACTTGACATCCCCTGTGCAAACCCATTCAAAGGCTCAATGCCAGAGTGACAGACCACTGCAGGACACAAAGAAATATCAGATAAACTTTTTTTAAAAATATATTCATCAATTGAATTATTCATTTCAAATCTTCTAAAACAGCTCTGCACAGAACATTAAACAGTTTCCCCCCTCCTTCTAATGATCTTCAAGAAGATATCTGTAGGTTTAAACAGGTTACACATTACAGCTCAACCCCTTCATCTCCACAGGCCCTTCCCTCCTCAGAACTTCAATGATTCTCTGTGATTCTCTGATTGAACTCCTGTTACTCTCACTAATTTTCCTCCCACTTTCTGTTTTCCCCATTTTGCCCTGTTTCCCTGGCAGTGCAGGCTCTGCCCTGGAACACAGAGGCATTTCAGCAGGCACAGAAGTTTAAGTACAATTATCACCAGGCATTTGTGCACAAGTGGTTGTGCCCAGAAAGCTGAGCAGGTGAAGAAAGAGCAGATTCCCTTCCCCAGACTGCTCTGAAACAGCAAAGTGGGTGACCTTCATTTTCAGTCTCCTTGGAATTTGGCAAAACCAGCAACTGAAGGAATTAAAACCCCCTGACCAAACAAAACCCAAACAATCCTCAGCATCAAAGAGCCCCGCAATACCCCCAGCAGTTAACAGGCATCTGCTTTAAAATGCTGCTCAAGGAAATTGGGAGAATTCCCTCCTACTCCCTTCAGTCAGGAAAAAAGACTTTGTGTGCTGCCATTAACACAAAGCCTCAGAACCAACCCATGGCAGGCCATTTCCTCCCAGACAATTCATTAAAATACTGCAAATCCAGGCATTTTAAATCAGTCTGTGCTCTGATTCCAGCCCGTTACAGCTGCTATTTCCAATGCTCCCTTTACACTGCTCTTGCAAGAAATTCCAGGGAAATTTCACTGCATGCAGGCAGCAACACTTCTGGATCTCAATTGCAAATCATTCAATTCCCACACCCAGTTGGCCATGCTCTGCCAAAACCAACATGTGTGCACAGACAAAATGAATTCACCATCCACGTGCACCTACAGCTGTAACAGACCACAGAATCCCAGACTGGTTTGGGCTGGAAGGGACCTTAAAGCTCATCCAGTGCCACCCCTGCCATGGCAGGAACACCTCCCACTGTCCCAGGCTGCTCCAAGCCCTGTCCAGCCTGGCCTTGGGCACTGCCAGGGATCCAGGGGCAGCCACAGCTGCTCTGGGCACCCTGTGCCAGGGCCTGCCCACCCTGCCAGGGAACAATTCCTAATTCCCAATATCCCATCCAGCCCTGCCCTCTGGCAGTGGAAGCCATTCCCTGTGTCCTGGCACTCCATCCATTGTCCCCAGTCCCTCTCCAGCTCTCCTGGAGCCCCTTTAGGCCCTGGAAGGGCTCTGAGCTCTCCTCTTCTCCAGGCTGAAATTTAGCAATTAATTTCCTTTCTAAGTATGCACTGCCTGTTTCAAATTTTGGATGCAAGTCCAGCTCCAAGGAAGCCCCAGCATCAATGGGAATAGTCCAGGAATGAGTCTCACCTCCCTGCTGCAGACTGCCAAGAATCTTCTCACCTAGCAAGTGAATAAGTCTGGTCACAACCTGGGAGAGAAAGAGAAAGAAAAGAAACATTCAGGTAGAATGTACTGAAAGTAGAGCATCCACATGGAGACTTCCAAACTTTTTTAAGATGTTCCCTCAAGTTGAGCCACAGAGAGTCAAGGGTTTGCAGCTGTAGCTTCTCTCCTGCTGTAATGTGTAGTGATTGGTCATTTGTCATGGTTTCTCCTACCTTGTTTTACTTTAATTTGGAAAAATAAGAAAACAAAACAACCCTGGAATAGGCAGGATTTAACTTGCTTTGGGGGAAAAAAACCAAAAGATTATTTGGGGAAACATGTCAAATTGCATTTTCAGCTCTCCTCATTTCTCTCTGCAGTGCACCTGCCCCCCTCCAGGTACTCTCACTGCTCAGTGGGTGCTGCACCTTTTGTAGGTGCTAAAGGCTCAAAAAGGTCCAAGTCTGTGTTCAAACAGACCCTTCCCCAATCCTGGTGAATGGTTTACAGCAGCCAATTTAAAATATTTGGGGAAAAAAAGGGAGAGATAAATACACCCCCCACAAACACCTGCAGAATCAAAACAAACTACCTAAGAAATTGCTTTCCCCCTCAAATCATGTTTGCCTGGTAATTCATGTTTGAAGGCACAGATGTGCTCCCAGCTGTTTTTCCAGCAGGACTCATATAAATAGAAACTAATATTCCAATAGCCAAATGTATCTCCAAAGTGACAATCCTCTCTCCAACATGACCAATCAATAATTCCTGACAAGTGGGGTAGCAGAAGACTAATCCTTGCAATATCAAGAAGTGACAGACATGGAAAGCGCAGCATTTATTCTGAAAGCTCTACACAGATGTTTTACCAAATAAGGAAAATAGTTATTTAAATGCATTAAGGATTAATAGAGCAATCATTAAATATTCTCCCCCGAATAATTCAAGGTCAAAATAGCTCAGGAGGACATGAAAAAAACCCCCAAAACAACTGCCACAACAAAAGTTCTCTAAGGTTAACAAGCAAAACAAGCAGCAGCCAGGTTACCTGGGATCCTGGATAAACACACCCTGTTCCCACAGGAACAGGCACTTAGGGATGCAGCTTTCACATAAAGGGCCATGTAGGCATCAAGACAGGTCAGGATGCCCACCTGAGTAATTTCTACATCCTGCCTTAAAAACAAAATCGAAGGCAGCAAATTCCCCTGCACTGTGAAATGCTGTGTATAAAGCACTGATGTATTTTAAGTCCTCTATGGGAAAAGGGGGAAGAGCAAACAGAAGCTTCTAGCACAAGTGTGACTTGTGGTAGAGCACAGAAAAAGAGTTACTAAGGTTATTTCAGGATTTCATGGCATGGTTTGGGGTGGAAAAGGCCTTTAAAGCCCACTCAGTTCAACCCCTGCATAGAGCAGGGACATCTTTCACTATCCCAAGGTGCTCCAAGCCCTGTCCAGCCTGGTCTTGGACACTTCCAGGGACAGCCAACAGCTTCTCTGGGCACCCTGTGCCAGTTCTGTCCCTTAGCCATGACTGCAAGTTGGTGAAGATGCCACATCAACATCTCAACATCTCCTCAGTGACCAGGGCAAACCCCTTGGAAGTGCCTCTTCCTTGCCCCAAGAGCAGGCACAGTGTCCATGCCCACTGCCACCCATGTGGGGAGGACAGCAGGAAAGCTCCCAGCCTCCTGCCTTATCCTGGAAGCTCAGACAGGATCTAAAATACTTCCCTTTGTCCAAAATACAACAGAACCTGATGATCACCCAACCACACAACACCACCAAGCTCCGAGGCTCTGCGATTCCCCAAAGGTGCCACATGTGGCTACAGAAAACTACCCAAGCCACAGGGAGAATTCAGGGAAACAGGGAATTCTTCACAAAAATAGAGACTGATGGCCCTTGCTAAAGGAGATAATCTGCCTCCAGAGCACATTTGCTATACCCAGCTCACAGGCTTCACCTAAACCTGCAGCAGCACAGCAGGACTTTCCTTCTGCAGTTTTGGGAGGTGCCGTGAACATCTTACACTTCTGAAGCACTTAAGCACCAGAATTTTAATTACTTACTAAAACCATCTCCTGTATTTATAACTTTTTCTGCTTTACAGGCAGCTAAGGAGATCTCCAGCTAAGTTACAAAATATGTCCAAGGTTAATGATGGAACTAAGAATAGAACCTATTGGTCTCATTTTCCAGTTGGCTGCTCCTATTACCGGGAAATATTATTTGTCTTGTTTGCTGGAGCAAACCTTACAGCCTTGGTATGTATAGATAGGGAAAATTATTTCCCTGGTGACTTTGTACAACAAGCAAAGCTGCTCCCCAGAACAGGATGAGTCACTCTGTCGCAGTCATGGCAACGTCCAAGGAACATCAATTTCGGATCCGAGCTCAGAACTGAAATTTCCACAGAGTTTTATATTACATACACCAGATATCCTCTCACAAAAAGGCAATGTTTTCTTTAAAAGGGACTTGTCCATCCTTCTGAGGGAGAAGTCAATACAAATCACATCCCTCCATCGACAGCAGACCTGACCTGATCGACCACAGCCCTCAGTGTGCAGAGCAGCAGGAGCAGCTGGAGAGAACTGAAAACCAGCAGGAAAAATTCATCCTTCAGGTTTCCAAGCCCCTTTATTCTCACTCCCACGCAGTAGCAGGGCATGGGAAGGAGCAGCACAGCTCAATGCAGCCAAAGAGACAACAAGGAAGCCAAGGGATCTGGGAGAGGACAGGGATAGCTTGGGCAGGGAACAAGCAGGAATTAGCCCTTGGGTTAGGAGCAAAATGACAGGGATTGAAGGGAAACAGTTACTCCAAGTGTGTCTGGAGGAGATGGAAGCAGAAGGACAGGTATAGGGTGGGTACCTCGGCGCAGAATCTGGGCTGTGACTCAGGGACTCAGGAGGGATAAGCAGTCCCTTATCCCTCCTGTTCAGCTGCACTTTGTGGGAAATTCAAGGTGAGGCTGAGTCTCTTCATCCAGGTAAGAAGTGACAGGACATGAGGGAACAGCCTCAAGCTGTGCCAGGGGAAGTTTAGCTGGATATTAGGAAAACCTTCACTGCAAGGGAGGTCAAGCACTGGCACAGGTTGCCCAGGGCAGTGGTGGAGTCACCATCCCTGAAGTGTGGATGTGGCACGTGTGGGGACATGGGTTAGTGGTGGTCACGGTGGCACTGGGGGAATGGTTGGACTTGATGATCTTGGGGGACTTTTCCAACCTTAACAATTCAAGGAAAGCTCTGGGAATTGGCAGTGGGGTAGGGCAGGAACTGGATTGACCTGGAGAACACAGAGTTTCCTTCCTCAGGGGGTGTAGCCCCCAGCACTGCCCCACACTCCTGAGCCAGGGACAGCCTGGGCACTGCTTTTCCCAGAGCCTTCTGCCCCCTCCCCCATAGGAACATCAGTCTTTCTCAATCACAGCACAGAAGAGCCCAGAACACTTCCCAGACACCTGCACAAGTAGAATTCTCTCGTTTTCAGGGTGCCACCACCAACCCGGGGCTAGCCAGCCTTCCCAGTTGGAAGCGTCTGCTGTGCTCACCCTACGGCACATCCTGGATTTTACAGCCTCTTCTAGCACCCAGCCCTGCACACACCCCTCCTGCTGGCACAGGATCAGGCAGTTTCAATTTAAGGCTTGAAGAAAAATCTGCAAGAAGGCAGCGAGTCAGAGCCCAGACGGATCAAACAACACCAGGAGGTTCCTAAATTAGGCGAGGATCGTTAATTGCCTGTAGTAAAGCAAACACAGCTTTTGGGTCCCTCGTGCTGGGGATGGAGCTGAGCTTGGTTTAGTTGGTGAGGAAGGGGAATTAATCCTTCCTCATGATTAGGAACAGCAGCAGCAGCGAGTGCAGCCAGCTCAGTTAATCACAGTTAATCACAGGAACGAGCAGCAGAGCTGTGGATTGGACACTTGGCTGCCAGGACAGGTCTGCTCAGAGCTCCCCAAACTGCCAGGGAACACAGCTTCCCATCCCCTGCGCCCTGCCCAGGCTGGGAGGTGACTCAGGAAGGTCACAGAGCACCTAAAGAGGCCCTACAGGGGCTCATGGAGCGAGTCTAGAGCTGTGGGGTCTGCCCAGGTCAGGGAGGTGACTGAGTTCACCATCAAAAATATCCCCAAATCACACAAAACCCCACTCTCCTGAGCTCATGCAAGAGTTTCCTGGCCAGAAAGACAAAATCTGACCTTACAGGTCTAAAAAACTGAGTAAAACTCCATTTCAAAAGCTACTTGGGGCACCAGGTGCATCAGTGCCATTCTCCAAAAGCCCCAAACCCCTCCAGCTCCCACAGACACCACTGCAGATGTCACTTCATAACCCGGGCCCACAGCAGGATGTGCAGGTGAGACATTTTCCAAAGGAAATGACCATTTCTCCTCCTCCTCCTCCTGCCACCCACTCCCCTTTTCAGATCAACTCCCCAGGACATTTTTGTGCAGGGCAAAACAGGACAAAGAGTTTCTGTTTCTCAAATGGTGTTGGAGAGCACTTCCCCCAGCACAATTCCACCTCTCCCACCCAGCTCACCACTCACCACCTCACCTACCTACAAACATCTCACCCTCCTGGCTGTTTCTGGATCAACTCCATCCAGTGAGACCCACTCAGGCTCTCCCAGCACCCCAAACCTCTCCTGTCTACTGTGACAGTCTGTTCCTCCACCTGCTGTAGAGAAGCTTCTGGGAAACCATTAATTTTCCCTGTGCTTAATTAATGTTCAATTACTCCACAGACCTGCAGTCTCTGCATTCGTGGCAGGGCAAGGCCCGAACACCACATCCCAAGGGACTGCATTTCCTTTCTTTAGGATGATTAATTCCGGTCTCAAAAGCAGGATGTGGCCAGGCAGGATCTCAGCTCTGCTACTGCTGGTGGCAGCACAGAGCTGAGTGCTCCATCCATCCTGGGTCTGAGGTGTTTTCAGAGCACCACTTGCTCCACAGCCACTGGAATTCCCATACCAAGAGGTTACAGTCACTCTGCAGTGCTGTATTTCCTATAATCCCTTTAAATATTTCAAACTATTACCTACCCTTGCTAATCTTCCAAGGCTGGATTCTGGTTAAAGCTTTTGTTCCTATTCAACTGTGAAACTCAAGAGCTGATTTACAAAAAGCTCTTTTGAAAGTGATTTTCATGAGAATTCAGTTGGAAAATATTTTCCTATGGACATTTATTTCAATCTGTGAATACTATGGGATGTGAATACTATGGGATGGACTGGCAAATTGAATTATCTGCTGATAGACAGCAACTAATCCAAACAAAGCTTCCTCTATCATAGGTAACTTTCGATTTACAGAAAACTATACATAAAGGGGGCCTACAAGAAACGTGGAGAAAGACTATTTATAAGGGCCTGGAGGCACAGGACACAGAGAATGGCTTCCACTGCCAGAGGGCAGGGCTGGATGGGATTTTGGGAAGGAATTGTTCCCTGGGAGGGTGGGCAGGCCCTGGCACAGGGTGCCCAGAGCAGCTGTGGCTGCCCCTGGATCCCTGGCAGTGTCCAAGGCCAGGCTGGATGGGGCTTGGAGCAGCCTGGGACAGTGGGAGGTGTCCCTGACCATGGCAGGGGACAGGGGGATGGGTTTTAAGGTCCCTTCCAACCCAAACCATTCTGGGATTCTAAATCAGGGGAAAATTTCACAAAATCAACACCAATATCCAAATTCACAGCCACAGCGTAGCGATGTAAGGTCCTGTGTACTGCAAATCCCTTTTAGTTACAACAGAAGAAATACATAAAAGTGTATGTAAGAAGAAAACACACAAACCCCAAACTACATCACCTTCAGCCCTACCCTGCAACAGGGTTCACTGTCTGTGATTTTAATTCAAAGCTCCTGTGCAAGGAAGCCAAGGGCCAGGCCCCAGGAAGCCTCCCCAGCCCTGCCAGGTTCCTAGCAGGTTCCTCCCCATTGTCTCCTGCAGGTTCCTGGGCCAGGAAAGCAGCCCTGGCTGAAGGAATGAACCTGACGTGGCTGTGTCAGTCCTACACAGCCAAGGGGTGTCTGCAGCCCTACAAAGCTGAACGGGGTTTTCCTCTTTGGATCCTCCACCATCATCCAGACCCAACAGAGCAGGAGGCTGCAGGGAACAAGGAGCCTTGGAGGTGAGCTGTGGACGCTCCAGTGCCTCTGAAGTCTAATAGTAAGATGCTTCCTAGTTCAGCTTTTAAAACTTCAGCCACCTAACAGGCACCCCCAAACTGCAATCACAGAATACTTTGAGAACCTCCTGAGCTGGAGGGACCCCACAGGGATCACCCAGCCCAGCCCCTGACCCTGCCCAGACCCCCCAACAACCCCACCCTGGGCATCCCTGGCAGCGCTGGCCAAACGCTCCTGGAGCTCTGGCAGCCTCGGGGCCGTGCCCATTCCCTGGGGAGCCTGGGCAGTGCCAGCACCCTCTGGGGAAGAACCTTTTCCTCATTTTAACCTAAACCTCCCGTGACACAGGTCATTGGTTACCAGAGAGAAATTAAATATGTCAAATAACAATCTACTGGTGCCTCCAGAGCAGGGTACTGCAGAGCTTCACATCCAGGTGTGATTTAGTTAAAAGACCTGTAGAAGGGTTTTGTGCCACACAGAGACCCTATGGCTGAGCTGCCATGAGAATCAGGCCTGCCAAGGGTTTTCTGTTCTACAAAATGAGAACAATTGGAGCCAAATAGTGCAAACAGCCATTTTTACCCACACAAATCCACAGAACAGCTTCTGGGAAGCTCTTTCCAGGAGCTGAGATTATCCTTGACCAGCTTTAAGAGCCTTTTCTAAGGGACAAGGGAGGAGGAGAGGTAAATTAGATCCTCAGCTTGAATAAAACCAGGGTGTTATTGAAGCTTCACATGGTCCCAGATCAGACAAACACTGGCTTGTCCTGGAATCAGGGAGCTTAGCAAGGGGTCTCTGATTGAAACTTTGACGTTTGATCAGCCTGTGACAAAGCAAATCCTCAACGCTCCCTCACAACAATTCCTGGCACCTTTTCAAAAGCTGCTGAAGCCCACGGAGGAACTGAAGCTTTATCCTGGGGCTGTTTGAGCTTCTAACACTTGGGATCAATCCTGTCTTGAAGAAAAATGTCATTCTGGCACAGATGCTGATTAAATGCCCCCTCCTGCCAGCCTCACTCAGTGACCACGGTGTTCCCACTGAATTCCTTCTCTCCTTTTCACATCCACTCCTCTTACAGTCGAGGAACACTCACTGGAATGGGCCAAGACAACAAATACAGAAAAATCCAGAAGCACAGCCTCTCCTGACCTATTCCCCAGTGCCACATCAAGCTCAGTTCTTGTGAGCAGCACTTTGAAAAGAGGGCACATTACAGAGCTCACTTTGTAAGGCAGATAACCCTGGGGAAGGCTCCAGCCACTTCAGAGAGGCTCTGGCTCAAATACTCCTATGAAGATAGCAGAACTCCACTTGGAGATGGATGACAGGTTCTGAATATATTTAAATCCCAAGGGCAGACTCAGAATTAAAAGAAAGATGCAGAAAAACTCTTTCTATTTCTCAGCATGTGTTTCCAGCACGCCAAAGGTTGTCTCACAGTTCAGCCCCCACAGCTCCCAAGCAGATTCTCAGCACCATTTCCATCAGCAACCAGCAGGTCTAAATTCCACGTTAGAATTCTAAAAACTAACTTAGCTCAAAAGAGTCAAAGCTAATCTAGGAAATGTGATCCCAGCTCTGCAGCAATGCTGGAACATCTCTGTGATCTGCTCACAGATTTTTGTGCTCTCGCTGCTGCCTCGATGCTGCTTTGCGGTGCCAGGAATCGTGAGCTGGTTCCCTGTCCTACTTTCCAGAACTGAAGGCAGGGATGAAAATAGAAAGAATCAATTCCTTTCCTCTCCTGCAAGGCTGGAGAGCTTCGAACAGCACCAGAAATGAGCACAGAGGCTGTCAGGGAGCAAATGCTCTGGGCTGGCAGAGAACCCTGAGGACTGTGCTGGAGAGCTGGGGGCACCAGGGTGGACAGAACCATTAAGTGTGGCACCATGGACCACTTTCCATTAGGAATGTCTCCAGTGCCATATCCAGAGTGAATCAAGGTTGAGATGCTTTCCTGAGAAGCCAGACAATGTCAGCTTGGCTTCTGCAGACTGAGCAGATCTAGAAATCAACATCTGTCATTTCTGGGCGCATAATATGAAGTTTTGGCTGTTATTTATAACTGAGGTCAGGCTCCCCACATTCAGCCATCTGTTATTCCCTCGGAATAACCTGAGCTATGGTGGGTCACTTGGAAGATCCCAGCAGATCAGCTCCTGTCTCTCCCAGGACCAAAGCAGCTGTCCAGGAGACAAAACAGAAGGCAGTCACATGGATCTCCCCCAAGGATCAGCCATTCCACTTGTCCAGATTGTACATCCCAGCTCAAGGAACTGGAATGACTGCCTGGACTAACAGAGCACGATTTCCCTCATTTCACACAGTTCTCATTGGCATGCACCACCCACGTCCTACAATTTTCTTACGCACCAGGTAATGTTTTCTTACAATGCACTCCAGAGTTGGAACCCTTCCTGGATCACCAACAAACACAGCATGGCTGGGGAAGAGTCTGCAGGATGGAGTCTTCCCACTAACTCCTAAAATAAGGGGGTTTTCAGCCTTCATAGGAACTGTCTGGAGCCTCCTCATGAGGGGGCAGCTCTGATCTCTGCTCCCTGTGACAAGGACAGGAGCCAGGGAATGGCTGGAGCTGGGCCAGGGCAGCTCAGGCTGGAGAGCAGGAAAGGTTCTTCCCCCAGAGGGTGCTGGCACTGCCCAGGCTCCCCAGGGAATGGGCACGGCCCCGAGGCTGCCAGAGCTCCAGGAGCGTTTGGCCAGCGCTGCCAGGGATGCCCAGGGTGGGGTTGGTGGGGGGTCTGGGCAGGGCCAGGAGTGGGATTTATGATCCTGGTAAGTGCCTCCAGCTCAGGATGCTCTCTGGCTCTGTAAAGCTCAAGGGTAACAAACTGAGAGGGAAATCCAAGCTCAGGAACTGCCCAGTTTTTGGCTGTTAACACACACACACACACAAGTCAGGTTCTGCAGAAGTTGCCAAGAGGCACACCAAAAAAATCCAGTTCTCCCTTGAACTAAGAGAGGATTTCATCTGATTTGGGGACCAGCACCACTCTTTGACCATTATTCACCAAGTGAGACTCATGCCAACTTACCCTCAGCAGGCAGTGCAGGAGCATGGAGCTGACAGAGGCAGAGCTGCTTTCTGCCCTGTGTTTTTCTGCTTTGCAGAGGGAAATCCTCCACCACTGCCAAATCACCAGCCAGCTCTTGCTACCCAGTCAATTATTTCAGAGCTATTGCACCTGCTATCCCTTCATTACTTTATTACTTCTGCTTGAATGGGGAAAACAACATCATAAACCCTGTGTATAAATCACTCTCCTAGACTAACAGCCAAAAAAATAGGACAGAGAGAATTCCTTTGGTCCATCCCTCTCCTCAGAACTAGGCATTACTCCACTGATCATTTTAGAAGAGGTTATAAAAACAAGTAACAATCTTTTAGTCTTTCTGGAGAGTAGAATGAGCTTTTTCTTACTGCAACTGCTGCCATTTCAGTTCAGTCCCAGTTGCTCTGTTCCAGTACAGTGAGCAGCATCTGCCCTTTCCAGCACAAGACAACTTTATACATCTGAAAATAGCTACCATGTCTTCCCTTAACCTTCTATGGGCTTTTTGTCTTAATAGGTCAGTATTTCTAACTCAGCTGCCTCCTTGTCCTCCAGACTCTCTTCCTTTGGTCTGCCTCTGCCTTCAGATGTGCTACCACAGGCTGGTGCTGAAGCTTTTCCAGCATCAAGGAGAATATCAGAATTTCTTCACTCCAAAAAGCATTCTGTTAACACAGTTTAGGTTTTTTTTTTTTTTTTTGCAACTACTTGACACTGTCCAGGCATGGGCAGCCTTTGATCCTCTAATGCCTGGATTCTTTTTCTAATAAAGTGAACCAGCCCCTGTCCTCTGCACAACATTTATCAGTTTCCAGCTCAAGCACTTTTCTCCAGTAAAATTCCTTAAAGTTTACTTTGGCTGTTTTAGCTGTCTCCCAAATTTCTACCCTATAGTTTTGCTCCATCACTTCAATTCTCTCTCACTTTTGTCCTTCCTCTCTTACCTGCATCCAAAGCAGCGTGGGCAGCAGGGCAGGGGGGATTGTGCCCCTGTGCCCTGTGCTCAGGTGAGAGCCCACCTGCAGAGCTGCCCCAGCCCTGGCCCAGCACAGGGAGGAGCTGGAGCTGCTGCAGAGATCCAGAGGAGGCACCAGGGGGATCAGAGGGATGGAGCAGCTCTGCAGGGAGGGAAGGCTGGCACAGCTGGAATTGTTCACCTGGAGGAGTTTTGGAATGACTTCATTGTGGTCTTCCGGTGCTTAAAGGGGCTCCAGGAGAGCTGGAGAGGGACTTGGGTCAAGGGATGGAGGGACAGGACACAGGGAATGGCTTCCACTGCCAGAGGGCAGGGACAGATGGGATATTGGGAAGGAATTCTCCCCTGTGAAGGGGCTGAGGGTATAGGGTGCCCAGAGTAGCTGTGGCTGCCCCTGGATCCCTAAAGTGCCCAAGGCCAGGTTGGACAGGGTTTGGAGCAGCCTGGGACAGTGGAAGGTGTTCCTGCCATGGCAGGGGTGGCACTGGATGGGCTTTAAAGTTCCTTCCAACCCAACCCAAACCATTCCATGATGGACCTAACAGACAAAAAAGAGAACACACAAGGACTCTGAAATCATATTAAAATATTTTACCTTAAGTTTCTCAGCCAGTCTGAAGGCATTAACTGCATAAATCACCTACATAAAGTCTATCTTATGTTCCCCTTTCTATTTCTAGTGAGGTTCTAAAACAATCCCACAGAAAAAAAATGCAAGTTCTCACTTTTTTATACCAGTTTAACATGTACTTAGAATTTGGAGACCTCAAACAGCAGCAAGAATGTGTCTTTCTAACAACCTGTGTTGCAACACATTTCCTTAAAGTATCTATTTTAGCATTTTGTTTCATTGCAACTAATTAGCCAGACTACAGGCAAGTCTAGAGAAAACTGATTCCATACTGAAAAAGGTCAGGAATTTGAGGCTGATGGGCTGTACTCTTTAGACATGGGAAGACATTTGAATTCTATTACAAATAAATGTTTTGAATTGTGCTATAAATGTAACACTCAAGCTCAATTTTAACTGCAAAGCAAAGAGATTCACAGCTCCACAGAGATCACTGTTCAGGGGAAAACAGCTCTGCCAGCTGGCAGAAAGGGAAGAGAGACACTGAAATAAATTCCTGCCCCAGATAAAGAGGCAGAATTAGAACCCAGCCTTAGTGCAGAGCAGTGTTCAAGACATTGCTCAGTGTTTAGGCCAGGCTGGATGGGCTTGGAGCAACCAGGTCTAGGGGAAGTTTCCCTGGTAATGGCAGGGGGTGGAACAGGATAAATGTTAAGGTCCCTTCCAACCCAAACCAGACTGTGACACTGGAAATTTAGTCTGTATGTTTAGCAGTTACATGTAAAATCATCCACTGCACAAGCAGAAAGGTGGGTTTGAATCCTCCCTGGGCCATTCCCTCCCTCCTGGATCAGTCACAAGGACAGGGATGGTTGACAGCAGCTCCAGAGCGGATGTCACATGTTTGGCATGTCCCCAGTTTGTGGGGAGCTCTGTACTGAGCTCCCAGTTCATGAACCTGGGCAAGGAATCACATTAAATAGAGAGGAATAAACTCACAGGTTTGTTCAAATGAGCTCCAGGGACCAGAAGTGCCTTAATAATCCCCAACAGAAGTTCAGAAACACTTAAGCAAAAATAATCTTTACAGGGAAACCAGAAAGATTATTTTTCACTGACATAACTTCTGAACACTTATTGCCATAATTAAATTTTCCTGGCAATAACACAGATAAAACTCCACCATTTTGGTACTATGAAAATGCCTGACTGGAGGCTTTATACTGTACAGTTTTAAAAAACATTATTATAGGTGCTAGGAAAGCAAGAGAATACAAGTATTTAAATTAGGTTATTATTTTTGCAGGATTTTAAAAAATAAATCTGATTAAAAAAAAAAGCCTAGGTCTTCAAGACAGCAAAATGACAAATCAGAAATAATTTGACGTAATAGCATTGAAGAATTGCCTGTAAGGCCAATGCAATGATTTAGTGCTTAGTATAATGTCCCTGATGCACTTAGGGACAAAATAATTAAATTTCAACTCCGTCAGTCTCCAAATTTGCAGGAGAGAGATATAATGTCAAGTGAATTAAAGAAGATGGATGAGCTGATGGATTCAGAGGGAGCAATCAGAGTGTTCAGGACACAGACAGATTTGGCAGCTGCAGAATGAGGATTGACAACCTAAAATGGCAGGAAGAGGGAAACCAACCCCCAAGTATCAAAGCTGTGGCAATAAAGGTACAGAGAAACCAAGGGTGGACTCTGAGCCCCAGGAGGAGGAGGAATGAATAACATTTTTTAAGGGATTTTAGAAGCCAAACTTCCATTGCCCATCAGTAGCACTAAGTGATTTCCACTTTGCTAACATCCTGCATTTAAGCAGAACTCCTCCCAGATACACAAAGCAGCCCTGCAAATAAAAACCTGCTACAACTGATGAGAGGAAAGCTGGTGGAAGTCTGGGATGGATCCGCTCAGGCAGACAAGGAGCACATGTTTCCTCAGAATTCATCAATCACTCAGAAAACACAGAGGATGTGGTGCTAACAGGCAGCCTGAGCCTCCCAGACATCCTTTGAGAGAGACAGGAAAAAGCTTTTCATTCCCTTACCTGGGGGAATTTGCGTTTGATGGAGATCAGGGCCCCCTCTGGGAGCTTGGCGAGCTCCGAGTCCCGCACCGCGTGCACCGTGGTGGCTCTGGGCTGGTGGGTCAGGGCTTCCACCTGCAACACAGGGACAGAGCTTCAGGGACAGGGCACAGGGACAGAGCTTCAGGGACAGGGCACAGGGACAGCATCAGGGGCACACAGAGCACCTGGGACAGGGCACAGGGACAGAGCACCAGGGACAGGGCACAGGGACAGCATCAGGGGCACAGAGCACCAGGGACAGGGCACAGGGACAGCATCAGGGGCACACAGAGCACCAGGGACAGGGCACAGGGACAGAGCACCAGGGACAGGGCACAGGGACAGAGCACCAGGGGCACACAGAGCACCAGGGACAGGGCACAGGGACAGCATCAGGGGCACACAGAGCACCAGGGACAGGGCAAAGGGACAGAGCACCAGGGACAGGGCACAGGGACAGCATCAGGGGCACACAGAGCACCAGGGACAGGGCACAGGGACAGAGCACCAGGGACAGGGCACAGGGACAGCATCAGGGGCACACAGAGCACCAGGGACAGGGCACAGGGACAGCATCAGGGGCACACAGAGCACCAGGGACAGGGCACAGGGACAGCATTGGAGCAGAGCACAGGGACAGAGCTCCAGGGACAGAGAGAGCACCAGGGACAGAGCACAGGGACAGCATCAGGGGCAAAGCACCAGGGACAGAGAGATCTTCAGGGACAGAGCAGCAGGGACAGAGAGAGCATCAGGGACAGGGCACAGGGACAGCATCAGAGGCAGAGAGAGCACCAGGGACAGAGTACAGGGACAATTCCCAGCCTGTACCAAACACCAAACATCAGCACCAAGGGACAACTCCCAGCCTGTACCAAACACCAAAGAGCAGCACCAAGGGGTTGAACCATTCCCAAGGACCCGTGCTGTTCCCTCACAGCTGGAGCAGAGCCCTGCCTGTTCCAGGGGTCTCACCCAGGGCACCACAGCTGCCACAATCATCTCTGCAGCCCAAATCGCTCTGCCATGGGGCAGCTGCAGTTTCTCACAGAAACAGAACCCACAGCCTCAGGGAGCCCCCAGAGGGAAAGTTTTGTCTGAGCTGCTTTGAAGGAGCTGCTTCCAACAGCTGCCAGAACAACCCCCAGAGTGAACTCAACACCACAGCAGCCCTGAGAGCTTTCCACCCCTCAGTGCTAATGGTGACAAAGCCATCTAAGAGCCAGAAAAACCCTCTTTCTCTACCACTCCCTCTTTTCTCAAAGCCACCCTGAAACACTTCCATTTTACTTCTGGAAGCTGAATGCCAACAACCTTGAAATAACTGAGACTTCCTAAAAACTAAAAAAAAAAGGGGTGAGAGCAGGCTGAGTGGCCTTGAGCAACCTGGGGTGGTGAAAAGTGTTCCTGCCCATGACAGGGGCAGCAACAAGATGAGCTTGCAGGTCCCTTCCAATCCAAACTAGCCTGGAATTCTAGGGGCAAATCAGCACATTTTGGCCAAAAACAAGCACTGCTTTTCACTATTTATTTTTTTTTTAACATATTAATGATTGCCTGTGCTGTGTAAGCAGGAATGCCTGAATGGCTCAGGCTGGAAGGGAGCACTGGAGCTCAGCCAGCCCCACCTCCCTGCTCAAGCAGTCACTCAGGGCTGTGTCCAGACAGGTCAGACAAGGAAAATCCACACCAGAACACACCTCCCTGACCAGTGCCCAATTATTTCACTTAGAAACACCTATTTTATTGACAGTAGAAGTATAAAGAAGAAGATGGTGACACAAAGAGAGTTATACAGAGATTTTCTCCTTTATGGAGAGAATCTGCCACCATATAAAACAACCTGGGGTAAAAAAAGCAAAATGCAGCTGCTGCCCAAATCCACACCTGCCACTGCCTCTCGTGTTGTGTGGAAATGCAGAAATGCAATTCCCTGCTGAAGTCTCTTCACATGGCCAGTGACTTATCCTGCAGCATCACTGGAGCCACAACCTTTAACTGCTCAGGAACAGCCTGGTGCTGCATTTTGGGAGTTCCATCAGCAGACAATGTTTATTTGGTTTAAAATCCATAGATCAGCCATTTCCAAAAGAATGGTTGCTGCTGTAGCAGCTGTAATTACTGAGGTTAAAACACAAACGGAAAAATCCCTCCCTAACTGCAATTTATTCACATTTCAAATCAAAGTGAACATGACTTTGCATTTTTAATTTTCCACTAGAAAAAGAAATAAATATCAGCTTAGAGGAGTTTGAGTTGTTTAGAGGTTGGGGGGTTGATGGTTTTATTTGTTTGATTGATTTTTGGGCCTTTTTTCAGGAATTTTTTCAAAGGTTATGTTGACAGCAAACTCCAACAGAAGCAATTAATTCCTCACAGTACTGTGGGCTCAGACACACAAAATGAGCACCAGATTAGTAATAATAATAATAATAATAATAATAATAATAATAATAATAATAATAATAATAATAAATTACTTGTGCAAAACACCCAGCTCAGTGATCCCACTTCCACCAAGATTCCTCCTTGGAAGGCTCCATGCTCACAAAATGGATAATCCAGCCAACCAGAATATCTTGAGCTCAAAAACTTGCCATTAGTCCAAAAAACTGAGATCAGCTTGCCAATATTAATTTGAATTTCACCAGCACAAACTGCTCTGCCTGGAAAAGTGCACAGAGAAATTTAAAGCACCTTCATTTTGCAAGCATCAGCCTTTGTTTTTTTGCTCAGGTACCAGGGATGTTTTGTTCTGTCATCACATTTTAAACTAATTATATAGATGGGCAAAAAAAAAAAATCATCTTTGTACATACATTTATGGAGAAACAAACCCTCTTAAGGCTCCCCAAAGGGCTGTGTAAGATGTTCTGTTTTATCTCCTTCCCCTATTACCGGCTTTTTATCACAGGTTCTTGGCTCTGTAATTTACCTTCCTCCTCCTGAAACCAGGTTAAGAGTTTCAGCTGTTAAAATAAAACCTTTCCTCTCAGCTCCTGACTGAGTTTAATTTGTATCAAGAAGAAAAATGCTCAAACTGTCCGAGATCCTTTGCCACAATTTCTGTGATATATGACTGCATAAAACCAACTGTGCTCCAAGGGGCTCCTGAGCCTTTCAGAAAAGATAAAATTTGTAAATTTGTAGAAAAGGCAATTAAATTTTAACTTTAAAGACAGCCATAGGGAGGGTTTTTGAGCTCCCAAGTGTAACTTTGTCTTTTTGACAGAGCAGAGGGCACAGGGAGACCTTTTCCAAACCTCCTTCTCAAGGAACCATTCAAATATCCAGATTTGGAACACCACCAGTCCCAGAGACCCCAGCAAGTGCTGACTGTGATTCCCAAGTGATTACAGAAATTGGATCTTGGACTGTTCTTACATACAGGTACTATGAAAGTCTTTGATATTTTCATTTAAATACACCCCAATATTCCAGCATGGAAAATGTCTGGGTTCCAGACACTACACAAGGAAATTCAAACTGTGCTTTCCCCTTGGGTATAATCATCTGAGTTCCCAATCTCTATATTTATTAATAGTCCCCATTATTAATTTATTAATTATCTCAGAGAAGCTGTGGCAGCCCCTGGATCCCTGGCAATGTCCAAGGCCAGGTTGGACATTGGGGACTGGAGCAGCCTGGGACAGTGGGAGCTGTCCCTGCCCATGGCAGGGGTGGCACTGGATGGGTTTTAAGGTCCCTTCCCACCTAAATAATTCTGGGATTCAATAATTAATGAAATATTCCCCCTTCACTGAAGTGTGAGGGCTCTCATTTGGATCATCTGCAGGATGACTCTCAACTTTCACCACACTCTCCTTTCTTCACACCCTGTGGTTTTAGAGCCTTTTTTGCACTGGTTCTAAATTCCTGCACATGGAAATCTGCCAAACCCATTTGGTTTTGGCTATTCCCATCTCCTTTGGAGATCAAAAAGCTTCTAACATTGCATTGCAGTTCTCCCCTGAAAATAACACTTTTTTACTTTGTAGTTTTTAATAAACCATTTGAGATATCAACTGTTCAGAGATTCAGATATTTTTCTTCTTGCTTAGGAAAAACCAGAAGTCTCATGCCATACGAGTATTTAAAATCATTTCTATCTTCAGCTCAGTATTAAACCACATTCAAATCCTTGGACTCCTCTGCCCAGTGAACCTTTTGAACAGGTTTTCTTGTTTTTCCAGGTTTGTAAAAGTACAAGACTCAGAGATCCAACTTGAACTTCAAAATGAACAAAATCCACTTGTGATCAGAAGACTGTAGCATTATGTCCTTGGTCATAAAAAGGGAAATTTAACATTTTGATCACCCACCACAGCTGCAGCAAACAACACAAAACCACCTCCACAGTAACATTAATAAACAAATGTTTCAAGAAATAGCATTATCTTTCAGGTCTTATTGAACCTGACTGGGGAGAATGTTTATTTATATATTTGGTTTCATAATCACCCACGGTTCTCTCTTGAGCTCCTTCCCAGACTACCATTAGCATCACTCATCCTCACCAGCATGAGCACAGCATTTGTTCCAGTGCAAAGAGAACCAGTGGAATCTTTCCCACTTCTCCTCCAACTCAGGCCAACACAATCCTTTTCTTGCTCGAGGCAATTGTACATCTCTGTTCTTCTCATGTCACATCCATTCCTCTTCCTCCTTCCTAACAAGCCTCTAAATAAGTTCCACCTCACTGCCCATTTCTGGGCTTCTCTTTCAGTTTCTTGCATTTGCCATCCTTGCTGTTCCTCTCTCCCTCCAAGAATCCTCTGCTTTTCCTGGAGTTCCCTGACTGCTGAGCCCACCACGTCCTCTGCTCTGCCTGGACTGCCTGCTCTTCTCTTTGCCACCTCATTATCTGGCGTTGTTTGGTTTTCTCTCATGCAATAAACTCAGCAAGCTCACACTGCAGTGCTAATTTCACTTGGAACTCCATCTCTCTCAAATCCTACTGTGCTTTGTTTTAGCAGCCCTACAAAAATGCTGAATGTTCCCTTCACCACTCCCCTGTCTCCAAGGTCAACCCCTTGGCTCTTCATCCTCAAAATCCCTCTCAATCTCCAGCCCACCCTCAGAAAGCTGTCATAAATCACTGCCTTTACTTCCACTCCCTCTAATTTGGGGGAATTGCACAGGAACAGTGTCTCAAATGTTGGAATAATTTGAATGAGAGAACACAGAACTATTCCCAGTGTTACACACCCCATGGTTCTTGTAACTGATCATGATATGGCCTTGGATGAGGGCCCTCCTGCATTGTTGTGGTTCTGTTCCTAACACAAAACAAATAAAAACACCCCAGCCCCCCTAAAAAAAAACAAAAATAGACCTGTGCTCTTTGTACTGTACCAGTGAATTCTGACAGGGAGGGGTTTTGAGCAATTGAGTGGAAGGGGCAGAGGGATTGAACTGGATGAGTTTTAAGGTCCTTTTAAACCCAACCAGTCTGGAATCCCACGATTCCCACACCTTCTCTTAGCTCAGTATTAAACAGTGACAAAACCAGGTTTTACTGCCTCCATCCCATACGATGCACATGATTCACAACCCTGCCTTACAAGTTCTTTCTGAAGAAGTGGTGTTGCTGTAAATCTTCTACAGGGAGGGAAAAGCAATTTATACTCTCACGACCTCTTTTGACTTCATTTCCAACAGTCATTCCTAACAGTTCTTTACAGCTTTCCAAATTACACATTTGGGAAGTGAAAACCAGCAAGTGGTATATTCTGCCAGTTGCTCTAAGTACAAATTCCTTTCTGAGCTGCATTCAAGAAATCACTTTATTTGCTTAACTTTTTGTGTGTGCACAGCCCCAGTGTGATGAGCAGAGTTATTCTGCTGCTCAGGCTTCAGCACCTCTGAGACTTCCTGGAGCAAACTGGGGCCGGTGTAGGGCAGGCAATTTGCTGGCAGGAAGATGTTGCGTCTCCAGACAAATTCAGCCTCAGTTTAACAAACTGCTGGGTGACTTTTCTCACAGTCAGCAGCCACTAAAAATGCAGATTATTTCCAAGTAGTTTCTTGTGGAGATTATTTCTTTTCAGGTGAGCTTTCAAGCAGATCTAGTGCATGAGGAGACACGTCCAGTGCAAATGTTCAGAGCCACAGGCCTGTTCTCCCCAGCCTCCAGCCAGCAGCACATTTACACCACTGGCTCTTCTTTCCCATCCCATCCATTTTGTAATACACTGTCTTCAGTTCCTCTTCACTATGGCCACTATTCCAACCAAGAACCTGTCATCCTCTCACACATCATATTTCTTCTTCTCCCATCGATTTTTCCTTGCTGCCAGCTCACAAAAAACAGCAATCTCTCCTCACCAAGGGAACCCTCCTTCAGGCTCTTGTGTAAGAGCACACAAGTGAAAGCACCAGGTACAAGAAGACCCTGGGAAGCAGGTCAGGACCCCAATGATGATTAAATTATACAGCTTAAACTGTGTCCAGTCCTAGCAACAGTTTGGGAAGGATGTTGAGATTCTTGAGCACATCCAGAGGAGGCAACGAGGCTGGTGAGGGGCTGGGAACACAAACCCTGTGAGGAACCACTGAGGGAGCTGGGGGTGCTCAGCCTGGAGAAAAGGAGACTCAGAGGTGAGCTGATCACTCTGTACAGCTCCTGAAAGGTGGCTGTGCTCAGCTGGGGTTGGGCTCTTTCTCCAGGCAGCACTGACAGAACCAGAGGACACAGCCTCAAGCTGCACCAAGGGAAAATTAGGTTGGATATTAGGAAAAAGTTTTTCATGGAAAGAGTGTTAAAGTTCTGGAATGGCTGCCCGGGGAGGTGGTGGAGTCACCATCCCTGGGTGTGTTTAAAAGCCTGGATGTGGCACTGGGTGCCAGGGTTTAGCTGAGGGGTTGGGGCTGGGTTGGACTCGATGATCTTGAAGGTCTCTTCCAACCCAGTGATTCTGTGAATTCTGTGAAATTCTTCATTTTCCAAATTCTCCTCCAAGACAGCCACAATCAGTGCATGGTAATTAGCCTGATACTTGTATTGTCTTCTCTTCAGCACAGGCTTGGCTCCCACCAGGAGCATCAAGGGAGCAGGTAGTGCCTGTCCTCCCAGGGACACAACTGGGTGATATTGGGGTGCACAGACACCCACCTCCCCTCCAGAGAGACCATCTGCCAGAACTCTTCACTCCATCCTGAAACACCCACCCCAAAGCAGGCCAGGCTCTACACAAAGCCACCAGCTCAGCCCAGGGTGCTGGGGAAGGACCAGCACAGAGGGGGACACAAAGGACAGGGATGAAAGGACACACACCCGAGGAGGGATACGGAGAAGACACACCCACACTGACATCTGCTGCCAGTTCAGGAGGCTCTGGAGAAGGGACAGGCAGTGAGGCAGCTGACAGGTAGCACACCTGTATCTCAAGGCCAACACCAGCACTGGAAGAGTACAAAAGAGCCACCAGGGGGTTGTCACAGCAGTGTCTTTGTCCAGACCAGGGCAGGAGCTGCTGCTGCTGCTGCAACTGAAGCCAGTGAGGCAACATCACCACATCACCAATGTTACACAAAGGGCAACCAAACACTACATGGAACATTGATTTTTTTTTTTTTTTTTTTTTTGCTTAAACACGCTGTCTTCAGACCCTTCTCCAGCTCATTTGCACCTGGAGCAGCAGAGGATGCTCATCCCAACAGTGTTTGCTCCAGACCCAGCTCAGAAGGACCTGAAATATCAACTTGTTGTATCAGAAAAGGACAAAGGAGGAGACACTTCTGGAAGCAGTGAATGAGTGGGAAGAGCAACCAGACAAACTGCAAATCGATGCTATTTGTGGGAGCAGTGCCAGTGGATGAACTCAGAACACCATGTACTCTTCAAAGTTGTTCTAACAACCACCTTCTGCAATCTCCTGTGTGCCAAGCTAACCCCGTGACTGAGGACATCCAGCCCTTCTGCTGTGTGCAAAGAAGAATCCAAACCTGCCTCTCTCATTTTTTAATAGATAAACGTATTAAAAAGCCATGAAAGGCTTACACACACCCGTGCCTGGAAGTCTTGTGTATCCATACATGGCTATATGCAAGAGCAGATCTAAAATACAGGTAGAAATGAAACAAGGCTGAGCTTGCTATGTTTTGTAATTAGGGCAGATGGAGTCATCCCACAGGTTCTCCCCAAAGGACTGAGCCTGCACTTTGTAGCAGTGCAGCGACAGTCCTGTTGTAGCTGTGAACATCATTAAGGGACAAAAAAGAGGAAGATTAAAGCTAGGAAGGGAATTGGTAAAAGCCCAGCCTCCTGTATTTCAGTTTTACTCCTTGTATACGTGTGGCTGTAGAAGAGATTTGAAGTCTCATGCATGTTTTGCTGCCCTAAACCCAACATTATAGTCAAAACACCACCAAAAACTGTGTCAGAGGCCATCTGAGACACTCATACCAAACACCCAACAAAACCATCACATTTCTCCAGGCTGTTGGAAGAGAATCTGCAAGTGCAATGTCCTGGGCAGGCTGCTCCTCTTTGGGTGAATGATACCTGAACTTCCAGAACAGAAATAGAGAGAACAACCCATGATGAGCTGCTCAGATACCTCCTAGAAGGAAGAGATCCAATTCCTTTCAACTCAGCTTCACACAAGAGTCCCAAAGCTGGCTGGAACTTTATCAGGGACCCTTCCCTACCCTCCACTGCTGACACTTCCCCCAAAAATCCTTCCTGCCAATTCCACTGGACTCTGCTCCCATCACTCAGTGCCATCCAAGCATTCTGGTGGTGATAACAAGGATCACTTTTATTTCTCTCTCTCTCTCAGTGGCTTTTATTTAATGATGCTTGCCAAAAAAAAAAAAAAAAAAAAAAAGGTTATATCACGGAAAACTAAAATTTTCAATGGCCTTGAGCATTTGCCAGGGTTAAAGGGGATGTAATATTAGCCTTTGCTAGTCCCAGCCAGCTCAGTTCCATGTGGCATCCCTCTAAATGGAAGGGAGACAGGAGAAGGAGGCAAGGGAAGTAAAAAGCTGTCCTGCAGGGGAACAGGATGTGTATCAAGAGTGAGCTGATAGCTGGAATTATCACAAGAGAGTTCAGCTGGAAGCAGAAGGGAGGCACACAATATCCTAAGGAATGACAGTCCAATGCATGAAATCACCTATGTGGAACCCAGCAGGTCACCATTTCCATCGTTATCTCTCATCAGAGCTCCTCATACTCTCAAAAAATAACGTGGCCCAGGACATCAAGCACATAAAGCACTCTGCCATTTGAGTTTAACAAAAACACTCTCAAGATGGGCTTGGAAATCAGAACACAGCTTCTCATTTCCTTCTGACACTAATTCAGCAGGGCAAATGTGAACTAATCCCTCAGGCTCCCTCTGCCTCCCTTCGGGGCTGGCAAATACTGGGGGTTTGCAGTTTGTGGTTTGGTTGGTTGAGGGTTTCACTGGATGGTTTGGATTTTTTTGGCTTTGCTTTTAATACGAGTTCACACCTAAGATGCTGCTAGGAAAATAATATTTTTTAGTAATGTATTACCAATAGAGAGAGGAAGAAATGAAAAGAGAACAATCCCTTCCAGGACCATGTCTTCCAGCTCTGTTCCTGAACCTCACCCATCACCACTTCCCTCAACTAGAGTCTGTGCACAGTGTGCCTGAGGTGGCAATAATCTGAATCCACCTGAAATAGCTTTGTAGTATCTTATAGGTTCAGAAAATGAAGTAGTCATGGTTTGACAAAACCACAAAAATACAAGGAATTGGCAAAAAAAAAAATCAGATGTTTAAAAAAGGCAGAGCAAAGCAGCCTTAATGTGGAGGGTGCAGTGACATTCAGCTGGCTTTGGAGCTGCCTGATAACATTAATACTGATAAAGAACAAAAGCCTGACAAGTGTAATCCTGATAGTTCCCTTTGTGTGATTCCTTTGAGGATTACACAGCAATTAAAGATTTCTAACAGTGTTACATTTCCAAAGAACAATGCTCCAATCCCCTGAGGAAATCATAAGCCATTTACAGATTCTTCTTGGGTTTCAACATTTTAGAGAGAAAAAAAGCCACGGACATTTAGCTGTCTTAATTAGATAAACAGCTTAACATCTGAAAATATTTAAAATGTCTTATTTCTAAGAATGTAAAACATGATTTCCTGCCCAGCAGGACCAGTGTCCTGGCTGCAGCACTGGCAGCTGAAGGTTCTTTTCTGCAATTTATCCCTGTGTTACAAGAGTCAGTGCACAAATGCCTTTCTGCACTTGTTCATCAGTTTCTATGCTCAAAAGTCATGGTGTGCAGCCCTCCTGATAAGAGGGACTTTCTGGTTGCTAAAGAGAAGCAGAAAAGGTGCTGAATTAATCAAAACATGGCTGCAGCTTCCCCCCTCAGCAGGTATTTTGGAAAGGTGACTGGTTTTGGGTCAGACCCTGCACATAACAGTGTTCTGGGAGGGGTTACCAGTAAACACAGCTCTACACCACCTAAAAGCCCAGCTCTGGAAAATATTTGGAGTTAAATCTGAGGCCCCTGAAACCTGCCTGGCATTCAGGCATCTCCCCAACACCACAGCCAGCCTTCAGAACTCAATGAAGACAAAGTGTGGCCTTGCATAAAACCCTCATTGCATTGAAGGCTCCATCACCTGCAGCTGTTTGAAGGGCGCAGGCAGTGCACAAACAACTCCAATCCAGCAGATTATTCTGAGGAATGGCTCTGATGGGATTGTTGCCTTCTCCTCACCCACTGCTGTCCTCCCAAGAGTGCAAAAAGCAAAGAACATCCACCTCAACACATGTTTGGAGTTGTGACCCTGTGTTCTGACAACCTGCTCTGCAGTTTGGAATAAACCAGGGGATAACTGCCCCAGGCTCAGCAGCACTGCCAGGAACAGAACCTCAGAGCCTGGGCCAACCTGCTATTGATAGGCACAAAAATCAAATTAAAAGGAATCATCTCTCACACATAACAAAGTGCTAATGAGATCAAGAGAACAAGAGTAAAAACTACAATTTACAATAGTTAATCAAGATCAAAACCAAAGGAGCAACATCAAGAAAAAAACTGAGAGACTAAGATAAGTATTTTAAACAAGTTGCTTGGTGAAGAGATTTCACTCCATCAGCACACAGCTGTCTTCTCTGATCTCCTCTTCGATCACCCAGAGCATGGCAGAAATGATAATACAAGAAACATGACCCTTTAGCTGGTAGATAAAATTCACATTTCAACATTTTTCCCTAAGATTTCCCTTAAATGAGTCAAATCTTAGTCTCTAGAAAGCAAGACTTATGTCAACTGTATTTCAACAGGGAAGGAATTATTTAACAGATTCATCACGGCCCTTTAAAAATTACATGGAATTTTCTAAATTGAGTTTTGACCAGATACAGTGGATTGGAGTTGCCCATCCTACTGGGCTAACAGCAGCCGGTGTCCCTTCAAAAAGTCTCCCTGAGAGTCAGGATCCTTTTCCCCTGACAGAACTGTCCTTGCCATCTCTTGAAAGAACTCCACAGGGAAGGAAACTTCAGTTTCTAATCTGCCCTTCTCCCCCTGCATCAACAGACCTCAGGAACAGATGCCATTGAGTCAGTGCAGGGAACAAAACAGTTTGAGCCACAACTTGAGCCTCAGGAGCGCACGCACACACTTGAAAATTAACATCTTGTCTGAAACCCTTCATCCTGCACTGCTCTGCTCCTGCAAGCAGGAACGGCAGAGCCTCATCTCTTATGCAAATGACACATGGCATTTGAAAAATTCTGGCACAGAGGCAGTAAACAAAAAGCCATCAACTACAAGACTCTTGTGTTTGCTTAGTACCTACAATTAGGGGTGACATAGGAGGGTCTCGGAGGCATTCAGGGAGGATCAAGCCACCAGTTCACCAAAAAACCAATTACCAACACCAACTGCTGCTTTCATTCCCTTCAAGCACTCAGAACCCCAATTATGTTAATGTCAGGGGAAAAAAACCCAACCCTTCAGCAGGTTTTTAAAGGTTTATAACAGATTCCGCAGAAGGGTATAAACAAAACTTTTTAAAAGCAAAAATATCATTTTGCTAATGCCCTCTGAAATAATGCTGGCATTCTTCACAGATCCTCCCCCATGTTTGCAAAAGGCAGCCAGAGCATGGAGACACTTCCAACAAATGGCAGAGTGAGTCAGTGGGGCTGGGAGCTGTGGGCAGGAAGGAGATGACAACGTCCACAGAGTCACTGAAGTCTCCAACGTGATTCATGTCATAACGTGGATCCAAAACAGTGACTTGTGCTTTAGGCACAAACTGCACGGGTATTTCTGTATCCCTGCCTGGGCACTCACCAGCAAACAAGGCACTGCTACAGCAAACACAGCCCAGTCCATGCAGCAATCCACCTCCTCCTTCCTGCCCAGATAAACAGCTGGGCCAGCCTGGAAAAACCAGCACGGCCTTGCACAGAGAGGTAGAGTTTAGGCCATTTCACAGAACCACTGAATTGTAAAAAAGCTTGGGTGGGAAAGGCCCTTAAAGCTCATCCAGTGCCACCCCTCCCATGGGCAGGGTCACCTCCCACTGTCCCAGGCTGCTCCATCCAGCCTGGCCTTGGACACTGCCAGGGATGTAGGAGCAGCCACAGCTTCTCTGGGCACCCTGTGCCAGGGCCTTGCCACCCTCTGAGCACCATATGCTGCCCTGTCACTCAAAACTGCTCTCAGAAAGTAGAACAGGTCTGTTTTTAACCTGGGAACTCTGCAAAACTCCAGGAGTTTGACAGTGAAAAGCTGCAGATCACCACAGGCAGAGGAAAGCAGGAAAATGCCTGTCTGTATCACTGACAATTCTTCACACACCAAAAGGCCTCACATCATTGTGATTAGTCACAAAAGATGTCACCTTTAGTTCCTGTAAAACCATGTCATTTCACCTTTAATGAAGTATCCCAAAGAAAGAAAAAAAAAAAAATTGTGTTAGAAGCACATTCCAGTAGGGACCTGCTTCTCCAAACACAATCCCAAACCAACCCCTCAGCCAGAGCAGCACTGAGTGTGGGAAGAGATCCCTAAATCCTGTGCATGTGGAAATATCAAATATGGGGCGAGCAGCAGCCCAGCCCAGCCCCGTCTCTGCTGGGAGCACCACCAGAACTGCCTCATGGACCCCACAGGCAAAATTTTGGATCAGCTCTCTAATGGGAGCCTCAGACTCCTCCTTCTCCTTTCATTCCTATAAAAAGGAATTTCTTCCCATAAATCCCAATTCACATGTTTTCTGGCTTCAGAGCTATGCTAATTCTGCCTATAAACAGATACATGTTCAGTGCTTAGCTTTCAGCTCAGAAAGCAGAAAAGGGCCTGAACAACAAGCTCAGAACTTCAGAAATCTTCTGGTTTTAAATATAAAAATCAAACAAGCCATGCATATTTATGATTCCTATTTCTGCTGTTAACTAGGTCTGAGAAACAAAAAATGAACATAAGAGAGAAATTAAACATGGATAAATACTACAATTCTGAAATGAACAGTTGCTTTAATAACTGCAATAATTACACACTTGCTGGAAAACCTGACAAAGCTTTGAAGTCAGCTCTGCTAACTCTGAGGAGGTTGGACTAGACACTTCCAGGGTGGGGCTCATCCAAACTGACTCCTCCTATGGCAGCAAATTTATTCAAATTTAGGGCACATTGCTGCAATTATTCCAGCCCTGATTTAACAGGCTGCTCTGCCCTCACTGGGAAGAAAGTAACCCATGGCACAGAGGAGCACTGGGCAGGACGTAACCTATTTTGGTTTATCTTTCTTTTCAAACCAAGTCTAACAACCCCATTCACCAACCACTATAAAAACTTCCCAGGCTGAAAGGAGCTTCCCGCGTTTTTCAACTTTGGAAGCCCTAAAGACGAACAAGGGATGGGAGCAGGACTGAGTGTGTTTGGCATGGAGAGAATCCCAGTTTCCCAGGGGGACAGGGCCCCTCTCACCACTCCGATGAGGTCGCCCCGGCCGTACTCCCCGGTCAGGTGCTTCTTGCCGTCGTCCATGCGCAGCACGGAGCGCAGGCGGCCGTTCAGCACGATGTACGTGCAGTCAGACTTGTCCCCCTGCCTGCAGGCAGAACAACCAACAACCAGCTTTAAAGAAGTGTCCCTGCTCAGCAAATGCATCTGGAGGTTTTGAATAAGTGTTGCTCTGATTTTTAAGATTTTCTAAAGCTTTCTGAGTTTACATTTTTGTAGTAAATTTTCTCACACAACTTTCTGTAAATAATTTATTGGTTTGTATTCTTTCATAGAGGAAGAGAAATTTGATAGACTGGTAGTTTGTCCAGTGTCGTTGGAGAGGTGGCACTTTCACCCTCCAATGCACTGGCACCTTTGGAAAACTATAAATGCTAGAGTCAGAAATAAACTTCCCCTTTTTACCTTCACAAGAACACAGGCGTGTGTCGTGTTTTCTCGTGTCCTATAGTGACAGAGTAAGTTGGTGGTTTTACTCTGCCTGGCTTGGAAGATGCAGGAAAGTGTTTAATTGATACTTAACGAGGAAATTAAAAACGGAGCAGGAGCTTGTTAAAAGGTGACTGGAAATGGGTTTAATGTGTGAATGTACAGGCTGTGCACAGGTAGCTGAGATAAGGAGTCATAGGACAAGGGGGAATGGCTTCAAACAGAAAGAGAGTAGGTTTAGATGGGATATTGGGAAGGAATTGTTCTCTGGGAGGATGGACAGGCCCTGGCACAGGGTGCCCAGAGCAGCTGTGGCTGCCCCTGGATCCCTGGCAGTGTCCAAGGCCAGGTTGGACACTGGGGATTGGAGCAGCCTGGGACAGCGGGAGGTGTCCCTGCCATGGCAGGGGTGGCACTGGATGGGCTTTACGGTCCTTTCCTACCCAGGCCAGCGTAGGGTTCCATGCTAGGACTGGCAGGGGATGACCAGGATGTGAGCAGGCCCCAGAGGACACCACAGGCTCATTGCTGGCTACTCAGGAGCTCGTTCCCACTGCAAGGTCAATGTGGATGTGCACAGGAATTCTGCAGGTCAAACAGCAAGACCCCCAAGTGGCTCCAGATTTGGTGCACACACCTTTGTCTACCAAAACATTTTTGCTGGCACAATTAGGAGTGCTGCTGAGAATGTCACACTTCTGTTGGTGGAGTTAAAACAATGCAAGGAATTCCAGAAGATTTTAACAAGACATTGACAGCTAGGAGTGTTTTGATGCACAGAGTAATCCCAAACTTCCATTGGCTTTGATGCTGCAGGTATGGTAATAAAAATTACAATTATACAGATCATGTTTTAATTAGACTGTTACTCTCCCACCACTGCAGCAACCACATAACAGCTCAACTGCATCCTAGTACATATCCATAAAACTCAGTTTTCACAAGGTAACTTTTGCCTCTTAAACACAAAATTCCTATTTTCAATTTACTGCTGAATAAGCCTAACTGAATTAACTTTTGAGTTTTGCTCTTTGATTCAGAAAGGCTGAAAACCTCTGAGCAATAGATCTTCATGCCCTCAACAATGCAGAAACTACCACCAGAAGATGGAACTGTGTCTTAATCAAATATATCACTTAAAAAGCTTGCCAAGACAACAGAAAAGATGAGGGATAGTATAAAATAATTTAGCAACATGTAGAGACAAGAGACTGAAGCAATGTTGAAGGTACTGCAGAAAGAAAAAAATCTCAAAATAGGCAAACAAATAAATCCAATGGAATGGTTGATAAATACAGCCTGAGGTTCTCAATTTACACGTCCCCAAGGGAGCACAGCTCATGAAGTAGGAAAATTTCAACAAACATACAATTTTGTCCACATCTCACCTGTAAACAGCTCGTCCAGCCTCGACCTCCATCCAGTCCAGGGCGAAGTCAATTTGCCTGACAAAGGGGGACATTCTCTTCACAACGGTGTGGGCCACCCCCAGCACCACACTGGGCTGCTCCCGCATGATCCTGAGGAAAAACCAGAGTGTTACTGAACCTGCCCACAACAGGAACAGCTGCCCACAGGCACCACATCCCAGTGCAGCTGAGCAGGAATTCCCAGGCCACACCCCACTCCTGCCACCACCGCTCTCACCAGGGTCTCTGACCCAACACGGGGCTGCCCAGCTTCCAACCCAGCCCAAATTAAATGGTACTGGGAGCTGGCACTGTCCTAGAAGCAGGATGCCAGTCCTGCTGTCTGGACCAATTCCCTTCTCCCAGTGCAGCAGGATGGGCAGGAGCCATGTGAGCTCCTGTGTATGAGCCACCCTCCTCACTTCTTCCTCACACAGATCTCTCATGACTCAGGAAAATGTTCATCCTGTCCTCAGGATCTTCTCTCCCTGCTGTTCTGCCCATCTCAGTCTCTTGCTCGTGCTCAGTTTCCCCCACATATCACATCAGAATCTTTTTATATGTAAAGTCTGATGTGCTTAAAAAGAAAACACCTGCTCTGCATTTCAAATATTCCCTTTCCCCTCTTGCAAAGACCACAAAGAGCTGAAATATCTTCTAATAAAGCTCCCAATCCTCACATTGGATGCTGTTAGTCATGCTTAAAAGTCTCCAGTAATAAAGACACCATGTAATTCAGTATGTTCCTCAAACTGAAAATCTGAGAAGGTTCTGCTAGGACAACCTCAAACTCCACTGGGGGGCCTAGCAAAAAGCACTCTCACAGACAGCTGGGAATTGCTCAGGAATGTCTAATTTCTCATTCTTTTTAGACTGAAGATTACTTCACCCTGTCACTGTGGGAGTGAGCACTCAAATACCTCCTGAAGCACTCCCAGGGGTGAATGGATCACACACATATCAGGTTGTTCTACCTGCTAGGGCAGCTTGTCTTTCCTGTGCAGAATCAAGGGCAGACTACTAAAAAATAGTTATTTCACAAAAGAGAAATAACAACTCACAAAGAAGTACATTTGTGTCTGCAGCCCCAGCATGAAAAGTGCACACAGAAAGGTGAGGGAGCTGCATGAAACCTGCTCATGGAAAAGCAGGCTGCCCCAAGCCCCAGTGTCCAGCCTGGCCTTGGGCACTGCCAGGGATCCAGGGGCAGCCACAGCTGCTCTGGGCACCCTATGCCAGGGCCTGCCCACCCTCCCAGGGAACAATTCCTTCCCAATATCCCATCCAGCCCTGCCCTCTGGCAGTGGGAAGCCATTCCCTGTGTCCTGGCACTCCAGACCTCTGTAAATTGTCTCTCCACATTTCTGGCCAGGCCCTTCAGGCCCTGCAAGGCCACTGAGGTCACCCCAAAGTTTCCCCTCTCCAGGTGAACAATGCCAGCTGTGCCAGCCTTCCCTCCCAGCAGAGCTGCTCCATCCCTCTGATCCCCTGGTGCCTCCTCTGGATCTCTGCAGCAGCTCCAGCTCCTGCCTGTGCTGGGCCAGGGCTGGGGCAGCTCTGCAGGTGGGCTCTCACCTGAGCACAGGGCACAGGGGCACAATCCCCCCTGCCCTGCTGCCCACGCTGGGCTCAGCCCAGGGCAGGGGGTTCAGGGCTGGGGCAGCTCCAGCTCTCACCCACAGCACCCCCAGCTCCCTCTCCAGGGCTGCTCCAGCTGCTCATCCCAGCCTGGATTGGTCCTGGGGCTTCTCCTGACCCAGGGGCAGCTCCAGCACTGCTGAAACCTCCCCAGGTTCCTTGTTAAGTTTTCTGCATCCCTGTTCCCTTCACAAGGAATGTGCCAGATTGGTAAAATAATCTCCTTTTCGTGCTCTCTGAGCACAAATCATGTCAGCTGTGTATCTAACCTCACCCCTAAATAAGTGAGGAAGAGAGAAAGGTATGGAAGGAGCACTGTCACTCCTTGTTCCCTAACTGCATTACAGCTTTTGTGGACCACTGCAACCTGGCAGAATCACTGAAAGCCCAAGCAGAGATCCACAATCCAAGACTGTGACAACAAAAGCAGACTCCCCAGGATCTCTGCACTGCCTGGATGTGGCACAGGACCTGCCCTGAAGTCTTTCCAACACCGGGACTCTTCTTCATTAATGCCACTGCTGCAAGAGCCCCAGAGCTGCCAGGGACTGTGGGACAGAGCAGCACACAGGCAGCTTCCCATGGATACTGCTCTCCTCACCCAGAGCTCCAACTACTACTTTTGCAATAATGAAGCCTAAATTTTCAGACAAAAGCCCTGGAATTGAAAGAGCAGAGATCCACAGGCACATATCCCTATTTCATGTTGAACTCCCCCCACTCATACGCCTGCACTTGAATGTCTGCAAGGTAAATTAAAATGAACACTGGCTCTTACACTTAGAACACTTAAAGATCCAGCCAGCAAACACCACTACCAGAAAGCAGGACAGCTTTTCTCTCCTGACCCTCTTCTCTTGCCCTGAGTTTTCCATGCCACCCCACCATCCTGACCCAGATACCAAAAGACACATAGAAAACACCCAGCCCTATCCCCCTTCTCAGCAGATTCAAAAGTTAAATAAAGCCCCTAAAAATCCTGGATGGTTTAGCTCATTGGTTTTAGTCCACATGCTTATTTAGCCCTCAAAGTCTCTTCCCACACAGGCTATTGTCAATAAAAGCCATTTACTCTTTTCCTCCCTCATAATATTTATCTTAATTCTTAATGCACTCAAAATGCAAACTAACAGGCTTCTTTTATTTCCACCTGGAGTTCTCTCATGTCCCTTAGTTCCATGCAGATTCTAAAAGAGAATTAACACAGAAGGTGAGACCCAACCTTATATGCAGGAAAAGAGAAAAGAGGTTTTTTTTCCCCCATTATCACCCCAGCTTCCTTCCTCTCACGTGGGCATTTACAACCTTGCTCTTCTGTTTGGCACATGCCTGGTACTGGGAAAATTAAAATCCAAAGCTCTGCACTACAGAGGTTTCTGAAGGGACTTTGAGGATTTTTTACTAGAAAGCTCACCAAGTATAACAATAAGGGCTAAGTAGTTTCTGTGAAAGTCTGGAGCCTCTGCAGATATTCTTGGGGATGTGGCTGCAATGGGATTTTCAGCTTAGCTGGCAAGACCAAATAAAAATCAAAGCTTTCCTGCTTCTCTGGCAAGTGCATATGATTAAGCCTCCAAACTGTGAAATTTACAGAAGTAGAAAATGTGAGAGAGCCACTGGTAGCACAGATCCTGAATTTATTCCCTCAGGAGATCCTGGTGACAACTCGATTCCCATTTTCCAGGAGCTGCCGCAGGGGCACCGCAGGCCGAGAGCACTGCAGGCACATTCCATGGGATCACCCCTGCATTCACCACACCACCAGCTCGTGCCACCCCTGGACTTGCACTCTGCATCTGCAGCCAGCCATTTACTCATGGCAGCACCACAAAAAAGGCTCCTGCCCAGAGTTTCAGTGGGAAGGATTTAATCCAACACTCAATTCTCCACCCCGAGCTCCTTCCATTGCTGTGCTCTTTCCCTCATGACAACTATTGACCACGTACTTTCTGCTTCACCCTCTCATCAATTATTGAGAAAAAACACAGACTGTTCCAGGGCACCACGGAGGAAAAGAGGAAACACATGTGACAGGAAAAGAAGAATGCAATTTTGGAGAATAACAGGAGTTCTTGTCAAATTTCACCTAGTCTGTAGCTAAGAGAAAAATGAACAAATTAAGACAAAAATAATTCCTTTGAGATTCCAGGCAAGGGAGAAATCTGAACACTGTGAACTATGAACATAGAATTTACATTAAAATGGCAAAAAGAACTACATCCTATTTTATTAACAAGTTTTTCTTTCTCATAGAATTCAAAGCAAAAATGAACCAATAAAAGAAACCTGATGCTTTTCAAAGCCCTTCTCCCATGTCACTTTTAAATATGGGCCCAGGAGTCAGAAGTGCCATAAAGCCTGGGCTTCAGGACAAATTCTGAAGATGAAATGCTGGAATATCACAGAGCTTGTAAAATGGAGAGAACAGATAATAGACTTTAAAGGAGAAAAAGAAAGATTTGGAAAGGACCCAAAAATAATGATGAGGTGATACATTGATGGGTCTTGATCCCTGACTGGTAAGGTGCTAATGGAAGCAGAAAGGTAAACTGGAATTAACAGGAGGCAATTCAGTTCTTGAGAGAGAAGAGAAATCTCAGGAAAATGAGCTTCAGTAAATACGAGAGAATCCAGCCCTGAGTAGCAAAAAAAAAAAAAAAAACCAGGAAAAAAAAAGAGGAATAGGTGGAATCTGCCTGGCTGGCTCAGACAACATAATGAAATTTGAAGCCAGAAACAAGTAGGAAAACAACAGCAGGAAAAGACAGAGAGAAAAAGTGGCTGTTTAGGAGAAACAGCCTGGAACCACATGGAATGGCACAAGTGGGAAGCATCTCTCAGAAATTAGGCCAAAGAGTTGACAACCACCTCAGAGCCTGGGAAAAACACAGCTCATCAACAAGCACCTGCTGAGCACAGCAGGTTCAGCTCCACAGCCACACAGCCTCCTGCCTGGGGTGGGAAAACCAAAATCCCACAGTGAGGATTCTGGGGTAGAGCTGATCAGGAATACAAACAACTACAGTTATTTAGAAAGCAGGAAGTTATGGACATCACAGTGGCCTACAAAACACAATAAACCCCCAGAAGTCCTGTGTAACTCAGGACTCAAGGTACATTCCAGAAGCTGGAAAAGGAGATTAGGAAAGGAAATTGTGCATTAGACACAAATTATGTGTGTGAACTAATTCTAACTCTAAATGACAAGATCACAGACTAAATCAAGGACATTAATTATTATTATTGGCAACAAGGCTGACCACAGCCATCATACTGCATTTTTAATTACCTATATTCCCCTTTTCCAAGGTTCAGGAAGGTCTTGCACAGGGGAATTATTCTTTAACCTGTTCTATTAGTGAGCATTAAAACCCTACAGTTACACCCACAACAATCACTCATAACACACTCAACTCCCTGGCTCGGTCTGGGAACAGAACTGGGGACATTTTCCAGCAAAAAGGAATAATTAATCCAAGACAAAGGGCCTGGCAAAGCAGCAATTAACCGAGCAAAGTGCAGGCTCTGGGCAGACCTTGAAGTATATGAAACTTGGGCTATAATTCCCACACCACTGGGTTAAGTGCTCTATAGGCCTCAGATTTTTTTTCTAAGCCGTTTAATATTGCCATGTACCCTGAATTGCTTCTTGCTGGAGTTAAACCACCTGACAGAGGGACCACAGCTCACCCACACACCTAAACCCACCCCATAAAAACATGGTTTGCTGTGGGAGGCATCTGCAGCAGCACAGACATCCAACACCTGGATTTAAAATCATGGCATCATTACAGATGGAAAAGACCTCCAAGATCATCAAGTCCAAATTTTCACTGAATACCTCCAGGCTCACTAAACCATACTACAAAGTGCCACATCTTAGGCATTCACACGTTTTTTGAATCCCTCCAGGGATAGTGACTCCACACTGCCAGAGCAGCCTGCTCAGATGTCCAACCACCCTTTCAGTGAATAAATTTTCCCAAAAATCCAACCTGAACCTCCTCTAGCCATTCCCTCTCTTCCTGTCCCTGTTCCCTGGAGCACAGCCTGACCCCCCCAGCTGTCCCCTCCTGTCAGGAGTTGTGCAGAGCCACAAGGTCCCCCCTGAGCCTCCTTTTCTCCAGGCTGAGCCCCTTTCCAGCTCCCTCAGCACCTCCTGGTGCTCCAGCCCCTTTCCTGGACATGTTCCAGCCCCTCAATGTCCTCCTTGCAAGTGAGGGGTCCAAAATTAAACCCAGGATTTGATGAGTGGCCCCCACCAGCACCCAGCAGAGGGTTCAGTCACTACCCTGATCCTTTGTTCAAAAGAGTCATTAAAAAATGTAAAAAATACTTTAAAAACCCCAGATCCATGTATGTCTGAATGGCAGAACTCACTCATAGAAATGGGACTTGGAGATGGAGAGGAAGCTGCAGTCTCTGTTGGCCTTGATGGTGAAGATCAGGGGCTCCCCAGTGAGGACAGCGAGCTGGCCCACAAGCTCCCCGGGGTGGGTGATGAAGAGGCAGGTGTCCTCCTCAGAGTCAATCTTCCTCTGGTACACATGGAGCATCCCCGAGACCACAAAGCAAACATTGACATCCTGGAGCAAATGGGGGAAAAAAAAAAAAAAACCAAAAAACTTAGTAAAAATCCTCCAAGATTTTAAAAGCAATTATCCCAGTGACAGAGCTATCATGACCAATCTGTTTCCCAGAAGCTCTCCTATAGCTTTCGAACAATGAGGTGGTAAAATAAGACACAATAGTGAATTATTAAAAGCAGGTTATGAATATTTAAAACTAAGCAGGCACAATATTGAAAAATGTGTTTCTCTTTGGGTGTTTATGAAATACAAAGGCTGCATCTTGAGATATCAAGGAATAACAAGAGAATTGGGAGAGGAGGAGATAATGGGGAATCACAGCTGCAGGATGAGGGCCATGGCAGGTCAGCAGAGCAGAACCCAGCAGTAGAACTGGAGCTACCCGTCATCTGCTTTGTTTAAGCTCCTCTATTTACACAGGATTATTATAAATGAAGCTTGTTATATCCTAAACACACTTTGCTATTAACAAATAATGCTGGATTGGTTTTGTATGAGGGCTTTACTGCAGCTGAGTGGCATCATAAAACCCAAAGTGCAGGGTGTGAGAAAAGGCTTCCCAGTCCCCACAGCTCCTGAGGAAGGACAAAGGATTACTCCACACCTTCCCACGAGGTTCATTAGAGCTGGCAACACCCAGGCACCAGAGTCCCACCCTGGCTCTGGTGCAGCACCAGCCCTGTGAGCAAGAAGGCCCAGAGCTGGGGGTGTTTCACCTCCAGAAGAGGTGGCATAGGAGGGGACAGGTGGGAATGTTTTAATTGCCATTAATGTGTATAAACACCCTCCTGGAGGGGCACAGACAGAGCCAGACTCACCTGATCTCCCTGCCTGGACAGCACAGTGCCAGCAGTGACCTGATGCAGTGTCACTTTGCCATTCAGCAATGCAGGATTCTGGAGAAGAAAGGGGTGGGAGGTACAATTTACTGCTCTGTTCACAGTAAAGGTCCCAGAATGTGAGGAAGCACCCAAATAAAGCAAGTAAGAATAACAGTTAAGACTATGTTACAAGTACTTGAATCTCTTTAAAATATGGCACCTATTTCTATATTTCTCTACCCACCCAACATTTCTTCCAGAAGAGAAAAAAAGGTATAATTCATTTTAATTGATCACACTTGGATTCTTAAGGATTTTCTATTCATCAATTTTCCCCCCAGACTCTTTAAAGGGCCTTTAATGAAAAGAGATCTGTATCAGCTGGCATGAAAACCATGAAACATCAAGTTACTTTCAAAGGAAGGTGAAACTGGAGGAGACTTTCTACATCATGGAGTAACTGGACAGGATAATCCAACACTGGCTTTGTCCCAGGCCAGCCCTGGGCACACAGCTCAGCTGTGCTGTACCTGCAGAGCACATTTTCATACACACTGTACAACAAAAGCTTTCCCAAGCTCATCAACTCCTGTGCTCAGGCAGACAAAAGTGGGAATTTCACTCCCAACTTAAAGCACACGGGAGGAAAGGCTCTTCCCAAGAGCCACCCTCAGTTTGGACTCCACAATCCCTTGCAATGTCAAGGAAATGAGGTATCTGAGCCTAAAATTTCCAAACATTGCTTTCACCACCACAACCCTGAGTGCATAACAGACACCCAAACAGGAGAGACTTTTCTTTCCATCTCAAATAATTACCCACACAATGTGGGGTCCTGTGTGCAGTCAGGACCAAACCCTAAAGCATTAGGCCACCTTTGCTTTGGCATAACTTTCACTCAAACCAGCAAATCACAGAGTCAGACTGGTTTGGCTTCAAAGGGATCTTAAAGCTCATCCAGTCCAGACAGGGACACCTTCCACTGTCCCAGGCTGCTCCATCATCCAGCCTGGCCTTGGGCACTTCCAGGGATCCAGGGGCAGCCACAGCTGCTCTGGGGACCCTGGGCACCTATTTATTCTTCAAATAAAGATTTTCTTCCTCATATTTAATTGTCAGACTGCCCTCCTTCAGCTTAAGGACATTCCTCCTTGTCCTGCCATTCCATGCCCACAGTCCCTCTCCAGCCTTCTTATAAATCTTCAGAAATTCAGCATTTTATCACCACCCCTGAATGGGCTGGGGCAGAAAACAAGGCTCAGTTATGAGTTCACAGGTTAGGCTGAAGAGAGGCAGCACAGTCCTGCCTTTCACAACTTCCCTGGGTGTTTGGCTGTGCCCAGGCTCTGCCTCAGAGGCACAAGCACTAAAAGCTGCACTCACAGAAGAACCAACTGAGCATAAGAGCAGAGCAGAATGTGACCCCAGTCATCAACTCCATTCCAGCAGGAAACCAGCACAGCAGAGATGTAAACACTCCACCAGTGTAATTCTTCTGCCAGGCTGGAATTTTTCTATTTTGGGTCGAAAAGAAATAGTGCAAGTGAAATAATCACAATTATTCTTTACACCTACTGCTGATAAAAATAACATATTTTCCTCAAAAATAGTTTTATTAAAGCCAATCTGTTTCATGGGAACATATCCAATGCAGGGAACCTGACAAGCACCTGTCAAAATATTTCAGTTCAGCAATAGCAACTCAACTAATTTCTATAATGTTTTTTCTATATTTAGACATTTATGGTTGTATAGTATTACCTATTCTTAAAGCCAAAGTTGTAAGTCTGAAAGTACCTCTCAGTAGGGGAATTCAGGCTCCCCCATGAGCTCTACTTATCAAAAGCATTTTCAGGCTGCATCAGCTCAAAACTAAATTGCTGCCAAGATTTTCTTCATGTCTAAGACTACTTATGTATTGGGAAAGATTGTACTCAGAGCTGTGAAACCCTCAGCATTGGAGATCTTTAAGAATGGCTCAGCCAAAAACCTGCCAGAAATGACTTAGCACTATCTGATTCTGCCTCAGGCATGGGAGGGACTGAGTGACCTCCAGGCAGGCCTTGGAATCCTCCTTTGCTGGGCTATCACAGCTCCACGAAGCATTAAAAGAGCTGACAAATGAAATCCACCCTGTTTCTCTCAATGGGTGAGACCAGCAAATCCAAATTCAGCACTGCAGTTACAGGGTTTAGGCTAAAAACCTGCACTGAGCCCCCCAGCTGTGAGCTTTTATGGAAAATAAGGGAAATAATTACTCCAAAAAGCTCCATTTCCCAGCAAGTTTCTTTCTTTGCAGAACTCTAATAAATGATTGCAGCAGGAAACTCAAGAAATTCGGTGACAATAGCAAATTTAAGAAGCAACAGAGGTTATTTCTGGGTAACTTCCACATCCTTGGAAGTCACAGTAGGGGTTTATGGTACAGAAGTGAAAACACAAACCAGTTATAAACAATTTAAATAAAGCAATAATTAACTGGGTCAAATAATATTTTTGTCAAAGGACATTCCCTTGTAACTCACAAAGAAGAGATGCCCTGCAACACTGCTTAACCCTCCCCATCATAACTGCAGACAAAGCTGAAAACACACAAAAACTGTATGAGATTGAAAACCACTCATTACAAGATCCAAGGAATTCAAGTTACTTTAAAAAAAAAAAGAAAAAAAAGAGAATTTTAATTCTGAAGTCAGATACTTAAAGGCTATTTGAAATAATGCCTCTTTCTAGAGACATTTACTCTCTCTCTCTGTCACATTGAAAAAAAAACCCAAACAACCAAAAAATCCCCAAAGCTACCATCTGTCATCAAAACATCTCAATTTTATTCACTCTGATTGGATGCTCTGAAAAATGACAATTTAAAATGCTTCCATCCAGCTAAGAAAGATCTCATTTTTTAAGAGAAGACCTTACAAGAATTCATTTCCTTTCATGTAAGCAGTATTGAACACAAATATTTTGTACACAGTAAATTCTTCTTCCATTGCCTGTAGAAGAATAATTTTTTGCTATTACTACATGGAAAAAAAAATTGAGCTTTCAATGACATTTCTGGCAATTGGCCACATCCCACCAGATTCTAATTTGCTTGTGAAAAACTAAGGTGCTTGAAAATCCTACCTTATTTCACCAGTATTTAGATCTTCATGTTACAAACTCCGCCTATTAGGTGCTGCATTTTAAGGTCATTGTTGAAATCAACTTTATCTCTAAACTGCTACTTGGTAATTACCGAGAAATTTATTCTAGACTAAAAGAAAAGTGCTGTAATCAGGAGCTTCAGTAATCTTGGAATTTTTACTTATGATCTGATAGTTGGATCAAGAACAGTATAGATGAAGTCCTACTTTACTCCTTCTGCAACAAGAATTTATTCTAAAATAGTCTGTAGCCTTCCATGAGGATAGAAATGCCTGAAAAAAACTGAAAATTAACAGAATGAGACAGGTAAGGCTCCTGTAGAGACCTCAGATCAGTGATGATGTGGAACAGGCACCTTGAGCCTCACAACTGGGAGCTGAAAGACCCTGACAGGGATTTTGAAGCTGCAAGGGGAATAATTTTGGAAGTTGGGAGGGAATGCTAAAATCTAGAAGTAAAATCTTCTAAGTTCTAGCAAGTGTTGTATGGTGACAGCTCTGAAGGCAGGGAGGAGGTGCAGCAGCTGTGCCCAGCCTCTGGCAGCAGCAGCAGACTGGAATTACTGCAGAACAGGCTGGATGTCTGTGGCTGACAGAGAGAGATGCAGAGCTTTCCCAGATTGTCTGATTATCCACCTTCCTTTGAAAGTAAGTTGATGAACAGACACACCTTTGTAATGAAATGCAGCTGGAATGATGAAAACAATTTTCAGTCCTTCTTACAACACCAAGGGGCTCAGCAGGGGCTGAGCTCAGCAGGGATCAGGCAGAGCCCCTGAGCACAGGACCCAGCTGGGAGATGCTGCCAGTGCTCCTGGGAAAGTACAGGGACATCTCCAAACCCAAACAACTCCCTGGGATGCAGTGCCACAGGATTCATGGATTCAGCAGTCACCTGAACCTGTCGATAACTGCCCACACTCAGTGACAGCACGGAGTGAGATGGCAGGAATTTGCACGTGTGCTGCTTGCAGGGCTAACTGCACACAGACAGGGGAGATTCATGCACTGCATTCCAGCCTGGTCTGTTGAAATGGCAGAATAATTCAAATTTATTTCAACCCTTCTAATGACCTCAACAGGCTGTTGAATAAAACATCCAGACCATCTCCAGCACACTGAGGAGACAAATCCGCTTTTCAGTTCCTGGCAGAATGAAATGAAAAGCAGAAGCAAAGCCAGTTCCCCTTGCAATAACTCACATCAAGTTTCATCAGGGTTGAGAGGTCTTTCTTTGCTGCTTCCACAATGGCATCAATGTGTTTGCTGTTACAGGAGTCCTGCACAGCACTGTAATGGAAAACTGCTGAAGGAGTTTCTGTCACTGTCACAGTCTTCTTCAATATCGACTGCAAAGAGAAGAAACACATCAAGGATCAGGTTAAACATCAAAATTGGCACCTACCAAAATTGGCCTTTATTGTCTGCATTCTCTACCCAGAACAACTGGTGGTCTGCAAAAAAAGAAATCTAGGTTTCCAAAAAAGCAACAGCTTCCTAACTTCATTATCCCTGTATTTTTCTGCACAGCCTGACACTCGAATCAAACAAAGTTACTCATCACAGCTTGTGAAAGGGAAGGAATGAGAGACTTCAGAAACTGAGCTGCTGCCAGCTTGATGGAACTAAAACTTTATCAACACTGTACACAAAGATGCAGGAAAAGATAAAATGTCAAGGTCACAGTGAGCAACAGTTTAATTCCAGATTTTAAGGTGCAGGTTTGTAACTCAAGAGGGTTTTTGTGCTCTTGACTTCCAGGTCAGTATTTCTAAAAAGCAGACCACAAAAATAAAAACAGATTTATAAATAATGACTAGAAACCTACAGCTGATACAAGCTTTTAATTCCTTGCTGTAAAGGACCTCTCACAAATAGAACATGATCTGACAAATCCAAATAATCCATTTCATGAGTCAGGGGAAGAAAATACATAAAAAAAGTTGCAGCAGTGGTTTCCCATTGCACACCAAGGGAATCTCCACAGAATTTCAAGACGTGCAATAAAACGACTTGACAGCCACTAACATCTACTGAAACACCTGTAAGTTAAAAAACAGTAATACAAAAGCATTCAAGGCCAGGCTGGGTGGTGTAGAGAAAGTGTCCCTGGCCATGGCAGGGGGATTGGACCAGCTGGGCTTCAAAGGTCCCTTCCAACACAAACCATTTGGGGATTCTGTAAATCCAAACATCCCAGCTCGCAGAGAGCTGCAAGGGCAGCGTTTGGAAGGCAGGAAGCAAGCATTTAAATGACTGCAAGCAGAACGAGGTGAGCAAGGGCAGGGCAGGAAGCAGGCTGGGCTCTGGGGAGGAGCAGACCCACCTTGGCCACGGCGGTGCTGCCGGCGTCCTCGGGGGCCAGGTGCACCCTGGCCCTCTCGTAGGCCATGTCCATGTCGGACTTGGCACCGCTGGAATTGTCTGCAAGCAACACAAAAATCCTGGAGTGAGCACCTCCTGCACTGCAGCTTCTGAGAAGCAGCAGGTAACACACCAAGGGGAGCAACTTGGCACCTTCACATTCCTGTTATTTCCCAGCTCCTTATGACCTGGAACTTTAAATCTTCCCATGTGAACGCGGGTGTACGACACGTCCCAGAATTCCCACAGCCACTCTTGTACAGAGTGCAGTCATTATTTGAAGGTTTGTTGTGGGGCTTTTTGTCCACAGAAAATTGGCAGAGCACTGGAGAGAGGGAAATCCTAATAACTTAAAATTTGAGGTGTTTTTTATGGCTTTCTGCAAAACTGCCTGAGGTGCTGCTGCTGATGGCTCATATCAGCTGCTGCATCTTATTTTCAATACTCTACAAATCCTTGAAATTCTTCATAGAGTTAGCATGAAGTTTTAGAGGCCAATTTCTTCATTTGTGAGAGCAGCTCACCCTCTGAGCTCATCTGTTGCTCCTTCGAGATTTTGATGGGTTTGTACAAAAGGTGGGATCTGCTGAAGAAATCTTATTTATTTTAAAAGCCTTTTTGGAAAAAATAAGCGTATTTTCTATTAAGCGTATTTTCTATTCCACATCCTTGGAAGTCACAGTGTATGTAGCTGTCCTTTCTTTATCAATCCAGGTTACATTTTATCCCCTAAAACCAGGCTCTGCTCAAGGGGAGGGACACAGGAAGAATATCAGACCATTATTACTATTATAAAATAGTAGTAGTAGAAATAATAATAAAATTATTATTATTGTTTTATAATATTATATATTAATAATAATTAATAATTAATAATAATTATAATAATGATAATAATAATAATAATAGTAGTAGCCAGGTAAAGGCAAATCCACCAAATTTTCCTCACTATTTTCAGGAAATTATTAACATTTTCTTCAACAAAATAAAGAAATTTTTTGCACCCAATAAATTGCCATTTCATATGGAGAAAATTATAATCAGCAACTTCTAAAAGTCTTCCCATACCAAGCATTTTGCCCCCAATCATTTCAAATCTTTCCTACAACTTGTCCTAACTGTGGGGCTGAAAGTTACATAAGAAATCCCCTTACAGTTCTCACTTACTTAATTCATGAATTTGAAGTCAATACTTACTACTTCCATTCCTCACTTCCCACTTTTAATACATCTTAATGACATTAGGTCCTTGGCTGTCCTATCCACCTTCCAGGAACTTCTCTGAGCTAATCAATAATGAAAACATAACTGGGAAACTCCTTCTATTTGAAAACCTTGAACAGGATTCCCACAGCGTGAAGAGTTACAGATGAGTTTAGGAATCATGCAGAAATTGCAATTTCCTTTAACAAATAAATCTATAATCATTTCAATCTTATTTCAATGCCTAATATATCTCCAAAATAGACTAGTCAGAAAAGTTTACATTTTCTTCCTTATACCTTTTACCTTCAGTCACTACAGTCTTTTTACACTTTTACTTTTATAAATACAAATTGCTGCTCAGGAAGAAGCTGGGCCCTTTGGGAAAGCATTTGTCTTTCCTGAGTGCTAAATTCTGTCACCTAACACACTGAAATTTTTAATTCTGAATTCTTTCCCCACCTGTCTCTCCCAAGAGACACACACTTGAATTTGCCCAGGATTGCCCCAGCCTTTGGGAAGTTGGCTTTTGGAACCAGAATTTACACCATCATGATCTGTGACCATGTGACAATACCACCCTACCATAAAGGGCTGTCCATAAACTTAATTTCAAAAACACTGTTTTTATTTCTGAAGGGGCTTGACTCCTATCTCCCGCCCCAGCTAGGCCAAGGGAAGAATCCCTATGCCACAAATATCCAGATCTACCTCAGAGTACTCTTTCCATGTCATCTTGAGAAAATGCCCTTCAGTTCTGCCAGGGGAGGTTTAGATTAGATATTAGGAAAAAACTTTTCAGGGAAAGGGTTGTAAAATACTGGCACAGGGTGCCCAGGGCAGGGGTGGTGTCACTAGCCCTGGAAGTGTTCAAAGGACATGTGGGTGTGACACCTGGGGACATGGTTTAGTGGTGAACACAGCATGGTGCTGGCCTGGCAGTTGGACTTGAAGATCTTAAAGGTCTTTCCCAGCCTTAACCATAATTCTGTGATCCACAAATATAAACAATCAAACCTGCCACTGGGATCATAATAAAGTCATTTAATGATCAGCCTCCAAACAAGAAACCCAACAAATTGACCCAAATTTGATTGTCATCAGAACTTACAACCCATAAGATAAAAAATAAAAATAGTCATGCTGCTGATGCTATTAACTGAATTTCCTGCACACTGCAGCATCAAAAATGCTAAATCAGCTATAAACAATAAACTGGGACAGCAGAAAGAGCAGCTCCCTAAGAGTTGAATCTGACTCCCTGCTCATCTCCCTGCCCCCTCATCCCAGGGTGAGCCAAACTCCCAAGCCCCAACACATCAAGTGCATTTTCAACCCAAACACTCCAATTCTGGCCCTGCAGGCAGGGAAAGCCTCTCCTCCCCAGCCCTGCACCTTAAAAACCCGGGGAGAGGAGCACGAGGAGGCATTCTAAGAATGAAAGCTTTGTCTGCTCAAAGCAGGAGCCCTCCCCTGGTGCCCACAGTGATTACTGGAGCTGCTGCAGGACGAGCTGCACGTCGAGCCAGGAGAGCAGGAGGTGCTGGGCAAGGAGAGGGATGGATCCTGCCTGAGGAACACACGGTGTCCCACACACTGCTGGGATGGCCGTGGCACAAACAATGGCAACTGCCACGCTCCCTGGCAGCATTCCTGCCTTGGGAAAGGGAAGGAATGAGAGACTTCAGAAACTGAGCTGCTGCCAGCTTGATGGAACTAAAACTTTATCAACACTGAACACAAAGATGCAGGAAAAGATAAAATGTCTGTCAAGGTCACAGTGAGCAACAGTTTAATTCCAGATTTTCCAGATTTTTCCAGATTTTTTTGTGCTCTTGGCTTCCAGGTCAGTATTTCTAAAAAGCAGACCACAAAAATAAAAACAGATTTATATATAATGACTAGAAACCTACAGCTGATACAAGTTTTTAATTCCTTGCTGTAAAGGACAGAGCATGGTCTGACAAATCCAAATAATCCATTTCATGAGTCAGGGGAAGAAAATACATAAAAAAAGTTGCAGCAGTAGTTTCCCATTGCTCACCAAGGGAATCTCCACAGAATTTCAAGACGTGCAATAAAATGATTTGACAGCCACTAACATCTACTGAAACACCTGTAAGTTAAAAAACAGTAACACAAAAACATTCAAGGCCAGGCTGGGTGGTGTGGGGAAGGTGCCTTCCCTGCCATGTTCTGCCAGTGCCACGTGTGCTGCATGTCACGGCTCTGGGGGAACAGCTCCAACTCTTTGGGGAAAAAAACCACCAAAACAATAAAAGACAATTTCTGTTTAACCTTAAAAATAGAGTTAGGAAGGAAGACTTATTTCCAGGGACAATGAAGGAGTGAAGTTGTTACATCCAAAAGGCCTCGCTGTTTTATTTCTGCTTTCTAATTCCTCTGTCCCCCAGCCCAGATGCTTCCATGAATTAATTCTATCTTTCTCCACACACAGTTAGTACACTTATAAAGCAGAGTAGCCTGAGCTGGCAGAATCCCATTCCTTCACCTGCTATGCTTCAGGTTAGAGAACTACACAAAAAACCAGAACAGATTACAGCCAGTCCCAGGAGCAACTGAGGCAGAAGTGTTTTCTCCCAAAGCAATTTTTAGCAGTGCTTATTAATTCTAACAACAAGCAAATCAAGGAGATGTTGAGATAACAGCACTTGTATGACTCTAACAGTTTTCTCCTCTCTGAATTAATAATCAACATGATCAATATTCCATGGAGTCTGAACACACACTAAGCAGTGGAATAGAATCTGAAGCAATATCTTGATCTTTTCATTACAGACATCAAGGCACTTTCTGTGCAAGCTAAACAGTGAGAAGAAATCAGCTCTGTTAACTGAGGCACATCATAATTACCCAATTAGATATGCTCCTTCTGTCAGTAAAAATTAGTTCTCTCTATCTGCTAAGCTCTGTGTACCGTGGCATAACTTTTATGACACATAAAGGGAGAACTGAAGGACAAATGGACATACCCACTGAGACGTTTGCAGGGATCCTTCCATATTAAAGCTCCTAAGAACACACAAGGACTGTCCCTGAGAATGTCACAGGGCTGCACAGGCAGAGCTCACTGAACTGCCTCATTTACCTCGGGGAAAGGGCTGTGTTCAGGGCAAGGATTAATTAATTTACTACTGAATCAAGTCTGCTGGTGCATTTTGTAATTCCTGGTGTAAAGCAATCTCACACACGTGAAAATCAAGCCAAGTCTTGTGTGGGTCAGTCAGTATTTTCTCGTAATTTGTCTCTCTGGCTTAGAAAGATTATCTACTTACCCCAAGCAAAATTCTCTATAGCCCTATTTCTCCATCACATCCACCCCTCTGGACAGTAACATGGAAACCATGAAAAAATCTAAGTGGGTCCCTTTACACTTGCCCAGCAGGAATTGAAGAGGAAACAAATCAGCCCTCCAGTTTTAACTCCTCCAGTGTTAAAACTGAAGGAACTCCCCTTTGCTCTCCTCTGTGCACACCAGCAACTTTGTGTGGCAGCAACAAGTGACACAAACCTTACCCTGGGGAAATCTCTCAGTGCTCAGGGCTCCTTCCTCCTTGTCTCCAAGCCCTTCAACCCCTCATAGTTCCTTTCTCCTAAGTCACTTAATAGCCAAGGTAAGCAATGAAAGCATCTTCTAAAGAACCCAGGGCACCTTTATTCCACTGATTAAACATTTCTCTATTAACAGTACCTGAGCATGAGCTTGGAATTCCCTCACAGTGGTTAATTTATTACTCATCTAACAGAGGCAGATGCCTGTGTTCTGTGATTCCCACAAGAACTCCAGTTTCTCTACCTTGGCCCAGAGGAAAATATCTACAGTGGAGTAACTAAAGTTCCCCAAAATGATACAGCATCAAACCAGCTCAGCCTCATAAATGTCTCCTCAGAGCATCCCATGATCCATCACCTTTATTATCTACTCTAAAGAACATTCCTCTAAAAGCAGCAAAGCAATGTAATGTGCTTTTTGGGACAATCAGCCAAGCAAGAAACGTGTGTCATCTTTTATGTGAAAGATGATGGCCTATCATCATAATTCAGTTTGTTTCAGTAATATCAATTAATAAAGCTCTTCATTTGCAGGTCTTGGTAGCCAAATGATGTTCCCCATTGCTGATAATGACAGCAAAGGAATGCTCTCTGGGATAATAGTCCATTTGTTATGAAATAATTTTTTGACCAATGAGTTAGGAAGCAGCACCACTGCAAGATGATTATCTACCATGAACAGGACTGCAAGATGATTATCTACCATAAACAGGAAAATTATCTAACCCAGCACTCCAGAGATCATGTGGTTTCCCCCATGATTAGATAAATTACATATTTCCCACAATTTTACCAAGCACTACTTACTGGAAGCCTCTGTAGAGCCTGCATAGGGAGGTGATGAAAGGCTTCTTCTGAAAACATGCTCAGAGTTTTCTGCACCAGAAATTCTCAACATGTCTAAAATTTAAAAACAAATGTTGTAAACACAAGTTATCCCCTAATAAAGCAAGTTTCATTAACAATAAGAACCTTTAACTATCCACTATTAAAGGCTGACTTAAAGATTCTGAAACACTGACATTGAATATTAAATTTATTATTAAATTAAATTAAACCTTTTTCTTGGTTTTGATTTAATGATTTTTTTTTCCATCTGCAGAGGCAAAATTCAACTCCATCTATTTTCCTGGCTTTACCTTCAGTACTGAGTCTTTAGGCTGAAAATACACATATCCAGCAATTCTTCTGCTGATGTCTGGAGTGCTGAATTTCCCCAACTCCTTCTCTGCATTCAAAATGAGGTGTCACTTATTTTTCCCCTTTCCTTCATCCCTCAATATCATTTAGAACACAGTAGTATTTCCCCATTGAAGGTAAAGACTATCCAAAGGCTTCAAACCTGAAAGGAATCTAAGACAGTCCTTAACTACTCTGATAAAATAAAAATCCTCTGATCAACGGCAGTGGTATCAACAGTGGATCAAATGTAGTGAAAGGACACAGGGGAATGGCCTCAAGCTGAAGGAGGTCAGGGTTAGACTGGGTTTGGGGAGGAAATTCTTTACCATTAAAGGCAGTCAGGCCCTGGCACAGGGTGCCCAGAGCAGCTGTGGCTGCCCCTGGATCCCTGAATTGCCCATGGCCAGGCTGGACAGGGCTTGGAGCAGCCTGGGACAGTGGGAGGGGTCCCTGCCCATGGCACGGGTGGCACTGGATGAGCTTTAATGCCATTTCCAAACCCAAGCCAGTGTGGGGTTCCATGCTAGGACTGACCAGGGTGTGAGCAGGCCCCAGGGGACACCACAGGCTGGGATTCTGTGGGTAGTACAAAAATTAAAGAAGATCCCAGAGGACAATTCCTCCATGTTTCCAGCAGCATTACCCATTTCCAGGGCTTCCCCAGACTTTTCAAACTTCTCTCCACGATCCTCCTCGAAAGCACTGGGTGTTTGTCTCTTGCCCGCCTTGCCGGCGCTGCCTCCAGCGGTGACGCTGCTCACGGAGATCAGAGGGGTGCCCTGGTTCTGCTGGGAGAAGGGGGGACAAGCAAACATCAACCACTCCCTGACACGTGTTCCACACCCTGCAGCCTGCACAAACCCCCAGGTACCACTCAGCTTGTGCTCATCAGTCCCAGATCCCCAAGGGTGGCTTGCCCTGGGATCTGCAGCTCCCTCGGTGCATCCCAGCAGGGCCTGGGGACTCCCAGCTTGACACTCGGAGCATTCCCTGACCCTGTGCCACCACGGGTGCAGCATTTTCCCCACTGCTCCAGGCAGAGGTGACATCATCAGCAAACATCAGAACTGCTGAAGCACCGAGCAGAGCACACACATCACCATGGAATGACGCACTTGGGAAGTTTAAGCTCCCCACCAATTCCCCAGGCATCAGTGTAGGCTGGGTTTTATGGGCTGGTTATACAAGTGCCTCAGTCCTCAAGCCTGTCATTATGAAATTAGTATGTAGCATTTGCTTTATGACCTTCTGGAAGAGGGAAAACCTCTGTGTGCCCTGCCAGGAGAGCAGAGGACCTGCCTCCCAAACTTACACAGCTGAAAAGCTCCGTGGTCAGCCCCAGGTAGTTGTGCAAGGCCAGGAATGTCACCCTCTGCAGCCTCACCATGATGATCTGCAAGCAGGGAACAAAGAAGCAATAGCAATGGATTTAGCATTCTCCCACACTCGTTCTGGTATTTAGACACAATCGTGCACCAGAGTACCTGAAAGCTTTCTATAAAATACAGACTGTACCCTAAGCTGAAATTCCTTTTTAGCAGCTGATAAATTGAGACAGAGACAGATTGAAATGATTTACCAATGACTTCACAATCATTTGATGGCACGAGAATCCAAAGTCTTACTCCCAAACACCAAATACTTTTTGCCTTGAAATAGAAGTATTTATGTCCAATTTTCCTTTTCATTAAAAAAATTATTCCAGCTCTCCCCATGGAGAACCTGTCCCACTAGCACTCAAACCTAACACTGGAATCAGTGGTACCTTCCTCTGCCCTGCCAGCTAATTCCTACTCCTGAGCCATCCCCACTTTTGTATCAGCTCTCACAGAGCAAATTAATTTGGTGTTAATGATCTGTTCTCCTTCAACCAGCAGTATGAGGAGGTTCATGGTTGCTCATAAATCATCCAGAGACCAGAACAGTTTGCAAGGACAAACAGATTCAGAAGTGATGGCAAAGCAAAAGGACAGCCCAGAGTGATTCGTGGGGTCACCCTGTGGCTGCTTTATGGACAAGGACAAGGCACCACCCCTGGAAATCCTTAACCTGATCCCTGCACCACCTCCCACCTGCAGGAGATGCTCACTGGAGAGCTGTCTGAACCCCTGCAAAGCAGCAGAAGGTGAACACAACTGACACAAAGCACAGCTCTTCCCTCAGGTGCTGACAGAGGCTTCTGAAGTGAAAATTCACACATCAGTCTGAATTTTGTGACTCTTCCAATGCATCGGCCCTCACCAAACAGCTCCTGAGGGTCCAGCAGTCCTGTTTCAGGACATGTGACAGTCTGCTCATGACTCTCAGCCATTCTGGAGCCCTCCTGGGCCATCCCAAACTGCAGAGCCCACGCCAGCACCCTTCTACTCCCCAAGGACCAACAGACTCACACTGCAGGTCTGGCTGATTGATGAGGGTACCACAGGCAGGAACTCAATTAATGGAGATACACAGATACATAAATTATGTTTTCCTGTTTGGGATAATGCTGGATTATTAACTCTAGGGCTCAACAGCCAGGAGAACAGCAGAACAAATCCAAATCTTGATAAGATGTGCTGAGCGGTTCTGTATCTAGCAAAGGATGGATGATGAGTTTGCTGAGCCTCTAAATATCCTCCTGTAACCTGGAAATAAGAGTGGTTCCCCTTCCCCCTCAGCTCTACCTACCTGCACCACTCTCACAAGGGTTTCAGGGTATTTCTGGAACACATCCTGGAAGGCACTGGCTGGAAGCCTCAGTATTGTGGATGGAGTGGCTGCTCGGGCTGAGACAGTTTTATAGGGAGCAGGGTGACCCTAAGAGAAAGTTCCAGAGACAGGGGGTTAATCCATCAGTGATCCAATCCAATTCCTCCCAAACTCCTGCTTTGCTGTTGTCTGACAGACACCGTCTGACCACAAAAAGCCTTGAGCTGGTGCTCCACGACCACGGGGGTGTAATGAGGATGAATTCACACCTGCATTAGAGCCAGGCCAGGGAAATAAGAGCTCCAGGGAGTTGGATCAGGGTGAGGGAAGTGCCAAGCTCCCAGCTCTGACACAGCTGTATTACAGAGCCAGCCTTTGAAATCCCAGCTAGACAAGGCTGCAGAGTAAAGAGGGTTTGTTGATTTTATTATCTGTGCTGACAACCAAGTTATTTGCTGCAAAAACAACCCCAGACCCCCTCACACAACCAGTGAAAAACACAACAAAATTGTACAGTAATTACAGACATAATGGAGGAAGACAAAAGACAGGAAGACTTCTTGTGTTTCAAGATATATATACTTTTTTTTTTCATATATATACTTTAAATATTCGATGTGACAAATGCAAACAGCTTCTCTTTACTGGAGACAACGTGGGTCTACACCATCCTGCTCAAAGAACAGATGGAGAACTAACAAACAAATGAAAAGTGGGTAGAATACAGAGATTTCTTTCATACTGGAAGGCAAGCCTCTGGGTTTGGATTTTCCCCCTTAAATGAGAATAGATTTTAACAAAAATCTACTGCCAAACACTTGGATAAAAAGACAGACAATGCCCCTTTCACCCACTTAATAAATGCTGGAAACAACTTCTCTAACTGATAAATTAATTTACTAATCCATCAAATATTGATTTACACAGTATTTATAAGATAAAATGAGCCTGTTTGCAGCACAGAGCAGGAGAAGAGGAAGAAATGCAGTTTCTCTTTTAACAGCATCTCACAGCTCCAGCAGCTTTCCCCTTCCAGAGCAACACAAGGCACCTTTTTCCCCACACTGACACACAGATGTTAAATGCTGATTACAAACCAAACTGCCTGCAAAACTTGCAGAGCAACACACACAACTCAACACAAGCACTTTGAAGGAATTCCTGCCTAAAGAACCCAGCAAAACCAAACAAGAGACTTTCTCTAATCACTCTGGAAAATAAAGCTGCAGCTCTGTCTGCCTGCTGGTCTGGAAGGCACCATGAAGCAGATTCTAAAATTAAATTAGATTAATTGGAACCAATTTCTTAATTACACCAACTTCAGCTGACCTTTTTATAAAATCTGGGGATGATATTAATAGCCTTGATTTTCAAGTTCCTGAGGGATCTGAAATTTTAAACGTCTCTTTGACCTACAGTGCAAAGCTTCCAGTGTCCTCAGTTTTCCCAAGTTTCTTTTAATTAAGTAAAGAAATTAACAAATAACATTTCTGTGCTTTGGCTGTACCCAAAAATAAATGCAGCAATCCTCTTTTACAGGCCAGTTTGAAGTCAGGCTTTACATGAAGAATTAATTTGTACTACTCATACTTACATGTAAAAGAAAATGTATAGAGTCTGTTTTAAGCACTGCATTTGCCATCAAGTGTTTTTTCTACTGATCTCTACAGCAAAAATATAGTAAAAAACCAAGGAAATTATTACATTTTAAGTTGCTGGACAATGCTAAGTATCAACTTTAATGGTGTTTCATGAGTTATTCCAAAGAGCTAACTGATCCCTGGGTATCCCAGTACTCTGGTCCCCAGTCTACCCAGTAAAGTGCTTGGGTCTTTTCTGGAAAGTGCTCAGTGTGCTGACAACCTCAGAAAAACAGCTTTAGGATAATAACAGATAACAATGCAGAAGCCTTTTTCTCCAAAGAACAGCCCATTCCTCCAAGTTTTCAGCATATAATTTTGCCTCTCTGAAATCCCTGCATGAGAGCAGCTCCTCTGAAAGGGCCAACACCATGGCTAATGGGGCTGGGACATGCAAGAGCTGTCAGGGGAGTGTGAGGAGGAAATCTTCCATAATTGTCACTTCTCTCAGCTCTAATGCTATCAGCAGCACAGGGTTCAAATTATACTATTCTGCAATCACACACTGAGATGACAAGAACAGTTAAGTTATAATCAGTTATGAAACAGGGCTTTTTTCAACAGAGAACTTTTTGTTCTCAGGGCAGGTAACTATTTACTTCTGTCTCATTCCAAGAGCTGAGGCATCGCCTCCAAGCAGCAGCTGAACCCAGGTGACAGCTTATGGCCAAATCCAACCAAGTCTGGTCAAAAAATCTGCTGCAAGAGACATGGACGTTTCACATTCTCCCACCTGCAGTGGTAGCTCCTTTTTGGACCCAAAAATCTGGGATGTCCTCCACATTTCCATGGCTGGATTTTGTCTTCCTCTGCTCCTTCCTGACATCCTCTATATCAACACTGCTGGCACCCAAAGCTCTTGCAGACATCAATCACTTCTTTATAACCTCATCTATCTTGTCAGCCCTGCAGGCTCACCTTTATCCAAGTGTTTTTCCAGCTTCTTTTAATCCTGACTTTCATACCTCCCCCCTTCAATCACTGCCATTTGATCAATATCCCTCACAGCCTCTTCTTTCTCCAACTTTCTTATTCCAGCTATGCCACCAGGCCCCAGCTTTCCTAAGAGCATCTCCACATGGAGGACAAGAAAAGAGGGAACCCCAAATCTCCAGCAATCAGCATCACATCTCTGCTGGACCAGTTCACACTGACTGCTCTGGGAAAAGCTCTGGCTGCACACACAGGCTCTCAGCAAGAGACAAAACAAAAAACAAAGACATCAACAAGGCTCAGCTCAGAGATTTCTTTGGTATTTGAGGCAGTATCAAGTCAAAGTCATTAATGGCACCTCAGAACAGTTCCAGAATACCAGGAAAGGGCCTGCAGCTACTCGGATTCAAAAGCTCCCAGTTTCTCCTCAGAGTCTGGAGAAAGCAGCATCAATCTGTTCTCAGAATAAGGGGAGGCTCATGTCACAGCTGCTACCTTTGTATTTAGAAGAACTGAAGGGACTTTTCAGTTCAAAAGCTGAAAGTTTCAATTAGAAAAGTACCTCTGGTGTGACCTTTCTTTCAGGTCCACCAACAAGATTGCCACTTCTTGCAGTACCCTCAACCTTCTTGCACAACTCTCAACTAAAGTGAGGGAGCAGCCTGACATCATGTGCTGCAAAATCAGTCAAAAGATTCACAGATCCAGCTCAGACAACTGAAATCCTCTCTGAATGCACCCTTTCTTCACATCACAGACATGTGTTTGGTGGTGCAGTGAAATCTAATGCAGGTTATGGTATCTGCAGGATGTTCTAAGACTCACTCACTGTTTTGGGATGACACTGAGGGGTCTCCTCTATTTTGATCCAGTGCTACTTCCTCTCTCCTTGCCTATTTCCATGCTACTCCTCTACCTAAAGTCTGCAAGGAACATAAGGAAGAGGAAAAACAGCAATGAAACAAGCAGCTCACGAAGCTGAGAAGTGAGGAACAAAAGAGTTGTAAAAATAAATGAGAACAAGTTTAGCAAAATATATTTCAAGGTTTTTTCATTACAGATTCTTCTGCAGACTGCTAACTCTGTTCAGCACACTTTCAATCATTTCTATTTTTTTTTTACTTACCAGTAGTATAACTAATGAGAAAGAGAAAAAAAAATGACAGAATGAAAATTAAAAATGAAAAAAAACCAACAGGATAAAAAATTAATGGCAACCACTTTTCTAGAAAACCAAGCCATAAAGCACTGCTATACAAGGATTTCTTTTCTTATATTCCTTTTAAACAAGCAAGAATATGACTGGTATTCATGCTCCTTTATGATGACCCTGCTTTTTAGAACATTGTCATGAAGAATATTTAGTGGTGGAAGTAACAAAGTCAAAGGTACTAATATGGATTTACAAAGATATTATGAATTTGACAGCAAGAACTGGACTTGTTATCGTCCAAATTATTCCCTTTCTATAGAGAAAACTGTGACCAAGCTTAAAAAATGTTCTCACTCTTGATAGGTTTTATGGGAACTACAGATATACATAATATAGATGTACAGATAATGTGGTCAGAGGTATGTGCCTGCTTTTGGAAATGACAAAGAGTGACAGAGAATCCTTTAACTCCTCACACACAGAGCAATGGCACTTTTTGATGAACAGCAACAGCCAAGCATGGCAGAAACATGGCACAAGGTAAACATGAACAACTTATTGATTAGATTTATCTTCATCCTCTCAAATCCTATCCTACCAAAATCCTTCAAGAAATACCTTCAGGGCCTGGGTATTATCAAAGAGGTTGAATTCAGCACCTTTCATTTCGGCATTTCTAAAGTGATTTCAGCAAAACCATCAGTCTAATTCCAACTGAAACAAAATCCACCAATTTTGCACTGAGTATGATCAGCATTCAGCTCATCCTGGCCCCTGCCAAAGAGCACAGCCCTCAGCTGGCCACCAGCACCACTGATGTTACCAAACAAAATAAATCCATCAAAACTGGTTTCAAAGTATAATTACAGTACTAACAACTGTCAGATTTATTTTCATTAGACTAAATAAAAACAAATTCATTAAGCAACCCATCAAACATGTAAAAGCCTGGACTGCTGGGCCCCAGCCTGGTCTTGCTCCTGCCTGAGTTGTGATTTGAGCAAATCAAACTGCAATCTCAGTTTTCCAGACACAAAGGGACCATTCAAATCCTCCTGCCAATCAGAAGCAGTCAGTCAAGCACACATTTCACAACCACCCTCCACACCACCAAGCTCAGCGTACACCTGTGACGGCCTGGGAGGAGGAGAATTCATCAAAAAAAAAAAAACCATTTTGCATTCTGATTCTTCCCAAGGAATGCCCAAGGGCTGCTTCCCCTGCCAGGCTCTGTGGGAGCCAGCAGGGATCTGCCCCTCCCAGAACTCACCGTGATGACATCCAGGATGCTCAGCAGGCTGTGCACGCTGTCTCCTGCCAGCACCTCCTTCACCACCACCTCTGTTCCATCCTGCAAGCACACACACAGCATTACTGCAGGCTCACAGCTGCATTTGGCAAACTTGGAGCATTTCAGGAAGCTCAGGTGCTTCTTTTGTCTCTGCTCTGATGGAAATATGCTAATTCCAACCACAGAGTTTTAAACCAGCATTCTAAAAGTGATAAATTAAGAGAAACTACGAGCCAGTTTTTCCCAGGGATGTTGTGACCTGCTTGTCTTTGCAATGTAACACCAACAAAACACAGCTTCCTTCATCCAGAGGTAGAATGAGCTCCCTTTACTGAGGGGTTACCTGTCAAGAGGTTGTACAAAAAAGGAGCAGCAAAATGTAAAAATACACAGAAATCAGCAAATTTGATATAATTTCTAAACACAAGCCCACTAAACTTTCAGCTACTGGAAAACTGCTCACATCCAAAAGTTAAACACAAAGTTCAGTAGGAAGAAGGTAAAAATTAAAAATTTAACTTGGCAGAAGGGGTCACAAGGACTGGTGCTCAACATTTTGAGACCCACATGGAAAACAAAGCATCACCTTTTTTCCCATGTCTACCCAAAAGTGAATCTGACTCCTCCACCTCCCAGACAAACCCACTGACTCCTGCAGGACTGAGCTTGGTCTCTCCTGCTCTCTGTGCCCAAATACTTTCTGTAATGACCTTTCCAAAGGTGAATGCTTCCAAGCCAACCTTGCATCCTGTCTTCCCTCAGTAACTTCTGCATCTCCTGTGTGAGGGTAATTCCAGCTGCCTCATCAGCTTTGTGTTCTGCTCTCTCAGCTGAGACACGAGGGACTGCTACAAACCTTGATCTTTACAAATACCACGGCCCCAAAGAGATGGGATTAATCCCTCCTAAACCACTGTGATTCACATGTCTAAGTTTAATCAATGCTTAATGATTCATGCCAGCCTATCTGCTGTGCCAACAGATTTCTCTCAGGAAGTGCAGAGCAGTGGGTTCTTGTTGGAACCCTGGCTGCTGAGAATTTTAGACTTTCTGTGCTGACAGGCACTGACCCCCAGGAGAACACTGCATTTCACCTGAGGCCACAGAGAAGCTTCAAAAATGGAATGATAGAACTGGGATTATGGGTGTGGAGCTTGAAGATAAGTGTGTAATATCATAGGGTGGAAAACTTAGAGTTTAAGGGTTTAGAATATAGCAATATATATAAAGCAAGATGGAGGTTTTAGGGCAGAGGCTGGTCCTTCTTCTTCATCTTCTCTATGAGTTTGGGTGGTATTTTGTAATTGGACAGAAAAGTCCACATTGCAGGCCATGGGTGGTTGGTTATTGGGTTAAAAGTAAAAATAATTTAGGTATCATTTCTTAATTGGACAGTTTATCTTTAAAAGACCTTGTAGAGAGAGATACATCTCCATTTTTACCTTGTTAAAGTACTGCAGAGCTCACAGCTTGTGAGACTGTAACAGAGATAAGAACTAATAAACATCTGAGTCTGAACAGGTTCTTACACTTTCTTGGATGCAAACTTCCAGCTTTCCATCCTGCACCACGTAGATGCTGTTGTCCAGCTGCCCGGGACGGAAGATGTACTCGCCCTCGTGCAGCTGCACAAAGAACATGTGCTTGCACAGCTCCAGGAACAGGGGCTTCTCAAAGTGCCCAAGGACCCTGCAGCAAAGAAAACGCAAAGGGAAAACCTGAAATCGCCACAGCCTTTGGAAAATCCTTCCTAAATTAGCAAAGCCCCAGCTGTGAGAAGCAGAGGAAGCACAGAGGAGCAGCTGCAGGGAAGGAGCCTCAAAAAGCTCCCCAAAATAAGGTGCAAGAGCAGCATGAAGCACAGAACTGTAAATGCTGGGGCTCCTTTGGAGGAACCCTCCAAGGACTGCAGGCTCCGAAGGAATTTCAGCCAAATTTCCTCCAGCAAACACCAGCATGGCCTATGGAGGGGAATAAAAATAAAAACCTGCCAGATATACACAGTCCATGAGAAAAGTTCTCCCAGGAACCTCCCCTTTTAGTGCAGCTGCCCTGTCCATGGAAGCAGGACGCAGGAGAAATACTGAAAACAGGGAAAAGCTCCTGTCATCTGCAGGTAATGGCAAGTTTGGAATATTCCATCTCCTGCTGGTAACATGCACGTGGATTCCAGTCAGTCACTGTCAGGCAGAGAGAAATATGGGTTTCACACCTGATCACTCTGTATAGAGCTCCAACAGCTCACATTTATCAGGATCAATCCATCAAATCCTACTGCAACATCAGTTAGTCATAGGAGACCATAACTCCACAGCAGCAAGTTCAGATGACTGAAATAGCATTTTTATTTGAGAATGTATGACCTTCAGGACTACATTATATCACAACTGGAAGGAAAAATGATCATCCACAAGCAAAACTAAAATTACAGATTGGAAGATCTCCTCCTCTTTGCTGTGTCAGCAATTTAACCCCTTGCTGAAGGGCCACAAAGACCATCCCTTCTTCTTAGTCTGCCAAAGAGCTGTGAAGATTAAGCTGACTTTGATTTATTTGCAACCTTTTCAGGTAGAGAAGTAAAAGATCCTGCAGCCCAGGGAGCTGTCAATATGGTATCCAATTAACATTTACCAATTATGATGCTTTTCTGTACCAAAAAAAAAGTCTGACACAGCCTAAACAGAAGTTTTAAGATGCACTAAATCTGTTCCTGTTAGAACACCTTTATTAGCACTATTCCCAAGCTGAGTCAACAAAACTAATTCCTTTTTCTCCCCCATCTCTTTTTTTCAATTTTTACAACAAACTCAACTATTTTTTAATGTTTCTAGAAAATTCAAAGTCGTTTATTCTGCCCTTATGCTCACATGAATTTCAGTCAACTCCCTCAGGATTCTGACCATGCAGTTGTAAAACCTGAGATTTGACACAAACTGTCAAATATTTACATCACTTGAACATCCATCAAAACCAAACTCTAAATTTCTCTTTCCATTTAACATTACCTGACATTTTTAAGCATGTACAGGACTTCTGATGGCAAGTGGGAATTCTTAACATCAAATTCAGTCAGATCTGCCTCTAGCAAAGAAGGAGGAGGTTCTTTCCTCTGTAGAGTTGGACATTCCTTCTTAATACGCAGAATCCTACAAAGAAAAAAGGAAATTCAGGATGTTCCCTCATTTGTACTAATACAAAATATTAAATTTGTACTAATAGGAAATGTTAAATAAGTATATAGTAAATACTAAAATTCACCATCCCAAGTTACCAAGTTAATTATCAGTTAGCTGAAACATTCCACTCTCATGCCTTTCCTCACCAAAACCATCCCAGTTCAGCAAACCTCCCAGCTGATCCACAGCTGACAGGACTGGGAAAAACCAACAACTACAGAAAAGGGCTCTGCTAGGGATAAGTTCTACATCACAAACAAAAACCCCACACCAGCCCCCATGACGTGAATTTTCCCCTTCCCAAAGTCCCAAGTACCTTTTAGCCAGAGATAAAACCTTTGCCCGTTTCCGCATCCTTTGGCGAGGGACGGTGTTCCCAACCAGAGAGTTGGGAAGAGTTGTAACCTAGGGGGAAATCATGGACACAAAAACAGTCACAAAACCCCAAAACAAAAAAAAAAACCAAACAACTCTGCTGAGGCACTAACACATTTACCAGCCATTAGAGTGTGTGCAGAGTGAAGAGCTCATGTAAGACCTTGGAGGATTGGAATATCTACTTCAGGATCACTTCCTTTCTATAAAGCAAGTAGAGCATATTTTGATTTTACCAATCAACTACTACAGTACTAATGGATGGTAGAGGGGAAGGACTCTTGGCTGTGGTTCTCATTCAGGAACACTCAGCATCAGGAAGAGGAGTAAGGCACTGATCTCTGCTCTGGGACAGGGACAGGAGCCAGGGAACAGCTGGGGCTGTGCCAGGGCAGGTCAGGCTGGAGAGCAGGAAAGGTTCTTCCCCCCGAGGGTGCTGGCACTGCCCAGGCTCCCCAGGGAATGGGCACGGCCCCGAGGCTGCCAGAGCTCCAGGAGCGTTTGGCCAGCGCTGCCAGGGATGCCCAGGGTGGGGTTGTTGGGGGGTCTGGGCAGGGACAGGGGCCTGGCTGGATCATCCTGGTGGGTCCCTCCCAGCTGAGGATATTCCAGGATTCTATCTGGCTGTGATGGTGACAAACCAAGGCTTTTCCTTGCATTTCCTAGTTCCCAGGTGCCACCCTCTGGAGAAACACCACAACTGCTACACCAAGCAAGCCCCTCATTAGATATTTTCAAAACACGCCCAGTTTTCCATCCGTTATCCAAAGAGTTGAATCTCTGTAAAAAGTTTCTGTTGCAAAAGGAATCTTTAATTAGTTTGGAGGGATTTTTTCTTTTTGAAAGTAAAATCTTGGTATGTTATCAAAAACCCATGAAGTGCAACCCACAGCAATTTGGGTGTAATGTTCTCTGCCTTACTCAGGAAGAAAAGCAAAAAGTAAGGTCTAAAACTCAAACAAAAAACTGCCTGAAATTATTTTCCTATGTGTAATTCTAAGCATTCTTTACTTATGTGAATTACATATACACAGCTTGGTTAAAAATTCCAATTAAGAAATTGCATATGAAAATCATGAAGAATATTAAAATTATGACATTGCACACGCAAAATTTCCTCTCATTGAGGGCTTTTTTTGGCCAAGTTCTTCTTAAAGGCTGACTTGCTATGCAAGATTCAAGGAGTAACCACCTCCTTCACAATGAAAAAGCTCCAGAACTGAATATTAAACCCACCAGTGTCTAATCAAGTCAAAGTGTTTGAAGTCACCTCAGTGAAGTGTGGAAGGCAGAGGCTGGGGCAGCTCACAGGAGGAAGTGTTCTTCCACACAGGGTGACTAAGGATGGTTACTTCCCTGTACCTTATTTTTCTACAGATGTTGGTTTGCAGTGAGTGCACACCCGGACTTGGCAGCACAGGGAACAGCCAGCACCCTGTGAGGATGGTGAGGCCCTGGCACAGGGTGTCCAGAGAAGCTGTGGCTGCCCCTGGATCCTTGGAAGTGTCCAAGGCCAGGCTGGACAGGGCTGGGAGCACCTGGGATAGTGGAAGGGGTCCCTGACCATGGCAGGGGTGGAATGGTTTAAGGTTCTTTCCAACCCAAACCAGTCTGGGATTCTGGGATATTTAAACAATCATTAACTCCCTACAGGAGTTAGATACTCATTGATTTATTGCTACCTTCATTGACTGCAAATATTTTTCAAAGAGGAAAGGTCTGGCCAGAAAGAGAAGCTGTTGCTGCTCCATCAGCAATCCAGTCAGCGTTGCAGGAGTTGTGAAACATCCACAAAGTCCCAGTGAGATTTATAGGTTGAAGGCCCTGGGCCAGGCTCAGCAAGTGAACTACTGCAAACTTCACACATCCCCAACTGGATTTGAATCTTTCCTTCCCTCCCCCTGTGCCAGGTGCCCTCACCTTCCTCATGATCTTCCTCCCATAGAACATCACTTTGTCCCTCTTGCGAAACCTGTACTGAGGCACGTGTGGCTGAAGTTGTTCTGAAACAGAAGCATCACATCAGAAACCACCTTCAGCAGCTGGGAGAACACCTGAGCACAGCTTGGAGGCTTTGCTGCTTCCAGAACAGCTCCTGTGGGCAGTGTTTGGAATTTAAACCACCCTGGGATCCCTCATTCCCCAGCTCTGGCCAAGCCAGACCCAGGCAGGGCTGCCTGGAGGCTCCACCTCAGCCCCAGAGCAGATAAAGGGCTCTCTAAGCAGACAGAAGGCTTGGGTAGTTTTAATCTCCTGAAGGAAACCTCTAATTCAATCATTTCTCTGTGACAGAGAAATCACAGTAGGGTTGAAATCCTCTGCCTAATTCACCACTGATCCTGAGGCTGACACTGCTCATACACCAAAGAAATAAAACCTCCAGGTCCTGCATGTGCCAGCTCTGGGCTCAGACCAGGGGAAGGGACCCAACACAAGTTCTCCATCCTTTAGAGCTGCTGTCCTGCAAGAAGCACACCTCTCCAGCAAACAACTACCCGAGAAAACTACAAACACACTCAAGATCGGCGGAAAAACTGGTTTTAAAACTTACATGGTTGTCAAGTACTTACTAGACCGTCTCACTCTTCTGTACACGACAAACACAACAACTGCTATAAGCAACAGTGCAACTGCAGCTCCAATTGCAATTCCAGTCAGCTGGGAGAGGAATTAGGGAGAAAGAAGTTAATAACTCTCAACTTCAGAAGTTACTACATACTTTTTGAAGGGCTGAAGAACACTCAGCTCAGTGAGATGTCTAAAAGCCAAGCATGTTCATAAATACTTGATTTATAATTCAAACATCTCATATGCAAGAAGTTTAAACTGCACCAGTGACCAGTCCTAAGATCACATGGAAAATATTCCATGTTTTTCTTCCCAAAGATCTGGGAGCTGATCAACTCAATTTACAGGAGGTGTATGAGGGCATGGAGGGACAGGACAAGGGGAAAGGGCCTCAAGATGGAGGGTTGATAGGATATTGGGAAATCCTTCCCTAGGAGGGTGGGCAGACCCTGGCACAGGGTGCCCAGAGCAGCTGTGGCTGCCCCTGGATCCCTGGAAGTGTCCAAGGCCAGGTTGGACAGGGTTGGGAGCAGCCTGGGATAGTGGAAGGTGTCCCTGCCATGGCAGGGGTGGAACTGGGTGGGCTTTAGGGTCTCTTTCAACCCAAACCAGCCTGGGATTCTAAATAACAGAAATTAATTCCTGCCTCATGCACAGTGACAGCAAAGAAACAAACATCCAGACTTTGGCAGTGACTTAGCAGAGCTTGTGGAGCTCAGGAGAAGCTGCTGTGGATGCACCCCCAGCCCTCAGCCAGCTGCTGACTGCAGCTCTACTTTACCATGGTGGTCTGGATCCTGTCCTCCACAAACTGCAGGATGGGGGTCCCACCTCCTGGCAACAAAGCCTGGCACCAAAAGAAAGGTGAGATTAGTTTCCCACTGCTGGAAAAAAGCCCCCATAAAAAACATCTCAACCAACTTGCTTGTGTTTTTCATTGACTTATAACCCACTTTGCAAACAGAAACATTCAGTGGAAAGGGATCAGTAGGGGAGTTTTGTGTTGCTGTCAGTTCAGTGCATTCCTAAACAGGTCAAACAGAGCTGAACACTTTTTTTAATCATTCTATGTTATTCAGAGCAACAAGGATGAGAATGGAATGCAAAAGACTTTACAAGACTGAGAAAACAAGTCATAAACCAGCATATTAAAGTCATCATAAAAAGCAGATGATGCACATGGCAGAAGCCCTGAGATCAGGTGTGCTCTCCTGGGACCTGTGTCCACCAGTGTCACTCAGGAATGAAACCTGGCACCTAAAACAGTCTCACAAATGCCAAAACTTAAAAGAAAGGAGGGAAAGGTAAAACTATTCTTAGGAACAAGTGAAAACAACAAGGACAAATACATTTCCCTCTAAATCTTGAACCTTAAAAGCACTTGAATTAAACCCTACACACAGTTCAGGTCCCATTCCTGCCTGTGGTTCCAGATCTGGATGACAGCTGAACTCAGCTTTGCCACCAAGACAAAAATGAAGAGTACATCAAGTCACCAAACTGGTCTCTCCAATGGAATTCATTCCAGTTTTACAGCACAAAGGAAACTCCTGCCAGACCAGTCACCTCACACAGATCCCTGTGCTCACTTTGCCTTCTCAGGTCACTTTAGCACTTTAATCTTTAACTTCCCAACATGAGTCAAACTAACTCTGGCATTTTTGTTATCAGACTATTACTCATGGGATTGCAGTGAAAAGTCACAAGATTTTGAAAAAATAAAAAGTTGAAGATGTGTCAGCAACAGGTACAACAACTGGTGACACAGAGTTCCTGGTGGAAGTCTGTTCTGGTCACTTATTAATGTATTTATTTCCCCTTGACAGTGCCAGGGACACTGGGACATGGACAGTTCTGCTGCTCCCCAGGCCTGTATGATCTCAAATAACACCAAAAATAGTAATTGCCAACTGACACTCACATTGCTACTGCAAGGGGAGAAACAAATCCACGGGGAAAAGAATAAAACACAAACACGCCCAGGCTGGGGCCTCAGTGCAGAAAAGCAACAAGGGAAAAATGAAATTCAGAGCTCTAAGAACCCCAGAGAGGGTCTTGCAAAGTTTCCACGAGTGACAGTATGATACTCCCTGCTCAGACTCAAGGGGATCCTTCCCAGCTTGGACAATCCTTGGACAAGCAGAGGAAGCAAAGCAGCCAGGCTGAGCTGTGCAGACACCTGAGACATGTCAGTGAATGCTGTGACAGCTCCTGGGGCAGGAATGAGGTCACAGCCAAGTCACCAGGGCAGCTCCTCTCTGAGGAGGGCTGTGCTCAGCACCCCAACCCAAGGCCTTCACCCAGCCCCAAAGAACCCTCAGACCCACAACACCTGTGGGACCACCCTGCAGGGCCCTCACTGCATCTGAACACGGAGCAGCACCTGCCCAGAGTATGGACTGGCACAAAGAGCGTTTCTCTGCTTCCTCATGTCCAAGTTTCCTTAAGAACTCGAGGCAGAGAAGCAATCAGCACAAATCTGCAGCTCACACCCATCCAGGGTCCAGGCACCCAGCACTGCTGAGAGTCCAACTCCTCCTCACTGCAGTCCAAGGCAAACACTGACACATTCCCTGGCCAGGCAGGGGTGGGAAAGGCTTATCAGCCCTGAAAACAAGGACTTCAAATTGAGATTAGCCCAAAACACAAGGCTTCCTCACAGCTCAGAGGCACCAGTGGCTTGTTTTGACTACGGAGCCGGGATTTTCACAAAACATTGTTAACTGTGTACAAGTACATTGTGTGTGTGTTTTAGTTATGAGAACTATTTCTTCTCATGGGGTTTGTTTTTCACGACTAGGGAAAGCATCATGTGAGTCTGTTGGTCTGTGAGTTTCACATTTGTGATTAAAAACAAATGCAAGAAGTGCATTGAAGTCTGCCAGAATTCTGCAACTCCTTCTTCTTTAGGCTAAAAACGAAAGTATTTAAATCGTAGCATTATTAAAATGGTTTTGCATATGAAGCAGAGCATGAATGGTTAGCAAGAAAAAACACACACACACAATAAAAATGGGACCAATCCTTAAAAGTTGGAAAGGATAAAACTCCCACCAGGAAAGGCTCTTTCAAACTAAAAGCGTCTAAAGGCATTGTCCCAATGCTATCAAATTAGGTACAGCTGCTTTCCGCTTCTGGAAACACTCACAGGAAATAAATAAGTCCAAAAACAGGAACAAAACAAAAATTGTACCTCAGGGCTGGTGGTGTTGTCCCCTTCGTCCATGTCTGGAGGTGAGGCAGGAGCAAAGACAAAAACAAAGAGAAGACTGAGTTAAGAGATGACCGCAGCTTCTGATCCAAACTCTTGAACAACACAAGCGGAAAAAAAATTTTTAACTTTATCCTCCCTTTGTACTGAGCAATAAAACCCAGCAGTGAAGTGCTGGGGGACGAGACTTCTCCCGAAGAGACTTCTCCACAGCCACGGGAATTTAGACAGAGACTCCCCGGGAGCCTCTCCACACGGAGAGAGGCTGTGGGAGAGGTCTGTGCCCGGTGGCACCGCCAGACCCATCCCTGCTCCCTACGGAAAGCAAACACCGGAACGGCCCCGCGGGACGGGCACTGCCCGGGGACAGCACCGACACTGCCGGGCAGGGACCGGGCACCGACCGCGGGTCACCCTCATGGTCCCCCCCGGCCAGCCCCAGGTGCTCTGCCCGGCCCCGTTTCGCCAGGCTAAAGCTCGGGACACGGGCTCCAAACAAGACAACAACAACTCCTCCCGCCGGGCCTGAGGCACCGGCACCGGCCGGGGGCACCGCGCGGCTGCACAAGCCCGCCAGGCCCGCGTCCCTCCGCCGCGCTCCAGCGATCCCCGGCACCCTCTCACCTGCTCCTGCTCCTGCCCCCGCCATCATCCCGGTGCCGGTGCCGGTGCCAGCCCCTGCCCCTGTCCCTGTCCCTGCCCCTGTCCCTGTCCCGGTGCCGCCCGGGCGCTCGCAGTCCCCGGGCCGGGGGCGAAGGGCGCAGAGCGCAGACCCCGCCCGCCGCCGCCAGGGGGCGCGGCCGCGCCAGGCCCCGCCCACGCCGCGGGCCGCTCGCTGCTGATTGGCGGGGAAAGCCCCCCTAGAGCCATTCGGCGCGCGTGCCGCCTGGGGGCAGCATCGGCGCTGCGGATTGGCTGGCGCGGCGCGGCCAATGGGAGCGGGCGCTGTTGGGGTGTGCGGAGGCGGGAGCGCGGCGGGGCCGCTCCGGGTCGTGAGGGGGACCCGGCCCCGGTGCTCGCAGGGACCGGCTCCGCCTCCGCTGAGCCCCCCGGGTGCTCTCCGGGACTCGCTCCGGTTTCGCCAGTTCTTCGGTGCCCGCGGGGACCGGTCTGGTCTCTCTGAACTCCCGGCTGCCATCAAGGACCGGCCCGGCTCGCTGAGCCCCCGGTGCCCGCAGGGCCCGGCTCCGATCCCGCGGAGCCCTCGGTGCCCGGCATGGGGCTGCTGACCCAGCTAGTCCGCGGGTTGGTGCGCGGCGCCGACCGCGTGTCGCCGTTCACCAGCAAGCGCGGCCCCCGGAGCCACAACAAGGGCCGCGGTGCCAAGAAGCTGGGCGTGCTCACCCGCAACAAGAAGTTCCTCCTCGTCAAGGAGATGGTGCCCGAGTTCGTCGTGCCCGACCTGACGGGCTTCAAGCTGCGGCCCTACGTGTCGTACCGCGCCCCCGAGGGCTCCGAGCCGCCCGTGACGGCCAAGCAGCTCTTCGACCAGCTGGTGGCCCCGCGCATCGAGAAGGACGTGAAGGACGGCACATTCGACCCCAACAACCTGGAGAAGTACGGCTTCGAGCCCACGCAGGAGGGCAAGCTCTTCCAGCTCTTCCCCAAGAACTACGTGCGGTAGGGAGCGGGCCAGTGCGGGCCAGGCCCCGTCACTGAACATTACAGCAAACCCTTCTGCCTTGTTCTGTAATACCTGATTGAAATCCTGGTGAAATCTGCGGTTTGATTTCCCATCCGTGTCTGGTAATATCCTCTGGGAGACAGTCGTGCCTGCTGAGCAGAGCCTCTCTGGGGTTCTGAGGATGAGGGGTCTCTGACGTTTCTAAATACAAAGTACTGCAAAGTTTAAGAATTAAACTTTAAAAATTAAATTAAGACTGAAAGCGTTCACTTTGGGAGAAAAGAAGCAAGATTAGTGGGTGATGGTCTGTGGTGGTCACTTAGTCTGGAATAAGGGCTGCCAGACGAGTCCTTGCTGTGGTGGTTAAAACCCCCACATTTTCGGGGCTGGGCAGGGCTGTGATGGAGTGAGGGTGCTGCAGCCCCAATCACAGAAGGATGAGCAGGGATCAGCCACAGTGGGGATGGGGAAGGCACAGCTTTTCTAACTGAACTCTGCATTTTTCACCTCCTGTGAAGCTGATCAGAACAAGTCACACACAAGTGGCTGTTTCCTGCCTTGCTGCTGTTGGCAGACGTGGCCCTTCAGCCTTTCCCTTCTGAGACTTGCTGCCCAGCCAGGGCACTTGGCAGGTGCCTCACACCCCATGTGAAGGCAGATAATAACTGGCTTGCCTCATTTCTCTGAGCAAAGCAAGGCCTGGCCTAAAGCTTAAACCAGGCTGGTCCCAGTTGGTGTCACCGCTCCAGCTTTGCTGCCCTCGGGCTGTTCCCTCTCGCTCTCACAGGGCAATAAAAGCATTGCAACCTTTAAAACAGATACAGTGACACACCCTCGGTTTTCTCAGGAAACCGGATTGTCCACTCTGGATTGTCCCAAAGAATATTCACCCCTTGGACCCGAGCCGAGCCGTCCCAGGCCAGGGCAGAAGGTCCTCATAAGGACTGTCAAGTAATTTGATTTTTAAAACTCAAAACAACAAAAAAAAGATAAATCACTTATATTGGTTTTATTTTAGAAACATCCAAAAATAACATGTTTTTTCTTTAGCAAAAGCTCTTGTTTCCATTACTAATATGAATCTTCATGTAACAGTGCTCCAGAATGTTTACTAAAATACACATTCACCCTTGAGGAGGGGGTTTCAAAGCAGCAAAGTTCTCATCTGCTGCACCTCATTTAGTTGCAGCACTGTTACACAGAGACCTGTTGCTGGTGTTTCTTTCCCTCCAGACAACTCATTCTTTAGGACCCTCAATGACAAACCATGCAAGCTAAAAGTTACTGATCTAGTTTAAGCTGGTTTTTTGTTTCTATGAATAGAGAAAATGTTCCAGAAAGGGTGTTTTGCTGATATTTCACAGTGAAAAAAAGCTAATGGAGCAACCATGAGAAATCCTGCAGCCATTCCTGGAGGTAGTTAGGACAATGCTGTTAAGATTTTGGTTTCTGTACTTCAGATTTAAAAAGATGTCAAGAAACACCGCTTATACTTTTTGGAGGTTTTGATCTTAAAGCTGTTCACCTTTTAAAAACTGAGTTTGACTTTGGACCTAAAGGTGGTACTGTGGAGAGCAGAAAGAATGAGCTGAATACTGAGAGGCCATGGGGGTGGTTGAGTGGCACTAAAACATGGTGGGGTCACTACAGGATTTATCTGATCCAGGGCATGCTCAGCTGGGAATGATGAAGGAGTTTGCAGTCAGGTGATGAGTGATGGAAAATGATGGAGAAGCACCAGGATCCTCACAAGGAGGATCCCACAGCACTTCCCATCACACAGTCTGCACTTCCTTCTGAACCAGAACTCTCTGTTAAACATCACAGTGAGCACATTGCACTGCATCTGGCCTGTCTGAGCTCTTCTCCCATCGCACAGCCAAACCTCTGCTCAGGGGTTTGCTGAGGCATTCAGGAAACCTTCTGATCACTTACTGGGTCTGCACAGCAGCACAACCAAGTCTGGTTTGTGAGGGAAGGAGGAGAACGGGCTTAACAGACCCAATGTGAAATGCAAATCAGCCTTGAAAGGATTCAGATCTGAGGTACAAAGCAGCAGCCTGTGAGAGGAGGGCTGTTCCACCTGGAATTAGGACATTAAGGGAAAAACTAAATAAACCTGTCTGGTCATGACCACAGGCCTGTAAGCAAAGGCTTCTCTCTGTGCTGAAAATAAACCACCAGGAATCCCAGCAGTGTTAGCCTTGAAGGACTCCCAAGCTCAGCAGTAAGATGGGAAAGCCCAGGAGTAAGGACAGAAGTTAGGGCATTAAGTTCAAATGTCACTCTCGTTCAGGAGTTGTCCTCCCTCTTCATTGGGACTGGTCAATGCAAACTTTCAGCCGTTCTTTCACATGGAGATCTAGGACTTTGTACATCTGGAGGGGTCACCAGGCTCATCTCCCACTTCCAGACATGGAGGATGTTGTCATAGAAAGAACAAGTGGCCACAATGCTGGTTTCTTTGGGGCTGTCTGGAGCCCTGGCGGAGTCACTGCCTCTGTCCAGGCCCATTCCATTGGGTCTCTTGGCTCCTGAGTCAGAGCCGCTGGCTGACCCCGGATCTGCCCCTTGGGCAGCCAAATTTAAACCTCCCTTTAAACCAGAGCCCCTGACCAGTCCAGGATCCCCAGCCAGCTTTGGCCCTGCCCCTGCTGCGAGTGGCACAGCAGGGCTTTCACTCTCCTCATCCAGGATTACATCAAAAGTAGCTGTAGGAGACTCATAAATTATCTTCAGGTTCTGGACCTGCAAATTCAGCCTCTCGTCTCCTTGCCCTGATGCTCCCACGAGCTCCTCCGAAGGCTGGCACGCAGCAGCAAGGTCCTGGCTTGCAGGCAAGGAATCCCTTGGACACAGCCTTGACCAGTCAGCCCCATAGGCCAAGGAGTTGTGCAGGACATAGGATGACAGGATGATACACTCCTCTGTGTTTTCCGCTTAAAAAAAAAGATAAATTACTTAGAAATCAAGTTGTGGGTTGTGGCAGAGTGCTCAGCAGCCATTCCAGCATTGGCTGTGTCTCATGGGAACAGTTCTCTGGTTATTGCTTTCTTCACCACTGAGTGAAGCATTCCAGGAGGAATGAGGTACTGATATTTTTCAGCCACCTCTCAATGGCCCTGCTTCTTCCTGGGTCAGCAGCAGAGAACAAGAGGGTTTAACATGCATGAGATTAAAGAGCATCATTATTCAGAGTGCCTGAAGGCTCAAGACAGACAAGACTGATCACACCACAACATTCACTGAGCCATGAACACACCTGGGGGATTGCCAGGTCCTGGTTATTAATACACTGCAGATGTTCTTCCTGTCAGCTTTCAGCATTTGACTCTGACAGTAAGTGGATATCAAGTTCCTTCCTTCCCCAACCAGGAGAAATGCCATCCTCATTTCCTAAGCTGTTGATCTGGCCAAAGTCTGGAGAACCGAGGAAGCCAACCATCCTCTGTCAGACTGCATTTGTAACGTGAATGCAAACGACTTTTTCACCATGGAAGTACCTCGTGATTCACATGAAGGGCTTATTCATGTTATTCTGGATTAACCAGGCTGCAAAGCACTTCCTTCCTGAGGCAATAGCTGATTCCCCAGCAGGTCAGTGACTCCTGTTAACAGGAAAGCACCACCTGACAGTGGGAAGCACCTCTCTGAACCATCACAATGAACACAAACCCAGAATGGTTGTACCCTCACACCAAACACAAAGGCTTTCCTCCCATGAAAAGAAGTAATGAGAGATTTACACACAGATACTGACAGGGCCTTGGCACAACCAAGCAGGCCAAGAGAGTGCACAGATGTGGAAAAGCTGGAAGTTACCTCAATTTGGAACAGAAATCTATGGCTGTTAACACCATCTCAATCCTTCCTAATGCCTCCCATGAACCTGGAGGCAGCAAAGGAGCACAGCAGAGCAGCCCTGGAGCACCTCTGTTCCCTGGACACTCACCCAGGCTCCCGCGGCAGTCGAGGATCTTGAAGCCACTCTGCATGCAGGCTGCCAAGAGCACAAAATCACACGTGGGGTGCCACTTCAGCCTCCACACCCCACCTTCCACGTGGGTGTCAGCCAGCGGCTGCCTCATGTTCCTGGTGTCCCACAGCAGCACGTGCTCATCATAGCTGGGGAAACGCCACAAACAGGCAGAAAAGCACAGCCAAGTCAGGGCACAGAAGAAAGGAAAGACCACATGCTCTGCACCACACAGAATTTCTGCAGAGGCAGCAGCATGTTCAGGTAATAGAGGAGGTTGGTCACAGCAGCTGGAAGGGACTCACCTTCCTGTGGCCAAGAGATTCTCCCGGTGGGGACTGCACTGAATGCTGCACACACCCATGGAATGTCTGCAGAGCGAAGAGACAGCAATTTGAGAAGGGCTTCTTCCGTGAATTTCAAGGATTTTGAGTCCACATTATTTCATCAGGGTGTCTCAGGAGAGGTAAGCTCAAAATTTCAGTCCAGTGACCTACCCAAGCAGAGTTTCATCTACACAGTCCAACAGCCTTCCCAGGGACAAAACCTCTACTCACACCATCTCTCAGCACAACTATTTTCTAGTAATATCTACACCATAAACTGCTGCTCAAAGGCCCTAAGAACTCCAGCAGAACAACTCCATCCCCAGGAGGCTTTACTCCCAAAATTAGTATTTCCATACTCGTAGTCCCCAGTGTCATTTAAGTTCACATACAGAATTCCACTGGAGAGCTGTGTATATTGTTTTAACCGTTTTTTAAAGTAAGATAGAAAAGACATCATTTCAAATAACTAAACAGTGGAGAACAAAATATTTTCTAAAAAACATTCAATAATAATATATCCAAATTTAACAGAAAAATTGCCAAAATAAAAGTGTAAATCAGGATTCTTTCTTAGAAAGAAATTACCACCTTCTTCACATGTGGAAGTCAGCATTTGGTTTATTGTTAAAGGACATAGAGAAGAAAGTTTCAACCTGAAGTTGTTCTGATGAAAAAAACTAATAGATGCCTCCATTTCCCAAGGGAGGCAGAACCAGGATCCACTATTACTGAGCATCTCGGAATTCAGTGGCTTGGGCAGAGGCAGGGCAGCAGAGGGTGTTCCCACCCCACTGCTGGAGGGCTGGGCATGGACAGGTCTCACTCACCTCCTGCTGGTGAAGACTGGAGCCTCCGGACTGCACCTGGTGTCCCAGCCCTTGAGCAGGCTGTCATCCCCTCCTGCCCAGGGACAAAACACTGTGACCCTCAGCACCAGCCCTGAGCATGGGGCAAAGCAGTGCCAAGAGTCTGCAGCTCCTCCCGAGGGGCAGCTCCCGTCTCTGCTCTGGGACAGGGACAGGAGCCAGGGAACGGCTGGGGCTGGGCCAGGGCAGGTCAGGCTGGAGATCAGGAAAGGTTCTTCCCCCAGAGGGTGCTGGCACTGCCCAGGCTCCCCAGGGAATGGGCACGGCCCCGAGGCTGCCAGAGCTCCAGGAGCGTTTGGCCAGCGCTGCCAGGGATGCCCAGGGTGGGGTTGTTGGGGGGTCTGGGCAGGGACAGGGGTTGGATTGATGATCCTGGTGGGTCCCCTCCTGCTCAGGGCAGTCTGTGACACAGAGGTGATGCTTTCCAGCCCTGGGATCTCACAGAATTTAACAGACACATCAAAAATCACATTAGGCTCCCAATACTGATCACCACAGAAAACACAAGTGGCATCATTATGTTGGTACCCTCCTCTTTGGTAAGAAAAAGAATTAGAAGTCATAAAGACTGGAGTCAAACAGCTCTCTGGCTCTTAGCATACTGCAGGAGAATATAATCTTTTTTGCCAATAGCCACCCAAAGTACAGTTTTCAGGGTACAGCCTCTCCTAATTAACTCCCAACAAATTTCCACCATCAAGAAAAGAAGCCTTTCACCCCTAATCAGAGACCCCAGCTCTTTCAAGAGGTGATGAAAGCAGCTCACCCAACCCTGGAAAGTAAAAACCCAAAGAACACATCCCCAAACAAGCCCCACCCCACCAACAGCCCCCACGGAGATTCCCAGCCCATACAGACCTGAATACACGATATCAACGTCCCAGTAATTAAAAGCAGCAATCCAGGCCTCAAATTTGTGAGCTTCCCACTGGTTCAGGACATGCACAGAAGGAGCAGATTCATCTATGGAGAAAAGATTCAGCTTCCCCTCTGAATCACTGCTGATCACTTTTAAAGGGCATCCACTACAGCAGGGTACACAAAAAAAACATTGGGAATTACTGCAATAATCAAATATTTCCATTCAACTAAACACTAGCAGAGACTGGCAGCATGGTGGCAGGAATGACACATTCATACTTTTCAGCTTCAGCCTTTTCAGCTTCATCTTAAAATCACCTGCCCCAGTGACCACCCCTCCCTGCTCTCATGGGGGGCAACTACTCACACCCATGTCAGGGAAAAGAACCACTACTGGCTCTCGTCTTTCTCACAGATGCAAAACTTGACTTCTTACATGCTTCACATTACATCAGTAAACAAATTCCATGTGAAGAGGGTTCTTTTTTTTTTTTTTTTCCTCCAAGTCAGACTGACAATGCTCTTTCAGAGCCTCTTCCCTCTTCTGAATACAAAGAGATGTTTTATTTCCTTGCTATCACTGAAACCCAAAGCACTGGCTGATCCTGACCTTTCCTGCTCTCTTCCTGTGCCACAGTACAGTTACAGTTTCTATACACAGTGACCTTGGAGCACTGGCAAATGTTTTGCAATTCCCAGTGCACAGATTTTCTGGCATTCCCTGACATGAACTAGGTCCCTTCTGTTTGGTTACCTGCAACTGCAGGCACTGCTTCGGTGGCCTGGGGCTTCTTCCCAGTTCTGTATCAAATGATTCAACCACACTGAATCTCCCAAATTCCCACATAAGAGATACAGGGCTACCCCCTTCCTACAGAGATGTGAACATTGTACATTTGGCTTCTAGGAGAAGTTACTGGTCTTTCAAGTGACAACAATGACAGGTTTAAAGTGGCATTTCATTATGGCAACAATCATTTATCATGAAGGACAGAGACAAAAAGGAGGAATGTAAGAAGGAAGTCTAACTGGCAATTCTACTTACTCATTAACACATTAGCACACACAGAAACGGCTTTAATTAGCAAATTTGCCCTACAGCATTAAGCAGTGACTGCCTGATCCCCCTGGTTTCCAGCCTCACACCAAAGGCACCACTCTTCATCTGCACCTAGAGAACACATTAACCCCTCCTCCTCTTCAAGGTACAGCTATTCAGCTTATTTCACACAGCAATGCCATTTCTGAAATCTCATGTATGAGCAGTTGAGAGAAGGAGGAACCACTTCCAAGCCAATTCTCTCCTGTTTCTCACTAACCCATGATTAAACTTCCTACATGTGATATTATTAGCAGTTCTTAAGGAGAACTTCACACTAAAATTTCAGCTGTTCTAAAAGCAGAGTCGGAACCAGTGGCTCCATTTGCATCCCATTCTGGTCTTTCCTTTTAACAAAGTCAGCAAAAGACATATCCCTGGTTCAGCTGCTGCCATTCCCCAGAGCACAACCTCCCATTTGTTGTTGGTTTAGTCTCTGCTCCTGTTCCAGCGGCCGCAGTGTTTGTGTTTCTGTTACCTTTGCTCTGGAAATAGCAACTTCTAGAGCAGGGCCAGGGAGACAGCTGGGATCAAAAAAGTCAAAACCACTAAAGACTGCTTCATCCAAGCCCTCAGCTTCTCCTGAAAGTTGTCCCACACAGCCTGGCCTCCAGCCCCAGCCTCCATCTCCCATACTCACCATTGCTCTCGTCCAGTGGACCAGTCCAAGGACAAGGCCAGTCGCTGTGCCCCGAGATCCACCCTGAAGCGTGGCTCCAACATGCAGCTGTTCTTCTACTGGAAACAAAAGGAGTGGATTAAGACTGGGAAGACAGCAGGCACATAATGACAGGTGCACTGCTTCCCACAGCAGGTTTTCCAGAGACTGATGAGCAAACGAGGGTCCCACACTAAAGAAGCAATGAAATGTCCCACAGCACTGTACAATCATCCAGTGCTGCTTGAAGGGCAAACATGCACACACCCTTCTGCTGCTCGTCTCCCACCAAACCTCCCTTAAACTCTGCTTCTTCTCAGGGAGCGATGAAGTGGAGCAGAAGTGATGACCTGACTGCTGAATTGTCTTACAGACTGGCCTCTGCTTTCTTTGCTCTGTCAGAATGGCTCTGATCACCCTCTTCTCTCACCACCAAAAGAAACCCCACTCCAAAAATCCTCCCTGTTTTTACCAGCTTTGCACTTTCTGATATTTCCCAGTTAGGCCATACTTGCTTCCAGAGTTTGCTTCTTCCCTCCTCCTGCCTCTCCTCCCTGACTTTGCAGGTGGGTAGAGCCCAGCCCAACTCTTTGGTACCATGAACAAGTTCATAAAATTTATGATAAACATTATCAGAAGACAAAAGAAGTATTTAAAAAGCTAAGCATGCCGAGGAAGCCATGGAAACCAGCTTTTCTGCAAGCCCATACACACTACTAGTAAATGCAGAGATGTATCAAACATGGGTTAAAACCAGCTTCAGCATCAGCAGGCACTGCATCCACCCACCTCACTTCCAGTCAGGTGGCAAAATTCCACAGCGCCTGTGGAGTTTGCGATGCCAACCATGGGATGTTCTGCAACAGGAATGTGGCACCTAAAAGATCAAGTTAAACAACTCTCTAATGTCCATCTTTCTTGTATTTTAGGAGGAGAGCAAAGCCATAACTTTCATTCCAACATGCACAAGGAGAAGGTATGTGACCAAAAAAATCTCACATTAAAGTAAATCTAAGGCTCCTCAAGGTCCCACACACCTGCAAGGAGGGGATTCTGTACAAAGGAGATCTACTATATGTTATTATAGAAATAAATTAGGTACAAAGTTATGACCAGTCAAGTGAGCAGAAAGTATGAAACAGAAACAAGGCAGTCTTTGCTCATTGGAACAAACTGGAAAGTATTTCCCTCCAAGAAGTCAGGAACTGTTCCATTAGTAACTATTGTAATTGCTGCCATGCCAAAAAAGGATCCCGGGAGGAGCAGAGTGTGCTGCTGTGGCACCGAGCCTGGCCAGGCCAGAGTTACCATTTGATATCCAGGATGGCGGCCGTGTCGATGCGCTGGATCTCGGTCAGGGGGATGTACGGCTGCTCCTCGTTGTAGTGGTACAGGTAGAGCCGCCCCGTCCGGTCACAGGCCCCATTGCTCCCTCGGGAATCGCTCTGTGGCAAACACGGGAAAGAAAAGGGCAAGCTCAGCCGCGCTTCTGCCTCCGCACCCGAGATCCAGCTAGGAGCGAGGAGCAGGGCTGAGGGATGAAAGCCCCATCGGGGCCAGCCCCGCTCACCGGAGGGGCCGCTCTGCCCGCTCTCGAGCCACCCCAGCCAGGACAAGGCACGGCCCCGCCGCGACGACCCGGGATGGGGATGGGGCTCGACCCTGAGCGGGACCAGGCGGGGACTGGGGCTCGCCCTGGTGCGGTGTCGGCCAGGGATGGGGCCGGGGCTCTCCCCGGAGCGGTACCGAGCAAAGACGGGGATGGGGACATGGACTCGCTCCGGAGCGGTACCGGGCAAAGACGGGGATGGGGACATGGACTCGCTCCGCAGCGGTACCGGGCAAAGACGGGGATGGGGACGTGGACTCGCTCCGGAGCGGGGCCGGCTGGGGCCGGGGCCAGGGCTCGCCCCGGAGCGGGGCCGGGCTCACCTGGTCGGGCGGGCGCAGGTGGTAGGTGCCGCAGGCCAGGATGCTGTGCCAGCCCTCCACCGGGCACCACTCCACCGCGTCCGCGCTGAACTCCGTGTCCACCACCTGCAGCGTGCGCGTCCTGCACGGCGCGGCCATCGCGGGCCGGGCCCTGCTGCGCCGCCGGGGCGGCTCCCAGGAGGCTCCGGGGAGGCGGGGCCGCCGCCCGTCTGCTTCCCGGTCAGGGCGGGCCCGGGGCGGAGCTGCCCCCGCGGAGCCGCCTCTTCCCCGGGCCGGGCTGTCCGCGCCCGCGGGGCTCCCGCCGGGGTCCGAACTCCCGCCCAGCGCCCCCCCGGTGAGGGACCCCTGCCCTGAACCCGGCAGCCGCTCACGAGAAAAATCCGGGATCAGCCTTTCCTCGCCATCCTTCCAGCGCCTCGCTTAGAGACCTTCTCCACCCCGGCACTTCCCGAGGAGACACGGGCTGGTACCGCTGTTCCGGACCTCGGAGCGATCCTGGTCGCTGCCCTGAGCCTTTCCCTTTCCCCTCAGTGCTTCCCCAGTCGGAGGGCGGGTCCTGCACCCTCGGGATGCGCCCCGCAGCCATTCCCACGGCGGTGCTGCTCCCCGCGCTCCCGTCCTCTCCTGGAGCCTGCCCTGCCGCTGTTCCCCCGGCGGAAATCCTGCAGACCCAAAGGTCTCATTGCTGAGTGAAATTAGTCAAGGCCTGGCCGTTTGCTGTTTTCCTATAACCAACCCTACATTTATTGACACTGAATTTCATCTCCCGCTCTCTCATCCTTCTGCAATTCACTCAGCCTTTATTATATTATCATTACACTGAATAATATCATCAGTGGATGTTGTCATTTTCATTATACATTACCTTTTTTCTGAACTTTTTTTATATATTGGATATCCAGGTGTTTACTTCCCACCACCATAAAAACCCTCCCTTCTCTTCCTTTCCTGTCTTTTAAACACTTGTCTATGTGACAACATTTCCCTTTTTGACCAGCAGTTTTTCTTCCTTAAGTGCCTTGAGCAAAGTCATCATTAAATGCAGTTCAAACTGTCCCAACCAAATCCCCTTTTCCGTGCTTGGTGATGCCTGGAATTGAAGCAATTCCAGTAAAGTTTTGAAGCATGATCTCCCTGTACAGAACCCACACTGACTCCTCCTCAGTATTCAGCCATTGGTGCTGCATCACAGCATCCATGAATTTGCGAAGTGCAGGTGGCTGTAGTTTGAAATTCCTTCCAGAAGCCGCTGTGACATTTGCTGTGACATTGTACCAAGGGAGAGGTTGCCACCCAAGCTGGGAGCTCAGCTTGTTCATCCCTGAGCTCCCTCGGAGCCGTAGGTGGCACCGTCTGGTCCTGGCAACTTGTTGCTGCTCATTTCAGCTGAACTTTAATGTCTCCTGAAAGCACTTCTGTCCTGAGCAGATTCCCTTTGGAGCTCTCCATATGGAAGTATTCCTGTGCGAACTCCACCAGCTCTTTCACAGGGAACACATATGCAAACAAGTCACTGGATTTTCTTCTGCTGAGGCTTTCATCTTCAGGTCAGCCCTTCCCTTTTCTGTGCATGAGTCTCTGTTGACTCCAGCAGTCCCCCTGCTCCTGATTTTTTCAAAACTACTCATTCAAGTTTTAGAACTTGAACATTCTTCATATTCCATTTTTCTTTGTATTATTTTCCTGGGTTGGTTTCTTTGATTGCTTGTTCTACATTTCATCTGCCAAACGTTATTCTTCCTATCTCTTAAATTTGGACACGAGTTCAGTTTACAAAGGATTGCTTCTTATTCTGAGTATCCCACATACTCCTGTTTAATCATACCAGCCTCCTTTTGCTCTCAGTGCTGTTTTGCTGGGTGATAAAGCTTTGCTCCTGGCCCATGTGGTGTCTTACACCATCTCCGTAACTCCCATAAGCATTTCAGTCTTTCAGCTGCTCCTTCTACCATGAGTTTTGTTTAAAATTAAGTCACAAAGGAAAACTAAGACTATAACCTGATGGTGTTTTCAAGGTGCAAGTATCAAAACACCAAGGCCTGCAATCCACTGTATTTCGTATTTGGTGTTCCTTAAGCCAGCCAGGATTTCCAGTTGTGTTTTATGCATGTTGGGATTGGTGATATCATCCTACTTGGATAGGAAGGAGCACCTGGAAGGTACCTGTATCAACATTTCACAGTGTGTTTACAGGGGGTGTGCAGCCCTCTGTTACAGCCAGCATCAGCAACGCTGCAGCCACCTGCCCTGAGCTGGATTTACCAGATTTCCCTGCAGGAAACAACTTGGATGAAGAACATGTCCATTGGGGGATGCCCTTGGAAAATCAGTTCCTGATCAGAACTGTCCAGGTCTGCTCCCAGATAAATGACTCCAATCCTGGGTTTTTAAATACTTGTCCATACAGAGATATCCCTGCCAGCCAGGGTTCTCTGTGGGTAAGGAGGGCCTTTACAAGAGCTCCATCCTCTGGGGTGGCTTGGGGAGCTGCCACCTCCAATTTCCTTTCTGACCCTCCTTACTGAGAGGGAAGATGTCTGTACATGCCAAGATCTGCCAGATTCATTGATCACACAACCTCCCCCACCAGCAGGCAGGGATGTGTTTACTGCAGTCCCCAAGACCTTTCCAAGAGTCAAAATCCCCATAGCCACTTCTCTCCTGTGGCATGAGGAGAGTCTGGAGTCAGAGATCACACACCCAGGTCAGAACCAGTATCTCCCTGAGCCTTTGCAGGGTGTAGGGGCAGTTTCCTTCCACTTGGGTTGGTCTCACAGCCCTTAAACCCTGCGGGCATCTCCCCACTTGCTGTACCCCACCTCCCACATTCCCTGGCATCAGGATTTCCCCAAGCCCCCTCCATCCTGGCTTTGTCCCACCTGTCCCTCATTCCCCATTGCCCCACCAGGCCCTGGTCTGCAGCCTGTCCTCGTCCTCACAGCAGCAGCATTAAAACATCAGCACCAACTTTTCCCTGCTTGGTGCTGCTCAAGTGTTTAAGGGCTCTAAGACTGCACTTTGATTTGATAAACACAATTCCTGGTAATAAAATGGAAAACTGGCAGGACAAATAGCAGCCTTTTAAACAGGCAAGGGAAAAAAAAGTCAATACTTCTGCCCTATTAAATGGATTACCTCAAATAATAAACAAAATATTCCTTATGTCCCATTTTATATTAATCAAAAACTGCATTTCACTTCAAGGAAAGAATTAACGTTTTCTTTAAAAAAAAATAAATATTACCCATTATTGGAAAATTTGACTGGGTCCTGCTTGGTTTTTTCAAACTGAAGGGCATTTTGGGCTGCCTGAACAGAAAAGTTACAGTACAACTGTGGCTTAAGAGTGGCAACTCGTCCAAGCACCTTCAACTGAACTTCCAGCAGGAAGTTTCAGAAGTTTTTTGCTATTTCCCCAAGATGATTAAAGCCAAAAGATAAAAACCCACCCAAATGTTAATAATTCAGAACTTCCTGTGCAGATATTAGAAACAGAATATAATATTGGAAGTCCACAGCAGATCAATTTTCTAACAAATTGAATACAAGCAAGACCAACATTGCAACATGAAGGGGCAAAGTGAATCCTGATTGAAAAATCAAAATTCTAAATGGCTTTTACAAAAATTTTTTCACTCCAAGAAAGACTCTGCATCCAGCACTCAGCAGCTCACATTCTTCTACTGTGAAGCAAGACTAACACCTGGCACTAAATTATCCATTTAGCTCTTCAGGAAACTCAACTGATGTTCCTTACACTTCTAAGGCAAAAATGGAATAGAAAATGGTTATTCATGAAAAGAAAAATAGGCATGTGCTCTGCAAGGGAAATCCTCCTCCCATACTACTTTTACGCATTACTACTTAAAAAAAATCCAAAAGTGATTCTTGGATTGATGACAAGTCTTAAAAAAGTGAATAAATAACTCAGATTACCCAATATTAGATATTTAAACATCTCTGCACATGACTGGAGTGTTTCCTGTGCTACAGAGAAGCCACAAGGGCAACCACATCCACACACAGCTGCCACCTGAGCTCCCCTACCACTGCCTTCTGTACAAGGGCTTTGGAAAAGAAAGCTGATCCAGCTTCCTGAAAATCCTGGCTGCTCCGAGGCCCATCTCAAGCAGCCCTGGGCGGCAGCCCCGGCTGCAGTGCCTGGACACAGATCCCAGAGGGTCCCTACGCCCCACGCCAGCTCCTGGGCACTGCTCCTGCCCTGCAGGGACTGCCAGCAGCCAGGGGTGCCTGAGCTCTGAAGGCAGCTGGAAGGGAAGGGGAAAAAGCCAGAGAGCAGACATGGATTCATTCCAACCTTTACTTTGTTTGCTCTTTTTTTGTTTGCATTTTTTTTAAATAGAGCTTCCATGCAGAGTTCTCCAGATGAAGTGCTGATGCCAGAGCCTGCCCCATGGCCTTGGCACTGCCACAGACACTTCTGCCACATGGGAGGAAAAGCTTTTGCTACATGACTTTTTTTCTTTTTTTTTTTTTTAACTTTTAGGCCAACAACATGTTCTCATCTGAACATTACAGTTAATGAGTGCTATCAAGAATTCCTAACAAAAACTGTACATGAGTTTACAAACGTATTAACATATAAATAATGAGAAGCTTCCTGCCTGGAGCTCCACAGTAGTCTTTTTGCTTGAGAATATAATACTGGAAGGGCAGACCCAATCCCTTTCCACAGCACCAGTCAGAGCTGGCTTAGTCCAGTCAGCCATTCTGCTCAAGCATCACAGGGTTTTTCTTCAGTGCCTCTGGCTTTGATAAGCAGTCTGTCATACTGTGCAAAAGCAAGAGTCCAATGCCTTTGGGAAGGAATCCTGCTGCTGAGAGGCCTCTGCCACCCGGTCACCGCTCTGGCCCGAGCTCCTGCTGGAAGGTCCTTTTCTTCTCCCGACAGTGTTTCTTGTGGGCAGGCCAGTCCTTCTGCTGGCACTGCGAGCCGCAGTACCGCGCCACCTGGCAGCGGCCACAGATGTTGAATTCACGTAACTGGGAACAAAAGGTGGCGTTAGAGGGGCTGCTCAGTGCCAGGAGAACCTCAGCATCACTCCCAGGGAACACCCCAGCAGCTTTCCCAGGAGGACCCAACAGCATTCCCAAGGAGCTTCATGATCAGGTCTTCCACGCCCGTCACAAAACAGGTGACAGGACAAGGCTGAACAGCCTGAAGCTGAAGGAGAGCAGGGTTAGAGGGATATTGGGAAGAAATTCTTCCTGGGAGGCCCAGGCACAGGGTGCCCAGAGAAGCTGTGACTGACCCTGGAACCCTGGAAGTGTCCAAGACCAGGCTGGAGAGGGCTTGGAGCAGCCTGGGATAATGGAAGGTGTCCCTGCCCATGGAATGAGATGAATTGTGAAGTCCCAACCCAAACCAGTCTGGGATTCTATGAAACACAAACACCCCACGAGTTTCAGAGAACCAAAAGGGTTTGAAGCAATTTCTGAGGCTGTACATTTGCTCTTGTAAAAAAGAGCTTAATAGACAAAATATAAGAGCATTACACATTTGTTGTCACAATGCTGCTGTTTTGTCAACCTAAGTTCTATTTTCAACTACAAACACCTGAAATTCAGAAATTATCAGGAGGGCTGCACAAGCTCAGCCATTGCCAAAGTTACTGTTATCCACGGAGCTTTTGGGCACAGACCCAAATAAAAGGTAGAGCTGCCTCTGTTCCAAATACAGGGAATTTAAGATCATTTTTGCAAATGTTCTCTTCCCCAAAGCAGAAAGTGGAACACAATGGGTTTCGCCTACTCAGCATCTGCTATCACAAGAAAAGCCCTTGTTTATAGATAAGGCATCTGTGTGACAAGAGGCACAGCCCTTGCACAGCTCATTCTCACTCCTGATGTTGCCTTATCTTCCTCCAGCAGAACTTTTCCTCCCAGCTCTCCCCTGAATGAAGGCCACTGCAATTCACCTTCACCTCAGGAAATGGTAACCAGGTTATTTTTTGATTCCATGACCATCCAAAACCTCCTACAATGCTTCCTGCTGCCTCACACAGCTGCTCACTCATCCCGGTTCTGCTCCCTGCAGGAAAGTTCCCACCTGGCTTTTTGAGCACTCTGCAGAAATCACCCTCCTCCCAGCAACCCACTAACCTCCACTGCTCCAACTCAAACCCACATTCCCTCCAACTGAAAATTATCACAGGGGCTGGAGCTTCAGGCCAAAGAAAACCTGAGTGGAAGAAAATCACTGCTTTTAGCCACTGAATGGCTCACATAAAGTTCTACATTTTAAATAACAAATAAATCCCTAGACACACCATTAGCCCAAGGCATTCCATGCTCACTCCCAGCTCTCTGAACCCACCTGTTTTTCAATCATTGTGCAGGGAGGGTAGTGACATTCATAGTAAGTGCAGGAGTTCTCTTCCTCCTCCACAACATCCCCATTAGCATTGTAATATCTGGTTACATTCAGGACAGGAAACTGCTCTTCTATGGGGTCTGTAGGAAGCTGTTGGATTGCCAGCCAGTACAGACTTTGTTCCCTGGAAAAAAAACAAGTACAAGTTTGGTACATCAATTCATAATAATCATACAGAGACACTGATTCTAAATTTATTTATTAATAAGGTGAACATTGCATTTAGCCTCAGACTGCACATACTGCTCATATATTGGATATTTTGAAGGTTATTTTAGCCTAAGTGCAAACCCCAGAAGTTCAAAGGTATCAATCAAGAAAAATTTACATTGAGCAAAGTTAAATTCTGTGCAAAATTATTCATACCAAGTCAAACTTAATTTCTGGCATGAAGTCTGTTTCTTGTTCTTGAACCCCCAAAATCATGTAGAGCATTTGTAATTCACTACAGCTTCCCCAAATCAGTTTAATCGGCTCTAAACACCCCAATCTTAAAGCTGCTGCTGCAAGTGTTTCAGGAGTGTGAAGTCTGTGGGTCTCCCACTGTCCCATCATTGATTATCCAGATCCGTCCTGGCACAAAGAGTTTGATGTGCTGAGTGGCATCAGTGAAACCCAGCCCGTGGGAAGCTCCCACGAGCTGCTGGTGGGAGGTGCTGGAAGCTGAGCCCAGAACTCACAATTTCCATCATGAGCGTTCTCCAGCTCCCAGTTCCCACTGGAATTTCAGTGCCTGAGGGGCAGAAGGCAGTGAGATGTGCAGATTCCCCTGAGCCTCTGCCCAGCTGGGAGGGCACAGAGGCTTCCTGCTCCACCTGGCACAACCCTGAGGGTGAGATGGGTGGGACATGAGCACAGACTGTGCCCCAGGTGAGGAAGCCAGGACAGAGTGATGTGTAAAGCATCCAAGGTTTAATCAAAAAGGCTCTGCCAAGGCAAAAATCACTAAAGGAATGAGACAACATTTGAAGAGATGTTCATCCCCCCTGCCAGGTGCTGCCATACCTTTGTTTGCTAGAGATGTCTTCAGCCTTGGGCTTCCAGCCCCAGGGGACGAGGCGCAGATTGTCCAGGCGGTTGTCCACGGTCACCGAGTTCAGATGCACCACCTGAAAGCCAGGAGCAATCCCTCCTCGGTGCCTCTCCCTGCAGGACACAAAACCAACCTGAGGGTCAGTGGAGAACAGGAATAGCTAAAGAACAAAGGATCCCAGCAATTCCAGAGGCAATGTGAGTTGGGACCTGCTGGCACTGGGCTGCAAACAGACTTCAGTGGCTACTTCGGACAGGGCAACTACCAGGAGAAAGTGCCTTTTTCCAGCAGGTGGTTTCAATTATAAATTAGTTTAATCAAAAGACAGAGCATAGAGTAAGTTTAAGCATGTTGCTTAGTTCCAGAGTCTACTCCTCCAGTTACTGCTAAAGATCCATGGAATTATAGTGTTCCTTGGAAGGTGCCAATACTGGTTTATTATTTCCATAGGAAATTCTATCAGACACATTTGTGCAAGTTTGGCACTGGTGTGGTGTCACAGGGCTTATTATTTATGAAGAAACATCTCTGAACAGCAACAGGACAGAGGTTTCACTGAGTATGCAAATGCTTTTTAGACTCTAATTGTGTGTAACACACTGAAAGTCTGAAATGACTCCACAATTGACCAAGAGACACCTGAAACTTGCCCAAAACCCAAAGCAGGACTAAGCCAGGATGGCTGCAGGGAGACTCTTCCCTACTGCCTTCTAAGAGCTTCCATTTCCCCTTCCCCCTTCTTTTCACCTCTCCTCTCTCTGTTTCATCAAGTATCAAGTTCACTGTCAAACTCCCTCATGCCTGGACAAGTTTTGGTATCACTTCTTGCAGGAATCCCCATCCCAGCTGAAATGCAAGGCTTGGACAGAAGGCTGTGTCCCTGTGACTGTTCTGCCATGAGGAACCTCCCTGCACAGGAGAACAAGGATGGAGACCTCCCAGCAGCTTCCCACAAACCCAGCCTGGACAGCTCAGCCTTCACTGAACATTTCAGCTCAGTTATTTTAATTTTGAAGAGATATTTGCCCGAGTTTAAAAATTCCCACTTTTTTTAACCTTTATAAAGCTCAGCATTACAGGAAGCTCATTTCAACACGACTTACAATGAAAAACGTAGTATTTTGTATACTTGGTCAAAATCCATCCAGATATGTGTAAGTTATATACCCTGGGGGTAAGAAAAACTCTTGCACTTTACACATGCCCCAAAACCTTGTAGAATTTAATGAGGAGAATCCCCTTGGAGAGCCTACAAGCAGCACCTACACACAGACTATGCTCCAGCTCCCAGCAGGTAATTCCTGTGAGAATTCCCCTGCATGAGAACACAGCCAGGGAGTCTGCTGGGTCTCCATGGAACAGGGAAAAGTTCTTCCCCTTGAAGGTAGAACTAATAAAATCCTTCTTCTGGGAAAGAAACCAAACTATACACATTTAAAAAAAGAAACCAAACTATACACATTAAAGCAAACAAACTGTGGCAAGGAGTCTGCTGAAGTGCCCTAAAGGAGGAATCCCAGCTTGACTTGGGTTGGAAGGGACTTTAAAATTCAGCTCATTCCCTGCCACGGGCAGGGACACTTTCCACTACACAGGCTGCTCCAAACCCTATCCAGCCTGGCCTTGGGACACTTCCAGGGATCCTGGGCCACTTCCAGGGCTTCCCCACCCTCCCAGGGAACAATTCCTTCCCAACATCCCATCCATCCCTGCCCTCTGGCACTGGGAAGCCATTACAGTAACTACTTTTGAGTTGTTGAAGGGCAGCAGAGGGTCTGGCAAAGGGAATCAGGAGTCCTGAGGGCTCCAAGTGGGAACCCAGAAGTGGTGAACTGCTGGAGGTGAGCATCAGTCAGAGATGGAGACAGGGAAGGAGTTAAGGTTCTTAGAATGTGCCTAGGACAAAGTGCCAGCTGGAGAGATGGGACAGATAGGAGACAGGAATCTGGGAGGAGGAGAAAGAAGTTCAGAGCAAGAGCAGACTGTGCAGGGAGGAAAGGGAAGGGGATTCCAAGACTAAGTTCAGAAATATTTCTGATTTTATTAGATGAGAGTTTAGAAACTGCTGGAGTTGGGGAAGGAAAAAGGATTATGATAGATTGTCCCTGACACTGGGATGTCACAGCAGAGTGGCACATACCCACCCCTGCTCCTCCACAGCCCAGATCTGCACCCAACACCCCAAAAAGCAAATTCTGACCAATCCCCTCCCACACTGAGCCACTCTTTATCTCCTTGAATGAAACCACATTTATCTACATCACTGCCAGCTCTTCTGAGGCCTCAAGTGACAAAAGCCTAAATAAAGGTGGAAGTTTGGCCTTGCTGGTGAGCAGCCAGTGTTAAACACCACTGCACTGAGGTGCCAGAATTGGTCAGGCCAAATTCAGGCTGGTCCCTTCTCTCCACACATCAAGAAGAAAGCTCTGAACACAGGAGCACTGCACTCCCCTCCCCAGACCTCTCTTTGACCATCCCAGCTCATCCCAACTGAGCAGCGAGGACAGGCTGTGGAGAACCTGCCTTGTGAACAGCCTCAGTAATGCAGCCAAAACTCCTGCAGAGCTGGAGCTTGTGCCTCCCCGTGCACTCCTGAGCTCCTGCAAGATGCCAGGCAAAACCCCTCCCCCAAGATTTTCAGGGAATCATGTGGATTCTGCTCTTTTGGTATTTCAGCAGCTCAGAGCCCAGGACTGGAATACAAGTGCAGACACAGCAATTGCAAGCACCAGGAACCAGAACTGAGCCCGTTACAGGCAGTGAGATGGCAAGTGCTCTAAAAAAAAACCCTCAAAAACTCCCAGAAATCAGGTCCTGGATGTCTTTTTGAACATGCAGTTGGTGCTACTTATGACTAATCCCCTGCTGCTGCTGTTCCTCAGGGAACATCTCTACACCCAGCAGAACACAGAGCTGAGATAGCTCCACAGGGAACTGATGAGGGGATAAGACTTCTGCAGAGACACCCAAACCCTGCTTTGGGGGAGCCAAAACTCTGTGTGGAAATCACAGCAAGCAGCAGAGAGGCTGAAGAACCATCAGGAAGTTCTCCCCGTAAGAATTTTTGCAGCTCACGTGGGGAATTTTCAGCTCTTTGGATGCCTTTTGATCCCACAGTTGCCTCTGCATAGGGCAGCAGGAGGGCTCTGGGAGAAGGTCCCTGTCACTGCTGCAGCTCCAGCAGCTCCAGGATTCCTATCCCAAGGGCCTCAGGATGTGAACAAAGATACCTGCTTAACTAGAAAAGAAAAAAAAATTTAAAATCTGCTTTACTTGCATCTACCACATATTACTCACTGTACCTTCAACCAGAGGCACACAGTTGGGTTGGTTTTTCATGATTTTGGGGGTTCATGTGCAGAGAACAACTGAATTACACACCTACACCTGCAGTAATCCACGTTCTTTGGTTTTCATTCATCCAAGGAGTCAGGCTGGCCCTGGGAAGTGCAATCACTGCCTGGCTCTGCCCAGCTCCCCTGACTCTTACAGGCTCCAAACCTCCAGCACTGCCCCTCAACAAGGGAAGGACCTGACACCTCTCTCCAGTCCTGGTTTGTGCTCAGAGCAGCCCCAGAATTGCTCTGCTCAGGAGGGGCAGAATCTTCAGAGCCCCTGCAGAGACTCAGCCTCTGACCTGCAATGTTTGAGCTGCAACTAAAGATCAGCAACACCAACACCTTCAGGTCCAAATGGAACTCACAGGAACAGCAGAGATATTTTATATCTTCTAGTCCAGAAATCTGACTGCAACTTCAGAACTGCAGCTCTGCTTGCCTGGCAGCTGACACCCCTCTCTGTGCCTCTCCAAAATCCCCATTACACACAATCTCTTATTTTTAACCACAGCCCATGCTTGAGTGACACAATTTGAATTTCCTAACTGAATATGCTCAAATGACTTCCTAATTTGAGTAAAACAAGCTAGGAGAGGCAATGGCTGGGCTGTGTCATAAACAAATAGCTGGGTTGTCATTTGCACAGCCTTCAACAATTGACCTGAATAATTTTCAGGTGCTGTTTAATGCTACTTACAGATAATAATTATGACTGTCTGAGGTTCACAGTTAGCAGCAGCTGTCAGTGATTTGCTCCACATATTGCAACCAATTTCATAATTTTAACAAGTTCTATGTGCAATAAGATTAAATATTAACAGATGCAGGTTAAAATCCATATTTAATAAGCAGACTGGTAATAATAATCTTATATTCTTTCTGTCTCCTTCCTCCTGTGCAAAGCCTGGTTCTAGGGGATAAAAGGTAACCTGGAAAGATAAAGGGCATCCTGGGCACTGTGACTTCCAAGGATGTGGAACTGAATAGAAAATATGCTTAATTTTTCCAAAAAGGCTTTTAAAATAAATAAAAGATTTCTTCAGCAGATCCCACCTTTTGTACAAACCCATCAACATTTCGAAGGAGTAACAGATGAGTTCAGAGGGTGAGCTGCTCTCACAAATGAGGAAATTTGCCCCTAAAACTTAATGTAATGTTAACCCTATGAAGGATTTCAAGGATTTGTAGAGTATTGAAAATAAGATGCAGCAGCTGATATGAGCCATCAGCAGCAGCACCTCAGGCAGTTTTGCAGAAAGCCATAAAAAACACCTCAAAGTTTTAAGTCAGAGTTCTCTCTCTCCAGTGCTCTGTCCAATTCTCAGCGGACAAAAAGCCCCACAACAAATCTCCAAAGGTTTGTCTTCCCCTGTTAAATGGTGCAGGTCCCGTTCTTCCCCCAGCTGAAGTTTGGGCAGCATTTCTCAGGTGTAAACAGGGTGTCCATGAACCTGTCTCTGCTTTCCCTGCCTGGAATGTTCCACAGGCTGTGCCATGTAAGGACCCTGCAAAGCAAAGCCCTGTGGGCACCCCGTGCTGGGTTTGCCGCTCTCCTGAGGGGACTTGGGCTACTACAGCAACAGAGATCACCCCACACAAGCTGGGGCAGCAAACTGAACCCTTGGTTTTCCACTGCCTCCAGTACCCACCAGAGCAGCTCGTGCAGGAGGCGGCCTGAGCCCCGGCCCCGGTTCTTGTCGAAGGCGTAAGCGAAGATTTTAGCACCGTTTCCATCAGCATCCACCTCCATCCGAGCCTAGAGGGAAGGGAAAGGCCTTGAGAGCACCCATGGGGCACACAGCACCTGCTCCACTGGGATGGACCCCACATTTGGGGGATGAACCCCACATTTCACACTTGCCCCTGCAGGTCCCTTGAGCTCACTGGGATTTGAGTTGTCCCAAACTCCCAGAGGGACCCAACCAGCCTGGCCTGTCCCCTCAGAGTTGCTCTGTGCTCCCAGCACTTCTGTGAGAGCTCCCTGAGCCAGCTGTTGGCACCTCTGGGTGCTGAATGCCAAAGGGCACCTCCATCCCCCCAAGAAGGGGGTCCCTGGGGGCTGTGCTGTGGATGGACCCTGTGGAGCCCAGCTGGGAAAGGGCAGGGGGGAGCTGGGGGGAGCTGGGGGGCTGCCTGGATAAAGAACAGCAGGAATGCAGCTGTGGGGATTCACAGCAGGATCCACACTCTGTCCCTGGGCAGCCACCAGGGCTTTGCTTCCAGCACTGCCCCTACACCCACATTGCTGGGAGAGTCATTTTTCCTGCATTTCCAAATTTTCCTGCTATTTTTCCAGCACTCCACAATGGTGTTCAGAGCTCTCAAAGCACAGGAAGAACTTGATACATTTGGGACAGTCAGGGTGTGTTACCACCACAGTGACAGAAACTCCCAGTGGCTGCCAGAGGGGAGGAATGGACAAACAAGGGAGTGTTCTGGCAGCAGCACTGCCCAAAATCCTAAAATCCCTAAGAGCAGCCCCAAAGCATCCACGGCACTGCAGAAATTCTGCAGATGATGGTCCCTCCTTCAAAAAAACCCTTATTTGCTGAAGATTTTGTAATCATTGTCTTTCACTTTCAAAGCCTTTTTAGGACCCACTTGCCCTCTTCCAGTGAATGTGAAGAGGAAACACTTTGTTCTGGTCCCATAATCCGTTATAATAATACAAGTTTTCCTCGTCCAAGACTAAGTGCAGAGTAAACATTTTTAATGTTCGCCAAACCACGGGAGGATAAATTATCAGTTCACCAAAAGCATACAAACAGTATGAAAATAAAAACACTACTAAATAAGTTAGTAAATAAATGTTTCAAAACAACGTTCATCTAATTGGGAAAAAAAAAAAAAAAAGGAAAACCCAGAACTTTTCCTGCTTGGAAGCCCACACGCTAGGACTTCAGTAAGTTAAAAAGGGTTCTTTTTCCGCCAGCCAGGGGAGTTGCAGGCACAGCACTTCCACGAGCTGCTGGGCTGGAGCAGGGCACGAGGAGAGCCAAGAGCCGCACCTCCCGCGGGAGCCCGAGCACCGCCGGCCCCGGGGCAGCCCCGGGCGGGGAGGGGAGTCACAAAACCCGGGAAAATACCGCGAGGGAAGCGCGGGCAGCGGGCGGGGGCCTCACCTCGAAGGAGTAGCTCTCCACCAGCGGGATGTCCTGCTCGTCGATCAGCGTGTACTTGGTCTGGAACACAGCGAGAGCGCCGTCAGCGCGGCCGCACGGCCCCAGCACGGCCCGGGACTGCACGGCACGGCCCCGGCTCCGCACGGCACGGCCCCGAAAGGCCCCGGCACGGCCTTAGTGTGGCCTCGGCGTGGCCCCAGGGGCTCGGTAAGGGCCGGTAATGCACAGCACGGCCCGGCACAGCACCGCCCTCCCCGCCCGACAGCACCGGCCGGCCGGCCCGCCCGCTGCCCCCCGCCCGGCCGGACCCCTCGCCCCGGCCCCGCCGCCCCCCGCCCCGCCCGGCGCGGCCGAGCCCGGGCCGCCGCCCCCGCCGGCGCCCCGCGCTCACCTTGCCGGCCACCCGGCCGAGCCGGACGATGCCCAGCTTGAAGTCGGTCATGGCGGGGCCGGGCCGGGGCCGCCGCTCGCCCCGCGCCGCTGCCACGCGCCGCCGCCTCGCGCACACCCGGGGGGCGGGGCCGCCGCGCCACCGCCCCCCGCTGCCCCTCGGCCAATGGCGGCCCGCGCCAACGCCCACCCGCGCCCGGCGGACCAATGGGAGCCCGCGCCGCTCTTACGTCACTCCCGCGAACGCCGCCGCCGCGGCCAATGTGCGCGCCGCGCGCCGCGGCTCGGGTCACGTGGGACGAGGCCCCGCGCGCGGGCGCGGGCGCGGGAGGCGCGGGCGGTGACGTCACGTTCGCGGGAAGCTTCGTGCCGGCGGCAGCGGGGGCGCGGCCGCGCTTAAAGGGACCGCGCCCCCCCCGGGGGCCGAACGGGGACACCCCTGGGGACCCCGGGAAGGGGACAGGGACGCGCCCGGGAGCCCCGGGCTCGCTAGCCGGTGGCACGTGGCGCCGCGTGGATGCGCCGGCTCTCGGGCGCTCCGCGGCCCGGACACCCCGCGCAGCCCCGACCAGCCGTGCGGGGGGAGCCGCGTCCCGGCCGGATCGGGCAGGGATCAGAGGGTCCGGAGCTGCAGAGGCCACCGGGATCACGGGGTCCAACTCCGGCCCTGCCCGGGACACCCCGGCAGTCCCTCCCCGTGCAGCCAGAGCCGCGCTGGGTTTGCTGCGGGGCCCCAGCTGGCTGTGCCCTGCCTTGGGACAGCAGCCAGGCCCAGCTGGGACAGCACAGAGCCGCCACAGGGCTCTTGTGGGGTCGCCCAAGAGACTCCCCACCAGGGCAGTTACTGCCAGAGCTTCCAGCCATTCCAGCACTGGGGGTTACTTCAGGATCTGTGAGGGAGTCCCAGCAATGTTTTGGTTGAGATTTCAACCCAGGGTATCCTCTGCATCTTCATTCCCTCAAAAAAACCCTAAAGATTTGTGCGATCCCTCTCCCGGGGCTGTTCCATCTGCTTATCCCCAGCCTGGATTGATCCCGGGAGTTGCCCCTTAGTTGCACTTAGCCCGGTTAAACCTCATGAGGTTCCCATGGGCCACTGCTCCAGCGTGTCCAGGTCCCTCTGGATGGCATCAGATCCCTCAGATCTGTCACTGCACCCTCAGCTTGGTGTCACCTGCCAGACTGCTGAGGTTGCACTTGATCCCTTCATCTATGTCATTAATAAAGATACTAAATTAAATAATAAATTCGGAAGATGGGTTTAAATGTGACATTTATGGAGGTGGTTATCTTTGGAACCCTCTGCCTCCTTTTGAAGAAGCATGATTTGGGAAATATTAATTATTGGCAGGGCAAACCCTCCTTCCAAGCACTGCTTGGCTCGACCCAGAGCACGTGCCCTCAGGCAGCATGGGAAAGGGAAGTTACAGGTCCTGTCCCGGGAGAACTCCCAGTAAGGAAAAGGAATCATTTTCCCAACTGTTTCCAGCACTGCCAAGTGGAGGGAAACCCACACAGGACAGCCCCGACAGCATGAGGCTGAACAGCTCCTGAGACTTGGGGCTCACACCAGACTGGATTTCCAACACCAGGAGCAGAGAGTTTAAAGCAGAGCTGCTGCTGAAAGGGGCTGCAGCCTCTGCCAGGCTGCCCTGCCTCAGGCACCACAGGCATTTGTGCAGCTTTGTTGTGGAACCCCTGCAAAACCGCAGCTGGAAGGGACCCAACCCTCCCCTGGCATCGCAGCCAGCCTGGCCTGGGGTGAGGATGGGGATCCCAGCAGCTCTCTGCAGCCCCCTCAGCCTGTGGCCACTCATCACACAAAGGTTTTCTTCCCCTGTACTTTTTCAGAATTTATGCCACAGAAAGCCTTGGAGAGATGGGGATTGGGCAGGTTTCAGAGCACGAGGAGCCACACCTGACCTATTCCAAGAGCATCCAAATTCCTTCCAGCTTGAAACATGGTAACATGGTCAATGCCAACAAAGGAACCAAAGAGAATCCTGGAATATCCTCAGCTGGGAGGGACCCACCGGGACCATCCAGCCCCACCCCTGTCCCTGCCCAGACCCCCCAACAACCCCACCCTGGGCATCCCTGGCAGCGCTGGCCAAACGCTCCTGGAGCTCTGGCAGCCTCGGGGCCGTGCCCATTCCCTGGGGAGCCTGGGCAGTGCCAGCACCCTCTGGGGGAAGAACTTTTCCCTGATCTCCAGCCATTCCCTCAGCATGGCAAGTCCCTGGAATTTCAGCTGTATTTGTTCTTTTCCTGGCTGCCGCAGAAGAAGGCCCTACAATCAGCTGGGAAGAAACGGATTAAAGTGAAAGCCACAAACTCTCCTGGTTTTGACTCCACCAGCTGCACGTGGAGCTGGGGACAGGGAGAAAGGGGCCAGCACAGGCCTGGAGCCTGGGCAGAGCTGCCCAAGGCACAACCACACCAGGCAGGAACAGACACATCCCTGAGCTTGTGGGATTCTCATGGCTGGGAATACCCAGGTCAGGCTTCGCTCAGTTTTGCTTTAGGAGTGAGGAAGGTGCAGCTCCCCTCCACACTGACAGGGACACAGTGACATGTCCTGGACAATGGGTGTCTGCCTAGCGTCATGGATTTGATAAAAATGGGGTTTTTTGATCATGCCCTTCCCTCTGTCACTACAGCCCCACTTCAGGCTCTGTGGCCCCCAAGTCACCAGGGCAGTGACCCAAATTTCAACAGGGAGCAAAGGACACAAATGGATCTCATTTTGAATAAGCAAGGCTAAACTTTCTGTTCTCATTCCTCACAGCCACACTTCCATCCCTGCCCCAATCCCTCCAAACGGGCATGGATACATCCCACCAAAGGTGCTATATTTCCAGCAGACAGGGAGAGATTCTCCAAAGGAAAATTCACAGCATGGGACAGGGACAAATCAAACAAACAAGTCTCTGCAGACAACTGGGTCTTTATTTTAGTATTTAAAGTGCTACAAAAAACTGAAGGAGCCTTCATGTGGCAACTTCCTTTTCTGCAGTCTTAGCTCTGTTGGAAGAAGCAAACACAGCTCATTAGTGGACTCTTTCATTAATTAGATGCTGTACAGCAATTTGAGTCAGAGCTGGGTACTTACAGCTGGGCACTCGATGGCACCACTGTTGATGTCATCGATGATGTCGTGGGGGTGTCTCCCATCAATGCTGCAGCCCACGGACTGGGCAGTGCCAAGGATCTCCTTGATGGTCCCTGCAGCAGCAGACACAGCTCGTCAGTGCTCTACCACAGGAAAACATCTGAGGAGTTTACCTGGAGCAACCTGGGCTAGGGAAGGTGTCCCTGCCCATGGCAAGGGGTGCAACTCAATGAGCTTTAAGGTCCCCTGCAACCCAAACCAGTGTGGATTCTGACAGAGAACTCATCACTGCTCCCAGCTGTCCCTCTTCCCTCAGGGGTTTGCAGGCTGGAGCCTCAGGGCTCACCAGGGAACATCAACTCCCTTAGCCAGATCTCACACCCTGGATTCCCCCAGGAACACACTGCAAACTCCCTGTGCCCCTCCTCTCTCCCCAGGTGTTGGGGCTGCCTGTTCCCAGCCAGCAGAGCTCAGCTGGGAGCCCTCCCTGGCAGGCAATGGAGCATTCCCTGCACGCCAGCCCCAGGACTCACCCGAGAGCTCCCGGGCCAGGGAGCGGTGCCGCATCTGCCGCGCGATGTTCACGATCTCGTCGAAGGTGACGCTGCCACTGTGCTTAACTGGGAGGGAAGAGCAGCAGTGAGGCACCCGGGCACTGCCAGCTCCCTGTTTCCCCTGGGAGCACCATTCCCAGCACTCTCATCACGTGGAGAGCTGGGGGTGTGCAGCTCCAGCAGGGCTGCTGTCAGTGCTGCTGCTCCCAGACTGCAGCACCCAATTACCCCCAACTCCTCTCTCTAAGCTGGCATTTCTGCAGCTCCCCTGGCTGTGCCAGGCCCCGTGGTACTGCACAGGTCATGGGGCAGGGGGCTGTTCTACCTCAGCTTTGCCCAGAGCAGCTGTGGCTGCCCCTGGATCCCTGGCAGTGCCCAAGGCCAGGCTGGACACTGGGGCTGGGAGCCCCTGGGACAGTGGGAGGTGTCCCTGCCATGGCAGGGGTGGCACTGGGTGGGCTTTGAGGTCCCTCCCAACCCAAACCAGCCCATGACTCCACATTCCCCTCAAACACAGAGCTCTGCTGATATGCATCTGTTGGTACCCTGGCACTGCAGGGATGCCCAAAACAGCCTCATGTCCCGTTTACCAGTTTGTGCTGAATAATCCCAGAGAAAGGTACTGGTATTTCCCCTCTTTTAGCCTCAAAATATTGAGAACCAAATACAGGGGAACACTTACTGTTCTTCTGCTTCTTCCTGTCACGAGGTGGCTCCTTCAGAGCTTTGATAATCAGAGCAGAGGCAGAAGGAACAACCTCTATCTAAATACAAAGAAATTAATTTCCCCCCTCCATTCTACATTACTAATGAAGACACTCAACCTGTCAATTATCTCAGCAAAGGGAACTGCCAGAGCAGTGTGGGTTTGATCAGTTCCCTCATGCTCCAGGTTTTTTTGTGCTGCAGGAATCTGTTCCCAGGTTTTCGGCACAGGCCTCCCCACAAGCAGGAGAGGACTGCTTCCTGCCTGGGGCTTCCTCTCAGCTCACCACTGGAATGTACCAGCCACAGACATCAGAACAGGTACGGTGGCAGGTGGCTACAGGAGTTGCCAAGATTTTAAGTTATTCATTTTTATTCTGCTTTAAGTAAGTTGTTTTTTTTTTTTTTTTCTGGGTCAATGTTCTGTAAAAAAATAAATTATCTGCAACAGGATGGAAGTTGAATTTTGGCATATGAGGATCTCTTCTCGGGATCCTCCTGCCTGACAAAGCCCCAAGGCTCCACACACACCCCCCCACCCACGTTTTAAGGTCTTCCCAGAAGACCCCCACACGCCCCCTGTGTGGCACTCATTTTATCCACCTCGGAAGGATGAAGGGCTGAGTGGACCCTGCCGGGATCCGGGCCGGTGGCTGGAGCAGGCGGAGCCCGGGCGGGCTCCACGCCTGCAGCACCGGCCGGCCCCTGCGGCGTGCGGTACCTGCGCTTGCCTGTTCTGGATCGTCAGCTTCACCGTGATCCGCAGCCCCTTCCAGTCGCCCGTGGCCTTGGCGATGTCATCGCCCACCTTCTTGGGGGACTGAGGGACGACACGTGGAGGTCACACGGGGCTCGGGTTAAAGCCGAGAGCCCAGCGCTGCCCCGGCTGCTTCCCAGCGCCTTCGCAACGCGCTTTATCCTCCCGCTTAAGTTTAATTTCAGTTTTTATCCCTCCCTCACGCTTCAATTCCCCCAGCAGGACTCGCTTCCCACTGCGCTCGGCCCATGTTTCATCCCTCCCCTCGGCCTCCTCGCTCGCCCGGCTCTCCCCGTCCCCGGTACGTACCAGCCCCAGCGGTCCGATCTTGGGGGCCAGCGCGGACGTGGCTCCGACCTCGCCGCCGGTGCAGCGCAGGTAAACTGCGGGGACAGCGCCGCGTCAGCCGCGCCCGCCGGGCCCCGCGGCGCCCGCCCGCCTCCCGCCCCGCTGCCCGCCACCTACCGACTTTGATCTCGTTGGGATCGAACTTGGGCGGCATCGCGGCGGCGGATGGCGCGGATGGAGGCGGATGGAGGCGGATGGAGGAGGATGGACCCCGAACCGAAGCCTCCCGGGGGCAGCTAAAAGAGAGCGTCAGCCGCGCGGGCCTAAAATATACCCTCCGAGATCTCGCGAGATGCCAGGGAAATATAAATGGCAGCCGAGCTCTCGCGAGAGGTGACGAGCGGGCTGTGGCGGGATCTCGATGTGTATAGATAGATAGATAGATAGATAGATAGATAGAGCGAGCCCTGTTGCAGATTGGACCATATGGAAGGGTGGCGAGGCACTGCCCAGGGCACCGGCGAAGTGCCCGCCCCGGGAGCTGTCCAGGGAAGGGCTGGCCGTGGCGCTCAGCGCTCTGCGCCAGGGACGAGGCGGGGATCAGTCCCGGGCTGGGCTCGGTGATCCCGGGGGATCTTTCCCATCCCGGACAGTTCCGGGATCCCGCGGTCCTCCGGCCGCCAGGGGGCGCCCGCCAGGCGGGCAGAGCGCTGTGGGCGGGGTGGGGCGCTCCGGCCGCGCCGCTCGCTGGTGCCGCCGATCACGTGACCCGGCGGTGAGGCGGCGATGGCGGCGCCGAGCGGTGAGCGGGGCTGGGCAGGGCAGGGGGGATCCGCTGTGGGACACTGGGGCGGCTGCGCCGGGCCGGCACCGGGCACCGCACCCCGGGGAGGGCTCCGGGGCAGGCGGTGCCCGCAGCTGCGCGGTGTCCGCCGCGGAGCAGGCGCTGCCCTCGCTCACTGTCGCTGCTCTCCCCAGGTGTCGGGCTGGTGCCCGAGGGCTGCGAGCCAAAATCCCGGCAGGGTCGACTCAGCCCTCCATCCTCCCGAGCTTCTGGGCCCTCGGGCACAGAACGGCGCGGTTCTGGATGAGGGAAGGGTAAAGAAGACGAGGAGTTTGGAAGTTGTGTAACCCTGGGAGGGGGACCCGCAGAGAGAAGAAGAGAAGAATAGTGATGGTGAGGGAAAGGAAGGACTGAGAGGCAGAGCTCTGGTGAAGACGAGCGCAGATTTGTTCCAGGCGTTGCCAGGGCAGGCTCAGGCTGTGGCAGCTCCAGCACAGAGAGCAGACGATGCCGGACAGCGAGTTCCAGAGCTGCCGATCAGCTGCTGCCTCCTCTGGGCCTGTTCAGTGCCTGCAGGGCTGGCTGCCTGTCAGACTGCCTCAGCAGCCCGTGGCTGCCTGGTGACACCCCTGTCCCCCGGGGCCCGGCAGCATCTTCAGGAGCCCACCCAGACGCTGGCTCACTGCTGCCTCACTGTGCTCCTGAGTGTGTTTTCCCAGACTAAATAAAGCATCTCTTCTTTCCACACCCTCACCTTGTCTCCTTACAGTGCCCAAATGGATTTATGGTGTCCAGAATTTTTTGAAAACTGGGGTTTCTCCCACAGCTGTGTTGCTGTGTTTGAATTACAGTTGTTAGTAAAATGAAGTGTTTGGTTTTATTTTGCTGTCATCACCCCAACAGTTGCAGACTGGGAAACACCCAGAAAACATTCCTGTGCTCTTCCTGAGTGTGTGGCTGCTCCTCAGGCAGAGCTGGTGCCTGCAGGGATCAGTGGGATCAGGATTTGGAGTCTGTGTGTGCTCACTGCCAGCAGGGAGCAGGGGGATCAGGATTTGAAGTCTGTGTGTGCTCAGTGCCTGCAGTGGGTGCTGGCCTGGCCACTTACAGGCAGTTCTTTCAGTAATTTAATAAATAAAAATTGCATCATATAATGGTCACATGCCTTTTTCATTCCTGCCTGCTGAGTTTGATGTGTCTTCACTAAAGCAAATTTCCACTTTTGGAAGCTGTTCAATCCATTTAACAAGTCTCTGATCCTTCATCTTATGATGCCTGGAACAATTCTTTTCTTGTTCACTGTCTACCCTTCAGCCTTCACGTCTTTATCCATTTTCTTGGGTGAAAAGTGGTGATTTCCCACTGTCCCCATGACCAGTGAGATCTGGCTGGAATAGGGAAAAGTGTGCTGGGACAAGGGATGCAGAAATGTTCAGCAGAGTTGACCATGGTCATCAATTCAAGGATATTTTATTGCAGGCACCTTTGCCTTCTGCTTTCTCATCTTGAAATCTGCTTTTGTTTGTGCCTCTGATGTCTTGCCCTTGATTCTGCCCTGCATTTCCCTGACAGTCAGCTTCCCTTCTTGCTCAATCTTTTGAGTTCTGGCTCTCCCTCCTCTCCTGGGAACTGGGTCTGAGCAGCATTTCAATCATGTGAACTGGTTAAAGAGGCAGAAATTGGGATGGCAGGGGAAGAGCCATGGAGCTGCTGGAGATGAGTTTGTAGCTCAGCAGGACAGTGACTCAGGATGTCTCTGCCTCCTTGTTCCTGCAGTGGAAGGAGGAGAGATGAATTATACTGAATTATTTTACTTTTACAGTGAGATTTATCTCTGTAGAGATTTTACAGAGTTTTTGGCAGAGCTCTCCCTGCTCAGGGAACATCCCTGGCTGGATGCTGTGAGTAGCTGCTCCTCAGGAGCCTTTGGGGCCACTTTGCAGACACAGAGCTGGCAGAGAGCCAGCATTTTATGTGCAACACCTGAGCTCCACTGAGCCCTGAGTTAAGTGTAGCTGTGCCAGTTACTGCTCCACTGGGGAAGCAGTGCCTCTTTTGTGCTGATCTTTAATTGCTTAGGAATTTTAAGTAGTGTTTAAAAAAGTCACTGCAAGTGTTTAAAATGTTACTGCTTGGTCAGGGCTCACTGTTGCCCTCCTGCTCTTCTCTAACTCCCAGTCTCACCTCCTAGCCAGGTCCCTCTGGGAGCACCTGTTCAGCTGCAGCCCCAGCTCAGGCTCTTTCTGCTTTGCCCATTTGTGCTCCTGGTCCTGTGCTGCCACAGATAAATTCCTTTTTCTCCTTGATGTCATTGCTCAACTGGCCCCATCTCTTTTCCAGCACCCCCACTGGTACCGCCTCATTAGCAGCTGCTCTCCCCATTCCTTGTCCAGCCACAGCTTTCTGCCTTTCCCTCAAAATCTGCCAGCAGCTCCTTTTTCTCCCTGCTGGGTCAGAGCCCTGTCCCAGAGCTGCCTGGTGTCTGTTCCCTTCAACCACCTGCACTCCTGATTCCACCAGGCATCTTCCTGCACCCAACCTTTCCTCTCTCAGGTTCAACTTCTCTTCCCTCACACTTGAACCAGCTGGAATCCTTGCTCTCAGTTATTTGTTATTGTGCTAGAATTGACTTTGAGTTTAAATAGTCTGGGTTTTATCCCTGGTACTTGATTTCTGATACAGCTTTTAAATTTTTAATTCCTGGAGTGGACCCTATATTTCTCTGATCCCTCAGCAGCCTTCCTCTGTGCCTATCCCAGGGCTGACCCAGACAGCCAACCCCTCTAAGATCACAGCAGGTCTTGAGTGCCTCATGTTTGTACTTCCCTGTGCTGGGACTGCCTGTGTGATCCAGCTAAACAAAGACATTTGCTGACATAATTATTTTCTTTTTTATTTCCCTCCCAACTCATTAGGTCCCATTTCTGCAGCCCAGGCTCCCCAGCAAACACAGACCCCAGGATCCCTCAGCCTTTCTCTGCAGTGACCATCTGTGCCCCTGACAGAGGCAGAGTCAGGACTGAAGATGCCTCTCTTCTCCAGGAAGAAGAAACCCAGCGATGATGCTCGGAAGCGCCTCGAGTACCAAATGTGCCTGGTAAGCACTGCCAGGGTAATTTCTGTCCTCTGTGCCTGGTTCTTAGGTACCAAATGTGCCTGGTAAGCACTGCCAGGGTCATTTCTGTCCTCTGTGCCTGGTTCTTGTACCAAATGTGCCTGGTAAGCACTGCCAGGGTCATTTCTGTCCTCTGTGCCTGGTTCTTGTACCAAATGTGCCTGGTAAGCACTGCCAGGGTAATTTCTGTCCTCTGTGCCTGGTTCTTAGGTACCAAATGTGCCTGGTAAGCACTGCCAGGGTCATTTCTGTCCTCTGTGCCTGGTTCTTGTACCAAATGTGCCTGGTAAGCACTGCCAGGGTCATTTCTGTCCTCTGTGCCTGGTTCTTGTACCAAATGTGCCTGGTAAGCACTGCCAGGGTCATTTCTGTCCTCTGTGCCTGGTTCTTGTACCAAATGTGCCTGGTAAGCACTGCCAGGGTCATTTCTGTCCTCTGTGCCTGGTTCTTGTACCAAATGTGCCTGGTAAGCACTGCCAGGGTCATTTCTGTCCTCTGTGCCTGGTTCTTGTACCAAATGTGCCTGGTAAGCACTGCCAGGGTCATTTCTGTCCTCTGTGCCTGGTCCTTGGGTAGGCACTGCCAGGGTCATTTGTGTTGTCCATGCCTGATCCTGGCTCCATGTGATTTGGTACATCCCTGCATGACCAGTAACCACGTTCCATGAGCAGAAATCATGTTCCTGATCCCACTAAGAGAGCAGGTTTTATTTCTAATGTACCTCAGGGAATTCCCCCCTGTCTGCCTTTGCCCTCCCACCCCCACATCCCCTTCCATCCCTCTCTGTGTGGTTCCATGGGGCATCCTCCAGCCCACGCCACCTCCTGCCAGCCTGCAGGTGGGATCCCATCTCTCCTTTCTCCTCCATGTCCCTTTGCCCTTACAGATCTCCCAGTTTGTTTTTCCTTCCAGGGAACCTGTGACTTCCCATCACATCTGCCTTGCCTTGTGCCTCTCTTTTGCTTCCCATTATTCTGATCTTCCTGTCACTCTGAGGATGAACTCATTAGATATTGCTGTTTGTTTTCCTGGAGTAGGATTTCACTAGGGTGCTCTGGCACAGGGAATCTCCTGGGGAAGGGATGAAGAGGGGCTGAGGGAGCTGGAAAGGGGCTCAGCCTGGGGAAAAGGAGGCTCAGGGGGGACCTTGTGGCTCTGCACAGCTCCTGCCAGGAGGGGACAGCCGGGGGGGTCGGGCTGTGCTCCAGGGAACAGGGACAGGAGGAGAGGGAACGGCCTCAGGCTGGGCCAGGGCAGGCTCAGGGTGGATGTTGGGACTTTTTTTTCTTGAAAAGCGTTGTCAGACATTGCAACAGACTGCCCAGGACAATGGTGGGAGGTCACCATCCCTGGAAGTGAACCAGAGGTGTCTAGATGTGGCTTTGGGGACAAGGGTGAGTGGTGTCTGTCCAGGTTCATCACTGTTAGCAGCTGCATTGCATGGACCTGATTTGAACATGGAAAATACTTTGGAACAGAACCAGACTGGTTTGGATGGAAGGGACCTTAAAGCCCATCCAGTGTCACTCCTGCCATGGGCAGGGACACCTTTCCCTCTCCCAGGCTGCTCCAAGCCCCATCCAAACTGACCCTGGACACTTCCAGGGATGGGGAGTCCACAAACCCTCTGGGCAAGATGCAGCAAGAGGTGCTGTATTTCTGCATGGTCTGATTCTCTGGATGTGTTTCTTCCCTCTCCAGGCAAAAGAAGCTGGTGCTGATGACACCCTTGACATATCCAGATGTGAGCTCTCAGAGGTATGTCCTCTACATCTTCCAGTCTTCACTCACAGCTCTGTTTCTCTGTCTGCTTTTTGTTTCTCTATCTTCTTCTGACCAACTGTCAGATTTACTCTCATGCCTGTGAGCCTTGAGACAGAAATTGTTGCTAGTCCATCTTTTCCTCTATCTCTTGAGCTCTAGCTTTCAGTTGGGGGCTTCTTCCCTGTTTTTTTGGTGGGAGTTTTTCTGTCCTGTCTCATGCTTCAACACTATTTCTGTCCTGGGAATCCTTTAGAAGGGCAGAGTGGTCTCATACCCTCCACCAGTACCTTGTTTGACCCTAGTTCGGGACCTCATGGCTTAATTTTGCTGGTCCTGAGGGAATTGATTTGCCAAAGGCTGAGTATTTCTAATCTTAGAGCTACACAGTCTGCCACCCATGGTTGTTTTTCTGTGTAAGTGAAAATCCCAGTCCTGCTTCCAAGTTGCTGGGTAAGGATGGAAGTCTCACTCCCAGCTTCTTTTATGGCAGCCAACTAAATGAGAAACAATCTGTCTGCTGGTGTGTGGGCAGGCAGTGACAGAGTGCCAGGCACCCAGACACAGGTTTTCCTGCTGGCAGCCAGAGCAGCTTCAGGCAGAAACCCATTTCTATCTCACTTTTAATATTTATTCCTTGTCTCATGCTTCTGAAATGTTGATCCTGAATACAGGATGCCCTTGCCAAGCAAAGTGTGGTGATTTGACACCATCCTGGAGAGGAGAGCTGCCTGCTGTGCAGTGTGTGCAGAGCTGCCTGCTGAGACTTTGGGATGTTTTGTTCCAAGCTCAGGAGCCAACAGCAGCTCTGCAGGCTGTGTGGGCCAGCCTGGGTGTGCAGGGTGGCAGACAGAGGATCCACCCAGCCAGCTCCACTCAGGGCCACAGCTAATCTGGGATGCCCAGCAGCTCCTTTTGGACCATAAAACTGCCTTACTGTTCATTTTCATTGTTGTTTCAATAAATGAAGTGAGACATCAGTTTGGTTTTACAATTAACCATGGACAGGAGTCTGGCTGCTGCTGGTTCCGTGCTGCAGGGAAGGTCACAGTGCCCAGCCATGCCTGGCAGGGGCTGAACTGGCATCTCCTTGGTCTGCCTGTCCCTCTCCTGGCACATCAGGGATACTCTGTCCTGCCTGGTGCTCACCTTTCTCTCTCAGCACACTGCAGTGTGGTTGTGAGGTTGCCAAACCACAGGATGCATTTCTGTGATGAGTAAGCTGAACCTTTGCCTGAGCTCCTCTGCACAGTGAATATTAAATCACACAAGGCTTGAAGTCCTGCCTAAGCCTCAGCCTGTTCTGTGGCACTGCTGTGTCATGGAGAGCCACTGAAAGCTGTTTAAATGGAAGCTCCCTGGGAAGTACTGGGCCAAAATCAGAGGGCAGTAATTTTTATCACTTTTATTTTCAGTCAAGCTGTTCACACTTTTCAGGTGGACAGTGTAGAACTGCTTAAAAGAGAAGTCTGACATGACTTTTTTTTTATTGTTTTAGGTTCCTTATGGGGCCTTTGCAACCTGCAAGGTCTTGCAAAAAAAGGTAATGTTGTAATCAGAAATTACTAAATAATTCTATTAATATGTTTAACTATTATTGTTGTGTTTGATATGACTGTGTGTGGTTGTTTTATGGTGGTCCAGAAGGAATTTTCTTGTCAGGAATTTGTCCACCTGTGTGATACTACATAGAGAGCAGTTGGAGTCAGATCAGTCCTGCCTGTGTTTTTTAAAGTTAACTTCTGCCAGGAAAGAAGAGGTGGTTGTTCCTGTCTTAAGACATCTAAGGGTATTTCTCACATGAGGAACTGGGCTCTGGTTTAGATCTCATGTAAAATGTTTGACCTTCTCTGACAATTTGTTTCCTACTGCAGAGTTTTATATGATACTGAATAAGGTATTGAGTTCTTATACAGCCTCCCCTGTTCAGTCTCAAGAAAAGTGCTTGTTCTGGTGTCTCTTGTGTTTATGTGACAATGGGGTTTTTCCTCCCCAGGTGCTGATTATTCATACCAATAATCTGACATCCTTAGTTCCAAAGTCCTGCAACCTCCTGAGTCTCATAACTGTGAAGGTAATTGTGATTCTTAACAGTTCAACTGCAGCCTATTTTCCTTGGATTTGAGCTGCATTAAAACACACCAGCCCAAGTAAATCCTTTCTGGCTGGCTGGCTTTGCCAGGAATCAGTACCAAGGTGTGACACCTGCCTTTTGTGGGTTCAGCTCCCAGGCTGACAGACAGCAGTCACTGAGTGGTTTGTGTCACATCACCATCAGTCCCACAACTCATTTATCCCCTGCAGAATCCCAGTTTCCCCCTCAGCAGCCTCGCTGGTGGTGGTGGTCAGGCAGAGCTGGATGTGTTATGGGGTAAATCCATTTCTTCCCTTCTCTGGAGGGTCACTGGAATGGGAAGGAAAGTGGTGATGGGTGTGACAGGAGAGATTCCCCAAGAGGTAGAGTCATTTCAGCAGCTCCGCATGGAGGGAGGGAGGTCTCCAGGTCTAGTCCTACCCTCTCCCTGCACTGTTGGAGCAGTTCATCTTCCAAAGAGCAGTTCAGCTCATTGATCCTGCAGAAATTCCTTCTGCCAGCCTGGTTCCAAGGGGATGATTTATCCATTTGGCTCCTCCAGTTTTGTGGGACAGCTCCCTCAATGTCACTGCTCTCCCTTGTCTCTTGTTTGTTACTGATGCCTGAATTTCCAAGAGACCTCCAAGAATTAAATACCTGTGTCCCCTGGAAAGCTTGAGCTGCTTTTCAAAGTCCCATTGGAAGCAAAGTAATTTTCATTGTGAAATAATTAATGGCTTTTGTTCCCAACCTGGTTTGGTGACACCATCTGCTTTTCCAGGTTCTGGATCTGCATGACAACCAGCTGGCATCACTTCCTGCTGAAATTGGTCAGCTGACAGCTCTTCAGGTAAAAGATTGGCAGCTGCATCCCAGGTGTCTGTACAGGGTATGGAAAAGAAGGAGGAAAGGAGCAGGAGAAGAGCAGGAAAAGCCAGGCTTGGTTATGTTCTCCAGCTTGGTGCAGCCCAAGTGGCTCCCAAAGCCATGCAGATGCTCTGAGCAAGCAGAGTACTGTTGATCTCCCCAGACATTCAGGTTTTACTGTTCTCCCTGGGGTGGTTACACTGAGAACCTAGAGCAGTGTGTAAGGGCACACTCAGGGTCTCTCTGCTCAGGGGACAGCTTTAGGTGAGAGCTGGAGTTGGGGAGGGCTGCCCTGGACACTCCAATTCCCAGTTCCTGAATGTGGATCCAGCACCAGATGTTGGTGGTGAGCAGGGTTTCTCACTGCCCCTGGTAGCTTGGCATGCCCTTTATCCAGGGCTGGTGGAAAATAACATTTTTTTTAACCCTGAAAGTGTTATCTACAACCAATTTCAAGTTGTACTTCTGGGCCTGAAAGTCCCAGCAGCACAGATTTGTAGAAGACATGAGACTTGGATGAATATTTTGAATATCTTTTCTGTTAATACCTTAGGTCCTAAACCTTGAAAGGAATCTTTTAAAAAGCCTTCCACAATCTATAGGAGACCTTGCACAGCTCCAGGTCCTCAATGTGAAAGGTATGGAATGGGATTGCTCTGGGCAAAGCACATTTATTATCTGGTCATGTTGAGCTGCATTAGCAATTATTCCTTTCAATCAAGGCAAGCACCATATGGTTTACACTCTGAAGGCTGAGGAAGAACACAAGGAAGGTTTGAATTCAAATAGTTGGCAAGGCAGGAGAAATGATCTAAGCAGAAAATGTGTCAGCCTCAAGCCCTCCAGTAAAGCAAGCAGAGCACTCGGCCAGGTAAACCGAATTATAGTTGGGTCCCCCAAGACCCAGAGCTGGCTCCTGTGAGCCTGTGTATCCCCACCAGCCTTGCACAGCCCAAGCACAAAGGTCACACCTCTTTTCCAGACTCCTGGACATTCTACAGCTATGCAGTGCCATAAATCTGGGAGAAAAAGGAGATTTAGTTATGTGGAGCTGTTGCTGAAACAGGGAAGGCAATGGAGGGTGAGGAGCTTGGAAGGACAGCTCAGGTCATTGTCTGTCTGTCTGCAGCACCTGGGCTCTGAGCCCAGGGTGTGCAATCTCACACTCAGTCCCCTTCCTCCCATCCCTGGGACTTAGGCCAAGGGAAGAACATCCCATGTTACAAATACTCTCCTGATAAAGACACAGATCCAGCCTGCAGCAGTGACCTCAGCTGAGAAGGAGATGATCCCAAATTGCCCTTGGTGGGCAGTGACATCCTTTGAGTCCCTGTGTGACTTGGCACAGCCCCATCCTGTGGAAATGAGCTGTATATGTGGTTATGGATTGGTGTTGGAAGAGATGAGCTTGCTGTCTCCTGTTTTGGGAATGTTGCAAAAGGAGACTCAGAGGTGAGCTGATCACTCTCTACAACTTCCTGAAAGGTGGCTGTGCTCAGGTGGGGTTGGGCTCTTTCTCCAGGCAGCACTGACAGAACCAGAGGACAGTCTCAAGCTGCACCAAGGGAAATTTAGGTTGGATATTAGGAAAAAGTTTTTCACAGAAAGAGTGATAAAGTTCTGGAATGGCTGCCCGGGGAGGTGGTGGAGTCACCATCCCTGGGTGTGTTTAAAACAAGCCTGGATGTGGCACTGGGTGCCAGGGTTTAGCTGAGGGGTTGGGGCTGGGTTGGACTCGATGATCTTGAAGGTCTCTTCCAACCCAGTGATTCTGTGAATTCTGTGGTTCCATGGTTTTATTAACTGGCTTTCTGTCCCTGCAGGGAACAAGCTGAGGGAGCTGCCCGGGAGCGTGAGCGGCCTGCGGAGCCTGCGGGCTCTGGATGTCAGTGGGAACCAGCTGCAGGAGCTGCCCCGGCTGCTGGCCCACGCCCGCACCCTGCAGGTACCCAGCCCTTCCCAGCCTGCTTCCCTCAGCTGGGAATAAATCCAGCCCACCAGGGGAATGTTTAGGGTCTGGGCAGAATGCACTGCAGGGGATTGTAACAGGGCTGTTCACACTGTCCAAAATGGCTTTTATGTCTCTGCTCTGGTCTTTTCTGATAATTTTTACCATTTAATCATTTTGCCACTTAATTCTGATCATTTTGTCATTTAATCATGACAAAAGCAATCCCCAGAGAGTGAACCCCTGGATTTTACCTGCCAGGGCTGTCTTTAAGAGCACAAATCGTGCTTCTGTCACCCTGATAGATCTCCAACTTGTTGTCAGCTTTCATGTGTTTATGGCTCTCTGAAGTGCACATTCAGAATGGGAAAAGAAGCAAGATTTTTATGGATATGTTGCCTTCTGGCTGCCAAACCTGTCAGTAGTAAATGGTGCAGTGTGAGACAACAGGGCTGGCTCAGACACCAGCAGGAGGGTGTGAATAAATGCTCTCCTGTCTCACGCACAATATTTTGCTTCACTTCTCATGAGGACAGCCTGAGTTGAGGCATCTGTGCAAATTTGCCCCCCTGTGCTTGGTAAAGTGGCTCCTTTCTAGGCCTTCCTGCTATGCCCTTCCCTAAAAAAGCAGCATTAGGTCCTTTGGTGGCCACAGTGGGACAAAACAAGTGGCTCTTCCCCTCATTCTTTATGGGACTCCTCTCCATGCCCTGATATCACCCCTGCTTCCATGCTGAAGGGAACTCCTGACATAGAGTAGGGAATGTCTGTAGCTGAGAAGTGCTCTGACCTCTGGTACCTAAATATGAAGTGCCAGTGCCCCCATGAGGGGAATGTTCAGTGAATGGCCAGCTCAGAAACTTCCAAATAAGGGACAGTGGAGTCACCTCTGAAAGGTGCCAGACACCCAGCAGGGATTCAATACAGCCTCACGTTTATGTTAGGATTTAGGGTAACATTAAGTAAGCTTTTGGGGAGCTGCAAGGAGAACTGCAGCTGGACTCAGAATAACCTGGAGCTCTGTGTGTTCTGTTTTGGAGACGCTGACCCTGGATGCCTCTGCCATGACCTACCCACCCCCTGACATCTGCAGTGCGGGTACAGAGGCCATCCAGCAGTTCCTCTGCAAGGGTAAGCCAGGAGCACCCGGGGTGTGCCCAGAGATGGCATTTCTGAAGAACAGACATTGTGGGGGCTCTGCTTGGGGTGGTTGCTGATGCCCTGCACACCTGATTACCAGTCTTTGTTGGCAAACAGCACAACAGGAGTCCTTCCCTGAGCCCTGCCACACTGGAATGTAGAGAGGTTTGTTAAAAATCAGAGTGGCAGGGTCAGGCTGTCTCAGTGGCCATAAGAGGTCGGTGCAACTCCTGTGGTTATTTGGATTTTCTCCTGTGGGAGGATTAGGCATTGTCCAGCTGTCACTGCCTTGGGACAAGGAGAGAGACTCAGGAGTCACTCAAGGTCCCTGCTGGCCTCATTTTCTCTGGGGAAGGATGTGGGCCCTGCAGGTTGTTTGGAGAATGGTGAAAACAGATGGAAAACTCAAACTCACAGATTGGGAGTTTGTAGACACTGTGTTTAATACAGACAGGGAGTTTTGGTGGAGGTTTTATGTGCCTTGCCAGACATTGAGATATTCCCTGGAAAAACAGGACAGTCAGAACTTATTTTGGTCTGACCAGTAACATCTGCAACCCTGCAGAAGTCACCAAGCCTGCACCTGTGTGCAGGATGCATTTCTGTCTGAGCAGATACTTGTCCTGGTGGGGATGGAGTGGCCCCACCTCCTCGCAGAGCTCCTTGTCCATCCTGCCTCAGCTGGAGGAGCCCTGCCAGGCATTCCTTGGTGTGTGGGCAGAGGGAGCACAGCTGGAAGCAGTCTCACACACCAGCCAGCTGACAGCCACGGTGCAAAGGAGGTCTTTGAGCCTCAAATGTTCTTATTTTGTGTCTGGTGCCTTCCAGAGTGTGGAATTGCTTACTACCCTCCCTCACAGTACCTGCTCCCCACGCTGGAGAGTGATGGAGGAGGAACTTCAGTGGATGGGGTGGACAGGACAGTGGAGAAGTACCTGGAGGAGGAGAGTGAGTGGCAGGTGAGGCTCTCCTGCACCAAGGGGTTTGGGATTTGTCTCTATGCTCCACCAAAGCATCTCACAGCACTTGGCACATCATCCCTCATCACCTTCCCCTCCATGAGTTGTGTCTTTTAGGATTGAGGGAGCAGCCAGGCACGGTGTGTGCAAGGGTGGCTCATCTTCCTGAGCTGGGGCTGGTGTCACCATGGTTACTCCTGGAAGACACATCCCAAGGAATTGTCTCCATCCTTGGAAGCAGTGATGGAGCGAAGGGACAGGGGTGACAGAGGGACATGGAGTGTGCAGTGTGTTTTTGGGGGGACAGCAAACTGCTGAAGAACCTTGTGCTTCCCAGCCAAGTGCTAGACATGTTCAGCCCTACCTGGGAAAGGGGAGGCTGGGCCAATAATTGTGCTAATTCCTGTGCTCTTTGGCAAGTGCAGAGTCAATGCCTTTCCTCTGGAGAAGCCTGAGTGACTGGACTTTGGGCTTGTGCCTTTGGTTGATGTCTTCACTCAGGGGAGGTTGTACTGTGGACTAATATCTACACAAAAGTACTTCTGAGAATAATTGCTGATATTGCTTATTTTTCAGAACAAATTCTTGGATTATGAGAAGAGGAAGGTAAGGATCAACTCCTGCAACTGCTTTGTCTGCAGCATGGGTCTGCTTCTGGTTTGTGTTTTCCATCTTTTTATTTTGTTTCTTATTCCCCTCACCTGGCTGCACTTTTAGTTTGTTCTTTTTGTTTCCCTGATCTCTGTCTCCTCCCCTGTGCAAGGCTCACTTTGAAACAGCCAGAAGCTCCTGCCTTGCAGTTCCCCGGTGGCTTTGGCTCGAGCTGCTCAGAGCTGCCTGCTTCCTTCAGACACTGTGCCATGTGGAGCTGAAACCAACCTGCATTTTGGGCTTCCCTCCACATGTTTATATTGGCTGGTTTGGTGTCAGTCGATGCCCAGGGAATTCAGCTCCATCACATGAAAGAGTTTGAAGATTGCTATGAAGGAAGCAGCAGCTTCTCCTTCCCAGGTTTTGGGTTCCTAAGGAGAGAACATTCCCCTCCCCTAGACAAGCCTCCTGTTTGCCATTTTGCTTCCCTTCTTCTCTGCAAGGGACTCCTGTCCCTTGCTTTACCTTTTTGCCAGAATATGTTCTTGCTGGGGAAGGAGATTCCTGTCATTCATCTTTCTTCTGATTCCTCTCAGGAAAGAAAAACGCAGGAGAAGCTGGAATTTGAGCGGCGCCTGAACATGGGGCAGCGAGAGCAGGCCCTGCTGGTGCAGCAGCTCAGCAGCCACAAGGATGAGATCCTGCAGACAGTGAGAGAGGTGGGTGTGCTGGGCAGGGCCCTTCCAGGGCACCCACTGCCTTCCCCAAACCCACCACGTTCTCCTGGTTTCCCCTGCTCTGGGCAGGAGCAGCAGAGGCTGGAGCAGGGTCTGTCGAAGCACCAGCGCTGTTTGGAGGAGGAGAGGCTGAAGCTGCTGCAGCAGCTGAAGGACACAGAGCAGGGCATTGCCAGCCGGATCCAGAAGCTACTGGAGGACAACCAGAGGTGAGGTCCCAGGGGGTCTTGCTCTGATTTTTTTGTCATGTTGTTTTGAGCAGTTCATTTCACCCCTGTGTTTCAGACCTGGTCAGGATCGATGTCTGGAGGAGCTGCCTTAGCTCCTGGACTGCCAAAAACCCATTTAAAGCACATGGAATTTGCATCTTAATAAAACTGTTTCACAGATGTGTGATGTTGGGATTTTGCAGTGCTATGGAAGAAATTCAAATTCCTCATGGAAGGTGCAAATTGCAAGTGTTAAGGTGCCCCTGCCTGTGTATGCTGGGTCTTCATGTGAGCTGGTGCTGATGGGAGGTACCCAGCCTGCTGAAAGCTGCTCTCTCTGCCTGACAGCAAAGTTGTTTTATCTCAGGCACATGGGGGGATTGTTGGGGTTGTCCTGTACAGGGCCTGGAGCTGGAAGATCCTTTTGAGTCCCTTCCAAGTCAGGATATTCTGTGACTCTGTGATTCTGCCCTCTGGGGGACCAGGATATTCTACTCAGCTTGATTAAAACCTTTTGTTTTATCTTTTTTTTTAGGCAAAAACGAAGTTCAGACATTTTGAAGTCTTTGGAGAATGAGAGGTGAGTCTCTGAAATAAACTTGTCTGGAAAAGGGGTAAGAAGCTGGGAAGAGGATTGGGAGCTTCCTTTCAGAGTCACCAGTCTGAATCCATCCTAAGCCAGGTGAGGTTCATCTCATACCTGGAGCTGGCTCTGGTCACTGTTGGAAGCAAGACACTGGTCTCAGTGTGCCTGGTCCTACTCAGTGTCTGGCACAGCCAGTGACAGGGTGATTTTACCTCTTTTTCATCTCTGAATAGTCCTAAATAATGAGTTTGGGAACAAAACTCTGTATTCCAATATCAAGGACCAACAGAGATCCTCCATCTGCTGGCAAGTAAGGCAGTTATGAAGATGTTCCAGCAACATATTCAGGCTGGGAGGAGTAGGTGGCAAGCAAATCTGCAATTCAGCCAACACTCTGAGCTAACTCTGCCACCAAAAGTCACTGTCCCCAGCTCTGCCCTGCCTATGAGCTCCCTCCCATCAGCCAACTGTGCTGTGGCCCAGTAAACTGGTTGAACAGCATCCAGTTGTTTGTCAGACTGTTCCCAGCCACACCAGCTCCTGACCTGGTAAATGGTGGGGGGAATGTGCTGGAGCAAGGACAGGGGTGGTGGGGAGGGAGGCCAGGCTGCTGCCTGCAGTGGCACTGCTCACTTGGGCCAGCTGTGCAGGGCTCATCCAGCCTCAGCAGAAAGGAAAGCCAGGAAAGGGTGTGGCACTGTTTGGGGAGAGCATGTGCATGTTGTGTTGATGTTCTGTGTCTCAGAAAAATCAATTTCCCTGCCTAATGCCTCTGTCCCCGTGGTTTTGAGCAAATGTTGTCTCCGATAAAACTTAGAAGTTCTTCACCAAAAAAATCACCAAGCTTTGGTGTCTCTGATAAGTCCAGCTTTCCTGAGCAGGATGAACCTGCCCAGCCTTGAGACTCTGAGCTGGGTGGGTAGAGAAAAGGGAATCTTTTGAAGGAGTGGCTGAATTATTGTTTGTTGGCAGAATCAGGATGGAACAGCTGATGGCAATAACCCAGGAGGAGACGGAGCAGCTGCGCAGGAGGGAAGTGGCCTGTAAGTCCAGACAGGTCTTTGGGGAGATGAGGTGAAGGGTCTGGAGCACCAGGAGCAGCTGAGGGGGCTCAGCCTAGAGAAGAAGAAGCTCGGGGAGACTTTCTCATTCTCTACAACTCCCTGAAACAAGGGCGTATCCAAATGGGGGTCAGGCTCTGCTCCCAGGGAACGAGGGACAAGAGAAGAGGAAACAGCCTCAAGTTCCCCCACGACTGTCAGAGCCCAACTCCTCTCTGCTCTGGGACAGGGACAGGAGCCAGGGAACAGCTGGGGCTGGGCCAGGGCAGGTCAGGCTGGAGAGCAGGAAAGGTTCTTCCCCCAGAGGGTGCTGGCACTGCCCAGGCTCCCCAGGGAATGGGCACGGCCCCGAGGCTGCCAGAGCTCCAGGAGCGTTTGGCCAGCACTGCCAGGGGTGCACAGGGTGGGGTTGTTGGGGGGTCTGGGCAGGGACAGGGGCTGGGCTGGGTGATCCTGGTGGGTCCCTTCCTACTTCCCAGGAGATTCTGTGATCTCAGGGTTGGTAAGCAGGGACTGGGCTTCTCTTAGCACTGAAGAGGTGCGGGCACAGGCAGAGTGGACTTTGCTCAGCTCTTTTCCCAGTAAAGAGCCACAGTTATCAGGTGGGTGGGTGTGCTCTGGAATCAGTGAAATGGAAAGAGCAAGAGCAATGAGAGAGGAGCTACTGTTGGTTGCAGTAACTGCAGCAGCAGTGGTGGGTGAGTCCTGCTCTGCACACACAGGCCAGGCAGGCACTGACAGCCCCTCTGTCCCCTCTGTCCCCAGCTGCCATGCAGCAGATGCTGGCTGAGACCTACAAGAACAAGCTCCTCCAAACGACCTCCGAGTCTCGTCGGGAGGACCTCGTCAGCCAGGCCTGCTCCAGGTGCAGGGGATGTCTGGGGCTGGTGGTGCTGGTGTGAAATCCCTTTCTTCCAGCAGTGTAATTCCCATAAGTACACCAGGAACCCCTGGAGCTGGTGGAATGCAGCCTGACAGCTGTAACAGCACAGGACAGTGCAAATTAAACTGTCAGACTCCCTTAAATGAACCACCTTCTCACGACTACAATTTGCATGTTAATCACACTTTGGGGGAACTGTCACTTTTTTGTACCGTTTATTTTGCCTTACACATTCTGCTAATATGAAGGATGGAGTTAGACTACTAGTATTCCTGTGTTTTGAAGCACTTCAGTGCCAAAATGTAGCCCAGAGCTGCTCCCCTCATCTCCCAAGCTGCCTCAAGGGTGCTGTGTGTGCATAAGTAGTACATGAGTGTTGCTGCACATCCTGAGAGCATCCTGGCTCACTGTTTACAACAAGATGAGAAATTTTAATCTGGCAACATCTGGCACTGACCAAAAGCAGCCTTGTGAGCCTGTGACCTGCTCAACAGGGCCACAGGAGCCTGTGGTGCAGGTTTGTTTTGGGTGTAGGGAAGGAGGTGTTAAATTTGTGGCCTTCAGCTGTGCAGTGCCATTGCTCTTCCCCTGTTCACGAAGAAATTCCTCCTCCTGCATTCCCCATTGCCTGCTTTTCCTCTGAGTCCCAGACCCAGCATTAACTCCATGGCACATCCATCTCCTTGCAGCCTAGCTGAGATGGATCAGAAGTTCCAACAAATCCTGGCTTGGCAGCAGCTGGATCAGAACAAAGCTGTCAGTCAGATCTTGCAGCAGGTAGGCAAAGGAGCAAACTGGTCATGGGGGATTGCGGGAGAGCAGGATCCAGAGCGGGGCACAGCAGCAGCAGTGGCTGGCCTGGGCTGCATGCAGAAGTGATTTTATTTAACACTACATGCTAAACTTTGAAAATATCTGCTATTCTGACAAACTAACTTATGTGGTTAAAAAAATTTTTTTTTTATCTAGGCAGCACATTTTCAGAAAAGACTGAAGCATGGACCATGGGAAGCAAAACTGACACAATGATTAAGAGGGGATTTTGAGAGAGAAGTCCTGTCTTTTGGCAGGTTTCCTGGGGGACTTGGGAGAAGCATTTTCAAAGTTTGTTCTCAGAAGTGCTGGGCAGCTGTGCCCTGCAGCACAGCCTGGCTACTCAGTGCTGCTGAAAAGGAGAGGCAGGGTCACACAGAGCATTCCAGATGAATGTTTGAATAACATTAATATTTCTCTGTGTGTCTCCAGGGTGGGCTTTACTTGTTGGGCTCTCAGCTGTGTTTCAGGACATTGTTGCTCAGAGCAAGCACCACTCAGGGACTTGTACCTGAGTCCCTGCAAGGCAGCAGCTTCTGAGCCCATCAGCAACTGTACCAACCACTCACTAAGTAGGATTTTGCCTGTCCCTCAGATTGAGATGCAGAAAACTGCCTTTGAAGCTCTCCAGGTGAAGAAGGATCTTATGCACAGGCAGATCAGGAACCAGGTGAGTCAGCAACAGAGGAAAGAGCAACCAGCTCCTCAGCTCATCCTGCTGTTTGATGAGATCCTGGGAGGAAGAACAAAGTGCTGTGAGCACAGAGCAGGGTCTGAGGACATGGAGAGCTCTGGTGCTGCTGAGAGCTCTGGAACAGAGAGTTGGACAGTGTTGGTTACACTCCAGTCTCCCAGCTCTAGGGAGGCAATGTCAAAGCAAGTTTTAGATTCCTGGAGGAGGTGGCATTGCCACTCCTTCAGTCACCGCAGCACTGGAGGACAGACCTGCACTTGCTCGGGGTGGGATCTGCAGTTGCACCTCTGATTTCCTTCAGGCTGTGTACTTGACAGGGCTGCTGCTTCCACATGAGCCCACTGCATCTCCATCCAGCACATGAGAGCTGCACCTTGAGCCATAAGTTCACCTTTTCTTTCCCATTCTCAGCCTACCTTTCTGAGCTCCATTCTGCAGAAGGTGCAGTGGCATAGTTGGGGGAAGAGCAAGAGCTGGTGGAAAAAGTGGCAGGGGATGATGCAGGATAATGGAAAAGTGGCAGGGGATGATGCAGGATGATGGAAAAGTGGCAGGGGATGATGCAGGATAATGGAAAAGTAGCAGGGGATGATGCAGGAAGGTGGGAAGGCAGCGGTGGTAGACGCAGGAAGGAGGTTTGCTGGTTTCTGACACAGTGCTCCAGAATCTTCCCTCTTCTGATCTGACACAGAAGAAAAGTCTCAGTTCATGATTTGGTGGATAAACTTGAGGGCTTGGATATTTTGAGTGCCCCAGTGACCAATCTGCTGGAAGCCTGTGACCTGTCTGACAGCTCCCCATCATTGCCTGACTTCACCATAAGGGCCCTGCATTTTGCTCCCTCTGGCTCTGTGAACAAAGGGAATTTATTCCTTGATGCCAAGGCTGGACCTTTCATCCTTGGGACCCCTCCCACCCCGTGCTGCAGGGGCAGAGCCCTAGGGTCAGCAGGAGCAGCGTGGCCTGGGGACAGTTGGTGGCCTGGCAGAGGGGTGAGCTGGGCTCTCATCTTGGCTTTGCTGTGGGACCTTGGGCACCTCATTTCACCTCTCTGTGTCTCAGTTGCCCCACCTGAAAGAGCAGGTGTTGTTCTGGGCTTGCTGGAGCACCTGGAAACCAGGGTACTGTCCCAGGAGTCTGAGGTTTGAGCCATGCTGCTGGGGGGACCTTGGCTCTGCATTCCAGAGTGGCTGCAAAAGGTTTGGGTGCACAAACTGATTGCAGAGTGAGGTTCCAGACTTGAGCAGAAGGTGTTCAGAGTAGAGAGACAGTTGGAGTTGGGGGACACAGCTCCTCAGGTAAAAGCAGAGGGACCCTCAGCACACACATCACCAAAGGGCACAAGCAGTTCCCTCCCAACCTCTGTGTGCTCTGCAGTGCTGCCCTTGCCAATCAGACCTCATTTTAAAAGCATAAATTAAAGTCATTTTAAATGTCAGTAAAAAATGTTTCATTTTCTGTTTAGATTAAATTAATAGAAACAGAGTTATTGCAGCTGACACAGCTGGAGTTAAAGAGGCAAGAACTGGACACAGAGATGCTGCAGGTATGTGGGGCTCTGGGGCACCCTCCCTGCTCTGGGATTGCTCCACCTGCTTCCCTTGCTCCTGGCAGTTTCCAGATGGTTTTATGCTCAGTCAGAAGTTCCTTCTGCACAGGACACACCAACCCCTCTGTGTCCTGGGAATGTGGGACATGGCTGCTGCTCCTAAACATCCCCAGGCATTCTCAGCAGAGAGACAGAGGAGCCCTGATAGGCATGGGCAGTTCCAGGTGTGCTGGGTGGGGAAGGATTTTGCAATCCAGTTGTTGGCTGTCCAAAAAACACCTGCCTGCCATGCATTGCATGTCCTCTTACATTGTGTTGTGTTTTGGTTTTGACATCATCAGCAGTCACACATTGAGGAGTACCAGGTTTAGCTTCAGCAGCTTGGCTTTAAGTCTTGTTTTGTGATGATTTGCATCAGTTGTTTTCTTCTTTGTGCCATGTGTCAGGTCAGGTCACCTGTTTAGTCAGCCCAAAATCAGTGACAAACAGCCAGGGCAGTCACAGAGCAGTGGTAAGTGCTGGCTTCAGGCAGCAGTGCCTCCAGCCCTGTCCTGGATCCTTCAGGTGTAAGGTTTGGGTTGTGCTACCTGGACTCACACAGCTGCTCTGTGTCACTCTGTGGTGTTGGAGGGCAGAGGGTGGGGACCACCCAGAGTTCATGCAGGGCAGACCAGGTGTGACCTGGTGAGCACAGGAGCTGCAGGGCTCTGCCCGGGTACCCAGCTGCAGCTTCAGCACCAGGAGCCAAGGAACAAGGCCTGGACACCTTGTCTGGATCTGTCTGGATCTCCCTGCCCTTGGTGCTGTGCACCCCAAAGGGTCACTGCTAGGGCTGGAGCAGCTCCTCCTGTCATCAGTTGTCCCTCTCCCTCCGAGGAGGTGCTGATGCTTCCTGCCTCTGTCAGGGCAAGGCAGCTCTGGTCACCTGGAGGTGGGGCTGGCCTGGGAGGGGCAGCTGTTCCTCTGTTAACCAGGGGCCTTGTCCTGTGCAGGGTCCAGGTGCTGATCCCAGGCTGGACAGGCCTTGCAGCCCCCTGGGGCAGGGGAGGGTGTCCCTGCCCGTGGTAGGGGGGGTGCCATGAATACTTTTGGCTGAACTTCTGATGGAATGAGGAGGAGCTGCTGCAGCCAGGGTGGGCTGGGGCTGCCCAGAGTGGCAGTGCAGGCTGAGGGAGCAGGTTCAGCTGGTTCTGCCCTGCCAGCTGCTAGGAGAGGATCCGAGCTGTGGGGCACAGGGATTACACAGCCACAGGGACTGGTGTGGGTCTGGCAGGGGCTTTGCTGGGAAGGGGACAGGGTGGCAGCTGTGTGGGGCTGTGGCTGCCAGAGCTCTCCTGTTGCAGGAGGCGGTCACGGAGCAGCGCCGGGCGCTCAGCTGCCTCCTGCAGCAGCTGCTCAAGGAGAAGAAGCAAAGGGAGGAAGAACTGCAACAAATCCTGGTAATGAAGCCCCTCATGAAGTGCTTTGGATGAGGAAGCATTTGGGTTGGCTGCAGGGAGAGGCCATGGCTCGGTGTGGGAGTGAAGGGAGCAGAGCAGGGCTGTGTCCAGATCCAGAAGTCCCAGGAAGTTGTAACATGAACCTGGGGGGCACAGCAGCACTCCCTGGTGCAGCATGGGCACCATCATCACCCCCAGTGACCCTGCTGGGAAGGGAGTGGTCAGCAGGATGGGCACAAGGGATGGGAGTTGTGGTCTTGCAGTCCTGAAGATCTGCAGACCCTCCTGAGCCTCAGGAGAAGAGGCCACAGGGCCTGGGGCAAAGGGAGCAGGGAGATGCACAGCCCTGGACTGGGTGTGAGCGGGGTCAAAGTGGGGCCAACCTGCAGGAGCTAGAAATCCTGTTTGACCCCCATCACAGTGCTCTGGCTGGGCCCTGCACTGCCCAGGCTGGGGGTTCCCTCCTGCACACTGATCCCTGAACCCCCCTGGCCGTGTGCCCTCGGGCTGCTGAATGAATGAGTTTGTTTTTCAGCTGGAAATGGAGGCAAAGAGCGAAACCAAGCAGGAGAACTACTGGCTGATCCAGTACCAGCGCCTGCTGAACCAGAAGCCTCTCTCCCTGAAACTCCAGGTGCTGCTGCTGTTCCTGCTCCCACTGTGGCTCTGCTTTGCTCTGGAGGGAGCGAGGACAGCCCCCTGAGCTAAGGCTGGGAGCAGGTCACAGACCCCTCACACAGATCCAGTGCTGCCCATGGTGCTCTGAGCTCACTCATTCCTGCCTGTGGAGGGGATGGAGCTGCCCAGGTCCCTGTGGAGCTAACACCTCAGCTGTTCCCAGCAGGAGCTGCTGTCCCAGCCCCAGACTGCTGGTCAGGAACAGAAAACTCTTGAGTACCTTCCAGGCAGGGCTTCTTGTTCCAGCTGAGTACCCAAAGGACGCTGCTTGGCTCCCCAAATTCCCCTTCAAACATGACTGAATGCAGCAACTCCTGCCCATTCCTGCCCCTGATGGCCTGAGCCAGGACTTCATGCTGGGCATAAAGGGTGGGCACAAGGAGATGGATCTGAGCTCTGCCTGTGCAGCAGATTGGCTTGAGCTGGCAAAGCAGGGGCTGCTGCAGACATGGATTGCCAAAGGCATTGTTTCATGTGTGAGGGGAGCTCACCGGGGCTGCAGCTCCTCCTGAGGGGCAGCTCCCATCTCTGCTCTGGGACAGGGACAGGAGCCAGGGAACAGCTGGGGCTGGGCCAGGGCAGGTCAGGCTGGAGAGCAGGAAAGGTTCTTCCCCCAGAGGGTGCTGGCACTGCCCAGGCTCCCCAGGGAATGGGCACAGCCCCGAGGCTGCCAGAGCTCCAGGAGCGTTTGGCCAGCGCTGCCAGGGATGCCCAGGGTGGGGTTGTTGGGGGGTCTGGGCAGGGACTGGGGCTGAGCTGGAGGATCCTGGTGGGTCCCTTACAGCTGAGGATATTCAATGATTCCCAGACCTCAACATTTTGAACTCTGCCCATAAAACACCTGGGGCCAGAGGTGCTCCAGCTGTTGGGCTTCCAGGCTTTGGTGTGTTTGGGATGCAGCACAGCTGGAGCAGGGCAGGCCAGGGATGAGCACAGCCCCAGTCCTGCTGCTGCCTGACCTCAGGGGCACAGTCTGGGAGCTCATTCCATGTTTTGCAGGAGAAGGGTTTGGAGCAGCAGCTGGTGACCCTGCTGCTGGAGCTCTCTGCTGAGCAGTACGTGCCAATCTTCGCTCACCACCGAATATCCCTGGAAACGCTCGGCACCATGAGCGCCAGTGACCTGGAGAAGGTACGAGACAGCAGAGCCACAGTGTGGGAGAGCGCCAGCAGGGATTGTCCCTGTCCTTGCTCAGAATCCGGCTGTGCCTGGCGGGTCTGGCTGGTGCTCTGCCGTGTCACCTCCCCACAAGGACAGTGCCTGTGCTGCTCTGCCTGTCCCTGTGGGCAGTGGCTCTTCAGAGACCTGCAGGGTGAGCCGCAGCCTGGCTCCACCTTCCGACATCCTCCAGATGCTCTCTGTAGTAGAAATAGCACCAGGGAATTCCTAGTGCCTGGCAGAGGGGCTTTCCTTGGCATGGCCACGTCTTGCCAGCAATGCCCAGGAGTGTCCCCCCTCCGTGCCTCTGGGGCCAACACCCTCCTCTTGCCCACAGCTCGGTGTGACAGAGGCTGGTCTGCAGCGTGCCATCCTCAGGCGGGCTCAGGAAATCCTGGCTGTGGCCACGACCATCCCAGGTACCCCCAGTTCTTTTCTGCAACATTTTACACTCTCAGCAGGTACCTGAGCCTGGAGAAGGGAGCTCTGTGGGTCAGACACCTCCTGTGGGTGTGTGAGGAGGGGAGGCAGAGCTGCGGTGGGCAGCGCTCGGGGGACTCACAGCTGCCTGTGGTTGCAGAGCTGCGGAGGGCAGAGGACACGGGGGTCCCTGCGGCCCCAGAGCCCAGCGCTCCCCTGGAGGAGCCCCCGGGCCCCGCGGCCCCCACGGCCCCACCGTGGGACGAGAAGAAGTCGGAGTGCGTTGTGTGCATGGAGCAGGAGGTGAGACCCGGCACAGCCTGGGGCTGGAGCAGGGGGCAGAGGGAGGGCGGCATCCAGCGCAGCCCCAGCTCTGTGTCCCCAGCCCGGCCCTGGCAGTGCCCGGGTGCTCATCCCGCCAGCTCCCGGGCACAGCCGGGCTGGGCATCGCAGCGGGGATGGAGGGAGAGAAGGGCAGGGCAGGGACGGACAGGGCTCCGTGCGGGCTTGGGCCGGACCTCGCTGAGCTCCACCCACCGGCCGTGGGAAGCGCTCACGGGGCTGCTCAGCTCAGCTCGGCCCCCGTGTCCTGTCCCGTGTCCCATCGCGTCCTGCTCGGCGCAGCCCAGGCCCCGCACACCCAGGGGGGGACGGAGATCGGGGTGCGGGGCTCTGCCCCCCACGCTGAGACCCCGCGGGTGATCCCCAGCTCCCCCCGTGCTGGGAGCGGTGTTCGGGGACAGCAGCACTCTCCGTGTCCCCTCTTTGTCTCTCCCCCAGCCCCAGATGATTTTCCTGCCCTGTGGCCACGTCTGCTGCTGCCAGGGCTGCTGCGAGCGGCTGCACTCGTGTCCCCTGTGCCGCCAGGACATCGCCCAGCGCATCCGCATCTTCCACAGCGCCTAGGCCGGCCCCGCTCCCGGGCTGTTCCCGCTGCCGCTCACGCCCCTGTGAACAGCCCCTCGGCAGCACGACCAGCACTGCCCTCCCTGTGCCCGGCCCCGCGCTGGCTGCGCCCGGGAGCCTCAGCATCCTCCCAGCTCCCCGGTGGCTTCTCAGCCCCCAGCTGGGGCTCCTTCCATGAATCCCTTCCTGCTGCCCGCCCGCCCAGCGTCCCCGTGGGACGTTGTCCCCGTTTGCCTGGGTGACAAACCGGGCGCAGCTGTGGCTCCTCTCTGGCTGAGGTGTTTGCTGTCGGAAAGGCCTCTGGGGGGTCACGGGGAGCACTTCCAGCAGTGCTGCCCGGATGTGAGGGAATTTTCCCGTGGGAGCATTCGGTCAGGACGTGCTGTTCTTCGTGTGCTGACACTGCCTTGCACATCTGTCATGCCAAAGATTTGGGGCTTTTGCTCTGGAGCCCTACAGGAGCGTGTCTGGCTCTGCAGCCTCAGGCAGGGCAGAGCCAGGAGCTCCCCAGTTCCTGCTCCTGTGGAGGGGACAGAGCAACGCCGCCAGGACTGGAGGGACCTGCCCTGGCCGGAGGAGCCCAGTGGGGTCCCCATCCACAAATCAGGTAGGGAGGAGCAGAGCGTGCTGCTGCCACTGGACAGCACTGAGGCAGCGCTGGGGCTGTGCCAAGTTCAGTCTCTGCATTGGACTGTGGGGACTGCTCCATTGTCATTGATTATTAACGATTCCTGTGTGTGCCTCGGCTCTTCACCCTGAAATATAAAAATGCTGCCACGAGCCTGGTCCCACCACAGCCTTCCCCAGGAGCAGCCATTAAACTGCAGCTGGTTTCTGCTGGGGGTGTTTGCTGCCTCTTTCCTTTCGCGGGGGGGATGGCCGAGAGCTGGGGTGTGGAGCAGGGACGGGGCCACCACGTGCCCGGCTGTCCCAGTGTCACCTCCTGCTTCTCATCTTCGTGTCAGACAGAGAAGAATTTGAGGCTCTGGCCCTTCTCCCAGGGTGTTGCTCATTGTTGAGCTGTCCCAGGGGTGTCGAGGCAGGGGAGACCTTGGACCCTGCGCTTGGGTTGCCTCACATGAGCTGCCCCATGCAGAACATCCCTGTGGGACACGTGTGTGGCCTCGTGGAGGTGGCCCGTGCCCAGTGCCACCAGTGTCCTGGGGACGTGCCACAGCACCAGAGCCGGCGCCTTGGGAACACCCTGGGGATGTTTTTCCAGCCTCTGTTCTCACGTTTTGCTGCTGCTGCCCATCAGAGCAGGCATGTCCTGTCTGGGGAGGGGCAAGGGGCTGCACCAGGAGCAGCTGGTGCTGGGGATGGAGGAGGGGAGCCCTGGGGAGGTTGAGGGCATGAGGGCAGGAAAGGTCCTGGAGCACCCTCACTCCTCCCTGTTCCCCCTCCCTCGGCATTCTCTGAGGTCGGGGAGAAGGAGGGAGTCACAAGCCCTGGCCTGAGGGATGGTGAGGAGCAGGGAGAGGGGATCCAGCTCCCCAAGGAGCACCCCCTGCGCCCCCTCCCCCGGGGCAGTCAGGGACCACACGGGAACCCCGCGGGTCCAGCCGGGGAGGGAGGAGAGTCCCGAGGGCTGCCCCGACACCCGGCCGGCAGCAGCGATGCTGCAACACCCCCTCCATCCCCTCTTCCCCCCATCCCACTCCCCCTCCGTTCCCACCGCCCCCTCCATCCCCTCCGGTGGCCGCCGGGCCGTGCCGGGGGTGGTGATGGGTGACAGGAGCTCAGGGCAAGGTCCGCTCGGGGACAATGCCCGTAAAGAGGGGCCAGCGCTTCCCGGAGCGTCGGCAGTGCCGGGCTGCCCTTCATCGCCAGGGCCAGCACAGCCCCACGAGCTGCAGGAACAAAGCCGCTCAGCCACGGGGCAGACAAAACAGCTGGAGCATCACCCAGGACTCTGGGCACATTCTGAGATTGCGGGAAAAAGTAAAATGATATTATAAAAAACCCTTCGGCCCCACCCAGCCCCAGCAGTGCCGGGCGGTCGGAGGCTGCAGCCCCCGTCCATCCCTGGCACCCCGAGGTGACGGTGCCGGTGGTCAGGGCCACCTCCTGCACCGGGTGCCAAACAGACCCAGGGCTGGTGGGAAATGGGTGCGCGACGGGGCTGCTGTACCCAGTGCTCAGCTGGTCCTAGAGTTCATTAACAGTGATAGAAACCGTGCTTGGGAAGTGTTAAGAATATGATGATTTGGAACGGGAAAAGGGAAAGAGCAGCAGGTGTTTTAGGGGCAGCAGCTCGGCGGTGGAGGTGGAGCGTTCCCTGTGCCGCTCCAGCGCCCGCCGAGCACCCTGGGGCCAGGCTGAAGTTCAGGGGTGGCGGCTGCCCCGGCCCCCTCAGCCCTCCCCGGGCTCGGCCATCGCCGCCCTCCGCCTTCAAAAGCGGCCGGGCCGGGCCGTGCTCGCGGAGCGCGATGGCAGCGGGGCCCGAGCCCGGCCGGGAGTGCGGCATCTGCTACGAGGCGTACTGGGGTGCCGGGGGGGCCCCGCAGCAGCTGCCCTGCCGCCACTCGCTGTGCCAGCGCTGCCTCCGCAGGCTCGTGTGTCGCGCCGCCACCGTGGCCTTCGTCAGCTGCCCCTTCTGCAGGATGGTGTCGCTGCTGCCCGAGCCGGCCCCGGCGGTGACAGCGGACCCGGGGACCCCGCGGGGGGAGCAGCAGCAGGAGAACGCCGGCGGTGCCCCCCCGGACCCCGGCCAGGGCTCTTCGCGCTCCGTGGCCGCGCTGTGCTCGTCTCACGCCCCCGTGTTCGCCGTGAGCAGCTCGGTGTCCCCCTGCGGCCTCCGCCGCGGCTCCGTGCTGGGGCTGCTGGGCCGGGGGCTGCTGCTGGACACGCAGCCCCCGCTGGCCTCCATGGAGAACCTGCGCCTCGGCTTCGCCGCCGGCATCCTCGTGCTCATCGTCTCCACCTTCTTCCTGCTCGTCTTCCTCAAGTAGGTCCGCATGGCGGAGCGGGGCTCCGTCCCATTCCAGCCCGACCCAGCCCGGTGGATGGACCCGATGATGGGTCAGGGACTTCCCGGGCCGTGGACACCTCGGTGGGCTGGGCCACGGCCACGGCTCAGCACCCGCCTGGATCCAGCCCTGGGGCCCGCAGGACGCTCGGCTGCCCCGCACGAGAGCCCCCGGCCATCAGACTCTTTAACAATTAACTGATTGCAGCGCTTTCCTCGCCCCGGGGTCTGGCTGTGCTCACGCTCCATCCCCGGGCCCGCGGCACAGCTCGGCGGGAGGCGCCGCGTGGGGCCGCGGCCGCTCCCCGGGGTCGCGGAGCCGAGCACCGGAGCATTGCCGAGGCGGAAAGGGCCCCGCAGGGCTGCCCTGGGGCCGAAGCTGTTCCAAGGCAACTCCAGGCCCTTTCCCGGGAGGAGAGAGCCCAGCGCGGTGCCCGCAGAGGGAGGAGGCAGCCGGGGACGGGCTCGGCCCCTCAGAGACACGAGGCATTAAAGCCAGCCATGGGCCCAGCACCGCGTCCGGAGTTGTTCTGTGAGTCCACGAGCCTCGGCAGGCAGGGCAGGGATGGAGCAGGGGGTCCTCTCCTTCCCAGCCCCCCTGGGCACATCCTCAGCAAAGTTCTCCGCGGTTCACCCCCCTCTGGCCAGGACTCAGCCCCCGGGATCGGGGTTAGCCCAGCACAGCCCCTGAGGCAGCATCGCCCCCGCTGCGCCCTGGCACGTCCCTCCCTCCCCGGGGCTGCTCTGCCCCTGGGAGCCCAGAGCTCGCCCCTTCAGCTCCCTGCAGCCCAGGCAGGGGCTCACACAGGCACAGCCAGGGTTAATTTAGATCCCGAGTCCAGGAAGGGGTGGTGGTACCTGCTGGGCCTGAATGTTTCAATCCCAACTCTTGCACCCCAATCCCTGCTCAGGGCCCCCAGGCACAGTAGAGCTGAACCTTTCTGCAGCTCCAGAGCAGCTCAGGAGGGACTGGGCTCTGCAAACGCCTGCAGGTGCCCAAGATCCCCTCCCCTAAAATCTGAGGGAAAGCAGGCAAGTGCCCTCTGTGACCATTACAGTTTTTTCATGCTCCAGCTTCTCACCCCAACCCAGTCCAGTGTGAGAGCCCAAGGAGCCACAGCACAAAAGGACCTACTCTCCCTTCCCAGGAGAGGGCTTCAACAACACAAGAACAGCTTCTAGATAAAATTATTCCCAATTTAAGTCAGAGCAAAGTCAGTTTTCAGGTGACAGATGAAGCCAGACTAAAGTAAAGCCACTGCAAGCAAAAAATACAGGTTTAATTGCACTTTATTTTCCAAGAAGTGAAATGCAAATCCCTCAGGGTGTCTGTCTGTAACAGGGAACAAGTGGAAGTTGTTAGTATGAGCAATGATCACCCTTGGGACACTGCACGGACGGGTCCAGAGGCCACACCAGGGCACTGACACTCAGAGCAGCACATGCACCCCCAAAAATCCAGTTTCAAACACCCTCATACTGAGCACTGAGTGATGCCCAGGAATGCCCAGGTCAGGCCACCCTGCATGGCAGCAGGGTGGCTGTCACAGGCTTTGGTCTCTGCCCCAGTTTCAGCTGCATTTGGCAATTTGTGGCACTGAGGGTGGGGCACAGGGACCTGCCACAACCCCCAACACCAACGCCAGTGCTCTTTTGGGTGTTTTCCTCCCAAGAAATCACCTCCAGGGGGACAGAGATCTAATTCCAGTCAGAGACTGTAAAGGCAGATGTGGAAACTAAACAACAGAATTAGTAGAATTAGTTTAAGTCCTTTCATTTTACAAAGGGCCTTCTTTGTTTTAAAGACTTCTGGGGTGAAGTTGTGTTAGTGCCCATGAGTAAAAGTGCTGTGAGAGCCCAGGCTGTTTGCCCAGCTCTGTCCTCACTCCTTTCCCCTCCTGGTCCCCTCAGAGTGCAGGGTGACACCCCAGACTGCCCAGCCCAGCCTGGGCCTTGTGTCCCAGCCCTCTGTACCGTTTAACTGGTGCTGGGATGGTCACACTTTAACAGCAGCAGAGCCAAAGGCACGGGAGAGGGGCTGGGCTGTGGGGAAGGACTTTCCAAACACACAGCACATCCCAGAGCTGGGCTGCTGCTCCCACAGGGAAACCCAGGCCAGCAAAAGCCACCTCAGTTCTGGGCACAGGAGCTGAGCTGCCTGTGAGTGTCTAACACACAGCAGGCATTGGGCTCCTTGCACCCAGCACAGCTGCTCAGGTTTAGCAGAGCTCCAAGGCCCAGCAGCATCTGTGCCACAGCTGAGTCAATGCCCACCTGAACCACCTCAGCCCCCAAGCCTCCCCAGGCTGTTTGTGCAGAGCCAGGGGCTCACAAGAAACACCTGACTGGGATTCCGGTGGCACATGGCTCAGACAAAGTGGGGAGAGGGTGCAGGGTCCCTGGGAGCCACCTGGGGACTAAGAGAAATATTCCAAGAAGTTCATCACTGGGGAAGGAGATTTTAGTCTGATTTTTTTTAACAGGGTGTTGCCACTGCAGGGTCCTGCCAGACTTGCTCTGCTGAAGCTCTTCACCAAGATCCTATTTGCAAAAAGTTTGAGATTTATGAATCCAGGGCTCAGGTGAGGGGGACAGTGGGTGGCTCCTGCACTCAGCCCAACCCGTGTTTGGCAGTTGAGAGTGACAGGGCTGAGCACCCACAAGTGCAGTAAGAGCCCCCTGCTGCCATCCATCTGCAGGACAGGAGCTGGGAAGTCCCTGATCATTCCCAATGTCCCACGTGGGCAGCTTGCCAAGGGCTCAGAGCACGGGAAGAGGCCATGCCCAGAGGAGAAAGGAGAGGGCCCAGCAGCCACATCTTCATCCCAGCCAGTCCAGGTCATCGTCATCATCGTCACCAAAGAGCGGCGCGGGAGGGGGACGCCCCTTCATGCTCTGCAAGCCACACCAGAGGGAAATTGGTCAGCCCCAGCAGCTTCCTGGCATTTCACAATCACGACACAAACTGCTCTGAAATCTCTGCCAGCTCTGAGGAGCTGGAACAAGAAGCCTCATTACCCAAGTTTTTATTTCTCATGTGGTGGTTTGCTGTTTAGATTAGGTTTAGATTAGATAGCAGGAAAAAAATTCTTGATAGGAACGTAAAGCATTGGCACAGGCTGCTCAGGGCAGTGTGGAGTCACCATCCCTGGAAGTGCTCAAAAAGTGGTTGGATGTGGTACTTGAGGACATGGTTCAATGGTGAATGATGCTACATGGATGGCTGGACTTGATGATCTTAAAGGTCTTTTGCAACCCTTATGATTCCAGGAGCTGCTTACAGGCTAAAAGGGATTGGAGGGGGGCCAAACACTAAAACCCTTCAATTAACCTGGCAAGTCCCAGTGATTTCATGCCAACAGGAGCCTGTCACACTCCCTCAGCCAAGCCAGCCCCTCCCAGCTCAGTCACTGACCCCAAACACTCCTGATTTACACAGGCAATGGATGGGGAGCTCTGAGCTCAGCCAGGCCCCCACTGCCAAAGGGAGGATATTACAGACAGGCTACAGACCATGCCTCAATCAGAGCAAACACCCAAATACATACCACTTCCTCCTCATCCTCTTCTTCAGAGGGAACTTGAGGCTTCAGTGGTTTAGGAGACGCTGTTTCAAAGAAGTTGTCATCCTCAAAGAGGCTGCAAGAAGATAAAGAATGAGCAGCTGGCTCTCAGAGGATGGGATTTGCTTTTACAAGTTCTGTTAGAGAGAGATGGCAAAGCTTTTTCACCAAGGGAAACCTTTGTGGCAGGTACAGTTCAGCAGTGCAGGGCAATTCTGGGAGCTGGCAGGCACCAGGATCATTGCACAGGAACTGCACACTTCCCTGGGAATGGTCTCCACTGCCTCCAGCAGACACAATGCTGCTCTGGGGCTGCTCCCAGTGGAATGTGCCCTGGGCAGCCTGGTCTGTGCCAGCTCCTGGCTGGTGCCACCCAGTGCGAGCACCATGAGGGGCTGCAGCCCCAGCCTGTGCTGTCCTGCAGCAGGGACACACCTGGACCAGCTGCTGTCCCAGCCCCAGCACCACCCCTCACCTGGAATCTGTGTGCCTGGGGCTGGAGTCCAGCTCCTGTGATCCTGAAGCTTCTCCCAGGACAGCTGAGCCTGGCTCTGCTCTGCTGGACACTGAGACACGTTCTTGCTCAGAGCCAGCTCCATCCCATGGCTCTGTGCCACTCCCCTCCTCCCCATTTAAGGGAGGAGGCTCTAAACCTCCCCCAGCCTCCTCTGCCTTCTGCTCCACAGCCGGGTGTGCCAGAAGCACTGCCTCATCCACCTCTGCTGGCTTGGCTCCTGGAACAGAAGGCTCTGCAGCTGCTGCCTGCAAAGACACTGCAGAGGGATCCTGTTCTGCGTCAGCCTTCCCAATGGGAACACTCTCCAGCCTCTGCTCCAGCCCAGGAACAGGCTGTCTTGCAAGCACAGGCCCCTTCTCAGCATCCAGGCTGGAATCAGCTGCAGGAGGGAGATGTTCCTCCTGAACCTTCTCTTCTTCTGCCACCCCAGTGCTCTGTGTCTCCTGCTCCTCCTCAGGAGCTCTGGGCCCAGCAGGGTGAGGAGCAGCCTGGCCTTGCTGCTCGGGCTGCAGGGAGCCTCTTGTTTCTTCCCCAGGATCAGCTGGGGGTACAGTGCTCTGTGCTGGGCTGTGCTGCAGGGGCTCTCTGTGCTCAGTCTTTGCTCCAGGTGATCCCTCCTGTCTCCCTGCTCCTGTGCCAGATTCCTGGTTTTCACTGCCATGCTCTGGTTTCTCCTGCTGCCTGTTGAGCAGCTGCAGTGTCACAGTCTGGAAAAGGGAGTAGAGAGAACACACACCCTAAATACAACACATCACAGATCCCTGTATCACCTCCTCCTACCAGGCTGCTTTGCCACCCACAACAAATTCTCCTTCAGTTATTTCAGTCTCACAGTACAGATGTGAGGTTTTAGCCCATGGTCGCTCTCTTCTCTCACCACTGTCATACCTTGATAGTGTTCATGACAAGCCCCAGCACTGTCCTGCCACTGTACATCTCATCCAGCTCAAATTCACCCCGAAGAGACTGAAATACACCATTCATGATCTTCTTTACCTGCAAGACAGCATGTCAGGAAACAGATACAATTCATGAGCATGTGAAGCACTGCACTCAACATCAGGCACTTCTCCAAGAGAAGAAGCAATAAATCCAAACACACAGAGGTGGTTTTTCTACTTTCCAAAACAGAAATTCTCATCACATTAGGCCATGTTAACTTAGAACCACTCTATGTGACCCAAACTTATCCCCCCAAACTGAGGCAGGCTGCACAAAGACAAGGCAGACTGGCACTTCTTACTTATTTTAGTTTTTAAACCTCAAATGTAGAGTTTTAACAAGAAATAAAAGACAACAAAGTGGGCAGCAGGAAGATGGAGCGAGGCTGTTTACAAGGAATGACAGGACAAAGGGGAATGGCTTCCCACTGCCAGAGGGCAGGGCTGGATGGGATTTTGGGAAGGAATTGTTCTCTGGGAGGGTGGGCAGGCCCTGGCACAGGGTGCCCAGAGCAGCTGTGGATGCTCCTGGATCCATGGCAGTGCCCAAGGCCAGGCTGGACACTGGGGTTTGGAGCAGCCTGGGACAGTGGGAGGCGTCCCTGCCATGGCAGGGGATGGAATTGATGAGCATTAAGGTCTCTTCCAACCCAAACCATTCTGCGTGACCATGACTCCAGGATAAAATCCCACCCCTTCTTCCTCTGTGGATTATTACTACAAACACAGTGCTCTGTGGAGAAAATGGTATTTTTCCTTTTTATGTCAGTTCAAAGAGAAATAATTCAAGGTAAATCCATTTGCTTAGGAAGGAGAAGTACTGGAGAGTCAAGCTCACTTGCTCAGTGTAGTCTGCAGGGGAAGATCCATCCTGATCCTTCTGCAGGTCTCGGATCCGTTCCTCGTAGCGAGCCCTCAGCACCTCCACGTCTGCCTGCAGGGCTGAGTACTGCCAAGGGAAAGCCACCCTCAGAGCTGCTCCTCACACCAGAGCCCCACCTCGAGGGTGACTTGGCAAGGGTTTTAGTGAGGCACTAACTCAGAGTGGAGTTTTAAGCATGTCACAAAAGACTTGGCTGAAAACAACAGTGTTGTAGATGTTGGCAAACGCAATGGGAAGAATGATGATGTCTAACTCCATTTCAGAAGGCTGAATGATTGCTTTATTATAATTATGTTATAATACATTAATATGCTATATAAAAGAGGATACTAAATACTACATGCTACTTTCTCTAACTATCATATCTAACTCACAACTTGTGACCCTGCTCGCCAGAGCCCAGACACAGGTGGATCCGACTGGCTGTCAGGCCCAAACAATCCACCATGATCCAACCAAGCACTCACTCAGGGTAAACAATTCTCCAAACACATTCCACAAGAGAAAAACAAGGAGCAGAAATAGAAATTGTTTTCTCTTTCATTTCTCTCTGTGCACCTCAATAAAAAATCCTGAGAGAGAGAGAAATGTGCTTGCCACATAACAGCACTAAAATAAAGACACCCAAGCCAGCCTTGGAGAGTCACAATTGTGTAATCAGCTCCTCAAGTGCCACCAAGAATAGGTGGGTGCAGCACCACTGAGATTTCAGTGAGATGAAGGCTGGGTTTGTTCTGGTTTTCTGGAAACCACATGAAATTATCCCTTCCCTACCATATTCTGGGACTCCCATCCTCATTCTGGACTAGCCTGAGGCTGGTGTTCCCTGCACTCCAGTTCCCATCCAGCTGCAGTGTTATTTATTCCTTTACCTTCTCTTGGATAGGCTCCAGCTCCTCCAAACGCTGCTGAGCCTCAGACAATTTTTGCTCCTCTACTTTTTTTGAATGTTTGAGAGCCGTGAGCTGAAACACAAGAAGCAGAGCAGGTACAGCCCCTGGCAGTGTCACCCACTCCAAACAGCCTCTGCTCACCAACAGCCACTCAGGACAGTGCAAGTAAGTGGAAGTTGTAGCTGTTGCTGTAGTTCAGCACTATCAGCACCTTGGCTCTCCCTCCTCCATAATAAACCCAACCCAACAGAACACCTGCACCTGCAGATGGCTGAGATCAAGCTCCATAACAGGCAGGAAGTTAGAAAGTCAAGCCCCAGTTAGGTGGGAGAAGACTGCTGGTTACACCTGCTGGTGTTTAGTGCCCATTACAGCAATAAAGAACAGCTCTTTACCTTCTCTTCCAGCTGGGCCACCTGGTGCTGCAGGGAGTCCCTCTGCTCACACAGCTCCTGGCACTGCCGGGCATGCTGCTCCTTGGCTGAGGCCAGGGCACGCTCACACTTGGCTTCACACTGGGACTCCAGCTCTGCCTGGATCACTGACAGCTGCCCATGACATAGGAGACACCATCAGGAACACACACACCCCATCTGTGCTTGCACAAGAGCTGAAAGCCCAGGGCTGGACACCCACAGACACAGTGCAGCCACCAGCTCATACCCACACCTCTCACTTCAGCTCCAGGCACAAACCCCCAGGCTGGCCAGATGATCTGGCTCAGATTTCAGACCTCTTGGCATATTTCTGAACAACCTTTCACTCCTCACAAGTCCCATATTCTTCTCTCTACTAGAATTTCAATTTGCTGCCTCTCCTTTCCTCAGTTTGACACTAACCCATGAATTCAAGCAGGTAATGCTTTCATTTTTCCCCTACCTGAGCATTTGCACATTATTTCCTACCTGTAGGCTCCCACAAGCCCTCCAGACATGGAGCAGCAGCTCCCCTGAGTCCCCACCTGCTCTGCTGCTGCCTGGTCAGTCGAGGTCCGGGCCTTTTTCAGGAGCTGCCGGAGCTTGTCCAGCTCCTGCTGGTACGACCTGCGAATTTCCTCCATCTCTTCCTCTGCCTGAGCTCTCTCTGAGAGGGATTTCTTCTTCCTCTCTGCAAGATTCTGCAGTACAGAACATGACATAGCATAGGCCAGACTGCACCAAAGCAGCTTTTCTCCCTCAGGCAGAAGGAGGTTCTTTGGGCAAGGAACTTTATCACTTGAAATCAAGCTGAGGTTATCTCAGAGGTAAGGAAGGTTGACACATTACTGGGCAAGACATTAAATAAATAATAAATAAAAGAGAAATAAAGAATAAAAATTAATTAAATAAACAATAATGAATAATAATAAAGAAACAATAATTAAAAAAAACCAAAACATAACCACAAAGGATCCACCAGCCTGCAGAAGAGTCAAGATTTACTTAACTTACATATTTAAAAGCAAGAACCTTTGGTTTTTGGGTTAACCTTCAGTAAACTACTGAAACTGTGTTGCTGGCACTGGACATACCCTTTCCAGAGTCTCCTTTTCCACTCTCAGGTCTGTCAGCTCTTCCTCCAGTGCTGCAATCTTCATATCCAGCTGTTTGCGGCTCTGCTTCTCAGCCTTGAACCTGCTCTGAGTGTCCTGAGAGGCTTCTTGGAGCTCTGCAAACAAACCCCCACACTTCCCTGTGAGTTTGGGTGCAACTCAATTGCAGGGGAGCACATTTTGGGGGCTGATGGGGAGGAACAGAGTCTCTTGCACAGTGCAGTCAACAACTCCGCTTGTGCCTGCAGTGGGGACTAGAATTTATCAGGAGCAGCCTGTTCCAGTGCTTTGCAACCATTGCTGTGAAGACATTTTTCCTAATATCCAACCTAAACTCCCACTGGCCCAGCCTGAGCTGTTCCCTCTCCTCCTCTCCCTGTTCCTTGGAGCAGAGCCCAGCCCCCCCGGCTGTCCCCTCCTGTCAGGAGCTGTGCAGAGCCACAAGGTCCCCCCTGAGCCTCCTTTTCTCCAGGCTGAGCCCCTTCCCAGCTCCCTCAGCCCCTCCTGGGGCTCCAGCCCCTCAGTGTTCTTCTTGTCATGTGGGGTCCAGAAGTGACCCCAGGATTCAGGGTGGGGCCACAGCAGCGCCCAGCACAGAGGAATGAATGAACACCTCAGGTTTATCTCAACTCTCACTGGAACATCTCTGGCTGCTCTACATGAGGTTGGGCAGAAAAGCCAAAAGATTGTTCTACAAAAGGCATCCCTGTAACAGGACGATTTTGTTTGTTGAGTCATCCCACTTTGCCTTCAGTGGTGACAAGGATGCACATCCCTCAGATATTTCAGTGCACCCATATCCTTCTTCCATCCCCTGTGACTGGTCCTAGGGAAAGCAGGAAGATACCCCAGAAGACAGGAAAAAAAACACAACTTATCAAAGAAAAGAGCCGTGAAGGAGCTCTCACCTGCCACTTGTGCCTGCAGCTTGTTGAGCTGTGCCTCCTGTCTCTCTGCATCCTGCACAGCACAGGAGAGCTGCCTCCTCAGGTCCATCTCCTTCTTCTGGTGGGCAGTGAGCTCCAGCTGCAGCTGGGAAACCTGGGCAGTGGCAGCTGCCAGCTCCTCTGCAACTTTGGCCTGGAGCACAAAATGGAGCAGGGAAATGGGAGGGGGGAAATAAAGGGATGTGTGAGGAAGCAGCAGAACTGTTCTCTCAGGAAGAGCTGGAAAAGGGTTGAATGCCTTATCAGGGAAGACATGTCCAGATTGAGGAGACAACAGTGACTTTTTTGCCATGTCAGTTTTGTCCAGACTGACTAGAAAGCTGCACGAGGCCATCAACAACCTCATCACCACATCAGTTCAACCCAGTGAGTTTTCCTGAAAAGGTTAAATATGTTTAAGCCTGGTACCAGTGCTTGGTGGCTCTGCTCAGTTTTCAGGCTATGAAAACATCTATTTGAGTAAAAAGCTTGGGCTCCAACATCTAATTGTCTTCCATAAGCTTACAAATCACTGAAGAGCCACTCAAACACAGGCTGCTCCCAGCCAGGAGAGCACCTTGTCCCCACAGCACACAGCACGAGGTCACCTCGGCTGCCCACGGACAAGGCTGGCATTTCCCAGCACAGCTGTCAGTCATTTGGGGACCTGTTTAGATTTAGGATTGCTGAGAGTCAGTGATTCACCCAAAACCAGGCACTAGCACAGCTTGTTAGACAACTTGTAAACAATGTTAGCAGGGGCTCAAGGCATCAAGACAGACACAAAGTCCCGTTCCCAATCTTGTTGAGTGACACAAACTTCAGAGGATGCTCTGCAAGACAGAATTTGCACAGGGAATCCCTAAACAGCTTCCACACCTCTGCCTATTTCAAAATTCCCAACAGAGTTTTCATATTCTTGAAACAGGTAAGGAAAGAAGAAGTGGATTTTCTCTCTGCTTTATCCCCCTAAGAGAATTCTCTCCACACAAGGACCAACCCCCTCTGGCACAGAAGAGCTGTGAGCAAAATTGTTCCAACTGTGGTGATGATGAGGATGTGCTGACCTAGAGGGCTGGGATACCACACCACTCATTTTAGAGAGGAGGTAGCATTTCAGAGAGTGGCCAAAACCAGATCTGCTTTCCTCTTGTGCTTCCATAAATGTTCCACTGCTACACTAACTCCTGGCATGCTAAAACCAAACCCCATGGTACAGCTAAAGACATCTAAAGGTTATTTTAACCCTGGCCTCTGTCTTTAATGGCAAATAAAGAAAACAAAAATAGGAGATCCTATGGCAGGATCACCCTGTTACTAGACCGGTTTCTACAGAGGATGCTTCATGTCCCCAGCTCAGCTCCAGCCTCCAGCTTTCAGGCACCAGGAATCCTGGGTGACCTGTACCTGCTCTGCCAGTGATCCTTTTCTCCCATGGGGAGTGGAACAAGCAGCAATGTGAGAGAATTCTTGGAAAGGGCTCCCCAAGAAAGAGGGGGCCAGTGGGGAGACACTGCCAGTTCTAAAGCCCTTTTCCAGTGAGGGATCTGTGCTCATTCAAGCTCTGGGACAATTCTTTTCACGCCAATCAGTTTCTAGTTCAAGAGGAAGTTGGGCTGGCACTTCCTAGGGCACAACCATCTACCACCTACACAGTCAGCAGACACTGCCTCACCTGGTCCCAGCCCCGATCCACTGGCAGCATGTGCTGGGAAGAGAAAGCAGTGACAGGAAACAGGAAGGGTTAAGAACACAACTTAAAAGGCAGAGGCATTCATCAGCAGAAAAGCAAAATGCTTCATAACAGGAGCCTAAGGCATGCCAGAGAAGCCTTTAAATTACTCCAAGGACTGTAAAAGCTTAGACAGAAAAAGGGAGTGAAGCCTCATGTAGAAAGAAACACACTAAAGGTATCCTTAGGGTATGTCACACACCAGAGCTGGGAGCAGTCCTGGCTGTGACCTGCACTGGGGAGGTGGGGCATTACTAAGCCTTCACCTAAAGCTGTGACTTGCTCTGCCAGGGCCAAAGATCCACAGCCCAAAAGCAGTGAGTAACCAACACCTCAGTGATCCTGGGTACAACCAAATAAATGGTGAGTAAATCTGTGTGTAAACAATGGATAAAACAGCTTCCAATCAATCCTCTTCCCTGGGGATTCAGTGACTGCAGTCACAGGGCAAGCTGGGTTAGATAAAGGGAAGAGGAAGGAATACCAGCCTTCATGTTTACAGTCAGTACTCCCACAGAACCAGGGGAAGTTTCCCAGTGCAAGGCAGGGCTTTCCTGGTCTGGCCAGAAGCCTGTTCATGTAACATCATCCCTGGGCACTGACTGCCTCAGTGAGTCACTGCCTGCAGTGACATCCCTTAGTCACTGGGGTCCTGCTGAAGATGAGGCCCAGAAGACTCCTGAAGATCTTATACTTCTAAAAGATGATTCCTCTCCAAATTTTATTGTACCATCAGGATGCTGTCCTCGCTGAGAAAGGAATTTGTTATTTCAGTTTGACTTATTCCTGGTTAGAATCTCTCACACTCCTACATATTGTGGGTGTGCAGCCTGGGCTAGGGGTGGAAAAGCAGCCCCCTTCCCTGTCTGCTCTCAGCACCATCAGCCCTTCCCTGCTCTGCTCTTTACCACGCTTTGGAAAGCTGCAGTTCTGGTCAGCTTTAGGTGCACCAAGCTGTGGTTCTCACACAGAGGAAGCATTTATCACATTTGAACTGGAGAGAGACAGCTCAGCAGGAGAGCACAGAGCAAGACTGGACTTGGTGTAATTTAAGAAGCCATTGCTTGAGAAAGCAGAGCAGGCACCATGCAGTGGCAGAGCCAGAGCAGCACTCCTGGGCTAGGCTGGCCTACAGGAATGGTTCAGGATATACAGCCAAGCATAAATGCATTTCACTGGTTTAAAAGCTATTTCCCAGCAGTTCCTGTCATAAAAGCACAACGTGTTACTGGGAGAAACAAACAGCTTCTGATTAGCATTAAAAAAGTACAAAAGTGCAATGAAGAAACTCCAGCAGCAAATATTTTTTCTTGTATCTATATTCACTCTATGTCAGTTATATAAAAGGAATAAAACTCTTCTGGAACTATCAGTGCAACTAAATAACTGAAATATTTCCAATTCAAAAGCCCTGTGATACACAATTCCTCAATACATTGGCCACATGCCTACATAGTTAACAATAAATCAGACACTTTCCTACAAAGTAACAATATTAAAGTTATGACAGCATGAAATGCTTATATTCTCTGTGATGCTTTGGACATGAAAGCCATCAAAACATCCATTTTTTTTTCCTCAAAACAAAGTTCAGAACTGCAGTTGCCCTCTAAGAAAACTGCCTTGACTGACAAGGCTTCAGCTTGTTTTAATGCAACAACCCTGGCTTTGTTCATGCCACTGTTACCTTCTCCTGCTCTGCATGCAACACTCTTGCCTGTGTGTTCTCATTTGTGGTCTGCAGGGAGTGGTTCCTCTGCTCCATCAGCAGGTTACTCTGCTCCACATACCTGTGAACAGGGAGACTCCGTGGGCATTCCTGAAAACACAGGGCTTGGAGCCAGGGCTCAGACAGAAAAGGTGATATTCCAAAGCACAGGAGCTTTCTGTTGAATTCATGACAAGTCCCAGACAATTTCACAGGATGTGCTGCACTCAGAGGCTGATCTCAGAGGGGTGGGAGGGCTGTGCCTGGCACAGCAGAGATTTTATCAGCTGGGATAAGTGCTTCACCTCTCTGAAAATGTCTCATGCTCCAAGAGTTTTGGTAACTTGGTAGCAGCTGAACTTCACAAAGGGCACTACATCCCCTACAATTTCTTCACCTCACTAAAAAGCCAGCACAAATAAAATAACTCTCAGAACCAGGGCAAATGTGCTCATAGACAGCATGAGGGATTTTACTCCCCTTTTACACATTCACGCTTAATGTAAGTCAGAGTTTTGGGGATAAACCTGCAGAGAAAGGGTGGGAGGAATCCCACACTTTCAATACCTTATGAAAAGAATTCAAAATATCAGAATATGGCTGTCTCCTAACAAGCACCCCTCAGTTATGCCCAAGTGTAAGTTGGAGAGTCTGGAAATGCAATGAGGCTCCCACCCCTTACCTCTGGTTGCGTTCAATCAACTCACTGATCTTCTCATTCTGCTCCTCAATCCGACTGCTCTTCTCAAATATCTCCTGCTTCAGTCTCTCATTCTCCTAAAGCACAGCTCAGCATGAATATTCAGCTTACTCAGATTTCCTTGCAGCAGTTCCTAAACATTTGGGTTTATTAGGGGCAGGACAGTGGTGAGGCTCATCCTTTCTGTGGGAGCAGCTCAGGAAGGCACCTGCCACATTTAGCAGAATCCTGGCACAGGACAGTGGCTGCCAAATCACATTCTAGAACATATTGTGTCTAGTTGACTTTTCTAACCACAAACCCCAAGTTTTTAAGGCTGCTGCTTAGAAAGGCTTTAAAGCATAAAATTAAATGGTGAATAGCAGAAGCAGGTGGTTTCTACAACATGGTACTTCAGCTGTGAAGTTGTTCTGCTGGAGACTGGGAGTTAAATCCATAATGGTTTGAGAAGCTGAACTTCTCCCATATGAATCTTTTGTCAAAGCCCATTAAATACCCACAACTCTGACTCAGAAAATACCCAAACCCCAAAATGCTGAGAAGAGCTTTTTGGAGGGGGAAAGAAGGATGGAAATCATTGTAAGTCTCATCCTCATTCTGACCACACAAAACCAGAAGCCATGGGTGACTGGACATTTGCTCTCATTAAGGATAACACTGGGAGCCCCAGCTCCTGATGGAAGTGAAACCAGGCTGGCCACGCTCACCTGGATGATGCGCTGGATGTTGCTCATGATCATGGAGGCTTCCATAGTGACAGAGGAGATGCCAGGCAGCAGGGAGCTGTTAGCAGTGCTTTGCTTCTTCAGCTCCTCCACCTGAAGGGAGAAACCATTCTTAAGCCATTTGAAATGAATTTATGGGTGCAGGTAAGAGTCAGACACGTGCAAAGAGGCATTTCACTGTTCCTTCTGCTCAGCTGCAGTCAATAGGCACTGAATCAAGTATGACACCTCTCAGAGGGCAGGGAATCCTCCAAACAATGCATCACATTATTTTCAAGCCAATAAGACAGCACCTTTCCCCAAGCCTAAGCTTTGTTTTTACACAGCAGCTGAACTGCTGCCACTTGAAGGTGTGGTAATACTGGAATTTTACTAATTTACTGTATTACTTAATGTGGGCATTTAAATAGAGCCAACTGCTCTCAGCACACCTGGAGAGCAGAAGTGTCCTGAGCAGGCCATACCTTGGCAGCCAGGTGATCCATTTTATCCATACCTTGGCAGCCAGGTGATCCATTTTATCCATACCTTGGCAGCCAGGTGATCCATTTTATCCACGACTTTGCTCACAGCCAGTCGGATTTCAGTGTTGTGCTGCCGAGCTTCTGTCATCAAAAAGGAAGTGACATCTCCAGGGGCTTGAAGGGAAAGGAGAGAGATTTATAGTGACAAGGGGAAATAACTGCACAGAGACACAGCAAAAGCTGGGTAGCATGAAGCCTGCCACCAGCAAAGCCACTCTCTGCCCAGAAATGAAAAGGACATGGTATTTGGAAAGTGAATAATGTAGGTATTTCCCAAATAACCTCAACAGGCAGGTTTGAGTACAGGAAAATCTTGAGCCACATGACAGCTCAGCTCAACAAGAGCAAAGCCCCCAGACACACCAGAGCAGCAGAGGGACAATCAAAGCACAGGCACAATCAAACCGGAGCAGTGAACATCAGCTTCTGAAACTGCACTGAAAAAACAGGTTCCAAGAAAGGCTCAGCTACACTCAAGACTTCACCAACTGGGATGACTTAATGGCTCTTTAAATGCATTTGGTCCTTCCTAGGTTTTGCCTTTTACAGTTCAATTCTTTCCCTGGCTGGTAGTTTAATTAAAACTGGAAGCACCATCTACCAAATTCCTTTAGTAATACCCAGTCTTAAGAAGACACAAATTCCAGCCCCTTTCACACTGCACAAAGCTCTTTAAGGTAAGAAAGAGATAGGTATTTATTGGGAAGTGTTTGCCCCTATTTGGTATTAAAAAATAAGCATCTGTGAAACAGCACAGTGCTACCACAGCTATAAATCACCATCACCAACTGCTTACTGCATGTGTTGCAGCCCTCTGAGAAGCAAGTACCTTTTAAAACATACCTTGGTAAGGAGCAGGATACATCTGACCCACAGGCTGGAGTTGAGAGGCAGATGCAGCAGTTTGGGGGTAAGCAAATGCCACTCCTGGATATGCCTTGCAGGACAAGTTCAATAGGTTAGAATGCATTTTGTTATTTCCTCATGACCTTACAGTTTCATATTTTTTGAAGCCCAAGAGCAAGGATGATGTTTCAAAGAAAAAAATCCAAGAATGAAGGAGGTGGAGAGTCCAAATACACAACACTCATTGTGAAAGGGAAGTAATACTTTTCTTTTGAGGGTTAGTTAGTTCCCATCTTCACTCAAATTTCAACAAAACTGTGTCACCCTACATTTGTCAGAGTCAAAGCTCAGCACGTGAACAGCTTCCTCTGAACTTATGTTAATTTGAACACAAACTTATTTCCTAAAGAGGGCTCAAAAAGCACAACACAACTTGATTGCAACTTCACTGCTCTTTGCTGAGGAACTTGGAAGTTTTTGTTGTATCCACTACAAAATCAGGTATTAACAAAGCCTGGTTCATCCTTAGTTTAAGAACTCATCATGAACAGAAGATTAGCCCTTTCTCAATAAATTTTAAGAGGCATATGATGAAAACCTGAGAATGCCAAAGAGTCACAGGAAACAGTCTGGACTTCTCATCTTTAAAGTCCTTGCTCCCAGCAATGGAGAAGACTCAGGAGAAAGGACAGAAGTGTCAATATTCTCCTTGATTTCAATTTGGTACCTGAAAGCCCTGTGCTCCTCCAGGCAGAGCTGAATGGGGCTGGATCGTTGCAGGAATTAAAGCAGCAGAAGATACTGCAGGTGCAGCACCAGATGCTTGAGGTACTGAAAAGGAAGAAATAAAGTCAGCATGCTATAAAGCAGCTCAAAAGAATTTAATTCACGTAGTGTTAAATGGCAAAAAAACTCCACCAACAACCAAACCACTAAACAGAAAAAAGTTTAACAAAAGCCTGTCTGCAACCTTGTGAAAACTAAATCCAGTCAAGCAAGTGATAATAGGTCAAGAAAAGAGTAACCTTTCAGAGAAATCCCACTTCTAGCTCCATTTAAACAACCTCTTTTCATTCAAACAGAGATAGCTCTGAAGTTCACTGACACAAAGTGTGACTCTGAAAGCTGCTCAGCTGACCAGCAGCTGATGTGACCATTCCATCATGGGAAGTTACATCCAGCCCTGCAGAGCTGCCATCCCCATGCTGCCCTTCACTTGGATTTCCATCATTCCTAGAAGTACTGTTCACTGGGAAAGGATTTGTAACATTCCATTTACAAATCTCATGGTCTACAAATCTCAGTGCCCAGTGACAGGACAGCTCAGGCATGGTGGCTGCTCTTCCTCAAGCACAAGACCACAATGAAGAAACACTCCAAGGACTGTCTTGTGCTCCCATGGAGTAGTGGCTCGTGGATCAGCAAGCCTTATCAGAAGCTTTCAGCCCATATTTCAGCTCCTGGAAAGAATGCTCTGTTCCCATAGCCCTCCTGGAGTGGAATGGGAGTGCAGCAGCTCCCCAGCACATTACCTTGTGTGGACACTGTGGGCAGCACTGCCTGAGCTGGCTGGGAGGGTCTGGTCGAAGCCACTGGCTGTGTTGTCCCTCTCAGAGTATTGGGATCCTAAAAACATTTCTGCATGTTACAAGAACCACCAAAGGTCACTTGAGCCTGAGCCCAAGGTCACTTGAGACAAGATGTTGCCCCAGGAACCCAAGTGGACCTTTCTGTCACAGAACCAGAGCAGATTTCCCTGGACAAGGGCAGAGCCACTGCTACAGATCCCACTTCAAGCAACCCCCAGTATAGGAAAAGCAGTGAAAGAGTCACCCTGCTGTGACTGGTACCTCTATTTCTGAGTCACTGGAGTCCAGCTGGCTCCCTGCTGTCCCAGCAAGGAAAGGCAGCATGGGCTGTCCCATTTTGGCCATCCGAGAAATCAGCTTTGCCTTTGCTACATCTGGGTTCTAAAAAAAACATTTAGTTACTCTCCCTTTGTCTCAGCCCAGGCTTTTGGGGTACTACCACCACCTCTAAATCTCAGACTGAATTTTGACTCAATTTTTCAATGACTGTGTGAAAAATCTGCTCTTCAAGCACACAAGATAGCACCAGGATTGTTAATCTGGTTTGTTTTAGATATCCTCTTTCTGGGATGACAGTGCTGTCACTACAGAGGAAAATCTATCCCTGCAGAAAACACCAACAAGAAAACGTGTGAGTTCAGGAAGCTGTTTAGCAGCTCTTTGTCTGGAGGCACAAAGTCTTCTCATGCATCTCTATGAACTTATCCTGAATGTCCCAATTCCTTTGTTACCTATTTTAAATTTGTCCATTTATCTCAAAAGACAGTCAGCCTTCTGAACATCCACATGGTCAAAGTCACTTTGCTTTTAAGAGTAGGAACTGGGACTGGGGTTCCTCAGGTCCTGGTAATCACAGAATCATTAAGGCTGGAAAAGGCCTTTAAGGTCATGGAGTCCAACCATTAATTATCAAGTCCAACCATTAATTCCTTCAAAACCAAGGCCCTAAGCTGCTGTAAGGTGAACATTCCAGTGTCTTGCATGATGCTCACTTTATCTTTAGCAGCACCCAATGCTTAAAGTGAAAATAAACTTCTCTACTCAGGCTTCAAAATAGGAAAAGGCAGCACTTACTGCAAGCTGCTCACTGATGGAGTTGGACTTGGCCCGAACAGCTGGCTCCCTGCAAAGCCAAACAGGAGTGGAGATTAGCCAGGAGCAATTCAGGAGCCAACATCCTGCAGTTATAAATACTGTTAAATACACCTCTCCCTAGGAAAGCTGTTTTCTCACATCATGTGCATTTCTTTTAGCCTACACTTCTGGAACATTCTTTGCAGTGTTATCTGGATATCTTCAGGACACCACTGCAACCCATTGGAACTGCTAATTATGGAAAGATAATTGTTGATTGCTTTAGCAACCACATTCTGGTATAAATAATTTTAACCAAGTCCAATAAATTACTTATGGCAACACGAGCAGCACTTACTTGTGCCCTAAAAAGGGTGACACACATTTAATTTAAGGAACAGAACATAGAATTGTTAAGGTTGGAAAATACATCTAAGGTTGAGTCACCAACCACTAACCCAGCCCCAGCATGTTCAGCACTAAACCCCATCCCCAAGTGCCACATTTGCATTCTTTGAACACCTCTAGGGATGGTAACTCCACCCTGGGCAGCCTGTGCCAATGCTTGACCATTCTATCAGTGAAGGTTTTCCTAATATCCAACATAAACCTCTCCTGGAGTAACTTAAGAGGTGATTTCCTCTCCCCAGTCACTTGCTTTCTGGGAAAAGAACCCAACCCCACCTGGCTATACCCTCTTCTTAGGGAGTTGTGGAGACTGAGAAGGTCCAAACTGATGACAATGATGCCAGCTGTTAGAGCAGCACCCACACAGCTCAATCCCACTGGATCTCAGGAATGCTGGAATGACTTCCTTCACTGGAGCCCATTCCAGCTGCTTTAATCAGGAAGTCAGCACTCAAACAGAAAATTCCAGCAAGTCCTATTAGCAAGCACTGCTCTGCCACATGGAGGGCACTGAGCTGGCACAGAGGCCCTGCATTTGCCAAATGAGGTGTTAGTGTAGCACTGTGCTGAAGGGCATCACCAGCATTAACACAGAAAGCTGTTCAGGCCATGCTGCCTCTTACCCAGGCTTTGGAGGGATGGTGGAGGGAGGCATTAAACCCGAGTCTGAGGAGAAGCCATCTGAGCTGGGAACTGGAGAAGGTGCAGGGGAATCCCTTGAACTGACACTCAGCCCATCTGAACCAGAGCACTCCTTTGCCAGCTTCACCTTAAACAGCATGAAGCAAAAAGAGATGTTTTTCTGGGTTCCTATAAAAACTTTCAGTTTATTTGTGATGCCACTGCCCATGGAGCTCCTGCACTTCAAGGAAAAGCAGCCAATTGATTCAGAGCTGGAGAAGCTGAGTCTTTATATCCTTTCATTCCTCCCACAGTATTTTGTTTTCCCAAGTGACTCACAAATAAGACAGCTAAAAGATCCCAAGACAGTTACAACAGACAAACAGCCTTGAGGGATTTTCTGCATTTAGGGTTCTGGTTTGGGTTTGTTTGTATTAAAGATACACATCTTGCTGAGGTTTCTAACAGTTTCTGAGCTGGAGTTCTCACACTAACAGCAGGCTCCCCCCTTGCAGTCACAAAACACATGGAAACCAAACATCTGGCAGGAGACACTCACCCGCCTGACTTCCACCTCAAACACCAGCGTGGAGTCTGGAGGGACACGAGCAGCCACGCCCTGAGCCCCGTAGGCCCAGGCTGGAGGAATGATGAGGAACCTTCGCCCTCCTTTCTTCATGCCCAGCATTCCTTCTTCCCAGCCCTTTGGTTTGCACAGGCAACAGAAGAGAAAGCAACATTTGGATCAGTGACATTATTTACCCCAGTTAAGACAACTTCAGGCAAAGGTTCCAAAACACACAGAGAGAGATTCTTGCAAAATCCTCTTTATTTTCAATGTGCAGCACTAAACCTTTGTCTTGCCACAAATCCTGACAGCCAGCTGTAAATTCCAGTGTTAACTTAAGAATAAAGACGCAGCTCCACCACACAGTGGCAAACTCACTCTGCATTCTGGGAAAGAACTGCACTCCAAAGAGATCTGAATTGCTGTGGTTAGATTTACAAAGCAACCAAAGAATACAGTTGTAATGAGGGACATGAAGTCAGAGCAGTGCAAACTGCCTAAGGGATGCCAGCACTGAACAAGATAGCTCTAACAGCCAGGCAAAATTAGCAAGATACAGGATAAAACAAAGTAGACAAATAGCACATCTTCAGTAAAAGACAACTTGTAACAGGTCATGTATGAATTATGCAGGTCATACATTAATTACTCAGGTCATGGAAGTGACCTGAACAAAGGCATCTCTGACTCAAACCCTGATTTTATGGGATAACTTAAGGGAGTATCACAACACCTGGATGAAAAAATGTTTCCTTTAGAAACAGGGTTCCCCAACACCAAGGGAATGGATTAAGTGACTTCCAGAAAAACAAAGACAGTAAAACCCCAGCTCCTGAAAACAGGAAGTTTCCTTTGTTACCAAAGAGGACAATTCCTGTCTAACGCTGATGTTGAGAAGGAGACTGGGCTCTATTGTGCAAAGCTTGAGTGAGTCACTGTCACAGAGTCCTTGCTAATAAATGGAACCAAAATAGCATGTATGATTCCTGAACAAGATTTGTAGTAATTCAAAGCTGTGAGACTTGAATTATTGTAATTAAAGTGCCAGAAGTTGTACCTTGATGACCTTTCCAGACCCCAGCTTCAGCCGCAGCAGCTTGTCTTTGTTAACATTAGAGTCAAACACCTGGAGAGTTGAACAAGAACACAAAACACATGGATTTCTCAACTGTTTCAAGATTCTGAATGCTTCTTTACACATTCCATAAACTCCTAGAACCTCTGGTTAAGTGCTATTTCCCAACCCACTACTACCAAAATTAATTCTCAGCCATTAGACAGAGCTTTAGTCCATTTCCTGAAGTACAATTTTATGAAGTGAAGAACTGGAGACTCAGACTTCAGACCTTGCTTTAGGACAGGGCTGGCTCAAGCCAAACACAACATTAAATATTCATGTGTGCAAGTGCCCAAAGAAGTTTAAAAGCATTTCAATCAGCTCCCTCTGAACATAAAAGAATAATAGAAACATTAAGGTTGGAAAAGCCCTCTAAGATTACCAAGTCCAACCATTCCCCAGCACTGCCTTGTTCACCACCAAACCATGTCTCAAGCACCACATCCAGATGGTTTTTGAACACTTTCAGGGATGTGACTCCACTGCTGCCCTGGGCAGCCTGTACCAGTGCTCAACAACCCTTTCAGTGAGGAATTTTTTTTTGTAGTATGTCAGAATCCCTTGATATTCTATAGGCAATACATATGTCCCCACTTACAGTGCCACAAATGCCCAAAGTACCCCTTCAAAACAACACCAGTATTATGCTGGATGTGCAGGTTCCTGCCAGGAACTGTCCTACTCAGCATGAGGAGGTGGCAGAGGTGTCTTTACCTGTCCAAGCCCGTTGTTCTGGAACAGCCATCCCGTATAGGCAACCTCCAGGGAGTCTCCTCCTTCCACCCCCTGCCCTTCTCCCAGGAGGAGATCCTGGCAGAGGACTGAGTCCAGTGCTGGAGAGCTGTTGCATTTGGCAATGCACACCTGCAGAGGGAAAGCCTGGCAGTGTCTCTGGCCTTTCATGGACAAGTCCCACTCATGACTCTGATGCATTCCTTGCTGTACTGATCAAGCCCACACTAGAAATGCACTCCCAGGGCATTCCACATCTCCTTGTGCTGAATGCTGCTGATTAAACACCCTCTGCTCTACAGAACCACTGATAGGCAGTACTTGGGAATCTTGAGAAGCAACAGGCTCCCTGCCTCAAAAGAGATTTGTTTTAATGAACAAAACTCAGGGCAGGCTCCTCTCAGATGTGTCTCCATCACAGTTATGCAGCCACTTGAAGCTGAACTCCAGTGAAAATAAAACTTGATTTGCCCCTGCTGTAAACCAGCCATCAGAACTGCCTGGCCCAGAGGGGAGCAGTTACCTGCTTACTGAAATCCACTGCTGCCTTTTCTGACTCAAACATGATGGACCAGTTTTGCCTCTGATCATCATAGAACGTGCTGTAATTGTTGGGCTGAACCTGTGCGAGAGGAAATCAGTTCTATATTAGACATTAAATGAACTAAAAATCCACATCCCAAAACAGCTTAAAATAAGAGCTACTGAAATTAAGCAGGAAGAGCCCTGCTGTTCTACTGCCCAAGTTCAGAATTAGCTTTTATTTAGGTGCTCATTATCATGGAAGAATTATTATAACTCAAATATGTGAGCAAACATTAAGTTGCTCCTACATGCTGCAGTTCACACAGGAAGGTGAAACCTTTCAGAAACTTCCTTGAAGCCTGATTCTTTAATATATACTGAGAATTTTTAAGTGAAAGTAATTTACTTAATAGTTTGTTGTATTTAGGTTTCCAGAATCAGTTGGAGAAATCACTTCTTCCTCACTTCTAAGCCCATGTCATCAGAAGTGATTATAAAACCCATTAATTTTTCAAGAATGTGCTTATAAAAAAACTAGAGAGCAAGGTCTAAGCTGGGACAGAAATTTCATTGTTTTGGAGTGAAATTTCTATCTCTCATACCAAGAAATTTGATGCCATCTGATGACAAGCTAAGAACAGTAAACCAACATGTCAATTTTCTGTAAAACTGGCAGAAACCAACTTCCTGAGAGATTCCATTTTAGAGCTCACAATGCTTCAGATTGTTCTCAACAGCAGGAAAATGCTGAGTGTAAATTTTCTGAGAGAAAATATTTCCTTGCTGTCATTTCCTTCTGCTTACTCAGTTATATTCTATCAGACACTTAACTAGAAATTCTCAGCAAAAGGAATTTTGCTGGTTTTATCCATTACAGGGCTGCAAACCCCAAACACCTCTGTGAGCACAGGTAATAATTTACCTCCTACAGGAGCCTTGGTTTGGAAATCTCCTGAGGAGGTGCCCTGCCAAAGGGACCTGTCACAGCCTCTTGTGCAATACATGAGGAGGGGAACAGTCACACTGGGACACCTCCTGCTCTGTCACTCAGATGTTTGATCTCAAAGGTTATAAACCAAGGCTTAAGGAAGAATTTTGGAGCCAACCTTGTGGTTGCTGTGATCAAAAAAGGCTTTTCCAAGCCAGAGTCTCACCGTGAGCACAAAGCCTGGGTGGATCCTTGCAGAGGTGATCTGTTGCTGCTGGCTGATGTAAAGGAGGATCCTGTACTGGATTCCACAAGGAATTAGACAAGGAAAAAGAACAAAAACAGGAACTCAAAACGTCTTCAATTCCAAGGTGCTTTGTCACATGCTGAGCACCTAAGGCTCAGTATTTATTTGTCAAATATACCACAGCAAAAATACTTAACACAGTTTTGTGACACATATTAAAACTGGTTTATTCTCAAGGGTTTTATTTAGCTGCAGCAACCAAGCAAGTGAAACTCATTGTTTTATAACAAACAACATGTTTTAACTAATTCCACATTTTTCACAGTTACAGTGGAAAAAGATGGTGCACTAACCCTTCCAGATACAGAAGTCACCACAAATGGTATCAAACAGTCAGAGGCATTTAGGTTGGAAGAGACATCCAAGATCATTCCCCCAGCACTGTCAAGGTCATCACTGACCCATGTCCCCAAGTGCCACATCCACATGGTTTTTAAACCCCTCCAGGGATGGAGACTCCACCACTGCCCTGAGCAGCTGTGCCAGGCCCTGATCACCCTTTTAGGAAGGATATTTTCCCTAAAGAGGTTTGTGGGTGTGATCTTTTAACTTTGCATCAACCCATTGACACAACACACTGAGTTGGAGGGAGTTTTCCAAGTACTAAACACAGATATGAGATTTATTGACATATTTGGCTCTACTAAACATAATCTATTATGGTAATGTGTTTTCCTTTGTGCACTTGCACTGGACACAGCTCAGTGTTGAACTGGGAGTGACCCACTGACTGCCCCCAGCTGGATGTGGTATCACACAGGCAGCCTGAAGAAAGCTGGTTCTGCTTCCTCCTGCACTGCCTGTCTTCCCCAGCTCCCCCAGAACAACAGAGCTCAACACTTCCCAGATCACTGACAGGAATTTAGTCACCAAACTAAGATTTACTTTGCTCTTGCCAAAGCAGAAGCAACTTAGTGAGACATGAATGATGATTTGGGGGATATGAAACATCACAAATACCAACACCAGGGATGGGTGAGAGTTTTCAAAGTAACTTTCAAACACACCAATTTACTGGGCACCTCAGTTCTTTGTTCTTCAAAACACTTGGGAAGGAAAGATGTTTTTGATACCAAAAGAACAAAACTTAAGCAAAGCATGTCTGTACTGCTGGACAGAATCTTCCTTTCTATCCACCTCCACGTGCACAAATACGTGATCCAGTTGCCAAAGACACTTGGAATAAATACCAAAATGACTTCCAGAAACACTGCAAAGTATTTTAGGCACAAGTTGTAAGAGATCTTACAAACTCACGGACTGCAGGAAAGAAAGATGTCACCAAGGTGGATGGCTGAGCCCCAAGAAAACCCAGGAGGCAGAAAGGCAGCAGGAGAACAACATCAAAAGCAAAACACCTGGAGAGCTCACAAAAACACCATCTCATAGCAGTGAGCCCTCAGCATGGCAGAGTTAGGGAAGGAAGGGTCTCTCACCTCTTTGGTGGCATGGTTCCCCACTACAGCTGCTCCATACTTGCCTTGCTTCAAGTACTGCCCATTTGTACTGCAAGACAAGGGAGACAGTCAGGTGCACAACTGTCCCTATCTCAGAATTCTTTAGAGTTCAGATGCCTTTCCTCAGGTATAAAATGTCAGGCAGTCTTGCTTAGCTTAGAGACATTCCTGCTTGCCCACAGGCAAGAGCACACATTGTGCAGTGAGTTCAAAACTGCTCTCACAGATCCAGAAGTGCTTTTCCATGATGGCAGCATCAAACAGTTTTAGTGCTCTCACTCTGCTCATGCCTCAGTTCTCAAGTGCATGAACCATAAGCATCTGACAGAGCCTCCTGAAGCAGTGCACATCTCAGCCCAGCAGGCAGGACACAGCTCCCAGCCACAGCCAAGCCCACAGCTCGCTCTTTATCTCAGAACTGCCTCACCCAGAGCTGCAGCTCAGCAACTGAAATCTTCTTGAGCAGAAACTTCCACTGCCTTGCAGCATTCCCACCATGCAGATATGTCTGAAAACAACTGTCTCTTCCCATTTATCCAGGAATATCTCCCCTCTGGGGTTAGGGACACAGACTGCAGCAGAAGTCACTTACTATCGATACGCGAGCACCGCGGTGGCCACCAGCACCGAGGGGGCTCCTGAGGCTGCCGGGGCCACCGGCGCCTTCTGGGGCTGGCCTGTGGGGACAGAGACAGGGACAGCTGTCAGAGGCACAGGACTGGCTGGTGGCACCACCACAACACGTTCCTTCCCCCAGGGAAAAATAACTCCAGTAGGAAATTACAAAGAAACAAAGACTTGTGTTCCAAAGTCACCCAAAGCCAGTTGGAAATCCAGGTGTAGGAGGGCACTGGAGGAAAACATCCCCGAGGAAAGCTCAGGAAATTATTTGCTCTGCTGCTCTTCACCAGGGCCCCTGTTCTCCTCACACACACGTGCTGCTGAGTGGGTTCCCCATGCTCAAGCTGTTACTCACCAGCTGCTGTCTGACCCTTCCTGGGCTGCTTTGGTGCAGTGAACTGGAAGAATTCATTTCCCTGGCTTGAGACTGTTTGATCCAGGCCAAAGAGAGAGGCTAATCTGGCTCTAGAAAGGGAAATAAAACTGTTTAACCTTATTTAAAATGGACATTATACACAATGAATACCCTTAGCTAGAAGTTATATCAAATACAAAGTGTTTACCATCACTTTGGAAGTAAACAAAGGGTTAGTTACTTTACTGCAGGTTAAGTTGCTTTCTGCTAATTAACCATTTAATTTTGAATAGGCAGAACTTGTAGATGAAGAGGTTGGGAAAGTGGTACAATTGTGTTTCATTTCCTCAAAAATCGACTGAAGGTGAAAGAACTGAAACTACACAAATAAAGAAGTTACTTTAAAGCAATGACTAGAATGAGTTGATATGAAATAGCTGATTCTTACAATATCCAAAATAATATTTGACAGAGAAACCACCATTCAGCCCCTGGAGTTTTTTGTCTTTAAATGTCCAGGAAACACATTCTCCCATTAACTTTTAAAATGGCAGACACTCCCCCAGCTAAGGGCAGAGAGTTTAATGCTGGAGGTTATTCCTTGAGGATACATTGTTTGCAATTTCACTGCTTCAAGGCCAGTTATGCTCAAACTGTTCCTGATATCACGGGGCAAGGGAATAATTCACACAAAGGATGACACCACTGCCAAAGAATGTCCTTTAAAACATAACTGAATTTTCTATAAAGACAGAGGATTAGCTTGTAAGAGAAGCTCCTGGAAGAGGGTGGGGAGTGGAATTGCAGCTCTTGGAGCAGCAACAAGTCAGCGATACAAAAACCTGGACGGGCTGCACACAGCCACGAGCCCAGTGGAACCCTGGCGGACAGCCTGGGAGGAGCCAGCGGCGGGAGAACAGCCCCAAAGCCGCACCTCAAGGGCTGCCCACCGCTCCTAAGGGGAAACACCGAGATCTCTGCGCTGGTGACCCCGGAGCGGCTGCGCCGCCCCCAGCGGGAGGGGTCCCGGAGCAAAGCGGAGTGCCCAGGCAGGGTCTCAGACCCCAGAGCCGCTGCCCCGGGCACGCCGGGGGCCCGCTCCGAGCCGCGCCGGCAGCCGGACCCTTCCTGGGGTCCGGCGGTCCCGCAGCGGGGCAGGAGCGGGGCACAGCCCCGGCGGCACCCCCGCTCACAGGAGGGCAGCCCCGGCTGCACAGGGGGCGGCCTGCGCGCCCCTCACGGCCGCGGGCCTTTACCGGGGCCACGGCCCCGCGGCCTGCCCGGGCCGCCGCGCCCACCCGGCGGCGGGGAGGGGGTCCCGCCGCGCCCCCGGCGCTCACCCGCTGGCCGGGGACAGGAAATCGGCGTCGTCCTCCTCCGCCGCCGCGAACATGGCCAGCGACCGCCGGGGCGGGGACGGGCGGGCGGCGGCCGCGCTTTACGGCCCGGCGGCACCGGCACGGCCGGGGCGGGGCTTGATCGGGACGTCACAGGGGGCGGGGCTTCAGAGCACGGCAGAAGGGCGTACGGGGTGGAGGCGTGGCTTAACGGCACCGAGGGGCGGGGCTTCGCCTGCGCGGCACGGGCGGAGCCTTCATGGACACGTCAGAAGGGGCGGGGCTTAGCGGGCACGGCGGAGGGCGAGAATTTGGGGGCTGCTGGTAGGGGCGGGGCTTGGCCGCGGGGGCGGAGCAAGGCCGCGGCTCGTGGCGCTCGCGCGGTGAGTGACGGGTGGGCTCGGGGGGGGGAGGTCTCGTGCCCCCCGCGCCCCCCCCCCCCATCCCGCCTGAGGCGGCCCCATGGCCGCCCCCGTCCCCTCGGGCCGGGACGTGGGACCTCGGGCCGGGGCCGCCGAGGGGCCCGAGGGGATGGGCAGCCCCGGGACCTGAAGGTGGAGGTGCGGGGCGAGCTCGGTGTGGGTGCAGGCTGCGCTCCCCGAGCCCCGGGGGAGGCGTCCAGCCCGGCCCTGCGGTTCCCAAGGTGACAGGCGGGCCCCGCGGCCGCCGGGCTGCCCTTGCCGTGAGGGAGCCGCGACGCGCCGGGGCTCCGGGCTGAGCCAGAGGGCCCGCGTGGCTCCGCTGAGGGCCCTGTGGGTCCGTGGGGCTCGGGCGGAAGGGCTGGGGACACCCGGGCGCTGCTGCGCTCCAGGTTCGCTGTCTCTGGGATACCCAAGGGCACCAGCCATGCACTGTGTTCTTAACATCGGAATCGTTCCTTGCGTGGATAAACGTCTTAGCCGCCCCTCTGAAGCAGTTTCCCACGTTCACCTCGTACCTTGAGAAATACACCTTTCTGTTGGTTTGCTTAATGAGTTTTTTGTGGTATGTTGTGGTTTTCCTGTGTTTTCCCTCTCTTGGAAAGCTGGTATCTCTGTGTGCTTTGTGAGACCGACTGGCTTCAATTTCGCCTGAGATCCAAATGGTGCTGAAATGCAGAAGAGCAATGTGCAGGAGGTCAGAATGGCAATAAGGGTTGATATTTCCTGGCTTTGGGTATTTGCTGGCACTGGTTGGAAGTTTGTACTGTCAGTTACTGACTGGATATTTGAGTCTGAGCAGGAAGTTGCCAGGTCTGTTGTGGAGCTGAGTTTGCAGTAATTCAGGAGTTTATTGCAATGATTGAGATATCAGTGATTCCACTTCTAAAGGGAGAAGATAAAGAGGAGTGTTAAGCAGCTTTTATATTGCAGAATGTGTGATGAATTTAGAATGAAACCTGAATAGGGTCATAGAATCTTATTTCTGTTAAGAAAAAAACAAAAACCAAACCCACAATAATTTGGTGTAAATTCCCAGTGGGATGAGATTGTTCTGACCTTGGTAAGGCAGGTGGGCATGAACTTCCTTCCAATGGGGAATGTGGTCCCTTGGATGAAGAGAGTTTGTTGCTTTGGCTCCTGTATTTCTGTCTGGTTGGTTGTTAAGGTAGTTTTAAGTGGTGAAGACCCACCCATGTGGCTAAGTCCTGGTGTGGCACTTCAACTTAGGTTTTTTAGGTACAGGTATCACAGAATATCCTGAGCTGGAAGGGACCACCAGGATCCTCCAGCCCAGCCCCTGTCCCTGCCCAGACCCCCCAACAACCCCACCCTGGGCATCCCTGGCAGCGCTGGCCAAACGCTCCTGGAGCTCTGGCAGCCTCGGGGCCGTGCCCATTCCCTGGGGAGCCTGGGCAGTGCCAGCACCCTCTGGGGGAAGAACCTTTCCTGCTCTCCAGCCTGACCTGCCCTGAGTTAACCTGAGGCCATTCCTTCAGGACGGAGCACAGCTTGGAGCTGCCCCTCAGGAGGAGCTGCAATCCCTGGTGAGTTCTGAGCTCAGTTTCCCCTTCAGGATGAACAATCCCAGTGCCCTCAGCTGCTCCTTGTGTGGCCCTTTCAGACCCTTCACTGTCTTCCTAGCCCAATGTTATACCTTTGTATATTCTCTATTTTTTTTTTTCCTGGATTCAGCACTGGCCAGTTTTAATGCCAATGTGGTTGGGAAGAGGCTGAAGCGGCACAACCTGCAGCACCCAGCAGGCATCACATCTTAGCCACTTGTCCTTTTTTAATTTAAGCTTTCTTCATAGTCCTCATCTGTATTTGAGTGTGCAGTGGGCTTGTGGTTCCACACCGTTCCCAGGCAGAGGCCAATTCTTCCTGTTTGTGCCCGAATTCCAAGCTCCAGAATGCTTACTAGTGCTGCTTTTTTTTTGCCCAGTTGGATGAAACGCTCCTCACAAGTGTTTATTAAGTTGATTTTCAGTCTGTTTGATCTTAACTTGCCTCTGCTTGAGCCTGAGGTCAGTAAAGCTTTTGTAGGATTTTTAATGAGTAACAATATGGGATCTTATAGGGTAAGTTAGCATTTAAGTTAATAATTCCAAATCCTGTCATTTATGATGTAATGTTTCCTGAGGCATTCATCAGGCTTTGGAGTCTGCATTATTTTTTTCCCATCCTTCATTAAAAAGGGGGCACTGGGAATAATGTGTGAATGTTGCTGTTTAAATGAAGATTGGTTTTGTACTAAGGATTTGTTGGTGAAGATGTGACTGCTCTGCTGTACAATACAAAATTAAAGTGATGCTTTTTGCTACAAAGACAAAAATTGTTGCAATAAGCAGGGGTTTGCTGCTTTTGTTCTCCCCCCCCCCCCAAAACAAGGTACTGAAAATACAAGAACTGGCAGGATTTGCAGGCTCCCACACAACTTTGTGTTGAGAACGGAGGAATTTTACACAACTGTTTTCTACTGAGATTTGGCTGCTTTTCATTTCATATCAGATTTTTCATCTAGGCCAGGTTGTTAACTAAGCTGAGAATTAGGATAATTTCTGCCAGTAGAGAGGAGAAATTAAATCACCTTTCCAAGTCACTTTTGCACATTTTATTTTAAAGGTATCATCCCTGCCACTGACTCTGGCTTGCAGTGGTACAAGGACAAGGTTTCTGGTTGTTTTTTTTTTTTTTTTTTTTTTTTGGTTTTTTTTTTTGTTTTTTTTTTTTTTTTTTTGTTTTGTTTTGTTTGTTTTTGTTTTGGTTTTTTGTTTGCTTTTGTTTTTTTGTTTGGTTTGTTTGTTTGTTTGTTGTTTTTGTTTTGTTTTGGAAAGAGGTTTGGGGGGATTTTTCACTTCACTTTTCCCTTCACAATGTAACTTCAAGATTTGGATTAATGAGACCCTGTATCCTTGAACAAAAGCTTAATGCCTGAGAAGGGAGGGCACTGAGAATAATCTTTGCCAGTTTTGTATTAGAAGTAAATGACAAAATCTACCATGTTCACAGGGTGAGTTTTGAGCAGGGCCCTGAGGAGTTTCCTTTCAGCTGGCTTGTTTTCCAGTCAGACATTAGGTCCAAGAGAAGACAGAACTTTTTATTCTTTGAACTAAAATGAACTATTTTCTCCTTTCCTTCTTGTTTTTTCTATTTGCTATGAAGACTCCTCTACCCAACAGAAAGCTGCCATGGCTCTGCAGAGCTGCCTTCCCTGCTCTGGCCTGAAGGTCACCTGAAAGTTCGCAGGAGCCTGCAGCAGAATTTTGGGAAGTTGAGCTGAAGCACATTGCCAGCATGAACTTCTCCACAAGTCTGCCAGGAAATCACTGGGAGTCATGGCAATTTTTTCTTAGGGAAGGATGAAAAAGACTCAATCTAGTTTATGCTGTTTTTCTCTGGGAAATTCAATCTTAGTTAATCTACTCCATTGCCTTCTGTTTCAATCTAATTTTCTGGAAATGTTCCCAATTAGGTCCTGGAGAACACGATGCCAGTGATTTTTTTAATTAACCTTTTTTTCATCTGAAAGCTGGAATCTGCTAATGCAGAGAATAATGGGACTAGTTATTGTAAACAAATTAAACTCCTATTTTGCTGTACTTTCTAAAGCCTTTCATTTGTTGGTCCTGGAATTAGACTTTCCTGGTTTAGAAGCCGATCTAGAAGTGGGAGGTTGTGATGAAATAGCTCCTTTCTAGTTTTGCTTTTTTATTTCTACAGTTTTAATGTAATTTCCCATTGTCTTTTCTTCCCTGTGCTATCAGTTAATATCATCAAGGGTCTCCAGCTGATTTCCAGTGGCACTTCAGCAACTGTGAGTGCAGCCAGAACAATGGCTTTGCTTCCTGCTCTTTTCCTCTCTGTGGATATAATCTTAGAAAAATCTCACATTTGCTGTATCACAGATGTAAACAGCATTTATCATCTGCTAAAAAAGTTGTACAAGCATGTAATCTTTTCACTTTATCTAAATGACTAGAGCACTCCATGGTAGCTCTAGAGCACAAGCCAAATGCTGTATGTAAGTGGTTGAGGCTCTTCTGTTCTCACTGCTTGCTCAGCATGTCCTGTTATGAATCCTGAGAGGTTGGGAGAAAACTGGGAACAGAGTGGAGGTGTTCTGGCATGGAACTCACAGTGAGTGCCCCAAGCTCTCCTGAGACTGTGGAAGAGCCACTTCACTTCCATAAAGCTTCTTTTCCCACACTTACTCATTAGTTATCACGGAGTCAGATCTCATTGCTCTGATGAAGGTACAGGAGCTTGGAATATGAGCTTTGTGATATATTTAGTTGATCTTCTGGCTAACCAGGATAAGGGGAACCCTGACAGTCTTTGCTGGTTTTTTCCCCTTAAAGATTGCATCTGTTGGGGGAAGGAGTGCCTGGCAAATGCACTTTCAGACTTGTTTCACATTAGAGAGAATGTAATTGGACTTGGCTCTGTAGGATTAAGAAGTGCTTTGAGGCCACCTGTGAGGTGCGGTGCTCATCCTGAGCTAATGCTTTGAGCAGACTGGCTGGCCTGCTCCGGAGAGCTGGGAAAAGCAGCTCCTGGAAAGGGATACAGCTCCAGCCTCCTCAGGGAGAGGCACATCCCTGTGACCCAGCCTGCTCCTTGTGTGATGTCTGTAATTGGTGGCTGCACTCTGGCTGGGACAGTGGCAGCAGCTCGTGTCACCCTGGCTGAGCTCTGCCAGAGGCTGGACTGGGAGCCAGGGATCCCATCACTCACTTGCTTCCCCCGTTAACTTTCCCTGCTCCAAAACGCATTCTAAAGAGGCTCAAACAGCTCACTGGCACAGCTGGACTGCATTTTCCAGCTTGCATCTTTTACATGGGAAGGGGAAACACTAACAAATGTGGAGCAGACTCAAAGCCAGTGCTCCCAGTGGAGCCATCCCAGTTCACTCTCCTGCAGCCCTCAGGAAGTCACCGCAGTGCTGCCATCAGTGTGGCTCTGTGGGAAGCATTTCCAATGGGTAAATCAACCCTTGGACATCAAAGTGATAAGGGAAGTGGGAGCACAAGCTCCTGAGGAACACACCCAGCCTCAGGATACACTGCAAGTGAAATGCAATCAATGTTGCAGTCTGGTTTTCTTGAATCCCTTGTTTGTCTGAGCTCCTGGACTAATGGATTTGACAAGAGATTGAGTCACAATTTCTGGGTTCACTGCCAGGTGGGTTTTATACAAATCAAGTTGCCACTGGCCTTGATGCCTTCATTAACTTGGGATAAGACATTATCTCAGAGGATGTGCTGAACTTTAGTGTTTAAGGTGGTGTCACGTGAGGCTGAAGTGTGCTGGAGGAGCATGTTATAGATACTGTAAGGCTGAAACCTGAACAGCTGCAAACAAGGTTAGTTGGGAGTTTCACAGCTGCCTTCATGTTCCTGTTACAGGCTTGGTTATACTTGTAAAACCATTTTTATGCTCTTTTCATAAAAGGCACAGAGCAGTGTCTGTGGGATATCCTTCTGTATGGGTAGTAAAGCCTAACACACTTGATTCTGATTATTTTGCTTCTAGTTTAAAAAACTCTTGGCAGCAGCCTGACTTCTCTTAATTTTCTGAATTCCTCAAGTAAAACCCTCCAGGACATCATAACAGCAGGATCATGTGCACTGCTTGTCAGTTGGTCCCGTTTTGTGTAACTCTTGCCTGAAACCACAGCCCCTATCACGAGGCCCCTTGTGTTGCAGGGCACAGCACAGCTGTTCTTGCACTTTTTCTGCTTTGTCCCTTTTTTTTTTTTTTCCCATAGCAGTTTTTGGCTCCAGCTTTCCAAGCAGAAGGGTCCCAGAACCAGTTACCCTGACAAGGTTTGTCTTGTAGACAGTGTTGAAGAATTTCTGCATAATTGATGATTTATTTGTCTTGTTATTTTTTTCTCACTTCCCAATGCTCCTAAAAACTGGCTGATAGCTTTGAAAACATCACATTTCTTCATTATGGGGCAGATAGAGTCACAGGGTGATTTGGAGTGGAAGGGACCCTATAGCTCATCTTGTTCCACCCCCTGCCCTGGGCAGGGACACCTCCCACTGTCCCAGGCTGCTCCAAGCCCCGTCCAGCCTGGCCTTGGACACTTGCAGGGGATCCAGGGGCAGCCACAGCTTCTCTGGGCACCCTGTGCCAGGGCCTCCCCACCCTCCCAGGGAATATTTTTTTCCTAATATCTTCCCTAAACCTGCTCTCTCTCAGTTTGAATACTAAAATGCTTAAACAATAAAATAAACTAAACTTGTTTTGTTACACTATCCAGAAGCAACCAAACCACTAATTTATCTAATAGACATGAATGTTTGAAATGCGTTTTGGTTAATGTGCTGGAAAGTAATCTCTGCAATGCACTTAATCAGAAAGTTCTACAATCTCTGCATTTGTGCAAAGATCTTGTGAGGGAGACTCAGGAGCTGCTTTTGCTGCTCCGTGGATCTCTGTATGAGCATCCCAGTGCTTGGTCTAGTCCTAAGCTAATCTGAGCAGTAGTTAATGATTAGCCTTTGATAGAGATAATAATGTGCTTGTCAGCATTATGTAGGGTTGAGAAACTTTGATCAGTCTCAGACTTGTTGCCTCTCCGGAGAAAAAGGCTCTGCTGGAGTTGGTAGATAGAAAACCTGTCTCTGGAAGAGTAAGTACTCAGCATTTTTTAGCTCTGAATCATTTCTGCTTTGGATTAGCAGCTTTGTGGCTGTCCAGGGGTTTGAAAATGATGAAAAAGCCAGCATTGAAGCTCTTTCCCAGAGTGGTGTTTCGTCACTCATAGAAAAACTGTTGATGGCTTTTGTTCTGGCTTTCCATGGCCTACAGTCATGGCTCTTCCTGTCAGAAGAGTGTCATGAGGCCAAGGCTCTTCCAAAGATAAGTTCCTTTCCAGAGAATTGATTGCTCTTTTCCTCTTCTTGATACTGGAGATCTTTTACCTTGCTGAGATTGTATTTTCAGTGACTCAGTAATTTCAATACTTCCAATAGTTCAGTTGCATTCTCAAAGGGAGAATGCTCTGTTCCATGGACTGGGGCTATGAATTTATTCTCTGAACCCTTAAAGTATTTGCATTACTACCTGGAAGCTGTTTATATATCACTGTGCCATCCATTTGCTGTTTGCCAAGATCGTGGATCAAGAGCAGGAAGGTGCCTCTGGTGATGGATATTTGGCCTTAACCATCTGCCAAAACAGAGGTTGACTTCCTGGGATTAATTAAAAACCCACTGGAATGGATTTTGCTGCTTGTGACCTGAGTTCTACTTTGCATTTTGCCCATGAACAGTTTGAGGCTTCTCAGAACAACTACTGGAGGCACAAAAGAATTTGATTCTTGGCTGTGGTAGAAGAGGTTCTTGTGTCGAGGGACAGTCATGGATGGTGCTGCAAAGTGAAATGAACACACATCCATTTTTCCTCTGCAAGAAAAGGTATTTTTCTAAAAGTCAGTCTTGTGAGCTCTTAGGTCTTTAGTCAAAGGCTGCATTTCAGAGGTGACCCTGACACGCCAGAGCAGGAGCTGGAAATCCCAGAGTATCCCAGTAGGAGCTGACATCATCATGTGGATGTTGAGGCAACGTTTGACACAGGCTGGAACGTGGCAGCTCCAGGGAAGGGGAATGGTTGAGTGGCCACCTTAAAACGCTGCGTCTGCACACGGACATGTTCTGAGGGGTAATTACAGACAAACAACTGCTTAAATATGAAAAGAAAGGAATGGAAGGGAATTGCTCTGCAAGGACACTTTCCCATGTGGTGGAAGGTGCGTGTGGTTGTACTGGACATGGAAAAATGAGTGTGAATTGCTTAAACCAATATGTGTCATATCATACGTGTGGAATGGCTTTCTAAAAATTAACCAGGAGTTTTGGAGTGTGGTTTTGTTGTTATTCTGCTTCTCAAAACACCTGGAAGTCAGTTCAGAACTTGTACAAGTGTTGCCTTTTCTGGACTAAGTCTGATTATAATGTTGAAAAGTAGCCAGAGAGGGAAAATTAGCTGTGTGAAAATGGGCAAATGGGGTAAGATCTGGGAATCTCCAGTGAATCACCTGTACTGGACTCCCTTTTATGAGGCCTCTAATAAACCAGTGCCGTCCATTTATTACCCTCAGGTTTAGTTTTACCTGTGTGGGACAAAGGTATTTATGCTGTTGCAAGATAACATCTGTAAAGAGGTAATAACAGATAACAGGGGTACTGGTTGACAGCTGACTGAACATGAGCCAGCAGTGTGCTCTGGTGGCCAAGAAAGCCAGCAGCATCCTGGCCTGGATCAGGAATGGTGTGGCCAGCAGGAGCAGGGAGGTCATTCTGCCCCTGTACTGGGCACTGGTGAGGGCACACCTCGAGTGCTGTGTCCAGTCCTGGGCCCTCACTTTGGGAAGGACCTGGAGCACGTGCAGAGGAGGCAACGAGGCTGGAGAGGGGCTGGGAGCACAAACCCTGTGAGGAACCACTGAGGGAGCTGGGGGTGCTCAGCCTGGAGAAAAGGAGACTCAGAGGTGACCTCATCACTCTGTACAGCTCCTGAAAGGTGGTTGTGCTCAGGTGGGGTTGGGCTCTTTCTCCAGGCAGCACTGACAGAACCAGAGGACTCAGTCTCAAGGTGCATCAAGAGAAATTTAGGTTGAATATTAGGAAAAAGTTTTTTACAGAAAGGGTGATAAAGTTCTGGAATGGTCTGCCCGGTGGAGTCACCATCCCTGGGTGTGTTTAAAAGCCTGGATGTGGCACTGGGTGCCAGGGTTTAGTTGAGGTGTTGGGGCTGGGTTGGACTCAATGATCTTGAAGGTCTCTTCCAACCCAGTGATTCTGTGTGTGATTTCTGTGTGTGATCCTTCACTTGTATTATAGGCCCACTAATGCACTTCTAGGACACACTGAAATCACTTTTGGCTCTGAGCAAACTTGTGCTCCCTTTCTTGGGAATGCACTTTTTCACTCTGTTTTTATGTTTGTGTCTCCTGAGATTATTTTACAGTTTTACAGGATTTAAGGCTTGAAGACACCATAAAATCAATCTGGTCAGAGCTGTTTATGCTGTGTACCTGGTGTGTCCTTCCCATTCCAGCCAACCATGGAGCAATGGTTTGTCAGGATTAACTTGCAAGTAGTTCCCTGTCGTGCTTGCATCCTGACATATCTGTCATTCCTTAGAGATGGAGTTCTTCTGCTTGTGGCCACTGAACAGCCACAAACAATAATCTGTGTCCTTACCCTGTGGACAGACACATTTTTGTGGGAGACGGGCTCCTTTCCATAGGTACAAGTGGTGCAGGAGGTGTTAAATGTGCAGGAATCTGGATGCTGAGTTAGTGGGTATGATAAAGAACCTTGTATGCAAATAGTGAGGGGTTTTGTTTGTTTGTTTGTTGTTTTTTTGTTTTGTTTGGTGGGGTTTTTTTGTTGTTTTTTCTGTTGTTTTTTTTTTTTTACATTTGGAGAGAAAACTTCTCCCTTTATTTAAAAAGTGCCTGTTAGAGGAATACAAGCTAGAAACTGCTCTTGATTAGGGCATATGAAATAGGAAGTTAAATTCTCCACTAGGCCTGGTTTTTCTAAGGAAGCAGTTGTCTAATCTTACACAATACACATCTTGCAAGATGGGGTTCCAAATATTAATATATTTTTATATTAAAAAGTTTTTGAAGAGTATCACAAGGCTCAGGACTCTGTCCCATTTGTTCTCAGCAGGATGGTTCCTGCTCTCTGGCCATATGGATCACATCTCCCTGGTCACCATTCCTGTGTTTGGTTGTGTAACATCTGAGCAAAAACCACCACTGAGGATAACGGAGTATCTGTTGATTCAGGAATTATGTAAGCTTGGAAAATATGGGTCACATGGCCCTGCTTTTCTGTCTCCACTTCCTGGTGCTGTCTCGTGTCTTCTCACTGCTCAGGAGCCTTGGTTGTCCTCAGCTGCTGAGTGAGTGCTGAGAGTTTTTAACAGGAGGTTCCTGGGTGATTCCTGACTGAGCACCACCCACCGTCCTGCTCCTCCATCTCAACACAGCTCTTACTCCCCTGGCCTTTGAGCCATTCTGCCTTATCTCTGCCTAAACTTCCTCCCTTCCTGCCAGATTTCTCCTCCCTGGCTGCTGAATCCTGGGGACTTTGTGACCTGGATTTGTGTTACTGTGTTCCTGTGTCATGCCCTTGATGATGTGAGGAAAAGAGGTGAAGCTCTGATGGTGTGGTGTGCTGGTCTGCAGACCTGGGCTAATAGCTTCAGAAGGCTCTGGTGTGCACAGGAAGTGCTGAAGTGCTTCTGTAGGTGCCTCCTGGGGATGGCCTTTGATGGAAACTTGTCAGTTCTAGCTCTGAATTCATGCTGGCGTTGGCTATAAGGAATTTTGGTGTTGCCATGCCTTTTATCCTGGATGTTTCATAAAGAAATTGTAACATGGCATCCTGTGCCATTTTGGTATCTCTGGTGCTGTGCTCTGCAGATGACAGAATCAGAGTCAGCTGTGGTACAGCATCTCCTCTGCTTTGGCAGCTGTGGGAATGGCAGTCACTCCAAGTCACTCCTCAGCCCTTGCATGTCTTGAGGTGCCTCAATTCTGCCACTTTCCAGAAATGTCTGTGCTCTTGTATGCCAGAAAGGGGGACGGCTGCCTCATCCACCCAGACAGAAAGGGGAACAATGAACAGTGTGGGGCAAATAAGGGATCCAAAAGGCTGGTGGTGGAGGAAATGAAAATGGGGTGGAAAAACACTGTCCATGTACAGAATGGAAGAAATTGTGCTCTTGGTGGGCTTGAACAGGACGAGGCACTCTGCAGGAGTCAGAGGAATGTTGTCCTTTATATGGATAAGAGTCCCTTGTGTGGATAAGTGTCCTCAGCCTTGTGACAGCCTCCAGCATCTGTCTGTCACCCAAAACTCCCTCCCTTGAGCCAGGCTTCTGTGACAGATGTACTCTGAGCAACATCTGCCAAACAGACTGTTTTGCAAGCCTGCACCCAAAGGCATTCACAGCAGCTGCCAGACCCAATCCCAGTGGAATTCCTGGTGTCATGCCCTTCCTACTGTTATGCATTGGGCAGGGCAAGGAGTGTGTTGATTTCCAAAGGCATCAACAAGAAGAACGATCCCCAATCACATGTAGCTACTGCTGGACTCTGAGCCCCAAAGCCTGGTGTGCACCTTCCAAACCATTGTCACCACAGCAGAGTGCAAGGAGCTGTGCTGCTGTGCTGAAGAGAAGGTGCTGTCCCATGTCCTGCCAAGAGTGGGGTGCCCTGGGGAGCACCTGCACATGGGGACCCCAAGATTTGGCCCAACAGTTGGAGGCATGGATCAGTTTGAGATTGCAGTGCTTTTTTCAAAGGAAAACGTAATGTTCACTGGGCTGTGTGGGAATGTGTGTGGGATTCCTTTGTAGATGAGGGAAGCATTGCTGGCCTTGGATTTGTGAAGGACAAACTGAGGTGTGACAGCGTTGGTTCTGTCACCTCTTGCTGGAGGTTCCTGCGGTCATTGTGGAAGAGATCTTACCTGTGCTACCAAGGCAAGGGTTGAGAGGTGGCCAGCACAAGCAGAGGGGTGTTGTAGGGTAGGGTAGGATAGAAGAAGAATAGGATAGGACTATTAAGTTGGAAGGTACCTTCAAGAATCATCTGGTCTAACTGCCTGGTCTCAGCTCGATGGGGACAGTGGAGGATCACTCTTGGATCTCCATGCAAAGCTCTATGTGTGTTCCAGGTGTTTGCACCTGGGCTGGGTCAGACTTCTCTGCAGAAATGAGTCTACAGCCAGGAAAGGGTTGGCAAGGACTCCTCGGTTTTGCCACACTTCTCCCGAGGATCCTTTGACTGCTTTGCTGTCTCCTGCAGTTTCAGTATGGCTGAGGAAAATACTTGACCACAGGGGAGGATCAGCCTGCCTCCCCATTATTTTGTCACCTTTACACAGCTCTTGTCAGCATTTCTCAGCCTTTCTTCTGATGTTACCAGGCTTAGAGTCTGAGGTTTTGTGCTCTGCAGGGTTGTTTTCAGCTGCCTTTCACTCCACTGGGCCTGTGGGTAACGACATGGTATGTGCTTCACTTAATGAAGTTCGGTGTATTGTCCTGTAAAGAACAATCTGTCCTGGGTTATTTTTTCTTCTTGTTCAAAGATTACAGATTTCCTGAGGCGTCTGTAGAAGCTGGGAGATTAGGAATGACCATCCCCTTCTAGGGAAGCCTCTAACAGAGGGTGGCCAGACGGGTTTGCTATGAAAACAAACTCCATCAAAGGGCCATTATTGTAGCCATGCTGAGAGGAAGAGCTCTGGCCCCTCCTCGAGTAATGGGGATTGTGCTGAGTGGCTGTGACCAGCTTTGCTTTAGTTGCAGTAGTTTAGTTTTTAGTTGCTTTAGCTGAGGAATGCTTTGATTCAGAGCAGATGACAGGACCTTAAGGATTAAACATATGCTGATATTTCATCACCTTGTTTTAATCTTCATTTTAATTAAATATTAATTAATGCATATAACTGCATCAAGCTGCCAAATGATGTGGTGCAACTTCAGGAAGCTTATGTGAGCCAGCATCCCAACTGGAATCCATAGTCTGGAACTGGAGCAGTGTTTGGGGCTTTTGCCATGTCTGTGGGTGCTGTGTGAGATGGCTCCATATGGAAGGGGCAGCCTGAGCCTTGGGGACACAGCAACCCAGTAAAGAGAGGGACAAACATATTGGTGCAAGAAACACAAAGATTTGGTAAGAATAAAATAAGCAAATTATGGCACCAGGAGGCCTGGAGGATGGGTGTTTGGAGGAGCACGTACTGCAGGGTGTGATTGGTGGCCCCAGCCCTGTGATCTGCCTGTGCTGCAGAGAACCTGAGCTCAACTGTGGCTTAAAGCATCACCCCCAAACCTCCCTGTGTGGGTGATGTGGTTTTGCTTCATTCTCCTCCCACATCCTGCCTGTGGGGTTTGTCAGGATCACCTTAATAAGGATCTGTCTCAGCCTGGGCAAATCCCATCAGTCATGGGCATGGCTCACGGACAGCAGAGTGGTTTTATTGTGCCAAAACTTTGTCATTATCTTCAGCATCCACAACTGTGCTGTAATGGTTCCAGCTGGGATCCTCAGTGAAGGTGATGGCAGAGGATCAGATCTGTGTGGATTTCTTCCCTCACAAAACATGAAAGCCCTGCACATGATTTTAAAAGCCCATTCTTTGCCTGTGCTGGGAGAGCTGGGCTCTGGGTGCTCCCAGCTTGGCTGCCTGTCCCTGCTGACTGCTTCCATCCTGGCATTCCTTCCACAGAGGCTGCCCAGGCATTGTCTCCTTTTGAACCTGAACACAAGATGTTGTCTGCAGCCCTGTTCAGCTCTTTTTTTGCCCATTATTCTCTGCTCCCTGCACTGCAGCCTCTGGCATCTCCAGCTGGACATTCTCCAGAGTGCCTATCATCCTTCAGAAGTCCTGAAACCTGTGGGTGGGAATAGCTCAGCCTGCTCACAGGTAGACAGGGAGAATGTGCCCTGTGTGTTCTTGCTTGGCTCTGCTGATCCAGTTTGAATCCAGCAAGCTTCCATGATCAGGGACAAGCTCCAGGAAATCCAAATTTGTACAGCCTCATCTGCAGTGTGGATTGGAGCTCCTGAGTTGTGCCCTTCTCTTTCCCTTTATCCAAACCCCTTCTGGTGTGTTGAGCTTTTGTGAAGCCTTAAAATTCTGGGAAAAGCTTTAGGATGAGACTCTAAGGTGGTGAGGCAGTACCAGGGCAAGCCACAGTTCTGCTGTGAGCTCACAAACATTCCTTGAGTTCTTAATATAGCTCTAAGAGTTCCTTCTTCAGGAATTGTGCAAGAAAAAAACAGAGGTGTGCAATTAAATGTGCTGGGCACAGCACAGTCCCTCCCTGTGTCTCAGTGCCAGCCTGGGGTTGCTGAAGCTGCTTGGGAGAGATCCAAGGGGAATTTTCACACTGGGAAACAGCAGTGTGTATCTGTAACACGTGTTCTGCTGCATTACTGAAGAATGTGGTGTTTGTTCCCTGTGTCTTTAAAGTGTGTCTTTACAGCTTGGCCCAGGGGCCCTGGCCACCATTGCTGGGTGCTGCCACAGCATGAACAGGTAGAATTGGTCTGTCCCTCAGCTGTGCCTTTAAGCAGCTCTGGAGCTCTGCCTGGCATCCTGGAAGAATCACAAGTCCACCCATTTGGAAAGGAAGCAGTTAAAGCAGAAAAGTTTGCCAGGAAATTGAATAAACTAAAAGCAGTGCTTAGGTCTCCTGATGAGGAGCTCAGTGGAGCCCACAGCTAGAGCCAGTGAACAGAGCTGCAGTGTCTGCAGGCTGCTGCTTCCCTCCCACTCCATTGACAGCACTGCTAAACAAAAAAGGGATTGGGCTTGGGACCACAAGCTGGGAGCCAGTGGAGCTCGGTCTGCCAGCAGCACTGCTGTAAGTAGAGCACTGGGAACTCCTGCGTGCCTTTTCCATTCCTTCTGTGCTTTTTCTGTAACATTCCTTTGTGTCACACAGCACTGAGCCATATGTGATAATGTAAGCAAGAGGTCTTTGCTTTTCCAGCTTGCTGTTTTTAATAATTTTCCCTTGGCTTTCTCTCAGGAACTTTGATTTTAATTCTTAGTAAATATTACCAAGTCTTTCTCGCTTGTTCAGGAGAAGAGAGGGACCCCCTGACCTGTTTTTGCTCTCAGAAGTGTTGGTGGAGAGACTTTGGGTATGAATCACTGCAGTGTTTCTGAGAGGAGTCAGGAGGGTTCTGAGCAGGAGCCAGTCCTGTGCTGGCCACAGCAGCAGCACCCTCTTTGTGGGACAAATAAGTGCTCTAAAGGAGACTGGATAGGGGATTTTTGAGGCTCTGGTCCTTTTGGGCAGAGCCAGTGGAATTTTATTCCTTGGGTTTTCTGAACTGGTTTGGGAAACATGAGGCACTGTTTAGAAGGGAAGAGTTGATGCTGTAATGGGCATTGATTTAGGGCTCCAGTGTCAATCCTGTTGGACTTCTGATTTGAAAAGGGGCTTCATTTCCTTTGAGACTTTAAGGAAGATCTGTTTGACACTGAACTGATTGTAAAGTATTTCCTGGGAGCTTGGCAGATCCTTCCCATAGAGTGTCCTGTTTCTGCATTGAAAGGTGTATTTTCCTTGGGTGTTTGCCACAGGAAAAACTGAGATTTGCTATGAAATTGCAGGACTCTGGATGAACACAGCAGAAGCAATAGACTGGGGAGCTGAGGAGGGGGTTATGTGTAATGGCAGTGATCTTTGGCTGAGACCTGCTTGAAAAGACTGCTCTGGCTTTGGCATCTCATCAGGTCCAGCTCGTTTACCTGCACTCGTGTGTGCCCCGCCACCTCCTGCCTGTCCTCCCCTTCTCTGTGCCCTGGAGTTGCAAACCGTGGCCTCCTGGTATTTGTGAGGTGAGACAGCACTGGTTTGGGGTTGGTAGAGGATGAGAGTGAATCCTGGTGCTGACAGTTTGCTGCTGTCAGATCCTGCTCCTGGCTGCACCTGTCCTGATCCAGCCTGGTTTGCAGAGCTGCCACGGTGGCAGTGCAGGGCTGGGACAGAAACCTCAGTGTGAGCAGGGCCTGCCTGAGGTCCTGCTTAAAGAAAGAGAAGTCCTGGGTGTAGCTCTGAGTCTTGCAGTTCTCCTTAAAAGTCTGAGGGGTTGTGAAATGGAGGCTGTGACTTCTCTCACCTGGGGTAACAGCGCTGAAAGGGAAAGAAAGAAGCCCTGGAGGAGAATTTCCTCATTCCTCTCTCCTGTTCCACCCTGTTTGTTTTCTTAGATAGTAGGTTACTGCAGAGCACAAAAAATCACTGTGTGTGTGTCCCTTGTGATAGATGCACCCTGGGGTCTGTCCCCTTCAGGTGTTCAGAGTACCTGAGCCTGATGCAGCCATGGGCTGTGGCAGGTCCCTCTCCAGGGCTCCATGCTCAGGAATCCACTCCAATGCCTCTCTCTCTCAGTGCAAACATATGGAGCAGGCAGCAGCCAGAGATCACCCATTCAGGCAGAAATACCTGCTGAAAGGCTGGCTTTGTACAAGGCTAAACCTATTTAAAGAATTTATAATAATAGAAACTTGTGGGGGGTGGATTTTTTTCCTTCAGGTATGGAGTCAGCCTTGTTAAAGCACCACCTTCTTGTGACACACAGAGCTCCACATCTGTCAGCTTGTTTCTTACGACCTGTGCAAACCAACCAGGGATTTGCAGTTTGAAATATTACACACCCATTAACCTGTTGCTGCTGCTGCTCTATATATTGTTTTTTACCTTGAGACTTAAGTAGAGATCTCCCAAGTTGTAAATCAGAAACTGATTGTCAACTGGAACAGATTTATTTTTAAACAGAAATTTATCCACTGTTTGTTACATTCAGTGACACAAAACACAGCTGAAGTGGCTCAGATGAGGTTATTTCTTCTTAAGCTACTTAATACCCCATCCTTTCAGGATCTCATAAAATGTCCTTCAGTGTTGGGTGACTGCAGCAAGGGGTTGGATTTGGTGTTGGAGCACTGGGATAGCAGGGTGGGAAGGAGCTACCCAGGTGAGGGTCAAGCTTGCCCTTTGTAACCTGTACCAAGGCCTGCCCAGCCACAGGCAGCCACTCCTGAACACCTGACCATGTTCTTTGTTCCTACAGAGTAAATATCCTGAAACATATCCACTGTTTCTCCCTTTCTGCAGACAAATGATGATTAGTGAGAAGGAAAGGAGTGAAAAGCTGGACACAGCCAAGCCACAAAGGCAGTTTTACCTGGTAACCAGCCAGGGCTTCTGTGGAGCATTTTGGAACCTGCTGAGCTTGGCAGGAGTATGAAATCCTAAAATGAATAAATAATCATTGGACAGTAGTCGCTGGTGAGAATATTGTATTCAAAGGAAAAGCAATGGATCAGTCAACTGAGAGAAAAGGGAGGAGACAGAAACAGCTCCCATCTCTGCTCTGGGACAGGGACAGGAGCCAGGGAACGGCTGGGGCTGGCCCAGGGCAGGTCAGGCTGGAGATCAGGAAAGGTTCTTCCCCCAGAGGGTGCTGGCACTGCCCAGGCTCCCCAGGGAATGGGCACGGCCCCGAGGCTGCCAGAGCTCCAGGAGCGTTTGGCCAGCGCTGCCAGGGATGCCCAGGGTGGGGTTGGTGGGGGGTCTGGGCAGGGACTGGGGCTGCACTGGATGATCCTGGTGGGACCCTTCCAGCTGAGGATATTCCATGGTTCTGTGATTCCAGGAGATTTTGGCTGCAGCAGAGGGGAAGTTCTTGTGTTACGTCTTTCCTCTCCCAGCACGTTTACCTTTGATCCTGCGGGTGAAGCACTTGGGCTATTCTTCCTTCCCTGATGCAAAAGACAATTTGAAGTTTGTGTGTTTTGGCAGAGGATTCCTTTTACAAGTGTTTTGGGACTGCAGTTCTAGAGCCTGAACATTTCAGCTCTTGAACAGGATAATCTTCCAAGCTGTGCATGGATACCTGCAGAATGCCTAGTGTGATGGAAATCACACTGGGCATTCTGCAGGTATCCCTTGGTGAAGTTCTGTGTCAGCTGAGCTACTGCTTGCATTGTTCCCTCTCCTTTTTATCTCTCTGTGAACATTTTCTGGTCTCAATATTTAAGCACAAATCAGGGACAAAGTGAGCTAAAAAACATTAGCAGAAATATGGACTAATACGGAAACAAGGAATTCATTCTGCTTTAGCCAATGTCATTGGATTCCATGATTCCAATTTACCTTCCAGGGGAGTATTGTGAGGTTGTCTGATGAAATAAGAGATGGGCTACAAACTTCTTCTGCACAGAGATGGAGAACATACCTGAGCTGTAGGTACCTGGTGTCACTTCCTGGTGCTTCCCTGCATTATTTAATTTCTATGTTTGCAGGGTATTACTTCTGTCTTTCTCTTGAGTTCCTCCCCAGCACTGCTGAGTTTCCTTACCTTCTCCAAATCTTCAATTTCTTTCATTGCTCACTTTAAAAGTGAGCCTTGGATATCCCCTGTCATGGATGCTCCACAGGGCTGCACTGGCACTGGTGTTCTGGACCACCAGTGACCCCTGCACAGGGTCACTGTCACATGCTGAGCCAGCTTCACCATCAGCTGCCTTTCAGGACTTTATTTGCTACTTCCAGTTCAGAAAGCTCTTCTAGAGTCTCATTTCCTCTCTTCAATCTAAATATAGCCATGCCTACCTGTTCAAACACCATGCTGCCTTTTGGCTTAAAAAACGGAAAAAACCACATTTGTAAACTCACCTGATGATTTCTGTGGAATTAAGTCTGTCTCTCATTTCTTTTTAAACTTTAATTTGATAAAGTGTCCAAACTTTGCTTTTTATTTCCCTTGGTTTTACTTCAGTACAGGACTGGAGTGGGAGGGTACAGAGGATTCCAGGCAGGGTCCAGCAGGACAGATGCTGTGCTTTCAGGACTGATTGGTATTCCCAGGTTATTTTCTCTCCTGTTGCTGTTTCAACCTGATGATTTTCATTTCCCACCAGCAATTGCCAGCCCAGGCAGTGCTGGGCCAGAGTGCAGCAGCCATGTCCACAGGTGACCATAGAGAGTATTTTTTTTTTTTTTTTTTTAGTGTGTCTAGACATCCCTGATTTGTGGTAAGCAGATTAAGGATTGGGACTGGCAGCCTCTTGAGTGTTTCTCTCACTGTGGGTAATGTGATTACAGGGGAGATGTGGCAATGTAAAGCTCATGGAAATGAAATTGGATTGCCTGTAGCTGTTGCAGACCTTTGCCTGATAGTAGGTCTTGTACCAACTAACACAATTTCTGTGTTAAACATGTTCCCAATAAAATGCATAACTGTCAATTAAGAGAAATCCTATTAGCTGATCCTTTAGTATATGCAATTTAAAGTTGTGCTTGTGATATTTTTGCCTCTTGCAAGATTGCACTTGGGAAGGGGCTCTGTTTTTTCCCTCATGTAGATAAGAAATGTTCCTTTATGCTGAGCACTTGCCCTAGGTGCCATCTCCATCAAATTAGGCTGCAGAGGGACACACCTCCTCTAAAGTGTCCTGCTGTGTGCTCTCTGTAGCCAGAGCAGGACCATGAGGAAGCTCCAGGAGTTTTCCAGTGGCAGCAGTTCTCAGTGGCTTGGAATATTTTCTCATGCAGCAGCAGTAGAGAAACCACATTCTGTTTAGAAAAGGGCTTCATTGTTTGTTTGTTTTTCAGGGTCCCACTTTTCTATGTGCCTTTCTGAATCTCTCTGTCCTCAAGATGTCTCACCACATGAACAGCTCCATGCTGCCAACCTTGCATCCTCCTGAGCATCAGCACCCCTCCACCACAGCCTCGGGACACGGCCATGACATGATGATGATGGTAAGTGGAGAAGTCAGAATTAACCAGAGAGTTTTTCCTTGTCTGTGGTTCAGAGTAACCTGTCATCTTAAAGACTGTGCTCTGGAGAACTGGAAACGAAGCTGAGCTTTGGAAGGCAGGAATCCATCCAGGTTAAACCCAGATCCCATTGTGGGTCTTCTGGAGTGAAGGAGCGGCATGAGGGATACAGAGCAGGAATGGATTTCACAGGTGGAGATCCTTTGGCAATTTTTTTTTTTTTTTCTTGAGTAAACTTTTCCAGCAGCCAGTCTGGTGTCTGCTCTGCAGCCAGCTAAGGGCAGAAATGCAAAGCAAGATTTTTCCTGCAGGAAATGGATGGATGGAGTTCTCCAGGCTGGCAGGGAGAGCCCCAGGCTCCCCTGAGAGGATTGCCCAGCAGGGTGAGGGGCTGTGCCGAGCTCCCTCTGTGCCCTTCCCTCCTGAGCCCTCAGAGCACACTTGGTTGGGCAGCACAGCAGTGCCAGGGCTCTTTGCCATGTTGGCATTAAGGCTGCATTGGTCCTGATTCCTGCTGCTCCAGCTGACTTTGATTCCAGCAGGTTCAGGCTTGTGCATTCTGGCATCACTGAGGCTTTGCAGAGATCCTGGCTAGAGTTTCCATGGAGATGGCTGGAGGATCAGTGTTTGTATGTAGCCAGTTCTAGGAACTTTTTCAGCTTTTTCTCCTTTTCCTAAATACTTTAGGAGTGAGTTTCAGATTATTAAAACATGTCTATTTATGATGAAATTTCAAAAGGAGGGGAGAGAGGGCACATTTTTATTTCATATGAGAGTGTTCTCAGGAGTGGATTTTGCAAACCATCATTGGAGTTTGTTTGCCAGCTCTATGCCTGAGGAGAGAACCAAGAATCTCTGCTTCTATTTCTATTACAACCAGTGTCACAGCAGGAGAGGAGAGCACCAGAACAACCTTGGTGGGCATGGCCCACATGGAGCTCTCAGTCCAGCACTGCCACTGCTCTCCTTGTGAAGCTCTTCCCATCATCTCAGCTCAGTATTGGCATCCCTGGGCCATTACTTTCCATGTAAATGTCATTTCTTTACAAATGTCAAGTGTTCACTGGATAGTTACAGGACCCTGCCTTGCCCTGCAGCTGAAAACTGTGAGTAATTGCACCAGATTTTAAATTCATATTGCAAATAAATCTGTCAGGGAAGGCAGTACATAGGTGCAGCATCTTAGATAACAGACTGAGCACATTTAACATGTGTTTTCCCATTCCTCACTGGTACCAAGTAACAGGCTCAGGTTCAGCTGAAGTTCTTTGATTTATGTGGGTTTTGTTTTAAATGTAAATATGTTCAATTCATTGAAGAGATGAAAGTACTCTCTAAAAGGTGTTTTACAGTAAATTCTGCTCAGGGGAAAATGAGTTGATTCTTACAGATGCTGAAATGAATCATAAGTCTGAGCTTCAGCAAATAACCTTAATTAAGCAACAAGGGAAGTTCAAAGAGAAGTTCCTCTTGCTTGGTCAGGACTTCCCATGTGAAAACCCTGTGTGCAGCTGTGCCCAAGACATGCCAAGCTGTATTTACCTAGATGGGAAGTTTGGATCACCTCTAGCTGGCCTGGGGATCTTTGCTGTTTCCCCTTCCTGTGCAGGCTCAGGAGCCCTTATTTTCACCCAGGGGCAGCTGTGAACTGGCTTTACCCCTTGTGTAGCTGTGTTTAGGCCTCTGTTTCCCACAGTATATTGAGAATTCCATAGGGAGACAACACTGCTGGCACAGTGCAGAGGGGACCAGAGAACTCACCTGTGCAACCCTTACCTGTATCATCCAAACGAGGTTCAAGTGGGGAAGGGAAAGTACCCTGTACCCCAGTTCCTGAGAGGATGGGGAGCCAAGGAGGAGCTCCATGGAGACATCCCCAATCCCTGACGACTGCTGATGCTGAGGGAAAAGGAGCTTCAAAGGCAAGGAGAAGGAACTTTCTGGAGTTCTGTGAAGGACAGGGCCTCCTGCCCAGGGCTGCCTGAAGGAGCTGGGAACTGGAGCATCCCTGTCTCACTGTGTGTGTTACACCAGATCTACTGGAGAGTTTCTTGGTGTTGAGGTGGTGACCAAACAAACGGATCTGAGTTCTTGTTCTGATACAAACCCATTGCTACACCTTGCTTGAGCTCCCTGGGATGAGCTCTTCAGGCTCATCTTGGTGTTCTTTGTGTTTTGGGCAGGCCATGACTTTCCACTTCAGCTGTAAGAATGTGCCATTGCTGTTCTCTGGACTTACAATCAATTCTCCTGGAGGTTAGTAACACAGTCTTGTGCAGTCCAAACAAAAGGTTTGCAGTTTGGTTTCAAGATCCATGTTTCAGGAATTACTTTGTTATTTGTGCTAAAAATCTGTGGGGTGAAAGAAAAATGGAGATATTAGTAGAGTTCAAGAATTTGGTTTTATTAGCAAAAGTGATTGCTGCTTTTGCTTTATGGGTGAAATTGCAGTGAGAGTCTGGATGAAATTCCCATTTCCCACCTGTCTGTGCATGCACATGGAGCCTGGCCGTGGCCTGTGCAACACAATGGGGTTCAACCACACAGTGACTCTGCTGACACATTCTCTTGCCCAGAGACAATAATGTTTCCTCTCTTGTCAGAAATGGCTGGTGCTTTTGTGGCTGTCTTCTTCCTGGCCATGTTTTATGAAGGCCTTAAGATTGCCCGGGAGTGTCTGCTCCGTAAATCCCAAGTCAGCATCCGCTATAACTCCATGCCAGTGCCCGGCCCCAATGGCACCATCCTGATGGAGACACACAAAACCGTGGGGTAAGGACTGCACTTCATTCTAAAGCAAAGCTCTGCAGGTGGAACTGGCACAGAAGAAAATTTGTGCAGCCATTTTTGATCTCTGGAGAGTGTCCTGGCTCCAGACTGGGATGCTGCATGGCAGTGGAGGATGGGGGACACCTGGCATCCTTGAGGATGGGGGCAAAAGGAGGAAAGCAGCAAGGAGCCAGATGGGCTTGGGGTTTTTGTAATGAACACGTTTGGGGGAGTTCTGAGGAACAGAGTCTGGATGTTACATCCAGTGACCCCGACAGAAAACACTCAGGATCCTTTTGTTGACAGGTAGTTAAGGCCTCTGTGCAGAACAGGAGCAGTCAGCTTTTGAATGGGGGGGGTAAAAGAAGCTTGGCAAAGTCTGTTTCTCAGCTAAAAGTTACGTCCTCCCAGCAAGCTCCATGCTTGTTTTGCTCTGTGAGCAAAACCACAGCTCCAGGTGCCAGCGCACGCAGAGTCCCTGCCCAGGCTGGCGTCACCTTCTGTGCCATCCCACGCCCACCTTGCTGTCCTGGCGGCTTTCTCTTTGGGGATGTGCATTTCCCACCTCTTCCGTTTGCTGACTTGTTTGGGTTTGTTTTCCCAGCCAGCAGATGCTGAGCTTGCCCCACCTGCTGCAGACTGTGCTGCACATCATCCAGGTGGTGGTCAGCTACTTCCTCATGCTGATCTTCATGACCTACAACGGGTACCTGTGCATCGCCGTGGCCGCGGGAGCGGGCACCGGATACTTCTTCTTCAGCTGGAAAAAGGCAGTGGTGGTGGACATCACAGAGCACTGCCATTAGCACTGGATGTGCCACAGGCCTCTCCACCCCACTGCTCCCTGCCAGCACAGCCACCTGAGGACTGGAGCATTCCTAAGCTGCCAAAAGAATCATGATAAAGAAAATCAACTGGAGTTCACTACAGGTTCCTGGAGGGGTGCGGGGATGTGAGGAGCTGGGACACGCTGCTCCCCTTGACTCCTGAGAGTCCATGGCAGCCATTCTTGGCCAGGATTTGCTTTATTCTTAGATTATGCTGTGATTGAAATTAGTTGGGTGACAGAACTGTAGAAATTATTTTAAAAACAAAACTATTTTATTTTTAAATTGTAAATGCTTATCAGTGAGGGTTTAATGAGCAGTAGGAAAAGATCAGTTGCCAATTATGTGTGAATGGCTGTTTTAATTTTGATTTTTTTTCAATGTGTACATAATGCCAGGGGAGGAGATTGGCCTGGCATTGTGGCTTTTGGGGCCAATGACACCTTTTGCTGTAGGACTCAGCCTCTGAGGAAGATTTGGTGCTGCACATCAGACACACTCAGGTGTGTCCTGGCAAGGGAGGACTTTGACCCAAGGAAATGAGCTGTATGCTTCAGGGATTGGATGCACCTGCCATCCAAGCCCACCAGAGAATGATGAGTGTTGTTAATCTGATGTATCCAGCAGCTTTGCTCAGCCTCCAGGGAGAACACTTGAGTTTGGCTGCTTTCCCTTCCCAGTTATGGAACAGATAATAGTTCTGTATTTACAGGGCAAACAGATTACAAATAAACCATTTAATCCACAGGTACTTCACGTGGAGCTGCACCTGGATGGAACTAGAGCTAAGCTTTGGGTTACTAGAACTGGTTCTGTAAATGAGGCAAGAGCTAAATAATGATTTCATGACACTAAAGTTAAAATGGCTGGAGGGTATTCCTGGCTGAAGGTGAAGGGGGAAAACAACCATGTTCCTGTAAAGGAGAGATTTGGGGAAGAGAAGGAAAATACAGGACTACAGCAGCCTTCAATGTCTTCTCAGGTGAAATTTGGAACAGCGTGGGCTAATCAGAAAATATTCCTGACCCAGATGACTCCTCTTTGTCTTGATAATCACAGTGTTCCCATGCTGGAGGTGCAGGTTCTCAGTGCAGTGGGGGACAGTGAAGAACTCAGTGCTGTGGGCTCTGCCCAATGCCCAGGCAGGACAGGCTGTGAGGGGGCAGAACCACCCTTCTGCCTGTCTGGTGCCAGGCCAGGCGTGGGGAGCAGCTCTGGTTTAGCACCTGGATGTTAAAAATGTTGTGCAGAGCTGGAGGTGGTGGTGCAAAGCTGGAGTCTTCCCTGTACCCAGATTGCCCAGTTTGTGCCTGTAACTGGCTGGAAGAGAAGACAGTGGGAATTTGGGAAAGGCACTGAGAACAGGCACCACTTTCAGAGTGGGACTGGTGTCTCGGATATGCCATGAGAACAGGGAATCCTGCTGGGGTAAAGCCTCTGGGCACACACAGGAAGGTTTGGTTTGTTTTTTTTTTTCCTGAAGATGCTGCTGGTGACTTCTGGCAGCAGCTGTGTGAGGAAAGTTGATCTCTGGAATGAGATTTTTTAGCCCCTGAGCCTTAGAGAGTGAAGCCATCCCTGTGTACCTGGGTGCTCCACGGTGCTGGTGCTGCTGTCCCTGCACAGAGCCCACCCTCCCACCCTCTTTAAGGATATCCAGAACTGCTGCTACCAGGGCTTGAATTGCACCTCCTAAAGTCAACCCTCCTGGGCTGATGCCAAGTGTTTACTTGGACATCTTGTTTTCTCTGGACAGTGCAACTAGAGAATAAAAGAAACTGAGTTAAAAACAGGCTTAGGTTCCTATATAGTTGCTTTCTGTAGCAAATTCGTATCTGGGTGAGAGAAGCAAAGTTATTGTCGTGGAAAAGTTCTAGCCACCTCCTGCTGAGAGACAGGAAAAGCGCTTCCTTCCCCAGTCTGATCTTTGAAGGGAGTTCTGTCTGTGACAGAACCTCCTGGTGCCCTCTCTGCACCTGTCACAAAGGTAAAACTCTGCTGTGCCCTGCAGGCAATCACGGGAGGGGAAAGCTGACCCTCCCCATCCCTGGAGAGCTGGGAGGAATGTTAGTGTTGGACAGAGAATGGACAATCCCTTCCCACCCCTGCTGGAACTGAGAGGAAATCTGAGTGTTTGTCAGAGAAAACTGGAGCTGTTAAAAGCTGCAGATGGTGGTTGATGTGGGAGGTTTGCACTGCAGCTTGACCCCTGAAGGAGCTCAGGGTGACACTGCCACTGCTGCCGTTGGTTTTTCTGGAAGGGGCTGGAATTGTTGCCATCACAATCACAGGCTGGAGTGAGGAGAAGTGGCTGTGTGGTGACACTGGTCACCTCATATACCTCTTGCTGTGTCCTTCTTTGGAACAGAAGCTGCTTGGCCTGATCTTGCTGTCACCTTTTAGCCACTTTTCTGTGTATCCAAGTGGCCAGACTTGAATTCTTTGGGGGATGACTTGGAGATCAGGCTGTGGCTCGTGCAGTGTCAGTCTGGTTCTTGTTAAGCTTTTCTGCCTCGTTCTGCTTGTACCACCTGTGCCCCTGGAATTGTTTCCCCCCAGAATGAGCTTCCCTTCTGCCCATGCTGTCCCCAGAGAGGGCACACAGCTTCTCCAGCATGCACAGCGAGGGGACACTGCCCTGGCAGGGCTCACCTGGGCACGAGTTCTCAGGTGCCCCAGCAGCTCCCACAGCCTGCACGAGGGGTGGTGTGGGCACCCTGGGCTGCCCAGGGAAGGTGAGAGGGCAAGTGGCCGAGAAGAGCAGGGCGAGGCTGTGTCCCCTCTGCTCCGAGCTCCTGGGGCACAGCTGGGGACGGGGTGTGTCCAGGCTGCTCCTCCTGCCATGGCTGTGCTTTCCCCAGTTCAACGTGACAATCCAGAGCAGCCATCGACCTTCCCTGTGCCAGCCTCCCCGCTGCCAGCAGATGCCAGCACGGTGTGCTCTCAGCCCGGGCTGCTGCGTGCTGTGGCAGAGCCTGAGCAAAGCCTGAGCTCCCTCCGGGCGGGATCGGCAGCTCTGGGGCAGCCCCAGCCCCTGTGCTGAATTCAGCATTGCCCTGGTAGCACGGGCAGGGGAGGGCTCGAAGGATGAGCAGCATGCTCTCGTTGACACACGTGCAGCATGCTGGGCTGTGCTGTCCTGCACAGGGGTGACATCCTCTGCCTGTTTCTGTGCCCTGATGTTTGCTCTGCACACGCTGTGCCCCCGCATTATCATCGAGGAGGGAGCTCAGAGCATCCAGGCCCTGTCCCTCAGAGGGCTTTTGTTGCTTTTCTTTGAGTGCCTTTTGAGTTTGTCTGGAGCCAGTCCCACCCAATCCAGCAGGATTTTTAGTTCTGTTTACAGTGGACTGTCAGTTCTGTTTTTACTCTTGCTCTTTGTGGCAGTAACTTGTCTGATGTTACTGTGAATATCAAGAATCTCCTGTAAATAATTAACCAATAAAATAGATTGCATTTTACTGTGGTGGGGGTGTGTTTTGGGAACAGTTCTCAGTGCAGCCCTCGGAGGGAGCACAGGGCCCAGTGTTCCTGTTCAGGTGCTGTGGGGTGGGGGTGAGGAGCAGCATCCTCTGGGCCTCCCCAGCTCCCAGGAACTCACCCTGAAGCTGCTGGAATGGGAACGTGGGGATTCACTGGGAAGGCTCTTTGTTCCAGCTCAGTCACACTTTGCAGGTGTGGGGAGGGATGGAAGGAGGAATTGGTGCCTCCCCAGATCTGCCTGCCCTGGAGAGGAGTTTTAGGGAGCTGTAACAACCTCCTGAGGTGTTGTCCTCTCAGAGCTGGGGCCTCCTGGGAATGCCAGCCCAGCAGAGCAAGCCCTGATCATTGTGTGAGGTGTTAGACAGGAAAAGCAGCTCTTTTCTAGGCTGCTCTGGGGCTCTTCCCAGTTGGAAAAGTTTGAAGTTCTGTACATTTTCCCAGCCTGACCTGAAATTTGATGCACCTACAACATGGGAAGCCTGAAATTCACTGAAGTCCACTTTGGAGGAATGCTGAAAAACCAGACCTGGTCATTGTGCTGAAGATGGTAGGAAACAGCCCTGGCCAGAGGCAGGGAGAGCCTCCAGCTCCTGAATTCCCTGCAGGTGTCCTGGTGCAGGCCCAGGGCTGTGGCAGCCTGCCCTGCTCCTTCCCCAGGCTGCAGGGAGCAGAGTTCCCTGAGCACCAAGAAGCTGCTCAGGCTTTTAAGTTGCTTCCCTCAGCTCACCCCACTCTGTGACTCCTCCTGTCAAGTGTCCTCCACTGTCAGACTCCTCCTGAGTGGGCTTTGCCCCAAACCTCACCTTCCTCTCACCTAAATCAAATCTGACCTCCCCCTGCCCAGGCACCTGATGGTAAATCCAGGGACCTGCTGAGGAAATCCATGTGCCCTCGGCCTTTTCACAGGACACCAGCCACAAGGAACTGTTTGGTGGCCTTTGATCCAAGCAGCAAACAGCTCTGAGCTCCATTCCAAGGGTGACAAACCAGGGCAGCTGGGGTGACACTGAGCAGAGCTGCATGGAGGTGGAACAGGGAAGTGTAAAGGAGAAGCTGCTCAGTCAGAAAATCTGGGATATCACTCCACATCCATGTGCCCAGCCCATGATCCAGGGCTGCAGCCATTCCCGGCTGTGACACGGATGGGGAAGCAGCTCTGGGATGCATTTGGGACTGGCTGATTTAACAGACGGGGAATTCTTTCCTGGTTGCCTCGGCAAAGGACAGAGCAGTGCCTGCCACCCAGAACTGTGGCACCGTTATCCCAAAACACTCATCAGACACTTCCAGGGCCTTCTCCTCAGTGGGGCCACCAGCGGGTAGGGCTGGAGGCTCAGGTGGCCACGCTCCATTGTCTGCTTTAAGCTCACCAGATCACTTTCCCAGAGGTTCCTCCCAGAGATTTATCCCCCTGCTCACAGGAGCAGGAACGGGGTGCTCGAGCTGTTTCCACCCCCACGCGGTCACTGCAGCCGTTTACAGCAGCTCGTGGGATGATTATTCTTTTCTTTTAAAAAATACATGTTTATTTAAAACAAAACACTCGGCAAAGGGGCGTTCACGGGCATGTTAACCAAACTTAAAAACCAAAAATGAAACAGCGCAGAGGGGGGGACGGCGAGGCCCGCCCGGCTGAGCGGGGCTGGGGCTGCCGGGGGTCCCGGGGCAGCCCCGTTAGAACTCGAAGGTGCCGAAGTGCGCGGTGCGGCCGCCGGCCTTGGGCTGCGGCTTGTACCCGATGCGGTCATTGATGAGCTGCTCGCGGCTCTTGTGCTCCGTGCCCAGCGCTCCGATCGCCGCCGCCGCCGCCTCCTCGCCGCCCACCGCCGCCTCCGCCTCGTCCCGCTGCTTCCTGCGGCTCTGCGGGCGAACGGGCCGGTCAGGGCCGGGGGTGGGCCGAGCCCTCCGCGCCCGGCCCCGCGCGCACCTCCAGCTCCTTCCGGACGCTCTCGAACTCCTCGATGTCGTCCAGCTTCAGCTCCAGCCGCGTCGGCTTCCGACGGAGCATCGCGGCCGGCGACACCGGGACCCGCGGCAGGACCGAGCGCTCCCGCCCTCAGCGGGCCCGCCACACCTCCCGGCGTGCCCCGCGCGTCCCGCCCTTAGCGGGTACTGCATCTCCCGGCGTGCCCCGCGCGTCCCGCCCTTAGCGGGTACTGCATCTCCCGGCGTGCCTCGCGCGTTCCGCCCTCAGCGGGCACTGCATCTCCCGGCGTGCCCCGCGCGTCCCGCCCTTAGCGGGTACTGCATCTCCCGGCGTGCCTCGCGCGTTCCGCCCTCAGCGGGCACTGCATCTCCCGGCGTGCCCCGCGCGTCCCGCCCTTAGCGGGTACTGCATCTCCCGGCGTGCCACGCGCGTTCCGCCCTCAGCGGGCACTGCATCTCCCGGCGTGCCTCGCGCGTCCCGCCCTTAGCGGGCCCGCCACACCTCCCGGCGTGCCCCGCGCATTCCGCCCTTAGCGGGCACTGCATCTCCCGGCGTGCCCCGCGCGTCCCGCTTCCCCCGCCACTCCTCCCGGCGTGCCCTGCGTGTTCATCCCTTAAAGGGCGATGCAGTTCCCGGCCTGCCCTGCGCGACCCGCCCTCAATGAGGCCGCCACGCCTCCCAGCATGCCCTGCGCGACCCGGAAGTGGCCGTGAGGCGCCGGAGCCGGGGCGCGGCGAGTCTCGCCCTGTTGCCGTTCTCTGGTTCCCGCTCCCCTTCCAGCCTTCTTATCCGTTCCTGGGCTTGTTCCCGGTCCCGCTCCCACCATGGCCACCGCGCGGGCACCGGCGGCGCGCGGTGCGGCCCGGCCCCCCGAGGTGAGTGTTCGGGAGATGGGGGCGGCTCCGGGCCCGTTCCCCGCTCGGCCGCGGCGCCGCCCGCGGGCCCGCAGGAGCGGGAGAGGCCGCGGGGGTCGCGACTGCTGTTGCTGTGTGGGGTTTACGCCGTACCGGTGACAGCGGAGCTGCTTAAGGGAGCCCGAAGGCTCGCGTGTTTTCCTGCGTTTTTCCCGGTCCTGGCGGCTCTCCGGGGCAGGGAGCTGGAGCGCGGCATCGCTCCTGGCTGTGCTGGTGCAGGAGGACGAAAAGCTCTGGGTTCTAAAGCTCTTTCAAAATATACCTCTGCAGATAATGAATAATAGGGACCCAACACTGCCTGATTCCAGCAATTTAATGTGGCATTTTACTTTCGTGGCAAAAACCTCAATGTCCAGGGGCTGCTCCATCCCTGGAGTGTCCCAGGCCAGGCTGGACAGGGCTGGGAGCAGCCTGGGGCAGCGAAGGTGTCCCTGCCATGGCAGGGGTGGGATGGGATGGGCTTCAATGCCCTTCCAACCCAACCCAGCGTGGGATTCTGAGGGGGTGTTTGCTCGGTGCCCAGCCCTGTTCTGCTGGCACAGCTCGGCTGTGGCACAGCCAGGCTGTTTGCTGTGTGCTCTGTGCCCGCTGTGGCTCTCCCCGCAGCCCCCCAAGGCCAAGCCTGCGGAGGAGGCCGAGGCTGCCCCGGCCAAGCGGGCGCCCATCTTCTACGGGAGCCTGGAGGAGAAGGAGCGGGAGCGCCTGGCCAAGGGCGAGGCGGGGCTGCTGGCCAAGGAGGGCATGAAGGCTGCCATGGAGGCCGGCAACATCAACATCAGCAGCGGTGAGCGTGTGCAAGCACCCTTCCCTATCCCTCCCCCAGATGTGACACTTCCAGATGTGTCACTTGCTCTCTGGGCAGCACCTCAAAGCAGTCAGGGGTGGGCTTGGATCCGTGCTTGGATCTCCCAGGGGCTGAGGGGCTCTGGGACAGCTGAGGGGCTCTGGGACAGCTGAGGGAGGGTGTGGAGCGTCCCTCTCTGGGGACATCCCAGACCCTGCTTTGTCACCTGCTGCGGGTGGCCCTGCCGGGGCAGGGCGATGCCCTGGGTGATGTGCAGGGGTCCCTGCCAGCCCCAGCTGTCCCCTGGGCCGTGCTGGCTGCGTGTGCTCAGGCTGTGTGTGTGCCAGGGGAGGTGTTTGACCTCGAGGACCACATGAGCGAGCGGCAGGCCGAGGTGCTGGCGGAGTTTGAGCGCCGCAAGCGCGCCCGGCAGATCAACGTGTCCACGGACGACTGCGAGGTCAAGGCCTGCCTGAGGGCCCTGGGCGAGCCCATCACGCTCTTCGGAGAGGGCCCTGCGGAGCGCAGGGAGAGGTGCTGTGTCTGCAGACAGGGAGTGGCCACCTACAAATCCCTGAGCTTCTCCTGGGAGCTGGGCTGCAGCGAGCCCTGCTGTGTCAGTGCTGTGTCACTGGGCAGCTGGGAGAGCTGGGGGTGTTCCATCTGGGGAAGGGGAGGCTCCAGGGAGAGCTCAGAGCCCCTTGCAGGGCCTAAAGGGGTTCCAGGAGAGCTGGAGAGGGACTGGGGACAAGGGCTGGAGGGACAGGACACAGGGAATGGCTCCGACTGCCAGAGGGCAGGGATGGATGGGATATTGGGAACTAGGAATTGTTCCCTGGGAGGGTGGGCAGGCCCTGGCACAGGTGCCCAGAGCAGCTGTGGCTGCCCCTGGATCCCTGGCATGCCCAAAGCCAGGCTGGACACTGGGGCTTGGGACCATGGGAGGTGTCCCTGCCCATGGCACTGGATGAGGTTTAAGGTCCCTCCCAGCCCAAACCAGTCTGGGATTTCTGTTCTAAGAACCCCAAGGCAGAGGGAATGTCACAGGGATATTTGTCAGGTGAGCTGAGACTTCACTGACTAAATCCAGCTTCATGACTTCCTTTCCAGGTTAAGGAACATCCTCTCGGTGGTCGGCACAGATGCGTTAAAAAAGACCAGGAAAGATGATGACAGGTCCAAAAAGTCCAAAGAAGAGGTAAGGGTGTCTCCTGTCCCCTCAGTGCTGAGGGAGGGATGGCATATCTACCTCTGATATATCCAGGACTCCTGGCTTTGGCCAGCCTGTGAATTCTCATGGCATCCCTTTAGGCTTTTTCCATGTTGCCCATTTCACAAATCTGTGGCAATGTTTGGTCTCAGTGAGGAGCACCAAGTGTGGTTTTTACTCACAGACCCTGCTCTGTGCTGCACTCACTGTGCAAACCAGGAGAGCAGTGTGTGGGCTCTTACCTACTGTAGCAAGTCCCTTACTTTCCTTCACGCTTGGGAAGAAAAAAAAAAGTTCCTTCTGCTGCATCCGTTTCTGCCTTTGGTTACTCGTTCTGCTTCTGTCTCTCTTCTGAGTCTCTTTTACCTTATTATTTTTGAGCTTTACTGTAAGAAGTAATTTCTGCAGCTCTGGGCTTTCTCCTTAGTGGGTGATGTGTAAACAAGGAGGGAGTTACTTGTCAGTAAATGCAGATGAGTCGGGGTTCAGCTGGAACTTTGAGTGAAGTGGCAGCATGTCAGGATTGGATCTGTAGGGCAGAGAGTTTGATTTATCTCTCCAAATCCCTTTTCCTGGGGCTCAGTTGTGTAGAAGGCCCTTAAAAAGAGGCCAGAGCACAGCAGGGTTTGGGGGCAGGTGCTGGGAGGAGCTGAGGGGGATGAATGCAGGGGCAGCAGCACCAGGGCTTTTCCGTCACTTTTATTCCTGTTTTTACAGTATCAGCAAACCTGGTACCACGAGGGCCCACGCAGTCTGAAAACAGCCAGGCTGTGGCTGGCCAACTATTCACTCCCCAGGTGAGAGAAAACAGGAAAACATTTGTCAAAGCCAAGTGCAGATCCCACTGTGGGTAGCATGGTCCAGGGAATGGGGAGGCAGGTCCAGTGAGCCCAGAGCTTGAGCTCTCAGGGACTGATGCAGAGAAGAGCAGGGAAAAGGCATTTCCAGCAGTGGGGAAGGGGCAGTTCTGGGGGTTGTCACCCCACCTCTGCTCTCCCCAGGGCAGCGAAGCGGCTGGAGGAGGCCCGGCTGCTCAAGGAGATTCCCGAGGCCACCAGGACATCCCAGAGGCAGGAGCTGCACAAATCCCTGCGGGTAGGTTTGGCAGCTGCTCCACTGCTGTGTTCACAAGGTTTGCTGATCCTCCAAAGAGCCCAGCAGGAATTCGGCTGCCTGAGGTGCTGTCCACATGCACATCAGTCTCTGCAATCTTGGGAAGTTCTGCTTTTCCTCTCTTTCCCCGTGTCTCTGAAGCACGTTCTGACTCCTTCAGAGTGCTCCAGGGAGATGTAATTTGTCCCTGTGTGTGGCAGAGGATGCAGAGACATCCCTGTCTTGCCTTGCCACTCACCTGTGAGGCTGAAGGAATGTATTCCTGGCTCTTGCTGGGGAGCCAGGGAATGCAAGGGAAATACCCAGTTCTGGGTACTGAACATGGTTGGGATGACTTTAAGATGCCCTTTCTGAGCCTGCTAAGCCAGATTGCCAGCTTAACCAAACAGAGAGGCTCAGACACAGCGTGTGCTGCCCCCCTAATCCTGTTTGCTCCAGAAGATTTACTTCTCCCCTCTGCCCCGTCTGTCTGGTTGGATTCTTTGGATGAGTTGTGGACAGATGCCAAACTCCAGCCAGTTCTGTGTCAGAGCTGCAGCTGCAGAGCTCTGGGACTGGGGGGACACATACCATGGGTGGCCCTGGGGGGGCTGAGCTGTGCCCCCAGGCCATGCTCGGCCACCTGGGCCAGGCTGGCCCTGGCCCTCCTGCCTGGAGCTGGAGTGGCTCTGAGGCAGCATCTCCCTTTGAAAGTGACTTTCCAAGGGCCTCTGCCTCCTCCTGTGCACATTTGCCTCCCTCACCTCAGGCTCTGGCTGGGGATAGCTCTGGGCTGTTGTACTTCAGTCATTTATTGATGGTTATCTTTGTATTTGTTACAGTCCTTGAATAACTTCTGCAGTCAGATTGGGGACGATCGCCCGCTGTCCTACTGCCACTTCAGCCCCAACTCCAAACTGCTGGCCACAGCCTGCTGGTGAGACTGCCTTGGCAGCACCTGCTTTGGGGGCTGGGAGAGCACAGGAATGGTTTTGGAGGCTTGGGAATCGTGAGAGGCTGCTCTGAGCTCTGATCACCTCATTTTAGAGATGATCAGAGATTCATTGATCTGAGCTGGTTGAACAAGGAACATGGATCTGTTCCTTGATGTTCTTCTCCACTGACATCCATTCCTTGTTTTCCACAGGAGTGGGCTGTGCAAGCTCTGGTCTGTGCCTGACTGCAACCTGGTTCACACCTTACGAGGTAGCGAGGGGCTCTCACTCGGGCTTTTGGTTCTTTTGTTCCTCTCTGTGCTGAGCTCCCACATCTGAATTACTTTGTGGTCTAAAATGTTGTCTTTGGGCAGATTTCTGTCTTACTGAGAGCATCCCTTGGCTTGGGAGCATGGGAATGTGTCATAAAATGAGAAGGGAGACCTGGCCTTTAGCTCAAACCTCAGCTCCAAGTTTGCTGTTTCTGAACAGTTTGGTTTGGTTTCCAAACCTGGTTTGAGTTACTGGAGTTACAAACAGCAGCAGTTTTGGGCAGGTCACTTGACAACAGTGAGGTTCTTTGAGTAGTGGTCACAACTTGGGCTCAATACAGATGTGAGGACAAATCCTTTGATTCATATGTTGAATTTTGTCTGCACTTGGAGGGTTCCAAACCTTTATTCTGGGTGGGTGCTCTGCCTTGGGTGCTCCTGGAAGTGCAGTTTGGCTGGGGGTGACAGGGCAGTGTCACCCAGCACTGAGGACACAGTGAAAGTGTTCACTGGCACCTCCCTCACCAGTGCCAAGGAGATGCTGCTTTTCTGGAGAACTGTGGCAGATTCTGAATCTTGGTTTTCCTTGCCCTTCAGGACACAGCACCAACGTGGGGGCAATCGTGTTCCACCCCAAGGCCACGGTGTCCCTGGACAAGAAGGACGTGAGCCTGGCCTCGTGTGCAGCTGATGGCTCTGTCAAACTCTGGAACTTGGAAAGGTCAGAACTGTTCCAGATGTGCACAGCTGCAGCATTGCTGTGCTGGGGTTCATTCCATGTTCCTCCACACATTTACCATCCTCCTGCCAATATGACCTTTTCTTGTAGTTACCCCAGTGCACTCCCTGGCCTCAGTGTGTGCCACCCTCTTCAGCAGGAAGAGAGATCACCCTGATTAGGGAGCCAAGGTGAGGGAGACTGTCTGAAAGGGATTGAGGCAGAATTGCTGCTGGGCTTTGGTGAACTGCTGGGGGTGATGGATAGAAGGTGTGGGGACTGTTTCATTCCAACAGCTCACTTAGGAGAAAATTGCCCCTCTTGGATATTAATAAATGAATTTTTGAGTGGCTGGAAAGCACCAGGATTTGGAGAGGGATTGACCAAACACACAACCAGGCACAAAAAGTTCTGCCTGTCCTGCAAACAAGTGGCTGCCACTGCACAGAGGAGCTCTGGCAAATGGGCAGCACCTCTCTCAGGCCTGGGAAGAGGAGAATGGTTCAGGTATTGAGCCTCAGCATCACCTGATTGAGAAGTGGAGCCTGCAGGGCTTCTGGGAAGGGCAGGCAGCTCCCAGAGCCACAGTTGTTTATCCTTAGCTGAAAGTTAGTCTCTAACAGCAAAAGCACCCCTGTGCAAAGGGACAGGGGGGTTGTTAGGCTCATGTGACCATGTCTCTTAGTTAACCTGTTGGAAAGAAACTTCAGTGCTGTTCAGATCGTGTGTGAATGCTCCTGACCTGCTGCCTGTCATTCTGGGAGAATAAATATTCCCTCCATCCTGTCTGCCTGCATCCTGCAGGTCAGCAGGAGTTGGTGCAGTTCAGGATGTTGTGTTCTCAGAACTCCCTGCATTAGTACAGTACTCCCTGTGATTTGTTTCTGTACTTCCAAAAGCGCTAATGACAAGGGCCTTGTTAATCTTCATTTATCATCATCGTCATCCCAGGAGAGCTTTACAACCAACAGGAGTTGTGGAGAAAGGGTTTCACTCAGAGCTTTGTGAGTGTGACCCAAAGGCAGAATTCAGAATCATTGGCTTCAGCTCTGATCTTCCTGCCTGCTTTGATTTCATCAGCAGAGCTTTTGCTGCCATCACAATGTGTGGGCAAAGGCCTGGCTTGAGCCAGACCCCTGTGGCCAGTGGCCAATGGTTTGTTCTGTGTTTCAGTGATGAGCCGGTGGCAGACATCGAGGGACACAGCATGCGAGTGGCCCGTGTGATGTGGCACCCCTCAGGGAGGTTCCTGGGCACCACCTGGTACGGACACCTGGGCATTGGCTTCCAGAAATGACCATGGGCTGCCCAGCTGGTGGCCCTGTGGTGCCAGGGCTTGGCCACAGGGCAGGGCTTGGCCATTGGTGACCACAGCTGGGCTGTTGCAGTGTCAGTGACAGCAGGGATTCCTTTCCCTGCCCCTGTGTGAGACACTGTTGGTCTCAGGTGGGAATGAAATGCTCCCAGAGTTGGTGAAATATCCTGTTATTCTCCCTGGAGTCACATGGAGACCAGGAGAAAAGGCCTCAAGTTACACCAGGGAAGGTTTAGGTTGGATATTGGGGAAAAACATCTTCACAGAAAGGGTGGCCAGGCACTGGAACAGGCTGCCCAGGGGTGGAGTTACCATCCTGGAAGTGTTCAAAAAACACCCAGATGTGGCATCTGGGGACATGGGTTAGTGGTGAATGTGGTGGTGCTGGGTTAACACTTGGACTCGATGGTCCTGGAGGGCTTTTCCAACCTGAGTGACTCTGATTTAAGGAGTGCTCTGATCTTGCAGCTACGATCACTCGTGGCGCCTGTGGGACCTGGAGGCGCAGGAGGAGATCCTGCACCAGGAGGGGCACAGCAAGGGGGTCTACGACATCGCCTTCCACACCGATGGCTCCCTCGCCGGCACCGGGTGAGCTGCCCTTGGCTCTGCATGAAGGGCTTGCTGTGACGAGGGATTGCTGCTGGGGGAGTGGCTTCCCACTGCCAGAGGGCAGGGATGGATGGGATTTTGGGAAGGAATTGTTCCCTGGGAGGGTGGGCAGGTGCTGGCACAGGGTGCCCAGAGCAGCTGTGGCTGCCCCTGGATCCCTGGCAGTGCCCAAGGCCAGGCTGGACAGGGCTGGGAGCAGCCTGGGACAGTGGGAGGGGTCCCTGCCCATGGCCAGGATGATCTGTAAGGTCCCTCCCAGCCCAGCCCAGTGTGTGATCCTGTGCTTGCAGAGGCCTGGACGCCTTTGGCCGGGTGTGGGACCTGCGCACGGGCCGCTGTATCATGTTCCTGGAAGGGCACCTGAAGGAGATCTACGGGATCAACTTCTCCCCAAACGGGTAAGGAGGGAGCTGGCACTGATGTGGGAGCTGTGAATGCAAACACCACTCCCTAAACACTGCTCTGCCTCCCCTCCTTGGCAGGTACCACGTGGCCACGGGCAGTGGGGACAACACCTGCAAGGTGTGGGACCTGCGGCAGAGGAAGTGCATCTACACCATCCCTGCCCACCAGAACCTGGTCACTGGCGTCAGGTTTGAACGTGAGTCCCTGCTGCTCCCTATCCCTGCCCCTCCAGCAGCTCACATCCACACCTGCAGCTCAGCAAGGCCTGTGCTGGTGAGCAGGGATGCCATGTTCTCATTTGCAAGCCTCACTTCTCCCCTTCTCTTCTGTGCAGCCAACCATGGGAATTTCCTGCTCACGGGTGCCTACGACAACACGGCCAAGATCTGGACCCACCCTGGCTGGTCCCCGCTGAAGACACTGGCAGGGCACGAGGGGAAGGTGATGGGCCTGGACATCTCCCTGGATGGGCAGCTCATTGCCACCTGCTCCTATGACAGAACCTTCAAGCTCTGGACAGCCGAGTAGCTCAGAGGGGCTGGTTATGGACTGGGACGGGAACATTAATAACTTTTGGTTGCTTTTTTATATTAAAGAAAAAAAACAGGAATCCAGTGTGTTACAGCAGCTGCAGTCATGGCTGCTCTGGAGGTTGGGTGTGTTTGAAGCACCACTGTTGGCCTGGGCTTGGTTGGTGTCAAGTTTTGGGGGTTTTCCCACATTTTGGATTGTTTTTATACTGCAGGTACCACTTTCTGCTGTAATTTTGATCCATGTACTTCTACCCTCCCTTCCAAGTTCAGCTCCCAGCTGTCCTCCAAACATTTGCAGTAACCACAGAGCATCTCAGGTTTGGTGTGTGGTTCAACTTCTGTTACTGCCCTTTTCACCTTCCTTTTTGGTAGGAGTGTGACTTCAAACTTGATTTGCATTTAGAGAGAGAACTGAGAGGGAGAGCTTGTGGTGCCCTCTTTCCCCTGTCTCCACATGGGTGTCTCTGGATGGAGATCTGCATCCCCCTGGATTCACTTACAGTAGATGTCCAAGGCCAGGGAATCTCTTCTTTTCCAGGTACCGCCTTGTGTCCTACTCCATGAGTTGTCCCATGGACTGGGTGTTGCAAATCCATGTCAGCATCTCCTGTTTAGGGTTTGCTGTGTGAGGTCACTCAGTGTAGGATTGTCTTGTTCTGCCCTGCCCTGGGGAGAGCTTTTGTACTTGTTTGTTGTTTAAATTGAGGTTTTGCAAATAACGTACCCTGGAAAATCTAAAGAGGTTTGAATCTGTATCCTGGGCTCTGGGTCTCACAAGGAATGGAGAAATTACAGGAATTTCACAATGCACAGTTTGATTTCTGCTGGTGTAAAAAACAGCTGAGGAGGGGTGAGGTCATTGGGTTTGTTCAGCCTGGAGCAGGGGAGGCTGAGGGGAGATTTCTCAGGGTCTGCAGCTCCTCCCGAGGGGCAGCTCTGATCTCTGCTCCCTGTGACAAGGACAGGAGCCAGGGAATGGCTAGGGCTGGTCCAGGGCAGGTCAGGCTGGAGAGCAGGAAAGGTTCTTCCCCCAGAGGGTGCTGGCACTGCCCAGGCTCCCCAGGGAATGGGCACGGCCCCGAGGCTGCCAGAGCTCCAGGAGCGTTTGGCCAGCGCTGCCAGGGATGCCCAGGGTGGGGTTGGTGGGGGGTCTGGGCAGGGACAGGGGCTGGGCTGGAGGATCCTGGTGGGTCCATTTCTGCTCAGGAATTCTGTGATTGGATGAAAACCTTCAGAAGTAAAGAGAAGACAGATTCACCTCACTGTTGTCAGCTGGAGAGCAGCTGTCTGTTCCTTGGGAACATGAGCACAGTTCCTTCCAGGGAAAATAGGATGGAATGAGAGGCCAGCAACTAACACAGAAGAATTATTTCATTGCAGACTCCTCTGGTCCAAGCCCAGGTCCAGCTGTGTGTGCTCAGCCTAGTGCTCAGGTATCTGTCCCTTGGTCCTGGTGTCTCATCTCCTCCCTCTGCCCATCCTGTGCCATAGGCTGCAGGGAGGCTTTGTAAGGAAAATGCAGGATGCTCAGTGAGGAGCAAGAGCTTGGCCTGAAGGCTCCCAGAGTTTGGCTTTTCTCCTGGACAGCTCTGATGCCTCTCTGTCACCCATAAACCAACCAGCAAGTCCCCCAGCCCCGCTGTCATATCCCACAGGCACAGCGTCCCTGCTGCCTGCTGTCAGGGCAGCTCTTGGGGGTCACATCCCCTCCCTGGGACAATCTGTGACAGGGGGTTCTGGTGCTCAGAACGCTGCCACCTCCTCCTGGGACAGTGTCTGACAGGGGGTTCCGGTGCTCAGAACGCTGCCACCTCCTCCAGGGCCAGCTCTGCACTGCCCCTCACCCGGAGCACGTGGATGCCAGAGTTGGAGCTGGCGCAGAGCAGGGTGGAGCTGTTGCAGGTGGCCAGCGAGGCCAGTGAGCCCGAGCCCTCGAGACACAGCGTGGCCAGGCAGGCTGCAAGGGAAGGGACAAGGGAGGGATGCTGGGTTTGCTGAGGTGGGACAGGGCCACACCAATCTCCCACCTCCAGGCTCTGCTCGCCTGAGGTGGTGAGCTGCTGCCTGGACCCACACATCCAACACCTTGGGATGTGCCCCTGGTAGAGAGACTCAACCCTGTGCATTGCCCAGTCAGGCCGTGGCTGAGAGGGATCCAGACTGGGGTCGGGCTCTGCCCCTTCCTGGGAGAGGAAGCAGGGCTGGATGGACCTACAGCTCCCACTGGGCAGAGTTGCACGGCGAGACTGGAGCCATTTCCAACCCACCTTCTTCTCCCAAATTTCTTACAGTTTTCCTAAGGGCTGTGCTACACTCACCACACAGTTTTGATGAATCTCCAAACGGGAAAGAGAAATAAGATTTACAATATCCAGTGCCACATGAGCCTTTCTGTTTGTGTCTGTTATTAAACTCCCTGAGACAGTTTGTGCAGAGACCACAGCCTCAGGCTGAGCTGCAAACAGAGCTGCACTTGGCCTGGACCCACAGGCAGCTGCCTCTCCTGGTGACCTGTGTCCTTCCCAGAGCAGCTGGATTATGGCTCACCCAGATGGGAAGGCAAGAGGATCAAAGCTGCAGCCAGCCCCACAGCCACCCTGGTTGCACAGGCACCAGGCAAAGGAACAGGTAAGAGAACAGAAGGTCCTTCTCTGCAGGAGAGCCTCAGGCTTCTATTTTCATCCCATCTTAAATAAGTTCCCTTGGAGAGGGGCTTAGCCCTGGGGAGTGTCTAATGCTGTGAACCTGAACAGCTCCCAAGAGGTCTCTGCCTGCAGCACAAGGGTTACTAAGAACCTGCTGCCATGGCAGGGCTTGGCAGGCAAACAAACCCCTTTGTGTCCAACTCAGGGAGAGACTCGCCCTCACAACCAGATTTAACCCCAAAATGCCCATGATTCCCCTTCAAGAAGACAACCAGAATAAGGGTGTTGGCTGACCATCCCTCTGTCCTCCTGTACAAATTCTATTCCTTACAACTGTCTACTTGTACCTGCAGCAATCTCTGGAGTTCCCCTGTTCTTTTTTCTTTTTATCATTTGTCCTTTCATAACTTAACTTGGATGTATCTTTAAAAGCTGCCTGGTAATTCTTCCTTTTAGCTGAGGGAAGATCCCTGTCATCTCTGACATGCAGCTCCTCCATGCTTGTCGAGCCCTGCATTTGCTCTGGGCCATTTCTCCACCTGCCCTGCAGCTGGCTTGGAGTAAACTCCAGAGATTGCAGCAGTTACCTGCCTGTCACCACGAGGAGACAGAACTGAGGGAAGTGGGTTTGTCATCCAGGAGAAAGGAACACAGAGTGGGCAGGAGCCTCCCCTACCTGCAGTGTCCTGGTCCCAGACCTTCACCGTGCTGTCGCTGGAGGATGTGGCAATGCTGGGGGCGAGCGCGGGGCCCCGGGGCAGGAAGACACATGCGGTGGTGGTCTGGAAATGCCCTTTGTACTCACACACTCGGCCCCTGGTCTGCCTCAGGTCCCAAAGCTGCAGGAAACAGGCAGTGGTAGAGCCCCAGCTGTGCCAGCACAAAGCTGTTTTACTGAGACAGGAAGGTGGGTTGGGATAAAGGAGCTCCTCACCAATCCTCAGAGTGCCATGGCTACTTCCCTTGTCCCTGCTCATGCTCACAGCCCTGGAGAACATCAAAGCCCAAAGGATTTTCAGCACTGGTGACTGAGCATATGGCCACACCCATTAGAACCAACAAGCTAAGACTGTGCAGGCAGATAAGAAGTGTCCAGCCTGCTCCCATCCTCAGCCCTGCCCACCCTGAGATGGGATAGGTTCATCCTCTTGATCCTCACACACAGGGCTGAAAACCTGCAGGATTGAATCCCTGCTTTGGAAACACCTGGAGCAAGGGATCCCTTACAGGCTTTCTGCAAGCACCTTGTGTTCCTCAATTGCATCCATTGTTCTTTCCCTGTGTTTTACTGAAATGAAATTCCAGACTGGTTTGGGGTACAAGGAACCTTAAAGACCACCTTGTTTCAACTCCCTGCCATGGGCACAGATGCCACTCACTAGATCAGGGTGCTTCAAGCCCCATCCAACCTGGCCTTGGACACTTCTAGGGATGGAGCAAATCCCAGTGATTTAATCAGGAAGAATAACTGCTGATATTCCCTGAGCAAAACTTCCCAAAGGGAAAGGCAGGAAGACACCAGCCCAAGGCCAAGGCAGTGGGTGCACTCAGACCCTTGAGCACTGATGGGCTGCTCTCTCTGTCTGCAGTGGACATGGGAGGGAAGGGAGCAGGAGCCCAGGCCTTGCTGCCCGGCACTCACGGTGGCCTCGGCGCCGTGGCCGGCGGAGCCGCTGCTGCTGCTGAGGCAGTACCGCCCGTCCTGGCTCACGTCACAGCACGTCTGGATGTGCTGCTTGGCTGGGAACGTGTGGGCCACCTGCAGCTCCCGGCTGTCCCACACCCTGCAGGGAACAGCAGAGGGCAGGGGGACCCTGAGGCATCACCACCACGATGGTTTCCCTCTGTGCTCTCTGGCACGCCCCAGCTGTGCCCACAGCTCTGCCCTGGCTGCTCCCAAACTCTTCCCTGCATCCCTGCGTTTATCCATGCTGGATCACTCTCCAGCTTTCTTTCTCACAAATTCTCCTTTTCACTCGCAGTCGCCACCCAGTGCTGCTCCCAGCCCCTGTCCCTGGCTGGAGGTCACATTCCAAGGCCCAGGTGAGCTGGCAGGTGGCTTTTAGCCACACCAGCAGGGGTCATGACAACCAACCCCACAATAGCCCCACGTGCCTCAGGCTGTACCTCCCTGCTCTCTGGCCACAGGGGGAATTTACCTGATGGTTTTATCCTCTGAGGTCTGGATGACATAAGGCTCCCCAGGAACCCAGCACAGGTGTGTGACCTGTTGAAAGGGAAGGATGAGCAAGGAGCCACCTCTGTGTGGCTAGGCTGTGTCTGCCTGAGGATGGAACCACTGAGATCCCATCCTCCCCCTCCTCCTGCTGGATTGAGAGCTGGAAATGTTAGATTAAGACTTTTTCTGCTCCCCTGTCATGTCCAGTCCCAGTGGGGTTGCTGGGGGTGACTGAGGCTGGGAGGTGCCAGCAGCAGGACACAGAGCCATGGGAGCAGGGACAGCAGCAGGGGGTGGTACCCACACCAGCTCTGGGCTGGTACAGGAGGGAATGCAGCCCCACTGCACAGGGCTTGTTCACCCAGGAGAAAAGGAGACTCAGGGGGATCTTCCAGCTCTCCACAACTCCCAGACAGGAGGGTGCAGCCAGGTGGGGGTCAGGTTCTGCTCCCAGGGAACAAGCAATGAGAAGAAATTGCCTCAAGTTGCGCCAAGGGAGGTTTAGGTTGGATACTGGGGAAAATTTCTTTGCTGAAAGGGTGGTCAGGCACAGGCTGCCCAGGGCAGTGGTGGAGTCACCATCCCTGGAGGGATTTAAAAGCCATGTAGATGTGGCACTTGGGGACATGAGTGACATGTGGCAGTGTTGGGAGAATGGCTGGACTCTGTCTTAGAGGTCTTTTCCAACCTCAGTGATTCCATGACTCTGTGTGCTTCCAAACAGCTCTGAGTTAGAGCATTGATAAATTGCCATGAGTCCTGTGGTACCTTTGTGCTCCTGGGTTTGTTGTTATCCGGAGAAGAATAACCAGCCTTGAGCTGAGCCTGCTCAGGTGCACAGTGTCCCAAAGGTTCCCTTTGGCACCAAGCTTCCATAAAATTCTCTCTGCACAGCTTCACATGTGAAATAATCATGCAGGCAGGGAGATGGATGATGGGATGGGATTTGAGGAACCAGCAGATCCTACCAGATTCCTGGAGATTGCAGCTCTGCCCAGACACTCCCCGGTCTCAGTGTCCCACTTGCACACGGTGTTGTCCCGGGAGCCCGTGCACAGCAGGGAGGCGTCTGCAACCACAAGTTAGCATCCAAAACAAGGCAGGAAACACTGTCAGCAGTCCCTGGGGACTGGGAGTTTGTTGTACCCTCACCTGGGCTCACAGCCAGTCCAGTAACAACCAGGTCATGTCCTGGGAAGTGCTGGCTTGGCCCCGAAGTCCCGTGAAGCTCCCACATCATCACTGTCTTGTCCCGGGATGCGCTGAAGACTCTGTTGGAGTCAAGGGCTGAGGTGACCTGCCAAGGACCAGAAGGAGAAGCTGCTCATCCTCCCACCCAGTTCACAGGGAGAGCACAACTCTGCTGCTGTCCTGCCACAGCCCAGCACATGCAGGAACATGACTGGGGAGAGCCTGGCCTCTCAATTCTGTTCCTTGTCCCCTCAGAGCCAGGGATGGTGGATGGGTGCTCTCAGGTCTTGTTCTTAGAAACCATTCCTTTTATAGGAAAAATGTCCTTACAAACCCAAATGAGCCCAGTGCACAGTTGTTTTGAGCACTGAGGTGAACAAAGGCCCCTTTGTCTTTGCAGTACCCACAGCTCACTGGGTACCCACTGGGGCTGTCCCCTGTGGAGGTGCACTGGCCACACCACGCACAACTACAGCTCCTCTGCACGTCTGCTCTCCCAGAAGCCTGCTTGGCTTTGTCATCCCAATCCCAGAAAGGAAATTAAAGCCCTGCTATTCCCAGAATATGCCAGCTATGGCACGTGGCATGGGTATTCCCAGAATATATCAGCCAGGCATGGCTGATTTGTGGAATAATGTCAAGTCTAGCAGAATGAGGCCTGAAGAAAAGTGAATGGCATCTCTGCATCAAAAGCTTAACCTCATAATTCATCCTGAGCTTTTGCTATACAGTCTCTTGGAGGGGAAGACAAGCTCACATCCAGACCTCCTGCAGCCCTATTTAGTCTGAATGCAACGCTCCATGCTGCTTCCAAAAGTATCTGTTAGGACCTTGGGAAAAACCTAATGTGTTCTGATTACAGAATCATGAATCGTTAAGTTTGGAAAATACCTTTAAGGTTAACAAGCCCAACCGTCCCCAGCTGGATACCAGGAATACCCTGATCCCACCTTTCTTGTGGATGACAAACCAGTGCTCCATCATTCCTGGCTCCCCAGCTCTCACCTTGGTGACCTCGCGCTCGTGGCCGGTGAAGCGGCGCAGGGCAGCCCCGGACCTCCAGCTGGACACAGCCACGCTCTGCAGGGACAGGGACAGGGGTCAGCAGGAGAGCAGGGCAGGGAGGATATGTCATACCAAGACTTGTGCACAGTCCACAGTGCAGGAACAGGTTCCTCTAGTTTTCAGCTCCTAGAGCATGCACAACTGTCCTTAAAGACAGGTGACGTAAGAGTCAGTCTGGCGATCCCAAGCCTGGGTGGGAGCATTTGATGTGATATGAGCTCTGGAGAGGTTACAAAATTTGATTCCACGTGCTTCAGGGCGTGCCCTCACCCTAAGCTCATTTTTCCTTTCTAAATCCAGGGACCAGCATAGCTACCCTCCATGGAAAAAGCTCACATTTCAACCTTACTTTTGAAGCTGTTGATATGTTTTCCTGTCCCAGGGGATACCTCACCTTATCCCTTCCTCCTGACACACACAGGTCTGGTTGGAGAGCAGCCACAGAGGTGACAGCGTCGGTGTGAGCAGGGCTGTGCTCCCGGGAGGCACCGGCGGGTCCCGTCTGTCCCACGGAGCCATCGGCCCTGCAGAGGAACAGGGACAGCAGTGGGAGCTGCAGGGGCTGGGAGGAGAGGTCAGGTGCCATTTCCTGCCACCTCCAGCATCTTCTGACATGACAACATCTGTCTGGGAAAGCCAGAGAGAGGCTGTGAGTGAGATGGAGCAGACCTATCCCAGCTCCAGAGCTGCTGAATATTTAATTGTTGCTCACTCTGTGCTGGTGCAAAGAAGAAAAGAGATTTTGACCTCACCAGCCTCCACACTCACATGGGTCAGGCTCTGCTGCTCTTTGCTGTGACACCTCCCTGGCCATGAGTCCCCCCTGCTGCCACCCTGTGCTGCTCTCCAGGCACAGATCCCTCTCCCTGCTGCCAGGGACTGAATTATTTCATCTTGGCCATGAAGGCTGGTGACAGGCTCTGAGGACACAACAAAGCAGTTTGGGAATTTGGGCCGAAGAGCCTCTCTCCTGGAGCAGTTCCCCTTCAGAGCTCTGCCTCAGCCATCACAGAGCACAACCACTGGCCATGGTTATGTGCTTGGCCATTCCTGTGAGTGACACTTGGGATTTCAGTCCCCCCAAAAAGCTGAGCAGGCTTTATAAGTGAGGATTAGAAATGCAAACCTGGTTCAAACATCCAATAATGAAACTAAACCCCTGTGCTTGCCATATTTTCTGCTCATTTGTGCTCTCTTCACTCTCACACCTGGTTTATTAACAGGACTGATCTCCCACCATTGCTTTACCTGTATTTGGTGGTGTGGAAGCTGATTTTACTCTGCAGTTTCCCCATAGTCCTGGCAACCAGTGGTGGGTGTCACATCAGCACCTCGAGCACCTGCTGTGGGGACACCTGTGGGTGAGGGGACACGGCACCACCAGGGATCCAGGGGGGTTTCTGTCACACATACAGGATAAGGTGCTGGTAACGTGTTATCTACATCCTACTCCATTCCGACTAAGGAGAAAACCTCAGAGGAGGGGACATCTGGAGGTCCTGAATGGAACCTTTAGCTTAGAGCAGAGCCAGCAGCAGAGCGAGGTCACTGGGACCTCACAATGGGTTTAAAAATGCCCAAGCTTGGTGAGGCCACAACAGAGATGGAGCTGCTGCCTGTCATTGTTTACACCTCCTCTTACTCCTGGATCTGGTCTGGACTTCCATGCATGCTGGAGATCCCAGTTTTTGGCTTGGTGAAGGCAAACACCTTCAGACTGAAGCTCGTACAGCAACTGGTGGGACCAAGTGCAGGCACAGGCAGCCCCAATTCAACTGAGCCAGCCTGGCAATACTTGAAGTGATCTTTCCACGAGCTGAGAAACACTTTGGGAAGAGTTTCCATGTCCATATACCAGTCCCAGGCAAGGCAAGACCATGTGGATAACCCATGCATTCAGCAAACACCTACTGGCCAGGCTGGGGCCAGGCTGGTCCCTCCCCAGAGGGGTCAGCACAGCCAGATCCTACAGATCCATCCAGGTGAGGAGCAGCATCTCCCCATGTCCTCAGAGACTGAGCAGAAACCAGTCTCAGTGACAGTGAATTGTCACAGACAATAACTGCCTGCTGCTTAGCTCAAGGCACACTAATTGGATTTAGTCTGCTGGCATGCCCATCTTCCATGGCTGTAGCATTTTGCTAATCAAAATAAGGGGGAAAAAAAAAAACCCAATCTGCTTTTTCCAGCAAAAAACTGCTTGAGGGTTCTGCCCCCCCCAAAAAAAAACAAAAAAAAAACCCAACAAAAAAAAACAAACAAAAAAAACACAACCCAAACAACAATAAAAAAAAAAAAAAAAACAAAAAAAAAAAAACAAAAAAAAAAAAAAAACAACCAAAAAACCAAAAACCAAATCCTGGAAGCACTGAGCAAAAGGTTTCTACAAAATTCCCTTTCTAATTTTACCCTGACAGCCCTTGTGATTAGCAATTAGTAATACCTAGTTAATCTCCTCCTGTTCTATCCATGAGTTTACATGTTCCAAAGATGTGAGGAATGATCAGTCTCACAGCTGAGGGGCTGTGATAATTTGGCAATTTATTCTTTCAATCTGACCAAATGCCCCAGTTGTTTCAGACTATTAGGAACGTGATTTTTCTCTGACAGTGGGAGAACTCTGGAAGTTGCAAAACAAGACTCTAGGAAAAACTAAAGTGGGAAATCTGAGTTTTTAATTCTGATGGTTACTGTTTTCAAGCAGCAGTTAGTTAATGCTCATCCCTACCTGCACATCAGCTCTCAGGTGCCCGAGGCCAGGGGAGGCTGCAGGGAAGGTGGAGTTTTGTCCTGTGTCTCACTGTTCTCCTGCCTCCTCCTCAGTGCAAGAAAGAGCAGATTTTTCTGCATCCTGGATGTAAGCAGCGCTCAGGCAGGATGTTAATCCAAGGTTTTGCTGTCTGTATCCCAACACACACTTATCCATCAGCTGCTGCACCACAAAGCCCTAAAAACTCAGGGATCCTACAACAACTGATCCACACCAAGCTTCACCAGCCTGAGTTTCTTGCTGGAGGATGCCCTTATCCTCCCTTCCCTCCAAATGCATCGCTTGACAGAAATCAAAAACCTTTTTTACTGAATTGCTTTTGAAAAATAAGCCATGCTGCTGCCTCCACCTGTCCAGGCTCTGCAGTGAAACCTGTACCGTGGCATAGGGAACATCAACAACCACAGCAGCGGCACAGGGACCCCAGCAGAGCTGCCCCACCCTCACGGGGGAATAAGCATCCCTTCGAGGAGGGCGTTTGGCTTTGGGGAGAATGGGAGACATCCTGGGTTCCAGGAGCTGGGTGTGACTCCCCAGCGGTGCTGGCAGGTCTCTGTGGGTGGGAGCGACCCTCTGGGGTTAAATGGGAGCATCCTAGGTCCCTATGATGGGGGTGGCCCTGTGAGGGTTAAATGGGATCATCCCGGGTCCCTGTGATGGGGGTGGCCCTGTGAGGGTCAATGGGAGCATCCCGAGGGAGCCCCTCAAGTGCCATGTGCCGCTGGCAGGGGCGAGGCGGGGCAGCCCTCGGGAAAGGTTTGTGAGGAAAGGTTATGAAGAACCGCGTCCCTGTGCTGGGGCAGCCCCGCGGCCCGGCCCGGCCCGGCCCCGCCGCGCACTCACCCTCACCGGGCCCGGCGCCGTCCCGCCCGTGCCGCCGCCCGCTGCCGGCTCCCGGCGGGGCCGGGCCGGGGCGGAGCCGAGCCGGGAGCGCCGAGCGCGGCCGGGCGGGGCCGCCGCCCCCGCGGCAGGTGCGGGCACAGCATGGCCCGGGCCGAGCGGCTGCGGGTGAGCGGCGGGACCCCGGCCCGGGCCGGCTGAGGGGAGCCCGGGGCTGGGGGGGCAGAGGGGCCGTGCGGGTCTGGGGAGTTCCGGCGGGATGGGGGGTCCGGGCGGGCGTGCGGGTGTGCGGGTGTGTCGGGGGCTGTAAGGGCTCCTGGATGGGTATGAGCGTCCCTGGGGGAATATGGGGCTCCCTGGGTGTGTGTGGGGGTCCCGCTGGGGGTATGGGGCCATAGGGGGTGTGTGGGGGTCCCTGGCGGGGTGTGGGGGTGCCTCGGCAGCTGTGGGGCCGCGGGGGTCCCTGGCAGGGTGTGGAGGTCCTAGACCGGGTGTGGGGTCCCTGGCAGGGTGTGTGGGGTCCCTGGAGGTGTGTGGGGTCCCTGGAGGTGTGTGTGGCCGCGGGGGTCCCTGGCAGGGTGTGTGGGGTCCCTGGCAGGGTGTGTGGGGTCCCTGGGGTTGTGTGGGGTCCCCGGGGGTGTGTGGGGTCCCTGGGGGTGTGTGTGGCCGCGGGGGTCCCTGGCAGGGTGTGTGGGGTCCCTGGCAGGGTGTGTGGGGTCCCTGGGGGTGTGTGTGGCCGCGGGGGTCCCTGGCAGGGTGTGGGACCATGCGGGTGGTTCCCACGGGGAGCTGGGTGCTCTAAAGGAGCCCCTGGCGGGTGTGGGCCCACCCAAGGATGGGGACGGGGGCTCTGCGAGAGGCTCCTGGCAGGTGTGGGGCCCTGGTGGGGTGTGGGGCTGTTCAGGGGTCCCCCGTGGGGATGGGGGCTCTCTGTGGGGTGGTGCAGGGGAGTGGGGAGGTGTGGGTGTGGGTGTGGGGTGGCTGCCGGGGCTCGGGCCCCGTCCAGGCCCGCATCCATCACCCCGCTGCTCCGCGTCCCAGAACAAGCTGGTGGAGCGCTGCGAGCGGATCCAGCTGCAGAGCGCGGCCATCGCCCGGCACGTGGACGAGGTGCTGCCTGCCAAAGACAAGGGCGTCCTGGTGAGTCCCTGGGGCTGGCCCTGCCCAGGCGACCCTTGCTCGCCATTCCCATCAGGGATGCTCAGCTCCCGGGGTGGGGGGAAACGTTGGGATGAGGCTGTGGAAATGGAATGCCAGGGTGTGTCTGGAATTCCTGCTTCATTTGCCTAGAAAATGTGCACAGACAATGGTGTGAGTGTAAAACAATCAAACATCCTACTAGGATCAGTGCCTTAGAATTCCAAGGTTTATTTTATTTGTTCCTTGCTGTCACTGAGGATGAGGACAAAGGACAGTGATAGAATCATAGAATTCCAAACTGGTTTGGGTTGGAAGGAACCTTAAAGACCACACAGTTCCATCCCTCTACCATAGGCAGGGACACCTCCCACTATCCCATGTTGCTCCAAGTTTCATCCAACCTGGCCTTGGACACTTCCAGGGATCCAGGAACAACCACAGCTCCTCTAGGCACCCTGTGCCAGGGACTCACCACCCTTGCAAGGAAAATTTCTTCCCAATATCCCATCTAACCCTGCCCTGTGGCAGTGGGAAGTTATTCCCTCTTGTCCTGTCTCTCCAGGCTCTTGTCCCAAGTTCCTCTCCAGCTGTCCTGGAGCCTCTTTACGCACTGGAAGGGCCAGTTCTCCCTGGCGTCTTTCCTTCAGGCTGAGCCTATTCTCCTGTTTCTCACCCACAGAGAATCTATGGAGGTTTGCTGAGGGACAGGACTCTGGTCCCTCGCGGGTTGTCACTTAGGTACCGGGGCTGGCTGAGGAGGCAGTGGGCAGGTTTGGGACTGGTATGGTGCCGTGGGCTCAGTTAACAGAGTAACACCAATGGCTGAGCCCCAGGAGCGCGGGCAGAAGCAGCTGGGGCGCCTCTCAGGGCTGGAGCAGGGCTGATGCTCCTGCTGTGTCCTTGCCGTGGCAGAGCGCGGCCAGCGCGGCGCGGGAGCTGGTGGTCCAGAGGCTGCTCCTCGTGGGGAAGGCCTGTGAGAACGAGGAGCAGCGGCTGCTGGAGAGGGTGCACGCCGAGGAGGAGCGGGCACACCAGAGCATCCTCACCCAGCAGGTGCACTGGACAGAGGCTCTGCACAAGCTGGGTGCCCTCCGCACCTACCTGGTGGACATGATCACCAACCTGGATGACCAGGGCCTGCTGGTGAGTACTGTGAGTCAGGCAGCCAAGAGCTGACCTGTACTTCTTGTTATGGGACTTAAATGCAGCGTTCAGCAGCTGCTGTGCTGACAACAGGGAGGCAGAGGTGGACAGGACATAAAGAATTCACAGAATCTCTGGGTTGGAAGAGACCTTAAAGATCACTGAGTCCAACCCATGCCCAACACCTCAACTAAACCCTGGCATTGAGTGCCACATCCAGGCTTTTTTTAAACACATCCAGGGATGGTGACTCCACCACCTGCCCAGGCAGGCCATTTGCAGACATTTGCCGGTCTGGTTCAGGGAATCTCCTTAACCTGATCCTGATAAGCCCCTGTGGTTTCTGGTGGTTCCTGCTCTGCCTGACCCTGCTCTTGCTTGCAATGAGGTTCAGAACCACCCAGGTTCAGGTCTGGGGTTGTAGTTTCCCTTAGGCTGGACAGCCAGGACAGCTCTGGGTTGTGAGCTGCTCTTACAACAGCTAGTTGTGCCACCAGTTTTCTAGTGTCTAGTTTAATCAAAACTGACCCTTGGAAACACCTGCAGCTCTTCTGGAAAGTCCCCTGTGTTGCCTGGCTTAGCCCTGTTAGGGATATTTGCCGTGCAAAGCAGCCTGTGCTTCCTCTTGCTCAGTTCCTTCTCTGGTTATTGAATCATCTGGGCTCACCCAAGTGATTCCTCTTGTTTTAGATATGAGCAGGACCTCTGCCTTGCCACCACCATGCTCAGCCTCTGCTTCCCACGTGTAAATTTGTGAGGAGGGGAAGAGCAGTTCGGCTTGGAAAACAGACCCAATCCCATGGAAAGAGGGCAGATGCTCTCATAGAAAGGCAGTTTCTATCCTGCCCCAGCACCTCAGCATGCTGGGCTGTAGCTGCACCATAAAGAGGAGAGGTTGGAGACCAGGTTCCATCAGCTGCCTGTGGCAGAGAACAGCCACACCCTCAGTTTCTCCTTTTGGAAGGGAATTAGGAGTTCATGTGTTTTCCACCTTGGGCTGTCAGTGTTGGTACTTGTGCCTATCTGGATTCAACACATGCCATGCCACAGGAAAGCTGAAGGCATGCAAAGTGCACTGCTTAGATTTGAGCAGGGATCAGGTATTTTCTTATCACTTTGCTGTACCTTGAGAATGCCTCATGCCCAGCAGGTACAGAAACAAGTGGGACTGACCGTGAGGTCACCTGACTCTTGGCTTAGTCCCTCTGCAGCCTCCCTCCTTTGCTGAAAGCCCTGGGGCTGTTTGCTGGGAGCACAGGCTGTTCCTGCAGCCTGCCTTAGTGGGGTGGGGACAGAGAGGGAAGAGCAGACAGTGTCCCAGCCACATGTACAATGTATTGCCTTCAGCCATTCCCACTCATTTTCTGAGCTGGGAAGTAGGAAGTGCTGCAGGTGAAGAAAATGGATATTGGATGCTCCTGCTGCTCCCTAGGACTGGGGTTGGGATGAGGGGTGGCTTCTCTGGGTCAGGAAGGGGAACACTGCACCCCAGGTCCTGGGTTTGCTGTGGTTGGGGTGTCTTCTGTGGGGATTTAAACTCTGATGACTCTTTCTCTCCTTGTCCCCAGAGTGCAGAACAAGAGATCTTCGAGAGGTCAGTACCCAGCTGCTCCTGGTCCTTTCCCTGACCCTGCTCCAAGCTTTCCCTGCTCCACACCTACATCCCCACAGCTCCTGTGCTGTGTGCCATGACTCAGGCACCCCATGACACCTCCTTTGTCCCTTGTGCTGCTTTTGTTGTGGACAAGGACAGAGCACAGAGATGCCAGCATGGCCTCTTGTCTCTGCTTTTTGTGCTCTGCTGCACCTGGAGATGCTCCATGTGCTTTCCCAGATCAGCAGTCCTTGCTTATGGGAGAACTTCTGCAGCTTTCTTTTTTTCCTTCTGCAGAAAACCACAGGGCTTGCTGGGGGATGGAGCAGGCCTGTGCCAGGCTGTTGGCAGGAGGTGGGATGGTCCATGCTCCATGTAGGGGGTGGCTGGCACAGCATGTCCCCAGCTCTGAATGGGCAGGGAGAGCCAGGTGCAGGTCTCAGTGTCCCCAACAGCCCTATCACTGACACCACTGACACTGGGCTGCCCTTCCTGAGGAAACACCTTGGTGGCTGTGTTTTTATTTAATCTATTTGACTTTATTTAAGTAATTTATTTCTGTGGCTGCTGTCAGGGTGCTAGCCCTGGCTGCACTGTGCTGCCCAGAGGGCCTGTGGGGGCTTTTGGGCCTGTGGAGAGTATGGAATGTGCCACAGCACATCCCCAGCAGCCTGTGCCACAGCCTGTCCTCACAACCAGGAGTTCTGTGCAGACTGCAGGCCACAGAAGCCATCAAACCCCTGGCTCTGTGCTGGGTGAAACCTCTGTGCCCAGACTGTGGGGCTCTGGCAACAGAGGGAAATATGATTCTCTGTCTGTCCATTGTGCTCCCCTGGTACCCTGATGGCTGCTCTCAGACACATTTATTTACCCTGTGTCTGCTGAGTGAGGAGCTGTTGACTCAGGCTGGGATGTGTTTTACAACACTGCAGCCCTTTCACCAGGAACTGTAAGCAGAGCCAACTGAAAGTATCACTCAGGGTGAGAGCTGGCCCAGACTCCCCTGCTGTGGTCTCTCTGCAGCCAGAGCTCCTCTTTAACCTCTGCCATACCTCCTTGTAATCTTTTAAACACCTCCCAGCACAATAAATCGTTGTACTTTGCAACAACTCCTGTTTTCCTTTGCTAGGACGGAGGTGGCAGAGGGAATCTTGGAGCCACAGGAGTCCCTGAAGTTAAACTTTAATCAGAACTGTGTTCAGAGTCCACTGCTGCATCGACTGTGGGCCTGTGCTGTGCTCTGCTGCCTCACAGGTCAGTGTCTTGCTCAGATCTTTCATGCTCCAGGGATTCCTGCACCCTTGCTTGTGTTGTGCCCAGAGAAGCACCCTCATGCTGTGTCCAAACTTCCTCACGCTGTGTCCTGCCCCTCTGCTCTCCCAGCCCCTGCTGGTTTCTTGGAGCCCATTCTGGGAGGCAGCAGCAGCTGTGGGAGGTGTAGGGGGTGCAGTGGGGGCTCCAAGCAGGTTGTGGCTCAGGGAAGAACTGGAGTTTGAAAATGTTGTGTGTTTTATCAGCTCTGTGGCTTTAACGTTGTGTGGTTTCTTTTGCTGTTTCCTGGGTGACAGCAGTGAAGCTGATGCTGCTGTGGGAATCTCTGTCACAGAAATCTCTGTTCACAATGTTTAGCACTGGGCTGCTGGGGACTTTGAGAGGGTGATTTCTTCTGTGGGATGTCTGTGAGACTGCCCAGTGCAGGGGACAGTGAGTAGATGGAGCAGTGTTCTGATCACAAGCTGAGGTTGTGGCTGTGCACAAGCTGGTGGTTCTAGAGGTGTTTGTGCTCTGGCTCAGCTCCTGCTGTACAGCTGAGGCTGCACTGGAGGCATTTGCCAGGCCACTGACAGGCTCTGGGACTGGTTTACCTGGTTGGTGCTGGCTGAGTTAAGCAGGGAAAGACATTTTTCCCCTGGCTGTGATGTGCTTGAATGGCTGATTGTGAAATGTTTGCTTTTATTCTGGTTTCAGTCTGTTGTTAGAGTATTTCAAATGCATTTTTTGTTTCTCAGAGATGGCAATATTCTTTGTAATTTGCCTTGTGAACAATCCCTATTGTGGTTTTTCCAAGGCTGCTGTACAAACTTCTGATTTCTGCTCATCTTGCTGTGATTCTGATGAGCTGTTTCCAGTTTCTCCCTGTTTCCAGGCCCATCTCCAAAGTCTGCACTTCAGGCTTTTATTGCTCTCATAGTTTTAAGTATTAGCTTGAGAGTCTATGCCTATCAAGCACTACCATCATGTGTTTATCTCCTGCAAACTCTGGTGTTGCTCTCCCTTTGTGATTAATTTTCCTCTTTGGAATCTCTGAGTGTTGGCTGTTGAGAAAAGTGTCCCTGCAGTGCTGCATTGACTGTGTCACAGAATCCCAGAATTGTTCAGGTTGGAAAAGACCTCTAAGACCATCCAATCCAACCTGTGATCACTACCCTGTCACCGAGCCCAGAACACTGACTGCCAGGTCCAGCCATGCCTTGGACACCTTCAGGGATGATCATTCCACCACCTCCCTGGGCTGTCCCTTCCAGTATTTAAAACCCATTCAGTGAAGAAATTCTTCCTGAAAGAATCAGTCAAGAAGGTTCTCAATGTTCAGAGCCATGGAGTCAAGCAGGAAGCCTTTTCCCTAATTTTCTTTGCTGTGACAGAATTTTTGTAAGGATTCCTCCCTCAGCAGTATCCTTATGAAACGTAATGACTTTAGGGCATTTGATTCTTGTGGTGGGTGTGCTGATGCACTTATTACACAGGAATTTCATTCTGTTTGGGGTTTTTTGAGTGTGTGGTTACATTTCACATGTCATTACTGCATGCTGAGGATGCCTGGTATCCTTGTGGATCTCATCAGTCCCCAGGCCACCCTGGACCAAGCCTTAGAGATTTAATATTAACAGCAGTGGTCTTGCCGTAAGACCCACTAATGTGAAGTGTCACTCTGTGGTCCCTTCTCCCAAAGGCAGGTGAGCAGGTGGCTCTCTTGTTTATTTGCTTGAAAACAGAAAATTCCAAGCCTTGATGGCTCACTCCATAACCTCTAAAATACTTGTAAAGCAGCTGCAAAAGGGCCTCTATTTCATTCTCAAAAATAAACATGATTCCTTTGATGCCTTCACTTGGCATCCAGGCTTCTGTTTCACTTCTGTTTGGGGTTGTCAGCTTCTTCCTTACACCACGAGATGATGCAAATCCCCTGGCACCATTTGGGAGGGATCTCAGTTAATGGGAACTTGGATTTTTAAAAGTAGCTAGATATGCTGCAGCTCACACAAATATGCTTCCCAGATCTGTTAACCATGGGAATTTATTGTCCCAGTATCCCTCATGACCCAAGGCCACCCTGAGGGATACAGGACACAGAGAAAATAGACTTAGAGGCGAGATGAATTCCCAGTGGAATTATTCATCAGAATTATATGTGAAAATCCAGATTTAATCATGACAAATCACTTGTGTGAGGGGCAAAATTTGCTGGTCTGCATTACTGCTGTTACTTTGCCAGCACTTCTCCTCCCTCAGATGCTCCCCTGGAACTGCAGTTCCACAGCAGAGCAGTGTGGGTGCTCTGGGCGGTGTTTCCCCATGTGGACCACCAGAATGCAGCCCTAGGTTAGCTGTATGTGGCACAACAGGAGGTTTAGTGCCCTCCTTCTGCCAGAGGAAGATAGTCTGGTGCTGCTTTGTTTTCTATGAATTCAGAGCAGCTTTGGCTTCCTGGAAAGCCGCCCTGCACACCAGCAGCGTGGGCAGCCCCAGAACCCTCTGGAGAGCTCAGGTTTGGCTGCTGTGTGGGGAAATAAATCATCAGATGAATGAGGCTGGCAGCTCCTGCTGAAGGAAGTACTGGCTTCAGCTCCTCTTTGGGCTCACTCTTGCTTGCAGTAACTCCTACCTAACATGCACAGGTGCATGGCACTGATTTGCAAAGGGATAATTCAGCCTCTGTTCATCTGCCAGGGAGCACCTGGGCAGGTGCAGCCTGAGGAAACCCTGGAGCATTGCTGCTGCTGCTGGGTGCTGTTTGCTGTTAGAGGGATGCTGACCTGAGTCCTGGAGCAGGCTGGGCTCTGGGATGACCCTGTTGAGGTCATCCTTTGGTTCTTTAAGGGCTCATTGTGCTGTGTGCTGGATGCTGAGCAGAGGGTGTTGGGCAATGGCTGGTGCTGGCATGACAGGGTAGAGATGCTGGCAGGGATGGCAGAGCCACTGAGTCACCCCTCCAGCCCTGTTTCCATGGTGGTTTAAGACCTAAAATGAAAAAAAGTGAGTGTGGGGGAAGGCAGGGCAAGGAGGGGCACCTGCTAGCAGGAACTGAGTCCCCTCAGGAGCAGATGAGTCCACTGGGCATCAGCCTCACCCCTGCTTCACAAATTTAGGGACTGAGGAACACACTTCTGCAGTTCCACAGCCTGCAGACCCACAGAAGGGTCTCAGGGGGAAGCATGCAGGGCACTGTGATCTTAGAGATCTTTTCCACCCTTGACAGTCCTGTAGTCTTGTGATTTCATGATTTTGAAGTGGTGCAGACCCACAGTGGGTGCTGTGTCCTCTGGCCAGTCTGGGCTGCTACTGGCTGGGTTTGTGCAGCTGGGAACCCTTTTCTTTCACAGCTAAGCCAGGTCCAGTCACAGCTATGCTCAGTTCTAAGCCCGGTGCTACCTCCCTGCACTGCTCCCAGCACCTCAGGGTGGGTTGATCAGCACCTGGGGCTTTGTAGCAGGAAACAGATTGCCCTGCCTGGCCCTCTCCAGTCCTGTTTTTCCAGCTTTGCAGGTTTTCTGCACACAGCCAGTCTTGCCAGGCTCTTGGCTCCCCTGGCTGGGGGAGGAGCAGCCGGGTCCTGCTCACCCACAGTGGGGGTGGGAAAGGACAGGAACTCTGTTTGGATCTCTCCCAAAAGTGGGGTGACCCAAACTTGCTGAGTTCTGTTTTGTGAGGAGTCAGGCCAGGGTCAGAGGAAGATGAGCAAGGTGGAGAGATACCTGGTGAGTCTGGGCTTTGGTGAGCCTTGTTCTGGCCCTGGCTGAGAGGAGAATGTGTGGCACCCAGCCTGAGCCCCCAGCACTGTCACCCTGGGGAGCAGAGCAGGCCCCAGGAGCGGTGTGTGAGGAGAGGGTGGTTGCTCTTGTGTTTCTCATGGCCATGACTACCTCAGGTGGTTCAGATGGTGGCCACTGAGTCAGTGCTCATCACGTGGCTTCTCTTGCAGGCTCACAGGAGATTCACATTGATGAGAAAACCCTGAGTCCCCACCTCACCCTGTCGGAAGACAAGAGAACCCTGACCTTCAGCCCCAAGAAAGCAAAGGTGGACTCGGGCTGCCCCGAGCGGTTTGACCACTGGCCCAACGCTTTGGCCACTGCACCTTTTAACTCAGGGGTCTGTGCCTGGAAGGTCAGCGTGGAGCAGAGCTGTGCCTACAAGCTGGGGGTTTGCTACAGCTCCGTGCCCAGGAAGGGCTCTGCCAACGAAGGCCGCCTGGGCTTCAACACTGCCTCCTGGGTGTTCTCACGCTATGACAAAGAATTCCGGTTCCTGCATGCGGGGCAGCCCCAGCCCGTGGAGCTGATCAAGGCCCCGGCAGAGATCGGGGTCCTGCTGGACTTCGCAGGGGGGGAGCTGCTCTTCTACGACCCCGGCTCCTGCGCCATCCTCTTCTCCCACCGCCAGGCCTTCCTGGAGCCCCTGTACCCTGTCTTTGCCGTGGCACACCAGAGCATCTCGCTCGGCCGCGTGTGACTGTGTGTGCTCTGCAGTGCCCGGGGAAAGGAGCCCGGGCAGGGCTGTGGACTGTGTCCAGGGCCCTTCAGACAACACCTGCCTTCACACTACACCTGTTCCTCGTGTGTTTTCTGCAGCTTTCCTCTCGTCCCAGAGCCTACACCCTGTGCTGGGGTGAGGGGTCTGGGAATGCCTGGCTGGGCCAGCTGCTCCTAGGTGAATTGTTTGATTTCTGCCCCACCAAAAGCAGCTTTCCAGTCTGCTGGTGGGCTGGAAAAAAGAGGAGAAATAGTGACAGATATGTATGGAGAAGTGGCAGGGAGGAGGCCTGTGGAAAGGGCTGTGCTCTACCACTCCTTGACAGGAGTGTGGAGCCAGACATGGTCAGGCTCTGCTCCCAAGCAACGGTGAAAGGACAAGAGGAAATGGCTTCAAGTTGTGCCAGGAGAGATTTAGGTTGGATCGTGGAGAAAATTTCTTCACTGGAAGGGTAGTCATGCCCTGGCACAGTCTGCCCAAGGCAGTGATGGAGTCACCATCTCTGGAGGGGTTTGAAAGGTGTTGTGGATGTGGCACTTGAGGACATGGTTTAGTGGTGGCCTAGGCAGTGTTGGGGGAACAGTTGGACTCAATCCTAAAGGTCTTTTCCAACCTAAATGATTCTGTGATTCCCTGATTGGGACACAGCTGGAGATGCTTTTGGGAGGAGCTACCCCATTGCAGAGCAGGGACAGCACAGGGGGCTGTCCCCTGTGGGGGACCATGCTGGGACAGGGGCACTGCTGAGGGACTGTGGCCATGTCCAGGCAGAGGAACAAGCAAAGACCAGCAGAAAGAAACCAAAACTGAGTGTTCCAAGGGAGTGGGGTTTGAGTGTAACATGGTGCAAACATGGGGAGCTGATGGCAGCAGGCAGGGAGGAGAGGTGTAGGCCTGGAGTTGAGCCAGAGAAAGGGGTTTAAAATCATCTTTAAAGGATCATTTTTATTTCTCACTACCCAAATCAGTAAAGTTTATTAACTGGCAATTCATTAGGTGAAATTGCCCAGCTCCAGGCTGCTTTGCCCACAGCAGGAGACCTGCAGGCACTTCCTGCCTGCCTTCCGCTGTTGGGAAGGGGGGGATGTTGGTGAGGTGGCAAAGGTGGGGTACACTGAGGGTGCAGGGCCTGGGCAGGGGTGTCCTGGGTGCTCTGTGTGGGCAGGGTCACCAGTTGCACTGGGGGATGCTTGGGCCTGTCCCTGGGGTGACTGAGAAGGGATAAACCTCAGTATCTGCCTCCATTTCCTGCCAGAATCAGCCTCTGGAGTGACCCAGCCCCAGCCCTGTTAGGGGAAGACACCACAGCTGATCCTCTTCTGTGGTGTTTTTAGAGCCATGAAACACATCTGCTCCACTGCTGGGCATCAGAAATGTTTTATTACATGAACACAACTCCTGCTCCATAGGCAGTTCAGACTTGCTGCTCTTCCCTGCCCACCTGGCAGCAAGAAATCTCATGTCAGGACAGTTCAGCTCTCAGCAGCAGCACTGGACCCCTCCGAACCGCAGCTACTCCTTCTCGATGCGAGCCAGGAGGTGGCTGAGCGTGGGCAGGACGTGCTCGGGGGGCACCTCGGGCCCCTCGCCCGGCCCGGCCGCCCGCAGCAGGAAGCTGTGCATGCCCGCGGCCCGGGCCGCCCGGTAATCCCGGCTGTAGTCATCGCCGATGTGCGCCGCCTGCTCGGGCCGGGCCCCGCCGAGCCGCAGCGCCTGCTCGAAGATCCTCCCGTCCGGCTTGGCGAAGCCCGCGGCCTCGGAGGTGAGCACGAACTCGAAGTGGTGCCGCAGGTTGCACTGCGAGAGGATGGCTTCCAGCCGGCTGTCGAAGTTGGAGACGACTCCCATGTGGAAGCCGAGCTGGCGGCACCGGCTCACGGTCTCGGCGGCTCCCGGCAGCACCTCCCAGTTGTTGGGGCTGCAGTAGTCGCGGTAGAGCTTTTCTGCCAGCTTCGTCAGGGCTGCCTCGTCGTGCACGCCCGAGAGCCTGAAGCTCTGTTTGACAACATCCAGCCACCACTGCCGGGAGCTGAGCCCCTGGCCGTGGCCGTAGTTGGGGAAGCGCCGGCTCTGGGCTCCGTACACCTCCCGGAAGGAGCGCCCCAGAGCCTCGGGCTGCACCTGCAGCCCGTGGGCCCGGGCCTCGGCCGCGTAGCTCTGGCCCACGGGCTGCCGCAGCCGCAGCAGCGTGTCCTTCACATCCCAGGTCAGCAGGCGCAGCCTGAGCATGGTCTCAGCAGCGCCCGGGGACACCGCCGAGCCCCGCGGTGCCAGTCACATCAGAGGGCTGCGGGCACCGCGGCCTTTTGTCCACCTCAGTACGAGCGTCGGTGTCCCCCCGGCGGGGCTCAGGGTCCCTCTGGGGTCAGCAGGGAGACGCGGCAGGGACGGCAAACCCTGCTCCGAGTCCCAGGGGCAAAGTCTGCCAGGCCGGGGCAGTGACACTCCCCACGTGGGTGCCGCAGACGGGGCGAGCTGGGGCACCGGGGACGGACCCGGGGTGGGGGTCAGGGGCACGGCCGGGGTGTCCGGGGCGGGAGCACCGCTGGAACCTAGGTGCAGACTCGCGGTATCCCCGCGGGTCCCGGAGGTGCGGGGCGGTCCCGGCGCTCACCGGGCCGAGCTCCCGGTGCGGGGGGTCTGCGGGCTGGGGGTGCGCGCAGTGCCAGGGCCCACCTGCGCCGCCGCCCGGAAGCGCCGCCCTTCCCGGAGAACCCTCCCCTCCCGGAAAACCCGCCCATCCCGGACAACCCGCCCATCCCGGAATTCCCTCCCCTCCCGGAGAACCCGCCCCGGCTGCAATGGCCGCACTCAGTGCCGGCCCGCCGCCTCCCGCAGCCAGCGCAGCAGCTGCGGTGTGAAGTAGGTGATGATGATGTCGGCCCCTGCGGAGAGACGAGACGCTGGAGCCAGCCCGGGGCGACACGGGGGATAGAGAGGGGGACAGGGGGGTCGCAGCCTCACCTGCGCGCCTGAAGGCCGTGATCGCCTCCTGCACCGCCGCCTCCAGGCTGAAGGCGCCGGCCTGCGCCCCGTGCCACAGCATGGCGAACTCCCCCGAGACGTGGTACACGGCCAGCGGGTGCGTGGGGTGCTGCGGGAGCGGATCAGCGCCGGGGACAGCCCTCCCCGCACACCCCGGTGCTCCAGCGCCCGTCCCGGCGCACAGAACCCACAGCCCCCACCCAGAGCCCTCCCTGCCCGGCAGGGCCTCACCCGAGCCTTGACGTCCCTCACGAGGTCCAGGTAGGGCATCCCCGGCTTCACCATCAGCATGTCCGCGCCCTCCCGCACGTCCCGGTCCTGCCACGGCAGTGCGGGGACAAGAACAGCTTGTTTTTGTCCAGGAGTTTGGAGCCGTGGTGGTTTTCCCCAGGGGGGATCACAGGTGTCTGTGAGCCCCTCAAGGCCAAAGTGGCTGGTGCTCCCTTCGCCATACATGTGGTGTCTGGGGAGAGCTGATGGCTTCGTGTCCCTGCACCTGACACCCCAAGCCACAGCAGGGCATGGGGACAGCAACTGCATGCTCCCAGTGCTCAGTCCTTGGGCACACACTGGGACCAGCTCTGCCCAGGCCTCGTGTTTCTTTGGCTCATGGAAGGGGAACACCCTTGGCCATTTGCCTCCCAACTTCTTGCTCGCCCCAAGCCCTGCGGGGTGCAATCACCCAGGCCCCCTGTGAAGGTGTCCCTCCCCACAGGCATAACCCCACAGCCCACACTCACCCCACTGAGGGTGTCCCACCCCACAGCCCACACTCACCACAGAGCGCACGGCCAGCCCGCGGGCGCCCGGGGGCAGCTGGTAACAGCGCCGGTCCCCAAAGGCAGGTTTGGACAGTGCCGCGTCCCTGCAGAGGGGCAGAGGGCAGGGGGTGAGGAACCCCTGCCTCCCACCTCATACAGCTCTAGAAGCATGAGGACAGGCCAGGACAAGCATCTGAGCCACTGAGCCAGACCGAGGGGGCACTCCCGACGCAGTTCAGCACCCAGGGATTGCTCTGGGAGATCCTACAGGCCCAGGCTGGCCCTGGGAGCTGATTCAACATCCACTGCCCTCCTCACGCCCAGAGTCTGGGTAAAATTGTGTCAAGCTCTTTTCCAAGGCAGGTTCCTTGGGGATACCCTGCCAGGGTCAGGCTGTTCTTGGGACAAGGTCTAACAGCTGACTAAGCTGAGGCTTATCCCTGAAGTTGCCCTGGGGGACAACACTGACTCCTGTGACTCCTAACTGCTCCTGGAAGCTGCAGGCAGCTCCCTCACTGCCTGCCTTACCAGCACCCAAGCAGGTGAAGGGTTGGCATGGAAGATCACCCTTCAGTGACCTTGCTGCCAGCCAGCCTCTCCTGGGCAAGGTACATTTGTCTCCTTTTTGCATGGAGAAGTAGGAGTAGGGTGCTGCTAAGTGACCAGTGTGGCCCCACGTGCAGCCCAGGCTCTGGGCAAGCCCCTTTCCCAAGTAACTCCCTGGGAATGCACTCCCAGCCAGCCTGGCCCCAGCTGGGCACACCTGGCTGGGGGACAGACCCACCTGAAGGGGCCGTAGAAGCACGAAGCAAACTTGGCGCTGTAGCTCATCACTGAGACCTGGAGGGCAGAGAGGGGCTGTGAGGGCTGTGAGCTCAGGGCCACATCCCAGTGCTGGGACAGGAGAGATTCCCTCCCACAGCTTTACCTTCCCCCTGCCAGACATCTGGCACTTCACCATGCCTGGGCATTCCCCTCCAGCCAAGGACATTCCCCTCCTGTGTGTGCCGGGGCAGGGCAATGCCCGTGGCACCAAGGGGGGCGTTTGCCCCTCCTGCCACTTGCCCTGTCCCACTGTGCTGCAGCCTCCCATGGAGGTGGTTCATGCCTGTGGCACACACAGGTCCCTGGCTCACCTTGTTGCCCAGATCGTTGGAGATCAGCGCCTGCTTTATGGCTGCAATGCGCCCGTCCATCATGTCTGAGGGGGCCACGATGTGGCAGCCTGCAGGGACGGACAGGACAGGGATGCTGGGAAGCACTGGAGGCTCCGGTGCTGCCTGAACAGGGCAGGGGAGCACTCCCAGTTGGAGCCAGGCCCAGTCTGCTTTTGGGTCTGGCCAAAGCCAGAGAGGGGCAGCTCTGTGAGAGCCAAACTGGGGTGTCACTGCCCGGGGCTCCCCACCTGCTTTGGCATAAGCCAGCGCCACCTCCGCCAGCCGCTGGCAGCTGAGCTCGTTCTGGATGGTGCCATCTTCACGCAGGATGCCTGGGAGACAAAGCTGGGGTTACACAGGGGAGGGACAGCTCAATCCCTCAGTCCCAGGGGAGTGTGGCTCTGGGGACAAGCTGAGGAGATGCTCAGAGCAGCAGTGTGCTCACCACAGTGCCCATGTGAGGTGTAAGGGCACAGGCAGACATCACAGGCAATCAGCAGCTCTGGGAAGGTGGAGTGGATCTTCCTGATGGCCTGGATGGCAGGAGTGCCCTCAGCATCAGCAGCAGAGCCTCTCTCGTCCTGTGAGGACAGAAACACCTCAGCATGCACAGCTGACACTTCCCACCAGCTCCTTCATGGCAGCAGCTCCGCCTAGGAAGCACTTCCTGAAGTGTAGGACCCTGTAAGGCTGGATGGTGGGACCCCACTGAGGGAAAAGGGTGATGGGCAGCTAGGACAGGTTTTTGGGGCTATCTGCAGAGCTCTGAGGACTTTCTGGGTGTCCTCTCATATCACAGCCAGAGACCCTGAACTGCTCCTGTTTGATCAGGAGACCCCCCCCCCCCCCCAGATTGCCGTGACAGCCCTGTGGCTATCCCAGCATCCCCACACACATGCACTGACCTTGTGGACCTTGCTGGGCACCCCAAAGATGAGCACACACTTGAGGCCGTCTTCGACAAGGGGCCGCAGCATCCCCTCCAGCTTGTTCACTCCATACCTGAGCAGGGCAAAGGGAAGCAGCTGCCAGGCACCCAGACCTGCTCTGTGGGGAAAGCTGCCCTGGGACTGGGATGCTGCCCTGTGAGCAATCCAGCGTCACCAGGCAGTGGCTGGAGGTACAGGGGAGGTGTTGCCTGAACACTGGGAGGAACAATCTGAGCCCTTATCTGGGGCTCCAGGAGCACTATCTGCCCGGCATGGACACCGCTCTGGAGGGATGGGCAACCCTTGCCCTTGGATCCCTTATCTTGGTGTCCCTGGTGCAGCTCCATCCTCCTTTCCCAACACAGCACCCCTGCTGCTAATGTGCAGCAGATGCAGAGGGGAGCTGCCAGTCCAGTGGGATCCAGTGCAGGACCAGATTCCATGTCCTTGCAGAAGTTTTCTGGCTGCTGCTGGAAACCCTGTTCACTTCCATCCTCCCTGTGTGCCCAGCCCACGCAGCCTGGGAGTGCTCTGGGACACAGCCAGACCCTGGTGCTGTCCCTCCCAGTACTGACACTTTTCCAGCATTCCCTGCATGATTCCCTCCACTCCCTTAGTGGGTGAACATTCCCATCTTGTCTGATGCTGGAGATCTCCAAAGCAGGAGCCAGAGGGTTGGAAGCCTCCCCCTGGCTCATGCTCAGGGCATAAATGAACCCTCCCCAGACAGAGGGCACAGCAGCGACTGGGGGGCTGGATTCATACCTGGCTTGTCCAGGAAGGCTGGGAATTGGCTCCACGGCATCAGGGCTGTCACTGTGGGGGGTGGATGGGACAGAGATGTGAGCACTCGGTGGGAGAAGGAAGCCTCTCTCCCAGACTCGTCCACAGGAACTCTGAACCTATTTAACAGCTCAGGGGCTGCAGGGATGGGCCCAGCCAGACACCGTGAGCCAGGTCCATCCCTCACTCGAGAGCTGGGGCTCACTCACGTGACAAAGATGGGGTAGATGAGGTTGGAGGCATCGAAGGCGGTGGCCGTGCACTGCCAGGAGCGCAGCACAGGGTGGAAGTATCCACTGTGGAGAACGGAGTCTGCCTGCATGGTGGGCTCTGCTGTCAGGTAAGGAGACTCTGAAACACCAAAACAAACCAGTGGGACCCTGGTGAGCTGCTGCTCTTGGCACATGTGAGGAGGGGCTGGGATCCAGGCAGCCACAGCAGGACTGACCCTGTCCCATGCCAGGCCATGAGCTGCAGCCCAGGCAGCTCCACCCCACCTACCCCGGGCACCCTGGGGTGCTGCAGGACCCCCATCAGCAGCCACAGCACGGCCCTTCCCATTAACAGGGAGATCAGTGACTCCTCCCCACAAACCTCCCAGTTCTGTGTATGAAACCCCCCATTTCCAGCCACTGACAACCTCCCCCAGCAGAATCACGTTCACCCTCCGCAGGTTCCTATCCCTGAGCCCCAAGAGGGTCATTCTTCATTCATTTTACTTTTCCTTAGTGCTGAGAAATTGTGTGACACAGCTTTTGTATGGATACAGTTTTTGGAGAGGATACAGAGCTGCTCTGTGTGATCTTTAAGGTTCCTTCCAACCCAAACCATTCCATGATTCTGTGCAGCACCACATATTTATGGCTGCAGTGTGAAGGTGCAGTTACAGAAGAGGGGCACCTCCAGGGGCACTGGAGGAGAGAGGCACGCGACCATCCAGGGCTCTAAAACTCTCACAGTTACACAACTCCAGTGGGCACTTACTGCTGGATAAAGAAAACTGTGGAGTTGGGCAAAACTGATTTCAGAAATAACAAAATTCACACATAAATCAATCATTAGCTATCTCACGGCTGAAGCTTCTTCTGTAGCAATGTTTTATTCTCTAGCAGATCTAGTAATAATTCTGTGATCAGCCCATTAAGAATTAGATTTCCATGAGGGCTCAATTCCCACCACCATGCTGCTGGTGGATGTGATGGAAGGGGCCGTGGGAAGGGAGCTCTCCTGGGACGAGGTGTTTGGCTGCAGTGCAGAGGAACAGCTGCACGACCCCAACAAGGGACTGTTTGTGCAGAGCAGCTCCAAGGACTTCTGGCTGCTCACACAGGGCCACATCCTCTGAACGCCCTGTGCAGACGAGTTTGGGTGCCCTGGGAGACAAAGCAAAGTTCCTGCTGAAGAACGTGGGGTTTTGGGAGCTGAGCCTGAGGGAGGTGGGCAGGAGCAGAGCTGAGATGGGATTCTGAAAGAGCAGGTGGATGCCTGTGAGTGTCCTGGGCAGGGCAGGGCTTCCCCAGGGAGATGGAGCAGCAGGAGGATGGGACCCCTCTCAGGGGAGCAGCCTTGGTCCATCCCAGGAGGGATTCTCCAGGCAGTAAACCTCTCCGACCCCCAGCCTGCATCCAAACTCTCTCTGGAGAACAGAGTGGGACCAGAGTCCCTTTGGAGGCACAGCTCCAGCTCTCAGCACTGAATCCAGGGGACAAAGTTTAATACCAGCACCCATGACACCAGCCAGTAATAGAGCTGGGAGATGGCTCAGTTCTTCTGGAAAACCTTTAGTATGAAGTGTTTCACCTATTTTACACACTCAAGACCCTTAAGATCTTCTAATATGGAGCCAAACTCTTATCAGAGTGCACAGTGCACAGAACACTTGGAACAAATGGGAATTGTGTTCAATCCAGGGCTGGAATCGAGCCTCTCATACCCCAAGGAATCGCTTCTGCTTGGGCATCAGGAAAGGCCCCTCTTGGTTAGAGGCTTACATGTATAAAAACTCCGAGTAAAAACATCAGGTGGTGCTCGTGGGGATGCAGAGCAGCTGACAGGCACGCTGGCAGTGTCATGGCATCCCTTGGCAAGCCATTTTTAGCCCTTGGAACGCTGCTGCCCCAGGCCTTACTCCAGGGAAGGGGACAGCCCTCGGGTGAACCGGAGCTGGCAGCTCCAGCAGGCGCCTGGCTCCAGGCAGGACTGGCAAACAAAGGGCTCAGTGAACAAAACCCACCTCGAGAATCCAAAAAATGTTTTAAACAGTTAATCCCACCAGAGGGAGGGGAGGAGGCCGGGTGGGACCAGAGTCACCTGACTGGATGGGACAGATAGAGGCCACAGCTCCAGAAACCGCGCTCCGGAGCGAGGAGGAGACGGGACCGGGTGGGATTGCAGTGCTAAGATAAGAGTGGCACGGGTGTGTCCCAGGCTGCCGGGCCGGGTCCTCCTTCCCAGCCCCACGTCCAGGACAAGCTGCTGCCCACGCAGGGCACCCGGCAGGACGAGGGCATCGGGGTGGCACAGCTGGGGACATCGGGGAAGGAGGGCAGGAATGTGCCATGGGGACATTGCGCCACCCGCTGCGCCCTGGCCTGGGGCTGCTCCCCTCGAGATCCCGGCAGAGCAAATTAACCTTTCCTCAACATCCAAGGCTCAAACCTGTCTTTCTAAAGCTCTTTGCTCCGTGCACAACGGAGAATTCAAGGACAGGTCGGCAGCAGAGCGGCTTCACCTTTGCTCCTTCCACTGGGACCGGTGCAAAGCCGCAGCACCCGAACCCGCAGCTGTGCCCAGCCCGTGCCCGCGGCACTGCCCGGCTGCCTCGCTGCTCTCGAGGGACGGGAAGCAACTTCCCAATGGGAGAACCCGGCACACGCCGGCCCTCGGCACCGGCGGGACAATTTTCGGGGACGAGCGGGAGGCAGACCCGGCGCTGCTCCGGCTCCCGACAGCCCCCTACGAGCTGGAAGGGTTTGTTCCCTCATCTCGCCTCATCTTGGCAGCAAGAGGTGTCCCAGCATTTCAGGACACACAAGCACACGTGGCCTCAGACGTGAGCTCAACTATTTAGCTAAATCTCAAGGACATGCAAGCTCCCAAAAATCCCAGCTCAGGACGGATCGGGGGGTTCTAGGAAAGTGGAGCTCTCCGGGCAGACAACGCAGCTGTGGGTTAATTAACAGCCACTAACGAAGGCCAAGCTACTACAGGGTTAATTAAGAGCTACCTAGGAAAGTCAAGCTGTTAGGGCAGGTTTCCCGCTCCAGTAGGGGAACGGGGATGCTCAGGGGTCTGGAGTTACACCCCAGGACAAGTGGGAGCTCAGGACCGACGCCAGCTCGCAGCATCACACGCTGCTCGGTGCGTCCCCCGCCGTTGCCACGGTTACCGAGCAAAAACGGAGCAAAACCGAGCAAAACCTGGGTCGTCCTTGCTGCGTTACCCGGGGCTGCCCTTCCTGCCTGCACCCAAGCGCGGCCGGGACCCGTCTCTGGAGTCATTCCCCGGCAGCCCTGCAAGGGACCGAGGTCGGGGACCGGAGGAGGGGCGGGCGGACGGACGGACGGACGGCCCCGACTCCGACCCCGACCCCGGCCCCGGCCCCGGCCCCAGCCCCGGTCCCGGTCCCGGCGCTCACCGATCCCTGCGTCCGCTCCGGCCGTGCGACAGTGTCCTCGATTTGCATAACCACGCCCCTAATCAGCATGGCTCCGCCCCGCGCGGAGGGGCTGGCGGGAAGTCTCGAGGCGGAGCGCGGGAAAGGCGGCGCGGGAGGACGGGGGCGATGGCGGAGCGGGGATTTGGGGTCTGCAGCAGGGATGGGCCCGGGGGGGCACGGGGCACGGCCTCGGCGTGCTGCGGGTGCAGGCTCTGGGTGCTGGGGCCAAGCAATCCAGTTCCAGGGTGCTGTAGGGGCACCTGGAGCCAGGTTTGGGGGTGCTGAAGGGGGACTCAGAGCCAGGTTTTGGGGTTCTGGGGGACATGGAGCAGGGCTTTGGGGTGCTAGGGGGACCAGAAGGCAAGTTTTGGGCGTTCATGGAGGCTGGAGCAAAGCTCTGGGATGCTGCAGGACCCAGAGACAGGTTTTGGGGTGCTGAGGGGAGGCATGGAGCAGGGTTTTAGGGTGCTGGAGGCCTATGCAGTCCAGTTCTAGGGTGCTGTGGGAGGACCTGGAGCCAGGTTTTAGGATTCCAGAGTGGCTGTGACAGGGCATGGGGTGCTGTGAGGGTTTGGAGTGCTGCAGTGTTTGGTTTAAGGAGCGTGGCTGAGAAGCTGTGGTGGTGTGGAGCAGGGTTTGGGGTGCTGCAGAGGCACCTGGAGCTGGGTTTTGTGGTGCTGGGGGTCTGCCCAGCCCAAGGAAGCCCAGAGCCCTGCCTTGGTCTCTCAGAGCAGGGGAGTTGCCTGGATCAGGTTTAGTGCAGGACATTCTGCAGCTCCCCCACCAAAGCATCATTCCCTGGCTTGCTCCAGTGCAGAAACCCTGGATCCAGATTCTGGACCCTCCCCCCAGCCGGGAACCTCTCCCTGGAGCGAGGGAGGGGGAGCTGATAGCAAACATCAGTGATCTGGAAATCCCCTCCTTCTTTCCATAGTCCCTCCCTCCTCACACGGAGGCCAGGCTGCAGCAGCCTTCATCCTCCCCTCATTCTCCTCCATGTCGGCTGCTGCAGAAACCATCTCCCAGAGCATTTCCTGCACCCATCCCACTTATGCAACCACAACCTGCTCATTTTATAACTGACCGAAATACGAGACTCCCATTTATGTAAAAAAAAAAAAAATCTGGCTTTTATTTAGATCTCATTCCCTTCCGGAATATGCACCCCAGATATGTGCTGAAGAGAAAAAAAAAAAAAAAAAAAAAAAAAAAAAGAGAGGAAAAGAGCTGGAAGTTGGGGAACACATCATCAGGCTTTCCACAGCCTGGCTAAATGCCAGCAGAAACTAGACAGCAGAAAATCTGTGTTGGTTCAGTTCTTTTCAGAAGTTGGGCTTGTGTGCGTGTGAAAATCCAGCGTGCCAGGAGAGCAGGAAGGCAGGGTGGTTCTTGTGGGTAGCTGCCACCATTTTTTTGGTGGAAAGGATCCAGGATTCCTCACAAGTGCTATTTTAAAACTGCACATCATCACAACCTGGAGGTTTTAAATGTATCTAAAACTTTCTGGGGGAGAAAGGCATCAGAACTAAGAGATCAAGTGGAAAACTACAAACCTACACTAGCACAAGGGGTACCAACAGCTTCTCTCAACCCTTCCTTCTTGCAGGAGCCTTTTGTGAAACCACATGGGGCCCCTGGGTGGGCACACCCTGCCCCTGCTGCCCTCCCAGAGGCATCTGTATCCCTGGAATGACCAGCAAAGGGACCTTGGATGGAATTAGCTCATCCCAACTGGGAAAAGGGGAAAAGACAACCACCACAATTCACCACTCTGTTCTACCACATCTCAGCTTGCTGCAGGAGCTGCTGCTGCAGGGGGACGGGTGAGACCACCAGACCCCAGTGCCACCACTGACCTGTCACACCCCCAGCACTGCACAAAGCCACTTGTTTGCAGCCTTGCTCCCCATTTTACCCCCTTCTTGTGCTTCAGATTTTAAATCAATCTCCTCCTTGTCTCTCAGGGCTCTCGAAGACACTTTCAGTGTACCGTTTACCCCGTCAGCACTGTGTGTTTTTTGGATTTGGATTAGTTTGGGTGAGTCAGTGAATGAACTCGTGGTCCCTGTACAGCACCCTGTGCTGCTGCTGAGGCTGGAGGACACAGTGTCACTGTCACAGTAGAGCAGGGAGAGAAGGCACAGCCAGGATGCAAAGAAACAAAAGGAAAAAAAAACAAACTCTGTTGGATCAAAAGCTTCAATGTGCAGGTTCCAAGCCTCTGGACATCATCACCTACATTCTACACCCCAGAAGTGATCTATGAATGATCTACTGGATTCAGCCCCTCATAATCAAGAGTCTCACGCTCTCCTGGCCAGTTTCTGCACTGAGCACCCACCAGTTCTTTTTCCCTCTCTTTCAGAGCCAGCCCAGCATCAAAAGCCCAGAAGTGCCTTGCCCAGAGCCTGGGGAGGGCCAAAGCCCCCCAGGCACAGGGAGGAGCCACCCTGCCAGGGGAAAAGCTTCAGCACGAGTCCTTTATGTACAAATTACAGGCCACAGAGGGGCAGTACAAAGCTCTAATGGATACACGAGGGGACGCAGGAAGGTCGATTTACATGTTTACATCCCTCTGAGCACACCCCAGCCCCTACCCACGAGCAAGCTCAGTTGTCCACCTCTTCCTCATCGTTTTGTTCTTCCTCCTCCATCCTTTCATCATCGTCATCATTGTCCTCCTCTCGGCTCTTATCTTGCTCCTCCGAGTCCGCCTTCTTGTCTTTATCTTTCCTGGCCTCTTTCTTTCCTTTCTGCTCACGCCTGTAAACTGGAGGAGAGGGAACAGTGAGGGCTTGGCGCTGGCATGGACAGGTCAGTGGCTGAGGTCCAACATCCACTTGCTCTCCTGGCTTTGAGGGGAGCAGGGAACTCGGAGCACAACTCACCCTACGAGCTGAGCTGTGCTGAGCAGCTCCGTAGGAAATCAGGTTAAATTTCAGCAGAAAAATGCTGAAAAGGACGCAGGTCACATTTACAGGCAGCACCTATGGCTTTCCTTAGATAAACATAATAGGGGAGTGAGAGCAGATGAGACTTTCTCAATCCTCATCAGTTGTGCAATAATGTTATCCCAGTCCCGTTAAGGTGCACATTAGTTACTCCCCAGGCAAACTGCAGGGTAGGATGCTGGGCAAAGAGAAGAGAAACAAGACAGGCAATAAGTGTTGCTTGTCCAGTGCTGGAGGAAAACAGGACTTGGTGCCTCTCAGAGTCCCTGGACAGCCATGGAGCACAGTACCTTCCAGGGATTCCTTCAGAGGGGCCACGAATCTCTGGAACTCCATCTCCTCCATGGCAGAGAGCACATCCCCAGCATTCAGGGTTTTCCTCTTCCCCTTCATGGCAAAGTTATTTGCACTAGGCAGAACCAAAAAGAGAGGTAATTTGGGACTGTTGGCAATTTCATCTTGTTTATTGAAGTCATAAACAACTTTAAAAAGCCATTCCCTAAACATTTAGGGTTTTTTATCATTTACTAAAGGAGGTTTGAGACATTTTTGTTTACACTGGCTGTCTGTGCTTTCCCACAGTGTTAGTTTCTGCCTGCACAGACCTTTTCTACAAGCAGGAGGAGAAAGCTTGAGCCTTGGCTGTGACAGTTCCATAGAGCCCTAGAAGGACTAGGGTTCCATAGAAGCACCTGACACTAGGGAAGAGAACACAAAGAGAACACGCCAAGCCACCCCAAAAATGTGACTGTGTCCTCTGTGGCAGCTCTTGCCCTAACACAGCTTCATGATGAACAGCCTGAAAGTGAGTCAAGCGCTCCTGCCTTTGCCAGGAAGGCTGTGCAGCCACGTTCTAAGGTGAATGGCAGTTTGGGACCCCTCTTTTTGGGACATGGCTGTGTCCAGAGCCCAGCTACCTTCCCATGGGCTGCTCTGGGCAGTCCAAACCCACCTGCTGCAGCCTGGTTTATTTATATAAACAGGCAATACAGAAAACCAACACTGGGAGAGAGTCCCCAGGCCAGCAGAGATGAATTATCAATCAAGTGCCCCAGTGACTGCTGTACCAAGTCCTTACCATGATGTTGCATACAGCACAAAAACACTTGCTGCTCGGGAGATCGCGCTCCGGGCTTCTTTGGAAATATTGACTCCATCAGGAAGCTGAAAAACAAATCCAACTTTTATCAGCAGCTGCTAAAAACGACTTAAACTCCATAACTGAAGTGTCAGTTTGTTAAGGCACTCAGAGGGCTCAAAAGAACTGGGAACTGCTCTGGGGTGCTGTCACAGGAGCTCTGCTCCCAGCTGGAAGCCAAGGGCAGTAGGAACGTATCCCTCAAAGGCTCGGAGCTGAGCACAAGGCCAGTGACTCTAGCGTTTGGGGTCTGGCCACTGTCTCCAGGGAACTCACCCTGTGAGTGCCCAGCTCCAGACATGCCTGCCAGGCCCAGATCCACTCGGCAACACCTCACAGCTCCAGAACAAACGTGCTAAATTAACCACAGGGAATTATTCTGGATTTTTATATAGACACAGACTTGTGTGCTGAAGTTTTAGGGGGCCTGGGTCTCACAGGGCCACTGCGGGAACTGCGCTGCTGCCGAGCTGCATCCCTGGGGACGCTGCAGTGAGTGCTGCAGCCCCGGTACCCGAGGGGGACAGCCCAGGGCAGAGCCCCACGGGCGGGACGCAGCACGGGCCGGGATCTCCCGGGGCCGGGGTCTCCAGATGCCCCGCTCCGCTGGGCCGCGGGGCCCGGCACCCACCGCCTCCTTGATGATGCGGGTGATGACGGCGTTGGGCAGGTTCAGGTCCTCCGGTCTCTCCGCCATCCTGGGCCTCCTGCAAGGCAAACGCGGCGTCAGGGGCGCGGGGATGGGCCGGATCCCGGCGGGACAGGGCGATCCCGGCGGGACAAGGCGGGGTCCCCTCAGGACACGGGGGATCTCGGTGGGACACGGCGACCCCGGCCCGGCCCGGCCCGGCCGTACCCAGCCCGCGCTCCGCCGCCGCCCCGCCCGCTCCCGGCGCGCACCGCGGCCCTGCCCACAGGCGGGAAATGGCGGCGGGGCCTGAGGGACGGCACGGAGAGCGGGAACGGGAGGGAAAGGAAAGGGAAAGGAGGACAAGGAGGAGGGGCACAGCAGCAGGATAAGGGCACGGAGAGGGGCAGGCATGGCTATAGGTGTGTGTGTATATGTATGTACACGTGTAGGTGCAAGTGTAGGGACAAGTGTAGGCGTAGGGCCAGGTGATGGGACAGGTGTAGGTGATGGTGCGGGGACAGGTTCACCTGTAGGTGCAGGGACAGGTTAAGCTGTAGGTGAAGGGACAGGTTGAGGTGCAGGTGATGGTGCAGGGACAGGTTCAGGGGATGGGGCAGGTTCAGGTGTAGGTGAAGGTTCAGGGACAGGTTCAGGTGCAGGGACAGGTTCAGCTGTAGGTTCAGGTGGTCACACCGCTGTTGCTGGGGGCTGAGGGGCTGTCGGGGCTGGGAGCAGGGCCAGGCGCAGGGGCAGCCTGGGGAGGGGGAGCTGGGGCAGAGCTGGTGCCTGTGGGAATGTTCCCAAGATCCCCCAAAGTCCTTGGGATCAATAAGGCTCCTTCTCAGGCTGTGATGCTGTTAGCGAGTAGGGCATTACTGTATCCTTAGCCAAGAATGTGCGTGGCTGACAAAGCTCCAGCCTGTGCACTAATGCAGATATAAAACTCTTTTACTTATTTGTACATTTTTAGCAAACAAATTAACGTTCATTGGTTCTAAGTTACATAATTCTCTTCATTACTTAGTGTTCTATCTGCTGTCTTGGTTGTTAATTTCTCACTCTTCATGCTAATCTGGTCCACATACTTTATTACTTTTATAATCTTTTTCCCAGTCAGGGAATCTCCAACTTCCCATGCCTTAATCTCCTCAGCATTTTCTGCTTACTCCAACACCCTTGAAGGGTCATAAATTTAAGATCCCAGATGTCCAATCTCCAACTCCCTTTGGCTTTGTTTATTGAAGCTTGGTAGGGTTACTGTTAGCAAATCTGAAGTTTTGGTTATTTAGTGATCAAAGTAATTGTAAGAGCCTGTGAAGAAACTTAACTAGTTTCTAGCTGAATGTGGGCACTGGTTGCAATTAATTAAAACAATTAGTTAGGAAAGTTACATCATTTCCAACAGGAAATAACAGCCGTTTTCTCCCACACTGGTTTCTGGCCTCTTCCCTTGTTGCTGTGTGAGGGCATGGGGCTGTGAGCTCCTCCATCCCTGCCCCACTGACCCCATGCCTGGCCTAAACCCTGTAATTCCATGAGACTTTATCCCTGTTGGTAACCTGACCAGGTAATTAAGTAAGCTCAGAGTGCAAGAAAGCAGATTAATGGGAATTTCCTGTTATCAAGGGCAGTGTTTCTGTTGTGGGGAGAGTTGACAGAAACTTGTGAGCACAGGTGAAGGTAACTGTGGTGGACATAATGCTGTGCTGGGAGAAGCACACACCGAGTACACCTGGGCCAGGCCTGTGTGAGCCCCTGCTCCAGTTCCAGGGACTGGATTAATAAACTCCATCCCTGCTGTACAAATAATGTGTAAGTTTTGGTTTTAGCCGCTTTCCATGTGCTCTGTGGTTAACCCTGGCTGCTGGGTGTCCCTGGGCAGGTGTGGCAGTGCTGGCACTGGGCAGGGGGCATTCACACGTGGCAGGTTGAGCTGCTGTGACAGTGACCATGACAGACTCGGATCCTGGACAGGGGGGTGGCTCAGAGCTCTTGGAGCCCTTGGGAGCCACTGCTGCTCATTTTGGTTTCTGTGTTTTAGAGCATGAGGTGTTTTTGTCCATGAAGTGAGAACCAGGCGAGGTGGTGGTGTGGGACTGCCTGGGGAAGGGGTGGGATGGAGCAGAGCCAGGAATGGGGCTGCCCAAATCCAGGGACATGGCCCAAAGCTGCCCCATTCACCAGCAAAGCCTGGGCTGGGATCATCCAGCTCTGTGTGTCTTCTGGACACAACAGACTCTCCTCCCTGGTCCCTGGTGTGAGTCTGTATTTGTTTTTAATTACAATGTCTGGGGATTGGTACATTGAGTCCCAGGAAGGGACATTAAAGCCCATTCCATGGACAGGGACACCCTTCCACTATCCCAGGTTGCTCCAAGCCCCGTCCAGCCTGGCTTTGGACAATTCCAGGGATCCAGGGACAGCCATCCTGGCCTTATATCCTGTAGGTCCAGAGCTTTTATTTTAAATCAGCTTTCTAGTCTTGTTTCACTGTTGTGTATAAAACACAGAAGATGCTGAACATGCAATGCTCAACTTTACTGCTGGGAGTCACATTTTACACTGCAACAAAAATGTTGTTCCATGTAGCACAGGTATAAATACAGTGACAGAGGAGCAGCAGCTCAGCTCAGCCTGAGAGGGAAAGCAAAACCGTGGGACAATATGGTCCTTCTGTACCTCAGGGAAAGGCTGTAACAGATTTAGATTTAAATGTTTTAAATTAGCAGGGAGGCTGGGCAGGCCCTGGCACAGGGTACCCAGAGCAGCTGTGGCTGCCCCTGGATCCCTGGAAGTTGGACATTGGATCCCAAGGCCAGGTTGGACATTGGGACTTGGAGCAGCCTGGGACAGTGGAAGGTGTCCCTGCCCAGGGCAGGGGTGGAATGAGAGGATCTTTAAGGTCCCTTCCACATTCTGTGATTCTGTTCGATGACTGCACTGATAGGAGATGAACACTGTGAGTTTTAGGCCTGCAGTGAGGGTGGGCACTCCTTTAGCCTGCTTGTTTTTCACAAAATTGCACAAAAATGTGACGTTTAAGGTTTAGCTGGAGGCACAGAGCTTACCCAGCAGTGTTTGTACTCCTCAGAACCCACTGTTAGTACAGAGGGGCTTGAATCTCACTTGACTTCTGTGAAAATGACACTTCACCATCATCATGGCCAAAGAAAAAAATATTAATACAAAAATACAGATTATTCCGATGTAGAACAGTCATTGTGGAACGCCTGTGTTGCTTCCAGCACTCTTGAAGCCCTGTTTGGATGGGTGCCATCCAAGTCCTGTAAATAAGAGGCTGTTGTTGCAGTAACAAATAACTCTTCCTGCCGTAGAATCAGGGATGAGGTGTGCCAGGACATGGTGCACAGGAGAGTTCTGAAGGGCAAACCCTTCCCTCTGGGCACTCCCTGGCTCTGCTCAGAATGTTTTGGGGTTGCAGGATTAACTGTGAGGTCTTGAGCCTGAGAAGCGTTCAGCGCGTTCCTACCCCGGTGAGTCACTTCACACCTCTCCCCCCTGGTTAGTGCTGAGCGGATCCACCCGCGCTGCTGCTGGCAGGGATCCACCCGGCTCTGGGTGACTCAGGGGGAGAGGGCAGCGCTCAGGAGAGTCAAACAAACAGCAAGAGACACAGTGCTCACAAGGCAGAAGGCGAGGACACAGGGACACATCCCAGATGGTGCTGGATGAAGGCAAAGACATAGGAACACATCCCAAACTGGTGTTGGATGAAGGCAAAGATATAGGAACACATCCCAAACTGGTGTTGGATGAAGGCAAAGACACAGGGACACATCCCAGACTGGTGCTGGATGAAGGCAGGGACACAGGGACACATCCCAGACTGGTGTTGGATGAAGGCAGGGACACATCCCAAACTGGTGTTGGATGGTTTGCACTTACCAATTTAAATTTCCTTGAGAGACTGTCCATGACTGCTCGGTTTTTAATTTTTTTTTTCCTTTTGGCCATGGAAGAAGAATGAATGTGAAACACTCGATACTATCCTTTTTAAAAGGAAATAAGCTTTGGTCATTATAATATGGAACTTGGTCATTATAATCTCTAAAGTCTTAAATGCATCAGGCCTCTAACTGAGAGCTGGTGCCTGGAATGATTCCATTTTTCCTTCCCCTAAAGACAGGCCAGGCACTGCAGGTCCCCAGAGGATGGAGCTGTCCCTCAGAGTTGTCACTCACACACTTCCTACCTCAGGCCCTCTAAGTTTAGCTTGCCTCTGATGAAGGCCTCTGAGTGCAGCACTTTCAAAATATCTTCCTGGCATTCTTTTTTTAGCCATAAACGAATTCAGCAGTTTTAACTGTCAAAAAAGCACCAGCCTAAAATTCTGCTGATTGAGTGGACTTTCCTATGTGACCTACGACAGAGACTTGGACAAATCCTGTGTACCAGGTCAGGAGCTATTTCCAGCCACATGGACGGCCTATTGCATTAACTGTAACTTTGTTATTCCCTTTGGAAAGTGCTTTGGGAAGGAAAGCTGTAGGGTAACCTCTGTGTCACCTCTCCTGGTGTTCATTCAGGTTTGTGGCACCATGAATCTTGCTCCTGTTCCTGCTGTGCTCCAGCCAGAGCTGAGCTCTGCAGCAGGGTCAGACATCCTCTCACCTGGACAGATGACCCTGGTGCTCTGGAATAACATGGGGAGAGTGAGTGCTCTCAGCTCCCAGGGAAGGGAATGCCTTCCTGATTATGGGTAATGGGATCATGTTTAAACAATATGGGCAATAATCAGGCTGTGCCAGGCTAATTGATCCAGAACACCAATTAATCCACAGAGGTGGTTTAAAGGTGCCTCAGTAAGGCTGGGCTAATGGTGTGCCACTACACAAATGAGATCCAACTCCTCCTATGTCTACCAAATGTGCATTAAAGTTGACCCTACAGGAGTGGAAAGTGCTTGAATTGAAAATGGTTTGGGGCTGGGAAGCTATTTTGGAAAATGTCTCATGCCTGCTCTGTTGTTGTGTTCTCCCCTGGACGTCACCTTCTGACATGAAGCAGGAGCTTTGTCTGACTCAATGGCTCTGCTTTTGTTTTCTTCAATATTCTTGAATATACTTTCTCCTTAAATATTCTTGTAAAGATTCCTCACTGAGAGGGTGGTGGTCACTGGCACAAGATCCCTGGGAAAGTGGTCATGGCACCAAGGCTGCCAGAGCTCCAAAAACATCTGGAGTATGTGATTAGTCACAGGATTTAATTCTAGTCCTGCAAGGGAGTGGGGCTTGGTGATCCTTCTGGGTCCCTTCTAGCTGGAGAGACTCTGTGTGCCTGTTCCCATGCTTGGGCTAAAGGGGGGAGTCAGATCAGAGTTCTGGGGGGAGAAAGGAGGCAGCTGCCTTGGAGCAGCAGCTTCACTCTAAGACCAGCTTAATTTAACATAAAAATGTTGGAGAACCTTGTTTTACTTTTTCCAGCCTGGGAATGGGGCCTCACCAGATGACAAAGGACATCTCTGTCAAGAAAAAGGCCAACTTGCCCCTTTCTGTTGTGCCCCAGGACAAAGGCTTTAAACTGAAGGAGGATACATTTAGTTAGATACTGGGCAGGAATTGTTCCCTGAGAGGGGGAGGCCCTGGCACAGGGCGCCCAGAGCAGCTGTGGCTGCCCCTGGACCCCTGGCAGTGTCCCAGGCCAGGTTGGATGGGGCTTGGAGCAGCCTGGGACAGTGGGAGGTGTCCTTGCCCATGGCAAAGGGTGGAATGGGATGAGCTTTCAGGTCTTTCCCAGTCCAAACCAGTCTAAGATTTTTGGCATTTGATCTGTCTCCCCCATCACATACCCTGGTCAAATCTGTTTGGCTGCCAAATGCCAGAAATATTTGATTTTCTGTGAAATTAGTGAGCTAACCTGGCTCATGAGGAGGCAGAGCAGTGTCAAAGCTGGGGAGCAGAGCCCATGTGAGGTACCTGAGAGGAGAGCTCAGCTATTTCCTGCAGCTCCAGACTAAGCCCTGCAGTTCAGCTCAGGTGACAGGCAATAACTTCCTAAGCTGTTTTAACTTCATTACTTTGATCCATTTGACCATTCTAAGGCCAAAAGCATAATTCCCAAGAGACCTTTTGCTATATTGAAACTGATCTCTTTTATAAGAAGGGTCACTGAAGACCCAGCTTGGTTATTACATTGTTTTTATTGCATTAAAATAAATCAACAACGGATTAATACTTAGCATTTGTCAAAATGCTGCAGCAGGACTGGATGCTCAGATCAGACATCCTCTAAGAGACCTGGAATGTCTCATGGTGCTGCTCTTCTGTGTCATTGAGGGTTCAGAGAGCAGAAGAATGGTGCTGTGAGCTGATGTGCTGCTGTAATTCACTGGGCTTTTAATCAGGTTAAGGCTGTAAGACAGGTGTGTGTTAAACACCTGGCCTGAGAAAGTCCCACTGCCCTAAGGAAATGCAAAACCAAGGACAAAGCCTTGAGCTGGGAAAATTGTCAGGTGTTTGGGTACTGTTTCTAAGTCAGGTGTGTGCCCAACCTACTGTTATCCTGCAGGCTAGGCATGGCAAAAGGGGAAAAGGCCAAAAAAAAAAAAAAAAAAGATGCACCATAAGTGCTTTGGGGTCAGCATCCTCTCAGCCTGCCCAGAGGCAATCAGGCTGTGCTGTGTGCCTTTCCTGAGGAGAGACTCACAGAATCCCAGACTGGTTTGGGGTGGAAGGGACCTTAAAGCCCATCCAGTGCCACCCCTGCCATGGGCAGGGACACCTTCCACTGTCCCAGGCTGCTCCAAGCCCTGTCCAGCCTGGCCTTGGGCACTTCCAGGGATGGGGAATCCACTCCACACAGATAACCCGTGGTGCTCTGATGGCTGCTGTTTTCTCTGATTGCTGTTCCTCACTGTGAAGGGTGACAGTGGAGGCTCTGCCAGCCTTAAAGGAGATGTTCTGTACTGGATGTTTCTGGAGGGATCAGGAAGCATCCTTGTACCCTGTAGCCTCTCCTGAATTAACCCTGGATGTCTCCCTAACCAGCCCCAGGGCAGCAGGGGAAGAAGCCAGGCAGTTTCTGCAGGTTTAGAGTGTTCAAGATGGTGAAAATCTAAACTGAAATAAAACAAGAGCTTCTCGCACTCCCACCTTTTCCCTGCTGCTCTCCTCCTGGAGACGAGCTGGTTTATGGAACAGCTCTTATACAAACCATGCTGTGGGCACAGCTGCCTTAGTTTCAGCCAGTTTGGCAATGACAAAGGGACAAGATGAGCTGTTTCCAGCAAGCTTGGCCCTGCTGAAGGATGGGCACAGGCACAAGTGGTTGTGCACGGAGACTGTTCTGTGCTCTGCTTCCCTGGTGAGCCACCGAGGGGCTGTGCCAGCTCCTGCTCACGTGGGGTTTGTCACAGAGCCTCTGCCTGCACTAGAAATACTCTGTGTGTCCAGCCACGGCATCCTGAGCTCTTACAGCCACGCCTCAGAGCCCAGGAATGGCTGTGAGCTGCTCCCTTGCATGTTCAGACTCTGCATTTCGTGGGGAAGGGGCAGAGAGGGAGGTTTAGAAAAGAGATCAGACAAAGAATTTGTTACCCAAAACGATGGGTGCAAAAGGCCAAACACATGAAGTCCTATGGAGAGGCAGAGACACAGCTCTTGTCAGACTCTGGATGTTGCCAAGACTCCAATATTTTGGCAAAGCAGCAGAGCTGAGCTGAGTGCTGTGCTGGGATCATGTGCTGGCTGTGGGGACACTGTGGAAGGGGATGGATGGTTTTGTGCAGTGGGCAGTGAGCAGGAGCAGCCCATGAGGTTGGATCAGTGCTGGTTTGACACCTAGTGTACTGTCCTCTCCCAGTGGCAATTTTCCAGGAACGTGGAGTCTTGAGTGCATCTGCCTCAAAAAGGGAAGACAAGGGAGCTGCAGGGTGGCAAAGGCAGCAGGAAAGACCATGCTGGGGATGTTGCTGCTGCTCTGGCTCAGATTTGGATTCCAACAGGTTGCTCACACTCTGGGATGTGAGCAGAGAAGGGGTGATGTACCTAAAATACCCTGGAAGGAGGAGAAACCTTTCTTGGGCCTCAGACTGGAAAAGGATTTGCTAAGGTACCAGTCTGCCTCTGTTGGGTTCCTAATTGGAGTTTTCCAGGGAGAAGCTCAGCTGTGCCTGCTGCAGAGGTGGTGTCAGGGACAGCAGCACCTCAGGTGGGCCCTGGGGAAGAGGGGCTGCAGGGTTCCCACTGCTGGAAAGTGCTGTGGTTTGTGTGTCTGCCCTATATGCCAGGCTGTGCTAATCACAGAAATCTGCCCTCAGGATTGCCCTGAAATAGCCCAAACCCTCCTTCTTGCAATCCTCTTACCATCTGGGAAGCCAGATAATTTTTCCCAGCCTGATTTTTTAGTTTCTTTAGTTCCAAAGGCAGCTTTGTGGGTTTTCTGTGTGCATGTGTTACCCTTTTGCCTGGAATAACTGTCTAAGCACGTGTTTGGATTTGAATATCCAGCCAAAGGCAGACCCTAGTGCTGGCAGACTGAAATTTGTGATGGAGAACGGTGTTAAATTTTAAAAGAAAGTCATTAACTCCCAGGCCAACCAGCTGAATGGGCAGTTTGCTGGAGACTGCAACAAAACTGCAGGTTAAGGTCAGTCCTGGGGTTGGAATGTGAGGAGGGAAGTTAGGAGGAGTTGCTGTTGGGAGCCAGGAGAGAACGGGGCTGTTGCAGGACCACCATCTCTTCCCAGCTTACAATTTAATTTGTACCTTCCCAGACTGGAACTCTGCTCCCTTGGGACATTTCTATACTGGTTTGGATTTGGGTTTCCCCACTCCCCTTTGCAGTGGTACCACGACCAAAGGCTCGTGGCAGCTAAATCTCAACTTGGCCATCACTGGAGAGGATCTGACCCTGCGTGGGAGCCATGGAGCAGCGGGGGGAGCCGGGGCTTACGCGTGAGTGCTCGGGTGATTTCCCCGCCGCCTCTGCAGCACTGCTCGTTCCCCTGGAGGGAGGAGGGGTGGATGGATGATGGCTCTGTGGGTGGCTGGTCTTGGGAGCCAGATCCTGGTGGCTGGAGGAGATGAGGGTCTGTATCTCCCTCATGACTGTTGTGGGAGGCTGCAGATGCCCAGTTCCATGTGGGATCATGTTTGATCTCAGGGCTCTCTGTGCTGCAGGATAGAGTGGATTTGAATCTCCTGAGTTTGTGTGTTAGGAGTGATTTCTGCAGCCAGTGAGCCTCAAACCCTCTGGGAGATGGGTGGGGAGAGTTCTGTGGCCTGGGAGCCCTAAAGAGACTCTTTACTATAATTTATTTATAATTATTTTGAAAGCCCTGTCCCCTGGGACTCTTTCACCCAAAGCTGTGAGACTGCCTGCTTTAGCTGGAGAGACAGAGCATTTATTACTGTCCTGTTTGCCTCTTGAAAGCCTTTTGCAATGAGAGAAAGAGAGGAGGCTTTGTGTGAGCCTGGGGAGCTCCTGGGAGACAGGGGGAGTGTAAACACCTCTGTGTGCTGGGAGAGCTGCGGGTGCTGCTGAGAGGAGCCACACAAATCATGGTGCTGGGGCTGCCAGGGTGCTGTGCTGTGACGGGGACCAGGACACGACAAGGCTGGGCAGGTACAAACCCTGCTCCCGTTCCAGAGGTTCAGGATACCTGGGGTTGTGGAGGGAATTGTTTTCTGCTGGCTCAGGAGGCTGCTTGGTGTTATCTGTCCTGTGGGCTGAGCCGTGCAGTGAAAAAGGCAATCCCAGATTGGTTTGGTTTTTCCCAGGGGCAAATAAATTTGCTGGGAAAAAGCTTTAATTTTGATGGGTGGCAGATGGAGATCACTGGGAATGTCAGCAAATGGATTCAGCTGAACAAATGAAGAGTTTTTGATTATTCTGAAAGGAGGAATATTGAGAAGGGCCTTAGAAATGACCCTGGATCCCTAAGCATGGCCACACCACCTGTGTGCTGGTTCCTGCCTGTCCAGGACAGAACTTTGGCATCATTTGCCTGTGTCTGTGGGGCTCTGGCATCAGCAGAGCTTCTGGGGCACGTGGCAGGGTTGTTCTTCAGCCCTCCTGTCCAGGAGGTGACAGCAGCACTGACTGACCCCAGGCAGTCCAGGGCCTCTCCTGTGCATTATAAACACATTTGTGAGAGAAGGAGTTTGAGCCTTTGTGAGGTTTTTCTGCAGACCCCAGGGCTGGGATGATGAGGGGTCCCCAGACCCTCCCTGTGGGCAAGACAGGAGAGCTCTTGGAATATTCTGTAACATAAATACACTTCAGTTCCTCTCCCAGCGCTCATGTTGAGGATGGGATGAAAATTAGGGTGGAATTAAGGGGTTCATCCCCATCCCAGCTCTTTATCCTGGGCTCTCTTGCCTTTCAGCAAGATGTGGTAGAGGATGTGACATCTCCAGTGTTGGCCTGTCATATTTTGGAGGAGCTCTGATGCTGGTGAGCTGTGCTGGAGCTCGGGGCTTTGCTCTTGGGGAGCTCCTGGCTGTGGCCCTGTCTGTAAAGAGAGCGTGGAGCAGACCATGGGGATGTGTTTTGGAATGCCAGGATGCAAATATCAACTTGGGCAGCTGGGACAGGCCACTGTGGGATGTTGTGGCATTGGCTGTGTGCCTGGCCAGTTGGCTCCTGGCTGGAGGAGGAATCCTGGCTGGGATTGCTCCTGCCCGCTGGCAAAAGACCCCTTCCCTCTCTGTGTTCCCCTCCTTGTGCTTCTGGGTTTTGATAACTGCACGAATCCCTTCCTCAAGGGCCTGCAAAGCAGCTGTGCCAGATGTGGGAAGCAGGTTCTTGTTCTGGGCAGAGCTGCTGGAGCAGCCTTTCCCCTCCTGTGTCCACCACATTCCACCAGACCTCGCCCTGGGTTTGCTGCTTCAAGTCCCTGGTGGGGAGGCAGGAGCCAGCATATGTGGCTTCCCTCTGGGTTACTGGATCCTGAAGATCCCAGAGGCTGCAGGGAAACTCTGGGAGTTTTGGGGCCACCAGTCAGACAGGAGAATTTAGGTGGTGGCCCAGACTTGCAGGGATGAGTGTCCCTCCCCAGGCTGCACCTTCTGCTTGCCTCCCACACCTCTGACACTGCTGGCTGGGAAAGGGAATCCAGCTTCCCCTGGGCTCCAAGGCTGCAGTGCTGTGAGAAAAGGCAGATGTGCTGGGGCTGCTGAGGAGCTCCTGGTGCTGTCTCACAGACGCTTCTGCTCGCTGCCACGTCCTGCCCTGCTGTGCATCCCCTGTGATGAGGGCAGCAAAGACCACTGCTGTGCTGGACAAACACGCAGCAATTACAGAATAAATCTCATCTTTGTTCCTCACCCCACCCTGAGCCCTGGATCCCCGTGGCTGGAGATGCAGGAGGGGATGGGGAGCTGCAGGAGTGCTGAGCAGCCCAGCTGTGCCCATGGATGTGCCTGGTGCCTCTGCCCTTGGGCTGTGTGTGCAGGGGGCTCCAGCAACACAGCATCCATGGGCATGGATCTGCGTGCTTCCCAGAGCTGGAAAGGGACTCTCACAGCCCAAGTGGACTCAGCTCTGGGCCTTTTCCACCCCACTGGCCCCTGAGCTGCACATTGCCCTGCTCCCATCCTGGCTGGTCCCTCACTGCTGTGCTGTGGGAAGGAGGGAAAAGGAGGCACCTGGCCCCTTTCCACCAGGAAAGCAGGAGCTTGGCGTGGGAGCTGGCAGCAGAAACCCTGCCAGGCCTTCCCCAGCTCTGAACACCCCCCAAGGCACCAGGCCCTGGGCAGTGCTGGCTGGCTCTGGGCTGGGAGCCTGCTGAGGCCCCTGCAGGGTGCCAAGGTCAGGCTGACACCGCAGGCACAGGCAGCCCCAGCAGAGCTGTGCTCTTTGTCCAGAGGTTTTAGAGGCTGCTGGGGTGCTCTTTGTCTCCACAGTGCCCAAAGGGGCTTGGATTTATGGCAGCGGTACAATAGGTGTCTGTGGCAGTGATGGATTGGGCTGTGCAGAGCATTCCTCCTTCCCTCCCTTCTTTGCTCTGTGTCCCTCCTGTTGCTCTTCCTTCAATTTCAGGCAGTTTTGCTGGTGGAAGTTCAGCTGAATCAAACCAGTGCCCCTGCCAGGCTTTGGGGGTGAAAATGCAGCTTTTCTAGTGAGCAAACAGCCTTTCAAGCTGCTGCCTCTGTCTAGGGGCTGTGAAGGTGGAGCTGGAGATATTTTGGGGTACCTGGAGGCACTGGCCAGGGTGTGGTAGGTGCTGTCCATCTGTCCATCCTGGTACACACTGGCACGGGGCTGAGGGACACATCCTGGCACCAAAACTCCAGGTGAGGCTCTCTTGCCTTTACAGCTGCTGTGAGTGTGGCTCCAGCAGGGCTGAGGGACACTGCTCTGCCCCACTGCCCTTCGAGGGAGTTAATCTGGGGCTCCACAGCTGACTCTGTTCAGGGAAGTGTAAAACACCTCTGCCTCACCAGTCCTACCCTGCTCATCTCTGTGGAAGAAGCCTGGGCAGATGATTCTGATCCTGCAGAGTTACTGGGCTGTGCTGGCTCCTCTGCTCTGTGCTGGGCTGGGAGTTCTCTCCACCAAGGCTCCCAGTGCTGGGTCTGTGCACTTTTGTCTGTCTCAGCATCAGATCCTGCAGCAGCTTTGGATGGCTGTGAGTGAGGAGGGCCAGGCTGGGGCTGCTGTGGTTTTGTCAGGGTGCTGGACATGAGGAGAGCATCCAATTCCCTGTTTTGTGGAGCCTCCTCTGAGCCCCAGCACATCAGCAGGGGTGGGCTGGAGCTGGGCCTGAGCTGGAGTCTTGCAAGAGTGTCCAGCTCTGGGGCCATCCACAGAAGGACAAGGAGCTGCTGGATGAGTCCAGAGGAGGCTACAGAGCTGCTCCAAGGGCTGGAGCCCCTCTGCTTTGGAGCCAGGCTGGCAGAGCTGGGGGTGCTCACCTGGAGAGGAGAAGCTCCAGGGAGAGCTCAGAGCCCCTTCCAGGGCCTAAAGGGATTCCAGGAGAGCTGGAGAGGGACTGGGGACAAGGGATGGAGGGACAGGACACAGGGAATGGCTTCCACTGCCAGAGGGCAGGGATGGATGGGAGATTGGGAAGGAATTGTTCCCTGGCAGGGTGGGCAGGCCCTGGCACAGGGTGCCCAGAGCAGCTGTGGCTGCCCCTGGATCCCTGGAAGTGTCCAAGGTCAGGCTGGACAGGGCTGGGAGCAGCCTGGGATAATTGAAGCAGGCATGGAACTGGTTGGTCTTTAAGGTCTCTTCCAACCCAGACCATTCTGTGGTTCTAAGCCTGTCCTGAACACCCAGTTCAGGGTTTACAGATTAATAAAGCCCTGACAGGACTAGTCATCTGTTTTAAATAAAACAAAACTGTGCTGAGCAGAGCCTCTGGGATGTACTTGGTGTGTGGGATGGGAAGGGCCACGGCCAAGGCTGCAGCTGGGGTTCCTGCCAGGAGTGACTCCCTCTGAACATGGCTCTGTCTCCTCTGTGACACTGCATTGGGTGAATTGCTGTCGTTCCTCTCCTCTGTGCTCACAGGGAAGGCTGGGGGGTGGTGGAGACAAACCCCCATGGCAGATGAAACTAAGGGTGCAGCAGAGCCTGTGACCTCCCTGCTGTCCCTGCTCCCTGTCCTGCCGTGTCCTGCTCTCATCTCCTCTTTTCCCTGGCAGGGCCAGGGCAGAGTCCCGCAGTGCTGGAGCATCTGCCAGCAGTGAGCAGGGGGCCACACCGGGCTGGACAGTCCCCGCTGCGGGGAGCCTCGGGGAGCAGGAGGAGGATCAGCCGTGCCCGAGTGAAAGGGAAAGGTGAGTGAGGGTGTGGGAGGGGCTCTGGGCCAGCCAGGGCTCAGCCCTGGCCAGGGCTGTGTGGAGGGGCCACCACGGGATGTGACATCTCCAGTGTTGGCCTGTCATATTTTGGAGGAGCTCTGATGCTGGTGAGCTGTGCTGGAGCTCGGGGCTTTGCTCTTGGGGAGCTCCTGGCTGTGGCCCTGTCTGTAAAGAGAGCGTGGAGCAGACCATGGGGATGTGTTTTGGAATGCCAGGATGCAAATATCAACTTGGGCAGCTGAGACAGGCCACTGTGGGATGTTGTGGTATTGGCTGTGTGCCTGGCCAGTTGGCTCCTGGCTGGAGGAGGAATCCTGGCTGGGATTGCTCCTGCCCGCTGGCAAAAGACCCCTTCCCTCTCTGTGTTCCCCTCCTTGTGCTTCTGGGTTTTGATAACTGCACGAATCCCTTCCTCAAGGGCCTGCAAAGCAGCTGTGCCAGATGTGGGAAGCAGGTTCTTGTTCTGGGCAGAGCTGCTGGAGCAGCCTTTCCCCTCCTGTGTCCTGGGCAGGGGTGGGTGTGTGTGTCCAGGCTGGACGGGAGATCTCATTCTTTTTCATCCTGGAGAGATCTGGCACAGCCCAGCCCTTGGGGAGGGTGTTTTCCCCCAAGAACCATCTCCATCCACACCCTCTGGAGCTGGTGCTCAGCCCTGCTGCCTCCCGGTGAGCTGTGGTGCAGCACCCAGAACCGGTGGGTGCACCCCCAGCTCCTGGGTGATGGAATGGGCTGCTCTGGGCTCTTGCAGGGTGACCCCATAAATCTGGGGGGGCTGCGTGCCTCTTTCCTTGTCACATGAGAGCCAAACAGGTCACCCATGCCCTGCCACCCCTCCGTTCCGGCTCACCCTCCCAGACCGGTTCTGCCTGCAGTAATGTCCCCAGGGTGCTGTGCCTGCTCCTGCCCCGCGCTGCTGCGGCGGGACAGCTCCTTGAACAGCTGAGGATGTGCCAGCAAACCCGCACGGCAGTCCCAGGGACTGCTGGCAGCAGGGAGAGTTTTCTCTTTCTCCTGCATCTCATTCCTGGGGCACCATCGGCAGGGTGGCTGCGGCTCCGGGGTCCGCGGGGGCGGGCAGGGCACTGTCCCCATCCAGGCACTGTCCCCATCCAGGCACTGTCCCCACCGTGGCACTGTCCCTACCGTGGCACTGTCCCCATCCAGGCACTGTCCCCAGCGTGGCACTGTCCCCATCGTGGCACTGTCCCCACCGTGGCACTGTCCCCATCCAGGCACTGTCCCCATCCAGGCACTTTCCCCACCGTGGCACTGTCCCCATCCAGGCACTTTCCCCACCGTGCCACTGTCCCTATCCAGGCACTGTCCCCACCGTGGTACTGTCACCACCCTGGCCCTGTCCCCGCCCTGGCACGTGGCCACAGGTGCGGTCCCCGTTCAAGCCGCGGGGCCGATGGGAGCCGCTCCATTCAAACTGCGGCGGTTGTTCCGTGTCCCATGGAAACCCCGCTCCCTCGGGCTCGGCAGGCACGGCTCCAATTACTGCAGCTCCTAATTAGAGGTGCCGTGCCATGGAGGCTGGCAATGTGCACAGGGTCTCGCTCTGCTCCCGCCGGGCCGGTCCCCTCCTGGGAACGTCCTTCTGCCTCAGCACGTTCGGTAAGCGCGGAGCCCGGCTCGGGGAGCCCGGGGGATGCCGCCCCGGCCGGGGTGCCATGGGAAGAGGCTGGGGAGCTGCTGCTCGAAGGAATCGGGGCCAGGCAGCAGCTTCTGCCTCGCTGAGCCGCGATAATGCCTGGAGCCAGGAGCGCCCTGAGCCCGGTGTGGGAAGCGCTCTCCAGTTGTCCCACGCCCAGCTCGTTCTGCCCCCTGGATGGACACGAGCTGGGGTAGGGCTGCCTGGAGCTGTGTCCCCGTTAGGGCTGAGCCCTGGTTTCCTTTTCTCTTCACGAGGGTCTTTCTGTGGCTGCCTCAGGTGTGCAGAGTGGGTTTGGGGGCCCCTGGTAGCGCTGGCTCTGCGGGTGGAGCTGCCCGGCCCTGGCTCGGCTGCGAGTCCCGAGGGAATTTGGATGTCTTGTGGATGTCCTGGCCGCTGGTGGTGTGTGATGGCTGGGCAGCAGTGTCGCACACAGGGCAGCTGGGTGCCCCTTCTGGGTGCTGCTTTCAAAGCAGCAGTTTTGTTTTCTTTCAAAGCTTCTCTTGCTCTCCTGAGCAGAGCAGGTGACCATACAGTGAGCTCCTTCCTAGGGATGTTGACCCTTCCCAGGGATGCTGTTCCTTTCCCTTTTGGCCTTCTGGGTGCCAAACTGCTGAGGACAGCCTGGAAGCTGAAATCCTTCTGTCTTTGTAGGATATAGGCAAAATAATGTGGGTTCTGTGGTGCCTCTTGGCTCTATAATGAAGTCCAGGCCAAACATCATCTCTGCAGCCACAGTTCCCCTCATAGGCTGAGCACCGCTGGTGAGATGTGGAGTTGTGTTCTGAGCTGCAGAGCCTGGCAGGACAGGGCCAGCACTGCCCTCTGAGTGTGACTAGGAGAGAGTCTCCCAAAGGGCTGGTGCCAGGGCAGAGATTGTAGATGGTGATTTTGGGGTGCCTTGTGCCCATGGGAACCTCCCACCCAGGCAGGATCTGGCACTGTGTCCTCTGGCAGGAATCCCCACTGGCATTTGTTAGACACTTCTTGGCTGTTCCAGCCGGGGCCAACACTGTGTTTTTCCTACAATAAAGCAGAAAAGCATTCAAGAAGAACTCAAAATTTTCCATTCCCAATTTCCATTTGTCAGAGACCATCAGTAAGGAACAGGTTTCCCTCCTAGGACTGCTTCCATAGAAGGTTGCCCTGTCCCCTCCCTTGGCCTGGCAAACTTCTCTCATGGGTGGGAACCTGTTTGATTACCATCTCGTGCTTGTTCATGCCCATTTTCCCCTGTTTTCCTTGTGCCAGCTTTGTTCCTTGGCATGAATTGCCTCTCCTGGCCCTGTGGGTCCAGATGGATGGGGCTGGGAGCTCTCTGTGTTGCATCCCTGCAAGCCTGGCTGAGTCCAGCTCTGTGATGGGATGCTCACCCAGGAGCTGCATGTGGCTTCTCCCTCTGCCCTTCTTCTGCACTTATTTTAATTTATATTAACCTTTATTTAACAGAGAGGACCCAGACAAGACGTGTCAGGGCCTCTCTGCTGTTTCCCTCAGTTCTTGTTAGGCATGTATCAGGAGAAAAATCTCTGACTCTCTGCACTTGGACTGAGGTGGGAATGCAGCCCACAAACCTGCCTTGACAGGGATTGTGTTCCCGTCCACCCAGGTGTGGCACCAGGTCACTGCTCTGCTCATCTGACAAAGTGCCCCAGCTCTGTCTGAGCACAGACCTTGGCACAGCACATCCCTCCCACCAGCTTTGGCTGGATCATTCAGCCCAGAGCAGCTTCCCTCTCTGATCCTGGTCCTACACAAGCCAGTGAGTGCCTCCCAGGCATGACCAGGGGTCACACGGGGGCTGGGGTGTGCTGGGGTTTGTGATCAGTCCCTCCATGTGCTTGGGAGACACTCAGGAGCAAATGCATTCAGAGGGAAACGTCCTCTGTTCCTCACAGAGAGGAGCACACCTCAACTCCCAAACTCTGCTATGGCCAATTTGTTTCTCCCCAAAAAGGCAGAACTGTCCCTCTTCTCCCTGCTCTCCTCTCCTTGGTGCTGGGGCAGCCTGTGCCAGGGGCCCTGTCCCCACAGCAGTGACACACACGGGACACGGGGCCGGGGTGACCCCGCTGTGCAAAGCCTTGGCCCCTGAGCTGCCCAGGAGAGCCCCAGCCATCCCCAGGGCAGGACAGTCCCCAAACTGGCATTCCCCCAAATTACCCAGCACAAAAACTTCCCTTCTCCTTCCCCTCTCCCTTCATCCCCCCTGACTCCTCCTCATGCTTGGCTACACGGGGGCAGTTTCCTTTCATGTTGTAACATCTGTTGTGCACTAACAGCAGAGCAGGCAGCGGCTGTGGGGCTGGGGCGTGGCTCTCTGCGGTCTCTGGGCTCGGTGGGGGGATGAAAACAAGCTTTGCCCATGGTGGGAGAAGGTGCCTCGGGAGTTGCCTGCTCCCATTCCCAGTATGGATGGGCAGTGTGAGACTGGAGTTGGTGTGGATGTTGGAGATGGGTGGGGAGGCTGTTAGAGGAGGGATCCTTTGGCAGGGGCAGAATGGCAGCGACTGAGGGTGCACAGAGCTGTCCCCAGAGGGTTCCCACAGCCCCAAAGATCTGCAGATGGCAGAGGAGTTCCAGGCTTGTGCCCAAAGCCTGGAGTGGGAGGGTGACACTGGGGGACAGCGTTCTCTCTGTTGCAAACCAGTGTTAGATGTGTCCTGACTCACCCACCAGCTCCAGCCTTTGCTGTCTCACCTTCCACTTGTACAAATGCACACAGACACCATTTCCACGTGTCCATGCACATGTGAGCTGCTCAGTGGTTGGATCTTTTTTTTTTTTTTTTTTTTTTTTTTTTTTTTTTTTTTTTGAGTGAAAAATGTGTTGTCTGAATTGTTTCAGGTTAAACAATCCCATCAGATATCCCCTCCCAAGCAAGCCCAAGCCCTTGGGCGTTTCTTTGGCAAAATGAAATGCTGAGTTTTAACTTGCAAGATGTTTATGTGTCTATACATTATGTTTACTTGCCTGTAAATTATGTTTACTCACTTGTTTGTTGTGTTTTCTAAATTGGGGAAGAAGTGAAAATGGATCTTTTGCTTTGGGGAAACTAAGGGAAACATTGTAGCAGTGATGGTTTCAGTTTTTGGGTTCTCCAGGGGTGCTGGGAAATGTTTAGGTTTGGGTCGGTCCAGAACATGATTAGAGAGCCTTCATTGCCATTGAAATCTGCACATCCTATTGAGGCTGACAGGCCCAGCTCCCAGGGAACCTTTTGGGAGGATACCCGGAGGGGAGGCAGCTCACCCTGCACCCCGTAACCATCACACCCTGACCCCGACAAACACCATGGGCTGAGTCTTCGTGTCAGCCTGAGCCTTGTGGGGGGATTTCTGGGCTGATGCAGAGCTGCCAGTGCATGGAAAAGCGAGGTGTGAGCAGGCTGGCAGAGCAGTGGTGCTGCCCTGGGTGCTGTGCCCTCACCCAGCAGGGCACAGCTTGGCTCTCCCAGCACTGACCTCCTGCACAGGGCTGGCACCAGCCCTGTGGGTTTCAGTGCTGGCAGTGCTGACCTCCAGCCTGAGCCTCTGTGAGCTGGGATGCTTCCCTCAGCTCCCTGCCTGGGAGAGGAAGGCAGGATGTGTCTGGCCCCGTGTGAGCCTTGCAGCTGTGAGGTGGGTGAGTCCTTCAGCCTGTCCTTCAGCCTGTCCTCTCCTGTCCCCTCCTGTCCCCAGGCCAGCTGAAGCTGTCCATCGAGGTGCGGGGCCGGACGCTGGTGCTGCACGGTGAGTGTGTCCCTGGGACATCCCAAACTGGCCCCAGAGCCACAGTGGGCTGGTGGTGGGGACAGCACTTGCATGCCATTCCTTCTTGCTCCTGTTGGGAGCAACCCTGTTGTGCAGTGGCACAATTGGAAGCTCTTTGATTAAGAGACCAAACTGAAATTTCCAGAGACCTTCATGTGTTTGCACCCATGTGTATAAATTGCCTTTATTTTATTCCATATGAAGAGAAAAAAGGCAAATACAATTTGGAAAGGGAAATCTGAAATGCTTTGTCTCTGCCAAAACCCTTTTGCCATATTTGCCAGGCTTTCCAAACTGTTCTGTTACCTCCAAATGCTGCAGTTTTCAACACCAGCAATATTTCTTCAATGAAAGTGTTTTGATGGTGATTATCAGAGGCCAATGGGAGTGTCAGAATGATCTCTTTTTTTTTGGGAAACACCTGTCTGAGGGTCTGGCACAGGCTTTACCCTCCACCTGGAGCAGCCCCAGTATGAGCTGGGTGTGAGTGATGGGGTCTTGTTCTGATGGTGACTCCAAAAGAGAGTCTGGGAAGAGGGAAATGGTCCAGCAAGGGAGCAAAGGAGGCTCAGGGTCTGGGGCTGCACATGGTGCATGCTCAGGGTACTCAGCGTGGGCAGGAGGAGGCTGTTGGGTGATATGGGTGACCCATCTGGCTTTTTGATTCTCCATCCCCACATCTTTAACCCCAGAGCAGGTGTGGCTGGAGGAGAGGCCCTTGGTGCATGCTGTCCTGGAGGAACCCTACAAACCACATCCTGAAGCACCAGAGGGGCTTGCAGAGCCCCTTTTCCCCTGTGCCCTGGGCTTTCCATGTGCTGGGTGTGTTCGTTAGGAGCACAATCTGCTGGCACAGAGGCAGAGCCACTGCTGGGCTCGGGGGGAGGGAGCTTGGCCTTGTTCTGAGAGCCCATCCTGTGCTCTGCAGGCTCTGTGTCCTGGCACATCCTGGCACATCCTGGCACATCCCTGACACATCCCAGCACATCCCTTGCCCCAGGCAGCCACAGAGTCCCAGCAGCAGGGCCAAGCAGCGTGGGGCAGTGTCGGGGCAGTGTCACTGCAGTGTCAGGGCAGTGGCAGTGTCAATGTCAGGGCAGTGTCAGTGTTGGGGCAGTGTGGGACAGTGGCAGTGTCAGGGCAGTGTCAGGGCAGTGGCAGTGTCGGGGCAGTGTCAGGGCAGTGGCAGTGTCACTGCAGTGTCAGGGCAGTGTCAGGGCAGTGGCAGTGTCGGGGCAGTGTCAGGGCAGTGTCAGGGCAGTGGCAGTGTCGGGGCAGTGTCAGGGCAGTGTCAGTGTCACTGCAGTGTCAGGGCAGTGTCAGGGCAGTGGCAGTGTCGGGGCAGTGTCAGGGCAGTGTCAGGGCAGTGGCAGTGTCGGGGCAGTGTCGGGGCAGTGTCAGGGCAGTGGCAGTGTCGGGGCAGTGTCAGGGCAGTGTCAGGGCAGTGGCAGTGTCGGGGCAGTGTCAGGGCAGTGTTAGGGCAGTGTTGGGGCAGTGTCAGTGTCAGGGCAGTGTCAGTGTCGGGGCAGTGTCAGTGTCAGGGCAGTGGCAGTGTTGGGGCAGTGTCGGGGCAGTGGCAGTGTCACTGCAGTGTCAGGGCAGTGGCAGTGTCACTGCAGTGTCAGGGCAGTGTCGGGGCAGTGGCAGTGTCACTGCAGTGTCACTGCAGTGTTGGGGCAGTGTCACTGCAGTGTCGGGGCAGTGTCAGTGTCGGGGCAGTGTCAGTGGCAGGGCAGTGGCAGTGGCAGGGCAGTGGCAGGGCAGTGGCAGTGTCACTGCAGTGTCGGGGCAGTGTCAGTGTCGGGGCAGTGTCAGTGTCAGGGCAGTGGCAGTGTCAGGGCAGTGTCACTGCAGTGTCGGGGCAGTGTCAGTGTCACTGCAGTGGCAGGGCAGTGGCAGTGTCAGGGCAGTGTCACTGCAGTGTCGGGGCAGTGTCAGTGTCAGGGCAGTGTCACTGCAATGTCAGGGCAGTGGCAGTGTCACTGCAGTGGCAGGGCAGTGGCAGTGTCAGGGCAGTGTCACTGCAGTGTCAGGGCAGTGGCAGTGTCAGGGCAGTGTCACTGCAGTGGCAGGGCAGTGACAGTGTTGGGGCAGTGTTGGGGCAGTGTCACTGCAGTGTCGGGGCAGTGGCAGTGTTGGGGCAGTGTCGGGGCAGTGGCAGTGGCACTGCAGTGTCAGGGCAGTGTCGGGGCAGTGTCAGTGTTGGGGCAGTGTCGGGGCAGTGGCAGTGTCAGGGCAGTGGCAGTGTTGGGGCAGTGTCCAGGCAGTGCCAGGATGGGCCGTTGTTGTTTAACCGGAGGATCCATTTGGCTCCAGGGAAGGGAGAGCAGGGCTGGGGGAAATCGGGCAGAGGGAATTCAATTTTTGCCACCTGGATGCTGAACTGCTCTGCCACCGACCTCAGTCCAGGCTGCATTTATAGCACAGGTGTGTTAAAGGCAAAGTACCATCAACCCCTGCCCCTGTCTGAGGGGTTTCTGCCCCACAAGGAGGGATCAGCCTGTGGAGCAGAGCACTGTTGGGTAGGAAGATGCCTTCCCTGCTGCTTTGGGATGTGACAATTTCATTTCTTTTCCAGTCATGGAAGCAAAAGGTCTGATGGGAGCAGAGTGCCGTGCGTGCGACTCCTATGTGAAGGTGGGATCTCCTGGGGCTTTGCTCAGGGAGCTTTGTGCTTTTTGGGGAGAGTTTTGTGGTTGGCTCCTCCAAGCTTGCTCTGCACTATTTTTCCCTTCCCCTTCCTTCTCCATCCTGCTCTGGAAGAGCATCCCCAGCATGCAGGGAGCTGGCTAGGCTCTTGCCCAGCGCTGGACAGCTCATGGTTTTTGTTGGCAGTGTCTGGATGAAGTAAAAAAGGGGAGGACAGGACCCTGCTGAGGGCTGTGTCAACCATTCCTTGCAAGAACATCCCAGCGGGTGCCCAAAGCCTGGTGGGGATGTTTGCTGGCACAAACAGGGTGGGTCTCCTGCTGGGATGTGCACAGTGCTCTCCTGAGAGGGGGTGCGAGTCAGACCCCAGCCAGCCACGCTTATATACATCACTCGTGATTTTTCTGCTCTTTCCCCTCCCTCCCCTTCCCCAAGCAGTTTTGTAATGCAATTACCCCACAGGCAGAAGGGTGGAGTGATCCCAACCACCCATTATCACGGGCTCAGCAGGATCTTTGAGCTCAGCCATCCCTACAAGTGCCTGTGCCAGTGTCCTGCCACGGCAGCTGGGGCTGGTGTGTGCACTGGGAATGTTTACATGCTGCTTGTTTTCCTCCCAAAGATGTCCATTGTGCCAGATGCTGACTGGAAGTGCAGGCAAAAGACGAAGACAGTGCCAGACAGCAAAAATCCTGTGTTCCATGAGCATTTTGTGTTGTGAGTATGGCAGGGCAGAGGCAGCTCTGGGCCATCCCTCAGCACTGAGCAGTGGGGACCCCGTGCCACGGTCCCAGGGCTCTCTCCCCACACCACAACACTGTTTGCTTTTGCTTTGTGATCTCTAATAAACACGCAGCACGCCTGAGCAGCTCTGCTGCTGAGATGAGGAGTGACAACCATTATTCTGCTGCTTTTTGTAGCTGAAGTGCCTTGAACTTTTGGGCAGAGCTCTGCAGAGCTGTCAGCACACACAGCATGGCAGCGCTGCTCCTGCATGCTCAGACTGTCTTGCTGGGCAGGAGTTGGACAAACACACTCCATTTCCTAGACCTGGCACCTGCAATAGTGTGACTGAGGAAGGTAAAAGGGTTTCCTACAGCTCCTGCATGGGAAAGGAGCTGCACGACTTAGTGTTTGAGTAGAGCTTGTCACTGCTGGTGATGGAGGCTGTGCCAGCCCTCTGACCCGTGCAGTGTTGGATTTGGCACAGGGTGGTGGTTTCAGAGCATGAACTGTGGCTTGTTCCTTGCATTTACCCTTTGGTGTTGGATGTGTCTTTCTGCAAGATTATTTCCCCCCTGAAACCACATGAGTGATGCCCCACACCTGCCCAGGAGAGGTCACATCCCCTTGCAGGTGTCTGTCGGGAATGAGCAGATTGCTCTTTGGGGAGGTGCTGCAGTGCTCTGTGCAGAGACTGCAGGAGAAGACCTGGCTGTGAGAAGGCTGAGGAGTCTGTGGCTGTGAAGGCAGCCCTTGCTGAGTGCTTCTGGGGAGGCTGATGGGCTGTGCCCTCTTGTTACAGCCCAGTGAAAGAGGAGGATGAGCAGAAGCGTCTCCTGGTCACAGTCTGGAACAGAGAGAAGAATTCCAGGTAAGGGGCTGCCAGCTGTCGTAGGATCCTTTTCGGGTCTGTTCAGGGCTGTTGTGCCAGAGACCCTGCCCCCTGCTCTGGTCACCCCATGTGAGCTCCTCCAGGGCCCCGGGCCCCAGGGCTGCCCCTGTCCTCAGGGCTGCTCTGCTCAAGGGCTTGGGCCAGGAATGTCCCAGCTGGGGTCACACTCGTGAGCAGCCAGTGTTGGTGAGCATCATGGGTAGCAAGCCCTGCCCTTGGCACTCTGTTGCCATCGGTGCTGCTTGGTAGCCACCAGCTGGGCCAGCATTTAAATCCCTGTGGCCACTTATGCCTGCATTGTTGGCCAAAGCCAGGTGGGGCTGGAGTGGGCTGGGACCTCCCCTCCTTCTGGGGACAATTCAGCGAAGGCACCAAGGGGCCTGGCACCTTGCAGGCTGTGCTGCCAGCCCAGGCAAGTGCCACCTTGGCCAAGCTCCTGGCAGCACCAGGTGGGCTGGAGGTGACCAGGGGGCTTCAGCCCAGCTCCTCCTTGCCCTGCAGATGTGCTTACACCGCGTCTGCTCAAACCACGGAGCAGGGGCACGTCCTGGGCACTGCCTGGCACCCAGCATGTGCAGGGATGGCTGGGGGCTCCCTGGACAGGGGTGCAAGGGGGGACCTGGTGCTCCAACAGGCGTGTGCTGACAGTCCCTGAACTCTGGTTGTCCTGCAGGCAGAGTGAACTGATCGGCTGCATGAGCTTTGGTGTGAAGTCCCTCCTGTCCCTGGACAAGGTACCTCCGTGTCCCAGTGCAGGGTGGGGCTGGGGCGTGGCTCTCTGTGGTCTCTGGGCTCGGTGGGGGGATGAAAACAAGCTTTGCCCACGGTGGGAGAAGGTGCCTCGGGAGTTGCCTGCTCCCATTCCCAGTATGGATGGGCAGTGTGAGACTGGAGTTGGTGTGGATGTTGGAGATGGGTGGGGAGGTTGTTAGAGGAGGGATCTTGGCACAAGGGATGGCACTCCCTTTGGCAGGGGCACAGAGTGGCAGAGATTGGGGGTGCACAGAGCTGTCCCCAGCACATGCTGCCTGCCCAGTTTGCGGGGGGGGACACAGGACATGGGGCCAGCCTGGCATGGGTCACATCTGACACGTGGGCGAGGGGGTGTGATGGTGGGACACATGCAGGAGTCCGCCTGATTCCCAGCAGTGTGCTGATGGGCAGAGGGCAGACACGGCGGCTTTTTTTGGCTGTTCCTTCAGGAGTTCTAAGCCAGAATCCCCGTCCCTGCTGCGGCGGGTTTGGTCACAGTGCTGCTGCCCCAGCCTGGCTGCTGCTCGTCAGTACAGCTGGCTCTGCCTCCCTCGGGCAGGGCTCCCGTGCCAACAGCTCCCAGCGACCACCGAGACCTGGGAATGCTTCATCCCATGGGAATGCTTCATCCAGTGGCCAGCGGGGAGGGGTTCTCTCCCTGGGCAGCAGAGTATCTCGGCAAACTGGAAGGGTTTCATGGAAGTGTTAATACATCCCCTGAGCTCGCAGAATCACAGAATATCCTGAGCTGGAGGGGACCCACAGGCAGCATTAAGTCCAACTCCTGCACAGACAATCTCACCTGGTGCCTGAGAGTGTTGTCCAAACGCTCCTTGATTTTTAAAATTTCTGGCCTGAGGTGTGGATGTTTTCTTCATAGCAGAAGACTAAAAAGGAGCTGGTGGTGGTGGTGGCCTGAGAGGTGGGTGACAGGTGGCTTAAGCATGGCCTCCTCTGAAATTTGGACAAGTGAGGTGCAGCTTTTTTAAAACAGTGTGGTGCTTGCAGGGTCTCAGCAAGGCTGAGATGAAGTCCTGTCCCCTGGCTGCTGCATGATAACTGCTGGATATCCCTCTAAAAACCTGGCATCTTGGTGCTTCAGTGTTACTCATTCTCCCCTTGCAGGGAGGATGGAATTTTAGTTGTTGCTGAGAGAAGGACTGTGGGCTCTGTGTGTGTGTGTGAGAGCAGGTCTGGGCACCTCTGTGGGCTGTAACTGGGGCAATGGAGTGGGTGCAATGGGGCTGAGCAGCTGCCCAGCATGCACAGCTGCTTCCCTCCCCACAGGAGATCAGTGGCTGGTATTACCTCCTCGGGGAGGACCTGGGCAGGACCAAGCACCTGAAGGTGGCCATGAGGAGGCTGAAGCAGAGCACAGGTGTGTCCCACCACGGGAATATCCCAGGGGGGGTTGGCAAGGCTTGGAAGAGGAGTCACTGCTGTGTCTGAGCCTGTGTGTGGAGCAGCCCCAGCCCCACCACACCCTGAGTCCCAAGGGTACTGCTTGGCCCTGTGGTGCTCAGTGGGCACTGGCATCCCAAAATCTTGTGGGGTGGGGATTTTGGCTGGTTCAGCAGTCCCTGCTCTCCCCTTCAGCCTCACTTCTGGGGTTCTTTGGGGACCCCAACCCTGCAGCCACATCTCTCCCTCTTGCTTGGCTTGTCCTCATGCTGCCTCCTGCCTCTCAGACTTGGGGCTCATTGCTGTGGCCACACTGGTCTGCCTTGGTCTTGCAGTGCTGCCAGGGTGTGGAGGAGCAGAGGCTGGCACCGGGCAGGGTGGGGCAGCAGTGCCCGTCTCAGGTGTGCAGCCACCCTCGAGCTGCTGCCTGGAGGGGATGTGCCCGTGCCATGCAAAGGTCTCATGTGCAGTGTGGGATTGTCAGATGTGCTGTCACACTCATGGGGCCTTTTCCTTTTTAAAAAATATTTAAAAAATCATTTCAGAGGTCAAGCCAGGAAGTCAAAGTGCAGCCCAGGAGAGCCAGGACACTGTGATCCTGCAGCAGCTAAAGGTGGGTGTGACAGGGCTGTGGCCCACCAGCACTAGGAAGATGTGGGGTCAGGTGCCTGCCTGAGGGGTTTCCAGAGAGCCAAGGGACAGTGTTTTAGTGAGGGTGATGCTGAGGTGAGGGAGCTCTGTCACCTCCCTGTCACACCATGGCTGTCAAAGGCAATTTGTTACCCCAGTCAGGCCCCAGCTGGTGGAGGGGGTGATTTGGGTGCTAACCCCCATTGCCCCAGGGACCTCCTGTTTTCAGGTGTGTTTCCACTCCAGACAAAGCAGCAGCACTGCCTGGGATGGCAGGGCTGGGCAGACAGGCTCCTGCCCCATAGCATGGGCCCCTGCCCAGCTCCGTGGCTCCTTGGACACGTCTGCTCCTCTCCTCCTTCCAGGACAGTGTGCTCTGGAAAGGGAAAGGCCCGTGGTGGAGCCTGGGTGACTTATAGGAGAGGCAAGGATGGGAAACGGGAACACAAACACATGGTTTGCATCGGAAACGGGGCTCGGGCGGCCCCGTGATTTATCTGTGCCGAATTCCGCCCTGTGCTTCCCTCAGCTGCATTTGCAGTTATTTGTTTTACAGCGCAGGGCTGAGCAAGACAAACAAAGCCAGCGCCCCTCTCCTCCCTTCCTCTCCAGCAGTCGCCACTGACTTGAAAAGTGGTGGCTGGGAAGGAAGGCTGCTCCTCCTTCCAGCTCCAGCTCCAGCCCCAGCGGGCAGTGCGGCCGCCCGGGACAATGCTCTGATGGCTCTGCCACCATGGCTCCCCTGGGAATGCTGAGGCTCCTCAGCTCCCTCCTTGGCTTCCCTGGCCCTATTACCCCAGCTACTGTGCCTGAGAACTTAGACTTTGGGTTCCCTCCAGCCTTCCCTCCTTTTTCATCCCCCAGTAGGAGTGTGGGAGGTGTTTTCTTCTCTGTTGGAACCCCATCTCCAAGGAGTTTTGCCCAACTCTGGCACTGGGGCAGCTGAGAGCCTTTCTGGGTATCCTGCTGCTGGCTGTGCTCAGAGTTCCTCTTGGCCTTTAATTCCCAAATTCCACCATGGATGCTGCTCAGCTGACCTTGGTGCTTCCCCCTTGGTGACTTTATGAGCACAAAGCATGGGGCCGTGCATGTCCTCTGCGTCTGTGCTTTCAAAAACAAACTCTTTTTTTTTGCTTCTATAAACCCAAACCTCTGATTTTTTTATGAGTGTGGAGTCGTGTCTTTCATGGAGCGAGGCTCTCACAGCCAGTGCCTGTGAAACGCTGCTCAAACATCCTCTAAGTGTTTGTGAGAACGTCGCAATAACAAAGTGCTCCGTGCGCCTGAAGAATGCCACGGGAACAAAAGCCACATCAACAGAGCTGGGACTAGGGAATACTAAAGAGTTGACAGGAATTTTAATATAAAACTCTCTCCCTTCCTCGTCAGTGAGGGTTTTCAGGAAGCCTCTGGCTTATCGTAAAGCGGCATACAGCGCTCGCAGGGGCTGGGGAGGTGAAAGGTGGCTTCCTGCCATTCTTCTCGGGAGCTGGGTTCCCATGGGCGGTCATGCCAGTTTGACTGGGGCTCCTTCCACTGCGAGGAGTCCGGGATCGCTGCGGGAGCCGTGGGGTTTTCATGGGCTCGCGGCGATCCGGGGGCGCCAGCCATGAACCGCTTCAATGGACTCTGCAAGGTGTGCTCGGAGCGGAGGTACAGGCAGGTCTGTATCTCCCCTGGCATGAACCCCCGTGTGGCTGCAAGCCTTGGGCACATCTCTGAGTGTCTGGGAGCTCTCTTGCTGTGGCTGGATGTGGGAAATGGATTTGTAGAGAATTCTTAAAGCTTGACAGAAAGCTCTCATAGTGTGCATCTGTATGTAAACTTTCAGATAAGAAATGCTGACTTAGAAATGCCATGGAACAGGACAGACGTTGAGAGATAAATGGAACTAGAAATAAGTTTCAAAGGATGGCCTTGCAAATAAGACTAGATACTTTGGAGAAATAGAACTATGAAAGGTGTATTGTAGTAGGACCCATGAGGGGTAATTTTAGATGATTGGCTTTAAGGCATTAACAGCATGGTGTGGCAAAAAGCTGATAGGCTAAGAAACACTTGTAGTTAGGAAATAGTTTTTGATTGTGATGGCGTGAATTATAACATCTGTATTGTCTCACCTTCACATGAGACTGAAAATGGAATGAAAGTTTTTAAAACACCTCTCAGTTGTCCCATCTCTGGGTCAGGAAAGGGGTTAATCCGACAAATGGATTCTGTGAGTGCTGCTTGTGAGGCATCGATTTGGTGTTGTTACAATTTGTAAATTACAGTGAGGGTAGAAGGAAAGCATCTTCACATGGGTGCCTGTGGCTGGTCTCTGCCTGTTGCTGCAGTGGAGAAATGGGCAGGGAGGGGTGCTTTTTAAATAGATATAAATTATTAAAATATATAAATATATGTAAATATAAAAAAATATATTTATTGTCCAGGTTGCAGGTAGCATGCTGACAATAACCATGTTAAGCTGCAAGGTGTTGTCTGAATTTCCCCCTTATTAGAGAAGAAGCAGGCACAGCAGGCTGCTACTGCCTCTTTTAAAATGATTTTAGTGTTTTTGGGAACCAACAACACTTATTTCCTGAGGAGTAGCTCGCTGTACTGGTTCCAGTTTTCCCAGTGCACAATACCAGGTGCTGCTTTTCCGTGTGCAGGTCCCAGTCTCCTGCATTTCAAAGAAATATTCTCTCTGTGGTCTGGATTGGGACTCCCAGCTCAGGGTCAGCTTCTCCCTGTGCTCCTGAGCTCATTGTTTGGGTTATTCCAAAGCTGCTGTGGGGGACAGCAAATACTGGGAATTACAAAAGCAGCAGAATTCCAAACCCAACTGCCCCGTTCTTGCCAGGGCTCTGGTGACCATCTTGTGCAGGAAAGCTTTGGCTGAATAACAGCTGACTCTGTTTTGTCTCTTAGAGCTCCTCAGGTCTTTATTTTGAAAATTTCCTCTGCATTTTTTGGTAAAGTTTGGGTACATCAAGCCTCCCCACCCACCTCCCATATCATGGTAGATGCTCATAGTTCTTTACTTCTGTGCATGGCAGCAAAAATGGGCAAACAATGGGCAATGACTGCCTGTGATGGCCATGGTGGTGGAAGCTGAGGAGCAGCAGCAGGGAGAAGCTGCTCTTCAGTGGCACAGGGCAGGTGGGGGGCAAGGTCAGCCAGCTCAGGGAGGAGGAGTGCGAGCCCTGACACAGGGGAAACCCTGGGCTGGGAAGTGCCCGTGGAGTCTCTGTGGTGGGAGAGATGCTGGGCTGGCTCCTGAGGTGCCAGTGCTTGGTGTTGGAGATGAAATCACAGGATATGGAATATCCTGAGCTGGAAGGGACTGACAGGGACCATGGAGTCCAACTCCTGGTTGGACTGAGCTGTGAGGTTCATTCAAAGGTGCAGAGCCGCCTCTTTGAGGAGCCAGCAAACTCCAGAGAGAAAAATAGTCAGTGGAGTGGGACTGGATCTGTGTTTTGATCCTGCCAGGGCAAGCCAGTTTCTCTTTTGAAGCCTGATTTTATGCTGAGCAATCATGGAGGGACAAGGTGCAGGGAAATGAAATCTCGCTGCCTTTGCCCTCCTGTGGTAAAGGAACCATATCACCTTCTTGGCAACTTCTGCTGAATTCCTCATCTTCCTTCTGCCTGTTTGTTCTCAAAATAATACAGGTCAGATGTTGGATTTTTAATTTTGTTTTCTCTGTCAGTAAAACAAGCATCTTGACTAATGTCTTGGGGGCTAATCAGGTATTTACAGGATCTGTCACGCTGAGCTGCTTGCTGGAAGCCAACATCAAAAAATAAGTATAATTTTATTAATAAGCTCAATGCTCCTCGAATCAGGAGGAGAAATGAGCCTAAATCAACCCAACATCCATCCTCTCCAAACTCAGTGAGGGAAAACACACTCAGCCCAGGGAAGGGGGTGATGCACACAGATGTCTGGAGGACAGGAGCCTGCTGAGCTCGCAGCTCCCTCCGGAGCAGGGGAGCGCTGCTATTTCTGTATTTTCCAACAGGAAATGAAATGTTTAAGTGATTTGCTTAGAGAAGTCAGTGTCAGGGCCAGACTGCCAGGTTTTCCTTTGCAATGGCTTCTCAGACCTTTCCTTACACTTGGAAGAGCTGGGAGCAGAGTGTGTGCTCTGAAATAAACACTCCTTTCGTGGTGTTCCAGAGAGCCTTGGCTCGATCTGGCCCTGCCTTTTAGCACCCTTTGCACCCTTTATCCGAGGGGGTCTCAGTGACAGCCCTTCCCCATCTCTCAAATGCTGTGTGCCAGCATTTCCAGGGGCTGTGGGGCAGTGTGGGAATGAGGGGGGAATCATCACATGCAGTGGTTGCTCTCCCACCTGACAGGTGTCTCCCTGCAGATCACGATCCCTCGGGGCACTGATGGCTTTGGCTTCACAATCTGCTGCGATGCCCCAGTCCGTGTGCAGGCAGTGGACTCTGGTAAGAGACTGGATCCTTTTCATCCCTCTTGATTTGAATGAATTATTGCTCCTTTTTTGCTTCCCAGAGCTGGTTGTGATTCTGGAGCTCTCACACCTTGCAGGACTCTGGGTACCTCCAAGAAACTTCATTAGATGAATTCTGTGTTGCCTCTAATGAGGTCAGAGGCCACTGGGTTAGCACTGTGTCACTATTTTGGCAATGTTTTGCAGTAATTTGCAGAGATTTTTTCCCCTTCCCTCTCCAACCTGAGAATTGTCTGTCTGGTTGGGTGACCTTCAGAAATCATTTGAGGGGAAAGCAGGTCAGAGGGGAGCAGGATTGTGGGAATCCTCAGTTCCCTGAGTAGAGCCTCTTGCTGTGGACCTGTGGGATGGACTTGTGTCTCCAGTGTGCCCTGTTGCTCCCCACTACACCCCAGGAAACATGGGCATTTCATGCAGTAGCTCTGAGGAAGGACTGATGGCTCTATCCTGGTGCCCTGTGCGTGTGGATGTGCTGCAAAGTGAAGCTCCAGGCTGGCTGACCCCACTTCATTTTCGGGTGTGGGTGTCAGATGGGGTTTGGAGGAGTGAGTGGTGCAAGCTGTGGGACTCTCTGGGTGTCTCCAAGCTCCAGGGCTTCTCCTCCACCTCCCACTGAGCCTCCTGCCTGGCAGGTGACTGGAATTTGTCCCTCTCAGGTGGCCCAGCAGAGAAGGCAGGTCTGCAGCAACTCGACACGGTGCTGCAGCTGAACGAGCAGCCTGTGGAGCACTGGAAATGTGTGGAACTGGCACATGAAATCCGGTGAGTGCTTCCCAAAAACCCCAGGGCAGGGAGAGGTGGTTTGGGGGGCCCAGGGCAGGGCAGTGGGAGAATTGAGTGACTGTGGGAAGGGGAAAACTCTGAGGGATGCAGGACACTGGGAAAGGATTCCCTGGAGGAGAAGGAAGGATGGAGGGGCTGGGGAGCACAGGAGAGGGGCAGAGGCTTTGGAGGGAGGAAGGGCTGCAGGGCTCGTGCCTGGACACGGTATTCCAGCCCTGATTTCCCCACCCCATCTTGCCAGGAACTGTCCCACGGAGATCATCCTCCTGGTGTGGAGACTGGTGCCTCAGGTGAAGCCGGCCCACGAGGGCATGACCCGCAGGTCCTCCTGCAAATCCGCCTACGACCTGCAGTCCCCTCCCAACAAGCGCGAGAAGAACGGCCCCGCGCAGGCGGAGCAGCGCCGCAGCTGCCACATCCTCTACGATGGCACCGAGGGGCTGGGGCTGCACACCTGGGACAGGTACACGGAGCTGGGCAAGCGGGGCCAGAACACCCTGCCGGCCCTGTCCCGAGTGCCCTCTGCTGCAGACCAGAACTACATCATCCTGGCCCCTCTGAACCCCGGCAGCCAGGTAGGGCTCAGGGGCTGCACGTGGCTCTGGGCTGCAGCCTCTCCTGGCCCCTGCTTCAGTCTTATCCAGCATCATCTCTAAATATTTGCCAATTTTACAAGCCACACCTCTGTCCCTTGGTGGAGCTTTCACTCCACCAATGTTTTCCTAAAACATTTCCCTGCTGCCTCCCTTCAGGGCTCACCCCAGGGATATGGGGAGGATGTGGGGACTGTTCCCACTGCACAAGACCACACTGCAAGTCATTGCTCTCACTTTCTGCTGCAAAAATGTTTTTTTTCCCCTTTCTGAAGTGCTTTGGCTTGGCTGGGTTTGGCATGTTAACTTTTGTAGCTGGTTGCTGTCACTGTACCTGAGGCCTGCTGCAGGTGACCGTGTCCCCTCTGTCCCTTACAGCTGCTGAGGCCCGTGTACCAAGAGGACAACACCACTGTGGGTAAGCTGTCCCTGTGCTGGGAGTGCTGCTCAGAGCACCCAGCCCTAAGCTGGTCTTCCTGGCACCATCAACTCCTTGCCCCGAGCCCTGTGGAGGGCTCATGGTTTGAGGGCAGGAGCAGCAGCCCAGGGATTTTGGGTGGGATCATCTTCCCACTGTGGCTCAAACCCAAAAGCAGAGGGGAGCGAGGCATGGGGTGAACCTCATGTGAGAGAGTCTGTGGGAGCTCACAGAGGGCTCTGCTGGTGGGGATCTCCCAGGGCAGGGTGAGAACCTCCCAGGGCAGGGTGAGAACCTCCCAGGGCAGGGTGAGAACCTCCCAGGGCAGGGTGAGAACCTCCCAGGGCAGGGTGAGAACATGCAGTGTGAGAGCTCTGAGCATCTCGGTTCCCACATGTCCATGGGCCCGTCCATGACGTGTTTCCTCCTCAGCCATGAGGCCTTGCTGGGAGAGCTGATCCTTGCTCTGAGACTCCTTCAGTGCCTCAGGAGTGAGGGTGGCTGTGGCTCACATCTGTGCCAGCAGTTGTGCCAGATTTGAGGAATATTCAAGCCCTGGGCTGCTGCAAAGTCTCTGGGCAGCTCTCCTCAAAAAACATTTGAAACAAACTCATAACACGAACCACAGCTGTGACAGGTGTGTGTGGGATGCCTGGAGCTCCCTGGGGATGGTTGGACTTGTGGGAAGAGTGGGCTGAGGTGGGTGGCAGGGCTGGGCACTGCAGGAATCCAGGTCCATGTGGAAATACCCTTTGTCTGCTCATGGATTTGGGAGCTTTGGGGGGCTGTTCTTGCCCTGGGCTGTCTGGATGCCCTCAGGATGAGCTGTGTGTCCCTAGGAGAGCTGAGCTCTTGGAGGAGTGTGAACCCCTCAGCATTCCCTGTGTGGTGAGGGCACAGCTGGAAAACTTGGTGCTCTCTCTGAGGTGGGACAGTGTCCAGAGAAAGCTGAGTGTGGGGCTGGCAGAGCACTGAGGGGAGTTCTGGGGAGCAGGAGGAGCAGTGTGGGTCAGGCCCCCGTGCCTCGGGTGCTCCCAGCCCTGGAGCTCTGCAGCCAGGAGAATTTTCCACTCTCAACTGCAGGGGATGTTTTGTTCTGTGGATAATTGCAGCTCTTTCCTGCTGTTTGTGGATCCTGTGAAAAGATGAGCTGGACCACGGGGACTTGTTCTTACAGTGGGGTGGGATTTGAAAGGCTTGGGCTTCTTCCTGTAGCAAATTTTGGATTTTTATGGATTTGTTTTTAATTATTTAATGTTAAGTTCAGAGGGAGGAAGGTATCAGTTACCCTGAGCAGGGATGAAGTGTGGCAGCACAGAGCTGCCCACCCAGTGACAGGAGCTGACATTTGGGTGTGTTTCTGTGCCAGGACCTGTGCAGGTGATTTTTTCCTCTGATAAAATGAGGTGATTTAGGGATAAGAGCAAAAGCAAATCCTAAACAGCCCAGACAGATCTTATCTGGCCTGTGCTGAGCTGTCTCTTGTGCTTCGATGTTATCTGGCAGTGCAACCAGGAAAAAGGGAAAAGGGAAAATGTCAGGATTAATGCACTTAGAGGTGGAAACAAGCTCTTAGGTCATGAGGGTGCCCCCAGCAAAGGCAGCTGCTCCAGGCAGCAGTAAACAGCCGAGTTGGCTTCCCAGCCCAGGCTGGCTGGCTCTGTTACCTTTATCTGGGAGTAAATGTGCTATTTCCTAATGCTTAATGGAATATGTAATGCTGGGCAGGTTTGTGTGTTTGCTTTGGACAAGACCTTATCTGCCTCGGGCCATGGTCAGGAGTGTTTTGGCTCATTTCTGCCTGGGAAGGTTCTGGGCATCCCCTTACAGTGTGAGGGTAAAAGGCTCTGTGGTGGGAGCAGGAGCTCCAGGGTGGCTGCAGGGAGGGAAGGAGAGGTGCTGGGGGTCCCCAGGGAGCTGCAGGAGGGATGCTCCTTCCTGTTCCTGAGACATCCCTGAGGGGGAGAAGGAGAACGCTCCAGCTCCTCACTGGATATGTTCAATCCCAGTGGAGAGCTCTGCCTGCAGCCCCAGGCTGGCTCAATTCATCAGCTATAGGAGGAGAGAGGAAGGAAATATGTTGATTTTTCAGTGGGGCTTCTTTTGAAGGTGTGAATTTTTGGTTGGAGAGCCATGCAGTTCCTGTTGGATCTGTTGCCTGTGAGTTTTAGGGCAGAGCACAGGTTGCTGATGTCCAGCAGGATGTGGTCTGGGCTCTGCTCGAGCAGCTGAGGTGGGAGGCTGCAGGAGAAAGCCTCCTGTAATCCCTCCTTTGAGTGAGGATAACTCTTCAGGGAAGAGGGACAGACTGAAAACCAGTCAGGCTGCTTGGGCCTTTTCCAGCCCAGAATGTAATGCTGAAAAACAGAGGATGATGTGATGCCAGCCTCATGAACAGTGAGGTCATCCTTTATAAATACACCCAATGTCTGAATAACTACTGCTGGCAGCAGCAGGGATTGATCCCAGCCATGAACGTTTGTAACTTCTGCCTGTTTCTCTGACACCTCCTATCTCAGTATCTTCTGAGAACTGTGATTAACCCACTGCCCCACATCATGACATTCCTGTACTTTGCTAATTTCCATGCTCAGAATCCAGAGCAGGTAGGACTTGTGTGGATAAAAATGTTGAAGTTCCTCTCCAGCAGCTCCTTTAGGCCCTGGAAAAGGCTCTGAGGTCTCCCTGGAGCCTTCTCCTCTCCAGGTGAGCACCCCCAGCTCTCCCAGCCTGGCTCCAGAGCAGAGGGGCTCCAGCCCTTGGAGCATCTCAGCTGTCTTCTCTGGACTGGCTCCAGCAGCTCCAGGTCCTTCCTGTGCTGGGACCCCAGAGTGGGACAGAGCACTGCAGGTGGAGACTCACGAGGGCAGATCAGAGGGCAGAGCACTGGTGGGATGTGCTGGCATGAAGCAGAGCTTGCTGTGGCCACCCTGGGGTCCTGTTTGTACCTTCCCAGCCATGTATGTGCTGCTGGTGGCACCCACTGAAGTCCTCGGGCCACCAAGCAAGCAGCTCTGGAACAAAACCACCCAGGGACCTCTTGTTTGCCATTAGAAACAATGGAATCAGTGCTGTTATTTCATGAATGCCTGGGACTCCTGGACAGCTGAGTGATGCCTGTCCCTGCAGCTCTTGCCTCCAGCAGTTCCCCAGGGTTTCCATGCCCTCCTCCAGCCTGGGAGAGCAGGACTGGAGTGGGCAGAGCTGGAGCTCTCTCCTCATTCTGTTTCCTTCTGCCTCCTCTGTCCATCCAGGGAATGGCTCTAAAGGGAAATCCCACATGGGCTCTGGGAGGAAATCCAGGCTGATGAAGACTGTGCAGTCCATGAAGAGCTACGGGAACTACCAGAACTGCACCATAGTGAGGCCTCACATCCCCCATTCCTACGGCACCTACGTGACCCTGGCCCCCAAAGTGCTGGTGTTCCCCATCTTTGTGCAGGTCAGTGCAGCCAGGGGGGGCTGGGATGTGCTCAGGGCCCGGGCTGGGGCTGGGGCTGTGCAAGGATCTCCCTCACAGCAGGATCCCTGTCATGCTCAGCTCTCCTCTGGAGCTGGCTGCACTTGGCTCAGTGCTGGGGGCTGTCTCGAAGGGAATTGTGTCCTGCCCAAGCAATTCTCTGTTGGATTTTTTTTTCTCATTTTCAGCTTTCAAATGTGGCCCTTGGTGCTTGCTTGGGTCAGGAGGAGGTGTCCCAGCTTTTGGGCTTCAGACCTAACTTTGGAATTGCAGATCAGTGTGGTTCTTCTTGGTGGTTCTTTGTGCTGTCGGTGTGTGCAAAGTGATTTTAGTTTAGCTGGTGGTCACACTAAAATTTGGGCAGCCTGTGCCAGGGCCTCACCATCCTGACAGGGAAGGATTTCTCCCCAGTATCCCATCTCTCACTGCCCTCTGGCATCCCCCTTTGTCCTGTCCCTTCATCCCTTGTCCAAAGTTCCTCCCCAGCTCTCCTGGAGCCCCATTAGGCCCTGGAAGGGCTTTGAGCTCTCCCTGGAGCCTTCTCTTCTCCAGGTGAGCACCCCCAGCTCTCCCAGCCTGACTCCAGAGCAGAGGACAAGGATTCAGAGCAGTAATGGCTTGACAGGGAATGTTTTGCCCCCACAGTTCCATAAGCTGTTTTAAGACAACAGCCCTGAATTTGGTGCTGGTAGCTCTAACTACCTCTGTGTCCTTCATTTTGTCCTTCATATGGCCAGAACCCCAAAATTCTCATCTGCTCCATGTATTTAAGTACACTGCTGATGAATCCCTTCCTTTCTGAGCCTGTGGGGACCCCTTTGTCCTCCTGTGCCAGTGGCATTGTCAGCTCAGCTCAGCCTGAAACCATGGTGCACATTCCCTGTCACTCCAGCCTGAGCCGTGGGCTGCCTGAGGCCAGTGTGGGCTGGGCTGGAGCTGGGGGCCGGTGTTTGATCACCTCCCTCCTCCCTGATGGCACCTGGCTGAGCCCTCAGCTTGTTTTGGTAGGAACACGACTGGCACTTTCTGCTTCCTTATTCCCAAACCTCATCCTGGATTGTGCCTGGGAATCTGCCACTTCAGGAGCTGCTTTTTCTCTCTGCACTGTCACATCTGCAGGGCCCTGTGCAGATCCCCTCCTGTTCCCACTGTGCTGCTCCCAAGGGTGGTCCAGGCTGGTGCTGCAGGGTTTGTTGAGCTCTCAGGACACATGAACCTGTCCCATTCTCCAGCACTGACTGGGGAGCTGGGTGTGGCACAGGAAGGGACAGAAATTCTTAAAAGTGGCTTTGAGAGTGATGCACACCATCAGGTACAAATACTGGTGCCTAAGGGACGTGGGAACCTGACGTGCCAGCACTGTGGTTGTGCTTCCTGCTGACAAACACCCATAACCCCCCCGTGCAGAGCAGCCCCTGCTGGTCTTTTCACAGCTGGGGCTGGCGTAGGTGTGAGTGCAAGGCTTTGTTTTCTCCTGTGACTGGACTGCAGACTTTGTGTCCTTCTGAGCACAGTGCGGGGTGGCTTCTCCCCGAGTGAGTTACAGCTCGAAGTGAAGACAAAGTGGGTTTGGTGGGTGGAAAGTGTATCTCACTAACCACACTCCACTGGAAGGTTTGACTGTTTCTTTTGTTTCCTTTTTTTTTTTTTTTTTTTTCCATCCGAATGTAGCCCCTGGATCTTTGCAACCCAGCCCGGACTCTGCTGCTGTCGGAGGAGCTGCTCCTTCACGAGAGCAGGAACAGGACTACACAGGTAAAACTCTTCCATGTTTTCTGAGCCCTCCAAACCTGCTCTCCTGCTGTCTTACATAGAGGATTGAATTGTAGAATCACCATGCTTTGGGTTGGAAGGGACCTTAATTATATAGATGTGATACTTGGAAAGGCTTCTGGACAGTTTATTGTGGGATAAACTAAATATCAAAACTCTTCTGTGCTAGAAATCAACTATTGTTCCTGTTGCCTTTGGGCTCACAGAGAGGAAACTGTGGGTGGCAAATGCACATCAGTGACAGCCCAGCAGACACAGGAGGAGGGGGTTTAAGGATATTTTGTGCCAGGTTAGAGAAGCACAGAATGGTTCAGGCTGAAAGGCACCACTGGAGGTCATCCAGTCTCATCCCCTTGTTCAGGGATCCCCTGAAGTCACTCAGGATTGTGTCCACATGGCTTTGCAGCATCTCTAGGGAAGGAGACTCCACAACCTAGAACTAGAACCAGACAGAGAACTTGCTACAGATGTTCTCAGAATTTCAATTCCTGAAACAGCTCACATGTCCTGTTCAAACTCCTCTCGCTCTTCTTACTTCAACTTTTCTGCCATGTTATTGGAAAGCTGCTGGAACTCTGGGGGCACAACAGGACTATTGTACTCTGTGGATGAGACAACTTTTACCATCCAAACTGGCAGAGTTTGGATGTGTTGATCACATTTGCTGCTGGCTTCACTTGCATCCACCTGCAAAGTCTGCAAAGCCTTGGAATTTGGGAGAGAGGCAGAGCCCACTCATGCACTGCTAACCAATGCCATTTCTTCTGGGGTAGTTTCAGAGGATCTCACAGAGCAATTTGGGGTTGAATTCAGTAGGAGTGAACAATGTATCATCTTCACAGATCTGTAGAGGAAGTTGTACTTCACTGCTTTTAGTTTCTGGGTGGCCAACAGCAGAAATGCCCAGAGCCACTTCCCATCACTGGCCAGCACAAACCAGTAGAGGATTGTGCTGACTCCCCCCTCTTTCTGGTTTTCATTGTGTAATTCATCCCTTGCTTTGACTTGAATCACTTTTCTTATTTTTTTCTACCAAAAAGCAAATGAAAATACATCAAAGTACATGAAAAATTCCATTATTGATTAGAAAACTTGGCACTAACTTTTAACTAAACCCCTTTCCCTGTGTGTCCTGCTGTCCTGTGCTGCTCAGACACTTCTGGGCACCTGCAGGAATGAAACCCAGGTAAACTGCTGGTTGTGTGGCACAGCTGTGCTGGGTGGCTTGGGAGTGCAGCTGAAGTCAGGGAGCTCCTCCTGGGTGGGTTGGAGGTACCTGCCTTCAGGTCAGACTCAGATATTTGGAGCAGCAGCCAAACGTGGAATATTTATGGATAACTAAATAATAATGAATAACTAAATAAATATGGATAACTGTTTGCAGCCTGCATGGGGTATTTGTGCACGTGGGGGTGATGAAGAACCCCAGGACAAGTGTGTGGAGGAGAGCAGAGACCCCACTGTGGGCAGGGTCAGGAAAATGTCTCAGGGAAAGGACTCTGCTTATGATGCTCTTGGGATGAGCCTGGAGCTGGGAGAGGATTTCCCAGCTGGAGCTGGTGCCAGGAAAGGGCAGGATGCAGGCCACGAAGGTGAGGCAGCATTTGGGAATGCTGGTGCCCTGGGGCTGTGGTGTCTGGGTGAGCTGGCACAGGGGCAGGGCAGGAGGGGCTGAGTCAGTGGGGTGAGAAATGAGAAGTGCTGGAGGGAAACACCCCGTGGTGCTGAGCCCGTGCTGGCAGTGACAGTGGAGATAGCAATGCTGGGATGTCACCTGTGGCCCTTGGCAAGGGCTCTCTCATGTCTGAGTGTGTGGCATGGCCATGGAAGGCTTTGTGGAACTTCAAGGAGCCTGTGCAGGTCTCTCTGGAGTGCCAGGCTCGCGCTCCCCAGCAGAGCAGGGCTGTCTGCTTTGGTCCTGCCGGGCTATGAGGGGAGAGAACCTGACCCTCTGCAGCCAGCAAGACCCAAAACAGCCTGGACACCACAGAACTTCCCTGGTGCAGGAGGGCTCTGACTCCTCTCTTTGCTGGACTTGAGTTCTTTCCCTCACCGGCCTTCTCTGATGCCTGGGCAGAGGCTGTCTTGTGTCCAGTCAGTCCTTCCTACCTTGCTCCATGAGGTTTTCTGTTTTCCCACTGCTCTTCCCATACAGCCTCTCTCAAGCTGGGCTCCTATGGTTTGCAGGACTGTTCTCTGTGTGTTATTAATCTGCTTTGCCTGAGAGGCTCAAGAGAGGAGGGCCTGGGTGTAGGGGCTGGAGCTGCAGTCTGCTGCTCCTTTCTTTTTTTCCCAAACCCCCAGAATCTTTTCCCTGTGGCAGTTTCCACATCAGGCACTCATCCTTGCCCCTGAGCAAACTCTCTCCCATCTCCTGAAGGAGTCAACTTATCTCTCTGGAGGCTTGCCAGGGTCTGTCCTTTCCCTGACCTTACCTCTGGGGCAATCCTTATTCAGGCCTTAATCACATCCTGTCTAGACTTTGCTGCAATTCCCACTTTTATGGCCTCCTGAAATCCCTCCAGCCTGTCGAGTGCCAGAGGAGCCAGTGAGCGATGGCACATGGGGTGTCCAGTGTAGCCTTTGGCCTTGTCCATCCATCTCCAATGGACCTGGAGGCCTCCCAAAGCCCTGAGGTGTCTGTTCAGTGTGGGCCACGCTCATGCCCTTCTCATCTCCCCTTTCTGCCACTCTGGCAGGGTCTGCAGGTCAGGATGTGCCTGCTGGAGTCCTGGAGCCTCATGGATGGGCTTGGCTGAGTTTATGCTCCTCTCTGTAGAGCAGGATGCTTTCTCCTCTTTCTCTCTTCAAGGCTGCATTTCTGGGCACCTTTTCATAGTGATTTTGTTGCCACATTTTTCTTTCCAAGGTGTGATATTGGTTCCCTCCTGCCCAGGGCAGGTTCAGTGACAGTCCCAGGGTTATCCCCTCTTGGGCAGCACACAGGCCCATTGCTCCTACCTGCCCTCTTGGCTTTCAGTTTCTCCTGATTTCCTTCAGGAAACTCCTTAAACGTGTCCCTGTCTCCTGCACCAGGGCTTTGCCAGTTATGTCCTGTAGCTGCTCAGGTGCCTCAGCAGAAGAGGCTTTGCTGTTTGTGGTGCAGAGCACACCCAGATGAGCAGAGTGGAGATATCAGGGTGGGCCTCTATGAACAACTTTCCCCCTCCTGTAAAATCTGTTCAGACTCCCCTAAAAGGTCCATGTGACAATGGCCGTGTGGCCTCGATCACTGCAGCAGTAAGCCAGGGCTCCCATCCCTGTCTTCAGAGAGTCCTTCTGTCCTGTCAGCTCTTGTATTTCTGACTGTGGGGTAGGAAATTACTTCTGGTAAATACCCAAAGGTACTTTGACCCTCAAGGAGCAACTCTGGTGAATTCTGTGACTTGCCTGGGTGAGCCCAGACGTTGTATTTGTTGTTTGTTTGCTCTTGCCTTTTAGGAGCCCCGTGGTTTCTCAGGGTAGATCTGTTTGCCAAGGGCTGTTACAGACAGGTCACGGCCCATCAGTGTGGGATGGCAGCCCAGGGCAGAGCTCCACATTACTCCTCCAGTCTCCCCTTATCCCTGCTGCCCTGGGGTCATCCCTGAGTCCCCTCCTCAGCTCTCAGGCAGGGGACATGTCCAGCTCCAACCTCTGGGCCTCCAGAGCCCCAGGCCCCGCAGTGCTGGGCTGCCTCTGCCTCTGTGGGTGGAAGGGGCACTTTTGTTTTTCCTCCCAACAGCCTGGAGAAGCAGAGGGACCTCTATCAACTGCTCTCAGATCAAGTGTCTTCCTGGAAGCAGCATCTGACAGAGATGTTCTTACAGAACCTGCTTTTACCTTCTACATCCTGAATACAATCTGTCCCATTTTCCTGTAAAAGCTCAATGCTACCTGTAAATATGTAGCCATGTCATTCCATTTCTAAGATTCCCTATTGAAACTAGCTTGGTTTTGAAGTGATTTTCCTGCTGCTCCCAATCTTTTTCTACCCTTCCACAGGTAGTAGGTTTTCAGTTTCTTTCCTCCATTTCTGTGTGACTGTTAGCTGATCATGCTTTTATCTCCTTCACTTTGGGTTGCTATTCTCAAAATCCTTTCAGCATCTCTTCTTTGGGGTTGAGGGACCTGAGATGGCACCAGACATGTCCCAGAAAAGTTACCTTTTGGCATAAGGTGGGCATGGGATGAAGGTTATAGTGCGGTTTCTACCTGGTTTTTCCTTGTATTACCAACAAGATCAGAAAGAACGTAGAGGGTGGATGTGGGCACAAGGCCAGCAGAGTGTTGAGAGCAGAGGAAGGGATTTTCCAAATAACACATAGAAGAACACCCCCTCCCTGGTTTCATTGTCAATTAAAGCTCCACCAGCAGCTTTGTACTTACTGAGAATCCCACAAAAATGAACTTGCACTGCAAGGAGAAATCTTGTGGCAAGGGCTTGGTTTTGGATTTGGAGGCGGATGCTCTTCCCTGATGTGAGATTCCCAGCCTGTGACAACTGTTACTTAACTGGTCCTCCTCAGGATGTGTCCATCAGCCACAGACACAAACTGTGCTGTCAGCTGGGACTTGGTCCCTGTGGGAGCAGAGTCACCTCTCTGTGCTCCCTCCCACCCCTCTGTGACTCTGGGTGTTGTCTCCTTTTGCAAAAGCATTGCTAAAAGGCCACAAACCCTTCCTTGCTGTGGCTCAGTGTTGCAAAGCTTTCCTTTTGCTGTGGGAGGTTTTGGGGGCACCCCAAGGCCCTCACCCTGAGCAGGTCTGGCACCCCCTGTGCCACTGTGCCATTGCCACCTTGCAGCTGCTCCCTGGCATCTCAGGTGACCAGGGACAGGAGCCAGGGAACGGCTGGAGCTGTGCCAGGGCAGGTCAGGCTGGAGAGCAGGAAAGGTTCTTCCCCCAGAGGGTGCTGGCACTGCCCAGGCTCCCCAGGGAATGGGCACGGCCCCGAGGCTGCCAGAGCTCCAGGAGCGTTTGGCCAGCGCTGCCAGGGGTGCACAGGGTGGGGTTGTTGGGGGGTCTGGGCAGGGCCAGGAGCTGCACTGGATGATCCTCATGGTCCCTTCCAGCTCAGGGGATTCTGTGATTCCATGATTCTGTGATCTTTGAGGCTTTCTGTGTGCCCCACCTCCTGGAGAGCTGGGGACAGCCCCAGGACAGACAGGACAGGCTCACACCTCAGCTGTGGCACCAAGCTTCTCATCCCTGGGGGGCTTCTGGGTCCAGGATCTCCAGTGCAGTGGAGAAACCCATTCTTATTTTAAAGGTCCCATCAATCTGAACTGATTGGACTGGGAACTTCAGGCAAGACTTTTCCCACTGGTCTGGAGGAGCTCCCAGCCCCTGGGACACCTGAGGCACTGCTGGAGCACAGCTCTGGGCAGACACTCAGGCTGGTGTTTCCTCTCCACCCACACCGTGGTTTGAGGTGTCAGGTTTGTCCCTTGCAGCTGCTCTCTGTGGGTCCTGCTCTCGTAAAAACCAAACTTTACTTTCTCACTGAGAGCAGCGAGAAGCTCCTCCATGGGGCTGATCAGAGTGATCAGATTTGCTTTCAGGCTGCAACTTCTGCAGCGTGCTGGGATTAGTCGGCAACTTATTCCCTCCTCCTGCTGTGATTTGTAACTGGTGGAAGTGGGAAGTGACAGGAGGGAGCAGAGAGGGTGTGTTTGTGTGGCGTGGAACTGTTGGGCAGGTTTATCCCTCCTGTCACAGGACTCCACAAGCCTCAGGAAGCGGCTGCCAAGTGAGGGGAGCCTCATCCGAAGCTCGCTGGGTGCAGCAGCTATGAGCCCCTTGGGAAGGGCTGTCTGGGCTCCCTGTTGAGGCTGGTGCCTCTCCCCAGGGCAGAGGACATTTCCAGGACACTGTCTCAGTGCCAAGAGATGAGCTCCCTATAGCTTCTCCTGTGCTGCTCCTGTGCTTCCAGGTGACTCTCTTTGTCTACTCTGACCTGCTGCTCTTCACCAAGGAGGATGAGCCCGGGCGCTGCAACGTGCTGAGGAACCCTCTGTACCTGCAGAGTGTCAAGCTCCAGGAGGGTGAGTGTCTGCAGCAGCAATTGGAGGCATTTTGGGGGTTTTCTGGCTGCTAGCAGCGAAGGTTTCTGGCCAGCAGCAGGAGAGCACCCCTCTGTCCTGTTGCTTCCAATGCCACCAATGCTTCCAGGTCATCCTTCCTGGGGTGCCAGCATCACCCCTGCTATCCCTGCATTCACCTGGGAGCTCCATCTCCTGGGACACCTCAGGAGCACTCAGGCCCTTTCCAGCCCTTCTGGGTGCATGTCTCAGGATCTGGGCTGGCATTCCCCGAGTGGTGTCATGCTGTGACTGCAGGGACTGGCCAAGGCTGGGAAAGGGAACTGAAGCCTTGAGGTTTCCCTCGTGGTGCCTCGAGGGAGTTCAGAGATTGGCTCCAAGCGTGGCTGGCCAAGCTCTGATGACCTTTACTTTGCTGCTTTGCTTTGCTACTTCTCTCTTCAGCTGCCCACGGTTTCCCTGTTGCTCACATCCATCCCCCTTCTCACCTCTCTGGGGAGGAAAGAGCAAACCCTCTGAGCAGGGCTGGGGACCTTGCCCTCACCCTGCACCTTGGCTGACACCTTTTGTGTCCAGCTGAGAGCTCAGAGAGGGCTTCTAGGCCAGGGGTGACTGGAAATGGGTTATTTCAGGCTGTACAAAAGATTCCCTTTAGCTCCCCCTGGTCTAAAGAGGAATAAGGGAATGGCTCTACCACATCCTATTTGCTATGGTGGAGCCACTTCTTGGCCCTGGGCCCAGTTTCACCTTGTTCCCTGTGTGGTGTGGTTGCTTTTTGGGAATGGGCTGGCTTTATGTACAGTTACCTAATTGTGCCACAGCTCCTCCTCCAGCCCAGGCAGCTGCCCTGGGACCCACAGGGGAAATCAGGATGAGATGGAAGGAGAAACTTTCCTGTCATGAGGTTGGTCAGATATTGAGTTGCCCAGATATTGAGTTGCCTGGAGGCATTCAGGACTCCTGAGTGTCCTGTCTGGGTGCTTTGATCAGGGGATTGGACTCCAGAGCCCACCAGAGAGGCCCCTTCCAACCCAAATTACTCTGAAAGTGATGAGACAATGTCTTTATGTAGTTCTGTGGCCCTGACCAAAAGGAATGAATCCAGATCTGGGCTGCTTCTTCATAGGAATCCTTTTCTGGGTGAATTTTGCTGCTTCCTGTGACTTTTCCCAGCTGGGCCATGAGCCCTGTGGATGGACTGTGTCTCTCCACATGCTGCCTGTTGCTCTGAAGCCAGTGCTGGACACCACAGGCTGCCTGTCAGTTGTTATTTCCCATTTCCAGCAACGTTTCTATTTCCAGATGAATTCCCTGACCTATTTGGTGGGAGCAGAAACACAAGGGAGGGAGATGGGGCACCACAGCCACGAGCCATTGAGAAAAGCCATTGAAGCCTCCCTGGGCTTTGTCAAGTGTGTTCTCAGCACTGCTTACTTCTAAGAAAGGGACAAAAGAAGTTGTTCCTTGTTAAAGTGCTTTTGGTCAGCTCCTGGACCATGTATTTGGTCAGCTCCTGGACCATGTATTTGGGCTGCTCCCAAAGGCTGGGGAATAGCTGTGCTCTTTTCACCTGCTTGAAGAAATCAGCTTCCCTGGTGCTGCTCCTGCCTCTGCACACCGAGCTCTGGTTGCAGCAGCACAGGATTGCGCCTCCTCACCTCAGGCACGGTGGATTTGTGAGCAGTTTTCTGCCACTTACTTCCTTGTTGCCACAATAACTTGGCTGGATCATGTCTGGAATAGCTTCCCAAGGCTCTCCAAAGGAGATGGAGTCCCTGCAGCACTGAGCCACTCCGTGCACTGGGACTCCAGCACAGCTGCTGTTTGGGCAGCTCAAACCCTCCTGCTTCGGGCAGGGCTGCTTCAAAGGTGGCTGGAGAGAGCACGAAGATGTCTGTCCCTTTTGGCAGGGATTTGCTGCTGCTCTCCTGAATGACTGAATGGCACATGAATAGGAACAGGCGTGTGGCTGCCTCCAACAATTGAGACATCTCCGGTGCGCTCCGGGCCATTGTGCTGTTTCCTGTTCCTGCTGCTCGCTGCTCTGTGCGAAAGCAAATCAGTCTGATCTGCCTCACAATGCTCTCTCTTCCTGCTTTACAAGCCCAGCACCAGGCTGATGAGCACCACGCCAGCCCAGGTTCCCAGTGACACAGAGCTGGCTTCCTCACCAGGCACTGTGGGAATTTCCACACGCCGGGATGCTGGTTCCCCCCCGGTGGGTGTGCTCAGCTTTGGGACAGAGAGGAGCATTCCTTTATCCCCACACTGGGAGCCCATCCCAGCTGGGATCCTGCAAACAAGGGCTTCTCATGTGCTGCTTCACTGCCCTTGACATCCCAACCTGTTGTGTTGTGCAGCCAAGACGCTCAAGGGACAACAGTGGGATTTATGGGCCTTCTTTCCTTGGGACGCTGGGGAGCACCCAGGGCTTGCACCCTGCCACACTCCCCCAGTGGGACGAGCTTGTCCCCTCCTGGCAGCTGGGTTTGGATGTGCCCAGCAGCCTCCCTCCCTTCCCACACATCCAGGGCCTGGCAGCACCTTGTCCTGGATGCTGGATGCAGTCCCAGCCTTGCTGAACAGAGCTGAGGATTTGGGGTCAGGGTGCCTGCCCTCACCAGGGCACTGCCACAGCCCTTGGACTGTGCAAAGGAGCAGGACCAGCTTCTCTCTTCTCCCATCTTTGTGATCCAGCACCAGGCATGCACCCCCCAAATCCTGAGGTGCTTTCCATGGGCTGCACAGGGAAGTGGCAGAGGCAGAGCAGTGCTGGGAGCTGCTGCTGTGCTGGGTAAGGCAGTGTGGGCGTGCAGGACAGGGCTTAGCCGGAGAGGGGACGTGTCCCTACAGAGCTCCCCCTGTGCTTCGTGCCCAGCCTGGCACAAGTTCAGCTCACATCACTCTGGAAGGCAGTCCCCACCACAGCACATCAGGAAGAGAAGGAAATACCTTCAAGTGAGTTTTTTCCTCCTACTTATTTCATTTTAGCTTTTCTCTGACTTTGGCTGAGAGAATGTGCTGTGCTGTTGTCACGAGAGATGTGGGGAGCAGAGCTGGGGATCATCCCGGGCATCTCCAGTGCCGGGTTGTGCCTCTCCTGTGTTTTTCTGGGCTCTGGGCACATCAGGCTCTGCTGCTCCACCCTGACCCTCCAGAGACTTGCACACATGGAAACAATCCTGGCAAGCCTGGTTTGTGGTGAAATCTGCACCCAGGTCAGCCCTGCCTGGCTCTGCCATTGCCCTCCAGCCTCCCACTGTGCCTTGCCAGGGATCAGCCCTGCCTCCAGCCCAGCTGCTGGGATGGGCAGCCAGTTTATTACTGAAGCTCTCCCTAAAGGCTGGTAGAAAATGGGATTTAAGCCATTCCTTAGCCCAGACTGGCTCCCTGCTTTGTATGTCCTGCAGGCACTGAGCTGCTGGGCCATGTGTATCAGTGAGTCTTGGAGGGACAGGGAACAGCAGCTGCTGGCTCTGGAGGTTGCTGGTGCCAGGATTCACAACTCAGTGGAGAGGAATTTGGAAGGGAACTTAATTCTGGTGGGTTTGGACCTTGTCAGGATCACTTGTTATTGCAGAAGGAATCCACAGAGGCCCGAGAGGAGCAGGGTCTTTCCCTGGGCTGTTACACTCCAACAGGACCTTCCTTTATGAGGATCCTCACATTGTGAAAAACACGTTCACTCTCCTGTGAGAATGTAAAAAAATTAATAAAGGACAATAGGAGACAAGGACCATAGAGCAAAGGTTATTAGGGCTGGGTGCATCTTGGCACTCAGCCAAGAGCATCCTGTTACCTTTGGGGACACCCCTTAAATACCTTTTCCTTTACATCAGCCTATTGCATATTCATAGCCCCTTATGCATAGTAAACTTTTCCCCAAACTAGTTTACATGTTCTAAAAATTGTTTAGCATATCTCCTCCTTGGATCTGTTTTTTTAGAGTATGTGTAACTTTTGGTTGTGGTTTTAGTCTATTTTTATTACTTCTAGTTTTTGGGCCTTGATCCACACTGTCTTCAGACAGTGAGTGCTGATGGTTGGCAGATCTGTAGCAGTGTCCTCATCCTGTGTTCATTGGATGTTATCCCATCCAAGCAGGCATTTTAACACAAGTATTGCTATTTCACTACTATGTCTAAGCTTAATTAAGAATAGAAATAAAAACTATATCTTTATAACAAAGTTACTTTAACACTACACATATAAAATACATTTTAATATTTGTGAAAAACCAATATTATAATATGTATCTATAACAACATCATCAGGGGAAATCTGGTTAAAGTTACTGAGGAAACATGGCTGGGATGTGCTGGTGCTCTGTGACCTGCTCTGCCAGTCACCCTGGAGAGGTCCTGGTGCAGGGAAGAGCAGGGCCTAGCTCAGGAGAAGTGGGAGCAGCAGGAGGGGGTGGTGGATTCGTGGTGTGCCAGCAGCAGGCACAGCTCCTGCTTCCCAACTCTGCCTTTTCTGAGGGGAAAAGCCCTGGGTCAGGGGCTCCAATGGGCTCCACAAGGCAAATGCTCCCTGGTGGTCCTGCTGGGATTGATGGGAGAGGGGCTGGCAGCGCTCAGACACTGCCATGGGGAGCAGTGGATGTTTCTCTGTGTGCAGAGGTGAGGATGGGCTCCCAGCCAGGCCCATTCTGCTCCTGCTGCCAGAGTGCAACATCCCTCCCCTTGTGGGAATGATGATTTGGAGGGGCAGCCCTGGGGCCAGGCTTCTCTCACCTCGCCTAGGGGAGCACAGGGAAGGTTTTGGGAACACACAGGGGCTCCTCACCTGAGAGGGCCACAGCAGCACTCCCAGTGGTGCTGGGCTCCAGCAGCCACTGTGTCACAGTGTCCTGGTGTCCCTGTAGGGATTTTCCAGCCCATGTCCTGTAAAACGCATTAAAACTGAAGCTGACAGTGGAGGCAGAGCTGTGACCCCACAAAGGACGGCTGGAATAGACACCAGCAAAGAGCACCAGGCCACTTCTTCATGGGTTTCACGTGGCCCAGGAAGTGACTCAAGAGGCACCTGAGTCCCTCAGTGGATCACAACTCTTATCTGGACATTTGGGCTGCTGCCTGCAGCAGGAGAATTGTTTTCCTCTGGGGAACAGGGTGTTTCCAGCCCTGTGCAGAGCCTGTTCCCATCGAGCAGCTCAGGCTCCTGAAATGAAGCAGAGCTTGTGCTGACACCACTTCCAGTGGGATCTGCAACCGTGCCCAGGCTGCAGCCCTGAGCTCCTGGCACAGACAATGTCATTAGGAGGGTTAGGGAAGCAGCAGCCCCACAAGGGCAGAGCTCCTGGGAAGGGGCCAGCCAGCTCCTGGAGATGGGATGTCCTGCTCCAGAGCTGACATGACCCTGTCCTGGGGCAGTTTCATGTCCTCCTGTGAGACTGGTGTATGCCCAGCTGGAGCTGGTTTCCCTCAAGGCTGGGGACACACCAGGGCCACGGCAAATCTTCAGGCTTGTCTTTTGGTGGGGTGCGGGGAAGGCTGGACCTGCAGGGACCAGCCAGGTGCAGCAGCTGGAGTCTGGCACATCTCCTGGGATACCTGGCAGCAAGCTGAGGAGCTGTTCTGGGCTGCTCCATGATTTAGCAGGAGGTGGATGGCAGAGCTGGTCATTGTGTTGTCCCCAGCACCATCTCCTTTCACAAAGCTGTGGAAGTGCAAGTTCCTTGGCTGGGTCTCCCAGTGTCCCAATGCTGGGCAGTTTGTCCTCAGCCCAAAAGAGCAGGATGAGCTCTTCCCTCTGCCCCATGGCTGCTGCTTCATTGCTCTGGGATTTGGCTGTCCCCTTGCAGAGGCAGTGCCCCAGCTGCTGGCACTGGTGGAGGCTGGGACAGACAGCAGGACCACCAGGACCAGCCAGGACTTGGGGCAAGAAGCTGGGAATGAGATGCAGGAACAAGAGTTCCTCTGTCAGTCCTCCTGGGAGCGAAGTGCCCACAGGGATAAGATGGAGAGATCAATCCCTGACTGGCAGGACGCCTGGGTGGGTGCTGCAGGACCTGTGCAGCCCCTGGGAAGCTCCCACAGGCCGCATGTGCCAAGGCACTTGGGCAGCAGAGCCTGCACGTGGCCTCTGAATGAAGCAAACTCTTTTCCAAAGGAGAAGCCCAGAAGAGGATCCCTGCCAGGGCAGTGAGTCCCTGCAGGATCCCGCCGTGCCCGGCCCTGGCAGATGCCACATACATCACCCAGGTCACAGCCTGGCACTGGGGGACAACAACAAACATTCATTCAGTGCTGTCTCTTAGGCAGTTCCTCTGCCAGTGACTCCACTTGCAGAAATGCAGCTGCAGCTCCGTTCTGATCCTGGTTTTTCTTCTCTGCAGGTTCAGAAGATCGCAAGTTCTGCATCCTTTACCTGGCAGAGGTGAGTGGTGCTGATTTCCACTTTAACTTTCCAGCGAGAGCTGGGCAGGTTCTGACAGCTCTGATCCTTTCTTCTGGAGCAAGGAGCACTGAAAAAATTGATTTTAACTTCCCTTTAAATGAATTTACCAGAAGCCTGGAAAGGAAACATAATGGCTGTAGAATATGTGAATAAGAAGCTGCTAAAAGGAGCTTGGGCAGCACTAGGACAGGTTTCTTTCCCCTTTCTCCCTGTGGATCTTCCTTGAGACATCTCAGTTTTGTCTTCTCTTAGGATTCTTACCACTGGGGGCAGATTTCTTTATCAAATGTTTTGCCATTATTTTAGGCACCTTGCTTTTCTTGTCTTCAAACATCCAGATTTGGAGCCCTCAAATAAAATAAGGAAGCCCAGTCTGAAAGCAGAATCTGAAAGCTCTAAACCCACATGTAGCTGAGTGCTCTAAGCAGATTTGGAGTCACCCAGACATTGGCACAGTCCCTTTTGTCAAGTCAAGGACTCTGCAAAATTGGTTCACACTGGACCTCCCTAATGATTGAAGGTCGTGGGGTTTTTTGCTTTTGCAGTGACTTTACTGTGTTCCTGCTTTCAAGGCCTTGTACTTTCTGAGGTGGAAAGGTGGGTCTGGGAAAGCTCCCGAGGGCACAGAGGAGAAAGGCAAACACTGCTCAGCAGCACTGTGGAATAATGAGCCATTGTGAAAGCTGGGTGCAAATGCTCAGAAGTGGAAGTTGTTCACCTTGAGTGGCTGGAGCTGGGCCAGGGCACGACTCACTGCAGAATCCTGCACTCCTCTCTTCTTCCTTCCCTCCTGCTCCTTCCTTGTCTCCTCTGTGCTTTCCCAGGGTGGCTGGGCAGGAGCTGAGCCTCCCCTTGGGTTTGCTCAGTGCGTGTCCCAGGGCAATGTCACCCTGGGCTGGTGACAGCTGGGCTGTGACTCAGCCAGGCTGTGCTGGGTGTTTGGATGAGGCTCTCCAGCATTTTCTCAGGCACTTGGAAAAATGCACTCAGAGTCTGATATTTGGTTTAGAAGCTTAGTGCCCCGAAGTAGAAGTGACCAAAACAGAGCTAGTTGTGTTTCCTGAGATCTTGAGAGGTGAAGAGGTGTCTTTGTCAGGCTATAATGAAGTGCTGGGCTTTCTTCTGAGGGACCTAATTGGCTGTGAGAGAGCTCTGGTGATGGAGATCCCTGGCATCTGCTGTGGCTGGAGTGGAGCACTTGGATAGAAAATGTGAGACTTTTGCTTTCCCACCTCCTGTTCCCCCACAGACTTCAGTAGTTCTGGACTGGCCACGCTGTGGGACCCTGCAAACCCTGGCTGTTCCTCTTGGGGTGTTTTGGGGCAGATCACAAGTGGAGTGGGCCTGCCCGTGGTGACCAGCAGCAGCTCTGCCACATGCTGGACCCCAGGGATGGGTGTTCACTCCCTGCACTGGCCAGCCCAGGCTTTGAGGTGACACTGGGGCAGCCCCTGGCTCAGGCACAGCACCTTGCCAAGCAGGACGTGCCACCCTTCCCTCCCAGCCCCATGGCTGCTGGTCTGCCCTGAGCCAGAGGGGCCCGCTGGCTCCAAGGTGAGGGGGACAGTAACCTCCCAGCTGTAGGTGCCATCGGGCTCTCCAGCAGTGGGAAATTGGGGTTTGAAAGGGGAACAGAGTAGGGGATGTGTCTGTGAGTCAGCAGTGAGCCAGGGCAGGATGGGGCTCTCCCAGCAGACTTCTCTCAGACTTCTCTTCTGGGAAACAGTGAGCTGCAGGTCACCTCCCCAGGAGCCACGTGCAGGGGGTGACAGGGCTGCAGGGGCTGGGGATGGAGCAGGAGAGCAGGAACCTCCCAGATGTGCAGCACAGGGCTTGTGCCCTTGGCCCCAGGTGGAGAGATGGGCTCTTCTGAAAGGATGGGATGTTCTGGGAGCCAGCCTGGGAGCATTCCAGCATCTGATTCCTGCAGGGAAGCCAAGAAGAGCATTTCCTTCAGGTTGTCTCTCTTTTCTTCTTTGCATTCACATTCTGGGAGCAAACCTTTGCTTACAGGGTTGTGGGGGTGTCCCCAGGAGGCTGGGAGGGGACCCTCAGAGGGGTCCCTGCAGGCTGGCTCTCACAGAAACACTGCAGGGGGGCAGTGGGGAGGCCTTGGGTGCCTCTCTGGCCTGGTGGGAGGGTGGGTTTGTGTGATAAGGTGATTTTTGCAGTGGGCCTGCTCTCAGATGAAGGCTGGGGCTGGGCACTGGAAGTGGCACTTGCAGCGCACACGGGGCTGGGGAGAGTCCCTGGGCCATCCCAGTACAGCTCTGCTCACCACCTGACAGATCTGGTGTCCAGTGTGTGCCACACTCTGGTTGTGGCTCCTTCTTTTGCCCTGGTGAAAAGCTCAGCTTCCTTCCTGACTGTGGGAACAGCCCTCTGCAAGGATGGATTCCCCTGAGGGGCTGGCTGTGCCCTGGGGACAGGGATTCCCTTGGAGAGGGGCTGGCTGTGCCCTGGGGACTGAGATTCCCTTGGAGAGGGGCTGGCTCTTCTCTGGGGACAGGAATTCCCTTGGAGAGGGGCTGGCTGTGCCCTGGGGACTGAGATTTCCTTGGAGAGGGGCTGGCTCTTCTCTGGGGACAGGGATTCCCTTGGAGAGGGGCTGGCTGAGCTCTGAGGACAGGAATTCCCTTGGAGAGGGGCTGGCTGTGCTCTGGGGACAGGATTACCCTGGAGAGGGGCTGGCTGTGCCCTGGGGACACGGATTCCTCTGGAGATGGGCTGGCTGTGCTCAGGGGACATGTTCAGGCTGCTGGGAATTTGGGTGAAGGGGGATCAGGACTGTCTGGCTGCCCACCCCTGACTGCTGGTGGCAGCTAGGAGGGATGAGGATGATAAGGGCAGGATGTGTGAGCTGTCATGGCTTTTTGGCCCCGTGTCACCCTGAGGGGTCTCTCCCCATCGTGACCTGCTCCATCCCTGGCCTGGCAGCAGCTCTGTGTGCCCAGAGCCCTCTCCTGGCTCAGCCCTTGCTGCTGGTGCCTCCGGGTGCTGCTGGTGGCTCAGGAGGGTTTGTGGCCACTCTCAGCTAGGCTCCTGTCGCTGTGCCTGGGCAGACACATCCATTGTGCTGCTGTGATGGGCTGGGAGGTCGGAGGAAGCTCTTGAGCTGCTGTTTCTTGCCCACAAATCATCTACAATGAGCACTAATGTGTTTAGTGCTGCTGAGAGCTGAGAGGAGCCCATGGGGCTGGGCTGCCACTGCCTTTGCTGCAGGACGAGCTCTCTGCTGAAGCCTTGAGCTCAGTCTCTTGCTATTGCTCATCTTGAGGGTTTCTGAGTAATGTGCTGACCCATAAGGTCACAAATTTGCATTTGGATCTGCCACGTTACAAAACAAAAGTATGTTCTAATACCTGTGAGTTGTTTAATTTATTATAAACAAGAGAGAAAATTCCAACCTTCAGGAAGTGTCACAAAAAAGCTACTGCTGGTCATCCTGTCTAATTGTGTGTAATAAATCACTGCACAGAGTTTAAACCCTGGGCAGTCTGGTTATTTGCAGGCAGAGCTAGCAGGAGCTGCAGAGCCTGGCGTGGGTTCCAGCACCAAGGGTGTTTGTTTTGCAGCCTCTCCAAGGTGTGAATTGCAGGGTTTGGAGATCCTGAGTGCAGATGGACCCAGTTCTGGAGGGGCACTTGGCATCCTGGATAGGCTAAATGTAGAATGGGATTGGAAAGAATGTGAAAGCAGAGGGAGGTGCTGCACTGAGCTGCCCCATTTGGGGGTTTTGTTCCTTCTGGTGGCTGTGATAGTCCCAGCACAGACACAAGCCAGGATTTTGGAGGTGAAGGTGATACCTTTTGGTTTCAGGAATGCTGTATGTACCTGGGATTACAGAATCCCAGTACAGCTGGGGTTGCCAAGGCAGGGTCACCTGGAGCAGGTGTCACAGGAGCATGTCCAGGTGGGTTTGGGATGTCTCCAGAGAGGGGCACCCCACACCCTCCCTGGGCAGGTGTTGCAGAGCTCTGCCACTCTCATGGAGAAATGTTCTTCCTCATGTTGGGTGGAACTCCTTGTGTTTCAGTTTATGGCCATTACAGCTCCTCTATTTTTATTATTTGCCAGCTGATATGTTAAAAAGTCCTGCCAGTGCACTGAGACCTAGCCTGGACATCTTTTCTTTCAGGATTTCAAATCCAAAGAGCCCAGTTTGACATTGAACAGCCCCTGCCTGTGACAGCCTCTGGCTGATCTGAGCACTGTAATAGGTGGAACTGGCACAGGGTGCCCAGAGCAGCTGTGGCTGCTGCTGCATTCCTGGAAGTGTCCAAGTGTTGGATGGGGTTTGGAGCAACCTGGGATAGTGGAAGGTGTCCCTGCCATGGGAGGGGGTGGGATGGGATGAGCTTTAAGGTCCCTTCCAACCCAAACCAATCTGGGATTCTGGGATTCAGTGTGAACCCACATTTCTGCACCCCGCAGGATTTGGGGTGTGGGAGTTTGTCTGCATTTGCCCCATCCCACCCCATTCCCTGCAGGACACATGTACCTCGTGGGATGTGTACAAGCTGTCAGAAGGGAATGTTTGCTGCCTGCTGGGAATGAGGAGCCTCACAGGGAGCCTGTGGAGCTGTGAGTGTGCTCCAGGGCTGTATTCACACCCTTCCCTGCTCCGGAAATATCCTGCTGAGAGGAAACTGCAGGTCAGGGGTTTAATGCATTGTTACAAGTGTTTGATTCCAACCCAACATATTCAGACCAAATCGACTTAAAACCAAACAGCTCAGTAAGTTTTTCCTTTGAAAAGCAATGGCAAATTTTATCTTTTTCTTTCCTCTGGAAGTTTTCATCTGCGGACACAGGAGTTTGTCTTGGGAAACAGAAAATCCTTCCAGTAGCAACTCATTGTGCTACTGTGGTGAGCAGCAGAGCTCAGCATGCAGAGCTGAGCAAATTGATGTTATGAATCTGTGCCTGAGCTGGCTTTGCCTTGGACAGGCCCATCCTGACTGCACGGGAGAGCCTTTGGACAAATGCCAGAGAAATGTCACTGTGCCCCACCTTGCCCCATCATAGAATCCCAGACTGGTTTGGGTTGGGAGGGACTTTAAAGATCATCTTGTCCCACCCCTGCCATGGCCAGGGGTGCCACTCACTAGACAGGGCCTTGGGCACTTGCAGGGATGGGGCAGCCACAGCTGCTCTGGGCAGCCTGGCTCTGTGTGGACACATCCCTGCACCAGAGGGTCCTGTTCCTGTTCCTGTTCCTGTTCCTGTTCCTGTTCCTGTTCCTGTTCCTGTTCCTGTTCCTGTTCCTGTTCCTGTTCCTGTTCCACTCATCCGCTGCCAAGGGAATGCTTTGGACAAATGGATCACAGCCATGCTGTGGTCTGTGTAACATGCTTCACTCCATCCATGTCCCAGCTTATTCCACAGCAGCATTCATATCCCAAAGTGTTCTCTGCTCCTGCTGGGAGTCAGCGCTGCTCATTGAGTGTCCTTTGGGATGTGGCATTGTCCCAAAGGGAGGAGCCAGGGAGAGCCCAGGTTCTGTCTCAAACAGCAAATCTGAGTGCTGGGAAAAGTAATTTACTGATGGCACAGAGGACAAGCCTCAGGGACGCTCTGGGACACGGCAGTTTTTATACACCTGGTAATTTTGGAGCTGGCTGTTCTGGACATATCATCAGGAGAGTTTGAAGGAGCATTTTGGGCACTGTCTTGGCAGACCTAGAGGGCACTTGAGCAGATGGTTTGGTGATAGGGAAGAGGGCAAAAGGGCTAGGCAGGGGGTGACATCAGACCTACAGCTGAGGGAAATTTGTTTAGTGAAAAGGGAGTGGAGATGAGCTTTTGTCTGGGAAATGGGCTGTGTGCTCTGCTGGAATTGAATCTCAATTTCCTCTCATTCACAATAGGTCAAGAGATGGTGCTTGTCAGGTTTGTAGCTGTAATTTGTCTGATGGGCTTGTCCTGCACAGGGGAAGGATCCCCTGGGCTGTGGGGGAGAAGCCACTGCAGGCAAGGCTGCAGGGGCTGGGATCGGTCCCAGGACTTGAGGTAGAGACGGCCTGGAGACTCCTTGCTCTCACCAGTTTTGTGACACGAATATTCTGAGAGAACAGAACTGTGTACCTCTGTTCCCAGTCCTGTTCAGGGGAGGGGGAGACTCCCTCTGCTCCAGCCATTCTCCTGCTGGTGGCCAGGAGATGTTAGAAGATGAAAAATCCTTTCCTGCTCTCTGACATTTCCTTTATTTCCTCCATGGCTCATTTCTGGGATGCTGGAGAGGTTCCCCAAGCCTTGAGTCACCCAGCTCACTGAGAGCTGGACACTGAGCCCCTCTGCCATGTCACACTCACAGCAACAGCTTAACTCTTTCCTGAACTGAGCTTTCCATTTTCCCCCCTCCAAAGGCCATCAGGTCCCAGCCCCTGCATTTCTCTGGGTGGTGCTGCAGCTGCACTGAGGCAATATTCAAGCAATGCCAACCTTTGGAGAAGTCCCTCTGGAGGATGCTGTGACGTGAACCCACGTGCAGATTGCCCCAGATGCTGAGGCACTCTGGAGCTGCCCATCCCAGCATCCCCATGGCAGCCCCAAGTTCCAGCTGCAGTGGCAATGTCCCCCTGGCCCAGGCTGTCTCCTGGGCTGTCCCTGGAGCTGGAACACCCGTGGCAGTGGCTCTGGAGTTGGTGGCCAGGCTGCTGCCCTGTGCAGACAGACCCTGGGCTTTACGTCCTCAGCCCTGGGTCAGATGTTGGGTGATACCAGTGGCAGAAACCCCAGGCTGGCATGACCCAGAGCCTGGGCACAGGGCAGCTCCTGGGCACTGCCAGCTCCCAGCTCAGGCTCTTCAGCAGAGCAGGCAGTGCTTGTGTCCCAGCTGGAGGAACAGATAAACAGGGACACTGCTCTGCTGGTTTTGTGCATCTTTACACAGCTCAGCCTGAACCTGAGTGTTGAGATAACAAAAAAACATGAGGTTCTTCAACCCCAACTTTAATTTTGGGGTCACATTTCCCAGATGTTGGCAAAAAGAAGAGTTGATATGGTGCAGTTACAGTGCTGGAGAGATTTTAAAAAGGCCCAGGCAGTACAGGGTGAGGATTTCAGAGGGCCCTGGGGCTGTTTGCACAGGCTGGAGCTCTCTGCCCATGGGGCTGTGCCAGGGAAGAGGCATGGAAAGCTCTGGGAAAGCTCTGGGGCTGTGCTGGCACTGGGTGGGTGAGCTTGGTGCTGCTGGGGCCACTCAGCTCTGAGCTGTTTTCCTCTTCCTTGAGAGGAAAGGATGTCTGCAGAGAAGGAAGGTGCTGGCCCTGCTCTCTGTTTGCCAGAGTGGTGTTTGCAGCAGGAGCTCCGTACCTGGCTCCTCTCAGGGATTCCTAGGAAGGCTTTTACCTGATGAGCCACTTAAAGACAACTGCCTGGCCTGGGAAAACAGCCCTGTCTCCTCACTGGCTGCTCCACAGTGGGTGGAAAAGATTTTTCAGGCTGATTTTCCTCCTGGAGGTTGAACAGAATAGAATAACAGAATGGTTTGGGTTGGAAGGGACCTTAAAGCTCATCTTGTTCCAGCCCTGCCATGGCCAGGATGCCACTCCCTAGATCAGGTTGTTCAGGGTCCTGTCCAACCTGGCCTTGAACACTTCCAGGGATGTGGCATCCACACCCTCTGGGCATCCCCCAGGCCATGCCATCATCAGTGCTCCAAAAACAAGACCCACAGCAGAGCCATGCAGACATTGCTGTGTCCTGCCAGTGTTACCTCCATGCACATCCTCTCCTGCAGCACCCCTGGCACCTTTTGGGCATCCCAAGGACCCTGCTGTTAGTGCCAGGGTTTGTTTTATGGGCATCACCAGTGTGCCCAGCAGTCCAAAACCCACAGGAAGAGCCGTGGTCCCCCCACTCCCCCAGCACGGGAGCAAACAGAACTTTCTCACCAGCCCTTGGTTGGTGGTGCATGAAGTCAGCAGGCAGCATTGCCCTGTTTTGTGCACAGGATATTCCCAAGGCTGGCTGTTTCTCCCTGGGAAGGTTTGCTCTGTGATTTGGAGCCATTGTAGTCTGGAGCAGTTTCCGAGGTACTTCCCCTCTGGGATCTCTGCTGCCTTTGGCCATGGCCCAACACCCAGAGCGTTGGAGGCCAGGGGCTGGCAGGGCTGTCCCCAAACCACCCTGCCACCAACCCTGAGGGGGAGGAGCCCGGGGAAGGAGCAGAAGTGCATCTCTGCATCTATGGGAGGAAATTGCCCAGAGCAGCTGTGGCTGCCCCTGGATCCCTGGAAGTGTCCAAGGCCAGGCTGGACACTGGGGCTGGGAGCAGCCTGGGACGGTGGAAGGTGTCCCTGGCATGGCAGGGGTGGCACTGGATGGGCCTTAGGGTCCCTTGCACCTCAAACCAGTCTGGGATTCTGTGACATGACCACTCCCTCCCACCCTGGCAATGTGTCCCTCACACAGCCAGGAGAGACAGTGGTGAGAGAACAGCCCTGGGCTCTGCTGGGCACTGAGCTCAGGGCACCAGAGGTGTCAAACTGAGTCTGGCTCCTTATTCCTGTGGTTTCTCAGCTTTGCAGTGTCACACAGAGCCCTGGGGCCCTGCACAGAGGGGTGTCTGCAGTCAGGGGGCTCGGTGTGTGGGGTCTGGGGGCTCCTCCTGTGATGCTGCCATTTTCTGGGGGCTCCTCTCATGATTTATGGGCTACAGAGTCCATGGCCCCTCCTTGTGTGGTGTCTGCTGGGGTAGAAAGGAGCTCTGCATGGCCAGACCTCTCACCTGGCTGCCATGGGGTTGGGTCTCAGCCTGGGGGAGCTGCTCCCATGGAGCAGAAGGAACTTTTCCTGCAGATCATCCTTGGCTGTAGCAGGGCCTGTTTGGGGCTGGTGTTGGCTGGCTTGGGCCATTCTCTGCAATACCTGCTGTGTTCTCCTCTCCCTCGGACAGCGTGGGGAGCCTGCTGCTGGCACTGCCCTGGAGCTGTGGGCTCACCAGTGGCTCCTGAGCCCAGCACACAGCACCTGCAATAACATGTTTGTCACTGGGGGAAGGCAGGCAGAAAGCCACTGGCAGCCACTTCAGTCGCTGCCTTTATCTGGTGGCAAACGCCCCCTTCACGCCATCTGCATCCTCCTTTCCCAGCACTGGGAGATTAAACCCTGTTTTCTCTCTGTAAATATTGGCAGGCCCAGCAGCAGCCTCCCTGAAGGAAAACAACCACGGGGAGGCCGTTCCCAGCTCACGGGGCAGCGTGTGCAGGCACAGCTCCCTGACCCCCTCCCCAGCCTCCCCTGGGTGGGCACTCAGTGCCCAGCATGGACCAGGCTCCAGGGACACGTGCCATGAGTTCTATCCCAAATAACAGCCAACCCTTCATCTGGCTGCATCCCAAGGACTTTGTGTGGCTTTGGAGGCAGCTGCGGGTGCTCAGCCCCTGCAGGTTGGGCTTTTCCCAGTCCAGGTGAAAGTTTTTAGGAGAGCAGGTTAATGGAAGAGGGAAAACCAGAACTCTTTCCTTGGGAAATGTACATTGGAGAGGTTAAATGTCACTGTGGCGGTAATAAAAAATGTACATGTTGGATAAATGCAATTTTGGCTGTTCATGTCCCCCCTCAGCCTTGCCCACAATACCTGGGACACACCTTGGGGTGGTTGCCTTTCCCCGAGTTCAGGAGCAGAGGGAAATCTGCTCTCCTGGCTGTGACATTCCTGGGTGCCGAGGTCAGGGAGCCTGCAGCAGCTGAGGGGGAGCAGAGGGAGCAGAGGGGCACTTTGCTCTCAGCAGCCAGCAGGAGCTGAGCATCGCTGCGTGCTAAATTCAATCAAAGAGATGGGCTGTAATTGAATCAGGGAGGGGCTCAGGGCAGGGCTAGGTGAGCTCTGTGTCTGTCACAGCAGGGGACACGAGATGTCCTTGGAACTGCTTTGAGCCTCGCTCCAGGGGAATCACAGGAGCTTGGCAGGGCTTGGGATGTGCAGCAGTTACAGCATCGGGGTGGGCTCCTCACAGCTGCCCCATGGCCTTGGGGCTCTGCTGAGTTCTTGCTTTGTTCTCTTCTGACCACAAGTGTGGGGCAGGGAAATGCCAGCCTGGATTCCATCCCAGCAAATGGGTGCTCATCCTCCCCTCTGAAAGTGGGAATGACTTCCTAGGGATGAGTGGGTGTCACAGTGGTGCAGCCTGGTGACCTGCAGGTGTGGGACTGAGAGAGACTGGAACATCCAGGATGGGAAAAACTCACTATGACACTCCAGGGATGCTCTGAGCATCACGGCCACCCAAGATCTGGGGGCAAGGGGGAGCCCCACCACTTCCTATCCCTGAATCCCAAACCTCTGCTCATTCTGATTGTGCTCAGGAAGCCTGAGAAGGAATTTTCAGTGTTAAAGCCTGCAGGAATAAATGTGGAGATGTCCAGGCATAAGAAAGCTCAAACTTTCTCCTTCATGGAAGTCTCCTAGAAGGGGCAAAGGACTGAACCAGAACCCTCTTTCCCAGGAGGTGATGTGGGAGCTTGGTTTATTTACCACTTTAGGGGATTTTGGATGAAACATGAATGAATTCCCATCCAATGCAAACAGTGATTTAAATGGTGTGACTAAAGAGCATTTCCCCTTCTGGCTATGTTATGTCTCTGGAGTCACAAAGCTGCAGGTTCTCTCTGACCTTTCTGGGAAAAAACAGCTACTGGGGACCTGCCCTTCTGGAAGGAAATTCTAGGGGGAAAGAAAAGGTTTTTTTATGGCCCTCAGTGAACGACTTGTTTTTCCTTTCTTTGCAGTCTGTCCTAAAGTTGTGCTTTTATTTTTTTTTTTTCTCTTCCCCTTGACCACTTAAGGAGATGAACCAACCTTGGGCATTTCTGGACCGTTTTTAAAGTGAAACGTGCAAAATCCCAGCAGGCAGCAGATGTTATAATGCTTAATTTTTAGCATGAGAGATAAGCCGTTGAAGGGCTGGGAGATAGCTGCTGAGAGAACTTGGTCAGAAAGTTCCTTAAGTGAGTGAGATTTGGCCCAAAGAAAACCTGTTCAAGAGAAACAAAAGATGTGTGCAGGGAAGGGCACACGAGGAGGGAGGCTCAGCTGGGATGACTTCCCATCATTTCTCTTAATTCCTTCCTTGCTGCATGTTGCTAACAGACCATGTGTGACCAGAGCTGGAGTTTATCCCCAAATTCATCCTGGTGTTAAGTGAGGAGCAGGATGGGGAGTTTATCCCCAAATTCATCCTGGTGTTAAGTGAGGAGCAGGGTGGGGAGGCTGCTCTGGAGTTTATCTCCAAATTCATCCTGGTGTTCAGTGAGGAACAGGACAGCGAGGCTGCTCTGGAGTTTCCCTGAGCTCTTCCTCCCAGCCCCACCCAGCCCAAAGGCTCTCGTTCTCACCAGTTCATGCTCTGGTGCCTCATTAATGTTTGCATATGGCAAAGAGCAATTTCCACCCTCGGTTTCCACTGCAGTGGCACAGGGTGCAGGACTGCCCGTGCTGCTCCACTCTTGCTCATGGAAGCACAGTCAGCTCCCCTGCACCACTCTCCCTGTCTCTGGAGGGAGCTGATTTCCAGTCTCTGACTCTCCTGTGCCCAGGGTGCAGGACAGGGGTGAGAGCTCTCCCCTCATCTGCTGCGGTGTGTGGGGACCAAGGAATTTGCAAACCCAGGCAGGGCCTGCGACACAGAGCTAATGACCTTCTCCCTGCCTGTGTTTCCTTTACGTCAGAAGTCGGAGTGCTTATTAAGTTTGGAGGCTTACTCCCAGGAGCAGAAGAAGAGGATCTGCTGGTGTCTGGCTGAGAACATCACCAAGCAGCAACATCCGGCAGCAGCTCCTACGGAGAGCAAGGTAAGAGACCCACGCGGAGCTGGAAATTCCTGCCTGGAGCACGGCAGGCTCTGCCTGTGGGGGGCTTTGCTCAGTGATGCTCCTGCCAGGAGGGGCGTGCAGGAGGCTGTTTGCTTGCCAGGTGAGCAGTGAGTTTGTATTCAGGCACTGCTGTGTCTGCAGCTTCCTGCCCTGCCTGGGAGCAGTGGCTGTATTTGCATCTGCTGGCTGGAGCTGAGGCAGGCTGGGCTGACACCTCCCAGCATCTGTATTTGGATATTTGGGCAGCTGAGGTTCCACAACCCCGTGGCCAGCCTGCTCTGAGAGCTCACCTCTGGGGCAGGACGGAAAGAAGAGGGAGAGGTTCAAGCTGTAGTCTCTTGATAAGAGTGTTGATGAAAAGGCCGAGGTCATGGGAGTAGTGGGGCAGATATTTGCCCCTTCTGTGCACTTGGGTGGGCTCAGGTGTTTGATCTGGACCCCACAGATGTCCTCAAAGCACAGAGGGGTCGTTTGGGGAGTGCTGTTTTTCATGCCCAGCAAGGCAGCCCCAGCACTTTTCCCACACTGAAGAGCTCCAGCCTGGCCCGGGAGCGCTGTCTCAGCAGCTCTGGCAGAGAAATGTGTGTGCAGGGCTCTGAGGCTCTGCCTGCCCTCTGTGGGTGCAGTGAACACCCTCATCCACCTCTTCTGGGGCTGGGGCTGCCCCACGGAGCTGTCTGGGACAGTGGCAGTCTCTGCTGGGTCATGTTGTGTCCCAGGGGTTGGGTTTGGATTGCTGGAGACTGACACTGCTCTGCGAGAAGAGAAACCCCCTGTGCTGGGTGTTTGAGGAGCTTTAAGTGCTGCAGATGGGGATTTTGGGGGTAAAAGCCCCGGATCTCTCCCTTGGCTGGTGCAGGGCGGTGGAACAGCTCCTACCCCATGTGCCTGTGTCCCTGTGGGTGCCTGGCCAGGCTGGCCCCAGGGCAGGCGGCCCATCCTCGGAGCCGCGGCACAGCCGGGCTGCCGCTGCCCAGCCCCGGGGCAGGGAGATGCGGCTGCGGCTCTGCAGCCTCCCAAACTGGGTCAGCACAAACATCTCCACAGGAGACAGAGCCTCCGGATTCCTTTTCCTGCACGTTTCAGGCGGACTAAAATAGCAACAGCAGCGCACAAAGCCTGAGAACCTCGTTACCAACCAAACCTCCCACTCCGCGAGCGGCCCCGGGCAGCTGATTCACACAGGTGACAGCGCTCGGCCAGCGCTCCTCTGCCCCGTGGGGCATCTTGCTGGCACAGCTCTGTGCCCAGGCATGGGGCCCTGCTGGAATCCACTGATCCTTGGCGTGGCTCTGTGCTGGGCTGGGTGTGATCCCGCCACGGGCTGGGGATCACCCAGGGTGAAGCTGTGCAGGGACATTTCCAATCTGAGTCTCTCAAATGGGTCCTACAAAGGGGCATCTTGGTGGGGCTCCATCAAGACAGGAACTCTGCCCTCCCCAGCCCAGACTGTTCATGGCAGACCATGGGGCTGTGCTCAGAGCAAAGCCCTGGAGCATCTGCTCCCTGAGTTGTGGAAGCAGCCTGGCCACTGGACAGGTGAAAAAGTACTCCAGAAGACATCACATCTCTTTCAAAGGCTTTTCTGTGCCTCAGTAGCCAAGAGGGTGTTCTTTGGGTCCTGTGGAGAGCCGTCATGGGCCCTCCAAAGTTGTGACAAAGGGGTTTTATCTTGGCTTGCCAAAGCTGATGGAAATCCCACTGGTGGGGTGTGGGGCCAGGAGGGAGAAAAGGAGCATGACAGCAACTACTAAATTGAGTTTATAGCACCATTGCCATCCCAGCAAGGTGTAAAGTGCCCAGGATGCAATTTTAAAGCAAATCTGGTGTGAAATGCAAGAAGGAGCAGTGTGGGGAAGGAACTCCCAGGGGGACAGGGGAGGGTGCTTGGGGCAGGGTGGGCACATAGGGCTGGGCAGGAGCCTGACCTGGGAGAGCTGCAGCTGGGGCTGTGGCCAGGCTGGTTTCTCAGGACAGACCTCTCTGGGGATGCCAGAGCAGTGGGAGGCAGGAGCTGGGAAAATCAGCTGCTTCTTGCAAGGGAGAACTGATCCATTAGCTTGGCTTACCAGTCATTTGATACTAGGGCTATTTAGGGAAAAAAACCAGTGTCTGTGCTCCGTGAACAGGCAAATTAAGCTGGAAATATCAGCCTGGCCAGGAGTTTGATTTGCAAAGCCTTCAAAACTGCTCCAGCTCAGCAAGAGGCAGCTCGTTTTGCTGTGGCCACAGTCTGGCCAAGGCGATGTGGGGTGGGAATGAAGGGCCAGCACAGCCTCTGTGCCAGCAGAGCTGTGCCATATGCCAGCTGTGTGCTGGAGCCAGGAAAATGGACACTGCCCAGGCACAGAGCAGCTCCTCAGGAGCCTCCATGGCTGCCACCAGTGGCAACCTTCAAGCTGTGCAGAGATCAGACAGATTTTGGGCTTTGGGGTGGTACCTCCTGTTTTTCAAGGCCCCCCTGAGCTCTGCCTGGGTAGGGCAGCAATAAGGGCAGGAAGGTTCCTGTGGCTCAGGGACAGGCTCTGCAGAGCTGTCACTGCCTCTGGCAGTGCCCCTGGCAGTGTCCCCAGGGAGGATGGTGTCAGGCCGGCAGTCTGAGCCCTGCAGGGGCCACGTTGGCACTGCTGCTTTCAGAGCTGGTTTTAGAGCAAAGCTGTTGGTTTCTGGGGGACTTGAGCAAATGCAGCAGCTGCTTCTGGAAGTGGAGGAAGAGACATCCATGAGGGATGCAGCTGTGATGGTCCAGCTCTGCTCCCAGTGGGCTTTTCCTGCCAGGTCAGTGCAGGACGAGCTCTGGGGACAGCGTGGCTGTTATTGTGGCCCAGCTCTCTGTCCCCAGTGTCCAGGAGATGTGTGCAAATGGGGCTCTGCTGCCACTGTAAGACTTGGCTGAACTTCCCTGAGCTGCAAACCCACCCAGCCAGCTGCAGCAGCTCCCAGGAATTACCCTGTGGGAATTTTCTCCACCTGCAGAGCCTTCCCCAACTCGTCCTTGTGTTCAGGTCTGCTCTGGGATGCTGCTCTCTGCCCTGTGACTGTGCTGAGCAAGTCCCTGTAAAACACATCCCCAGGGCGAGCCAGCTTGGAGCAAACCTTCCAGCGGGGCTGTGTGGAGCCTGGAGGTTGGCTGGGGCTGCCAGGAACCGCAGCCATGGCGATGTGATTACAGAGGAGCAGCTTTGTGCTTTAACTGAGTTAACCCCGGGTCGGGTGCTGACCATCAGTGCTGGGCTACCCTCACCTTGCTGCACCAGCTCGGGGTAATTCAGCCCGACTGAAGAGAGGGCAAACTGCAGAGCAGGGGAAGGGCAAGGCACAGGGGCTGGAGCTGCTCCGGCTGGTTTGGCTGCCAGGGAAAAGCTCCACAGCACAACCCCGTGAGTGTAACCGACCTGCTGCCACCGTCTGATTCTCACTGCTTGTTTCTTTGTGTCTTCCACACTCAGAACGGCTGATTACTCTTCCCTTCTGGCTCCGTGACCTGAGATTACCTCGGAGATGATGGCTGGCTGTATCTGAAAGATGCAGATTATCCTTAAGCTAAATAATTACGGACACTCGGTGGCGTGGACTTTGGGAGTCCAGGACGGGTGCTCCCCTTGTTTCCCGAGGGAGGTGGTGGATGCCCAGCGCTCTCCCAACCCTGGCTGGGAGCAGGCGTGGATGACCCGGCCCCTCCTGGCAGCGCTGGCTCCGGTGCTGGGAATGAGCGGCCGGGGGGACCGGCCGGCCCCTTCCTGGCCGTGCCTGTGGTCAGGAAGGGCAGGGCTGTTTCTCTCACTTATTTACACCGTGCTTGACAAAAGCGAGTAAATGAGCTGTCAGCAAAAGCAAACAGCGTGTGATGGAGGGCTGATTGAAACCAGGGCCGGCGGGGCGGGAGGGCTCCGGGGCTGCGGGGACAGCCCTGGTCCCCGGGCACCTGCAGCTGCGGACGGTTCAGTGTGGGTCACCCCTCTCCTGTCCCATCCCCTGCCTCCTCCTCCTCATCCCGAGCACCCCAGGCACCCACCCTGCTGTCCCCCCGCAATCCCTGCTCCTTGGCACCCCCCTGCCCCCGTAAATCCAGTAAATCCCTCCTCCTTGCACTGGGGCATCTCCCGGGCCTTCCTTGCACAGTCAAGCACCAGGCTCTGGGGTGGCTGTGACAAGCACCTGGGGACAGGGCTGTGGACAGCCCCATTCCTCCCTGTCCCTCTGAGCAGGTGCTTCACTCACAGCAGTTTAGCCAAAGTGTGATCAGCTCTTTGATGGTGAAGGAGGGATGATTTTGTACCTTATTTTGGTTTTGGCCAAAGTCTTTTCCATTTTGGGAACCTGCTGCCCCATCGGTGCCAGCTCTGCTCCAGGGGGTTCTGCTCATCTGCTGCTGTGGGGCAGGACATGGCCAAGGGTCCAGGAAACCTGGATCTTCACCAGAGCCTTTCCTTCCACACACCAACACGAGAGGCTGGCCAAGGCTGAGCACATCACAGCAGCACCTGCAGGGCCAGCCTGAACCTGGCCATACCCTCTGAGCACCTAATTGTGCTGTCAGAGGGCTCAAAGCGGGGAGAAACCTTGAGGGTGATTCTGCCCCATTGAGGGTTAAAGCGTCAGCTGGCAGGACGTGCAGCCAGCTCACAAAACCAAAACAAAGTCTTGTTGCACTGCTCCACACCAGGGAGCACAGCCCAGCTCTCGCCCTGGGCTGGGGAAACTCATTGCTGAGGAGTCTGTGGGTCTGTGAGGCTGTGGGGCCAGAGATGCTCTTCCTCTCCGAGTCAGGCTCCGGTTCAACTCTGGCCACTTAAAAATCTGGAGGAAGCTGTCCCTTCTTGAACAGAGTCATGGAACTACAGACTGGTTTGGGTTGGAAGGAATCTTTAAAATCATCCAGTTCTACCCCTCTGCCATGGGCAGGGACACCTTCCACTATCCCAGGCTGCTCCAAGCCCTGTCCAGCCTGACTGTAGACACTTCCAGGGATCCAGGGGCAGCCACAGCTTCTCTGGGCACCCTGTGCTGGGGTCCCCGCACCTCTATAGTAAAGAACTTTTTCCTAATATCTGATCTAACCCTTCCTTCAGCTTAAGGCCATTTTCCTGTGTCCTGTCACTTCAGGACCTTGTCCAAAGTCCCTCTCCAGCTGTCTTGGAACCCCGTTAAACACTGGAAGGGGCTCTAAGTTCTCCCCAGAACCTTCTCTTCTCCAGGCTGAGCAGTTGCACATCAGTTGGCTTCCAGCCTTCATTGCAAGGACACGTCCCAAGGCCCCAGGGAGCTGGAGTGTGCCTGTGGGGCTGGATGGGATCCTGGGCTGGGGTGCTGATCCATTTGTCACCTCCCCTGAGCTCTGGGTCACTGAACCTTGGCTCCCCTGGCCTCGCTGCCCAGCCCTGAGGCTCTTGGTACCGTTCCTGGTGGCACCGAGGCCCCAGAGGCTCCCAGCTGGCCCCCAGCGCCCGAGGCACAGGCAGGAGGAGTGGAGCTGATGCCACAGCTCCCCCGTGTTTGTTCGTTTGCTCCTTTGCCGTAAGCAGAGCCGAGCTGTCCCCTCCACAGACAGCAGCTCCCGTTTCTCTGGGAGATTTCTCCCAGTCAGCCCGCACCCCCTCGCCCCCACCAGCAAGGCTGGAGCCGGGTGTGAGCAGCTGCCAACACTTCCATCATGGCCAGAGGCAGTTTTAAACCCTGGATGGGCTGTTCCTCGTCGATCCCCAGAAGGGCTGGTAAGAGGGAAAGTGCTGGCAGGAGCGGCGCCAGCAGCCCGGGCGGGCTGAGCGGGGTGAGATCATTGCACAGGGTGGTCAGAGGCACAGGCTGAGTGCTCTGAGCCAGCGCTGCTGTGATTTAATGAAGGTGCTGCAAGTGCTTTGTTGCAGCCTGCCAGGCTGGAGGCCTGCTCTCCTGTGCCCAAACACCTCCTGCCTCGGGTGGCTGCTCCTTCTCTTCCCTCCGAGCATGGCTCGGACTGTGAGCATGTGGCTGGGCAGCTTCTGAAGTCAAGTTCAAGTAACTCCATGCAAAAGTTACCCAAACACTGATATCTCTGCAGAGTCAAAGGATCTAATGAAAATTCCAGGGGGCTTTGGGTGGTGATGCCCAGAGTGGTGTGGGACTGGTAGGGACAGCTTCATCCTGCCCCCATGGCACCCTGGCCCTCCACGAGGCTTGGTGTCCTGCCCTGAACGAGCACCTGCCAGCACCACTGCACAAGGGCTGTGTGTGGCTTTGGAGCCACCAGTGTTGGGTTTGGGACCATTTGGGATTCCTCCCTCCTGTGTGTGGCTCTGGCCATGGCCCTGTTGGAGGCAGTCACAGCAAAGCTGCTCTGCCAGGTCCTCTCCTCCTGGTGGATGTTTCCTTCCAGTGGTCTCTGCTGGCAGCAGGAACAGCTTCCTGCACCAACTGCGTGCTCCTGTGTGTGGTGTTGGGATGAGTCCTTCCCAGTGGATCTGCAGTGGCTGAATGCATCAGGCTCTGGTTGTCACCTCATCCTGCCCAGGGGACAGAGCTCTGCCCTGCCCATAAAGCTGCAGAGATTCCCCTGCGGAGCAGCACCAAAGAGAAAGGGTTCTGTGGGCTGAGTGGCAGTGACAGGATCTACTCCTTCCTCCCTCTTTCCCACCACTCTGGATTTCTACTGCCAGGGATATTTATGACCCAGACATCATCTCACAGCTCCGGGTCCCCGGCACCTGCCCTGCACTGATGAAGCTGCAGGCAGCAGCTGGAGCCCGGCTCTGGAGCTGTATTCCCATCCCAAAGGGCACAGAGCAGTGGGTGTGGGCAGGCTGGGGTGGTGGCTGGGTCATTCCTCACTGAGAGGGGCCAGGGACATCCATGTACCCCCAGTGTGGTGACATCCTGTGCCCCACAGACCTGCAGCCAGCCAGGTGGCCTCAGAGAGGGAACAGGCACAAACCCTGCCAGGCCCAGCTCCCTTCAGCAGTGCAGGCAGGATGGGAGCTGGGCACAGCTGTGAGGGTGGCTGTGCCAAGTCGCTGCTGTCCATGGTGACCACGTGTAGCTGAGCTCAGCTCTGTGTCCAGTGAGACCAGGGAGCTTCCACTTTTCCTGTGCCACTGCAAAGCTGTGGCTACCTGTGAGGCAGAGGAGGCAGCACAGTCCTGCTCCACCTCAGGAGCATTCACGTGGCTGCAGCTGGCTGAGCAGAAGGACGTGTGTGTGCCCAAGGTCCGTGCTGGAGGAGAGCTGAGCTCGGACTGTCACTGCGGCAGCGAGGACTCGCCAGTGAACGGTGGCTGTGGGGCAGATAAAACCAGCACGTGTCTGAGAGTGGCCGCGCACACACCCCTCACTGTGCTCTCTCTCTGGAACCATCAGGACACTTTCCTGTCTTGGTCAGTGAAGTGGAATCCCAGCAGGAGCAATGCCCAGCCAAGGCAGTGGGGTCCCCAGCCCCGTGTGCGTGGGGGTGCCACGAGAGGGCCCTGGCCTTGAAGGAGAAGAGGAGAGGCAGATGGTCATGCGTGGGCTGTCCCCTGCATGGACACCATCCACCATCCTACCTGTTTATTCTCCCTGTCCCTGCCCACTAGGGTCGAGCCGCTCTCAGAGGTTGAGATGCAAAGGGCAGAGCACCCCATTGCAGAGCATCCCCCACTTCAGAGCCGTCACTGTGCCACAGAAAACAGTTTGGGGGAAAAAACCCCACGAACAGCGAACTTGCAGCAGAATTTCCTTAAGCAGGAAGCACCGGGATCTCTGCGCTCGGTGTCGCCGGGGGCAGGACAGGGCAGGAGAAGGGGAGCGCGGCGGCTCGCAGGGAGATGCATGGCCCTTCCTCAGGGCATGGCGGCCGTCCGCTGCTGTCAGCAGGTAACAGCTCCTCCAGGGAGAGCCGGCAGAGCCATAAATAGCACGAGGGGCACGAGTGAGCCGCGTCTGGGGGAGGCTGGGGCGGTTTCAGCCGTCGCTTGACACGGACATTCATAAGGGCAGGGCAGAGCCGGAGCGCTGCGCCAGCAGCAGCCGAGCGCCGCCGCGGGCACATGGCGGGGCCGGGGCTGCCGGCGGAGATGCCGCTCGCTCGGCCCGGAGGATGCAGCTGAGAGCCCGCATTTGGTAGGTTTTACAAGCAAAGGCTGCAGCCTGAGGGCCGGACCCTGGGCTGGGCAGGATCTGGCTCAGGCTGAGGAAGCGGCGCAGGGCGTCAGGAGCGCTGGTGTCCTTGGGGATCCAAGGCTCCGCTCCCTACCCTGCTCTCTCCTGGGGGACCTGTGGCTCCTGCACAACTCATTTGCCACCAGGCTGGGCTTGAGGGCTGGTAAGGTGCATCCAGGGAGAGCGAGCGGGCGTTTGTAGCGTGGGGACGTTTTGAGGTTCCCTCTCAAATTTGGGCTGGGCACGGCTGTGCCGTGGGCAGCAGCTGGCTCTTGCTGTGGGATCAGCATTGCAATGTGCCCACAATGTGAATTTTCTGCTCCGGGACTTTTGCAGCCTTTTGGATACTGTCCCTGGACTGACACTGGGGACCAACTAGCAGGTTCAGCAGGAACTGCAGCCGTGGCACGCTCGGAATCTCGCTGGGGATGAAGGGCACCGGGCAGGGGGATGGGTTGGGATCTGGAGCTGGGACTGCCGGGCAGCTGCGGGTCGGGGCTGGCAGCCCGGAGCTGCGGCGGTGTCGAGTCCCTGGTGACGGCGTGGAGAGGCTTGGTCCCGGGTTGGTGGCTGACACCTTGAGCAGGTGGTGCCACCGAGATGCGGCGTGCGAGCTGAGCCTGCAGCCGAGCTCCTCTCCGCGGGCGCGGGGCTGCTGCCCTCGGGTAAACGTGGGCTCCGCTTCCCGCTGAGTTTCGGGAGCGGAGCGGCCCCGGGAGCCGCAGGGCTGGGGCTGGGCAGAGCCCTGTGCGCAGCGACCGGCCGGGAATGCAGGAATGGGGATCGGAATTTGTACAGGGACCACAGGATCCTCCTGTGCTTCCTCCCCGAGGAGGGCTTCTCCTGCCAGAGCTCTGAGGCAGCCCACGGCCGGGTTCTTAGGGCGGTACAAATATCACCCTCCCATCTCCCATCTGCACCTCCACCCTCACTGCCCTGCCCCAGGCACTGCTGGCCCTGCTGTTCGGGTTCATACATCCGCGCCGCTTTTGCTGTTACACTAATTGCTCGAGATCAATTATTCATTGTGCAGTAATGAAGCAGGGTGAGGACAGAAAACCTGGCTGTGCAGCGAGCTCTGGGCTCTGGCCGGCCTCGCAGAGGGTGAGGAGCAGAGCTCGGGGAATGCTCCTCGTGAGCACTTTCACAATGACTCCCACGAAGATTTTCTCAAGTTTTGGTAGTTCTGCTTTGCATTTCTGGCTTTGCTTTCTTCCCCTCAGCCCCGTGTTGTGCTTTAGATGCTGTTCCCTGTAGCTGTGAGTTTCCTTGGTTCTTAGTTGTCACTTTGAAATCCTGAGGTGCTCAACAGCCTTTCACAGTTAGAAGTTTCTGATCTGGTGGATCTGGGCAGAGTTTGTCTTATGCTAAGAACCCAAATTGTAAAATATTTTCCTTCTGCTTTAGGAAAGATCTGCTTTGGAAAGGTTGATGTTTCACTGGATGATGGGGACAGGTGAGGCATCTCAGAGCAAAGGTTTTTGAAGGGCAGCAGGAGCCAGAGAGGTTCTCTATGGGGCACAGGGAGGATGGAGCTGCCATGGTCAGGGACAGCCACAAGATCGGCTCTTCCTGCAGTCCATTCACCCCTCCTGGGTGAGAGCACAGCTGGAGCAGCACATCCCTTGCTCTCCTGCCCACATCTGTGTCCAACAGCCTGCAGGGACTTCCATGCTTTTCCCAATCCCTGGTTTTGCCTGAGGAGGTACCCGGGTGCAGGGCAGCTCTCTGAGCTGTATTTTGCCTCCTCTTCCTCAGCATCACCACAAAAGAAAGAGAAAACCTGAGCATCCCCATCAGGAACCAGGAAAGGCTCAATTAAATATCCCCATGGCCAGGTATTCCTTGAGCCACAGTGGCTCCATGACTGAGAGGAGCAGAGGCTTTGAAATGAGAAGCTGAGAGCCAAAAAAAAAAAAAAAAAAAAAATCCCTGGCCTCCCCTTGGAAGAGCTGGCAGCACCAGGGCAAGGGCAGGGCAGGCTTCAGCTCTCAGCTGTGCTGTCTCCATGGCTGGGCTTTTCCCAGCTGGAAGTCCCAGCTGTGGGCTACCAGCAAGGCCACATTATTTAAAGAAATGCTGGAGTAGTCGAGGTTGTGCTGATGCTCGTTAAAATTTCCTCTGCTGGTGAGCTGGAACAGTCCTGGATGTGAGCAGCAGCTCAGAAAAACCTGCTCGAGGTACAGACCAAGGAGCAGAGGGTTTGTAGTTCTTCTGCCCTGTCTTGGTTTCAATAAAACTTTAAAAACTTGAAAAAAAGGTTTGAGATAGTGAGTGATCCTTGATGGCAAAGAGAACCCAAGGAGTGGGTAACAGGTGCAAGGTTTGAGGATGTTGGAGTAGGCAGGGCAGTGTTGCCTATTTTGCAGTGTGTTGATATTTGTTTAATGAGGAGATCATTTTTAGGAACTCTCTTGGTGTTTCTCTGGTCTCAGACCTATCATCCTCCTTCCCTAAAATGACCCCAGAGAGCCACCCTGGGCTTCAGAGGCAGCTCTTGCTTCTGCTTTCTCTTCCCCTTCTCAGGAAATGCTGCCTTGGCCTCTCAGCCTGAGACAGAAGCTGGAAGAGTGAAGTGTGAGATCCTCCAGGGGGGATGGAGTAAATCCCCTCAGTCCCTCGATCTGCCCCGATGCAGACAGGGAAACCCAGATGCTGGGAATGGCAAAACCACTTCGTTGAGTGCAGAGGAAGATGCGGGTGGTGAAAAAAGGGAAATCTGCACATGGAGGTCAGGGACACCCAGATGCTGAGAGCAGTGGGACCAAGGCATTGAGAATGGAGAAATCCAGATGTTGGCTGGTGGCTCCTGAGCTGCTGCTGCTGCAGTGAGAGCATGGAATGTTTTGGGTGAATCTGTGAGGTGGAAGGACAGCACCTCCTTCAGACAGCAGCAGCACTGCCTCCACTGCTGCCTCCTCCAGCAGCCCCTTGGCCACATGAAGTGGTGAGAAGGTGTCAGCCCCCCTCAGGTACTGGAAAAGCTGCTCACTGGCTCCAGGGAGAGCTCAGAGCCCCTTCCAGGGCCTAAAGGGGCTCCAGGAGAGCTGGAGAGGGAATTTGGACAAGGGCCTGGAGTGACAGGACAAGGGGGAACAGCTTCCCACTGCCAGAGGGCAGGGATGGATGGGAAACTTGGAAGGAATTCCTGGCTGTGAGGGTGGGCAGGCCCTGGCACAGGGTGCCCAGAGCAGCTGTGGCTGTCCCTGGACCCCTGGAAGTGTCCAAGGGCAGGTTGGCTGGGCTTGGAGCAGCCTGGGATAGTGGATCCCATGGAAGGGGGTGGGATAGGATGGGTTTTAGGTCCTATCCAACCCAAACCGTTCTGTGAGTCTATGAAACCTGGTCACATCCCCATCCTTGAGGTCCCAAGTCAGATTTGGGCAGCAAGGTGGCCTTGGCTTTGTGCTGATGAAGTCCCTGGTGCCTCCAGCCAGGAGCAAGTCTGTGGGCTGGCAGTGATGGCATTGCTGTCTCTCCCCAGCCCAGGTGATGCTGAGCAGAGCTCAGCCGTGTGCAGACAGGATTTCACAGCCCTGGTGATGCTCTCCGCCCGAGACGGAACCGACCCTCGCTCATGGTGAGGCTGCTGCTCATCCCCTCCATGCCAGAAAAGAGCAGCAGAGGCTCTGATTGAATTATTGCAAGGATTTAATTTAATCCCCAAATGTCTCTCATTTTAAAGGAGCCTGTTCATTTCCTTCTAGGACCTTATCAGATGCAGGCACCCAGCACTGTGAGCAGAAGGACTGGGCAGATAGGCAGTGTTGGGGGGGGGGGGGGGGGGCTGTGTGGGTTTTTCCTCTAATTATCTCATGAGATAATGATGACAGTGATTGCAAGACAAATAAAACATCAGCAGCATCTCTGAGGCACATGCTGGTGCAAATGGCAGCCTGGCGGGGAGGGCTGGGAACATTCCCTTCTTACAAGGAATTATTGTGTAATTTCACCCCAAGGGTGGGTGAAAGGAGCATTTGCTTTGTGCCTGACACCAAATCCAGCTGTTTCATGGACAGAGCGATGTATGAAGGGACCAAGCACAAATTTTTGTCTTCAGACTCAGTGGGGGAGTTCAGGTGATGCTGAATTGCTGCTGAGGTGAGCCAGGCTGGGTGGGACAGAGCTGGTGCTCTCTGTGCTGCAGGTGACACCAGGACCCTTTGGGTGTGATAAACCAGGACAAGGCACAGCTTGGGCTCCTGCCCAGCTGGCTGTGGCACTGATCTCCAGCATCTTCCTGGAACCTGTCCAGCTCTTTGCCTCCTGAGCTCAGGCAGGTGCTGCCATGTCTGTGCTGTCCTCTCTGTGCACAGGGGGCTCACACCCCCCGGGGTGTTTCCTGGAGGTGACAGCAGCTTCTGCAGCCCAACAACTGCCTGGGGATGTCCAGGGGTGGTTATCACCTCTGTGCTCTGGGAGATGAGGGTGTCCAGCAGCAGGGTGGCTCTCCCAGGGGTGCTGTCACAGGCTGGGACCTCCATGGGGATACAGCCTCTGTCCACTCTATGGGTGCCTCTTCCCAATGGGATGTGAGGCTGGATGGGTTGACTCCTGGGGCTGCTACCCTTTTTGAAGCTGAAATCAATTTATACAGAGCGGATGTCTTTGATAACTCTAGCTCTCTGGTTGTCACTGGGTTTGTGAAAATGCTTGGATTTCAGCTGGGGATACAGTGACTTCTTTCCTGGGTGACTTGTTAGCTGGGGGTGGTCCTGTGAAATAATCCCTGCCCCGGGATCTGTGTAGGAGGGAATTGCTTCCTAAAGAGAGGATTTTCTCTCCTTTGGTCTTTTTTTTTTTCCCTCCTGGGCTGGTTTTGCCTCTTTGGCTTAGACAGAAAAATCACACTGGACTCTCTGCTCTGACAAGGGAGGGCTCATTGCAGACTCCCCCTGCTCACAAAAACAACCTTGGAGGTTCTTTCCCTTGGGCATTTCCCTTTGAAAGGACAGAGCTTGCTCAGCCCTTCCCCAGCTGCAAAGAAACCTGAAAAAACCTGCCGCAAAGGCTTAAAGCCCCTCAGAGGCTGGCAGGAGTGGCTGTGGTTTTGTAGGGCTTGCCCAGAGCTACGGGCTGAGCTGGGGCCATCCAGGGATGGGCAGAGCCCGGCGCTTCCCTTTGGCATTTGTTAACGCGGTGCAGGAGGCGCCAGAGCTGCTGGACGACCTGCTGGGTTTCTCTGCAGCCCGTGGGGGAAATCCCTGCAGGGCAGCAGCTCGCAGCAGCCGTCGGGGTGAGGATGCTGTCACGGCTCTGCCTCTGCGGCTGGAGCCGAGCCGGCACCCTGGGATTCCCCAAAACCCACCGGTGCTGCCGGCTGCTGGAGGGGGCAGCTGAGTGCCACCATTCCACTCCTGCCAGCTGGGGAACCTGGTGTTCCAGGGCTCAGGAGCAGGACCGGGTGCTGACAGAGCAATGGGTGACTTGGCACCACCTGGGGACGTGGGGACGATGCCATCCCACCCCACCAGTGCACTGTTAGCATTGTACAAATCAGTGCCAGCCTTGTAGGTGGGGTGTGGGGAGGTGAAAGGCTTCCCAGGAAGGTGACCAGAGAGATTTGGGGTGCTTCTGCTTTCATCCTCCTTTATCTTCTCTGGCAGATGCTGGAGACGGACGCTGAGAAGCCGGGGCAGATGCACTCGGAGGATGGGAAGGCAGCAGTGGGTGATGCCCCTCTGGCTGCCAAGGCAGCGGCTCTGGCCGAGCCCTGGGACACTCTGGGGGCCACCCAGGCTCCTCTCCTGGCGGAAAAGCAGCCGGTGGCCACCGCAAAAGGAGAGGAGCAGCCCAACTCCCTGCCAGCCTTTGTCATCCCCGAACTGCGGCTGGACAGCACCTTCAGCCAGAGCGCGGCGGGCACGGCGGGCAGCGGCACGGACGGTGAGGACGAGGAGGAGGATGAGGAGGAAGATGAGGATGAGGAGAATGAGGAGGAGGAGGAGGACAGCGACGAGCAGTACCTGGACAGGAACGAGCTGAAGCGCAGCAGCATGATCGAGACATCGGGCGGGCAGCCCGGCTACTCCCTGAGCGTGCAGGGCTCCCTGCGGCGCCGCACGCACAGCGAGGGCAGCCTCCTGCAGGAGGCCAAGGGCCACTGCTTCACCTCCGACACCACCCTCAACTGCTCCGACAGCCAGGGCGCCGCCGCGCACTGGGCACTGCCCTCCCCCAGGACCCTCAAGAAAGAGCTCGTCAAAAACGGCGGCTCCATCCACCAGCTGACGCTGCTCTTCTCGGGCCACAGGAAGGTACGTGAGCCACGGCTGGCCGTGCTGCTGGGACAGCTCCTGGGCTGGAGGTGTCCTGCCACGTGGCCCCTGTCTCCATGACCATGGCAAAGCTCCCTTCTGAGTGCTCAGGAGGGTCCCTGGCAGCCGGCTCTGGAGGTGTCAGCACCCGGGGCACGGCACCCAGAGCAGCGTGCTGGGGCTGTGGGTGGCACTGCCACCGCTGCACCCACGGCCTGCAGGGCCCACGGCCTGGGCAGTGCTGTCTGCTGGGACTGCTGGTGGCAGAGGTGCACCTGGGGACCTGGACTTGCACAGGGCTGCTCCCAGCAGTGGGGAGAATCCCTGCTGACAGTCCCCAGTGTGCAGGGGGTGCCAGGAGCAGTGTGACCCTCTGCCCCACCGGCCTTCTGCAGGACTTTGACCACTGTGGGGGTCCATCTCATGGAAAAGCTGTGCTCAGCAGTGATGTGTGACCCCACCATGCAGGAGGAGCAGCAGAGGCTGTGCTGAGGCAGCTCTGCCCAAGACTGGGGCCATGCAATCCCAGGGGTCTGGGGTGCTCCTTGAGCCCTCAGAGCAGAGCTGGCCCTGGCTGCATGGTGTAGGAAGGAGCTGCCAGTGTAAAGATCATTCATGGGAAGTGCTGCTGTTCCCATTCCCATCCTCCCCAGGTGGCCCTGGCAGGGTGCTGAGAGTGGCCCCTGGCCCCATACCCTGCTCTGCCCCATCCTCAGCTCTGGGTGCTTCTTGGGGCTCTGGTGCTCAGCACAGGACTGCAGTGCAGTGCTCAGGGTCGTGTTCCCAGCTCAGAACCTCGTTTCACAGCTCAGGACCACGTCCTGCTGCTTGGGACCACCTTCCAGGGCCACATTCTGCTCCAGAGCAATGGGCTCCTTGGCAGGAGAGGCTGCTGCAGACCCTGGGGTTAAACCCATGCTGGGGTTAAACCTACGCTGGGTTAACCCTTCTGCCATGCTGCTTGAAAAACCACCCTGATGCTGTTTCCTGGAGGAATTTTTGGGCTCAGAGTCCCTGATCAGCTGGTGAGGGTTACACACTGCTGGGATGGGGCTGCTGTCTGCAGGGGAGTCCAAACTCTCCTGGAGACTGAGGCCAGCAATTGTGTGCGGGAGGAGATGGAGGGTTCAGACCCGCCCTATCCCCGCTAAAGAAAAGCCACCCTTGTGCCAGGGACACGTGCGAGGGAGGCGATGACAGCCTCAGCAGCGGCTGAGAGCGTCCCGTGAGCAGTGCCCTGCAGGAGAGCTCACAGTGCCGCTGTGTGTGCAGCCCCGAGCCTGCAGCCCCGAGCCTGCAGCCCTGCAGCGCTGCAGCGCTGCCCGAGCTGGGTGTGCTGTGTGTCCCCGCCGGGTATCCCGGATCGTGCTCCCCCCTGCCCCGGAGCCGCCAGCTGCGCTTCCTGCTCTCATCTGGGGGGATGCTTTCCCGCAGAGGTGAACGGAGCTCCTCCTGCGTTAAACTGTTCTGGTGCACATTAGACTGGGATTTTTGGGGCAGGGATTGGGCAGCCTGTGCCGGTGGAGAGTGCAGTGTGGTGGCTGCACCTCCTGCAGCTCCCAATTCCAAGCCTGCAGCAGCTCTGGCTGCCTGGAGCCTAAATCCCTGCCTGTGTGTTCTCCTGGGCACCCCTGCCTGTTCCTACTGCCCTGCTCCCTGCTCACATCACCCGGCTTCCACCACCCCATTTCCACTGCTCTGCTCCCATTTCCCTGTTCCCACCACTCTGATCCCATTGTCCTGATCCCTGTTCCCACTGCCCTGCTCCCACTGCCCCATTCCAACTATTCTATTCCCATTGCCCTGCTCCCACCACCCCATTTCCACTGCCCTATTGCCATTTCCCTGTTCCCACTGCTTTGCTCCCATTGCCCCACCCACTGCCCTGTTTCCACTGCCCCATTCCCATTGCCCCGTTCCTACTGCTCAGCTCCCACTGCTCTGCACCTACCACCCCATTCCCACTGCCCTGTTCCCACTGCCTGGTCCCCACTGCCCCATTCCCACCGTGCTCCCATTGTCCCATCCCCCTTGCCCTGCCTCTCCAGCTGCCTGTGGAGGGTGTGCAGCAGTCAGGGAAGCCAGACACGGGGCTGAGCCACTGTGGGACTGGGCTACTGCCACCCCCTGCCTACACTTTGGAAGCTCTTTTATTGGTCTGTGCCCTTGAATAGTTCAATGAAACCTCTGAGCTTTTTGGAGCAGGACACTGATGCACAATTCCCACAGGGAATTCCCCCACTGGCAACACCTGCACCGGGCGGCCTCGGCTGCAGGGCCATCACACCCATCAACGTTCTTGGTAATTTTCCCATCTGGGAGTGTTTCAGAGGGGCTCATTCCACAGCCTCTTTTAACACCATCGTGCCCGGCGTGCCTCCCCGTCTCCCCTTCCCGCGGTGGGGCTGGGAGCTGGTTGTTTTACTGGGCATGGTGGGGAGCGCTGGGACTCCTCGGGAGAGCTCTGCCGCTGCCTTTTGTCCCCGAGCACGGAGCCTCTCCGGACAATGGCAGGAAGCCCCGGCCAGCCCGTCTGCCGGGGCCGGAGCGGCCCGGGGAAGGTGCTCGGCGAGGGCCGCATTGTTCGGGGCCGATAAACTCCGGAAAGCCGGGCGCAGAATGGAAGGAAGTGTCCGGAACCTCGGGCCCGGGGCTGCGGGGCTGAGCACAGCGTTCCCACGGCCCGGCCGCGGGGTGATGATCCTGGAAAGCGCCTGACAGCCCCGGGAGCACGGGATGAGCTGGCGGTGGTCGGGTGGGTGTGGGGGGGGCGGGATGCAGGGCCGGCCGTGAGCATCTGCAGCGTGCAGGAATGGATGGAATGCTAAAGACCCCGAGCTACGGTGATCCCGCGGGTCTCCCTGCCTAGTGCCAGGCTTTGTGGCTGCCCTGAGCTCATGGTACATCCCAGATCCCCTTGGTTTGTCCAGGTTGCTCTGGAGCAGTGGTCAGAGAGCAGACTTGTAAACTGCAATGATATGATTCAATTATAGCTGAACTGCTCTGATTTCTCATGCCCGGGGACTGCTGGGAACTCCTGATTGATTTTGGGTGCCCAACCTAGTTCTGGGGGGCTCTTTGGGCAGTGGCAGGATCCCTGTGCCCACTCAGTAGCAGGAGTAGGAGCATCAGGAGTGGGGATGTGAATGTCCTCCCTGTAGGAGGTTCCACTGTCAGCACCTTGAACCTAGAGGGTACCTGGGCCAGTGGCCCTGGAGTCTCCTTGGATGTTCTAGGAGCTCCATGGGCTGAAGGTAGCAGAGGATGAGTGAGGGCAGGGAGGTTCTGGTGTCAGGAGCTTGTCCCATGTCACTGCCATCATGAAGAAGGGGCCCTGTGGGTCCTGTGGGTCTGGGCTGTGTGCTGTGGGAACTAGGGGATGCTGGCCCTGCTGGTTGGTGACAGAGTGACACTGGGCATGTCCTGGTGTGATGACAGACACTGTTTTTCTGTTCCCCCCAGCTGAGTGGAGCAGACCCTGAGTGCAGCTGTGATGAAGGGGACGAGACCTCCCGCAAGAAACGCAGCAAGAGCCTGTAAGTGTCACATCAGGGGTGGCATCGGGGAGTGCCAGGGCTGTTTGTGGGGCCAGACACCTCGGCCTAGCCCTGCTGGTACCAGGAGCCCTCAGGATCCACATCTTCCCCCTGACTTTTTCCAGCAGCAAAGCCATGAACTGGGTTCTCACTTCAGATGGAATTGTTTCCAGGGAGGGTGGTGGGGTGTGCTGGGGGCACTGCCCAGCCCAGCTGGGAGCACCCCTTTCCACCGTGCCCAGACAGGGTGAAGACACCGGCTCTTGGGAAAAACAGCTTGCCTGGGTTCAGGGAGAGGACATGGAAGCAGTGAAATCTGAGCTGGGGGCCTCCTTCCCGCTGGCCCCATGCCGGGAGGAGGAATGGGGAGGTGGAATGGGGAGGTTTCGCACCGCGGGTCAGGCTCAGCCTCAGCGCATCTGCGGCAGCGCAGTGGGAGCGGGGACCGCGGGGACCTCCGGGGGACACCGGCAGCCCTCTGCTGCTCCCGGTAAGGCTTTGGGGTGCCAAAAAGTGGGTGCAAGCAAGGACAAGGCAGCCGTGGCCTTTGCTGTCCTCAAACACAGCTGCAGCCGAGGGGGGCAGGTGCACGAGTGAGGACGCTCGGGAGAGAACTCCTCTGGAACACGGACCCGGCCGGTGCCAGGGCCACGGGGATGCCCGCGGCTGTGTGCCCCGTGCCCTGCGCCACGTGTGCCGGGCGGGTGGAGGAGCCACACGTGGTTGGAATGGCTCAGGGTGCGAGGGGGGCTGCGCACGCAGCTGCCCGGCCTCGCCGGCTGTGCCAGCGAGTGGCACTGTCGGCCCACGCTGCCTCATCGCTGCCGCCTATTTTTAGCTCTTTTTATTATTCCCCCCCACCCCAGCACTGGAAATGAAAACGAAGCCCTTGCAGCAGGGACGTCCCCCCGGCCGCGTGGCAGCGCTGGGGGAGCGGGGCTGGCGGGGGAGGCTGGGCCCCCCCGGCGCGGCGGGGTCAGGGGCGGTTGCGGAGAGGGCTCTGCGCTCACCTTGAGCCGGCGGGGGATGCTCCGGGGAGCTCTTGGCAGCGCCATTGGCTGCGCGGCGCGGTCCCAGCCGGCTCCGGGACTATTTATGTGGCGGGGGCCGCGGGTCGGCACTCGCTCCTCTCCCGGCACACGCTGCCGGCCTCGATGTACCACGCCATGGTGGACTTTTCCGAAAAATACCTGGAAAGGTAGGACACCCAGCATCCTGCCAGGAAGGGGGATGTGCTGCCCAGGGGATGGTTTGGAAGCAGCGTGGGGTGATGGTGCTGGGCCTCGTGGCCATGCTGGGGTGCTGGGGCAGATGGCTTTATAGAGGCAACTCCGGAGTGAAATCACCAATTATTTTGTGGAATTATTTTTGCTGTGGCATTTATTGTGCCGTGTGGCTGCAGCTGGGGGCTGTGCCTGCCCATGGCTGTCACAGCCTGGGTTGGTGTCACTTCTTCTTTGCAAGGGTGTGCAAGAGGAGCAGCATGTGGAAGTTGGGGAGCTTCCTTAGGAGGTGCTTGCCTGGTGTGGGACAGCTGGAAAATCCACCCAGGAGCCAGGATCACCTGCCTGGTGTGTTCCAGCTGGCCTGCTACGCAGGGCTGTGCTGTGGAGGCGGCGACCCTCCTGTGTCACACAAGGGGTGTTCAGTGCTCTTCCAGCCCTGCCAGGCACCAACTGCTGCCCAGCTAAACTGGGAACACTGCTGAAATTGCTGCTCGAGGCTGTGTGGGGTGGCTCGTCCCATGCGCTGGTGGGTCCCAGCTGCTGGCGGCGCTGGCGGCACAGCGATGGGAGGCAGATGGTGTTTGGATCGTGAGGCTCCATGTTTGGATCTGCTTTTCCCACATTAGCGGGTGCCTGGCAGCAGCAGGACGTGTGTCCTGCTGGGATCACAGTCCAGGGGGTGTGAAGGCAGTGAAACTGTCCGTGTCCATGAGGGTATGGATGGCACCAGGGACTGGGGGGAGCAATTGCACTCAACAGTCATTCTGTGGCTCACTGGACTGAGCCCTGGGCTTGTTGCACTTATTTTATTTTCCCTGTGGTTGCTGTGTTTTACCCTCCTGGGACTGGAGAGAGCTGTGGGTCTGGAGAACATCACCTGGGGTGGGGTGGTGCATCCATGCCCTGAATCCCTCCTGTACCCCTCATGTCCCTGGGCATGGCTTGGCAAGGTAGAGGTGGCATCTCTGAGCATCCTTACTGTGCGACCTGTGGCAGATCCTGTAACATTAAATTTGCAGAATCAGAAAGAGCAGGAAGTGAAAACTGAAGCCACTTGCTTAATGAGATGGTGTCAGATAAGGAGCTTCAGATTTAGAGGGCAGAGTCCATGCGTGTTGAGAAAAGACTGATGCTCTTAAGTTTTGATAAATACATTATATTCATAGGCAGTGAAACACTGTCTATGTGCACTTCATGATAAGATCGAGGAGAGGTATTTTAAATTGAAGAAATTAAAAACAGAGATGGAAGCTGTAATTCTTTCCAGTTATAAGGGTTCCAGACACATGCAGTTAAGATAGCATTATACTTGCTTTTTAATGAGTATCAGTGATCAGTACCACTAGGAGAAGACTGCCAGAAAAGGGAGTGAGAAGCAAGGCCCGAGCGCTAAAACTTGTCACCGTTGCAGTTTTTGGGGTTTTTGGGCGGTGTTTGGCACCGGTCCCCGCGGTGTCCGGGTGCAGTGACCGCGCGCTGCCGCGCGGGGGCAGCACCGCCCGTCCCATCCCTGCCCGTGCCTGCTCCGGGCGGGGGGGGCTCCTTTTCCCACGGCGCTTCCCAAAAATCTGTACAACTTTGTGTTGCTGGCAGCTCCCTGGAGCAACCGCGAGCCCCATGGCCGTGTGTCCGTGAGTCTGTCTGTCCAGGGATGCTGGAGCGAGGGGACCCGTGCGCGGGTGACAGAATGGGGTGTCTTTGCCCCAGTGCCCTGCGCTGCCAATCCCGGCCACCCCCTTACGGAAATGTCCCCAGGCCATGCCCCACACGGGCTGGCACCGCAGACGTGTGAACACCCGTGGGGTGTGCATGTGTGGGTGCCCACGCAGGGGGGACACAGGGCAGCGCAGTCCCCGCTGTGCTCCTCAGCCCGCTCCGCCCCGCCGCCGGCCCCGCTGCCTTCCCGGGATGCCTGCGCTCTATAAATAGCCCTCGTAAATCCTCGCCGTGATTATTTTTCCCCGCCGTCTCTTGAAAGGCCCCACTATCCGCCTCGGCGCTGATTTTTCCACCTTTCCTCAAGTTACCCCAGCAACGGCAGAGCCGTCCCAAACAGCGGCGGGGCTGACACAGCCTTTACTCACTCGCACGCTCCGGGCCGCCCCACGCCGCATTTAAAGCTCTCCGCGCTGAGCCCTCCCACTTCCCGTTCCGCGCTGGCCGCTGCGGCAGGAGCGCGCCTCGGGGCGGGCGGCAGAGCGCCCGAGCGTCCCCGCCGTGCCCGCCGCTCGGGCTGTCCCCGCCGCTCGGGCTGTCCCCGCCGTGCCCGCCGCTCGGGCTGTCCCCGCCGTGCCCGCCGCTCGGGCTGTCCCCGCCGCTCGGGCTGTCCCCGCCGCTCGGGCCGTCCCCGCTGCCATGCCCTTCTTCCGCGACCTGTCCAAGCCGCAGCCGCTGGAGTTCCACGCGGAGATGCTGCTGGCGGTGCAGAGGCCGCACACGGGCAGCCTGCAGCGCCGGCACACCATGAAGGAGTAGGTGGTGGGCGCGGGGCGCGCTGCGGGAGGGTCCCCGCGGGGCTGGGGGTCCCCTCACCCGCCCGCTCACACTCGCTCTTCTCTCTAGAGCCAAGGACATGAAGAACCGCCTGGGGATTTTTCGGCGGCGGAACGAGTCCCCCGGAGCCAACCCTTCGGGCAAGCTGGACAAAGTGCTCAAATCGCTCAAGTAGGTGCTGCGAGCGGGCGGCGTGGGGATGGGGACCGTGGGGATGGGGACCGTGGGGGCTTGGGGACAAGCTGTGGTCTGGAGCTCCTCACCTCTAGGGAGTCTGTATTCACCCCGTTTGGGGAAGTTGTGGACAATATTTTTGTGTCTGGAGGAACGTTAAAAATATTTTTTTGGCTGAAAATCTCCTGCTGGAGGGTGAGAGGTCCTGCCTGCACAGTGGCACCACAGCAGCTTGGGCTGGAAATTTACCTGACAACAGCGTTCTCCCAGTGCCTGTCTATGGAACTTTAACTGGCCAGAGGATGGTTTGAAAAACCACTTTGCTCTGGAGATGCTCCAGCAGCTGGAGACAAGCCCTCCCTGCTCTTGCTCCTGGCAGCTTTCTCTGGCTGCTTGAATGGGGCAGCTGAAATCCCACTTTTCTTCAGCTCTGCATCACTCAGGGCTTCTTCAATTCTTCCTCAGACACCCCAAGTGCCACGGCTGCCTGCACAGACCTTCTGGGGTTGGATTTTTTTCCTGCCAGCCTAAAGTTAGCAGTTTCCTTTTGGCAGAGCTGCTGTGGTGCTGCCTGATGCAGAGTCAGGCTCTGCCTTCAGCTGCTCTGCCAGTGCCAGCACCAAGGTGGGAGCCAGGGCCAGCCCCTCAGGCACACAGCGTGGCTTTATCCTCTGGAAACGTTTAGCAGGAGGCTGATTTGGGAGCTGGGAGCAGCCGTGCTGGGCTCACAGCCTGGCTTTTAATCCAATGGAAATGTTTAGCAGGCAGCAAAAGCAGCTTTTGCTGCTGAGCTTTGCCAACGTGCCGTCCTTTTTCCACAGGCCCACTCCCGAGGAAGCACTCAAGTGGGGGGACTCCCTGGAGAAGCTGCTGCTGCACAAATGTAAGTGTGTGTCCATCCCTTCCACTTGTGTTTGCTGCCAGGGGAATATCCAGACACGTGCCTGGATAAAGCTGGGATTTCCTCTGTTAATCCCTTCTGGTGTTTGGGGATGCACAAAGCCAAATTAGCTTCTCCCTTGTCTGCACCCCTCCTGCTCCTGCCTGGCCCAGGGGGGAACTTGTGGCAGGGGCCCGAGAGAGCTTCAGGTCAGGGCTGCAGCCCCCAGGTTGGGGAGGAGGCGGCAGTGGTCCATGTCTGTGCCCAGTTTGGAGCTGTGCAGAGGAACCATGGAGCAGGAGCTGCTTTAGAACATCTGAAGATGGGAGGACAGCCCTTCTCAGGCACCCCATCCTACACCCAGCCCAGGGGATGGCCAGGGGATCCTGTCCCCATGCCAGCCCAGCCTCCCTTCAGCCTCTCGGTGCAGCAGCCGGGCTGGGGATGTGGATTCAGCTCCTGGCTGGGCTGTGCTGCCCTGGCAGTGCCATCGCTGCCTGTTTGCACAGGGAGGTTTTTCGGGCAGTGCAGGGAGGAGGTTTGGGCTGCATCTCTGCCAGAGCTGAGGGTCCTGTGGGGCTGTTCCGTGTCTGTGAGCAGGAGTAGAGCCGTGTCCGTGTCTCCCACAGACGGGCTCGCTGCCTTCAGGGCCTTCCTGCGCACCGAGTTCAGCGAGGAGAACCTGGAGTTCTGGCTGGCTTGTGAGGAGTTCAAGAAGATCAAATCCCAATCCAAGATGGTCTCCAAGGCCAAGAAGATCTTTGCTGAGTACATTGCCATCCAGTCCTGCAAGGAGGTGAGGGCTGGCTCCCACGCTGGTGTGCGGTTCCTGGCACGGTGGCTGCCTGGGGAGCTGCTCACCAGCCCTGGTTCCTCTGCCCACAGGTCAACCTGGACTCCTACACACGGGAGCACACCAAGGAGAACCTGCAGAACATCACCCGCAGCTGCTTCGATCTGGCGCAGAAGAGGATTTACGGGCTCATGGAGAAGGACTCGTACCCCCGCTTCCTCCGCTCCGACCTCTACTTGGACATAATCAACCAGAAGAAAGGCAGCTCCCCACTGTAGGCCCAAGGACTGTCTCGGGGCAGGCTGGGAGCTGTGTGTTTACATGGAATTGGGCAGTGGAGGCCTTCCCAGGAGCTGGTGGGAGCTCGTTGTTCTGCTCGTGCCCCAGGCCGTTGGGACGTGGGGCAGCTGAAGGCACCGAGCTGGGGGCCCAGGGGACTGACAGGCCGAGCAGTCTGGCACTGCTGCAGCTCCCGTCCCACCATCGCTGGTACGACGCCTTCGGGGTGGCCCCGGCGTGGATTTAGCCAGGAGGGAAGCTCCCACAAGACTACTGTGAAGCACCTGCCCCAGCCATGAGCGTTGCTGGAAGGTGGAGAGTGAGCCCAGCTCGGCGACGAGGAGGAGGGGATCTCGTGCAGGGCTCTGGCAAGGGGACAGCAGCACTGACACAAACGTGGTCCTGGATTAAAGCCTTGTGAACTGGAGCAGCCCCAGGATGCTGCTGTGCTTCCCTGTGCCATGGGGCCTGCCAGCTGCCCTGGAACGGCTCTGGCAGGAGCCCGGCGCTTCCTCGGCTCGTGGTGGGTCCCCCCGGGAGCAGCGAGAGCCGGGTCCTTGCCCTGCGCTGGAGGTGTGCAAAGCACCCCCTCCTGCCCCCACCCCTGGTTTATTTATTGCCCTCCTGTAGCTGGACACGTTGCTGTGTGATAGGAAACCCCCGTGTCCTCCCCATTCCCAAGTTACAAGTGCAATATTTGTGTGTGTCACGGCCGAGTTCTCCGGCGGAGTGGATGCCTTTTTCCAGGTGTGTAGATTTTGTAAGGTAGCAGGTTTTGTGTGCCAGACCCATTCCCTGGCAGCGGGCCGCTGGGGGAGCCTGGTGTAAATATCAATATACTGATGCCCTGACGACGGAGGGTTTGGTGATGGAGAAAAGCAACTCTGTGCAGCAGCCGCTCTCCTGACTCTGGATAACAATGCTGTGTTTGGGAAGCGGGGGTTCCTGCTGGCCCTGGCAGGGCGGGGTGCACTGCCTGCCTCCCAGTTTACAGTGCAAAGCATCTCTGCAGCTAGAAAAAATCCTACATTGTCATGGTCATAGGTAAATAAAAGGAGAATATAATTTCTTGTAGCTGGCTTTTGTTCGTGCCATGTTTGTCAGCATTGGTGGAGCTGTGCGGCCTTCGCCTCGCTGAAGAGTGTAAAATCCTATTACTGTGTGGCTAAAGAAAGGAAAATCTGATTCCGTGAATTTCTGAGCTGTTTTTTATGATGGAGCAGCTGCCAGATGCTCCTGAGGCCAGGTCTGGGTGTAGGAGCAGAGATTTGCCCAAAGTGAGATGGTTCTCAAGGCCAGCAGTCGCTGTTAAACACAGCAGGGCACAAACCTCTGAGCAGGGAAATGCCCAGCAACACCAGTGACCAGTGACCTCCTGCAGCTCCTGGTCCCTCTGGGGACACACCCAAAGCAGCAACGAAAAGCTATTCCAGATCTGTGCACAGCTTGGCAGGGCTGCTCCTCCTCAGCAAGGGCAGTGCTCTGGCGTGGGATGCAAATATTTTGTAAAGGCTGTTCAGGGTGTGTTTGGTACCTGAAGTGCCACCTGCTTGTGGTCGGCCTTGGATGGCTCAGGGATGTGACTGTGGTGTCACAGGGCCGTGCTGGGCTGTGGTGTGGCTGCCCAGAATGCTGCTGGTGATGGCCAGGGCTGTGTGGCTGCTCCACCTGAGCACAGCTTGCCCCAGCAGGTACCATCTCTGGGGAACCGCCTGTTTTCCCTCTTCAAACAACCAGCAGGTGATGCCAGGTGGGGACACTGAGGCAGAGCTGAGGGCTCTGCTCAGGGCTTGGCTGGAGACAGCAGGGTTGGTGAGGTGGCTCTCCTGGAGATGCTGTTGGCACCCCAGGGTCAAGGTCCATGGATGGTGTCCCAGTGGTGACCCAGTCACTGACCCCAGAGCTGCTGGGACCTGGTGGGTGGGGGCACCCTCCCAGCTGCCTTCTCCAGGCCAGACCCTCCTCTTTCTCCTGGCATTGCCCAGAGCTTTCATCTCCTCTCCTTCCCAGCTGGGAGGGTTTCCCTTTGTGTCTGGACTCAACACAGATTTTCTTGCACCTCCCCCTCTCCATCTGCACTCTCCTGAGCTCCTCACTCCATCCCAAACTGTGTGTTAGGAAACTGACAGCAGGGTCCCCTCATTGCCCCTTCCCCCCATTTTTCCACATCCCCAGGCTCACTGGGACACCCACAGAGGGTCTGGGCTTGGGGGCTCTGTGGGCACTGGGCAGCTCAGTCCCTGCTGTCACCTTCTCCCTGCCCCAGTGCATCCCATGGTGCTGGTGATGCCCAGGAGCATCCCAACCCCATAACCACGCTGGCTTTTGAGCCTACAACCTGCCTTCCCTCCAGGAGTTACCCCAGCCCAGTGAGCCAGGCAGGCAGGGAGGGCTGGAGCTGCCGTGGGATGTGTGGGGTGGGGATCTGGTGTTCGGCTTTGATCCCTGCAGGGGACAAAGGCCCCACGGGGGTGGAGAAATGAGGACCTGGGGTGACTCCCTGGAAAGATGAAATAGCCCTGGGTGAGTGGCAGGAGCTGGGTTATTGCTGTAAGAGAATTTATTGCTGGGTTCCAGGCTGGCCTGAGTCACTTGGCAAACGCCATCCCCACGTGCCTGGGGACACTCGGTTCCCTGGAGAGACAGGCTGGAAGGGCCACGTGCTTTTCCCATGTTTTCCTGGGATGGCCGGTGCCCCCTGCACGGGACAGGTCTCAACATGAACTCAAATCTCCTCGTGGACTCTGTGGTGGCACTGAAGCCACAGCTTTGTCCTCTGCGTGCTGTGGGAGAGGGGCTGTGAAGCTTCTCCAAGACTTTGTGTTGCAGAGCAGAAGGTGTGAGGAGCTTGGAGCTTCTGCACGGGAACGGCTGAGGGAAGTCCCCCCTCCTGGAGGGGGTTTGTTCTGGGGGACATTGGTTGGGAAAGAGATCCAGCCCCACTGCCCTGAGGGGACACAGAGAGCTCTTACAGGGACACTGAGCTTACAGCACAGAAGGGGAGAAGAAATGTCCTTCTTTAGCACAAAATCAGATATCCAGGACAAAATCCAGTCATGCCAGGAGAAGAAATTCCTGACTTATTGACACCAATGCCACAAGCCTACGTGATGGGAATGGGAATTCTTAATTCCTAATTTGAGCCACAGCCTCAATCCAACTGGCACTGCTGGAGGGACATTCCCAAAGCAGCATTCCTGGGATCATGGGGTGTCACCTGGCTGGGCACGGCCCTGGGGGAGGAGAAGGGACATTATCTGCACTGAAGCCACCCAAGAAGGGTGACAGCAGGAGCTGCTGCCTGTCCTGGGCTCATCCCGAGGATCAGGGGTGTGGGAAGAGCTGCCTGTGGACATCGCTGGTGCTGCAGCCAAAGGAAACTTCCCATCAGGGAAACCGGTGCCATCCAAAATAGGGAGCACCTTATCTCGGCAGATAACGAGGATTTATCTCTGGGCTAAAAATTAGTGGTTGCTGAGTTGCAAATAGTCACAACTCAGCCGTGTTTGTTGTGTGCAAACAGGGCAAAGTCCAGCCAGGTGCTCCTTGTTCATCCATGGCACAAAGCTCACCCAGCTGAAGGCAGAGCTCCACAGGGAAGGGATTTACATGGGAAAATGGGAATTATCACCAGAAAGAGCTGAAAGCTTCAAAAACTGATGTGATTCCGGGTGTGAAAAAGGTAAAATGTCCCCTTAGGTCCTAACCCCCCTAAGGTCCTGGGTTTAACATGATGGTTCCCTCACACCCTCAGGGATGAGGAGGTTGGGATGAACAAAAAGCACTTGGAGAGGTGGGAAAATGTGTCACCTGTCCCAGGTGATGGCCTTGACCCCTCAGGTGTCCCTCAGTTCAGTATTGCATCAGCTGCCTGACGTGCTGGCAGCCAGGGATGGGTGCTGGGGTCACCTGTGGTTCACAGAAGCAAAAGGAGCTCTGAATGTGGCAGCTGAAAATGCAGCTCAAGCTGCTGAGCACCTCTGGGATGAAGAGTTACTGGGAGACGGGAATGAGCAGTGTGGTCATCCCAGGTGAGCACCCACAGCACTTGGGCTGCAAGGAGCCTCATTCCAGAGCTGGCTGGAAGCAGGAGCATAAAGCTTTTCTCTTATTTCTACAGAAACAGAAGTTTGCCTTTTTTTGCAGGCGTGTCCTGTGGCCCAAGACACTGCAGCACTGCTCAGCCTTTACTGGGCTTCCCCAAGGCACCCATCCTGGAGGACAAACCTACCCAAACAAACAGAACTTTCTACTGAGCAAAATCATTCCTTGGACCCCTGATTAGACAAATATTCTCAGAATAGAAGCAAGGCTGCTTTCCAGCCACAGACTAAACACAGCTCAGCAGTTTGATACTGAAACCACTGACACAAGAATTCCCTGCCCGGAGTAAACAGCTGAGCTGCTGTGACAGTCCCTTCACCCTGCTCAGGGCTACTGAGACATATCAAGAGCACCCCGAGCTCTAATTTGGGTGCTGAGGTGCCCAGGAGGTGTCTGGAGCCCCAGCACAGGAACAGCCAGCCGTCTGCAGGGCGGGGTGGAGGTCAGCCTTGGTGTGCCTTTGGGGCCTTTGGCATCCTCTGGGTGTGATAAAGGGTGCAGAGTGTGTTTGAGGGCTCTTGTCCTTCCTGGTGGTGACTCCGGGGCTGGGCTGGGCTGGCTGAGGAGATGCTCAGCTCATTGTCCTGCCCAGGGTGCCACAGATGCCTTTCCAAAGCATCCTTGGATTGAGGCTGGCAGGACTAGGGCCACCAACCTCTGCAGGTGGCATTAACGATGTCACTCCCAAACAATCCAAGGGAGTAAACTACAGGGAAAGTAAAAGGCTTCTGAAGTAAAAATAAAACCAGACTCAGAGGTTTTTGTCAAGGATACAAACCCAGCTTGGCTGGGCTGGTGCCAGGGCAGGAAATGCAGCAGTGGTGGAGTCCCCTGGGTGCCTCCAGCTCAGTGGGGAAGCATTGTTGTGTCCCTCTCATTGCTCATTTTCTGATTCTTCCCTGCATGAGGTCATTTTTACTCAGCCCATCCAGCTCACACATTCCCTGGAGCTGGGGAGGAAAATGGATAATGCAGAGTGCAGCCAGCCCCGAGGCCTGGGGAGGATGGAGCAAAGGATGGTGAAAATTGCTTTTATTTGTGTCTGAGCAGGGCTGGGACACAGGGAGGGGACGAGGGGCACCTCAGAGTGACCCCCCTGCCAGCACCCCCACCCCCTTTGTGCATGGGGCACAGGCAGGGATGGAGCTGATTTTGGGATTCTCATCTTGGGAAAATCTGGGATCCCACTTCCCTGCCTCCCTCCCTTGGCAGAGGGAGGGCTGGAGGGAGGTGGAGGAGAGGAAGAAGAGCCCAGCAGGAGCAGGTGGGGGCTGTGGATGGAGTGTTTGCACAGGAACCATTTGCAAGTAATTTCTTGTCCCTTCTTGTCCCTTCCTGAACTAATGGGACAATTATTTCGGGCCACACGTGTTTCTCATGGAAAGTTCCACACAGGCCATGCGTCATCTCCTGAGGGGAGCAGCCCTGCTGTCCCTAACGTGATTTTCTAGACAAAGACAAGCAGGTGACACTCCTGCTCCTGGGCCTGGGGACAGCTGTGATGGGTCACAGAGCACCAAACAAAGCTCCCAGGGCAGAACGGGCTCACGTGCTGAAAGCTGATCCCCAGAGCCAAACAAGCTCTGCTCTGCTCTGCTCTGGGATGGAGCTCCTGTGCTGGACATGGGGGATTTGGATGTGTCCCTCTGACTGTGTGCCCTGTTCTCTCCAGCCAGCTCAAGAGGGGTGTGGAGAAATCAGAGGGAATCCTGCAGAGGCTGCTGAGGTGGAGGGATGAGAGGCGTGGGATGTAGCAGATCCAGAGCTTTGGGAAGGACAGCAGGAAAGGTGATGGAGCCAAAGTTCTCTTGGTAGGTGACACAATAAGGGACAGCAGCACAGCGTGTGACAGCTCACAGAGCTTCAGCTGGGACAACAGGACAGGTGTGCTCATGGCAAAGCTGGCACAGCAGGAAACAGCCCCCAGAGAAGGAGGGTCTCATTGCTGGAAGGGTCCCAGGTGACCTGTCCAGGTGCTGGGGACATTCCTGGCCTGTGGGAGGGTAGGGAAGAGAGCCCAGGGATGCACCTTGACACACTGAGGAGCTTTGCATGGACATGGACAATGTCCCCCAGGACACAAGAAATGCAGGTCAGAGCTGCAGGAGGCCAAAGTCCTCATGTGAAGATGAATCCTGTGTTTTTCTACAAGGGAAAAATGAAATTCCATAGCTTGAGGATGGGTCCATTGCTGGAGCTGAGGGAAGAGTCCTTCCCTTTGCCCTCTGACCACTCAGATTCTGTTTGGTTGTGGGTAAAAGATGGGAGCTGAGAGCCAGATTTTGGCCTGGGCTGGGCTGTGGGATGGCCCCGTGGAGCTCAGGGTGACATCTCCTCTGTGCCCAGCTGCCCTGTCCCCTGTCACAGAAGCTCCTCTCCCTGACTGGTAATTCTGATCTCCACGTTGCTGTTTTCTAGAAATCATTCCTCAAATCTCTTTTTTTGGCCACCCCAGGCCTGAGGAGCAGCGAGAGCTGTGCAGGCTGGGGTGTGGATGGGGATCCCAGATGGCTCCTGCAGCTACTGCCCTACGTCTTTTATTGAATTTGCCATTTGTATGCAAACAATCCAGTTAATTAACTAGATGATCTTTCAGGGAGCACAAATGTTGCCAGAGGTAGGAAGTCTGATAAGTTGATCCAGCCAATCTTTCCCTTCCTAAAATAAACAATGAGGAAGGAAGTAGGATGGGAGCCCCTGAAAATCACATTTTAAGTAGTGTCGGCTTTTATGGCCGAGCCATAAACCATAGTTCCTGAAGCACTGGCACGGCATTAATGAGATGATAATTATGGACACACTCATTACTGCAGCTCCATCACAGCCCAGGAATTGACTCTGGCAGGGAGCAGAGAGGGCTCTGCCTGCTCTCCTCTGCTGTGCCCATGTGCCAAGGAAGTGATTCCCAGGAGAGCTGCCACTGCTCTGCCTGTTCTTCCCACGGCTGAGGCTCCAGCCAGGCTGCTTTGGCAATGCCCTGGCTCCCTGCAGGCAGCTTTGGGGAATTTGGAGTCCCCAGCCCCTCTGGGGAATTTGCTGGAGTCCTCAGCACAGGACTCTGAGCCTGGTGGCAGAGTGACCTCCCAAGGGACAATCTCTCCTTGTCCCCCCTCTCCTGCTCAGAGAGGAGCCTCGGGAGCAGCTTCAGGGCCACCACTGAAGATCCAGAGGGGTCTCAGCTTGGGCCTCTTGGTCCATCCAGGTGTCTGAAAAGGCTGCAGGGGCACTGCCCCCTCTGCACAGGGATGTTTTAGAGGGATGGAGGTTTGCTGGGAAATGTGTCAGCCCTTGCTGGCTCCTCATCCAGGCACATTCCATCACCCAGAGCACACTGGGTTCCAGCTGAGCTGTCAGCCAGAGCCTCCTGTGACCTGCAGAGACACAGACCCTGCCAGGGGGTTATTGACTTGCACCTGTGTAGGAAGAGGAGATTCCTGATGTGCCACTTTGTCCCCACAGACCAGGACAAAACTTGATTTCTCCTGGACCTGGAGAAGCAAAGCCTTCTGAGGAAGGTGGGAAGATGATTTCCTGCTTGTGTTTGTGGCTGCACAGGTTTGTGGGGTCAGGTGTGGCACCCCCAGCCAGCCTGAGCCCTGTGGGGGGTCAGACACTGGGAGGTATTTTCCAGGCTCTGGTGTTAAAGACCACTCGTGCTTGGGTTTTCTGGTTCCACCCTCTTGTTCTGCTCATCTCCCCTGTTTCTGGGAGTGGCTGAAGCTCCTGCTTGCTGGATAAAGACCAGGGGAATTCAGCTGTTTTTTTAACCCTGAGGGTCCTATCTCCCCAAATACTCCATTTCTTGGGTGGGATTTTGAAATCCATCAAATGTGGGTCCTACTCCTTGGCCTTCCATCCTCTCTGTTCTCTGCTGTGTTTCTCTGGCTGAGGGTGTTTGGATGGGCATCCTCACATCTGGGCTCAGCTGAAGCTGGGCACAGCTTAAATGGGGCTCAGCTGAAGTTGGGCTTAGCTGGAAGTGGGCTCAGCCTGGGCAGTGGGCAGAGGCACCACCCAAACCCCACAGTAGTGTCTCACTGGCAGTGATAGTGCGGGAGCAGTGGGACCCAGCAGGGGAGTCCCATGGCTTTTCTGCTCCTCTTCCTCCCCACCCTGCCCAGCACACCCCACTGGCCCTGCCCACTCCTCCTGCAGCTCTGCTCCTGCCACCTGGGGTGAAGGTAAGAGCTGGTGAATCCACATCTTCCCAGGAGAGATGGGGGAGTTCTCACCCTGGCAGTGCTGCAGAGTCCTCCCAGTGGAGCTTTGCATCTGGGGGACACAGCTGGGCTGGCTGGGGACACTGCTGGGCCACTGCCACAGGCTCTGTCCTCAGAGCAGCACGGCCAGATCCAGGTGGGACTCAGGAGAAACAACAAGCACCTGGCTCCTGCTCCCCATGGAGTGACAGGACAAGGGGAATGGCTTCAAACTGGAAGAGTAGCTTTAGGATATTGGGAAGGAATTGTTCCCTGGGAGGTGGGCAGGCCCTGGCACAGGGTGCCCAGAGCAGCTGTGGCTGCCCCTGGATCCCTGGCAGTGTCCCAGGCCAGGCTGGACAGGGCTGGGAGTGACCTGGGTAGTGGGAGGTGTCCCTGCCCAAGGAAAGGACCCTTCCAACCCAAACCAGTCTGGGATTCCATGATTCCCCACCCTGTACTTCCCCCAGGCACCACAAATTCAAGGCCCTCTGCTGCTGAGCTCTGCTCTGAGCCCACTGTTCCCCACTTCTCCATGGCTGCAGAGTCACCAGGAAATGCCAGACTTCTCCAAGATAGAGACAGGGATGGAAAGTCCCGGGCTGGAGTGGGGATTGTGTGGAGCCCCACTGGCTGCCCTGTGCTCTCCTGTGGTGCTGTGCTTGGTTATTTCCAGCTGTGGCTTCTGGAAACCTTCAGTGCTTTTGCCACTTTTAGCCCTGGTGCCTCAGTAACTGCTCCTGGCAGAGCTGGGGCTGCTCCTCATTTTCTGGAAAAACCTTAAAATGCTGCAGAGAGTCAGAGGAACGCCAACTAAGGAAAAAAATAACAACCAGAAAAACAAAACCTGGTCTTTTTCCAATCAAGCTACAATGTTGTTGTATTTTTCTTAAAGAAAAACACATCTCCTTTTTTCCCGGATCCAACTGGCCCCTGCACTCTCCATTGTGCCAAACTCCCAAAATAACTGCAGCTGTCAATGGAAATAAAGCCCTGGGAGAACCTCCCGTGTCTGTCTCACCCTCCTGAGCTCCTGGCATGCCACACGCTCTCTGTTGGTGACAAATCTTTGCTGTGGCAGCTCCTGGGTGTTGGGATCCCAGTGCTGTGGGGAGCAGCCCCCAAGGCTGGCACAAATCAAGGGCAGCACAAGGTTGGCAGCTCTGGTTTGTCAGTGGATCCCTGCTGTGTTTAACCCTTTGGCTGTGGGGTTGGCAGTGCTCCACTCGTGGCCAGAGCAGGAGTTTGGGGTATTCCTGGGCTCCACTCCATCCCAGCACATCCATCCTTGGTCCAGCCAGCGATTCCCAGATGAATTGTTTTGGACTTGGGAGTGCTGAAGATCTGCATGTTCCAGGTCAGGAAAAGGAACAGTCCCAGCACTCGTTCCTCTGGATGAAATCCCTCAAATTGTTTGGTTTTGTTTTTTTTTTTTTTTTTAATTCCTGTACACAAATGTTTTCCTGCTGCCTCCCCTAAGAGGGGCCTGGAAGCCTGGGGGCTCTCCTCGGGGGTGGCTGCTCTTCCACAGACACAGGTGTGCTTACAGGGGCCACTGAGGCTCCTTCTCCCATAAACTACACAAATGCCCTGGAAAAGCAGGGTCAAGCCCAACCTCTGCCCAGCTCCCTGGTGAGGATGCCCTGGACTGGAGCCTCAGGGCTCTTCCAGTGCTCTGGTTTCCCGTGGAAGAACTGAGCTTTTGGAACCAGAGCTGGCCTCTGTGTGCAGGGCTGGGAGCTGGGGCTGGTCCAGGCTGACATCATCCACAGGGTGATGGTGCTGTGGCTTCACCACATTGTTCCCTCCTGCCCTTCACCCTGCCTTCCTTGCTTTTCCCCTGTCTTTGTTGTGCACGCTCCCTTTCTGCAGCCCAGGATCTTGGCTGCTCCATGGGCTGGTGCCTGGGTGTGGAAAGCAGCAGGGATGGGGCAGCAGGTGGGAAGGTGGAGGGTAAAGGGCTGGGCCTGGTGGGTGCCTCCCACTCTGACCCCAGGTGATGAGGCTCCTCTGGGACATGGAGGTGACTCCACTCTGAACATCAGAACCTTTCCTGTCCCCTGACCTCGGCGTGGCTGCCCTGCAGAGGGCTCCTGCAAAGATGGAAAAGCCAAGGTCAGAAGGGGCTGAGGTGGAGCTGTGATCAGCCAGGGCTGGGAGGGGAAGGGAGCGCCAGCCTGGCCAGGCCCTGCCTGTGGCACTGGGGGATGAGTCACAAGGGTTACAGGTGAGTAATGTTATAGCTGGCTCTCACAATTAAAGACAGATATTATGTGGATGTGCAGTGCTGTTATTGTGATATGTCCCCGCAGTCCTCTTTCCCTCCCCTTGTCCCAGCCTCAGCAGTCAGGGCATTCAGAGAGGGCTGGCTTATTACCAGGAGGGGTGGCATAACAACACCTGACCTCCAGTCAAGGTGTGAGAAGGGAATCTCCACCGAGGGATGGCAGAGAAGGAGTTTGTGGGAAATGGATTTGTAGAAAATGCCACGGAAAAGGACAGACATTGTTGAGAGATAAATCAAACTAGAAATAAGTTTCAAAGGATGGCCTTGAAAAAAAGAATGGATACTTTGGAGAAATAGAACTATGAAAGGTGTGTTGTAGTAGGACCTGTGAGGGGTAGTTTTAGATGATTGACTTTAAGGCATTTACAGAATGGTGTGGCAAAAGCTGATAGGCTAAGAAACACTTATAGTGTATTGTAATTAGGAAATAGATAGTTTTTGATTGTGATGGCGTGAATGATAACATCTGTATTGTCTCACCTTCACATGAGACTGAAAATGGAATGACAGTTTTTAAAACACCTCTCAGTTGTCCCATCTCTGGGTCTGAAAAGGGGTTAATCCAACAGAGTTGACTGACAAAACCTTGGCCAGGGGTATAAAAGGCAGAGCATCCATCTTGTAGATGAGCACGTGGCTGATAATCACGGGGGCTCCCAGCACTGTAATTTTTCCTTATTCAGTCCTTTTGTTGTGTTTCATTAGGGTTTAATAAACCTTTGACATTTTAAAAGTGAGCAGTAGTTTCTCACACAAGGGTCACGCGGTGATTCAGCTCCAGGAGTCACCACTGCCCTGCCTGTGTGTCCCGGGTTAAAGTCTTAAAGGTGCAAAACTTATTAGTCAGCATAAACAGAACAGGTGATTGGGGATAAAAGCATCACACAGTCAACCCAGGGCATTGTGCCACGTGGCCAGGACTGGCACAAGACACACGAGTGTCCCTGGTCCTGCAGGTGCTCAGCAAACCATGGCCAGAGCTGCAGGGGGGCACTGGCAGCACCCAAGTGAACTCAAGGCCAACTCCTGACCACTCTTGAATGGAAAGCATGGACTGGGGGCTGATTCTCCTTAAAACAATGGGCTATAAACTGGGGAGGTGCCTGGCAGTGAGGGAGTGCAGGGGCTGAGGCCAAGGCCAGTGCTCGTGTGTGATTCCAGCTCCTGAACCTGCAGGAGCGCATAAGGACAGAGTGTCCTGGTGGGCCCATCCTGAACCTGAAGGTTTTTGGTGCCAGGGCATATGGTGGGGTTTGGCAGAGCAGGCCCTTGACTGATGGAGGAGGTGGGAGAGAAGGGGCTGGGGCTCCTGTGGCAGAGCAGGGGTGGGAGGATTCTGGTCCCTGATCCAAGGACTTCCAGCACCTCGTGGGCAGCTCCATGGGAAGGGCTGTGCAGTGTGCTGGCCCAGCTCATGCCAGGGGATGTCCCCTGTGTCCCCTCCATGGCCCTGTAGCCTGGGAGGAGCTGCTGGAAGGAGCCACTCCAAACAGGGGTGGCTGAGCCCCTGGAGCCCTGGTGGGGCAGGAGGCAGCTCTGGGGCTGCAGGAGATTCCTCGTGTTGGACTGCACTGATCTGAAGGGTCTGGTAATGCAGCTGCTCTGGGGGTGATCGCAGAGGTCCCTCTCCAGACAGCATTCCCTGAATTTGCAGCAGGACGTGGCAGTGCTGGAGGCTCTGCAGCTCCAGAGCAATTCCCACATGGACCCTGTGCCCCAGTGGGAGCAGAGCCCATCCCTGGCGACCACCTGCTCCTCCCACCACCCCTCTGCTCTCTCCTCCACCTTCCACTCACTGCTGGGGATGCTGCTGCTCCCTCTGTCCTCACTCCTGTCTCTGCTGCACTCCATGGATTTGTCCCACTGCCTGTTCCCTGCTCAGTTTCTTGGCATTTCTTTTTCCTGCAAATCTGAGCCAGGCTGGTACTTCCAGGGGGTTTCTGCAGGGTTGATTTCATCACTTTGTTGTTTCCTATCGTGCTGATGGCAAGGCTGGAAGCCTTTGGAGGTGAGGTTTGTGTTTGGGTGTTACCAGAGCAACCCTGGCAGGCTGAGAGCCTTTGCCTGTCTGCAGCACATCTGTCCACAGCTGTTTCCAGTCTGTACCTGTGGCCTGCCAGGGGGCCCTCTACTCTGCTGGGACCCTTCAGGGGGGTAGGACCTGGTGGGAAGCCAACAACTGGCCCTTGGATGTGATTCCCTGGCTGCCCCAAGGATTGGACCAGGATCTGGACAGTGAATTTACTGTAAAAGGCTGAACTCGGTGTAACCACCCAGGTACAGGCAGGGGAGTGGGACAGGGTTGGCCACATGGTCTGAAGGGTGTAGGGGGTAAATCCCATGGGAAAGGGGCTCAGCCTGGAGAAAAGGAGGCTCAGGGGGGACCTTGTGGCTCTGCACAGCTCCTGACAGGAGGGGACAGCCGGGGGGGTCGGGCTGTGCTCCAGGGAACAGGGACAGGAGGAGAGGGAACAGCTCAGGCTGGGCCAGGGCAGGCTCAGGGAGGACAGCAGCAGGAATTTCCCCATGGAAAGGGTGCTCAGGGGTTGGCAGGGGCTGCCCAGGGGGGTGTGGAGTGCCCATGCCTGGAGGTGTCCAAGGAAGGCCTGGACGTGGCACTGAGTGCTCTGGGCTGGGGACAAGGTGAGGGTTGGGCACAGCTGGGTCTCGATAGCTGGGAGGGATTTTCCAACCCAAATTCTTCTGGGATTTTGCGAGGCCCGGTTCAGACACTGCCCGTGCCAGAACTTAAAGGACCAGCTATTCACACAGTGACCCTCACCAGCCTCTTGGGTTTCCTTTGCAATCTTTTGGGGTCTTGAAGCTCCCTCTGCAGCACTTTCCAAAAGGAAGAACCTCCAGCTCTGCAGCCAGGCTCAGCTGGGCCTGGAATCAGCCAGGCTCAGGCAAGAGGCTGGGACAAAGCTCCCCAGCATCCTCTGATGCTTGCCCAGCTCATGCAGGAGAGAGGGCTGGAAACAGCCCTGGAGTTTGGGTGTCTTTGTGGCTGGGCCCTTGTGGGAAAATTCCCTGTGGTTGCTTGACTGCCGGCAGTTTTCCAAAGGCGTTTGCAAGCAGCACATGCCTTTGTGAAATGCAGGGAGCAAATAAAGGCTGGCCTGTGTCTGCAGAGGAACAGCCCCTGCAGCACAGGAGTGATGGAGAGCACGTGTCCCCAGCTGCTGGGGCTGTGGGAGCGGGGCTGGCCCTGCTCCTGTGCCAGGCAGGGCTGGCTGTGCCCCCGTGGTGCCCCTGGGAGGGACAGGGACCCCCGTGCCCCATGGCATTGCCCTGGGCTGGGTCTCCCTGTGGGAAGGAGCAGGAGGGATCCATCCTGCCTGCTCTGCCCCCCTCGCTGGGATTGCTCCAGGGAAATGTGCAGCTTGGCCAGATTGGTTCCCTGGGATGAGGTGACCAATTGAAAATACAATCTTTTGCTGGCAAACTGGTCTTTAGCCACTGGTCAGTGTGCCCTGGACTGGAAATGGGATTTCTGTGAGGGGAGAGAGGGTGTCCCTTGCTCCCCTCAGGTGAAACCCCACCTGCAGAGCTGGGTCCCAGTGTGGGAAGGACCTGGAGCTGCTGGAGAGAGCCAGAGGAGGCCAAGGAGCTGCTCCAGGGCTGGAGCCCCTCTGCTCTGGAGCCAGGCTGGGAGAGGTGGGGGTGCTCACCTGGAGAGGAGAAGGCTCCAGGGAGAGCTCAGAGCTCCTTGCAGGGCCTCAAGGGGCTCCAGGAGAGCTGGAGAGGGACTGGGGACAAGGGATGGAGGGACAGGACACAGGGAATGGCTCCCACTGCCAGAGGGCAGGGATGGATGGGATATTGGGAATTAGGAATTGTTCCCTGGCAGGGTGGGCAGGCCCTGGCACAGGGTGCCCAGAGCAGCTGTGGCTGCCCCTGGGTCCCTGGCAGTGCCCAAGGCCAGGCTGGATGGGGCTTGGAGCAGCCTGGGACAGTGGGAGGTGTCCCTGCCATGGCAGGGGTGGCACTGGGTGGGCTTTAGGGTCCCTTCCAATCCAAACCAGTCTGGGATTCTGGGATTCTATCCAATAGATTTTCTGGGGGTCCTGGGGAGGAATGGGCACATGCAGGAATGCTGTTCACAGTAACTTTCAGAGGAGAATCCCTCAGATTTCCTTCACCTTCCTTCCCAAGGTGCAAAATTTTTATAATTATATTTCAAAGAGCTGCTTGTGTTTGTTGTGAACCTGCATTTGAACTGGAGCAGAACAACTGCAGAGGAACAATGAGACATTTGGGACATCAGAAACTCAGAGGATGGAAAAAAAAAAATTGCCCTAAATTTCTTTGGGCTCCATCCCAGCTCCAGGACAATTAATTCTGTGTTTCCCTGGAACACACTGGAAGTTCCATTTACTGCAGCAACTGCAGAAGATAAGAGCCCTGACCTGGCACCAACTCTGGGTGCTGAGGAATTTCTAAGCTCATTTTCTGATAAGAGCCTTCCCAGGGTGGTTGGAAACAGTTTGTTTTCATGGGTACTCTGCAAGGTCAAGTTGTTTAGCAAGGGCCACCCCCAATAATGCTGAACAGACTGAAATTAGGGAAACAAGGCTGTAGCACTTCAGACCCTGCAGCTCATGGCAATTTAGGCATGAGGCAGGTCCAGGAAAAGCAGGGGGAAGGAAGGGAATTCAAACTGTAAAACTGCTGAATAAAACATTCACATTGTCCTTCTGCACGGGGAAGGGGTTTCTGCTCCAGGGGTTGGGGTCACCCACCCTGGCCAGCAAAGATTGCCCGGGTGTGTCTGAAGTAGAGCAACATCTGCTGCCTTTGGGCTGGATGGGAGCCTGGGAACTGCACAGTGACACCTTCTCCCCCCCAAATTTTGTGACTCAATCCAATCTTTGCATGCCCAGGAGGGGAACAATCCTGCTCCCCTGAGCAGGGGGAGGAACGGGGAGCTCCTGGTTCCCCACCATGTGCTGCAGGTCCATAACCCCATTTCCAGCTCCATCCCCCTCAGGTTTGGAGGTCCATAACGCCCCAGGACTCAATTCCTTATCCCTCACAGCAGCACCCTGGGGGTGCCCTGCCTGCCCCCAGCTGAGCTCTGGAACTGAGCTGCCCTCTCCCTGCTCTCTCCAGCAGATCCCATGGAGCAGACAGCTGGTGCTGGGCAGGGCAAGTGACCCCGTGGCTGGGCACCCCTGGGCTGAGAGCAGAGCTGCCTGGGCTGGGTGTCTGCCAGGAGCAGAAGGGAGAAGCCAGAAGCCAGCAGGATGCACCAGGGCCCTGCATCACCCATGGGGCTGTGGTACCACTGAAAGGTGCTGGAAAAACACCCCTGGCTGAGAAGTGTCCACCAGCTGGGCCTGCTGCACCCTGCCCAGTGAGGGATCCCCCCTGTCCCACCTGCCCATCCAGCTGGAAAAGGACTTTGCATTTCCAGAGGAGTGGCCATTTGCTGGGAATTCATGCAGATGAGGACAGGGGGTCACCCCACTTCCCAAGGCCTTGTTCAGGGGGCAGAAAGGAGAACAGATGTGCCTTGGCCTGTGAGCAAACAGCCCCCAGAGGCTGCCAAGCCTGGGGTTGTCACACTGCGACACGGAATAACTCACACACGGAAGCTAGATGCAAAAGAGGGAAGAAAAGAACTAAAAGAGAGTTTTATTTTCTGACTCCACAATATATAGGATTTCAAAAGTGACAGTGGATTGGAGGGTGAAATTGCCACCTCTCTAACTACACTGGTCAAACAACAGTCCATCAATTCTCTCTACTCACAAAGAAGAATGTAAAACAGTCATTATTTACATGAACAGTGTGAGAAAGTTCTAGTAGAAATATGTAAACATTAGAAGGTATAGAAAACTTTTAGAAGAACTTTAAAACTCTCAAAAGAACAGGGCGGCATCGGGTCACCCTGCTGGGACTGGCTGGGGGGAGCTGCGAGGAGAAGAGGCAGAACACCTGGGAGCCCAGGAGCAGCACTGCAAGGGGGCTTGGGCACTGCCAGAGCTCTCTGCTGCACACAGGCTGCTCGTGTGGGAGCTGATCCAGGCAAAGCCTGGAGCACAGAGGTGTCATTGACTTCACAGGCACTGGGCATCTCCTTGAAGGAGGTACTTGTGTGCTTGAGGCTCTGGAGCAGGGTGAGTTTGCTGGATGGGGGCTCGGGGTGTAACTGCAGGATACTGAAATGCTTCAGGGCTGAGATCACTCTTGGCCCCGTGGAATGACTGCAGAAGATTTATTGACGTTTATCTTCATTGCTGCAGAAAAATGAGTGGTGTGTTTGAGCCAGAAAGGCAAAATCAGGCTCTTGGAAAAGCAGCAGGGAGAGTTTCCAAATCTGCCGGGTGTTTCAGCAAAGGTTCCCCCACACCGAGCCTTGAAATGGTCCTGCAGTAAAACCCCAGCTGGGGAGGGAGCAGGAGCATGGAGCTGTGTCTGGAGTCAGGGGTGGCCAGAGGGGCCAGGGCTGGCTCTGATGTGCTGTTCCCATGAGGGCTGCCATGGGGAACGGACACTTTCCCTGCCAGAATAGCCCACAGAAGCCTGGGAAGGTGGGGGGATCGCTCTTTTTGTCCCAGATTGCTCTGAAGAGTTCATGTCTTGCCCTTCTGGGGAGTGGACCCGGGCAGAGCATCACCAGCACCGTGTCCTGGGCAAGCTCTGCCCTCCAGGGCTCAGAGCAGACCAGTGGCTTTTGGCCTTAAATTAAATCAGTTAAATAATGTCAGGGAACAGCAGGGGAAATGGGGAGTGTGGTTCACTGTTGTGTACAGCGTTTGTAGGATGCTCCCTGGGCTTGGACAGGGCGTGAAGGGCACCTCTGGGACCTGCTTGGATCTGCTGCTCACCTGGCTCCCTGTTGTCCCATCACTGCTGCCAGGATGGAGCACGGCTGTGCAGCAGGGCTGGCACACAGCTCCCACCACGGGTGCCAGGAGGGCTGGGGGCTGGGGCTGGGGTTGGACTGGTGGTCAGGAAATGCTGGACCTCGTGCCAAGAGACTCTCTGGGAAGCAAAAAGATTCCCTGGGCTGGGCTGGGTGGAAGGGGTGGCACAAGGAAGACTCTGTTTGTGTCCTCCAAGTGCCCACCCTCCATCCCAGCAGCAGGAAGAGCCTCTGGGCTGTTTGGAAGACACAAACATTGAGCTGAGGGCTCTGGGAGAGACAGCCAGACCCATGGTGGATGCAGCCAGCTTGGCTGGGTGTTCCAGCCGTGGGGCTCGGATCCCTTGGGCTGTGCTGCCCATCTGCAGGGAGCCCTGAACAGCCCCAGGGAGCAGAGAGCAGGAAATGCTGGGCTCTGGGGACACCCTGTGCTGATCCCAGCCCCTTTGGAGGCTCCCTGCCGGTGGATTTCTGCCCTCCTCTCCCTTCCCTCGGCAGCTTTCCCAAAGGAAATCTCCAGAGAGCACCTCAGGAAGGCTGAGCTGTGCTGTGCATCCCCCAGAGCCGAGGGATGACCAGCCCATTGTGAAAAACACGGTCACTTGTGAAAATTTAAAAAGTTTAGTGAAGGACAATAGGAGACAAGGACCATAGAGGTGCATCTCAGCTAAGACTACACTGTCATTTTCAGGGATACTCTTTAAATATTTTTTTTATTACATCAGCCCTTTGTATATTCATAGACTTTTATGTCTATCTATAAACTAGTTTATATATTCCAGGAACTATTTTACATAGTTCTTTTTCGGGTCTGCTTTTTTAGAGTATGTGTGTTTCTTGGCTGTGGTTTTGGTTCTTTTTTTTTATTACTTCTAGTTTGGGCTTTGATCTATGTTTTCTTCAGACAGTAGATGCTGATAGTTGGCACATCTGTAGTAGGTGTCTTTATCTTATGTTCATTGGATGTTATCCCATCCAAGCAGGCATTTTAACACAAGCATAGCTATTTCACCACTATGTCTAAGCTTAATTAACAGCAGAAATACAAACTGTGTTTTTATAACAAAGTTATTTGAACACCACGCATATAAAATCCATTTTAATATTTGCGAAAAGCCAATATTATAATACGTATCTATATGTAAAATATGTATCTAGAACACCATCCCAGCCCATCCTGGCACCCTCAGCAAACATCTGGAGCCCCTCTCCGGCATGGCTGGTGGCCCTGCGTGTCTGAGAGCTTGGCTCATGCCCCTCGCAGCTCGGCTGACGTCTGCTGCTCCTCGCTCCGAGGTATTTTTAGCAGGAGCTGCATCTGCTCGGGCTGCGGCTCTGCCCGCGACTCCTCCGGAGCCGATAAGGGAGCAGCGAGCAAACAATCGCGGCCTCAGTTATTTTTGGCTCCGAGGAGCTCCTCACCAGCAGCATGACTTTTTAATAAACAAAATCCCCTTCATCGAGGGCGCGGGGGAACAATGGCCCCATTGATCCCCCGCACTAACGAGGCTGCAGCAAAGGGGTTGATGAGGGCCGGGCTGGCGGAGCGGACAAGGGGCTGCAGAACAACCGGGCTATTCTGGGAAGGGCAGGAAAGGCTCCCGGGACAGCAGGCTGAGCTTCCTCTCTGTCCCGGGGTCTGTTCTAGCACCGCTGCAGCCTCCCTGGCAGCTGGGAGAGGACAGAGCCTGTGGGTGGGAGCACGCCCATCCCAAGGGATTTGGCTCTGAGGTTTGGGGGATGTGCCCAGATGGGATCTGGGGAGGTTTGGGCTCTGCGGGAAGAGGAGGCTGGGTGGCTGCTGTGGGTGGCACAGGGACAATGGCCAGGAAAGGGCTGACGGAGGCTGGAACCTCGTGCCCCACTGTCCCTCCTGTCCCACTGCCCCTCCTGTGCCACTGCTCCCACCGGGGCTGCTCTGCTCCCACACTTCCTTACCCTGAGTTGGAAGGGACCCCCAAGGATCATCAGGTCCAGCTCCTGAGCCAATGGCCCCTGTAGGGATCAAACCCCCAGCTTGGTGTCATCAGCAATGTCCTAAGCACTGGGACAGCTAAAGAGGATTTGGGGACACTTCTGTTGAAGCAAACTGGATTTTGGGAAATGAGAGAGCAGCTGTGCTCAGGGCAGGTGAAATCCCAGTGTCTGTGCTGGCTTGCCTGGGTTATCTGGAGATTTTGGGATAGCTGTGGGCTCCTTCCCTGCGCCTCACAAGGGAGGTTTGCTCACTGGGAATGGCTCAGGCAGTAACACAAGATGAAGACATCTGATAAAAGGGTTTAGTGGTGAGGAACACCAGTTCTGGGGCCTTGTTAAAGTCCTCTGGAGATGTCCTTTTTGTCAGCCCTGGGTCTGGCATCAAGATGTTGTGAGGATTTGGCTCTTCGTCACAGGAAAGGGGTCTCTGCTCCCAGCATCGAACTCAGATCTTTGCTGAGTTGCTCAGCTCTTCGCTGTGCACTTGGCCAACGTTAAAAGGGGAATAAAGTCTCCTCTGGAGAGATGTGGGGCTTATTTATAAACATTTTCAAGTGTGCTGAGCTGGGCAGATGAAAGGGGCTGTTAAAGTGCAACCCAAAGTCTTCTCATCAGTCCTTAACTGTGTGATAACAGCTCAATTTATCCTGCTACAGGAGCTTTCCAGCTCCTTTTGATTGCTCTGACAGCTGATTGCTGCAGTTGGAGGGATGCTCAAATGTCTGCAGCACTGACAACCTTCTGCAGCACCCAGCCTCCTCCTCAGCTCTCTGCTGGTGTCCAGAGCTGCCTTCCTGGGTGTTTCCTGGGAAAGAATGCACCTTGGAACAAGCAAGACAGCCAGACAGGATGATAAAATCAGTTTTTTCATTTATTTACATGCCAAAATGTGTTTTTTGGGCTGCAGAGGATCATGGTCAAGTTGTCTGATTTGACATGGGCTTGGTATCCACCTGGAGGAACAGGCAGACCCCAGACTCACTGGTGAGACTCAAGGCCAGCTCTCAGGGCAGTCCCCATTGGTGTCATCCAACTTCTCCAGGCATTTTCAATGTGCTGGTAGAGCTGCTCCTGCCATGAGCTGTTTGGGTCTGTGACAGTTCTTCTACACAATGCCTGTGTGAAAACTCCAGGGAAGGCTGGGCCGGCTCCCGTGGCTGGAGGAACAGGAGAGAGTACCAAGGATTCAAGCAGGGCCTGACTTGTTATCTGCTGGCATCTGCTCAGTGCTGTGCTCTTCTGGGAGCCTCAGATGTGGTCAGGGCTCTGGAGGAGGTGGGGAGGGCTGGCAGGCAGAAGAGCCTGGCTGGGGCTCTGGGGATGTGATTTCCAATCAAGTGATGTCCCACAAGAATCCTCAGATATGGATCATCCTTTGATGGGGCAGACAAAGAGCCGCTGTCCCAGCACCACCACGCTGCTGCTCTGCTTCCAGCCCAGCCCAAACCCACCCTCCAGTGCCACCACAGGAATGACCCTGCTGGACCAGAGCTGCCAGGCTGGCTCCAGGGGGAGATGTGTGCCAAGCACGTTTCTCTCTCAGGATTTTTCATAAAGGTGCACAGAGAGAAAGAAAGAGAAAACAATTTATATTTAAGCTCCTTGTTTTTCTCATGTGGAATGTGCTTAGAGAATTGTTTACTTGGAGTGATTGTTTGATTGGATTTTGGTAGAATTGTTTGAGTCTGGTGGATAATCGGATCCACCTGTGTCTGGACTCTGGCGAACAAGGTCACGAGTTGTTGGTAGTTAGATACAGTAGTTAGAAAAAGTAGCATGTAGTTTTTAGTATCTTCCTTTATAGAGTATATTAATGTATTATAGCATAGTTATAATAAAGAAATCATTCAGCCTTCTGAACTGGAGTCAGACATCAGCATTCTTCCCATTGGGTTCGCCTGCATTTTACAACAGAGGTGAAGTTCTTGTTTTCCTCCCAAAGGGACAATGAGTTTCAGAAAAGTGGCTGGAGGTGTGAGAGGGCTGAGCCCAAGGGATAAGACCTCAGCCCCCTGGCACAAGCCCTGTGGCCACTCAGCCCTGGAAGAGGAGCTGTTTCCCATCAGAGAGCTGGGATGGGGGCTCAGGTGCTCCAGTGCTACTCCAGGACCCTTTTTTCCCCCAGTCCTGGCTCCAGGGTCCCCTATCCAGAGCATCTCAGGGGGCTGTGGAAGTGGCGGGAGCCTGATCTGTCCCTCTCTCTGGAGCTTGGATTTTGGCTCTCTGAGCCCTTGCCTGGAGGTCCCTGTGTCAGTCCTGGTGTCATCCTCCCCAGAGCTTCCTCCTGGCTGCTGCAGGGTGACCCACAGCCCTGAGGACAAGGACAATGTGCGTTTCCTGTGCTGCCTTCAGCCAGGATGCTGGTGCTGGACGTGCCCTTGTGCCAGACGGTCTCACCCTGAGATGTTTCTGTTCCATGTCTCTCAGCTCCTCCTGTCTTGGCTGACCTTCATCCCCAGCTGAGGAGGAAGCTGAGCAGAGAAATGCCAAATGCCAGGTGGGAAATAGGACCAGAATAGGAAAATTATCACTGCTGAGTCCTTGGGGGAGCAGAGTAACAAATCCTTCCACGGAGAGCCTGGCACAAGACCACCTCTGCAGACAGGAAAATGCTCTGCACTCCATGTCCAGGGAGAGGGCTGGGGTGATGACATGGACACCAAACATCCTGCAGGGAGGGCTGAGAGCTTGGGCATCACTCCCCATGTGCCAGGGAACACCCAGACCGGACAGGATCTTGCCTGGGATCCAAAGAACCCATCAGCTGCCCCTCCTGCAGCTTCCAGCCTTGAGCATTTCCAGTGGCCCAGGCTGGGAAATTGGCCCCTTGCATGGTCCTACCCAACCTCCTCCTGCTGGCCATGTCTGCAGGAGCTCTGAGATGGGTCCTGGGTGCTTCAGCTGCCCTGATGTGTCTGGAACAGCAATGGGGCCATGGCCAAGCACCTGAGTCCCAGCCCAGGCTGCTGCTCTGGCTGCTCTCCAGAGAAAGAGGCTGTGGTTTGACACAGGGAAAGCTGGAGAGGTTCTAGTGCAGGTGGTACCAGCAGCATTGCCTGGTCCCTCTGGTTCAGACAGGAGAGGAAGGGAATCATTGGGGAAAAAACTAACAACAAAGGAGGGGAAATTTTTCACTCGGCACAGGCACAGCCTGAGGAATTCACACAGAGGGGGATGGTGTTGGATGCTCCTCTGGGCTGGAAAGGAGCCTGGAGCCTTTCACACTGCACTTCTGGCCCCACAGACTCCCAGAGGGATAAAGTGTCCCCTGGCCATGGCTGGGGACAAGGCTGTCCCTGGCAGCTCCACAGCCCTCGGTGATGGGGTGGGGAGTGATGGGGCACACCAGAGGTGCCACTGCAGCTCTCCCAGGGCTGCAGCTCCCTGGCCAGAGGCTCTGCCCACAGTGTCCCCAGGGAGGGTGATGGCTGTCACAGCACTCTAGGAGCCATCTGGGTCAGTCCTGCAGAGCTCACTGAGTGTGGCTGCCGAGCTAAGGGGGTTTTATGGAAGGTGGGGAGGTGTCTGTGGTGGAGCAGCAGGAATGTGGTGGCTCAGGAGGAGAGGGACATTTCCAGTGTGTCTGTCCAGAGATGGAGTCCACAGCCAGGTGTGTGGGGATGGGGAACAGTGCTAGGAACATCTGCTAATTGATCCAGGAAATGTGGTACCCCTTGGAGAAGGGGGTAAAGGTTCCTGGGTCTTCCTTCAGACCCATCTCCAAGAAGGGAAGTTATCCAAGGTGATTTCAGCCCCAGGTCCCACCCTGTGGCTGTGAGCTTGAGAGCAGAGGGCCTGCACAGGACACTTGGCCAGGGGGTACAGGAGAATGAGAGAAGCTTTTGGCTCATCTTGGCAGGCCCAGATCTGGTTTGCTTTTGTTTCTCTGTCTCTTTATAGCACTTGTGAATGTGTTGCTCCTGTTTGACTCTTGGGAATAAATACTTGCTTGCACCATCAGCCTGGCTTATGTTCATGGGAACTTCCCAGCCGGCTGCCAGACTGTGAGTCATTCATCCCTCCGGGCACAGCAATCCCCAAATCAGGGACTGGCCTCTCCCGCAGCCCTGGCAGGCCCTGGCTGCTGTTGTGGAGAGGGAGGCAGAGCTGTGCCCAGCTGGGACCCCAAGGGCAGAGCTGGGCTAGGAGAGCACCTTGAGGAGCAGCCGAGCTGCAGCCAGGCCCAGGGAGCTTCGGTCTCTCTCAGGAGCTTGGACTCCCTGTGTGGAAGCCTTCTGGAAGAATTTTAGCTCAGGTGTGAGCCCGTGGGTGCCAGGGCCAAAGCAGGCTGGGCTGGGGCTGCATCACTGCAGGACACAGAATGTGTTCCTTTGCTGACCCTGCCTGGCACAGGAACAGCTTCAGGGGCTGCCCAGAGGTGCAGGAATGAGCAGGAACAAAGCCCAGCACTCTCTAGAGGAGCTGGAGGTCTGGCAGCTGTGGGGAAGCTGAGGCAGAGCTGAGCCAGGGGTGGCTCTGGGGCTGGGGGCACAGGAGGGGTGGGTGAGGAGGGGCAGTGCCCCCGGTATGTCACAGCCCGGGCATGTCACACCCTGCCACCACTTCCAGCTGAGGCAGTGCAGGCCAGGGGATGACCAGGGACCTTCTCAGCCCTGGGAGCCTGGGGATGTCCTGGCACCGTGGCCACCGTGCCGGGTGGGAACAGCAGTGGCGAGGAGGATGTGACAAACCCCCAGGCAGGTCCTCACAGCCCTGATTCCCAAAGTGTCCCATCGGGACTGGAAGCACTGGGGCTGGAGAGGAGCTCCAGGACGTGGGACAGAGCCCTGCAAGGGCACCAGGGCCTGGGCAGGGTCCTGGCTATAAATGTTTGGTGCCACTCCAGCATCAGCACAGGTGTGGGAAATGAATTTGTAGAAAATTTTTAAAACTTGATAGAAGGTTGTCCTAGTTTAGGGCAAATTTGGGAGAAAACCTCCAGGAGGAGCCCCCAGAAAGCAAACCCCCCACGGCCCCTCCCCCACCTGGTTCAGGAAGAATTTCCTTGGAGAGAAGTGGGAAAAAACCTGTCACCCTAGGACAAAGGTTTCTATAGTGTGTATTTGTATATAAACTTTACATAAGAAATGCTGATTTAGACATATTATAGACTAGGATAGATATTGTTGAGAGAGAAATTGAACTAGAAATACATTTTAAAGGACGGTTTTGTAAAAAATATTAGATATTTTAGAGAAATAGAATCCAACACACAGGGAAAGAGAAGATGCAAACTTTCCAATGCTTTTGGTATTTTACACCTCTATTTTGGGAGCAAGGAGATAATTCCAGCAGTGATTTTGTCCACTGATGTTTTCTTTATGCATCCAGAGGTACGAGGACAGGTTTTTCTGTGCTACCACAAGCCAAATAACCTCCCTGTGCTGAGAAATCCAGCTGTGAGTGCCATGCACTGGCCTGTCCTCACTCTGCTGCAGTCAATCCATGAATGCCAAGGATTCACCCAGATCCTTTAATATCCATAAAACATCAGCACTGTTATCCCCAGAAAGGGTGTGAATGTTGGGTATCAAAAGGCAGCAACTGTGGGTGTTGTAAAGACAAACAGCCCTTTTTCTTTCTGGGGGTTTCTGGACGTGATAAACCACAGTTAGAAAAGCATCAAGGTAAAAGCACCCCGGCCGTGCTGCAGCAGAGGAGCAGAGCCAGGGCTGAGCTCAGAGGAAGGGGTTTCACTGGGTCCCTGTGCTGGGCCAGAGCTTTGGGAAAGGTTCTGAAGATGAAACCCTTGTGCCTCCTCCCACAGAGCACCTGGCAGAGCTCAGGGATGTCCCTTCCTTTTGTCAGCTTGTGCTGCAGTCCCAGGAGTTTGGGCTGCCACAGAATGGAATCCCAGAACAGAATCCCAGACTTGTGTTGGAAGGGACCTTAAAGCTCATCCAGTGCCACCCCTGCCATGGCAGGGACACCTCCCACTGTCCCAGGCTGCTCCCAGCCCTGTCCAGCCTGGCCTTGGGCACTGCCAGGGATCCAGGGGCAGCCACAGCTACTCTGGGTACCCTGTGCCAGGGCCTGCCCACCCTCCCAGGGAACAATTCCTAATTCCCAATATCCCATCCATCCCTGCCCTCTGGCAGTGGAAGCCATTCCCTGTGTCCTGTCCCTCCATCCCTTGTCCCCAGTCCCTCTCCAGCTCTCCTGGAGCCCCTTTAGGCCCTGGAAGGGGCTCTGAGCTCTCCCTGGAGCTTCTCCTCTCCAGGTGAGCACCCCCAGCTCTGCCAGCCTGGCTCCATAGGACAGAAACCCTCCTTCCCTGTTAGGGTACTTTGGATCCAGATTTTCTAAGTCCCAAATGTCTCTGGGCAATGTTCTGAGCTGAGTTTCCAGGAATACAACTTTTAATACATGGCAAAACCACGTTTTGTACATCTCATTTCCTGCTGCTCTACCAATTAAACCAACATGAAAGCCATAATGCCATAAAATATGGGAAACATCTAGAAGAGGAATGATGAAATATCTTCCTCTTGATGTAAGTAAGTATTCCATCCCTCTCAGTGAAAGTACTTGGAATTTTTGTCTAATTACACAGCTTTTCATGGTGCTAACGAGTGATCCACAGTCAATATCTTACCAGGGCTCTGACTTGTTATTGCTTTTGAAGTGGGAATCTTTTCTCTCTCTTTTGAACATGAGTAAATGTAATTCCATGGTTGGCTTGATGCACAGATTCTAAATGTTTATGTATTTCAGCAACAGTACTTTGTGTTTCCTCAACTTTACATCATTGCCAATATGAACAAGGCCAGGTTGGACGGGGCTTGGAGCAACCTGGGAAAGTGGAAGTTGTTCCTGCCCATGGAAGGAGTAGAACTGGGTGGGCTTTAAGGTCCCTTCCAGCCCAAACCTTTCCATTATTCTATGATTCTGTGATTTGCCTCACACACAGCCCCTGACTGTGATTTTACACAGACATGGGTACTTCAGGCTGATTCCTGCCCTGGTGACTGGCCCAGCACTGGCTTTGTCTAGAGTGGAGAGAAGCACCAAGGAGCTTCAGACTTGATATGAGGGAACATTTCTTTGGTGAGAAGGTGATCAAACACTGGAACAGGGTCCCCAGAGAGGTGCATGATGCCTCAGGTCTGACAGTGCTCAAGAGACATCTGGACAATGCCCTTAACAACAGGCTTTAAATCTGGGTCAGTCCTGCTCAAGCAGATGATCCCTGTAGGTCCCTTACTGGACTATTCTATTCTATTCTATTCTATTCTATTCTATTCTATTCTATTCTATTCTATTCTGTTCTGTTCCGTTCCGTTCCGTTCCGTTCCGTTCCATTCTTTCACTGACTGAAATTCTAAACCTGAAGGATTTAGCCCAGGACAGATGATAACAGATTTCCACTCAGTAACACCAGGTTATTTCATTCTGTTAACGTCCAAACATAAACATTAATGCAATCCTAAGTCTATTTAACCTCCACCCAGAGCATCACATTTAATTTGCTGTACTGCTGTGGAGTTAGGACATTATTATTATTATCAAACCATTAATTTAAAGCACTGAAATGCAAAGCCCATAAGCTCAAAATGAAGCTGCTCTGCCACAAAGGAGAAATTAGCACTCAGTCATTCAGTTTTGGCCTGCTCTTAAGAAAAGCTTTGGTTTCAGTGTGACCACACTCTCTGACAGGAAACTTTCTCCCAGAACAACTCGGCTGCTCCGTGGTGAGGTTTTATCCTGAAATCCACTTTCTCACACACTCCCTCTCTCACATTGTGGCTCCACCTGATCTTGGGAGAGTCTCAGGAGGGGTTGGTTCATCTCTGGTCCTGCAGAGCAGGTGGGCAGACCAGGGCTGGTTTCACTGCACTTGAAGCACTTCGTGCATCTCCAACACTTGGCTGAACACCACAAACCTCCTCTGCAGGGCTGAGATGGCCCCAGGGTGTCACCAAGGCTGTGTCATCAGTCACTGCCCTTGCTTTGCCAGGGGGGAGCAGCTGAGGGCACTGGGATTGTTCAGCTGGAGCTCTTCAGGGGCTGCAGCTCCTCCCGAGGGGCAGCTCCCATCTCTGCTCTGGGACAGGGACAGGAGCCAGGGAAGGGCTGGGGCTGGGCCAGGGCAGCTCAGGCTGGAGAGCAGGAAAGGTTCTTCCCCCAGAGGGTGCTGGCACTGCCCAGGCTCCCCAGGGAATGGGCACGGCCCCGAGGCTGCCAGAGCTCCAGGAGTGTTTGGCCAGCGCTGCCAGGGATGCCCAGGGTGGGGTTGTTGGGGGGTCTGTGCAGAGCAGAAGTTCACTGATCCTGGTGGGTCCCTCCCAGCTCAGGATATTCCGAGGTTCTGAGTTCTCCATGGAGCAGACCAAGCAAGTGTGGTCACTGTCTCTTCTCTGCTCTGCAAGGGTGGATGAAGGCTGAGTCCCAGACAAGACAGGGCTTGAAGAAGCTGCTTTTGTAGCAGTGCTGGTCATGGGGAGGAAGATCCTGGCCTCAGCACTCGCCTTTGGCATTGGCACCCAGCAGCTGCTGTGCCAGAGGGCTTGGCTGGTTTGCTGTAAATAACTCCTGGGGCCTGTGTGCTGTGCCCGGGCCTGTGACAGAGGAGCTGGAGCTGAATCCCCAGCACATGATCCCACTGGCTCCTGTCCACAGCAAAAATACCTCAGGCAGGATCAGGAACTGCTCTGTAGTTAGGACAGCTACATCTCTTACAAGAGCAGCCAGACATTATCTGCCCACAAAACACTGCTGCTGAGGGATGTCTGGAGCCCAGCAGATCCCACATGACTGGGAAATTGAGCCTGGAAGTCTGGCTGCTGCCTCAGCCCTGAGGAGCAGCTCAAAGACACAGCTTTCAGAGCCTCATGCCTTCCAGACAGCTCTGACCAAGGCCTGTCTTCCCCTGCCCTCTCTGCCTCCAGATCTTTTCCATCTTTTTTTGATTCTTCCTGGCAAGAGGCCCCTGATTCCTCCCTCTCCCCATGGGGCTCTCACAGCTGTTGGCAGCAGCACTCCTGACTGCTCTGTGGGGACTGGGGACAGCGGGAGGTTCCCTGCTCACTGCTTATGCTGCTCTTGCCCTTCCTGATCATTCCCATTCTTTGCTGTCCAGAGGATGCTCTCTGGAAATGAGCTGCTGGACAGGCTGGACAGCTACTGCCAACCCACCAAGCTGGGCAGGAAACCTTCTCTCTTTTCTTCCATGTAGCAGAAATACATCAAAACATTCTTCTGAACCCACATTCAACTCACTTTAGGAAAGGTGTGCCCCTTTCCTAAGTAAAGGGGAGACAAAGAGCAGAGGAAGGACTTTCTCCTGAATTAACCTCATCTCATCTCATCTCATCTCATCTCATCTCATCTCATCTCATCTCATCTCATCATCTCATCATCTCATCTCATCATCTCTCATCATCTCATCTCACCTCAATCTCATCTCATCTCCTCATGGATTGATGGGAGGTTCCTTCCTCTGCTTTTGTCAGTCTAGAGAGAAGCAGTTCTTGGACATGATCTAAGGAGTGCCTGTGGGAAGGGGCAGCCAGATGAAGAAGATCAGGAAAAATGTCCTGTTCTCCTCTGCCCTTGGGCTGCTGAACTTCACAAATCCCACCAAAGTCCACTTGACTAGAAGAAGAACTTAAAAAAGTCTCTGGAAAGCCAACACATCAGAGATAATGGTCTGGAGGAGGAGGACTGATGTGCACTAATGGAGAAGAGGCTGCAGGGGAGGAAGGCAGGATAAAAATGTGAGATGGTGCCCAGGGCAGGGTTAAAAGCTGCTGAGGACTGAGGGAAGAGGGAATTTCCATGGCTCAGTCTTCCTCTGCACATTGCCTGCCCCCAGCCTGTGAGATTAATCACTGCCTTTCACCAACACCAGAACAAAAAGATCCCTCCCCCGCCATGATATAATAATCTGAAAATTCCACAGCTCCAGTTTAGCCAGAGCCAAAAACCTCATTCTGGAGATCCTGCTCCATTTTTCAAAGTCCCTACGCCTTTGAAGCTCCTGATTTCAGTGGGATGACGCTCCCTTCCCAAGGAGCGATCCAGTGCAGTCTCCAAACCCTATGAATCACTCTAGCCTCGGGGAATTGCCACAAGTCACTTGAGTGGCTAAAAATATCTCAGAGGAAGCAGCACAAAAATACCCATATCTGCTGACGCTGGGCTGGGAGGGCACACTCCAAATTAACCTGGTCCCGTTTCTGCCTCCTCGTTCCCTGCAGGGTTATTCCTTAGTGGGAGCAGATCCGAGCAAACACAGAGGTTTGTAGGACATTTGGTTGCTCTTTAGTGGGAGAGAAGTGGTGGAAAAAACATTTGTGTGGCTTAAAGGTGGCTCTCAGCTCTGATTTCCAGGGGATTCTGAAGTCCAGGGGGTTGTTCCAGAGCCAGGAGTGCTAAGCAAGGGGACTGATGGTACTCTTAGAATTATGGAATTAAGCTTGGAAAAGGCCTCTAAGATCATGAGTCCAACCATTCCCCCTGGAATGCACTGCCAAGGCCACCACTAACCATGTCCCCAAGTGCCACATTTACATATCTTTTAAATCCCTCTTAGGACGGTGGCCCCATCGCTGCCCTGAGCAGTTCCAATTCCCTACCACCCTTTCCATTGGGAATTTTTCCCTAATATCCAAACTAAACCTACCCTGGAGCAACTTGAGGCTGTTTCACCTTGTCTTGATGGTGTCCAGGTCTGGGTGTGATTCACCTCCCCTGGAGCTGCTTCCAGCTGTGTCTGTGTGTTTATCTGAACCAATCTTGCCAGGAAGATTTCATCCCAACAACTTCTCAGTGAGAAGCTACAGGTGGCAGAGGGACAGAAGGGTGGTGCACAGCCTGCATGTGGTGCCCAGCTGCCCACGGGCCCTGCAAGGAGCTGCTCCCTGAGATGGTTCAGCACAGAGCAGCAGCCGTGCTGGTTCCCCAGGCTGCCCCTCACAGTGTGGCCAGGAAGGGAGTTCAATGTCTCACACACCTCCACAGGTCCCATCCAGGCAGGAATAAATCAGTCCAGCTCAAAAATACATTCTTCTTTTCCTGTGATAATAAATGCTCTTCCCCAGCCTGGGCTCCTGCAGATCCAGCACCATCCAGCCCTGGAGCAGGAGGTCCTTGGAGCTGTGAGCACTTGTGGGGTTTTAGGAGCACCACACTCATCATCACAGAGGGGATTATCCCACCCAGAGCCTCTGGCCGAGGGCAGATTTCTCCTGCAATCACTTCTAGTTCATCTCAGACCTTGAGTTCACAGCACAGTGCTGCTTTGCTGTCCCCTGCTTTCCAAGGAGGCTGATGGTCAGATGGGGATGTCCCCATGGGTCTATCCCACATCCTCAAGAGCATCAAAGCTGTCCACAGACAGTTCCTTGTCACTCCCACGTCAGCACTGGGAGGCTGCCAGGACAATGAAATTCAGCCCATTGAGTCCAACTGTCCCACCTGGAGGAGAAATGTCACCCTAGCAGTGAGAGGTGACCCAGACTCCCGAGTCTGATGTCCTGTGTTTCCAGAGGAGGATGGACATGGACAACTGTGGCAGTGGCCACAATGCCAAAGACAACACAAGCTCTCCATGCTGGTCCTGGATATGGAACATACACTTTGACTTTATGGCAACTTGGAATGATGTCACGTCCCAAATGGAAACTGGTTCCAGTGAAGGAGTTTGGCTGCTCCCCAGATTCTGGAGCAAGAAATGCTGAAATGAAATGGGGAAGTCATTTGGGTTGGGAAAAGTGTGTATATCTAAAAATTTGAGTTTGACTGCAAACAAAGCAAAGAATGAAAAAAAAAAAACTGGAAAGAGTCAAGTAAACATCCTCCATGATGATATTTCCAGACAGTAGAACTATGGTGCAAAGCTGGCCTGGATTTGTTTATGCTGGAGACAGTCATATCCGAGTGGAAGATTATTGCATTCACTTCCAGAAATAGCTAGAGAATACAAGCACCAAACATCCCCCTTGTACAAAGGTTACATCTGCTGGAGGCGCAGCACGGATCCCCAGGCAGCCAAAGCCCAGGGATTGATGTCATGGACAGCAGCAGGAACATTTCTCTGGTACAGGGTACCTGGGATCTCCTTAACTTACAGGAATTTGGGCAGATGATTAAAACAAAGCTGATTTCCCTGTGGTTTTTACTGATTCCACACATCCTCCCTCTAAGTCACTGAAGTTATTTCTGTTCCCCAGCTCTGTCAAGGTGAGGTCTGAGCACACGGCATCTGCTGCAGCCTTGCTTTATACACTGAAAGAAAATCCACAAAACGCCACCACAATAGAAAGCGAAGTAAAAAACAAAAACAAAAACAAAACCAAAAACAAAAACAAAAAACAAAAACAAAAAATTAAGCCCTTTTTACCCATAACATTTGCCTTATTTCGGTGGCCCTTGATCCCCCCTCCCCAAAGACAAGCGGGAGAGGGGCCAGAGCTGCACATCCTGAGGGCGAGCTTGGGGTCAGCTGCTGCCCACTGGCACAAGGCCAAGGAGCCCAGGCACCAAAGCCAAGGGAGAAATGCAGCCCCAATCTGTTTGGCCCATGCTGGCCCATGGAGGGAAGTGTTTTTCCTTAGGAAGGGCTCTTTGGGATCAAGAAACTCGTTAATAACCCAGAGGAGCCTGTCTCGCTCCTGGAGCTGCCTGGCTGCCAGCCCGGGCTGGGATTGAATTACCGAGGAGAGAGGAGGAGAGAGGAGGAAAGAGGAGGAAAGAGCCCCTCATGGTGCTCTCCAGCGGGGTTTGGGGCTGGTTTGTACCAGTCACAAATGCAGCAAGAGCCAGGCAATGGGGGACAACAGGGCCAGGAAATGGGGGGGACACCAGAGCCAGGAAATGGGGACACCAGGGCCAGGCAATGGGGGGGACACCAGAGCCAGGAAATGGGGGACACCAAGACCAGAAATGGGGGGGACACTAGAGCCAGGCAATGGGGACACCAGGGCCAGGCAATGGGGGGGACACCAGAGCCAGGCAATGGGGACACCTCTGTGATGTCCTGTGTGGGGATCTCATGGGCCCCATGCAGCCCAGGTGGCAGCTGAGACCTGGCTCGGTGTCCCAGGTGCCACAGGCACTGCCAGAGCTGTGACCCCGGAGCACAAAGGGGATGATTTGGTGCCAGTGGGAGTGGGGTGCATCAGTTTCTCACATCCAGGCATCTTAAGAGCCCTCATCCCATTATGGAATCAGAATATCCTGAGCTGGAGGGACCCCAAGGATGACCCAGCCCAACCCAGTCCCTGCCCAGACCCTCCAACAACCCCACCCTGGGCATCCCTGGCAGCGCTGGCCAAACGCTCCTGGAGCTCTGGCAGCCTCAGGGCCGTGCCCATTCCCTGGGGAGCCTGGGCAGTGCCAGCACCCTCTGAGGGAGGAATCTCTGATGCCTCATTTTAAAAGTTCCTGGCAGGATGACAATGAGGCTTCCATTCCTCTGGTATTTTTTGTATTTTTATCAAGCCATAAAACACCTTCTGTGGATAAATGGTGTCAATTTGAGACTTGTCCTTTGGCAGAATCAGGGTTTATCAGGAGGTTGCAGCCTGTCCAGATCTCCTTCTTCCTGGCACACATGGGCACATCCCTGACAGCTGCAGGAGATCCAGGAGGTTTGGATCAACAGCGAGACCTGGGATTCACTGCTTCAGAATCAGAGCCTTCCATAACTCAGCCCCCCTAAAACGTGTGCATGCTCAGTCTGATACACAACAAGCCTGCTCTAAAAATTCACCACTTCTCTGATGTTTGTGATGAGAAGTCAGCGTGGATTTCAGAGAAAATGATTGATTCAGGTTAAGTGAGTGTCACGTGCTGAGATCTCTATGAAGTCAGGTGTCTGCAAGACAACACACCCAGTCAAACAAAACCCTTTTCTGCTGATTCTGCTCTGCTCTCTTGTGATTTTTCTTTCAGAGAAGGTTGGTGTTTATGGCCAAGGAATTTGTTGTCAGTCCTTGGCTGTAATTTACACTTCAGTGGATGCATGTTATACATTCTGGCATGCAAAGATTAATGCAGGCTCATTTTTAAAGTATTCTTATGTGTTTTAAAATGAACATTGAAAGCCTTCAGCACTTGCATACCAAGCACTTTCCATCTCTCTTGCCATCTGTATTGTATTAAAGAATATAAAAACTTCAGCTGGGCTATTCCTGCTGAATTCCCTGGGATAACTCTCAGGAAGAGAGGGCCATTTTATGATAGGCTGCCTCAACATTTCTTTGTATTTAATAGGAAAAAGATCCCAAATCCTCTACACTTCTTCAGCCCTTTGCTAGGGGAAGGAATTAATAAACTTCTGTCCTCAACACAATGCATTTACACCATACTTTGCTGTTTAACACATGTGGGTTGAGAACTTGGGAGTAAATATTCAGCTTTCCCCCCCCCCTTTAATTTCTGACTTTGAAAATTAAAATTTTAGTGGCAAGTGATGAATCATCATCAGAATTCAAACCATATGGTGGAAGCACTTCTCACATTTTCAACTCTTCTCACTGCTGTTTCTTCCTTGAAAATAGATGATCTTCCTCTTAGCTGAGCTGTAATGAGCCACATGAAATGCTTTGAAATCCTCATGGTTTCAGACTTCAGAAACCACAAATATAAGTATGAATATTTTAGCCAAATCTTCCATTATTCTCTTCAAAAAGTAGTTAATACATTATTGGAAATACATGGAGCTTTTGTCCCACAAAAGGATCATTTTAGACATGGAAAACAACTGTATTTAGCTGGCTGTCAGGAGTGTGTCCATGGATGATGAACTCTGCTGCACATCTGTGCCTTCTGCAGTGCTCCTTTGCTTATTCTCATGTTTTGCTATTTCTTAGCAACAAAAAGAAGTTAGAACAGCTTTTTTTTTTCCCTAAAATTGCACTAGAAGTGTCTTTATGTTCCGCTTTTACACTTGACAGTACACCATGAGCATTTGAGGCATTTCCTTTGCTCATCCTGCTCAGCCTTTGGAGTGTTACCACTGTCTGTGCTCAATCCTGTACCCATGGCCATGGAAAAGCCAGCAGCACTCCCAGCACCTTCATTGCTGAATTGAAAATTGCTCTTGGAGCCAGTCACAGGCTAATCAGGACATAAATACAAGATTATCATTGGCCAGGCAGGGGGAGTGCTCAGTGCAGCTTTGGTCCTGCCCTGCCCCAGGGGCTGCTCACCCCCTCCTCTGCTGGAGCAGGGTCTGGTGCAGGGCTGGGACAGCTTCAGGTTCTGCTCTTCTGCTCAGACTTGGGGTGTCCTGGAGCCCAGAGAAATTCCTCTGCTCTGGAGCCAGGCTGGCAGAGCTGGGGGTGCTCACCTGGAGAGGAGAAGCTCCAGGGAGAGCTCAGAGCTCCTTGCAGGGCCTCAAGGGGCTCCAGGAGAGCTGGAGAGGGACTGGGGACAAGGGATGGAGGGACAGGACACAGGGAATGGCTTCCACTGCCAGAGGGCAGGGATGGATGGGATATTGGGAATTAGGAATTGTTCCCTGGCAGGGTGGGCAGGCCCTGGCACAGGGTGCCCAGAGCAGCTGTGGCTGCCCCTGGGTCCCTGGCAGTGCCCAAGGCCAGGCTGGACAGGGCTGGGAGTGACCTGGGACAGTGGGAGGTGTCCCTGCCATGGCAGGGGTGGCACTGGATAATTAATGTCCCTTCCAACCAAACCTTTCTATAATTCTGAGATTCATTAATCTCTGTTGGGGCCCTGAGTAGCCTGAGTGCATCTGCTGGGTGCTTCCACTTCCCTGAGGTTTGACTCAGTATAAGAAACATGTAGAAATTTTTTATTTTCTGTGCCAAACCCCCTAAATTTTGATTCAGAATCTAAATTTTGATTTGTTGTCCTTGGGCTGTCCCCTGGCTCCAAGCCTGGGGAGGACAGTGAAGTGAGGGGGACCCTCATCTCCTCCCTGAGCTCTGATGGGCTTTGCTCTTGACATGATCCTCTTTTCAAATAAAAACATTTTCAGTTTGGGGGTGGTTGGTTTTTAAACCAGGCCCTTTTCAAGGTAATGTCAGAATGGGAAAAAGTTTTTCTGGGTAAAAAAGCCATTCTGAGAGTTTCTCTGCCCCTTGTCTCCAGGGCCCCTCTCAGCCGTGCCCGTTGTTTTGAGCAGGTGTAAAAAGAAGCAGCTCTGAAAGACATAGCTTTCAGTGAAACTATGGCAGCTGAGCTCCTCATGTCAGGCTGAAAACAACCTCTGTCATTTACTGTGGTTCATGTTTATGCTTCTGTTACTCAAGGGCAGTTGGTGAGACTCAGGTGAGACCCCACCTGCAGAGCTGCCTCCAGCCCTGGGGGCCTGGCACAGCAAGGCCGTGGAGCTGCTGGAGCAAGACCAGAGGAGGCACCAAGATGACCAGAGGGATGGAGCAGCTCTGCTGTGAGCAAAGACTGAGAGAATCTGTTTTTTTCAGTCTGGAGAAGAGAAGCTGCAATGAGAGGTGACCTCATTGTGGCCTACCAGCACCTGAAGGGAACCTGCTACAGAGATGGAGAGAAACTATTGACAAGGGATGGAGTGACAGGACAAGGGGAATGGCCTCACACCCACAGAGAGCAGGCTTTGACTGGCTCTTAGGAAGCAAATCTTCTGGGAGGGTGGGCAGGCCCTGGCACAGGGTGCCCAGAGCAGCTGTGGCTGCCCCTGGATCCCTGGCAGTGCCCAAGGCCAGGCTGGATGGGCTGGGAGCAGCCTGGGAGGTGCTCCCAGACATGTGGAGAAGCTGCTCTGGGGTTCCAGGCCTGGCTGGAAAAGTGTTTGCTCCATAAATCCCCCCTGTTCTCCTCGGGAAGGTCGCCCCAGGCAGCTCCAGGGCCTGGGGCTCATTGCCCATGCCATGGCCCCTCCTGTCCCACGCCTCCCCAAGGGCCCTGGCCACAGCCGGGCTCCCCGGGGAGGCTCCTGCTGAGGGATTTGGGGCAGAAGGGCTCCACTCCACTGTGTCAGCCCCCGGGTTTCCATCCTGACTCCTCCCTTCCTGCCTTTTCAGGCTGACTGCTCCCAAAACATCCCCTGTTCCTAACCAGAGAGACAGAAGGTAGCCTTGCTCCTGATCTGTTTTGCAGACAGTGGCTGCTCCTCCCTATGGCCTCAAAAAGTCAATTTCAGCAGCTGTTAAAATCAAAGAAATCATACCAGCATGAGGATTTTAAACATTTCTTATAATTATTTTTTTTTCTTTTCCCTAAGAGGAGTGTTGAGATTTCCTCTGCTGGGTTGATTTAAAGGTTTCTTGTATTAGAATTATTATTTTTTCCCCTAAGAGGAGGGTTGTGATTTCCTCTGCTGGGTTTGCATCTAGTGGAAGAAGGATCCTGACCATGCCTTGTAACCCCACACAAGCCCTGAGCAGGGGCCACACTGCACAAAGAGCTGCTGTAAATCAGCCTGGCAGCAGCAACAAAATCTGACAGCACCAAAAGAGCCCCTCATTAGCTCTGCACACTGGAAAGGTCTGGCCCTGTGGCAGGGTTTGTGTTTAGAAATGCTCCTTGCTGATTTGTCCATGGCCTGGTTTTTATATTTATTTCTGTATTCTGAACAGAGCTGTTTGCTTTGGCCACCCCGAGGGGCTCTCTCTGTGTTTGGTTTCCAAAGCACACCCCTGGAAAGGGAAGGGGCAGAGTTCCTCATTTGTCAGCACAGTCTCCAGGATTATTTTTCCAGGTGGGTTTTATAAGAGGCACAAGGCAGGAGAGGATTCTGTGTAACCAAGTCAGTCTTGGCCCATCCCTGAGGGGATCCACTCCAACCTGAGAGCAGCACAAATGCAGCAGCCAGGTGGAAAATGCACCTCTGGTTGTTCCCTGGCAGTGGGAGGGTCCGAGAGCTGCGGGAGGTTTTGGGTTTGATCTCTGGTGGCTCTCACGGATCTGAGAGTTGGACGTGGAACAGTCAGGACTGCAACACCTTTGGACATTCCCCAGGTCTCCTGGGCACAGTGGCTGGGAAGGGGGCCCTGGAGCCTGTGCAGGGAGCAGAGCTGCCCTGGGGAAGCTGCTGGGGCAGTTCAGAGCCTGTGGGAAGCTGGAGCCAAGCACTGGGAGCAGCACTCATGAGCTGGGGGTGTCCCATGGAAAAGCAATGGGAATGTTGCTGTGGCTTTCAGTGGAGCCAGGATTTCAGGAGTTCAGGTTTTCAGCCTCTCCCTGTGGGGTGGTCTGAGCAGGGTCTGGCAGCAGCCAGCCAAGGGTCTCTCTGCAGAGCCCAGCTGGTTCTGAACTGGTGGTAGAGAGCACTGAACTGGGGCACTCAGCTCCAGAGGATGGTGCTCCAGGGAGCCTGCAGCATCTGCAGGGCTGGAAGATCCAGCACAGACCCCCAGGATCTGCTTTAGGGTACCCCAAACACCAAGCCAGGCTTGTGTGGGTGGCTGTCCCTTCCTGGGTGTCACTGGGCAAAGCTTTCCCCCCGCCCTGGGGATGTTCCCCAGTGCCCAGCACAGACCCCCAGCTCTGCCCTGAGCCCCACCAGCATCACCCAGAATTGGGCTTAGGCCAGACCGAGTCCAAAGCAGAGGCTGAAATTCCATGGGTTTGTCTGTGGAGATGCTCGTGCTCCTCCTATGGCTTTCCCTTCATCCTTTCCTTCCCTTCCCTCCACTGGGACAAAGCAGGGAGTTAAAAATCCTCCCTCCACTTTTCAAGCCTGTTTATCTTTATTCAGCCTCATGTTCAGCCCCCTGGAAGGGACCTGGGGCCTGTCCAGCTCTTGGCCATGCTGGGGGACAAGCAGAGGTGCTGACCAAGATGGAGTTGTGCCAGCCTGAATGGAATATTGCCAAAATACATGGATCCACAAGGATGGTACCCAGTCCTGTCCTTGTCACCAGGCCCCAGGACCAACCTTACCCAAACCAGGGCACTTTGCTGGGGCTCATGATTTTAAACATGAGAGGGAGGGAGGCACTGCAAGGATGAGGAGTCCTTGAGAGAAATCCAGGACTGATAATTCCTACCAGACAAACAGGAACCACTTTTTAGATACAGTGACAAAAAAAAAAATGGGAATAACAAACACAGTGGGTAGAACATTTTGACTTCTGTTGAAGCACTGGGCACTGGAATTTTTTTCAGCATCCTTTGGCTGCCCACTGGCTTGGACAACCCCAAAAGTCCTGGTGAATGTTCAGCAACCACAGCTCCAGGTGGGCTTTGCAAGATTTACCTTCCTAAAAGGCACCAGCCCAAGGAAAGCCAAGCTCTGTCTCCAAGTGCCACGAGGTAAATTAATCCAGATTTGTTCTGAGGTAGAGCAAGTGGCCCTGAGAGCTGCTTTGTTTCTTTCCTAAACCTCCCAAGTGAGGGATGTCCTTTATCCCCACAGGCCGTGTGTCACCTGTGTGCTTTAGTGTCTCCCACACAGCTCTGGGACATGTGGGAACAGCACCCAGGAGCAGCTTCTGCCCAGGCCAGGTGCTCACAGGGCAGAGAGAAGCTTGCAGGCAGTGCCTGGGCTGGCCAGGGGTGGGATTGTCCCCTCCCAGGGCAGGAAAAAGGGACAGGAGGCCAGAGAACCCAGCCCACAGCCATTTCTGCCCCAGTGCCTCCATGGGGACATGCTCATGGCTCAGGGATGGAGCCTGGACAGGGCAGGGATGTTCCTCCAGGGCAGGGCTGTTCCTCCAGGGCAGGGATGCTCCTCCAGGGCAGGGATGCTCCTCCAGGGCAGGGCTGTTCCTCCAGGGCAGGGATGCTCCTCCAGGGCAGGGATGCTCCTCCAGGGCAGGGCTGTTCCTCCACGGCAGGGATGATCCCCCAGGGCAGGGATGCTCCTCCAGGGCAGGGCTGTTCCTCCAGGGCACTTTGCCCGGGGGCAGCTCCTGGCCCTGCAACTCCAGAGGCTCTGGGTGGGCTCTCTCCACTCTCCTGCTGTGGCCAATTTCTCCACTCTCCTTCTGGACCTCAGATGTGCCTCAGGGTGGCCAAGGACCTGCCCTGCAGGAGAATTGGCTCAAGCACATCCATGACTTTGTCTGTACAGTCAGCCCAGAGTCCTTGACAGGACAGCAAAATCTCTCCTTTCCCAGTGATCCAACATGGATTTTCCAAAGAAGCTCCATTTCTCCTCTGCAGATGGTCTCTGCTGAGGGCACAAATCCCTCTCTGATGCTATTCTGGGGTTTCCTGCTGCTCTATACATTACCGGGGGATACTTGCATAATTTAAAACTCAGTCCTATGTAGGCCACTTCTTATTTTTAAAAAGGAAGTTCAAAGTCAAATCCTCCCCAAAACTCCTTGAGAAGTCTATTAAGGTGTCCCACTTTCTTACAAGTACTTCAACCAGAACATTCCCCCATAAACATCCTCCTCCAGGCATCCCTCCTCTCAGCAGCACCATGGGTACCACAGCAGTGTGTCCCCATCCCTCTGGGGACCTTCTCCACTCCTCTCACTCCCACCAGGTGACCCAATGGTCACTGTGTTGTGAGCAGGGGATCCTGTGATGGCCACCCAAAATCGGCACGTGGCTGCCAGAGGAGACGTGCCAAGGCCTTGCTGGTGTCCCTTGTCCTCCATGTGACTCTGAGTGGCCCTGGGCAGAGCCTGTGTCCTGCTGCTGCTGAGTTTGGGGTGTTTGACAACGACTCAGATCAGCTGGATATCAAATAAAATCCCCCTTTCTGGCTGAACAGCCTTGCCCTGAGCTCTGCTGTGCTCGTGCAGGTTGCTGTTGGATCCTGCTGAGGGATTTCATCCACCTGAGCTTCCAGGTGGGAAAGCTTCCTTGGGAGAGTGGAGCTTGCACTCCCAGGGTCACCCCTCTGGTTGTACTTCCACGCTCAGGATGACACCTCTGGCTGCAGCTCCAGTGAAGGAAAACACAAGGAGCTGGCACTGAAGGGTACCTGCAGCCCTGGAGTTATTTGGCTCCAGAACCTGTTTGATTTACAGGTGCTGCAGGCTGGGGGTGGCCGTGCCTGCACTCCCAACCCTCATCTCCCTGTCCCTGCTGGATGCTCACCTGATGTGCTGCCAGACCTCTGCAGAGCAGCAAACTGAGAGCTTAGCACAGCTCCAGCAGGAGGAGGAGGAAGAGGAAGGAGAAGGGGAAGAGGAGGGGAAAGAACAAGTGTGAGGTGAAACACTGAATGCTCCTCAAAGGAATCATTGGCTTCCAAGCATCTGGGTTTCACTCAACCTTGACAAATCAAAGGAAGAGTCTCCCTGGAGGATGGGAATTAACACCTAAAACCATTGTTAAAAGCATTATCGTCACCAAGTTTATTAAAATAACTCCAGCTGCAGAGATGTGTTAATGATGACAACACAAACCACAGTTCTTGGGCTGACTCAGAGGAAACCAAGCATTTTCCTTCTCCCCAGTAATGGGCCTGGTCCTAGAGAGCCACTTGCTGCAAGCCAGGATCCCAAACTCTGAGTGAAAACTGCTCATGAGAGCTGGGAGAGCCAGAGTGTGAGTCATGGTGTCTTTGGACACCTACAAGATTTTCCTGAATGACAGTGGGTGCTAGAAATAGAAAATACAGTTAGGAGAGACAGAAATAGAGATAAATCACCCCAAACCCTGATTCATCAAATTTTTGGCCATGAGCTATATGGGAAAAAAGCCCTTGGCCTGCTCATGAGCAGCCCTGTGTCATTAGCAATGATGCAGCTGAGGAGGAAGGCTCCAGCCAGCACAGGAACACTCAGCTGGGCGAGCCTGGAGCTGGCTCCATAGCACTGGGGATCTTTAGAAGTGGCAGGAATATAATCTGGGCACTTTAGAAACCTCTCCTGGTGCTTGCCCTGCCTGGTGCAGCTGCAGCAGCACTTGGAGAAGCCTCATGGACACCTCCGTCGGAAAAGGAAAATTTTGTCATGAGGGTTTGCTTGCAGAACATCCAGGAAACTTCCCAATAAGGAAAATCAGACTTTCCAGTATGCTTTCCTAGAAAGCAGCATGGAAAGGAATTTTCCCTGTCCCTGGAGTCCCTATATTTCTGATGCCAGGTGTCATCAGGTGCTTCAGGAGAGTTTCAGCCTCTCCTTCCCTCCCTTGAAGTCAGTTTGGTTTCCTTTTGTTTTATCATTAAATCAGCCCAATCCTTATTGCATCTAGAGCAGCAATTTTACATAGAATCATGGAATCAGAGACTGGATTGGGTTGGGAAGGAACTTAAGGACCAATTTATTCCACCCCCTGCCATGGGCAGGGACACCTCCCACTGTCCCAGGCTGCTCCTGTCCTGTCCCTCCATCCCTTGTCCCCAGTCCCTCTCCAGCTCTCCTGGAGCCCCTTGAGGCCCTGCAAGGAGCTCTGAGCTCTCCCTGGAGCTTCTCCTCTCCAGGTGAGCACCCCCAGCTCTGCCAGCCTGGCTCCAGAGCAGAGGAATTTCTCTGGGCTCCAGGACACCCCAAGTCTGAGCAGAAGAGCAGAACCTGAAGCTGTCCCAGCCCTGCACCAGACCCTGCTCCAGCAGAGGAGGGGGTGAGCAGCCCCTGGGGCAGGGCAGGACCAAAGCTGCACTGAGCACTCCCCCTGCCTGGCCAATGATAATCTTGTATTTATGTCCTGATTAGCCTGTGACTGGCTCCAAGAGCAATTTTCAATTCAGCAATGAAGGTGCTGGGAGTGCTGCTGGCTTTTCCATGGCCATGGGTACAGATCTCCCAGCCTGGCCCCGGGGCTGGGGCAGCTCTGCAGGTGGGCTCTCACCTGAGCACAGGGCACAGGGGCAGATTCTCCCTCCCCTGCTGCCCAGGCTGGGGCTCAGCCAGGGTTCTGGATCCCAGCTCACTCTTCCCATTCCTGGGAGCCCAGAACACGGCCCAGAGTGATGGCACAGTTATTTATCAGTCTGCATCCCTCTCCTGGAGCCCCCGGGGCAGCAGTCCCGAGGGATTCTCAGGAACACCCAGCTGCAGGCACTAGAGTGGCAGCAATTGGCTCTTGTTGAAGGCCCAACCTCTGCCTTTATTATTCGCTTGATAATTACTTTGTTGTAAAAACTCATCACCCTTGGAAGTAATTAAGTTCTTGGAAGCAAGCACAGCAGATGGGCTTCTAATTTATTTGAAATCACGTAGGAAGCAGGGTAGTCTCTCACTCAGTTTGATAAACACGGCATTTTAACCTGGCAGTTCATTCCCTTTCAGACTTCCCAGGAAATCTCCCTTTGGGGATTGGATGCTGACTCAGTGCGGGGCTGAAAGGCTCAGGATGGGATCAATTTGTGAAGCGTGGCCATGCTTTAATCCTTTCTGGGCACATTTCCTGTGGGCAGGACGTGCAAACAGGCCGGGGGGAGCCACCCTGCTGCGCTGGCAGTCGGTGCCTGCTGAATTTGTGACAGATTTATTGGGCTGGCCAGGTGCAGAGGTCCCCTGCAAACAGCTGGAGCTCTCCTCATGCCCCCCTGACAAGCAGGATTTTTCCCATATGCCAGCCTTGCTCCAGCCCCTGCTGCCGGGTAATTCACTGCCCTGCAGGGCTCTGAGCTGGGATTTCAGCTCCTCAATGGCAAAGGTTTCCATTCATGCTCCAATCTGCCCATCTGTTCTCTGGCTCGCTGAGCCCTAAATCCTCCTTCCTGCAGCTTGAAAGGACAGCTGAACTCGGAATATTGGGCTGGGAATAACCAGGCAGCTGACAGAAAGAGACAGCAAAGCTCCTAGCAAGGAAAATGAGGGTGAAACAAGAGAAGGAGAGCTTGGGCTGCACTGGAGCACAGTGGAGGCACTTTGGGCTCTTCAGTTTTGGCCAAAATCTGTGTGGGAATGAGCCAGTGAGGGAATAATGCCAATGCCTGGGGAAAGGAGGTCTGGCATGCAGGGATCTCCTGTCCTGATGGGGATGAATCTCCTCTCTCTGCCCTGGTTTGGGTTGGAAAGGCTCTGAATGATCAGCTCATCCACCCCTGCCATGGGCAGGGACATTTTCCACTGTCCCAGGTCACTCCCAGCCGGTCCAGCCTGGCCTTGGGCACTGCCAGGGATCCAGGGGCAGCCACAGCTGCTCTGGGTAACCTGTGCCAGAGCCAATTTTTGCTCTTCAAGACCACTGAGCTGGAGAAACTGTGACCTCATAACCACAGAATCACAGAATCATGAGGTTGGAAGAGACCTCTAAGATCATCCAGTCCAACCTGTGCCCTAACACCTCAACTCGACTACAGCACTAAGTGCCGTGTCCAGTCTTTTTTAAACACATCCAGAGATGGTGATTCTACCACCTCTCTGGGAAGACAATTCCAGTACTTTATTTTTCTTTCAGTGAAATTTTTTTCCTAATGTCCAACCTGTACCTCCCCTGATGTAGCTTGAGACTGTGTCCTCTTGTTCTGCCAGTGCCCACAGGGCCCAGAAAATGTTTTTTGAATAATTCCAGCAATCGCTGTAGAAATTTCTAAAGGAAATTACAGTGGAAATACCTACATTTTTTTCCCCTTTGCTCAGTAGAAAAATAACTTCCCCTCTCAATTTTTCAACATTTCTGCAGAAATCAGAGCTCTTCCTGGAACTGAGTTTTTAAAATTTTGTGGAAATCCTTGGCAAACACTTCACGTGGGAGGCTTCTGGACAGTTGGTGTCTGTCTGTCAGCCCAAGAACATAAATCCTGGAGGGAGTGCTGGGGGCAGATGACAACCAGAGGCTACTGAAAGCGTGCAGTCACTTAATGTGCAGTAATTAAATGTGGGATCATTAATGGAGGGATGAAGGCTCCCAAGGGTCCCCAAAAGTTCCATCCCAGCAGGAATAGGCAGAGCTGCACCTCCCAGACATCAGGGCTCTGCTGGCTTGTGCCACTTCCCATGGATGTGTCTCCTCCTGGAGGAGCCATCCAGCCCCAAAGCCCCTCTGGGACCCCAGGAGTGATGTGGGGGGCTCTCATTTCCCCCCAGTTCATTTCCTGAGAGCTTGGTCCTCATTTGCTCACAGCGGGAGAGGAAACCAAGGTCCAGAGCACCCAAATCCCCGACATTTTCTCCCTGTTCTTGCAGGGAATGACCTAATCCATGCTATTGTTTCCTACTCCACTTGAATTTCCACTTAGCCACATTTCCATTCTTACCGCAGTTCTTAAAATATTTTTTGACCTTTTTTACCAGGAAAGAGCAGAGACCTGACCATGCCTTTCTTGTTCAGTTTGGGGAAAGGTTATTTGTCCACAACATATTTTTGTTCTGTTTATACAGAACTTAGCAAGGAGGAGAAAAATGTGGAGTTTATTTCTGCTGAGGAAGGAGCAGATTTGCATTTTCTAGCCCTGGCTCAAGCAGCTTTTAGCCCTCACTGTTGGCTGGGCTGCTCTGCCCTCTCTGCTGCCCTTAATCTGGGGGATTAGGAACAATATTGATCTTCCCACCCTGCTTGTGAATTTATTCCTAGAATAGTAAACAGATGCAGCCTTGAAAAAAGGAACAAATCATGGCTGTATTGTCACCTTGATATCTTTGCTGAGTTTTCTTTTCTCCTGTTTTCAACTGCAAAAATCAAAAGATTATAATTTTTTGGGGAGATTTGTTTAAATCCTTTTATACACCCCACTGCTGGGAACTCTTCCTTCAGTACAGCTCATCCTTTGACCCTATCCATCCCAATTTATGGAGGTGTTTTTTCTTAGGAGCTCAGAGGCCTTGAAGAACATATCCAAGATCAACATTTCCAGGTGGCCTGAGATTCTCTCCATGTCCCTCTCCTTCCAGCCACCAAACAGGGTGTGAGGGACCCACTTCAAGGACTTCATGGAGCTTCTTAGGGCTGAGGGAGACAACTGGGTTTGTAAGACTGATCTCTCTTCTCCTCTCCTCTCCTCTCCTCTCCTCTCCTCTCCTCTCCTCTCCTCTCCTCTCCTCTCCTCTCCTCTCCTCTCCTCTCCTCTCCTCTCCTCTCCTCTCCTCTCCTCTCCTCTCCTCTCCTCTCCTCTCCTCTCCTCTCCTCTCCTCTCCTCTCCTCTCCTCTCCTCTCCTCTCCTCTCCTCTCCTCTCCTCTCCTCTCCTCTCCTCTCCTCTCCTCTCCTCTCCTCTCCTCTCCTCTCCTCTCCTCTCCTCTCCTCTCCTCTCCTCTCCTCTCCTCTCCTCTCCTCTCCTCTCCTCTCTCCTCTTTTTCTGATCCTCCCCATCTGCTGGTGCAGAGTGACCAGAAGCCCCACGCAGAAGGGAACTCTGGGATAATCCTTGTGGAATTGTGCATCTCATTTTTCCTGCTCCAAGTTCCTGTAGCAGCTTCCAAACCCCCTCATCCTTTGGTGTTGGAGTTAAAGCATTTGGCTGAAAAGGAATCACAGCATGGATACAGTATAAACCCAGACACGGGATATAAAAAGCCTGCTGCTAAATTTAAACCTCTGTTAACAGCTAATTTAAGCAGCTAATTATACTAAAAATGCGTGAGCCCCAAATTCGCCAATTAAAAGTTAATTAAATGAAAACTCAGTGAGCTTCAATTTGTCAGTTAAATCCATCTGCTTCCCGAAGCTTCCTGCGATCCCACAGCTTCAAAGCTATGCCTGCAGTGGGAACCATTCTCGGAGCCATCACAATCAGACAGATGTCCAGAATCCCAGAAAAGCCCCGAGCTCTGTAAAACCCAGGAGCAATTAGCAGCTCAGCCCTTGGGAGCGTGCCCAGACATCTCGCACTCGGTGTGGCCCGTGAGGGGAGGGAGGCTGCGGGTGGTGCTGGATCTTTCCCTGACTCCCTGCAGGGGACACGGGGCTGTGCAGGGGACAGCGGGGCAGGGCTGCGAGCGGGCAGCACGATTAACGCCAGCACTCATTAAACCCGCTGGTTTCCAGCAAGGATGTGCTCCGTGCTCTGCCTGCAGACAGCCGAATATCCCCCGTACACCCTTCCCTGCGGCTGCCTGCTCCCCGCTCCCTGCACGCCGCGGGATGCCCGCGGGCTGTGCCCCCGGGATCGGGTCCCGGAGGGATGCGCTGGAGGACAGAGGATGGAGGATGGAGGATGGAGGATGGAGGATGGAGGATGGAGGTGCCGGCTCTGGGAGCAGCCTCAGCACGGGACAGTGTTCTGGGGCTTTCCGGCCGGCCCTGGCAGCTGATGGTGTTTTTTCATGGCCACATCTGCCGTCGGCTTTCTTATTGTGTTCGCTGAATAGAGCAGCGCTGGAAACAGAGCAGCGGATCTCGGAATCAGCATGTTCGCTCCGGGCAGGGAGATGGGGAAGGGGGAGCTGCCAGGGCCGGGACACGGGGCTGCTCGGCTCCTGTCCTGCCTGCTGGGTGCTAAACACGACGGGAACACAGCGGGACACGCGGGCTCTTTGCTGCTGGCTCCAGGGGGTTACCCTGATTCACGGGTTTGGCACGCTCAGCTGGACATCAAAGGAATTTGCTTCCAAAATAAATAAAAAACCCCATCAACGTTTCTGTCCCTCCCTCTCCAATTCTTGCTGCCCACATGATTCAGAGCACAAGAAAGATTTTCACTGATGTTGCCTGAGCTGGAATTTCAATTCCCAGTAGATGCAACTTCAGGCTCCACAGCCCAGATTTTGCTGTGGTACCTGGGTACCCCAGCAGTGAAGCCACCACCTCCTGCACACGAGCATCCAACCCAACACTGGTGCCAAGCCAATGAGAGACAGCAGCTCTGCGGTTTTGGGCAGCTCAGGAACTGCAGGGGCACATCTGGAGGCAGGCAGGGCTCCCCTCCCTGCAGCCACCCCAGTGGCTGGGCTGGGATGTGGCTCCCTGATTTTCAGCACCTGCATTTCTGCCATCCCCAGCACCAGCAGCACACCCAGGGCCTTGCTTTGATCTCTCTGTGCCTCAGCTCTCCCAGCTGCCCGTGTTCTCCATGTGTTCTCCAGCTGGGAATCTTTGTGACTTTTCCCTGCTCACTTTGCCCCTGTCTCACTGTGTGAGGACTTTTTCCTGCTCCCAGCTGCGTTTATCTTTCATGGCACCAATTTTGTCCTTTGTTTTCAAGCAGCACAGGCCTGGCTCTTGGCTCCACAAGGCTCTGCGACGTGCTGTGGTGCTGGTGGCAGGGAAGCAGCTCCTGGGGATGGCTGGATGCTGCAGGAATGAGCAACAAGTCCTGGCAGTGGTTCCTCCGAGTGTCAGAGCAAACCTGCCCTGCCAGCAGAGCCAGGGCTCTGCTCCCTGTGGATTTTTGTAAGGTTTCGGTCACTGGACACCCAGAAAACTCGTATGCAGCACTGCCCATGGAGCCCAGGAGGGTGCCAGTGCCCCTCTGCTCATCACAGCCTCGGAGCAGGAGCCCAGAGCCAAGTTGTAAACTGGGAACACAATGGGGATGTTTGTGCCCATCTTTGCTCCAGCCTGTGGAGAGCTGGGGCTGGGAATAACACCTGGGGAACACCAGAAACACTTTCTGATTCCTCCATGGGCAGGAAAAAAAAAAAAAACAACCCAAAAGCCTGGGTTTTTCTTGCCCTGGCTGCAGCCAAGCTGGAGACCCCAAAAAGAGCAGGAGGGCAGCAACCCTCCACCCCCTCCCCTGGGTCCTCTAGAGGGGGGACTGAAGGTCTGGCCCCAATGCCATTTTGAAATAGTGTTTGAAAGCACTGTGGTGCTGGGGAGGGGAGAGGAAGAGAGAAAATAATCATAAAAAAGGGAAAAAAAAACTAGGAGCAGGTGTGGTGTGCTGGGTTCAGTGGTGACCCAGGCACGAGGCCTTGGGCCAAGCAGGTCCCTGGACCCAGAGTAAACTGCACAGCCTGGGAAGGGTCCAGCCAGAAACCACAGGCTTGGACAGGAAACAGCTCCAGCTTCACACTGAGAGGGAAGAATTCATCCTACTGCCTTTGTCCCTTCTCTGAAGGATCATCCATAAGCAGCAGGATATTCCATTTTCCCAGGTTTTCCGGTGCAGTTGAAGCTGTAATTCCCCAAATTTGCCTGCACCCCGGGTTGTTGCTACTCAAGAGTGCACAGAGCTCCTCTCCTTGTAAGCCAAACAGCCCTGGATGCCTTCCTGAGAGCCATCCCTGCTCCCAGGGGAGCAAATAAAGTCATTAGTGACACTCTCTAGTCCTCTGGTACTGGCGCCAGTCCAGCTCCTGTCTCTGTGCTGCTTTCTGTGCTCTGCTCCTCACAAGAATGGATTAAATATCCTAATAACGCAGTTGGAGGCTGCAGCCTCTGCTTGAGCCTGTAACAAACCTCCTTAAAATAATTATTGGGCAGAGCCAGGGCTGGTTTGGTTTACAAGGCTTCAGCACAGAGTTTATAGATGAGGTTTGGAGTCATATTCTTTCTGGCTCCTGAAGGATCTATTGGAAAACCAGCTGCCCTTTGTTTATGTAAGGAATCCTCTGGCCCATGGAGGTGTCCTGGAGGCAGAGCTGATGCTGAATTTTGGGGTTTTGCAGCAGCACATCAGGGAGGCAGTGCTGGGCTGAGAGAGCTCTCAGAGGGTGTTTGTGCCTGCTCTGGGACACCTGTGCTGGCACTGCACCAGTGCCTCAGCCCCACTGGGGCCCAGTGCTGCTGCACCTGCTGGGAACAGGGATTAAACACTCACCACTCCAGGAGCATCTCTGGGTTGCAGAACTGTCTTCCAGCAGCCCTTCTGTGTGGGGTTGGGAGCTCAGACCCCTGGGATTTGGGCCAATTCCTCTAAAGGTGTTGGCACAAATCTGGATATTGATGCAGCATTTTGCAGACATCCCCTTGATGACGTCTTTTTAGGCACCTCATGTCTGGAAGCTATTGATAGAACCCAAAATTAAGGATACACCATGGCAGAAGTGTAAACTGGTCTGCACAGGGGCTGCTTTGCCTCTCCCAAAGCCATGTGGCCCTGGGTGAGGTGGTCAGGAATGGAGGGATTGAGGAGTGGAGCAACTCCTGGGTGGGATTGGCTCCTTGGCTCAATGTGGCAGCCAGTCACACTCACATGGCACAAGGGAAGGGACAATGCACAGATGCATCAGCTCCTCAGGGTGGGGCAGGGCAAACCCATGGCTGGTTTTTCCTGGAGCTCTGAGCAGGAGGTGGGGCTGGGGACATCCAGGAGCTCCTCCTGGACAGCATTTCTGGGGCAGCTCCGGGATGTCAAAGAGAGATGAAAAAGGGAGATGAAACCATCAGATCCTACCATGGGCAGCACAAGGCACAGGAGACACCATCCCCCGAGCCAGAGTGTGGTCCTGGGGAGGGTGGTGCCCTCACAGGGGACAAAGGACACTTTTTTCCTCAGCTGCAGCCTGGCAAAAGCTGGGAAGGTCCATAGGAACATTCCCCATTTCACAACTTGTCTTCCAGCAGTGACAAAGGTGCTGCAGTTTTGCTCACCTGTGTTTGAAGCTGTGTGTGTTTTTTGGAGAGTCTTCTCTGCTTTGCCAGCCCAGATGTTGAGGGCAGCCCAGATGTTGCTGCATGGCTGTTCTGCCTCCTGCTCTTGTGGACACCTGTTTGGGAGGAGAATCCCTGTTGTTCCAACAAGTGCAGGCTTCTGCTCCGATGAACATCGGGCTTTATTGACAGAATAGGTAAATATTGACCAGTGGAAAGTTAAAGACAATATTTACTCTGAGTTTCCCTAAATCCATGTGCCTACAGAAAGTGAAATTCGAAGTGCTGACCCACAAATTCCTTTGTGACAGTTTGTGACACTGCCTGGCCCCATCCAAACTAGGGATTATCCAAACTGTTTGTTCTCTGATTCCCAGACATTTCCAAAGAAGGTGCTGTCTGTGCCTCAGGCTGACCCATCCATTAAACAGACTTCATCCCAGAGGGAATTACAGGTGCAGAAACCTGAGGATTTGGTAATCTCCAGTGTCAGAGCCAGGAATTTGATCAATACATGAGATAATTTCTTGGCAAATAAACATATGAGGGAGAACAAATAAAAATTCATTCCCCCTGCATGATTGGAAAGGAAATGTTGAAATCTCAGTGAATCACAGAAAGGTTTGGGTTGGAATTTAAAGGCCATCAAGTCCAATCCCCCTGCAGTGAGCAGGGACATCTTTAACTGGATCAGGTTGCTCAGAGCCTCCATCCACCCTGGCCTTAAATATTTCCATCGGTGGTCTTGTGCCAGCCTGGGGAATCATCCCAGCAAGTGTCAGGAATGACAACGGGGTCACAGCTTCCTTCCAACTCCAATTAAAATATTTTATCTGCTCTAATTCTACCTGACCCTCTAGAGGTTGCACCTCCACCCTTTGAAAGTGCCCAACCTTAACCCATCTTGATCCTTCACCTTTCCATTAAATTCCTTTGGCTCCCAATACTTTCCTCACAATCCCACCAGTCTCCCAAGCCTCCCCTCCTGCTGCTGCTTACCATGTTTGGATTTCCATGTGTCAGATGTTCTTTTTAACAGATATTTACAGCCCAAAGGAGTGGGAGTCCAGCTGTGCTGATGGGCACAAACAGAGCCTCATTATCACTGCTGCAGCCAGGCATGAAATGTAACCAAGCCTGCAGAGGAATAAATGTTTTGAAGGCAAGGCAAGGCAGCCTGTTCAGTGCTGAGTTCAGGATTTATTATGAGGACAAACACTCATGTTTAGGGCCCCAATTCAGTTTTTTTGGGGGGAGTATGAAAATAGCAAACTCTCAGCAAAATGCTTTCGGGTAAGAATATTGCTCTCGGGGGAAAAAAATTCTCCCTTGGTAGTTTAATTACCCACTTTTCTAGTGGGTAATTACAATTTGACTAAACTACAATTTCTAGAGCAAGGAGTAAGAAAACACTTGGAGCTCTAGATCCAGCTATCCTGGAGTAACCAGGACCTTATGCCCCTCTTTGGGATCAGAGCCAGGCTCCAGCCCTGTTTGGGTTGGAGGGGACCTCAAAGCCCATGCAGTGCCACGGGCAGGGACACCTTCCTCTATCCCAGGCTGCTCCAAGCCCTGTCCAACCTGGCCTTGGACACTTCTCTCACAGGTGCTGGAATGTTGTGTCACAGAGGCAATTTTAATCCATGTTTTATATTTCTCCTTGGCCAACTTTTTGCCATTTGAGGGCTCACCAACAAAGCAAAGTTCAGTGACTTTGGGTAGATGGCACTTTGGGGGCTCAGGGTGTTCTTGCCTGGTTCCTGCCCCTTTGGAGAGCATCAGGAGCACGGGACACCCAGAGGGAGCTGCCACAGCTGCTCCCAGCCTGGGAAGTGGCCTCAGCTCTGGGCTGAGGGGCTCTTCCAGCAGCAGGGTGTACAGGTGACCCCTCCCAGGTGAGCTAAGTCTTAGGTTGAAAGACTTAGCTGGGGATGTGCATTTGATTATCATCTGTCAGAGCTGGGGCAGTTCTCCTCTGTGCATTGGGCACTTTTCTTTATCTCTCCCACAGCCAATCCTCCCTCCAGGAGATCTCTGCTGTTCATGGCCACTGAGTGTCCCTGCATGGCTGAGAAAATTCCAGCATCCCATGGGGAGATGCTGTGCCCAGGGCAGGAGCCAAGCATTCCTACCTGGATCCAATCTGACCTTGGAACAGCACAGCAGCCTTTGCCCACTGCATTCCCAGAGGAGCAGCTTTCTGCCCCACTGCATTCCCAGAGGAGCAGCTTTCTGCCCCACTGCATTCCCAGAGGAGCAGCTTTCTGCCCCACTGCATTCCCAGAGGGAGCCCAGGCCCATCTCCAGCAGCCCTGGAGCTCCAGAGGAAAACTCCAGCCTTGTCCAGGATCCTGCTCCAGCAGAAGCACAGCTGGCACTGCAGGAGGGCTGAGCCCCCATGGAATGGCACTGCTGCCACACCCTGACCCACAGCCTGCCAGGGCCTGCTCTCACTCTGCCAGTGGTTTGTTTTGTACTATTGCATTTGTATTTTTAATTTTCCTAGTAAAGAACTGTTATTCCTATTCCCATATCTTTACCCTTAATTTAAGAGCCCCTTAATTTCCAAATTATAATAATTCAGAGGGAGGGGGTTTACATTTTCCATTTCAGAGGAGGCTCCTGCCTTCCTTAGCAGACACCTGTCTGTTCAAACCAAGACAAGCTGCCAGCAGCTACTGGTGCTTAATGGTGGGAGAGCTTTCCCAGGGCTGGCACAGAACAGGAGCCCGGCCCTGTGCAGGGCTGAGGCCACCAGGCACCCACTGCAGTGCTGGCAGGAGGCACCTGGGACCTGTCAGCACAGGGGATTGGGGACACCAGGGCCCAGAGTGCCCAGGCTGAGGCTTTTTGCAGCAGCTCAGGAACAGCTCTGTGTCTGCATCCTCCATGACAGCAAACCTGGCCCTGAGGAGCTCCCTGGGGCTTGCTGAGGCCAGGCAGCCTCAGCTGCTGTACTCAGGTCTGGTACTTCGTAACACAAGCAGGGAATTTCCACCTGTGAGGTGCTTTTCAGTTCTTCTTCCCTGTCCCTGCTCCCAAAGCAGGGCTGAGCCTTTCACTGCATGATGGAAAACCCCCTGACAGACTCGAGTCAAAACAAAACCAGACAGTTCCTTTTCCAGAACTGTCTCTGCCAAGAATGGCCAATGACCTTAGGAAAGGCTTAGGAAACAAGAAAAAGAAAAAAAAAAAAAAATCAAGATCAGAGTGAATCTTTTTTGGTTCAGCCTGTTTCTGGCCAAAATAAATCAGAGACATCCTGACTAGGAAGTTGAAATAAAGAAATATTCACTTTCTTCAGCTTGTCCTGACCCTGGAGGCCTCACACTGTTATCCCTTCCTTCCTCCCACTACTGGCAGAATTCCTGTGGGCATCCATGCTGCTCTTGGTCCTCCAGAAGTGATGGGAAACATCTCCATGCTGCTCAGCATTCCAGGACAGGGCTGCACCTGACAGGTGCAGAATGTAGGTTTAGATGGGATAGTGGGAAGGAATTGTTCCCTGGCAGGATGGGCAGGCCCTGGCACAGGGTGCCCAGAGCAGCTGTGGCTGCCCCTGGATCCCTGGCAGTGCCCAAGGCCAGGCTGGACACTGGGGATTGGAGCAGCCTGGGACAGTGGGAGGTGTCCCTGCCATGGCAGGGGTGGCACTGGATGAGATTTAAGGTCCTTTCCAACCCAAACCAGTCTGGGATTATGGGATTCTTGGACTCTGGGATTCTCTGACCTAGGGAGCTGACACTTTGGGTTTTCTGCTTTCTCTTGCCTTCCTGGGCCAGGTGTTCACATGAGGAATGAGCAGCAAGACCTGTGGCAGGTCTGCAAGGACACTACGAGGTTATTGCAGTAAAGGTTGCTCTGGACTCTCCTGCTCTTGGCATTTTCATCCATGAGTCCTCACAAGTGGCCAGTGCATTTCTGATCCTGGCAGAGCTCCCTGGGGAGCAGTGCTGGAGAGATGCCAGCCCTTGTCTCCTACTCTGGGAACACCAGCAGCCCCACACTGATTTTCCACCCAGGTCACATCTATTTCAGGAGTGGCCTGCTTCCCCTGCAGAGAAGCCTGGGGAAAAGTGTCCTCTAAAAATTTCCAGGAGCCCTCTGAGACTGGTGAGAAGAAAATCTGTTAGAGGAGACAAGGAGAGACAAAAGGACACAGAGTTTGGGCACAGCTCTGCTGGAATGAGAAGCCCTGGCTTGTTGAAACAGAGCCAAAGAGCCCATTCCCCATCTCCAGGTTATTTTCACCCACACTGAACTCTGCACAAGTCCTTGTTGGACCAGAAGGGCAGAGAAGCCCTCAAATTTGTGTAAAAATATTCAGTTGACTGTATAAAAAGCAGCTTTACTTCCCAAAATGCTGCTGGGTGATATGTAAGTGAGTTCTCAAAAAACAGAGGGGCTTGGAGGAAGAAAACAGGGCTGGGCATTCCCCTGTGCTCCTGGGGAGGTGGCTCATCCCTGAAAGATGATGGCTTTTCACTCTGGATCTGAGCTCTGTAGCAGGAATTGACACCAGGATCAGGCCACAGGGTAAAACCCACCCCAGTGTCCCTCTCCCTCAGTCCTGCTCATCTCTGCCCCATGAAGGCACTGGATCAAATGTTAAACAGTACCAAGAAAAAATGTCAGAAATGACCCCATTCTGTTCCTGTGGGCTGTTTTTATAAAGTAAAAAAAGGATTGCTTTTTTTTTTTGCATAAGATAAACACAATCCTGCCTTTCCCCCACCTCAGGAATGGATTGCACTTGGAGTAAAGAACAGAAACAGAAATAGGGAGAACTTTGTGTGGCAACAAACCAGCCTGATGTTAATGATGCTCCCCCTGGGGCTGCTCTGAAAATTATCCCCCAGCTGCATCACTGAGTTAAGAAAAGGCTGCATTAACTCAGTATTTTTCTTTTAGAAAACTATTTCTAAAATGTCTCTTGTTCCAACAGATTACATCAAGTGACTCCAGTGGTTTTGTGGAGTCTCAAAGGCTCAGCTGGAGAAGACCCTTTAGATCATTCAGGCCAGAGTGAAGTTCCTCCTAAAGGGGTTTAGGGCAGGCTCAGTTCTGCCCACCTTTGTTTTCTACTTGTCTCAGTTCTGCAAACCCATTTCCTGCCTTTCCCACCATTTATCGTATTTTTCTGCTTTTCATCCATTCCTTACCAGAAGTTTCTGGCCCATCCCATCCCATCCCATCCCATCCCATCCCATCCCACTTCCTGGGCATCCATGTCACTGCTCAGATGCTGCCTTATCTTCTTTTTTACATGCATAAATATATTATGTATATTTATATATTTATATAAACATAACATATATTTTAATAAATATATATATTATGTATATTTATATATTTATATAAACATAACATATATTTTAATAAATATACATAATATACATAAGATGTATAATATAATATGATATGATATGATATGATATGGTATGATATGATATGATGATATGATATATATTTATAAATATTTAAAATTTATATTAAGGTAAACACAAACACACAAACAGACATGTGTAGGTATTTACAGTTCAGAATCTGTAAAAGCAGGAGCTGAGAAGGAAACAAACACCAGCACAGCCATGGTGCCAGTGGCAGTTTCCTGGGGGACAGTGGAGGAACACCACATTGGTGTTTTTGGTCACCCCAGCAGCTTTTTGGAGTAATTCCTTTGACCACTGGTCAAAGCTGATAAAGAAAAGTGCAGCTATTTGTGAATTTCACTGATGTTGGACATTTTCTAATGTCAAAATAGCCTTGATACAATTCACTGGAGATCTAGAGTAAAGACAAAGTAAAAACCCTGGGGGTGATTTCCAAGCACCTCCCCACCCTCCTGCCTCCTCCATCCCACTCCTGTGAACCATCAGGAGATGCCAAGGCAGAAATCAGGGCAAGGCCCACCAAGAAATTGGGTTCCTAATGCATTTTTCAGAACTGGGGGTGCTGAAAATCCCAATGCAAGGATAGTCCCATAGGAGGACCTAAGTTCTACACTTGAGTACCTAAAGCAAGGGAAATTTGGATGCTTTTGGACTAAAGAGCTGCTCCTGGCACACAAAGTGGAGTATCTGATGAAGTGCAGCTATTCTGTGCAAGATCAAAACCCACAAATGAAGAGGAGCCAAGGCAGCAGCTCCAGCTGGGTAAAATTGGTCTGAATTAGGAAGAAAAAATGCAGCCATTGTTTTGGTACAACGATCTGCCAGAATTTCCTGAAGACCATGTAAATACATCCTTAGACCACAAATATTTTTAATCTATAAAAAGCATCTGTCAGACAAGCTCCAGCTTTTAATGCACCCAAATATGGTCTGTGACGTCAATCCTGATCTATCTCTTTCTGAAAAATGTGAAATGCAGCAGTTGTTGAGGCTCTTTTAGCAAATATCAGAGGGAGAATTCATGGAGGTCTTGAAAACCTTAATGAAGATGTGTTCCTTTACATGCTAAAGACAGGAAACCCCTGCATAAGCAGAAACATAACAAATGTTCCCAAAGTTCAATATAATGCAGAGGTGCCTTCAGCACTCATCAAAGGTTTGGAAATTGTCCCCAAAATCAGAATGTTAGATGGGATTTGCTATGACAACCCCACATTCCTATGGAAAAAATCAAAATATATAAAATATTTAATGGCAAAAACGGCTGAGGGGAAAGCATTGGAATCTTGGTCATGCGAATAAGGGTTGCAAAACTCTTCTGTCATGAGACTGCAGCTCCCAGGGCTCATCCTGGGCTCAGTGGGGCCTGGTGTGTCCAGAACAGGAGAGAAGCATCCAGCTTTCCCAGCTGGAGTCCCCAGGGGCTGTGTCCCTCGGCCCCACTGCCCCTGGGGTCACAGGGGAGTCAGCAGGTGGCTGTGGGAGCCCTGTCTCTGATCCCTGGTGGAAACCACACCGTTGTATATTTTAACCTCCAGAGTAACCCACTTCTAATTAAAGCTCAGTCCCAAACTCTTCGTTATCCTAACCATGGGCTGCCTTCCCTGGGCCGTGTCCTGGGATGAGCAGTCTGAGAAGGGATAGGAACCAAAATTCCCCCTTCCCTCGTGCTCCAGGAGCCCCAGTGTGTGGGATAAAGCTGCCATAAAGGCAGGACAGGGAATGCAGGGTTTGAACATTCCCCACCGCAGTGCAGCTCTTCCCTCCCGTGCACACGCCTTGTCACTCTAATGGCAGCATCGTGTATTTTGATTTCTACTGGCTAATTGCTTCTTAACATTGTTATTCACAGAGAGTTGCTCTGCTTTGTTCTCATTTCAATGAAACCGAGACAATAAAATGTCAAGAAATACCAAAACAAAAGCAAACCTCCTGTAAATGAAGCATTTAGGTGGCATAGCTGACAGAAAAAAGATGGGGAATGTGCCATTATGGATTTAGTGTTGCTGTGAAATCACCTTCATTTCAAGTTGTAGTTTCTGTACTGTTTTCTGTTTGTTTGATTAATATTTTACAAATTCTGACAGAAAATGCATCCTGTAAAGTACAAAAAATAACATCCCTGGTAATAAACAGCCGACTGAGGCTTCTTTTCCCTGCTTTTACTGCAACTGAATAAAACAGCACTGACTAAACATCAAGAGGTGTTTTTTTTCTTTTCTTTTTTTTTTTTTAACACAGAAAAGTTGGATTTATATATGGAAGAGAGTTATTTCTAAAAACAATCTTTGGTTTTATTCATAAAGGCTTAGGCAGAGAATGGAAAATAGATTTAAATGATCAGATCTTTCCCCTGCCTTGCTTTGAATGGCTGGAAACCTGGGAAAGTGTCAGAGTGCTATAAACAAAACCGTGCTCTGTCTATCCTTCTTGTGCTCATAAAACAGAAATAGGGATTGCAAACAAAGCAACCTTACAGCCAGCACAGCTCCAAGCTGCTCATCAGGGATTTGGGGTTTCCTGGGTCACAGAAATTTCTGCTTCCTCCCCTCACTGGGAGTCCCAAATCAGGGGCATCAAGTGGAAATGCAGCTGCAGAGAGCCCCTGATGCAAATTCTCATCTCTCCCCGATCAGGAATCACAGTGTCTATGCCAAATAATAGCCCTAATTATAATTAGATTCAAACTGGACTCTTAAATCAGCCTGAGATTCTATTTAACAGTAATCTACTATAATGCAATGGTTAATCATATCTTACCTTAATACCAGCCTAATCCTTCAAATTATTTCAAATTTAATTCCAGCCCAAAGGCAATTATCTCTTGAAATTTAAAATCTAAGTCCTTGAGTTTAATCATCCCCATAGATATAACCCTAAAACTTATCTAAACCTACAGACACAAAGAAAAACCTAATTGTATATTTTAACCTCCAAAGTAACCCATTTCTAATTAAAGCTCAGTCCTAAACTCATCGTTATCCTAACCAAGATTAACTTCAACTGTAATCCCCCATCCTGATCTGCAATTCTCTAAATAAAAGGAAAATAGCAAAGGAGAAATCCTTTTTTTTCCCAGCTGCATATTGCACACAGACAAGGGAAAGATGTGGAGTTGGCTTTGGGGCCCAAAATGCTGGTGCCCACCTCGTGCCAGGGAGGGGAGGTGGAGGGAGACCCCACAGGCTACAGGACCCAGGCCACTGCTGGAGCTGCAGAAATAACTTTAGTTGGCAAAATGGATCTGTTTTTGGAGCTTTTCATAGCTCCTGCAGCTGTGGCTGCTGGAGGGCTCGCCAGCCCCAGTGATGGTTCACTGGCCAACTCTGCTCGGTCCAGAGCCACCAGCAGAGCCTCTGCCCGTGCCCGGGGGTCCCTGGTGTGCCCCTCCCTGCCCTGGCCCAGCCGAAGGAGCTCTCAGTGGGAGGAGAGCCCTGCCCAGCCCAGCAGGGAGTGCCCAGCCAGGGCTCCAGCCCAGGCAGGAGCACTGTGTGGAAAACCAGCTTCGCTCTCTTGTGAAAACGTAAAATTTAATAAAGGACAAGAGGAGGCAGAGATTTTACAGCTGGGTGCTTGGTATTCTGCTAAGAGCACACTTGCTGTTTTGGAAACACTCCTTCTATACTACTTCTATTGTATTAGTCTGTTGCATATTCATAAGCAATGATGTAGATTTAAACTTTTCCCCAAACTTGTTTGTATGTTCTAAGAACTGTTCAGTATGGCTTTTTCTTGGTCTGCTTTTTTAGAGCATGAATATTTCTTGCCAGTGGTTTTAGTCCATTCTTATTACCTCCAGTTTTGGGTTTTGGCCCATACTTTCTACTGATGGTGAATGTTGATAGCTGGTATATCAGTAGCAGGGGCTTAATCAAATGTTCATCAAATCTTATTGTAATTAAACAAGTATTCTTACACAAGCATACTTTTATAAGATATTTCACTGCTATGTCTAAGTTTATTTAACAACAGAAATAAAATAACTGTATCTTTATAGCAAACTTACTTTAATATTATACATATAACATTTATTTCAATATTTGCAAAAAGCCAATGCTATAATACGTATTTGTAACAACTGGAAAGCAGTGAGATTCCCATTTGGATGTTGATTTTCTGTCAGTTTTGAAGGAGGTAAATTCCAGCCTGCCTGGCTCTTGCTTTCCTGAACTACAACCCACAAGATCCAAATATTGGGATCGTCACCCTCAGCACCTCACTGGGGTCATACCCGGGGCCTTTCCAGTGCACGAATGATAAAACTCCATAAAACTCCCTTTTCCTCTCTCCTGCCTCCCCAGCAGCCTGGGCACGTGGATGTGGGCAGGGAAGCCCCCCCAGGAGCTGGGCTGGGTTAGGTGGGTCCTGCTGCTCTTCATCCCCCCTAGAGCTGCTGGGGATATGACTACAAAGAGAAAAATTGGAGCTGTCATTTGCTGGTGACCTGATTTTTTTGAGAGGGGAAGAAAAAAGATGTCATTCCACAATTAGTTGAAATAATTTTTTTAGCTGCAGGTATAATTTATTTGGCTCACTCTCATTTCTCATAAAGAAGGGAGGATATAGAATATTCCCCCCCCCCCCCCCAGGCATTCTGGGGTTTTATTTAATCCAGTGATTATAAAATCATAGAATCACAGACTGGTTTGGGTTGGAAGGGAGCTTAAAGTTCATCCAGTGCCATGGGCAGGGACACCTTTCCCTAGACCAGACTGCTCTGCGCCCTGGCCTTGGAAACTTTTGAAGAATCAAAAAAGAGAAGAAATTGAGCAAAAATTTGTTTGTTTCACAGACCAAACTTCCAGATTAAAGTGTGGAGCTCCCAGGGCTGCTGGTATCCACTGTGCCAACCATGACGTGATTGAAACCCATGACACATTCACCCAGATCACAAATTTGGCTTTAACAGGGTTGTCTCTTCAGGGAACAGACCCTGGGCTTTTCTTTCCTTTCCCATTTCCGTGTTTTCAGGACATTGCTTATGTTTTATTTTTCTGTGAAAGACTCTTTCTCCAGTATGACAATATTTTAATTAGCAAAAACGAGGGATCTTATGTAATTCTGTGACTTCTGGAGCTAAAGGTCAAACATTGCAGGAAAACATAAGCCTTGGCAGCACCTTTTGCTTGTTGAAGCTTTCCAGTTTCCAGCACTTCAGATAACAAATGAGTCTAAATAGGAAAAGCTGCTCCAAGTCCATTTGCTCTTTTTGTGCTTCTGTCCCTCCTCTGGAATTGCTCAAAGCTCTTCCTCGCAGTTCCTGGGGTGCTGTGGCCAGCTCTGGGGTCCCCAGCACAGGAAGGACATGGAGCTGTTGGAACAAGTCCAGAGGAGATCATGGAGATGATCAGAGGGAAGGAGGACCTCTTCCAGGAGGAAAGACTGAGGGAGTTGGGATTGTTCAGCCTGGAGAAGAGAGGGCTTGGGGAAAGCCTGAAGTCCCTTCTAAGACCTGAAGGGGCTCCAGGAGAGCTGGAGAGGGACTTGGGACAAGGCATGGAATGACAGGATAAGGGAGCAGGGATGGATGGGATATTGAGGGGGAATTGTTCCCTGGCAGGGTGGGCAGGCCTTGGCACAGGGTGCCAGAGCAGCTGTGGCTGCCCCTGGATCCCTGGCAGTGTCCCAGGCCAGGTTGGACATTGGGGTTTGGAGCAGCCTGGGACAGTGGGAGGTGTCCCTGCCATGGCAGGAGTGGCACTGGATGAGAGTTAAGGTCCTTTCCAACCCAACCCAGTCTTTGATACCATGATTCCAAAGCCGCCCTTGCAGCAGCACTGGACAAACCCACACAGTTCTTCCTTGACGCCACTCACTGAAGAGGCACCAAAGTCCCATCTATTCTCAGAGAAGGATCTGTGCACTTGGCCAATCTCTCTCTCCCTGTTATTCTTCTTTCCCAGCTGAGTAGGATTCACAGAACAGGACCTGGTGGACACAAACCTGAGCAGAAGCTGGCACTGTGTCACTGCCCCCAAGAAGATCAGGGGCACCTTGTGCTGCATTAGACAAAGCACTGCCATTAGTGAATCTCCAGTTGATTCTCCAGCTTGGGACACACTGGGATCTGGGCTCCTTCTTGTGCTGGGCTCCCTGGAACCTTCTTTCTGTGCCTTGTGACCCATCCCAGTGCCAGCCAGGGGCCATCACAGGGTGGCCATCACATTCACATCCCTCACTGCCATGAACTTCCAGCAGAACGGGGCAAAGGGGATATTCAGTGCCACGATTTTCATGGGTGTGTTCTGCAGTTTCTCCTGTCTGCCTCCTCAGCATCCCTCGGGGGCCCTTCCCACCCTCCATGACCTGTCTCATCCTGCAAAGCCAAGTGTCATGAATCACAGGAGAAATTCCCTCTCAGTGACATCCAGAGGGCTCCCAGCTGCCCCAAGGCTTTCCAGGGAGATGGAAGCAGTGTCCCAGAGCAGCCAGGTGTGGCCAGGCACGGCCAGGACACGTGGCCCTACAAGGGAGGCTGAGCTCTAAGGGGATGGGCACCCTGTTCCATCTCCTGCCTGGAGAGAGGCTGTTCCCTGTGCTGGGACTGATGGGACCGGGAGCCTGGTGCTGCAGGGAGGGGCAGGGCTGGCCCTCAGTGCAGGGAACAAAGCTGGTCTTGTGGGTGCCCAAAACCAGCAGCTGAAATGTCATCTGACACTAATCCTGCTTGTCACTGATCGCGTGCTTGGCTCTCCCAGAGCCCCAAGGTGTCCTCCCAGTGACCTGTCTGCAGCTGCTGGGTGCATTCCCTGGTGCCTGGATGGGGATCCCTCCAGCCATGGACATGGGGAAGGATCTGCTGGTGGAACTGGAGCAGGGCCCCGCTGCTCCTGTCAGAGCTGATGGAAAGCTGCTGCCTTCTGCAGCTTCCACAGCAGCTGCTCCCTCAGCTGCAGCAAGAGAGAGGGGAAGAAAAATGACAAAAAAAAAATAGAGGTGAAGGTGACAGGAGTGGGTTCAGCCAAACTCCAGTAGCAGGAGCTGCTGAAGATGCTGTGGGATCCCAGGAGTGGGAGCTTTGGAGTTCAGAAGAGGATGGGTGTGGAAGTGACCTGGTTCTGAAATGAAAGAGAAAATGGAATGGGACATGTGGGTGGCCTATAAGGTGATTCAGTAAAAACCCAGTGCAGTGTGAACACTGAAATCCTGGAGTGCATCCACCACATGTGGACAGTGTCACTGTCACAGCACTGCAAGCACAGCCCTGGGCAGATGCTCTGCCCTAGGGACTCACAGCACCTCTGAAGGACCAGCTTTGGGAAGGACCTCTGCAGGGCTCCAGTCCAGCCTCAGGAATCCCGACACTGCAACCTTGCACAGACCTTTCCCTGGCCAAGCCTCAAGAGCAGCCACCTCTCAGCTGACATCCGAGTCCTGGTCCTGCTGAGCTCTCTCCAGAGGTGCCTCACACTCTGTGGGACCAGGCCTGGCCACCCGTGCCCAGCTCTGGCACTTCTTCGTCCTGCAGGATGCACCTGGCAAATCCTTTCCCACACATTATTTTGCCTTTGCCACTGCCCAGCAGCCTGGAAAAGGGCTGGAGGCCTCATGGCATTTTCTTGCTAAGGAATTCTTGGCCAGTGACATCCTCCCCCCCGCTGCCAGCACAATGTGGGGAAGGGAGGCAGGTGCTGCTTCAGCCTGAAGGGCTGAGCAACAGGAAACTCCCACAGGGCTTTCCAGGATGTAATGCCAGGAAATGGGGCTGCCAGGCACCTGGCTCCTGCCTCCCAGCACTCGGATCACCCAAAGCCAGCTCCCTCACTGCCCCGGGCTGCTGCATCCCTCTCGTGGCTCCTTGCAGCCCCTTCTCACTCACCTCCCACTTCCCTAACGAGGTTCCTGTGAGTTGCTCTGTGTGGCCACAAATTTCTAGGATTTTTCATTGCTTCATTCCCCCATGCTCAGGGGAAGGGGTCAGCAATGCCTGTAAATAATTGGAAAAGATAAGGAGCTGCTTTTCCCTGCTCCCACTGTGCCCTGCACAGCCTCGGGCAGGATCCTCACTTGAATGCCTCTCACAGCCACCTACAGATCAGGTGGATCTTTCTCTGAAGACAACTGAGCTTCTTGGAGCATCTGTTGTCATGAAGGAATTAAGGATGTCCAAAAGGCTGAACTGATCACTGAATTTTGACTTCAGTGTGGTCACTTGTGCTGCACATTCTGTGTTTTGTGGCTGCCTCAGGTACCTGCTGCAGCTCCCACAGCCCTCCTGCCACACATGGGTGTTCATCACTGGGAAAGCTTTGGGTTACTTCAGTGGAACACTTTTGCTTTTGGTTTTCTTGCTCCACATCACTGAGTTACACTCGGCCCATCCTGGGGTGTGAAACCCCAGCTCCTGCTCTGTTCGTTTTCCCTGTGATGCTCCTCACCCCCAGCATCCCAACACTGCCCAGGGAGTTGTGGGGAAGTGCAGGTGCACAGCCCACTCCTTCCAGCCTGGAAACCTTGGATGTTTTTAGCTCAACCTTAGCTGTGATTCAGGATTGTGGGGCAAGAGGTGAACAGCAGGGGAGGGAATGAAATCCCAAATCCCTGAACTCCCTGTGGTCTGCAGAGAGAGGTGACACCTTTCCAGCTGAACTGGTTCTGTGAGGACACTGCTCAGGAGTTACAGACTGGGAAAATGAAGAGGAAAAACCCTGCAGGTGCTACAGGGCTCTTTGGCAGCTCTTTTCTTATGTAGTGCTCATAAATCTTTTCCCTTCTCCAGTTGATGCTCAAGCTGAGTCAGTCCCAAAGCTGCACTTGTTGTTTGGTGCAGATCCACGTCCCCACAGGTGCTGTGGTGGGTCTTGGGCATAACCCAGTGACCCCAGCAGGATTTTACAGCCTCAGGCATTTTACAAGCCTTTGAATCAGAGCCTGCATCCCTAAATTCTTCTGGGAACTCAAATCTGAGTGTTGCCTCAATTCCCCCTCAAAGCACAGCTCTCAGGGGGTCAGAAATGTGGCCATGGTGCTCCTGGCTGGCAATGCTGTCACAGCTGCTGAGGTCTGTCCTTGGTCCTCACTTGGACCATTCCCTGTCTCACCTTCCCTGTTCCTCCCTGGATCACTCCCTGCCTCAATTTCCCTGTTCCTCCCTGGATCACTCCCTGCCTCAATTTCCCTGTTCCTCCCTGGATCACTCCCTGCCTCACCTTCCCCGAGCTCAGGGTCTTTACTGCCAAACTGGGTCTGTCCAGGTGAGAAATTCCTGGTGTTCTCCTGCCCTCAATCTCCAGCCCATGGAACAGCAGTGGGTGCCAGCTGCGTGCCATTTGCCCCTCCACCCTCTTGTGCACCCAAATCTAACCCTTGCCTTTTATTTCCAGACACTTGGATGAGTATTTCTGAAGTTTAATGTAGTAAACGCTCCTGATCTTTGCATTCAACACCAACTCCTTCCCCCGTGAAATTTCAAGGAGATCCTGTTTGTACTCCAGGTGGGGAATGTGTAAAACCAGCACTTTCTAGTGTGAGTGACTACCTCAGTGTTTGATTAATTTTCTATTTCTGAAGCTCTGATGACACTGATGGTTGGAAGCCCCAGAGGAGAGCTGCGGTACAGGAGAAAATAGAAGCTGCAGAACAGAGTGTAGCTTAAATTAGTGGGACCAGAAGGAAAGGACTAAAAACCAGGGTTTGTCATCAGAATATATCAATGCTCTCTCACCTTGCAGGAAGGACATGGCCTTGTCCCAAAGTCAAAAGGCAAAAGAGAGTGTCCAGCAGCACAGAAGGAATTGTGCCTGAACCGCCAGCAACACTTCCATGGAAACATCTTCCCACAAGTTCAGAGGCCCCACAACATCAAATCCAACAGTGCTTGGCACAGCTGGGCCTATGGACCATGACAGAGTCCAGCAGGGGAAAGTGTTACTGGAATCAGGAATGGCTCCAGTGCAGAAGAGATTCTGGACAACATCCAGGGGCTGGACGAGGTTCAGGGCTGAACTCAGGGCTATAATGAGGATAAAATTCACCTTGGGGCACAGGCTCAGGATGCACAATGTGTGCACTCAGCAGAGCAAAGCCCAGCCCAGGGAAAGGGCTGCAGCCTCTCAGGCTGTGCTGGCGGGCGCCAGCTGAGCCCCAGCCCTGGGGCTGCAAAAGGGGTGAAATGGAGCCAAGGCTGCTTTTTGGCATCTGCTCCCTGGGGCCAGGGGCTGAATTTGCCATTAATGTTCCATGAAATATAAAACAAGAGTTGAGGTCGTCTCTGGACCTCATTAACACTTTGAAAAGCCAAGGGGAATATCACATTTGACTGCGGGGCCAGCACAAGTCAGCAGAGAATCTAACATTTCAGTTCCCACTCTGAAAAGCCCAACAGCTTTGTTTAAATTCTGAGTGCCCATTCCAAAATCAACGGAGACAACCAGTTACTGTGACAAAAAAGGGCATTGCCAATGGAACCCACTGAAAGGTTCATTCTGTTCTCTTTGGGGATATTCACTCTCTTTTGTTTATGCTCAGTCTATGAATTTCATGTCAGAAAAGGAACTCCTTGAAACGGATCCTTTAACTTCTCAATGCTCCACTTTCACATGTGGTCTCAGCCTTGGGAAGGACATGGGATGGATCCTGGGCCGATGTGGCCACATGACTGCTAGTAACAAAATAATTCCACTGCTTTCCCCCAGCAGCTGCACAGTCACAGACAATTGTGTCTGAATCAGGAAGTTCCTGAATGGTTCCCAGGAAAATTCCCCGTGCAAACACAACCTGACTCATTCCTAGTACGTGCTTTCCTTCCCCTGGCAGCACTGGGATGGACACCCCTGTGATATGTGGGTGTCCTGCAAATCCCCAAGCACGGAGAGCAGCTTGTGTGTGCTCAGGGCTGGGGAAGCCTTCCCTACAGCTGGGCTGGGCTGTGTCCCTGCACCTTGGCTCCTGCTGCTCCCACTGCTGGGGAGGGGGAGGGAGAGGAACAAGGGAAAATAAAAGCAAACATACACCTTGAGTAGCTCTGCCTTCCTGAGAGAGGAAACACAAGGCTCATTGAGAGAGAAAGCCAATTTCAGGCTCCTTAATCATCCTCTGGGCTCATTGTTCAGGTGTGATACTGGTGATGAACTGGGGAATTACAGCTGTGGGTGTGCTGGAAACCCAACTGGGGACTGGGACTCATAATTCCCCTCCAGTCCCCACAAACTCTTGAAACGCTTTGGTTACAGCAGCTGAGAAAACAAAACAAAACAAAACAAAACTCACTTCACCTCCATCCTGAGCGGAAGCAGCAGAGTTCCCTGGCACTGGGAGATGCTTTTGTGAAACCGGCTCTACAAGGAAGCAAACGGCCCGACTGTGAAGGAAAGCTGTGGGAAGGTTTAGTTTGGACCCATCATCAGCCTGACTCTTGGACTCGAAGCCAAAGGACTCTCTGTGGGTTTGCTGGATGTTTTCCAGGGAGCCCGAGGCAGCTTTGCCGGAGCTCCGCTCTTCCAGCGGATCCAGGTGCTGCCCTCTCACGGCCCCCAGGCTGATCCAGCGCAGGGGAGCACACTGCAGCCTTCCGACAGTCAGCTTTGATGCTGGTGCTGCTGCTCTGGCTCTCTGGGACTGTGGATAACCGGGAAGGCGTTGCCCAGAGGGGACAAGACTCGCGGAGCTCCTGGGCAGCGGGGCGAGGCTTTCCCTGCACCTGCCTGCCCTGGGAGGAGAACTGGTGGAGGACTGATAGCTGAGTGATGTGGGACCAACGGGGGACTGAGGCCTCCTGGTGGTCCCAGGCAAGCCCAGCGGCAGTGTGGGGATGGTCTGTGCACCTGCCACAGCCAGCAAGGGCTCCTGGGGCTCGGAGGCCTGGGGAAATCCCAGCGGAAACCTGGGACTTGCACGGGTCATCAACCGGGAACGCTCAGAAAGGAGAGTCCGAGCAAAGGGGCAGGAGGCAAAGTCTGGGAAGTGGGGAAAGGGGAAAGGGGAAAGGCAGAGGGGATTCAGGGCTATGGAGTGCCCAGACAGGAACAACAGGAGTGGTGGGTAGCTCTGGGCACCACAGGGTAACAACTAAAGATGTTAGAAAGTGTTCAGAGGAGGGACATGGGGATGGGAAAGGATCTCGAGGGGAAGCCAGTGAGGAGCTGCTGAGGGCACTGGGATTGTCCAGCTAGAGCAGGAGACTGAGGGCAGAGCTCACCAGGGGCTGCAGCTCCCATCTCTGCTCTGGGACAGGGCCAGGTCAGGCTGGAGAGCAGGAAAGGTTCTTCCCCCAGAGGGTGCTGGCACTGCCCAGGCTCCCCAGGGAATGGGCACGGCCCCGAGGCTGCCAGAGCTCCAGGAGCGTTTGGCCAGCGCTGCCAGGGATGCCCAGGGTGGGGTTGTTGGGGGGTCTGGGCAGGGCCAGGGCTGGATTCAGGATCCTTGTGGGTCCCTCCCAGCTCAGGAGATTCCATGATTCTCTTGGTTATCAAAACTGGAACCCATTGGAGAATTGTTGAAAGCTTCAACTCTGAAAAGACTCAGACACAGCTGGGACCAGGTGAGAAGGGAAGAACCAAGCCAGTGTGAACCTGACCCCTGGCTAATGAAACCCCCCAGCCCAGGACTTGGTGAGGCCCTGCTGGGTTTGGCAGAGTGCAGGGGTGGGGCTGTGCTCTCTCCATCCTGTTTCCCCCCAGGAAAGTGTGGAGGTACTGATAACTGTGAGCCTTGACACAGAGGCAGTCAAGACAAGGACTTGTCCCTCTGCTTTGACATCCCCCAGCAGCAGTGCAGGTAGGACAGGCCACCAGCACTGTCACCTGGAGATGCATGGGGACAAAAACTGTTCTCTGAGTTAAAAATGCTGTAGGAAATGGTCCTGTGGAGGTGGTCCTGCGAGTGCAACTGATGCTGTTGTGCACTGAAGTCCGTGATGGTGACAGAAATGTGGTTGTGGCTGGGATGGTGCAGAGATATTTCATCAGGGTAGTTGTATCAATGCCAAAATATTTAACAGCTGGGCCCAGAAGTAATTGTCATTTCTGGTGTGAGACAGTTGTGGAATGAGCAAATTAATCACAGCCAGGGCCATCTCTGGACTTTGCCCTTCTGCTTTTTGCAAAGTGTCACCCCCAGGGGCTCTGGGCTGAGCTGCTGTGCTGGCAATGGGCAGCAGCATTGAGGGCATTGTGCTCTGTGCCTCCTCTGCTCCTGCAAGGCTTGGGTTAAGCCAGGCCCATCTGACACAGGAGATTGAAAAGAATTGAAGGAAAACAAAGAGAAATTCTAAGCTTTCCTCAGAAACCTATTAAAGTCCCTGTCATTTGCTCGGAACACATGGAATAGCCTTTATTACAGACATTTTGCTGAGCACAAAAGCTACTTTCAATAACACAGGAAGGGAAAAATCATTACAAACTTGCAAGAATCAAGGACCATCTTGCAGAATCTCTTTGTCATGAAACAAATTATGAAAGGCTATAAATAGATGACCATTATTAGAACAAGGAGCTCTCTAACTGGGCTCTCTGTGCAGGGAATGAACTGCTTCCCTCCCAGCCAGGGGGAGCTGAGGCAATCAGCAGGTACGTCATAGGCTCTCCAGGGTGCAGCAGAAAGCAGAATTAAAGTCCTTGCCTCCTGCTTCTGAAACTGGGAGAAGCATTTGGAGACACAAGTTACTTAAAAGTAAAATAAAAATACACAAAATACACACAGGTACTCACCCACCACAGGATGGGGCTGAACTTAGTCAAAGTCACACCTGGAGATGTCCAAGGCCAGGCTTGGAGCAACCTGGGATAGTGGAAGGTGTCCCTGCTCATGGCAGGGGGGTGGAATGAGATAAAATTTAAGGTCCCTCCCAACCCAAACCATCCCAGGATTGTGTGATTCCACGGTGCCACTGCTGAACAGAGCACAGGACAGGAGCTCTGTGCTCACGGAGTCTGGCTGTACTGTCCAGCTCCTCCATGACCTCTTGGTTCCCTTTCTCACTTCTCAGGGGGTTTCCTCCTCCTTGACTGCTTGAAAAAATGACTCCTCTGATTTTTATTTTTTTTTTTTTATTCCAGCCTAACATATTCATTCCTGCTCATTAAAATAGTTCTTTCTCCTTCTGGCTGTTTACTCCTGTGGTATTTCTATGAGTTACTCATATCTACTTTTAGCCTTCCTGTGGACAGACTAAACATAATAAACTTCTTCCATCCCCCCCTCTAAGGCAGACCTGCCATTCCTGTGCCATTCCTCCTGGCAGATTCCTGGATCTGCCCTTCAGTTCTATTTGCATGGCAGGGTGCCCGGGTGAAACTGGGCATGGCTGGCTTTCTAAAGCTGGGTTCAATTGGCACCAACTGCTTTTTATAGTTTGGTTAAATTGGCAGTAACTACAACAATCCCGTGTTCTTTCCCAGGTTTTTAATGGAGTTATGGCCTGCAGGAATGAGGATGTTTACTTATATTCCAACTGTCCTGGGCAGGTCAGTGCTCCCTGGCTGAGTCCAGGAGAATCAGAATGCCATCATTAAATCCTGAGGGCCCTGCTGTGGAAAAGACAAGATATGGAAATTTTCCAGGATATGGAAATTTTAAGGGTGAGCAGCACAGTCAGGGAGAGACTGAGAGCTGCAGGATTTCCAGAACAGGGAGTTGTGCAAAGGAAGAGTCTTGAAAAGCTGCTTTGAGACATTTTTGCCAGCGCTGTTACCTGTCCATGGGATCTCTTATCCCCGTGGGAACTGCTGCTTTGGGGCTTTCTCCTTGAACAGGGCATGATCCTTTCCAAACACTCACGGAGCAGTGTTTGGGATGTGGTGATAATTGATAATATTTCCATTCTGAGCTGCTGTGTCCAGCACAGAGCTGAGCTTTGCTGGCTGCCAGGGCTGCTGTGCTTGCAAGAGGCTCCCACATTCCAAAGGAATGGACACTCAAATGAGCCACCAGGATTTTCAGTGCTTCTGGGAAGGTGCCATGGAAGTCTTGGGGAGCAGCAGGACCATGTTCACATCACTTTGCACCAAGGCTTTGCAGAAATCCTCTTGGATGTGAGTGGAAGATGGGCACAGATGTCTGTGTGGATGCTGTGCAGCTCCCTGTTCCTGGCACACTGGAACATGCAGCTGGTATTTCATATTTTTTCATATTATTTCAGAAACATTTCCTATTTGCTTTTTAAAATGTTGTTGTTAAACCCACAATATCTTGTTTGGAACAATGGATTGATCATATTCAGGAGAACTGGAAAATGGATACATTTGAGTGGTTTTTTCCCCACTCTGAATTCTGCAGTCCTACCAACTTTATTAATTTTTTTTTTCTGTGGCTGAAGCTACAAAGCTGCCCTTTGATCCCTGTGTATGTTAGTTTTAACATTAGTGTCAATTGTATTTCTAAGACCAAAACCTCTTTAAACATGGGAACATTTTCACTGGCTCTGGCTCAAGGCTTCCCTTCCTGGATTAAACTATTTATTGTTTCCCACATGTCTTAAGAAATGGATTAGTTGAGGCATTTGTGGCCTTTCATAGGACTGACATGGAGGCAGAAATGCAGCTCTGAAACACAGTCCTTGGATTGGGGCACCTTCATGGTGCAATGCTGCTGGGCCACAAAGCTCACTGGGAAAAAATGATTTTTCTGTCCAGCTTGATGGAACCCTTGGAAGGAGACCCGGGAACTAAAAGTATTCCAGAGAACTGCACAGAGGCCAGGATGGCTATAAAAATAGAAATTATATTCTGAAGTTGTGAGGAGAATATCAAAAGCAAGTTTTCATTGATAGACGGGAAGACACCTCTAAATATCCCTAAACAAAGCAATAAAAGCCCATCTGGGCGTGGATTGGGCAGGTCACAACCTTGGCCCTGAACAAACCCACAGGGGACCAGCCTGGTCCCATCCCTGGGCAGAGCTGCATGACCTTCCCACACCTCTGAACGTCTCTGTAGCATTTCCATCCCACAGGTAACAAAGACCGAGGAGTCCTGTGACCTCCTGAGTTGGGATGGATCCACAAGGATCGAGTCCAGCCCTGTCCCTGCCCAGACCCCCCAACAACCCCACCCTGGGCATCCCTGGCAGCGCTGGCCAAACGCTCCTGGAGCTCTGGCAGCCTCGGGGCCGTGCCCATTCCCTGGGGACAATAAAGAGGTGCCCTCCCTGCCTCCCACATCTACCTGGGCATCAGGATTTGGATATAAAGCACTCCACCCTCTGTCCCCCTCTAGTCAAGCTCTGTCTTTGAAAGAGGAAACGATGGGTGATGGATACAAAGGGATTCCAGGTCCCCTGGTAAAAGTCATCTTTGCCACAGGCCTATGCTCAACAAGCAGAATCAGAGAGTTTGGGCTCTGCATTGCAGCAGGGTCAGTGGGAGAGGAGCTCTGGCATTGATATCAGAGATGAACAATTCAGCAAAACACATCCTGAGCATTTGTCCTCTTTGCAGAGAAAAGAAAGACATTAATTTTTCAGAGGATCATTTCCATCCCCACCAGGCTCAGCTAAGCTGAACCCATAAGCCTGATTGTAAAAGTGAACTTGAACCACAAAGATATTTTGGGTCTTGCTCTGTGGTCTCCTCTGAAAGCCAAATAAAGAGATAAAGCTGGAATGAGGGACAGGGGGAAGCTAGGTAGAGCCACAACAGCCTGGAGAGAAATTCCCTTTTAGTAAAACCCATCTGTCCATTTTCCAGGACCTGGGGTTACAATAACAGTAACTTGTGCTCATTTATTAATTGCAGATTAATTGGAACCCTGCTGGCTTCTGTTTCTTTGTCCTTACTGGGATATATGCAGAGGAAAGCAGGGGAATTCCTGCAGGTCACTTCCCATGGGGAGGAAACACATCAACCCTCCAAAGCTCACGTTTTTGGAACAGAGCTGGAAGGAATTAGACTGGGGAGAGGCAAACAAAGCCCCATGTCCCTCATGCCACCCTGTATCCCCCTCCACAAGAAAAAAACGTCTTTCTGGCTTTTGAGCCTTCCTTCCCTCAGATGGAAAAGTCTCTTTTGAAATTCAGAAATTACCTTTTCCATCACTGGTTTGGCTCATTTGAACTCAATATAGGGAGTCTACTGGAAAATGAATAGGGAAAAGAGATGTGCAAAGAAAGAGGAGGAAATCCCATAAATCTGGACAGCAATTCATGGAATTCAAGATGTAAAATAGGTTAATTCTTACCTATTACTTTATTCTTAGAAATTATCACTTTCCAGTCCCCCCAGCAGGGTTCTGTAGATGATTGATGTTACTGCTCGTCCACAAACCAAATTTATAATGTTTTCAGCCAGCTCTGCAATTACTGAGCCCTGGAGCCATAATTTGATCCTCCTGCTGCTGTCTGAAGAGATGAACCAGCTCGGACTGTAAATACCTGGCAGCCATTCCAGCTTTGTCCATCAATGACCCCCACAAAGTCTGCAGGGTCCCAAAGGCTCCAAATCCCATTACTGGATGTTCCCCCTCTCCGATTGGTGTGCATTAAATATATTTCAAGGGCACAACTCTGACCACTGCTGGTTTCTCTGCTTCTCATTGCCTGTTGTTTGGTGTAAGTGCTGGGGTTATGTTTGCATTTCACTTAGGCTGAGGTGGGTGCTCCAAAAAACAACATCAGGAACACTTTGGGAATAAACAGGAAGATAAAGCAGTGAGGTCTCTGCAGGAGGTACAGGCCCTCCCCAGGCTCCAGTGAGATTTGAACTCACGACCCCTGGTTTACTAGACCAGTGCTCTAACCCCTGAGCTATGGAGCCTCTGAAATTTGGGTGCTTTTGCCTCTGCAAACATTTCATATCATAATCCTCTTGTAATTCTGGTGTGAAATGGCCCTGGCACTGCTGGAATGTGCTGCTCCAAGGATTTTCAATTCTCTTTCCAAATGGCACCAAAACCCATCAGAGACACAAAACCACCACCACAAGGTGAACCCAAAGCTGGAATTTACTCTCCTTCAGCTCATCCTTGTCAGGACATCATGATGGATGATCTCCTTTTCCCCAGCCCAGCAGCTTGAGAAGTTCACAAAGAAATGATGATATTGGGGCTCTTCATAGTTATTGCACTTATTTAGCAAAAAGGGAAAGAAACAGGGGCCACAAAGATGCTCCAAAAGCTGGAGCCCCTCTCATATGAGGAAATGCTGAGAGAATTAGGATTATTCAGTGAAAAGAGAAGGGAAGGGAAGGGAAGGGAAGGGAAGGGAAGGGAAGGGAAGGGAAGGGAAGGGAAGGGAAGGGAAGGGAAGGGAAGGGAAGGGAAGGGAAGGGAAGGGAAGGGAAGGGAAGGGAAGGGAAGGGAAGGGAAGGGAAGGGAAGGGAAGGGAAGGGAAGGGAAGAGAAGAGAAGAGAAGAGAAGAGAAGAGAAGAGAAGAGAAGAGAAGAGAAGAGAAGAGAAGAGAAGAGAAGAGAAGAGAAGAGAAGAGAAGAGAAGAGAAGAGAAGAGAAGAGAAGAGAAAGCCCCAAGGTGACTTTATTGTAGCCTTTCAGTACCTGAAGGGCCTCCAAGAGAAATGGAAAGGGACTTTTCATAAGGATATGGAGGGACAGAACAAGGGGAATGGCTTCCCACAGCCAGAGGGCAGGGATGGATGGGAGATTGGGAATTAGGAATTGTTCCCTGGGAGGGTGGGCAGGCCCTGGCACAGGGTGCCCAGAGCAGCTGTGGCTGCCCCTGGATCCCTGGCAGTGCCCAAGGCCAGGCTGGACAGGGCTGGGAGTGACCTGGGACAGTGGGAGGTGCCCCTGCCATGGCAGGGGTAGAACGAGATGGGCTTTAATGTCCTTTGCACCCCAAACCAGTCTGGGATTCTCTCATATCCCACTGCGCCCCACTGGAAATCAGCTGTGTATTTATTTTCTCCCTCTCAACTCTTCACATTTGTCACTCCCTCCTTAGGGGTCCATGTTTTGTTCCTTCCTGCTGCTTCATCCTCCCCTTGAGAGCCCTTCAGATGCCACCTCCAGGCTGAGTCTGATGGACTGTGGGCTGAGCACTCCCCAGGCTGAGCTTCCAGCGGGGCTGAAAGTGTCACAAAAGTGGGGTGAATATGGAGAAAGTAAGAATCACAGAGAACAGAAGTTTGGATTTAGCATTTGGCCAATGAGAACCCCTGTGATGCCCAGGAATATTGGTGTAGAATTGTTCAGTGTGGGCAGTGCCAGAGTGATTGGGAGACTCCTCCTGTAGATCCCCCACTGTGGTGCCCTGGGCTGGCCCTTGGGAGATTCCTGCACAGAAGGAGGAGCTCTGGTGCACAGTCCCCTGTGCAACACGTCTCAGCTTCCTCACATCCAACTGGTAACTCGTGCAGAACTGGAGTAGAAAAGCCCTGTCTGGAACACCTCAAATTTGGGAGAAGTATTTGTGGAGACTGTCAGCAAGTTCAGGAGAGGATGCTGGCTGTGCATTAAACCCGCAGGCACAGAAATGTCTTGTGGCAGGGGAAAACGTAGAGCAGCAGCTGAAGAGGATTCTGAGTTTCAGGGTAGATGCACAAAGAGAAAATATAAGTACAAATGGTTAAAGGGTGACTCAGAATAAGCCACATTGTGTCTATTATTCCTGGTCTTTTTTGTGGAAGAAAATTGCTGTCTTTGAAAGAAACCAGAAATTAAGACCATCCATCCTCCCAAGCGTAGAAAAACACAAACCCTCATTAGGTGGGCTGAAAGGCAATTCTCAGGCCTTTATCTGACAAGCTAAGAGCAGGATTCTGTCTATAGCTTTTAAGGAGAAATGATGAATTACCTGGCATGGGTTCAGTGCCTGAGCTTGGCATTGGATAAACTCACAAAGAAGCCTGAAGCCAATCAAACAACTTTGTACAAACCCTGCTGAAAGCAGCCCTTTGGGGGCACACAGGGAGGACGTGCACCAATAAAATAAAGCTGAAAATAATAATGAACATCCCATGCAGGAACATGTGCTTGGAGCGTAGTTTCCAAGAGCAGCTGGGCTTGGAGCCTGGGAACACATGGCTGAGCCATGAGAGACTGCCTGGCAGAAGGCAATAATGGAGTAGTTTGATACAGGCTGCGTTCAGACCTTGACTTGGAAAATAATATGGTTTAAATGAGTACTGGTGCTGGGAGCACTTTGGTGAGAAATAAATGTTCCTGGTAATGAGAAGTGATGGAGTGGTAAATGTGAAAGGCTGGCTGGTGCTGGAAAGGTTGTGTCCTTGCTTTCCTGATTGAAACTCTGCCATGGTTCCCAATGTCAGTGTGTTCTGGAATACTTGGGTGTTTTAACCTTGGTGCAGACCCTTGCAGTGCTGAGAGCTGGCCTGGAATGGAGCTGGAACTGCTGCAGAGGCCTCTGGCACCAGAGAGCACTAGGAGAGCTTGTGCTGAGCCCTGGCAGCCCTGTGCCCTCATGGCACTGTCCCCACAGCCTGGGCATGTCCCCAGATTTCAGTTTCTGTTTGATCTCTGCCCCATCCCTGCCTGTCCCAGGAATCTCTCCTGTTTTTCTCTCCCTTCTCATGGTGACTGCTGAGGTGTCCCCCAGGCAGGACTGCACCTGCACCCTCAGATGAAGGGTCTGGTGCCTGCAAAGCTGGCCCTTGTTCTATTTTTACCCTTAAAACTCCTGCAATTACTTTCTTCGCACTGCTGAGAAGGAAATCTTTCTCCTGCACATTTGCAGTGAGATCTGGCCTGCCTGGAACAAGGGCTGTGAGTCCATCCCAGCATTTCTGTGCTAATCCTCTGCCAGCTGCTCTGCGGCCATGCAGGATGAGCAGTGAGGCCCCCCCAAACCTCTGTGTCCCCACACAGACCCTGAACCCAAACACAGCTGTCTCCTGCACTGCTGGGGGGCTCCTCTGAGCACCTCTGGGGGGAAAGCTGCTGTGAATAATGAGGAAAACTGGAAGAAATAATAATTGCTAGATGAGATGGGAATGGTCATCTCTTTGCTAGGTCCTGGCAGGGCAGCCTCAGCTACCAACAGGCTGGACAATAAAGGCACTTTCTCCTGGTGGAGTCTGAAGGAACTGGAACATTTTGCCTTTCCATGCAGTGACTTGGCCAAGTCCTGGTGCAAAGTTTGTCCAGGGTCATTATGAAATGACTGCTAATGAAGACATCACGAATTTTCTTGTTCAGTAGGAGCTGGGCTAATGAGAAATCAGATTTTGATTTGTTTTTCATGTTTGGATCTGTGTTTATAGCCAGGTACTATGATTTGGCCTCTACTCTGAGAACCACTTGATTATCAGGAAGTTGGAAAGCTCTGCCCCAAAATTTCTACATGAGGTACTTCTGGAGTTTGAAAGATTGTCTGTCAGCACAAAGCTTCCCTGGGCTGCTGACACAATTCTGCTTTTCCTCTGGAATAGACCTTTCATCTTCTTCCCATGGGGAGGAGTGGGAGTCCTGTTGATGTCAGGCAGGGTTCAGGAACAGTCCTGGTGAATTTGGCTGCTTGGGCCCTGACACAGAGCCCACCTTGTCCAGGTTTAGTGACTAAATTGGGATAATGAGACTCTGGTGAGAGATGGTGGTGACTGTGAGGGCTGAAGAATTCAGAGTTCATCAGAATGCACAATTTGGAGATAAAATGTGCATTTCTTGCTCTCTTTATCCCAGCAAGCCCCATGTTACAGAGATGTTTATCCACTACAGTTGGATATCCAGTTTCCACCACTGACTTTTGCCCTGGTCAAACCCATGTCCTGGATGCTCTCTGCTTGTAGAACACAATATTTTTCACTTGCCATACTGGTAAAGTTTAGTTACCAACAGTAAATTCACCTATTTAGTTAAAATTTACCTGTTTAGCTGCAACAAACTTAAATATCGTCTGCCCACTTAGGCAACAACTATCAATGCAGTGTCCAATCACTCTTTTAGTTTTTATCTCCTACCAGATACTTCCTGGTTGCTTTTTGGATCCAAACTCCTTGAAAACACTGTGAGATGAGGAGTCTGAAAAGCAGAACTCGACTGTTCCGATGCCTCTGGTTTTCATGGAAAATAAAGAGTTTCCACTGTGTTCTTTGCTTTCACTCAGAGATGAGGGAAATGGCTACAAAGTGGAAATGTTTGTGTACAGCAAATTAGGCATTATGGGCATGATTCATGGATAATCTTTGCAATCCTTAAGAATATTTTCTGAACAAAAGTCATATAAAGGGAGTGCCTGGACAGTGACCTCCCGCTGCTCTGTAAAGGCAAAAGGCAGCAATGGGCAGCAATAAAGCAACAAACCAAAGCCCAGATGTTTGTTTTCCATGGATGGAAACATCCCTCCTGAAGGAACAGCGAGTTTTGCTGGCATTATTTACAGGGTATTTATCTCCAGCAAATGAAATGGTTATGTCATGTTGGATTTCTGACAAGCGCAGAGTCCCTGGAGCCCAGCTTGTATCTGAACTGGGGATGAGAGGCCACCTCAGCTCACACATAAAGGCTGGACAGTGGGATGGGCTCTGTAAAACTCTGCATAAATAAACCCTGGTAATGATTCTACCAAGAGCTCACAAGCTCCAGCCTCTTAGTTATAAGAAAGCAACAAAATCTCAGCAGCATTTCTGATCTGAGGCATGGAGAAGAAAAAAACTCATTTCTCTCTTGTAGCCATACTTGATACTCTTTTACATCCTTCTAGAAGTGAAAAGATGAGATTAGAAGATAAAATTGACCTAGTTAATACAATATTACAAGGCAGGGGGTTCCTTCTGGCCTTAAAATGAACCTGGAGTTTGGACTGGCTCCCCTTGGCTCTCCTGGCCTGCTGGAGCTTGTGACAGCCCAGTGGCCACCACTGCCTTTAAGTTCCTGCCTTCCTTTAAAGTACCCTTGTAAAGTTTTCTTGGAAGCCAGGAGGAGTTTCCTCAAGTCCTGGGAAAAAACCTAAAACTGGTGTGCTGTTTGGAACAAACACGTTGCTCTGAGGGTGCCCGGTTTGTTCCCTGTGCTGAGGGAACAGGAGTTATTTCTGGAATGCAGCTGCCTCTCTTTAAGCTCCTGTGACTTCTCCCTGGAGCCCTCCTCAGATACAAAATTGGTTGAAATTACCCTTGACCCGTTTCAGATTAGCAAAGAGCAAAATCCAGCTTGTTCTGAAAAGCACGTGGGGCTGCTGGTGCTGCACAGGCCTGAGGAGATCTGCGGGCACAGCTCAAGCTGCCTTTCCAGGAATTTTCAGGAACACTTGTGAAACATGAAGAAACTGGTATTTCTGAGAATCCCAGTGCCCAGAAACAGAGGGATTGTGCACAGCTGGAAACCTGCATGGCACAGACCCCCAGGCTGCCCTACCTGGGCACCACAGCCCTGCCACCAGCCCAGGGCCACCAGCCTGGAGAGGCTCCAGGGTCCCCTGGTGCCCAGGAGGGATTGGCAGAGCCTTTGGGAATAAACCCCAGCAGTCCTTAGCACCTGTCAGCCCCAGAGAGGAGGGTGTTTTATTGACAGATTCCCTTAATTACAGATGAGCTGCAGGAGCTTAACCATTTGTGAGCCAGGCCAGACCCTGTGGGCTGCAGGAGAAAAATCAATTTATTGAATCTCAGACCTTATGGTAATCATGAGAGAGAGCAAAAAAGTCCTTCTCTATCCTTAGGATAAGGGGTGCAGTATATCAGAGGTTACTGCTGGAAGTGCATAAAAATAGGGATTTACTGCTCCAGCTGTGTCACTTCAGCCCTGTAAAACACAGGATTTCAGGGAGCAAAGAACAAACATTGCCATGGTCATCTTGCTGGGTCACAAATCAGGCCCAACAGTGGGAATCACCCACAGCAGAGCCTGGTGAAACTCCCATGCTGGTCCCTGGCAGTATCACTGCCTCTCCTCAGTTAAATTCTCCAAAAACTCAGCTTGTTGGGCTCAGATGGAAGGTCTGGGAATGCACAGCACCACTGCCAGCTCAAATACTCCTCACAGCCCCGTAGGAAAAAAAGCCATAAATACCAGGAATGCAACAAATGCAATTAAGTAATGCAGGAAGGCAGACTTTGTGCTAGAACCTCCTCTGGCACCTGGCAATGTGCCTGCTTTCCTGCACATCCAAACCAGCAAGAAATGAGAGCCAGAGGGGGATGAAGAGCTCAGCAATCCTTGGGTACTGCAGAAAATTCTTGGCCCTGGGGCTGGCAGTCTGTAAAATCCACAGAGGTGAAGCTGAAGGCAGTGACAAAATCTCTCACTTGCACTGGTGACCTTCGTATTGCTGCTCCAGAATTCCCAAGGCTTTCCAAGGGAGAAACAGCACAGATGGTCCAACAGAGCACTGTGGATTGTAATCAGCTGTGGGGTTTGCAGTGGGTTTGTCAGGAGTGATGCTGAAGGTGTCCAGCTGCTGCAGATGAGGATCTCTGATACCATTTAGCTTCCAAGAGTTAAGAGTTAACTCCAGACTATCCCTGCTGTAGCTGCAACAGCACCATACACACTCAGTTTGCAAAATTAATGCAATTTCAAGAGGAGATTTAAACTTGTCTGTTGCAAAAATCTCATTGGAATGTCAATATTATAATCTTGAGTGCTCAGATCAAGCTTGTGGTGGGCAGCAGGAGCACAAATTCAGGGAAAAAATAGGAGGAATGTGACAACAGGAGGTTGTTTGACCCAAACTGCATCATGAAACCACCAGACCAAACAGGATTTTCTGCTGAGCACGGGAAGATGCATTCACTGCTGCATGTTGCAGTGCCAAAGCTGATCAGAAGGGTAGGAGACAACACCTTACCTGCATCAGGAAAGTTAAATGAGCTGGGCACGTTGAGCTTGACTCGATTTTGGGTCTGCCAGAGCTGAATACTAAAGAGAGGGTCCATAATCCTGTACTGTGACTGAAGGGATAATTCACCGGGCCCCACTATGGACCCCTGGGTACTTATTGGACACCAAGCAGACACAGAACCATGGATTCCTGAACAAATATTTCCAGTCTGGCTTACAGCAGCTGCTGGAGATACCATCTTTCCTAACTACTCTCAGGCCAGCAGCAGGAACTTCTGTAGGAGTAAACAAGCTGTTGTTCAGCCCAAATGCCCAGGTTTGGGAGGAGGACTCTCTTCTGGGTGCCCTCAGGAAGCTCTCTCTGAAATCTGTTTCCCCTCTAATCATACCCTCTAATATCACACAAACTCATTCAGGGTCTTGGAATGAGCAGAACTCCCTCGGGGTCTCCTGGAAAAGCTGTTGTTCATTTTCTTTCAGTGCACTGCAGAGAACCACCTGGATTTTGCTCCTCTTCTTGACTTGTGCTGTTTGAAATGTTCTTCCCCAGAGGGTGCTGGCACTGCCCAGGCTCCCCAGGGAATGGGCACGGCCCCGAGGCTGCCAGAGCTCCAGGAGCGTTTGGCCAGCGCTGCCAGGGATGCCCAGGGTGGGGTTGTTGGGGGGTCTGGGCAGGGCCAGGAGCTGCGGTGGATGATCCTGGTGAGTCCCTCCAACTCAGGAGATTCCATGATTCTATTAAATAAAAACCTACACAAGAAACTTCAGCGCACTTGGTAGGAATGAAGAAGCCAAAGGGGGGTTTGGTTTATCTCCATTTGTTCAGTTGGTTGCTCAGAGTTCCGTGGTTTCCAGCTGAATCCATTGTTAATCCCATAATTTAGGAGGTCTCACACTGCCAGAATCCCCCAGAGTTTCCATGGCTTGCTCTGTACTGTTCACACCACTCAGTCTGCGCTTCGGGGGCTCAGGCTTGTCCTCATTTGGACAAGCAACATTTGGGGACAATAAAATAACATGAAAATCTGCCCCCAGGTTTGGGGAAATGTCCCTCTGAGGGACACATCTGCTGCTTTGCCCAGAGCTTATGCAACGTGCTGGCAGCACCCAAAATCCAGGGATTTCACTGCCACTCTCAGGCTGTGGTTTGGGGGACTGTCAGCAGGGATCCACTGCAGCTGTTTTTTTCTTCTGCTACCCACTGTAAATAAATGTAGTTAAGTAATCAAGTAATTTAGAAGAAGCATGTTAGTAAATAAAGTAATTCAGTGGAATTAATGAGCAAACAAGGACAGCAAATTAAATGGGCCTTGCTCATCGTCAGCAGGCTTAAATTATGGGGAAAACCAGTGCAGTTTCCATCTGAGAAGGCAAAGAGAAGACACTGCCCTACAGTGCTTCAGGTGGCAGTTGGGTTATCCAGTGTGGGCTAAGAGTGAGGGTTTCCTCTAAAGCTTCTGGGCTCTCTGTGGGTGCAGCTCTCAGCTTTAGAGTGAATGACCCAGCTCACAAACCATCGACAAAATAAACACTCCTGGCTCTGCCCTGAAATCGATGGCTCTTCACATGAGCAAAGGAACAGATGGTGTTGGAATCAATGACAATGTGCCTGGAGGTGTTTGCCCAGCGGGTTAAGGGTGGAGTGATGGGACTGCAGGGATTTCACAGTCACCGCTCAGCTGCCCTCTGGGCATGGAGCAGTTGAGGGTCAGTGGGGAGTCACAGAAACTCCACCAGGATCACCCAGCCCAGCCCCTGGCCCTGCCCAGACCCCCCAACAACCCCACCCTGGGCATCCCTGGCAGTGCTGGCCAAACGCTCCTGGAGCTCTGGCAGCCTCGGGGCCGTGCCCATTCCCTGGGGAGCCTGGGCAGTGCCAGCACCCTCTGGGGAAGAACCTTTCCTGATCTCCAGCCTGAGCCTCCCTGACACAGCCCCAGCTGTTCCCTGGGTCCTTTCCCGGTCTCAGGGAGAAGAGATCAGAGCTGCCCCTCGGGAGGAGCTGCAGATCCCAAAAAGCCTCCTCCCAGTCTCCTCCAGCAGAGAGAGGAGACAAACGAAGTGTCCTGAGCCACTCATCACACAGCTGCAGGAATGTGCCCCCTGTTGACAGAGTAAACAAGTTCCCCTTTGCCTCCTTAAAAAGGAAAAAAGCCCAGAAGTTTCTCTTCTCAGTTTGGTTAAAAGACACCTCATAGGACCTTGGGGACTTCACTTCAAACTTAAGGGTAGCCAATTGGACAGGAGCCAAAAAGTCCCGCCTAAGCAATTCCCTAGAAAAAGAGGAGAACAAAAGAAGTAATGGCTTTTGTGAAGTGTTTTAGCAGGAGCAAGAACCCCTTGTCCTGACTCAGTTTTTCTCTGTAAAGAGCTTTTTTTATTTTGCCTTTTATTAAAACTTTTTGTTTCCGACACTGTCACAGGAGCCATCCTGCTTCTTTTATGCCACCTGAGGTAGCTGAGCTATCAAGGGTATAATGCTTATCTCTGAGAGCTTGTAAGACCTAGCTTGAAGAGAAAAAATTGCACAGCTTCCCCTCTAAATCCTTCACCATCTTCATGTCCCTCCTTGGACACTCTCTAACAGCTTTAGATCGTTGGGGTCATCCTTAGATCATCTTGTGGTGCCCAAAACTGCCCCAGCAGTGGAGGTGAGGCTACCCCAGCCCAGAGCAAAGCTGGACAATCCCTCTCTGGCCTGACCAGCAATGCTGGGCCTGATGCCCCCAGGACAGGGATGCCCTTCCTGGCTCCAGGGCACTGCTGACTCATGTCCAACTGGCCATCAACCAGGACCCCCAGGACCCTTTCCCAGTCTGTACATCCAGGGCTGCCCCACCCCATCCCAGGTGCAGAATTGGGCATCCCATTATAGAGACCAGAACCAGCAACTCCCTGGCTGGGGGAAGGCCCTTGGAGCTCTTCTCCAGTGGCCTGAAAGGATGAGAAAGCCCAGAAATCACTCATTTGGGGAAGCAGCTACTGGGAAGAAGGTTAACAGGACATGGGGGCTGGGGCACAAGAACCTGACCTCTCCTAACCTGAGCTTTCAGTGAGGAAAAATCCTGATTGGAAGGGCAGAACTGGAAAAATCCTGATTGGAAGGGCAGAACTGTCACATCAGACAGAAGCAGTACCTGTGCACAGCCCCAGGCTCCAGCTCTGGGGAATATCAACTGACACAATCTCACTCCTCTCCTCTCTGAACAGCCTTTCATATTAAATTCCTTATCAGTCGGTTTTGCCAGCACAGCACAATCTGTGTCTGCACAGCCTGAGCGGGCTGAGCTCCTCAGGAGACAAGTGCTTCCAAATATCCAAGGGCAGAAATCAGCCATGGGAAGTGAGGTCTGGAGGTGAGGTTATTGAAAGGAACTTTTGCAGAAGCCCTGAAATCAGGTTTGCAGCCCCACCAGAGGTGGGTGATGCCTGAACTCCTTCAGACTCAGGCTTAGAGAGGCAGGGGAACAATGGATGAAGCACAGCCCTAAAATTCCCTGCAGTGAAAAACTTGGGAAAGTAAAAAGCGATCCTCTTTCCTTCTTTACTAAGGCATCACAAGGGTTTATTATTCTGTCCCTAAAGAAGGGGCAGGGCAGGGGTGGTTGGAGCTATGTTTTCAGGCAGTAGCAGCAGCCGCGGCCCAGCCGGATTGGCCGCCTCCGTAAATAAACCGGCTGCAGACAGGGAATTGTTGTCTGAGGCCCAGCAGCTCTGCACAGGAGATGTGATGTGGGGAGTGGATTTGCCACACATATTTCACATCATCTGAGCTCAAGCCGGAGAGCAAAATCAAAATAACGCCGAGGAAGCCGATCCCCGCGGGATTTTGGCAGCAAATGCGAGCTCAGGCCCCACGTGTGTGGCAAGAGCTGCTGCTGTGGGGGTTCCTGCTCCCCGGGGCTGATGTGGTGTCAGCTCCTGCTGGAGATAGCGTGGGAACTTCTGCTCCAGTGGCAGAAGCATACTTTTATGGAATTGCCTCATTCCCAAGGGTGCTGGTGAGCCTGGCCCCCCCGGGTTTGTCAGCAGCTGTCCCACTGTAAACTTGTCAACACCAGATTTGCTCTCCCACTTCATGGCCTGTTCACACAGATTTGTGACATCCCCCTCCAGCCAGGCACAGTTTGCTCTTCTCCTTCGTGCTTTGAGTAACTTTTCATCACCAGAGAATGCTGGGGTGTGCTGCTCAGGGCTGCTCCCAGTCCATGAGGGTGTGGAGCTGCCCAGGCCCCAGCACAGAGTCCACAGGGGCTGCTGGAGCTCTCCCCCCATCAGAGCTGACCACTGACCCCCACCTCTTCTCAACCACCAGTCCATGCCAGAACCTTTGTCCTCTGTTTTCTCAATTTCCTTAAAACTTTTGTTAAAGATTCCGTGAAAGGCCTTTAGAAATCCAAGTAGGCTTTATCAGCTGGCTTGCCCTCCATCCACGTGGTGCCTGTTGGCTTTTTTCAAGGTCTCCAGAGGGCTGGGGAAGCACCATTTTCACCTGGGGCAGCCACACGGGCTCTCCTGGAGCAGCTCAAGTCACCTGGTGCCTGTTAGAACCCTGGATACTGAGAATTTTAAACTTTCTGTGCTGAAAGGCACAGAGCCTCAAAAATAACACTGCATTTGACCTGAAGCCGTAAAGAAGGCTTCCAAAATTGAATAATAGAACTAAGGTTATGGCTGTATAGTTTAAATAGAAGTGTGTAATATCACATAGTAGAAAACTTAAGAGTTTAGTAGTATCTATAGTAGAGTGTAGTAATATCTATAAAACTAAGAGAAGTTTTAGGATGGTAGCTAGTCCTTCTTCTTCACTTTCTTCTTCATAAGTTTAAGTAATGTTTTGTAATTAAACAGAAAAGTCCACATTGCAAGACTCAAAAGATTAGTTATTGAGTTAAAAGTGAAAATAATTTAGGTGTCATTTCTAAATTGGATTGTTTAGCCTTAAAAGACCTAAATAGTTAGCCATTTTGTAGCTTATTAGTAAAATGCTGTAAAACTCACAACTTATAAGGCTGTAATATAGATAAGAAATAATAAACATCTGAGTCTGAACACAAAATATTTTCTTGAGCACTTCAATCCCAACCTTAACAGAGGCAAAAAAGAAGTTAAAGAATCAGGACACATTGAGTGGTGTCCTGTGTGAGGATCGAGCTCACGAGGTGCCCACTCACGTCCACCTGAGCAGTGCTTTGGCCCCTCCTGCTTGGCCACTCCACACTCCCTGGCAGACCTGGGGGTTTGGTCAGCCCAAGAAATCTCAAGTCCCTACCCCTGTTTGAAGCCCCACCTGAAGCCAGGGCTGGCCCTTCATGGACAAACCCTTCAAGGACGGCGGCCCCTGCATTCCATAACACCCCTGCAGACCCCAGGAGGAGATTTTGGCAGGGGGTGGAGGGTGCTGGGGGGTTTGTCCCTTGCAGCAGGGAACAGAGATCTCTGCAGTGTGCCCTGCTCCGGCTGCAGCCTCGGAAGGATCCTGCAGCCTTGTGGAGCGCAGGTTCTGCATGGCAGGAGTGCCCTCTAGTGCGGACCCAGAGCTCTCCCTCACCCCGGCCTCTGCAAAAGGGACCCCAAACCCGACCCTCAGACCCCGGACAAAGTCCCCTCCCCACGGACCATCTGCACTGAGCGAGCTGGGGATGCCTTTGGGAGTAGCAAGATGAAAGAGGGACAGTTTCAAAAGTTGTCCTTTGCTTTGAAAAAAATCCTGTTATTTTAATAGTTTTCCAACAGGTATGGGATTTCACCATTGCTTTGGAGAATTCCTTCCTTTGAGTTGCTTCAGATTTTGCACACTTGGTGTCTGGCAGGAAAACAAGGTGGGAAATGTCTCCCGTCCAGTATCACTGAAAAGTCACAAGGTGCACAAACATGTCACCCACCCAGGATGTCACAGCAGACACTCAGATCATCTCCTGAAGGAGAAATTCCCACTGGAAGAGCCCAGCTCATGTGGGAAAGCTCCCTGGGGTGGAGTGGATGGCTGTGCAGCCCTGGTGTGGCTGCAGGGAGGCGTTTTCCCCTCAGGACCCACCTGGAGCTGTTTTCCTGTGTGAGCTGTTTTCCTCTGTTTCCCAGAGCCCGACCTCAGAGCTGTGCCAGCACAGGAGTTCAGGCAGAAGGAGGCAAAAGCAGCCTTTCCCCACAGGATATGGATGATTTGTCTACACTGATTTTTGACAATTCCTTCAAACTCAGTTGGTTTTCAGGGCAAACACTAATTTTATTTCTTGGCTTCCCCCCCCCCCCCCCCCTTTTTTTTTCTTCCCCCCCATCCTTAAATCAGGGCAAATCCTACTCTGCTTTCTGTTTTCTGAGCTGTTTCTCAGTGAGTATTTCTAATTCCTGTCCCTATCCAGCTGGGACAGAGCAGAAGTTTGGTCCTGTAGCAGCAGAGGTTGTGCCTGTACCTGGCAGGTGCTGCTTTGGTCCCAGCCTGGGATGAGGGATGCTGCTGCATCCCTGAGTGAGCCAAATTCTCTCAGCCTCATTTACAAAGTGGGAGAATGGCCCAGTCCCAAAATGGCCCAAAAGTGATTCTCTGCAGCATGAATCCAAGGGCTTTAGCTAAATTCCCTTCAAAAATCCCTAAATGAAGTTGTCCTAAATTATACCACTTAGACTAATATGACAGCATCCATGAAAATTGCATTTTCCCAGTTGTTGGCTCCTCCTGAATTTGGAAGCATGTTAATTTTCTAGAGCAGCTAAATAGTTTCCTCTGATGATTAAAAATGAATAATAATAGCAGTGCCCGCCTTCCCGAGGCTCATGTAGGACTTAGCAGCAAGAAATTAAACACAGTAGGAAATTCCTTGAAAGAGTTGGAAAACAAATGATTGATACAATCTCGCCCTCCCTCCCGGCTCTGTGATCTGCTTTTAGAATGATTATTAAACACAGGGAAATTCATTTGGTGCTGTAACATGAACAAGACAAATTACAGTCTCTGGAGCTCAGTTAATTGCTAAAGAACACTCTGACCCTCTGTGGGTTCATCAGTTCTGGGAGGTAATGAGGGAAGCACTCGCCAGCCTGGGGGGCTGCAGGACCAGACAGGGCCCCCTCCCTGGGAGCTCTCGGGAAATGATGGAAAACTCAGCACCCACAACCCCCTCACTGGGCAAAATCCAAGGGTGGGGATGCCCAGGAGCCATGGAAGGGAGGAGGGGTTGGTGGTCAGATCCCACCCCTGGTGCTCAGATCCCACCTTGGTTTGCTGTGCCTGCTCTGAAGGGTCTTGGTGAGATGTTGAATTTTCCAAGGTGGGATTCATCTCCCTGCATTCAGATCTCTGGAGATAACCCAACCTGCCCAGTCCAACACCCAGCAAACCCTGAGGGCATTCTCTGTTTCCTGAGGGCAGCAGGTGCTCGGGCAGCACCTCACCTTCCCCAGGGTTTGCCAGTGGGATCCCAAATCTCATGGCAAGTGGGCTTGGAAAGGTCTACAGACTGCCCTATAAACCCCTGGGTGCAGTGAGGTAGTGTTTGGGCCAAATTCAGGTGATTGGATTTTTTTGGTGTCATCCCAGAGGTGGAAGCTGGAGATTTGCCTGTGCCTTGGAATGCTCAGCACAGGCCCTTTGCAGCACAGGAGTCATGATAAATTCATGAGCTCTGGCAATGCTGTGTGCAGTGTCACAAACAGAGCCATTCCTCTCTTTTCATCCAAACATGCCAGAGTTCTTTCTTTCTCTTCTTCTTCTTCCCCATTCTATTGTATTAGACTGAGATGTAAAATTATTAATAGAATAGTCCATTAATTTTATGATATTTCATTATTCAATTATTTCCTCCATTATTCTTCCACATTAAATCTGAATAATTTATTCAGTGAATTTTGCAAGCAAAATGTTCAATGCATAATTTTCTCCTTTGTTAATATTCTCCCAGTTCTAATTGTCCATGAGAATTTGATCTAATGCTCTCCAGAAGAGCAGCCCTGAGACAAAAGGCCCAACACAGAGCTGTGCTCAGCACAACGATGGTGTTGTCCCCCACTGAGGCTCTCAGTTCTCCAAGTGGGATGGGAAGGCAGGAAGGAGCAGGCTGTACCTGGCACGGGAGCCAGTAGCAGCTCCCACTCTGGGTGAGCAGTGCCATTCCACTTGGGAAGGGAGTGCAGAGCCTTGGGAACAGCCTTGGGAACAGGTAGGGAAGTGTCCATGTGCCCAACTCCCTTCTCCCAGCAAAGAGCTCTCAGCCCCTTGGGGGGACATCAGAATGGGACAGAAGGAGCTGCAGTCCCACACTGTGTCAGTCTGTGCTGGCCCCACTGCAGACCCCAGGAGGAGGGGGCACTGGCCTTGCCAGGCTGCCTGGGACACATTCCCCACATGGACAGCAGTCCCAGCCCACGTGGGGTCCAACCCCACTGCTGTCACTGAGCTCACACGGTGCCTTTGGGATGTGCTGGAGTTTCCCCCTGCAGCACGTTGGACTTGCTGTGCCCAGCCTGACCAGCCCCACCTGTCCTGTGGTCATGGAGCTGCTGGAATCTGCAGCTTGGGCTGTCCCATGGAACAGGAGATCATCACAGAATCTCCTGAGCTGGAATGGACTCACCAGGATCATCCAGCCCAGCCCCTGGCCCTGCCCAGACCCCCCAACAACCCCACCCTGGGCATCCCTGGCAGCGCTGGCCAAACGCTCCTGGACTCTGGCAGCCTCGGGGCCGTGCCCATTCCCTGGGGAGCCTGGGCAGTGCCAGCACCCTCTGGGGGAAGAACCTTTCCTGCTCTCCAGCCTGACCTGCCCTGAGAGGGCACAGAGCCCTCGGACGGTGATGGAATGTGCAGCAGCAGCTCAGGGTATGCTGGGCTACCTCTCACCTCCTGCAGAGCTGCCTGAGATCCAGTGAACACAGGCTGTGTCCACATCCTACCCCAGCCCTTTCCTGGGGAAGAGGAGGTCCCAGCACTGGGCAGTGCTGATGGTAAGAGCAGGATTAGCACCCTCTGGATGTGGCTCTTGACAGCCTGGGGCTGCCCAGAGACACCTTGAGTCAGGAGAGAGCAGCTCCTTGTGCTGGACATTCAGCCTCTTTGGCTTGGACAACACTTCCAGGCACAGGGTGGGATTTTTGGGGTGTCTGTGCAGGGCCAGGGCTTGGACAAAAGGGTCCTGGCAGGTCCCTTCCTATCAGGATACTCTGTGGTTCTGTGGCTCTGGTCAGGATGGACTCACAGCCCTCAGCTGCCTTCCTACACAAGGAGCCCGTGCAGGTGACAAGAGGCCGCACCAGCAAGGCAGAACTGAGGTGATCAATCCCCTGCTCCATCATGAATCACACCAACAACTCCTTTGCTAAAAAGCAGGTGAAGTTATAAACCCCTTCAGCCAGGGTTTATTTCCAGTTTTCTCCTGTGCATTTTCCAAAAGCCCCTCATTTTGCCTGGCATCTGGCACATCTGGCATTTGCTGGGAGAACTTCCAGTCTGGGAAGCAGGGGCAGATCTGAGGAGCGTGGGAGACTGGCAGCACTCAGGCTCTCCCTGACATGAGTGAATGAAATGTAGGAAATAGTAAATAAGGAGCTTTTAAATCAAAATTAACTCTCAAGCCAAAATTTTGGGGAACTTCAGGAATTCACTGTCCTTTCCATAAAGCCACAGGCATTGCTGGGATGTTTTTAGCAAATATGGGGAACTCTCACAGTTTCCCAAATGAAAATTCAGGCAAACTGAGCCCTTTTATTTTCACAGAAAACCACTGACCAGCCAGTCACCTTCCCTGTTCCCTCACCTCAGCTGCCTGTGCTGTTTTATAGCTGAAATCCAGCTAAAATGGGACACAGCAGCTCCGTATTTAGAGGTGTAGCCAACATGAACTCAGTGTTGGCATCACAACAGCTCCAATTCAGGGAACATTTTCCCTACCCATGTCAATAAATCAGTGGTAGGAACAGTGATAAGAGTGGTAAAAATAGAGTCCTCCAAACGTAGGTTTTCTGTGGTTCAAGCTAATAGCTGCTGTTTTCTCAAATAACATCTGGGTGCCACCAGCTCAGCAGAAACATAAGGACTGTATCAGCCATTGCAGTGCTCCCAGCAACCCACAGGGAGATTTTCTGATTCACTTGGAAAAAAATCTACAGAAACAGACCTGCTTTGAGTCCCCTCGAGGTAGAGGCACTCGAGACACAAAAGTAATGGGGCTGCAGTGAGCCCCCAGTGCTCTGGCAGCCCAAGGGCCGAGTGCCCAGCTCAAACCTCTCTGCCAGGAGAGAGGAGGCTGCAGACCTTGCTCTGCAGGGAGGGGGATGGCACCTGGAGGCTTCGCTGAGCCACAGCCACCTTGTTCTTGGGGGCTGGCCTTTTGGAGGGGACAAAGGCAGCCCTGTGTCCCTCCAGGGAGCTCTGCTTTCTGCCCAGGGTGTCTGAGCCATGGCTGCTGCCTTTGGCTTGGTCCCCATGGGGGCTTCTCCCAGCAGATCTGAGCTCTGCAGGGCAGAGAAACTCATTCAGAACGTGCTCAGGGAGGGGAGAAGCTCCCTGCTGCCGGCAGCCAGCGCTGCCCCAGCGCTGCAGCTCCTGGGCTGGGGAAGGAGAGGGGCAGGAGGACCAAGGGGAGGAATTTCACACCCCCAAGGGACCGCAGCCCCTTGGGTTTGCAAAAGCTGCAGGGCAGCATTAAAGATGTTGTCAGGTGCTTGGGCTTCCCCTTTCCCTGCCTTGTCCAAACAGATGCAAAAAATCAGCCAAGGAGAGAATGTTCATTTAAAGGCTTCACACGTTGTCCCTGCCAAAAACAAAGTGTGAGGATTGCAACCAAGTTTAGCCCATATGCTACAGGCAGCAGAGATTTGGAGCTAAACTCCCTCAGTAGGAAGCCCCCTGTTTTTAGGAACCGTGAAGAAAACACAATGTGTAGATGAAAAATGATATTTTCCATGCAACACAGAAACCACCTGAATCCTGCCCTGGCTGCAGGCTCTGAGCTGGGGACTGAGAGTAAGGGGTTTGCAGAGGGTGGGGATGTCACCTGCATCTGTCTAAAAAGTCTATCTAAAACCATCTAAAAATAGTTTTCTTCCTCAGGTTTAGGTATTGAGCTCATAACAGAGAAAAAGCCAAAAAAATAAATGAAGGAGATATTAATTTATTTTGTTAGTATAATTTCATGTGAGGAACAAATGAGATATTGCTGGAATAGTGGTGTCTGCTGAGCCCTGGCTGCAGACACAAGGACACTAAAAGGGAACATGAGCTTTTTTAATTGAAATTGAAAAGCAGAAAACAGACCTGCTACTTATTGAGCAGTGCAGAGAACTTGGGAATCCACCTCGTACTTTGGAGCCATTAATTATTGCTTAATTAGAGCAAGGAGCATTTGCAGGATATGTGATAGCAGATAATGGCTGATTCTCCAGAGAGGCTCGGCTCTGGGTACAGAAATAGCAATTCCTTGCACAAAGGGCAGCTGATTTTATTGGGAAGGTAGGAGTGGCTGATCAGGTTCATGGACAGGGAATATCTTCATGTGACAGTGCCAACAGCAGTCCCAGGGAATTTGGAGAAATGAAGGGGGACAGGAGATGAGCTGCAGGAGGAGGTCTGGGGACAAGAGGTGACAGCAGGTTTGGCACATCCCTGAGGGGGAAGGAGAAACCTCCCTTCTCATGAACACCATCCTTTAAGGAAGCTGCCAGATTTCTGTGTGGTCACCTTGGTTTGGGGCTAGCCCTGGGCTGTGAGGGGAAGAATGGGGCAAACCAAACACAAGCAGCAGGTTTGGTTTCAGACTCAACAACAGAGCAAGGGCAAACCCTTCCCAAAGTGTCATTTTGGGTACAGTGCTGTCTCCAGGTGGGTCCGTGGATATGGGACAGGCAAAGTGGGCTGGTGTGGCCCCAGTGAGACCCTTTGATTGTGGCCTTCTTAAGGAGACAAAACAAAACTTCTTGATATTCATCAGGAAACATCCATCTAAAACTGGGTATTGAGTCAGATAGTTGAGTTGCAAAAGAACCTTGATTTTCTTCTTTGCCTACACTTTCCACAGTGTGTTTTAAAAGAAGAAGGTGCAGCTCACTTTGTCCCACCTTTCCTGTCTCCAACCATCCCTTTAACAGGTACCAAGTGTTTCAAGGTGTTTGAAAACTGTCCTATCCCCACAGCTCCTGACAGATTTGGGTGTTTCCCTCCTACTGTTCAGGGCCCTGTCCCAGCCCCCCCGTATTGGCTTGAGCAGACAGGTATCTGCTAAGGAAGGCAGGAGCCTTCCTTGAAATGGGAAAATGTAAACCCCTTCAATCCAAATTATTATAATTTGGAAATTAAGGGGCTCTCAGGCAAAGATATGGGAATAGGAATAACAGTTCTTTACTAGGAAAATTAAAAATACAAATGCAGTAATACAAAATAAAAATTAAAAAAAAAAAAAAAATAACACCACTGCTAGAGTCAGAAGAGGCCCTGGCAGGCTGTGGGTCAGGGTGTGGCAGCAGTCCCATTCCACGGGGGCTCAGCCCTCCTGCAGTGCCAGCTGTGCTTCTGCTGGAGCAGGATCCTGGACAAGGCTGGAGTTTTCCTCTGGAGCTCCAGGGCTGCTGGAGATGGGCCTGGGCTCCCTCTGGGAATGCAGTGGGGCAGAAAGCTGCTCCTCTGGGAATGCAGTGGGGCAGAAAGCTGCTCCTCTGGGAATGCAGTGGGGCAGAAAGCTGCTCCTCTGGGAATGCAGTGGGCAAAGGCTGCTGTGCTGTTCCAAGGTCAGATTGGATCCAGGTAGGAATGCTTGGCTCCTGCCCTGGGCACAGCATCTCCCCATGGGATGCTGGAATTTTCTCAGCCATGCAGGGACACTCAGTGGCCATGAACAGCAGAGATCTCCTGGAGGGAGGATTGGCTGTGGGAGAGATAAAGAAAAGTGCCCAATGCACAGAGGAGAACTGCCCAGCTCTGACAGATAGAATAGAACACACACACATCTTACAGCCCAGGACACCCCCACACAACTGCCTGTGGAGCTCTGTGTCTGAGCCAGCACTGCTCTTGGGACACCATTTCCTCCCCTAAAGTTTGCCTTGCTGTTTAATTTAAAAAGATCAGCCCCTCCTCTCCCAACCTGGCTCCACAGCCCAGGTTTTCCTTTCCCTGCTGCAGCACAGACTCTCTGTGCACCTTCACTGCCCTCCCTGCAGTTTCTCTTCCCCTTTTCAAACCGCAGCTGTTGCACTTGAGGTTTGAGCAGCAGTTTGTGTGAACATGTGAAACCTCTGTGGAAACACTTGATCAGTTCTTGCCTCAAACCTTTCACAGTTCTCAGTTCCATCACAATGATGGCTGCATTTCAGGATTTCTCCACCTCCCTTCCTTCCAGCTGGAAGCAAATCCTGGTCCACAAATGCAGGACCCAAAGCCTTACTTGGTACTTCACATTTCTCTTGCTCCAGTCCTCAAAATCCCCAGAATTTTCAGATTCTCCACTGAACCACACTCACCTGCCAGTTCTGTGGCAGCAGTAATTCCATGAGCTCATTCCAAGGTCACTGAGTAGAAGATCAGTGTGATCTGCTCCAAGGTTGAGTCCAGAACCCCCCTGTGCCCTCCCCAAGCCCCACAGACCCCTCTCAGCACAGGGTGTGCCTGTTTTTCCTGGCTCAGTCTTTAGCTCCTTGCAATTCCTGCACTAATCCCCATCTTTTCCAGCTTAAATAATAATTTCCCAGGAGGAACAGTATCAGATCCTCTGCTGAAGTCCTTGCAGAGGAGCCTCAATTCCCTTTGCCTGCAGGATCTGGTATTTAATTGAAGGAGGGCACTGGGTGAGCCTGTCTTGGTCTGTCCAGGATAAATACCTGTCCCATTCCCTCTTACTCTCTACCTTCACTTCTCTCATCTCTCTCTGGAAACGTTTAACTCCCACAGGTCCAAACGCCATTGTTCCTGCTGTTTGCACACCACCTTTTGCAGATCACACAGAATTTCACTGCATTAAATGCACTGACTCAGGCTGTTGCCTCGAGCATGGGACTGTCCAGCACCAAACCCTCCTTCATCAGCCTTTTCTAAAGCTGCTCTGTTGTTGTGGAGCTGCTGCACCTCATCATTTTAAGCCTTGATCCCAACTGACTCTCTGGTAGCCCCACATCCATCCTCATCCCTCTTATTCATAAACCCAACTCCACCTTTTCCTGTAGGATCCCACAGCACGACAGGAACCTCCTCTGCTCTCCTCCCCTGTCCCACAGAGCCGCCTGTGTAGCTGAGCCCTTTGCTCCCACCCTCAGACCTCACCATCACTGCTCTGGTCCTTCCTGAGCTTGTTATTTGTGGAACTACCTGGGAATTTTCCCCACCTACTCTTCCCTTCACCCTGCACTGAGCTGCAAATTCCATGGTTTTGCCCCTTTGGCTTAAAAAAAATCCCACACCTCCACATTCAGCTCCCTGGGCTTTTGTGGCCAGCTGACTTCACTAAATAATTTTATTTAATTTCTCCTAACTTGCCCTTTATGAAACCAATTCCCCATTTACAGGCTTAGTTGGTTGGGATTTTTTCCCCTTCCCTTTAATTCAAACTGAATCAACCCCTGGTCACACAATGCAAGGTTATTTTCTATAACCACCTCCTCTACAGACTCTTCACCCCTTGCCAAAACCATGGCTAAAATAGCATCCACCTTTGACTGCTTCCATGACTAATTGATGCAGAAAGTGGTCATTTCCACCCAGAATTACCTGGCTCCCTCTATTAATAGGATCATTGATCTCCAGTCTGTACCCTGTAAGATGAGGCTTCGCTGCCATGTTCTGGTCACCAGAGCTTCCAGGCTGAGCTCTGGAATTGTCTTTACAGAGAGTCCTGAATGGATTTTGTGCTGACTCTGACTGCAGGAGCACAGATTTAGGGAGTCCTACATGAAGATCTACAATTCAATGCTCAGGGAATCACAGCTGGGTTTGGGTTAGGAGGGTCAGTAAATCCCATCCCATTCCACCCCTGCCATGGCAGGGACACTTTCCACTGTCCCAGGCTGCTCCCAGCCCTGTCCAGCCTGGCCTTGGGCACTGCCAGGGATCCAGGGACAGCCACAGCTGCTCTGGGCACCCTGTGCCAGGGCCTGCCCACCCTGCCAGGGAACAATTCCTGCCCAATCTCCCATCCATCCCTGCCCTCTGGCAGTGGGAAGCCATTCCCTGTGCCCTGTCCCTCCCTCCCTTGTCCCCAGTCCCTCTCCAGCCTTTTTCTAATCCCTCTTCAGGCACTGGAAGGTTTCATATGAGAAAAGTACCCAAAGCCTGTCCAAATTCCCCAAATCTCCCTAATGCAGCTTTGCCATGGGATGGGTGGCTACAGACAAGATTATCTGTGAGCAAAACTCACCCAGGGATATCTTTGACAAACCCATCAGACTCTAAGTGAGCAGTGATTTTCCAGCACAGAGTTTAGACCAACCATTCCTGTATTTCAATGCCTCACCCACCTTGCCCTGTGCTGAACACACCCTCCAGGAGCAGGCAGAGTGCATTGGCAGAGGCAGGGCAGGAATCAGCCACTGGTTTTTGCTCTTCTTGTCCCTAAATATGACATTTATTAGCAGCAATACCAGAGGAAGATAAAGTCCAGGTACAGAGACCAGAGCTGTGTCATTTTAACAGATTCTTAACTTCAATTTTCCCAGCTTAGCAGTATTTAAATCACTCTTTAACTTCCCAGTCAAGTGATTTCTACAACCAGAGTGCAAAGCAGAATGAGATTTTTCCATGTGCACTGTGCCTTGTGCTCCCAGAACTGCAAAAGGGACACAATTCAGCTTCAACATGGGACATCTCCTGCCTCCTTCCCTATTTCCCAAGTGATATTTGAGGCAGACAGGGCTGTGGCAGTGTCCCCACGAAGGTCCCAGCAGCACTGGGACAGTACCTGAAGGATGGAGCTTCATCTCCCTCCCGTCAGCTCTGGCTGTGGAACTCAGGTGGACTCTCAGCCCCTGAAAAATCTCCAACTTCTGCAGAGCTCCGCTTGCCTTTGGACCACTAGAGGGGGGTGCCTGTGCTGCTGCGAGCTCCGGAGCCCAGCGCGCTGCGACTTTAAAGCGTTTGTAGATAACATGGAAACATCAAACGGGGACTTGAAGCCGTGTTCCCCGGCTGACAAATGGCAAATGAAATATAAAATAAGAGCTGTCAACTAACAAATGTACTGCTGCTGAGGGTACAGGGAGCTGGGGAAGGAGTGACATGGAGGGGAAGGCTCTGGGTGATGGTGAGGAAGGAGCTGGGGGTGACGTGGCACAGAAGGGAGGTGGAATTGAAGCAGAAAAGGTTCCAAATCCCAGAAATTCCCTGAAAATTCCACCCTCTGTCACGTGTCTGGTCCCGAGCGTCGTGAGTCCCCCAGAGTCGGGCTTTTCCCCACCTGCATCCCCTAGGCCAGCTCAGCAAAGCTGTCCCCAGGGCTGCAGGGTGGGGACAAGGGGAGCTACAAGGTGGCCACGGGGCTGTGTCTGCCTGTGGGACCAAAGGGGCACCCACGGTGATCTTATCACTGTCCTTTGCTCTTAGCAGTGGCTGTCCCTGTGTGCGGGGAGGGCTCAGGCAGGGACCAGGCTCTGCTCCAGGGGCCCAGCCGTGGCACCACAGGAATGGGCATTCCCTGGCAAATCCCAGGAATTCCCCCTGCACAGGAGGCAGAACTTCTGCTCTGAGCAGTGCCCAGCCCTGAGCAGAGGCCAGGGAGGGGCTGGAGTCTTCTCCCTGGGGATACTCCAAACCCATCTGGACACAATCCTGAATGACTGCTCCAGGGGACCCTGCATGAGCTCCAGGGTCCCCTCCCAGCCTGAGCCACTCTGAGATTCTGTCTGTGGGGGCCCAGACCTGGGTTATTCTCCTTTGGAACAGAGGAGGAACCCCCCAGCAGCAGGTGAGGCTGGGAAAGAGGAGGGAGAGAAAACAGGGATGGAGTGAAGGTCAGGGAGGACCTACTTGTGTGGAGAATGAGTCCCAACTTCCATAAACTGAATGAAATCTCCTGTTGTGTCACCTTGTCCCCAGTTTTATCAAACTGGATCCACCTGTGGGTGTGCTTTGCCCCCTGCAGCATGGGACAGTGTCACTGTCACCATTCCCACGTGCAGGGAGCAGGGAGGGAGCACGGAGCTGCTGTCAGGTGTTCCCTGCCACATCCATCCAGCCCTTCCCTGCCTGTCGCTGCATTGTGGGGGATGTACAGCAATTAACGCCTCACTCTTGTGACTGTTTCCTGGTTCTTGCTTTTTCTTTCATATATTATTCATTTTTCCTACTTGTAGTCGATGTTTGCAAGTCTCCCTGCTTTGAGCTCTGAAGAGAGCAATGGGCTTGAAATGCTTGATGGTGCTGATGTCTGGGCTCCTTTGTGTTTTGTGGGAAGGGGAATTGATGAGGCAGGAGGAGAGAGGTGGGATCTGGGATCCAAAGTGCACTCCTGCCCCTTGTCTTGGTTTGAAAAGCCAAGTGTCTGCTAAGGAAGGCAGGAGCCTCCCCTGAAATGGAAAATGTAAACTCCCTCCTTATGAATTATTATAATTTTGAAATTAAGAGACTCTCAGGAAAAGATATGGGAATAGGAATAACAGTTCTTTACTAGGAAAAACAAAAAAACAAAAAAAAAAAAAAACCCCCAAAAAAACCACAAACAAATGCAATAGTACAAAAAAAAAAATAAAAAAAAAAATCCACTGCCAGAGTGAGAGCAGGCCCTGGCAGGCTGTGGGTCAGGGTGTGGCAGCAGTGCCATTCCATGGGGGCTCAGCCCTCCTGCAGTGCCAGCTGTGCTTCTGCTGGAGCAGGATCCTGGACAAGGCTGGAGTTTTCCTCTGGAGCTCCAGGGCTGCTGGAGATGGGCCTGGGCTCCTCTGGGAATGCAGTGGGGCAGAAAGCTGCTCCTCTGGGAATGCAGTGGGGCAGAAAGCTGCTCCTCTGGGAATGCAGTGGGGCAGAAAGCTGCTCCTCTGGGAATGCAGTGGGCAAAGGCTGCTGTGCTGTTCCAAGGTCAGATTGGATCCAGGTAGGAATGCTTGGCTCCTGCCCTGGGCAGAGCCTCTCTCCATGGGATGCTGGAATTTTCTCAGCCATGCAGGGACACTCAGTGGCCATGAACAGCAGAGATCTCCTGGAGGGAGGATTGGCTGTGGGAGAGATAAAGAAAAGTGCCCAATGCACAGAGGAGAACTGCCCCAGCTCTGACACATGGCAATGGAACACACACCCCCATTTCCAGCCTAAGACACCCCTGGGTCCAGCCCCTGCTCCCATCCCACTCCTGCCCAACCCAGCTCTTCCTCAGAGATGCTGAGGAAGGGTGAGACTTAAGTGTTTTTCGTTAATAGATTTTTTTTTTACTTTCTGCAATTATCTGTCTTGAAAGGCCCCTTGTAATGCAAAATAGAAAAATTTTGTTCTGCCAAAATACAAAAATCTGAGTTCTGTGTCAGAGAATCACAGAATATCCTGAATTGGAAGGAACTGACCAAGATCATGGAGTCCAACTCCTGGCCCTGCTCAGAACACCCCGACAATCCCACCCTGTATCCTGTGGCATTGATTTGATTTCTTAATTCAATTTGCTTCTCACTTCTGCAATTTTTAAAATCTATTCTTGTGGATCTTCTAACAAAAATGGAGAAATGATTTTTTAAAAATTTATTTCCCAAAAGCTCCATGTGAATGCACACTTCCATCAGCAGCCAGAACAAACCTTGAGGTGCTGGGATTTCCTGGACAAGATTGACCAGACTCCATTTCCAGCCAAAATGAAGCTGATATCAGAAGGAATATTAATGACACAGACTCCAATACAACTTTTATTTGGAATCTGCCAGGCAGTGATTTAAAAATGCAACATCTGAGAAGACATTTTCCTTTCAGCATTTAAACAAGGGTTTTAAATTCAGTTCACACATCAACGACGTCACTTGAACACAGGACCTGACATTTATTTCACCTGGAGCTGCTGAGCCCTGGTGAAAGCAGGGACTGGAGAGCAGAGCTGGCCACAATTGCATTTAAAAAATCCTGCATTTAAATTTCTGAAACACATGACATGAGATTTGAAGGGTCTGCCTTCAGTGTTAGACACACTCAATATTCAATAAAATCTGATTATGGCTCAAGCATCAACATCCTGTTCTTTCAAACAGATTGCCAGAGAACAGAAGGTTTGTCTGAAGATTTTTGAGGCAGGAACATGTTCAGGGGTAATTCTTGCTTTTGCCAGAAGAATGAATCCCTGGATTTCAGCAGATTTTGGACAGTGGAAAGTCACAGCTGAAAAATTTCTCTGATTTTCCAGAAGAACCACACCAAAATGCTGCAAACCACCTTTGTTAATTTTCCAAAACAGGAGAAAATACACCCGCACCAATAATTTTCCTTCAACAACGCTCTCGGTGTGCTCTCTCCTCTTTCAGCCATCCCTGAGCAGCGTTGGAAGTGCTGATATTCCTGTTTATGATTTCTGTGGTATTATATCACCTCAGAGGAAGGGATTTGCCCATTCTTCCTGAGATTTTGGTCAATGTGTTCAGGGCTGGGGATTCTGTTCTCATGTCCCCAAAACCTCCTCCAGGAAGAGCTGAATTCCACAAGTCAGTCCCCACCCACTGCTTGGAGAAACCCCCCAGGGGCATTGCTTTGGTCAGCTCTGTCCTGAAGGAATAATTATGTCCCAGTGGATCCAATCCCACCCCAGGGAACGGACTGGGATTATTTTTGCCATTCCACAGAGGTTCAGACCTGTGAGGGCCAGACAGCTGGTTCCACCAGGCAGGCCTGGCAGCAGCAAAATCAGGTTTTTTGAAGGATATCAGTTTTATATCTGCATTTTATTCCCGTGGCTTTGCAGCTGGGGAGGAATTTTAAGCAGGATGGAGACTGGAAGGACCTGGCAATGATAATTAATGTGGGAGCTGGGACTTGTCTGTGAGAGAAAACAATAACAAAATTAAAGCATTTGGGCTCTGTCTGGAGCAATCTGTAGGCTTGGGATAATTCTGGTAAAAGGCCTAAAAATCCTGAGCAGGAGATGCTCAGTGTGGTTGTATCCACATGAGAACCAAGGAGAAGGAAAAGCTGTCTTGAACAACACACAAAACCTCCAATAAAAATGAAATATTTTGCTTTTCTGATGGAAAATAGTAATGAGACCAAGAAATGTGGGGAAGTTTGAAAGGATCCTGGGGTGGAACAACCAGGATTTCTCTGGGTGTTTTACAGCTCTGTGATGCCACAAGTTTGGGCTTTGCTCTGCTTGACCAAACTGGAGATTGTTCCTGTCTTGTTTCACACAGGACCTGACTTTGGTTTCACACTGGAGCTCCTGCAGCTAGTTCCCATCGCCTGCAGGGCAAAATCCAATGGGATGGAGAAGGCACTTGATAACTCTGACCCTAAAAGTGCTCAAAATGGAGCAGCAGCTCAGCACTGGAGCCATTCAAAGGCCACTTTGCCACTCTTGGGAGATGCCTGAATGGGCAAGATCAGCCTTTAACAGAGGCTTGGCTTGGTCTGAGGCATGGCCCTGATCCTCAGGCACCATCGAAGAAGGTGTGATGGCAAAAATGGATTCTCTCTACTGGGGGAACCAAATCTTTTCATATTAATCATCACCAGGTTTTGTGCTCGGTGCAGACGTGCCTGGAACTACAGAAACAGCTCCAGGGAGTTGCAAGGTGTACAAAAAAATTACATTAGAAACTGTCCAAATTGGAATAATTTAAAGAGAGTTAAAAAAGGGCATTCAAGAATAGACTTGTTCTAAATGTCTCTATGCTGATTTCTCTGCCTCCAAATGTGAGGTACAGGTATTTGTGGAGTTAGAAGTAGGTCAGTTATTTTTGTCACTCATTATTACTTGTGAAAAATGTGTGTAGCAAATGTACCAACATTCTGTAGCAGCTGAATTTGGGACGCTGGCATTTCTCTTACACCTATTTGGAGTATAAATTACACCATTTCCTCACTGCAGTGTGAAAGGCAGTGATTTCCAGAGTCCAGCCTTGTGAAACCTCACTCTACTCTCATGCCTCTGAGAATCCCTGGGTCAATTTGCAGTCTCAGGGGAGCTGGGGGCACCTTCCTGGAGCTCTGTGAGGTTTGGGCCTCACCTGGGCCACAGGACTGGGTTTTCTGCTGGTGTTTGCAGAAACACCTTCCTGTGTCTGGCCACAGGAAGCAGCCAGGGCTCAGGGACTCCTGGAAGAGCAGGGACTGTCCTGGCTGGAGACACCTCCTGGTGCTGCAGGGGAGCTCTGGCTGCCTCTGGAGTCAGCACAGACTCCAGGGGATCAGGGAATATCCTGAAGGGATGTCCTTGGAAAGGACCCACCAGGATCACCCAGCTCAGCCCCTGGCCCTGCCCAGACCCCCCAACAACCCCACCCTGGGCATCCCTGGCAGCGCTGGCCAAACGCTCCTGGAGCTCTGGCAGCCTCGGGGCCGTGCCCATTCCCTGGGGAGCCTGGGCAGTGCCAGCACCCTCTGGGGGAAGAACCTTTCCTGATCTCCAGCCTGACCTGCCCTGGCCCAGCCCCAGCCGTTCCCTGGCTCCTGTCCCTGTCCCAGAGCAGAGATGGGAGCTGCCCCTCCTCTGTCCCTCGGGAGGAGCTGCAGATCCCAGTGAGGTCTCCCCTCACAATCCCAGTGCCCTCAGCTGCTCCTCACGGGCCCCTCCAGACCCTTCCCCATCCCCGTGTCCCTCCTTTGCACACTCTCTAACAGTTTAATGTCTTTCTTATTTCGTGCTGCCCCAAACTGCCCCAGCGGCTCAAGGTGAGGCTGCCCCAGCCCAGAGCAGAGCTGGACCATCCCTCCCTGGCCTGTCCAGCAATGCTGGGCCTGCTGCCCCCAGGACAGGGATGGACCCCCTCAAAGGGGAGTACAGCTGCTCAGGAGATGGGAAGAACCTGCTCCAGGCAGGTTTTCTGTGTATTGAGAGGGAGATGGACACTCCAGCGGGGTGTTCCCACCAGCCCTTGGTGCAGGCAGGGCTCTGTCCCACCGAGCAGTGTCCAGCAGTAATTCCTGAATGCCCACCCACTGCAGAGGCTCTGGCTGGACAATTCCTGGCACATTCCTTTAATGTGGGGCTCAGCAGAGGGTGGGGAGAGTTCTTGGAAGAGGTGCTGCTCCCTGAACTTCTGCAGAGCAGATGGGGACAGAGGTTTGTCCCCAGGGTCACACAGAATTCCAAGCCTTCTTGTGGTGGGATGAGCAGGGAGCCCAGATAGGGTGGAACTGAAACAGCATCTGGGCAGGGCTCAGGATAAAGGAACTCTTTTGGGACAGTGGCTGTTTGCTCCTGCTTTCTTCCAAATGCTGGCTCATCTTCCTGCAACCCTGCCTTGGAGGGAAAACTGCTTCTCCATGCTCACAAAAGAAAAGAGAAGTTTTTTTTCTCAGGAAAGAAAATGTTTTTCTCAGGAAAGAGAAAAATTTGCTCCCTTTTTTACTTTAAAATACAACAGATGCCAACCCTGCGTTAGGAATATCCTGATGGAGAGCTCCCTCTTGCTCTTTGGCTGCATTTGCTTCCAGCACTGCAAACTCTGGTGGATACATGGAATATTCCAGCAAGAACAGGGGCACTTTTGGGTGTAGAATATTCACAGAACTCCTGAAAATGCTTATGGGAGGGTCAGTGACACCCAGGGCATCAGTGGGATTTCCCTGAGGCTCTCTGGGGTGTGCAGGAATGGGGAGGAGGGTCTCTTCCTGCATCCAAGTCTCATTTTTCAGTAGCAAAGTGGATCTTCCATCGCTCTTTCTGTGCTGATAACGTGAACTTCACCACTGTTCAAAAGAAAATTTTAGCTATTTTTCATGTTAAATGAGGAATTTTTCTTCACTTCCTCATTTCAAATAATTTCTTGGGACTTGCTTCTTCCTTGGAGAAAAAGACAAAAAGGAAAAAAAACCGAAAATAAAAGCGTTTTCTGCATCTTGCACTGGAGCCTGTGAAAATCCTGGCCCCGAGGCCAAATTGTGACGTTGAGTCTCTCTGAGTGATCATTTACTGCATTTTCTTTTGGGAGTTTTAAATTTCGTGTCATTCAACTTCAGAGAATGTTCTTTTGCTGTGCCAAATATGAAAATAATGAATCAGAAAATTATTTCTTTCCTCCAGACCATTCATTATTTCCCATTCCCTTCCCTGGTCCCACTTTTGCTCTCCTTCAAAACTTAATACCCCCCCCATCTTTGAAGTCCCTTCACAAGAGCCCCTTCTCTCTCTGTAATACCTGTTTTCAGAGGGAGTTCTGCTATTCAGAGGTGCCTAAGGCTGATCCTCAAAGAGGTTTAAACATCTAAATTCCACCGAAATTGAGGCGAATGAGCTTTCTAAATGCTTTTGAAAAGCCGGGGCTTGTACTGCTCCATTAGGTGCATTTGAAAGCCCAGAGCTGAATGCAGCCGTGGGGATGTCATGCAGACAATCTGGGCTATGGTTTTAGGATGTCCTTTGGATTTTATTTTTTTCCCCCACTTTTTAAAAAAAAAAAATCAGTCAAAAGGCATTTAGAGGAAATTGTCGAGTCCATTCGGACACAATCTCAAAGTGAATCTGTAATTTCCCTCCAACAACTGTGTGTGAAAAATTCTTTGAAATATTCCCTCACTTAAAAAGCAGAAAAGTTGTCCAAAACCCGAGAAATTGCACACAAAATGAGAGATTACTCTCACCAGGCAAAGGCAGCATTTGCTGTTGAACAAGTGAGAGCTTGCTTGTGAGCTCCTGTGAGCACCGGTGCTCAGGGCCTTTAACAACCCATGGGCTCCATTTTCCCTCTGGAATCTCCCATTCTTGAATATTTTCCATCTCTCCAATTTCCCCTTTCCCGCTTAGACCATTCCACTCATCTGATTTGATACTAATGCATCTGAGAAGTTGAACTTGTTTTTAAGACTTGAGCTTTGTCAACGTCAGTGGTTGTACAACACCAGCAAGAACTAAATTTGGCTGAGTATAAAATATTTATTTATTTATTTATTTATTCATTCATTCATTTATTTCTAAGCGCAAGGAAAATCCTGAGTGTTCCAGTCAATGGTAACTAAAACCCCAATTAAATCAGCAGAGCCAGAAAGACAGCAAAAAACAAAACATTTACCGTGCTGCAGTAAGAAAATATTCCCAGAAAGCCAGAGGGGCAGGATTGAGGAGGGAACATCACCTGCATGAGAAAGGAAACCCGGAGTTCCTTTATCTGAGCAGGAAAGCAGCACTCCTCTTAATTATGTAGGAATTGGAGGAATCCTGCTCCCCTTGTGGCTTAGTCCTAGGAAACCTATACAAAAGGTGCAGCCTTCCAAAAGCTTTGGCAAATCCCTGTTTTCACAGGCTTAAAGCTGGAAATTGCAGCTTGGAAAAAAAAAAAAAAGACAAAAAAACAAACAAGGAGGGTGAGGAGGTGCAGGGACATTGAGGAGGTGCAGGGAACAGAGGAAAACTTTATGGAATAAAACATTCTTTTAGCATTTTTTTTCCTGTGTTTTTTCCTTTGCTGGCAAATGACAAAATCTGTCCCCAACAAGGCCAGGAGCTCCTGAGATGAGCTGGGGGCTGAGAAGGGTCCAGGGGACAAAAATCCATCCCCTTTCCCTGCCTGGCAGGGCTGAGGCTCAGCCCCTGCTCAGGAGAGGAGGAGAGGGACCTGAGAACCACAGCCCCGGGGAAGGGGAGCCCTGGGATCAGGCATGGGAAGGTTATTTGGGGATATTGGCACCCCAAAAATCAACTCAGCAGCCGTTCCAGACAGGAGTTGGGCACACTTGGGATTTTGGGTGGGTTATCACCCCAATTTCCAGCCCTGCATGTGTTGGAATGTGTCATGTCCTTCTGTTGGGCTTGCAGGGAGGCAAAAGCTGGCTGGAATCTGTATTTCTGCTGTGGGTTTTAAAAATAAAACCAGAGCAGGCTAATTCCAGCCATCAGTCCTCGTTTTCAGGCCGGGTTTTCCTCTGCTGCAGCCCCACAAAGCATTTTTAATAACCGAGATGAAACATCAGACTGTGACCTATCACATCATATTGCATCAGTCAAATTGTGTTACATTCAATAATAAACTCCTGCCACTGATGTTCCCCAACGTGACAAGCCAAATAGAAACCTAGAGCTGGAGAATTCAAAGAAAAATGCAGTTTTGATAAGCCAAGATCTTAAAAATATCTGAGCTGCTTTTGATGGGGATTCATAGATTTATTCTGAAGTCTAAAACCCTTGGAGAAATTGGCCTGGCTGTGAGCAGGAATATTTTTCTAGACAGTTTGGAGGATATGTGTCCTGTAATTGCTTTTAAAATAAACTTCAGCTACTGTTTCTACAAAAACAGCAATTCCTGCCATAAAGTGGATTGTGAAAAAAATCAAGAAAAGCAGGACCTAAAACTCCCTCCTGAAATGTAGGCTAACATTACCTGAATTAATAATCAACCAATAATTAGTCTAAATATCTGGTTTCAGGGATCTCCAGAGTCAGTTCTGCCAAAAGAAGAATGGGTGAAAATGGGTGAAAATGGATGGAAAGATCAGAGCACTTATGATTTTTCATTGTCATGTGGTTCAGTGACAAAATTACTTGCATGGGAGTTTTTAGTAAAGAAAAATCTCACCAATCAAACCAAATCAGCTCATTTTGGGAAGAACATTTTGGTAGTTTTGCATTTGGAGAACTTCCTTGTGTTAGGACACAGAAAATGCAGTTTAGGCAGAGTCGGCTTTCAAGGGAGTGCAATGAAAATATCAAATCCTTCAACTTGGAGCTGAAATAAAAACTCAGGTATTTGCAAAGTCATAATTCCTTCACAAGGCCTGGCATCATTTTATTTAGGATCTTGGAATGGTTTGGCTGGAAGAGACCTGAAAACTCATCCCATCCCACCCCTGCCATGGGCAGAGACACCTCCCACTGTCCCAGGCTGCTCCAATCCCCAATGTCCAACCTGGCCTTGGGCACTGCCAGGGATCCAGGGGCAGCCACAGCTGCTCTGGGCACCCTGTGCCAGGGCCTGCCCACCCTCACAGGGAGGGTTTTTTCCACTTACCCTAAATTTCTCCTCTTTCAGTTTGAACCCATTACTCTTTTCCCTATTGTTGTTTTCCTCCATCCCCTGTATTTTAAGGGTGTGCACAGGATGAATTTCAGGGTCAGAGCTGTGTGTGCTGAGCAGAGCTATTCCCAAAATGTGAATGTCTGGGCTACATGGTTACAAAACGTGGTAGAATCCTATGGCTTCAAATAATTCCATATCTTGTAGGTATCAGGCAGAACATTTCCCAAATCCCCACATTTAGAAACTACTTTGCACCTGCATTTGAGAGATGCTTGTGCAGTCAGGTTGCAGATATTTACTCAGAAATCCCTGATAAAAGCTCCTGTCTATGAGAATAAATCTCTTTCTGACCAGGAGGTCCATTCAAATCACAAAATCATCAATATTTTAATCTGGGAAAAATTCCTGTTACCAATTATTTTGGGAAGTGCTTGGGGTAAAAACCACACGGCAGCAGCTGCTTCCTTGGAAATTCATCCAAAGCCCTGTTCCTGCTGCTCTGGGGTCCGCATTCCCCTCAGCATTGTTAAACAGAACTGCTTTCCCACAGTTTTAAGACAGGGGGATGAGGCCATAAATCACAACTCCTGAGTCATTCAAAGGAAAAAATTGTGTTAAAACTCCAAGTATTTTACTGCAAAAATGAAGCAAAAATTTGAAAACACCCAAAGTTTGAAATTTTTTATTTACTGGATGCTTTGGCATCTACTCAGAGTATTTCTGTGTTAATGAGGGGAAAAATCACACATAGTGTACTCATTGTTTCATACTACTTTTCCTTTATTTCACATGAAAAAGAGAAAAGAGATTGATTGAGCTGAAATTTGAAGCCAATCCCAGGGGATTAGTTTCATATTCACTTAGTTTCCTGTAAAGCTTCTGCATTTATAGTTATTTTTAAAGAAAAACTAAACTGAAGGTTGAAAGCCATTAGCAATAACTCACTTGGATTGTAACTCATTCTGATGTTTACTTATTTTGATTTTAATGCACTCTGATATTCTTATGCCATTTGCTGGCACATTTCCATGTATTCAAGGAGCTGAATTGTTCTGATTTGCCAGTCTGGAGTAGGAAGGAATTCAGAGCACAAGACCCACTGAGGAGCCAAATTCCTTAAGATTTAATGGGATTTATTATCTATTGATAAAGGTTTGGTTTAACCCCTTCAGGAGTATTGCCTTCATCCAACCTGACAAAAATGCCTCAAAATTCATCCCAGAGTTTCTTGATGGCCATAAAATCTGAGGCATAACGAGCAGGGATATTTTATAGTCTGGTGCAAGCCTGGAGATGCAGAGCAGGTTCCACCCCACAGGTGCTGATGCCCTGGGTGATGGGGGCTGTGTGTGACCATCTCTGCTTCTCTCCTGTTCAGGAGCTGCTTTCTAGAACTTGCACATCCATTTGGAGAACAAAGTCTTCAGAGGTGCTGTCTCCAGCAGAGATGCTCAGCACAAGAGATAATTACAGTAATAATAATAATAAAAATAATAAGAGTGTGGATAATTCAGGCTGTGGGGGCTCAGCAGCTCCAGCAGGAGCAGGGAGGGTGGGTTTTGTCCAGCACCACCACTCCAGGGCACACAGAACCAGAGGGGATTCCTGGAAATGCAAACCCTGAGCACTGGGAAGCCGTGGAATGAGGGAACAGCCGTGGGCTCTTCCCCCCTCTGCACAAAATGCACCAGGAAGCTCCTGGAGGATGCCACTCCAAAATCCCCTAATTTTCCTGACAGAGAGGGTTAAACTCAAGCCTTAAAGGCAGCCAGGCTTCCCTGGAGAGATCCTCATTTTCTCCTTGCAATGTCCTTTAATCTTCATGCCTGTGGAAGTTACTCTTCTCCTTCAACCAAATAAAAGCCTCTCATCAGAAGCTGTGAGTGCACTTCTGGCAGGGCAGAGCTTACTCCAGGCTGCCTGTCCTGGGCTTCCTCTCACAGGAGTGGCATTGGCAGCACATTTGCCAGGAGAGAAGCCAGGTTTGACCCTCAGCACCATTTCTCTCATCATTCACGGGGTGGCATTGGGGTGTTCTTGTGACATCCCCTCTGTGCACGAGGCCGGCCAGGTCGTGAGCACTCGGTGAGTCACAGATCCTGAGATGTCACAGGAGGAGTGGCAGCATCTGAGAGAACCCAGGAAAGAACAGCAAAAGTGATGAGACATTGGAGATCACGACGTCTGAAGAGATGTTAAAAGAATGGGGTTCCTGTAGTCTAAAAAAGTAGAAAATCAGTTGTTTCTCATGGCTGCTTTGGAATGATTTTTAAGAAAAAAACACTGCGCTGTCTTTAGGGTATCAGGATGGTTTGGGGTTGGGCTGGATCATGTGGAGGAGTTGTAAAACCTCTTTCACTGAAATATCAGGGCATGGGGGAGCAGAGCAAAGCAATTCTCAGGGCACAGCAGGGCACCCTTATCAAAACTTGCTGAGAGAAGACCAGAATCCAACTCCCAACATCAATCAGGAATGAACAGCAGGGCTGTTAAAACACAAATTGTGCCAATCTAACTTGATGGGTTTTATTTTGCTGTGTTGCTGAATTATTTCAGGTCTGTGGCTTTTTGCTGGGAAAATGAATATTTTCCAAGTATTTTATAGTGAAGACCAAAACACAAAATGTTCAGGATAAGGCTTCTCTGTTCTGGAATAAGCTGATAAACTCAGGAAGAGCAACAAAGACCAGCTTTGGAGGGATTTGCTCCTGCAGGAGGAGTGAAAGCACCAATTGCAGTGGAACACTTTAATGAACGCAGCAGTTCCACGGAGCGGATTCTGCCCTCAAATGTGACTCCAAGCACAAGCAGTGAAATCAGCTGCACAATCAGAGTTTTGCAGCTCTGCATCATCAGCCTCCCACAGACAGGAGAGAATGGGATTGAGAGCTGCTCTCCTGAAGTATTGTTTAAATGATCTGCTGTGAAATTCTGCACTCAGGTTGGGCAGCAGACCTGGACCTGGACGTGGCACTGGTGACAGCACCACTGTCACCAGTGGGGACATCCCAGCTGGAAAAGACAGTCAGGGTCTATGGGGTGCAAGATTCACAAGAGATACCAGACATTGCAGGCAAGAGATGCTTGAAATGTTTAATTTCTGACTCTTCTTGCCCCTTGCAGGGCCAGGATGTCACATCCACTGTCACACCTACTGCTGCTGGTGGTTCTGCAAAATTGCATTCAAGTGCTGTGTTGGACTGTGCTGACTGAAGACAAACCCACAAACTTTCAACCAGCCTGCAGATTTTCCAGCCCTGCTCCATTGAATTGAGTCTGTTGCTGTCTAAAAAGGGATTTAAGTTGTCCTCCTCTAGGCAGCAGCAGCTCAGGACACACAGGAACCCTCTGGAGTTATGGGGGTATCTCCCAGGGTTTGATCTGAGATAATTTCTGCAGTCAGAGGCTCCAGCAGGTGAAAGGTTTGCACTTTTGTGTGGACATCATCCTCAGTTTCCCCTTGCTCTGTCCCTTTGGCACGAGTAACAGATGTTCAGATTACCATGAGGGAGGCTGAAGCTCATTTGAGAGTCTGTACAGATTCCATCAACTTAACTAAAACCATAAAAACGGTGCCTTTTGAGGCAGGGTCAAGTCAGGATATAACAAAGCGCACTGGGAGCAGGGGTTAACCTGTGCTGGGGCCCAGACAAGGTGCTGTACCTCGGAGATGGGAGCTTCATTCACCTGGAACAACACCAGGTGTGCTCTGCTGCAGCCTCCTGCTGGGACAGAGGGCAAACCCTGCTGGTTCTGTCTCAGAGCCATCCTGCTCCTGTTTTAAACACACAATCCCTGACACTGCCACTTCACAGGAGAAACCTGAGTCATTTGGAAGAGTTCCAGTTCAGAGCATGAACATCCAACCTCAAACCAACTGGGAGTTCTGGCTAGCTGGAGGGGGAGCCTCTGAGGGCTCTGTTCAGCCTGAGAGCAGAACCACGGTGCTGCCAAGGAAAAGACACAATTGCTGAGAGTAATTAATCTTTTGGGGACACTGAGGGTGTCCCCTGCTGCTGGGGAGGACACCTGCCACCAAATATCCCAGCTGTGGTGCCAGTGTCTGGCTGCAAGGCTGAGCAGGTCAGAAAGGGAAATTCCTGCCCTGCCCCATGACCAGCCCTGCCTGTCACCTTTTAACTCAAGCAGTTTTGTCCTTCAGTCCCTGTCCTGCTGTGGGGAGAGCCTGGAACTGTTACTTCCAAACTTAACCAATCCAAAGAGCTGAATCCAACCTTCCCTTTCCTGATTGCCCTCTGATCCAGAGCAATGGGAAGGAGCAGTAAGGAATTTACTGCTCCTGGGAGCTCCTGGTGTTCCTTTAAGATCCATGGAGAATGTGCAGTGGGTAATGATTAGGAACTTGCTCCAATGCAGGGTTTGTACCATGGGTTTGTGTCGATTGCTTAAAGAACTGCACCTGTGCCTAGCACCTGCTGAGCTGTGACCTTCAGGTGGGTATTTTAGATGGACCTTGGTCTAATCCATTCATGTTTGAAGTTATCCATCCTTACCTTTTCTCTGCTGCCATCCGATTTTTCTGCCTGTGATGGGCCCTCAGTCTGTAAGATTCCTCTCAGGGCTGAAGATGAAGAATTATCAGCACATATTTTGCTCTTTCTATCCAAAAAATTCCCTTTTAGAGATGATCACCTTCATCATAATTGCAGCAGGACCTCATGCCAAACAAAATGAAATGGAATCGGAAGCACCTCTGGTGCCTCTGACCTGCATGAGCTGTGGAAAGCAAGGTCACAGCAGCCTTCAGGCAGAGCAGAGGCACCAGAAGGGCCTTTTGGAGCATCTCTAGCCCACCTGAACAATCCCTGTGTTTGAGCCCAGCAGAGCTCAGGACTCTGCCCTGGCTGAGCCTCCTTTAGGAGGAGTTGAACCACCTAGAGATGGTAAATCCTCTACCCTTCCCAAAATGTTCAGCAGCAGCCCCTGCAGAGCACTGGGCTGGCCCAGGACTCGGGGATGGCTCAGGTTTCTCCCAGCCTTGCTGGGAGCTGTGCCCAGCAGGATCCCTGTCACAGGGTCTGGATAATCCAGCAGGAATGTGGGCAGTGCTCAGGCCTGATGCCAGCCCCGAGCTGGCACTGCACAGGTGGCACTGCCCACACAGCCCAGGGAATGCTGCTCACCCTGAAACTCACTGAGAGCAAAGCTCTTCTTTTACTGAATTGCAACATTAGGGAAAAACCCCAAATATTTCATTAACCCTCATGGGCAATAACAAAGAATAAACCATAAATATCCTGAAGCTGCACCCCATTACCTTCAACCCTCCCTCACCCTGGGCCATGGTCCTGAGCCAGTGCTGCCAGGGGAAGGTTTGATCACTTCATGGGCACTGTGGCTCATTCTTATCAGCATCACAAACCCCCTCTTATCACTGATCCCGTGTGAGCAGACCATGCCCTGCTCCCTGCATGCCCCAAGTGCCCCTTTAACACACAGCCAAATTTGTTCCCAACCCAAAGAACTGAAGTGTGCAGAATAAACTGCAAACTCCAGAGCCAGGCAGAGCAGTGCTGGCTGCAAGGGTGGTTGAGTGCTTTGCTTCTCCTGTGAAGTGCTGTCAGTTCAAATCCAGGCTGGAATCTCAAATAAAACAAACTTGTTTTTCCTGCCTGGAAACTTCCCAGGACTTCCAAGTGATCTGGTGTCACACTGCCAGCAGAACTGGGCAAAAGATTTATCCCACAATTTTTGTTTCTTCTTTTTTTCTCCTCTTGCAACATCTGTGGGTAGTTCAGGATATTGCTTGATCAGATTTCTTCAATGAGATGATGGCAGGACTTTTTTCCACTTCATGATCACTCCACCAGGAAAATCAGACTTTTCCTCACTGGGAGCTGTGCTGCAGTTTCTGTTGCTGTGCAGTTTCTTGTCACCTTTCCAGGCTGCATGAGGAGCCTCCAAAGTTACCTCAGGTACACCTGTGCAGTGAAAGATGTGCAGAACTCCAGGTGCTCAAAGCAAAAGGAGCAATTGCTTGGCTGAGCCAACTCCATCCCATTTTTCCTGCAGGATGCACGGATGGTGTGTCCCCAAGCCAAAGGAGGGGGCTGGTGGATGTGTGTAAGCTCCAGGGCAGGAGTGATGCCCCAGAGAAGTGGTGTTTGCCAGCCTGGAGAGTCAGTCCCTCTCTCAGGCTGGGAGAGGCTGAATCCACAGCTCAAGGTACCCCAAGAGCCACCCCAGTGTGAAAAACCAGGACTGAAATCTTCTCATGCTCCAGATTTGTACAGTCCTGCTGAAATATCTCTCAGAATCCCAGAGAGATTCATGCCTTGAATTGGGAGAGACCCTAAAGATCATCCAGCTCCTTCAAATTCATCCATGACACCTCCCGAAAGAAGGTTTGAGGAACTGAGATCAGCTTGATGGCCTGGAATGGGTATTCCAGAGACCTGGGAGTGACCACAACTCCAGAAGAACTGATGTATGGAATCAAAAGATCCCTGAGGACTTTTAGTGCACATGAACATCAAATTCACCTACAAGGAGGGGGAAAACAGTGGAGCAGCTGGAGCTTGAGTCCTGCTTAGAAAGGCTCAGGCTTTAGAACAAACCACAGAGAAAAAAAATATCAAAGGTGTGGTGGGAAATGGGATTCTGTGCAATAAGGAAGTTGCCTTACAAATAATTCAATCTGCTCTTTAAATGCTTGGTGTATCAGGCAGCAAGATGCAGCAGAATATTTGAGAAATAGATTGCATCGAGGAAAAAATCCTATAGTGCTGATAAGTGGCAGACAGCTGAAGAAAATTCACTAAACAAAGCCAGGTGAGTGGGCCAGCAATAAATGTAATCCAGGTGAGCAGGCTGGAGGTAGAAAGCAACAATAACTGCAGGCAGCTATGGCTAAATGTGCTGACAGTTCCCATTGTGAGACTCAGTTCTCACTTTTTGATAACTTTGCTACTTTAATTCATGTGGGCTGCAGCTCTCCCAGCCAAGGTCTGCTCCAGACTGGGTTTGAAAGATTGCTGCTGTGGATCAGTGCTGGGGGTAAGGTCTCTGGGAATTTATTAGACAAGAATGACTCCACATCCTTTTTCTCCACAATGCTTTAAAAATCAGGAAATTCATCCAAATGCTATATTAAGAGGGAAGTGAGGCTCTGAAGGGAAGCACCAGAGGATGTGGAAGTGGCAGCAGGGAGGTTGTCCTGATCTTTGATGCTTTGGCTGGAGAACCCCAGCCAGGCAGAGCCCTGCTGTGATGTCACTGCCACGAGTGGAGACTTCAGAATGCCACACAACACCAAACTTCCATTTTAGCCTGGGAGACAGAAGATCTGCACAAATGTGCCTCTCCCATTACAGCCTCATTTGCAATATTTATTGCTGCAAAGGCTCAGCAGTGGAGACAATCTCCTGTTTCAAGTTCGTTATGTCTGCTTCAGCTGCATCCACAAATGGGTTTTGGTGTCTAAATATCTCTTGAGTTGTTTAAATCAAACCCACAGATTCCTCTGACATTTCTTAATGCTCCATTTTGAGTCATCTTCTCTTGGAGGGACCTGGACCTTCTGTGCTTTATGAGCTGACCCTTCCCAAGTCCTGGCCTTACAGGGCTCTTCCTCTCTCTGCTCCCAGCCCTGACTGGGATCTGCTTCTGCCCTAAACCTGACTTCAGCTCTCTGGGTCTGATCCAGAGGCTCAGACCTTTCCCAACTCTGCCAAGAGATGACCAGGAGACCCTGGACCCAAGAGGAGAGATAAACAGAGTTTTCTGTGCCTGAAAGGTTTCCTGATGAGGACAGGCCAATGTGGCCTGCACAAGACACTCTCTGGGCTGCAAGAAAAGAATCTGAGATGCTTTTGCTCCAGGTTCACGGCTTTGGCCCCTGCCAGAGATCAGGAACAGCCCAGGCAGGATGGGGAGGTTCCCTTCCTGCTCTAGCAGGGCTGGGTGATCTGCAGAGTTCCTTTCAGCCTCAGGGACTGAGGCACGTCACAATTCTCTCATACTCTTGTTCTCTGGAGACCCCTTGTTCTCTGCCCCCCACCCAGGAGTGAAGGATGAGATCCTGTATTTCACATGGGAAATCCTGAATCCTCAAAACCTGACTTGCTATGAAGAGTGTGCGCTGGTGTTAGATGACAGGATTCTGGGCTAATATGAGCCAGGTTTGATTTTGGGTGGGTTCTTGGAGCAGAGCTCTGATACTCAGAAAGACTTGAACCCCAGGCTGCCCTTGCTGGGATTTTCAGCTTCTCCTTTTCACACGCAGTCCCACAGTGCAGGGGGAAAAAAAAATTTCCCTCAGTTTGTCCAATATTTGGGCATTGTTCGTGGCAAGATGTGACCCTTTAGAACCCTGTCAAGCTGCCTGCCAGTGCTCTCAGCTGCAGAACATCTCCAGCCCTGCTGCTCCATGGAGATCTCCTTTACCTGGTGTGTATCCTCAGCTGAAGTTTCAGTGCACTTCTCCCAACACTCCCACTTCTCTCAAACATGTTCAGTCTGTTTTTCTGAAGGCTCCTGACCTCCAAAGGCAGCTGAGACACTTCCCAAGCAGTGATGTCCATTAGAAAAGACAAATTTTCCTGCTAGAATGAAGATGCTGATTTCCCTCCGCAAGCAGGCTAAAGCCATGTGCCTACATCCACATGCGTCCCTGAATTCCTGGGAATTTGCAGCACCAGTGCTGAGGTTCCTTCTGGCTTGGTGGTGCAGCTGAGACCCTTCCCAAGCAGTGATGTCCATTAGAAAAGCACAAAGTGGTCTCTGGAGTTGGAGGAGGGCTCCAGAGCAGCCCCCCAGTAACACCAGCAGTGGCAGAGAGCTGCTTCTCCCTCCAAGGGTGCTCTCAGCACCACCAAGCCAGAAGGAACCTCAGCACTGCTGCTGCAAATTCCTGGGAATTCAGGGATGCATGGCTTTAGCCTGCTTGCAGAGGGAAATCAGCATCTTCATTCTAGCAGGGCAATTATCCTCCCACAGGCTCCACTCCTCACACGAGCACTTGTTTGCAGCAGTTTCTGTTTTATCTCCCATTGCATTTCTGCAAAAGCAGGGACAGTAAAAATCTTCCGTAGCAGGGGTGTGAGTGGGAGCTGTACTGGTAAAATTATACTGGTGCTGTAATTATCCTGATCAATTTTCCATATAAAAGAGACTTCAGAAGAACTCATTTGTTTAACTATGTAAGCCTCAGCCTTTACTCCAGTGGCATCTCTGTTCACCAATCAACATAATGAACATAGGCAATTAAGGTGCACCAGAAACCTGGTTACATTTCCTAAAGGCATTTCCCAATGTCCAAATGCTTGATTTGCAAAATTAATGAGCTGCTGAAGTCCCTTGGTATAAATCAGCACATCTCTACTGACTTCAGATAAGATCCCCTCATCCAGCTGAAGGTTGGGTCCTTTGTTAGCCATGGGCTGCTCTGGGAAGCAGAATGATGGTTATTTTCAATATTTACAGTTTGATCCTGGAAGTTAATTTGGATAGTGTACCCAGTGATTGAATTAAACAGCAGTCTGGGCACAAGCACTCATGCAAAGGGGAAAAAAGGCTTTTTTCGGAGGGCTGAGTTGTGCCTAGTGAGGTGCCCCACTGTGATAGGCAGACTTGCAGTCCCTCATTTGACCCAGGCAAATTTCTTCCCAGAAAACTGAGTACAGAGTGCAGGGTGCGGCCCCCAGACGCCGGGGAGCAGCAGTGCCCCTGTCAGCACTGGGATTTCACAGTGGCTGTCCCACATTTGCCATTTGCTAGGTGAGTCCCATGGAAATGCAGCAGAGATTCTGCTCCTCGATTGCTCAGCAGCAGAAAGGGAAGGGATGGCAGGTCCTCTGCTCACAACTGTGTTGGCTGATGCTGCCCTCAGGGGGTGAGACTCCTCCTGAAACCTCTCAAGTGTTTGTGGCTGATTTGAGTGGAAGTGATTTGCTCGAAACCCTCCCTGTTTTAGTGGGTTCTGCATGAAAGGACTGGCCCTGCTCCTGCAAGGGACCTGATTTCCATTCTCTTACCAGCGTTTGGGGCCACAGAAGTGTCAGGAGGAGAAGCAGTGCAAGGGTCGGTGCCAGGGATATCCTGAGTCCCCACAACTCCATCACCCTGCCCTCAGGGACCCATCCTTACCCCCACACTCAGATCTGGGAGCAGCAGGAATTTGTAGGGACAGGGAGGAGTTTGGGATCTGAATCTGGTCCACAGCTGCTGGCTGCATCCTCCCCAGGGCTGTGGCATCCCTCAGACTCATGTCGAGGCCAGGAGAGGTTTATGTGGGATATTAGGAAACATTTTTTCATGGAAAGGATGGTCAGGCTGCCCAGGAAAGGGTGGAGTCACCATCCCTGGAGGGATTAAAAAGAGGTGGATGTGGCACTTGGGGATATGTGGTGGCCTTGGCAATGCTGGGGGGATGGTTGGACCTTTGAAGCCTTTTCCAGCCTGAATGATTCCACAATTCCTTGATTCTGTGATTTTTGGGCTGCCTTTCCTGCTCTTCCCTTGCTTACTTATCCTCATGGACAAGGCTCCAGGTTACCCTGCACTGATCAAACATGAAAAGCAGGACCTGAGACGAAACTTCCTGAATTTTTGAGGCAGGCGTTTTGGCCAACTAAAGCAGCTGTACAGAAATCCTAAAGGAGCTGTGTAATTTTAAATGGATGAGGAATTCTGGCCTTGCCATGGCCCTGGCTCTGGGTAACTGCTGAGGTGTTGGGCTTGGGCCTTATCAGAAAGGGGATCCCAGCTCTGCACCTGAGCTCCTGCCATGGAATGGAATGGAATGGAATGGAATGGAATGGAATGGAATGGAATAGAATAGAATAGAATAGAATTAGAATAGAATAGAATAGAATAGAATAGAATAGAATAGAATAGAATAGAATTAGAATAGAATAGAATAGAATAGAATAGAATAGAATAGAATTAGAATAGAATAGAATAGAATAGAATCGCATAGCTGCTGAATATGGACCAACAACCCTGAGGTTCTTGCTAGAGCTGGATCCATCCAGGCTTGGGCTCTGCACTTCAGGAAAAACATGGGACAGTTGGCATTGAGTTCTGGAGGTGAGTGCAAGCTGGGAGAGCTGTGGGTTGTTTAAGATACAGTAGAGAAGTTGGTGCTTAGAGCATCTTCAGAGAGGTCTCGTGCAGCCTCTGGGGCAGGCAGGGTGAGAAATGGGGCTGGGTTTGCCTCAGGGATGTTTGGATTGGGTGCTGGGACAGCCTCCCTAAGGATCACCAAGCACACCAGCTACTTGTGTGGGAGGCTGATCAGCACCTTTGTCCTACAGAAATAAAAAAATCTGAGTTTCACACTGGCCAGAGGAGAGAGGAGGACGACGTGGGTCTGTGAGGACACCAGTGACCTTCTGGCTGGAACTGGGAAGCTCTTGGTTTGTTTGCCACAGCACTTTGACAGGAATTCTGTGCTTCCTCTCTGTGCAGAATCACTGACACATTTTCATGTCTTGACATGAGGAGAATAAATGTCCTCGAGTCATGCCAGGAGAGGTTTAGATTGGATTTTAGGAAAAATTTCTTGATGGAAAGAGTTGCAAAGCATTGGCATGGGCTGCCAGGGCAGTGGAGGAGTCACCACCCTGCAAGTGGTCAAAGAACGTGGGGATGTGGCACTTTGGGGACGTGGTTTGTGGTGAACTTGGTGGTGCTGATGGTTGCACTTGATCATCCTGAAAGTCTTTTCCAACCTTAATGATCCTGTGTGGCTCAAGTTCAGATCTCTGTGGTCTCCACCAGCAGAAAAGTCTGGGAGATCAGCTCAGCAGCAGAAAATGAAATGAAAGCCCGGAAAATTGGCAGCACTTTCACAACAGGAGCTGTGAAGAAGGGCAGGAATAGTGGAAGGAGCAAGGGCAGAGCTGTCGGCCCACGGTGAAAATGCATCTGAGTGACTCCAGGAGACACTGAGCCACAGCTTGGCAGAAACACAGAGATTATTGTAGAATTCTACACATTTCCAAAGAAAGCTGCATCTTTTGCAGAGCACAGGCAGGCCAAGCAGAACATCCTTCAGAGCACAAGGACACGGGAGTATTTCAGATGCAGAATCTGAAGCATTTTTGATGACCCATTCTTTACTCACATTCATTATTTAGGTCTGACTGTTTCAGAAACCTGACAGTTTCTCCTTATTCTTAAAGACAGATGCTGATGCTGAGCTGGAAGTTTTTAATGTGCTCTTTACATTGAGCTGACCTCTGTCTCTCCTCCTAAAGGGAGCTCTGAAACACAGTGAGACAAATGCAGAGCCCTCCTGTTCCAAGGGCTGCAGAGGAAAAAGGGCTTAATCACTGATGAACTGGTGCAACATGAGTCTTGTCTTTATCTCACTCGACATCTGAACCAGGCTTATCTTTGTATCACCAGTGCACTGAGGAATGGGAACTGCTGGAATGATCCATCTCAGGCACTGGATAACCCAAAAACTGAGCTGGTGCCGCCCTGCTGGGCAGGGTCGCCTCCCATCTCGGGGGGTTCCAGCTGCTGCTGCTCCTGTGTCCCCATCTGTGCAGAGCAGGCTGGAAACATCTCTGAGAGGCCCCTCCCTCTGCCCCCGCCCCACTCCCTCTCTCCAGAGCCAGCCCATCCTCTCTCCTCAAACTGCATCATCAAATGTCCCGAGTATGAAATGCCATTGTGCCTGACATCGCACATTCCTCACATTCCTGGCTCCTCCTTGCTTGAATTTCCCTTTGTAGCTCTGATGCCCATACAAAACACACTGGAAGTAATGCTGGTTCTAATTCACTTCTAAATACTTCCAACCCATCCCATCCGTCTGTGTCCCTGAATCCTTGAATTCTGACTTGCACTGTTTACCCTGGGCTGCCAAAATGCCCTTTTGTAGCTCAAAGGCAGCGGGAAAAGAGGGACACTGGATTTTGGGGCCACTTTCTCACCAGTTCCAGCAAGTCAGAATAAAACAGAGGAGCAGAGCAGCCACTGAAGACAAAAGCCTTTGATCTGATTTTATCAGAAATACTTGTGCCAATGAGGAGAGGAATGGGGCAGAAACTTCAAGGTGAGAGTCAGTATCAGCAGGGTCTGAATTTCCTTTGAGGCCATTCCATTTGCCACATGAAAGCTTCTTCCTCTCCGAGTCTTCCTTCCTGGGCTCCCTGGAACATTTCAGTCTGGCTGCAGGTGATGGTCTCAGAGCAAAGTTTTACTTTCTGGAGAGGCTGCCATTGAAATCTCCTGAACTCCCTCCTCTGCCCACTCAGTGCTCTTCAATTCAGCTTCAAAAGTCATTTCCCTCCCCAGTGTTTTTCCTTATATATAGAAATGTTTACCCAAAGGTTAAAAACCCATTTACTGTGGCTCGGGAAATATGCCTGGCACTGAGGGCTCTCTGGACAAAGACACTGTAATGAGGACCTAATTAAGTGAAAGCTGCCACAGGAAATCAGGGTGGACAGGAATTTTCTGCTGGATGTCAGACTCCAGTAGCTCTGAGTGAACTGGGCAGGAAGGCAGGGAGGAAAAGGTGGCACTCCAGAAACAAAGGAATCTGTGATCACCCATAACCAGAAATTCTGAGAGACCTGCAGAGCAGGGGGTGTTGGAGAGGACTCTTCTGGTGTGAGGCAAACACAACCAAGAAGTCCTAAAGCTGGAGCCACAAGCACGCTGACCAAACCTGGCCCAGGGCTGTGGAGGTTTCCCAGATTTGTTGTTTCTGTGTGGGACACTTTGTGTTTGGATTCCACATCTGCTCCTTCCCTGGGAGTGGGGATCTCTGACCTGTGGAGAGCAGGAGATTGTTGGACTTCACCAAAAGAGGTCCCAGCCCCCAGGCCCAGAGAGGCCCAGCCCAGGTTCCTGTGGTGTGGATCCGGAGGTGAAGGTGGCTCCACTGCAGCTCTCACACAGCTCAGGGACATTGTCCTACCCATTCCCACACCTTTCATTTTCCAAAGCCTAAAGGGGCTCCAGGAGAGCTGGAGAGGGACTGGAGACAAGGGATGGAGGGACAGGACACAGGGAATGGCTTCCACTGCCAGAGGGCAGGGATGGATGGGATATTGGGCAGGAATTGTTCTCTGGGAGGGTGGGCAGGCCCTGGCACAGGGTGCCCAGAGCAGCTGTGGCTGCCCCTGGATCCCTGGCAGTGCCCAAGGCCAGGCTGGACAGGGCTGGGAACAGCCTGGGACAGTGGGAGGGGTCCCTGGACATGGCAGGGGTGGAATGGGATGGGCTTTAATGTCCCTTCCAGCCCAATCCAGTCTGGGATTCTATAACTGAGAAGGAGCAGAGTGCAATGATTTGTTTATTATTTGAAGGGATTTTAGTATGTGAAGTCTGTCTTCTATTTTCCACTTGATTTTTGGTGTATTTCTTCGGGAGAAATCATTAGAGATATATTTTTCCCTTAGCATTTCACAGGAGAGCCTGCAATGGTTTTGACCAAAAGAGCTTCAGCCAGGTTTGACTTTAATTTGAAAGACAGCCCTCAGGTCCTTCCCCCAGGGGTCACAGGGGCTCAGGTCTCTGGGTTTAATGGGAGAATTAAAACGAAGAAGTGACAGCAGTGGCTGTGTCTCATTCTGAACTTCGCTTCTGGAGACTTCAGTCTCTTTTAAAGGCAGTGCTTTCTGTTATCAGGGAGGTCCTGGGGTCCTTGATCCTGCAGTTTGGAATTTAGGGAGCACACGGAGGAGCCACCTGGCCATCTGTGCCCTCGCACCTGCACAGAGCCTGAGCCCTGTGCTCCCAGCCCAAACTGTCTCCCTTTGCCATGAATGGATGAATGTTTCTCCACCTTTTAATCCTGAAGAACCATCTAGATTGAGAAAAAAGACAATAAATTATCCACTGAGAATTTTCTGCAGTGTCGCCATGTGATTTTCATTTTCAACCAAACCAACATGAAGTGTTTAATGCTCCCTTCCAGTTTTTATTTTCTTGTAGGGCTTTCCTCCTTCACTTACACTCTGGGATTCACAGGAGTTTTCCCTACACCCTTTTCACAAGGACTTTGCAGAATATTGTCCATAAATTCCTGAGCTGTGAAATTTTCAAAGCCTGAAAGAAATAGCGTTGGCCACTTTGACGCACATAAAAAGAAATATTTAGTGACAGAGAGATGGGCTGGGGGAACAGAAGAGCCGAGTTTTTTCTTTTTACAAAAATAACATTTCCTCTTGCTCCATCTGAAGGTTTAGTGCCCAGCTGAGCTTATTTGTACATGCAGAACAACATTTTCAGCACTGCTTTCTCTTTGTGAGCACTCCCCTTCCATTCCCTGGCTGTCTCACCTACTGACTTGCTTCCAAATGCCCCAGAGGATATTTGTGGTAACACAGGACTTGACTTTTTAATATAAAATTGAAATAGAGGCAGCAGAAGAAGCAAAACCAAAGTACCACCAAAAATTTTTGACAAATTTATTTCAGCAGATTTATTTCCCTTTGCACCTTTGAATGGCCAAGGAGTTGTGTGAATGTCACCCTACAGGATAAATCCCTATTTTCTCTTGGGGTTTTCAGGATTACAAACACAGGAATACCCCTGGAGCTAGATCATGCCTCAGAAACAGGTTTATTTTTTTAATTTTTTTTTTTAATTTTTTTTTTCTCCTGACTGGGTAACAGCAATTCTGAACATTTTGAATTGAAGTGAGGCAGAGCCTGTCAGCTTCCCAAAAGGAACATGAGTATTTCTAAAGAGCTTCTAAAGGAGGTTGCAGGATGTTAATTGCCTATGGATACTGTAAAATGAGAACTAAAATACCAAAGGTTGCCAGGTCCCCTTCAGTCATTTTTTCCCCCAGAATTCAGGCTGCAGCTCAGACTTGTTCTAAAGGTAAAAGGCTTTTTCTTCCATACCTGCAGATGCAGGATGAGACTTGTCCCTGTCTTTTGCTCGCAGACAGGTCAGCAAACACCATCTCCATCTCCAGAATCTGGGTGAGACTGACATTCTCCTGCACTCATTTCTGACGTGCAACCTTTTACAGGCTTCAGCAGGGCAAGAAATTAGAATGAACACATTAAAATCTGCAAAATAAGAAGCATGAGCTAAACCAGTGGAAATCTTCTATCTGCCTACTCCAACCAGCATCTGAGAGACCAAATCCTGCCCCACTGGAACCACTCCAACTCCCTGGAAGCAGAGGTGTAATTCATCCCTGCCTCCTGAGCTTTTGCTGCAGGAAATTGGGAGGTTGATGATGATTATTTGCTGTCATCACTGGGATGGTCACACTAACCATGGCACAACGATGTCCCCAGCTGGGCTGGGTCCCTCCATTCATCCCTCACCATGAACCACCTTGGAGAACCCAAACCATCAGCCTTTGCTGGCCCTGAGCTGTGCAGACACTCCTGGGCGTGCAGGAGCAAACAGAGCTGCTCCCAGCCCCTCTGCCCGGTCTGCATTTGGCCCCTCCAGAGCTTTGGTGTGCCCTGAGTTTCTCCAAGAGCTGGGGCCACCTGGGACTCCTGGGGTGCCCACTGATGAGCAGCACAGCATTATTTAGAGCTGATCTTGCTGTATCAGAAGTAGCTGGGTGTGACATGAGCTCTAAGGATGCCACAGGGCAGGAGCAGAGTGGGCTCTGAGGGGTGGGATGACACTGAAGGTCCCCCCCACCCAAACCAGTCTGGAATTCCGTGAACCCCCACACCAGGGGCTGTCTCCCCATGGCCACCTTCCCTCTGCTGCTGGCATGGCTGAAGATGCCCAAAGCAGCCCAGATTTTGTGATTAATTGTTGCCCCACAGGAATCAGCCATGGCTGGCCTGTCCTGCAAACCCCAAATCCTCTTTGCCCTCCTGTTTGCCTCTTCCCCATTTGAGTCTTCAGCAGCTGTGCTGTCTAATTCTTACCGCTCTTAGGAAATAGATTAATACACAAAATAACATCATGAGCAGCAGGGATCTGATAAACTCAATTGGCTCAATGACTGCTGGCAGTGTTTTCCCTAAATCAGAAATCATGGGAGGGACAGGATGAAAGGAAGAGTGCAGCTCAGTGTGTGAGGCCTGCGTGTGTGCAAATGTGTGTGTGTGTATAAGCACTTGCGGGTGTTTTTTTAAATCAGCTCAGCATGCAAATATATATTTCTGCTGAAATGATGTTCAAACAGTCAAAGCAGAAACAGATGTATTGAAAATATAAATACAGAGCTTAATAAATATTTTATCATCAAATATTTCAAAAATGTCATCTTTAAAAACATGAAAATTCAGCCTCAGGAGGACCAAAATATTTAATCACTCTCAAGAAATTCTTAAAAGGGAATCTCTTTCCATCAGATTCTATCTAAAGAGAAGAATGAATTTCCAGGTGCTGTGAGCTATATTTATTTTAATCAAAATCACTCACTGAGTTAAAGGAGATCAAATAATCAGTGAGGTCATTATTAAGTGAGATAACAACTTCTGAATGAATGCTCTCATTAATCTAATTATAAAATGGAATGGTATCTTGCTAATCAGGCTGTTAACTGCACCCTGGAAGTGTGAGGCTGTAATCACAGTTGTGTGAGCCAGGACAGGGCTGTGGGGAATGAGGGGGAAGCACAGCCCAGCCCCTGCTGGCACAGCTGAGGCGGGGACCTGATGACCTGCAGCTCATCCCCATGGAGCTGAGGGGCATTCAAAACTGTCTGAATGGTCCCTCTGCTTGACCTGTGCTGTTTCCCTGGCCTTGGACACGAAGCAAGGCTCCCTGAGCATTCCCAAAGAGCTCCAGCGAGGCCCATTCTGCTCTGCAGCAAGGGGTTTAGGGCTGGGGGTGTTGGGAAAGGCACGGACTATTGGAGGAAGGATGTTCAGCTGGGCTCAGGAGGGCCCTGAGAGGGCTCCTGGGCTGCCTTTTTCAAAACCTGCTCTGGGTTCACAGCCAGGGATCCTGTCAGCCCAGCTGAGCCTGGACACACCTTTACAGTTGGAAATACCTGGGCTGACATAATGAATTCAAAGACACATCTGGAGAGAGTCCAGAGGAGGCCACAGAGCTGCTCCAGGGCTGGAGCCCTCTGCTCTGGAGCAAGGCTGGGAGAGCTGGGGGTGCTCACCTGGAGAGGAGAAGCTCCAGGGAGAGCTCAGAGCCCTTCCAGGGACTAAAGGGGCTCCAGGAGAGCTGGAGAGGGACTGGGGACAAGAGATGGAGGGACAGGGCACAGGGAATGGCTTCCACTGCCAGAGGGCAGGGATGGATGGGATATTGGGCAGGAATTGTTCCCTGGGAGGGTGGGCAGGCCCTGGCACAGGGTGCCCATAGCAGCTGTGGCTGCCCCTGGATCCCTGGCAGTGCCCAAGGCCAGGCTGGACAGGGCTGGGAACAGCCTGGGACAGTGGGAGGTGTCCCTGCCATGGCAGGGGTGGCACTGGATGAGCTTTAATGTCCCTTCTAACCCAAACCAGTCTGGGATTCTCTGAACACTCTGGGCCTGCTCAGATCCTCCATTACCCCACCACCCCCTGATTTCATTTTATGGCATCTTCCCGCTCTCTGTGCACGTTCTGCATTGATTTCTCTTTGTGGGGGTTTCCATCATCCAGGTGATCTGTCACCTCGACCTGTCCTCACCAGGAGCATCCAGACCCCCCTGCCCTGTCTGAGCCAGATCCTCCCTTTCTGTCCCTGAGCAAACAGCCCGAGAGGCCTGGGCACCTCCTGACAGCAGCAGCTTCCTCAGCTGCTCTGAGCTGTGTCCTGCAGGTCTCACCCCATTTCCTGCACCATTTTCTTCCCTCAGCTGATGGTTGCTGGTGATTTACCAGTGTCAGAGTTCCTGCTCCATGGAACAGCAGGAGAGGATGGGTCCTGAGCTGTGGTGCCTCTGAGACTGCTCTGAGGGAGAGGAAAGAATTCTCCCTCTCTAAGTGATGCCAGGTGAACGAGGAATGCTTGCCTGGTTTAAAATGTGTACTAACAAATCCATGCATGGCAGCTTGATGAAAAGCTAAAATGACACATCCCTGAGTGAGCTTTCCAAACAGTGTCACGGGATTTTAAATATTTGAGAAGAAAGATAACGTTGTACAAATTGTATAAAATGTGGCTGTACCACTGCACCAGCTCTTCAAGGGGGAGCAAAGGTTTATTTCACAGTCAGGTGTTTTCATAAACCCCACCCAGACCTTTCTGCTTTTTTAGTTCCTAAATTCCTCTACATTCTGACAAGGTAATTTATTTCCTTGGAGGGGGGAAAGAAAGAGAGAAAATATTATTCTCCTACTTATTAACACCTGGTAGGAATTTTCACAGCTATTAATAAACCCAGAGTACTTTATTTCACTTGAGCAGATCCAGGAGCCAAGTGATGTCCTCCCAGACATGTTTTGAAATTTCCAGTAAATTGCACTAAAAATATTTTGCCACAAATAATAAGGAAAGTGCAGTTCATTGCAACACTCAATTTCCTGTTGTCTGTATAAATGTTCTACAGGCAGGAGCATTCAGATTTTGAAATATGGAATAAATTTAAGTTTAAATGAAGTAAGAAAGGTTACTGTTGCAGAAAAAGCCCTCCTTCCACAAAATTTCACGTCAGCTCCTCTGGATCATGGAAAGAAAGTGCCCAGAAAAGTGAAGTGTGCTTTGGTGTTTATTTTAAGGCAAACTGCTCTAAAGGGTGGCTCAATGAAGGATGGATTTGCTGAGTGACTTGGAGAATTTTCCTGAGCATTTGGAAGTCCCATGGCTGAGTTAACAGAGGAAGCAGCCAGTGCTATCCTCAGTGGCACTGCCCTGGTGCACACCCCTCTCTGATACTGGAGTCACTGTCCCCCAGGCAGGTTCAGAGGCATCAAAGCTGCAGTTCAGGAACACTGGGTGCATTTGGGAACATGGAAATTCAAGATATCACACCCTGGAATGGGAGCAGTGGCCAAGGTATAAACCTGATTGCCCAAATCAGTGCTGATATAGAGAGTATGCTAAGTGCAGGTTTGTCTCACCAAAATGTGCTCCAAACCTTGCTGAAAGCTTGAGTGGAGGTCCAAAATCCAGATTGATTTCATCTGGCCTTTTGAGGGAACAGGATTGCAGGTGGTGGTGGATTCTTGTTTAGAATATCTGGAGATGGTTTTACTCTCACTGCAGTCACCTGCTTCTGGGGACCTGGGTCTGTTTGTGGCTTAGTGCAGAGCACAACATCCAAGGGTGGAATTGTCCTCACCTTGAACCAGCTGGGACATCTCACTCAAAGCAAGCTGACACAAATTATCCCCAGGTGCCACACAGACGTGATGGTGAGGCTGAACAGGTCACACACAAGTCCAAGATGGCTCAGAAGGAGCTGCTGAAGCATGGTGGACTCCTCATCATCCTTTAGCCAGTGTTTGTGTGACTGCTGGAGTGACCCAGGAGCGCCTGCAGTGTCACAGCTTCCCTTCCCTGATACAAAGAGGATGGTTTTGGTGTATTTTTCATCACATCCATTGAGTTCCTCTACATTGCAGCACTCGTGTTTGAAGGAAACCATGGGTCTGGGAAAAAGCAGACTCCTTCAGGAGCCAACTCAGCCTCCACAGATGTTTCATTGAGGTCTAAACTGAGGAAAGCAAAATCTGAAGCTGTTTCAGTGGTGGGGGGAAGCATCCTGTGGAGGAGCAGCCAGCACGAGGCCTCCCTGCACCATGGCACCCTGCTTTGTGAGCAGAGGAGCAGCAGGGGTGTGAACCCCAGGGCACCAAGGAACCAGCTCTGCTCGTCTGTGACACCATACTAAAGTGCCACTCCTCTGTGCCAGGGGTGACAGCGCCCGGTGCCCATGTGCCAGACCCTGAACTGGATTGTCCAGGGCCAGGGAGTGCTCCCAGTGAAACCCCATCCTCCACCCTGGCTTATCCCCCTTCACCACGCCCCTGTCCTGCCCCAAAACACCTGCTCTGATGGATCCCAGCCCCTTCAGTGCTCCTGGACTCCCCTGTCCCCCATCTCCAGTGCAGCCCCCTTGCCCCAGGAGATGTCCCCTGCCTGTCCTGCCCACCCAGAGCGCCGGCAGCAGTCCTGGGGTCCGGATCATCCTCATCCCATCCCAGCTCTGGCCCCTGCTCTTGGAGAGACCTGGGCTGCACTGCAGGGACTGGGGGACACTGGGGCTGGGGGCAGTGACACTCTGTCTGCAATAGGCAGGCTCTGGAATGCCCTCCATGGAAGGAATTCTGCCCTGGAAAGGCACCAAAGGCAAATCCTGGGGCTGTGTGCTGTCCTCAGCTCGGCTGCCTCGCTGCAGTGGGGGTGTGTCTGCTACATGAAGGGGGAAGCACTTAAGATAAAGAAGCAAATCCACCATTATTAAACATTCCCTTCCACCCTTTACCAAATCACATAATACTGATACTCCCCTATTTCGCCTCGGGAAAGGCACGGTGGGTTAAAATTAACAGCAATTCTATATTCATTGCAAGCTCCTAATTAACCAGGCTGGGCCGTGCTGCTCCAGCCAGATAATTCCCCAATATTTAGCCATTAGTTCTCTCCAATTTGGCCTGCTGCTGCTGCTGCTGGCAAGTTGTGTCTCATAAACAATTATGCTGAATGCCAGCTGTCCCCCCAGAGCGTGGCTCCCGCTGCTGCCGCCTCGTCAGGCCCGCTCTGGGGAGACAGTTTGACATTTGACATCCCAGTGTGGATTAAGGGGAGGGTCAGCCACAATCCCACTGAGGAGTTTTAATTGCAGCAGCCTCGTGGGCTGAGCCCCAGCACAGCTTTTCCCTGACAAGCCGCTCTTTGCTGCTCCAAGGAGACCCAAGCAGGCCCTGGCAGCCTCTGCTTCAACCAGAGATGGGTTTGCACAGGAGAGGCCTTTGGAGGCTGTGGCCTGGACAGGGGACAGGGCAGAGGATCAGTATAAAGTTGATATTTTACTCTGTGGAGAAAAAAATAAAATGAAAATGCTGAAAGCAGAGGCCTGGGCGGCCTTTCCAGCCATCCTGTGTGCCAGAGCGCTGGAGGAGCTGCTGGGGTTTGTCCTGCAGACCCCAGCAGGACCATCAGAGGGGCATTTCATGGGCAGGATTTGCACCCCAGGGTGGGCTGTCCCCATCCAGCTCCACGGGCACTGAGGCTGAAAGCAGAGTCTGGAGCCCCCTGTGTGGGGCTGCCCAGCGAGGCCCGACTGGGATGGATGATCCCTGTCCCTGTCCAGTTCCACGGCAGCGCTGTGGACAGGTGGATTGTGCTGGGAGCCTGGGACTTGTCCCACGGCCAGCTCAGCCCAGAGTGGGATGCAAAGAAGTGCTGGGGTGGGTGGGATCCTCCCTGTGCCCTCCCTCCTCTGGGCTTGGGAATCTCCATCAGCTCAGGATGCTGTGCTCAGGCACATTTCCCTGGCCCTGCCAGGGTGTGCAGCTGCAGGCTGTGGGTGAGGTGGGCCAAGGAACTGCTTTACTGTTTATTTTAAGGCAAACTTCACTCAAGAGTTGTGTATTACCAGAAGAAACTTTTATAGTTGAAAAGGTTTGATTCACATTAATGCGGAAGAAAGCAGTTGCCAGCTGAAATTCCCTGGAAGAGAGTCTCTTGGGATTCAGAAAAGAAGCAAAGAAATGTGCATGTTAATATAATATTCTTTCAGATTCCCACATAAAGCGTTGCATGTTTTTATGCTCGGTGCAGCAGCTTACTTTTATTTTAAAATAAACAAGTGCAGGTTTAATGGAAGGGCACTTGTTGACAGACACATTAATTTCTCATCGGAGAAACAGAGGAAAAGCTCAGGTAAATTCCTGAGGCAGGTGGGTTTCCAGATAAAAAGCTAGTGATGCTCTGTGCTCCTCACTTGCTGCTGTAAGGAGCTGAGAGGCAGCAGTTGAGGGGGGTCAAGCTGGCTCTAGGGCAAGCAGTGAGGTGGCACCAATGGGTTCCAGCTGTGGGGACACTGCAGGGGCACATAGGAAAAACCAGCTCTGCCAGGGGGGGTTTGGCTGGGGCACTTTGCTTGCATTTTTAAGCAAGTTGAGAAGCAGAGGAACTTTTCTGCTCTGTTGGCACTGCTGAAATACTCCCCCAGTGTCCACCCCCGTCCCAGGTCATCCTCCTAGCAAACACAAGTCAGGAACACTTGCCCCTAATCATCTCACAATTTAGAGTCACTGTCACCAGGAAAAGTTGATCAAATTATTTATTGTACCATCTCCATGTGAAAAATCCCATTGCTGCAGAAGTTGGAGCTGAGGAGTCACCTGGAATGGAAAATAAAACCCCCAAAAATTCTATTTCCTGTCAGGTTCAGCCTCTGGGTATCAGTGTTGCAAATATTTTGACATCTAAATATCTCTTTGGATAGCTGGGCTGGCTGCAGGGCAGCTCCACAAGCTCGTCCCTCGATAAAATCTGGGGTTTTCAAGTTGGGCAGGATCTCCCAAAGATTCACTGACCACCACGACCTTCTGGTGGAATTCCTGGGGAACACCTCATCTAAAATGCTGCTCTGGACCCTTAATTTCTGCAAAGGAGTGAGTTAATAGAACTCCTAGACAACCTTGTGTCCAATACTTCAACATTTCCACCAGGAGCCCTGAGTGCTTGCAAGATTTTGAAAAAAAAAAAAAAAAAAAAAAAGTCAGGAAAAAAAAACCCAAAAAAACAAAAAACAAACCCATAATGTTATTTTTTTACCCTGGGATTGTTTTCTCCCAAACTTTCTGTCAGTGCTGGCTCTCTGACACCCCTTACCCAATTCAGGAGCACCTCATAGCTCAGAAGCAGTTCCTTCAGGCAGCAGGAGAATCAAGGAGAAGGAACCTGGAGAAAAGCCTCAGATTCCAAGGGCTCAGGAGCCCAGGGCAGCTTCTGGCAATGAGGAGCAGCACTGCAGTGAACCAGCCACAGGATCTATCTGTGCCTCTGTTTGTCTCTGTGAATATTATCTCCTTATTAAAAGAGGGAAAAATAATTAATTAACCAATTAATTAAACTTTCCTTGCTTTTTATTCCAGTCCAGCTTGCAATTTAAAACTGGCCTAGCAGTTAAGATAACAGTAATTAGAAAGGCAGCCAGGTATACACTGGGATTTCCAGATGAACTTGGTGACTTGGAGAGGGAAAACATTAAACCAGAGACTCTGGGCTGCCTTATCTGAGCCATTCCATTCTCCTCAGGGCTCAAGCAGCTTTAAAATACTTGGGTCACTGCAGGAGAAGAATAGAGAGGGGCCCATATCTGCTGCAGAAATGCAGCAGAACAATCCCCAGGTTCCAGGTATGTCCCTCAATCCCAGGTGAGGGAATCCCTGGGAGATTTGTGCATCACCTGCATCCTCTTAGCCACGACTGAGGTTCCCCCTCATCTCAGCTGCATGATGGTGAATTTGACCCAGAAAACTTCTCTTCTACACCTTGACCTTGGTCTGTAGCTGGAAAAATGAAGGATCCCTCTCCCCTCTCCCTCCCTGCCCACTGTCAGTTCCACAGTAGGTGGGAGCTCCAGCTGTGTCTGGTGATAATGATCCTGTGTCTGTCACAGCTCCGCTGTGCTCAGAGCCTCCTCACTGATTAATATCAAAACAACAATTTCTGGGCTTTTTGCATGCTTGGGAACTTTTCAACATCACGCTACCATCAGGAGTTATTTTTTTACCCTTATATTTATGCACCATATTACGGTGACTTTAAAATTTAAATGAAGATGGAGTTTAGGGCATTGGACATTGCATCATATATTCACTCATCTGCTTATTAGAGTTCAGAAAGCAACAAATGGTCATTTATTTTTATTACAGCAGGAATTGACAGAACTGCTTTATGCTTCAGGTTCCTGACAGCTCCGTTTTAAAACATTGCTCTGAATCACTTAAAACCTTGCCAAGCCTTGAGCATTTTGTCAGAAACTTTCTGAGTTCAGTTGCTGCTTCAGATGGATGCTTTTATATCCACTTTTTGGGAAACTGACTCTCAAATAGGCCTATCATTCCTTTGGATGCAGTTAAGGGAGATATATTGCTAAGCTAATGTTGAAAAGCTCTTAAAGTTGCTTTTGCTGAGTGGCTCTGATCCCTTCCCAGTTGGGAGCAGCATTGGAAGGTTGGGAGGGCTGGCAGTGTGTGTGGGATATTGTTCCTGTGGACAACAGCTGGGTTTAAATGTCCTAAGGACCACGGGAAAGACCAATTCTGATTTATTTTGGAAGTTCATGAAGATGCAGCTGAACTGTTTGAAAGCCCAGCTGTGCTGCAGGTGCTGTCACAGGGCTGGCGTGGGGTCTTGTCCCTGTCCCCAAGGGCAGGGAATGGTGTGGGGCTGAGGATGGGCATCATTTCCCCGCATCCCATCAGAGGGTGGGACCAGCAGGACACAGCTGGGCTGGGATTTTTCAGGGAGGATCAGGGTGGGGCTCTGCCATGCAGGCTTGGTGTTCCTGGCACACCCAGAGCAGGAAAACCAGAAGTTTCCACTCGTGCTGCTTCCAAACACCCTTTCCCAAGGATGTTGGAATAGGATCTCAGGGAATCAGGGAGCTGCTGGCAGGGCAGGGATGGGGACAGTCCCTGGTATCAGCAGGGCTCTGATCCAGGCAGAAAATAGAGGCTGAAGGTGTCCCTGCTCACTGCAGGGGGGCTGGACCAGATGCCCTTTAAAGGTCCCTGCCAACCCAAATTCTCCCATGACTCTGTGATTTCTGCTGGAAGCTGCTGGTTCTGCTGCTGAAGCTCCATCCCATTCTTTACAGCTCTCATCAGGCAACACCTGAACCTTCCCTGGTGGGGTTGGAGTTGGGCTGGGCCATCCACTGCTCTTCCTCCAACTTTGGGAATGAGGAAGGAGAAGCAAACCCAAGCTGGAGGGTGCAGCTGGTGGCTTGTCACCCATTGCTGTCCTGCTGTCACCTACCAAGATGGGCTGGATTCCCCCAGACCCCTGGGCTCAAAAGGAGAACATTCCCATGCAATGCCAAGGGGATGGAAGCAGCAAAGGGCTCCCTCAGAGTGAGAAGGCTCAAGAGGGGATGGCCTGGCTGGGTTGTGGGGAGTGTGGGAATCACTGGGATCGCTGCTAAAAGGTGTGATTTCCTCCTCCCAGGATCTCAGGGAATAAGGGAGCTGCTGGCAGGGCAGGGATGGGGACAGTGCTGGGATGGTGCCTGGACACCCTGACTGTGCCTGCACGGCTCTACTGGGGATGCTCTGCCAGTGTTTCCTGCAGCCATGTACCTTTTTATTTAAAAATGACAAAACCATTAATTAGAATTTTCTCTCTGAATTTGGCTCTGGAAAAAAAAATTAAAAATGTATAAGGCTCTGTGTAGTGCGTATGTATATTTTATTGCTGCATAATTGGGATCTTCATTAGTTCCCTGGGTGGTGGAGTGACAGGCTTTTCATGTGCTGCAGACACTAATGCAGGGTGATACGGCTCTCTTTTCCTTTTTATTCCGAGATGCTCCTTCCCAAGCACACTCCAGGCTCCCTCAGAAGGACTCGTGTACCTTTTTGGGGAGCACTCTCGGCTGCAGCGTCACCGAAAGCCGAGGCTCTGATTGCAGCAGGAGCGAGGGTGGGGGGGGGGGGGGGGGGGGGGCGCTTGGAGATGGAGAAAGCATTAATTATGTTAATCCCAAACCCCAGGGTATAATTGCTGCTGCTCTCAAACAAAATGTTACTTTTATCTAAATGACTAAAGTGGGAAAAGCACAATCCGGTTTGATTTAGCGCTGGAGCAGCCGAGCAGGGCCGGGCGGGGCCGGGCACGGGCGCTGCTCCCTGCCTCAGGGACCGGGGATTTTCCCCTTCCCGGGCAGCTGACCCAGCTCGGGCAGAGGGAGAGAGGAGGATGGAGGAGCACCGACAACCCCACCCATCTGCGGTCCCAGCCTTTTTCCTCCCTTTTCTGCCAGAGCTCAAGATCCCCGTTCCCCGAGGAGCCTGCAGAAGGTTTTCCCTGCAAGCTGCTGGGAGCTCTCAGCCAAGCAGGTTTCACATTGCTCCTGGGCCCTCTTGTCTTTCAGAGCTTGGCCACTGATGATTTCCCTGTTCCAAGCAAAGAAAAATTCTGTCTTTGTGGCCCAGAAGTGCAGAGGGTGCTGAAAATTTCACATCAGCCCCACAGGCATGTTGAATCATAGACTCACAGAAGGGTTTGGGTGGGAAGGGGCATGAAAGCTCATCTTATCCCACCCCCTGCCATGGGCAGGGACGCCTTCCACTATCCCAGGCTGCTCCAAGCCCATCCAACCTGGCCTTGACAAGGCCAACTTCCTAAGGCTGTCCAGTCTAGACTTTGAGCATCGAATCCTTGAGTGCAGCAGCATTTCCCTGCTTAGCTAAGCATCTGCAGCTCTTCCTTCTCCCTTCTCACCAGTTTGTCTTGCCTCTGGCTCAGGCTCTGATCAGCTCAAATCTCCACACAACTCAGTTCTCACCTCCAAGCCTAAAAATCATGGTGGGCTTTGCAGCTGGGGAGGCCCAGGTGGGACATTCAGTGGGGGCAGGGGACTGTGAGATGGTCTGGGCAGAGCCAGGGCAGGTGCAGGGCACAGCTCTGCTCATGTGCCACTAGGTCACTCCTACAGCTGAGGAGCTTCACCCAGCCAAGGCCAACAGGCAGCTAAGAACCTCACAGACAATTCTCTGGGACAGGCTTAGTTGCCTCCAAGAGCCACAGATCACTAAATTGCCACACAAGACTCTGACCCTTTATTATTTCAAGTGGGTTTGGGTTTGGTGGGTTCTGTCCTAACACATCACATTTTTTTCAATTCTTTGTGACAAACTCTTAATATTAAAGCTACAATGGGCTTATGCAAGACAAAGTGTTGCCCTGAGCAGCCTGACTGCTCCAAACAGCCTGCTAGGAGGAACTTCTGATGCAACAGAGTGAGGAATGAGGGGCAAAGCCAAGGGACTGCAGACACTGTCAGGGCTGCTCCTCTCCTCAGAGCATGTGGCAGTGATGCTTGATCAGTGACTCACAATCAGCTCTTCAGAACATGGAGTTACTGGGAAAAACCTCCTCCACCCCATGGAATATGTTCACGTCACTGCTGAATCAGAGGTGACACCAGCATGCATTTTTAAAAGTGCATTTTTTTAATTCTAAAAAATTGTTGACAAATACGTGTCCCAGTTTTTTTAAAGGCTGATCATATTTTTAGTTCTTTGAACAGAATAAAGATGAGCTTTTCCCTTTGCTGTCAGAACTCCTAATCCACCACTGTCCACTACTGCAATTGGTGCTTCTGTGAAACATCCAGCTGAGAATCCCTGCACTGGGCCAGTCACCAAGCTCTCATCAGGATGTGATAAGAATGGAAGAAGGGACCTCCTGAGCCAGATCCATCCCCCTCATCCCCTGTTCCTGCCAATGGTCACTGTGGGATGCCCAGAAGAAACAGGATGACCCTGGTGTGACTTTTCCCTGGGGAGTGCCCCAGCTTCCAACAGAGTCTGGCTCCAGGATTTTTTGCTGAACACTCCTCTACATCACTGTGTTTCACACAAAATTCTTCTCTTCCATAGGTTTCCCTGCTTTTGGAACCTGTTTGTCCCTTTGGACTCCATGACCTGCTCAGCCCCTGTGTTATGAAGGGTAATTGTACATTCTCAGGGATCTTTCCTTTGCTGGCTTTAAACTTCTTGCCTTTTGATTTGAGATGTTCATTGCAGTGGTTTGTGTTTGGGAAAACAGGGAATAACTGCTCTCTACTAACTCCTCCTCTGTCACTCATGATTTTGTAGCTCTTTGTCCACCACAATCTTTCTGTTCCCTATGCAACCATCCAAGCTGAGGTGTGAAAGTTATTCCAAAGTTGTTCTAAATCTTTGGTTACCCTTCCTGCCCATCTCTAAAGCTCTTCTAATTTGCAGATTTTTTTTTTTTTTGGTGACAATTTCAATAGGAATATATGTCAAGAATGTGCATAATACCCAGAATATGGTCATTCCATGGAGTTATAGATGCAGAAAGTTGTCTCCTGTTTGCTCCTGTTGTTTCCTTTTTTTCCGACCCTTCCCTTGAGCACTTCCAGGAGTTCCCAAGAACTCTTCAGGATGAGGAAATCTCTCTACATCTCCATTTTATTCCTTTGTGCATCTTGAGATCATACTTGGTATGGCAGGGCAAAATTCCATGTATCATATGGACTCTTCCCAACTCTCCAGAAAGGGCTGGACACACCCGCAGTGACCAGCAGGAATCTCCCAGGGCTGCCCTGGGTGCTGGCGAATCCATCACTGGGGCGGGACCTGGCTGGGAAAAGCAAAGCAGGAAAAGAGCAAGGCAGGATAATGTTGGAATTAGTGAATTCCTGAATTCCACTGCCAAGAGAGGTTCCCTGCCACTGTTCAAACTTCCCTGGCTCCAGCACTGCTCTCTTGAAACACAGAGGTTTTACTCCAGGAAATGTCCATGTCATGGAAGTGGCCATTACACCACACAAGGGCCTTTCTTGATATCTCATGACTGGGAGAACTTTTTTTGAAAGCTTTTTTGGAAATCTAAATACTCAAGACTGCTCAAGGCTGTTCTTTCCTCCAGGATATTGAATTGCTCTGTTGGTAATTTTTTGATGAGATAACACCTCGTTCTTAACACTGGCCTTAACACTGATGATTTTGTTCTTTATTATGGTGTCTCCCAGCTTTCCTTCTAAAAATCCAGGGTTCCCATTTCACAGCTTTCTGTATTTCTCCTTCAACTCATTTTAATAAATTGGCAAGAAATTCTCAACCTTCTAATTTCTCATGCATAGGTGAAGTGACAGATTTCCCAGTACAGTTAATAGACTGGAATTTCATTTTTTCATTCCTTTGCTGCTCTTTGGAAAATACCATCTGGTCTTGATGAATTTTTATTATTCAATTTTTAATTTCAAGCCTAAAATATAAAACAGTTCCTCATACTTATCCCTGGTAATGAAAATTCCCCATGTGGGAACATGACTAAATTCCTGTGTTTATTTAAATTTCCTGCTGTGCCCTTTCACAGTTCTCCCACTGAATCCTGATATTCCATGAGCTGTACCATGGCACAGAGTTACCTTCTAGTGCTTGAAAAAAAAAAAGGTTATCATTACTTTTAATGTCTTTTGCAAGTTTTTTCTCAAGCACAATTTTGGCCCTTGTTAATATGGGGTTACATTAACTTGCCAGAGTTATCCTTTGAGTTTGAGTTGCTTCTTTTATGCTGCTTTACGGCCATGGCCAGAATGACTTTTGCCCATTTAAAGTTTTCTAATAATGTTCCAGAGCTTTTAATACAGTTTATTTCAAAAGTATCCCAACCACTTTCAATCATTTTACCCTTCTAGCCATTCCCTTTCAATTCCCTTTTAACTAGTCTCCTCTTTTTTTTTTTTTTTAAGTTTCCCTTTAAACTTTATCAGAGTGGTTTCTGCTTTTTTTCTCCCCTCTCCTGTCGAGTATTGAACTTCAGTCTATTATGGTCACTGTTCTGTGGGGATGGGTTTTGAGGGTTCCCCTTGAACCAGGATTCCTGGACTGCTCCACACTAAATCAAAAGTCGCTTCTCCTCCTCCCTGCACTGCAAGCAGCAGCACTTTTGCTGTCTGAAAATGGAGTCTCAGCCCCTCAGCCCTTTGTAGCAGTTACCAATCACCACGGGGGGAATCAGAGTCTACTTTTATTTTTGTGTTTTCAGCCCTGAGGGACCAACTAGCCCCGCTGAGTGTTTGCTGACTGTGTCACCATCATGGGGTTGTCCCTACCATGGGCCACGACACAGCCACCAGGCCTTTTGTTCCCACACGTCCATGAGATTTCCATCCACAGGAACCAATGCTCACTGGCACAGTGGCCTTCTTCACCTTGCTGACCTTTAAGATCTCCTGAGTGCCTCATCTTAGCTGCTGGCAGCTACTCTGCTGTTACTACTGGAATTCCACCCTGGTGTAGGTGAAGGAGCCTGGAGACGAGCCCCAGCTGAGAGGGGCCCTCAGCCCTCTGTGTCCCTGTGTGTCCCTGGGTGTCCCTGTCTGTCCCTGAGTCCCCCTGTCTGTCCCTGTCTGTCCCTGTGTCCTCCTGTCTGTCCCTGGGTGTCCCTGTCTGTCCCTGGGTGTCCTTCAGCATCCCTGTCTGTCCCTGTCTGTCTCTGGGTGTCTCTGAGTGTCCCTGTCTGTCTCTGGGTGTCCGTGGGTGTCCGTGTGTGTCCCGGGTGTCCCTGTGTGTCCCTGTGTCCCCCTGTCTGTCCCTGTCTGTCCCTGTCTGTGCCTGTGTCCCCCTGTCTGTCCCTGGGTGTCCCTGTCTGTGCCTGTCTGTCCCAGTCTGTCCCTGTGTGTCCCAGTCTGTTCCTGTCTGTCCCAGTCTGTCCCTGTCTGTCCCAGTCTGTCCCTGTCTGTCTGTCCCAGTCTGTCCCTGTGTGCAGGAGGGCAGAGCAGCCCCAGGCTCTGCTCTAGGTCCAGCAATGGCCCCAGAGCCCCGGGCAGGGCCTGAGGCCGGCAATTCCCTGCCCAGGAGGCAGAACTGCTGCCCTGGGCAGTGCCAGCCCTGAGCAGAGCCCAGGGAGGCTCTGGGGTCTCCTCCTGGGGACATTGCAGAGCTGTGAGCACACAATCCTGGACTGAGCTCTGGGATGGCCCTGCTGGAGCAGGGAGGTGACACCAGTGACCCTCTGTGGACCCAAACCATCCTGTGGCTCTGCGATCCTGTGAAGTGATTCTGTGACTGATTCTGTGATTCTGTGACTGATTCTGTGATTCTGTGACTGATTCTGTGACTCTGCAACTCTGATTCTGGGTCTGTGATTCTCTGATTCTCTGACTGATTCTGTGTCTGTCATTCTGTGACTCTGACTCTGTAACTGTCTGCTTCTGTGACTGTGATTCTGTGACTGATTCTGTGACTGATTCTGGAGCTCTGCAAGTCTGTGACTCCTCTGTGACTCTGTGACTGTGACTCTGTGATTCTGTGACTCTGTGACTGTGATTCTGTGATTCTGTGACTGTGTCTCTGTGACTCTGTGACTGTGTCTCTGTGACTCTGTGACTCTGTGATTCTGTGACTCTGTGACTGTGATTCTGTGATTCTGTGACTGTGACTCTGTGATTCTGTGACTCTGTGATTCTGTGACTCTGTGACTGTGATTCTGTGATTCTGTGACTGTGTCTCTGTGACTCTGTGACTGTGTCTCTGTGACTCTGTGACTCTGTGACTCTGTGATTCTGTGATTCTGTGACTGTGATTCTGTGACTCTGTGACTGTGTCTCTGTGACTCTGTGACTCTGTGACTCTGTGATTCTGTGACTCTGTGACTGTGATTCTGTGATTCTGTGACTGTGACTCTGATTCTCTCTGCATGTCTCACTGATTCCTGTCTCACTGCCAGGTACCAACAAGACCTGTTCAGTCAATACTTTCTCTTAGAGTTGAGTCTACAGTTCAGCTCTCTTAATTTTAAAAATTATAAATTCCAACAGCTACGTGAAGTATTTGGTGTTGATTCAGCTATTTGGACTTTTTTGGCTATTTATAAACACCAAAGGTCTGTTTTGGCCCTGTGGGAGCCTCTCATGGGCATGTTCCACCAATTCCAAACATTTACTCCAGTGAGGTCCAGATCTTGATCCCACGCACTGTTTTCTCTTATAAGTGCCTGGAGAATGCATCACTTTGGAAGTTGTACTGTTGACATCTTACTACATCCTCATTAGCAAATTAAGCTGTGTGTAAAGTTCCTCTCCTGGTCCTCCTCGGGCCCTTGGTGCTCACTCAGACCATCCCCACTGACTTCACTCAGCACCAGGAGCCACCTTGTGAGTGTGAGAACAGAGCACAAATCCAAATCTTACTGGAAAACAAAAAATTATTCTGCTTGAGTTGGATTTGTTAAAAACTCTTAGTAAAGAATGTGACGAATCAGAAATAATCCCCCCAAGTAAGTGGTGCAGCTTTCTCAAAAGATTGCTTGAGAATTTGGGTGGCTTGCCAATATTTTTTTCCAGCAAAAGGAAACTTAAAAATTGAGCCAAGCCACTATAAAAAAATCTGAAGTGAACTATTTCTAACAGTCTTGTGAGGATCAGAACCCTAACCAGCTTCACCAGGGAGAACACTATTCTAGCACCTCTACTTTTATATTTTTAACATTAGGAAATGAAGTTACCTGTATCAAATTCCCAAGGAATAGAAGGGATTAACCCTGGAGACCAAGTACCAGACATGAATCTGTTCACAGGTGACCTACTCCTGATGCTGGAACCACAGGAGAATTGGATGCAGTGGAGAGGATGGAGGAACAGTAGTCCCAGGGAAGTGGAGAATCAGGAAATAATGCCCTTGAAGTGATAAAGCACTATGATGTAAATGGAATATTTTTATCAGTGAAGATATATACAACAAATAAATGGTTTTAAACTTCCAAATGGGCAGGTTTAGTTGGGATATTGGGGAGAAATCCTTCCCTGTGGGAGGGTGGGGAGGACCTGACACAGGTTGCCCAGAGAAGCTGTGGGAGGGGATGCATTTGTTCATCTTGTGGAGTTCAGGGAGAGATTCCAGGTGAGAGGATCACCAAACATTGCTGGGTGGGAGATCAGGAACCTCTCTTAATCTCTGTGAGCCCTGACAGCAACATCTGCCAGTGCAGGGGGAAGGTCTGAGCTGGAAAAGGGATGGAAAATGAGGTACCAAGGGCATGGGAGAGCCCCTGTGCTCAGTGAGGGTGAACTGCATCACTCCAACTGAGGCCCTGGGCTGGCAGCTCCTCAGCCTCTCTAGAAGCCCAAATGTGGTAATAAAATATATTTCATTGGAAGAGGTCCCTTGACCCTTGGAACATTCAGGTGGGAAGGTAATTCTCCAGGGCAGTTTTCATCCAGGAGGACCCATGAACTTGTTGAGACCTGTTCCTCACTCTGAGAAAGGGCTTTACCCCTGCAAAAAGGCAAATCCTGGATGGTTGGTGTCCTCCAAAAGAGAAGCCTGGCCTGAACAGAAGCTCTCAGGAGACAGGGGACACTCAATTCCCTCAGGACTTTGTACCAGGGTTTCATCACCTCCATTGTTAAAATCTTGGGGGTCATTTAGTCTGAATTTCTCCAGCTTCAGCTCCCAGCCATTAGTTCTTATTATGTCTTTCTCCATTACATCAAAGAGCCCTTTAGTACCTGGTATTTTCTCCCTGTGCAGGTACTTACAGCCTACTCAAGCCACCGCTCACTCTTCCTTTCCACAATCTAAACAGATTGTGCTTTTCAAAATCATTCACTTTAGGGCAATTTTTCTCCTGACCTCAAATTATTTTTGCAGCTCTTTTTGGAACCTTCTCCTGTTCCTGTTCCTTTTTACAAGCACAAACATCAGGCTGGCATCTCCTAATCCAGGCTTGATGTGAGCATTTCCATGTGGAGGGAAGAAATCTTCCCCTGCCTGTCCCTGTGTTAACAGAGCCTTAACTCTTGGTGCACTGGCAGCTCACATTTGTTCACTTGCCCACAGTGGGCTTTAATCCATTTTAGCCCCACTGTTTTCCAGGAGGTCCTTTTTGCCTTTGGATGGATAAGCTTCACTTGGCTTCACATCCATACCTGTGATGCCAGGCACTCAGTTTGCTGCCTGGTCAGGGGCATTGCAAACATCTGCTGCTTTCCAAAGCCACTGCCAGCTCCAGCACAAGGGGAAATCAGAATTGTTGGACAGCATCTAATTGCTATGAAACCACAGGGACCAACATTTGTTGATTTTCTAGGTGTTCAGTCTGTGGTGGAACCATTACTTTGCACAGGACTATGCCAGGCTCAGTCAGAAATAACTTATGTTAGCCCAGTACCCCGGCCTGAATATCAACAAGGATTAAAAGTTCACATCAGAGTATAAGAAATCTCCTCAGCTTTGTTTTAGGAGGCTGAAATATGATGTTAAAATATTTGGATCTCATAGATATTGCTTAATATTATCCTGCCATAACAAAGGACAGGAAAAAATATGTCTGCATGCTTTGACAAGCACTGGCACTGAGGGGCTCAGTGCCCTCATGCTCTCCAAGTCCCATTTTGCCATTCAAATGCACATTTGGTTTGGGTGTCTGCAAAGGAAAGTAGCCAACTAGAGACTTTCTGTGTGTATTTTATTAATTCCTTATTTATAAACCATGCTGACACAGCTGAGTGTGTGACAGAGTGAGGGTCATACAGGCAGGTGGTGGGGCTGACTATGAAATGTTTTGCTGGTTTTATTCAATATTATAACAAATAGACCAGATGGACAGGGCTTGGGGCAGCCTGGGACAGTGGAAGGTGTCCCTGCCCATGGCAGGGGTGGGACAGGATAGACTTTAAGGTCCTTTCCCACCCAAACCAGTCTGCGATTCCTGATTCTCAGCCCCTGGAGCAGAAGGTTTTGGTGCAGTGCTGCCAGCTCAGAGTCTGTTCAGGATTCTCTCTCTCTCTCTCTCTCAAAAAGAAGTGTCTGTATGAAAAGCATTTGTAATTATCATAGAGAGCAGAGCATTAGCACAGCTACAGCTACAGTTGTGTCACTTTGTAGTGCTAATGGTGCATGGTTGGGTTGTGTTTGCCTACAGTGACAGCACTAAGGAGCTCTGATACCTGGCAGCCCGGGTGCCAAGATCCAGCAGTATTTTACTACAGATGTGGGGGAAATGTAACAGATTTATGGCATGTAAATGTACACTGGTGGATTGGAGCACAACACAGTCCTTCCTCCTCATGCCAGGAGTTGGGCTGTGGGAGGAAATGGTGATTCCACATAGAATAGATCCAAAGCACTGCAGAATAACACAGCAGAGTGAGGGTTTATTGACCATGCACTCAGATTACAAAATAAGTGTGAATTATGCAGCAACACTGACGGAAACACCCATGGAAGTGGCTGAAGAGGAGAAGTATTGTCAGGAAGACAACTGGATTGGAGGAGGAGAATAAACCCAGATTGACAAAATCTCAGCCCCAGGTGCCAAGCAATCCCACCAGCTCTGCGCTCCCCTTGAGTCAGGAGGGTGTGGGGACACTCCAATTCCTTTTTCCTTTTCCTCTGCCTTCCCTCCACTTCCTCTCCCTCTTTGTCCTCCCACATTGCTGTGCGGGGTCATCAGTCAGACCATGGAGAGGAGCCCACTGCTCACCTGGACACTTCCCTGAGCTGGACTCTGGAAGGTTCCTCAGGGATCTTCCATAGCAGCCATGGGATGCTGAGCTCCCATCCCAGTGCTGGAAAGCTCTTAAACAGAGTGGGATGTCACAGGATGGTGACAGCAGCCTCTGCTTCACTCCTGCTCTCCTGACACAGCCTCTGGGGAAGGAGGAGAGGCTCCAAGGAACTCTGTGTAAAGCTGCAGTAACTCAACCTTTCCTGGTCACCTGCTGTGCCCAGGGATTTATCCAGCAGTCAGTGCTTTGATTCCTCTTACCATGTGCACCAGGCACCCTTGGGACTGACAGTTATGGTCAGAAGTGGAAAATTCAAACCTTTACCCCAAGTGGGAGAGAGGCCAACAGCAAACAGGAGCTGCTGGACAGAGCTGGGGTGAATCAGCAGCTCCAGCTTGTCCCAGTCCCAGGCTGGGCAAACTCCCCCCTGGGGCAGCTCAGGAGGCAGAAACCCCACGAGAACAGCCTGCAAGGGAACCTTGCTTGCATTTTCTGAGACTTCCTTTGCTTCTTTTAGCAACAAGGTAAAATCCTGGCAGTCCTGAGGGAGCTCCTCACACCCACCCCCATCCAGGCTGTGGCTGCTCTACCCCATCCATCCACTCTACCAATAACTGAGAAACATCAGCCATGTGTTTTAGAACAGATTGGAGAGACTTACTGGGGCTTCAGCTGGATCTGACACAAATTTTCCACAACTTACAGACCTTCAGCCCAGCATTCAACTTTTTGCCACTTTCAGCCCATTTCTCCACTCCCAGCTGTGTGATGGGCAGGGAGTCACTATTTTCTCCTGACACCTGATGCCACCCGCCCTGTTTTTGTGATACTCTCTGAGGAAACCCACCTGGAAGCAGAGACAGAGCCCAGGAAATATCAGTTCTAAAGATTTCCATCTATGTGCAGGTACAAGGCCTGGAAACAGGTATTGGAAAGGTCAGGGATTGGGAGCCTGATTGCACTCAGGGGTGGTCCTACTTTTTCTGTTCTTTATGGACTCCAGTATCAATATTTTGCTGATTTAGGGTGATAAAAAGCCACAATGTGTCTAAAAACAACAGAGAAAGGCAAAGAAAGCCTCTGCTCTGGTCTGCTTTGTACTCAATCTTTGGTGTCTCTAAGAAAACTCTCCCAAAAGCCCCACTGGGCCTTCGGAACCTCTGCAAATTTCACTTCCCTCCATCTCCCTGACAACTCCCTGGGCCATTGGCAGAGGCAAAGGAAGGGAGCACAGGACATTTGTCAATTATTTGACATTTGTCAATTATTTGATATGAGGTGGTTCTGCTCTCTCGTGCCCTCTGAGCCAGGGCCATCTCCCTGCACCTCACCTGCAAGGGCACCCTGAGCTCCTCTGCATCCTCCTTCACGTGAGTTTTCCCTCCTTGAGCACAGGAAGGTGCTGATTGAAGATCCAGGTGAAAAGAGGTGGCCTGGCACCCTCTCCATCCTGCTGGAAAGGTTGTATTTTCAGTAGCAAATTAAGGAGACTGACTGATCTAATTCTTGTGGCATTTTCCAGCTGCTTTGTCACACAAGGTCACTTCTTTGGCACCCTCATGCTAAGCTTTTCTGAGACACTTCTGCCAGGAAATTCATTATTGAACGAGGGAATTTCAAAGCAAGGGCCAGGGTTCCCTGTGCCATGGCCTCTGGAGGGTTTTCCAGCCAGCTGGTGACATTTTCCTCCTGCAGCTGCTGGGAAGAGCTGCAAAGGGAAGAACACCAGGCAGCTCTGCTGGGGTGGGCTGCCTGAACTGCCACAGCCTGCTCTGGGTTCCCAGATCCAGGGAGCACTGAAGGACTGGAGGTGCCCCATGGCAGCCTGGCAGACACCCATCCTCATGCTGGCACAGACCAGCAGCTCCTTGGAGCTCTCAGCTGGAGCCTGGTGGCCTCTGAATATGTTAAAGACAAACATTAAGCACAGAAGGCTCAAATGTACCTTCCGAGGGCTCTAGAAAGGCTTGACCCTGCTCCAGCTACCAGGGCAGGAGGAGGGGATGTGACACCCACCCCATAATTTCCATTGCTGGGGGTGGGCACCTTGTCACATCTGAGGGGTGTCCCAGGTCCCCCAGAGTCCCCCCTTGCTGATGGATTGTTTCAGGGGGCCCCCACTGACTCGTTTGGCCTGTCTGTGGTCACACAAGTGATACCAGCACATGCTGTGGGAGCTCCAAAGGTGGCCAAGCTCCCCTGGGACACCCTGAGCCACAGCCTGGCGGTGTCCCTACAGGTTTTCCAAGCTTGCTGACCCCCTTGTTCCATGACTTCCACATCTTTTCCAGGGCACAGTGTAGCTGGGGCCAGCACCCCCCTCTCCTTTCTCCCTGACCAGCCACAGCACCACGGTTCTGAGGGGCTGAGAAGGTCTCGTCCCAGCTGAACATCTGGATCCCAGTGGCAGCTGTTCAATGCTGCCCACCTGGTTTCCTTGTAATTTCCCTAAAGAGCTGAGGCTGTTGGAGCTGAGCTGTTCCAGGCAGCTCTCCTTGGCCCTGCACTGCTGTCTGGGTGTCACTGGGCCCACACAATGTCCAAGGGTTGTGCCATTGGGGGGTGGTCAGGAGGGGCACAGCCACCCGAGGTCAGACCCTCACCTCCATGTCCCGTGTGGAACGTGGGGACACAGAACACTGAAATCTGTGGAATGCATCTTCTCCCACCACAGACTTGGGCTTCAGCAGGAAGAAGCTAAAGCCCGTTTGAAACAGATGACTGTGACCACACTAAAAATGCCTTTGCCTTGGCCAAATTGATTCAACTGCACCAGTTCAGCTCCCCATGGTGGCACCCACCTGAATCCTCCTAAGTGGGAATTTCTGTTCCTACAAATCCCAAAATCCCAGAGTGGTTTGTGTTGGAAGGGACCTGAAAACCCATCCCACCCCACCCCCTGCCATGGACAGGGACACCCTCCACTGTCCCAGGTTGCTCCAAGCCCATCCAGCCTGGCCTGGGACACTTCCAGAGATGCCCAATGTTCTAGAGCAGAGGGAAATAAGGAAGGGCACACCCTCAGTGCCCTTGAGGCAGCTGAGTATCCTGTAAGTGCTCCGCAATCGAAGACACTTTACCCTGAGCCACAGAATGCTGGTGTCACATGCTGTGCTCTATAATTACAGTGTTTCCATTGCAGACTCAATTTTTAGGGGTTTATAACTTTTCTTAAGAGAGTGAGCAGCAATGACCTGTTTCTGCATTCCAAGCAGGTTTTAAGGTCATTATGTGAGTGTTAACTTTCTGCTACATTGTGTTGTAATGGAATGAGTCTTTCAGAGGAAAAGCATTCCACAGGATTGGCAAAAATGAGCATATTCATCTTAATTTTTGCATCTACTTAATTTCAGGAACTTTTATAATTAAATGTTTGGTTGCACTGGCAAATAGAAGAAGCAAATCCTTGCCATAATGAAAACAATTCCATTCCATCTGTGTGCTGTGCTGTGGAGGAATCAAAATAGCTTTACATGGAACTTGTCCTTAAAAAGCAAATTTTTCCATGCTGGAAGAGCAGATGGGTGTTATTTTCTCCATGTTCTTTCTCACAGGCATTGGATCCTGCTCTCCAAATGGTATCCAAGGATCACCTCCTTCAGAATGTGGCCTTCCCAAGGGAATTGCACATTTTCCTGCACTGCTGGATTGAGTTCTGCCACAGCGTCAGGAGTGGGATCTGCCACCCTGGAGTTCCAGCAGAGCTGTGGGAGGTGTGGGTGTGGACAGCGATGTCCCTCACATTGCTTTTGGGGGACAAAGCAATGCCCTGCTCTCCACAGGACACCAGGACACACGAAATCTGCTTCCCACAGCTGAAGGACACGAGCCGTCAAATACGTGACCCTTCTCCAGGCAACAATGCTTCCCAGGAGACCACAGAGTGCACTGAGAAGAGTCTGGTTTACAGCCATTGCCTTTTTCCTAGAAGGAGACCATGTTTTGTAGGATTCCCACTGGGATCATTGCTCAGGTTCTCGGCTGCAGAGTGAATCAGGGCAGTTGAACTGAACTTGAGTTTCTCTCAGATGTGTGATTCCACCTTGACTCACAGCCAGAATTCCTTATTTTCCTTTAGGGAACCACCACTCTGAAGTAGGAAAAGTGGATTGTTCCCAGAGCTATGGATCTTGCAACCTGCCTGCAACTGCTGACCCCACAACTGGAAATCATTTCCTATTGGGAACATTTCCTATTCCTCTAGCAAAAACTTGCTAGCATTTGGACAGGTGGGAGAGAAAGAGAATCATCCAAAGTCTTAGAAACAGTATTATAATCCAAAACAGCCACTCAGCCTTTTTTATCAGTCCAAAAGATGTAACTCATAGATTTCAAGTTCTTCCGTAGATTTCAAGTTCTTCCATGGGCAGGGGAACTGGAATGGCAGGTGAGTCTTGGACAGGTGTGCAGAGTGCACGGAGGTCACAGTGAGGATTTGCAGGATGAGGGTTAGAGAGTAGCTTGTGAGAATTAGGATTTTTTTCCATGGAAAGTTAGAGCAAAGCTGTTTCTGAGCCCTTCAGCCCACTGCCTCCCAGGCTTCATCCCCTGAGCACCTCTGCTTGTAGCAGTGGGACCTTGGGGTGTTTTGAACCAGGTGAGAAGTGATCTGCTCCTGGAGAAGAGGTCTCCTTGATCCTTGGGCAAACAGGAAAGTAGCAAAGAACTGATTTGAGGGGGCAGGGGCTGTCCCAGGCTGTCCTTTTGTAGAAGCTCCCTGGGAGCAGGGCAGAGCACAGCCCCTCTTCAGACCTTTATCAGAGTTCACAGAGTTGACTGAAATATTCCTGCTCCTACAGCTTTAATTCATTCAGAGTCGCTCAGAAGCTTCTGATAATAAGACCTAATTTATAATTAGGCTTTATCAGTAATCAGTTAATTTATAGAACCCTAATTCCCACTAAGGTATTTCAGAGGCTTTGCTTATTACATTGTGGAGTTAATGCCCATAGACAACCAAATCACAGTGATAGGAGGGAAACAAATTTCAAGGTAATCCTGCTCTGTAACTACTTGAGTTATTTACTTGGGATTTCATGCAGAGGGTGGAACAGAGAGTAGCATTTCAGCCAGCAGCCAGGGACAAGGGGACTTCCTTCCCTCAGACGTGTCAGGGGTGGGGTATCAGTTACAGCTAACCTCCCCTGTGTACTGAGCCAGCTGTAATCTGCCAGGGATTCTCAGAGCTGGAGATGTGCTGGGAAATGAGTCCCATACAGGGGAAGGGGAGATGCTGATGGGGAGGGAGCCAGGGCTGAATGGTGAGACATCACCTTCAAGGCTGAATGAACAGCCACAGAGAAACCACAGAATGTTCATCAGCCTCAGGTCTGAGGGTTCCAACACTGCCAGTAAGAGTTCCCAAAAACTCCCAAAGTGGGATATTTCTAGTGGAACTGAGTCCCTAAATGGATGGTCACTGTGCTGTTGTGCCTCTTTGGGATGCAAGCCCAAATTTTTCCCCCTTTCCTGCAACCATGTCACCCTGCAAACCCATCTCCACCTTCCCATTGCCTCTCTCCCTGCTTTCAGATCATTCCACAGCTCTGACTCCTGGTTTCTCACCCAGGCAGAACTTTGTTCTCCCATCATTCCCTCCAAAGCACAGAGGAAAAATCCAGATAACTCCTCTCTCCCTCTCTCTCTCTCTCTCTCTCTCTCCTCTTCAAATCCTGTTACTGATAAGTAAGGCTTACTTACAAGGGAAGGCCTTGTAACACAGCTCCAGCCTGTTACTTAGGCTAAGGAGAAGGGAACTGTGGGAGAGTGACTCAGCTGGAATAGGGGTAGAGAGATGTGAGAGACACGAGACACATGAGACATGTGCTGTGTGACTGCTGCATGTCCACACCACGGTGCATGGCACTTGGTTGACTTGGGCTTGTTGTGCCTTAGAACCATGTGAACAGATAACCAGCTAACTGCTGACAAAGGCCAAGTTTTTGGCAATGAAGAGCTCTCCTTTGCACCTGCCTAGCATCCCTGCATCGTGCATTATTGCACCAAAATCCCATTGCTGTCCATTGCTTGTGCTCTTCCAAAAGAAGCACAATCCACAAACACCCCTGCCACGCCTGCTTTCAGAGAATTGGTAACTATTTGAAGCCCAAGCCCAGGCTCTGGTGAGCCTGGATTGCTGCCTTGCAGTGCAGAGCTCTCCTCGGTGGACTGTCATTCCTCCAGTCCTTAAGCCCTCGGAGAACTCCCAGTCAACCAGTTTCAATTAAATTTCAATTAACAGATCTGAGCAAAATGTTCTCTGCCACAGCATCACCAGGAGGGCTGGATTAAAGCACGGAGATGAGCAGCTCAGCCCTAGGCCCTTCACTTTGGGACTGTGAGGCCACGTGCAAACCTCCAAAAACAGGGCTGTTCTGGCGGTGGCTGGGTCCGTGTCTGGCTCGAGGGCAGGGCTGTGGGAACGGGAAGGAGTCCCCATCCCAGCAGGGACCCCCTGGCCTGCAGGAGTCCTGGGCCAGCAGTCCAGTGATGCTGTCCATAGGGCACAGCTGCACCACAGCCTTGCCCTGCCCCAGCCCTGGGGCATGCAGAGCCATGGGCCACACGTCCCAGTCCATCCCTTCAGCTCCCAACTTCTCTTTGGTGGTGGATTGTGAGTGCCTCATTCACCATTTGCATTTGTTTTACCAAAACCTTGTGAAGGGAGCTTTGTTAAGTCCTTCCAGGTCCCAGCTGCGGCAGCTGTGAGTCACCACCCATTTCACCTCCCTTCCAAAGGCACCACTTTCCCCAGTGTTCTCCCACCCCATCATCCCAAGGGATGTTTCTGTTCTCTACACATGCAGCAGCAGCTCAGCTCTGTTCTCCAGCCCCTGCCTTTCCCTTGGAATTCCACCATTCCTCACTCAGATCCCTCCCACTCCCCAGTCCACTCCTAGGACAGGTTTTGTTTGATCCCCAAATGTCTGAGCCACCTTCTCCTGATGCCACATCAGCCAATTCTCCTTCCCTGTGATTGCAGAGGAGCTGCAGCCTGTTGTGCTTTAATTAAAGTGTATTAGCAGTGGTGTGTTATTGATTTACTGTACATTTGCATTAGCTGAGTACTTCATGCTCTTATCTGATGGGCAGAGCAGGGATACAGTGCACAGGGCCTCCCTGGTGAAACTCGAGCAGGAGAAGGAGCAGGCCCACCTGGGTGGATCTGCAGAGCTCTGGCTGTTTGGCAGTGGCTCCTGGAACTGCCAGATGCAAATCCAGATGATAAAGCATGAAAACCAGTTTTATTCAGACTGGCAGAAATTCCCAGTCTTTCACATTTCGTGTTTCTGTCTGTATTTCCTGGCTAACAGCACAGAAAGTGCTGCGGCCTGTGCCCCTTCTTGCAGGGTGGGAACCACCCAGCTCAGTAAAACACCCAGGAAATTGTGAGTTCACAATCAGAGAAGGCTCATGGTGTGGGAGGTCAGACCTGATGCTTCTGTGACCAGGGGAACACCCTCGAGGTGTGCAGGGAAACTCAGGGGTTGTCCCCACCAAGCCAAAAAGGCAGTTCCTGTGCTCCAGTGGGTCCCTCCAGCAGCTCAGTGAAGCCAATCTTGGTACCACGCCACGAAACAGAGCTCAGCACTCCCTCCTCCCACCCCGCAGTCCTTGCAGGAGGGGAACTCTCAGGCAGAGTCTCCTCTTGCCTGGTAAAGGTCTCCTTCTTCTCCATCATGTGCTGCACTCAGCAGGTTATGGTTATGGGGCAGAGAGAGGAAGGGGACACATCTCAGTGAAACACCCAGCACAGGCTGGGCAAGAGAAAGTGGGGAAATGGCTCATTGTGCTGCAGCTGCAGGTCACAGACGGGCAAGGGCGTAGAATCATAGAATCACAACCACAGAATCATGGAATCATGGAATCATGGAATCTTAGAGTCACAGAGTTATGGAATTATAGAATCACAGTCATAGAATCCTATAATCACAGACACATAGAGTCATAGAATCACAGAGTCACAGAATCATAGTGTCATTAAGGTTGTAAAAGCCCTCCCAGATCATGAAGTCTGAGCAAACACCCCCCATCCCCAGTGGGGATCAGGGCACCAGGAGCCTGTGAAGGACCCCAGCTGACCAGATCCCAGTACCTGCACCAAGCTGCACTTCACAGCTTTTGCTTGGTGTTGTGACATCTGTCACACGAAGCCAGGCAGAAAGTCCTGACCCACACAGGATGTGTCTGGAGTGAGTGCACAGCCATGGGAGTGTGTGCTGGGAATGTGGCTGTTTGCCCAGCCCTGGGTGCTTGCGTTGGCTGCCCCGATGGAGGAGCCCTGACTCCTCCACAGTGTCTGTGGCTCTCTCTCCAGGGGTGGCTGGGCTGGACTTTACTCCATGGGGGTCCATGCTGGGTTTCCAGTCCCGCATGCCCTGAGCAGCTGCAGAGGTGAACCACACTGACCCTACTGTGCCTCAGCAGGGTCTCCTTGAGAGGCTTTAACACCACAGAAGCAGCTCCTGTGGGCCAGGTTCTCTGACTGGTATTGATGCAGCACCTGCACTCTGAAGTCTGAACTCTCCATCGGACTTGGTCCATCCCCTGGTGTCTTTTGGACACCTTGAGGATGGATGTGCCACCCCCCAGGTGGCCCAGGGGCTGAGGCAGACACAGGGTTGCTGGTGCCACTTCACCCCAGCCCTGGGCTGGTGTTCCAGCCCAAATTTCAATGCCATTTCACCATGGCAGAGCTGAACAGAATCAGAGCTGGTGATGCCCATTGCACTTCTACCAACAATATTTCACTGCTCATCAGAAGGTCAGGGAGAGCATTAGCTCAAAATGCATCCCAGAAACAGATGAGCCACTCACAGGACACAGCCCCACCTCCAGCAAGGCTGAACAAGACTTCTTGTGTCGCAGGAGGGTTTGCGCCTCCCAGCCCAGTGCCAGGGATGGGCTCCTGGGGAAGGACCAGACTCATGGGCTGCAGTTTTAACGTCTCCTGAGGCTCTCCTGGAAGAGAAGCCAAACTCAGCCCATGTCTGCAGGACTCCACAGCCCGGGGGTAGGGCTGAACCCCATGTCAGCCAAATGATGTCCTGTGCTCTGGTCCCAGCTGACTTTGAAAGGGAGGCCAATAACCCTCCATTAAGCTCTTTACCCATGGCCATGATCCACATGTGCCTCAGCACAGGGAACTGGAGCTCAGACTCAAAGAGAGTTCCCAAAACCAGCCTGAGAACAGCCTCAGCTTGTCCATATTGAAGGCATGGAGGATTTATGGCAGACAGACCCCAGGCAGATCCCTCGGTGCACAGGTACAGCCCAAGATTTGGGCCAGCTTGGGCTGAGCACATCATCCCCCCACGGGAGAACTTGAGCGTCTGACAGCCTGAAATATCCAGGGTTTCACACGCACCCGCTGCCTTGGGGGAACAATTTAGCAGCAGAAGTGAACCCCACCCTGCTGGAAAACCCCAGCACGCATTGGGAAGTCCCGTAAACCAGGTTACCTGCAGCAACCCCGGTGGATCTGCCCCTGCAATGGCACCGTGGAGAGTCAGCTCTGCTCCCTCAGCCTGCAGCTCCTGCCCACACACAGCCAGGGGCATAGAGGGGGCCTCCAGCAGCATCCTGAGCTGCTGAGTGCTCCTGGAGACACGGCTGAGGTCCTGGCCAGCTCTGTGTTCCCAGCAGGAAGGAGATGGGATGTGGTGTTCAGCAAATACGGCTCCACAGGGTGCCCAGAGCAGCTGTGGCTGCCCCTGGCTCCCTGGAAGTGTCCCAGGCCAGGTTGGACGGGGCTCCGAGCAACCTGGGATAGTGGGAGATGTCCCTGCCCGTGGCAGGGGGTGGAGCTGGATGAGATTGAAAGTTGCTGTAAGGTCCCTTCCAGCCTGCCACACAAACTTTGGGGCTGAACAAGCAGCAATCACCACCTTCCTGCCACCTCCAAAGACGCTCTGCTGCCCTTAGGAAGACCTTTGGAAACTGTAATATCCTGCATTCCCAGCCAGGGCTTCCTCACAGCTTGGGCATCCCATGCCTGTGGTCCCCTGAGAGGTTTCTCCTCAAGCCAGGTCTTAGGAGCTCTCAGAGAACTTATGACACCCAAGATAGCCCAGCTACCTCAAATGGCATAAAATTAGCAGGATGGCTTCTGAGGCAGGGTTGGAAACAGGAAAAAGTTTAATAAAAGAAAAAATAACAAAGCCCTTACAGAGAAAAACCTGAGCCAGTGGCAAGAGGTTCTTGCTCCTGCTAAAACACTCCACAAAAGCGATTATTTCCTTTGTTCTCTTCTTTTTCTACTGAATTACCTAGGCGGGACCTCTTGGCCTCTGTGCAGTCAGACAGCCCCAGGTCTGAAGTGAAGTCCAAAAGGTCCTATGAGGTGTCTTTGTACCAAAGTGAGAGAGAAACTTCTTGGCTTTTTGCCTTTTTAAGCAGATAAAGAATAATTTAGTCACTCCATCAACAGGGGGCACATTCCTACGGTCCCCTCTCGGTTTTCCTGCTCTCAGTTTTTGGTCTGTCAATGCAGTGTCCAACCCTGTGGTGTTTGCAAAGACACCAAGAGACTGCATTCAAATACTCAGACAGCTGTAAATAAACAGATCTTCAGGGTAATTCAAAAGAAAACTGAAACAAGACAGAGCTGGCCTATATTAATCTCAACGAGTTCTCAGCAAAAACGAATGTGAAGAGCACATTTCCATATGGGGGCAGTTTCATCAGCTGACAAGAGATGAGCTGAGTAACTCAGTCTGTTCTTCACTATGGATGTGGCAACTGTTTTAAATATTTGGGAGTTCAGAGTTATCTGCTCCTGCACCTTTGTTTAAATTGATTTGCAATGGTTCTTCATTGACCTTGCTGCAGAAAGGTCAAAGAAAATAAAAATGTCAGACCCTCATTAGAAGATCTGGAACAACATCAGCCAACCGTGAGCATCATCCACCCCAGCACCTGGAGCAAAGCTGGCTCTGCAGCTACCTGAGATTGTCACTGTGTTCATTACTGGGGGTGTGGGGACATCACCACTCCCACACTGGAGTCCAGACTGCACCGCTTGGGCTTGCAGTGGACACAAACCCAGGACAAACAGCCACTGTGGAACCCTGCTGGGACCCTGGCTCTTCCCCTTCAGCCCACACTCATCGTTCTGTTTGTCACTGTGCTGTGAGCGCTCCACCCTGTGCTGCTTTATCCAGGGCTGATCTGCCCGTGAATCCCTGCCTCAACGGCCATCCTCCTTCCTCTGGGGTTCCATCCAGAGACACTCCCTACCCCAGTTTTAAACCCTGCCTTTGTGGCCATGTGACACAAATGTTCCAGCTGAAGTGACTATTTCAGCCTCCACGAGAACACTCTGTCTTCACAAAGTTGTACCTTTTCCCAAAATTCTCCTCTTGGAATGAATCTGCTCTATGGAAAGTTGGAGGGAAATCAATCTGGCCACATTTGCATTAGGAGAGAAGAGGAAAATCGTACTATTTTCCTACCTTGGAAAAGCCCCCAAAACCCTACATTAGAGATCCTTTCCGACCTCAGTGCCTCTGGTTCTGTGACTCTTCATCCAATGCAAGGAGCTCCTCGATCCTGACACTCTGCATCCCACCCAGCCCACTGCAGAGGAGCAGCAAAGGGACAGGGATGGAGAGGAGGGAGAGCAGACGTGGGCTGAGCCTTGTGACAGTGTTTGGTGGAGACTGAGTTGATCCATCACGAGAAGAAAAGAAACTGTTGAGCAGACAAACAAACCTTTACAGGCCCAGGTGGAACAGGCTCCTTCCAGTTGCATATTCCCACAGCTGTGCCATCAGTGAACTCACCTACTGATCCTGGAAGTGTCCATAGGGTTTAAAGGATTGGAGGTTGTGCCTGGATGCACACTAAGCATCCTCCCAGCAAACTAGATACAAACACAACAACCCCAAAGGTCAGAGGGAAGAAGCAGGGAGGGATTCAGAGCAGCTTCCAGTGATGGGCTGTGGTGTGTGGAGGTGGAGGGGGATTCAGAGGAACCCCCAAGGGAACAAAGCTCCAGCTGTCCCCCCTCATGGGTGACACGGGATATAAACTATCACTGGTGTGCCCACACAGCAGAGCTCATCTCTGAATCTGTCACAGCAAAGTACAACTTTGCCTCAGCTAAAACCATTTCTAGTTGGCTAAAACCAAAGGAAACTTGGTCCCCTGTTTAATGAAAGGATCTGTTCAGAGGCTTTCATCACTCAAAGCATTTTTGAGCCACGCAATGGTTTACGTGACTGGGTTTCATCAGCTCAACACAGTACAAAACCTTTTGGGTTGGAAAAAAATGGTTCACAAAATGGGATGCTCCAGCAGAAGTAAACACAGACCTGCCAAATTACTGCAGCTTAATGAGTTTCCTCTCGTCAGCTGAGCTGGTCTTGTGTATACCCTCTTTGAAGTGAAATGTACTTGTGTAAGCACCCTAAGAGGCTTTCGGAAGGGATTCCTGTTTGGGCAAAGGTTCACAATGGCTGGTGCTGGCATTGTCAAGAATTAGGTGGTTGCTTTGCTAATATTTTCCTCCTGTCCTTGCCTCCAGTTCAGTCTCTGCTTCACAGCCTGGCTCCAAACAACATCCCTGAGCTTTTATCTGCAGGTGACAAACAGAGGCATACAAACTGGATTGGCAGGAACACAAAGAAAGCTTTCATCTCATCACTGCACGAGGCACTTACAGGAACTTCTCAAGGAAAAAAGAGATTATGCATCAACATTGTGAGCATAAAGACAATTTAAAAGGGATGTTAAGAAACTTCATGTCAGGAAAATATAGAACATCTGCAAACAGATGAGTATTCAGTAATAAGCTACGTCAATGATCTGGGAGGAAAGAGGCTGTTTTCTTGCAGTGACAAGCCCAGAGAACATCCCAAAGGGGATTTGAACAAGCTAAAGTGCTCCTTGTGGTCAGAAAACTCATCTGGCTGCGTGCTGCACTTGTGTTTGTTGGGCTGGACCTGTTTCACCTGCTCCAAGCTCTTTGCTCCTCTCTCTGCCACATCTGAGGCAGGTGTGCAGGTCTGACCCAAGGCTGGGACAGAGAACTATCCTGGAAGATTTCTGGACTTCACACACATACCCACACCCCCAACACTCAGTTTCATGGCAGTTTATGGTATTTTACCTCCAGCTTTGGCAGGGGGTGACAGAAGCAGCAGGACAGTTGCAGGCTGTCCTACGGTCCCTTCTGGGTGAGTAACTCTGCAGGAACACACAGAGTGACTGTGATTATTATAATAATCCAGAAAGACAGGAAAGACTCACCTACTAAAGAACAAGCTGGTTTAGCTGGTTATTAGTCCACTAATTAGTGGATAACTAATGGTAATGCATGTTTGTTCCCAGCTGTCAGCAGACACTGCCTGCACTTGGGCACTGAAGCCTCGAAGGTGCTGCATCCACCCGGGAAACATTGAGCTGAATCCATGTGCCAGCACAAACACTGCCAGAGCTGCCAGAGTGACAGGGGGTCTGGGTTTCCCTGGCAGGCATCACCTTTCCAGCGCTCTGTGCTCTTGCCTCTGCCAGCTGGATGCAGCCTGGGAGCCAGCTGGATGCAGCACGGTGCCAGCTGGTGGGGCTGCCGCCTTCTCTGGGATGCGACTCCCACTGAGTTTGCTGCCTTCCACACGAGCAGTTGGCAAAGAGATGGCTCAAAGGGTCACTGTGGTCCAGGGTGTCATCCCCTGGGACATCCTGACATGAGCCATCCCCACTGCCCAAGGCATTTTGCTGATCTCTTCCCTGAGCAAGTACAAAAAGGCCTCCCTGGGGGACTCAGACAACTAGCTGCTGCTTCTGCCATATAATTTTTGATACACTTGTTCAAACACCTCCCTGCTCCTGCCCTGTGCCTGGATGCCAGCCTGGACAGGCTGTCCTGACCTTCTCCAGCTGCTGTCTCAACTCAGGGCAGCATCAGTGTCCTGAGAAATGAGAACCTGGGCAGGCAGGCTGGTGGATTTGGACCTGTGCTGTGTGCAGTGTTCTACTTCTTGAGCTCAGTGCCAGCAGGTTTGCACTGGCACTGCTCCTCTTTAAGATGAAATCATGAAAGACTGAGGCCTCAGCACAGTCTGTAACCCGTCCCACCAAATGTCCCTCTGCACTTCCAAGGAAGGCAATGAAGTCCAAGGAATATACTGCTCTTTGAGAGTCCTGTTGGAAATGGCAACCCAGGGCTCAGTCAGGTGCTTCTGCCGGGCACAGCCCCAGAGCTCTGCAGGGTGGGCATCCACCACAGCATCCCAAAATCCCCTCTGAAATCCAGGTGCTGCATTTCAAACACCGGCTGTCGTCACGAGAGCTCTTGAGCAGTGCATGCCCTGTTTCTGCAGTGACTCTGAGAGAAGGCCCTGCCACCTCCAGCCCTGTTTGTCCCTTCCACTGTGACACAGAGGGAAATGTGTTAGCTCACTTTCCCTGCAGTGCATTTGGGAGTGACCCCAGTGTCCCTCAGCCAGCAGGCCTGGCTGATAAGCAGGAACAAGTAGCTGGGGAAGTGGCCACATTTTTTGCCTCTTTGACCATTTGAAAGGTGGCTCCCACTGTGCCAGGAGGAGGGGAGTGCTGCAGGAGCAGCAGGAGGGGCCCCACAAAGCAGCTGAGCACAGGCTGCTGCCTGCACTCAGCAGAGTGCAACATTTCCACTGAAATGATTTAAACTTCAGTGGGCATGAAGGGTGTGAATTATCTGACTTGCAGCAGATGCCTGGTGCTCTTTGGAGCACCTGAATGTTTGGCAGGGGTTCCTCCCCAGCACCCCAACAGCAGCAAGGCTCCTGTGAGCGGCGGCGTTTGGCACAGCCCGTGCAGGGACACGGGCACAGTGTCTGCCATGAGCTCAGAGTCACCTCCTCAGGCTGTCCCCAGCTCTGCTGGTGCTCTACCTGCCCACCACTGCATGTCAAACCCAGCCATTTCCCCCCAGATCTGATTTTTATCTCAAGGGATGCCTTCCAACAAGCTCAGGTTGCACAAAACCAATCTGCTCCGGGGCCAGGCTGGTTTGTGCCTTCCCAAGGCTCCCCAGGAAGGCAGGAGCTGTCTGTGCGTCCTGCCAGGGGTGGCTGTGTGTCCCCATCCAGGTGAGATGGAGCTGGGCTGCAGGGAGAGAGGGAAGGGTGCTTAGCACACAGTGATGGCAAAGCTGCACCTCCCTCCTCACATGGCACCTGTGCTGCTGGCCTGGGGGTGAGCCCTGGGACACATCAAGGCTCCTCTGGGGACCTAGGGCAGGTAAAGGAGGAGGAGAAGGAGGTACAGTACCCAGTACCCAGGAATATGTCTGTGAAGGGTTTTACTGACTCCTGCTCACCTGGGGAGCACCTTCTACCTGCAAATATCCCTTTGAAGCAAACTATTTGTCTGCATGGGAAGCCAGACAGCTGGAAAGCCTTTAATGGACCTGCTGGTCACTACCTCTGGACCACAGGCATCCAGTTTGGAGAAGTCATCTCTCTGCTTGGAGAAATTCCACCCAAGATGGTTAAACACACATAGCACTGAATGCACACAGCTCTTTCCCTGTGTTTATTCTTTGGGGCTCTTCCTGCCTAGCCTGACTGAAACAGGTAAATCACAGAATCATTTAGGTTGGAAGGGAGCTTTAAGGTCATCAAATCCAACTGTCAACCCAGCACTGCCACGGTCACCACTAACCCACGTCCCTGGGTGTCACATCCACACATTTCCCGAACACATCCAGGGATGATGACTCCAGCACAGCCCTGAGCAGCCTGTGCCAATACCTGAGCACCCATTAGTGAAGAAATCTTCCCTGATTTCCAACCTAAGCCTCCCCTGGTGCAACCTGAGGCCATTTCCCCTTGTCCTGTCACTGGCTACTTGGGAGAAGAGCCTGACTTCCCCTGGCTGCCCCCTCCTGTCAGAGAGTTGTGGGGAGTGAGAAAGTTCCCCTTTCCTCCAGGCTGAGCCCCCCCAGCTCCCTCAGCTGTTCCTCATCAGTCTTAAGTACATGGTCCTTCCTGCCATCAACTGCTTTCGCCAAGTTTTGACTGAATTTCTCCTTAATGACTCCAGCTTTGTCATTTCAGGGATGTTCCGGCAATAAGATATGACAAGGTGTGAATTATAGGACAATAATTCATGCCTGGAGCAGTGTCAGGCACAAGGCTGGGAGCTGAGGGCTGTCCATGCAGTTCAGTGTGAATTATTGCACCATAATTCACACCGTGAGGACACACTAACGGACTAACCAGAGACTATCCACACAAAAAAAATGGGTTAAAACTCTTCATTTTATTCAGCTTGCTGGATTAGAGGGGACATTGTACTCTCTGCAACATTCCTTTTGGTCCATCCCCGTGTTTCCTTTGCTGGAGTCAAATGAAAAAGAAAAGGCCCAGCTGGATGTGAAAGGGGTGAGGAGCATGGGGGCTCCTCGCGCTGGGAGCCACCAGCTGCAGGCAGAGCAGTTGGCACCAACCTGCTCCTCCTCCCCTTTCCCTGCTTTAAATATCCCACACCTGATCCTAAAGCATCCAGGAACTCAGCATAAAGCAGGATCCCTTCCCCTGCACGGTGTCACATGAGGGGCACCTGGGGCTATCCATGGAGCTGTGGGGAGCTTTGCCTGCTGCTGCACCTGAGCACAACCTCCCCCTCCCACAGGCAGGAACACCCACGGGACTGAGCAAAGGGGAAAAGGAGTTTCAGCAGCGCAAGGGACAGCCCAAAACCGCCCCTGCCTGAGGTTGCTGGGCTGCTTCTGCCTTTTCACTGCCTTTGGTGGCCAGTCAGGTCCAGGGGACAGCTCTGGAAAAGGCTTTGCTGAGTATTTTAAAGGCTGAGGTTGCAGTTTTCATGCAGGCAGTCCACAGAAAGTCCCACTTGTGAAATCATTATTTTTTATTTTTTTTTTAATCTGAGAAAACAGCCCTCAGTGATAGTCATCCCTTCCTAGAAAGCTGCTACAGTTCAAAAATAAACCAGATGATTCTCCAGGGCTCTGTGGGAAGTCATCTGCCTCCAGGAGCCCCCCAAACAACTCTGTTTTGCAGTAAACATGATCCAGCCTGCCCCTGTTTTGGGGCCTCAAAGACAGATGCCCTAAAATCACTTTCCAGGTTTTTTTTCTGTGGAACAAGGAGGCAAATCCTCACCCTGCATTAAGTTCTTCTCTCCATTCAGGGGTGTCTCCAGTCCCTTGTGTGCAGTGACAGACCTGGGAGAGGCCTGAGGAAGAGGAAGCTCCCTTCATCCCAGAGCTGGCCACCTCAGGGGCCAGGGCTGTGGGTGATTCAGGGGTGGCTGCTGACTGCAGCGGACCTAAGGCAAAAGATAATTTAAGGTTATCCAGAGCAAATTCCAAGTCATTATTCGGGCTTCAGTTGCCCAGTCAGTATAGATCTCATTTTGAAATGTCTCCAGGTTAATTGATTGCTGTTTCAGACAGTTATTGATTTTCAAATAATTATTCTAATTATTTGCCATCCAGCTAGCTTTCTCTCCCTCTCCTGAGGCAGTCTGAAAACATTTCCTTGCAGAGTCCCACATGAGAGGCTGATTTTTAGTGTTTCCATTGGAAGATGGGGAACTGAGGCAGAACAAGGCTGGAGGAGACCCTGCCTCATCCTCTGCCCCTGGGCGGGACATGGGACTCTCCACGATGTCCAGCCCCTGCCCCGGGGCTGCCAGGGCACTCTGCAGATTGCCAGCAATGCCAGGGGGTGACAGTTCATGGCAGCTCTGCAGGTTTGTCTCCACCAGCCTTGGAAGGAACCTTCTGGAATCTGGAGAGCCCAAAAGAGCTCAGCTGCTCCTCAGGGTTCCTGTGTCCTTGTCCACACTGGCACAGAAAGCTCCAGAGGAATCCCAGCCTTCAGGACTGCAGGAGGCACCAGCTCTGCTCCAGCCCTGCTGCTGACACCAAAGGACTCCCTGTGGAACTGAGTGTTACAGATTTATTCACCATTTCCCTTGCAATGCCATTTAAATGAGCCAAACAGGACCAGGAGTTCTTTCCCAGGATCTGCACAGATAGAAGATGCCATCTGAAGACTGAATTCCGTCCGTTTTCAGCCTAAAACCAACCAAGAGGAAATAAAATAGGACAGAAATATAATTGCAATGTTGATTTGAGAGTCAGTCGAATTCAATAAACTTGACTTTTTAAATCACCAGTTTTCATTACACTCCTCAAAATTCTGAATTACTACAATTGATCAAAAATATTTCAAAATATCTTTATAACTTAAAGTATTGCATATGGACTGGATGGGATTCCCTACATTATTCCAGTGGGAATACAGTATCTGCTCATCTGGAATTGCACAGGCAGGGGGATGGATAGGCTGGACAGACTTAGGAAGGGCTGGAGGATCTTCTTTGTAAAAATAAATTCAGGAGCTCATGAGTGTGTCAAGCAAGCTAGGGAAGGATCTAAAGCGAAGGAATAGCTGGGATATCTCATCTGGCCACAAAGGACAGACACTGAGATGGAGCGCAGCCTGAGCAGGCTGGCAGGTGACACCAAGCTGAAGGTGCAGTGACACTCCTGAAGGATGGGACATCACACAGAGGGACCTGGACAAGCTCAAGAGGTTGCCCATGGGAGTGTCATGAGGTCTGATAAGACCAAGGGCAGGTGCTGCACCTGGGTCAGGGCAACCCCAGACATGAGCACAGCCAGAAGCTGGGGGTTCCTGTTCCTGTGGGGAAAAGCTGGACCTGCCCTGGCTGTGTGTGCTGGCACCCAGAAGGCCAAACACGGGCTGGGCTGATCCCCCAGATTCTGCCCCTGCCCCTGGTGCTCAGGTGGGATCCCACGGGAAGGGAAGGGAAGGGAAGGGAAGGGAAGGGAAGGGAAGGGAAGGGAAGGGAAGGGAAGGGAAGGGAAGGGAAGGGAAGGGAAGGGAAGGGAAGGGAAGGGAAGGGAAGGGAAGGGAAGGGAAGGGAAGGGAAGGGAAGGGAAGGGAAGGGAAGGGAAGGGAAGGGAAGGGAAGGGAAGGGAAGGGAAGGGAAGGGAAGGGAAGGGAAGGGAAGGGAAGGGAAGGGAGCTTTCAGGTCCCTTCCATCCCATGAACAGAGATGAAGTAGCAATTCTCTCTATTTCCTGCATTTGTGCCACCACACCCTGAGCTGGGGGCACTGCCCGTGGGGTGCCCAAAGAAACTCCTTTTCTGCAGGACATTGCTGTGGGAGGTGAATGGTGGAGACCTCCTGCAGGCAGTAATAAAACATCAGTGGCATCTCTAAAAATTATCTATGATAATTTTCTAACACAAAAGAGATGGCACCTAATGTGAGGTAATTCTATTTTAGATCTTATTATGATGGATAAAGATGAATTGATCACTGAACTAGAAATCGGTGGTTGCCTGGAGACCGGTGATCATGACCTGATTGCATTAATTATGGGATAATAAAAGACAGTCCCAACCAGTAACATATACCTGGTGCTTCTCCCTGGATCTGTGAGGCTGAATAAAGAGGTGAGGGAAACTCGCTGGGAAGAAAAATAAACATATATGTAAATGACTGAAAAAAAGAAAGTTCCCACTAAGAGTTCCCAACCTGGCTAAAAAGTTCTATTTGTGCCATAATTTTGGAAGAATGGTGTTTGATTTTGAGATGTCTCTAGGTGAAAATGAAAGCAGCAATTAGAAAAAGAAGCAGTGCATAAAGAATAGGTGGGGGGGGGGGAAGAGAAAAACTAGTAATCAGGATAATTTAACATTTCTGAGTGGTGAGAAATTGATAAGGAAAGCCAAATGCATTAAAGAAAAATCTGGCTGATGAATTATAGGTACTAAGAGCTGTTATTATCAACAAGAAAAAGAACCCTAATTGTGGTCCCTGCTTCTACATGAAAAAGATGATAAAAATGATAAAATTAGATGGTAAAATTAATAACAGTGTCACTGAGAGGATCCAAAAATGTCAGAGTGTCATTATCTTGGTCAAGCAGCTCATAAACTCCTCGGGGCATTGGAGGAAGCTTAAATTTAGAGAATCTACAAGAGACTTTTTCCTCTGAGGGCTTCGGGGCACTGCAGCAAATGGTCCATTGCATACTGCAAGGGCTTGCTGAAATCCAGCAATTCCCCCCTTCGGGCACGGGGCTGACCCAGGCCACAGACTGCCCTTGTTCTGAGCCTCTCCTCTGTCACTGCACTCGCAGTGTTTAAAAATAATGTCTTTAAAAATTATGGCCAACTGCCCTCCCTTACTCTGTGTAGATCTTATCTGGGGACAGCTGCTGGCTCACGGCCTGCTGCTGCAGAACACGGGGGGAAAGCCATCAAAACCATGATTATTTTCAATCGAAACCTGAGATTATTTGTATAACCACCATTATGAGAAGAGCTGGACCCCCGGCAGCCTCTGACACATTTATCCTTGCAGGCAGCGATGAAGGAGAGAACAGGATCACCTCACATGGGTGGAATGCAGGGTTTGTGTCCAAGTAGGATGGTCCCGCTCCCAGTGATGCCACAGCTGAGTCACCAGAACCTTTGTGGCCATGTCCAAGTGTCACCTGAGCTTGGGAGGAGGTTTTCCACCCTGTGCTCACCCCCAGGATGCTGCAGCCATGGGCAGTGGCCTCGTCCCTGAGCTCCAAGCCCCAGGAGAGGACAGGTCAGCACCCAGGTGTGACAGTGACAGGGCTCAGAACCTCTCCAGGTGATGGAATCCTGTTCCTCCACAGACCTGGCACAACAGCCCTTGGAGCTTGCAAAGTGCTTGGAATCGTATTGTAAGCCCACAACTGTGTCACTGTGCCACCATGGTGCTGCAAAATGGGTGAAGGTGGATCCTGCACCCACAGCCAGTCACAAAATCCCCTTTGAGTCAAAACTTTACTCGTTTTACTTATTAATTTGCATTTCCACAGTATCAGGAGGTCCCCTTGGGGACCTTGGCACAAATTAGATGCTCCAGGTCTCAAAGAGCTTCCAGTGTCTCCAGCAAGTGGAAAAGGAGGAAGGGCCCCTCTGCCCCAGCCTGGAGCCTTGCACTGGGGTTCTTGTGATCCAAGTGCAGAACCTGGCACTTTGCCTTGTTGAGCCTCCTAGAAATGGTCTCATCCCATCCATCCAGCCAGTCCCGATCCCTCACAGCGCTGCAGGGGTGGGAAGGGCCCCATCCCTCAGGTGCCAAGGGGTGCCAAACGCAGCATCCAGAGAGTGACTGAATGACAGAATCATGGAATGGTTTGGGTGATAAGGGACCTGAAAGACATCTTGTTCTACCTTCCTTCCATGGGGAGGGACACCTCACACTGTCCCAGGCTGCTCCAAACCCCAATGTCCAACCTGGCCTTGGGCACTGCCAGGGATGCAGGGGCAGCCACAGCTGCTCTGGGCACCCTGTGCCAGGGCCTGCCCACCCTGCCAGGGAACAATTCCTAATTCCCAATATCCCATCCATCCCTGCCCTCTGGCAGTGGGAGCCATTCCCTGTGTCCTGTCCCTCCATCCCTTGTCCCCAGTCCCTCCCCAGCTCTCCTGGAGCCCCTGCAGGCCCTGGCAGGGCTCTGAGCTCCCGGCGGAGCCGTCTCCCTCTCCGGCGGAGCAGCCCGAGCAGGGTGAGCGGCTGGAGCCGAGCCGCAGCCCTCGATTCGTGCTGCAGCCCCTAGAGGGGGCCGGAGCCGCTCGGCGCTCGGGGGCTGCGGGGCCGCGCTCCGCTGCGGGGGGGGCTTGCCTTGCTCTGGAATGCAAAATACAGCTTTCCAGAATGTCAGAAAGGTAATTTAAATGTTAAAACATTTGTGATTGCATAAATTGCACGTATTATTCCAATTGAATTGTAGTGGGATTAATCTGACCTTAATAGAATGCTACTAATAATTTATATTATTATCTTTAATAATATTAATTCTACTTAATTTTTTTTCCATTTACTTTGTTCATTTAAGGGCAGCTCCGCTGAGCTCTGGAGCATTTAGCTCGTGGTGTGCAGCAGTCACTTATCATTTGCACAAGTGGGGATTCCACCAGGCAATTTTCAGAGAAATAAAGATCATCTTTCAGTGAAAAGAACTTTAAAAAATTACAGTATTAAATGAGTAGATATTAATGTGTCATATTTAGAATATAAAACAACCCATAATCTGTTCTGAAGTCTCTTCCACCTAAACATATACTTTTTTTTTTTTTTCCTTCTAGAGGGATCTTTTATTCTGCTGTTTAACCTATTAGGCACTACCATTCCAACTGTTAAAATAAAATTGTTAAGATCATAATGTCAAAGAAATAAAAACCTTGGCAGTATGATAGTGCCTTGTGAGCAGAGCATCACAGTTTGTTGGGGATGAATTGGAATTGCGCATTTCATTAGAATTTATATCACAAGCCAAGGGATGAAGCATTATTTCATTAAGTATCTTGAAATCTCACCAACCTAATGAAGCTGTCAAAATTCTATTAATAAAGCACTGGAAATATTTATTTGTTTGTTTGTAAGAATGCATTTGCTATTATTTAATGTTGTATTTGCAATTTGTTAATTTATGAGCGGAGGCTCAGCGGCGCAGCGGGAGGAGAGCACCGGGGGCTGCGAGAGGGGCTGGCAGCGAGGGGCTCCCGGGTGGCCGAGGGGCTGCTCTGTCCTGGCTCAGGACGGGGCTGCCAGATCTGCTCCATGGTGAGGGAACGGGACACTCTTTACTGGAGCTCAGCACAGCTACACGCCACCACCTCCGTTTTAAAATGCTTTTTTAAATGTGCCCTTTCCCGCTTACTCAATTTTACCTTTTTTTAATTCTCACTTCATCTCTGAGGGGGTGCAAAGCCCAGTGAGAGCTGTGCTCTGCTGATGTTGAGTGAGAGCTGGGTTAGCTACTGTTTGTAATTACCCCTGCCTGAGGAATCCCCAGTTTTACTGAGTGCCATTCTGTGAGGATGCACGGTTTCCTGCCAGTTGCACAACTGGATTGGGCACAGCTCAGATGTACCCGAGGTGGGTCAGCAGCTGTGGCAGGATTACAAATGACAGTGTGATACATTTTGGTCAGGCTCTTTGTCTTGCCTGAGCCCAGGGAAGTTTGCAGGGTGGTTTTGGGGTGATGCTGTCTGCGGTGGGGCGGCTCAAAGGGCTTTCCTGGCGTGTGTCTGGCAGGGACACATTACTCACATGCAGGGAAGCTGGGAGTGCATGGTTTGTGAGTGCAAATAAAATTAATCACACCACTCAGTCATGTATTATTTAGCATATTCTGTTTGTGATGGTGACAAACAGCCAGGAAATCTTTCTCGTCTTCAATCTCCCGCCCCATGGCCCACACGGGATGAACTAAAGGGGTTATAATGAATTTAAAAGACAAGTTTATGCTTGTTAGTCAACCCATGGTTTGTGGACCAGCTCTCCCATGTGTGTGGCTGCTTCCTGTTGCTCCAGAACAGCCACAACCCTCCCAAGCTCCCTGCTCCATGAGTCTTCACCCCAGCAGAGCAATGTGAGAGCCCCAGTGGGACCATGAGGGCTGGAAGGGAGACAAATCCTTATGGGAAATGGAAGGGAAACCCTGCAAATGAGCCTTGCTTAATAAACTTTCAGTTATGAAGTGTAATCTCGTAAGAGACCATTGTCAAATAAATTCTGCCAGTGAAATTTATACGTGAGATTTCTGTGAGTATTAATTACACAGGAAGGTTGCAGGGTCTGCATTACTCCGCTAATAGGATCTTCAGGAAAAAAAAAGACAGGTCTGCCACAATGTATTAGATTTGTTAAAGAACCAATTTTTAATTAGTTTGAACTGATAAGTTAATGAATTTGCAAATACATACGCAGGACATGTATTCCACACTCCACACTGGATGCTGGGATTTTGCAGGGAATGCTCTTTAACGAAGGGATTGTGTGCCTGCCTGAAGTGCAGGATTCAGCAGAGCCGTACTATGGATCCCTAAATAGTGATTTCCATAATTACACAATTAAAGCAGAAAGACTCAGTTTAAGGCATGCAAATATTCTTAATTCTGCTCTGCCATGCCACTGTAAAGAAGAGACAGATGAATCTGATTATGGGTCCAGAAAGCTACAATTCCTCTCTAATACTGAGCTGACAGTTGCCTGTTAAGGCAGAGCCGAGTCAGGATTTCCTCAGCAAACTGCCTGCACTTCTCCTAAGTACAACTTTAACTTCCCATTTCTTCCCTTTATACTGCTTAGCATGGGGATAACTGCAAATCACTTTAATCTAATTTACCCCAAAATAGCGATGATACATCTCTCAGCATAAACTACTTCTTAACATAACATCTCTCTAGGAGTATCAAAACCACATATGATTTTTCAATTAAAGCCGAAACTCAACCTTTTCTGTCTGAGGAATGCTTTGTTATCTTTTTCTAAGCTTACAGCACCTGATGTGTGGATAAAAAATCCGTCTTCTGGGGATTTTCAGCTAAATCTATTATTTAAATCCCATTTATTAAGGTTCTTTGCTTCCATGTCGGAATTTTCTTGGACACCTTTTTCCTGGCAAACACAATTGTGGGCATGATGCACAGACTGAGCTGTACCCAAGCACAGAGCCCTGCCTCACATGCCAGCCTGGAACATCCCCGTGGGTTCTCAGCCAGGCTGGGACAGGACTCAGGGGCTTCTTCCTCCCAGTGTTCTCCTTCAGTCCAGTGTGTATTTCACAGATACATGAAAGCAGAGCTGCACAAGCTCTGCTAGCAGCTCCAGCATCCCAATATTGCCTGCAGTGTGGCCCTGGGAGGGCAGGGGAGCTCCGAAAATCCTCCTGCCATAAAGTCAGGTGGCCAAACAATTGCAGCTGCAACCCCACCTGCTGGACCCACAAGTGAGGATCTGCTGCCTTGCACCTCCAGGTAGAATCCCAGAATGGTTTGACGTGGAAAGGACCTGAAAGCCCATCCAGTGCCACCCCTGCCATGTCCAGGGACACCTTCCACTGTCCCAGGCTGCTCCCAGCCTTGGACACTTCCAAGGGGCAGGATCCAGGGGCAGCCACAGCTGCTCTGGGCACCCTGTGCCAGGGCCTGCCCACCCTGCCAGGGAACAATTCCTTCCCAATATCCCATCCAGCCCTGCCCTCTGGCAGTGGAAGCCATTCCCTGTGTCCTGTGCCTCCAGGCCTTGTCCCCAGTCCCTCTCCAGCTCTCCTGGAGCCCCTTCAGGCCCTGGAAGATGCTCTAAGGTAAAGGCAGGGTAGGTTCCAGCACTGGGAGGTGGCCATTTCATTATTTGTTGGAGGTAGAAGGAAGCTCTTTGTTGTAGCAATAAACCTCTCCCTGTCAGCAGAAATGTGTTGTGTGGTCATTAAAGAGTGGGGAACAGGTGTCCCATGGTTTGAGATTTTATTGCTTTGTAGTTTGCTCTGGAGAGTGTCATGTTTAAACAATCCTAATGGTTTTAAAACCAGAGGTGTCTTGTTTTATATAGGTAAAAATACATTTTCACATGCTTGTAAATGCTTCCACACCCTGGCATTTGCTTCTGAAATTCAGCTGCATCCTGAGCCCAGCACAGCTCCAGCCCCTTCACCAAGGACCTGGAGCAGGAGGAGCAAAGCCCCACCTGCATCCCCACTCACACCATCAGCTCCACAGTCAGAGGCATGGGGTCTCCCTGGAATTTTCCCAGGACACGGCTTTATTGGCATCACCCAAACACAGCCCATCCCAACGACTCAGCTGCTGCGATTTCTGACAAGGCTTTGATGCAATTGAAGGACTCGTTAATCCTTGTGCAGGGAAAAGCTTTGTCCCTGAATCTGAATGTCTTTGGAGCTCCTGTTGTCCACAGTTGGTTCTCAGTGCATTCAGTCCTGTGCAGAGATCCCCAGTCTGTGCTGCAGCTCACACTGGCGCAGATCCTTTTGAGTGCTCAGGGTGCACACGGTCCTGGCAAAGGGGGGGACAAAAGTGACCACAGCTGGAAAAGGAAAGAGCAGCTCAGTGCTGACAAGAACAAATACAATCCAACACTTCCTTTCTGTATAACCGTTGGCAAACACTTCTGATGAGCTTTAATGCCTCAGAGCAAAGCAAACAGACAGCAACGGGGTCAGGAAGAGTGAAGTAGGGATTTATTTTTTTTTGCCAGTCTCACAAATATCTTTGCAGATAGCAGTGATTACAAATAGTCCTTTGGCCATTTCCTGACTCTGGTTTGCCGACTCTTCCTTATTTATAGCAGTGATGAGGAGTGTTCAGTGTTTTGCCCCAGCACGGGGCTCAACCTCAGCGTTTCGGGCGCAGATTCCAAACTTCAGAGTGTGCACTGGAACAGAAGGAACCCCACATCCCTCAGGGATAACCTTTGGCCCAGATGACTGAATGCTGTGATGAGATGAAGGGGATTGCGAGCTCTAGATTTTCTTAGGAAGATTGCTACCAATAATTTCCTCCTCCAGACTATTGAGCACATATCCCACAAAGAGGCTCCTTGCTGGAATCAGCACAAGTGCCTTGTGCAGAATCCTCATCACCCCACTGGGCTTCGCCTTCACTGTGTTGTATCTTTGTCCTCAGGTGAGATTTCATGGAATCACAGAATCTCCTGAGCTGGAGGGGATCAAGGATCATCAATCAAACTCCTGTCCCTGCCCAGACCCCCCAACAACCCCACCCTGGGCATCCCTGGCAGCGCTGGCCAAACGCTCCTGGAGCTCTGGCAGCCTCGGGGCCGTGCCCATTCCCTGGGGAGCCTGGGCAGTGCCAGCACCCTCTGGGGGAAGAACCTTTTCCTGATAACCAACCTAAACCTCCCCACTTTTCCAAAATGGAGTTAGCTGTGAACTGTAATGCCCTTCCAGGGGCTAAGTGACATCTCCCCCTGACTTGTTTGCCCAACAGCCTGTCCCTGCTACCACCATCCCTGACCCCACAGCTCAAGCAGAAGTCCAGGCTGCAGCAAGCAAACTCCAGGACACTCCATCGCCTCAGGATGGATGCTGTGAAGGCTTTGACACTCACACAGAGTAGCAACTGTTAGTGCTGCCTGCCTTACAAACAACCTACGGGGAATACAGGAGAACACAGCACAGTAAAAGATTCTCAAGCCTGCAGAACCAGCCCTTGCATGAAAGTGCATTGTCACAATCTTTAATCCTCTTATCACTTAGGCTTACTGCAGCCAGGACACCCTTACCAGCTCAGGAGGTGGGTGTCCTACCAGGAACTCGCTCCTGGCTCGTACCAGGATGGCATTCCCAGTCTGAGATGACTACAGAGCTTCCCTGGGAAGGTGAAAACATTGCTGCTGCTTCATCTCGAGGGTAGGAAAGGAGGGAGAGGTCATTGAGTTACCTCTGGCAAACCCAGTGCTGTGCAGATGCTGATGTCCCAGGAGGAATTCAACCTTTTCAGGCTGGGAATCCCACAGAGGTGTGAGCACCACTGTCCTGTCTGCCTGCAGACACCAGAAACTGGAGTGAGAAAAATGATTGACCTTTATTGGAAAGCATGTTCTGAAATGTGGTGTGGAGAGCTCCTGGCTGCAATGGGCCTGTTACACAGGGAAGGTCTGAGGGCACTCCAAAATAAGGATGTGGGTTTTCAGGCTTTGGTCACTGATCATGAGGAAGTTTTGAGAGACAAAGCCAAAATTTGGTACCAGTCAGGACAGAAGAGCCCATGGGATGCTACCAGAGTGGCAAGACTGGCATGGCTAAAATGTCTGCCCCAAAGAGGGACAAACATCTGTCCCAAATAGGTCACCTCATCAGAAGGGACTTCAGCCTGAGTGACCTGATGGGTATCTCACTCTGCCAGGAATTAAACATGCTTGGAATTTCCCAGACCTAATCCATAGAAATTTCCTAATCAAGGATGTCTTGACTTGTAGGATTTCTGCATTAGACCTCACCCCATGGGAGGAGAAGGGGCTGTCCCTCAGGCAGGAGGGGTCACCAGTGATGGTGTTTTTTGCGTGTAAAGAGCACGAAATTGGCAGCAGGAACACAGGCGGATTCTAAGGGCAGGTTTCACAAAGCCAGGACCAACCAGCAGCCAAATCCCTCAGGAGGGAGGCTTTGAACTCTGAGATCTGACCCAGAACTGGGAACTCTCCACTGTGGACCCCCAACCCCTCCACCCAGAGTGATGTCTGTGTTTGCTGGGTAGATAAAGCAGACTGCAAAGCCATTGCAAAAACACACACGACAGAGAAGATCTGGTTGGGGTCTCTATGAGTTTCACAGTTGCCACTCCTTTTCGGCATTATTCTGTCTCCATGAGCAGAAGAAACGGGAGGTTTGGGCTGAGGAAGCTTGGGGAGCTCAAACATTGTCCTTCCAGAAGGAAGAAGGTTCCCAAAAGAAGGTGAAGGTATGATTTATCCACACGGTTTGTGGACATGGGAGGCAGGAGGCTTTTCCATGTTACAAATAGATCAAATGGAAGCAAAACAGGGTCAGGCTCAAAGCGAGAATGTGACGAATGGTTGGCCAAGTCACCATGAGCTGTGATGAGTCCTCCAGTGCTGAAGATGCTTCAAAGCACCCAGGGATGGCTTGAAATGTGCCCTCAGCCACCAGGGACACAGTGGGGCAGGCATCTTTTACCTCCAGACTTTGGCTTTTGGAGGTCAGCGAGCAGGTTTCCAAAGACAAAGGGATTTTGAGGGTATCTCCAAGCTTCTCCTCATCCTGCAAACTCTGTGTCAAAATGGCATTTTCCCCCAAATCCTCCTCAGACATTTGTTAAACACCGAATTTTGCTTTGGTCTGCTCCACAGGGGATTCCTTCTGGCTGCACTTCATGCCAGCGCTGGGGATGAAACCTCGTGAGTGGTTTCTGCTTCTTGACTTCCCACATCCCTTCTAAGCTCATTCGGAAAACATCTTCCCTTGCCCAACGTCTCCACCAATTCCCCTGCCCCTTTGTTTTTATTTAGCTCTCTAATTACATTATCTGACCGTACAGCGATTTGGAATGAAATCTGCATAAAAGATATTAAGAAAAATAAATCTGTGTTTTGCAATATCTTTGAAGTTATCTTTAGGCTGGGCAACAAGAGCAAAATCAGCATTTGGCTTCCTACAAATCCTTGGTTTTGTGAAGCTCTTGGGAAAGACGGTTTCATGGGCTGGGCAGGAAAATTCACAAGTTCAGATTATTTTATTAATACTATTAATAACTATTTTTAGCACTGCTTCACAAGGAAGAAAACACCAGGTATGTATGAGATGTAATTATGTTTATAGTTAATGCTGTGTGTTTTCCAGGGGAAGAAAAGCACTGATTTTTCCCCCTTTCTTTTTGGAGGAAATTAACAAAGTTTGCTGATGAAATTAACAAAGTTTGCTGAGCAGTGATGAGCGTTGTGAGCATGTGGTAAGGAAAAGCTCTTGGTGGAGGGATGGGGTGTCGGGATGAGTTTTGTGTGAGGGCAGAGAAAGGCTTTTCCCTGTTTTGTGTTGTGGCAAAACAACTCAAAATGGGGGACCAAGAGCTGGGAACTTCGAGGCTAAAAGGGCAGGGGGTGATTTCAGCCCTGGGTGTGGTGTGGGGGGAAGAAAGAGCTGGGGGAGAGGGGGCAGAGGAGAGACGCTGCCCAAGCCGTTTGGACAATCATGGAATCACAGACTTTCCTGAGATGGAAGAAACCAACAAGGATCATTGAGTCCCGTTCCTGGCCCTGCCCAGACCCCCCAACAACCCCACCCTGGGCATCCCTGGCAGCGCTGGCCAAACGCTCCTGGAGCTCTGGCAGCCTCGGGGCCGTGCCCATTCCCTGGGGAGCCTGGGCAGTGCCAGCACCCTCTGGGGGAAGAACCTTTCCTGCTCTCCAGCCTGACCTGCCCTGGGCCAGCTCCAGCCGTTCCCTCGTGTCCCTTCTGGCAGGCCATCTGTCCCCTCTCACCCCGTGTCCCCTCGGATGCCGCTTAGTCCCGAGACCCTTCCCCACGTGCTCAGTGAGGTGTATGAGGTGTTCGAGGCCTGGGGAAGCCGTGAGGGACCCGGGCACTGCCCGCAGCTCCCGCCCGCCGGGCTCTCGCCCCCTGCCCGGGCCGGGGGCCGCCGCGCAGCCCGGGGGACTCTCCCCGAGCCGGGCCGGGGTCCGCAGCCCGCCACACACACACACACACACACACACACACACACAGACCGCGGGACACCTCCCGGGGGGCGCCGCGGCGCGGAGCGGCCCCACGGCACCGAGCGGCCCCGCGCCCGCCGGGCGGCGGCCGGGCCGGGCCGGGCCGGGCTGCGCGGTGCCCGGCGCGGGGGCGGAGGGCAGCGCGGGGCCGGCCGGGCGGGCGGCGGGGCTCCCGCGCCGGGCCAGACTCAGCCCCTTTCTCCCGGCGCCGCCGGCTGCGAGCGCGCTGCGGCTGGAGCTGCCCCCAGAGCGGCTCGTGATGGCGGCGGCGCGGGCTCGGCAGCGGGAGGCGCCCGCCCAGCCCTGCGCGCCGCGCCGCTAGCGGCAGCGCCCGTGCCCGCGGCGGCCGCCCCGGCCCATGCCCCGGGGGGAAGGGGGGCTGCAGCAGCCCGGCGAGCCGCCCACCCGCGCAGCGGGGGCATCGCCCCCACTCGCCGCTCCTGGGAGGGCGGAAAGGAGGCAGCGGCGGCGGCGGCGGCGGCTTTGTGCGCGGCGGGCGGATCGCAGGCCGCGGCGGCGCGGGGCTCGCCTGCTCCCGCCCCAGCCCCATGAACCAGCCGGACGGCTCCGCTCCGGCGGCGGCGGCGGCGGCAGCGCAGGTACGCGGCGGCCGGGCGGCGTGTCCCCGGGGGGAGGCGGAGGGAGCGGGGAGGAAGGGAACGGAAGGGAAGGGAAGGAGGGAGGGCGGCAGCCGCAGCCGCCCCGTCGCGGAGCCCCGGCGGCGCTTTGGCGCAGTGCGCGGGGGCAGCGCCGGCAGCGGCTCCTCGGACCCCGCGGTGCCGGAGCCCGCGGCCGCTCGGACCGGGCGGAAAACAAAGCGGAGCTCAGCAGCCATGTCGGGGACGAGCCGCCCCTCGGCCCGGCTCGGCCCCGCACCCCGGCCCGGCCCGGCCCCGCCGCGCTCCGTGCCCCGCGCCCCTTCTCTGGCCTTTTTCTTTTTCTTTTCCTTCTTTCTTTTTTTTTCTTTTTTTTTTTTTTTTTTCCCTCCTTCTCTTAATTTTTCCTCCGGAACGTTTTTTTTTTTTTTTTTTCCCCCATTTTTTTTTTTCCATTAAAACGACGCCACCTAGAGGAGACTATTTCGTAAAAAAAAAAAAAAAAAAAAAAAAAAATTGGAAAAAAAAAAAAAAAAAAGGAAATATTCTGCTATTTCTGATTTTTTTCCCAGAAAGTTGGGGCTGGATCCCCCATGTTGGGGTTCCTCCGGCAGCTTCAGCAGCGCCCCGCAAATTTCGTGTGTGTTCCTTTGGAGCCAAAGCCCAGCTCATGGAAATGAAAATTAAACAGGAATTTGAATGAATTCAGGTTTTTCTCCCCTCCACCCCCATTTTCTGAAGAAAAACGGAGCCTGGGAACAGCAGAGTGCTGGGAAAGGAAAGTGAGTCAAGTTTTTGGTGGGCCCCCCCGGGTGAGCTGCAGGGAGGGATTAGTTTGGGAAAGTGGGAGAATTGCTGTTCCGGAGCAATTAAGAATTGGGCTTCATTGTAATTTTGAACTTGTGCAGTAAGCTCTGCCAAAACTCAGGGTTTAATTTTTTTCCTTTTTTTGCTGCAGTGCTTAAAGTTATTTTGTTTGAAATGAGGAGTTTTGCAGGAAAATGAAGAACCCAGAAAATTTGCTGTGGACACACCCAAATTTTTTTTTTTTTTTTTTTTTTTTTTTTTTTTTGGTGATTTTGGATTTCATGCAAAACTGCTGTTAAACAATGAGATTCTAAACACAGTCCAAGAAAACACGAGGACAAGCAAAATTAAGAGTAGAATGTCAGTTTTATTTTAGAATTTCTTGGCTTTTTGGATGGTTTCTCCTGGCATAATTAAAACAGTTTCCAGCATTTAATTTCCTACTTCTTTTGTAGAGAAGAAAATTTCCATACTATGTTTCTTACGTTTTTTTTTTCCCTTCTTTTTTTAAACACACTATAATAACTCTGTGTCCTATGGCTCACATAAATCTAATATTTACACAGGTTTATTATAAGGTCCGCCATGATATTATGAATATGCATAATTAACAATATTGTGAAAAAATAATTGCAGATTTTGTGATTTTCATTTTTTTTTAAACTGAAGTGCCTTTAAAGGGCTCAGCCATGATAATTTTCACAATTTCAAAATCCTTTTTCTCCTTGACTGTTAAAGCCTTGCTGGAGTTTGAATTGAAATTTTTTTTTTCATTATTATTTTTGGTGGGGTTTTTCTTAATTGTTTTGTTTGTTTGTTTGTTTTAAATAGTCCTGTCCCTATTATTGTGCTGTTACAGAGTGCCTGTGAGTTCTGGACTGTGCACACACTGGTTTATTATTGTAGGGTTGCCCTTGAATACTGGGGTCTTGGTATTGATCTTTTTAAAAATAAATAACAAAAGAGCTCTGAAACATGCATTGTTTCAAGAAAAAAGCAATCTAGGAGAGCTACATGGCCTTTCCACCCAAAAGTGGGGGAGGGAGAGGAAGAGAAAGATTAGGTCAACGTTGAGTTTTACCAACCTTGACACAGTATCCTCTCTAAAATGGGGACAAAATAGCAAGATGGCTGGCTCCACAGCTGCAGCAGTTTAGATTTTTTTTTTTTTTTCCTTTTTGGAAAGAAGCATTTTTAAATTTTAAACTCCAAAGTGAGTTTCTGGAGCTGCTGGGCACCTACCAGCAAATGCTGAAATCTGGGTGCTGCACAAAATAAAATTAAATTTCGAACCAGAATGAATTTTTAATTTTGAATCTCAATCCCCTGAAAAGTTTGGTGGTTTTTTTTTTTTTTAATTTTTTTTTTGGTTTTGATTTTCTGTTCCTGGTAATTTGATATTTGCTGGAAATCAGAAAGGAGTGATTGGTGAATTCAGGGTTTGGGGGCTGTTTTCACTTTTCTCCCCTTTGTTTCATGTTTTGAGTTTTTCAGAGGGGGGGGAAATGGAAAAATTTGCAAAGCAGGATAACTCCTGGGTGGAGGAAGAAATACTCCGAAATGTCAACTCCATATTTTTATTTTTGCATTTATTTGCCCCCAACCCCCCCGAAGGGGACCCACCCTCTTCCTGAATCCCTTTTTTAGCAAATAATGGAGCGGGAGGCCGGTGCCAGCCTGGCGGTGGTGCAGTTAGAACCGGGTGGCACATCTGGGTAAAAATTACACACAATGCTCCAAATTGGATTAAACAATCCTGGAGAATATTTTATTCATGGTTTCATCCAGGAAGCTGTAGCCTGGTGGCTTTTCCATATTCTTACCCTCCAAGAATTCCCTTCCTTGAGCTGCACCCCAGAACTTTTACTACGATATGATTGTACCCCAAGGAACTGTTTAGCTGTAATTTTTTTTTTTTTTTTTTTTTTTAAGATTTCATACATTTCTTTATTGTGTGAATCAGACCTTTTGATGCTGCTTTTCCTTTGCCCTGCCACACACCCAGAGATGTGGGGAGCATCCCTGTGGATTTGGGATTTGGCGGGGGATGCACCGATGGGTGCTGCATTTTAATTAGAACTAATGACCAAGCCTCAGTCCTGGGGTCACTGTGCCAGCTGTGGTAATGATGCCTTTCGAGTTTCTCCTGAAGCAGAGGGCTTGAAGCTGGGGAGGCCTGGACTGGAGGTGTTTTCAGCTGTGCTGGGGGTGCTGTGCGTGTCCTCCCTGCACGGGTTGCTGTGGGAACTACAACCTTTCCCATCCTTAACTCCCTGGGGAGCTGCAGCTTTCCAGCACCAGCTCCTGCTGCTAGGGGCTGTAATGGGTCTGAATCTCACCTTTCTGCCTGTCCTTCCAGCACAAACCTGCTCCTGCCTGGAAAAGATTTCATAGTTTTTCATTGCAGTCTGCCTTCAGGGGGATTTTTTTTTTCTTTTTTTTTTTTTTTTTCTTCTGGAAAGTTGATCAATATTTTATCCTTTTCAAAATTGCTGTTGGCAGCGTGGAAGGGAAAGGGGAGGGAGGGAGCTCAGCTGAGTGATACCAACAGATTTCTTGTGACATAACTGAAATGTATTTTTTAAAAAAAGAAAAATTTCCAGGACCTCATTTTCAGTGACATATTTTCATCCCAGAATGAAAACAGACATAATATTATTAAAGTAGTAGATAATATTTATACAAATGCCATATAAAACCTTGGGAGGTTATTGCATGACTCCAGGAGAATTTAAATATATATCACTGCCATAATGCAATGCTGGGAATAGTTCAGTTCATGGGTGCAGTCACGTGGCCCCGGTGATGCACAGTCAAGTTTGCAATTATGCAAGTGCAGGAGTGAAATCAGAGTGGAATTAGTGTTCTAAAAAATAGATTAATTTAATTTTATTTTACAGGGGAGAGGGTTGAAACCTGCTCTAAGAGTCATGCTGATACAGAGTCGGGATTGTGCCCACTGTGTCAGGGCAGGTCAGGCTGGAGAGCAGGAAAGGTTCTTCCCCCAGAGGGTGCTGGCACTGCCCAGGCTCCCCAGGGAATGGGCACGGCCCCGAGGCTGCCAGAGCTCCAGGAGCGTTTGGCCAGCGCTGCCAGGGATGCCCAGGGTGGGGTTGTTGGGGGGTCTGGGCAGGGACAGGGGCTGGGCTGGGTCATCCTGGTGGGTCCATTCCAGCTCTGTGGATCAATAATTCTTTGGATGCTGTGCCTGTTCAAGGATTTTGACCTTCCCACCATGGCATGGCAGGACTTGGTACAAGGTCCTGGATGCTGCTCCTGGATGTGGTGCCCCACAGCACAGCCCCATGGCACAGCCCCCATGGCACAGCCCCATGGCACAGCCCCATGGCACAGCCCCCACAGCACAGCCCCCACGGCACAGCCCCCACAGCACAGCCCCATGGCACAGCCCCACGGCACAGCCCCCATGGCACAGCCCCACAGCACAGCCCCACGGCACAGCCCCACGGCACAGCCCCCACAGCACAGCCCCATGGCACAGCCCCCACGGCACAGCCCCCATGGCACAGCCCCCACAGCACAGCCCCATGGCACAGCCCCCACAGCACAGCCCCATGGCACAGCCCCACGGCACAGCCCCCACAGCACAGCCCCACGGCACAGCCCCCACAGCACAGCCCCATGGCACAGCCCCACGGCACAGCCCCCATGGCACAGCCCCACGGCACAGCCCCCACAGCACAGCCCCCATGGCACAGCCCCCACAGCACAGCCCCACGGCACAGCCCCACGGCACAGCCCCCATGGCACAGCCCCATGGCACAGCCCCCATGGCACAGCCCCACGGCACAGCCCCCACGGCACAGCCCCCACGGCACAGCCCCCATGGCACAGCCCCCACGGCACAGCCCCCATGGCACAGCCCCCATGGCACAGCCCCACGGCACAGCCCCACGGCACAGCCCCCACAGCACAGCCCCCATGGCACAGCCCCCACAGCACAGCCCCATGGCACAGCCCCACGGCACAGCCCCCATGGCACAGCCCCCACAGCACAGCCCCATGGCACAGCCCCCATGGCACAGCCCCCACGGCACAGCCCCCACAGCACAGCCCCACGGCACAGCCCCCACAGCACAGCCCCATGGCACAGTCCCATGGCACAGCCCCCACAGCACAGCCCCACGGCACAGCCCCCATGGCACAGCCCCACGGCACAGCCCCCATGGCACAGCCCCCATGGCACAGCCCCACGGCACAGCCCCCATGGCACAGCCCCATGGCACAGGTCCTGCGGGGCCACGCTGGCTCTGGGTGCGTGGCAGTGTAGGGTCCCTGGCTCTGCCCATGGAGCCACTGGTGGCCTCTCCCAGAGCATCCTCAGCTTGAGCATGGCTCAGATTTCAGGAGTGGCCCAGGGGAAGGCACCAGCCAGCCCAGGGTGCTATGGGATAAGGGTGTGCAGGAAGTGTGGCACATCCCAAGGGTTTACTTCATCCCCCATTCACTGCAGCTGCTACCCTGGTCTCTGTGCTTACTCCAGTCCAGGCTTGGATCCCTGCAGGTTGTTATTTGTGTGCTGGGAGCTGTAAAACAGACAAGGGTGGTCCTTCAGTTGTGGGAAGCCACCCCAAAATGTGAGTTTTGTCAGAGATTTACCAGATCAGGCACTATTTGTATATCATGTACCAAGTGAGGTGAGGGGAATAGCCTGAGCAGGGGCTGCCAGTGGAGGCTGTGCCTGTTCTTGGTAAGGGACGTGGGGAAATGGCCCCAGGAGATATTTATTTCTTGCAATTTCTACATTTCTGTGCATCCAGCATTGTACATATTTGGAATTTGACATTTATGGATTCAGTTTGGCCGTATCATGTTTTCTGGGGAAGAAGTTTCTAATTTTTAAAGGTCTTTTATGGATTAATTGCTAGTCATCTGCCTCCTTTTTGCTTTTGTTTGGTTCCTTGAATGTCTCTTGATTATTTTGTACTATGTGATGCCAATTTAGTGGTTAACTAGTATGCAAACTACATCTGGACGTGTTGACTTTGCATTAACAATCATTGATTTGTCTGGAGCAAGGGAATAGAAATGAATGCTGCTGTTTACCATGGATAGTATATGAAAAATAACCATTTGCAATGTGCCTTTCACCAGGGGCGCAGGGCTCTGGTGCAGCTTGTCACAGTGGCTCTGCCTCATCATGTGAGAGCTGGATTTTTAAACCATGGCACCAGAAAAGGGACTGGGGAAGGCAGTGGCTCCTGCTGTGTGGGGAAGGTGCCCCGTGTAGGAGCAGCTCCTGGTGACCTTGGTTAGTTCTGGTGACAGTGGGAATGGGGTAAAGTTGTAACAGAGAGGGAGTGGAAAAACATGAGTCTGTGTAATACATAATATGTAACATATAATATACACCACATGTATAGAGCTTGGGAACATAACCAAGAGTATGCAAAATTTAATAATCAAAAATAACAACCAGAAGGTTGAGTTGATGGTAGCATCAGCAATATCTGTTTGTCCCCAAACCCCATGGCTGCAGCCACGTGGAGGGCTCTGGATGGAGCAGGGTTTGGTGCCTGCTGTCCCTGCCTGGCACTTGGAGGAGCTGGGATGTGGCTGTGGCTGTTCAGGTGACCCATGGGATGTGGGAGGCTTTGCTGCACACTCGTGTCTCCTCTGGAAGAGGGGAAAGGCTGAGCAGATGCTCTCTCTGCAGAGAAGGTCTCTTCCCAAGATGTGCTGAAGACATCAAAGCTGTCTTGCACTCGCTTCTTGGTGTTTCAAATGACAGTCACAGTGGTCCCTTGGTTGAGCTTTGATATTCAGACCTTGAGTCCCTTGGATCCACTCATCCCTGGACCTTTTCTGCTGTCTCCTGCTGAGGGCTCTCACTGCTGCTGGTGGGGCATGATGCTCAGTGTCAGTGTTGGGCACCCTTTGGGCTGGGCTCAGCAGTGAGTTTCTTTCCACACTGAAATTGCTTTGCTCGTGCTGGAACATGCGTGTCAGAGCCCAAGTGATGGACACAGGTCATCTCCTGAAATGTGGGGTTTGTACTCCAACACTACTGAGAATGTAAATGCACAGGGAGGTGCTGGGCAAGCTGCATGGTGGCTCTCTGAGTTACTTGGGTTTCACTTGTTAGATTCTCCCAAAGTGAGCAGTGGCAGAAAAAAGAGATTGAATAAAGAAAATTCTCCCCTGTGCTCATTGAAAGTGCAGAGAAGCTTTGTATTCCGAGTGGTGCATTTGGGTGAGGATGCGGCACGGAGGGCACAAGCAGCGTGGCAGTGACACAGGTAGATTAGAATCCATCCCCTTAATTAAACCTCCTCTGGGCCCACGGAGAAGAGTTCTTGTGCTGTGTGTTTTCCAGTTTTTTGGCAGTTGAGTGGCAGTTAGCTCTGGTTCACTGACCGGGCTGCGAGGGCTGGTGCCAGCACGCTGGGAGCTCTTGCTCCAGCTGAGATGCTGCCTGGGGCAGCCTGGGGAGCAGAGGCAGGGTGGGGGGCACAGGGCATGTTCTGCCTGCCCTTGATGGGGTCAGACCAGCTGGACCCCGTGCCTGTGCCTCCCTGGGTGTGCCTGTGCCCGGGTGACGCTTGGCCGTGGCCAGGGCAGAGTCCCACCTTGCCAGGTGATGGGACTTGTGGCTGATGGAGCTGTGCTGCCTCTGGAGAAGCTGGAGGCCATGTGGCTCTTCTGGGGTGAAACTGCAGAGCCCTGGGTCAGCCTGGCATGGGGCTGTCCCATGGGAAGGGCCGAGGGTGGCCAAGTCTTGTGCTTTTTGGTGATGGGAGCAGTGTCACCCCACCAGTTCCTCTGCTAGAGCAGCTTTCCTTGGGAGTCCCTCCCTTTATTTCCCTCACCTGTATTTCCAAGGCACTCCAGTGTGTGCTTAGAAAGGTTTTGCTGCTGTACTGTACCTGCAAAGATTTAATTATATAGGCAAGGCTTTCCTTACTTGTGATTCCCAGCACTCCTGCTTGTTTCATGTCTATATTTGGCTAGTATAATGTGGAAAATAAGGCTGGAAGTGGAGAAGTAGAGACTGGAGAATTTGCCTGCACTGATAAGGGGCTGACAAAGGGAAACATGAATGTCAGAGTGTGGAGCAGAGAGGAGCTGCTGGAGCCTGCCATAGGTATTTGAGGGATCAATACCTGTGCTGTGTTTGTGCATTTGGATGTGCCTGGGACACTCCTGGATGCAGTGAGGTTCTCGGGTGGGTCTGGGATACTGTGAGGGCTCTTGGGTCCATACTGTGCCTGGGCCAGGAACACAGGAGCTCCATGGTGTTTTCTGCCCTGGCTTAGAAATCAGTGATGTTATCACACAAAGTTTGATATCTCAGCAACTGACAGAAGTGAGAGCAGCCAGGTATGTCAGACCCTCCCACTGGCAGTGAGCTGAGCCAGGCTGGATGGGCCAAATGTGCTCACATGCCAGTGCTGGTGTCCTGATGGCACCACTGTGTCTCCAGGCTCTTCAGGATTTAATATTTGTTGTGATTTTATTTTACTAGATACACACAGGCAGCAGTAATCTTATGGAAGTTAATTTTTTTGCTCTGCGTGGGTGTAGGTATCCTTTCCTGCCTGAAAATAGCAGCAGAAGTCAGTTTTGAGAAGTTGGGTGTGCTTGCATTGAAGGGCCGTCATTTACTGCTTCCAGTATGTTGAGAACAATTTTAGTGCAAGTATTTAATTGCTTTAGGCCTATTTTTAGAAATATTAAACCTCAGTTTTCAGAACTGCAACCAAAGCCAGCAGCTCTGCTGGTGTGGGAGAGCCAGGAGGGGAACCTGGAGGAAAACCTGGAGCGACGTGGGCTTGTCACACTGGGAGCAGGACAGGGCATGGGGTGCTGCAGAGCCTTTGGGGTGCACACTTGAAATCCAGTTGTCCGTATTTTGGTGAGATTCTTTTTTTTTTTAATTATTATTATTCTATTTACTTGGTTACACGAGGAGAGAATGAATGAATGGATGAATGAAACCCGTTTCCAGCAGATTTGTACAATTTGTTGTGTTAGGTCTGCAGGCTGGTGGATGTAGCTTGGAGACTGAGCTGGGAGCATCCCAGAGAACAGCGTGCAGGCAGCCTTAGTAGGGCTCTGGCTCGAAACCCAAGAATAGCTCCTGCTTTTCTGGGTGTAAATCTGTCACTTGAGGTCTGATGTGCCTTACTCTGTGGGCTGCAAATCCTGAGCTTTCACTGGTGTTTATGAGATATTTGTGATTTTGAGGGTGGGAAGAAAGTTGTAAGAAGGCAGGGTGATTATTGGCTGGGAATAAAATACCTTTTTGAATTTGTGCATGTATTTTGGAAACCTCTGTAGGGAGGGACAGCTGGATTTGGATCAGGCTGTTGGCAGGGGGATCTGAAAATCCCCTTGGGAATCACTGGGACTTCTCTTTGCAGTCAGGGGGTGCTGTTGAAGATGCTGAGGGGCAATGGCAGTGGCAGTGACACCAGGGGACAGTCTGGGACCTGGCCTTTGGTGGCCCTGGCAGGGCTGGAGCTGGACTTCACCAGGGAAGAAATTAATGAATGACCACCAGGAAGGTCGCCCTGGGATGTGTTTTGACTTGGCTTCAGGGCCGTTTATGGTTAATACTACTGGGGTTACTACATATAACTCCAAGGGAGGCATACTTTTACCCTCTTATGTGCCTTTATTTTAGAGGCCTTTAAATTTGGCTGGTTGGTGATAACAGCAGTTGGAACTGACATTTCTGCTCCATGGGGTTTGTTAGGACATGCCAGAGACACAGCCTGGCAGGGGATCCACTGTGCCTGCAGCCGGGGAGGGCGCTGGGAGAGAAATACAAAATGGAAATGTATCCAGAGAGAGCTTTCAGAGAGGTGGAGATACATCCAGAGATCCACATCCTCCCGTGGGGTCTGGGAGCCCTGCTCAGTGCTGCTCCTGGGACTGCTGGCAGATGCCAGAGGGATGTGGGAGAGTCCCCTGGATCATTTATTGGAGAACAGCACCCCAGAGGGTGCTGGCACTGCCCAGGCTCCCCAGGGAATGGGCACGGCCCCGAGGCTGCCAGAGCTCCAGGAGCGTTTGGCCAGCACTGCCAGGGATGCCCAGGGTGGGGTTGTTGGAGGGTCTAGCCAGGGACAGGGGCTGGGCTGGATGATCTCTGTGGATTTCTTCCAGCTCTAGGTATTCTCCATGGTCCCCACATGGAGGGAATAGCGGTGCCCTTTGTAAATGAGAAAAAAACCTCAAAATCGAGGTCCCTTTTCCTGAAATCTTACATGTATTTAAATTTTTGGTGGTGTTTTTTTTTTTGTTTGCTTGGTTGTTTTTTGTTGGTTTTTTTTTCTTTGTTTTTCCTATGTAATCTGATTTGGTTTAGTTGCCAGAAAGTAGATTTGCTGAGAGTGCTGCATTTGCTTTTGGTTCCTGATAAGGTGGAGGAGATAAGTCCCACGTTGTGGCTGTTTGTTTGTGTGAGTGGGAAATGTTTGTGCTTCCCTCCTTTGACAGGAGCTCCTTGGCCATCCTCTTGCAGCATAAACACTGCTTGTGATTGGAGCTCATTATGTGAGATTTAAAATGTATAAAATGAAATGTTCCTGTCTGCTTTAAGCAGACATATGTCTACGGTTTCCAAATTAACCTAATTAAATATATATGTAGAAATTTATGATATTCAGCTCCTAGCACAAGGTATGCAATTAGCATCCTTGCCAGCAAGGAATTTTCCATTTCTGTCTTGACTTTTCCTCATAGGAGATGTGGTTTGGGGTTTTTAATTTTTTTTTTTATTTTTAATCTTCAATCTCTAATTTTTGTTCTGCTTTGGAATTCACTTAGGGACAAGTCCTGTGGGGATTTGGGCTTGTGGTTAAATTACCCTACAAGCAGCTTTGACTGAAGTCAGTGAAACATTCCCTAATTCCTAGGCTCCAGCCTGTCCCTTTGCCTCTGCAGGACAAGAGGAGTTTGTTTGTTAGGAGAATATCATGAGCAAAATAGCATTCTGGGGGAAAAAATTGCATTTGAATATTTACATTTTTCAAGGCTCTTCCTTCCTCTCACCCAAAAATAGCAAAAAAAAAAAAAAATTATCTGTCTCCTCTTGATTTATGGAATTTTCAAGTGTTTGGCCTATGTTGTTTCCACAACACCCTGTCCCTCTACCTGAGCTGTCTCTATGGCAGGAGGGCCCTCACACAAGAAGTACAAATCCATTATTACAACCTCTCATTTAGCAATATTCTGGCACCAGGAATACTACTTTTAGTTCCTTTTCTGCCAAAGTGTTGGGTTGGGGTTTTTTTTTAATATTTAAAGTTTGATCACGTTAGAATAGTTTCTTATACAAATAATAATTTGGTCTATTTTGCATATCAATAGTTGACTCCATTTTCTTCACAAAAAGCCTTTTTTTCCCCATAAACATCCCCACTGTTCCAGCCCAGAAAGTACTCTTTATTAGCCAAACCAACCAAGTCATGACGTTCCCAGCTCAGCTATTTTAATGATCCCACAAACCCAAAAAAGCAGTAGGAAATTTTTCAGAAGCAAACTGCAGAAACTTTTTTTTTTCTTTTTGGGACATCATAAGTTTTCAACTTTGTCCAATTATTTTTGTTACATTTTTCCAAGCTTCAGGCTGTAAACTCAAAGAATTTGGAACTGTTCTTTCTTCCTGGAGATTGTTTAGGGGTGTCAAAGGTGACCCAGTGCTGGGTGGAAGAGCTGGGGGCTTGGCAAGCCCACTGTCTTCATTCCTAATTTCTGTGCAAGATCTGTTGATAATTCTGCATGGGCAAGGTGAGATGTTGGATCATAACCATTTTCCCCCCTTGGACACCTCTGCAAGTCTCTCCTCCTGTATTTTCCTTTGACTTTTCAGCACTGCTGTGCTTCCCCATCTCTCTGTTTCAAGGCAGAGGGGATTTTCCTCTCAGCTCTGTCCCTTTGCAGGAGCTCTCTGCTCTCCCAGGTTGTGCTCCTTGGTGTCTCCTGCCCTCCCTGGGTGTTTCTGTGCCCACTCCATTACAGGGGATGCCTTTTCAAAGGCCATCAGCAGCTTCATTTCCAGTTCTCCATCACCAGGTGTTGTGGAGTGACCAACTCCATAAATTAGAAGAAGAAAACGCCGATGCAGGCTGGTTTTGGGGTTTCCTTGTGAGCCTGCAGCCTTGCCAGCTGTCCCATACTCAGGTCCTTTGTAGCTCCAGCTATGGGACACATGATTTACTGTCAGAGCTGTATTTTCTGCTGGTTCAGGTGTTTCTTTCTCACCTCAGTGCTGTGCCCACTTTGGAGGCTCCTGAGATATTGTCCCAGGATGTGCTGCAGCCCCTTGGGATGTGGATTTTCCGTAGCCTGGCATTACCCACCACCAAGGCAATCATTTGGATAATTGCAGCATCTGCAATTTATTTAGGCAAATAGGGGACTGAAAAATATTTGCTTTCGCTTGCTTGTGGGATTTATTTTTAGGGTTTAGCTTTGTGCTTTGGGAAGCAAAGCCGAGCCATCCTGGTGTCCCTTTTCCCTGAGGTGCTCTTTGGGGCTGTTCTGGCCACCCTGTCCATGGCACAGGAGTTTGCCTGGCTGGATCACCCTTCTTGCCCTCGTCTGCTCCCTGGTTTTGTTTTGCAGTCTCTTTGCAGGTGGATCACCAGGGGCTCTGGGTGAAGCTTTATGCACGGGCACATTTCTGTCCCCACGCCCATAATGAGTTGCTGGTTCCATCAGAGGCCCTCAGCTGCTGCAGAGGTGCCCCTGTGCCTCCTTCCTTGCCCTGGGGAATGCTGATGGCTCATTTGGGCACCTCGGTGGGTGCAGGGGCTGCTTTCCCTGCGCTGCTCCCTCCCCAAACCCCGCCCGGCGCTCAGAGCAGATGGCTGTGGGACCCCACTGTGATAATGAACTATTCCTGCCCTTTATTTTCCCTCTCTTAATCAGTGGTTAATCAATGAGGTGACTTCTTGCTTCATCCTGTGCATGTGAAAGTGCTGTGAGTGCACTTGCCACAAGAGCCTTCGCAGAGCAAACTCTTTTGGAAGCCTTTGGAAGTCTGGGTGCACCACGTCTGTTCTACCTGCGACTGCCTCTTGCCAGCAGTGCTCAGAACCCAGTGACTTATGGCTGCAGGCACCTGGGTGACTCCTGGTGTTCCTTTCTAATCCACGGGGACACTGACTTTTAATTGTTCTGTTGTTTTTAATTATTGTTTATAGTAATTTTTCTGCCACAAAAATGAAGTTCTGCAGTTCCTTGGCGCCCTTTTGAAACGGTGGGGTCACATTCAGTTCTTGCTGGTTCATAGGTGGACAGCAGTGATTTTGGGGGTGCTGCATGATTTTAATAGCTTAATGCCTTTCACACTTTTGGGTGGATGCTGTTGGGCCCTGGAGATTTTTAGGTTTTTGCTGTTAATTTTGCTAGACAGGTCTGCAGCTTTTCTTGGTGACCCCACAGTTTGAGGCCGATGCTCTGCTCATTCCTCATGAGGGAAGAGTCCAGGAAGGGAAGTGCCAGGCCCTGTCACAAATGAGCTCTGGTGCAAAGAACTTCAATTTTTATCCTGTGGTTTATCTTTCTTCAGTGCTTGATTTATACCAGAATCTGGCAGATTTCTGGTGCTTGTGTGTTTGATCATTAAGTTTTTTTTCCTTCAGTGACCTGTTTCTCAAAATCTTTTTCTGGATTGACTTTTTTATGGCTTAAAGTGTGCTTCCTTGAGTTTATATTCTCCTAATTTGGATTTCTTTCTGAGTGTGTCTTTTTATTTATAATGTCCTTTCCCACTCTGCTGTTAAACTATGATTTTTGTTTAACAAACCCCCTTTGGTAGGTGATAATCATGTCCAAGTTGTCCACCTCACCTGCAAGGCCTTTTAGCTGCTACATTAACGCTCTTAACAAATTTTCCTGTTTATAGGATCATAGAATGGTTCCTCCTGTGAGGAAAAGCTGAGAGAATTGGGATTGTTCAGCCTGGAAAAGAGAAGGCTTTGGGCTGACCTCACTGTGGCCTTCCAGGGAGCCTGCAAGAAACATGAGAGAGATTCTTTACAAGGCTGGAGGGACAGGACACAGGGAATGGCTTCCCACTGCCAGAGGGCGGGGATGGATGGGACATTGGGAATTAGGAATTGTTCCCTGGGAGGGTGGGCAGGCCCTGGCACAGGGTGCCCAGAGCAGCTGTGGCTGCCCCTGGATCCCTGGCAGTGCCCAAGGCCAGGCTGGACAGGGCTGGGAGCAGCCTGGGACAGTGGGAGGTGTCCCTATCCATGGCAGGGGTGGCACTGGATGAGCTTTAAGGTCCCTCCCAGCCCAAACCAGTCTGGGATTCCCTGATGTGCCGTGTCTGGGGACAGTGTGGGGACAGAAGTCCTGTGTGGGGGACCTTGAGCACCATTTCTGCATCCAACTGCCTTTCACATCTGCAGGTCTCTATGGGATTATCTGAATTCTCCTCTGACTGAAATTGTGTTTCCTGCCCTGGCAGAGACCTCTCTCATGTTCCTTGGCACTTTGAGCATCTCTCTGTGCTCTGCTTTTCTGGGATGGGCTCCCAGTTCATCAGGGTTCTCTGCTACCTCTTGTCATAATCTTGTTTCATTTATTGGGCTGCACTTTGCTTCTCTGTCAACACAGCTCCATCATTCCCATGTAATTTGGATATGGATTGCAATGCCTTGAGTCTTTTGTCTCCCACCTAAAATTTTATGAAGCTCTTCAGGGATATATTTATGACCTCATCAATAGAAAATGCCTCACTTACACTGGATGTACCTGTAACTTTGATTTTCTCAGGCTTTAGTTTAAATAGGTTTTATATGCTGGCATCTGTTTTCACTTTGGTTCTGACGGTGTCTGGCTTACTCAGAGGGGCTCCCTTTGGCTCAAGCCCTCCTCAGCTCCCACCCTGCAGCCTGGTTACAGGTGGGGCCTGCTGGGATTTCACAAAAAGGTCCTGAGTGTCACTTTTTGAGGCTCTGCTGTCCTTTGTGCCTTTTGCAGGCGTTTTTAGCAAAGTGTGGTCTCTGCCATGAAGTGAGAGCTATAGTCTGGGCTTAAAATTGGTCTCCAGCTTAAAATTGGCTGCAGCTGGTGTAGGGCAGGACCCTGAGCCCCCCTCTCCTGCCTCCCCTCCCTCCCTTGCAGCCTGAGCTCCTCTGAACAGGGCAGCACCGTGCTGGTGAGAATTAAAACAGAATAAAAGGGAAAAAAAGGAATATTAAGAGGTAGAGATGACAGTTATCCTTGAGTTAGAAGTTATCAAGTGCAGAAAATGGATAAAGGAAGTTAAAAACACAAGGGAAAAAAAATCTGTGACTGTCAGTGCAAGGAACAGTAAGAAAGTATTTGTATTAGGAACAAAAGAAATTCTAATAATGGTTTGTGTAGACTTATCACGGCTGAGGAGAGGTAAAATGCATAATAAAGCAGAAAAAACTAGACATGTTTAATAAATATTGCTGTTCCCTATTTGTAAGGAGGAGGAATGATCCACTCTCAGCCCATGTGCACAGGGATGCCAGGAGCTGAGCAGGGCAGGGGTTTCCAGCTGCTCCTTGGGGGATGTTCCCTGGGCACTCCTGCTGGGTCTGCCCCTTGGGCTGCTGTCTGTCTTTCCTCCTGTAGGATTTGGGTGAAGTGAGAATATTGCAGAGGATTTGGTGGTGCTGCCTTGGCCTGGCCAGGGTGGGGATGAGTCGGTGGGAATGTCAGGCTGGATTTGTTCTCCAGCAGAAGGGATGGAGGGAGCGTGTCCTGAGCTGGCAAAACGGCTGATTTTGTGTCATTCCCCACAAAGCTGGTGTGAAGCAGGCTGCAAACAGGGTCTGGCATGACCACAGGCATTGACAGTGGTGGTGGTGAGGAAGGAGGGACTGCAGCTGCCCACAGGGATTTGGGTCATGGAGTCTTCTCCATCGAGTGAACTTTGATGTGGAACTTGGGATTGGGCACCTGGAGGGATGGGGCTGCATCTGCCTTTGGTGTGGGGAGACCAGAGAGGAGCAGAAGTGCCAAACCAGGCTTTGGGGTGGGAAAGGGACAAATGCTGCTGCGGGGTGAGCAGTGGCACTGAGTCTGGGAGTGGGGGAGTGCCAACCACGGTTGTGCCTGGTGAGGGAGCCGTGTGTGAACAGCTCTTCTCTTGCCTGTGCTTTAATACATTATCCCCATTTTCAGTTCCCTCATTTCCTTCAGAGATGTTGAAAAGTTGGAGAAGACACAGAATGTGTGAGTGGAGTGAAGCAGTTTGAGGCATCAAAGAATATACTCATTAGTGTTTGTTCTTAAACATTTGGGGACGTGCACTGTATTTTGGGAAACTCTGCCAAAAAAAAATAAAACTCATTCATTGATTTTTATCTTCATGGAGCCAGTTCTCCATGGGTTTAAAAAGCAGAAAATCAAAAAAGCAGGTAGCAGAGCCTTTGGTTTTAGCAAAGTGCATAGCAAGAAACAATACCTGGAAGCAGGATCCAAACACTGAGATGACAAAATGAAGACGCAAAAAACATTTCTAAAAGTAGGAGTTGGAAATTTTGAGCAGCAGGGCAGATTGGCTATTAGAACAAACTGCCAAGGGGAGCTGTGGGTGCAGCATGCTGGGTGCTGGTGCTTGTTCTCTGTCTGTGGAGTAAGTGCTTCAGGATTCGGAGCAGTGAGCCAGGGCAGAGCTGTGCAGTGGTGTAAAGAATGGCCGTTCTGTGGCCTCACAAAAGATCCCACTTTCTGCCTCTGTTTTGGTGTCCTGTTTCCAAGTGTCTGAAAGCAGATGGTCGGGGAAGGATTGTGAGGAACAGAGGAAATATTGAGTCAGCTTCCCTTTAATTTACTCTCTAGGTTCCAACAAATGGACCCTAAATTATTCTCACTTCCAAACCCTACAGGATGCTCCAAACCCTCCAGACCATCACCCACGCCCTGGTGCAAGCTCTTGCATGAAGTCAAAGTACTTCCAGGTGGCTTTCTCTGCCCTAGAAGAGATATAACTAAAGAAAATCATATGTAATCTCCTGTAGCATTGAGCACAAAAGGATATTTGTTTACTTTTTGAGGCAGGAAATTATAATGAATAAGGTAGTTAGGGAACACATGGGACTCAGTCATTAAACAATCTGCTTTATATTCCTAATGCAGAAGCAATGGGCTGAGCAGCAGAGAGAAGAGTGCTTAGAGCAATATAGAAGAATATGGATTTTAATGGAAGCACTTGTGGTCTAGAGGAGACTCCATTCCCTCTCCTAAGAGGAAACCTGTTATTGAAAAGGGAACCTATTGTAGAAAACCTCTTGTAGACAAAATGGGAGATATTTACAAACTGCTGCAGAGATCAGAGAGGAAATTTCCCCTGGTTGACTCTGAAATCAGGCAAAAAAAGCAGCAACTGAGCTGAGGTGGCTGAGTGAAGATGTAAACAGTATTAGGAGCAGTAAGCAGTAGGCTTTTAAAAAGTATAAACAGTCTGGTAAGGAGGAGGATAGGAAGATCTATTAAAATAAGCAGAAGGCAGTTAAAAGGATAATTAGGAAGGCAAAAAGAAGTAGAGAAGATCTAATTGCTAAGAATATTTTGACTTCAAAGAGTTCTTTAGATATATTCAGAGCAGACAGAAGATAGCAGAGGAAGCTTGTCCACTGAAGACAATGCCAGGGTTTGGAGCAGGAGCTCTGGGAAGAGCGAGTTTGTAAATGAGCTATTGGGTGCCTCTGGCTGGGGCTGTGCCTCCAGGGGGTGCTTGGCACACCTGTGTCCAGGACCCATCTTGTGTCCTGTGCTGGGAGCCCTGATCAGCAAAGGGAGCTGCAGAACCCCTGGGCACCTTCACGTTGTGGGGATGCTATTTTTAAGCTAAGGTTTGTGCAGCTCGCCGGGAGCCTTGAAGTCTTCGTGTTGCACGGCAGAAAAGCCTTGTTGCTGCCCTCACCTGTGAATGTGGGGGTGACCCTGTGCCACAGCAAGGCCTGAAGATTTTTCTGAGGACTTTCTTGACTGTCAGGTTGGAGAAGACCTCTCAGATGAAGATACCTTTTCCAGAAGAAGACCTTTGACCAGTCACCACTTTTTCAACCAGAGCAGAGCATTGAGTGCCATGTCCGGTCATTTCTTGAACACCTCCAGGGATGGGGACTCTACCACTTGCCTGGGCTGCCATGCCTATGCTTGACCACCCTTTCTATGAGGACATTCATCCTAATGTCCACCCTGAGCCTCCCCTGGCTCAGCCTAAGCTGTTCCCTCTCCTCCTGTCCCTGTTCCCTGGGAGCGGAGCCCGACCCCCCCGGCTGTCCCCTCCTATCAGGAGCTGTGCAGAGCCACAAGGTCCCCCCTGAGCCTCCTTTTCTCCAGACTGAGCCCCTTTCCAGCTCCCTCAGCCTCTCCTGGGGCTACAACCCCTTCCCCAGCTCTGTTCCCTTCACTGGACATGCTCCAGCCCCTCAATGTCCTTCTTGGTGTGAGAAATCCAGAACTGGACACACGACTTGTGGTGTGGCCTCATGAGTGCAGAACACAGAGGGACAAATCCCTCTCTATGTTCAGCAGGTGCTAAATCAGAAGGAAAGATAATGCCACAACTAAAACACATTCTGGCTGGAAGTTCACGAGTCTTGTGCGTAAAAACCTGGGGACAATTTAAGCAGTTTCTTGCTAAGCTCACCCGATTTAGATTTTCCTGCTTTGATCAGAGTTGCTTTTCTCAGCAAGCTGCCCTTGTAGAAAGCTGGAGTGTTAGGGACTCTTTTGTATATGTAATTAAAAGCAGTCTTGTATCTTGATATCCCACTGTGGTTAACGTTTCCTTTAGAAAAATGGTTGACTTTAACAGGCTGGGAAAACTGGGGCTTCTTCTGGTGGCCAATGCAGGGGCAGATGGGCTCCTCTCCACCTGCTTACCCTGGTTTGGAGAGTAGGATCAGCAATGCCAGGAGATCTTGTTTTGTTCTGGTTTTTGTGTTTGTAAGGTTGGATTCTGTGTGTTCCCACGCTAGATCAGTTGTCACAGCCTGGAGCAGGGAGGTTTTCCCAGCAGTGGACTCTTCCTCTTGGTTCCACCAACGTGCCTTGTCACTGTCTGCTCACAGACATTTCTGGGGCTTGAATCCCTACTCTTCACCCAGCCACCACCACAGTGTGGATTTCAACAAGTTTGGGAGGAAATTAGCAGTGACCCCAGTGGTGCAGCGTGTGGCTGTGCAGGGCTGCTCCTGGGGAGCTGTGGTTGCACGGGCAGTGCCTCGCCAGCGGGCCGGGTTTCTGTGTCAGCGAGCGCCGCGTGCCGGGTGTCACATCCTCACTGGAGGCTGGAATTCGCCTGGCCGGGAATGCGACCAGACCCATTGTTCCTGGATTAGGACTTGTCCCTTGAAGCATCACACCAGCTGCACAGAGCGTTTCGGACCCACAGCCCTGCCTGTGTGTTCAGCTGGGGGCTGCCAACTCCATCGGCTTGAATGAGGTGTCCAGCTGTGCCCAGCGTTGGTGCCACTCTCTGCACAGCCCCACACTCTGTGTCCTTATCTCAGAGAGGGCCTCCTGGTTGTTCTTGCACAGCCCTTCCTTTCTTTGCAGGCAGTGAAGTAGCAAGACCCTTCCTTGGCATAAATGAGATCATAGGGTGGGAGAGCAGCAGCCCCTGGATTCACACCTTGGGACTCAGGTGGAACCAGCAGACCTGGTTAGCCTGTTCCATGATGGCAGCAGGATGGTCTTTAAGCTGTTACGTTTCTGATGGAGTGGAGAAATGTCTTAATTATTGAATACTTATGTTTTCAAATGGGATTTGAGAGGTTTCATACTGAATGTTATTAGCCCAGATAAGGAGTTACAGTCTTAGGAGTGAAAAAGCTCCTTGTATAGAGAAAGAGCGTGGGAGTGATATTGGGCAAGTTCCAACAGGTCCAGGTAGATGTCTTCCATGTGCCCATGCTGTTTTAATATTAAACCTCTTTATTTTCACCTGCATTAAGTGCTAATGAGAGCAGGGTGTCTGTGGGGCTGAATGGGAAATAAAGCAAGACGAGCACACCATGTATATTGTGCGCTGCTTTCCTCTTCCCTCAAATCTGATATCCTCCAACTTTATATCACATCCAACCAAATTATGATCAGAGGAAAATGGTAATTTGATTCAAGGGGAAAAAAATTAAAGTCCAAAACCAGTGTGTGTAAGATATTTGTGCAAAAGTTGTGTAGATCTTGAGGAGAAGCTTTTGTCCATCAGCAGATTTAATTGGCAGCAAAAGAAGTTTCGTCTTGTACTGGAAAAGAAAAAGAGGTCTATAGAGTCCTGGAGTCAGCCCAGACAAAGAGGAGATAAAAACAAGAAGTCCTGGTGAAGGGAAGGGTTTGCTGATGAGATGTTACTGCACTGAGCTGTGCCTGGTGCTGGAGCTGCTCTCAAATCTCAGCTTCTCTGTCCCCACGCACTGTGGTTGGGTGGCATCAGCTCAAATGTCAGTGAAGGGGGAAGGAAAGGGTGGCTAAATGGAGTCTCTTAATGAGCCTTTGGGACCATAGCAGGTGGGAATGGGATGCAGGACACTGTTGGGACTCACTGCACTCAGGAGCCCTTGCTCTGGGATGATGTGTCCCTGGAGCTCCTGGAAAGAGAGGTAGTTGTGTATTCCTGCTGCCTGTAGAAGTAGTGGTGGATGAGACCAAGATGTTCCCTAAGGTGCCCTCCATGAATTGTTCTGTCACTCCTCTCTTTTGTTGGAGAGAGATTTTCCAACAGTCCTGTCCTTCAAATTTAGTTTGTGGTGTTGCTGTGGTTTTGATCTGTCTCAGTTGCAGGATTTGTAGTGAAATGTTATTTCCAAAAATAAATTCTGTCCTTTGAACTTTGAGAAATTAATCCTTTTTCTTCACTTTTTTCTTCACTTCCTTGAAAGGATCATTTGGAGTCTTTAAAGGCTGAGTAATACAGTTTTCAGTAAAATTCTCACTCCAGTGAGCCTTCACTGGTTGCATCAACTCTGACGAAAGCAAGCGCAAGACCCACACCTGCACTCAGGTGCGCTGCTGGACGCGATGTGCGCGGGGTGTAACCACTGCCAGCGCTTGCTGTGCCTGCCAGGGAGTGCTGACCGCCACCAGCAGCTGCTGCATCCCCCGAGATCCGCCTGCCATGCTCCTGGCCACGCTCTTGTGTCTTTTGGCACCCACCGGCAGCACCGTGGCTTTGGCCGGCGCTGCAGCCTCGTTCCCCGCTTGGCCGCGGCCGCCGGAGCGCTGCAGATGTGGTGTCAGACTACCAGATCCAGCCCAGAGACTCCTTGGCTTGGCGAACCTTTGTGGCTGCCTGCTGCCTGCACGTTCAGAGGCATCCAGGATTTCCTTTAAAAATAGCTGTGTGCTTTTTATGAGGATTTTCCAAGCGCAGTCTGGAGGCAGAGCAGCACGTTACAGTCTCGGGTTTGCCGGCAGCGTTACTGAATAACTGGAGGTGTGAACTCCCTCAGCCCTCGTTTGCTGGATGTTAACGACACTGCGAGTCATCCTGGGGAAGGGAGGAGTGGGTGGCAAGCAGAGCCTGAAAGATGGGAAAGGGAGCCTGGCCAAGAACACGCTGTTGCCAAAAGACCAAAGTGCTGGTCCTCTGCCTTCTGTCTGTGGTTATCTGCTGCCGATCTCACAGGCTCATGTTTGCTGGAGCCTTCTAGGGGTTGATTTATGTCCCTAACCTTGGAAAAGCACATTAAAAAAGCCAAAAAAACCCAAGGCTTTGTGCCAGGTTGGTGAATAACGTGGCTTGTGGAGGGGAGCACTGAGTGGGGAGCAGGGAACAGAGGAGCAGGATGGGTATGAAGAGAAAGGCAGCACATGGTACCATCAGACTGCTGCAGCCGCTCAGGGGCTCAGCTTTCTTGTGGTGTAAGGGGATGGGACTTTGGCATTAAAACCAGAGCACTGAAGTTCAGCAATGCTGTGGATGTGAAGGGAGAAGTTTCTTTCAGCAGCTCTCCCTGCAGTGTGGTCAGCAGCTCACGTGGACGTGGTTGAACCTGCAGTAGGGCAGCTCCTGGGGTTGCTGTCACCTGGGTGGGGATGTTGCTGCAGTGTCTCCTCTGTTTGAGACTCAGCTCTGTTGCCCTCATGCTTTAAGGCATGGTGTGATTCAAATCAGCACCAAATTTGGAGCTGTCATCCCTCTGTGCTCACATTCAGGTCTGACTGGGCTTTCTTGCACGACTTGACAGCAGTGGCTCGTTGGCTTGTGTAGCATCAGCTCTTCAGCACTGCTGGCTGAGGTGGGGTCTGGTGGAGCTGGGCACCGTGAGTCACAGTGTCTAGCCTGGTTACAAGTAGTTGAAGAATAAACCATTCCCAGGGTTGCCAGAGCCATGGACAGGAGCAGGAGCTGGCTTTTGAGCCCTGGAGCAGTGCCATGTCCCCCCTGCCGTGCTCTACCTCCACTGCGCTGGGACCAGACCCTACGCCAGCTCCCATCGTGGCTCTGAGCCCTGGAACAAAAACACCCCCGAGCAGTGCACTCACCCTTCCAGCTGCTGCCAGGCCTCCTCTGAAATTTTATCTCAATAACTGTATTTAATGCCTGTGGACTTGGGGAGCTTCTGCCCTGCAGCTGGAGCCATGCAGTGGCCATTGGAACTCTTGCTTTCCAAGAAGCAGGTGGACCTTCCTCTTAGGATGAAGCCAAATGGAGAATTCTGTTTTAGGACATGCTATATAAAAATATTTGTGTCCCATCTTTCTGCTTCCCCCTGTAGTGTGTGCAGGGCTCTTGTGCCAGGTCTGAGCTCCAGGCCAGTTCCAGAAGGCTCCTGAGAAGACACATGGAAACCCTCTGGCTCACTCCCTTTGCCCTCTCCAGCCTTCTGCCCTCTCCAGGAGCCTTGCAGCCCTGCTGCACCCTTTGGATATTGGCTTTGAGTGATTGTTTGCTCACAGGGGTGGTTCTTGAGCAGCTCCCTCAGTGCCCAGCCAGTTTGGCTCTCACAGAGCTGTGGGGTCCAGCAGGGGCTCCTGTTGGGCAGCCTCACCCCACAGGCAGGATCCCAGCACCCCTGTCCTGGAGTGCCACCAGTAATCCAGAACCTATGGCATGAGGGGGCAGTGATGTCCTGTAGTCTGACCTGTCCTGTCCCAAGGGACTGGAACAAGGGATGCCCTGGGCAGCTCCCCCTCTTATGCTCCATTTCTTCCAAAATTTGCAGAGGTTTCCCAAGGTGTCGCTCACCAGGGTGTACAAAGGGTTGGTGACAGGAAATGGGGTGAAAGAAGCTCTCTGTTCCCAGTGAGGCGGGAGGCAGCTGTGCTGGAATGTGCCCTTGGTCAGCACACCACCTCAGGAAGAAGGGTAAAATTCCAGAATTAGGTAAATGTGCAGCTTCCCTGTGATGCTGCTTTTCTTTATGTGAAACTTCTTTATCTGCAGAGTGACAATGGAGGGCAGCACCTAATTTCACCAGGGACTACAGTCATTTCTGAGCAAACTCTGCTCTGTTTGCCGTGGTACCGTGGGGATGGCTGTGAATGAACCACCTGGGTTTTCTGTTACAATGAGAATTTATGACAATGTGTTCTTAGCCTGGCAGAGTCTGCCTTTCCTTCTCCCTGTTCCCTGGGACAGGGACGGCTGGCCCTGAGCGCTGCATGTGGAGGTAAAGGACCTTTTGCCTCCTTGAATTTTGAAATAAAGCACATTTGACTTTGATATCTTAGGGTTTTTTCCCATAAAATGTTGGTGCCCAGAGCTACATATGGCTGCTCCATTACTATTTTGTCTGATGGTTTACTGAGACAATTTGGGCCATTTAAATTTACATGAGTTTACCCTGTTACTGGGATTCTTTGGAGCTCAACTGAAAAATAAGTAAATTCATATTAGTGGCTTAAAGTGCTACTAGTAAAAAATTGCCTTTTTGAAAGTTAAATAATGTTTTAAAAATTTAAATAATAAAAAAAGTTCAATAAACAATATGAATATTTAAGAAAGCACATTTGGTACCTCTGTACCCCATTTCCCACGTAACAGTTATTTAACGCTTCTGCCTGAAATGCCACTGCCATGTGCTCCCCTGCCTCTGCCCCAGTCCTGGCACAAATCTTGTCACCACGTCTGGTGGTGCTGGAATGAAGGAGTAGTGAAATTAAACTTAGTAGATTTCCAGTCCTTCCTCCCTACTCCCAGAGTAGTTTTGGGACAGGATGGCCAAGCCTGCAGGCTGTGGTAGGGATGGGTTCATGGCACAATTGTGGTTTCTGTTTATTTTGACTTTTAAAACAATTCCTTCCCTTCCCTTGTTCTCCTACTGGTAACTTGCACTGAGCTGATGTTTTCCCTGCATGTAAAGGTCAATTGAGATCAGGTTCGACCCCTTCCTAACACAGAGCATGGATCTATTCGATCTTTTTTATAATTCTACTCTGACTTTAGTGGTTTGCTTGATTTTAGTGGTTTCTGCCCGTTCTCCCCCTTGGTGCTGCACATCTCCCCCTGCAGAGCTGTGAGAAGCTCCATGGGAGGGGTTGCACCCCCCATCCCCTCCTCAGACTGTGGTCAGCACAGGAGATCCTCACCCATTTAACCTTTGCTTTCCCTGGGAGGTTTTGTTGAGTCCTAGCTGCTCTTGGCAATTTTTTACTGCTCAGTTTATCCAGGTCACTCTGAAACTTGGTGTGTTGCAAAGATCTTTGACGAGGTTTTCATGGGCACGTGTGGTTGATGTGTGTGGGTGTGAGGGGGCAGAGGAGGGACGAGCCAGGGGAGCACGAGCCCCAAAGAGCCCCAGACCATCACTTCCCAGGGTGGTTTGGAGCCTGCTTTAGTTCTGCCAAGGAGAGGTTTGGCTCCCAGCCCCTGAAGATGGCCAAGTGTGAGTGGGAGGGAAGCGTTTCGCACCTTTAAATGCAGTAATTAAAATGCCTTTGGAGGGCTGAGGTGTCCATCCACAGTGTCAGGGCACGAGCAGCTCGGTATCCACTGGGTGCCCCATGTCACTGCCAGCTGGGAGAGCACCAGTTGGGTGCATGTCCAGGGTCGTGCTGGAGGTCCTGCTGCTCCTGCAGCCGTGTCTGGGCTCAGGGAAGGTCAGCTGAGGAGTTGGAGCCCATCCCATCACTGAGCTCTTGGTGACTTCTGGGCTGGCCATGACCAGGTCAGGCAGCACGTGTGGCTGCACATGCTGGCAGGTACTTCAGCAGCCAAAGTGTTTTTTGGGGGACATTCCAGGTCCTCCTGCAGTGACAAGAGTCTGAGAACCCCCCTGCCTGTATTTGCTCCTGTTCAACCCTGCATACACAACAAGCTCGAGCTGGCTTTCACAGCTGGTCACTCTGCTTTAAGATGAGGTTCCTGTAGGATCACATCAGGCCTGGGGGGACCTGGTGAGATTTTCTGTGGACAAAAGGACCATCAGCTTGTTGAGCACAGTGTGGGGCCTGGAGTTCTTATTTGGATTTTTTTATTAAGTGTTTCTCTCTGGGCAAGCAGGAGGTGGTGTTGGTGTCCTGCTGCCTCAGCACCCGTTCCATGGGTGCAGCTCCGCAGTTGTTCCCTGCTTGGCTATTTCCATCTTTGCCACCACTTGAGGGATTTTGGGGCCATGCCTCACATAGGGTGGGGAATGCAAGCTGCCTTTGGCTGCTGCCTTTGCTGCTGGAGCCGTGGAGAGTGTGGATGAACATGTCTTTGGAAGCAGCTGGTGGAGGAACTTCCTTCATTTCATGTGCCAAGTCCCCCAGGTGAGCGTTGGTGTTTGATTGCTGCTGTTAGCAGTTGGTTTCCCTGAGGCAGTGGTGTGTGCTGCTGTGCTCAGGTCAGCGCCCCCCTCTGCTGTGGGTGCCTTGGGGACCTCTGGAAGGCCCTCCTGGAGGGGGACACTGCACGTGTCATGAAGGGCTGAGCTGGCAGGGTCGGTGTTGGTGGGAGCAGGAGCCGCTGGATCCCCTGTGTGAAAGGGGAGGGAGTATCCGGAGAGAGAGCTCCCCCCAGGCCATCACACTGCTTCCCCCAGCAGCCCGTGGGTCTCCTCCCCGGCCCTTGTGCAGCCCCGGTGCATCCCTGTGGTGCACCAGGGTGGTCCCGCTGCAGCCAGGGCTGCTGGCAGCCCCCTGCCCTGCTGGCCGAGGGCTGGCTGTGACCCTGCCTGCCCATTTAGCATTAACAGCCTTGCCCCCAGCTGCGTGGGTGATGGGTGAGGCTGCTCCCGTGTTCCTGGAGGAGCCTGTGCCTGCTCCTGCACTGCTGTGCTCGTGGGCTCCTGTTTGCCAGGGCTGGGGTGCAACTCGTGCCTTTTGTAGCTAATCCATCTCTGGTTGTGCTCTTCTGCTCTCCCACAGGGGAGAAAGAGGCTCTTCTGATCTCAGACAGCCCCAGCGAAGGGAGTGATGCTCTCCTGTAGGCCAGGATGTCTTACTCCAGCTAGGAGCACAGCTCACTGTGTAAGCCACACAGAACCCTCATTTGAGGCCCTGGAGTCTCAGCTCCGGGCCTGCAGAGGCTGTGGGCTTGGTGGTGGCACTTTCCTGGTGGGAACCAGGCTCTCATCCTCAATTAGTGCATGCACTTTGTGTGCATCCTTTAGCCATGAACATGCAGAGGGATTTTTCCCATCTCCTCCTTGTGCTCAGGGGTGATAAATGAGAAGCTGGAAAAAGAAGTTGGTTTGGTTGATGAGGTGGACATCAGTCAAAGGACATGGACTTGATCTTGGAGATCTTTTCCAACCTAAACGATTCTGTGATGCTGTGCAGGGTGCAGGTGCAGCGTGTGGTGGCTGTCCCTGGGAACTGGCCTGGACAGCAGCTGAACAGCAGTGGGGCAGGAAATGCAGGCAGGGTATGCAATGCAGGCAGGGGATGCAGGCAGGACAGGAGGCATCCAGCTCCGAGCAGCTGCTGTTTATTTGGGAAGGGAAATCCTCCAGCTCGGGTCGTGCTCTTTAGGAGCGTGTCCTGTATGGATAGAGAGGTTGGGCTTTTGTGGACTGTGCCATGAGTGGTTTGAAGCTGCACTTGAAGTTTTATTTGACTGGAAAGCATTTAGGAAGTGATTTTGAATCCATTTGGTTGATTCACTGCTATTCCTGCAGTAGGATGCAGAGCAGTGATTCTGTAATTAATTTAATTATATGCTTATTCAATCTTTCCCAAACTAGTAAAATTTCAGAATGCTTTTGAATTCAATGAAATGTGATTTTTCAGGGCCAGGAGGAAGGGAAGGCGGGGAAATTTCAAGTTCTGTTTTCTCCCTTGGTTGGTGTTCCAGCACTGTCTCCCCACCACTGTAGCGTTGGCGTTGGGCAGCCCCAGCCTTATTTTGGTTATTTACCAAATTCCTGCCTCTGCTCAGTGCTTCCCTGCTGAAATGGAACATTTGAAAGAAGCTTCACGAATAAAATCATAAAAAGCCTTTTCTTGTTCTTTCCCCCACCTCCTCCATCTTTGCTGGTACCTAATGTTCATTGCTCTCTGCTTTTATTGCCTTTGAATTTGGCCAAAACAATCTATTATGTAATTGGGCTAATGAGTTCCAACCCACTTTCCATCTTTCCCTCACAGCACAGTGAGCAGCTAATCTCTTCCCAGTTTACCTTTCTCCCCTTTTCAGTTGTTAATTTAAAAGTGTCATTTCCAAATATGCCACTCCTCCTCGCTAAGGCTCATTTTTATTTATTTTTAAACTCTGTAGAAGGCCTTGAATGAGTAACCGAATATCTCCTGGGCTCTGGAATTTAACAGTCTTTGCCCTTTGTTCAGCTGGGTCAATGCATGAATTCACAAGTTACTAAATTAAAAAGGAGGAAAAAAAGGAAAATGTCTGATTGTGGATTGGATTTAGATTTTTTTTTTCCCTGAAGAAATGAAATACAAAGAGGAACTAGTGTTTTCAAATAGTTTATAAAGTAGCAATTTATTTTAAAATCTTGTACCAAGGCAAATTTTAAAAACAGAACCAAGCACTGACCTGTTTTTTTTTTTTTTTTTTTCCCAAAAGGAAAGTGGTCAAATCCAACTTTCTGTGTTTAAGGAGCTCGATAAACACGGGTAGAGCAGACAAAGGCTTGATGGGCAGAGGTTATGGCTGGAGCACATAATTACCACAATGTCAAGATGGTTTCCTTAATTTTTTTCTTTTTTGCCTGAAGAAGATCCTGTCAGGCTGCTGCATTAACGGTCAGTGTGAAGCAGCAGAGCCTGAGTGCCCACAGGTCCTGTTCAACACAGGACCTGCCTGAACAGACCTCCTTGCAATTTTTATCAGTGTGTCTTTATAAAAAAATTGTTAAAAAGATTGAAGTTTCTATCAAAAAAAAAAAGAATGGAGGGCAGCAGTGCTGGCTGGTGGGGTTGGTTTAGAGCAGCTGAGGGTTTATCCCTGCCTTGGGAGCCGTTCCCTGGCCAGGACAGCTCCCGGTGAGGGAAGGGCTGGGCAGGTGATCAGGGCAGGAAAGCAGGCGTTGGGATTGCTCTGTCTCCTTGCTGCCCCTCACAAACCTTGGAATGCTTTTCCATGCCTTGGGATGCAGAGCTGCTGAGCAGAACTTCCCTGGGAGGCAGGGAAGGAACTTGAGCCCTGCTATTGCACAGGGTGGGCTCTGCCTTGCTGGGCATCTCCCCAGTGACTTATTTCCAAATAACAGCACTCCTGAACTCAGCAAGGGGCTCACAGCATTTGAGATTTTGTCAAGGGGTCTCTTGTGTCCCAGATTAAAAAGCAAGATGTATTCTATTTGTCATCTGTATGGCAGTTGTCTTGTGTTAAGTAGGCAGTTTTTCCTTATCTCTTCCACAATCAATCCTCCCTTCGGAGACATCTGCTAATAATGGGCCATTGAGTGTCACTGCATAACTGATAAAAACTAGAACATCCCATTGTAAGATGCTCTGCCCAAAAGGAGGAACAAAGCATTCCTACCTGCAGATAGTCCTGAGATTCTGGCCCACCAGCACAGCTTTTTTTTCTGTGCTGGATTTTCCCAGAGGAACAGCTGCCTCTTCCACTGCCTCTCAGAGGAAGACTGCACCCTTTTCTACAAGATCACTACTCCAACAGAACCACGCCTGACACTCCAGGAGGACTGCAGCCACAATTCCAATTGGACTGCTACCAACACCCTGTCCAACAGGGTGTCAGGTTGTATTCTGACTCTGTCAGTGTTTAGTTCACTGCATTGTTTATTTTATCTTTTTATTTTCTTCCCTAATAAAGAACTGTTATTCCTGCTCCCATATTTTTGCCTGAGGGAAAATATTAATTTCAAATTTATATTATATATTATATATATATATATATATATATATATATAATTAATTCCAAATTTATAACAATTCGGAGGGAAGGGGTTTACATTTTTCCATTTCAGGGGAGGCTCCTGCCTTCCTTAGCAGACACCTGTCTTTCCAAACCAAGATGTCTTGACTGTGGCTTTTCTCTGGTTCTGCTGTGGCAGGGGCTGTCCGAGGGCTGGGGATCCCCAGCAGGGCCTTCCTGCCTGGGTCCTGCTCTGCAGCCTGGCAATATTTTCCAAACTCGTGGGAGACACCTCCCACCCTCCTCCCCATGACCTTTGTGTCAGTTCTGAAACATTGCTTCCTCTGCTCCGGCCGCTCCAGGAGATGACTTCCATGCTGCTGCCTCCTCCTCCTCCTCCTCCTCCTCATCTCTCAGTGTTTTCAAGCTCTGAGAGGAGGATTTCCAGATGTGAGTTGGCTGGTGGTGGCAAGGGAACCTGCTGGCCTTAGTGCCTGGTGATGGTGTGAGCCCAGATGAGTCCAGTGTGACTTGAGGACAGATGGATTTGCCATGAGAGATGGTTCCACCCCAAATTTTAGCTTCTTTCTGTCTTGTGAAGAAATGGCAGTTGGTGTCTGGCAGTGTGTGGCAAGAAGAGACTTAAAATCTGGGTTCTTTTTAATTCTTCTTTGAAATGCATTTTAGTGTTTTAAAATTGGCGGCTGTTCCAAATTTGGGTGACTTTGGCCATTGTCTCCCTCAGCTTTGTCTTTGCTTTTGATAACTTTTTTGCATTCTAAATGATAAATGCAACTGGAGACCTTAAATGACCTTAATTTCCTCAAATTGGATGCTTCGTGCCCAGTGTGATAGACTCAGAGTTTAAATTAATATAAATTTTGTAAATAAGTAGACTGACCTTTTGGTGAACTGGAAAGAAATGTCAAATTTCTGTTTCCTTCCCCCACTCCTGTAATCAGCAGTCTGTAATGAATGAATTATTCCTAATTTCAAGATTGTAGCTCAAAAGGGCACTCAAATGGCTGAAATCCCATAAGAAAGACTGACCTTTTGGTTGTCTCTGATGAAAATTCAAGATTTTTCCAGAATTTAGCAGTCTGTAATGGACTGCATGAGATGTTACTGCAGCTCACAGGAGCAGCTCCTCATTTATTTTCTTAATATATTTATATTAACACTGCATGATCCCCCAGAGCACCTTCAGTGCCTTGTAGGAGCATTCAAGGTGTAGTTAAGATGCAGTGCCAAGGCTTCCTACAGGTGCAAAGCAACTGTGAAATAAATGATTCCCCTCCTGCTCCAGGAGGAATTGATTATTTGTCATCCCCGGCATTTCCCTGGCTGCTCCAAGGTCCTGCTGCAGTTTTGGTGATGCTGGGACATGTAGGAAGGTCCACAGGACTCGGAGGTGTACAAGTAGCAATAAATCTATGTTCCCCACAAGATACTGCCAGTGACTGTGGATCTGATTTTGCTCAGGAGCTGCTGGACAGAGTTCTGGGTTTTTTCATAGAATCATAGAATGATTTTGCCTCCAGCTCTGGGGTCCTCAGCACAAAACCTGGAGCTGCTGGGGCCAGTCCAGAGGAGGCCACAGAGCTGCTCCAGGGCTGGAGCCTCTGCTCTGGAGCCAGGCTGGGAGAGCTGGGGGTGCTCACCTGGAGAGGAGAAGCTCCAGGGAGAGCTCAGAGCCCTTCCAGGGCCTGAAGGGGGCTTGTAAAAAGGAGGGAGAGGGACTTTTCATAGGGGCAGACCGTGACAGAACACGGGGGAATATTTTTAAACAGCCAGAGGCAGGGATGGAGTATTGGGGAGGAATTGTTCCCTGGGAGGTTGTGCAGGCCCTGGCACAGGGTGCCCAGAGCAGCTGTGGCTGCCCCTGGATCCCTGGCAGTGCCCAAGGCCAGGCTGGACAGGGCTGGGAACAGCCTGGGACAGTGGGAGGTGTCCCTGCCATGGCAGGGGTGGCACTGGATGGGCTTTAAGGTCCCTCCCAAGCCAGTCCAGCGTGGGATTCCATGGTGAACAGACAAGGAATCACACATACTTGGCCTCCGTAACTTGTTCCTCTGTGCCCCTAAAGGGGCTTCCCTTTAGATATTTATTTTGTAACAGATAGTGAGTGGCCATAAATTCTGGAGAGACATTTCATGAGGGTCCCTGGTGTTGTGAAAGGCTCGGCCCCGCTGGCACTGGGCCCCTGCATTGGTGGCCACCAAACCCTGCAGGGCTGGGCCTGGGCAGGGCTGGGTGCCCTGGGCTGCCAGGCCATGGGCCCTTCCCGGGCACCCCGAGCCCTTCCCAGGCACCCCGAGCCCTTCCCGGGCACCCTGAGCCCTTCCTGGGCACCCTGAGCCCTCCAGGCTGCGGGGAGCAGCTGGAATGTGTGGCAGGGACAGTCATGGTTGGCCATCACCAACCCTTTAGAGATGCAGATTTATTTGGGGAAAAGCCAACACTCAAGTGCTCTGGGCTCCTTCCTTACCTTGCTGGCAGATACAGAGTTTCCTTAAACCACATAATGCAACACATCTATCCTATAAACGTCTCACTTGTGGCTCTTTCACAAATGAAAACAGGGTGAGATCACTTCTCCTTTTCATTTTCTGGTTCTCCTCCACACTGCAGCACAGTAAAATTTTGGAGGCTGCAATGTGAAAGCAGTACTTAAACTTATACCCAGTTCTCCTTTTAATTTTATTAAATCATGAAAATATTTCTAGGAGAAATAGATTTTGAAATAGATTTTGCATATTGCACCGCCAGCTACATTAAAATAATAAATGTCCAGTGTTACGTTCTTTGGCACTGTTTCTGAAGTGCCCAAATGCTGGATAGGGGGTTAAACCCTGCTCTCCTATTGGTCTGTTCAGCTCTTCTCTCAGACAATCAGGCCATGAGATGTTCAGCAAATGTTTTGCTTAGTGCAGTGCTATCACATTGGGCCTTAAAAATAGTAGTAAATAAATAAAGGGCAGAAAGTTTAATGTTACTAAGTTTGTATTGTTAATTTAAAACTCAAAAAAAAATTAAAATTCCTAATTTTTGGCTTTTGGAGCCTACTTCAAGTTGTGGTACTTAACAGCACACCCAGGGCTGAGGCTGCTCCACGCCCTGGCTTGTGCTGGTGGCTCCCATCCAGCTGGGAATAGTCTCTGGAAGCTGAACGCTTGGTTCAGAAATGTTGCTCAGCACACTTCCCACACGTCCCCAGGATCTGGGAACAGTCAAGGGCGCCACAAAGTTTTGGGCTTGTTTTTCAAAATCCGTGCCCCTCTCATGGGGTACGCCGAGGAATCCCCCAGCGGTGCAGGGAAGTGGCAGAGCTGTGAGGCTGGGGAGCAGTGGAGAAGGCAGGGGAAGGTGTGCCTCCAGCCTGGTTCTGGGCCCAGGGTGAGCGTAGCAGGGAGGGCTGCACATCATCCCTGCACATCAGCAGCACTGCCTGGGCAGGACTGCTCACCCCACAGCCACTCATCGTGCTGCTGCTGCAGAATCAGTTCATGCTCCTGACGATGCCCCCAGCCAGGGGCCTGGGGGTTGGGTGTGGGCAGGATTTATCATTTGTGTGCTCAGAAATGCGTTTTGCTGCCTCTGCTCCGAGATCCACTTTGTGGTAGGGTTTAGTGGGAATGGTGGTATATCTTGGTTTGAACAGACAGGCGTCTGCTAAGGAAGGCAGGAGCCTCCCTTGAAATAGAAAATGTAAAACCCCTCCCTCCAAATTGTTATAATTTTGAAATTAAGGGGCTCTTGGGTAAAGATATGGGAATAGGAATAACAGTTCTTTACTAGGAAAATTAAAAATACAAATGCAATAGTACAAAACAATCCACTGGCAGAGTGAGAGCAGGCCCTGGCAGGCTGTGGGTCAGGGTGTGGCAGCAGTGCCATTCCATGGGGGCTCAGCCCTCCTGCAGTGCCAGCTGTGCTTCTGCTGGAGCAGGATCCTGGACAAGGCTGGAGTTTTCCTCTGGAGCTCCAGGGCTGCTGGAGATGGGCCTGGGCTCCCTCTGGGAATGCAGTGGGGCAGAAAGCTGCTCCTCTGGGAATGCAGTGGGGCAGAAAGCTGCTCCTCTGGGAATGCAGTGGGGTAGAAAGCTGCTCCTCTGGGAATGCAGTGGGGCAGAAAGCTGCTCCTCTGGGAATGCAGTGGGGAAGAAAGCTGCTCCTCTGGGAATGCAGTGGGGCAGAAAGCTGCTCCTCTGGGAATGCAGTGGGGCAGAAAGCTGCTCCTTTGGGAATGCAGTGGGCAAAGGCTGCTGTGCTGTTCCAAGGTCAGATTGGATCCAGGTAGGAATGCTTGGCTCCTGCCCTGGGCACAGCATCTCCCCATGGGATGCTGGAATTTTCTCAGCCATGCAGGGACACTCAGTGGCCATGAACAGCAGAGATCTCCTGGAGGGAGGATTGGCTGTGGGAGAGATAAAGAAAAGTGCCCAATGCACAGAGGAGAACTGCCCCAGCTCTGACAGATGGCAACAGAACACACACCAAGCTGCACCTTGCAACCTGAGACATGGTGTTTGGTTGAACGTTGGACTTAATGATCTTGGAGGCCTTTCCCAGCCTTAATGATTCTGTGACTCTATGAATCTGGTTCTGTGCTCTCTCCAAGTTGCCATCCAGTAGCTACTCTTTTTATTTTTGTGTGTGCTGTGAGACACTTCAGCATTTGGCATGGGTTTGGTAGGAATGCTTTGAGTGTCTTCCATCCTGGCTGGTGTGAGAGCCTGGTCTTATCTTTTATGTTTATAGAATAGTAAAAAGACAGCAACTGGATAAATTAATGAAAGAAATTTCTGCCAACAGCAACCAAGCACAAAGACAACTCCTCTCTCCTGTGAAGCTCCTCGGTGGCTCAGTGGAGGATGGGAGATGATTCTGGAGGTGTTGCACTTTGGATGATGATGTTGCACTTAGGCTTTTCCTGGTTTTATACACTTTTCTAACCCTTCATGTACCCATGGTCTGAGCCTGCTCAGCTTTTCCTCTCAGTCAGGAGTGGACCAGCTGCTTTCCATTTTTGCAAGGGCTTGATCCTTCATGAAGCTGAGTGATAAACACGGGATGCAGGAGCCAGAGCACTTCACACTCAGTGTGTGAGTACTGATGGGTCTGGAGCCAGGCCAGGACTGCTGCCAGACAGCCTGAACCAGGCTTCTACCTGTGCCATGGATCAGTGATAGTGCTCTCTGTTCTGAGAAGGGCTCTTTTCTTCCACGAACTGCTGGAACAGCCAGGGAGGTGTTTTCCATTTCACTGTGCTGGGCTGTGCAGCTCCTCATGCCTTCTCTTGCTCTGCTCACAGCCCCTGGAGAGCATTGCTGGGGTCAGGTGAAGACCCCAAGCCTCTCTCTGTATCCAGGAGGGTGTAACAGGGGCTGATGTTGTGTCCACAGCTGGACCCAGCAGCTTTCATTCTGTACAGGGTGTCTCCAGTCACCTCAGTCATGAGAGAAAGGTTGGTTACAGATTCAGTCATAGAATCCTGGATGGGTTTGAGTTGGAAGAGACCTTAAAGCTCATATCATTCCATTCCTCTGCCATGGTCAGGGACACCTTTCATTATCCCAAGTGATCTTACAGGTCCAACCTTGCTGATTGTGCTCTATATTCTAACTTAAATACATAAAAATGCAGCATGGGGTAAGTACTTGACTCTGAAAATGAATTTGTGGGTAAGATGTTGAAGAGTGAAGGTCTTGGGGCATTTTTAGTTGCCCTTCAATTCAGTTTATTCTGTTTGGTGTGTTCTAAACTTCATTGAAAAACAAGTTAATGCTCATTCAGACTGACCGTAACAAGTGACTCCCAGAGTTGTAGCCCCTCAAAATTGTATTTAGCCATAGAGAATGGGAACTGTTAGGGTCTTCAGCAATGTCCATTCAGCTCAAAGCTGTGGAAGATGGTTGGAGAAAAGTAAATCTTGTATCCACCAAGCACAGGGGGGTTGAGACTTAATCTGTGCCCAGGTTTTATGGTTCCCCCGCACTGCTGGAGGAGGGCAGTAGTTGCCCTGGCTTTGTAAGGACATAGATTGGAGCCTTCAGAGCAGAAGCAGATCTGGCAGTTCAGACTGTGTGTGGTGGCCAACACCGGTGCCTGGCACATGCTGGGCTGCCCAGCCACCTCTGCAAGTGCCACTGCCTGTTGGTGCTGCCAGGGGACTGGCACTGCTGGCCACAAGGGCTCGGAGCTGCTTTGTGTGGCTGGGCTGGAGCTGGGGAATCCCTTGAGTGCCTGCGCAGCAAACCCACCTGAGTGATTGCTGAAGTGGGGCGGGAGGTGTCACTGCTGTCCCCAGAGGCTGCTGTGCCAGGGCTGGCATTGATGTGGAACCTGTTGTGGGGCTGTTTGCAGACCAGACCTCAGAGGGGAGCACAGGGGGTGGGCTGGGGACAGAGTCAGCTCTGGGCCCTGCATTGTTGGCAGAGAGAGGCCAGAAGAGGCTGCTGGGTCTCAGGCGTTTGTGCATTTTTGCCAAATCCCCTTTGGCCAGGAGCAGGCAGCTGTGGCAGCTTTTTGATGGAGGGTTTGTTGTTGAATTTGTGTTTCTGCTCACAGCAGATCTGTGTCCCAGCGTGTTCCCTGCCCATGGGAACACTGCTGGGAACTGCAGTGTTTTCTGGGACAGCACACTCAACAGATCTCAAAGAGCAGGGTTTAGTGGGAATAGTGGTATATCTTGGTTTGAACAGACAGGTGTCTGCTAAGGCAGGCAGGAGCCTCCCTTGAAATAGAAAATGTAAACCCCCTCCCTCCAAATTGTTATAATTTTGAAATTAAGGGGCTCTTAGGTAAAGATATGGGAATAGGAATAACAGCTCTTTACTAGGAAAATTAAAAATACAAATGCAATTGTACAAAAAAAGGAAAACAATCCACTGGCAGAGTGAGAGCAGGCCCTGGCAGGCTGTGGGTCACGGTGTGGCAGCAGTGCCATTCCATGGTGGTTATTTGCTGCAGTCACACGTGTGTCAGTCTGTATAAACACTCCCTGGATAGTGGGAGCTCACTGCCTGGATCCCTCCATCCTGGAATAACCTTCTTAGCTTTGAAAAGCAATCAAATGACCCTGTTTCCCTTTAATCATAAGTGCACTGGCAATAAGTGGTTTGGAGAGCCCTTAACATTGTTCCTTTCACTGGCCAGGTTGTATCTATCTGCTTTTTGATGTTTTGACTATCCAGAAGAGTCTGGGGATGACCCTTGGCACATAGATATCCTCTCCAAGACAAAGGAATGATTTTTTGAATAAAAAGCAAGACTGAAATTCAAGACATAAGTGTCTGGTTCTCACAAAATCTTCTTCTGTGGCTCTGGGCAGGTTATATGATCTCTCTTAGATTTTCCAGCTCAAGAAATGAAGAGAAATTGCTTTTTCTTATCAGCTCACATGAAAATTGTCAATACTAACTGGTGTTTGGGAGACAGCATGATGTTTTAGACATTTTGGTTGGTGTTTCTCATAGCTTTGAGTGCTACAGTGACTGAGGGAGGTTTACTTGAGCCTCTGGAGCCATCTTGCTATAGAAGCTCTCATCCTTTGCCTTGTTCTTCTCCTCTTTAGAGACCGAAAAACATCACTGTCAGCTTCAGGATGGCTTTGTCCTGGTAGACCTGAGTGGGGTTTTGTGTGCTGGGGATGAGCAGTGGAGCAGCAGACAGTGCCCTTAGCAGAGTGCCAGGGGTTTTGGTGTGCCCAGAGATCAACTGCTGTGTCATTATAAAGGTGGCTGTTTCCAGGTCAGAGCTCAGGTACCCTGCAATAAACTCTCAACACCTTGAGTATTTTATCCTCAGTCTGTGGGTGAACTCCTGTAGTGCTGCCAGGCTGCCATCTTTCACAGATGGTGAATTCTCTTCCAAACTAGCAATAAGTAATATTAACAGTAATAATAAAAAGTTGCTTCTATTTTATGTTTTGAGTACTGACAATAGCCTTTGGAAAAGTCCAGTGTTCCTTGCCGAGGGGGTCGCCATGGCTACTGTCCATGCTGGGTTTAACAGCCCTGCTGGCTAATGCAGCACAAACAGATTTGGCTTTTCCTTCTAGCTGTAATGAATAGCAAACTGCTGTGTATTCATTAAGGGAAGCAACTTGCAGAGGTTAAGTGTTTGATTTCTGGAGCTGCCGTCGAGGGCAGTCATCAAAAATAAATTGGGCAGCCAAGGAGGAAAAGGGGTTTATAAGACGTAAAGTGGGAAGAAAATAATTGCTACCTCATTCCTTGTTTCTTTCCTTGGGTTTTGCAGCTGTAAGTCAGGATCTCTGGGTCCAAGCTATGCAGATTTTGTTAGATGTGATCAGATTTGCTGGAGAGTGAACTTTGTTTTTGACAGGAACCCATCTGACTAATTCAGCAAAAATAAACAGGCACTTGGACTGCAGTCACCCAGGCCAGGCAGGCTGGAGGAAAACGGGGCTGCCTTCAGAGCCTGAGCAGCACCAGGGAGTCCTGACAATGCTCTGTCCACCTGTCCAGCCTGGAAAGGCTCCTCATCATCCAGGCCCTGTCACAGCCTGGGAGGAGGGATGGGCATGTCACATTCCTGCTGTAGGATGTGAGGAGCCTCTTCCTTTCACATCTGGGTGAATCTGTTGCACATAAAATGGAAACAGCACAAAAGGAAGATGTCTCTGGTGATGTCAGCACACTGAACAGCCTAGTCATCCTCAGGGAACACCCCTGGCCTCCTCTGTGGCCTCTCAGGGGCAGCAGGAGTGCCCCTCCTAAGTGTCATAAGTGTTTTCCACCCTTTTTCCAGGATAATGTCCTTCTGCTGCTCGTTAGTTTGGGGTTTGGTTATTTCCTACTTGCACAGTTAGGCTGCTTAAAAATGCATCTTGTTTAAATGAATGCAGCACACCCATCGATCCAGATGGCATTGTATTAGTGACCTGTCCTCTTTAATTATGTGCAACTAATTTTTAATTTTATGTTCTCTACAAACATGACTGCGAATGATTTTCTAGCTGCTTGTGAATCAGTGATGGATATTGAATCCTTTCAGGGACTGCTTTCTCTTGGAAGAAATGAGGATTCTCTCATTACAGCTGGTTTTCAAAATTTATCAGATAGCTGTTTTTTAATCCACTTAGTATGTGTTTACATTGATTTCTGTTTTAGGGCTGTTTTTTTTTTTTTTAATTTATTTTTTTTACTCAACATCTTGTGCAATAGTAGGCTGTGCAAAAATCTAAGTCTCTTATGCTAAAGCAGTTATCTTTCTCAACAAACCCATAAATCTTATCAGGAAGTAACTCAAAGTCAGTTTGACAAGGCTGGTTTTCTTTCTTCTTTCCTGTATAAAGACATTCAGGCTGAATTTCTTGCTGCACCATTTTCATCCAGATTTGTATAGGTGTTCACACCTGCAGAACAATTAATTGGAAACCTTTTTCTGTGTTTCTCAGTGTCAGGTGGATGGTTGTACCTGCCATGAGCATGGGAGTTTCTCTCTTTTGTCTGGCAGTGTCACACAGTCAGTGCCATTTCTTCATTGTTGTATTTTTGGTTAGGGAGGGCAATGCCACGTGTGCTGGCAGAGAGAGACTGAGCTGGGAGGTGTTGGGAAGCTCTGTTAAAAATCCATCTTACTGCTCCCTTGTGACTTGACCTACTGACATCTGGTGGGGCAAGACTCAGCAGGGATGTTTGCCCAAAGCCCAGTCCTGGTTTGGGAGTCTCACAGGGACCTGGGGAGAAGGACCTGGACAGAGGAATAGTTCAGGGGCAGTGGAGGGATGGGGTCCCCCAGCTGCTCAGGGTTGTGGCTGTTTCCACAGAAGGATCAGCCCCTGCTGGTCCATGCCCATGAAATGCTCGTGTGATGGTGTCACTGTGGTGTCACTGTGGTGTCACTGTGGTGTCACTGTGGTGTCTCAGGATGGGGTTTGGGTGCCCAGGAATGAGGCACCACCTCCAGCCGTGCTGGCAGCACCCATCAGTGGGGTGACTGAAAGTCATGGATCATCCCTCCACGATGGATTTCCCCCTCTAGCTCTGGCATTCAGGAGCCAGTTGCCCCTCTTGGCAGTCCCTTGCAGTGTTTTCCTGGGGAGAAGGACGTGTCAGTGCTGGTGGGTGATGTCTGACCCAAGCAGGGACAGTCCCAAATCCCCTGGGTGTCCCCAGGGCATCCTGTGGTCACACCAGCAGCTGCTACAAAAGGTTGTGTTAGCCCAGAGCTGCCTCTGCCTTGGAGCATCCTTAAGGGGCTCAGGAGCCTTTTCCAAAGACCACTGAAGTCAAATGGAAAACTTGATAAGCTGAAAAGCGTCAAGATTTAAAGGGAAATAAGAGACTCTGAGTGTGTCTGAATGGGGTTGGGGGTCAGGGAGTGCTGGAGGCACACACCTGTGTGTGCCCTGAGCTCTGGGGCAGGAGGAGGAGAGGGTGGGCAGGGGAGACCCCATGGTTGTGGTTGGGAGGAAGATGAGAAGCTGGAGAGTGGAGGGAGCGTATCTCATCAGGCTTCTCATTTAGCCTGTTTGGTGTTGCCCCAGGTGTATTTTGGGTGTGTCGTGTCTGTTTGCTTCCCGTGGCAAATACTGAGCTGTGGAGGGGCTGGAAGGCTGGGTCTGCTGGGTGCTGCAGAGTGAGATGTGACAGTTCCTGTGCTGGGGTCCAGGTCCTGCAGGTCCTGCAGGGGGGGGGGTGTGTGTCCTTGTAGGTCCATAGTGAGCAGCTGCCCCTAAGCCAGACTGTAAATGTGCCAGGAGTCAGTCCAGGCCTGATTTCTAGGTTTAAGGCAGACCCTAAGGCACCAAAGAGCTTGGCAATGGGGGGCCAGGCTGAAGTACAAGCCAGTGTGTGAGGGTCTGTGAATAAACATTTGTTTTCCATGCATTAGACTGAAATCTTTTGTTACTTTTATGGGTAAAATGAAACTTGGTGGATCAGCCCCTTTAAAATCACATACAGTGCTGTAGATCTGGAGCCTGCTGCTAGAGATCAGTGATGGTAAGAGCATCAGAAATGTAAAACATCTTTATTTGGATGCTGAAAGCCTCCGTGGTTAATAGAGCTCGGGTAGAAGGTTTTTATTAGAGAGAAACCCCTGTAGTTTAGGGGAAAAGCCAGGCCCCAGCTGATCAAATTAAGCAGAAGCATCCTCACACAGGGGATGGGCTGTAATTGCTCACTTAAGAATTTCTCTGCCTCTCTCTGCCTTTCAGCTGAGGACAGCACTGCCACAGTCAGGGCATCATCTCTGCTGCTGCCAGGTGTCCCCGTTGTCCCTCTGTGCCCAGGGGCCAAAGTCTCACAAGTGGATTCTGGTGGTGCTTTAAAGGAGAAGATCGTTGGCTCGTGGGCTGGAGAGACAGAACCAAAGGGGGACGTTTGGGGCTGCAGAGGAACAGCAGTGCTTGGCTTGAGAAAAGGCACTTCAGAGTGAGCAAACACAAAATCCTCACTGGGCAGAACTTGGGTGTGGCTCTCCAGGAGCAGCAGGTCAGAGCTCAGATCTGTGTCCAGCAGACAGTCTGTGTGGGAGTTACTGTCAGGCTCCTTGGGACATTGCCAGGAAGATGGGATAGGTGATGAGGAGCTTGGAGAAGGCTTTAAACCAGGCTTTGAGCATTTTTTTTTTGATGAATCAGAGGGAGAAATGCAAAAGAATTCAGGAAAAGGAGAGTTGCAACATCAGTGTGGTGTGGTGTGACACAGGAGAGCGGCGGGGGCCTCTCATGGGAGCTGCTCAGGAAGGTGCTGGTGCTCTGGGATTCCCAAACTCTGCAAGGAGCTTGACACCAACGATGGAGGAGCCCAGGAGGGATCTGAGCTGGCCCATCCCCTCCAGTCCTGATGGAGATCAGCACAGATGCTGGGACTGGTGCTCTTACCTGAGTTGTGAACAATGCTTTGCCCTGTTCAATTTTTACTTTACTAAAATGAATATCATGGACTTCTTAATAGTCATAGGAGCATAAAAATCTCAGTGTATCACAATTCATCATCCTTTAAAAATTGAATTTCTGTTGAATTATGCCTTGCTGCTGTAGTGCTGGGGAAAAGCTCTTATTATTCATAACTATAAATACAGCGATGTTGAGATTTAACTGGTGCCTGAAGGCTTTATGCTGCACTTTCATACTGACAAAGCAAACACTCTTATGGATCACTTTGAGTTTATGGGGCCAGGGGCAGCTGAGCCCTTCCCCACTGCTGGGAGCAGAATCCAGCAATGCCTCTCTCCAGTCCCCATCTCTCAGCAGGTAGGAGGACTTGGAGTCACTTTTGCCCTTTGGGATGGAGATAAAAGACCACCAAAAAAAGGAAATGAAAGAAAGACATGAATACTCAGTTGGGTGGGTGAGGAAAACCCACCTGGGTTGGTCAGGGTGCTGAAGGACACGTTTCAGGAGCAGCACCAGCTTGGAGGGAGTGCTTGGGTTTGGAGAGCAGCTTCCATGGAGTGAAGGACAAGGGGCAAGAGGTGGGGAATGAGATGAATCCTCCAGAAAGTGCCTGAATGGTCTGGGACTGCAATTGGAACTAAATTCAAGAGACTATTTCCTTTTTGTAGTAAGGTTCTCACATCCTCTTCTTTGTGGGCATCAATGTACACTTGCTTGTCCCTCCTTGTCTCAGCTGAACATTTAAATAGACTTTGGCTCCATTGTGCAATGGCTGATGGGGACAGCCCTGGCTGGGTAGGAGTTTGCTCAAGTTTATGTTTTGCTTTTTGAGCACCTGTTTTGGACCTGAAACATGGAAAAGTCCCATAATTTGGTGCTCACTGAGGCTGAACTTGAGGCCTTCATATGGATTTAACGCAAAAGAGAAAGGAGTTAATCTTTTACAGGAAATAATTAACATATGGCAACAATTCTTAAAAAAGGATTGGGTAAATCTGGTCTGTAGGGACAAGGTGGAAAGATTCTGACTGGATTTGGAAGGAATTTTTTTGTGTGTGGTTATAATTAGAAATTTACACATAGCAAAAGAAGTCTTGCTGTTGGATGTTGGTTATCATGGCCCGTAGGTTGTTTGGAGTTTTGTTTGGTTTATGAACTCTTTTCTTTAAATAGCACATGAGTCTTGCAGAAGTTTGGCAGTGGCATGTTTAACTTTTGACTTAGTTTGGATGTTCAATATTTTCATTACAAAATAACTCTGATACATTTTTATTTTTAATAACAAAAATTAATAATCTCTTGGGAACTGAAATTCTGTATTTGAGAAATTGCAAAGCCTCCATTCTGGGCTTTGTTCCACTGAAAGCAAGACAACAAAATTGGTGATTTCATGGTAGTTGTATTTTCCACTGCATTTCAAAACTGGTTTCTGTGCAGGCATGCAGAGCAATGATGAAAAGTTCTAAAAATGAGATACCTGAGTCTAGGGCTGGAGCTAGGCTGGCAGAGCTGGGGGTGCTCACCTGGAGAGGAGAAGCTCCAGGGAGAGGTCAGAGCCCCTGCCAGGGCCTGAAGGGGCTCCAGGAGAGCTGGAGAGGGACTGGGGACAAGGGATGGAGGGACAGGACACAGGGAATGGCTCCCACTGCCAGAGGGCAGGGATGGATGGGATATTGGGAATTAGGAATTGTTCCCTGTGAGGGTGGGCAGGCCCTGGCACAGGGTGCCCAGAGCAGCTGTGGCTGCCCCTGGATCCCTGGCAGTGCCCAAGGCCAGGCTGGACAGGGCTGGGAGTGACCTGGGACAGTGGGAGGTGTCCCTGCCATGGCAGGGGTGGCACTGGATGATGTTTAATGTCCCTTCCAAAGCAAAGCAGTCTGGGATTCCGTGATTTTTTCTTTAGTAAAAGACAAGGGGTTTCTGACCTTCCAGTCTTGGAGGATTCTGGAGCCGTGGGGTGCAAATACCAGTGCAGAGGAAGGATGGGCTGGTGAGTGAATCCCTAATGAAAGGGGAGATGCAGCTTGGTGCCTGGGAAACCATGGGTGGGGAATGCTCTAGGCCCTGTGGGTGAGCCATGGCACAGGGACAGTCACCAGGGCTGGGGTGGCACAGGGACAGTCACTTGGGCAGGGATGGCACAGGGGCAGTCACTAGGGCAGGGATGGCACAGGAACAGTCACTAGGACAGGGATGGCACAGGAACAGTCACTAGGGCAGGGATGGCACAGGGGCAGTCACTAGGGCAGGGATGGCACAGGGGCAGTCACTAGGGCAGGGATGGCACAGGGGCAGTCACTAGGGCAGGGATGGCACAGGAACAGTCACTAGGGCAGGGATGGCACAGGGGCAGTCACTAGGACAGGGATGGCACAGGAACAGTCACTAGGGCAGGGATGGCACAGGGGCAGTCACTAGGACAGGGATGGCACAGGGGCAGTCACTAGGACAGGGATGGCACAGGAACAGTCACTAGGGCAGGGATGGCACAGGAACAGTCACTAGGGCAGGGATGGCACAGGGGCAGTCACTAGGGCAGCAGTCCCGGCTGTGGCAGCGCTCACCTCTTGCCTCCAGCACATCTTTTAAATTCAGGAGCAGGCAATGTTCGTGCTTGGGTTTTTCTGTGGGAATGGGCCCTTTATCAGTAAATCAGAGCCTCTCCGGGCGGGTGAGCAGTGCAGGTTCCTGAAGGGTGTTCTTTCACCTGATTTTGGCAAGGCAGGTGGGTGTTGGTTAATGATTGCCTGGGACTGCTCCTGACTGGGTTCAGTGGATGCCTGAGTGAGCACAGAGCTGAACCTGGGCAGGGGACCCTGTCCTGGAGCTCACCTCACATCCCAGCACAGGGACCAGCGCTGGGGCAGCACCAGTGCCTTGGGTCTGACCCATCTTGCTCCCAAAACAGCAGGGTGGGCTCTGGTCCTCTGTGCAGATTCACAGAGTCTGAATGGGACAGGAATTGGAGGAATTGGGGAGCTGAGCCCAGGTGGTGGCAACTGGAGTGGCACAGCCCAGGTGGATAGAGGGGAAGGCTTGGATGCCTTAACTTGTAGGTTTTCATTTAAAGCCAGGCTTTGCTCCTTGCACATCTGCTTCTCACACAGGAGAGAAACCCCAGATCAGAGTTCCATGCCTCCAAGCAGATGTTTTTTATTTATTAAATAAATTGGTCATTGCTAAAGATGCTTATAATTATTTGTTTCTTATATATCTACATCATCTTGATGCTCTTGGAGGGTGCAGGAACATGAGGTGGGGACCCAGGGCAGCTCAGCCACCTTCCCACACAGGACTCCAACCCCTGAGGCACCCACCCAGCAGCGCCTTCAGCTGACACCCCCAAAGGCCCTTTTATTTTTATCGATTTGCCAACAAGCCAGTTATTCCAGCAATGCCTGGCTGCTGCTCCTGGCCATTCCTGCCTGCCCAGCCAGCTCCGTGTCGCGTGGTTTAATGATTGCAGACTTTAGTGCTGGTTAAATAGTGCTCAACAAGGAAACGGGGAAAAACCACACTGGGATAATCTAAGAAAAACAAGGATTATAAAAATGGCTCGGAGGTGCTGGCTGCTGGAAGCAAAACCTATTTTGTGGGTTTGTTGCTGCACCTTTGCTTGGAAAAAAAGAATTGGAGCAGTTGTTGCACTCATTTTCTCAGCAGATGGGCTGCTCCATCGGTGGCAGTTCACCCGTCTGGAAAGCAATTATGTTGCTTGGCCCAGTCTTGATTTGCACGGGCTTAACTATTGCTGCCTTGGGAGGGAGGCTCCATGGATTAGTTCCTCTTGAAAACAAAAAAACCAAAACAAAATCAAGCCCATGATGCACCACGAAAATGTTTCATGGAAAAAAAAAAAAAAAAAAAAAAAAAAAATTATGCCATTTCAGTGCCATTTTGATTCAAAAACTGCTTGAAGGTCACCTTAATATTCAGGTTATTGGTGGTAATGCAAGAGGAAATTTAAAATAATATAATGATGAGTGGTGCTGGCTTCACAGCCTTTTTTATAGCATTGTCTGCCATGGGGAGTTCTCCTTGTGTAGGTCAAGAAATTCACTGTTAAAATTTTATGTTTAATTCTTCCATTATAAAGAAGGACATGATTCATGACATTGGCATTCCTGTGGTGCTGGCAAGAGCTGCTGGAAAACAATCCACTCCTGGCATGCTCAGGGGTCCCCAAAGCTGGCCTGGACAAGGATGGGGACAAGGGCAGGGCCCTGGGCAGGGACAGGGCCCTCTTCTCTCCCATCAGGCAGAGCAGGGTTTCTCCCTCAAGCAGCCGTGCACTTCTGTCTCAGGTGTCAGTCAGGGAATCCACATGTGGATGGGTCCATACATGGATATTCCACAGAGCTGAAGCTCCCGGTCACTTATTTTAGTGTATTTGCTAAAACATTAATAGGAGCTACCCAAAAAAAGCCCGAAAAGAGCTCCTAAGTGTTTTCTTTAACTTTTTTTTTAGTGCAAGTCTTTATGAGCATGAGGTATTAAAGGCTTTCCCAAAATTCAGATGTGCTGGCCTTGGGATGGGATTTGTCAGCACCTGCGTGGTGGCTGCCTGGGAGTGCAGCTTGCTGGGGCATGGGTTTGACTGGGGCTGGTTGTTAAAATTTTTTCCAATTTCCCCATTGTCCTAAGCCTTTGCTTTCTGTCCTGCTGACAGCAGTGTTGAGAAGGACATGGCTTAATGCTGCTTTATATTTATTTCCTAATTCTGTTTGCAAAGAAATGAGTGAGAGTTGCTGTGACTCCACAAGGCCACCAGGCACCACGTGATACGGCCAGGATTCATTGACACTATTTCTCCTTCATTTCATCAAAAAAGGATAAAACTTTCTGTGAACAGCAGGATAAAGGCCCATTTGGAGTTGGTTTGTGCCATCCATGCCAGTGGCACCGGCTGTGCCATCCTCAGCACCTCAGCTGGGATTAACCCCTCGCTTGTGCAGCCCCAGGCTGGCTTTGGCTGAAGGCATGGCAGGAGGCAGGAGATGGGGGCAGGGGTCTGACCCAGGGCTGGGTGCTGCTGCAGTGCTGGGTGCCCCCTCTGCGCTGGGTTCCTGCTCCAGCCCTGGGTGCCCTCTCCAGCTCTGGGGTCGTGCCGGGTGAGGCTGCAGAGAGCCCTGGCCTGGCTGTGGTGGGAGGCCCTGCTCTATTTTTGTGGATAATAAAGCTCCTGGTGTGTTCCCACCTCGGAGCAGGAGCTGACAGCCATTTTGCTCGTCATTTATAGCACAACTTAATCTTCCAACAAGACTTTTCCTGTGATATTGCTGTAAAATGAAACAAAACAAAACAACCTTTCTTCCTTCAGTATCTCCATTGCACCACCCCCTCCCAAACAAACACAAAAAATCCCAATTCCTCCTCTCTTCTGACGAACAATGACTCATTCAGATGGGTTTTTTTCCTATTTTTTACTGGTTTTTAAATTTATTTTCATTTTGGCCTGTGCGTCAGTGGAGGATTGCCCAGCTCCCAACCAGCCCTTGCCTCTGACTCCTTCTAACTCTGCCAAAACTTTTTAAAGTGTTTGGACTGAAATTTTCCAAGCCAGGTTTTTGCCTAAGGGGGAAATTTGTTTGGAGAAGCCACAGCAAAACTCTCACTGGCCTGGCTGCTGAATGGGCTCAGATGAAGGAGGGTTTGCCCACAGTGAGCCCAAAAAATGATGGGGATGGGGAGGAACCTAGCTTTTCTGAGTCCTTAGAGGGAATTTCCTACATTTTCCTGATCTTTAGGAATTGTTGTGGGTTTGAGTCCTTCCCTCCTAAATGTGGTTAAATGTCCCAGGGGTTTGGGGCTGGCACCATCACCGAGCTCTTTGCTTTAGGGAAGGAGGAAAACCATGGTTGGGTGTCAAGTGGGAAACAGGGAGAACTTTTTATATTTCAGGGATGTGGCACTGAGGAAAAACACGCTGATCCCACTGAGTTATTCACCTGGGGAAGTACCTGAGGTGTGAATGCTCAGCTGAGCCTCAGGAGGTATTGGCTGAGGTGTTGAGCATCCCTGCCCAAACCCAGGGAGCAAGGAAAGTGCAAATATGGGAGGGGGGAAAAACCCCAACCAGAACAAAAGAGAAAATAATAATAACTTCTAGACAATTTTCTAAAAATTCCAAGTAAAAAAAAAATTGGGCACCTGACAGAGCCCAGCCAAGTCAGTCTGGCTGCTATAAATGTTTTATTTTTCCTCCCTTATTTTAATTTTTAACTAAATAAAATTGAATGCTGGACACATTTAGGGTCCCATGGAAGGAGTGATGTGTGTTCACCACCTCTGGGTCACAGCATGGGGCAGGCTGGTGGCACCTCAGGGCTGGTGGCACCACAGGGCTGGTGGCATCTCAGGGCTGGTGGCATGCCACACAGGGTACATGCCACCCAAATTTTTTTGGTTTCTGATTTTCTGATTTTGCAACAGTGTTATTTTTTCAGTGTTGATTTTAATGGGCTTTTAATCCTGGAATTATCTGATGGTGCTGACCATGGTCCGTCAGACTCCGTGGGATTTATGAGCTGTCGGTTGATGCCTTCCCTTGTTTACTTTCTCTCACTTTATCTGCTAATTTCCAGATTCTTTCACGTTTTTCCTTTCAACCTAATGCCTTAATTCTGGTGTTTTATTAATCTATCTAATTATGTTGAGTTCAAGTTGTTTGAAATCCACTTATGTTGGTATAGGAAGTACTTACTGTATTAATCAAACGATCCAAGGTGGCTTCTCCTCTGAAGTCCTTAATTTGTGCTATACCTATTCCTGCTAATAACATCCAACTTGTAACAATGCATGTTTCCTCTATGTTTCCAAGGAGACCCTGAAATACATTAATTCTCTTTTTTTTCAAGTACACCAATAATTTATCTGGGATTGTGAGATGCTCCCTTGTGTGGACGCATCAAACACCAGCAGCCTCCAAAATCCCCACAATGGTCTTTGTGCAGGGCTGGCGAAAGGGCTGGAGGCAAACAGCTGCTTATCACAGGAACGAGTTCTCTTAAAGATTTCAAATACATGTATTTAATAGAAATGTTCTTATTATATGTGTTATATATTATATAATACAATATATAATATATTTGAAATAGCACACTGGATATTTAATATTTGTATAATAAAATAAATACAGAAAAAATTTCTTAGCGATTTAAAATTTTATTTAAATCAGGTTTTAGGAGGCAGATAAGGGAGAGGACCCTGGGAGGGCTCTTGTTTTGGATGGGAAGCATCTCTTTTGTGATCAGCATTTTGTTTCTCCTCCTGGAGGAACAGGACCTCGGTGGTGTTGGGTTTTGCTGCATGAGTATTTTCGAACAAACGCTGTGGGTGAAGCTTTGCTCCATCTCTGCAGGAGCAGAACGGTGTTTCCCACCTGTATTTATTGGATTTTCATGACTGTTTTCCCTTGCTGGGTCATACAGGCAGTGAAACTTTGGAAAGGGGTGATGGTGGGGGTTTCCCCCAACTTTTGTGTCCCCTGTACACCCAGCTCTGCGGTGAACACTTGGCAGGGGGAAGGTCATCAAAAACCTGCAGAAACCAAGTTTGTGAGTCAAACTGGAGGTTCCATATGTGGGATGTAGCTCTGGCTGGATCTGTACATGATACAGAGCAGCAGAACCAGGGATAGGAAGGTGGCACCAAGTTAATTCTGGGTTAACCCAGAAATAACCTCTGGGTTAACCCAGAAATAACTTCTGACAAGCCCTGTTGCTGCTGAGGTTCAGTCTCCAGGGTTTAGTTAGAGGAAACCAAAGGTGCACAAGGAGCAGCATCTCACTTGCTGGGACATCAGAGACAGCACCAGCCATGGTGACTCTGTGGGAATACAGGAGAGGCTGTAGAAATTGGAGGCATTTAGGGCACCAAACAGACTTTGGCTGGATGCCTCCAGTCTCTCCACATCCAGAGCCGTGCGGTGCCATTGGGAACAGCAGGGAAGTGGTGGTACCACTGACAACATGGGGCTGGTGTTCCAGCCTCTGAGAGTGCCCTGCTCTGCCCTGCTCTGCTCTGCAGGCTTTGCCCTGTGCTCGTTTCTGGCATAAAAGTCGTGGTTTCTGCACAGATCCAAAAGCAGGGCTGTGCAGGAGCCGTGGCATGGGGTTGGCTCATAGGGACGATGAGCATCCCTATGGACACAATGGCTTTTCCAGACAGCACTTACCACAGTAAGGCTTGGGCACTAGTTGTTTTCTCCCATCCTGTGCTCCTCTGCCTATGGAAGTGGTTGTTTGTCTCCTGGGTGATTTGGGAGCAAGAGCTCTCCCAGCTGGACTGGTTCTTCAGTGTTGGGCACGTTCCAGATGCCAGCTCCTGTCCTGGCCTTAAGTGTGTCACTCCAAGAATAACTTTAAGGTTTCAAACTGAAGGAGGGATACTTTTTTTGTGGGTGGTGGTTAATGATTAATTAGGTCAAATTCTCCAAAATTAGACTGCTGGAGAAGGAATGGGCCAGCACTTTGCATTTTGACAAAACCTCATGGCAGAAACTGATGGGGCCTGATTCCACCTCCTTCCCCCTCACGCTCTGTCCCATGCCCCAAACTCACTTTTCCCCAGAAGAGGTTCCTTTTAAAAATTGTATCCATTAATATCCCAATTTCCTCCCCCCCCCTTTTCAAATCTTGCATTAAACCCCTGTAGATTCTGCTTTAAGTAGGCAATTAAGCTAACAACATAATTATATCCCTTAATGCTCATTTTAACCGGTTTAGAGAAGAAACAAAAGGGGAAAGCAGCTTCAGATATATGGAAATAAAAGCTCTGTTGTAAAGATATTTTTGATACTTGGGATAATTTGTGTAGAGTGCAGAGTTGGCCCATTAGAGGCTGTGGGGAAGCCTGGAGGTCACATGTAAGAGCCTCACAGGCACTGTGGGGTTTTACATTCTGAATGTCCTTTTTCTGAACCTTACAAATTTTGGGCCATCCCAGGAGGCTCCAGAGTGTGTCCACTCCATATTGCAGCCCAGTGGCTGCGTAGCTGTGGCCTGATAGGGTTTTCTCTTTTTTATTACCTCTGCAATTACTCACCAGAGGCCAACCGTGAGGCTGCGCGCGCGTGCGAGCAGGAGAGCGAGCGCTGGGAAGGAGCACTGATGGGAATTACTGCAGTGGGGCTGTGCCACGGCTGGGAGGCTCCTCCAGGAGCCCAGGGGTGACTATGCCCTCGTGGCAGCAAGCAGGAGAACTGCTGCAGAGCAGGAAAACTGCTATGGAGCTGGAAAACTGCTGTGATGACACTGGGTAACTGCTGTGGGGCTGGAAAACTACTGTGGAGCTGGATTAACTGCTGTGGTTTTGTGCAGAGTACGCAACATCCACAAAAATTTGTCTGCAAGGCACAAAGTTTTGTGAAGCCCCTCGGAGCTTGGAGCCAAGGAGCTGCTTTGGCATCTTGCTGGGACAGCCAAGCGCTTGGCTGGAGCCTGACTTTCTGAGGTGAACTGGTGAAAGGCTGAGGGCCCAAAGAACTGTGGACTCTGCTGTCCTTTGCAGAATAGGAATAGAATAGAATAGAATAGAATAGAATAGAATAGAATAGAATAGAATAGAATAGAATAGAATAGAATAGAATAGAATAGGTTTTGCAAGGGACCTTTAAAGCTCATCTCGTTCCCTGCAGTGAGCAAGCACACCCTCCACTGTCCCAGGGTGCTTCAAGCCCTGTCCAACCTGGCCTGGGACACTTCCAGGGATCCAGGGTCAACCATAGCTTCTCTGGACAGTCTCTGCCAGTGTTTTACCACCCACATTGTAAAAAACATCTTCCTTATATCTAATCTAAATCTCCACTCTTTTAGTTTAAAACCATCTCCTCTTGTCCTATCACTACTGCACTGCTAAAACCTCTGTCCCCATTTTTCCTTATAAACCCCCATTAAGTACTGAAAAGCCATAATAAGGTCCCCCCAGAGCAGGGGGACCTTCTCTTCTCCAGGTGAGCACCCCCAGCTCCCCCAGTGTGGCTCCAGAGCAGATCCCAGCAGCTCCTCTGGATCTCTCCAGCAGCTCCAGCTCCTCCCTCTGCTGGGCCCAGGGCTGGAGCAGCTCTGCAGGTGGCGTCTCACCTGAGCACCAGGGCACAGGGGCACAATCCCCCCTGCCCTGCTGCCCACAGTGCTGGGGGATCAGTCCAGGATGTGTTTGGGTTCTGGGCTGTGTGTTCATCTTCCCTGTCCTTCGTTCCCTTGCAGTGGAGGAGCCTCCAAGCAGCCTGGCCTGTGCTTGGGACTCCTGGGACAAAGGGGCTCAAAGCTGGCAGTTCCTGTCTCCTGTGACAGAGCTCATCTGGCTCTGGTGAGAAGCACCGGCTTGATCATGGTCCTGCTCAGGAATGGCCTTTGAGGGTTTCAGCTGGCAGAAGAATCGAGTGATTCATTGGCTACTGGCCTTTTATCTGTAGAATAACTGCTAGATGAGGAAGTGAAGGAATTGGATGGATGGATGGATGATGGATGGATGATGGATGGATGGATGGATGGATGGATGGATGATGGATGGATGATGGATGGATGGATGGATGGATGATGGATGGAAGGATGATGGATGGATGGATGATGGATGGATGATGGATGGATGATGGATGGATGGATGGATGGATGGATGAGGGATGGATGGATGACGGATGGATGATGGATGGATGGATGATGGATGGATGATGGATGGATGGATGGATGGATGGATGGATGGATGGATGATGGATGGATGGATGGATGGATGGATGATGGATGGATGGATGATGGATGGATGGATGGATGGATGATGGATGGATGGATGGATGGATGGATGGATGGATGGATGGAGAATGGATGGATGGATGATGGATGGATGATGGATGGATGATGGATGGATGGATGGATGGATGGATGATGGATGGAAGGATGATGGATGGATGGATGGATGGATGGATGGATGGATGGATGGAGAATGGATGGATGGATGGATGATGGATGGATGGATGGATGGATGGATGGATGGATGGATGGAGAATGGATGGATGATGATGGATGGATGGATGATGGATGGATGGATGAGGGATGGATGGATGAGGGATGGATGGATGCATGACGGATGGATGATGGATGGATGATGGATGGATGGATGATGGATGGATGATGGATGGATGGATGGATGGATGGATGGATGGATGGATGGATGGATGATGGATGGATGGATGGATGGATGGATGGATGGATGGATGGACGGACGGAAGAATGTTGCTCTTGTTTGAGCAGCATCCATTGCATGTCTGCTAATCACCACAGAATCATGGAATCTTTTGTTTGGAAAAGTCCCCTAAGCCAAGCTATGGAGCCAGCACTGCCCAGCCAATACTGCCTCATGAAGGGAGAGCAGGGACTGTTTCCAGTGTCATACCCTGAGTTATCCCCAGTCTCAGCTCAGACACAGTCCTGGCAGGTGTTCAGTGTGTCCTGGCAGCGTAAAGCTTGTCCTTGGAACACTGCTGGGCTCTTGAGCCTGTGCCCAAACAGGCTGGAGCAATCTGACCCATGCAACCCTCTGAGCCTGGTTATGGGTTTCCTGGTTCTTCCCTCTCAAAGCCCAGTACTGTGGTGCTTTGCCAGGACCTCAGAACAGCTCTAAATGCTATCCTGGCTCCAGCCTACCTCACAGAGGTGTATCACAGTGGGTGAGGTGATGTATGGCATTTGTGAGGAGCTGGAGATACCCCAGTTCAGTTTTCATTCCATCAACAGCAGATCCTTTGGAGGGTTTGCAATGGTGCAGCTCTCCCAGGCTCCCCATCCTCCCTGGGCCTGGGGCTTTGCTCCAGGCTCCCTCCAGAGGCTTTCCCCTAAACTCAAGAACATACTGTGCCCTCCTTTATGTTTAGGGCCATGTGGAGGCAAAGTGCATCAAATCAGAGGTCCCTTACCCAGGATGGAATTTGGGGATTGGAAAACAGTCCCCAGTATTCCCGTTTTGTACAGATGCTTTGAACTGTCACAGCTTCCCATACATCGAATCCACACTTGGAGTGTTATGTGCAGAAAACAGTTCTTAGGTGAATTTCTCAGATGTTTGAGTAGTTCAGTGGAGATGCTGTGCTCTCAGCCAGTCCCAAAATCGGTGACATGGTCCTTGAGCACAAACATTCATCTAGAAAATATCCATGGCTGCTGAGGCTATCCATGAGCTGGGTGGCAAATAAAGCACCCAAGGTGTCTGTAATGAAGTGTAGGTGAGCATCAGTTTTTCTTTTCTGAGGAGAGCCTGTGGAATGTGGCACACATTTATCTTTTGCCAGCCCAGCATCTGCTGCAGCTGCTGCACTGGAGCAGGCTGGTGTCCAGAGGCTCTCTGGGGGCATCTGGAGGAGGAAACAGCCCTTGGCCTGATGTTTGTTCATCCAAAGGGTCACAGATCCGTGAGTTCTTTGCTCCTTTCTCAGCTTGGAAACCCAACCAGCCCTGTCCAGCTCTGGCAGCACCAGCCTGTGCTGCCTAACCCCAGATTTCATTTGAGAATTGGGCATTAATGGTGGGCTTGGGGATTTCTCTCTCATCCTTTGACATGACCCTGGGCTGCACCAGAATTCTGGGGAGCCAATTGCACTTTCTGGCTTTTCTTCCTCAGGTTTTGCAGCAGCTGCTGGCCCGCAGATGGGCAGAGGGCTCATGCTGCTGCCTGCAAAATTCAACCCCAAAAGGGATCCTGTAGGAACATTTACACCTTTCTTTGCATCACACTGGAGGCTTTTTTTTTGCATCGCATTGGAGGTTTTCCAAGACAAATCTGTCCACTCTGCAGGGCTGTGCAAATAATTGATATTCTTGGTTTTCTTGAAGCTCTGAAAAATTGAAAAATTCTTTTTCAGACTGAGCCAGAAGAAAAATAGATTGATTTGAATTTTTTTTTTTTGTTGCCCAGGAAATAAGGAATATCTATTTGAGTTTCATAGGCTTGAGTCAAACAGAATCTGGGGCTTGTAAGCGCTTCGTTTAGATTTTGAGCACATCTTGAAGTTCTTGCTTTAAAAATACATATAGGATGTATTTTGCCTGTATGAATCAGAAAATTTTAAATGTCAGGGACTGTGTCACTTGCAGTTTTTGAAAATCAGTCTCTTACTCTACTGTGTGAATGGTGCAGCTGAAATGATACCAACCCATGCCATGATCTCACTGCAGCTCCACTTTGGGCTGGAAATAATTTCCCATCAGCTCTGTGCCCTCATTTGTTTCAGCTCCAGGAACGATGGAAAGTGGAAGGTCACCGTGGTTGGTCCCATTGATGTTTGTCCCCCACAAAGTGCTTGAAAAACCCTTTCCTTAGCCCAAACAGTTGCTCAAAGGTGGAGATTTGGGAGTGAGAAAGTGCAGTTCGATGGTCCCTGGTGACCTCCTGCTCTTCCCAGTGCCATGTCTGGGTGGAGGGTTCTGGGGAAGGGCTGAGGGTCCCATTCCTCTGCCCTGGGGCAGTGTTTGGGGTGTCTGGACATGGGGAGATGATGCTGCAGCTTTCACAGCTCAAATGGAGCAGGAAACGTTTTCCCTCTTTACTTTCCAAACCACCATCGTTCTTGGGAAGCCAGCAAAGCCACCCTCCCTTGGGGACACCAGCTTGGCCTTACTGGGGTTTTTGGTAGTTTTTATTTAGATTTCTTTTTTTTTTTTTTCAAAACTTTTTTTAAATCTTGGAGGTTTGTTTGTTTATTTGTTGATTTAGATCTGCTTGGGAAGTCGATCTGATATTTATAGGATTTGTGGTTGGCTGATGGGAGTTATTTTGTAAGCAGAATTTCTAAGAATTCTACTTTCAGCTTGCTTTTTTCTCCAACTTCATTTCCTCCTCTTCCTTCTCTTTTTTCTCTTTTTACTATTTTTTTTTGTTTGTTTGTTTGTTTGTTTTTGTTTTTGTTTTTGTTTTGTTTTGTTTTTGAGGGAGCCAGGCAGACTAAACTCTGAATTTGCCCCCTGTAATTACTGCTCTTTTTTAAGTTTGAGGAAATTACCCAGCTTTGTGTGCCTCCCCCCTTTCTTACTTTTAGACCGATGTGGTTTGACTTTTTTTTTCCTTTCCAAAGTAAAATTACCACCATTTCATGCTATTTAAACAAACCAATCATGCAAAACTAGGAGAGACGGTGAAGTCCCACAGTTACCCATCCAATGGAGAACATTTTAATTTCAACCTCACAGCCTGTCTATAAATGCTATGTGGGATTTTTTTTTTTAATGGGATAAAATTTATATTTTACAAAGATAAAATTTATGTTTTGCAAATGCAAAGCCTTTCCCACAAGCATTGGAAGGAGGAATTGTGTGCCGGCCTTGGAGGCCGAGGCTGGACCTCCTCATGGTGCTGTTCCTGACACCTTCTCACCACAATATTTATCAAATTATGCATTTCTTTTTCTATTCTAGATCAAATTTTCTGCCTTGAATTGTAATTTTCAAGTGTTTAAATTTTCATTGCTTATCTCAGATTGAAGCTGAACATTTGCAGCACATTGCATCTCTGCAGTGCTGTTTGCTACAGAGGGACCTAAAGCGTTCTTCAAAATTTACCAAAAAAAGAGATAAAACCAACCTCAAAAGGTACAGTTCTGCCCAGGGGTCCCATGACTCCCACTGACTCCCACCCAAATGGCTGAGCTGGGAGCTGGAGCAGCTCCCTGGAGGACACTCCACAGCCTCTGCAGGTTTGAAGGGCAGAGTCTCAGCCTTATCAAAGCTTCTTCCAAGAGGTTCCCCAGCAGCCCCTCGTCGCTCTGAGATCCACCACGGGCATGTCCCACCAGTGCCTTCCCTCTGAGCATGAGCTTGGCACCAGCTGGGGCTGGGTTGCAGTTTTCCTTGTATGTTGGCTCTCTTTCCAGAGATCCATCCGTGTGTCTGTGCTGCCGGGAGCACCAATGGCACTCAGGTTCCATGGGCAGAGGGCAGGTGCCTTGGATTTTCCTCTACACACAGGCTTGGCTGGCTTTCTCTCAGGATCCTTTGCAAGGCTCAGGGAGAGGGATTGGAGCCTCTACAGGAGCTCAAGGTCCAGCTGGGCCTGGCTCTGCTGGGCCATGCTGCTGTCAGAACTTGTCCTGCTCCCAGGTGTGTCAGCTGCTGAGGGCATGGCTGCTCCAGGTTGTGTCCTCCTTGCCTGTGTGCTGGGGTTTGGCCACCCCTCTGTGAGAGCTCCAGGGCTCTCCTGGCTGGGCTGCACCTCAGGCAAAGCCCCTGAAGCCCCTGAGCTCCAGGGCTGCCACCTCCCCTCCAGCGCTGCCCGTGTGGGGCTGCACAGACTCACTCTGGGTACATGGACTGGGGATTCCTCGGCCTGCCTCCCCTCAGCGGAGCTGTGGTGAGAGGATGATTGAATCCCAGAGTGCTTTGGATTGGGAGAGACCTTAGGGATCACCTCCTTCCAACCTCCTGCACGGACACCTTCCACCATCCAGCCACAGCTGCTCTGGGCACCCTGTGCCAGGGCCTGCCCACCCTCCCAGGGAACAATTCCTAATTCCCAGTCTCCCATCCAGCCCTGCCCTCTGGCAGTGGAAGCCATTCCCTGTGTCCTGTCTCTCCATCCCTTGTCCCCAGTCCCTCTCCAGCTCTCCTGGAGCCCCTTCAGGCCCTGGAAAAGGCTCTGAGCTCTCCCTGGAGCTTCTCCTCTCCAGGTGAGCACCCCCAGCTCTCCCAGCCTGGCTCCAGAGCAGGGGGGCTCCAGCCCTTGGAGCAGCTCTGTGGCCTCCTCTGGACTCTCTGCAGCAGATTCAGGACTTTCCTGTGGCAGGGACCCCAGAGGTGGGCACAGTGCTCCAGGTGGGGTCTCAGGAGGGTGGGAGGAAAGAGGAGAATCCCTGCTCTTAGCTGGATGATCCCAGGACAGCAGAGCCTGTACCTGTGCTCCCAGCCTGCTCTGCTTGGGATGTAGCTCCCCCAAAACCCAACTTCCAGGTCTTTCCCACCCATCCCTCCAGCCTGGGGCTGGGAAAGGCTGGAGCTGCCAGGGGAAGGTTCCTGGCAATCCCTGTGTGCAGTGGAGCCCTCACAGCCCTGTCAGATGTTCCGAGGCAGAGGCCGGAGATGCCAAACTCCCAAACAAAATGTGTTGAACAAGACAGGGATTCCCTGGATAAATAAGTCCTATTTAAATTTTTTTCCCCCTGTGTGCATTCATAGCTCGCTAGATATGTTAGTTTTATCGACTTGGAAAAGTGCCCAGGATTTTTTAAAAAATTGATTTCCTGAGAGTTTCCTGTGAAATTGGAAGCCTGGAAAAACGTGTGGATTTCTGAAATGCTATCTCATGGCTCCTTTGCCCCTTTTTTCTCCCCCAAGTAAAAAACAACAATACCTTCCTCCCCCCCAAGGTTTCATTGCATATACATTTATTCTTTAAAAATATTTCCAGCTGTTTCTTTTGCTGGGAAACTCATACCATCTGTAAACAACTGCTCAATGCACATAGTTCTGTTGTTTTGCCCAGTCACTCTTATTTTCCAGCTTTTATAATCTGAGAGTTCAGAGTAATCAGTAATGCCTTTTCTCCTCTTCACCCTCAATTTGATTATTTTTCTCATAAAGAACAGAGTAAGGAGAGCACTGAGCAACAGGAGATGGAAAAAATATTTTGATTACTTTTCAGTTGCTTATAATCAAGGAGTAACTCTTTAAATCCAGACCAATTTGCTGCGTTGATTTAGTCATAATTTTAATTTCATGACTGTTTCAGGGAAAAACAAAAGTATTATGCTTTTTAATACTGGTTTAAACATTTGTAGTTTTAGGTTAAAATTTATTTAATGTTCCCTTTCTTCGGTTACTTCTGCTGGCGTGTGTTGCTTCACTCTCCCTGAGCTGCCAGGGGAGAAAAACTGAAATTCAAAGCACAAATTCTTCCAGTACTTTCAACAAGCTCATAAAATTACTTATATGAATATTCCCTTGACTCAGAGGCAACTGCTGACAGCCCTTAAACCTTTCTGGGACTACCTGGAGTGTGGGAATGGGTGACAGGGACACCTGGGTCCTTTGGGGCAGGCTTGTGCCATTTCCTGGGGCTCAGCACCCGCCCAGGCCGGGCCATCGCGGTGGGATTCTTCCCTGCCTTGCTGATTTTGGTGTTTCCCCCCAAGTGTGCCTTTTCCAGCAGAAATGCGACCTTTTCTGTTTAAAACTCTCCAGAAGAACTTTTAATTCTGGGTTCCAGAGGCAGCTCAGAAATGAGGTGGATGCAGGCAGCACACCCAGGGTAGGAAATGAAGGTTATAAAATGGGAAGATAATAAACAGTAGACAAGAAATAAATCCAGTGAAACTGAATAAGAAGAATTTCTAGATTTGTGATTTTTTTATTAGTATTGTTTGCCTACCTATAGTTTTAACCTCCACAGTGCAACTTGTTCTGTCCCAGACCAGAATCAGGGGAGAAGCCTGAGGGAACCCTGTTTGCAGGACCAAACAAACCCAACGAAAACCAAAACCAAAACAAAACAAAAAACCCAAAAAATTTAAACCCAAAACAAAACCAGAAAAGCAAAACAAAACAAAAAGAAAAATTTAAAAGAAAAACAATTCTCCTGCCAATACAAAGAGAATTGAAATCAGCAGAGCGAGGGCCCCCAGCTGAGTCTGGAGTGTCTCAGCCAGAGCAGAGGGGATCATTCCCATCTTGGCTTCTCCTGTGCTCACAGCTGACCTTTGCGTTGGGCTGATCCACCCCCTCACTGGGTTTGTCATTAGTGTTTCTTATTAATTAGTAATTGGGGGCACCTTGTGGCTTCAGGAGCATTGGCAGCTGTTAATGATCCCCAGGGATAATTAACACAGGGATGGCACTGGAGCAGGGGCACTCCACAGTCCAGGTGGGACTGGGCCAGCCCTTCCTTCACCTGGGGGTGGCTGGACAGGGGCTGGAGCCCAGGGCTCCAGGGGAAGGTGCTGGGGGGCCCTGCCCGAGTGCTGATCCCGCAGTGCCGGAGCTCTGTGGCGTTCCCTGGCTTCGGGTCCCCCTGGACACGAGTCCTTCTCGGGGTGGTGGCCACCCGCAGGAAGAGGATGTGGCCAGGGCCCTGGCCAAGTTGGGCTGATGCTGTGTTCCCATCCAGAAACTGCTCTGATTTGTTTTAGGCTCAGCCACCATCTCAGCTGTTTATTTGCATGTGGTGCTCATAGGGGTGAGGTGGATGCTCAGTAACCTCAATCCAAACCTGGATTTTGGTCTGCCCAGACACTCCTCAGACATGAAATGTCAGAGGCACCACGTGGGAAGTGCTGGGCTCCCTGTGTGCCCAGGCTCCAGCACTGGGATGCTCTGTCTGTCACCACTGGGGTGCTGGGGACAGATCATATCCCTGTAGGTCACAGTCACCTTGGTGCTTCCCGTGGATGGACTTGCCTGGAAGTCTCAGCATTAAAGCACCTCTTCCTGAAGCTTGGCCTAAGTGATGGGTATGGCCAGGAGTAATGAGCACCTTCCTCTGGCACTGGAGACCTTCCTGGAGCTGTGCTGGAGCCCAGGTGTGGGCACCAGTCACACAGAGATGGTCCCTGGGTGTTTGGGACCATCTTGTCCCTGGTGTCCCCTGGCTCTGGCAGCAGAGCCTCTGTGCCTGCCGTGGGAGTCTCTGCCATTGCCTTCTTCTGCCCTCAAGCAGCAAACCCTGCATGGGCTCATCTCAGAGGGGTCAGAACTCTCAGATGTTGCTGTTCACGTCTGGCTCTCCCTGTTGCAGCAGGGAAGCAGCACTGGCTTTTCCCAGGACAAGGCTGCAGCCGAGCACAAGGGCGAGATTCCTCTGGCTGCTCCCAAGGAATTCTGACACTGAAGCTGCCACCAGCATCCCCACCCTGGGTGTTGCCCCATGGCCAGGAATGTGGGGGGGGGGGGGGGGGTTGCAGACCCCACAGTGGATTTTGGGGAACCCTCACTCCAGAGCTTGACTCAGATGTGGGACTGGGCAGATGCCTCAGGGAGAGCTCCCATTTCCTCCTTGCATATTTTTTTTTTTTTATTATTGTTATTTTGGTTGTTTCTTGAGGGGAAGCTGCAGCTGAGGAAATAGGCAGCACATTCCTCCAACCCCAGGAACTGTCTTGTTCCCGAGTGGAAAATTCATCCCTTTTGGAGGCTACCCTGATGGATTGGCAAAGGCAAAGGATGAAGAGGGGATGAGCCACAGCAGCCTAAGGCAGTGCAGATCTTTGTCCTTCATGCAGGGGATACCCTGGCTCTGGGAACCAGAAGAAACAGCCTTAAATTGCACCAGGGAAGGTGTAGGCTTGATATTAGGAAGAATTTTCTCTTGAAAAGGGTGGTCAGGCATGGGAACAGCTGCCCAGGGCAGTGGTGGAGTCACCATCCCTGGAAATGTTCCAGTGTGGATGTGGCACGTGGGGACAGGGCTGGCTTTGGCAGTGCTGGGGAATAGTTGGACTCTGATCTCAGAGGGCTTTTCCAAACTCAAGGATTCCATGGTTCTGTGGAGCACAGCCCTGCTTGGATCACCCGTGGGCTCAGCGTTGTTTCCTTCTTTTGAAATCTGGGGCTTGGGGTTCCTCAGCACCTGCAGTGCTGGCAGGAGGAAGCAAAAATCCAGATTAAAAAAGGGCACGGGCACATTTGTGGGTCCTTGTGCTCTGCAGATGTTTTGGTGTGATGTGGAGCTGCTCTGCTGTTTTTCCCCCTCCTATTTAATAAAAGTTAAATAGGAAACTGCTGGTGTCTTGCCCTTTGTTTAAAGAAGAGAAAAAAGGAAAAAAAAAAAAGCACTTCCTGCATTTTCTGTGGCTCTGAAGTTAATAACCTACACTGCACAGGTAGCAGGCCTGCAGTTATTTTTATGGCACATTCCTGTGTCAAACCTGTTTTCAGTTGCTTCTCCCTTTGCCAAATTTTAATTATTTGGGATGAAGTTTTCCGTGCTGGGTGCTGTTGGCTCCTTCCAAAACTGAACGTGTGGTTTGTGTTTGGACAAAAATTACTCAGCTGTCTCTGGGAAGGCGTTTGGGGGAAGCAGGGTAGGGGTTTTGGGGTTTTTTTTCCTTTTTTTTTTCCTCAGGTAAGCAAACAACTCTGCCCTTTTCCCTCTGCAGAGGGAAGGTGCTGTGGGAGGGGAGCTGGAGCGAGCAAGGTCTGCTCCTCCTGCGACCCACAGGCAGAGTTAGGGACCTCTTCCTTTGGGATGGGGTTCAGAGGCTAATCATAGGGGTGGCTGTGTCTGAATAAATAAATAAATACATGGATTTAATCCCTTTTCCCCCTGGGAAGGCTGTGGCAGTGCTTTGGGGGTGTCCCAGTGCCCCCATTGCATCCATGGGAGCTGATCTGAGCATGGGTGCAAATCCAAGTGATTGAATAATTGTTTCTAGTCATAATTTAAGTGATCAGGCAGAAGGCCTGTGCTTAAATCTTCTGAAATCTCATTTCACATTTTTATTGCTTTTAGTTATTTTTTTGTTTTGCTGTAACTGTTAAAATGCTGGGTTTTTTCCCAATATAGTGCAGCCCTCTCGATAAACATGGATTTCTCAGGTCAGTTTTACATCTGCTTGGACTCCTATTTTTTGACACTTTATCCTGTTAGGAGATGTTGACTGAAACATTTCTTAATTATCACGATTTACTTTTTGCTTGCAACTTGAGTTGAGGAGCATATGGCCTGAAACCACATTCTGCTTGTGTGCATTTTCATTTAAAAGATATTTATTAGCATTAGTTAAACAAAACTACCCTAAACACATCCAATATGTAGAAAAGCAACTTTAGGGAATAACATTTTGAATTGTAAATGATTTTATGGGGCAGATTATGTGACATTCTCCAGCCTGTCCCAGCACCCCACATCCAGCCTCCCTGCTCATCAGCAGATGCAAATTCTGCTCCTCTCCTTTTTCAATTAGAAATTAGGAAATCACCAAAATCAATTATTTGGGTAACTGGGAGTGCAGGAGATTCTGAATGAGCACAGGAGATTTCTGTTCCCCTCCACAAAGGTGGTACTTTGTTGGGGGCTGCTCTGACCTGTTTTTGGCACATTCTGGTTAAACAGTGATTTCCAGCCTTTCACCCTTCCACTTTATCATGCTATTTTAGTCCTCAAATGCCACTTTTTAGAATTTAAATGGAATGGTTTAGTTTAAATTGATTTTATTTTTGAAGGAACAGGCTGGGAGAGCTGAGGGTGTTCACATGGAGAAGAGAAGGCTCCACAGAGACCTCAGAGCCCCTTGCAGGGCCTAAAGGGGCTCCAGGAGAGCTGGAGAGGGACTGGGGACAAGGGATGGAGGGACAGAACACAGGGAGTGGCTTCCACTGCCAGAGGGCAGTGCTGGATGGGATATTGGGAAGGAATTGTTCCCTGGGAGGGTGGGCAGGCCCTGGCACAGGGTGCCCAGAGCAGCTGGGGCTGCCCCTGGATCCCTGGCAGTGCCCAAGGCCAGGCTGGACAGGGCTGGGAGCAGCCTGGGACAGTGGGAGGTGTCTCTGACCATGGCAGGGGGTGGGATGGGATGGGCTTTAAGGTCCCTCCCAGCCCAAACCAGTCTGGGATTCTGTGGATTTGTTTATTTCAGCATCCAGAAACATTTAAGGCCACTTGATCTTATCTTGTTCAGGCTTAGCTTGGTGTTTTTGTCTAATGGATCATCTCCAGGAGCACCCTGGCTGTGTGAAACCGGCGAAATGAGAGCCCTTACCTGTTGTGGTTCCCTTTTTTCCTCATTTTTTCTTTCAAAATAAGGAAACTTCCCAGCACAGGGGATTGTTGGGGTGTTTGTGCAGGGCCAGGGGCTGGGTTCCATCATCTTCATGGGTCAGAATATCCTTCCAGCTCTGGATATTCCATGGTTCCATGATTCAGCAGGTGGTTTTCCTGTGGAATTCTCATGGCAGGAGCCTCACAAGGTCCCTGAAGATGTGGCTCTTGGGTTGTGTGAGCTTGGGCTGTGCACAAAACCCTTTGTACAGGCAGGAATTGGGAGGTGCCAAGCATCTCAACAAGGTTTCTGCCCTGGCTCTATACTGAGTCTCCTTTTTCCCCCTTTCCCCCTTTTCTTTGTACACACAGATCTGATCTTCTAGAAAATGCCCCAAAGGTTTGAGCAATCTACCAGTTGCAGGAACCCATAAAGCTTTTTTTTTTTTCCTTTTTTTTTTCCATTGTGTAAGTATGACAAATCATTAATTTTTGATTGATTGCTTTGAATTATGGGTGCTCTGACATCCTTTCTGTAGCTGAACAGCTGTATAACAAATGAACATATCAGTGCTCACAAAAGATTGGAGATCTAACAGAAGCAATTACATTGTCAGCTCCTCCCTTCTGGCTTTTCCCAGGCAATGGAGAGCAGAAATTTTTAAACAGAAATTCCTCAAGTGGCTCACAATAATAATAATCATCATCATCATCATAACAAAATACCTTTTTGTAATTGAATTAGATTTTTATCTCTTCATTTTCAGTGGATTTCATCTCCCTTCAGAAGCCAGGTTGTGTTTCTGCTTTGTGTAACTTGGACAATCCCTTTGAAGAAAATTTTACATGAAGAATTAAAAAAAATAAAATCAAATTGCAATTTTTTTGGTTGCTATTCCTTTAAGATTTCAGAATTGCACCAGTGCACTAAATGTGACCTCCATAACTTTTAAATTAAGAATTTATGCTGGCTGGAAATTTATGAAATATTTCAGCATGAAAGAAAGCCTTTTTCCCTCAGGAAAATTGAGCAATAAATCACAGCACTCTCGATTTACTGCCCTACAGCCAGCCAAAGATAGGATTTTTTTCCTTCCCCCCTTCATTCTGAAAAAAAAAAAAATAAAAAAAATGTAATCATATAAGACAGCTTAGCTGCTATCCTCCCACTCTCTAGAATTTTTAATTTCAGCTGTTTCTGCTTGGATTTATTTCCAATATTCCTGCTCGGCTTTTCAATTTCCTCAGTTATTAAATTTTAATTCAGTGCATTAGCATTTAAATTAAAAAAGGGTTTATTTTATCGAAATCGTTGGCTGGCCCCCATCCTGCTGCACATGAATTGCCTGTTTCTGCCATTTGCACAAAATGTGAAATGCAGCTAATATCTTTTAACTTGTATTTGCACAAATTCAGAAATAAAATTTCTGGGATTGGAATAATATTGTGTTTCCAAGGAAGGCTCTCATCAGCGAGCTGGGGAAGGAGGCGAGAGGAGACCCTGGGCCCTCCCTGCTCAGCCCTGCCAGGGCCTGCAGGGGCTAATTAGGGCACGGGGCTAACGAGGGGAGGTGTTGGGCCTGGAGCGGGGCCATTCCTGCGTGGACATTTGGACAATCTGGCCATTCCTGATTTGCTGCCTGGCCGTGGCGTGGCTCTGCATCCCGGGGATCGCTGCCTGAGACTCGGTGGCACGGGGGTGACCGGAGGGGATGGGCTGGGGAGGCTCAGACCCTGCCCAGCCCCGACACCCCGGGCTCAGAGCTGAGCAGGGGCACGTGTGCAGCCCTGGAGAACCCCGAGTTCGGGCTGGAGAGCAGCCTGGTCCTTCTGAATCTAACCAGCTTTTCTGTTTTCATCTCCTAGGCCGAGGAGAGCAACAGCAGCGGGCGGAGGAGCTCTTCCAGCAGGTAGGGCTGGGATGTGCTGGGTGGGTCAGCTCTGCTCAGCTGTGCTCTCCATCCTGGAGACGGGGTGGCCAAAGGTGGGATGGGTGTCAGAGCTCAGTGTCCATGCAACCCCCTTTAGGTATAGCTGGAAAGGTGGATGTAGGAGGCTGGCCTCACCCTGTCACCGGGGACTGAAAGCAGAGGTGGTTTGTGTGTGGTGTGGGAAGTTCCAGCTGAGTGCCCCCAGGGCAAGGCTCTTGGATGGAGACCTTGGGCTGTGCAGACCCTTCTGTCCTTCAGAAGGAGAGGACAGAGGTGTCCCACCACCCCATTCCCCTGTGATCCCACTGAGAGGTGTCTCTGCTGCTCCCACTCTGGAGAGGGACATGTTGAGGTGGGTCTGCCCTGGGCTGTGCCCTCCTATCCCCTCCAGGGCATTGAAAACACTGTGAAAGTTTTATTCTTTAGATAAAACTCATCCTGCTGTGTAACAGCACGTCCAGTGAGTTCTGGGAACCACTGTGGTGCTGATGCCCTCCCTGCCTCCCACTGCTGACCGTGCAGCCCCTGCCGGGTCCCATGCCCCCACTGTGCTGGCTGGTTCCTGCCCAGTGCCCCAGCTCTGCCAATGGCATTTCAGGACAAAATCCCCTCATTCCTGGCAGCTTTTTGTCCAGTTGGCACTGCTTGGCATTGAACACGTCTGGAGTGCCCCTGAGCTGGAGAAGATTTCTCTGTCACTCTTTGGGTGTGGCTCACCTGTGGCCCAGCAGTGAGAATTAGCCTGAAGGAAGTCTTTGAAAGAAAGCACAGGCTGAGGAGCAAGGGGAGAGGAGCCAGGCATCAATTCCTTCCCCTGGATTCTTTATTCCAACCTTTAATTCAGTTTTGCAGCTCTCACTGGAGGGTTTCCCACAGCAAGTGGGCGAGTGCATTCTCCATGTGGGAGCTGGCCTGTGGAGTGTCCATGTCACCTTTGGAGTGTCCATCCCACCTTTGGAGTGTCCATCTCACCTTTGGACTGTCTATCTCACCTTTGGGGCATCCATCTCATCTTTGGGGTGTCCATCTCACCTTTGGAGGGCCCATGTCACCTTTGGGGTGTCCATGTCACCTTTGGGGTGTCCATCTCCCCTGCCTGAGCTGCCCTTGGGGCAAAACATCCTCCCAGGAGTGAGCAATGGCCCTTTCCAGGGCAGGGATGGAGCTCCTGGTGAGGTGGGAGAACTTCCCTCTGTTTTCCCTGCTCCTTTATATGTCCAGAGGAGTGTGAGGCTGGTCATTGCTTTTTTCCTTGTAGACAGTAGAAACAAAACCCACTTTATCATCTACCTGGCTGAACAAAACATGGTCAAAGAAATGAGAATGACCAAGTCCATTTAAAAATAATAAAACAGAATCAAAATGTTATGTTTCAAGAAAGCTCTGTCAGTGATTGAAGATAGAAATGTGGCTCTGACTCAATCTGTGAGGTCATCAGTGGATGGAGACACAAGATGGATGTTTCTCAAAGTCACTGCCGCTTGAAACCCTCACTAATTGCAAACTATTGAGGAAGCTTTTAACAATTAATTTATATCAATAAAAATATAAGCAAAAATAATATAATAAAATATAGTACAATGTAATTAATACAATATAATACAATACAATATAATACAATATAATACAATGTAATCAAAGTCACCTGGACTTTATCTTCCTGCAATAATTTTTTTTCACAGTAGCAGTCTTGGTCTAAGGTGATGACTGTGGTCTTGGGTCAATCCTATTTTTCTTTTTTTACTGCAGTGAATTGATTTTATTCTGTTTCAAGCAAACCCTGAAAGCTCTGAAGGCCCAGGGGTCTGTGCTCCCACCACCCCCAGCCCCAGGCCTGTTGCTGCTGTTGGTAGAACAGGGGTCAGGGTGTGCAGCTGGCAGCTCGTGGTGGCAGAGAGCACTCGCTGTTCTCCTCCCCCACTGAGTCCTGTGTGGTTGCTGCACCTCAGTGAGTGCTCAGCAATGGGAGATTTTAAAAGGTGAAGAGAATTCTTAGGAGCACAAAAAGCCCTCTTCCTTGAAGGCAGCCAGAAGAGAGATGGCTGCTTGCCTTGGGGAAGATGACAACTAAGAGACAGCCTGACAAAGCTGTGCGTGTTTTTGAACACTCCAGAAAAGGTAGATCAGAGGCTTCTTTCTTCCTTTTGCAAGGAAAAAAGAGACAGTCAACAAAATTAAAAAGCAGCAAATTAAAAGCCAGTAAAAGGCAGGATGTTCTCCTGCATGATGGGCAGCAGTGTGATGGGAGTGTGATGCCTGGAGCTGGGAGGGGACTCAGCAGGAACACGGTGACATGGGCTGGATTCACAGAATCCTGGTCCCGGGCAGCTCCGGAGAGCCCGGCTAAGGCACGGCTTCTCGGCGGGACCGGGGGCTGCCGCGAGTCCCGGGCACTGCTTCATTCCACGCACCGGGGATGGGCTGGCCCAAACCCGGGGTGCAACAGAATCCCACATTGTCTTGAGTTAGGAGGGACCCTAAAGCCCATCCCATGCCATGGCAGGGACACCTCCCACTGTCCCAGGCTGCTCCAGGCCCCGGTGTCCAACCTGGCCTTGGGCACTGCCAGGGATCCAGGGGCTGCTCTGGGCACCCTGTGCCAGGGCCTGCCCACCCTCCCAGGGAACAATTCCTAATTCCCAATCTCCCATCCATCCCTGCCCTCTGGCACTGGGAAGCCATTCCCTGTGACCTGTCCCTCCATCCCTTGTCCCCAGTCCCTCTCCAGCTCTCCTGGAGCCCCTTCAGGCCCTGCAAGGGGCTCTGAGCTCTCCCTGGAGCTTCTCCTCTCCAGGTGAGCACCCCCAGCTCTCCCAGCCTGGCTCCAGAGCAGAGGGGCTCCAGCCCTTGGAGCAGCTCCGTGGCCTCTTCTGGACTCTTTCCAGGAGGTCCAGGTCTTATGGAGGCCTCTTCTCCAGGAGACCCATGTGCTGGACATGGTCTGGCCCCATCCTGTGTGTGAGCACATGGCAGGGGATCTGTTCCTTGCTGATGTCCACTGGAGACTTGCTTTAAGCTTCTTCTGAAGCCCCTTCTGCACATGGTGGCCCAGGCTGGGTGTCCCTGACTGGTGTGTGACAGTCCCAGGGGTTGGTGGGACAGCAGGGCAGTGTGGGGCAGCACTGGGAGCCTCAGGGTGAGCACTGGGAGTCTCCATAAGACTACTGGAGCACTAACAACTTCCCAATAATTAATGTCAGCGTTCAGATGGTGGGCTCTGGATCCTGACAAGAAATAATTGAAAAACCAAATGTGCAATTATGTCTGACAAGCAGCATGTGCTTTTCTTGGTCACCAGAGCCTTGTGTAGTCATGTGTTAGACATGGTTTTATATAATTATTATTGTTTATATGGCGGGTGTCAGAGGAAGGAGGAATTTCAGTTTGGAGTCCTCTGTTGGCTATTTATTTTAAAGTCATTAGATTTGTTTTCAGACTTAACTACACTTAATGTGCGAGACTCCCGCTGAATAAATCAGCCCCTGATATAGGAGCTGCATCTGTTTGTGGAGGGAACGGAGCCAGCTGGAAGCTCAGCCCGCCGGCAGCGGGGCTCGCACCAGCCGGGAGCCCGCCCGCAGCACAGATGTAGCTGGGAGGGGCTCAGCTCCTGGAGCAGGGGAAATCCAGGCCTTCAGGGCTGGGAGCTGCTGGCCAGGCCAGGGGTGGCTCTCCTTTAGTGCAGCGGCAACAGCGCTGGGCTGCAGCTCCCAGAAGGGGCTCAGGGAGGTGCAGGTCCAGCAGGAGGGCTCTGGGTGCTGGCCCAGGTGGGAGCAGAGCAAGGGTGCTTTGAGCTGGGCCTGGAGGTTTCCCAGCTCTGACATGGTGCAGTTTTCCCAGGTACTCCAAACCAAACCTGAGTGTTTCAGTCTGTGCCATAGAAGATGTGAATTCTATGGAATCACAGAATCCCTGAGCTGGAAGGATCCACCAGGATCACTGAGTCCATCTCCTGTCCCTGCACAGAAACCCCAACATCCCACCCTGAGCGTCCCTGCGAGTGGTGTCAAAATGCACCTGGAGCTCTTGGGGCTGGGACTGTTCCCTGGGGAGCCCTGGGAGGAGAAGATGTTGAGAAAGGGTTGCATCCACTTTGCTTCTTCTCAGTTCACCTTTCTTCAGCCTCCCTGCATTCCTTGCTCTGTCCTTTGTGAATACGTCCTCCCCAGCAGCTCCTGTCAACCAAGGGAGTGCCCTGGGATGGCACCAACTCTCCTTCAGGCTCCTCTTCCAGGTCCCCAGCACTGGGGAAGGACAATTTCTGAGGTTGTGGTCCTCTGAAGCTCAGGAGAGGGCTCTACACCCTGTGGAGGGACACGCCTCGGGCTGAGTATTTCCAGGAATTTTTTCCAAAGAAAATTATTTGATTTGTCTCCCCTTTCTTTAAGAGGCAGCCTGTGGGATTTTCAGTCCCAGAGCACCAAGAAGCTTCCAAGTCATCCTTTATCAGAATGAGAGAAAACTCTTAGTAATTAGGCAAGGAATTTAATAAGCCTTGGTGCCTGCTGAAGGGCTCTCACCAGCCATCTTCAAAAAGAAACAAACCAACCAACCAGCACAAAACCCCTCAAAAGTGCCCTCTGGCCAGTTTTAGAGCAGTGGATAGTTCAGTTCTGTATGACAACCAGGACAGAAGCTGTGGGGAACCCAGGCAGGTTTCCTTGAAACCCAAAAAGAAGGTCAAATGTCCACATACAAGGAGATGACAGCGCTCAGACACATCCCAGCTCCGAGGGACAGGAGTATTTTTTGTGTAAAGCACACCAGTTTGCCCAGTGCCAAAGTCCTGGAGAGCTTTGGATGGTGTGAGATGGAGAAACGTCCCTTTCTGGAGCCATAAAGTACCAGGACATGGCAGTTCTAAAGCCTTCAGGAAAGCTGAGCCACCAGGAAATCCTTGGGTCACCCCCTCACTCCTCATGGCATGTTGGAGACCTGTGGCCATTTCAGTTCTCACCCCCTCAGTCATTTCTTAGTCAAGGAACACAGAGCTCTTTCACTGATATAAATAAATCCTTAATCTATTCTCTTTGTTTTCCCCTGAATTTCTTTGTCTCTGTTGACATTTCCACGCTTGAAAATTTAAAGACGCTGGCAGCTATTTCATTATCATCTTAAATTCAGTTTTTAACCTGCATCATTTGTGTGTCGCATTTTTTATCTGACTGAATTCTTTTGCTTTTGGCAAAGAGTGCGCAGTTGTTTTTTGTTGGATAAGCCAAATTTTTTTTATATTTGGTTAGACTTTCCTCTTAAACCATCCTCAAGATATTCCTAATAAGGACTGAAGGGAATTTGTTTTGCTAATACCTTAGGAATTCTTTGTGGCTCTTGACTATTGTTCTGGTTTGTATTTTAATGTTTAATTTCCAGAGGAGAGGCCGGCTGATTGGTCCTGGAGTTTACCTTCTCTGAAGGATTCAGAGCTGCCGAGTGTCCCTTGAGGAATGAACACACGATTAAATTCCTCTTGGACTTCCTGAAGCAGAGTTTGCTGTCAGGAAAGGTTGTGTGTTCTACTAGACCCAGATAGCTGGAAAAATTAAGTATTCAGCTTTGTTTGTTTGTTTTTCCTAGATTTTAGCACTGACACCACACACACCACCGAGTGCTGCATTATGCGTTTTGGGGTTTTTGAAAGCTGCTACCTCTGTTTTCAAGAGCTGGCTGCCCTCAGAGGCAGGGGGTGAACTTCCCTGAGGCATCTCTCTTCTACAAAACCTTCATGTCCTTTAAATTTATGAACTCCTTAATAATATTGGTATTTATTGAGCAAATTTCTCCCAGGAAAGCCTGAGCGGCAGCTACTGTCACACTTCTGCCTGCAGAAGGATGTGGCCTCATGTTCTGATTTCAGTTTATTTTGGAGAGAGAAAGCAGAGGATGTAAATATGTCCCAGATAGGGGCAGGGTTTGGGCTGCTTCTCCTGCCTCAGGGATTTTCTGTGTGTGCTCAGTTAGTTTGATGTCCCCAGGTCCAACTGACTTGGAGCGAGGGCCTCAGAGCCTTCAGGAGCTGCAGCTTCATCCTTGGTCAGGGTAGGAGGGAGCAGCATGTTCAGGGTGGTGGATTCCACGAGGGGACCCAGCAGCCTTGTGGAGGAGCCCAGCCAAGCACAGGGATGCAGCTCCTGGGCCATGGACAGAGCCAGCACAGAGACCACAGGAGCACGTGCAGGCACCTTGAAGTCTTTGAATCCCGAGGCTCACAGGAGCATGTTGCATGTGGAAAATGCCCAGAAGCTCTGACCAGCTTTTGCTTTTTTTTCTGTTCTGCAGCAAGTCTTCTCTCCTGTACTGCTGATGGAGGAGGGAGTTCCATCCCCTTAAAATAACATCAGGACAGGAGAGAGCAGGTTTTTCATGTAACCTTTCAGGAGTTAAATGCACACTTCGGGAATTCACAGTGGCATTGGGGAAGATTGTGAAGAGAACTGAAACCTCCTGGTGGAACACAGATGACCACAAACCCCTCTGTGACCAAGTGAAAATTTGGGTTTCAGGCATATGGACCAGCACATGCTGCCTTCATGTGTGTCACCCAGAGTGTTGGTGGCACACTTGGATGTCCTCCTTGGGTATCCATGCTCTGGAATGTGGACAGGCTCCCAAATGGAAAGAGTTAAGGATCAGAAGGGATATTTTAGTGTGCACACAGTGTACATTAAGGAAATGTTTGCTTCATTCAAGAGACAGCAGAGGTTTTCTCCTGTGAAGGGGAGATTCCCAGTAAGAGAATCTCCTTTCCAGCAAATGCCCAATGACCAGAGGCAGCAATCCACACTGGAAGTACAGTGCCTCTTCCAGAAAATAATCCCTCAGAGGAGGAATCCAGGATGGGGTGGTTGTTCCATCACCAGGATATCCTCTCTGAAGGATGCAGGCTCAGGCTGCAGAGGGGCTTTGGCAAAGACTCTGGGAGCTGTGGCAAGGAGGGGGGGTTGAGTCCCTTGGAGAGGAGCAGTTCTGGACACTGTGACACAGGAGCTTGGGGTAGTGCCTTTGCCTTTCAGGGTGTGAGGGAACATCTGAAGCTGGGGCTGGAGCCTGGAGCTCAATTGTAATGCTGGGAAAACAGCTCCTGCTTTTCTCTCTTTTAACCCTGCACTTGAAAATCTTCTTGTCTGGTGATGTCTGCAGCAGATGTCCCCAGGGAAGGACACCAGGCAGTTCCTCTGCTTCCTGATCTCCACCTCCTCCTGGTGTAAGGCACGGGGCCCACCCCCCTGGGCTGCCCCAGGAAGCAGATGAGAGCCATGGGGAGAGGTGGGAAGGTCACCACAGCTAATTTATCAGACAAGCAGATTTTCAACTTACATCCTTCTTTTTCTTGTCTCTGCTTTCATCATCTCCATGTAAAATGAGAGTTCATTTACATGTGTTCTGTCTATTCCACTTCCCATAGCTCCAGTCATGACAGGAACCTTCTGGTTCTTGTAAAACCATGGCAGACATCTGTAAACTGAGCCCAGTTTAAGCCTCCCCCATTTTTTGCTTCCTTTGGTTTCTGACAGCTGAGGCCTTTTGATTTAGCCTTGGATGAGCCAACTGCACATTGGTTTCCAGAAGACAAGTTGGGACATCCCACTGGTGCTGTTGTCCTGCTGGCCTCTGCAAAGGTGTCCATTGCTTGATCCCCATGAGTATTTTTGAATCCTCTTTGGTGCTGCAGACCAGAAGAGTCTTCCAAGGAGTGCCCAAAATGTGTTTCAGTTTTACTCTAACTGGGCACACCCTGTCCTCTGCCAAGGGATGTCACCACGGAATCACAGAATGGGTTGGGTTGGGGGGACCTTGAAGACCCATCCTGTTCCACCCCCTGCCATGAGCAGGGACAGCTTCTACCAGAGCAACGTGTGCAGAGCCCTGTGCAATTTGGCCATCATTGATATCATCAAGGCACTAATGATCTCTGGGTTTTCCAGCTTGAGTGTTGTTCAGAAAAAACCAAAAGATGCTCCACATTCGCTGCTGGGGCAGGAGAGCTGTTCGTAGGTGTTGGTTCAGAGTGGTACATCCTCCTCCACATGTGCTTCCTTTTCCTCTCCTTTTGAGGAGCTGATGTTGAAGACTGATACTTCACTGATCTCGCTCTGCCCCTCCCCAAAAACTCAGCAGGATGTGTGCTGTAAAAATAGCCTCATTAGAAGCCATCTGAGTACATATGCAATCACAGATGACTCAAAGGGAGCACGGAGCATGCATGTTTCTGTTGCTGTCTTCAGAGAATTACATGACAAATTATTCCTAGCTGGAAGAAATGTCCTTTTATAATTGGGGTTTTTTTTTCTCATTCTTTCAGAAGGGAGGAGTGTGTGTTTTTTAAGTAGCTTTTAGTCACTTTCATTATTTATGAGGATGCTACTGCAGATCAGAAACAGCAAACTGCAAAGCGCGAGTTTCTTGTGGCTGCAGCAGCTGACGGGCCCCGTTTGCTTTCACTCATTGCTGTTCTGCTCATCACAGCCAGGGAGACCCTGCAGGGCCCAGAACAGCTCCACGCTGCAGCCTTCACCCCCTTCTCTGCCCTCCTGCTACAGGAGATCAGCTGGAAGGGGCTGCTGGATCTGTGGGTGGTGTCACCGTGCAGAGGGGAGCACTGCCAGCACCCAGCCTTCCCTTTCTGTCCTTCCCTCGGGAAGAGCTCCTGGCATTGTCCTCCTGTTGCTCCCTGCATTGATGCTGGTGAGGCTTCACACCTAGAACTGTTCTGGCCCATATTGTCGTGCTGCATCATTGAGCTCTGCTGAAACTGCCACAGGTGTAGGGCCAAGGAAGTTGTGCCCAAATGGGTCCAGGAACCCACTTCTACCCCTGCCTTTCCAGTTCCTCATGCTGAGGCTTCATTAAGGCCTTCTGAAATCTCTTCTGCCTTCACACACTTGTGTCTGACATGAAAGTGGCCGTAACGTCATCGGAAGATGAAAGCCTGATGATCAAAGCAGGCAGCAATGTTGAAATGAGCATTGTGAGATGGCAGAGCTGGTATTACAGTAATTGGCTGTGTGGCCTACTTAGTGAGAGCAGGGATACATGCAAGTGCAATGTCTGTTTGCCTCTTTCATGTTGGAAATCACAGAGTCTGTTCTGGGAAGTGAAACAGGACCTCACCTGTAGGAGCAACCAGGTACGGAGTGAGCACTGTGTGATCCCAAGGCTTCTGCCTCCTCTCCTCGGCATGGAAGAGTCTCTTGGATTGCCAGGGCCCACAGCTCAGTAAAAACAAGACATGGAACAGTGAAGGTTGGTATTTCCCAGGAAGGGGCAAAGCCGTGGAGAAGAAGTTAGATCCCCCTGTGGAAGGAGGTAGGGTTTAAGCCAGCTGTGCCCGTGCACTCTGCTCCTCTGTGGCCTGATGGCTCTGAGCAGTTTTTGTCCTGTGCAAGCAGTGTTGTGTTTGGAGAACAGGAATATCCTCTTGCCAGGGAACATCAGCCCATGGATGGACCTGCAGAGGAAGGTGCAGCTGACCCCTGGAAGGCCACACTGAACACTAAACCTGCATTGTTTCATGCAGAGGGGTGGTGGCATGAGGCTGGGGACCGAGCTCAGAGCCACCAGGAGAGGGTGGCTGAGGGAGCCGGCGGTGGGAGGTGACTCTGGCAGGTTCTCCCTTGGCTCCTGTGCGCTGCTGTCTCCACCAAGTGGAGGCTCTGGCCATCACTGGTCCCAGTGTGTCCCCAGCAGTGCCCCTGCAGGGATCTGGCAGCCGGGGCAGGTCTCTGTATGGGCACAGGGGACGTGGGCGCTGCCTGGGTCACACTGGGGAGTCTTTCTGCCCCCAGCACTGATACTGAACTTACCTGACACCCCGAAAGCTTCGAGTCCTTTTCTCTCTGTGCCCTCTCCCAAACCTGTGACAGCTGCTTGGAGCCTTGGGAGCTGCAGAACTGAAAATTCACTCCTGTTGTTGCTCATCCTCTTTCTGAGCCTTTCCAGCAGTTGTGCCTCAGCTCTGGAAGATCTGCCATGGGACAGGAGTGGCAGAACCAGGCCTGGCCATGGCGGTACTGAGGCCTGGTGTCTTCCCTCCCCCAGGCAGGATGTTCCCTGTCCCTCCCTGAGTCTCTCAGGGAATTTCTGGAGAACAAGGATGTTCCAGATCTCTTGCTGCTTTATCCTCACCTCCAAGTGGAGGTTCTTTGTGCTGCTCAGTAGCAAGGGAGGTAAAATTCAGCACAACACTGAGCAAGTGCAGCATCATGGGCTTGCAAAGGCTGATCCAAGGACCAAAGGACTGGGAATGAAATGTAGCTTCTCTGGGTCACCTGCCCTGGCTCAGTGCATGTGTGGGTTGATTCTGTGCATAGTAGAGCCTGTGATGACTTCTGTCTTCCAAGGAAAACTGGTTCTGCTGGGGCTGTGTACGTCCCCCTTTCCATCCTGCCTGAAACTTTCCAGTGTCAGTAGCTTCCTTTTCCTTCCAGTTTTGCTCTGGGACGTTGGTACTCTTTCCCCAGCCTAACCAGGAGGCTTCAAACTCTGCTGTCCCATGACCTGCTGTGCCATGAGGATCATTCCCTGAGCCCAGCTCTCCCCTGGACCCTTGGGAACATTTCTATCCCATTCACAACTGAGCTCCAGAAAAGCCTGGACTGGTCCTGGTTGTGCTCTAGCCACAGAAGCATGACCTGGATTTCACAGGGGACTACAAGAAAGTGATGCTCACTCCTGCTGGGAGAGCTGCCTCCTCCTCCTCTCCAAAGTTGTGCAGCTCCAGCTAAGGCACCAAGTGGCTTTTGGAGAGCTCAGCCCTGCTCCCAGGAGTGTCAGTGCTGCTGTTTTTATGATTTCACTTGTTTTTGAGGGGAACAGCAGGCTCTTTTCAGGGCTTGTGAACCATGAAATCATGTAGAAGAAAGTTGCTGACGTATATGGGGCCGTGTCCTTCTGCACATCAGGTACCTGAGTTAGAACATATGGGGCAATGAATTGCTGTCAGTTAATGTTTGCAGGGTTAGGTCCCACCCAGGAACAGACATTCCAGCTGGGAAATTCCTTTCTTGGCAGAGCTGGATCCACAAAGTCAGTGTGCATGAAGGGAAAAGGTTCTGAGAGTCCATTGGTCTTGTCTAACAATTTATATATTCCTCAGCTCCAGGCCACCAAGCGTGGCCAGTGCACATCTGTACTGAGCCCAGGGACCTGCCAGCCAGACACACAACTCTGGGTTTGAAAACTCGGGGGGAACTGTTCTCCCTGAGCACATCCTTTGGAAAACGGCTGTTCCAGTGGCCCACCATCTGTGCTAATGTTTTGTGCCTCATTTCAGCTGGTTCCAGCTTCCAGCAATGAGCTTGCACCCTGCCAAGTTAAGGCAAGACAGTATTTTCTCCCCATGAAGATGATGATATGCTGCAATCAAATCATCTTCTAGTCTTCAGTTTGGCATGAGAAACAGACTGGAGCAGTTTGGTCTCACAGAGTCATAATGTGTCTTCTCCCAGTCTTGAACCATTTCAGTGCTGCATTTTGGAATCATCTTCAGCTTTCCTGATCACCTCTGAAACCTGAAGCTGCTCACTGTGTCTGCAGCACATGAGGAGTGGCTTCACCACAGCTTCAGACAGGGAGAAAATTATCTCCTCCTTCCATCTCAGGCACCTGAACCGAAAATTTGGTCAGTCCTTCAGCTCAGAGTGTGGTTCTCTGTGGTTGCATACCACATGGGTGCATCCACAGTCCTGGGCTTGTCTGACTGTGCTGCAGCCACTGGTCTTGGGCAGAGCCAGCTACGGAGAGAGGGATCCACTGCTGGAGTGCCCTGTTCACAGTCTTTGCTCTCCATCCCTCCATGGCTCCACCCATCATTTTTAGCAACAGTGGTGTTTAATTTAATTCTAGAGCATGAATAAATCTGTCCCACGTCAAGCATTCCAGGAGTCCTGTGGAAATGCCTCTCTATTCAGGAGCAATGCACATGGAGAACAGCTTTGCCTCGCAGCACGGGGCCTATTGCTGATTTGGTTTGTGTTTGAATGTGACCAGTGCAAAGCTGGCATCATCAGAAAGTCATTGTATTCTTGCCCATTTTATAATCTCCTCAGAAGGCTCTAGCCTCAGTCTCACTGCACTGGTATCAGTTTCTAATCCCAGATCACTTGGCTCATGCCTGGATTTTCCTGTTGCTTTGCCCAGGACTGGCAGGTCCAGGTTGCAGTGCCATCCATAACCAAGCTCTACACTGCCTCTCCCACCTTCCAGGCTCCCCGTGGGAACTGCCCTGGCTGGCTTTGATCTTCCTCCACAGTCCTCACTACTCTACCCTATTGTTGCCTTTTGCATTTCACACCTTCTGGGTTTGATTGATCTGCAGTCAATCCCACTCTTTGCTGATCCCTGAGTATTCTGTACTCACTGCCTTCCCTTGGAAGGGTGCTGGTGGCTGAGATGGATGGGCCTGTGGCACACTCAGTAATATTTACCATAAAGATTGTCCAGTTCTCAACCACATCTTCTCTGTCTCAATCCATCTTTCTCACTTGTAAGAGCCCTGTATGATTTTGGGAGCACAGCAGGGGGGAGTATGTGTGAGAAGGCAGGAAATGAGTGGGAAGGCAGGTCAAGGCTAATTCTCTCTGTTTAGGGGCTATTAATTGTACATTTCATTCCATAATGAGAATGGAGGGATGAATAATAAAACCTCTGGCAATAGGATGTGCCTGACCCAGTTTGAGTAGTGACTACATGTCCGTGTGGGAGGTTGGGCAGTAATTACTGGAGGATTGTTCTCTCTGTTCCTCTGCTCCCCTCATCCCTGTCCTCCCAGGAGCTCCACACTTTCACCTCCAGTTGCACCATCCTGGTTCCTCTGTGAGCTCCATAACCTGTGTCAGAACCCACTGCAGGTGTTAGCTCTCTAACACTGTAATTCATACTTTGTCCTGACAAACTTTATGATGTTCCAAGCAATTGGGATTTTTTTTCTCTGTCACTGTTGCACGATCTAATAATCATCCATTAGTTCAGTATATTTTTCATTTAATTTTGTTACTTCTGCCTAAAACATTTTCAAATACCTTTGGCTGTTCCCAGTGTTTACATGACTCTAAATATTTCACAGTGTTTTCTGTTTCTGGGTAGTCTGAGCCATTATACATTTAGTTCTGATTTCTGCACAAACTGAACCAGCAATTATTTTATCTTTGTATTGCATGGTGGAGTGTATTAATAACCAGTATGAAAAATTGGGGGTCCATAATGAGTGATGCTAAAGGAGCTCCACTGGCTTATTCCCACATCCTTGTCTGGTGGACTCATAACCCCTTTGCCTTTTGCCACCACAGCACCTGTTGATGTTGTTTTACAGCTTTGAGGTGTCCAACTTCCTTTCCTTAAAGGGTTTTGAATATTTGTTTAGATTGTTTTCTCCCATATATTCCCAGCTCTTCTTACCCTGATGAAAACACATGCTATTTCCTAACCTGTTTCTGAGCACAGTGGACCTCCTTTGCCTTTCCCCTTCCATTAGGCTTTCCCTGTCATCCCAAATAGTTGTATCTGTCCATAATGTGGTAGTCTCCCAAAATATCCTCATCCTCCAGATGATCCCCTTTGATCAGCACTGTGTATGTTCAATAAAGCCTCTGAATACCAGGGGATGTCAGGTTGCTTGAAGGGATAAAAGAGAAGATGCGATAGAGGGTGGAGATAGCTCCAAATTAAAAATGTCATGGAATCATAGAATCGTTTAGGTTGGAGAAAACCTTGAAGATCATCCAAGTCAAACTGAATTCAGCAGTGTCAGGTCCACCAGTGACCCATGTCCCCAAGTGCCACAGGAGAATATGGCTTTGTGTGTATGGACTAGTGTTGGCAAAATACCTGCAGTCAGAACTGCTGGAGCTGTGCCCATGGCCTGCTGGCAACCAGGGCAAGTTCTGTGCTCTTCTTTAGGGGTCCAGTGTGTTTATGAGCGCTACAGTTGTTTGTGATGATTAACATTATTTTCATTACTAGCAAATAATTTTATTGCTGTTGTCCGGTTAAATTTTAATTACTTATCATGTATGGCAGACACACATTGATATGCTTCTTTTAAATAACCTGCATGAACCATGCCTTGAATTAGGTCCTGGTGATGACAAAATGAGCGCTTGGCATTGAGGATTCACATTCTCTCCTCTCTTTCCCCCTTCAGGGAGTGTTTGAAGAGGAGCCCACCGAGCCCAAAAGCTGAGGGCTCCGACTCGGTGACATCTCAGTCCTCCCCCAGTGAAGAGGCTGGAATGATGACTGAGGTGAAAGTGAAGACAGAGGTACCAGATGACTACATCGAGGAGGTGATCTGGCAGGATGACACCAAAGATTCCAAGAAGAACATCAAGGATGGGCCGGGCGATGTGCCTGCAGAAATCTGCGTGGTCATCGGCGGCGTGCGCAACCAGCAGACGCTCGGTGAGGCACGGGACACCATTCCCTCGGGGTGTGGGGACAGAGTAAGGCTCTGGAGAGCTGTGCCTGGACACTCAGCTCTGCTGGAGGGCCCAGAGCCAGGGTGAACATCAGTCTTGGGGTCCTGGCTCAGGATTATTGACCTTCTGTGTCTGTTTGCATCTGGTTGCACCTAAAGGCTCAGCCGAGATCTGAAAGAAAAAGCTCCTTATCTTCTTTTGGCATGTTCAGGGACTTGCCCATCAGTCACCTGCAGCACCTGGTGAGCTCAGGGCTGGAGGTGTGTTTGACACAGATGAGGAACTTGGAAAGGAAAGCCTGAGAAACAGCTGAGGTGTTTTGAGGAAAGTTGCTCTGAGGAATGTGGATGCTTTCTGTAAATGAGTCTGAGCTCAAGAGCAGGTTTTACAGGTTGCTGTTTGTTTTCAGTTGTGGGAATACTTTTGACTCTGGGCTGGCTGTGGTGTGCCCTGTTCAAAACAGTGCTTCCTGTCCCCACCCCACCTCCTGCTGTGATGAGAAGAAGCTTTTTCTTTTTTCTGTGAACATCAAACTGTCCTCTCCTCCTGCTCCAGGGAAGGGGCTTCCTGTGGGAACCTGGCAAGGCACCACTCCTGCAGTGTCTCTGTTGTCCTCAGCCTGGAGCAGGTCCCTGCAGTGTCTCTGAGATCCAAAGGCACTTGCTAATAAAAAGAAGGAAGAGCAGTTGGACCAGGTTTCTTTTAAGGGACTCAGGAGAAGGCTGATTTGAGCTGCCCAGCATTGCACTTGGGGTTGGTCTGTCCTGCAGGGGGAGAGAAAAGAGGAATTGATGTTGGATTTTCTCCTGGGTTTTGATGATCATTATCCATACTGCTGGAAAGAAATCCAGGAGATGTCCTTAGCTGGTGGTTGTCTCAGAAGCATTGTTGTTCTCCCTGTCCTCCTTTCCATCACAGGATAGCCACTAAGAACAACAGGGCAGGAGTTCAGTGCTGTCTGTGCAAGTCTAGGGAAAGCTTAAGAAGTCTAAAACTATTTCTCACATAAAGATTTTACAATTTGGAAGAAATACTCTGTGTATTTTCAGAGTTTTTGTGCCTCTGCAGCTCTTGATCATTACATGGGCAAAGCTGAAAAGCATCCCTGGTGCCCTGGGAGGGGGAGGTGGAGCTGTGACTGATGGGCAGCAACGGGAGCTTCTCCTCCAGCCATGGCCACCAGCTCTTGGTGAAAGCATCTGCAGCTTGGGCGTTTGTCCCACAGGACCCTCTTCTCCCCACAGCTCCTGGCTAGGCAGCAGCAGCTGCTCTGCAGTCAGTGTCCTCTAGCAATGCTGGTTTCCAGCTGAGCTTGGCTGCGTTGCTGTGCAGTGGGGAGGGGGCTTTTGCTCTTGGCTCACTTGGGTGGACTGGAGGGGAAACCAGTGAGGAGCAGCTGAGGGCACTGGGATTGTTGAGCTGGAGCAGGCTGAGGGCAGAGCTCCCCGGGGGCTGCAGCTCCTCATGAGGGACAGCTCCCATCTCTGCTCTGGGACAGAGACAGGAGCCAGGGAACAGCTGGAGATCAGGAAAGGTTCTTCCCCCAGAGGGTGCTGGCACTGCCCAGGCTCCCCAGGGAATGGGCACGGCCCCGAGGCTGCCAGAGCTCCAGGAGCGTTTGGCCAGCGCTGCCAGGGATGCCCAGGGTGGGGTTGTTGGGGGGTCTGGGCAGGGACAGGGGCTGGGCTGGGTGATCCTGGTGGGTCCCTTCAGTTCGGACTGTTCCATGGCTCTGTGATTCTGTGTTGTCCCTGTGGAAAGCGTTGGGGACTGTGAGGAGGACACTCACAATTTATGCACACTGTGGAGAGAGGGACAGATTCATTGACCTAAAGTGTCAATGGTGGTTGAAAGCCATATAAACTGGAGGGCTTCTGTCTGGAAGGGCCTTTTCCAGTGAAACACACCTTGTATTGGTCATTGTAAAGCCCAGGCTTCTTTAAAGGCAGTTTGGTTTGGAAGTGATGGAGGTTGGTGCCAATTCCTTTGTGAACAGAGCCCTGGAAGAGCCCCTGTCTGGCATTCACATGACCTTTGTTTTTGGGGAGGTGGCTCTGAATCACTCCAGCTTGGCCATCAGGTGCTGTGCTCTGTGTGCACAGCCTGTGGTGCCCAGCTCCTTGTGTTTGCTGAGCTCTGGCACCTGGTCCCCTCTGTCCCCCCATGGAGATCACACACGAGCACTGTGCCCATCTCTGCACGCACCAGGGTGCCTCACACCAGGAATGTGCCCCATGTGCCACTGCTCCACTGGCCATTCCAGCTACTCTAGTGGCCATTTCAGCTCCTCATTGGCCATTCCAGCTGCTGCACTGGAGCAGCCCAAAAGTGTGACCTGCTGATGCTGCTGGTGCCTCCTGCCTCCAGAGAAAAGGCTCTGTGACTCTGCTGCTGCTCCCAGCACTTCCAGGAGCTTTCCTTGCCCTGGGATCTGGGAGCCCTGTGTCTGAATCCCTTCCTCCAGGCATACAGGCGAGCTTTGGTAGGATTTTATTCACCTTCATTGGGGCAGCTGAGACTGGAGGTGTTGAAAATGGTTATTTTAATAGCTAATCCTGATGAAGTGGTGACTCAGGAGTGAATGAACCTCTCTCCTCTGCATGGAATTGCCAACCCCCCAGCCTGTCTCCTTTCAAGGGGTGCTGGGGACAGTTGGTTAAATGGGAGATGTGTCTGAGCTGGGACCATGGAGCTGAAGGGCACACGTGGCTCCAATTGACAGCTTCCCTGCAGGGCTCAGCCCTGGGACGTGGCTGAAATGCACATTACAAGATTTATGTCTCTTTTCTGAGTGATACATCTGCTCTATTTATATTTTAGTTGTTACTTGGAGCAATTTATAAAAGGGATTCCCAGCTCAGTTGCTGCTATTCCCTTGCAGTGTTTACATCAAACCAGGCCTTGTGTTTTTTGCCTCCTGTTTGCACCAGCTCCTGTCTCTCCCGGCACTTTGGGCCACTCCAACTCTGCCTCCATCCGTGTGGAGCATCCCAAACCCCGTGGGGGCTGGAAGGGGCTGTACTGGGTGGGATGGTTGGGAACAGTGGCCACAGTCCCCCAGCCAAAGAGCTGTTTGTGGGTTTGGACCATTTTCCTCTCAGCTGCTTTTCCACAGAAGTCTTTCGATCCTGTGGGATCCCCCTCTGGCATCCCAAGCAGAGGAAGCCAGTGGAGAGGTTGGCTCTCACCTGGCTCCTGTCAGCTGCAGCTGCTGTGGATCCCCCACTCCCCCCTGCACCCCCACGGTACCCTGGGTGTCCCAGCCCTGGGGTGGGGGATCCTGCCCTGCACAGCTCAGGGGTGTCACATTTCCTGTTCTTCTTTCTTCTGGCAAGATTCACGTGCTGACCTCAGGCCAGGGTCACTTGAAGAGCCACAGCACATGGATTCTTCTCAGGGCAGACAGGCACAGAAGTCCCATGGAGCTGTCTGGAGAGGAGAGGAAAAGCAAAGGGCACTTGTGTTGCAACTGGGGAGAAAGAGGGGGAGACTGTTTATCAGATGTGGATCATTTCCTCCTCTTGGGAATAGCATCAGATCAGTATTTGTGTCCAGGAAGACTGAGCTATCTGTGAGCTGATCAGAAGTTTGATACAAGACTCCTTAAGCTCTCAATCTGCTCTCCCAATCTGGTGCTTTACAAGGAACATTTTGGAGAGGACTTTTCCAGTAATGCATTAAATCAGAAATGTTTCTGAGACAGAGTGAAGAGAGAATCCTTCTGCTCTGAGCCTCTCTGTCTACCTCCCAGGCACACACTGGGTTCATGCCATGGTGCTGATATTTCACTCGCTGAGCTGCTCAGCGAGTGAAATTCAAGAGCACTTTGGATTCTCCCTGGTGAGGTAAAATAGTTCTGCAGAAGCCTTAAGAAACTCTGTGAGACCTCTGACATCTTGTCAGAAAGCCACAGGGACATATGGGTCTTGGAAATTTTTAATAGGCTTCAGCCATCATTATTCCTTGGAAATGCATCCACTTTAAGGGCTTTTTTCTGATTTCTTTTTGCACAATTTAGATGGAAAAGCAGTGGAACGTGACTCTTCCGTTGGATATACACGAAATCGATATTCAGGGACCTGGATTTTTGACCATGCATTGAGATACACGTCCGGTATGTGATGGAAGGGTGTGAAAGTCTAACCAGGGCTCAGGGAGCAAAGGAAGCTCTGGAAGCAATGGGTGCATTGCCCAGATTCCAGCTGCAAGGCTCAGGAAAAGCCTGGCCCAACTGAGTGCACCAACTAACCCCAAACCTTCCCCACCTCCCCTCCTGCTACCACCGGCTGTGACCTGCATGACACACCCTGAGTGGACAAGGACCTCACTGCTGCTGTCCAAGGCCACATGGGCATGTTCTCTGCAAGGCCTTAACACACAGTGTTGTCCTTCTTCCTCCATTTCATCTTTCCTCCTCTCTAACAGCACATTTTTTGTGGCAAGTCACCCCTCCCCTCTCTAACGTGAGGGCCTGTGGTGAGCTGAGCACACAGCTGTGGCTGCTGAGCTGTGTCTCTGCCTCAGGTCTGTAACACACCTCCCTCACACCCTCCCCAGCTCCCTGTGCTCCTGGGGCACTGCTCTACCACCTGTGGGCAGAGGGTGAGTGCAGGTGTCCCCCTCAAAGCTGACTCCAACCTTCCCTGGGTTCCACTTGAGACCTGGGAGATTCGGGACACCTGCACAAAAGCCATGGCCTGGGACACATGGTCCCTCAGCTCCTCAGCTCCTGCCCCTGGTGTCCAGCACAGCCCCTGCACGAGGGCTGCAGCCTCTGCTCGGGTGCACAGTGCAGAAGGAAGGCACTGCACAGTTACCTGCACAGCTGACTTTCCTGGAGAACTTCTGCACAGCCAGTGCATCTGTGTGCCATAGGAAATACAATAAAAATGGGGAAAAAAGTTCAGCCTAGAGCTCCTCATTGTGTTTGGCTGTTTGCACCAACTCATAGAATCACAGAATGCTTTGGGCTGGAAGGGACACTTTCCACTGTCCCAGGCTGCTCCCAGCCCTGTCTAGCCTGGCCTTGGGCACTGCCAGGGATCCAGGGGCAGCCACTGCTTCTCTGGACACTCTGTGCCAGGGCCTGCCCACCCTCCCAGGGAACAATTCCTGCCCAATATCCCACCCATCCCTGCCCTCTGGCAGTGGGAGCCATTCCCTGTGTCCTGTCCCTCTAGGCCTTGTCCCAAGTCCATCTCCAGCTCTCCTGGAAGGGGCTCTGAGGGCTCCAGCCCTGTGATTAACTCAGTGGTCTCCTCTGGAGCCATCCCAGCTCTTCCCAGTGCTCCATGTGCAGCCAGCACTGTTGGGATGTGGGTGGGCATCAGTCTCATCCTGCTGTTGGTTCAGCTGAACTTCAGCTGTGCTCAGGGCTCCTCTTTGCAGGGCCCAGCGCATGGTGAGTGCTCTCATCTGCTGCTTTGGGGCTCCAGCTCCAAGAGTTTTCAGAATAGAATTTTGGAGGTTTGTGGTGAAAATAACCAGTCCTTGAGCATGGGAATGAGGGCTGGCAAATGCTGCTGACTTGCTGATAGCCCAGGTTTCACTCAGGCAGCCTGTGTGGAGTGACCACAGGTGGTGACTGTCCCACAGATGTGTATCTATATAAAATACAGTGAGCCATGATAATAGAAATGCTCTGCAGCAGATCAGATACAGCCAGGTGCCTGTGCTATCAGAATATGTGAGTATTTTTTCAGCTGGGTACTCTGATGTATCAGACTGTGGCAAATGGCCTCTTTCAGCATCAGTGACAAAGGAGCCTCCCCAGCTCAGGACAGAGCCCCAGGAGGTGCTGTCAGTGATGGGCAGGGAATTCAGGGCTCTCACACTCTAAGGGGGGTGTTTTCTTCCCAAGCTGCAAGAATGGGACATGGAAGGGGAAAAAGGACTGTGGGCATAGTGTGTTCAGACAGCACCCTGGGTTTGTTCCTGGCAAGAGCTCACTTTGAGTGGCTCCAGGTGAGTATTGCTGTGAAATGCTGTTTGGGAATGTTTATCTGGATGTGTGTCAAAGTTTTTGTTCTCCTTTGTGGCTCCTCCCTGAGTTTTGCTGTTTGGCATGGTCAGGAAAAGACTGTTTCAAGGTTGTGTGAGGAAAGGTGCATGGAAATGAAATTCTGCATTCATACCAAATTAATTCAGCCCTTTTTTTCTCCCACCTCCTCTTCAGTCAAGTGATGCTCTCACCCTCTCCAAAGAGCACCGAGGGGATCCCAGTTCACAGCTCTAGTGGACAGTTAAGAAATGCAGTGCATTCTGCAAATAAGAGCTGGGAAAGTGAATTTATAGACTGTGCAACAAAGTGAAGTAGGAAAAAAAAGAGATTGAATCAACTCAAGTCGATTCAAAGTAACTCAAGTAACAAATCTAAGGAAATTTCTGTCTGTTCAATAACAGAAGAGTCTAAATTCATGGCATAACTTCATCATTACAAATGGTTCTTCCAGCTCTTTTCCTCTGGTTTCATTTCAGATGACTGTTTGCAGATGTGTGTTTTCTGGAATTAGAGACACAAATTGAGAAGAGGGACTACTGTGGTCATGTGCTTTTCCTTAAAAAGGGCAAAAGTTCTATTTGCATCTATTTGGTTTCCTCTGGGTGGATATTTACCAAATCTCTGTGGGTTTCTTGGGAAATTTGTACATTATGCATTTCTTGAGAAAATTTGAAAACTCCAGGCCTCAAGATAACATATTGCCTTCTTTTTTCAGTTGAAAAGGATTTTTTCCCAGCTACTAGGAACTTACTGAAAAGTAATTCAAGGTTATTTCTGTCCATAGGAAACATTAGTCATTATTATAAAATTATAAGTCAGGCTATTTTGAGAGTGTCCCTTTCACATTAGCAAAGTTAAAAAGATACACTGAAAATATAAGTTCAGGGTAATATGCCAAGGAATCTTAAATAAGGCTGGCAGAAAGAATAGTGTCTGGGATAGTGATTTCCTGCATTTATCTCTGTGAACCTTCCAAAAATTACTTTGCTGTCAAGTACAGCCTTTTGCTCGCAGTTTATGGACCAGTGTGCAGGGAGGCTGTTTTCCTGATCTCTCATAGTGATGTGTGCTTCTCCCTCTTGTTTTTCAGGGTCTTACGAGTGTGGAATATGTGGGAAGAAATACAAGTATTACAACTGTTTCCAGACCCATGTGCGAGCACACAGAGGTATCTCAGTCCTGCTGGAATCTCGGGAATCCTGGGATAACACAGATTCAGGGCAAGCTCAGGCTGGAGAGCAGGAAAGGTTCTTCCCCCAGAGGATGCTGGCACTGCCCAGGCTCCCCAGGGAATGGGCACGGCCCCGAGGCTGCCAGAGCTCCAGGAGCGTTTGGCCAGCGCTGCCAGGGATGCCCAGGGTGGGGTTGTTGGGGGGTCTGGGGAGGGACAGGAGTTGGACACCTGGAGTTGGATGATCCTAGAGGGTCCCTTCCAGGATATTCTGTGATTTTAGGTCTATTTTTAGGAAGGTCTTGCAGGTTGCTCTGCTGCTTCCCTGGTCACTGGTAATTCTTCTCTGGGGTGTCCCACTGAGAGGGGCCCGGTGATGAACTTTGGGGCTGTCTCAGCTTTGTGGCTCTTTACTCCAGCAATATTTCTCCCCAGGTCAGGAGCAGCTCCTGTGTTCAGGGCAGTATTTACTGCCCAGGGCTGTCGAGGGCATCCCTGTGTGCAGGGGGAGCTCAGATCAGTTTCGCCTGGCAGGTCCCAGTGCCAGCAATGTGGTGGCATCTCCCTGAGGTGCTCTGTGCTCCTGCCCATCTGGGAGTTCCATCCATCCCTGAGAAGTCAGCCTGGGAGGATATAAATCAGATATGGGCATTGTGACTGCTGTATTTTTATGTTCAAATCAAAATGCTCCTTGAGCTGCCCCTGTGCCCCTGCTGTCAGCTGAGGTCACTTCCCAAATGCACTGTGTGCAGGAAAGGTCTCGTGCTTGGTCAGGAGTGGCTTGATCTGGGTTTTCTGTAAGACTGAACAATCTAATGTTGCTTAATTGCAGAAATGTGAAAGTTTGAGGTGGTTTATTCAATCAAAGTGTAGTTTGCAGGATTTGGAGCTCTGGAATACAAGAATAGCAGGGACTGCAATCCAGCTCCTCCTGAGCCTTTCTCTGGGTTTGTCTCCTGTCCCCTGAGGTGAGCACTGGAGTCACTGTGCCAGGCTGGCAGGAGCATCTGCTTTAGCTCCTCAGGTGTAACCAGTGGTTGAAAAACCAGGAATAATGAATGCTAATATTAAGTTTTAAATGTTCAAACTCTCAAAAGTCAGCACATGCACAGCTGAGAAATGAACATGAATCCTTAACTGCCCAGAGTTTGTCACAGTCTCATAACACATCCTTAATTGCATGGTTGCATATTCCTTGTGTGCTGTTTAATATCACAGAGCTGCTTCTGTACCTCTGGATACACAGAATTGCTTTTCCATGCTGCTATTTCTTTTCTAAATACCAACAAAATTCCTTAAAGTCCTTTAAATATAGCTTCAAGTAGCTTCACTCTGCTTCTTTTCTTAAGGAAAAAAATCCCTAAAATAACAGGGATATGCTTTACCATTACATCACAGCATTGCAATAATTTTGCAGTAATAATTGTAGTATTTAAATGTGAGACAAGGATTGCTTTTATTTTACATCTCTTCCCCAAGCACCATGGGATCTTTAGTTCAGCTGGAATTTTAGAAGCTCTGTTAGCACGATGTCACCTCCTAGTGTGTGATCTGATTAATTTGTATTCATTTATATATTGATAATGAAATTAAGAAATATATTAAATTATATGGGTGTATCAACATAGGCCTGTACGTTTGATACCCATAGTTTTGATATGAACTCAGTGGAGACATGACTTTACCTTTTGCTTCCAAGGTCTTTGTCATATGTAGTTGCAGAAAATGAAAATTTTCAAAATTCTGAATGTGGAAATTTATCACTAATTCTCACATCAGTGATGGAGAAGCAGAATTTGTATCTGTGATACTTAGAAAGTCTTGGTTTATGTTACTGTAAATGGATTCATGTAGTAGTAACATTTAAAGTGCATTCAAATTGCCTTAAGACAATAAAAATACAAATGAGTTATTTATTCATCTACACTCTTCAGCAAGAAATGAAACTGCAAACATGATGCAGCTCTGGCAGTGGGCTTCTCCCAGGAAGCTTCTCCCAGGCACTGGCAGAGTGTGCCTGGCTTCAGAGGAATAAACCTGCAGTGAAAGATTAAAACAGGCAGGAAAAAAGAAGGAAGGATTCTTTGGAGGAAAGCCCTGTGTCATATTATCCAGTGTGAGTTGTGCATGGACTGGACCAGAAATGGTGCTGGGATGGCAGAAGACTGCAGGAGTGAAGGGGATTTTTGTGAAAGATGCTTTTATTGCTCCAAGGTTTCATAGAGGAGGAGGGGCCAGTGCTGCCCCAGGCTGAGAAACGTGAGATAACGTGGTGGGATCGCTGCACTGAGGGTACAACCCTGCACGTTCCTGTTCCCCCTGTGATCTCCAGTGCGTGCCTCAGATCCAGTGCCAGGGCACTGGCAGCCAGCTCTCCCAGGGCTGCTTTCCTCGAAGCACTGCAATGTGAGCTCCCTTGGCCCAATCCGTGCAGTTCTCAGCTGCCAGAAACTCCAATCCTGAATCTTTCAGTCGTTTCTTTCTGGTTGGGCAAGGGAGGAGCCAGACTGCAATGGCAGAGCCTGGATTCCCTCTTTGCAGGAAGGTACCAGCCATGGTTTTCCCAAGGTCTGGCCACCCATCAGTCATATAGCATTTGCCTTTCCCAAAGGTAGACTGATCCTGGGAGACTCACCAGCTCAGCATCAGAGGAGCTAGAACAAACTGAGGCCCCTTTCTGCTCTTTAGGGTTTTTTGGCCATTCCAGCAGCAATAGCTGCTGTTTGTGATTTGCTGAAGGATACAATCATAAACCCATCCCAGGCCTCTGCTCTCTGCTTGTCCATGTGGTTCCTGTGTCACTAACGGGCCTTGGCCAGGCCCTGGGATGGTGCTGCAGGTGACAGAGCAGGAGACAGAAAAAGCTCAGGCCAGAAGAGAGCAGAGAAACTGGTGCTGATCTGCTTTGGACCTTTGTGGCAAACAAAACATCTGTGTCGTCAGCCCGTCTGTCACCATTCAGTGACTCAAAATGCAAGGTTTGGGGGCCTCTAGTTGTCCTTGCTTTGACCTGGGTTTTTTCTGAGCTAGTTTTTGTGCCCAGGACCCACCTGAGCCTTACAGCAGGGTAAAGGTCTGTCACCCTCTCTGCTCATGCAGTCGATCTGTCCTTATCCACTGCTTGTTTTGCCCTGTGCAGAACTTAATATCTTCTCATCCTTTGATCTGTTCAGCTCCACATGAAGAGTTTCGCCCTGACAACATCACATTTTTCTTTGCAATGAGCATTTTTTTGAGAAATTTTCTAGATTTTTTTATAGCTGTACCTGCCTCCACTCCAGCTCTCCATGGCCGACAAGCTGCGTTGGAGGTGACCCGTGTTCTTGAGGCTGGTTTCTTTTCTTGTCTGCCTTCAGGAGCAGGGGAGTTTATATTATAAAACAGGGAATTTTCTTTGTTTATTGAGCCTTCCCTGTGGTGCTGAGCATTGGCTGGAGAATTTCAGGCAGTGACTGCTCTGGCAGTTGGCAGAAGGGCTGAGGCAGCTCTGCTTCAGGACATGCTGCCTTGCAGGGACAAGTTCCCATTCTGCTTTCCCCTGAAAACTGAGATCCAGGCACAAAAATCCCCATGTAAGGGTTCTGCAAAGAACCAGAAACATAGGTAAGAAATTTCCCCACTATGTTTCATCGAGGAAGAAAGGAAAAGGTTGTGTTCCTTCCCCTTCGCCTCCCCAAAACTCACAAATAAAATAAAAAAGAAACCCAACAAAAAAGTTATGTTGTGGAGCTGAAAGGCTCCTTTGTGAGCTGTTCTGCAGCCCTGCAGGATCCCAGCTCCTTCCTCCTGCTGGAGTTCAGCTGGGCTGTGCATTCCCGGTGCCGATGGAAGGCTCTGTCCCAACTGTTACCGCTTCGCCTACACGCAGCCCAGGGCTTAAAAATGTTTTGCTTACGGTGCTTTTATTTTAGCTGTGTGGGGTTTTTCAGGTCATTAAAAGGTTTGGATTGCCTTCAGGAGTTAGTCAGCTAGAAAGTTCTGCTTTGTACAGTTGGGTCGTGTTTAAGCAACATGAGCAGCAAAGCATCTGCATGGTTTGAGTCAGGAAAATTATTTCACTTTTAGATAACTGAAAAAAAAAAAAAAAGGCTGAAATTGCTTTATTAGACTTTCAAACAGCAAATTTATAAACCTCTGGGCTGAGGCCAAGCAAGGGAGATTTGTACCCAAAGGAGAATTCTTCCAAAAGCAAGGAAAGAAAATAGCAAGGCTCAAGTTTAACCCTCGCAGGATATTTCGCCTCTAGCCCAAGAATTGGTGGAAGTTCTCTGTTTCCAGATAAGCTTTTCTGGGCTGACTGATGATTTTGCTCAAGTTGTTTTTCATTATTATTTATTTTCTGTCTAAGTTGTTGCATTGCCTCCCTCCAAGCCCCTCAGCTCTCCATGTCCTCCCCACAGGGCTGTGCCAGCCAAGGGCTGAGCTGCCCTCACCAGAACAGATCCTGGATGCTCTGAGTGGGGCTGGATTCTTCAAGCCAAGTTTTGAGTTTCACCAGTTGTTAAAAAACTTCTCAAAGTTTTTCAAGTTTCAGATTAATGTTTTCCAAGAATGGGTTCTGCTCAATTCAAAAAATATGAAAAGGAAGATGACTCATTCAAATGGTGAATATGGAAAAATGCTTTTTTCCAAAGTGCACATTTTTTGGAGTCTGAGTTAAAGTGGTTGTGTCACTGAAAGGATTTTGAGGTGAGGAGTAGAAAACTAGTAGAGGAATAACCATCCCTGAGGACAAGTGGTGTTCCTGAGCCATAGAAAGTTGGGGTTCATTTGTTTATTTGCTACTGAAAATATCAGATTATTTTGGGGAGGTCCTTTGCCCTCTGCTCTGCATCCCAAGATCCATTTTTCCCGGGCACATTTCCCAGTCTGCAGCAGATACTTATGAGATGCAGAAAGTTTCTTAGGACAGAGGAGTTAACTGGCCCATTTTCCAGCTTCCCTGCCCACCTCCCTATTCTTACTGACTTTTGCAACTTTCTCAGAAATTTGTCTTTTGTTTCACAACTAGAATTACTTGGTCTGACCTCAAAAGTGATATAGAGTGGGCTGTAAGGGGATTTTTTAGTTGGTCATTTTTTAATTCATGAATACTTTAGTCTGTCTATGACTAAGAATAACAACAATTCTTGACACAGTTCAGAAATGGCTGTTCCTCAAATTTTGTGTGTTGTCTGATTCTTGTTGAATTTGACTAAAGTATATTTTAAAGCTATTTAAATAGTGCATATCTTTTATGATTTATTTATGCCATTGCTTGTGAACACCAGAACAGCATTTTACATAAATCTATTGTGCCATAGCTGCTTTTCCTTGGATGATGGGTGGGAATTCAAACAAGTAGCAGCTGTGGAAAAATCCTGGGCTTTGCTGTTGAGGTTCTGCATCTGATACTGAGGGTTTCTGATCTGGCCCCTGAATTTATGAAGTTGTGCCAAATTAATACCGTTGCCTAGAAGAATGATCTAATCAGGCAGGTTAATCAAGTAGAAATGTACAAATTCACAAAGCCACAATCATTTGTTTTTATTATTTTTAAGAAATAAGGAAATTAAATCCAAACAGTGCTCACTACTTAAGATTGAAAATTTTAAATTCAAAAACGCTGTGCCATTCTGCAGCTGTGGTTTCTAGCACAGTGCAAGCATCATTCCAACAGACATATGGAATATTTTGCAACACAGTTACGTTATTAGATAATGTGACATACAGTATATGTAATTTAGGATGAATATGAAACGCTTCAAACTGGCTTGGAAATCCTAATCGTTTATGATACTTGACTTGTAACTTTGGGGTTTGTTTTCCAGCTTGCAGCTTTGCCTGTTGCATTCATTTAGGGTTTGAACATGATCTGTGCTGTGTGCTTCTTGCAGTCCCACACACGACAGTGGAGGGAGCTTTTTCTCCCTTCTTTTCACGTCCTCCTTCAGTAAGAACCGGATAGAATCACCCTGGGGGAATTCTTGTGGCCCATTTCTCGTGGAGGCTTTGCCATCACTGCCTGTGGAGGGCAGGCACGGTGGTGGAGCCGGCTGTGCCAAATCCCACGGGAGCTGAGCCGGGTGTGCTGTTCACTGCTGGCTTTCCTGGGTTCCCAGCGCTTGCCTGTTAAAATGTGTTCAGAGGAGACCACAGAGCTGCTGCAGGGGCTGGAGCCTCTGCTCTGCAGCCAGGCTGGGAGAGCTGGGGGTGCTCACCTGGAGAGGAGAAGCTCCAGGGAGAGCTCAGAGCTCCTTGCAGGGCCTGAAAGGGCTCCAGGAGAGCTGGAGAGGGACTGGGGACACAAGGGATGGAGGGACAGGACACAGGGAATGGCTTCCACTGCCAGAGGGCAGGGCTGGATGGGAGATTGGGAATTAGGAATTGTTCCCTGGGAGGGTGGGCAGGCCCTGGCACAGGGTGCCCAGAGCAGCTGTGGCTGCCCCTAGATCCCTGGCAGTGCCCAAGGCCAGGCTGGATGGGGCTTGGAGCAGCCTGGAATAATGGAAGGTGTCCCTGACCATGGCAGGGGTGGAACGAGATGGGCGTTAATGTCTCTTCCAGCCCAGACTATTACATGACCATGGGCAGCTGCGCTGTAACCACGAGCCCCTGTGGGCCATGTCCGCCCTCGCAGTCCCAGTAAACCCCTCGGGGCCCGCTCCGTCCCGCGAGGGGCCGGGCAGAGCGGCGGAGAGGAGAGGAGAGCGAGGGAGCGAGCGGGGCGGCGGCGGCGGCCGGGGCAGCGCGGCCGGCGGATCTAAGCGCAGCTCTTTCTCTTTGCAGACACCGAAGCTGCCTCAGGGGAAGGAGCCTCACAAGGCAGTAAGTACAGCGGGGCGCGAGGGGCCGCGTGTGCCGGGCCGGGCCGGGCGAGGGTCCCGCTCCCTGAGGGTCCCGCGGGGCCGGGGCTGCGGCGGGGCCGTGCCGCAGGCGGCCGGCAGGGGGCGGCCCCCCCGCGAAGATGGCGGCGGCGGGAGGCGGCGGCGGGGCAGAGCGGGCGGGCACGGCGGGGTGGCGGGCACGGCTCGGGCTCTCTCACGGCACGGCGGGGCCGCTCCTCACGGCCTGGGCGCCTCTCGGGGCACGGGGGCGCGCCCCTCAGGGCCCAGCAGCTCAGACGGTTGTCGCTGTCCCCCCCGCGAGGGGGGCGCATTGCCCCGGGAGCTGCCCGGTGAGCGCTGTGAGGGAACCATGAGCGGAGCTCCCGCTGCCTCCTGTGCGGGGAGGAGCAGGGTACTGCCAGCCTCTCGCGGCTGTAAGATATGTTCAGCCCTGTATAATTTTTAAACCCTAAACCTGCAGTTGGGGGTGTGTGCCCCAACCCCGGGGAGGGAGAGCCAGAGCCGGCCCAGGGCTGAGAGAGGGCCGGGGCAGCAGTGGAAGAGGTGGCACCGGAGGGAGATGGGGACAGACTCATGGCCCCTGTGGGGGGTGGGTGGGGTGGGAAGGTGGGGCCAGGCAGCTCCCGGTGGCAGAACTGAGAGATAATGGGCATGAAGTGGAGAGAAGAGAGGTGGAGGCTGTGTGGAAGGAAAAGTGCTCCCTCGTGCTGTGGAGCAGGCTGTCCAGAGAGGTGTGTCCTGCATCCTTGGGGATTTACCAGACCAGCCTGGGTAAAGTCCCAGGTAACCAGGACTGAGTGTGGAGCTGACTCAGCTCTGAGCAGGAGGTCAGACCAGAAATCTCCTGAGGCCTTTGCCCACCTGGGTTATGCTATGTGTTAGGTGATAGCCATGATTCCCCACTGGAAAGGTAAGTTCTCAACATTGGTGGTTGCAGACAGCAGCTTGGAAGCACCAAACTTACCCTGGGTGGGTATAGGAATGTTAGATAAATAGTAAAGAAAAAAAATGAAACTAGACCACCTTTTCTGAATTCTTTCTTCATCATATTCTGTGATAGGTGAACAATTGGCATTAGCATAGGGGGGGTCTTGGCTTTCTGTCTCCAAAAGGAAGCAGGACTGACTTCACTGCAGGTGGGGAATGGAGATCCTCAGCCCTGAGCTGAAACATCTCAGTAGCAAGCAGCCATCCCACGTTAGTGTGTACACACAGTGTATTGCTCACAGGAAAAGCTGGGCTCTGCAGCTGAGCCTTTCCCTTGACAGAGTCCAGCTCTGTGCAGGGCATGGAAACTCCTTCCCAGGCTCCTGTCACCTCCTTTGGTGTCTCTCCTTCAGTCATTGCTCAGCTACCTGTTGGTGTTTTACATACTTTGAGGCTTTCCAGGCTCATCTCCTGGCTCCCTTGCTCTGAATTTTGCTGGCAGGCACTGCTATGTTCTGGGCTAGGCTGTGTGCATCCTGGGTTTGCTCTTTGGGTATTGGGTACTTTTTTGCCAGAGCTTGGGAACCACCCTGTGCAAAGAGAGATTTTTTTTCCCCTGTAAGTCAGCTTCTCCCCTTCCCACCTGTTGTGGGAACTTTTTTGGCTGGAAAAGATAGGGCAGAGTGAGGTGTGAAGAGAGAAAGAGACATGAGGGCTCACACTGTTGCTGTGTGGGCAGACTTGATGTTGTTGGAGCTATAGAAGGATTTCTGTGGATGTAAATGCCTCTTCTGTGGTGTCTAGGTCATGGAGAGAGGGGGAGAAGGGAACATCATGGGCAGAAGTCTGGGAGAGAACAGCGAGAAGCAGCTGCTCCCTACACCTGGCTCCCAAGGAGTTGCTGTGGTGGCACTGGAGATGGAGCAGTAGGAGGGACAGGAAATGGTTCCATCTTCATGCAGGGTCCAGCCCCATCCCCTGTGCAGGAATCACTTTTTACCTGCCACACTCATATCCCAAAATAGTCTCATCTAGCTGAAAGAGATGGAGGCAAAACCAAGCCACCAGAATTAGGAGATGGTGAATGGTGGGATAGGGAAAGGGGAAGAAGGATCCACCATGGCCATGCCCTGCTGGAGGGACAGCCTGGACATGTCACCTGTCCTGCAGAGTGGATGTGAGACTGCTGAGCCAGTGCTGCTGTGCCTAAGTGCACATGGTTGTAATTTCCTGACAGAGCTGTCTTCCTCGTGCTGCAGTGAAACAACTCAGCTCTCTTCTTTCCTCCCTGTGCCTTCCCCTCTGAGGATGGATTAAATCCCTGGCCTACCCTAGTTGCTTCTGCATGTCTCTTCTCATTTTTCCATTCAATGGTTTTCTTGTTTCCTCGTCAGTCTGTTTGCGCCTCATTATATTTTAGGAATTTTTTATTTATCTTTCCTTTCCTGCTATTTTTGCTTTGCCTGCTGCTGCACTGCTGTTTCTCTGTGACCCAGTCTGGCTGTTTACACCCTCTCTCTTACAGATGTCTGCATTGTTCCAGTCTTCCTCTGCTATTTTTATCTCATTGGGAACCTCTACATTCATGATCTCTGCAGGCATGGTTTGCTGGCCTCTCCCAAAATTTCTCAGTATTTAAGGGATACAGGAAGGTGTTATTTTTTCTCCTGTGCTTCACTGTGGGGCATGGATTGCATCCATCCTGAACCTGTGAGTGAGGAGTCACTTGACCAGCAGTGGGGCCCTGGATTAGTTCACATAATAACTACATTATACGACATTAGTTCACATCACAAAGTGCAGGGTTTGAAAAGCTGATCAGATTTTCTCCATGGCCACTTGCTGGAGCCAGCTGTTACTCACAGCCACCAGTGGTCACCCAAGAAGTGTTGGTGAAGGCAACCCTGTGTGCCAGGTGACATCTCAGCTGCTGCCTGTGCAGAGCACCTGGGCTATGCTTCAGTTCCTGTGCTGTGCTCCCTGGGCTGCCCTGGAGCAGCCAGCTCTGTTGTGGGAAGCAAAGTCTGGGTGTGTGAGCGAGCCTGGGCTGCGGGAGGACGAGGGACTGACCGGGGGTGAGGCTGTGCTGGAATGTGCCCTTGCCTTCAGGTCTGAGGGGCTGTGGTCAGAGGGGCTGTTGGGGAAGGCCCATCCTGGCCCTTTTTCTCCCTGGGAGGAAGGAGCTGTGGGGCCAGCCGGGACTCAGCTGAGAGCTGTTCTTTGTTCGCTGCCTGCCCAAAGAGGAGAAAGTGGTGTTTAGACTTTCCAGCTGGGAAAGCACTTTGAAGACTCACTTGAGGAAAAACTGTTGCATTTAGTCGGTTATTTTCAGTCTTTGGGGTTTATAGTCAATAGATGGTGTCTCTGGGGCTCTCTTTATTTTTTTAGACCCATTCTTGAAGTGCCACAGCTCTGTGGTGGTGAGGAGGGGATTGCTCACAGGGACACGGCTGTGTGGCTTTGGGAGCTCCTCTTCTAGCCTTGGCTCAGGGTCCAAGACCACAATTCCCACATGAGAGAGAAGAAAACAATGCAACCCACAGTGCTAATGTGTTAAAGAGACGTGTCTGACTGCTACCAACTTTAACTGGTAGGGACACGGAAGAGAAGAGGGTGATTTTGAAAAAAACTGCCTATTTAATATCTTTTCCTAGACAGGTGTGGCTAGTTTGACATCTGGGTCACTGACTGTTCCCATAGAAGAGTCTGGAGGTCTTTTCGGAGATGGTCAGAGCCTGTGTGGTTTGCTCTGGACTCTGGGAAGTCCTCAGGGAAGGTGTTTGGGTTGGGTGTGTGCTCTCATTCTCCATGAGAATTCCAGTCATGTTTAGGGGAGTTACAAACTCAAACAGTCTCCCTCCTGCTGCTCACATTCCATAGGACATTTTTGGCACCTGGACAGGTCACTGAATAAACCCAGGGGCAAGCGGGGGTCCAGGGCCCTGTGGGGGCAGGGACACGGCTGAGGTAGCAGCTCCTCTCACCTGATCTGGTGTTTGCACTGTGCCAGGGTGTGGGGTGGGGTGTGTTCAGTGGATGGTGTCCAGTGGGGTGTGTTCAGTGCACATGTCCCATGCTGGGGACACAGCTACAGAATCACAGAATTGCAGAGGGCAGGGTTGGATGGGATATTGGGAAGGAATTGTTCCCTGGCAGGGTGGGCAGGCTGTGGCACAGGGTGCCCAGAGAAGCTGAGGCTGGCCCGGAATCCCTGGAAGTGCCCAAGGCCAGGCTGGACAGGGCTGGGAGCAGCCTGGGACAGTGGGAGGTGTCCCTGCCATGCCAGGGGGTGAAACAAGGTCCCTTCCAACCCCAACCCTTCTGGGATTCTGGTTCTGTGGCTGGAACATTCAGCCTGTTGGAGTGTGGTACCATACTTTTCTGTGTAGGAAAGAGGAGCTTAGGTACAGGAGCATCTTCAGAGTAATCATAACTGGCTTGCAGAGCTTGAAGGGGAACTGAGTTTTAGGGTTGTCCATGAAGTTCACCTGCGAGTGTGTAGGCACCAGAGCCTTGCTCTGCCTGCTCGCTGCTGCTCTTTCTTACAGTGCTCTCTGCCTCTTCAGACCAGCCCAGGGCAGAACTCAGGTTGCTCTGGCAAATATTAATATGACACTTGCCTCATTTCACTTCAGCAATGGCCTTTCAATATCAAAATACCAAATGTTAACAGATAGAACAGACATACTCCCAGTCCATAATAGTTCTAAGCCCTTTGCCTGGCTGAGCCTAGGATCACTTCCCAGGGAAGTTTGGAATTCTGTAGGCAGGCAGGAAGCAGCAGGACAGAAAGAAAGTGACTTGCCAGAGGCAGCAAATGGGTGAGTGTCAGTGGAATAAAGTGCAGGTCCCTGGGCTTGCAGCCCAGTTAGTGCTGGGCACAGCCCTTGGATTGCAGTTCTGTGCCCTGGGAAAGAAACCAGAAAATGCACAGCAAAGTGGGCAGGGAAGGATTGCTAAAAGCTGAAGGTATCTCAAAGTACAGCTGATGGATTAACTTCAGGTATGTCTGGTTAGTGATCTGGGACTTCATGAATTTCTTCAGGGGAGAATTCCGGAGTCTGGGGGAGCAGTGCTGGTTGATATTCTAGGGAAGAGTCCTGCTGTTCCTGGGTTCTTTAAATAAAGCACTGTTAAAAGTGGGAAGAATCAGGATGTGGTGCTTTCGGGAGCCTTGATCTCCAGTGTGTCAGTCAGGCTGGCTGAATCAGGACATCTTGCTGACAGTGGGGGTTTAGTGAGATTTTTCCCTGGTGACACCTTTTTGAGGACCATCACAAGTAAGCTGCAGTTTAAAGCACGCTGTGCTCCCAGGCTGTACTGTGACACCATCTGGGGGATGGGCAGGGAAACAATGCTGAAAAAGAGCTCCACTATGAGCCAGTTCTACTGCTCTGCTTGCTTCCATTCCTGGGCTGTTGCAGTTGTTCCTATGGCAATTCAGGGACATTTGCTGGAGGCTGGAAGACCACTCATGGTTATTTGCTGGTAGATCCTGGCCCTTCTGTCTCCATTTCCTGCTTCTATGTACCTGCAGTTCTGTTCAAGAAGCACAGCTGGATTTTGTGCTGTTCCTCAAAAGCAGATCCCAGTGCTGAGCCTGCCTGCAGGTTAATCCTGCACAGCTCTCCAGTGACCTCCCCATTTTGGGAGATGCTTCAGAGCCCAGCCTCCTTTCTGTAAGCCCAGAGCATCTCTGACAGCCTCCTTCTCTTGTGCCTGAAATTCTGGCATAAACAGGAGCAGCTGTCAGAGAATGTTAGTGCTCACTGTGACCAGCCCCACAGACTGGAAACTCCTGGGCCACATCCCACAAAATCCCAGCTGATCCCAAATAACACAGCCTGATTTTTCTTTGTGTCTCTTGGCTTTTCTGTTGTGTTGAGCCCCTTTTCCTTGCTTGGAAGTAATTTTTGAAAATCACAAATACCACCTTACAGGTGAGGATATATCCGGGTGTTTCAGACCACCCTCAGGCTGCAGGAGAAGCAAAATGTGGTCATTGGAATTTGTCAGACAATGTCACCACACAGCCTGATGAGCAGCTCAGGAACAAATCCTGAGGAAGGCAGGGATGCACAGCACCTGCTGCAGTGCCACAGGGTTAAAAAGAACTGCTTTTAAGGATAAATAGGGTGGCAAGAGGTGCCAAAATGATCTTCAGAAGATGTACTACTGAAAATGTAATAAAATATATATATATTTAAAATATAAATACATCCTGAATTTACTTTCTTCTTCCCCATTTGTAGCTGCTCATACTTATTTATTGTGTGTACCTGGGTGCTGGGCTAAGACAGGACAGTTGGTGGGAGGGGGTCACTAATGTTCCCTGGGTCTAAGGGTGTTGTAGGCAGCAAAGAGAACATTTTCCTTTCCAGTTTCTCAGCCAGCTGCCCTCAAACTCACCACCTGGGCACAGGTGTACATCCATGCGTGTCTCCACTGCAGTTACAGTGAGGAAAAAAAGGAAGTGGCACTATTTCTTTTTCCAAGATGGAATACGCAGTAAATATTTCAGAACACCATAAATAAAAAAGATTGATCTGATCTTATCTTTTAAAAACATATTCCCCTTTGGGCTCTGACTAAGTGTGAGAAAGTTCAGCCTGAGAAGGAATTTATTTGGGAAAGCAGTGAAAGGTTAGAAGCAGGGATGTGGGCTGGAATATGCCTTGCAAATGTTAACTGTGGAGGCACAGTGCTAACGCCTTGCATGTGCAAAAACATTTGGAGGGTTGTGAATCTAAACCATGAAATTAATGTAGTCAAAATTAAGGTTTTCATGCCCACACCTTACTCATACAGGATATGGTGTTTGTAAAGTTCTGACAGGGATGGGAAGATGCGGAGGTGGTTTGCTGGTGTTAATTTATGGTTGAGGAAGAACCTTTAGCATCTCTGTTTCTTGATTAATTTGCAACATAAATGTTTCCTTAAAGTAAATGTAAGTTTTGATTTCTTTTACTTTTCTGGGGGGTAGCAGAGCAAAGCCCAGGAAATTGCTTTGTTGTGCTCGCTGACACTTCCCCAGTGAAAAGTGTGATACAGTGAATGCTGTATGTGTGCACACCCACGTGCAGCCACTGTGGTGACCTGTGAATCATTTACAACTGCCTGATTCATTTTCCCAGTGATCTTATTTAATAATTCTCCTGCTCCTTGGAGAGAACTGTAAAAATGGATTTTATTTTCCTAATGTGTTTGCATTTTAAGTAGGCAAAGTCTCTTTAGATTCCCATTTGCCAAACAAGATCTGCACATGTAAGTGACCAATGGGCTGACACCAAGGATGATAAATTTCAGTGCAGGAGGAGGAATTAAGAAAATAATAAGAAACTTAGTTCAGGGATTTGCAGTGTGAAGAAATTTTGAGTTTAAAACCCAAGATATTGGAGATACTTATCCCAAGATATGGGGATGGTCAGGCTGAAGATCAGGAAAGATTCTTCCCCCAGAGGGTGCTGGCACTGCCCAGGCTCCCCAGGGAATGGGCACGGCCCCGAGGCTGCCAGAGCTCCAGGAGATGCCAGGGATGCCCAGCGTGGGATTGGTGGAGTGTCTGTGCACGGACAGGGGCTGGACTCATGATCCGTGTGGATCATGAGAATATTTTGTATTCTGTGACCTGTCCTCTGTCTGAGGTGGGTGAAATTGGGAACAGTTCCTGGAAATCCAGTGTGTTTCCATCCAAGCCCTAAAGATGTACTCAGGAACAGGACACACACTGGAGGGTGTGGTGTTCTGCAAGTCCTGCAGTTCCATAGCTCTGGAGAGGAGCAGTGTCTCTCTGGGTAGCTTTAATCAGAGATTTTAGAAGAGCAGGCTTTCAAGTTGTCTAAAATTCTGTGATCTTCAGATGATCTTATATAGAAAATTGCTAATATGCAATTCTTTCTCAGATGTTGCCCTAACAGACCATGTTTACAGAAATCTGGATGTTAATGTTTGGAAACAAATCTCTTACAGAGTTCCTAGGCAGGAAAATTATAGAGAAATATATTTATTTCAATAAAAAAAGGATAAGAATTTTAGTAATCCCAGACTGTTCTGGTCATCCCTCAGTTTGTCCTCAAGATGCCAGAAGAGTTTTAGTGAAGGCAGAAACACATCCTTGGTATATCCAGTGAGGGATGCACTTTCCATCTTCCAATGTGCTTTGGAATTTAGCAATAGAAGAGGTGTACAACAGCCATGCCAGGGATTACTCCAAATTCTTCTTTCAGACTGACCTTTTTCTGTTCAGCAGCTTGTTGGCATCTCAGCAATGTTGAACCTGAATAGCAAACAAACCCATACACTGTCAGTATTTTAAGTATTTTAATTCTCAGGAGCTTCCCTCCTAAGGATCTTCATAACCAGAAAGGCAGAGGGATACAGAGATCACCTTCCCTCCACCTTCTCCTTTCAGCCTAAGCAGGGTTGGTGTTCTTAAATTCCCCAGGTGATTGTGGGGAGGAGGGTCCTGCATCCTCCTGGCTTAATTTAATTTTGTTCATTAAGAGGTTTTATGGAGTCAGGATCTCTTCTTCAAAGCTGCTCAGTCATTTAACTAGCACTTCTTCTTTCCAGTTTGGAAACCAGGCAGTGATAATCCATGTGAGTTCCCATCTGGAAATCACAGTAAGAACAGAATTTCTAGTCCTGGACAAATGAGTAGGAAAAAGTTTCAGGAGAGGTTTGCTTTTCTTTTATGAAACTCTCTGTGCTACATCATTTAATCCAAGCAGTTGTGAGACAGATGAATGGTGTGTTCCCAGCCAAACTATTTTTACTCCAGAAGGGGCTTTAAGATAAAATTGTCTTTATTGTGTGTTATGCAGAACTCCACAGTGTGGGCTGAATTGACTTTTTCACTTGAGATGGAACTTCAGATCCTTATTGATAGAAAGATAAATCTTTCCTCATTTACAGGTTATGTAGGTTCAAGTACACCTTTTTTTTTTTTTAATGTGCAAATTGAGGTAGTTCATTGTCAGATTGCTGGGAGTAACACCTTAAGAAGCTGATTAGACCATTCTTTATCTCACCCTTATTTACACTTTGAATTTACAAAAAAAGAACCCTGCCCTGCCCTGAAGTGACACCAGAGCAAGGCAGGATGAGACAGGATCTGCTCGTGTTGTTACATTGTCTCACGTGTCTGAATTCTGTCATGGAGCCTCAATATCCTGCTCCATGATGCTGATTTGGGGGATAATTGTAAAATATTAATATTTTTGCTTTAAATGGCTGATATTTGCTGTCTGTTTGGATTCAACCTGAGCATACTTTTAACTGAGGGATAAGGAAATTCTTTGATGTGTAACATCCTAAGAATGTCTCTCAGCACCCAGTGAGTAGTGTCCAAAACACCTTTTCCCCAAAACATTTTCTAAAAAAATAATAGGGATTGTGACCATCAGACTATTCTGAACAAGGGTTCATTCTCTCAGAAATTAAACCAGGATATTCCCCTCTGCAGGGAAATTCCTGGTAGTCTGGCATCAATTTTCCAAACCTGGTAGGATTACATCCAGGCCTGGATGGTGTGCATTGAAATCTCCATTGTGATACATTCAGCTGACACATGGCTTCAATAAAGTATCACAGAATGTATAGATTCCTCTGGCCACCAACTTGAAAGTTTAAAAATTGCTGTGAGGTGAATTCAGTCCTGTAGCCCCTGACTGCACCTGTAGCAGCTCTTCTCAGGAGCTGGAATGGCCCTGGAATCCTTCATGGAGAAGGCAAGCACGAGCCTGTGGCTCCATGCCCTCTCACCTGTCATTTGGCCCCTTGCCAGCTGGAAGGTGAGCCAGCACCTGGCACCAATTTGACCCTTCCCTGTGAGGGTTTGGGATTATTCCTGGCTTGGCATCTGGCTCCTGTGTGAAGCATGGGAAACACAGTGTTAATCCAGTGTTCCTCGATGTCTCCTGTGCTCTTGACAGAGGCCAAATGTTTGTGGGAAGGAAGTAAATTATTGTGAACTGAGTGATCTTGGAATAGTTTGCCCACAGGGAATTTTTTTTTCCTTATCCCCATTTAAGTTCTGGCTTGTGCCTTTGTGTGAGAGGGTTTCTGTCCTTTCCAGAATTCTGGATTTTATTATTATTTAATCCTTACTAATGTAACTCTAGGTACTTTAATCCTCTTAAGGGTTTGCTGCTGACTTTGGGCTCAGTCCTGCTCCCTTTTCAAGGAATTTTGCCATTAGACACCTTTAAGTGGAGTTCTGATATAAATTGAAGCTTATTTTACTGGCAGCTCTGTCCCTGGCTGTAAAATGCCTCTGTAAAGCTGTAACCTGTGTGGAAGGCACATTTCCAGTGGGGAGAAGAGGGGGGGTCTGTGCTCCTGTCTGCAGCCCTGACTCTGCCTCTTCTCACTGCCAGTCTGGAAGGAATCCTCAAAAGATGCCAAAGGCTCAGGTCAAAGGAATTGTCTGTGAGCCTGCGCGGGGAATGTTCTGCCAGCTTAGGAAGCCATAAATGTGTTCCTTTCCATCTAGGTGCCCCTCTGGCTGCGGAAAGGGAGAAGAAGCCTCTCTCCAGAGCTGTCTTTGTGCTGCCCTGGGTGGAATCCACAGAAACAAGTGAGGGTCCCAGATGTTTTGTTCTTTCCCTGATGTGTTGTAAGGAAGCATTAGCTGCACTCTGCAGGGTGTGAGACACCTACGCTCCCTTCCAGGGAGGCTGCTCAGGTAGAGTGTGCCCTGGACACAGCTTGGAATGGTGTTTCCCAGTGGGAAGCATGCAGCGTGCTCCTCAGAAAATGCCATCCTTTCCTGTTCCTTTGCATCAGGCGGATTAGTCATGGGGACTGGCTCTTCCTGAAGAGTGCTGGTGTTGCTCATGGTTCCTTCCAGTGAGGCAGGAAAGGTGATGCTTTTTCCAGGTACTGCCACAGAGCCATTCCCCAGCTCCAGCCCTCTGGGTTTCTCAACAGCCGGACTTGAGCATCTGCCAGCAGATTTTCAGGATACAAGGAATGTGAAACCAAGGATCAGAGCATGTCATTGACTGTCCTGTGATCCATTGGACAAAGCTGGAGGGATGATACTGATCCTTTGTGGTCACTTAAACCCCATTCAGAGAGCCTTTTTGGGGCCAGAAACATCACAGCCTCAAATAGAGGGGTGATGTAAATGCATTGCAGCTATAAGAAATCCAGCCCCTCCCCTTTAAGAAGTACTGGACTTTATGTTTTGGAAGCTTTGTTTGCCAAGTTGAATGAGGAATGTGGAATTGTCACAGAATGTATGATATAGAATAGAATTCCTTTTTTTAGGATACTTCCTTTGCCATTCCCAAACCTGCTGGTGCAAAGGAGCCACCCTGATCATGGAGCAGGACAAGCAGTGCTGTCCAGACTGCCCTCTTCTAATCTTCCTGATTTTATCCTGACTGCGACCTGCAGCACTTCTGGATGTTAGGAAGAATTCAGCAGGCTGTTGTAATCCATTTACATTCAGCAGTTTTGCCCTTCCACATGTGGAGACTGTCCCTGCTAGACAGCTGTTCCTGTAGTGCTCTGCAGGAATAGGATTCCAGGGTGTCTGCAGAGTGCCAGTTGCTGAGAGAGCTCCTCTATCAAGTACCTTTTGTGGCTTCTGCCATTTGAAAGCCCAGTGTGAATTCTGGGCCAGGTGAAAATTACTCTTCACCTTGGACAAGTCCTTGAGGAGCTCCTGCAGCTGCTGTGGAGAGATCCCATCGTTTGGGACCCTTTGTGGGCTGTGCTGGCAGCACTGCAGGGATGTCAGCTGGATGGGACTGTTTCCAGTCTGGGTTTCTGGGATGCTGTGCAGAGCTCTTGGAGCCCAGTGGGAATCAGTATGTTCCCAGCTTTTGTGGTACACCTGCACTTAGGAGGGCGGGTTAGGTGATCTGTATTTCTAGCTGTATTTTTAGTGATACAGAGCTCCTGACCTTTCAACACATTTCTGATTGCTCTTATTCCCTTCCTGGATTTCTAAAGCAAAATCCACTGAGGCCAAGTGTCCTAAGGAAAGAAGTGTCTTGTTTTGGCTGCCACTGCTGAGCATGTGTTCTCTGCCTTCTCTTTCCTGCCAAAATGAAATATGTGCTTCCTTCTCTGGGGAATATGTGAATCAAACCAACAAAAATTTCCAAATCTTTAATGCAGGATCTGGGAAGAGAGCTGAGCTCAGCCCTGGAGCAGGGGGTTCAGCCAGTCCCAGTGAGTGCTGGACAACCCACCAGAGCCAGCTGGCAGCAGCTCCTGGAGATGGGAGAGAAGAGCAGCTCATTCTCTCTGCTTTATTTGGGTCCACTTACAAACAGAGTGGTCAAAACTTCTTTCAGGCCCCGTGGAGTTATTTCTTGGGGTACTTGAAAACCCTGCCCATTTGCCAACTGAGTGTGCCAGTGCTTCATAGCTGAGGAGCTGCCTTGTAACGAGGCTGTGCCTTGCCTTTTCTACTACCTGCAAGATAAGGTGCTCTATTAAAATTTATTAAGGTGTCTGTGTATTAAAGATGAATTGTGAGCTGACTAAGTAAGTACAACTGGTACTCAACTAGGCCTCTCTCAGGAATTCCTGCTCCTGTTGGAAGGGCTTCTGAGCATGAAAGAGAATGGTACCTGAGTCTGGGGCTTGACCAGATGTCTTTGGAGCATTTTGAAGGTCTGTGTTTGCAGCAGGGTCATTGCTCAGCTGGCAGCAAGGATGTGAACACAAGTAAGGGCCAGCACTGACCCCATGTGCTAGGGAGCTGAGGAGTGTCCTTCCCTGCCCTAATAGCGCCTGCTGGTGTGGTTGTGCTTTTGGGTGGAGCCTTAAGGTGCAGCCCCTGATGACAGCAGAGACTGAATCTGAGCAAACTTGCCTAGGTAGCCTTAGCTGTCTGGATCCACCTCTGCAGAGGTTTAGGGATGGGTTTCAATGTGGGTTTGCAGCCACATCTGAGCACCTGGAGTCCCTTGCAGCTCTTCCCATGGCAAGCTGTGTTACAGGTGCTGGATACTGTGCCCCAGCTGGATACCTTGGGGTAGGAGTTACAGCCCACAGCAGGAAAACTGCCCTGGAACAGGGTCCTTGTGGGTCCCTTCCACCCCAGGAGATTCTGTGATTCTAGGTGGTACTGCAGGGCTAGTTCTGCCCAGGGTGTTTCTTGCTAAGAAAGGACTATCTGCTGGGGTCAGCACTGGATGAGTTGGAAGGCTGTCAGCAGAGGTGGCTGTACTGGGTAAGGAGGAGGGGGCCTGGCTTTTGGAAGCAGACTCAACAGGGACTGCTGTTCAGAGAGGTAAAGCTTGGCTGCACATGGGCAGCTCTTTGTGAATTCTCTGTAAAGCTCCTGTCTCTGAGGCTGGGCACTCTTTGCTGGGTATTCTCTCCTACAGAGCTCGGGAGATCGGTGCCAAGCTGGACCAGCTGGAACAAATTCCTGCTTCTCTGTAATCCCTGGAGATCCTCCTGCTTGTGGGGACAGTCCTCTAAGGACACCAGCAAGCCCTGTTCTCTGGGACTATGCTGTTACACTTGTTACATGTTCCATGCTCCCTGCACTGCTAAGGGAAGAAGTGCCCATGCCCAGAATGAGCTCTGCTGGGGTCAGTAAGATCCCCCTATGTGACAGGGACCACAGGTAGCCCTGCCTGGCCCTGTGAAATGGTGTGTTAGCTAGTTTTCTTCTGTTCTAACAAATCTTCTTACTTACTGAGCTCTTTTCTTCCAAACTAAGGCCATAATAGTTTTTGTTCTCTGAATGTGAAAGTGCCTGGTCTTTGGGACTCCTTTGAAAGTTATTCTTCAGTTGGTCCTGTAGAGCTCATTGCACTTCAAAAAGGAGGTTGGTTCCTTGGTTTGGGGACACCCATCGAGGTGGGACTGATGCCAAGTTAGGAGTTTCTCTGCTACTTGACTTGCTAATCGACTGTGCTAATTGTCTGGGGGGGTTTTGCAACAGCTACACAGATAGCAGCCATCACTGATCCTCTTCATTGCGGGAGAGGGCCCAGGGTAGAGGGAGGCCCTCAGCACCGTTTTGTGACCACATAAGGAGCCTGCACAAGATCACATAATGGAACAAACACAGTTAAATGTGACTTGCACTGTGTTCTTACAGGTGTGTTTTGCTGCTCCTCTTCCTCTCCCTCCAGCCAAGGATTGTCTGTGCAACGAGTCCCTTTCTCCTTGCTTGTCCAGCCTAGACTTCTAAAAACCCCTTAACTCTAGTTTAGCCCTGCTGTGCTCTGATTAAGATATACATATTTTTTAGTCACAGAGGTAAAGTTCCAGTGCCCAGTTGTTTAACACCATTTAGATTTGGCAGTTTTCTCTGCTAGATCATCATAGCTTCTACAGTCACTCTGAATAAAGGGTGACAGTGATACTTTATTTAGTGCTGAACCCCATGTGCTGCTGAGCAGTGATCCTTTATTTAGTGCTGAACCTCATGTGCTGAGCAGTGGGCCCAAGTGAGGGATTACATTGTACCAATATATCATAGCTTAAATTATGGAGTAATTTTAAAAGTAAAGTGATGGAGAAGTAAAATGAGAGCTTAATTAATGTGCACAGTCTGGTGTCTTTGAACACAGCATGGAAGAGGTAAAAACAAGGCTTTAACTGTGCTGATAGTAGGGATACATGGATACAGCTACACTGCTGGCAGGGGAGCTCACTGAATGGCAGGTCCTCTGTGGAGCCCTGGGAGCTGCTGCCTGCACTCCTTGCTCCTGCTGGTTCCAAGATCCTTTGTGGCTGTACAAACCGATGTGTTTCACTGTGCTTGCTGTGGACTTTATTATGTTTGCCACTTTGCTGTGGGCTCATAGCACCAAGCCATTGGCCTGGGCTCGTCTGACAGGTGTGGTGACTGCTCAAGAAAGGCACCCCAGTGTGTGTCAGGCAGCAGAGGGGGAAACACCCCACCAAGCTGACCAGGAAATCCTCCTCTATCACATTCTCCTCTTGATGTGATAGCTGAGCTAAAGACACTGATCCCCATTCAGAACAAACCAGATCCATAAACACTTGGAGCTGTTTTACATCTGTCTGCCCCCCACAGCTGTGGTGAAGGGTTGGTTGATGCTGAGATGAAGTGATGGGGTGTAGGGAACAAATGGATATGAAACCAAGCATCATCAGCCCTCTCTTCACTGAGCATCTTACTGTCCTGTGTGCCTTGAAGTGTTGGGTCTCCTGGGTTTGTTGCTTCTGACAGGATCCTGGGTGCAGCTGAGTCAGTAAACAGCAGCAGTGAGAAGCAGGAGTGTGCTCACATCCAGTCCATGTTAGAGTTGGTGTATTAAGGCTTTGGTTTCTATCAGCTCATACATTGACTCTGTGCTTATTTCTGCCCCTTTGTCCCCATCCTGACCAACAGCTGCTTGTCCCTGAACTTGCTGAACCCTGAACTTCTAAAGGAGATGCCAGCAGGGCCTGCTGCCCTGCATTCTCATTGCTGTGAGGTCTGTGGGGTCTGCCCTGGAGAGCAGAGCTGTCTGAAGAGGAAATAAATCAGATTATGCCCCAAGCCATATAGTGTGGGGCAGGGGGAACAGTGTGAGGCAGTGGTTGTCTGTGTGCCTTAGAGACCTGACAGAGCATGTGGGATGTGTCAGTGCATGGGGGTGTCTCATTGTGCAGTGTGGTTGTAGTGCTTGCCTTTTACCTCAGAGTTTCTAAACTGGTGTGTTTTCTTCTTCCTACAGACAATTTTAGGTACACCTGTGACATCTGTGGGAAAAAATATAAATACTATAGCTGCTTCCAAGAGCACAGAGACCTACATGCCGTGGATGGTGAGTAATGTTTTGACACTCAGACACCTGAACTAGGCTGAGAAGTCTTTGGGGAAGCAAAATGTGGCTCTGCAGGAGCATGTGGCCTGTGGTGTGCAGGACATGGCACTGCATGGGTCATCTTTGCCATGGAGGCACAGTCTACAGGCACTGCAGGAAGGAGTTTGCTGTGCCCAATTGTCTCTGTGTGCATAAAAACAACACCTGTGCTGGGACCAGGGGACCTTGCAGAGTATCTGCAGTGAGGTTCATGCTTAGGATGGAGATCCTGGGACTGAGTACCTCAAGGAAAATGGTCAGCCTGATTATTTGCTGGGAAGAAGTTGGTTGCTTTTTGGTTTCTGAATTTACAGGTTTGTTCCAAACATATTTCTCTGTGAAGTATTTCAGATTTCAGAGTTGGGAACTTTCATTCTTGTTAATGACTGTGGTAGTGAACTGATGAAGTTGTCAGTGGCCCTTAAAGGGTGACTGTAGATGTGGCCTAGGCTGGTGACACCTGGACAGAAGCAGACACCCACTGCCAGAAGCAGTGTTTCTTTATTCTGCATTGGGGAAAATGAAGTATCAACATGCTGGCTTGCCCCCTGCTTACTGAATATCTGAAACTCCTCACCTTGGAGCCCACAGATACTCCAGACCTTCCCTGTGTGTGCTGCAAGCCTGGCAGTACTGCTCCTCACTTGGCCAAGGAGAGTTCTAGAAAGAGGCTGCTTGGAGAGCAGCAGGTTTTGAATGGCTGGGCTGTCTGAGAAAAGCAAGTGTTTTTTCACAATACATGGTTGTCCAAAAAAATGGTTGTGTTTACCTGGAATGTGTGGGCATCTGAACGTGCTCTAAGGACAGCCAGTGTTCTCCTGCAGGGCACCACTGCCAGCTCCCTTCCTCCTGTGGGGAGCCAGAAAAAAATTAGTGGCACTGACAGTCACTGTGAGGGGAATGTGGCTGCTTCAGTCAGAAATGTCTCAGGGAGCTCTGCCAAGGAGAGAGAGCTTGGAAAGGGTTCCATGTGTGTGCAGGGACTGTCCCAGCTCCTCCCTGGGGCTGCTGTGTTCCAGCACCTGCAGGGCTGAGGCAGCTGTGCACCTGAACTCCACCCGGGGCTGTGTCAGGTCAGAACAAAGGCCTTGAGCATCTGTGTGTAGTAGGGCTGGGCATGCTCAACCAGGTCCTGTGAGGATGCTGCTGGGAAGAGGAGGGACTGGGGCACAAAGCCTGGTTTGTTCAGTGGGGCTGAAATGTGCTGCAGCAGTATGTGAAATGCAGGAGGAAAACAAGACCATTTAAGAGGATTTAATTTCTGTTTTGTTTCTTCCCCTCCTTCTTCTATTCTGTGTTAGTTTTTAGTGTGGAAGGGGCCCCAGAAAACCGGGCAGGTAAGCCGAGCTCCTTTGTGTGCTTTATTTCACAAACCTTTTCAAGCATTTAGTAGTTCAGACACAGCAGGTCGATTCTGAACTTGTAAGAGTCAAAGGAGTTTTGTCAGGGATTGCAGTGGGACAGGGAGCATCCTCTCTCCCTCCCCAGTGTCTACAGCCAGAAGGTTGATGCCCAGCCCTAGCAGATACCAGGCTTTTGTTGCACATGCACTTGCTCAGGCTTCAGACAATCAAAGAAGCAGGTGTTTCATGTCTGTAGTGATCTTGTAAATTGTTCAAGGCATACACCAAATTCTTCTCTAAAGTGGGTTGGGTTGTGGTTTGTTGCTAGCTGTGCTGTTAGCTGGTAGAAGTCCCAGGTTGGTATTTGATAGGTGATGTGCCTGCAGACTGCATTGCTGTGCCCACTGTCAGCCAGTTCAGCAACATTAGAGGGGAGATTCCCTGGAAGAAAATCAGGAAATATGGATCAGACTTTGCAATGTGTTCATTCAGTTTTTCTCTGCATTTTTTAAACATTAATTCCCACACAGCCTATTAGTGGGCTGGGATCAGGGGTAATCCTGGGGCACCTGAGGAAGAGGAGGAGGGACAAGTCAGACAGAGGGGTCACTGGTTTATCATTCCTGTCTTCCAATCCTGTTACAGATGGAAATGTGATTACAGGTGCAGGAGCATTCAGTGCCCATGCAGCTGTAGAAGGCAAAGCTGAGGTGTTGTCAGCTGTCCTCTGGTTCTGTTCTCTTGCAGACCCCTATGACCAAGCCGTCATCGCTGCCGACGAGGTGAAGGAGGAGGAGCCTGAACCCTTCCAGAAGATTGGGCCAAGTAAGAGTTATTATTGTTTCAAATAAAAAGGAAAGCTCGGTGGTTCACTGCCTTTGGCTGCAGTACCTCTAGAGAAAGCAAGAAGCACGGTGTTACACAGCAGAGTTGGGATTTGGGTGCTCACAGGTATGTTCAGGCTCAAAGGAGCTTCAAACACCAACAGCCCTGGCCCTAAGAACTGCAGCTTTGTGAAGTGTTCTGCTCAAGAGCTCTGCAAAGAGAAGGGGAGGGGAGTTCAGGGGAAAAGCAATCTGGCAGGGATGAGAAAGGGCTTGAAGGTGCACGGAGAGCTGGCAGGTGATTTATTCACACTGCCTTTGTGTGGCTCCTCAAACAGAGCAGAGGGAAACAGAGAGAACACCAGGTTTTGCCAAAGCCCTGAATTTTGCATTTTGGAAATATTTGATTATCCATGGATTTTCCTTCATGTTGCTGCTTGCTGCCAGTTCTGTACTCCCAGCACTGGCAAGAGGAGGAGGTTACACTCCTTAGTGTGTGGTTACACTCCATTATTTCCAGTATCCCCAAGCAGGAATGAGCACAGTTACTCCAGAAAAGCCCCTTCTCCTGCAAGAGAACTCCACAATCCCAAATAAAAGTTCTCTAATACCTGAACCTGACTGTTTGTTTCCTGGTTTGACTGTTCCTGTTGTCCACGCATCCCAGACCAATAACCAGAGGACAGAACTGTGTCACCTGTAATACAGACTTTAGAACTGGATTCTCTCCCTTGTTTTGCACACTTGTTGTAATTTTGGGGTAATCTTCTGAAACTTGTTCAGTTCTACTGGACTTCTTATGTATGGTCCATTCCTCTGTTTTGAACTGTTTCCTTTCTTGGGAAAAGGACGTGTGGATTACAGGGCAGGCAAGTTCCATGCACGTGAGGAATGTTTGTGTGACCTGACCAGTTTCTCTGTAAAAAGAAACTGGGGGTTGTGTAAGAGGGCTGGCCTCCTTCCTGACCTTTGTCCTTGTTCATTTCACAGAAACTGGCAATTACACCTGTGAGTTCTGTGGCAAGCAGTACAAGTACTACACTCCCTACCAAGAGCACGTGGCACTGCACGCCCCCATCAGTGAGTATTGCTGCAGGGCTGGCCTGCTGCAGGGCTGGCCTGCTGCAGGCTGGCACCTCCAGGGCTCTGGGGAGCACCAGGCTGCCAGGACAGGCTTCACTCTTGGGGACCCTTCCCCTGAGCTGTGGGATTGCAGCGGGCAGGACACAGATCATGTGCTCAGCACTGTAAAGCTGAGCTGGGATCCCCTCTCCCAGGGGCACTGTTAGGTCTGGAATGTCTCTGAGCTCCTACCCCAGCCCAGGGAATTTTACACATGTTCCTTGTGGGGTTGATGGTTTAGGCTCTTGTTTAACTGAAGAGATGCACAATATTGTTATACTCCCCTAAATAATAACTGAACATACATGTTAGAGAAGAAGCATCTTGCTGTGAGCTTCTGAGGAATTATTTCAAGCCGTGAGTTAAAACTGGTTTCAAAATCACTTAAATGACCTCAGCAGCTTGCTGCTGAATCACACTCAATAAATTATTTATTTCAGGGAGCTCAGGACAAGGCAGTTGTCAACAAACTGGACATCACTGTGGTCTGCGCTCCCCACACAGAGGGGAGGAGGCTTTAACAAGCAGTTCAGTGTAATTCAGTGCAAAATGTGACTAAACATGTTAAGAGAAATTTTTGCTACCTGTTGGATTTGAATACTTTCAAAGTCTGCAGAAAAGTTCTTTACCGCTGAACTTCCTGCTCCCTTCCCAGCACTGCCCTGAGCTTTGCGAGTGCCCGGGGTGTGCTGCTCCAGGGTTTGGGATGATGGAGAGGAGGATGAGAGATGAGGGATGAGCTGAGCTCATCAGCCTGCAGCTGCAGCCGGCAGGGGGCGCTTCCACCCCAAAATCCCCGGGAATCGGGTTTTTAAGGGATTATAATGAGGCACCGCTGGGTTTATGGGAACATGGTCCACCAGACTGTCGCTTTTAAGGTTCGGTGGCTTTTGACACGTACCATGCAGGTTCTCTAAAGCTTGGATGTGGACCATGGTAGAAGGTGCAGGGCGTAAAATACATGCCCAACATCATCATCACAAAGCTAATCTTGTTATCTGCCATCTGCTGAAGGACCTGCTCCAGTGCTTATGATTGCACACATTGCAGTTATTGCTGTGGTTGCCTGCCCCCGGAAGCTCCACCTCTTCACTGAGGAGTTTTCAGTCCTCAGCAAAGCCATTGGTGACCAGCAGTGGGTCCATCTCCTGCCACAGAGGGGCCCTTGGACAGCACTGAGGGCTCTGAGCTCTCTGCTCCCCCTGCAGAGAGCTCGGCAGCAGTGTGCACTGAGCACTGGGGTCTGCTCAGCTCTAGCTAATTCCTACCTTCCCAGTGCTTCCCATTTCAAGGCCATTTATTGCCACTGATGTCTCCCACCTTCCCAACCAGCTGTGGTAATAGCTGAGCTGCTGGTTCCAGTCCAGGCTCTCCAGCAGAAAAGAAACCCCAGCTGTGTTTCTCTGGGAGGAGTGTGCCTGCATTGGGCCCTACAGTTCCAGTGGCCCCCCCCAGGCCCTGCCCCACTTCTGGAGGAGGAGGCATGTTCTGAGTGCTGGGCTTGAAGCCATTCTGCAGCAAAAGAAAAGAAGCTGCCCCTGCTGCAGTCTAGATCAGCAGGCCCTGAGCTGTGCAAATGGGTTTCCAGTGCTTTCGAGTATCTTTAACTATGAGGACACTCAAGATCAGATCAAGATAGTATTTTCATAAGGTTTAACCCCCTCCCCATAAACTTTTCTTTTTCCTTTTTTTTTAAACCTCTTTTTTCCTCTCCTAGTTCACGTGACCAGTAAGATTTATGATTTAGAATGACAAGCCACTAACCCTGATGAGGACATGGGAGAGGGCATGATAAGCTCCCAAGGCAGGCTGGCCAGTACATCCTCACACCTTTCTGCTGCTCAGACTCTGTTCTTCCCAAAATCCAAGGTCCTGTGAGGCAGCTGTTAACACCTGACTTTTGAAAAGCACAGCTGGCTTTTCTTTGGTCCTTGCAGTCAGAAAAAGTAAAGCTGAGACTGTGTCTTTACCCTGGTCTCATTCTTGTGAGAATGAGGAAAATGCTGAAAATTCAGCATTCATAAGGCAAATGCTGAAAATTGTCATAGTGGGAATGGGTGAGGAAAGGCTTTCAGCATCACCAATTCAGCTTTCTGGGTCTCTGCTGGAGTGCAAGCTTCCCTTCCAGAGCCTGTGTTTCTGGTTTTCTGTCATAATGAATGAAAAGTCATTGAAAATGGGTAAAACAAGGAATGATATCCTGCAGCTTCAATAGCATCTTGCAGGATAATTTCTGGTCAGAGCTGCTGGATAGCTGCTGTCTGGAAAAGAGCTCTGCTGTGGTTTTCCCTGGAATTGTTAATGCCAAATGTCTCCTTCCAAAGTTCCCTTTTCTGAGGGAGGGGCTTTTTCATAAGATGAGAACTAGGCTGTGAATCTAAAAATAATATTCTTATGCTGTTTCTGTCAACATATTCACTCTTTCGAAGAAGGCTGTCAGAGGCTGTTTCCAAAAAATAAAAGTGGATTGTAGGCACATTCAATGTCCAATTTTAGAAACATTTCTGAATGGAGATTCATGGGGGAGGGTTCAGTGATGTTCCTGTCCTCCTTCAGGCTCTGGCTGCTCTGTAAGATGGAGCTGATTGAACGATGTTTGCTGGGGCTGGGCTGCTGGGATTGTTTAGAAGGATGGAGAGAGAATGTTCAGGGCATAAAGTGACAGAACAGGAAAAATGGCTTCACACTGTTAGAGGATGGGGTTAGATGGGATTTTGGGAAGAAATTCCCAGTAGCTAGTTAGGAATTGGTGGGGAGGCCCTGGCACAGAGTGCCCAGAGAAGCTGTGGCTGCCCCTGGATCCCTGGAAGTGTCCAAGGCCAGGCTGGGCAGGGCTTGGAGCAGCCTGGGACAGTGGGAGGTGTCCCTGCCCATGGCAGGGGGGTTGACAAGGTGATATTTCAGGTCCTTTCCAACCCAAAGCAATCTGGCATTCTGTGACTCTGTGATGAGTTTGCAGTGCAGAGAGACCCTTAGGCACCTGGGATGTGAACTGGCTATAAATGCACCAGGAGTGGGATTGAGCTTGGTGAGTCAGGCTCAGGAGTGTGCATTCACCTCTGCCTGGTACCTGCAGATACAGCCTCAGACTCCTAGGTCATGAAAGTGTGGGGAGAGAGCAGCAAAACCAGCACAGCTCTCCATGGCTCTGCTTCCAGGATGGAAATCTAAAGTCATGTCAGGGCCCTGAGGGTACTCAGAGCTCTGAAAGGCCCTGAGCAGCCCCACATGGAGCTGTGCCCACAGCCACACTCCTGCTCCAGCTCTGCTTTGATCCACACACCCTGCCTTAGCTGCTCTGTAGGATACTGCTGTCAGTTCAGTTGTGGACGTGCCCATGCCTGGCTCTGGTTTGTACCCCAACCCACAACTGCATTCTCACCTTGATGTCAACCCTGTCTGGGCACCCTGGACCTCGCTGAGGATCACTGGTCCTGGTTAACCTCACCAGAGCTGATCTTGCTGCTGACCTGTGGATTGACTTACCAACTTGGCCACACACCTGTCTCATTGCCATGAACTTCGTGATGACCTTCGTGATGCAGCTGGCTGTCACCTCTGGGCCTTGCTCACTTCTCTCAGGGTCTGTGGGATGGGCCCTGGCTCTGTGGGATGGTCTTTCCATCCCTGGGATCATTCTTGGCTCTCCAGAGGACAGACAGACCTACATCCACCCTGACACCTGAGATGCTCAAGGAAGTTCATCAAGGCTTGGTGCTCAATTCCTTTCTGTATCGGATGCACACTGGATCCAATTTATTCATCCAAAATACTTAAATGCAGTGTTTCATTAAGGCAGCTGCCATTTTGGTAGTACAGCTGGTTTCCACACAGACCCTGCCTAACAAGGAAAAAGCCAACTCCAGATTCCAGTTGGATGGTGTATCTTTGCTTCCACCAATTCAGTGAGAGAAATCTGTGAGTTCAGGTGCTTTTCCCAGTCTGATCCCACAGTGTTTTAGCAACAGGCTCCACCTGTTCATGTGTATAAAGACACACATTAAAAATTTGATAGGTTTGAGGAGAGGGGTTTTCCTTTGGAAGGACCTGTTTGCCATAGCCAAGGTACCTGCACAGAGTATGGAATTTCAGACCATTGTTAAGGAATCATTTTCCAGCACATTCAGATTTTTATCCATAGGTGATGGCATAGTTCCATCTGAACCTTCAAAATGGTTCCCTACCCATCCTGACTAGACCTTTTTAAAGAAATACCATATACAAATTATTGACCAGAATTTTTACCTGGAAAGTGTAATGTTGCTGAGGCAATCTGGTCCCTGTTGTGATGGTGCATCGTGGTAGTGTGTGGATTTGTGTGCCAGATTTTCTCCTTGCTGCCACAGCTTGCCAATCACAGTACTTTAAGGTTTTCCCAAAACCAGGAAAGCCAGGAGGGACCACTGTGATCTCTGGACTGCCTGGAGAAACACATTCTGTAGGATTGCCATGATTGAATTCCTCAGTTATGCTTTAGGCAGACATCTAATCTTGCTTTTGAGTGACAGCAATCACGTAAGGTAATTATTTTGATGAATTATTGCCTCCACTAAATTAAAACTAAAATTAGCCAGCTGTAGCTTTGAGCACTGGGTCCTATTTATAAACCTTGTCTGCTCAGTGAAGGAGGATTAAGTTGCCAAGTGTCTGTCCTTTCTAGACCTGGCCTAGCCTGCTCTCCAGGCCCTGGTTAAATCACAGGAGTGACTTGTGTTTCAATTGTAAGCTCTGCTGTTCTTGGCCCTTGGTTATTCTCTTGTCTCCTCCTCTGAGTGTTCTCCACCCTGGGCAGGGCAGGCACCAGCACTGGGTCAAGAAGTGCCTTCCTGATCCCCTTGGAAATTCTTGATTGCTCCCCAAGGAGCACCTCAGCCTCTTCAGCGTCCCCCTGGGAGCTCCTCTGCAGCCAAGCTGACCCAGCACAGCAGAGACCGAGCTCTTCCTGCTGCCAGGCTGGAGTCTCCGCTGTTCTCAGCATCTCCTGCATCAAGTGTGTCCTTCAGCACACCCTGGGCCATGCTGCAGGGCTGCAGCACAAAGCCCTGAGCTGACTGACTGCAGACCATGCAGTGAGAATCACCCTCCACATCACTGCAGCTTCCGTGGGATGGGTCTCTGCTGCCTTCTGAGAGGGTTTGAAAAGCTCCACAGCAGCAGTTACAAGGTCAGCTGCCCACAGTGCTGTCTCCAGTCTTGCTGCAGATTTTGAGGCAGGAGGTTTTTTGTGGCCATTCAGCAACTCAGGATTTTCATTTTTAGAAACATGTTGGCCTTTTCATCAGCGTGAGGCTGTGAGTTCCACAGTGAAGGTGACTTTTCCAGAGTGGAGCAGATGAGCCGTGTGATGCTCTCTACCTGTGTTGCTCAGCCTTCAGAGGGAATTTGGCATCTGATGAACTACAGACTGGACTTTTTTTTTCCCAATGAACTGTTAGCTTCCTCCAGACTGCTAGAACTGATATTCCTTTGTCTGTCTTGCATTGCTGCTCAAAACTCTCTCTCTGTCTAGTGTCAGCTGGAGCAACCTTCTCTATGGGGTCTCAGTTTGAAGACATACTGTTTGTTTCATTTAGGAGGAAGAAGAAGAAATTGTGGAGGTCATCATAGCTTTGAGACTTTTGTTGTCAGGTCCCAGAGCAGTGATGCTCCCTGTATCTGGCACTGAAGAGTTGCTGATGGCTGTTTCTCATGGCATTGATGGGGAATAAAGCAGACATTGGCGGGAATGATCCTCATGGAAAGCAGACGATCCACAAGCTAGAAATTTTCATATCTGACTACATTTTTGTTGGCAGTTTGGCAGCAGCTGGAGGATTATCCATGGAGATTGAAAGGAAGTATAGAGAGCAAAACAGGCCTCCTGTCTATTTATATGACTGGAGACCAAGCAGAGAAGTATCCTGACTAAACTGTGAGAAAACCAGTGCATCATTTCCTGCAGAACTATACTGCCATGTAGGAAATGTCAGCTTGGGGATGTGTGTCAGAACAAGTGAATCAAAACCCCTGGAATTGCAACCCCCTGTGAATGTACACACTCCCAGTCCCCAGTGCTGCTGATGAAGGTGAGAGCCAGTCATAGTCAAGGTCTGTAAAGTCTCCTGGGATTTTGAAAATGAGTGTCCTGTCCCAGCCTGGGGGACTTCTCCCCTCTTTCAGAGTTAGCCTGTGCTGCTGCCATGGCATTCCCCTGAGAGCTGCTCAGTGTGGACAAGTATTTCTCACTCACACTGTGTAGGATGTGCAGGTGCTGCTGTTGTCCATCCACCTTTAGGCATCCCACAGTATCACTGTAGAAATCACTGGTAGGGAGCTGGGACTGTGGAAACCTTCTTAGTGATTTTTCATGACAGGTGGTTGGAGTAGGACTGGGACTTCAGGACCCATATCCAAATTTCCATAGAAGAGGCCCCTTAGGAGTGAAGGAGGTTCTTAGACAGTTTCTCCATTTTTTAATGGTTTATTTAATCCATGTGGCCCAGACGAAGGGCTGTCCTCCTGAAGGTGTTTCAGATGACTTTTGGCATTGACAATTCCTGGTGATCCTCACTGTGTGCTGCAGAGACCAAAATACAGATGCACCCAAAGAGCATATCCCAGTAATATTCAGAATTTCTCCACATGTCACCAGTCTGGAGATGGGACCAAAAGCCTTTATTCACTCTGCCTCCTAATTCCATTCCATTCCCAACAGTTCCCTTTCCTTTGTATTTGGTCAAAGAGACAAGGAATGTATCTGGAGATCACTAGGATTTATTCAAGGCTCAGGAAACAAAGATGTTAACTTTTCTCTACTCAGAGATCTGAGTAGTTTAGAAACCTGTTCCCAAAATACAGTCCATAGAAATGGAGGCCAGAGCTGCAGGTGCCTCCAGCCAGGCCGTGGCAATCACACAGTGCTTCTGGATGGATGGGGTGGTTCCTGCAGGAGCAGGAATGGGTTGGTGTGGCAGTTAGAGGTGTGGAAGGGAACTAACGAGCTTCACCAGTGTCCCCTCGGGTGAGGGGGGAGCCCAGCTCTGTCCCAGGGGCTCGGTGGATCAGCAGCTCCAGCAGGCCCCGCTCTGGGAGCTCCCTGGCTGTGCAGGCACTAGTTCTGAGTGTTCATATCCAGAGTTCTCTCGATCTCCACTCTTCGTGGCAGTGAAGACACAGACGAGCCAGTCCAGCAAAAAGTCCCCGGCGTCCATAAACCGCTGTTCCAGCCTCCTGCACCGCACGCCCCCCGGCGTCCCGCCCGCCTCCCAGTCCCAGATGTTCCGCACGCCCAATTCCGGATCCCCAGGAAGCAAGGCCATCACAGGTACCAGCTGCCTTTCAGCTTTCTGAGCTGCTCAGTGTCCATTCCTGCCCTGGATAGGCTTCTGACCCTTCCTGGGCTCAGTCTGCCCCATCCATGACTGTCCCAGAGAAGCTGCTTCCAGAAGCAGCTGAGGAGATTAGATCCTTTATAATCCCTTCCCAGTGACAAGTTGTTTTTGTTAAACATCATGGTAACCACAAGGTGCAAAAGACCCTGTTTCAAATCCTGGTGTCACAAACTGAGAAGAGCTTCCTGACAAGGATTGGTGTCATGGCTTGTCAAGAATGGGGATTTTTGCTTGGTTTTCAGCACTGTTTGGCATTTAGTGTTTGCTTCCCTCAAGGTGATGTTCTCAGGGCTAGGCCTGTGCCTTTGGAAGTGAAATGGAGTACAGGTGTTTTCACAGTGCTCCATTCCCCACAGGAACCTCTGAGAGATAAACAGAAAAATCAGTATTACAGAACCATCATTGATGAGTTAGAAAATGCAATTAGGATTGATCCTCTCATTGTCTCAGTTTCCTCCTTCTGAACAAGATCAAGCCTAAAAAAAATTTTAAAAAAGAAAGCAAAGACTACTGAAAAATAGCAGTTAATAAGTAGGGTGTGAAACAGTGTGCCATGTGCAGTACACTGGGAAGCATCCTCTAAAGTCTGTGGGATTGATGGATAGAGATTCCATCTGGGTGCAGAAGAAGGGCTGGTCCATCAGTTGGTGTTTAAACACCCCTAGAATGTCTGGCATGGGCAGATGCTGAATGTGAGAGGTGGCTGTGGTCAGATAGGCCATGGATGCTGAACAAGGATGGATTTTGTTGGATATCACATACCCACAGCTGCCAAGGACTTGGTTCATACAGAGAATTTTACTTCACATTCAAAAGGTTCCAATTCAAGGAGAGAGAACAGAGTGAGCTGCCCTCTCAGTGTCAGAAGGGCACAGTAAGACCAAGCAGGTGCATTAAACCAGATTTTTCTTACTGCCACACTTAGGGGAGGTTTTTGGGGGGGAAGCTAAGGGATGAAGGCAAAACCACCATGCAAATTCTTTACAAAGGTCTTTGGAGACCTCCATCTCACTTCCACTTGTGACATAAGCCAGGACTTGAACCTGGGTCTCTTGGGAAGGGTAGGTAGAGCCAAACAATTTTGTCTCCATCTGATTTTCCTGTTATTTAAGGCCTCTTGTTTCTATTATTTATCTGTCAAGTGGCAAAGGTAGATAATGTTTCCAGTTCCTTTTCAGCCCTGATTGATGTGTTTCTGTTTCAGTTGATTTGGTTACCAAGTTTGCTTGTTCTCCTGAATTTTAGGAGTCAGGAGTGTAGTTGATTGAGAGTTTGAGAAGCCTGCTCAGGACTTGGAAGGGTCCACTGAGGACTGACTGGGCCAAAATCCACAGGCTGGGCTCTTCCTGCAGTTCAGGTCTCTGGTAGCCCCAAAGCCCACGTGTGTGAGCCATGCTGCAGCCCTGGGAGCCTGCAGGGACCCAGGCCTCTGCCAAGTCCTGACAGCAGTTCTGACCACTCCAGTGGTCTGGAGGAATAAAATCATGGTCTGGCACCACTTTTCAGGAATCCTCATCACTCCTGAATGAAAGACTGGTGTCCCCAGCCCTGCCCAGTGTGCAGGCTGGGCCCAGCAGAGCCAAGCCAGGCCACATCAACGTGAAGCCCTCGGGTGACAGTGGGCTCCAGAATGAGAGTGCAGGGCAAGGGCCTCTGCAGCACAGGCCACACACCTTGCTTTGGCCAGTTCATTTCTTTTTAATCTCTAGATTAAAAGCCTCGTTTAGATTAATCTCTCGTTTGAGCCACCACAGTAAATCCATCTGCCTGGATATTACAGACCCGGTGAAGTGAGACAGGACCCCCTTGCCCTGCTGAGCTGGTGCTGAGGGACACCAGCTTGAGCAGGGTGGGAGGCCCCGAGCTGTGCTGTGCAGGGATGCTTCAGCACTCTGTGGCCACTGCCAGGGGCAGGAAGCACCTGGGTGCCCTGGAGGAGCCTCCCAGTGCAGTCACTGGAACTGCCCTGTGCTGTGGCTGCAGTGGGCAGAGCAGGGCCCTGCCAGGAGCAGGCTCTGGGAACAAGGGCACTCTTGGGAAGCACAGAGCCAGAGGATCTTCCACAGCTTTTCCAGACATGGTGGGCAAGCCCTGAGACAACTCTTCAGGCCTCTGCTTCAGCATGTCCAGGAGGGTGTTCAGGAAGGGAGTGCAGGTGACTGGGAAGCACAAGGAAAGCTGGCACAGTGCTTCTGTTGGTGACACTTTGGTGTGGTGCTGAGGCCCTGAGCTCAGTCTCAGACCTCAGACAGAGGTCACCTGTGCTCGCAGGCGTTAAGGGCTGCTTGTTGCCTTAAGGAAGAGTAAGATAAGGGTTGGGTTTTTTTGCAGGGGAGGAAGACATGACCTTTCTGGTTCAGTCAGGACTGGTGTTCATGGGCTCCCTAAGAGCCAATCCAGGCCACCTCAGCCAGAAGGTATTCAAGAAAAATACCCACCTGTTATCCCTTCACTGAATCTGGCCCATTTGCCTCCAAAATGAGGTATTTGACCTTTCTGCATCCAGTGTTGACCAGTCACCATTCCTGCTTTGTTCTCCACCCAGCAGAAAGTGCTTTCAGCAGAAGAGTGGAAGGCAAAGTGCAAAACAACTTTGAAGAAACAAACAGCAATTCCCAGAACTCCAGTGGTAAGTGTGGTCACCGTTTCCTGCTGCTTCCATGTTCCTCTCCAAGCAGGATCCAGCTATGCTCAGTGAATGTTGATGTATTGTGGGGTACCTTGTTTAAGCTCACAGGCAGCCTGCCCCCCCTGGGGTAGTGCCTTATTCTCCCTCCTCCCCAGGCTCCTGGCACCCCAGCCCTGTCAAACAGGTGATGTGGGATTCCTGCTGCCAAGGACCAGGTACTTGAGCATAGATTTTTCAGAGGGGAGCCAAGATGTGGAGAAAGGATGGATGGAGATCAAGCAGTACTTGTGCTGTGTCTGTGTATCAGTGCAGTCCTGGTGGAGCAAAGACATTTGCAAGCAGCAGAAGTTTGAGGACTGTGGATAGAAGAGCAGTTTGCAGGCTACAGTGATGCTGAGCGTGACAGTTTATTTAAATGTCACTGTGACCAAAGTCCAGCTGTTTGTGCAGTCACTGCGTGGAGGTCACAGTGAATCAGATGTGTGTATGTGAGACCAGAATACATGTGCTAGAAGAAATGAAAATCCCCTCCACTTATGCAGTTTCCTTGCAGTGTTAAGTGGATGTGGTAGTAACTGAACATAACCAGTGGCCTAGACAATTTTGTTCAAGTCCACCAGCTATAGAGTTTTCTGTGCAAGGTTTTTATCCTGCCTTTGTATTGCCTGGCCTTCCAGTGGGCCACTACCATTCTCCATGCTCCCTAACTGGAGCAAAAGTGACAGACCAGATGAAACGTAATTTTAGCATCTTGCTGCAGAGATAAATAACATGCCAGCAGAAAAGCCTGGCCTCCCTCCATTCCCCATCCAAGAGAAGCAGAATATGTGGTGTTGGCAGTGCCTCTGGCTGGAATGGACAGGTAAGGGGTGGGATAACCTCCTGGAGCAGGTTACACAGTGTCTGTTGGGGGTTATATCTGCCTCAGAAGCAAGTAAGGGGCTTTCTGGAACCATGTTGAAAAGCAGGGATGTGGTGTTGGAAAACCATGTGTGGTAGCAGAGTGGGTGATAGGGAATGGGGAAAAAATTGTTTGTTGCTAAAATACTGTGTGTTGTGTTTTGGGGAAAAACCCTGTACTAATCCATCGTTCACCACAATTGCAGCTGGTCATTCGGGGACAGAAAAACCTAAAGAAAAGAGGTGTAAGCAGAACCCATCAGGTGAGCTTGTCTCTGTTTCAGGCCTTTAGTCCTGCTCCTGCTGGACAGTCAGGAGTCCTTGGGGCTGCCCAGGCCCTGGGCAGTAAGCCCAGCATGGCTGTCAGACATGACTCAAGGCAGTGTAGTCACTGAGTTCCAGAGTTCCCAGCCTGGCTGCAGCCCTGGACATGGCCCTGGCCTCTCAGCAGCTTGTGTCTTGTCTTCTGTGGGTACTGTCAGTGTTTTCAAGGGTTTCAAAGCCTTAAAGTGCACATCTGTAAATGCCAATACACCACTTGGGGCCCTGACTCCTCTGGAGCCCTTGGAAAGTAGCAGCCTGAGATTGTACCTAATTTATTCTTGTCAAACCCTGTACAGCCAACAAAAGAAGGGCAGAAATATCTTCCTTCCTATCAGCTAGATCATTCCTGAAGCCAAGAAAGCTGCATTGGAAACCTGCTGGCTGCTCTTGTCAAGTTTTGCAGGAGGGGAGATGAACCTGTGGCATGAACCCGTCCAGGAAACACTAACAAGAAACACAAACAGTGGCTGTACTGAACAGTCCAAGACTTCAGTTCTTTCTGAACTATTAAATACTGACCCACTGTTGCTGTGACACATCTCCCAGACTCTCCCTGCCATCTCCTTGTACCAGCTCACATCACACTCATCCTCCTCAATCTGTTTCTTTCTGGACTGCAGCATTTAAAGCACATGAATGAAAGTTCACAGCAAAAACCAAAACAAAGCCAGAAATTCTTACAAGCTCTGTAGCAAGTTTCATGTGATTTGCTCCTCTTGTTTCCCTGTAAGGAGTGTTTCTGTCTGCACCATGTGTAGTGTCAGTTTACTTTAGTGGCTCAGTCGAGGGCCTGGCAGGCTGCAGAGGAGTTGCAAGGTGCTCATCTAGACTTTGATTGAGCCAGGAAACCTGAGGAACTCTACTGAGCTCCCCAGGACTGGTCTGAGGGGAGTTGGGCCTTGGTTGGAGGTAGTTGCTTTCTGCATTAAGCAGCTGACATGCTCCTCCAAGCCAGGCTGGTGCATGGGGATGTATAAACTTCTTTTCCTTTTTCCTTCCTTTATCTGTCCTGCATCCTCTTTTCTTCCCCAGTCTTGTTTTCCCCCTTTGGCTCCATTTTTTGTGCTGCTTCCCACATGTCCCATTCAGTGCTCTTCTCCAGCCCTTGCACCAAGCCATTTCTCCTCTTATTCCTTCCAGTTCTCAGGAGTCCCAATGGCCTCACTGACAGCAGCCTGGGTGAGCATCACCGGTCACCGTGTGTGTCACTGGTGGTCAGAGAGGCCTGGAGAGCTCTGTGTGCTCAGCTGTCCAGGCAGAGCTCTCTGCAGCTGCCTTTTGGAAGAGCTGACATGTCCTTGCCTCCTCCTTTTCCTTCTTTCCATGGCTGTGTCTCAGTGGGTGGGACAAACCCCATGTGGCTCAGTGTCACAAGTGGGTGGGAACTCTGGGGTGATTCTGGCACCATTGGCTTGTCCTCTCTTGTGCTCCAGCCAGCAGATTTCTCCCAGGCAGGGAAGCAGGTGGTGGTAATGTGGTGGGCAATGACAGAAGGACGGACACTTCTGTCCTCCCACTCCCATCTGCTGTTTGCTTGTCACCAAACTGCTGCTGTAAGGAACAGTCACCAGGTTTAGGAGGTAAATGTAGGTCCCAGCTGAGCAGCCAGGAGCTTTGTGGCTTGGCCTTGTTAAATGCCTGGTGGCTCTTGCTCTCTGTGGGTGTAAGTTTTGTGTCACAGGCTTGGGTACAGAGATACCAGAGAGCAGGAGATTTTTAGGCTGGGGACATTCTACTTTTTCCCTGTGTCACCATCCTGACTGCTGTGGCACAGACCCCTTGGTGTCTGGAGTGAGGGGCAGAACAGGGAGGTCAGTAACTAAAATCACCTAAAATACACGGGGCTGCAATGCTGTAGGGAGTCCTGAGTGGGAATAAGAATGGAACTAGAATGGAAAATGTTGGATTTCAGATGTTGCTTCCCTATGCACACAGCCCCAGTCCTTGTCACAGTGAGTGCAGGTACCTGGCATCCTGATCTGTGTCCGGGCATCTGGCTGCCCATAAAAACACCTCTGTGCTGCGTAGCAAACACTGCTTTGGGTCTGATGCGAATCCCAGCTTTGTCTCCCAGCAGGGTGGGATGGAGACAGGGAGTGGGTGAAGGACTCGAGCTGTCATCCACATTATGATTGGAGAGTGTTCTTTGTACTCAAGGAAAAGGGTCTCCACAGCCACTTGAACTTGCTTTTTGATGAAACCTGGAAGTTCCACAGTGCTTTAAAAATAGCATCCTGCTAAAATGTTCCAATTGCTCCCTTCTGCTGCCTCGGGAGCACAGGCAGCAGAGGTCCCAAGTCACACAGAGCTTCTGTTCATCCACTGCTGAGCTAAGGGAAGTCCAGAAAGCATTGCCATGACCTGATCCTGAAGCATGGAATTAGCTCTCTGGGATGAACAGCAGAAGCTGCAATTCCTTAGGGTGCCATAAAGCTGCTTTCAAGGGAACCCTCCCTGGCAGGGGCCGTTCTGCCAACTTTTGACACATGCTGGGGTTTTAAATTCTCAGGAGGCCAAAACATATTTCAAGGCTAGGTTGTGCAATGTAAAAGGCAGTGATGATCAGCCTGAGCATGGGTAGGGAAATCCCCAGAAAGGGGCTGAGCTGAGTGTTGTGTGCCACAGTGAAGCCTACTGCCTTCCTTTTCATCCATGTGTGGTTGGAGAGGAGCCTTTGGCTGGGGCTGGGCCCTGCTCTGGTGCCCTTTGTCGCTGTAGGGCTCCCAGGCTTTGGGATCTCCCCGGGGTCTCCCTTCCTCTGACTCCAGACGGGGACAGTGACCTTCCAGAGGGACAAAAACCATCTCTAACTTGAGTGTTTACAGCCTAATGCAACTTGAGCCCTTGTTTTGGGCACTATGGATGACTCCTCTGTGAAATGAAGGCCAAGAGAGATTAAGGGAATTGTGAGAATCCAAGAAGTAAAAGAAAAGCAAAAAAGGAGGAAAAAATCTCTTTAGTTTCAACACCTTCAAATACAGCCATCAAAGGGGAAATCTAATTGAAATTGTCAGTGTTTGTTGAAGTCTGAATTTGCTCAATGTTGCGGTGTGAAAGAGAACAGTTAAAATTATGTAGGGAATTGGGAAATATTTTGAACTTTCGAAGTTGATTTAAGCTGTATAAATATGTCTCAATTTCATCTGCTGCTTTAGGGAACTACTACTGTAAGAACTTCCAGTGAAACAAATTTTAGCATTTAGAGTTTTTAAAATGTCAGCACATTTCATTCCTATTTACACAGGGAAGCTTTGCTTTCCAGCACTCTTTATTCCAGACTGGGGAGAGGGTCAATGGAAATGTCTTCTTTTCTTGAATCAGTTTGTGCCAAGCTGAGATGAGATTGAGACCAAAAAAAAAATTATTTTCTACATTTGATATAGAGTAAAAATTCTTGGAAAAGCCTGAGAATCTCCTGTTGTCAAGATTTAAAGGACACAGGACTAGATTTTAAACATAGATTTTCAGAAATCACAAGCTTTCTTCCCTGGTGTGGCTATACATCCCTTTCTGCTCACCTCCTGTAGTCCAGCCATCACACAGCCCATCTGTGGGGGATTTCTGCTGGAAAGAGTAGCATTTTTGGTGGGTGAGTGCAGCTTTAGTGTTTGGGACATAATAATTCTTGATTACTGATTGCAGTGTGACATTAGCACAGCCAGCCCCTGTGCCTCTGCCTCCTGAGGTGCGCCCAGCTGCCTCTCAGGCTCTGTCAGCACAAAGACAACTTCCATTAACATTCATCTGGTAATTCTTTTTCTCATCTCTGGTTGGTTTGTGACTGCTGCATGTCTCCATGGAGCTGGGAGAACCAATGGCCAAATTTGAGGAGTGAGGAAAAGGGGAAGGGGGAGTTCTGTGAGCTCCCACTCTGTGCACAGCACAGGGAGTGCTGGTGATGGGGCAACACAATTGCACAAACAGAAAGAGCTGCATTTTCAAAGCAGCCTGAAGTGCTGTGCCCAGAAGGAGGGTCAGCAGCTGAGTGCAGTTCCCACCAGGAGAATGAGAATCACACAGTGAGAGGCTCAGTTGAGAAAATGTTGCTTTGCTTGGTTGCATAAATAAGTCACTGTGTCCACTGGGCATTTTTGTGGAATTGAGGTTTCTAGGAATTAACTGTTTATTTCTGGTGCCACATTCATTTAAACTGTTCCAGACTTCTCATGTTCAACAGGCAACTTGCAGACAGGAAGAAATATATCTGGGTTAAAATAACCACTCAGCAGCCAGTCTCTGTGGGTCATATCCTGCCAATTGCTCCAGAGCCTTGGGACACCAGGGAAGAACTGAGGCAATCCATATGAAGCATTGAGACAAGGAGCACTCAGCAGAACTGGGACACACAGCCAGGGATGGGGCTGAGGATTGCAGTCTGCAAGCACAGATACTGGGCTGGGGAGGGCATGGCCAGGAGAGTCCCTGAGAGAACAAAGTGTGGGCAGAAAAACCTGAACTCTCATTTTGCCTGGAGAATCTGTGGAGGGAAAGATTACAAAGCCCCACTGCAAGGTGATTTATCATTAATCAGTCAAACTCTGGCATTTCTATGACTGTTACCTGGATAGGTAGCTTTAGTGGAAGTGACTGTGCTGTAGCAGGGACCTGGCAATGTATGGATAAAAAAAATGTTCCAATTATAAATACGAAGACCAGAAAAATCCTAAGAATCTTCCTTCACATAAACCAGTGTTGTATTGAGTACCTGAACTGCTGTTTCATACTGACAGTGCTTGCCATGTGAATAGGAAGCCAAGCAGAACGAGGACACTGTGTTAGCACTTCTGGCTGGAGAGCAGCCAGAGGTGGTGCTGAGAATTCCTTGGGCTATTTTAAGTGCTCTGTGCCACTGCTGGGCTCTGTGCCTGCTCCAGGTCAGATTCTCTTCTGGGGGGACAGTGAAGTTGGGGTTTGCCCCTCAAAAGCTGACGTGCAGTGCTTGGAGCCCCGGGCAGTGCCATGGGCACGTGTGTTCCCTGAGGGAGCAGGGCACTTCCCAGAGCAGGAACCCAGCACACGGAGAGAAGGGTGCCTGGAGGAGCTTGCCCTGCTGAGCAGCTGAACAGGGCCAGGTTAGGGACTTGTTTCAGTGAAAATCTTGCCCCAGGTACAGAGCTCAGCAGCTGCAGGACCAGCTGGAGCACTGCTGGCTGATCACAATGTGTGAAGTGATCAGCAGCATTCCATATGAGCTGGCGTCTCCCATGCATCCCCTTTCCACAGCACTGTCCAGTCCTGTCTTTGCCCAGCATCATCCATGCCTTCATCTCCATTCCTTACAGGCTGGCACTGCCATCTGGAGCCCTTTTCAGCAGCTCAGGTCCTCAGTACATGTGAATGTTTAGCAGGAAGGCTCACTGACCCATGCAGTTCCTGAGGGTGGTTCTCCTTCCAAGGAAACCAGGCCAAGTCTGTCAGAGAGCCCTGGGAGCCTCAGTCAGGAATGTGCCAGCTCACAGCCTTGGACTGGGACCCTTCTGGAAATGCTCTGAGTCCGTGACTGAATATTTAACATTAATAATTAATGATTTCTGCCCCTCTGCAGGGGTCTGACCCTCAAGGACCTCACCTGGGGACTGTAGGAAACCACACATGGTCTGAGGTGCTGGGATCACTGCTTCTGCTCCGGGGCACTGGGGCTGGATGCAGACAAATCCTGCTTGCCCAAGGGGCAGCCAGCACCCAGTTTTCAGTCACACCTTACAGAAAGGCAACCTGCAAGGTGTGCTGTGTAGGAAATGTGCATTCTCAGCCTGAAGTAACTGCACTTCTTAGGAACTCCTTTGGCATCCAGGAAGAGTGAAACACCCTGGTTTTCACTCCCAGCTTTAGTTTAAAGAAGTGCTTGGTGAAACTGGGAATTTGCATCTGGAGCACCAAAGAAAGCCTTTGTAAAGGGTTTTTTGCCCAATGACTTTTCTTTGCTGACCTTCCCCCTTGTTTCCATTGCTGCAGCATTGGGTGTGTATTATAATCTCTGGATATTTTAAATTGGACAGGAAAGATGCAGAGCCCTGGCCATGAGAAATTGAGCAAGGGAGAGAAAATGGACATGTTGGACATGTTGGATTTTGTGTTAAATGGAGCTCCCATCCTGCCCTGCTCTGGATAACTCTGGAAGTGTGGAGTAGAGATAAGGAGCAGGGAGCAGATAGGCAGAGCTGTGTAGAATGCAGCGAGATCTCTGCCAGTCTCAATATTTAAATCTCTTTCTTTTTTGCAGAAACCGCAAGTCCCCTGATTTCAAATCCTTTCCCGCTTTTACAAAGTAAGTGTGATGGATGTCTGTGGTGCAAAAGGCAGGCACTGCCCTCCTGCAGCCCTGCTGCCCTGCCCTCTGAGCAATTTTCATCAATAAATGCTTTTTTATTATGAGTCCAGGTGTCAAATAATAAAATGCATCACTTCTGTGGCTCTGGTGTCAGATTTAAATACAACAGAAATCCTCCAGGGTGTTTCCGTGCAGTTCGGGGCTGCCAAATCACTTCATATTCAGTCTTCAGGGAATTTTTTGTGAGTGTGTTTTGAGACCAAGACTTGAAAATTAACCCATATTTAAGTTACATTTACACACAGAAAAACTTGTCATCAGGGCTCAGCTCAGTAAACACCTGCACAGAGCCAGTTCCTGTGGCCAGAGGTTGGAAACAGGGAGCGAGCAGGGCGGGGATGGGTGGACAGGTGGTCTCTGCTGGAGATTCTGCCCTGTGGCCTTGATGTTTTGGCAGGTGGAGCTTCTTCCTTTGCCTTGCAGTGTGTTTGGTTCCTGGCATTGGGGTTTGGGGTGATACTGTCTGTGCCAGCCTGGTGGTGTGAGCCAACCCTGAGTGCCACACCCTGAGCGTGGCCATGGTGGGGAGGAGGACAGGTGTTCTTCCTCCTCTTACAAACCTGGGGGGAAGCAAGGGCTTTATTCAGAAAATAAGTTCATCAGGAAGAGAAATCCAGTTAATGCCAAAACGTTTGACAAGGGTGGTGAATTTGGGACTCCCCTTTTCCAAACATACTCCAGAGCACCTTGTTACCTCTTACTGTTTGAGCTGGCTGGAAATGACAGAAGTTCTGTTTTCAAGAAACTTCCACTGATTAGGGGGTGTGCTGATGTTTTTGTAGGAGCCTGCTGCTGGTTCTCCTGTCTTTGTCTCATGGGTTTGTGTCAAAGGGAAGGTGCAATTACACTGTTAGTAAAGCTAAAGCTAATGGAAACATTGGGTGGAAATGCTGAGAAGTTTTCCTCACAGTCGTTCTGCATTTGTTTTTCACCAAGATGTGGACAGAAGTGTTGAAATGTGGTTTTTTTCTGCTGAGGAAAGAGCAGCCTGGGGGGCTGTCCCTGCTGAGCCATGGTGACACCCTGCTGGGTGTCTGTCACTGCACAGCCACCTCAGGGCACTTGCTGAAACTTTCTGTTAAAGCTCTCAACTCCTGTTCCCTCCTGGCTTCAGACCAGGCTCTGCTATTTTCCCTGGCTTAGATGTGGCAATGAGAGTTAACATGGGAATTAGAGTGATTTATTTAACCTAAGCACAGGCACTGGTTTTCCTCTGCCTTGCCTCACACAGCTGCTGCCTTGCTCTGGGGCCTTGCTCACTAGGTAAAGCACTAAAAGTGCTTTAGAAGTGCACTAAAAGTGTCTAATTATAGCCTTGGGGAAAGATGTTTTAAATCGTGCAGCCAGATGTGAGCGTTAGTTCTGTGTGGCTCAGGACACTGAAGAGGTTGAAACCTGCTTTCAGAAAACACCTCCACAAGCACAGGGGGCTCATGTGGGCAGCACAAGCTTCCCTTGTACCACCAGCAGCTGGGAGCAGAAGGACAGAGAGCAAAAGGGGAGACTGGGGGCCCTTTGGTGAGCTCAGCCCACCTGAAGGAGAAAAGATCCCTAAGGCTGAGTAAGGGAGAAGTGAAATTCCTAGGGGGAAGGACAAGCAGAGGTCCAGCAGTGGTGGGAGAGAAGGAGAGTGGGGCACAGGTGTGGCTCAGATGGATATGCAGAGCAGTTGTGACAACTTTTCCAGTTCATGGTCAAGAGAAATAAAAGGGAGGAGGATTTACTGGATTAGCAGCCCAAGTGAACACACTTTTCCCAGGTTTAGGATACAGATTGCCTCTTTCTTCTCTCCACCTTCCAGATCCCTCTTCCTCTTCTAGCCCTGGCACATTCCACCCTCCCTCCAGCCAGCCTGACTGTTCCCAGCTCTACACTTTGGAGCATGAGGGGCTCAGGAGCTGAAAGCTCAGAAGGATGAGGGTTGAGAGAGCTCTGGGAAGTGAAGTGAGTTCATTCATTCCCATGGGGATTCTGCACATCCTCCCAAGCATCCCTTCCCCTGGTCCCGGGAAATACTTTGGAATTGTTGGGTGAATTTAAATTTTATGTTGGTTTTTTTTTTCGTTTTGTTTTGTTTTTGGTTTTTTTTTTTTTTTTTTGTGGTAAACTTAGACTTCTGTATGTCTTTGTCTCAGAATTATTTAGAAAATGCTCTGGCATTTTCAGAACCTGAAATTAGCTTTTGAAATAGGTGGTGATTTTGTTTCCAAATTTGGACATTTCTGGAGTAGAACAGAAGGGGTATCTTTTGGAATTGAGAAGAAAATTAACACAATTTTTCTGAGAAGAATCACAAATGAGAGATTTTACCAATTCACTGAGTGCACTGAGCATTCAGAGATTTGTGATGCCAAAGGGAGGAGCTTGATATGAAGAGCTGTGGAGACCTTGGTGGTCACAGCCTGCTGGATGCAGATGGGAGAACCCAGAGGAGACTGGGCAGGGGTGAGGGGGAGCCAGGCAAGGAGATAGCTAGAAAAACAGCACAAGTTTGTGCTGATAAAATAGCTGAGAATACAGGAGGAGGAAGGTGAAGCAACTCAGGGAGACAAAGTGAGCTGAGAAGGAAGTATGAGTGAAACAGGAGAGCAAAATGAGTGTGGGAAATGTGCAACTTGGAGAGTGCTGGGTGGTGTGGGGGGTTTGCCTGCTGCTGAGGCTGTACCTGAGCTGGGGAAGAGCTGTGCCATGCTGGAAAGCTGCTCCCAGGGCAGCTGGGGGCTTGTGTGGGGGCAGAGAAGGGCCCTGGGACTGCAGTGGTGAGAGAGGCTTCCCCCATTGCCTCCTCCTCTGCACTGCAGGCAGGGCTGGCAGCAGGGAAAGCAGGTGACTGCTGAGGTGTGAATGGCACACAAGAGCTGCCAGTGTCCAGGGGACTGCGGGGTGACATCTGCCGCTGGCAGCCTTGCTGCAGCACTGAGAGGTACAGCAGGGTCTGTTCTCCGCACTGGTGGGGGGGCAGGGGCTCCAGCAGAGCAGAGGGGCAGAGAGAGACAGGGTCACACAGCTCTTCTGGGCTGTCAGCAGCAGTCAGCAGGCTCTCAGAAGTGTGGCTGCTTTCAGTAGATTATTCCCACGTTAATTTTGACCCTTGAAGGGGCAGCCAGACACCCTCAGTGTGAGGTTTCCATCTGAGCAGGCTGGGCTCCAGCAGTCTGCCTCCAGCAGAGGCACAGGTATGTCTGTAACACAGGTCTTTGGCATTGAAATACAAGCCCAAGAGGGATGGTTTGCACCCACAGGGAGCCTTCTCCTCTCTGACAATTAAAAATAAGTCTAAACAATTAGATTGCATTGTACCTCTTGTGGCATTGTGCCACAACTACCTCACTACTGATGATTTCAGCAGACACAGCCATTCCCTGTTAATTCCCAAGAACTAAAATCCCTGTGTGCCACTCAGCTGTCCAAGTCTTCTCTTTTTTCCACAAGCACAGTTACTTAAGTACCGAATTTCCAAACTTCCATGCTGCAGCAAGCCCAGGAGTAGCATCACAAGCAGACACAGTGAGTGAAAGCATTGAGCACAACTCCAGGCAGAGCTGGCTCCATCATTCCAGAAGCTGTAAGTTCTGTGGGGAAGGTTTAACCTCACAGTATAAAAGTACAGCTTATACAGACTTGCTCATGCTCTCTTTTATGTTTTTCCTCACGGATTTCTGTACTCTTGAGGTGGATTCTGGGGTTTGCTCCCTGAGATAGACTTCTCACAAGGTATAGGCAGCCTTGTGCTTCCCTGGGTTTTGGTTCTTCTGTCCTGGGTGCTGGTGCTTCTGCTTATTCATTGATCCAGAATATGTTTTTCTCTTCCAACTCAGATCTAGACTTCTGAAATATTGTAGCAATGGACCCTGCTCTGTGTGTGTGCCAGGCATTTGTATCCAAAATTGTTCATCTGCCACGTGTTTGTCCATTCTGCTGCTCCAGGACAAAATGCCCCAGTGAGAGGTGGCAATGCTGGTGTGGCTGCAGGGACAGAAGTAAACTCCGGTGTAAACTGGAGCAAACTTCAGTGTGAGCTCCAGCAAACTTCCCAAATTTCAGCACTGTAGCTTGAGATCACATCTGTCAACAATGCACTCTACTGATACTGTTTAGACAGGCAACTGCAAACATTTGCTTTTAGGTTAATTCAGTGGAAGAAATGCACTTTCAACATAGAACAGGGCTAAATGTATCTTTCAGCTCACGAGGGAGCTCTGCACCCAGCTCTTTCCTCACTCCAGCTCATCCATATTGCTCTGGCACATGGCTCTCCTGCTCTGCTGTCAGCCTTCAGGCACAGGCCTGGTTCCTGTGCTTCCTGTCCTTCACCTCTGTTTCCCTGGCATCCTGCTGCCACCCAGCCCCATGACACCCACCAGTCCCTGGTCTCACTGCACTTGGTGACAGCCACAGAGCCCCAGCTGAGTTCCCCCATGGCACTGACTACAGCACTGTTCCACCCCCAGCCTCTGACTACAGCATTTGTCACAATCCAGTGCTCCTTGTCTCACTCAGGAAAGGCAGCAGACACTGGAATCTGACAGAACTGGATGGAAGATGAGTCCACCAGACTTTACTCACAGACACAAAACCAGCAGGAATACACTCAAGGCAGGCTGCAGCAGCCTGGGCCAGCAGACCCTGGCCAGTGGGCAAACTCCCGGAGAAAGCCTTGTGCAGGTCCCTGAGATGCCCACACACAGCAGCAGGTGCTTGCCGTGGTGCTCTGCCTGTGCCCTGGCAGTGAAGTGCAGCAGGAGGAGGTGCCCAGCCCAGCCCAGCCCAGGAGGCAGAGCCGTGCCCGGGCCCTGCCCCGCTCCCTGCGGAGCCGCTGTGCCCACAGCTTACACACCGAGGTATGCACCTGTGCTGCTTCCCTGCAGACTCTGTGTAATTCTTCTGAACTGATTTCTCCCAAACAGAGCCTTACACCTGTGGAGCTTGTGGAATCCAGTTCCAGTTTTATAACAATCTCCTGGAGCACATGCAGTCCCACGCAGGTAAGCTGGGCACTTCGACTTGCTGCAAGCAGAGAATTAAATTCTGTGCTGCTGCCTGGTGCTGGCCCCAATGTGTGTCTGTAGGGTTCTCAGTGCTCCCCATTCCCACAGCCCCAGTCATTTCACCTGCAGCAAACACAGTCATCCCTCAAAGGCTGGAGCACATAGGCTCAGGGTATACTGTAAATATTGCTTCTTTCCATAGGGAGAGAGGGAATGTGCCATGCTAGCTCAGGGTCCATCACACTGTTCATTGCCTTTATCCAGAGCTAGCCAGAGAATCCTCATTACATAAGCTCCTACAGCAGGGTAAATCCCCCCTCGTGCCAAAGGGGTGGCTCTCATGAAGCAAGGCAGCAGAGCCTTTGCCCACACAAGTCCTGTCCTGTGCCTGTGTCTCCTGGAGTTCTGCAAAGGACTGAAATGTGTTCTGGAAAGAAGAATTTGCCATTTCAGCAGCTGTGTTCAGCTCCCTCTCAGCTAACTACAAATGAGAATTCTTAAGAGTCATTCCAGTGCTTTGTTTCTAAGTCACTGTTTTTGTTTCCTGTCTTGATACATAAGAGATGATTTTAAAATTTCAAAGCCAAACATGTTTCAAAGACAGCACTCAACATATTCAAAAATGTAGAAACAGAATTCATTTTATATTGGCAGATTTTTTTTCTTTTTTTTTCCTCTTGAATAAAAAATCAAGTGAACTAACACAGTTTTAAGAACAATTAAATCTCCTTTGACAGACCTGTGTTCTCCAATAGACAGCTGCTCTGTTGAGATGCTCTGATGAAGATGCAGTGCAGGCCCTGAGGAAAGTGGCATGGGATAGCAAGAGGCTTGAGGAAAAGCGTATTTTCCTTTCTGTAATTATGTCAATCAAAGTTCTTATCTTGCTCTCTATTTTAGTTTTAGTCCTAATTTTAATAGTGTCACTTGAGTTCTTCATCCATGAGGTTCCTCTATTCCATTTCAGTTCCTGCTGGCAAATCTTAGTGCAGGCTTTGTGTGTTGTTCAGCAGCTACTTTATTTATCATCTGCGTGATGTTACACAGAGACTTTGAGAGCGCTTTGTTAGCAGAAGGTGTGAGTTTGTGTTTCTGTTAGAGCACTGGGGTTCTGTGCAGTAGTGGGACTCTGTGTTACTCCGAGGAGCAGTGGACTCTGCTCAGGCCAGGGCTGCCCTCACTCCCTGGCCTTGGGTCTGTCCTTGCTGGTTGTCCATGGCAGCTCTGCTGCCTCCTCGCTGTGTCCTGACCAAGCTGTTCTTGCTCTGGGTTCTGGTACTGAAATGTGGATTTCAAGTTTCAGCTCTGGGTGACACCAAGCACAGGAGCTGAGGGAACAAGCTGAGACACAGCTCACTGAGGGTTGAGCTGTTGCATGTTTTAAGCTAGTGCTACCTGCAGCATCCTCCTTGTTTCTTCTTTACAAATTACCCATGGGGGTGGTGCTGAGGGCTCCCTGTGAGGGTGGCCAGGCCCTGGCAAGGGTGCCCAGGGAAGCTGTGGCTACCCCTGGATCCCTGGAAGTGTTCCAAGCCAGGTTGGATGGAGCTTGGAGCAGCCTGGGACAGTGGGAGGTGTCCCTGCCATGGCAGGGGTGGGACTGGATTGGCTTTAAGGTCCCTTCCCACCCAAACCAGTCTGGGATTCTGTGGTTGTTCACCTGGGTTACTTTGGCCACAGAACAGGGTGGAGGGAGCAGTATCTGTGATTGGGCTTCTGTCACATCAGTGAATGGGTAAATCCCCTCTGTCCAGCTCAGGATTCTCTTGGTAAACTGTTTTCTCATTGCTCCCTGCTCTGTTTGCAAGTCCCATCCTCTGCCTGTCTGCCTCCTCTGAACTCTCACTGGTGCAGTGACAGCAAGGGTGTCCGTGTCTTCTTCAGCTGCTTTCTGCAGCGCCACCAAGGCTGAGCCCTGTGTAAGCCACTGTCCCCTCCTGTGGCCTCTCGGGCTGTGGTGCCTAGCAGCCCTGTGCTCACACCTCTCCCTTCCCTCCCCGTGTGCAGCTGGGGTGGCGGGTGCCATTTGCTGCTGTGGGATGAGGGCAAAACCAAAACAGAGGCAGGAACACGGTGGCCAGCATTCTGTTGGGTGGGTGTCCATTCTGTCAGAGCTGGTGGTGGGTGTCCAGCTCTGGGTGTTCTTTGTCAGCAGACAGCACTGAAGGCACTCAGGGCCTGCAGTTGCCCTGGCAGCACTTTGTTGCCTTCAGGCTGACGGGAGGTTGTAGTGAGGTGATGTCGGTCTCTTTTCCCAGGGAGCAACTGACAAGGGCAAGAGGAAACAGCCTCAAGTTGTTCCAGGGGAGGATTAGATTAGAAGGGTTCTCAAGCACCCTGAGCCCAAGGCAGGGGTGGAGTCACCATCCCTGGGAGTGCTCAGAGGTCATGTGGCTGTGGCATTTGGGGACATGGCTTAGTGGTGAATGTGGTGCTGGGCTGGGCTGATGGCTGGACTGGATGATCTTAGAGGTCTTTTCCAGCCTAAACAAGTCTGGAATTCTGGGATTCCCATATCCAAGAAACAGCATTGCCCCAACATCTTTGAAGTCTGAGAGTGCAGGGACCTTGCAGTGATCAGCAGAACTGGTGGCACAGGATGCAGGGACTGGGGACTCAGACATGGCAGTGGTTTGTCCCTGGTCAGGGAATGTTTCATTACAAACAGAGGGGATGCAGAGAGCCAAGAAGCCAGTGTGGGTCAAATGCTCCCTCAGTTCATGTGTTCAGCAGCCCAGTTTGGATTGTCCTGTCTAATTCAAAGGGCTGATCTCTTCCAGTGGTTGTGCTGCCTCCCCTGGACCCTTCTGACGAGGGAACGTGCTGCTGGCCTCCAGAAGCAAAATCAGGGACATACGGGCTCTTGAGTCATTCAGAGGGCTGAGCCCAGAGGCTGGAAGGTAATAAGGAGAGATTATAGCTTCATAAAGCAGCTACACAGTGAGGAGAAGCAATTAGAATGTAAATTGGGTGCTGAAAGGCAGAAATAGAACAGCAGAACACCAGGCAGAGGAATTTGTTCTGTAATTACACTGAACAATATACAGCTTTGACTCCCTTTAGAGTACTTTGTTCGGGTCGAGTGCTGCCATATAATGCCCTTCCTACAATCTAGGCCTAAAAAAACAAAAGGAGGACTAGGCTAAACCTGGATTAAAGGATTGGAGGCATGAAGAAAAATTAAGAACCATGATCTGTGTGGTTCACAGACTGCCTGATAAGGAAGATGAGGCTGAAATGTACAGATCTCATTAATGCCACACTGAATGCCAGCAGATATTTGTATATAATAAATCCCCTATTATTAGGAAATAGATAAAAGAGTTACGGTGAGGAAGTACAGTGGGTTTCTCCCCCTACCCATCCCTCACCAATACAAGGAGGGCCTGAACCATGAGCAAAGTTAGTAGGCAACATCCAGCATTTTCCTTTGCCCACCCACAGATGTGTGGAGTTGAGGACACTGGTGACATTGGCTCAAGAGCAATTAGTCTTGCAGATGCTGGGGGGAAGGTGATGTGTCACACCTGGTCACTGGTGCCTTCTGAGGCACCTCGTGCTCTTCACATCTCTGCACGCCTACAAAGACCAACCTGTGGCTGCAGCCTGTGCATGGCAGCACTCCCTGGGTACCCAGCATGGCCAGGGAGCTCCCCGGGCACACACAGGCCCCAGGCAGTGCCAGAGGCTGTCCTGGGTCGTGTCCTGTCATGTCCTGGATTGCTCAGAGGGATTGCCCCAGCCTGTGCCAGTGCAGTGCCCACAGGTGACTGAGCAGCCTGTGCCTGTTGATGGGCAGGTCTGGAGCGCCTGGCAGTGGAGGGCAGAGCTGCTCACACTGGAGAGGACTTGTAAGGAGGAGAGCACTGGAGCTCCATCACAGCCCTGCTGGTCTCCCTGCTCTCCCAGGTTGCTGGCACACATGGAGGAGAGCAGCTCTGCCCTGTCCTGTGTGTCCTGCTGGCCTCCCAGAGCAGCCTGGCAGAGCTGTGGGTGCCTCAGGGCACTGCTCCAACTCGGGTTTCTCTGCCCAGAGCTGGGCAGTTTGCACTCCCTGTAAAATCACTGGAGAGTCAGTGACTTCAGGTGAGTTCAGGTGGTTCTCACCATGGTGGTTCTCACTCTAGGAGAGGATCCAGTTCTGCCTGGGTGAATGAGTGGCACCCCTGAGTGTAAAAGGAGCCCTAATGGGCCACCTCAAAGAGAGGTGTGTCTGACAGGTGTCCAGAATTAGGTGTGATGAGTCCAGCTGTGATGAGCAAATGGCCTGTTCTGTTTTCCTTGGTTTTGTTTCCATCCTGCTCAGCCTGGTCATCAGTCTCTCCATCTTTCTGCTTCCTCTTCCAGCCCATTTCATTGTGCACTGTTCCTTCACAGCCTGTTTCACAGCACCATTTTGTACTGAAGCACACTAAGAACTAGAAAATTTCCTCTGGAGGGTGGGGATAAACTCTTGGGGCACAGGAGAGTAAAACATGGATACAATTACAGACTTTACTGATCTTGCTTGCATTTTTTTGTAAGATCCCATCAGACTGGCAGCCAAAATGTTTCACCCAGTTACATACACAGAAATGGGGGCACAAACACAAAGAGTTTGGGGGCATGTGGTGTCTGCAGCCTCAGGGTGAGACGGTCTTTGGTCCACGCTCCAGAGACTTTGGCTTTGTGTTTGCAGCCTGAGGCAGCAGAGAGAGCCCCAGAGGAGGTGGGCCCTTGCTCTTCATGGGGAGAAGCCAGACCTGAAGTTGGCAGTGAGACCCTTAGATCCAGAGGAGCTGAGCACAGCTTGAAAACCAAAGTGCTCTCCAGAGAGAAGAGGGCAGCCACCTGCAGTGCAGGAAGAGGCAGGGAGGGAACAGAAGGATCAGTGTCTGTTCCACCTCATTTTGGAAAGCAAATTAAAGGCCAAAGGCTGAGCTTCCATTCCTCCTGGTGTGCAGCTTCAGGTCCTGAGGAGACATTCCTCACGGTGTGCTGATGGCATCAACATCCCTGGTGCACAGAAAGACATGTGGCACATTTCAGCCACATTTTGGGAAATGATAGGTCGTGAGTCCAAAGACAGTTTCAAGGTCCCTGAGGGTGCTGTGCTAGCTCACTGAAAGCTGCCTAAAAGCCACAGAAAGTGTGGTGGGTTGTTGTCCCCTTAGTTAAAAGAGCCCTACGTAAATGCTGAGCATTTAAGTAGTTTTTGCTTCTTTGTGCTTTAAGCATTACTTTGTGCTTTTTAACCCCTCCCTGTCTCTTGCCTCACAGCTGACAATGAGAACAACATTGCCTCCAGCCAGCAGCCCAGGTCACCTCTCCCCGTGGTTGAAGAAAAGTGGAAACCACAGCTCCAAAGAAATAACGCCAACAACAGTATGTAGCAGCTTCTCACTTTGTCCCTGTCCAACAGGTGCCTCGGGGGTGCAGCAGTGATGGACACTGCACAAGGCCCTTGTCCTCACCAAACTGTATTTGATTTCACCTTAATTCAAGTCCTACCTGGCAGAGCAGAGTACCCCTTCCCACTACAGGAGTGCAACAAAGATCCCTGAGGTGGTTGAAAAGGTTTGTGAGGAAGATGCATTTAGTAACTCCTGGAAGAATGTAACTTCTGATCCAAGGTCAGACTTCCTGGCCTGGAGTTAAAAAACTAATCCAGTCATCATAGTGTGACATAGGCACAGGTGCCCAGAGCAGCTGTGCTGCCCCTGGATCCCTAAAAGTGTCCAGGGCCAGGTTGGACAAGGCTTGGAGCAGCCTGAGATAGTGGAAGGTGTCCCTGCCCATGGCAGGGGGTGGCACTGGATGGGTTTTAATGTCCTTTCCAACCCAAACCAGTCTGGGAATCTGTGATTTGATGTCCATCTTTCCATCTGGGCTGAGTAGTGACTATCCCCACACCAGGGACAGGATGCAGATCTGCTCCCTGCTGTTCTGAGCAAGAGCAGGGTGTGTTTCTGGAGGTTCCTCAGTCCAGAAACCTTGGGGAAACAAATCTAAGGTTGGAGTTGTCTCTTTCATCATCTGGGCATGTTCCACCTCTCTGGGGGTCTCTGAGAATGGTTTTGTGCCTTGTGCTCTCTGGTGCTGCGGTGATGCTGATCCTGCCCTTTCTGTGCCCGCTGTGTTTCCCTGCAGCGCCGGCGGGCAGCTCGCTGGGGAACAGCGCGATCCCGGAGAAGGAGCGGCAGAACATCGCCGAGAGGCTGCTGCGGGTGATGTGCACCGACCTGGGCGCGCTCAGCGTGCTCAGCGGTAAGGAGTTCATCAAGCTGGCGCAGACGCTGGTGGACAGCGGGGCTCGCTACGGTGCCTTCTCTGTCACCGAGATCCTGGGCAACTTCAACACCCTGGCTTTGAAGCACCTGCCTCGGATGTACAACCAGGTGAAGGTGAAAGTCACCTGCGCCCTGGGCAGCAACGCCTGCCTCGGCATTGGGGTCACCTGCCACTCGCAGAGCGTCGGCCCCGACTCCTGCTACATCCTCACTGCCTACCAGGTGGAAGGTAACCACATCAAGAGCTACGTCCTGGGCATTAAGGGCGTAGACATTCGAGACAATGGTGATTTTATCCACCACTGGGTGCAGAATGTGCTGTCGGAGTTTGTGATGTCGGAGATCAGGACGGTGTACGTGACAGACTGCAAGGTCAACTCCTCGGCGTTCTCCAAGGCGGGCATGTGCCTGCGCTGCTCGGCCTGTGCCTTGAACTCGGTGGTGCAGAGCGTGCTCAACAAGAGAACACTACAGGCTCGCAACATGCACGAGGTGATCGAGCTCCTGAATGTCTGTGAAGACCTGGCGGGGTCCACGGGCCTCTCAAAGGAGACCTTTGGCTCCCTGGAAGAGACCTCTCCGCCACCCTGCTGGAACTCAGTCACCGACTCCCTGCTGCTCGTCCACGAGCGCTACGAGCAGATCTGCGAGTTCTACAGCAGGGCCAAGAAGATGAACCTCATCCAAAACCTGAACAAACACCTGCTCAGCAACCTGGCAGCCATCCTGGCGCCGGTGAAACAGGCCGTGATCGAGCTGAGCAACGAGAGCCGGCCCACGCTGCAGCTGGTGCTGCCCACCTACGTCAAACTGGAGAAACTGTTCACTTCCAAAGCTAATGATGCTGGCGTGGTCAGCAAACTCTGTCACCTCTTCTTGGAGGCGCTGAAGGAGAACTTCAAAGTTCACTCGGCACACAAGGTAGCCATGATCTTGGACCCTCAGCAGAAGCTGCGGCCCGTCCCGCCCTACCAGCATGAAGAGATCATTGGCAAGGTCTGTGAGCTGATCAATGAGGTGAAAGAGTCCTGGGCAGAAGAAGCAGAATTTGAACCTTCAACCAAGAAGCCTCGTGCAGCAGGGGAGGCCACAGCAGCTCAGGAAGAAGATTGGTTTGGGAAAAGTGAAGTCTATGATTATTTGCAAGAACCTCTCTTCCAGGCCACCCCTGACCTGTTTCAGTACTGGTCGTGTGTTACCCAAAAGCATACAAAACTAGCCAAGCTGGCCTTTTGGCTCTTAGCAGTACCTGCTGTGGGTGCCAGGAGCGAATGTGTAAATATGTGTGAGCAGGCGCTCTTGATCAAAAGGAGGCGGCTACTCAGTCCAGAAGACATGAACAAACTCATGTTTTTGAAGTCCAACATGCTTTAAGACTTTCTTTTAATTAAAACAAAACTTTAAAACACTGTTCCAAACAAAGAAAAAGAAATTTAAGTTCTAAACACTGTGGACCTCATTATGAATGCCCCTGGAAACCAAGTGCTTTTTTATATATATATAAAAATATAAATATATATAAAATTAAGTTTGAAAGGAAAGCTGAGCACGGGAGAGAGACAGCCCTCTGCCAGGAATGTGCTCCTTTCCATAGATAGTGTGTGGACTTGACAGACTTTTTAATGTTTTCAAGTGGGCAGACGAATGGGAGGCTGATGTTCTAAAGTCTTCAGGCAGCTGAGATCTAAAGTGACTTGAAGTTTCTTTTGTTTCTCCTCCACCCCACCTTTCCTCTTGTCCCCTGGGCCATCTTGCCATGGATAATCAGACTCCATTGACCAGACCAGTTCTGCACTGGACTTTGCTCCTTTGAATAACTGTACACCTTGAGGGCACTTGGCTGCAGCCTTCTTGGCATGGTGCGTGAATCAGGGCAGCTGTGTTCCATCAACACCGGTATCTTTAGAAATCAGGAAGGGAGGCTTTAAGGTTTTTGATTCTTAATTTTGTTTTTAACCTTTCCATATCCTTTTTTTGTTCAAAAGAAACGTTACTCCTCTGTCTCTACTCCCAGTTTTGAGTTTAACGTGGCAGCAAGTGATTATAAGTTTGATTTCAAGCTAAGAAAAATGGCTCATGGCAGAAACTGTCAGTAATTGTTACGTTTCTTGGCTTTATATTTTTTACAGCAGAACTTGTTTTCTGAACTCCCGCTGTTAATTATCTTTTCTGTGAATTTTGTACATCAGGTGTTCTCAAACTTGTTCTAGAGTAGCCCATTTGCAATTAAATAATATTCTTTTGGGAACCACAGCAGTTGTTTATGTGGCAAAGCCTAGAAACCAGGAAAAGCAAATGGTGACAGCACAAGTGGCTGTGGGCCACCAGTGAGCTTGTCAGGTCTGCCAGAGAACCATTGCACCTAAAGATTTTTGTTAAAAAGTGTCTCAGTGACACACAAACCACCCTTCCCAAGGCCAAGGACAAACCAAGGTGTATGATTTTTCAGGGGAACAAAGCTCACCAGTTTTGTCAAACTGGGGTTTGAAGGAAGCTTAGAGAAGTGCATGGGCTCAAAGATCCTTCTGAATGTAAGTGCTCCTGATTGAGTGCAAAGAATATCTTCCCCTTTTTGTTTGGAATGGTTTCCTCTAGTGGCACGAATGTCTTTTTGATACCTACAGTGCATTACACTACTTGTTCTGTTGCTGACCTGTTCTGGCCAGGAAGGCCACGAGCCCCGAAATGTTCACACGTAACTGGCTCACCCCAAATGCAATTAGAGATCCCCATAACCCCAAAGCATCTCGGTCACTCTGCTGTCCCCAAGGCCAGAGCTCCTGCAGGCACAGCTCCTGGGCTGCTGGACAGGCTCTGTCAGGTTTGGTGCCTCTTGGACAATTCCCAACCTCTGGTGCCAAACTGTGCGTTTTTCACCGCTGGGACTTGTCTCCTGGAGGAAAACTGAAGCAAAATCTTCTTTCTTCAGCAATCTCCTGCTTCCAGGAGCTCTGGAGCTGCAGTCCCAGTGGCATGGGAGGGTTGGGAGGAGGGACTGGCCCTGCTGAGAGCAGGCTGGAGCCCTTCAGCAGCACAGGGAGTTTGCTGCTGGCTGGCAATGCAGGGGGAAACTGGAGATCCTCTCTGCAGTGCTGCTGTTGACCAGATGTTAAACCAGGATCCCATCTGCCCAGCTCTGGCTGTAAGAGAAGTTGCAAGTTCCAAGACATGAGAAATAGCAAACCCAATCTCTCAGGCTTTGTGTGCAGATGCCTTGAACCTCACAGGCACTCCCTGACACTGCCACAGGACTCAGGGGCACAGTTTGCACGCTGGACCCTTCCCCATGCCAGGCTCACGAGGACAAACCTTGGCACCAGCTGTCTTGCCCTTTCCAGCCCTTTCAGCCTTCCATTGCCTTGAGGCTGGTGTTTGGGTTGACCTCTCAGCACTGTTACTGCCATCAGACCAAAACCATTGTCTCCTAATCTGCTGTGTTTTTTGCCTAAGGCACACAGCCTGCCACATGAACAGGAGCTGCCAAGGCAGAGGATCTTGGACTCCTGATTTCCCTGTCAGTGGCTGATGGAGGGGTTGCTGGTAGGGCCAGCTTTCCTTCTTGCTGGTTTTGTTTTCTCCTGTACAAGTCCTGCATGCCCAGCCACCAGTGGTAGCACAGGAGTTTGCAGAGCAGGAGAAACCTGTGGCAGACAAAAATGAGCCCTGAGTGAGTGAGATGTGTGCTGGGCCCACTGGTACCTGACAGCAGGAAAGCTTGGCTGGTGCATGTCTCCAAACAGGATTAGCTGTGGGCACAGAGGGTACCACACAGCTCAGCTGATGGCACAGGGATCAGGATTGGCAGCTCCTCCTAATGACACATTACACTTTTTTGTGTGGCTCACCTGAGACCCTGAGAGCTCTTTGATGCTCAGGGAAACATGCAAAGCCCTTGCATTCCTTTGGAAAGACAGCTCCAGCCCCCAGTCCTCCTTTGCTAAGGGACATGTAGATGATTTCTGTGGAATTTGTGACCTCTGGCTCGTGCTGTCGCTGCGAGGCATCGAGGATGGGAAGTGAGCAGGACAGAGTTAGCATAGCTGTAAATCCCTGGAACTGAGAGTTGGGCAAACTGCAGTGATTTGTGCCCAGCAGTGGTGCAGACTGAGGGCATGCATGCAAGGAAGGCCACAGCCACCCCTACCTCCCATCCCACCTCCCCTTTCCCTTCTCACACTGTGGGTTTGGCACCAGAGCTGGGGTTTTCTTGTGGTGCTGACCAAAGAGAGGGATGGACTGGCCCTCTCCCCCATCCCAAAAACTGCCCCTGTGAGGCAACTTCGGTTGTAGTTGCACTAATGATGGGTGTGAAGCAGTGATGTCGGGCAGATGAGGTTCTCCCAAAGACTTAAAAACAGCAGCTAGAAAAGCAAGAGCAAACCTAAAGGCCTAAAACAGAGCATTCTCAGAGGTGGTGAGGAGAGTCTCTTCTCCAGAGACTCACTGAAGGAAGGTGCAGCTTTTCCTGACTCTTGCATACGGTTGCAGGGCGCCCAGCTCAGGGGAGCTGTTTGTGCTGGGCTTGCTTCAGGTTCTCCCTGGGTCACTCAGGCCTCAGTAAAAGCAGAGAAGCACATCTGTAGCACGTGCATTTACCTTAAATACCAAGCTTTTGCTCCTCTTCCTTCTTGCAGGCTTGAATTCACATTCTAGGGAGCAAAAATACTTTACCAAGGTCTGAAATTTGGAAGCTCTTATTTGCCAGGTTGCTCCAACCCGAGCTGCTCTGTGGTGCCCCAGAGGTGCGGAGAGGCCGGGGTGTAGTAGGGAGCACTGCTGGTCCTGGCGTGGGAGACTGCTCAGGAGAGGCTCTGAGTTTGGCCAGGGCTGTTGTGAGGTTCTGCTCCCTTTGGGTTGGGAGGAGAAGTCCTCAGAACTGGGATCATCCTCAGGTGGGTCATGTTGGGAATTGCCTTCTGCTTGTTGGTTTCCTTTAATCTCCCTTGTGAAATGTGTTGGGGTGCAGGAACGGTGTGTGGCCTCCAGGCATCTACCCGTTCCTGCTGCTGACTGTGCCTGACCTTGCAGACTCTTCCTGGCTTCACAGTTTGCTTTGGGAGCATTCTGACCTTCAGGTGGGGAACAAGTACCACCAGGTGAACTCCAGGAGGGAAGGGCCTGTCTGAACATCCTTGCTGGTGAAGGGAGTGGGATAGAGGCAGAGCTCTTCAGGAGGTTGTTTCTGTGTGGATGCAGCAGCCAGAAGGTCAGGAAGGAGTTGTCTCCTGTGCCTCGCAGTAGGCAGTGGTTGTGTTTGGCTTGCAGGATGGACTTGGTGTCTTGCACCCAGGTCGAATTGAAATGGAACTGAACTTCCCTTTCTGTCCAAGCTCTCTGTCTGTGCTAAGGAAACTGCTGTGGGTGGGTTTGAACTGTGCAATCTGCAAAACTTTCTGTGAAAGCTGACTCTGGGCTCAGGTTTTGTCTAACTCAGTTGTTCCTTCATTGCTGGTTAAGCCAGTTTAACTTTGAGCTGAACTGGTTTAAGTATCCACACAAACCACCTGCACTGGTTTATCTGTGCTTGCTGGGCAGAGATGATGTCCAGCAGCAGCTCAGGGAGTCATGACCCTTAGTGATCTTTACAAATGAATTTGCAGCAGATGCTCTCAGAACTTGCAAATGACTGAAAATAGAGGGGAGACACTTCTGGAAATGACTTGAGCTCTAAATGGTGGCATTGGAGTGTTCAGTGATGTGGCTCAGGTGGGTTGGGTGGCTTTTCTCCAACTGTCTGCAATAACCCAGAAGGTTTAGCATGGGAAGGAATTACCAAAAATGCTTGTGCTGGTGGCTGAGTCTGCTCAGAGGGGCCAGTTCCACTCTGGCCGTGGTGAGCACAGGACAGGGGACTGGAACCTCCTGCTGTCCCACAGTGCCCTGGGCATTTCTAGGCAGCACCGTGTTACTGATGAATCAAAAGGCATTAAAAGAGCAGCCAGGAAGGTGCTCCAAGGCTGGGAGTGCTGCTTTGTGCTGAGGAGAGGCTTGGATCTCTGATTGCACCTCTTGGCTGAGGGAGAGGCAAGAGCTCCTGTGAGGCATTCACACAGGAAGGGACAAGCTGTTCCCTATGGAGTAATGGGAGAAAAATAAAAAAAGATACTAAAGGCAGATTCTGGGAAATCTCTTCAGGGAGGAGAGCTTTGTTCCTCTGGGAGGAGTCTGTGCAGGGAATGTGTTTTGAGCCCTGTTGTTGAAGACAAGGCTGCAGAGTGGAGCTCACTCCATGAAACACATGGCTGGACCTTGCCAAGAGAAAAGGAACTGGATGTAGGGGTGGGAAGTGCCGGGTTCCTGCCCAGACCCCTCCAGGAGGGTTCACAGAGCCTTTTCCTCCCCATCCTCCCACTCACCAGCACCAAGCCCTTGCCAGCTCTCAGTGCATCCACCAGCCAGGTTCCATCAGGGAGGGAGGCGGCAGAGGGGAAGCTGCCAGTCGAGAAGAAAATGTCCTGTCAGATCAACGCGGGGGAGGGTGTTCAAGGGCTGGCTGCTTCTGCTGAGTTTTTCTGTGCTACACCATGATCTCGGATCCGTGGGATCCCCTGGGAATGCCCAGAACTGCCGGCTGAGCCCCGTGCCCCGTGTCAGACCTGGCGCCATCACTGTAGCAATAAGAACTCCCTGTGTGTGGGACCTGTCCCCTCACAGCTCTGTTACCTCCCTGGGGCTTCTGGAAGTGTCCCTGAGCAAACCCTGAGGCCCAGCTGAGCTCCGTGGGACAGGCCTGGGACAGTCTGCTTACGCTAGGCCAGAAATGGTGAACCAATGAGAGTGGGTTGCCCTGAAATTTAATTTTGTCTATTGAATGTTTGTGGGATTTCTGTTTAATTTCAGGTTTAGTTTGGCTGCTTAGCTGAGTTTTTTTTCCTGTTAAGAGTCCTTTGTTTGTAACTCGACAGGAGAGTTTTGCTGACACAGCCAATGGTGTACCCAGAGACCCTGAGAGGTTCCTCATCCATAGGCAGCTGTGCTGGAATTCTTGGCTCCTGAAACAAGGAATTTCTGTAGCAGGATTTTCTGTAGCATCCCTGGCAGTGGGACCCAGATGAACAGCTCAGGCTTAATGATGGGAATATTGTAGGCTGGAGTTGATGAGCACAGACACATCCAACTCTTTCTTTTTACAACCCAAGTTCCTTAAAAAGGCACTTCCAGCCTCACTGGCCTCGAATCCTTGTTCTCACCTCCCTGGGGTTCTCATGGCAGTCTCTGCAGTGTCTGTGGATAGGCTGGGATTGTTTTTCAAGTGGGCTGGGGGGTAGGAGAAGGGGTAACTTTTCCCCTTGCTGTGTAGAAAGACCTTCCCCCTCAAGGAAGGAGATGTGTTCTGGAAGGAGCAACAGTTTTAGGAGCTGTTTTTCATGGTCCCTTGAAGCTTACTGGTACTTCAATACTCCTTTTTTTGAATTCTTTGAAGGAAAGCTGGTAGTGGATGACCTGCACAGTGGTGGCAGGTGACAGCCCAGGCTGTCAGTGGGGGGAACACTCTGCCCAGGCCGTGAGGATTGTGGTCCACGCTGTAGCCACACAGTGTCATGGTGACAACCAAACATCAGGAGATCCTTGTTTGCAGCCAGTCTGAAAAGAGAAGCTGTTCCTCGCTCGTACGTTCCATTTCCCAAACCTCCTCCTGGGAGCTGAATTCTTGTTTCATCAAGCAAAGGATTTAATGTTCTCCTGCCCCTCCTGGCCCTCCCTGCCCTCAGTAACTCGTGTGCATTTCCTTCCTTTCTGTAGATGCAGATGTTCTAGGCAATACCACAGAGCACCCGCACTGCGAGTGCGACCATGTCATCTTAAAAAATACAAAAAAAAAATATACAAAAAATATACAAAAAATATCTTTTTTAGGCCAGAGTTTTCTACAGGTATTAATGAATATTTTTCTTAATCCTTATAAGTTTTATGTGTTTAATATTTCTTAATACCGGTAGCATTAATTTATACTTTTGTAGCAACACAATATTTTTATAAACCGCCACCGCTGGCTTTGTCTTCATAACGGGAAACGTGCGGGCAGCTGGCCCCGCGCTGTACCATGTACTGTATTTAAAAGGTTATCTAATGTCACACTTGCTGTGTTAATAAACAAAACAAAACCTGTTTGAAGTCTCATGTATTGTTGGTGTGGATCAAATGACTCACTAGAGAGCAATATTGCACGGGGTTGAGTTGCTGATTTTCATTGTGATATGCGAACGCTTGAGGCCAACTCAAGTTCTGAGGGGTTTTTTTTTTTCCTTTTAGGATTTTGTTTTGTTTTTGTTTTGTTTTGGGTTTTTTTTTTTTCAGCTAAATAAATTCAGTGCTGTTTGAAACTTAGACTGACGTCAAATGAAAAGGATTATTAAAGAAAAAAAATCAAGGTGTTTAAATGTTGCTGTTTTTACAAGTCTGTTGCTGTCTGAATGGAAATATTCCACAAGAGAGGAGGAATAGTTCCACTTAGCTTCCAAAGGGGCCGAGCGCTCCAAGCCAGAGCTCGGTTATTTGGAAATACCTTAGAGACATGTTTCTGCAACATTCTTTTCAGAATTGATGCCAAGGCAGAAGACAAACTGTAACTGTAAGAAAGCATCCGTTGCTTGAGGATTTTCATGTCAGTGTTGTATTTATGGTTTTACAATAAAACAACCTTTAGGGAAAAAAAAAATGTGTCTGGGTTTTTCTATATTTTCTGTATTTCAAGCTTGTGACTGGGACATCCCCAGTGCTGATTTGCTGTTGTGAGGAGGGAAAATACCCATGGAAGTGACCTGGATCCCAGCAGGGGTGTCTGATGGATCCCACAGAATCATGGAATGGTTTGGGTTGGAAGGAACACCGAGTCCCTTCCATGGCCACGGGCAGGGACACCTCCCACTGACCCAGGCTGCTCCCAGCCCTGTCCAGCCTGGCCTTGGGCACTGCCAGGGACCCAGGGGCATCCACAGCTGCTCTGGGCACCCTGTGCCAGCGCCTGCCCACCCTCCCAGGGACAATCCCTTCCCAAATTCCCATCCAGCCCTGCCCTCTGGCAGTTCACAGCCATATGAACTCGGCAGCAGGACAGCTCCACATGCCATATCCCTGGGGCACTCAGAGCCCCCCAGAGCATTTCCCAGAGCATCCTGTGTCCCACACTCAGTTGCCAGGGCTATGAACTGCTTCTGTCTCTCTGGAGAGATGTCTTTGTGCAGCAGAAAGGCCCTGAGCCCCTCGGTGTGGGGCTGTCCCTTGGGTTGGGGTTCCCCCCACCAGGAGGTTCAGCCCAGCTCAGGCTGTTTGTGCTGGGCAGCCTCAATGGCAGCGCCAGGATCTGCTCAGAGACTCCACCTGTGCCAGCAGATCCAGCTGGGATTGGTTTCTCCCAGGGGAACAGGGGCTTTGGAGGCCGGGTGGGCACTGGGCTCCTGCCAGGACAAGCCCTTGGCAGCTGCCCAAAGGTGAGAGCCCAAAGGTGCACTGAGAGCTGGGCTCGGAGTCCTGACTGCGCTAGGGACTGGGGGCACAGGGATGTGCTGGTGAGGGGGCACTGACAGCTGGCACTGGGACTTGCTGATGCTCTCTGGAGCTCCAGGACCTACCTCCAAACGAACCAGAGACCACCAGGAATTGTCCCAAGGGAAACAAGAACAGAGACCAGTGTGCTAAGGATGAGGCCAGGCCTCACACTGGAAAATCACCTTGTCTATCACCCTCCATGCATCCCTTTCTTTGACCTGCTTTGATGTCCTTTGGGGTTTTCTAACCTTGCACCCACCCCTCACTCACCAAAAAAAACAAGCAAAACCAGCTTTGCTAGAGAATTAGCAAATTTGTAGTGAATTTGTGACTAGGGAGAAAGCAGACGCTAAAGACATGGAATGACAATGCTTCTGGCCATTGGATAAACTCTTGGCTAGTGGTAAAGTGTGAAGATAAACCAAAATAATAAACACAGCTATCAGTATCTAGTGGTGAGAATGGCTGAGACTTTTCTAGAGACTTGCTGTAGAGGAGGTTTCAGTAAACAGATCAGATGCCCTCAGGTGCTACTAGATAAGAGTTGGGATTTGTTTGAAGATCTAAATGTGTAAAGTGGATAATTTAAAGCCAACAGGCCCAGAAGATGGGATCCCTGGCATGCCAGCACTCAACTGGAGCCATTTAAAAGGATAAATAAGATTGCTAATGGGAGTGGAAGAGGCTTAAGCTAATCCTGCTGTGTTTCCCGATTCTGATTTCTGCACTAACAGGACAAAATTCCTGTAGCTTTAGCAATAAAGGAACTGGTAGCTCTGAAGTCAGGCTCTGCTCGAGGCACCCAGAGTTTTCTCTCATCTCGGGGGGGCGGATGTTTGTTCATGCTGAGATCCTGTGTGGGACCAGAGCGGGAAGCAGGGAGCAGCAGCCCAGGTGTGTGGCAAGGCCCTTGTGTGTTTGTGGCTCTGGGGTGACCCTGTGCCCCTTGAATTTGGGGGAGCAGTGCCCTGTGACCCACCCACACCAGGCATCAGCTCTGCCCTGGAGCTGCCCCCTGCTGTTTCTCCATCACCCATCTCTGCCAAGGAATGTGCTGGGAGCTGAGGGGGTCCCGCTGCTCCCGGCATGGGCAGGGCAGGCCCGGGGCCAGGCTCAGCCAGGAGTCAGATCCCTGGGCAAGCTCATGGAGATGGGGCAGGGCTGAGGTCCTGAGGGAATCAGTCTGCAGCACAGGGTCCGGATTTGGAGAGGGGATCCAGGGTCAGACACAGCCCAGCAGCTGCTGGGCAGCTCCGTGGGGGTGGAGCAGGGGAGATCCAGCTGGGCACTCAGGCTGTGGGCAGAGCCCAGGGCAGCCAGGGCAACAGCATCACTCAGGACAGGGCTGAGGGCCAGAGCTGAGCTGAAATGGGGCTGCAGGAGTGGGGGAGTGGCCCAGGTGAGGCTGGTCAGGGCCATTAACACCTGACAGAGCTCTCAGGTCCCTGAGAGGCTCAGCTGTTGAGTTGGGCAATGCTCCTGCTCCCCTATCAGGTTCCTCTCTGGAGATTCCCCATGGCTCCTGAGGAAGGAGAGCATGGGCCAGTTTCAGGATCCCTTCTCCTGGCAAGAATACCCCACAAAACAGTGAAGAACAATTAGGGAATGAGAATAGTTTTAAAATACATTTAATAGTGAAATATTGACAGAACAGACCAGTGTGAAGTAGTTTGCACTGAAAAACAGACAGGAAATAAAAATTACTAAACCATCAATCCCTCAGATTCTCGCAGCTTCTCTGCACGCTCCCAGAACTGCATCTCCTGTGCTTTTGTGTCTTCTAATAACTCTATTCCTCCCTCTCCTCTGCTGGGATGCAGTCAGGTGGGTGGTGCCTTTGGATTTGGATTAAGGGTCTTTTTTGTCCGGGAATTTTGCAGCCAGAATTGTCTGCTCAGCACCAAGCACAGACAAATCTCTCAAGGACCTCCAGGGTCACCCACTTCCAAACCTGCTGGTGCCTCCCATCGCTCTCCTGGGGGAGCCCCTGCCCATGGCTGCCCCTGCTCCCCCAGGGCCGTGGCCAAGCTCCCTCCTGTCTCATGCCACAAAACAGGTCCCAGATTCATTTCCAGAGAGGTGATGGAGGCAGCAGCTGTTCACTCTCCGTGGCACATTTGTCAGCCTGTGATGGTGGATATGAAGATTAACAGCAAAATAAGTGCACATTTCCCCTCGGGTGATCGATGAGCTGAGAGCTCCTGATGGTGAGTGCTGCAGCTCTCAGGGAAGCTGCTTTTAAATTGCATCGTTGTAAGTCACAGCAAATTAACAGATTCTTTTTAAGCACCCAGAACATCTGTTCTCCACTCGAGGAGAGTTCGGTGTGCAGCACAGGGCTGATCCTGGGTCAGAGCTGGGGGAAATGGTACTGGGCAGAGGGCCCTACACAGAACTCGCCCCTGCTGTTGTGCCTTTCCCAGGATAGCCGAAAGGAAGGAGGTGTGCAGAGTCTGTCGCTGAGGCCCTGAGCAGCAGCTGTCACCTCTTCTTTCCTTGCGGCAGCACCCGGAAGTTCTGTCCCTCGGTCGCTGCTTCCCATAGCCTACGCTAGTCTATTCTTTTTAGGTGATGGTGATGGGCAAAAGTCAATCAGGGGATGTGTTTCCCTCTTCCTCAACTAATGCATTTGTCTAGACCCCTCTTCTGTGTTTAATTCTTTATTTAGGGGTGTCTTTACCCCCTAAAAATACTCCCATGATCCCAAGGGGTTTTTTATTTGCGTTTTAGTCCCAGAATGGCAGCGTGGGGGGTGGGAGGCCAGTTATCTCCAGGTAGTTTAGAGAAAACAAACAGAGCAATTAGCTAATTAGCATTTCAATATCGGTACTCAGCTAGAGTTAGTAGTTGTTTCAGTGTTGCCATGGGAACTAGGAAGGCCCTGCCCACGTCCCACCTGGGAACTTTGTTCATTACAGCACTGAATGAGTTAACTGGGGGGATGGCCCCGAGCTGGGCTGCAGGAGAGCACCCAGGCTGGGTGTGCCCCAGCGGGAAGGAAGCTCCCAGGGAAGCGATACGCGGAATAAATCAATAGACTCCATAACCTGGGGTAGTTATGAAGTGGGTATGTATGCCAGTGCCCGCCACAGGTGAGATAACTCTCCAAAACTTGCCGAGCCTCAGTCTGACCCACACCTTTATTCCCAAAGGTGTTCCATATGCAATGCATTGCACAACTTTGCCATACATATTCAACCCCTGGCCCCGCCTGTCCTCGCCTCTCATGCTAAATGAGTCCACGCCTTTCTGGGCACGCGTGGTTTGCTGTGGTGGTCACACGGGGGTCTCTCGGTGGTCCTGAGGCTGAAGATTTTGGTCTTCCTCATGACTGAACTTTTGAACTTTTCCCCTCTGCACGTGCGCTTTCGGTCCTTTGGTGCTTATCTGAGTACGTCTGTCAGTCTTGATAGGCTTGGAGACAGAGGAGCTTCTTTATCTGGGTTCTTTGCCTCCTCTGGTATTGTTCTTTATGCAAGAAGCTTCAGGAATTTGCATTTTCCTATGCCCTTTGTACCATGGAAGAGGTTTCTTTAAGTAAAGGTTAAAATTCAATACATAATTTTACAAGCTAAAATTTAAATGCTTAATTCATTGTGTTAACTCAAGTGAACTCCAAAAGTCTCTGTTTCACCAGCTTGCTCATTAAGAGCTCTGTTTGCCCACAGGACACCCACTCCTGGTGGTCTGGCACTGTTGGGCACTGCCCACCTCGGGAGGGACCCCCCGTGCAGGGGTACCAGAGCAGAAGATCCCGTTCACCCCCGGCTGGCCAAGGGCAGGGGGAACCGATTAAAAGAGGCAGCTCAAAGGGTGACACTGGCACCAAGGGTCACCTCCTCCTCAAGGGTCACCTTATGCTGAACTGTCTTCGTGGGAGAGATTCCTGTGGCACAGACACGTGGGAGCACTTTTCCAGCTTTTAGAGTGCTGAAGAAGGATGACAGCTACAAAGGGCACAGCAGAGAGTTTGTTCCAATCAGATTTCTTTCAATCAGGTGAGTTTTGTGGGGCTTGGCTGCTCCTCTGCCTCTTTAACCTTCAAACAGCTGAATGGCTGCTGCATCAATGGATCCTACTCCACGTTCAATGAGCTAAAAGGAGCTGCTTTTAGTTCTAGAGAGCTAAGATCTAAGAGAGCAAGATCCATCACTGCCTCTCAAGTTCCAGTCATTCTCTGTTGTAACTTGGTAGGATCCTGTGCTGCTCATTCTTTCCAGAGAAAATAATTTCGGCATTTTTATTTACCCAGTGTCAGAAAACGCAGCTTCTACAGGATTGGAAAGCTGTTGCCTTCGTTACTTTTTCTTTCCTAGTGTGGAAACAAGCACCAAGGAGAGCGTTTTGTTCCTGCCCAGCCTCACGCTGCTGTGTGGGAGGTGGGAGATGGGAGAAGTGAAGTTTCTGCTTCAGCCAACGAACATCAGAGGGGGCAGGAGGAGCCCATCCCTGAGCAACAGAACCTTTACCTTCGGGTGGGATGAATCTCACTGAATCTTAAAGAGGGCTCCCTGTGCCCCCACGCAGACTGGGAATGTCAGAGTCCCTCAGCTAGGAGCAGACCTTTAAAGCCATCGAGTCCGACCAGCACCGCCAGGGCATCACTGCCCCCTGTCCCCAGGTGCTGCATCCACCTGGCTTTTAAATTCCTCCAGGGTTAGGGACCCCCCCCCCCCCTGCCCTGGGCAGCTGTGCCAGGCCATGATCACCCTCCCAGTGAAGAAATTTTCCCCAACATCCACCCTGAGCTGTTCCCTCTCCTCCTGTCCCTGTCCCCTGGGAGCAGAGCCTGCCCCCCCCCCCCCGCCCCCCCCCCCCCGGCTGTCCCCTCCTGTCAGGAGCTGTGCAGAGCCACAAGGTCCCCCCTGAGCCTCCTTTTCTCCAGGCTGAGCCCCTTTCCAGCTCCCTCAGCTGCTCCTGGGGCTCCAGCCCCTCCTCAGTTCCCTCCAGCCCTGCTTTGGGTCCCTGCAAAGCCCGTGCTGGAGGTGCTGCTCATCCCAGCTGCCCAAAGATCCCTCTCCAACAAAGAACACAGAGGGCTTTTAAATCACCCTGATCCCTTTGGGTGGGTGGGTGGGAGTAGGGCAGGTGGCTGCAGTTTTGTTCTTTTAATACCTCTGGATAGCAAGGACTCCAAATTCAGCCATTTCAGATGAAATCCCACATCTTGGCAAGTGCTTGCATATGTCCAGTATGCAAGCATAGGTCTCTCTCATCTTCTGGTGAAAGACATCATTGCTCAGTACTTGGAACCAAATTTTCATTTGAATGCAGCTCCTGACTATGGGGAAAAAAATACAGCAATAATATTTTTTTCTGAAAATAACACAGAGAGAGAAAAAGAAAGTGCAGTTTGGTGAGATCTAGAAATTGTTTTTCTTACCCATAAAGATGGAATGTTTCTTTCACTTTGGGAGAAACAGATTGTTCAGTACAAACACTGACCTGTGCTGCCAATCAATGAATGTTTCATTGCTGTCCCATCAGTCCAAATCCACTGGAGTTGAACTTCCCAGGACAATAACTAAGAAACACAAGCCAAAGCAAAACTCAAGGTAAATGGTTGGTGATTTAAGCTCATTAGTGCAGCCAGATCAAGTAACTGCTGTATGTGAACTTTAGGGTGTTCTCCTACACAGTCAATGCAAACCCTCTAAGCAGCGGGGAAGTGTGAGGAGCTTTCCTGAATTCCAATCAAAAGTTCCCTTCCGGCCTTAAAAGGACAGTAAGATTCATGAGACACATTTCAGCACTGCTGTGCTCTCAGCCGTTGTCATCACAGGCCCCCAGCTGGGTAATAATTAGCACTGACTCCATGATTGCAGAAGGCTGATCAATTGCTTTATTATCTCATCCTATACTACATTATCCTATACTTATTAAGAACTCAGTAACCCTCGCAGCCAGTCCAATACAGCTTTGGCCTAATTGGTCAATCCATCCCAACACCATCCAGTGGCCAATTAAGAAATCAGCTTTGGTACACAAATCTCCACGACACATTCCACACGTGCACAACAGCAGGTGCAGCGAGTGGAGATAAGAATTGTTTCTCATTCTTTCCTCTGATCTTTTCACAGCCTTCCTCAGAACAATGCCTGGGGAAGTCCGTGCCTGCTCTCTGTGCCAGAGAGCTGCTGCCACAAGCTGTCTCTGCAGAGCACAGAGTCATTTCTGGAGCTCCTTGGGATCCACCCTGAGGGATGCAGGGGATGGCTCAGAGTTAAAAATCTGCTTTTGTAACCCTGCCTGCGGAGTGCAGGAGGTGTGGGACCCTGAGAACTGGTGGAGGTGTGAAAGCAGCACCCCCGGGGCAGGAGGGCCGGGAAGGGCACTCAGTGCTCGGCCTCTTCCCAGCGGGCAGCACCGACCTTCCCCCGCCACAGCCCGGGAAGGACACGGGAAATCCGCTAAAAATCTGTCCGGAGGGCTTCGCTCCTCTCCAGGGGACAGGAGGCAGGACTGAAACAGGAGAGGGGATTTAACCACGAGATGGCACCAGGCAGCTGCCAGAGCCGGGCGGGGACAGGGGGGACAGCGGGAACGGCAGGGACGGGAGAGACAGCGGGGACAGCAGCATGGACAGCAGGAACAGCACGGAGAGCAGGCAACAGTTCCCAGCAGACTGTGGGCAGGAGGTGTTCACTGACTGCAGAAAGGACCACACAAATCTGGGCTGGCACTGCTGAAGAAGATGCCCGGGCTCTGCTGGCCACCGAATCAGCTTTAGAAGCCATGCCAGAGCAGACCTGGCCTGTCACACCCCGTGTGTCACCCTGGTGTCCCACAGATGCTGCTGGAGCACATAAACATCCGAGATGAGAGGCATCACCTCAGTCCAGGCAGGGGGAGAATAATTTCTCACCATCATCTCCAAACGGTTATGGTTTTCAGCCCCGGGTTTTGAGCTCCTGGATCCTGTTTTGGCTGCAGGATAAAAGGCACCTTCACAAAAATGTTTCAAGGTTTAGGATGCTTCCCCTGCTTAGGGAGAGAGACTCCCTAAGCCCCTCTTAGAGCATTTAAAGAAATCTCCATCCTTCCCCAAGCCCGGAGGGGCAGAGGAGAGCCACGGGCTCCTATAGCCCAGGAATCTCTGGGAAGGGGAGCCAGAAGGAGAAGCCCTTTATCCCTTTGCTCTTGAGCCCCAAGAGCCACTCAGGCTGTAACTCAGCAGCAAATCCCTGCCTCGGGCAGGGCCAGCCAGGGGCTGGGAGCCAGAGCAGTGACACTCCTGGGCCAACAGGAATTTTCTGGGGAGGTGAAGGGAAGCCCCCAGCTCCAGACCGGATTGCTTTTCCCTACTGCTGGGCCTGATTCCTGGTGCTCCCTGGAGGAAGGGACCTGAGGTTTGTCCCACCAGGATCTGTCCCTGCTCGGTTCTGGGACCTGCCTGTTCTACCCCCGGGCAGCTCCACCTTAGCTGAGCACGGATCTGATCAAACAGGGACAGGCAGCACCTGGGCCACAGCCGTGGGACTGCCTGGCTCTGCTGCAGCCAGATGTGCTCCTTCCACATCTGGATGGCTGCCACAGCTCCTTCCACATCTGGATGGCTGCCACAGCCTTCCCTCAACCAACGCTCCTCCTGAGGGACTGTGCCACGTGCACAGGAGCTCCTGGGAGCTGCTCACAGCTGTGGCCACTGAGGCAAAGGCCAGGTCATCCCTTCCACGCTTCAGGTGATGCACACTGGCATTCAGAGTTCATTCCTTGTGAGCCCTGATTGTTGCAGTGGCTGCTGTCACTTGCAGCTCAGACAGTGAGAAATGGGGGACACCAAACTCTGGGAGCTGAGCTCAGCACACATTTCCAGGCAGCCACCATGGTGACAAGTGACACCATGTGAGCTCTCCCTCCCAAAACCACTTCCCTTGATTGGAGTGGTCTGGGCCAAGAAAAAGAACTCCTGGAAACCTTCCCAGCCTTCAGGCCTAGGAAGGATTATTTCAGAAATGAGCGGTTGTCCTCCAGTGCCAGGAGATCCCTCCTTTCCCAGAGCCCTGGCACTGGTGTCCCTCAGCCTTTCTGGAAGGCTCTCCCACATCTGCAGGCAGCAGTGGATACACCAGGGATCACCTTCCCCTGCCCCAGGTGACAGGGGCTCACTCTGAAGCGTCAGCATTTTCTTCTGCCTCTGACCCACCTCTGCACCTGAGCTGAGTTTCAGGACAAAAGGAGCAAGGCAGGGAAAGTGTTTCTGCATGTGGGAGATGTGGGTTCAGCAGGAGCAGTGAGAACACGGAGAAGCAGCCCTGGATTGGTCAGAACAGAGCCCTGGGAGCCCTGGGTGTCTCAGCCATGTGTCCCAGGAGCACCCCTGCCAGTTTAAGATGATTTTACTCCCACCTCTAGAGCTTCTTTTCATAAATGAGCCTGGAGCTCTCTGCCTTGAAGATTGGAAGCTGTGCCTGTGGCCAAACCCTTGCTGGGCTGCCCAAAAAAACTCACCCAGGACTCCTGAGTGCTGCTTTTGCCTCCAGCCTTTGCAGCTTGGAGCCACCAGAGCCAGAGGAGAGGCTGGTCTTTCCTCTGGCTTGTGCACCATATCTAATGTCTCTCCACTTGGGAGGACAATATTCTGCCCTAGGATAGATTCAGAAATGTTGCAGCTGTGTATCAGAGCACTAACAGCCAGAGATTTTTTTCATTTTAATTTTTATTTATAATTTTCCCATTGAACTAGTTTATTTCTTTTATGGAAAACAAGGAGCAATGGTAGTGAGTAAAGCACAGGGGACTTAAAGAGCCCCAGGGCCACCGGGCAGTTCTGGGCACTTGTGGGAACACAGAGTCTGTGAACCCCTGCAGGAGGAGCCCTGCAAACCTCTGAGTGTCTGTCAGCCCGACGGTCACCCACAGCAGGGTCTGCACATGGCCCAGGCCCACAGGAGAGCCCTGGCTGTTAACTGGTGCTTGGAATGAGATCTGAGCCCTCTTCCACTTCTCTGTGGCTGCATCTGCTCACTGTTCCACTAGAGAAATGCATGTTAGGAATAATTAGCATTAATGCTTTTGTGGGCATGATCTAAGGGGATAGAAAAGCAAGGCCCGTGGAGAACAATAATAATTTCTATTGCATGAGCTGATCCAGCTGGAAAAAAGTGGATGAGCTTTCAGGTGTAATAGCCCACCTTCAGAATAATTAGGAATGTAATTGGGAAGCAGAAAAACACAGAATCCTAAAATAGTTGGGGTTGGGAAGGAGTTTTAAAGCCCATCTAGTCCAAGCCTCCTGCCATGAGCAGGAGCATCTTCAGCTGAATCAGGTTGTCAGAGCCACGTCCCATCTGACCTTCATGCCTGGTCCCTGCAAGGTGGGGGTGATGGTGACCCCCTCGCCCTGCAGGGAGCAGAGAGGGGACACAAAGGGTGGGAGGGATCAGAATCCACAAGTGGCACAAGCAGAACTGACCTGAAGTGCTGACATCCAGGAGGTGACTTTACCCACCCATTGCTGGTCACCGAACCTGGCCAGGCCGTGTCTCGGTCTAACACTTTCCTTTTAAGCTCATATCTAACCCCTTTTCCGAGTTTAGTGGAATTTATGGGTGGGCAGAGCTCAGTCAAGCAGGAGGGAAGACACAAGGACTAATGGGAGACAAGGGGAGCCCTGAGCTGTTGCTGCATAAACCCAGCAGCAACAGCCGTTTCCATGGCATGGAGTCCAAGAATTGGTTACCAGAGTCTTTATGAGCACTCACCCTTTTTGTTCTGCCCTTTTCCCTGAGATATCTTCCACATCTTTCTCCTAGGATGTTCAAAATATCTTGCACATCTCTTGTACGTTTACAGGGGCGAGCAGGAGGGCCAGGCCACCCTCAGCCTCCCTGGTGGGACCCACAGGGCTGCATCCCCTGGTGAAGCACCCCCCCAGATCAAAGGTGATTCAGGGCATGACTGGTGGGGTCTGTGGACACCTCTGCCTCCCCAGAGCTGGGCTGGGGCAGGGAACAGGACTCAGAGCCCTTGGGGTGTGAAGGCTGCCCAGCAGCCCTGGGGGCAGACACAGGTGGGTGTAACGTGCCAGGACAGGGTGCTGAGGGTACCCGAGGGTGGTGGTGACAGGAGCACGAGGACCTTGCTGAACAAGGCAGGACCTCCCCAGACAGGCAGGGATGTGGCTCTGCCCTGTGTGCCTCTGGTCTCTGGGGTGGCCCCAGGACGGGGAATGTTGGGCTGAAGCTCATCCCAGGCAAGTAGGAAAAGTCAAGTGCAATGCAGAGATTTCCTTCCCATTCCAAACTTTCCAGGGGTGCTGGGCAATGATCTGCAGGGGACTGTCCCAAGGCAGCTGGGAAACAGGAAAGGAGGAAGCTGGGACATGAATGTTTCTGTAAATTTGGTAAACTGAGCACAACAAGTTGTTGGTGAGGTAACTGGCTCTTGCAGGTTCTCTCTGTGTCTATTTTTGAGAGACACTGAGAGTCTTTAGAGCAGCACACAGCAACCTCAGCAGCACAAAAGCTTCTGTCTGGAGCTGGGAATGGTGCCTTTGGTGACATGTGCCCATCACCTTGCAGCAGGTACACACCCCCAGCTGCAGAACTGAGCCCCTGAGGCTTGAATGCTCCAGGTGAAACACACACAGGAGCAGTGGTCGTGGCAGAGAGGATTCCCCTTCATTTCAAAATGTTGAAAACATGTTGAATCTATAGTAAAACAAGTAAAGGAGAAATGTATTTCACTGATATGAGAAATCCTTAAAATGTCTGGGATTTTCCAGCACATCTCTGCATTAGATCAGACCTGGGGACTGAAATGGGAAGTGAAGAGCAATTCCCAGGATGGCATGAGGAGGATGAAGTCTTGAAGGACGGGGTTGTTAGACACAAAGATCACAATATGAAAAGGACATTAAGCTAGAGAGAGCATCCAAAGGAGGGCCTTGAAGGTGGGGAAGGGGCAGGAAGAGAAGCCTGATGAGGGAGGAGTGGCTGAGGTCACTTGATTGGTTCAGCCAAGGAGAAGGGGAGACTGAGATCAGACCCCACTGGGGTCTTCATCATCCTCACAAGGGGCAGGGCAGGGGCAGCTCCAGTCTCTGCTCTGGGATAGGGACAGGAGCCAGGGAACGGCTGGAGCTGGGCCAGGGCAGGTCAGGCTGGAGATCAGGAAAGGTTCTTCCCCCAGAGGGTGCTGGCACTGCCCAGGCTCCCCAGGGAATGGGCACAGCCCCGAGGCTGCCAGAGCTCCAGGAGCGTTTGGCCAGCGCTGCCAGAGATGCCCAGGGTGGGGTTGTTGGGGACTCTGTGCAGGGCCAGGAGCTGGACTCTCTGGTCCTTGTGGGTCCCTCCCAGCTCAGGGCATTCTGTGATTCCCTGATCCCATGGCACTTTACACCAGGCAGCCCCACCTGTGTGTTTGCCTTTCTAGGAAGCCCCCTGTGAGACTGAGCTTTCCACAAGTGCTGACTTGTAAGCACATTGCAGGAACCTTCAGGGAAGAAGATGAGATTAAAGCAGTGTTTTCTCCAAAACCAGTGCTGCCTCATCATGTTTTACTTGGGTTTTTTTTAGGCTGGTTTCATAATAGAACTTGTGTAATCAATCTTTCTTTCTGTCCTCAGCAATGAGATTTTGATCTCCTATCAAACACCAATCACACAGGACAGGAGGGCACAGCTCTCTAGGGGTAGGTTTGTTACCATATTCCCGTGTTTTGGGTGGTTTTGAGCCATCACCCACCACTGATCTGTTCTGGTGGTGCTGGAGCCCAACCAGGCTCCCTCCTCCTGGGGTGGGAGCATCCAGTGCAGCACTGAATCTGGTGCCCAGCTCCTACCCCTAAGTGCCACATTGTCACCCCTGTGCCAGCCTGGGCTTGGACTCTCTTGCTCAGCTCCTCCCAAGGCCATGCACATCTCATTTATCATGTTTGGTGTCTTTGAAAGCCACATCTGGCAGATTGGAAAGCCACTCTCATTTGCCTGTCCTCCTAAGGTCAGGAGTGTTCCCGGGGAGCTGCACAGACTGGAGAGCCCCTGGAGCTCCTGAAGCTCTGCAAAGACAGGAACATCTCCCAGCAGCAGGATGAGGTCCCAGGCATCACCCCCTGCAAGGGGACAGAGCCACATGTGGCTGGGGCAGGGCAGGGCAGGGACACCAGGGATGCTCTGGGCACCGGGGTGGCTCCTGCGAGGGCACAGGAGGCTGGGGCATGCAGCCAAAGGAGATGTCTGCTGCCTCCTCCCAAGGGTGGGTTTCAGACATGGGAACTCCTGCGAGTTTCTGCACCCATCACTGTGAAAACTATGTCCTGGTTTTGTCTCTGGAAGGGTTGGAAGTTCCAGAGCACCTCATTTGTCACTGACTCCTTTGTTCTTCCTCTGTTTCAGCCTCACTGCAGCTCCAAGAGGTTGGAAATGCCCAGAGATCTCACTCTCCTCTTGACAGGGCACAGCTGTGACACCCCTGCCCATCAGTGGTGCCTGTCACCACCTCGGCTCTGCTGGGGACAGACAGACACCTGGAGAACCTCCTATGGTCCCTTTGCAGGGGAGTTTGGCCCCTCCAGCCCCTCCAAATGATGGGATGGGTTCTACTTGAGCAGGTGCTGCACAGGCACCAACCACCACTCCTTGCAGTGGACAAGATGGAGATCATTGCTGTGTCCCAGAGTTCCCAGAGAGTCCCTGGAGAGGGAGGGTGCCATTCCTGGTGTCAGCCCTGCTGTGGGAAGGCAGGCAGCCCCATCCCACTGGGGAGCTTTCCCAGGGACACCCAGGTTGAGCATGGTGGGGGCACCAAGGGCTGTAGGGGGCTGATGTTCCCCACGTGCTCCATCACCACATCACCTGGCCCAGGCTGCAGCCTCCTCTGAGGTGAAGGAGGGCAGGAAATCCCCAAGCAGTGACCAGTCTCTCTGAGGTGCTTTCCAGCCCCTGCTGTGTGACAGTTCCAGGGGACTGGAAGTCCCTGAGGACAAACTGTCCAATCTCCTGGGACACGATGTGCAGGAAGCTGAAGCCCAGCTTCTGGCTGGTTTTCCAGCAAAAAATTGGAATGTTATCAAAATCAAATTTTCCCTACAGTGCATTTCAAACATGCAGATCCTGGTTTTCCCTCAGAAAATGTTCGCAGTTGAACTTCCCACCCCTCCTACTGCACATCTGACTGTGTTTCTGCACGTTCAGTTCCCCTGGTTGCACAGGAGGTGCTTTGGGGTTTCTCACCATCTCTGCCTCCAACCATTGCTGTTCCATGTCCCATCCTCTTACCTCTCACAGTATCCCCCTGCCTGCCCAGGATCACCTCAGTGTTCCAGACTGACTGCTTGCCTCTCGTTTGAACTCCCCGTCCTGGTGTGTGCCCAGCTCCTGGGTGAAGGCAGAGCTCTGCTGGATGCCGGGAATGTCTCTGCACATGGGTGATGCAGGGGGAGAGACCCTCCATTCTCACCACCTGCTGGAGGGTGATGCTGCAGCTCCTTTCTGTGACAGCAGGGATTCCAGATGTGCCAAACACTCTGCTCAGCAGGGTGGCAAAGGCCTTGGGGGCCTGGAGCTCGTTCCTGTGGGGAGAGCTGGGTAAAGGCAGCATGGATGCCCATGGATACCTAGAGCAGGGAGCTGTGCTGCCTGGGACTCCAGCAGCCACTTCTGAACTGCAGAGTAGGCTGGCTCAGCCCCTCTCAGCTGGGAAAGCATTCAGGAAGTGCACAGGGACTTAGGGACTGCAGTCCTTCCTGAATGTTGCTTGGAAAAGAACAGGAGACAGGGCTTGAACACACAAAAGCAACCAAGGGGCTGCTCAGAACTCCCACCTTGGTTTCCACCTCATTGCTCCCTGCAGCTCCCCCAGCACAGGAACAGAGCCCTTGGGCACCTTCCCCTGCAGACTCCAGTCACTGCCTGTCTGTCTGGGTGGCTGATCCCTTGACAAGGACGTCCTGCTGTGTCCCAGCTGCTCACACAAACCACAGTCCCCAGAGCACTGGCAGTGAGGACGCACTGTGCCAGCCTCCAGGAGGGTTGTGAGGAGCTGTTGGGCCCTGCACCCCCCCTTGTCCCCTGTCCCCGCCTAGACCTCAGGCTGGGGTTTGGCGCTGTTCTCTGTCCCTGTCCTGGAAGGCAGCACGCTCCAACTGCATCCACTCTCCTCTCTGCTGGAGCAGCTCATGGGGAGTTTTTCCTCCAAATATTCTGAAGGATAATTTCTCCATTTTTTCAGCCACTTTGTAAAGACTGTGACCCCCAGATCTGCAGGCAGTTTTCCTGTGCAGGGTTCCCCAGTGCTTCCTGCAGAGGCTCAAGTCATTGCCAGCTGCTGCTCTGACTCCTCAAGGTGAATCCAAGGATGACAATGCCACCTTTTTGTTTGGAAATTCATGATCTCTGACCCCCAGGTCAGTATTAGAGACCACACTTACAGTCAGTGTCTCCACTGGATCTGCAGTCACCTCCAAAGAGCAGCACCAGCAATACTTGCTTCTACTTTCATGACTCTACACTGGCTGTCCTAAATTACATTCCAGTTCTGTGCTTATCAAAGAACCCAACTGATTTGGCATCATTATTTGCTGTCTCACAGATTTTATCACCAGTGATTGCTTCCAGAGCAAAGGCAGGAATACTGAAGTGGCAACTGCATTGCAAACCCTTTCATCCCTGTAGGAACACCCACGTCCCACAGCAGCTCTTCAGTACGAGGCCTTGAAGCCTTGCCATGGGCACTCTGCATGTGCTTTGCTCCATTTTACACCTCAGATTAACCTTGCAGCTGCACACAGGAAGCATTTCCACAGCCTGTGTTGTAGTTACTGCTCTCAATTCCATTTCAGCTTTCTCAAAAGAAGAATTGGTTGGTAGGTCCACAAGGAGTGGCACAAATTGCATATTCCTAATACTTAATTTTGTCTTCTGTGAAATTCCCTATTGCCTTTTCTACCACCAGGACTGATGCCTTACCCCGAGGCAGGTGAAGTTTCCAGCTGGGTTCAGTGCTGCTCCTCTGAGGTCTCCAGGTTTTACACTGGGTTACTCTGGCCTTGGGAGGAGTTACAGCAGTCACTGGTGAGGGGATACCTCACCCACACCCCTCCCACGCTCGTGCCCAGCCCCCTGCATCCAGGAGGTGCCACACGAAGAGCAGGATCACACTGCACTAATTGCTAACAGGCAAGCCAGGGCAGTCCTTGCCCTCAGTCATGGCCAAGGATGTGGCCATGATGTGCCAGGAGGCAGCGACAGGGAAAGCAGAGAGCATCCCTGGCTGCCAGGATCAGCTGGGGGATGTGGCTGTGCTCCCCACGTACAGCTCCTGCCTGGGAAAGCCCTGCACGCTCCTCCGCCTTCAGAGGATCAAAGAGCCTGAGGACACAGCGAGAGGGAGACTCGTGTGGTGACAACATCTGTGCTGGCTGAGCCTGGCTGTGGGGCATTGTCATCCGGGCTGCTCCTGCTGCCAGCACAACACCAATGGGGGGCATGACCCAAGAGGGAAGCAGGCGTTTCTCAGATCTCCACAACTGTGCCAAAAACAAGAGTCTCTGCAGACAAAAAAATGAATGGAGGCACAGAGGGAAGAGCCTGCCAGCATGGTAGGCTCCATCCTAAGCATGGTCATCCCACACTCCCGGGCAACACAGGAGGGACTCAATAGCTGCACTCCTTCTCCCTGCAGGGAGCTCCAGGTATGAGAGGGAAAGAGCTCTTGCACTCCAAATAACGTTTCAAAGCCTGCCTTTTTCCTTTGTCTTCTCTGCCAAGCCACCTGCTGTGGCCAGGTCTTCACTTTGTTATTCTACTGCCATCGCACCCACTAGGATCCAGGTCTGTACAGCCCACTCCAGAGCAGTTTCTTCCCACATAAACTACTGCAGGTGCACCCAGTAGGCAGAGGAAGGAATGAAGTCAGCTCTATGCAGACTGAGGGTAGGGATGCAACCCTTTTTGGCTTTCACCCTTTGTCCCTTCAAGACAAAGCCACCCCATATGAATCCAGCAAGGCCCTCAGCTCCATGCGTGGAGGACTGAGAATGATATGGTGACACTGAAAAGGGTTAAGCTTTCCTGGAAGTCTTTTCCAAGAGCACAGCAGGGTTGGTGTGGAGCTCCATGCCAAGCACTGCAAGAGTTAAGGCGAGGTGGGGCCATTTTCCTTCTCTCAGGGAGCGCATCACAACCTCCGTGGGTTTCATTGCTTCCCCAAGCAGTGGTCTGCAGCTTCCTGAGAGGGTCTCACAGCTGGAGGAGGCTGCAGAGCCCCCGAGCCTGGGCACGCTGAGCCCTGCATCATTACACAACGGCCATTTTGCTCCTGCAGCTCCTTCCGAGTGCATGTGGGCAATGTGGGACACAGGCAAAATGGTTTCCATGGCAACTCGCACTTCAGAGATGCCAGTGAGAAAATTTGCGTTGGGGGAAAATATTCTGCTTCAACTCACGTTGCAAAGGAAGGACAGAGGTGGGCTGCAGCAGCACCCCAGAAATGGCGGTGTAAAAATATCCCTGGCGGTTTTGGTTCTGCAGTGCTCGGTCTATTCCCTGCCTGGGCTGGCTGTGGTGTTTGTCCCATGCAGCGACAAAGCAACACCCTCTCACTACCTGAAACCCCGCTGTTTTTCTCCAAAAAGACCGAAGTGGCAGGTCTGGGGAGCAATGTGCTGTTCTGGCCACCTCACTCCTCTGGCCCTGGAATGGGACAGATGCAGTCCAAGAGTGAAACTCAGTCTCTTTCTGCCATGGAGCTGGACTGCCCTCCAGATGTTGGCCACTGGCTGCTGTGCCTCCATTTCCTTAAGGGAGGCTAATGGTAGCCCAACAACACGTAGATGATGAGAACCCCCAGAAGTCTCCTCAGCAGAGAAATCTTAAGGTCATATCCCAGAGTAATTTGGTGAATTTAATGGAGGAAAATGGCTGGTTGCCCTGTGAGCTAATGTCTGGAAGAGTGGTGGCTCTGTCTGCAGGGACAGAGTGAAGCCAAGGAACCAGGCTGAGCATCTACTGAACATCTCTGCCCAGGAGCTATGCTGGTCAAGGGAGAGTTCCCCAGCACTGGAGTGCACACAGACCATGACAGAGTCCATGTCACACACAGCTGTCCCCAGGCAGAGCTGCGGAAGTGTGCAGAGGTGCTGCATAACTGGGAATATTGGTGTGGAGAACAAACCCACGGACCGTGTTTTATCCCCAGTCCGTGGTTCACTGAATGCCTGGTGTGTCCGTGCCCTCCGAGGCACCGGGAATGCCCTGATCCCGAAAGGGCACTGCAGGTGAAAAGGGCGGAGCGGGACCCCCAGAGCTCAGCCCCACACCTCGAGCGACTCTCGCAGGAGGTGCGGGACGCGCCCGCACCCCGGCGCGGGGACAGCGGGGCCCGCGCCCTGCGAGCGGTGCCACCGACCCCGCAGCGACCCCGCAGCGCCCCGCGGGAGGGGGGCTCTGCCGCAGCGCCCGGGGCGGGCGGGGGTCCCGGGGGCGGGCGCGGGGCGGGCGCTGCGGCAGCGCGGGGCGGGCGGGGCGGGGCGGAGCGGCGGCAGCGGCGCGGGCGCTTCAGCACCGGGGAGAGCGCCCGGCAGCGCCCGCGAGCGCCCGCACCGCCCGCGCCGAGCGCCGGGCACGGCCCGGGGGCCGAGCCCGATGGGGCCGCGCTGAGCCGGGCGGGCGGCCCGCGGGGCGGGCGGGCGGGGGGCGCGGGGGGCCCGGCGGGCTCCGGGCCGCCCGTGGATGAGCACCATGCGGCTGCTGCTGCTCGCCCTCCTCTTCTCCTCGTCCTTCGCCCGCGCCGGCTGCGACCCTAAGATCGTCAATATCGGCGCGGTGCTGAGCACCAAGAAGCACGAGCAGATCTTCCGCGAGGCGGTGAACCAGGCCAACAAGCGGCACGGCACCTGGAAGCTTCAGCTCAACGCCACCTCCGTCACCCACAAGCCCAACGCCATCCAGATGGCCCTGTCCGTCTGCGAGGACCTCATCTCCAGCCAGGTACCCCGGGACGGCGACCCCCTCCCCGCCCCGTCCCCGGCGGGACCGGAGCCGCCGCCCCCGCGGCCACCCCGCCCCGGCCCCGCGGTGCCCCTCGGCCGAGCCGCGGCGTGCGGGGTCCTGCCCGGGCCCGGGGCGCGCTGCCCGCATTGCAGCCTTTATGTAAGCGCGGCCGGCTGCGCGCTCCGTGCACCCCCGGGCACACACGGGCACCCGCACACAGCCCGGGCACGCTTGGGCACCCACAGACACCCTGGGGCACACACGGGCATCTGCACAGCCGCCAGGCTCATATGGGCGCGTACACACTGCCCGGGGCACGCATGGCCACCTGCAACGCCCACCCGGGTCACACATGGGCTCACACACACACCCCAGGGTGCACATGGGCATCACACGCCCCCGGGCATACATGGGCTCACACCAGCACCCCGGGGCACACAGGGGCACCCCCACAGCCCTGGGGCACATGCAGGCACATACACCCACCCCTCAGGGCACACAGGAATCACACACGAAACCTGAGCACACATAAATTATCACAGACACAGCGCTTGAGCACACACAGACTCACACATGAAGCTCAGGCACACACAGATTTACACATGAAGTCCAAGCATGCACAGATTCACACATACCAGGGCACACACAGCTCACACACACAGCCCCTGGGCACACACAGGTCCCCATGCCCTGAGTTGTGCACAAACATGTGCACCAACGCTGTGTATGCACAGAAATATGCATGTACACGTACACCACACACAGGCACAACGGGCACACACAGAGCTAGGTGTGAGCACACACGGGCATCCCCAAACTGAGGCAACATGTCGGCACGGGGAACACCGTGCGGGCACACACACTGTGCACTCACACACGTGTGGGAATGCCCACGGTCTGCACTTCATGTGCACACACACTCCATGTGCACACATACACTCCATGCACACACAAACACTCCATGCACACACACACACTCCATGTACACACACACAGACACTCCATGCACACATACACAGACACTCCATGCACACACGCACACTCCATGCACACACACGCCATGTGCACACACACATTCCATACACACACATTCCATATGCACACACACACACACTCCATGCAAACACACACACACACACACACACACACACACATTCTCCATGCACACACACACACTCCATGTGCACACACACACTCCATGCACACACATGCCATGTGCACACGTGCACTGCTGTGCAAACATGGGCTCGCACACAGAACATCTGTGTGCACTCATGCCAGCGTGCACAGCTGCTGTGACACAAGGACACACACATCTGCGTGCAGGGACCTGGCACACCCACTGCCACACACACACCCGAGACACGGGCACACACGGCTGGGGGTGCAGACACGCAGGCACACTCGCACAGACACACAGGCACACAGACACACAGACACACAGACACAGGGTGCACACCCGCACAGACATACAGACACACAGGCACACAGACAGAGGGCACACACGGACACAGACTCAGTGTGTGCTGTGTATGACTGTGCACACGAGCACAGAATGACCGTCCCTCCTGTGGCCACGGGTCATTCTCAGCGCACCTGAGGGTGCAGCCCGAACCCTCAGTGCTGGTGGGTGCAGCCTGGGGTGCCCCGGGCAGCCTCTCCACCTCCCCTGCGTATGCCCTGGGCGCAGAGCTCGGCTAACCCCCCCCAGGCCGTCAGCCGGGGCCATCGGGGGACGGGCAGGCAGGTACAGACCCACCCCCTCCTCCAGCACACCCCGCACACGCGGAAGGTCCGCGCGGGCCCGTGCGCGGCTGCAAACGCGCACCCGAATTGCATGAACGCCCCCACCACGGAGCCTCACCCGCCCCAACGCGCAGAGAAATGCGTGTGCGCACCCGGGCACACACAGCCAGCGAGGGCAGGGGGCTGCAGGGGCCGCGTGGGGCAGAGCTGACGCCTTTACAGCTCAGCTTCCCGCTGTGCAGGTGGAGGACAGCTAGGGACATCCCTGGGGTGGTGGCCAGCCCGGGCAGCGCGGGCTCTCGCCGACCCCCGCTGTCCCTTGGCAGCAGGGGAGGCTCCGCGGGTCCCGCACTGAGCCGAGGCTCCATTCAGCGCTGCCGGCCGATGGATGCCCGTGGCCGTGGCGCCTCCACGCCCTGTCCCCGCGCAGAGCCCGCGGAGCACCGGCCGGTGCGGGCACAGCCCTGCGGGAGGCAGCGCAGCCGCGGCTGCTGGGGGCGCTGGGCTCGGGTGCCCGCTCTGTGCCCACACGCCGGGGGCTGTCCCGGCCGCTGTGCCCCGCTCGCTGGCGCCGTGCCCGAGCGGGGGCTGCGAGGCACAGGAGGGGCTGGCAGCCCGCGCACGCGAAATGGCTCCTGCCGGCGGCTGCCGTGCGCCACAGCACAGCCCGAGCCCCGCACGGCCCCGCCGCTGCCCCCGAGCCTGCTCCTGCCCCAGGGCCCTGCCCCGCTCTGCTGGGTGCGGGTCCTCACCCCTTGTGTCAGCACCGGGCACCTCCGCCCAGGGCAACCCCTCTTCCTGAATCCCCAGGACCTTCCCAATCTCTTCTCTAGAAATTTCTCCCTACTCCCACGTAGGGTCTCCAGCCCCTGCCCCAGCTCCCTCTGCACCCTCAATTTACTCCCTCCCAAAGCCAAGCAGAATCGTCCCTTTTCCCCCCAGACCCCAGGGGCCCTTCCCCAGTCAGACTTCATCCTCCTCTCCTGTCCTGGCAATCTGTTCCTCCAGCCCTGGCGCTGGGCAGATGCTTGGAGAAGAGTTATTTCCTCCAGACATCAAAGTCCTTGCATTGATTCGCCCTAGCTGGAGACCTGTCACCAGCTGGGGACATTCCTTGTGCTGCGAAAGGGCATTGGTGTAATAAAGGATCCCCAGGGAGTACCCAGCTCCTTCTTCTCCCTTTGACACCAAGTAGGATCCTGTTGGAGACCAAAATCCGAGCTCTGCCGTAACAGCACAATTTTGCCGGGATCCTCCTTCCCCATTTTGGTATAGCCCAGATCCTTGGCCGAGGGCAGATCCCGGCTGCTGCCCCCGCCCTCTGCGCTCTGCCATTCCCGTGTGCCCGAGGCCAGATGGCTGATTCTCTCCCTGGCTCTGCGCTCCCGCTCCCGCCACAGTCCCAGCTGACCACTTTGCTCGTAATAGTCCTCAGAGGGGAATTACAACCGAATATTAAATGTGTGGTTAAAGAAATCGCATTACACAGTGTGACTGGAAGGGAGATGCTTCCCTTTAATCTGTAATCCATGGAAGTTATTAGTTTAGCGAGCGGAGCGGCTGGACATGGCATTCCATTAGGACATAACCCTGAGCAAAGCCATCACCTCCAGCCGTGGCACAGCACCCCTGGCTCCCGGCACAGCCCTTGCTTCCCCATTCCGAGCCATTGCAGTGCCGTTATCATGTTAACATGCGGCTGTTTAGCATTGCAGAAAAGAAAAGGGGAAAAAATCACACTTGATGGCCGTTGCGCTCCAGTGAAATAATGTTTGTGTCGTGTATCCTGTCCTACAGGTCTATGCAATATTAGTTAGTCACCCTCCTGCTCCCAACGATCACCTAACACCAACACCTGTATCATACACAGCTGGCTTCTACAGGATCCCTGTCATTGGTCTGACAACACGCATGTCTATATATTCTGATAAGGTAACTGATGCATGTTTCTGCTCTGGTTCCTCATACATGTGCTGTAAATCAAGAGTGCCCGTCAGGAGGGTTCATGATGTCTGCACTCTCTCTGTGTCTGTCTGTCCACCCTCTCCAGCCCAGCCTGCAGCTCCCTCTCTCCCTCTCTTCTCTCTCTCTCTCTCTCTCTCTTCCCCTGCATTCCAGGGTACATCATTTTTTTGCAGCTGCCAGTGCTGACCTACATAGTGCCAACTGATTTCTGCAGCGCTGCTCTGCCGGCCCGCTGCTCTCCAACCACGGCAAAGGCACGAGCTGGCTCCTGCCCTGCTCACTACTGACAGCCAGGGGGTCCTGGGAGCTCTGGGGGCCTGAGAGGGGCAGAGGATCCTGTTAGAGCCTGTACATTGGGCAGGATCTCTCTGGGGCTGGGAGGTTGTTTGGTTGCATTCACTTCTCTGGGTTTGTGGGATGTTGGTAGGGGAGATAACATAATATCCTGAGGCTTCACATGACATTTAGTCTGGTCAGCACTCAAGACAGAGGTTCAGATTCCAGTGTCTCAGCTGTCCCTGTGCGAACTCAGAGACTTCCAGGCTGGATGAGGTCCTGCCATGTGCAGGCCATGCTTGGGCAATGAGGTGCTGCCTTGGCCCTCCGCTCACAGCCCATCTGGCAAACACCTAAAGCTTTAGGAAAGGCTAAAGGAGGAGCTGAGCAGAGCCAGGCCTTCCAAATGCCACTGCAGGATTTCATCCAGGCACATGAGCTCAGTGGGTGAGATCGAGCCTGCTTCGAAGCACGAATCAGCCTTTGCTTGGAAAATGTGAATATTCACAAATGTAAATGTTCAGTGCAAAAATAGTCACTCCACCTACATGGTAAATAAAGTCAAATTTCAGGAGGAGGAGCAGAAGCTCCCAGAGAGGCACCAGCAGCACTGCTTAGCTGGAGCAGCAGCAGATTTTAGCGTCTCCCACCAGGGAAGCCATGGCAGGGTGGTCAGCAAGCCAGGACCACAGCAGTGATGGTGATGGTGGCTGGCAGGGCTGGGGACCTGCACACCCTGGCAGGGTCCCACCAGGCCTGGTTAGATGGAAAGGGATGGCAGCAGAGCTGGCAGAGCAGGCAGGAATTGTTCAGGGGGGATTTGCTTCTATGCTGCTATGGGGAGGAGATGGATCTGACAGGAATGTCACTGAGAGGATCCTTGTCACAGGGCCCACCATGGCAGTGAGAGGGGACCCCGCGCCTCCTCTCTGCTCCATCTCTGCAGGGCTGTGCCCAGTAAAGCAGCCCTGCCCACCTGTGCACTCCAGCCTCGTGCTGGCCTGGAGTGCTCACCCCTAGGGGCTGACCCTGTCCTCTCCTTCTGCCAGTCTTTTCCTTTTTAAAGCGTGTTTTCTGCAGAGCAGCCTCCTAATCCCCACCTGGCTCACTTCAGGGCTGGAGGAGAGACCCATGGCCACAGTGGTGACTCAGTGCCGGCAGGGAGATGCTCTCCATGGAATATTTGGGGTGTTGAGCAGGCTCAGGGCTGTGGGGTACACTTGCCTGGCAGAGGCTGGGCAGGGAGCCCAGGCTGCCTGCCCCAACACCCCTCAGAGCGCTCCTGCCTGGCTGGCATCGTGCTCAGCCTCCTGCCAACCAAGGCTTGGAGCTCTCTGAAGAACTGGGAGATGCAGGCAGGAGATGGGGCAAAGGCAGGGACTGAGTAGAGGAACAAAGGATGTTTAGACAGTGGAGGGGACAGCAAAGGTGAGAGTGGAGTAGGGGACAGAGGGGTGTGGAGCTGTGGGATAGGACAGTGGAAGGTTCTGCACACCCCATGCAGGACAGGCTGGCTCGTGGCACAGGGATTTTCTGCTGTTCCCTTTTTGGTTTCCAGAGATCAGCTTGCTTTCTTTTTTGTTTTAATTCAGGAAATTATATCTTTCAGCTTAGTTTCTATGGAAACAAGCTTGTAGGATCACTTTTTATGTACGCCCCTAATTGGTTTTGGAGGCATCAGACAATTTTAGCTGAATTTCACAGGGAGCTGAAGTTGGGTTAATTTTGGTCCTCTCAAGGCTACCAGGGGAGAAAAGGTGTGGGCCTCAGCATGGACAGGTTTGCCCAGAACCTTTTGATGCTCTCAGAGCATGTCCAGTCAAGCACAGTGGTCCATGAGCTGTACCAGTCTTTCAGCAAAGATACCCGAGGGAAGTGAGTTTTACTGTTCCAGTATTCAACCATTTGTTCTAGAAATAATATTGCAGTTATCAGGCAGAGCACTCTGGCTTGGCCTCCTTGTACCTCTCATGAAGCCATGAGCTGTTCCTTCACGGACCTTCACAGCACCCAGCACAGTCCTGCCTGCTGGGGAGGGGTCTCTGGGATCCCATCACCTCTGGGTGAGGTCAGCAGGGAACTGGAGGAGAGAAGGAGTCTCAAGGTAAAGGCAGCAGAGTGGTTCCCATCACTGTGGTGTCCACAGCTATGGAGAGCCCTCTGGGGAGATCTCCTGGGCTGAGCATTGCAAAAATCCCCCTCTGACTTTCCCTCAGTGCTCCTGTCCTCACAGGCCACTGGGAGTGTTTATATCTGCTCTGCATCTCAGCTGGAACAAACGAGATGGCACTGACATCCTGGCACCATGAAAAATGTGAGCTGACCCTGAGTGTGAGAGCACAGCTCAGGAAGGCCTGTGCTCCTCAACACCACCACGTGGCACCTCTCCTACCTGAGGGGCTGGAGGGACACCCTGGGTGCTGAGCCTCGCACCACCCCACAGCAGATTATTGCAGCAGAGGAACAGGGAGATAAATTGATAAATTAAGAGACCTGCTCTGCTGCTGGAAGAGTTGGAAAATGGAGTTTAGACATGCTGCAATTGGAGAGCTTTTTCAGTTCCAGCACCTTAAGTGAGGTCTGTCTGTCTCTCCAGTCAGGGGATGGATTTCCCTCTGGCTCCTGCTCTCAGTGGAACCATTCCAGGCCCTCACAGGCCTTGTTCACTGAAAAGGGTTTGCTGCTTTATTACTGGTCTCACTGGCAGTCCATGCTCAGCAGGAGCCCTGTTAGTCAGGGTGGGAAGATGCAGGTGGGGACAAAAGTGGCTCTTGTTGACCAAGGTCAGGGTCAGTACTCCTTCACTGGCACCCTCAAGTGATGACTGGACAGGCTGCTTGGTGCAGCACAGAGATAGATGTTTGTCCTGAGAGTGGGGAGCACAGCCCTCAGCAGGGCAGGAGAACCCTCAGCAGGGCAAGAGAACCCTCAGCAGGGCAGGACAGCCCTCAGCAGGGCAGGAGAACCCTCAGAAGGGCAGGAGAACCCTCAGCAGGGCAAGAGAACCCTCAGCAGGGCAGGACAGCCCTCAGCAGGGCAGGAGAACCCTCAGAAGGGCAGGAGAACCCTCAGCAGGGCAGGAGAACCCTCAGCGGGGCAGCTGAAATGTGCAAGAACAGGCCAGGGTAGTGGAGGGATGGCCTGATGGAGCCTCCATCTGGCAGCAGATCCCCACAGGCTCTCAGATTCCAGATGGGAGCAGGACAGAGCAGCTCCACTGCCCCACAAAGGCCCTGGCCTGTCCCGTCCTCCCTGCACTGCAGGAAAAGGCAGAGAGTGCACTTTGGTCTGAGCTCCCCATCCCTCTGCCCCCAGAATCCCTCCCTGCACTGGTCTGAGCTATGTCAGAGATATCTCAGCTGCCTCCCACCTCCACAGCTGTCATGTGGGGCAGTGGGCAGGCCCCTTCCATGGAAACCCTGGCCAACGCTTCTTTCTCATGCCCAGCTGGTGAATTTTACCGAATTTTACCAACTTTTCAGGAGCTTTACAGATTGGGATCTCTGACAATCTCTTTGAAATTCCCCAGGCAGCTCAGCTGGGGAGTGCATTGCTAGAAGAGGGGCTGAGGCCGCTGCTGTAGATAATGAAGCAAAGGCACATTGCTGCCTTCAGCCTGTAGGAAAAATTCCCCCGCCCCCAGCCGTGGGCTCTGACTGGGGTGAGCCCCTGGGCAGACAGGGGTGCAGAAGGTAACAAACCCTCCACTCACGGTGCTGAGCAAGGCCCTGCTGGGACACACAGGCACTGCCTGCTGGCCCCAGCCATGCCCTCTCCCCTGTGGATAAAATCCCCGTGCCAAGGCAGCCCTGGGGCTCTCCCCCAGCTCTGGGGATGCTGCAGGCTGGGCACAGGAGTGCAGCACCCAGGCAGGGTCCCTGCAGGGGTGGGTACACTGCAGGAGCAGGCTCACAGCTGTGCATGCACAGTCTGTGCTTTTGCACACACACACACACACATGATCATCTGCTCAAGCAGCTCCTCTTTGTGTGGGATTGCATCAGATATTTGCAGTTGTCAAGTCCTGACCCCACACAGAATCATCACAGAATCGCAGACTGGTTTGGGTTAGAAATGACCTCAAAGCCCATGCAGTCCCACCCCCTGCCATGGCAAGGACCCCTTCCACTGTCCCAGGCTGCTCCAAGCCCTGTCCAGCCTGGCCTTGGGCACTTCCAGGGATCCAGGGGCAGCCACAGTTGCTATGGGCACCCTATGCCAGGGCCTGCCCACCTCACAGGAAATATCCCCAACCTCCCAACCTTGCTCATCCTGGTGCTTTTTGCCTCCTTTTTGCTGGGTTCCTGCTGAGCTTGGGCACTGGATTTCACCCCAGCCTGTATTTGCGGCCCTTTTGCAGAACTAGAATGAAGTGGGGGAGCACAGGGCGGAGCACTGAGGTGTGGGTGGACTGTAGGGAGGTTTGGGGTTGGTGTGAGCCATTGCCATGGTCCCACTCCAGCACTGGTGGGCACCAGGCACGCTCAGAGCAGAGCAAGGGGTGAGGATCCTACAAACCACCTTCCAAGGCCAGTGTGGATTTGTAATGAGGAGCAGTTTTTGCTGTGTGCCTGATCCGAGGGGAGGGAGTGATGACAGCCCCGAGTTCAAGTGCCTGGAGCACACACCAGGGGCACAGCTGGTGCAGCTGAGTGAGCCCACGCTCTGTGCTGGTTGTTCCACAGAGGCTGTGCTAAAAACCACAGGTCTTTTTTAACAGTTACTTGCCAAAACATGGGCTAATGAGGGTGCATCAATCCCTGCACCCTCGTGCTCTGCAGTGCAGCCCATGTGCCCGTGCCCAGAAGAGCTCTGTGCTGAGTTTCAGAGGGGTGTGACAGGGACCTGTGGGATGTCACTGCTGGGACGGGATGGGGTATCAAATCACACCAAGTTGGATTCTCACCTGCCTCTGCACAGCACAAGCTGGCCATGCGAACCTCTGGGGGACTCTCCGTTCATTTTTCTGCCAATCTTTGGCCCTTGTGAAGATGTTCAGGAGTCCCAGGTACTTCAAAAGCTGTGCCAGACCCTGAGTGCTCATCCTGAGATCTCAGCTCATGAATTTTTCTTCATTATCCTATTTGAAAACCACAGTTCAGGATCCAGGGGATCCAGGAGCTGAGATACCACCAGAGTCTGTCCATGACCCTTTTGACACCACTTCAGAAAGCAAATTTCCCTGAACTGTTAAACCAAGTTGCCTCCCAACAACTTTGGTATTTTTTTCCTCTAAACCCAGTGATATGTATTTACAATACTTAAGAAAGCCATGTTTGGTTAAGCACCATTTTTGCAAGCTGGTTGGGAAGCTAGAAAGCAATTTGATGCAATATATGGAAATTTCAAAGATTTTTCCATTTCAAAAAGGGATTGAAGTAATTTTTATAGATGTTTTAACCTGTGTTTCTCTGATTTCTCTTTTAATATTGGTTTTTCTGTTATTTTTTCAACTCTTTTCTCTCTTCTGATTTTTTCCCATTTCCAGTTTCACTTTCCCTGGATTTCCTTAAAGCAATTAAAAATGCTCAGGGGTTGAAAATTAAAAATGCTTAGACCCAGATGGTGTGCCCCTGGCCCAGGCTGTGCAGCTGGACCTGGAAATTCCTGGGCATCTCTGCTGATCTCAAAGAGATCTTGAACACTGTGTTAGTGTGGACACCATGGTTGTCTTTCCAGTGCTTGTCCCTGTGGAGCTTTTTCCCAATTCCATGGGTTAGTGCTGGTTTTGTGGGGTGAGCTGCTCTTCCTGTAGTTGTAATGTCTGTATCAGTCATACTCTGAGAGTCTTGTTGGGGCTCTCCTGGTTTGTTTCCTCCTCTGGTTAAACATCCACCCTTCTCAGTGTCTCACGTTCAGGAAATGTTCCCAGTGCTGTGGTGGCTTTGCTGCTCCCCCGTTCCCGCGTGTTGGGCTGGGGCAGGAGCAGGGACCTGCTGACCCTGTGCAGGGAGCCCTGAGCACAGCAAGGAGTTTGCATCTTCTTTTACACCTTTCATGGTCTGGTTTGACATTATCACTGTGTGGAGTGTGAGGAAGAGGATTTATCTGGTGTGTCTCTTCCTCCTGTGTGTGGCCATGGGGAACATGATACCTTTTCCTTCCCAGTGTGTATTATTTTGGCCTATTCAGGACATTTCTGACCCATTCTGGGTCTGGTCTCTGGATAAGCAGGTCTGGACAAGTATCTCTGTTTGGTCCAGACAACCATCTCAGCCTTAGAGAAAGAAATATTATGGTGCTTTATTTTTGTCCTCTCCAGTTCTGGCTCCTGCCTCCCTCCAGCATGTAGCTGGGTTGTCAAGTAGGGTCCATGCTGAGCATGAGCACTTTCACTTCCTAATGAGCATGAGCACTTCCCTAGACTCTAGGGCTTTTTGGACAAGCTGCATTCGTTTGAAAGCTCTCTGTCAGCTCCAGCTTTTGGTCTGATTGCTCCCCTAAGAGCACTGTACTTAATTAGGCTGGAATTGCCATTGCACAATCACCCAACCATAACGATGTCTTTAACCCAACCAGAGAGGTTTGCTGGGGCACGGGTCCAGAGCTGCCTTCTCTGCCTGCTGCTGCAGAACAGGCTGACCTAGAAACAGCCAGGGACCATGTTACAAAACAGCCTTTCTGAACTTCTGCCATGGCAAATGACGAACACACAGCTGCCTGTACCTGCCTCTTGCCTTCTGAAGGGAATTATTTTGCTTTTTGATGTCCCTTGCCTGGTAATTATTTAAAAGGTCAAGAGGCAAGGCTATATTTGCACTGAGCACTGCTGGTCATTCATGGCTCGATAGGCTTTTCTTCTCTGTGCATTTATGGGCCACAAAGCATAAACCCCTCTTGGCCATGCTCTGGTTTAACCACAGAGAGGTGCAAAGTCATACCCATCCTTCCCAGCCAGAAGGAAGGATGCAGGTCTCAGAGGTTAGCTCAAGGTGTGCATCCCCAAAATGGCTTTGTGATCCCAACCCTGTCCCTGCAAATGTGGCTGACACCCCCAGAGTCTGTGCTGAGCTCTTGTTCTTCCTTGCAGAGCATCCACCTGTCCTTTTTGCGCACGGTCCCACCTTACTCTCACCAGGCCAACGTCTGGTTTGAGATGATGAGAGTCTTCAACTGGAACCACGTCATTCTGATAGTCAGCGACGACCACGAGGGTCGTGCTGCACAAAAGAAGCTGGAGACCCTCCTGGAGGAGAAAGAGTCCAAGGTCAGTTCCTGAACATTGTCTTGTAGCTTTGTTTAAGCAACAACAACGAAACTAGAAGTCTTGGGCTGTTGTATGTATGTAGATTTCTGTATGTAAAACACCTTTTCTTTCCATTGTAACATGGCTAACATGCTTAAAGCATCAACAGTGTCTGACTAGTACCTGACAGAACTTTGTACTTTATTCATTTCACTTGCTTTGCCATGGTCAAAATCTCCTACATGTAAATCGACTACAAAATGAAGGGAAGGATAACCTGGAGCTCTGCAAATGCCTTGCCCGAGTTTCCCACCCAAGGAGAGGACCATTCGCTCAGTTTAGGGAAGCACCTGCCCCACTGCAGCCGCCCCGGGGCCAGGCAGACCCAGCAGTGCCAAACCCACCCGAAAAGCAGCTTCTGAATTGGCCATCGGGGGTCAGCTCAGTGCTTAGGAGGGGCAGGGCAGCGGGATTGTGGTGATCCTCCCGCTAGCGCTGTCGGCCCGTTCCCATCTCCATCAAAGCACATGCCAAACGCTGCTTTCCTGACACCCCATGCATGGCAGGGCCGGGGGCGGGACCTCGCTCCTGCTCGCAGGGCCAGCGGGAGCAGGGAGGGAGCAGGGCAGGGCCCCGAGGAGCGGGGGACAAAGCACAGACCTGCGGCGTGGAGGGAAAGATCTGAACAAGTGTTCATTCAAGACAAGCAGAGAAGCTTCAAGAACACTTCAGAGAAGTGTTCAAGACAGCACAGGAAGCTGTGTGGCTGCAAGCTGGAAGGCAAGGAAACACCTCCTGTCCCACGGGGTGGAGTCCCATCGTGTCCTCTCTCGGGCAGTAGGGTGAGGTCCCCTCCGAACGGGCTGAGCCTGAGTTCATCCAAGTCTCCAGCAGCATCAGGGCAGGCACCCATTCGGGGATGTTCCCTCCTGGGTCACAGGCAGGGACCCCAGCGTGCTCTTTCCAGCCCCACCTGCAGCTGCTAGACCTTTGGCAGTCTCTCAGCTGTTGAGATGTGGACATGGACACTTCTTATGGTTGGAGTTGGTGGCTGAGCTGCGAGATGGGACCCTGTGACTGCTCTTCATCCCCTCCCTGGAGGAACAACTGCTGCAAGGGTGCAGGCTGGCACAAGCCGCACTGACCAACAGACTCCTGATTTTGGCAGTGATTTTCAAGAAGTTTCATCCTTGCTGCATCCCAGGCTATCTCAAGGCACTGATGTTCCACCAGCCACAGAGGGATCCTCCTGCCTCCAAGGGCAGCTTCCCACTGGGTGACAGCAGGACAGTGCTTTTCTCCAAAGCCTCTTCCCAGCACAATGCCCTTCATACAGGGAGAGCCATTGTCAGTCTCTCATCCCTCCTCTTGCATCTTTTGAATTCCACTTTCTGTTTTCCTGTAGTTCCCATGCATCCCATTTTGCTGTTCCCTCTCACACCTCCACTCCCATTTGCCCCATGTGGTGCTCCCAGGCACAGGGTGCATTTCTTCTTCAGCCTGTCCACCACGCAGGAAAGCCTTTGAGAGCTTTAAAGATGGGGAGGGAGGGTCTGTCCTCAGACATTCCCCATTTTGCACTGCATCTACCACGTGTCTTGGTGTCCTCTGGCAGCCCCTGGGCTGCTGCAGATGCTCAGGCCACTCTCCAGCCTGGGGCACCTGTCCCAGTAAGTCACCTTGTCCTCTCTTTGGGATGTGCCACTGCATCTTGTTTCTTTTTCCTTTGAGAAAAGGTCAGGCAGACTGGTCTGACTGGTCTTGCAGGTGGCAGATACCCCTTTGGAGCCTTCCTGTCTTCCTCCACCTCTTCTCTCCCATCTCTCTTCTGATCACTGATGTGCTGACTTTTTTCATGCCATGAAGTTGTACCATGGGCCCCTCTCCAGCCTCTCCAAGGGCAGTCTGGGCCCTGGGGAGGGAGCAGGCAGGAGACTTGATCTTGACCTCTTCAAGGCTTAGATCACAGCCCCATAGGACATGGTGGACCTGCTCAGGGTCAGAGACTCACCTCCCCATCTGGGCTCTTGGTTTGGGGCACGGCTTTGCCCCCAGGGTCTGTGCCAGCCCCGTGTGCCATCCAGGCACCACTGTGTGGGTCTGCACCTCCAGCAGCACCCTGAGCCCAGCACCCAGGCCGTGCTGGCCAGCCCTGGAGTGCTCCATGTGCTGGCCTTGTCCTGGGGCTGTCTGCAGCAACCCTCAGCCTGGAGCTGCTGCTCCACCCAGCTCTGTTCATTCATGGGGCTGATGGGCTCTGAAGGGAGTGCTGGACACTGAAACCAGAGCTTGGGGTCAGAGGTAGCAGGTCCCTGCTGTGCTGCCTGCCTTTCTGGGACAGTGGTATTCATGAAAGTGGCAATTTTTTTGAGTGATTGCAGGAGCACATGGTGGAAAGGGAACTTCTGATTTGTCAGTCCCTGTGTGAAACATCAGAGAAGGGCTGCAGGACCACATGGAAAAATGGGAAAAGGAGGATTACTAGTGTAGTTATGGAAACAGGGCTAGTGACAGGGAGAGGTGACCAAGGGCCAGCCTTGTTGTACTGAAGGCTCTGCTGACCAGCCTGGGCCAAGGTGCCAGCACATCCCAGGAATTTCTAGTTGGTGGCTGCAGCATGGATGACCAAGTTTTTGGCTACATTGACAGTGCCTGGGGAGAAGTGACCACCGTTGCCTGACTGGAGAACATTCCTGCTGTCCTGCTGCATCTCTGGTCTCCTTGTAGCAGTTATTACTCCAGGGTTCACTGCAGGCCCAGCAGAAGCCACTAAGAAGCCACTGCAGAAATCCTCTCTGTGGGAGTCAGCAGAAATGAAGGCAGACCTGGGCTCCAAACAAATTTTGCCTCTTCACATACTTTTCCTTGCCAGGACCCAATTTCTTTAAGCAATGAAAAACCTGTCGGGCTGTGTCCAAGAGGAAGAAAGGAAAGGTCACACAGCTGCATGGAAAGGAGACCTGGCAAGATGTCCTGCCAAAGACTGGCCTGAATGCTCAGGAAAAGGCAAGCTAATTGGTTTGGAAAACAAGATGAAGAGCAATGTGTCTGTCTGAGAAACAGCCTGGGAGCACGGACCGCTGTGCACCGGGGGTGCGAAGGGTCGGGCTCCTGGCAGGGACCCATTGCTATCAGGTGCTGGAAAGATGGAGACGAGAGTAGAGCTGTGTCCCACACCCCATGTACACAGATCAGGGATGCTCAGCTGGGGCGGGGTCAAGGAGAAGATGTCACACTATGTCCCACCAAAACCTGCCAAGCCCTCTCCTGAAGATACCATCAGGTTGCTGTTACTGGCTGGCCGCAGGGGTTGCTCCCAGAAGGTCCCAGGGCTCTGTGTAGGCTGCTGCAGGGCCAGGGCTCTGAGCAGAGGCTGTGGGACCTCAGCACGCTGCCTGCTCAAGAGAAAACCTCCAGCAGTGGGTGCCCTGCCCTGGGCTCCTCTGGGGCCAGGCAGCACCAGCAGCTGAGGCAGCAGAGTAGGGGAGGAGCAGGATCTCTGCCCCAGCCCGATCTCTCCAGGGTCAGCCCCAAGTCCCGCTGGCATGCTCCAGTCAGCAGCATGGAGACCACCAGGCAGTGAGCCCCACTAGCCATGCTTAGGGCCAGCTTACAGGCACCCTGGTCTCAGGTAGCTGCACCTCCCAGGGCCACGCATGTGCAGAGCCATGAGGTGCCCTGGGCCCTCCCCAGGGACCAGGTAAAAGCTGCAATGCCATCCCATGTTCACCATTGCTTCATATCGCCACGCTTTGAGCCAACACGGAACCTAGAGAACTTTACCTTTCTCTTTTGGATGTCAACAGAGCTCAGAAAGCTGCTCCCTCCTTTCAGGGGGTGAGAGGTTCAGCTGAGACACCTCACTTTGTGTGGACTCTCTGAGGGTGGACAGGACTGTAATGCTGATAGTGACGCTAGTAATGCTAATACTCTTAATTGTAACAGTTTGCCTTTATCCAGCACTTTCCATACACAACATTTTGTCCTTTACTTCCACAGTAATTCCATGGAACCCCCACCACTTAGGCCCTTAGATTGTTTCTGAACTTAAGATAAAAATTCCTTGCTGAAGAATCCCCCAGTCCCTCAAGGGAAAATGCAACTGCATCGTACCAGCTGTGACACTCAGGCTTTGCTCTCAGATTGCTCCGTGACGCTCCCGTGAGAGCTGAGGCACAATCTCTCCTGATAGTGGTTTTTGCGAGCTCCAGCGTTATAGAGACCCTTTAGCAAACAGTGGAGGAGGAGGTGGATGTTGGATTGCTTTACTACACGTCATTTTCAACTGTTTATAATATTCTTCTGTGTCTACATATTTTCTCTGTGCACATTATTCATCAGAGTAAAAAAAGGAACTATGAAAACCTCGACCAACTTTCCTATGACAACAAGCGAGGACCCAAGGTATATATGCATGGAAATGCACGCCGCCCACCAACCTAACTAGCAAATGAAAAATAGCCACAGCCAACAGAAAAGATTAAAAAAAAAAAAAGAAAAAAAAAGAGAAAGAGAAAAAAAGAAAATAAAAGAAAGAAAAAAATTCCATGACTATGTTTCTTGGTAGCACGTTTTTATGTTGAGATAGTTTGGTTTGGACTTGAGAATGGAAACGTAGCCAGCTGACCCTGGAAGGATTTCTTTTTGAAACATGCATGTGAACCAGTAATTAACTTGCAAGTTTTTTTTTTTGTTTTTTTTTTTGAAAAGTTGAACCAACCCCCTTTCCTCCCCAAAGGAAACAGTTCCTTGGTGTAAGTTGCTCACTTTGATTCCTAAAGGTTAACCCTGTGCAATATGTTTTTTTTCATTTCCCATGTTTTTGAAAAACAACACTCGTTTGAGTTTTCAATTGCATTTCAAAGCCTTTTTCTCTTTCCTGTACAATGCACGCCTCTTTTTGGGTCTTGATTGACTTCAGTTTGCATGCACAGTGCAAAAAAAAAAAAAAAAAAACACCAAAAAAAACCCAAAAAACCCAACCAAAAAGCCAAAACCTTAAAAGAGAAAGGAAGGAAGGAAAGAAAGAAAAGAAAGAAAGGAAAGAAAAAGAAAAAATAACTATAACCAATCTTATTTAGCAGACTTTTGTGCAGTTTAATGAATTCTCTTGACCTTTTCTAGATAGCATGGCTCTCACCACCAGTCCTGGGGCTCACTCACTAACCAGCTTTGCTCACACTCATCACAGGCTGAGAAAGTGCTTCAGTTTGACCCTGGGACCAAAAATGTGACCGCGCTGCTGCTGGAGGCAAAGGAGCTGGAGGCCAGGGTCATCATCCTCTCTGCCAGGTGAGACCATGCCGTCCCTTCCCCTCCCTGCTCTGATTTCCTCTCTCCCAACGCTGCCCAGTGCCGGAGTCAGTGTGGATTTGGGGTTTGACAGCCTTCCAAGGAGCCTGGGAGAACCCCCCACAGCCAGCCCCTGTCCCGGGCAGCTGGAGGGTGCTGAGGGTGCTGCTGTCGGGCAGTGACAGTCCCCAGTGTAGCTGCCGTGTCTGGCTGTGCTGCAGAAACAGCCATGGTTACTGATGGTGTGTCCTGATCCAGCTGGGAAGGAGGGGTGCCTGATGGCCTCAAGCCTTCAGCACGATGGGCAGATGTGCAGGTGCTCAGCAGCGCCGGGAGCTGTGGGATCGGGTGAAGCTGAGAGCCAGGCTCCCATCGCATCGAGGATTTAGCCCAGTAGTCGGTGTCACCTGGGGTGGCACTGCCGCATCCTTGGGGTCTGACAACGGGGCCGCCCGGCAGCTGGAGCCCCATGGCCGTTCCCTTCCTGTCGTTGCAGCGAGGATGACGCGGCCACGGTGTACAGATCAGCAGCCATGCTCAACATGACGGGCTCGGGCTACGTGTGGCTGGTGGGGGAGCGGGAGATCTCGGGCAATGCCCTGCGCTACGCCCCGGACGGTAAGCATCTCCCGAGCCCCGTGCCGCTGCAGCCAGGCTCGGAGGAGCCCGAAGGAGCCGGGATGAGCGGCCCCTGCCCTGCCCGGGACCGCTCGGGCTGGGGGAGCGCGGTGCCGCGGTGGTCCCGAACAGAGGGTCCCGCTCTGCTCTCGGCTCCCTCCGCCTGCGTGGGGACCCAGCCTTGGCCACCTTGGGGCTGCCGCGCCCCAGACCCGTGTCACTGGGGCTTTGCAAGCTGCCTGTCACCCGGGAAGGGCCGGGGGATGGAGCTCGGGGTGTCAGGGTGCTAGCCCAGCCCCGCTGCCCCTGCCTGCTCCTGCCTGAAGCTCAGGCACCTTCCCGCTGCACCCGAGCGATCCTCAGCCCGCAGCCACGTGCTCGCTGTCCCAAGAGCTGGGCATGGGAGTGACGCTGGAGCAGCCAGCGATCCCAGGAATGCTGACCCGCTTCCCCTCTGCCGCGGCAGGAGTGATCGGTTTGCAGCTCATCAACGGCAAGAACGAGTCAGCCCACATCAGCGACGCTGTCGCCGTGGTGGCCCAGGCCGTGCACGACTTGTTTGAGAAGGAGAATATTACAGACCCACCGCGGGGCTGCGTGGGCAACACCAATATCTGGAAGACAGGACCCCTTTTTAAGAGGTATTGGGGAAAGGGTCCTGCTGGAGGGAGCAGAGGACCTGGTGGGGGAGAGCTGGAAAAGGTGGGAGCATGTGGAAAAGGTGCAGGAGGACATGGTGGCTTTGTTCAGGGCCACTAAAGCTTTGGGGCATGTGGCACAGGACTGCCTGCACTCTCCTGCATGATTTGGATGTGAGGGATACATCTCTCCTAGAAAACTCTCCCAGACACAGGCTCAGGCAATGGTACCCAGTTTTTCCAGGCTCTTTAGGCTTCATCCTGGTGCCCGGCACTAATTGAGTCCATGTCAACCCATGCTACCCTGGGCAATGCTTAGACAGCTGGGATGTGTGGGCAGGGAACGAAGGAGGAGAAGATTGGGGTCGATGGTCTCTCCAGCCTGGAGCTTAATTCCATGAGTAGAAGTGGGAGAGAGGGGGGTTCTGCCCAGTCAAGGTAGGGGGATATTTCTGTCCCATTTTATCTCAGTGCTGCTGACACGTTTCCTGCTGAACATTCCAAGGGCTGAGACATGCGTCCAGTGCTGCATGCAGGGCTTGGTGGCAAGAGCTGTCCATGCATGGGACAGGTTGCCCTTGGCTGTAGCAAACCCTGGTGCTGTGGATTTGGAGACTGGAGTGTCACAGATGGGAGCATGTGCCTGTGGGGTGCTGCTGCCAGGGCAGGGGGATCGGCAGGTCCTGCATTCGCTTCCAGACCCCAATCTGCAGGTGCTGGGGCCACAGGGGCTGGGCCTTGGTGCAGCAGCCACTCCCTGCAGACCTGGGTTGTGTTGAGCATGAGACCTGCAAAGCCTGGAGACGGTTTTAGAGGCATTTCTGGCATCCCCTGCAGTGCCAGTCTTTGGCATGAGCGAGTGAAAACTGTTCTTCATAAGTGACTCAAGCAATCCTTGTGTGTCTCTGCTATCACCTTTCCAGGGTTTGGGGGCTGGTTCTCTCCTTGGTGGTGTTTGTGTGTGCCTGGGCCACTAGCCAGGCTGGGATGGGCAGATGCCAGGCACAGCACCAAAGCTGTAGCAATGGGCACACCTCCCAAGGAACCCCCAGAGGAAAGAGTGCTTGGGTGCTGTGGGATGGATCATTCCAAAGGGGAGTGGGACTGATCTGGTGGAGAACAAGGGGCAGTGACAGCAGATATGGTAGAGAACATTTGGGAAACTGATTCCATCCACCAGGAGGGGATGACCACAGGTCTATGAACAGACCATAGGTAGCCTTGGCTGGACTTGTACAGGGTAGTGAGCTTATGGCAGGTAACTGAGAGGAAGCCTTTGCCCTTCTCATGCCTTGTGAGGCATCTCAATATGCCTAGAGCACAGCAGGTGTTCTAGGCTGTCCCAGCTGTGTTTCTCTCCATAGGGTGTTGATGTCCTCCAAGTATTCAGAGGGTGTCACTGGCCGGGTGGAGTTCAACGAGGACGGGGACAGGAAGTTTGCCAACTACAGCATCATGAACCTGCAGAATCGGAAACTGGTCCAGGTTGGGATTTACAACGGCAGCAATGTACGTGCAGGCCTGGACTGGGTAGGGAGGGGTTGGGCACTGGAGTGTCCACCTTGACCTCACATCCATCTGTTTCCTCCGGGATCCATCTCAGGTCCTGACCAACGACAGGAAGATCATCTGGCCAGGCGGGGAAACTGAGAAACCTCAAGGCTATCAGATGTCAACCAAGTTGAAGGTAAAAGCAAATGGCATTAGGGGCAGAGCTTCTCAGCTCTCTACGTGCTGGGCAGTGACTTCATCTGCCTCCCACCTCCATGGCTGCTCTGCAGCTGGCAGCAGCATTTGCAAGGCTAGGAGAGGATATGGGAGAGAAATAGAGAAGGTACTAGAGCGTGTTCAGAGCACAACTTTCAGCTGGAGTCAATCTGGATAGGGTGGCATGGATCCTTGGGTTTGGAAAGAGACAGGAGAGAAAACAGCACAGAAAGGGTGGAGGGACAAGGTGATCACCATGTCTCATGGGAGCCAGAAGACACCTGTCACAGATTTGCGAGAAATACAAGGATGGGCTCCTTTGGCCAAGGCATGGTTCAGCTCTGTTAGACAGTGCAGAGACCAGGTGGAAACAGATTCAAAAGGAGATTAAACCCTCTTATGGAGTGTGGGTGGATTGGTGGCTGCAAGGCTGAACGCAGGAAATCGCAGAGCAGCTGATGGCCAGAAGCTGGAGGTAACACTGGCAGAAGGTCCCTCCGGGCTTGCTTTGCTGCCATGCTCTTCCTCTAAGTGTCACTCAGCAGCCCCTTTAGGGACTGGACCCTGGCCAGGCTGATCTTACTAGTATGACCATTCATTTGTTGTACTGATCATTTGTCTAGCAAGGGAAATCCCATTCCCACTGGCAGGGTTGTCCCCACAGAGGTGCTATGGGTACGTTTGTTGTGATTGCTGCTTTACTGAAAGATCCAGGGCAGGACTGAAACACCTGCATTAACTTGGGGCAGTGTCTAGAGCCCCTTTCCAGGCACTAGTCCTGGCTGTGTGGTGTCTCCCATCAGTCTCCTGTTAGGGAAAGAGATTTTGAGGCTCAGCTGAAAGCGCCACATGAAGGAGGACACTCCTCACTTTGGGTGCAGGGAAAGCAAATGTCCTTGGTGCTCTTCTTGGCAATGCTGTGTTCACAGCTGGAATTCATGATCTTAAAGGTCTTTTCCAGCCTAGAGGATTCTCTGATTCCACATGCCAAAGTGAGGTCCAGCTGCTGGGCCGAGATGGCAGCTGGGGAGGGCACCACGGCTCGTTTGGGGAGGGCAGCCCAGCTCCCAGCATGGGAATGTAGTTCTGGAGGGAAATGCAGACCAGAGGGTGTTTGTGCTTCACCTCACAGATTGTGACCATCCACCAAGAGCCCTTTGTGTATGTGAAGCCCACTCAGGCAGATGGGACGTGCAGGGAGGAATTCACCATCAATGGAGATCCTGTCAAAAAAGTCTTCTGCACTGGACCCAATGAGACCATCCCAGGTAACTCAGTCTGGTGGGAGCTGCCATTCCAAGAAGTGGTCCCAGGGAGGGTGCTTGGTCACACAGGAGGCCCAGAGGAGGAGGCACAGAGTGGTGACAGCACAGCTGGTCCCCAGACACCCCCCCATCAGCTCAGCCTCACAGCAGTGCTGTGCAGGAGTTGGGCCCTGGGATCCAGGGGTTTGAGCCCAACAGACTCTTTCCCATTGTCTCTCTTCTGGATGGGCACCAGGGCTGCTTTGAGGGATTGCATCCTGAATTTCTGTCTCCTGACATGTTCCAATTCTCTCTGCCTTGATCTCCATAGCAGCAAGGACCCCAAGGCATGTTAGCACGTGCTGCACTGACACAGCATCAGTTTCAAACTGTCACAGATACTGTGTCAGGATGAGGAGTGAGCACCTGCTGTGGGGTGGGAGCTGCTCAGCAATGCCAGGCTTGCCCAAGTCCAACTGAAGGGCATCCCCTTGGCTCATTACACCTTCCTGTGCACAACATCCCCCCAGAGTTGTGTCCTGAGCTGTGTTCAGCCTGCTGGGCTCATGTCAGGACTCCTCAGCACATGCACTGAGCCCTCTTCCTTGCTCTGCCCCCTCTCAGCCCACCTCATTGGGACATGGCAAAGGAATGGGACCCCTTTGTCCCCAGGCTGCCCACACCCACAGTGCTGAGGCAGTGTGAGAGGGTGGCCAGGCAGATGGCCCTGGAGGGTAACGTGGTTACATCCTGCATGGAGCCAGAGCCGTGGGGTGGCTGCTCTCACTGGGGACAGGCACAGATCCTGTGTGGGGTCCCTGGCTGGGGCTGCCTCCCCTCATCCCGTTCTGTCCCTCCCCCAGGCCGTCCCACCGTGGCACTGTGCTGCTACGGCTTCTGCATCGACCTGCTCATCCGCCTGGCAGGTGTGATGAATTTCACCTATGAGGTTCACCTGGTGGCTGATGGTAAATTTGGTACCCAAGAGCGGGTGAGTTTGGGCAGCCTGTGATCTTTCTTTGCCTGTGATCTTTCTTTGCCTGTATTGTGTGTTGAAACACCCCCAGGCCCTTCTCCTGAGCAGGGTGGGGTGGAAGGGCAATGCAGGATTCCTAACAAGTGCAGGGTCCTGGCTGGTGGGGGATGTGTGTCAGGGCAGGGGTCTGACCAGGCCTTGGCTTCCTGGCAGGTGAACAACAGCAACAAGAAGGAGTGGAATGGGATGATGGGGGAGCTGCTGAGTGGCCAAGCTGACATGATTGTGGCTCCCCTCACCATCAACAACGAGCGGGCCCAGTACATTGAGTTCTCCAAGCCCTTCAAGTACCAGGGCCTCACCATCCTCGTGAAGAAGGTATGGTCTGGCTGGGAGGTTTTCTAGAACACGGGAGGTGCCCGTTCCCCACACTGCAGTGCCCAGTGCAGCCCCTGCAAATTCCAGGCTCCAGGCTGCTGGTTTTAATGCAGGCTCTTGTTTGCATCAACCTGACCCTTCCTGAGCAGCAGGAGCTTGGGGCAGGGCAGGGCCCCTGTGGGTCCCTCCAGGCGGGCAAGGTGCAGTTTTGGGGGGTGCTAGCACCGTTCCCCTCTCTCCTGTGTGCAGGAAATCCCCCGCAGCACCCTGGACTCGTTCATGCAGCCCTTCCAGAGCACGCTCTGGCTGTTGGTGGGGCTGTCTGTGCATGTGGTGGCAGTGATGTTGTACCTCCTAGACCGATTCAGGTGAGTGCACTTTGGGCCACTCAAGATCTGGAGGGGACAGGGTGGTGCTCCTGGGAACTGTCCCCTGGGCCCCTTGCTTAGATATGTCTTGCAGCCCTTTGGGGGCTCTCACAGGGACTTAACTCACCTGCTCTGCCCTGGGCTGAGGATCCTGGCCCCTCTGGCTGCCTAAGCAAGGGATACCCAGCACGTGGGGATGTGGGAACACACCTGTCAGACCAGGTGCTGTACAGATACCTGACCAATGGGACTGTCAGCTTCTGGGCTCTGAGAGAATTTCCTCTCAGCCTTCCTTGGCCCTGTGGCAGCTCTTCTGAAGGCACCTGTCCCTGCCTCAGCCCTGTGCCCAGAGGCTTTGATGGCTAATCTGCAGGGAAACCTCTGTGCTGCAGTGGGAGAGGCTTGAGCTGGCCAGGGTCAGATGATCTTTCTGGTCAGGAGAGAGTGTGATGGGACCAGTACCAGTGTGAGCCAGACAGGGTTGCAGGTCAGCACAGGGGATGTGCCAGGCAGTGGGACAGAATAGGGAAGAGCTGCCTGGGACCAGGCACAGTCTGTAGGAATGAGAGACTCAGGGCTGCCCCAGGACACGTAGGGCATGGTGGGGAGCCCTGGGAATCAGGGTAAGGGCAATGAGAAGGGTTCTTCATCTTGTTTTCCAGCCCATTTGGCCGGTTCAAAGTAAACAGTGAGGAGGAGGAGGAAGATGCTCTAACTCTTTCCTCAGCCATGTGGTTCTCCTGGGGAGTCCTGCTAAACTCTGGCATTGGAGAAGGTGAGTCACAGCTCACAGCAGGACTGATCTGTCCTGCAGCCCAGGCTCTGAGCTGGGCAGGCTGGAGGGAAGCCCTTGCCCTCTTTCACAGCCTCCCCCTCTCACATGGTCTCTGTGGGACCTCATTCCCTGAGCCCTCCCTGGAGCAGGCTGATAGGAGATTTGGTGATGCTGAGTGTTGCACGGTTGTGGCAGCTGTCAGAGCTTCCTGCCAGCCCCAGCACTGGATGGGAAACAGGGCAGGGAAACCTGGGCTGGATCCCCTGCCCAGGGTTACCCACCCTCTCAGGGTGGCACACAGTGTGCTCTGGAAGGAGCTGGAGGTTTTTTTTGTTCAGGCAATGCAGAGGCTCCTTGCACAGCTGCTGACAGAGCTAGATGATGATACAGATAGATGGTGCACATCGGCAGCTGTCATTGGGCTCATGTGGATTGACATGGCTTTGGCAACCAGGCCAAGCCCTCGTGGTGCCACTGATCTCTCCTCTCTCCCTGCAGGTGCTCCCCGGAGTTTCTCTGCCCGTATCCTTGGCATGGTGTGGGCTGGCTTTGCTATGATCATTGTGGCTTCATACACTGCCAACCTGGCAGCTTTCCTGGTGTTGGACCGACCTGAGGAGAGGATCACAGGCATTAACGACCCCCGGGTAATGACCCCTTGCTTTCCCCTTCCCTGGGGCATATTACATGGCTTGTGGTTCCCAGAGCCCTGACTCACCATGGCTGTGATCTGTGCTGGGGGGTCCAGACTCAGGGAGGTCTGCTTGGGCTGGTGCTGATGAGTCTGAGCCCTTGCCCTGGGTGGGAATGGACAGACGTGGGCAGGGATCAGCAGGAAAACAACCTGTCCAGAAATAGCCTGTCTGCAGTCAAACTGCCTGCCAGTTCCTGGAGAGCCTCCTCTAACCAACGAGGAAACAATTCATTATGGATGAGTTATAACTAATGAAACCGTCCCTGCGGTGCAGTCAATACTCTCCACATGCCTCAAATCCATTTTCTGCTCTGGCAAGGACACAGCCACAGCTCATCAGCCCAGGCACGCAGGAATGTGCCCTGCAGCAGCACGGGCCCACAGCATCCCACACCCTCCTGTGTGCCCTGCCCAGGGCACTGCCAGACCCATGGTATCCACAGGCCTCCTGCACCCTCAGTGCCACCGTGTCCCTGTCCCATAGCATCCCCTGCCCCAGCACCATGGTCCCAGAGCATTCACTGCCCCGTGGCATCCTCTGAGGAGATCAAGGTCTTCTCTAGGGAGCAGGTCCCTGAAGGAGATGGGAGATAGGAAACAGCTTTGGGGTGAGAAAATTTTGCTGGTGAAGGACAGAAAACATCGGAGCCCCGCCCTTGCCTTTCAGCTGCGCAACCCCTCGGATAAGTTCATCTACGCCACGGTGAAGCAGAGCTCTGTGGACATCTACTTCCGACGGCAGGTGGAGCTGAGCACCATGTACAGGCACATGGAGAAGCACAACTACGAGAGCGCTGCCGAAGCCATCCAGGCAGTGAGAGACAAGTGAGTAGGGCGAGACCTTGCCTGGCCACGCTGGGAAGGGCCTCAGGAAGCTGCAGCTGGGTGGAGCAAGCAGGGAAAAGCTGGAGGGAGCTGTGACCAAAGCATGGCTTGATGGGGCTTCCCAGCTGGGGCTGGGTGGGATCTGCCCAGTCCTGGTACGCCCCAGGTCTCGGTGGGGAGCACAAGGTCTGCGTGGGGGTGGCACAGTGAGAGCCCTGGCCATGGCCTCCCTTTCTGGCCTCTTTTCTTCTTTCAAGGCTGGGTGGCTTCAGTGTTTAAATTAGGGCTGGGAGCACCCTCGCTGCACCCACAGAGGCTGCAGACAAGCTGGGCTGCCCAGCCTGACCCGTCCATCCTCCCTCTGTGTCCAGCAAGCTCCATGCCTTCATCTGGGACTCGGCGGTGCTGGAGTTCGAGGCCTCCCAGAAGTGTGACCTGGTGACGACGGGGGAGCTCTTCTTCCGCTCCGGCTTCGGGATCGGGATGCGCAAGGACAGCCCCTGGAAGCAGAACGTCTCCCTGGCCATCCTCAAGTCTGTACACGGCTCTTGGCATGGGGCTTGCCTCACATGCTGCTCGTGCCAGGCACTGCCAGCCACCCTCCAGACCTCTGCAGGGACAGGGGCGCTGGGGTCTGCCCTTCCATCCTGACAAAGGGACACTGAGTGACTGGGGTGGGCACCCGCAGCCTCAGCTGCGGCTCACAGGGCTGGGGAAGCAGCAGGGAACTGGAGAGAGGGCAGAGCAGGGCAGGGAGCAGAGCCATGGTCAGCCAGGGGTGTAGGCAAAGCTGGCAGAGAGCAGCGGGGCCATCCAGCACGGGTCTGTGTGAGCAGGGTGTTGGTGCTGCTGTCGCCCCACTCCTCCCTCAGGGCTTAGTCTGTCCAACAGCATTGCACTGCCCTGGCTTGGTCATGCAGGGCTTTTTTCTTTCAACTCTGGCTATTCCTGTTACCCAGGGATATGTCAGGGCCCCCTCTGAGTCCAAGGCTTTTACACCAGTGCTAACCTGCAGTGTGGGGTGTCTCAGGTCAGCCTGATATTATGGGTGAAAAGGGATTTCCTTGAATTACTTTGGAAATGCCACACTTGTTGCAGAGAAATGTCATGATGGAGAAATAGGCAGCTGGGAACAGCAAGTGAAGGGAGAGAGCCCTGGGAGGTTCATTTTAGGACAGGGTCAGGAGCCACCAGGGTCCTGCCCAAGATGCAGAGGTGTAAGGCCTGAGAGAGAATGGTCAGGATGTGCAAGATGGGCAAGATCCAGGATGATGTAGGGAGCCATGGACCCTGTCTGTGGGATGGTCTTAACATGGTGATGGGTGGCAGCAGGACAGATGGGATTTGGGACCACCACATGAGAAGCCTGAAGAGGCCACATGAGTCCTCGGTGTCCTCCTGGGAGAGGATGGGGAAGCCCAGGGCTAGAGATGGCCCAGGAAGGTGTGGGGTGTACCAGGAACATGAGGGAGGAAAGTGTGGGGAGCCTGTGGTGGGATGTGTGCTCTGTGCCCACTCCTTCCCCATGAGCTGTGCAGGCAGCTACTGTGAGGACACAGCTTGTGTCCTCCTGAGCTGTGACACTGAGCTGTGACACTGAGCTGCGACACTGAGCTGTGACACTGAGCTGCTGGGGTGTCCCAGCCCTCACTGTGCACTGCAGGGAGCTGCCAGGCAGCAGTGCCCTGACCTAGAGGGTGCTGGGGGTCACCAGAAAGGACTGGGGTCCATCATTGCCTGGGCTCCAAGTGTCCCTGGCAGGCAGAGGAACTGTGCAGGAGGGAACTGGTAGATGTGGTTCATGTTCACTCCCTGCAGCCTTCTCCAAGAGCTCTTGGAGCACTGCCAGCTCATCCTTCCTTGGGAACACACCTGACACACGGCTCTTTTGGCAGCAGGCACTGTCCCAGAGCTGCTGCAGGGGCAGTGGCAGTGGGGAGCGGTGGATGCCTGCTCAGAACACTGCACTGTGCTGTGTGTGCCCACGCAGTGCTGGCAGCCCCTGCAGAGAGCCCACACGCTCTGTGCAAAGGCCACATGGGCACAGGTGTGCATGTGCACACACAGCCAGCATGTCCCTGGTTCCTGTGCTGGGAGGCTGCAGGCAAGTGCAGAGCCCTAGGATGGAGGGCACGAAGGCACAAAGAGTGTTTGCCCCAGCTGCCTGTGACTGGTCCCCAGTGACTACCCTGTCCTGTCTCCTTGTGCTTCCAGGTCCCACGAGAACGGCTTCATGGAGGATTTGGACAAGACTTGGGTGAGGTATCAAGAGTGTGATTCCCGTAGCAATGCCCCAGCAACACTCACCTTTGAAAATATGGCAGGTTTGTTCTGCAAACCTCTTTCTCCCCCTTTGCTGGGTAGCGTGCTTTTGCTCAAGACATTCTCCTCCCCAGGGCTCTCATCTCAGTCAAATCTCTGCTGCTTCTGGGTTTGTGCTTTCCTAGTGCTGGGAGGCTGCTGAGGTGGGCTCCATTCCCATCGTGCTCAGAACAGTTCCACAAAGCTTCCCCCACCTTCCCTGGGGGCCCCTCTTGCCAGTGGGGCTGCTGTGGTGTGAGCATGGCTCCCCTCCCTCTGCCCTGGCCGAACTGTGGCTGTCACAGTGCAATCAGAGCTGGCACCAATGCAGAGAGGAGAAAGCACCTCGGGGGAGGAAAATGAGAACCCTGCTGCAGGAGGGGGCTGGAGGCAAGGAGCAGCCCCCCAGTCCTGAGGAGCCCTGGGCAGGGCCAGAACAAGTGTCATTGATAGAGAAGGGGTTTCATCTTGCAAAGACTGCAAGAACCCTGAGACAGGCTCTCCCTTTGCACTGAGGTGGTGCCACTGGTCCTACAGCCAGACAATGCAGTGATGAGGGATGAAGGGTGTGGGATGGGACCCTGTCCTCACCAGCACTGCTGGCCAGTTACAGGCAATGGAGAAAGGGGGTATTTTGCTCCATCTCCTCAGACACCATTGCAGAAATGTCAGCCCCGAGGGTGCAGGCATCCAAAGACAGCTCTGCGCATGGCTATGCTTCCCGACGAGCCAAACCAGAGCACCAGGTCTGGGTTCTGGCACAAGTGGCCCCACAGTCCTGGGGATGGGGTCTGCTCTGGGGCTTGCCGTGCCTGTCCCCAGCATCACTGCAGCTCAGTACCCTGTGCCCCCCCAGAGCTGGCATTGACACCCCTCAGGTGCCCAGGCTGTGTTCCCCTCCCGGCCCTCCAGGACTGCGGGGAGATGGCGGGGGGATCCCGGGTTGGCAGATGCTCCCATTGCTGAGCATGATGCAGAAGAAATGAGGGGTCATGTTGCAATTCCACTGCCCCCTGTAACTTTCCTGCTTATTTCAGGTGTGTTTATGCTGGTGGCTGGAGGTATTGTTGCCGGGATATTTTTAATATTCATAGAGATAGCTTACAAAAGGCATAAGGACGCGCGGAGGAAGCAGATGCAGCTGGCGTTTGCGGCCGTTAATGTGTGGAGGAAAAACCTGCAGGTAGGACAAACCGTTTTTAGAGCAAATCTCCACCAGGTGCGTTTTCCATTCCTTCACCAAATCAGTGAATGCAGAGCTGTGGATTAGCATGGGGCCCTCTGTCCCCCACCCCACCCCCGTAGCTCCAGCTGGGTTAACTCGGTGCCTGTTCAGCTGTAGGGTAGTGTCCCTGCCTTCTCCCTGGGAGCTGCTCCTGCCTGATGCTATCTCTCCCAGCAAAACTCCAACAGGGCAGAGGCCTGGCCCAAACATCCCCAGTGGAGCTTGGGATGGGGACTTTGCTCTGCTGGGGACCACGTGCCAGAGCCACACCTTGCCCTGGCTGAGCAGGCAGTGCCAGCATGCACTGCAGGTTCTGCCCTGCTGCCTGGCTCCAGCCGCACTTACCAGCAGATGGGAGGGTCAGTCTGCAGCCACTGACCATCCCTGCCCGGTGCTCAGGTGGAGGAATGCTCCAGGGATAGTTTCCATCACCTCCCCTTCCCTGCCTGCTCTGCAGCAGCGTGATAGCCCTTGCCATACCCGGGACCAACTCCAAAAAGAGGTGGTGCGTGCTCTTGTCCTTTGGAGACAAGGACATCTCCCCACACAGGAGCCATCAGTGCCGGTCCCTGTCAGTGCCAAGCCTTCCTTGGTCTCCTTTTATGGGGCTGTTGCTCTCCCAGGCTTCTCCTGCTCCTGGAACATCTCTGTGCCGCTCAGGCAGGGAAGCCCAGGAGGGTCAGAGGTGCCTGACAGTGACACTGAGCCATGGGCACGTCCGTAGGCCACCAGCCTCACACTTCCCTTCCCCTGCTGCTTTTGGGGCTGAGTCCCACAGTGCCCCTGACCCCAGTGTAGGGCAGCTGGAGGCTCTGTCTGAGTTGCCCGGGCTGGTTTTTCCCCTGGGGAAGCACAGCGGCGTTCAAAGAGCAAGAGCTCTTTTAGGTGGCTAAAGGACACTGCTGCTCGGAGCAGAACCAGCAAGGCACAGAGAGAGAAGGAGGCTCGGGGACCCCGCGAGGAGCCCGGCTGGGGCCCTGGGGAGCAGCGCTGGCTGGGGCTGCGGGGGGGCTGCCCGAGAGCAGCGAGGGGAGCACGAGGCCAGGCTGCTGCATCCTGAGAGCTCGCTGGGTTCAGTTCACTGGAAAGAGTCTCGGAAAAGCCATTTCTCAATTTTTTTTCTCCTTTTTTTTCCTTTTTTTTTTCTTTGCTTCCAAAAAGCAGCAGCACCGAGGGGGTTAAGGCTGCTGGGACAGAGCACACTAGTCGCACTGCCATTTTTCACTTGCCAACCTTCTAGAAAATACTGCACTGGGTCCTTGGGCAGAGTCTGTGGGACTGTGAGCAAAGCATGCTGCCCTGTGGGGGTAAACAGCCTCATGGTAAAGAGCCGTTTGACATTGTAAGACTTTTCCACAGGAGGAAACGTCAGAGCACTAGTATCTGGTACATTGCTAGAAGGTAGGCAAGTGGAAAGATTTATTTGTTAAAACAAACAAACAAAAATAATGGTTTTTGGGATCACAGTTTTGCCATGGCTATTTCCTGAGATGCCATGGAAGAAAAAGACATTTCATTCCATTCATCTTGCTTTCCTTTCCGTTTGTGCATGTCCGCAAAAGAGAGAACTGAGAAGGAGGAGCAAATGTATCCCCGAGCATGCTCTACGCACCAGCGGGATACATTTTGGTTACCCCCGTGCGGTAGCAGAGCCAGACCTGGTCACTCCGTCCCCCGTCGGAAAGGTCACACTCATTGGCACGAAAGCAATTGGGGAGGACTCGTTGCCAGCGCCCAGCGCCGAGCGTGGCCGGGCTCCCCGGCCCGCGGCCCCCGCACCATGGCGGCTGGTGCTCCCAGCCTGCGCCAACCAGGTCCGACTCGCTAACTCCAACGCCTACATTTTTCAGTTCTGTTTCTCTTTGAGTTCATCCCGACCCGACGACATCATGGCACTAACGCTTTGCTTCCTCCCTTTCTTTTCCTTTGTAGTTTTTTTTTTTAATTTTCTTTTTCTTCCAGTTTCCTTTTTGTTTTTTAGCCTGTTTTACTTTGGAAAACAAACCAAACCACTACCGACAACCACGTTCGGCTTTGCACAACTGCATCATTTGAATTTTTGAACACATTTTTTTTACAGAATATTCATACAATGACTTCTCTTTCAATGCAGTCCTCTCTCTCTCTTGTGGCACTAGGATTCAGCCTCAGAAAAGGCCCTGAGCACTTTTTTTTTTTTAGTGGTAGGTGCAGCATCTCATGTCTCGGTCCAGCCAGGCTAGTGGTGGAAGCGAGGGGCAGGGCACCAGGCAGAGCATCCCTAGGAAGCGAGGTCACCTGTGCCAGCCTGGCTGCAGACACCAGGAGAGCAGGGCTACTTCCCAGAGGGGTTCCCAGCGCTCCAGATGCGAGGCCGGCCCCCCGTAGCTGTAGCAGTGTGGTGGCTGTGCTGTAGCCCTGGGTCACGGAGGCCCTTGGAGCACTGGGAGTGGCAGAACACCTCCAGTAGCTTTCTCACCTAAATGAAGGCCATGACACGGGGCAGTATTCAAATAGATTTAGAGTTTCCAACAACACACTAGAGATCTAATTACTTATACATATTCATTTTAGGATAGAAAAAGTGGTAGAGCAGAACCTGACCCTAAAAAGAAAGCCACTTTTAGGTCCATCACCTCCACCCTGGCCTCCAGCTTCAAGAGACGTAGGTCCTCCAAGGATACGGTAAGAGGAAGAAGAACAATTCTGCCCTCTCTCTTTCTCTCTCTTTCTCTCTTCTGCCATCCCATCGACTGCCACACACCCATCCCGAAGCTGCCAGTGTACATGCATAGCTCATGTTCGTCACCAGTCAGTCAGTCAGTCAGTGAGTCAGTCATCCCGTGTACCTGAAAGGATGCTGGGATCCTGGAGGGCAGGCAGGAGGTGGCTTGGAGTCCTGTGATGAGTTGGGAGATGCAACCGAGTTTTTGTTTTGTTTTTTTGTTTTCTTTTTGCCTGGATGATTTCTGATGTTCCTCTCTGTGCTTCGCTCACCTTACCGGTGCTGACCTCTTGAAACTGATGACATTTTTTCTTTTTCTTTTTCTTTTTCTTTTTTTTTTTTTTTTCTGTTCCTAAGTGTTCCTGTACCTGTTTGTCATTGTATGCCTAAAAACAATCACCCCGATTTAATTTGGGCACCGTGTCACCTCACCAAGAGCCATGCGTGTCACACTCTCTACATGTGATTTTTGTTTGTGACAATTAGCATTCGGAATAGTCCTCGCACAGGAGTGACAGCTGTCTCTGGTTATCATCAGCAGTAACGCAGCTCTAGAAAAGAGATGAAAAGGCTCCAAAGAGGAGGTTGTTAAAGACCCAGCCTTGGTTCAAACTCGTGTTTTCCGCTGCTCTCACATAACCAGAGAAAATTTCCAAATTGCTGCCTCTAAAGCCAGCTGTTTCCAAATGTGCAAATGTGTCTGCTCGTGCTGGAGCTTCAGACACTTCAGCGTCAGGTTGGGCTGTTGGTCTGTCGGACTGAGCCGTGTCCCTCTGCATGTCGCCGTCTGTTGTATGACACTCTGCACTGTGGCTACTCTGTTGTCTCGTGTGGCAGCGCCCGCTGCGATTTGCTGCCCGACCTCCTGGCGCGACGGGCTTGCCAAAATCCCCTCCCCGGGGCGACCGGCGGGTTTGTGCCCGGGGTTGCTCAGAGCAGGTCCCCGCCAGGCTGCCCGAGGCGCAGCGGGGACGGGGGGACGGTGGCAGCGCGGGGAGATGTGGCCCCCGTGGTGGGGTGGCCCGTCCCCAGCCGCAGGCTTGGGCGCCTCGGGGACAGCATGTGGTATCGCAGGGGGTCTCAGGGCCACGGCTCTGTGTGAGAAATGGAGGAGACTGCCTTTGACACCAGCGCAGGCTCCATACCAAGAAGCTCCTGAAGCACCCCTGGAACACAGCCCTGGGGACAGCTGAGCCCTCGGCCGGGCTCGACTGCCACCATCTCACACAAATGCTCCTCTCACTGTCACCTTGAAGCCTGGAAGTCATGGGGGAACACCACACTCTTCCCACTCATCATCTGTACCTCCCAGGGAAGATGGGCATCCCTGTGCTGCTTCTGTGCTCCCTGGGTGGCACCTTGTCCCAGTAATGCCCCCATGTCTGGGGTCCCCTCTCCCCACTGCTGCTCCCCCTGAGCAGCTCTGCAGGGAGGTCACAGGTTGTGTCTTTGTGGCCTGAGCCATGACTGGGACAGAGAAGACAGAGATGGGGTGGGTGGTGCAGGGGGTGGTGCAAGAGTGAGGAGGAGGAGGAGGAGGAGGAGGAGGAGGAGGAGGAGGAGGAGGGACAAGTAGAATGCAGAGAAAATAGAGGGGAGAAAAATTGGCAGAAAGATCTGCATGTGCTGAGTAGATCCCCATGTTCTATTGTGTTTGAACTACTCCACAATTAGGAAACCAAGGGGTCCTGTCCTGAGAGAGCAGCATTATGATGGTGCCCTGGGCACCTGGGGGATCCAGTGCCACCGGTGAGCAGAGGAGAGGGGAAGAACCCAGGAAAAATGGGGCAGCTGTGTGTGGCACCCCTGGTAACTCCCACATTGCTCCTTCTTCAGGGAATCATCCGGGTCCTGATCCTGCTCCGTGGTGTGATCCTGGTCCTGATCGTACACCAACCCCCACAGCCCACAGCCCTCTCTGCCCCATGTCAGGAGCACCCCAATGCCCTGAGCTGACCAGGCCCAGGGCCCACCTGCACCACAGGTCCCATGGATGGGCAATGGAGCTGTTGTTTCCCCTTCCCTGGGGTCCAGCACAACACAGGGCTCCCCATGTTTGGGTCCCGGTCATGCTCTTCCTGGTACATTGTTCATGGGCAAGTTGTGGAGGGAGATGACCCCAACTCATCCCAGAAGGTGGTCCCCACTTTGGGGGCAGCTGCATGGTCAATTATTCCCCACTGCTCTGAAGCCTGTCACAATGCTCTGCCTGCCTCGGGGTGTCATGGCCAGGGTCCCAGGACACGTTCCCCAGGGAACTGGGCTAGCTGGGGCAAGAACAGGCCAATGGGGTGAACATCCAAGCCAACGTGGCCAACTTGGAGGCTAGCAGCTATGGCAGGAGGTCCGTGGTGGAGTGAGCTTTGCGGTGATGTTGGGCAGACCTGCTGGTTGCTCTGCAGGGTGAGCAGCCAGCGGGAGCGGGGTGCTGCCACCAGCTCATGTCACAGCTTGTGCTTGGTGACCTCCTCTTCCATGCAGCAGCCCTGGCTCAGAGACCCCAATGCCCTCCTGCTGGAAGGCCCTATGAGACTGTAGCATGCTGGGGCACATTGCCTGGGGTCCTTGTAAAGATGAGAAAGCAGCGAGGTGCTCTCTTTCATGATGCTCAGCAGAGCTGCAGGCCCACACCAGGTCTTAGATGGGCAAGGCTGGAGAGCCCTTGGGGCTGGAAGGCCAGGCTGACCCCAGCCCCACGGGCTCTCCCGGCTAGCGAGCGAAAGACGCAGACCTGGCGGCCTTGCTTCTTTCCTTTCCGTTGTCGGGAGTTTTAAAAATGGATTCTGCTCTGCAGCCCTGCAGAATGGTCCCTCAGGAGTGCCAGAGAGACAGGCTGGCACCATGGAGCCAAGACAGCCCTGGGAAGCTTCCACCCCACTCTGAACGTCCTAGCGCCCACCATCACCCGAGCTGCACAGCCTCTCCGCGGCACATCATCCCCACCGCCCCAGGAGGAGATGCATGTGCTCCCCATAGGCAGCTCCTGCAACTCGAGTAGCACTGGCAGAGCTGACGTGTCCATCCATCGCAGCCACCCACGATACTGCAACCCCACAGACGCCATGTGAGACGCATAAACCACACAGACACCTCCGAGCCGGCACATTGCGTAGACACGTATCGAGGTGCACAGGTCCCTTAGCCCCCCGCATCGCCAGCCCCCGCAGAGCCACACTGCCAGCCCCAGCCCCAGTGACACACATCCCATGGCACCGCCCCGCAGGGGCTGGCGCTGGCCGCGCTCAGCCCCGTGGCCGTGGGGATGGTGCCAGAGCTGGGTGACAACCGAGGGGCTTCCTGCAAAAGGTCACCTTTTCAGTGAAGGATCAGCTGTCCCAAAGCCAAACGCTTCTTGGCTGAGAAAGAGCCTAGGTTTTGGCCCAAAAGAACCAAAAGTAGGTCAAAGACAAATTTTTTTTTTTTATTATTTTTTTTTTTTTTATTTTTTTTTTTCCCCTAAAGGGAAGTTGATATTTTCTACAGCAAGATTGCATTTAGCTGGAATCCTAATTTTTAATGGAAAAAAACCCACAACAACAAACTAAAATTCTTCCAGAAAAATCTTCCACCAGCCAGGGACTACCATATAAGCCCAGTTAGGTTGAAGTCATTTTTGAAGACATTAAGTTCTTGTCTATATTTTCTTCCTGATTGTCATTTAAAGTTTTTGGTGCCTTCACTTCACTTCCATACCTTAACATGTTTGAGTCTCTTCTACGGTTAATATTGATTAATTTCTTGGCTTTATAATGTTTGGTTTGGGGATTATTGCACCATCCCTGTAACATAATTTACCTTAAATTACTGATATGTGCTTCTAGCATTAGTCCTACTTTAACATAGTTTTGATATGACCGTTTTCTTGCTTTTTTTTTTCTTTTCTTTTTTTCTTTTCATTTTAATTTTTATTATTAAAAATTGCATGCATGAACTTTACACAAGAAAAAAAAAAAGTAAATGAGAATGTTACCCTGTGATAACTCTGTGATTGGAGGAGATATGCTTTCAAATCAAAAGCCATGCTCTTGTATTTTAATTTTTCTGGCCAGATTGCCCATTTCGCTTGGTTGTTTTAGTGTTTCCCACCCCCAGAGCTGTGCAGAGAGGCCAGAAGGCCCCAGCCTGCCCTGCTACACCACCACAGCAGCCACATGCACACGTGCACTGAGGCACACGCACTCACACAGGCACACTCCGCTTCTTCCACCCCCCTCACATCAGGCAGGATGTTTAACAAAGGACCTTTCTTCTACCCATTCATTTTTGTTCCTCCAGTTCCTCCTTCTCCTCCACCAGTGAGTCACAGCCTCTCCCCTTTCCCAGTCACCTCTCCTCCCTGCGGGAGTCAAGCCCCATCCCGTGAGCACACACCTCCCGGCAGCTGTGCCACGGAAACACTCCATTTAGCTGGAATCCAAATTTTTCACGAGGAGGGGGTGGCTGCACCCGATTTTGGGACAGAAGGGTGTTTTTTGGTAGGCTGCTGAATAGCCACGTAAAGCTCCCCCCAGGGCAGCAGAGTAACATCAGGATGGCCTCGGCCACTCTCTCTGTGCCGATGGGCGATGGCCGAGCTGTTGCCCCTTAGCAAGGCAAGGCCATGGCCAGGAATTCCCAGAGGCTCCACTGGAATCTTAGCCAGTGCCCTAAGTGGCAGGGTGATCCCCTGAGAGGTGGCAGGGTGATCCCCCGAAAGGCTCCCTGGGTGTCGGCACATCCCAGCATGGTCCTGGAGAGACAGAAGCACGCTGGCTCCCAGCCCAGCTCCCACCAAGGGGTCCCGGGAAGCACAAATCCGGGCTGGGCAGGGCAGCCCCAGGGACCCCATGTAAGGCTCGGGGGGTGGCAGGAGGCAGGGTGTGCAACACACAGAGTAGCCACAGAGCCAGAGCTGCTGCCAGCACCACGAAGGCCACGGCCACCATCGACAAAGCAGAGCAGGGGAAATCCGTCACCGAGGAGCCCCCCCAGAGCCCCTCGAAACATCAGCCCTCCTGGGCAGGGGGTGCAAGGGCTGGGAAAATGTCACTGGAGAGGGTCTGTGCTGCAGTACATGAGACCCACAGAGACCCTTTCCTGCTCTGGCACCGAATTAGGACCCCAGAGAGCAGCACAGGATTCTCCAGGCTACAGCAGGGCTGGACAGAGCTTCCAGGTCAGGGTTTGGAGTTTGGAGAGTGGAGCTGGGAATGGAAGGGAGTTTGGAAGGAGGAAGGGAGGAAATAACTGCCCCGCTGTAAATTCCTGCCTGAGGAGGAGGAGGACGTTTTTTTCGTGCCCATTGATGGGTATTTCTGCTCTGCCCCCTACTTGCTGATGGGACTGCAGCAGGGGAGGGACCTCCCATGGCCTCTCCCATGCCAAGCCCCCCCATCTGCAAGGAGCTCAGAACCTCAAATCCAGACCACATCCCCAACACAGGCCATATTTTCACATTAGCAATCAACGCCACACTTTATCACAAACCAGCCACACCACACATCTCACTTGCATGAAAGGATAGTCTCGGCAGGGTCATTCAAGCAAGGAGGTGAAATGCCCTGGCCTCAAAGCACAGCTTGATCTGGCACCAAAGAGGTGCCAAAACCCAGCCAGACCCTCCAAACACAGGTTCAGGCGTGGGCTGGGCTGATGAGTCACAGGCTTTGTTTTGTAGCCCTCCCAGAGCAGAGAGGGCCTGGCTCAGCGGGTGACGTGGCAGCCACGCTCTGCAGAAGCTGCACTACGCTCCTGGTGTCCCCTCTGCCCAGCTCCAGCGTGCTCGAAGAGTGTCTGCAATGACCTCTGCACAAGCGTGGATGGCACTGGGAAGGGGACCTCAGCCAGCAGCAGCTTTCAGGGCGTCGCTTCACCCCCAAGAGATATCCTGTAGGGACACATGGGATAGGAGTGGCAGCGGGGACAAGTGCCAGAACTGCCTAACACTCTTTTCTCTTTGTCTGTCTATTTGTGTGTTGCAGCAGTATCACCCCACCGACATCACTGGCCAGCTCAACCTCTCTGACCCCTCAGTCAGCACTGTGGTGTGACCTTCTCCCCGAGGGCCATCAGTCCTTGCCCAACACAGTAGGAAGGCATAGCCAGGACTGCCTTTCAAGGGACACTGATGGGTTCTTCTGGGTGAGATGGGAGGAAAGCATCCTTCATCCATACACAGTGACTCCATTGTATATCTCCCTCCCTTCCTAGGCCTGCTGCCATGCTCGTGCCCCAGGAAGCACGGCAGAACCAGGACAAGGCTTGGACTTCACTGTACAGAGATAATTGCTTCCAAACAGTGCCACAATAATCAGAATTGCCACTGACTGGCTCCGTGCAAGGGGAAAGGACTGCAGAAGGCACACGGTGCCTGCTCTCCCATGGTAGCAAGGAAGAGCTGGTACCAGACCACAAACACGTGCTTAACCTGACAGGCTGCAGCCTTCTGAGCACACACAGCCCCTCAGACGTGTGCTCCATGTCTCCCACCACCTGGAGGGCTCCAGCAATGTGCCCACGGTCCTGAGCAGCTGGAGCAGCCAGCTCCTGGTGCAACAGGCTTGGCACATGTTCCTGCTGTGCCGAGTGACCCTCACGTCTGCCACAGGGGCTGGAAGATGTGCGCTCTGCTCCTTGCAGGGGATGGACCCTCTTCCCTTCCCTCCTATCGGCCCGTGGCTGTGACTCGGTTCCCGTCCGTGGTCTGGCTGCAGCAGGAGAGCTCCCGCCCGGCAGCCCTCCCCCGAGCTAATCGCGGCACTCGGAGCCCGTGGAGTGCCGCCAGCCAAGACCCCGGCTCCCACCTCTCCTGCACAGAAGACATCCCCAGGACCTGGCCACGGCCAGCATGTAGCACTCACACAGCAGCTCTCCTGGCCAGGAATTCTCCACGGGAAATGGCTCTGGATGGTTGCACTGACCTCTACCCCAGCTCCACACTGCCTCAGCACCAGCAATGCAAGGAGAGATGCTGCTGGCTGGTCACGGCTCGCTGCAGTGCTGCAGCGGCTGCCCAGCCTGTCTGCACTGTCGGGGCACCACGGCCAGCACTGGCAGCTCCCCTGCCACCCTCACCTGCAGTTCAAGCTTGCCAGCAGCTCCCGCGGCAGCCCTGAAGCCCCAGCTCACGGCGCTCCATCTGCCTGAACCCGGAGACGTGGAAAGCAGATCCCAGTTCGGGAGAAGGGAACCGAACGAGCCAGGCTGGCGCCGTCCCTCCCCGCCCCGTCCTCCCCTCGAGCTCACACGGCTACCCGAGCACCCTCCCCGTGGGCAGCGGGGACGGAGGCAGCGGCACCGGGGGTGAGCAGCTACGGCAGTGCACGGGCAGCGTCTCCTGCCAACGCAGAACACCCGCCTGCAACGTGGTACCCAGCCCCAGGGCACGGAGTGCCCTCCCCTGGCCCAGGCTGCCCCCGCGGGCAGGATTTTCACATGGCAGCTGAGGTCTGTGAGCATCGTCCCACTGACTGCTGTGGCTCCATCAAGTTCATCTAGCTCCAGCTGAGAAATCGGACCCATTCTACTTTATACGTCGATGTTACATTAATACCAAGTTTTTGCAAGAGCTCAGTAAAGTCTAGACTGGATCATGAAGTGGTTTATTCCAGAGCTGTCTGCCTCTTTCTGTCTCTGACTTCTGGCAAAGCTGGCAGGGAGCCCTGTGGTGAATCAGAGCCTCACCCAACCCTGTGGCAGGGTCTGCAAACAGTGGAGGGACAGGAAGGGATGGAGAAGCCAGGAGGGAGAAAGGCCAGGGGCTATAGAGGAGCCTGAGAGGGAAAGGGCATCCCCATCCTGGGATACTCAGGTGACAGAGAGCCTTCACAGCCAGGGCGATGCATAGGCCTTGCACTGAGGGGATGGGGACAGCGTGGAGCTGCCCAAACACCAGCACCATGGCAGCTGGCCCTGTCCCATCTCCATCCTGGGGAAAACTGCTGGGCACCCCATCTCCTGGGAGCCAGCGTGGGGCCTGGCCTGTGGAGCCAGCCTTTGGGAACAGGGGATAGGCTGCAGGGATGAGGGCATTGGGGAAGTCCCCACACATCAGCCCATCCATAGGGAGGTCCATCAAGTGATCTCCAAGCTAGGAAGGTCCCCCAAGGCTGAACTGAAGGAACATCACCCATCCACAGCATCTTCCCCGCGTGCTGAGACCTCCAGCCTAGATTCCATGGGGGCTGAGCCTCAGGATGGTCTGAGGGAAGGAGCAGGGTTCAGGTGGCCGTGCAGGATGACAAACAAGGTCCTAACTCCAAATGGGAAGCCCAGGCCTTCTTGGGGATAACTGAACCCTCTCTAGAGAGGGTCTGGAAGAGCTGGGATTGCTCCTGGGACAGGCAAGATGACGATCCTGGCAGAGGTCCTGCAGCCCCTAGGTGCAGGGCTGGCAGCACTGAAGCAGATGCTGCCTCCAGCAGCTCCCTGCAAACCCCCTGCCCCACATCGGAGGAGGAATTGGAATCTGGCCGTGTGGCAGCACATGGGGCTGGCTTCTCTCTTAAAAAGAAAAACAGGAGCAAGCCACCACTGAGGTGACACTTGGTTTATTTATGTGAGATTTGCTGAACCCTTGCCAAGAGCCTGCCGAAGGAGGCACTGACAGCCCTGGCAGGTCCCAGCTCTTGCATGGGCAGGAGATGGAGTGGACAAGGCTGGTGGTCACAGCATCTCATTGTGGCTCTGATCATCTTGCAGTGGGTAAGAGGTCAGGCCAAAAAGGGCTCTTGTTTCTCCTTGAAAGGTGTTTTTGTCGCCCCAGCTTGTGGCTTTCTCCTGGAGCACAGCCCCAGATCCTTCCAGGCCATCTCCCAGCATGCTCACTAAGCATTTCCAGCAGCATTTCCGCAGGAAAGGGAAGAAGGGAGCAGGGCAGGGAGGTGCAGGGGCAGCCCCAGCCCTGATTTGTGGGTGATGGGAGGTGGGGCAGCAGCCAAGGCTGCTGTAAAGAGCCCTCTAAAGGGCTTCTTTGCCCCCACTCCCAACACTGAGCTAACCCTATACCTTGGCTGGCGATGAGCTGTAGCCTAGGGAAAAGCTATTGAGGGAGAAACCACTGTAGCCTCACCCATCCTTTGGCAGCTGCTCTGCCGAACCACATCAGTGGCAGCTCAAGGCTCTTCCTGGCCCTCACCCTAAACTTCAGCCTCACCCCAGACCTTGGCTATTGGCTGAGCCTTCTCAGCACCAGCATTCCTGACTCAATGGAAAAAAACTATCAAAATGAGCTTTTTGCAACCAGCCCTGTCCTTGGGCAGCACGCTGACAGGCCTGGGGCGGTCTGACAGCCCACAGGGGCTTTGGAATGCTCCAAACCACCCAGAGATCTTCAGGTGCACCAAAAGGCACACAGAGAACTCTGGGGTACACTAAAAGGAAAACGATGCCTGCCAGGACACAGAAGCCAAAATTGGCATTTATGTGTAGGAAACACCAATTCAAGGAGTTCTGAGGGCACAGAAAAAAAGCACTGACGCTGCTGGGGTCACTGAAAGGGTGCAGGGGGCACCAGAAGGCCCAAGGAGCAAACTGAAAGGCACACAGAGGCTCCTGGGCTGCACCAAAAGGCAAATGGTGACTCCTGGGGCGACCTGAAAGGCACCAAGAGGAATGTGGTGTGTCCTGGGATGCACACAGGGACTCCCAGGCTGCACCTAAAGGCACAGTGAGGCATATGGAGCATCCTAAATGCACACTGAGGGACTGGGCAGCACAGGGGCAGGACAAGGGGAGAAGGATCACCTGGATGTCCCCAGGAAGGGGATATGTAGATCTGAGGGTGGCCTTGGGGAGCCTCCCAAAACACTGAGAGCATTTTTGGTCAGCCCATGCCCTGCAGGGAGCTGAGCTGGAGGCTGCTCCCCCCTGGCAGAGGCAGCTTGGCACCCTCTTGGGGGACTCTGAGAGAACCCAAAGCGATGCCAGGAACAGAACTTTCTCTCACTGGTCCACAGGGACGAGTTTGCAACAGGCGGGTGCAGGCAGCGGGAGAGGGGCATGGATGGAGCCCGGCTGCCCAGGGCAGAGCCCGGCTGAGCGCCTCAGTGCACCCTGCAGACGCAGGGTCTCCTCCAGCAGTGGGACTCGCGGCGCAGGCTGTGGTAGAACACGACCAGCGAGCCCAGGAAGGTGCAGAAGAAGATGCTGGCGATGAAGGAGAAGGGTCCGATGACGAAGAAGGTGATGTAGTGCTGGGGGGACAATGAGGTCTCCTGGCACTGCCTGAAGGACTCGTCCCCAAAGGCCATGATCGGATACTTGTTCAGCTGCTCTGGAAGTCTGCAGAGGAGCAAACTCTTCTCTGGAAGAGAGAAGCAGTGCTGGAGGGCACACTGGGCAGCTGGGAAAGGCAGGGGCCAAGGACAGGGGGATGGCGGGTCTGCATGGGACAGATGGCACCAGGGCAGGAGGACAGGGGCCAGCGTCACCAACATCACCCAAGTCAGGCTATGAAGAAGGGGAATGGTGAGGTTCAGGAGTCACCTGTGTGGGATGGGATGGGATGGGATGGGATGGGATGGGATGGGATGGGATGGGATGGGATGGGGGTGGGCACAGTGCTGGAGGGGGCACAGGAAGATGGGTTTGGGGCAGGATGGCAGATGGGGCAGGCAAAGGGGAGGGACTGGCTCCCAGAAGACAGATGTGAGGAACAGCAAGCAGCCAGCCTGGAGATGCCACAGAAGGTCCCAACCAGAACAAGTGCAGTCACACATCCGAGCTGGAAGCAAGTAGGAGGGGGCAGCAGTGCTGGGAGAGACTTTGCTGGCAGAGCTGTCTTTCACTGGGGCTCATGGGGGAAGAAATGCAGGATCAGAACCAGGTTGATGAAGGCTTTGGGGAAGGGGCTGAAAGCACTGCATCCTGGGTGGGCCAGCGGTGATGTGCACCCTGACACACAGGCTCCACTTGCCCCCTCAGGTGCCATGTGGCAGGACTGGTGCCACTGCTGGGGCCAGCACTGGGTGCCTGTCACTGGGACACTGCAGGGATTGCTCCTTTCCAGGCAATCCCTGCTGGTGATCAGAACCAAAATGTGGGCACCAACTGAGACCCAGGGGTGTGTCCACCCAAGCAGACACAGGAGCTGGCATGACCTAAGGACAGGTTCTGGGGAACCTCACCCCAAAGGCACTCACCACACAAGTCCCCAGCCAGCTGACAGCCAGGGTGCTGGGTCATGCCCAGCCAGCATGGAGTGGGTGGGGGGCTTGGGGCACAGCCCTCTGGGCACTCACCTCGCACTTTTTCCCTGTTGTGGCTGAGCCAGCGCCAGAGGGGCAGGATGCTGCAGCTGCACACCCAGGGGTTGTCCTGCAGGAGAAGTGCCTGGAGCTGGGGCAAGGCGCCCGGCACACCGGGCTCCAGCTCCCCCAGCCTGTTGCTGCCCAGGTTGAGCGTGGCCAGGCTGGTGAGGGGCACGAAGGTCTCGGGGGTCAGCACGCTGAGGTGGTTGTGGCTGAGGTCCAGCTCCTGCAGCGCCCCGAGCCCCAGCAGCGCCTGGCTGTGGATCAGCTCCAGGCGGTTGTGGACCAGGCTGAGCAACCGCAGCCCCGGCAGCGGAGGGAAGGAGCGAGGTCTCAGTACGGTGATGAAGTTGTAGCCGAGCCACAGGGTGCTGGTGTTGGTCGAGAGGCTCCAGGGCACCTCGCGGAGGCCCCGCTCGCTGCAGTCCACCTCTCTCGGGGAGCAGCGGCAGGCGGCCGGGCAGGCTGGTGAGGGCGGGGGGCACAGGAGCAGCAGCAGGGCCAGCACGGGGCCGGGGACCCTCCAGCAGCCCATGGCTACCCCCCGAGGCACAGAGGGCTGCCTGCCCTGCTGTGCTGGGCTGCCCCCACGGACAGGTTCCCTAGAGCCCCACGCCTTGCCCAGCCCCCCGGCCCTGCCCAGTGCCCTTGGCTGCACCCGGCGGTGCTGGCTGGAGGTGCTGGGCAGCGCTTGGCTCCCTGCAGCTACTCGCATTCATTCCCCCGCTCACCCGGCTGCAAACCTGGATGGGGCTCTGCTCCCGGACCCGGTTTTCCTCGGGGTGGAGCTGCACTTTTTTCAGCAAATATTTTTGCAATGATGCTTGCCCTGCAAGGTGTGGAACCGTGCCCATGTCCCTCCCTCCACCAGGCACTGCTCCAGCCAGGTAAGCAGCCAGCTCTGCATGGCTGGGGATTAACTGCTTGTGTGTACAGGCTGGACAGCTGGAAATCAGCAAATTCAGATCCGTCTCTAAGCCTCCATCCTCCCCAGGGGCATCCCCCACAGGCATGTTGCCTCAACAGGTACAGAGGGGTGTATGGGCCCAGAACCCGCAGAAGTGGCTGAGTTACTGGGAAAAAAACATAACTGGGACAAAATTATATCATTTGCAGGTCTTAGCCCATCTTATGTGCTGTCCCACCATGCCCAGGGGCCCTCGGTGGGGAGCTGTGCTGGGAACTATGGCCCACCCTGCTGAGCCCAGCCCTTACCCACAACCTGTCTGCCCTGCAGGAGACCACCAGCCATGCCAGAAGGAGGAGGGCTGGGATTACATCCCATGGGCCACCTTCCTCCTTCCCAGAAAGGGGACATGTCCGTGGGCACACGGAGGGTGACACAGGAGCCCCCAGTGAGAAGCATGGCAAAGGTGACCTTGCTGGGCTGCAGCCACCCAAACTGGTTTCCCCTCCCCCCAGCATGGCAGTGCCAGTTCAATAGGGCTCAAAGTCTGCCTCCACCCTGTTTACACCCACTCTGCTTCAAAGCCACCCACAGCCCAGCCACTGAAGGCTGGGGAGGAGAGGTGTCACCTCCCAGTGCCACTGCCCCTGGCAGAGCTCAGTGGGGACTGGGGCACCAAGGGACACGGCTGGCAGTGCCTCATCCCCCTTACAGCCAGCGCGGGGCCCAGAGCAGGGACACTGTCCCCACTCACGTCCATCAGGACCCCTGGTCCCAGAGGAATCCCTGTCCCTCTGCCCCACAGCCAAGGGGCTGGATGGGCAGCAAGACAGGGCACAGTTGCACCCCAGGCCAAGGCCAGGATGTTCCCAAATCTGGGACAGAAGCAGCAGGCAGAGGGTTTATTAATAGCATCCCGATGAGCTTTGGTTTGTTTATCTATCCTGCAGCAAACTCGCTTTGCTGCATTAATCCCCATCTGGAAATAATTCAGAGGAATCCTCCAGCCCAGCCCAGCCCCAGGGCAAGGGCACAAACCCACTGCCATGTGAAGCTGCAGCCCCAGTTCATCCCATCCGGAGCCACAGGCTCTATGGAGACCTGGATTTTGAGGGAGTCCTGTCCCAAAATGCTCCTCCTTCATAACCCTAACCCCCATTGCCCACTCTCTGCATCCATTTGGAATCAGGTGAGAAGTGCAACATTCATGCCAAAAATAACTCAAACCACTATTAAAAGCAAGGTCATTTCCAGATTTTGTGCACAAAGAGCCCAGGAGGCTGAAAAGCCTGAAAATTCAGCTCCTCTGGAAGCCCTTTGCTGTCACCCTGATGGCATGTGGCAGGAGAGACGTCCCTGCCAGGGACATGGTCAGACATGATCCCATGCTCGTGTCTGGCCCCACTCCTGCTCTCCATCCACTGGCTGCACCCCGCTGCCATGGCAGGCTGGGGACACCTGGGGTCCCGTGCCCCAGCAGTGCCACCGCTGCCCGTTTCCACGTGCTGGCAGTGCCACCACTGCCCGTTTCCACGTGCTGTTTGGGTCCCTGGCACTGTCCCTTTCCTGGAATATGGGGACCCAGAACCCGCACAGGAGGAGCCTGGGTCCCTGTCCTCAGCCAGAGCAGCAGCCACCGGTGCCCTGCTCCCCCTCCACGATGCCTCTTCCTGAGCTTCTGGGTTCCACATGGAACGGGGCAGGACAGGCTGCTCCGAGCAGCTGCTCTGCCAGGACAGCTCGGGTGCCTGTGCCAGGGGAGGAGCCCCCAGGGCACAGGGCTTGGCACTGGCCCTGCTCTGCCCAAGGTGCCAAATCAGGACATGCAGCCAGCGTGCCAAAAGCATCCCCAGAGTGATGGAAGGGATGATCCCTCCTTCAGAGACTGGCTGGGAGCAGGGGGTCATCCACGGAGGAATGAAGCAAGGGCCAAGCCCCCCAGAGTGGTTCTGGTGCTGGGGAGAGGCAAGGAAGGAGGGGACACGGACAGAGAGCCATGGGTTTGGTCACCCAGCACTGTGGGACCCGAAGGTGCTGGGCTGAGCACAGAGCTGCTGGCACCTCTGCAGGGAGGGATGGGCCCTTCCTACACTCTTCCCAGCACCCACTGTTGAGTCTTTGGGGAGAAATGGAGATAGAGGGGAAGGTGCATTAGGACTCAGTGATAGCTCTTATCCATTCCTTGAAGGCTTTAATTTCTTGCATATTCCAGGTAATTATAGATCCAAGGCAGGACTCACATGGAATTTCTGAACCACGCCATACCTCTGTCTGCCCTGGGGCACCCCAGGTTTATTCTTCTGGGAACATACCAGCTGGGACTGTTTTATCGCAGGTGACACCAAGTGGCAGAATTGTGCATGAGCTCTCTGCAGGGGTGGGTACTGTCCATGGCTGATGGAATCCTCTGGCTGCAGCCCTGGCCCCCAGCACAGGGAACTACCCAGGAGACACGAGGTCCCTGCCAGTCCTAGGGAGGCACAGGCTGGGGTCCTCTGCTGAGCCCTGAGGGGGTTCCTGGTGTTGAGGTATTGCAAGAGCTCATAAACCAATGGAAAACAGATGCAGAAAATGGGCCCTGAGAAAGAACTGTAAGAGCTGCCCAGGCAACACCAAACCCTGGCCAAGAGCTGTTTCAGTATCACCTTGTGCACCCCAGTACTTCCAGTTTGGCCCCTGCTAACCCGGACCAGCTGCCTGGGCTCTTGTCCTTGCACCCTGGTGTGGAGTCAGGCAGGGAAAGCCATGCAGGCAGCAGGGCACAACTGGAAAAACAGCAGCAGGGTTTGTGTGTGCCAGCGTGTGAGGAAAGGGTCAGGCAGGAAAAGCCAAACCTGTCATGAGCCACAGGGCATGAGGCCAAGCAGGAGCTTCTTGAGCTCAGCTCTCCTCCCATACCGGAGCAATATAGCTGGAGCAACATTGGAGGTTTCCTAACAACTCTGTCATCCTCAATTTCAACTATCCTACTATCCCAATGCCAAAATTTTTCACGCAGATGGCCAGCAGAGCAAACACTCCCAGCACAACAATCCAGCAGGGCAGGTCACTTCTCTCCCACTCACCACAGGCAGGGTTTGCCCCGGGCCAGAATTGCCAACAAACACGACCAGGATGTGCAGCCCAGCAGGACCAAAGTGTCTTTAATAGACCTGGAGCTCTCAGGACACACCCCATGGCATCGCTGTACCAGGCCCCTGTCCCCTGCCAGGCAATGCTCAGTGCCACTGTCCTTGCTGCAGAGCCACATGCACGGGGGAATGGAGCATGAGCCAGGCTGTGCTCAGGGGCCAGGGAATGTCTGTGATGGCTGGACCAGGTTTCTGAGTCATCAGCAGGGCAGATGGGCAGGATGAGGGGATGGCAGCATCCTCATCCCCCGTTGCTGCACCCCAAATCTGGACAGGATGGACAGGAAAGCCCTGCCCAGGCTGAAGCCCTTCCTAGGCTGCCAGGGGATGGCAAAGGTCATCCTTCCCAGGCTACACTTGGGTCTGAGGCATGGCAAAGGTCCCCAAAAGCGGCCCCAGGCCGACCCCGGGAGCTCGGCTGCCCTGGCAGCCCCTCGTGCTCAGCCCTCGAAGGCCGCAGTCACGCCGCAGCACAGGCACAGCCGGCAGCAGCCGCGCCGGGGGAACAGCGCCGGGGGCAGCGGCTCCTGGCACAGCCCCGCCGGCTGCTGGGTCACCGCCGGCTCCTTGCACGGGCCCTTGGCGGGCAGCGCGGGCGGGGACCTGCCGGCCACCCGCGGCTGCTCCTTGTCAGCCTTGACGGCCAGGAAGGTGGCCAGGTCGAGGTCGAGCATGGTGACCCCGCCGCGCGGCGTGGGCGTGTTCTGGCGACACTGCGGGCACGGGATCCAGCGCTGCTCGTTGGTGACCGCGTCCAGGCGCTTCAGGCAGGCCTGGCAGAAGGTGTGGCCGCAGTAGAGGCGCCGCGGCAGCCGCACGCCCAGGTCGTAGGAGGAGTAGCAGATGATGCACTCGACGCGCTGGCTGCCCCGGCTCGGGGTGCGCGAGTGCGCCCCGACACACGGCCCCAAATCCTCTGCCCGGGGGCTGCCACCCGCCTGGGACATGCTGGGGAGGGGGTGAGAGGAGCTGTTAGGGCATGGCTGGGGAGGGGGCACAGCGGTGGGATGTCATCTCCGAGTGCCCTCGACACGTGGGGGAGATGGGGACCGGTCCGTGTGGTGGGAGCAGCAGGATCCCTGCCCAGCACCCCTGCCTGCTGCCTGCCTGCCCCGTGGCCAGCCCTGCCTGCAAGAACAGGATGCTGCCACTGCAGTGGGGTGTCCCTGCATCCATGGGGGATGTATTTGTCCCAGTGTCACACCGGGAGCTCTGCAGGGAACACGGGTTGGCCAGATCTCAGCAGCCTGCTCAGGGTTCAGCCTGGGACTGGGGGGAGCAGGGGCTGAGCAGGAGTGAAGTGGCTGGGTGGGCTGAGGAGCAGCACTTGGAGACCAGGCAGTGGCACAGCCCCACTCCTCCCCAGCCCTGGGCTGTGCTGGCACAGCTGTTGGCAGCAGGGGGTGGCACAAAGGCTCACGGGGGAGGGGTCTGAGGGGATCCAGCCTCATCTCAGGTGGGGTCTGGTACACATCAGTATATTTGCAAACTTCTCCTGGAGGCCACCAAGACTTTGTTCCTTCTCCTTAGGTGACCTCAAGTGTTTTGGTGCACACGAGTACCCCTCTCTTCCCTCCTCCCAGTTCCCCCATCCCTACCTGTCCTGAGATGCTTCCCAGGGCCTCAGGGTTGGTGGCAGAAGGGCTGTGCTGTCCCGAGGGCTGTGGTAGTCCTGTGGGGAGCATCGGGGGGCTGAGCTGCCAGCTAGGTCCCTGTGGCTGCCAGTGGCCGTGGTAGTGGGCAGAGGCTCACCTTTCAAGGACAGGTGCTATTGGATCTGCTGCGGGGAAGCCAAGCCCGGGAGATTGGGTTACAAGCACCTGGGTAACAAAGACCTCTGAAATCTAAGCCCGGGAACGGTCATTTACCATCAGCCTCTGCTTCACTGACAGAAGGAACCGTCCCTGGGAGGCCAAGGAGCTCTGGGCTCCACCCTGGGCAGAGGGCTTGGATGTCGCCTGGACCTGGGCAGCAGCAAGAGAGTCTTCCACATCCCGGGCCACCCTTCAGACCCAAGAACATCCAGGCAGACGTCGGCCAGCAGAGACCCCCTCGCACTGCAGCATCCCCAGGTGGTCCGGGCTGTGGGGACAGCTGTGACAGGAGCGGGGGGCACAGTGGGGTGGCAGGGCTGGGACTGGTGCAGGGACACCGGGGCTCTGGCCCGCTCCGGGCTGGCAGAGCCCACGCGTGGGGTGTGCTCCCACCTGGAGCCTGGGGTGCCGTGTCCGTGACCTGCCCTGCCCTTCCCTGTGGGGCTGCAGGCTCTGGGGGCTGAGTTACCCATGCTCAGCATCAGGCTAGGGACACCCCAGCACCCCACAGGGACACCTGCAAGGTGTATGACCCAGGGGAGGTGACAACAGCAGGGAAGTGCCAGACTCTGTCCCCACAGCTGCCCGGGGTCCAGTAGCAAAGTCCCAGCCTTGGCAGGGAGGGTGCTGCGCACTGAAGGGGGAGCGTAGGGACACAGATCCTGGGTGCAGGATCCTGGAGGACAAAAGCCCATCCTGGAGGCGGGGCAGGACGGCCAGGACAGCCGGCAGCATTCCCGCGGGCAGCAGGAGCGGGCAGCAGCTCCCACTGCCGGCCGGCCGGAGCGGGCAGGGAGACAGGCAGCGCTGCCCGGGCTGCCTCCTCACCAGCAGCCCTCAGGTCATGTTCCCAGCAGTCCTCAGAGAAAGAATTGGGCATTTTGGAAATGAAGATCCCCACAGGGTCACTGGGCTCTGCAGAAGGGCTCAGCTCCTGACACTGGTGCCTGTGAGCAAGGAAGCAGCTCCAGCAGCACAGCACCTCTGGGCACATATCCTGACCCAGGACCCTGACCCAGCCCTGCCACCGGCTTCCCGAGGCAGTGCACATGGGCTGTGTGTGCCCATGGGTCCCCAGGCAGGGGGTGGCACCCCATGGCAGGGTTTTGCCTTCCTGTTGCCAGGCTAGTGGCAAGCACAGGCGGTGGGGCCAGTTTGGGACTGGGCCATGCTGGGGTTTGGTCAAACCCATTGGCCCAGGTGGAACAGGGCCGTGTGCCCTGGGTGGATCAGGATCCAGCTGTGTGGGATTCCAGCTGTGCCCTGGCGTGCCTGCCTGTGCTGGGGTGCAGCCCCAGGGTCCTGGCAGCCAGGGCACAGCCGGCTCCTGGCAGGCTCAGCGTGCTCCCTCCAGGGCCGTGCCGCGGCTGGGGCTGTCCCAAGCTGTCCTTCTTCCACCCCACACACAGTGCCTGCCTGGCTCACCTGCCACAGGGACAGGAATGCTGCAGTCCCACAGGGAGCTCTGCCAAAAAACTTCTGTGGGTGAGAGGGGTGGGCTTGGCTCAATGCACAGCCGGGGGTGCCCCTGGCACTGCTCAGAGACAGTGACCCCTCAGGCTGCCTCTCCTGCTCCACACACACACACACACACACACAGAGACACACACGCATCCTGCCTGCCCTCCTGCCCCATTCCAGCCCCTGTCCATCAGCCCTCATGTCCCTCCCTGATACCAGCAGAGCTGTGTCCCATTGAGAGGCTGTGCCCAGCTGCCCTTGGCCACTTCTGCCCCTTGCTGGGCAGCCCAGCTCAGCACAGGCAGAGTTTGGGGCAGGGGAGCCCTTGGTGACAGGGGCTGTGCATCTGCCATGCTGACACCAAGGGCATCACCAGATCTGTCAAAGCCCACCTGGATCCAGGAACAGGGAATCACAGAACCATTAAGGTTGGAAATACCTTTAAAATCATCAAGTCAAATATCAACTCAGCAGCACCACATTCACCACTAACCCATGTCCCCAAGTGCCACATCCACACATTTTTTTGAACACTTCCAAGGATGGTGACTCCACCACGGCCCTGGGCAGCCTGTGCCAGGGCTTTACAGCCCTTTCAGTGAAACGTTTTTTCCTAATATCTGACGCATCCCCTGGCACAACCTGAGGCCGTTCCCTCTTGTCCTGTTACTCGGGAAAAGAGACCAACCTTTACCTCACTACAGCTCCTTTCAGGGAGCTGTGTGGAGCAATAAGGTCTTCCCTCAGGGAAGGCAGATCTGCAGTCAGCAGCAACACACATGGATGGGAAATGTGTTTCCCTCTTCCCAGGATCATCCGCGGGCCTGCAGGGACCTTCGGCACCGCGATAGGGAGCGGCACCCTCAGGGAGAGCAAAGGTCTGATGGGGATGAGCCAGAGCCCTGCACCGCCACCCACGCTCCAGAGGCAGGAGGTGGCAGTCACCCAGCACAGCCCTGGGCACCCCCGAGCACCTTGGGAAGGAGAACACAGCCGGGGAGCACCCACGGCACTCTGCAGGCAGCTGCCCGGCTCATCAGAGCCCCGCGAGGTGTGGGGCCGCAGCCTGTACCCTCCCCTGCTCACCCCCCCTCCTGCTGCTCCAGTTTAATCATTGCCCGGCTGGCTGGCAGGCGCTGCCGGCCGCTCCCGCCGCGTTTGCCATCGCCCCGGGGCTCGGCAGAGCGAAGGGCAGCGGTGACCCGCGGCAGATGTGGCACCCTGCCCCCGCCCTGTCCTGCCGTGCCCCGCCGAGCCCCCGACCCGCTCGCAGCGGCCGCTGTGGCCCTGGGCTGTGCCGAGGCACCGCACACCCCTGGGGACACTTTTCCGTCCCGCAGAGCCCGGGCAGCCCCCGCTGCGGGCTCCGGCGGTGACGTGTCCCCTGCTCCGCCACACGCACGGGGCAGGGCTGGCGACACGAAAGCAAACAAGGGCTGGATCTGCCCGTCCCCGCTGCGGTCTGGGCAGGGAGAACAAGAGAGCTCCTTGTGCAGGGCGGACACCGCGGGGCTGTGTCCCTGCCAGCCGCACACCCCGGCCACCCACCGCCCTGGGACCGGCGCCAGCCAGGGGGGTCGGGACGAGGGGGCCGGACTGACAGGGCCAGAGCTCTGCCTGGCCGCTGCCACCCCAGCCCAGAATATCCCAGCGGAGGGGGTTGGGGGCGGGATTTCAAGAGTGATGGGCTCCCAGGCCATGGCAGGCTCCTGGGGTGGCTCCCAGCAATGGTGGGAAGCTGGGAGCTTCCAGCTGGGTGGGCTCCCAGGAATTGTGTGGGTTTCCCGTGGGATCTGTGTGGTGGCACCCAAGCAATGCTGGGCACCCAGCGCTCATGGGGCCTCAGTGCAGGTGGGCTCCAAGCAGTGGCAAATTCCGAGCCGTGGTGGGCTCCTATTGCTGAGGGACTCCCAGGGGGTCACAGCCAGCCCAGCCAGTGTCCTGGAGCCCACCCAGCTGCCCAGCCAGGAACTTCCCTTTGCCAGGCCCTTCCTCAGCCTCTCCCAAAGACTCACAAACTTTTTCCAGACAGGACAGTCATCCAGCTTGGCAGGGCTGGGCCGAGCACCAGACAGTGTCCCCAGACAGGCAGGAGCAGACTGTACTGGGAACGCCTGGCCACTGCTGGATCCAGCCTGGCACTGGGGCACCAGGCAGCAGCCAAAGAGCTCAGCATGAGCTGCTGCTGCCACAAATCAGCAGGCAACAGTTAAGCCTGGTTTGGAGGCTTTAGCACTGCCCTTACACACCCACCAGGGAAAGCAAGAAGTGACACGGGAATCCCAGAAAAGCCTGGGTGGAGGGAAGAGGCACACCTTGGCAGGGCGGGAGAGGGTTGTAATTTTATTTGCAGCAACCTGAAGTCATCTGCAAACACAGGCACTCCTCCCAGGCCCTGGTCCCGCAGAGCAGGCAGTTCTGCAGCGGCCACGGAGCAGCTGCCGCCTGGCAGAGCAGCTGTCCTGGGACAGCAGCACCAGGGAGGGCTGCCAGCACCCCGGAGGGACGTCAGCAGCACGGCAGGACATCAGCACAACAGCAGGCTTGTTCCAGGTCGATGGCAGCAGCCCCAGCCGAAAGCCCAGCCTGGAGGAGCTCCAGCACACGGGGAAGAGCCAGCCGGCTCCTCCCACCTTCCTCCAAGCCCAGGGAGCTGCAAAAGGCCGATGCTGGGCCTCTGCGTCCCCAGCAAGGTGCCCAGGTGCTGCCCTGCTGCTGGAGCTGGGCCAGCCCTCTGCACTGGACCTGTCTCTGGATGCAGATGGGACAAGAGGCCGTGCCCAGCACCCCCCAAGCCTGGCAGGAGGAACAGAATGGGGCTGGAGGTTTCCTGGCACCGGGATGTTAATGCCCACAACCATGCTGTGCCATCAGGTGCTGTCCTGGAGCACGGCCCAGCACTCTGCCATGCTTTGGCTGACTTTCCTGATTCCATCCCTCCACTCCATGGGCAGTGTGGTGAGGAGGAGCAGGATCCAGATGGAGTTTGGTGCAGGGTGCCAACAGCGTAGCCGTGATGCTGTGGGAGCGGGGACGACTCTCTTCTGGGCAGGTGGGTCCCTGTGCCAGCTGGAGGCTTGTCCCTGGCTCCTCTGCACTGCTCCAAGACAGTGATGATGATGTCCTCCTCTGCCACACACACAGGGCTGCCAGCACCCAAACCTAGCCATAAGCAGGTGGGCACTGCCCACCCCTTCCCAGGGTGGAGGTTTCCCAGCACAGGGATGCTGGTAGGGGCTCTGTGCAGGATCGCAGGCTCAGTGCTGCCCCACCTCCAGTGCAGTCACTTCTTGGGGACACCTGTCCTGGCACACATCGTCCTCAGGGCTCCCAGGCCCCATGGCCCACCTGGCAGGTGCCCATCACCAGCACATCCAGCTGCAGAGTTCACAGGGAAAAAGCAACGTCAGTCCAGCCAGAGCCAGCTATGCCAGAGGTGCCCAGGCCAACAGCCATGTCCCTGTGGGGTCACCTGGCCCCATCCCGTGGTCACACATCCCGTGTATGCAGGGAGGGCCCTTAGGAGATGACACAGCAGCACTTTGGGCAGCAGGGGCAGCACCTGCAGCAGCCACATCGCCTGCCAGCCCTCTGCTCCTGGCCCTTGGGTGCCTTGTCCAGGGTCACAGTGTAGAAGGAGGCAGATGAGTCCCCATTGGGCATCCTCAGGCTGGCGTAGGGGTTGTAGGGACGGGACCAGGACTTGTCTGTGGAGACGGTTGGGCTGTTCCAGCCATTAGCAAGCTCTGTCTGCCCCTCTGTGCCGTAGGAGGGCACGGCTGCAGGGTTGGCAATGATCGTGGGCTCGTCTCTCAGGTAGCGAGTGATGAAGCTTTGCTGGAACTGCTCCCGTGGGATGTTGACACTGGCATAGGGGTTCTCCACGGTGACTCCCCGATCCATCTCCCTGCCCCTTGTGAGACACGTGGCCTGTCTGGCACTGCCCACCCCTGTGGGACAGAGCCGCTGTCACCCCGGGGTGTGTGTGTGGGGGGGGTGTTCTCACAGCAGCGGAGGGGACCCCCGGCAGACCCCACTGGTTTGGGTTCAGGGTGCAGAGCTCTGCACCCCACTCCCTGCCAGCCCCAAGGGACCCCCACAAGGTATACATGGACCCAGCAGAGCCAGGAGGGGAGGCAGGAGCGGGGGTGCAGGGGGTGAGCAGGGCACTGGGGGGGCAAGAGGGGATGCTGAGTGGGGCAAAGAGTGCAGGTAGGGCAGTGGGGTGGGGTAGGGATTTCTAGGGGGACACAGAGCAGGACGGAAAATGTGGGGAGAGGACCGGAGGAAAGGGGGTGCAGGGGAGTGGAAAGGCAGAGGGAAGATGGGACAGGACAAGGGCAGTTGGGATAGGGGCTGCGGCGGGGCAGGCGGTGGGACATGGGGAATCGGGACGGGGGCGCAGAGGAAGAAGAGGGCAGGCAGGGGAAGGGGCGCTGCGGGGAGCAGGAGAGACACGAGCACGGTGGGGGCAGCGATCTCCCCGGTACTCACCCAGCGCGCGGCTCCGGCCGCTGCGGGGCCGCTCTGCCCCGGCTGCGCTTCCTCCTGCACGGACCGCCCCGAGCGGCGCCGCCCCGAGCGACCGACAGACAGACGGAGCGGCCCCGAGAGAGCGGTGCAGGAACATCCCACAGCCAGCACCCGCCCACCGCCCAGCCCCAACACCAACCCAGCAGCCCAGCCCACTGGATACTGGCACATGGTAGGGGCCACAAGGAACTGGGCACTGGACAGTGGGCACTTGGCACTGGACAGAGGCAGGGGCAACGGGACATGGGCACTGGACAGAGGCATTGGGCACCAGGCAAGGTGTACCACCAGTACCACCAGTACTGAGGCACCAAACCAGCACCACCCCCTGGCAGCAGGAGCTGGGCACCAGCACCAGCATGGGCACTGGTACCAGCACCACACAGTGCACAGAGAGCACCACACAACAGGCAGAGCCACCATGCACTGTCACCACCACCAGGACTGAGCACTGACATCACTACAGCCACCAGTGCCATCCACAGGCACCAGCAGCAGCACTGTGTGCCATGCACCGGGCACTGAGCTCTGGACAATGGCACCAGCACTGGCACCACACTGGTTCTGGGCAGCGGGCAGGGACTGGGAGGGGGACACTGCACTCCACAGGTCTGTGGGCACTGGCAAACCCTGAGCACCAGGCACTGGGCAGAGGGCACCAACCACCATGTACATGTCCTGAGCACCGGGCAGGGGACACCAGCTCTGCACCATCTGGCATTTCCCAGGCCCCCCTGCCAGGCTCTGCCTGCCCCCATGGGCACCCAGGCCCCTGCAGCCCAGGGTCCCACAGCCCCTGCCGGGCTCTGTCTGCCCTATCCTGCCCTGAGACCCCAGTGCCAGGGCTCTGCTGGGGTCCTCATCCCTGCAGCGCAGCTTGGCTGTGGTGTGGCCTTGTCCCCCCCAACAGGACTTTTTCCAGGGTGGGTTCGGGGGCTTTGCAGGGCACTGCTGGATGGTGACACCCACGAGGCTGGATGGAGTGAGCGTGTGGCTGTGCCAGGGCAAGGAGAGGGTTGCTGGCACCCGTGCCAGTCCCTGGCACCAGAAGTGCTGCAGTAGAAAAGATGCAAACATTCAGCACTCTCTACCCTGCCCCATCCATGTCCCTGCCGTGTGACCCTGCTGTGATGTCCTCAGCCACTGCCACTGTTCCCATCCCCAAAGCCCCCAAAGTGGCTTGTGCAGAGCCTCAACACCTTCCCACAAGCAGTTCTGTGCAGAACCTGCCCCTCCCCTGAGCCTCAGGGATGATGGGACAGCATCCTCTGGACAGGCTGGGACGAACACCTCAAGTTGCAGCTGAACCGTGCTGGGAGTGAATTACATTTCCCACACACTTTGCAAAGGGAAAAGCCACTTCCTTCTGGCCATCTTTCTGACAACAGAAACTATTTCTTCCCTGTCCTGAGGAGCAGGGGCTGCCCAGGCCTGTCCCTTGGCACCATGGAACAAGCAGGAGAGCTCCAGAGGGTGATGGGAGCCTGCCTGCCCCTGGCAGCACTGCCCCTGGGATGAAGCTGCCAGCCCAGCTGCAGTGCCCAGCTGCCCTGCCTTCCCTCTGCAGCTGAGCCCTCTGTCCCCGAGCCTGCTGGGCTGGCAGCTCCCAGAGTGTGGTTTCCCAGCAAGGAGACTCAGCAACCTTCCAGGTGGTGGAAGGAAAGGAAGATGGAGGCCTGGGATTTTTTTGAGGGAGAAGCTGACCCTCCTCTGAGCAGTTCTAGCATCAAGAGTGGGGCCTCATGCACTTCTGTGCCTCAGTTTCCCCTCCAAGGACTGAGAGGGGGGTGCAGCTGAGCATGTTTGTGACAAATCAGCATCACAGCACACAGCTCTCGGGTTTGAAAGCTGCAGAACTCCTGCACAGACCCCTCAGGGCTTTTCTGCCACCCCAGGGTCACCTGGAGTAGAGCCACCAGCAGCCCCTGTGCCTTCATTGGGCTCTGCTGCTGCCCAGTTTTCCCATCTTGAGCTGTTTCCCTACAGAAAAACTCATCTGTTTGACTAAGCAGGAGTGGAAAAAGAGGCATCCTCCATCCAGGTGTCCTGCGGTAACCCAGCCCCGCCTGCCCGTGCCTGGCGTGTCCCTGCCTGCACCGGGGATGTCGCTGTGGCTTTCCCCAGCAGCCCTTTCCCCTGCCTCGCAGAGCCTCGGGACTGGCTGTGTTTGTCTTTTAGCCCCAGATTTCCATGCCCAGCCCTGTTCCTGAGCAGCTCTGCTTGCAGGGAGCTGCGAGGCTGCACGTCAGGCACAGCCCGGCTCTGGGGGACGCTGAGAGCCTGCAGCCCCTGTGTCCGAACGCCTTCCCTCTCCCAAGGGACTCCCACATGCAGGTCACCTCACAGAACCTCGGGTGGGGACATCCCACACGCTGCTGCCCGGGCTGCAGACCCCACCCAGCCGCTCGGAGCAGAGTGTCAGCCACGATCTGAGGTGCCTCCGTGCCGGGGATGTCTCTTGGCTCTCTCAGCATCCAGCCGTGGCAGCTTCGATCTCGCAGGCACCTCCTGGATACCCTCATCCCCCACATGGCAGATCTGTGGCAGCCCCAGATGAGGAGAGGTCTCACCAGCCAGGAGCAGCCACCCCTAATCTGGAGCCTGGAGTTCAAACATTTCATTTCTTGCCAAGAAATTCTCCAAATCGAGCTCCAAAGGCCACATCCAGAAATCGTGTGTTGATCCTTGGAGGATTTGTAGACGATGGAGGATCCTCAGGTGGAAAAGTTGCTTTTGCTGCATCAAAGCTCAGGCTGCTGGTTTGGAGTTGTCCCATGTGGGATTCCTCAAGCTGGGAGCCAGCAGGTGCTGCACAGCTGTGCCCCCCTTGAGTAAATGGAGGAGCTCAACTAATGCTAGGCTCTCTGTGGCTTAAAACCAGCCTAATTTCCTGTAATTATTCGCAGGAGGAAAAGAAATAAACAGAAAATAAACAGAAATAAGCCAAAAGTTCAGTGCCCACCCTGGAGATGTCCTGTGCCGGGGGTGGTGGAGAGGGAGGTTCTCAGAGATGCCACTCTTCCAGAGGAATGCTGGTTTGAGGAGGAGCCTGGGAAAATCAGGAGAAAGAAAAAAGCCAACCATGGCACTGGCTCACGAACTTGCTGGGACCCTGAAAATAAGGGGACAGCCTCATGGAGGGGAATGGGTTCCCAGCAGGGGCTGCAGGTGCTGCAGGGGCAGGAGCATCCTCAGGCCTGGGATATGAGCCTGGAGGAAAGTGCTGGCTCAGGAATTCCTCAATCCCACTGCATGGGCTCCATGGCAAACCACAGCAGGGCACCCACAGCCCCTGACCTGTGTGACCCAGCACAAACTGTTGGGAGTTTATGCAGGATTCTAGTAACTGCAGGGATCCCCTGGGATGCCTTAGCTCGCTAGTGCTTCACACACAGCAAAAGGCAGATGTATTTTATAATAAATAAATGGTTTGGAAAACCATCCAAACAAACAAACAAACCAACCAGAAAGCCATAGGCAAGTCCTGTTCCTGGGCCTCTTCCTGCTGGGGACAGGTATTTGTGTGGCACCCCAGCGCTGGAGCTTTCCCAGCTCCAGCTCCTCCCAGGGCTCTCCCAGGCACCAGAGTAAAGAACTCCCGAAGCGATCCCGTTTGTAAGCGCTTCCCTGGGGCTCCCGGGAGGTGCAGTGCCTGGCGCAGGCACAGGAGGGTGGTGATGCTCTGTGCAGCCCATCAGTGCCGGAGGATGGTGAAGAGCGACGCTTCCTAGAGCGAAAGGTTTTGCCACCCGCGGAGGGGACAGCTCGGTGAGCCCCCAGAGCAGATGGTGGCCACTCACCAAACCTTGCGGGGGGCTGAAGGCTTCGCTGAGGCTCAGGAGAGCCCGTGGGTGGCCGGTGTGAAGAAAAGACACGGGGAGGGGTTGGGCCAGTGCAGAGATGGGAGGGGAACCCCCAGACTCAGGCTGTGTGAAACACATGGGAGATGATTCCCTTTGGGACATCACAGGTCTCCCACCGTGGAACGCAGCTGTGTGAGGTATTCTTCAAGGTTTTGACCTTAATTCTCAGCTGCCTTTTCATTAAAATCGGAATAAGGCCTGGGGGTACAGAAGGAGAGATCACAGGGAGTGAGAGGCACCAATGGGGTGAGCATCCCGAAGGGGAGCCCCACAGATCAGTGTCACCAGCACCAGGGCTCAGCTGTCACCCAGTGAGGGGGGGCTGTGGGTGTGAGGGTGCCATGGATCCCACTGGTGCAGCTCTGAGGGGCACCATAGGGAGCACAGAGCAGGACTCAGGGATAAAGCTGCCAGAGACAGGGGGCTCTGTGCCCTCGAGCAGCACAGCCCCTCACTAACACCCCGGGGTGGGAAACTCCAGCACAAAATCCATCCTGTGTCCCCAGGCCTGCGCTCAGCATGCCATGTGCAAAGATCCTGCCCCGCTCATCTCCACGTCTGCCCGGGGCATGCAAGGAGTTCCCCCAGCTCCTGCTTCCCTCTCAGGGAAAGCCATGCGTCCCAAAGGATGGCAGCAGCTTCTAAAGCCCAAATGGAGCCTGGGAGCGACCTGCCGAAGTTGCTGCGTGGGAGGGATTTCCTGTGGGGCCAGAATGTGCCCGGTCCCCCGGCTCAGGACCTGGGAGCACACACCGGGCTGTCATGGCCCGGCATCCCCGCTCCAGCAGGCCGGGCCCTGCTCCCCGTGCCAGCTCCGGGCACCCAGCTCTGTGCGGAGGGGCAGCACAGGCTCCTCTGCAGAAGGCGACTCTCCCGAGGCTGCTGCTCCCCTGCAGCACAGCACGGCCCCGAGAGGGCTGGAAGCTCCTCAGAGCCGACAGCGTCCCCTGCCAGCGCCATCCTGCTCAGACTGCGCTCTCCCGATGTGACATCCCAGCCACCCTGCAGGCTCGCGGCTGGGGACAGGGATGCACAGCTGGGGCACGCGTGCTCGTGCCGCGCGGGCGGGCGCTGGGCACCGTCCCCTGCCGGGCCCTCCCGCTGCCCGCGGAGACAGGGACGCTGCAGAGGCACGTCCGCGGTGCCCGGTGACCGGGGCTGCTTGAAGCCCGTGCTGCTGTCAGACCCCGTGCGGGGATGGTGCAGAGCCCAAAGCCTCTCCAGCTTAGTGCCAGGCTCTCCCTTTGGCAGGGGATGCCGCATTCCTCGGGGATGACGAGTTGGATACATAGCCCGGTGTCCAGGCTGGCACGGCCACACCGACATCACAGGAGTGGGCCGGCGCCTGGCCCGCTGCCGGCCTCTCCCCGGGCTGCAGGAACCAGAGGGGAGCTGGTTTCCTTATCGCCCTCCCGCAGCCCCCCTCCGTCCCTCTCCCCTGCGGCTCCCGGCCCGGCCGCCCCCGGGTCACGCCGGGGCTTGGCAGCGGCGCGGGGGAAGTGAGCATTGTGGCTGCCCACTGCGGCCCGGGCTGGAGGAGAAAGCAAGGATTTCCTGGCCTGGAGCAAGTCCTTCCCGTCTCCTCCCAGCTGCCGAGAGCCTGGAGGCTGAGGTGGGCTGTTCCCAACAGGCTTTGGACCGGGAGCCAGGGGCTGCTGCTCAATGTGCAAGGAAACGGGAGGCAGCACGCATCTGGGCACTTCTGTTGGCAGTGCCACAATCTCCCCCTCTGCTCCATGCTACCCATAAAGAAAATCCCTGCTCAGGCAGAGCCTTTGGCCAGCACAGAGATGCTCCCCTTGGTGCTCGTGCATTGTGCCCCACAATGTGCCACAGGGACGGTGGCAGCTGGGTGGCCTTGTGCTTTCACACTGGGACTTCAGGAAGGGCAATTCACCCGTGTCCAAGCTCAGCCCAGCCCCATGACAGGTCAATGCTGTGGGGATCTGTGTCCATGGGCAGTAACCTGCAGCTCCCTGTGCAGAACCAGGCAGCAGCAAACAGCCCGGCATGTCTTCCAAGGCTGCACCCTGACACAGACACCTGGAAAAGGGGCTGTAAGAGCCCCAGCTGGGACACGGGGTTGGGCAGCTCACATGCCCAGCCACGTTTCTTCCTGCTCAAATGTCACTTCTCCTTCCTGCGGAGGGAGCAGCCGCGGCGGGGGCAGCTGCTGCTCCCACCCTGAGCAGCCACGTGGGCGATGCCGCAGCTTCCGCTGTGCCACGACCTTGTGCAGTGACTGCACCTGCCGATGGTTTTTTTAGGACAAGGGCTGGTTTCCTGCTACATTTCCGTGATTGATAGTTTCCAGTCCTGGGGATGGCTGTGGCAGAAGGGCTGTCACTCATCTCCTGGCCTGGAGCATCCCCAGCACTTTGCCATCCTCTCCTTCGGCCCCTGCCTCGGGGATGGATTAGGGACAGCATCATCCTGCCCCGGTGAAGGCTCGGCCGTGGCCATTTGGGGCTGCTTCTGCACACGGGGATCCGGCAGACCCTGTGCAGCACCCAGCTCCCAGCTAAACCCTTGGCTCCGGCTCTCTCCCGGTGGAGGTCTGGTTTCTGTCCTGCCGCCTGCTTGTCCTCCCTCGCTCCAAACAGTCCCCGTTTGTTTGGCTCTAGCTGCTGGCTGGAGCCGGGGCCGCGTGCCTGGGCCGCCTGTGCACAACGGCTCCTTGTTCACCGCCTCCCTCCCTGCTCGCTCTTCGCCTGTTTTAGCAATTATCCCAATTAGCTGTGCCCTCTCCTTGCTCCCCAGCTGCACCTCGGACCCTCATCCCTCCTGCTCTGCAGCGGCGGCAGCAGCATTGCTGTCCGGAAAGGGCCAGCCCCGGGCCAGGGGGGTGTGGGCACCGGGGCGATGGCTGCCACCTTCCTGGGTGGGAAACAGGCAGGCTGTGCAAAATCCAGGTGGTTGTGGTCCATGCGGAATCCCAGGGCTCTCTTCAATCCTCTTTGGCACTTGAGGAGGGTGAGGAAGCCGTGCTGAAGCTGCAGGTCCCGGGGTGCCGCTGGCATCTGCCTCTGCTCCTTCGCATCGCCCGGGTGGGTGCTGCCCGTCCTGCCCCAACCGCACCGGGTGCCCCCCCTGCCTCGCTCCCCGGGCGCGGGGGTGCAGCCAGACGGCTTTCTGCAAGCCACGACCCTCGTGCCACCGCGAATGCACCATCCTCATGCTCCCACAGCCGCCAGCTCAGCCAGAGCCGCGGGCGGGTGGGTAAAGGTTGAGGTTTCCACCCGCTGACGAAGGCTGGGGCAGTGAAGGCGCCTTTCTACAGCAGTTTCCGGCAGTGCCGTGCTCCAGGGCCACCTTCTCCTCTGCCCCCCGGGCCCACGGAGATGCCGGAGTGCAATCCCTGGGGAGGTGCTGGGCACAGGAGCATCCTGTGCGTGCTGACGGTGCCTCGTGCATCTCCCGGACTGGAAACCCAGGGCAGGCAAAGCCCCGCATCCTCTGCCCGTGGCCACGCCAGCACCTGCAATGGTCAGAGCAGCGTGGGCAGCCCCCCGCCAGCACCCCCGTGCTGCAGCCATGCGGGGACACAGCACCTTGGCAGGGGCATCAGCAGGCAGGGCCGGCACCGGGGCTGCCGCTCCCGGCGTGGCTCCGAGCGCCCTGCCCGCGCTGACAGCAGCCCCGGGCTCCCGGGGTTTGATCTTTACCGCTCGAGCCCGGCTGTCGGCTCCCATTTGCGTCTGCCGAGGGAGGGATGCGAGCGCCGGGCTGGCGCAGGCTGGCAGCTCCGTGCTGGCACGCAGGCAGCCGCCGGGCAGGCAGCCCCTGCGCTGCTGCAGAGGCTCCTCCGCAGCCCTGCCAGCCCCAAACCCAGTGCGCAGGTCAGGGTCCTGCAGAAAGCAGGGCTGGGTGAGCCTGGGGGGGGGGGCTCCCAGGGACCCCGTGTGGCTTGCTGGGGGACAGTCCTCAGCCTTGAGCCTGCACCTTCAAAGCAGAACCCTTGAGCCTGCAGCCAAAACTGCCCCTGCTTCCCCATCCATGGGACCATGACGGCTCCAGAGCACCGGGTGGGAGCTGTGTGCACAGTGCCCTGAAGAGCTTCCCGTTCTCCCCCAAACAAACACGTGCCCCCAGCAGACAGGGACATGGTTCATGGCGGTCCAGGCCTCTCTGGTTACCTCTGTCCTGTTCTGGGGACACAGCAAAGTCCCAGTGGCACTTGACAGCCCCCACAGCAGTCTGGACATGCTGGGTCCCCCTCCCCAGGTGGAGCCCTGTTTTCTGTTACATGGAATGGCCTCACCTCCCCATGACACCCTGGCTACAGTGCTCCACTTGCTTCCCCACAGCCTGCACAGGAGCACCAGATTGCTGCAACCCCCTTGCGCCCAAAGGTCTCCCTTCAGCCAAGGCGCTGGGCAAGGAGTCCTCTCTGGAGGGAGCAGAGGGGAAAGACAGGCCTCGAGGTCTTCAGCAGCATCCCAGCATCCTGGCACATTGGCCCTGGCTCTTGGAGGACTGGAGAAATCAGGGTGATGAAACCCCAAGGCCAGATGATGCTGTCAGCCCCAGGGAACACCCCCAAGAGCTGGTGCAGCCCCCCATGCCTGCCCCATGGGATGCAGCCCCTCCCTCTGCCACATGTCCCACGCTCCCAGCTCCCACCCATGGCAGCACTGGGGAATTCACCAGCTCGAGCAGGATGGTGACTCCCCGTTCCAGCCTCCCACCCCCAGGCCTGCGAGCCACCCCTCTTCTGCCACTGCAGGTCTCCCACCACACACCCAGACCGAGCCTAGGCTCAGCTTCCCAGGCTCCGAGAGCAGCAGCAGCTCCTGCTCGGGCAGCCCCCAGGGCCCCACAGCCTCTGCCAGAGCAGGAGCCATACCCAGGGCCAGCTCCCAGCTGTGCACCCACATAACCGTCCAGGAGAGTTACAGGCATGCAGGGAAAACAAAACCCTCAGCTCAATGCTCAGATTCACCCAGCTGACCCAGAAATGCAGCCGTGGTGCCCCACACAAGAGCTGGGCTGCACCAAGCTGAGCAGAAGGGCCAGCAGGAGAGCCGGGGGTTCTGCCAGCTGCTGAGAGTGGGGATGGGGGAGTGCACTGTGCCCTCAGGTCCTGCTGGGAGCCCCAGGACAGCCACACTGGGACAGCAAGATCGCACCATCTGTGAGCACAGCCACAGCCTCGGGCCTGGGGCTGTGTCCAGAGAAAGGAGGGCAGCAGCCTGGAGCCACATAGGACTCGGTGGGTCCCATCCGCTGCCTTCAGGGAAGTTTTCCTGCAAAAGCTGAAATCATACTGCAAAAACAAACCGCTGCCTCGGTCTGGACTGCTGCTCGGAGCTGTGTCCCAGCTGAGGCAGCACCCAGGAAGGAGGAGCAGGAATTCAGGCATTGGTGCACCCTGCCAGGACCACGGTGTCCCAACGGGCACCTCGAGGGCACACGCGGCAGCTGCTGCTCCTCCTCCCTGACCCAGTTTGTGCCTGGCCGTGGCATCCAGGCGAGCAGCGCTGGCAGGTTATGAGCGCCGGGCTTTCCCGGGGAGCCAGCACAGCAAACGCTAAATGTCACCACAATTACGAGGCACCTGCCGCAGCCCCAGCGTTGGCACCGGAGCTGCCCCACCAGCCCTGCACCCGCCCGGCCCGTGAAGAAGGGCTGAGACAGCGGCTGGGTCCCAGCTCTGGCACATGCTCTGGTTTCTTCCGAGCCCCGAATCCCTCGGGCTCTGTTAAACCCGGCATCAGCTGGGCTGCATGGGCTGGGGGAAGGCTTCTGCAGAGCTGCCATTTCTATTTCTGGGCCAGTCCTGTCCTGTTTTCCTTGGACACAAGGTGTTTTCTAAAGGAAGTGGGTCTTCCTTGCACCCTCTCACTCCTGAAATGCAGCTCTAGGTCTTTGTGGTCGTCCCTGCCTGGGCCAGCAGTCCCTGGGGAGTTGCAGACCCCCCCTCTCATTCCCCAGTGGCACTGCAGGACTGGGAAGGAGTTTCTGACATGGCTGTGCTGCTGTGGGGTCACCAACCAGATGTGAACTTCTCCAGGGAGTCTGTGGGACTGTGCCTACCTGGGGCTGGGGAAGATGCAGCCTCAGATGAAAAAGGGGGCTCTGATGGGAACAGGGGCTCCACTTGCCCACAGGGCTGTGGCTCAGAGTGTGGCCAGTTTGTCACTCTGGACCTTGTGCAGGGCAGCTTTGAAGGACATCCCACCATCTCTCTGTGCCCTGGTCTACTGTTTGACCCTCAAAGACAAAAAGATTTTCCCTGTGTAGCTATAGGGAAATACATCTGGAATTTCCTCACTTGTGGCTACAGATCCCCATTCTCTCTCCCTCCTCTCAGGAGATAACTGTGGAGAGCAGTACATTTTCCATGAGTGTTCTTTTCTGGCAGCTGAGCAACCCCAGGTCTGCAGGCAAGGAGTTGGTGGGGAGTGGAGTGAAGGTCAGCACATCCAAGGAGAGAGGATGTGGTCCCTCTGGCCCCTTGACCTCCCCCCAGCCCATGTGCATCCCCCCTCCCCCTACTCCTTCCTCCTGCTCAGTGCAGCACCAGCAAGGTGGGCCCCCTCTTCGCACCCAGGGTTCATAGAAATGGCCACAGTATTAATCACTCATAGTAAAAATAATGATTAAACCCCTTGCAGTCTGTTGGGCCTTTAGGAACATCCGTAACCTTCAGGCTGCTCAGAGTACCTTGTATGCATCTCAAGGTTTGTGTGCAGCTTCAGACTCTTTGAGGATCTTCTGGGCATCACTTCTCTCATGGTAGGGTCTCTGTAGGCAGCTGCAAGCCTAGAAACCAGCCCATGAAAGCCCCCACCATGGCATTAGGATTGATGCAAGAGCATCAGTGGTCAGGTCCTGACCAGCAACCAACTCACACAGTGCTGTAAACAGCAGCCACGGAGCAGCTCTGCAGCAGCTGGGGCATCCTTCAGCTACCAGCTGGCAACAAGAGACTGCTGCTTTCTTGGCACATATTTCAGTAGCATCCCTCCTTCAAAATGGTGTTTGCTCTGTCTGGGCAAGCTGCACAGACAGCTCCTCTGGTGGTTTTGGTGGAGCACTGTGGCCGATGAGAGCTGCCCTGCTTTCCTCTTCTGTTGGGGTCTATGCTGGGCTGTTGTGGAGGGTCTCAGCCTGGGATGGTGCTGACTGGGGGTCCCTTCTCCTGGTGCTCCAGCCCGGGAAGGAGAGGCAGTCCCAAGGGGGTAGCACCCAGAGGATGAAAACACAGGCTGTGGGTGCCACATCCATCCCTCCCTCCCAGCCAGGCCAGGCTGGGCTGGCCCCACGGCCCCAAGCAGCCGGGCAGGCCCTGCGCCGGTGCTGCCCCACAGAGACCTGCAGAGAAAGCTGCTCTCTGCAAAACTGGGGATGAGCTCATGGCTTTGTGGGTGAATATCTGTGTGATGAGTGATTCACCAGAGCAAAACAAGATCTGTGTGAGAAACAGACAGGATTTTGGGAAGAGCTGTAGATGTGTGCAGGACCAAGACAAGCAAACTTGGTGATGAGAGCAGCAGGGAGCAAAGAAAGGTGGCCTGAGATGCTGCCCCCAGGAGCATGGACAGCATGGATGGGGACCCGGGTGTGGGACAGGAAGGTTTGGCACACACAGAGCTGTCAGCTCACCCAGGTAGGGTGGAAAGAAAAGCCTCAGGTGCCATCACAGTGCAAGGCTGGCACCAAGTGGGAGCAGGGCCGTCCTCTCAGAACAGGTCCTTCCCTCAGATGCTAGAAATCCAGAAGGGCAATAAAATCCTGAGCAAACAGCTAGATGGCTGAGGAGGTAATGGCTGATGGTGAGGAAGAAATTTAGGGCCAAATTATCTTCTGGCTTCTCAGCAAAGCCTGGGCAGCAGTGTTACAGCTCCCAACACATCTACAGAGCAAAGGTTTCAAACTGATCCAGCCAAGACACTGGACATGAATGAGTTTTGCAGAAAGAAGCTGTGGTTTCACACAAGGTCAACACCAGCTGTATTAGAACAATAGCCTCCTGATTACAAACAGTAAAACCTTGTTCATCTGGGACAAATGAAGGGAATCCACTGGCAAAGCTGCTCCTGCATGTCTGTTTAAGGAGAGCTGGACCCGAGGACAGCCGGTACAACTGAGCTGAGGAGCAACCTCTGAACCCAGAGGTGTGCTTGGCCTGCTGGCAAGGTCCCTGAAAATGGTAAAATGCATCACTGCTGCTTGTAAAACCCAGGAGAGCACCCATATCACATCAGCACAGCTCAGAAGGCATTCTGAGGATATCCGCGTGCATCCAAAATATGTACATTTATGATAATACTCAATGCAATAGGTTTTTATAAAAGATAACACAACATGTGTGTTTATATGCCAAAGTTAGGTGTTAATCCAGGAGTAAGAGACAAGACCCAAAGGCAGAGGTGGCCACGAGGCGGAGGTTTGGTAGGGTCATCACTCAAGTCTGAGCCACACAGGTCCAGACAGGGATGGAAAGTCTGGGTTTTGAAGGATGAGATCATTTCAGTTTGGGTAGAAAGCAGAGATCTTGGTGGACCAACTCAGCTGAGGAAAGGGAAAGCTCTGCATTGAGCATGTGAAGCAGAGGCAGAGCCATTGGGGCAACAGGAAGATCCCAGCACCTTGGCACAAACACACTCTTATTCAGCAGAAAAGATGCCCAATGTAATTTATGATTATTTTTTAAATAGAGCTGTTGCTTAACTCATGGAATAGCAGCATAATAGCACACCGTGTAGCTGGGTCAGCACGGGAATGCCATATGAATTAATAACAGAAAATAGCTCGTGCTCGCTCACTTCCTGCGTTTCCTCTGCTCAGTGAGTTCAAGCGTAAGATCTCAGCTCTTGCTATCTGCACCCAGGCACGTTAGCAGGGAAGGCAGGAGCACCTGACACAGGGAGGATGGGGAAGATGAAGGGAATCCCTGTTTAGTGGTGTGCCAGGCAGCAGCAGCCTCACACTGATTTCAGCAGGTGAGCAGATCAAAGAATGGCACTTAGAGGTGCTAGAGGCATTCAAAAATCCCTTATCTGGTGAGAGAAACTCCAAGATTAAAAACTCAACCATTGTCCAGAAGGGAGCATGGATTTCCATGTGGAGGTGATGCTGCAGGGTCCCCAGGAAGAACCTGACTCTAGGGTCAGTCTGGCCTGGGACTCTAGCACAACTGAGCCCTTGGGGTACTTTTGGGGAATTCTTCTGCCCGGGTGGCATTGGTCATCTCTTCCGGGTCAGGAAGAGAGGCACCTGGGTGAGATTCCCACCAGGTGAGAGGCACCAGGTGAGAATCTCACCTGGGTGAGATTCCCATGTCCTCACTTGTGGCTACAGATCCCCATTCTCTCTCCCTCCTCTCAGGAGATAACTGGAAAAAAGGAGATGCCTTTTAGCATCATTGCCTGAGGTGAGTGAGGAGATCATCTATGGGCTGCATAAGGCCTGGCAGAGCTGTGAAATTTGTAACCTCCAGCTCCTGTGTCCATCCCACTGATGGCAGGGCCAGAGGACAGCAATGGTGTGAGGACAGTGTGGCTGTGGGGACACGGCAGCTCCAGGACCACACAGACCCCTTCTTACAGGGGCTGGGTCTTTGCTGCAGCAGGGCTGGAGGGTCAGCAAGCAGGGCTGGCCAGGGTAATCTTCAGGGAGGGCATAAAAGCCCAGGCAAAATCCTGGAGGAATATAAAAAACTAAAAAACAGCAAGGGGTGACACGAGCAGGGGAACCCCAGCAGCACCCAAAGGAGCCTGGTGAGCCCCCACCAGCATCCTGCTCCAGCCAGGGCTGGGTGGAGTGGTGGAGTGGGTTTGGGTTGGAGTGTGCACATGCCTGGGTCACTGTTCCTGGGGTCGGGGTATGTGAGCTGAAGGGCTCTGTGTGGGGCTGCCTGCCCATTTTGGCCATTTGCCTGTGGGGTCCCCATTCTGGAGGCACTCACAGCAGGGGGAGAAGGCAGCCTGGCCTCCAACATCTGCCAGGGGACATCCATGCCTCTCGCATCTGCAGGAGCCAGGAAGCATACACCAGGACTCATCTGCTCAGGGCACCTTGTGGGGTGTCCCCAGCCTGTGGGGTCCTGTCTGCCTGTGCCACTGTGGGGGTCACACCAGCAAGCCCATGGCCATGAGCAATGATCCCCAGCGCTCTGCAGGGACCTGTCAGCATTCCCGGGACCCCCCACCCACCATGCTGAGCCCACCGTGTCCCCAGGGACCAATGAGCCCCTGTGCCCAGGTGCCCCGGAGCTCAGCAGGGACTGGGGGACTGTCAGGGGACCCCCTCTGCTGCCCCGACAGCCAGTGGCCGTGGATCCCAGGGGGCGGCGTGGGGTGCATGGCTGATTTGGCAGTGGGAAAAAGCAGTGGTGGGGGAATTCCTGGCTGTCCGACCTCTTCCCAACCCCGGGGGCTGCAGGGGCTGCTGGCAGGGCCCCGCTCCCCGATGTTGCTCCACAGCCGCAGCCCCGGAGCAGCACCGCCGGCGCGGAGCCGCTTCCAGCGGCGCTGGATGCTGAGTCACCGCGGGCCCCTAGGAACGACCCGCGGGGCCTCGGCCAGCGGCGGGAGAAGGAGCGGGGCCGCAGGGAGGGTTCGGGAGCGGCGACGGGGAGGGGGGGTGCGGGGCAAGAGGGGCTGTGGGGCGGGGAAGCGGGATGTGTGGGACGAGGGGAGACGGTCGGGGCAAGGAGGAATGTGCGGGGAGGGGGCTGTGCGGGGCGGGGAGGGGGCGTGCGGGGAGGGGGGTGCGGGGCGGGGAGGGGGTGTGCTGGGCGTCAGGCGCTGCGGCCGGCGGGCCCCGGCGCTGCTGAGAGAGAGAAATGTGAGGCGGCTGCACCACTGCGGCGGCACTGCGGGCGGCGGCGGGAGCGCGCAGCAGCGCCCGCGCCGCCGGGCCCCGGGAACGGCGGGCACGGAGCCGCCGTTGCCTGCCCGCTGCTGCCCGCCGCTGCCTGCACCTGCCGAGGGGCACAGGGGGGCCTGGCATCAGCCCTCCGCAACCTACGCTGCCGGCCAGGGGTGTTGCATCAGCCCCGCGCCGAGCCGGGGTCCGCGGCCGGGGGCGGCGGGGGGAGCCGGGGGAGGGCACGAAGGAGCCCCCCGGAGCGGCAGCGGCCGTACCTGCCGGCTCCCCCGGCCGCCGGTCCCCGCCGAGCATCCGGAGCAACCCGGCGCCGCCAGCCCCGGCCTCTGTACCCGGTCCCCTCCCCGCGCCGCCGCGGCCGGAGCAGGCGGCGGGGCCGGGGGCGGCCGGCCAGGACCATCCCCGTGGAGCCGCGCCTCGGAGCCGCCAGCATCCCCGGGGAGCCGCGCCTGGCCGGGGCAGCGCCGCATCCCTCTGCCTTTCAGATAACCTCCGCCGCTCGGGCCTGCGGAGCCGCACCGGGCACGGAGCGGGGGCTGAACCGGGACCCCTGCCCAGGGCCAGCGCAGGTAACGGCGGGCAGGGGCGGGGGAGTCCCCCTGCGGGTGTGCGGGAGCGCTGCTGTGTGCACAGGCGTGTGCTCCGCGGGGATGCGAGCGTGGGGCAGGGACGTGTGGAGCTGGGGATTGCGGTGGGAGCGTGGGGAGGGGAAGATGCTGGGGAGGGCTGTGTCACCCCAGAAGTGATGGGGTGTGGGGTACATCGGGGGCTGTGTCACCCCAGAAGTGACGGGGATGGCGGGGGGGCTGTGTCGCCCCAGGGGCGGTGGGGCTGCGGGGTGCTGCGCCAGGGCTGTGCGTGAAGGGGTGTGACAGAACGAGCGTGGGAACGCGGTGACAGTGCGTGGCACTGCTGACCACCCGTATTGCTGTGCTCGTGGGCGCTGCAGGTGAGTGTCTGTGCGAGAGCTGCAGGCAGAGCCCCCGGGGCTGCTGCTGTGTGCGGGACGGGGCGGGGGAATATATGCTGCTTGTGGGACGCGGGGTGCAGGATGTGGGCCCGTGATGGGGAATGAAAGAGGCGAGGCCACCCTCCACAGGGCAGGATGCTTGCGGGACCCCAGTGTTGCCAGGGCATGGCCCCGGGGACATCCCTCTTGGGGCTGGGCAGGGATCCAGCCCACTCTCCCAGCCCTCAGGCATCCGGGGCTGAACCCCTACGGCCTCGCCTCATCCCCAAAGGCTGCTGCTGCTGCAACCAGATGGCCCCCTCGGGCCCCCTCTGCCAGGCATGGCAGAGCCTGGCGGGAGCAGGCATCCCTCTAACAGGATTTGCAGCGTGATGGAGGAGAGCGCCTTCGCCCTTCTCGGAGGAGAGCTGGGCTGGCGCAGGGGCTGCTGAGGGAGAAAATGGCCTCGGGCTGGCTGCCTGCCCCCCATCTCCGGCCTGCAAACGTGGCCTGTCCTCTCCATCAGCCCCGGGACAAGGGCAGGGAGCTAGGAAGGGGGGGAGAGGAAGCTGGAGGGAGGGATAATAGCAGGGACAGATCAGGAGCAAGCGATGGAGGTAAAAATAGATCCACTGAGCAGAGGAGGGGCTAAACGTGAGAGAAAACCTTGAGCAGAGGCAGGTCGGTGGAGGAACCCCTTCGGGAGAGACCCTGCAGCCCAGCGGAGCTCTGGGGGACGTGCCCTCGCACCCTCAGTGCAGAGGGGGGTCCCAGGACCCCACGCTCGAGGCTGCCGAGGGGATGCCTTGGGGGAAATATCCGCAGCCCAAGCACGCGGGCGGATGGACAGGACCCGTAGGGCACAATTGCCAAATTGCCGGGACGCAGGCGGGCATGCATCCCGAGGGAGAGCTGGCAGCCAGTAGCAACCCCCTCTCACTTTTCATTTCCAGCAAGCACGGAGCTGAGCTGGGGACAGAGGTACCAGGGACCAAGGGGACAAGGTGTGTGGTGTCCTGGCCACAGCCAAGGTGAGCTGCCCTCTGGCACGGGATGTACCCTGAGCCCCTGCCCTGTGGGAGCTGCCAGTGACTGCAAGTGGGAGAGCCGGGAAGTCAGAGCAAAGGAATTTGCAAACACATTCTTCAGCGCCACGAGGATCCCACTGCATGTAAACAGGAACAAAGGCTGGCCTGGGGCGAAGTGAGAGCTGCCTCCAGTTCTGCAAGATCCTCCCTGGACTCACCTGCCCTGGGCAGTGCCCAGTGCCACCATCCCCAAATTACTGTTCCAGACTGCAGCTGATCCGCTGTGGGAAGTGGCAGCGAAGGCAAAGAGCAGGGCTGTTGAGTGACTGCCAATGTCACGTTAACATCCTGGGGAGGCTTCAGGGAGCCGGCGCTTTGATCACCCGCCCAAGAGCATCTCGGAGCAGGCAGAATGGCACTGTGAGCCCTGCCTTCTCCCTTCCCCAGCCTCGCACCTGGCACCCTCGGGGCTGGCTGCAGGAGAGGGGCGCGGGGTCCGCTGGCGCTGGCCCATCTCCCCAGGATGCTCTCCCGCACCAGCTGCTGCTCCCTGTCCTCCTGCTCCGCGGCCAGACCAAGATTGAAAGCTCAGCAGGCTGCCAGCATGTTTTAGCCTCATGCAGGCGTCCCTTGGAGACCCCAGAGCAGTGGACAGTAATGTGAAAACGATACTCATGTCGTGTCTGAAAGGGCAACAGGTCATCATTAAAATGGAGGCGATGAAGATCATCCACCCGGAGAAGTTCTCGGAGCTGCAGGCATCGCAGCCACGCTACGCGCCCGCCCCGCGCCGCGAGCCGCCCCTCGTGGCCAAGCGCGCGTGGCCCTCCGAGTCTGAGATCATCGTCAACCAGGCGTGCGGGGACATCCCTGCCTTGGATGCCACCCCCGGGCCCCTGCCGCTGCCCCGGACTCCCCCCCTGCCGCGGCGCGAGCGCGGCTACCAGGGCCAGCGCAAGGGCAGCTCTGAGGTCTGCTACCACCGGCAGCCGCCGTCGGACGAGGTGATCGTCAACCAGTATGTGCTGCACCCCTCGACGCCCTGCGAGCCCCTGGAGTGCCCCACCTGCGGCCACATGTACAACTTCACCAACAAGCGGCCCCGCATCCTCTCCTGCCTGCACTCGGTGTGCGAGGAGTGCCTGCAGATCCTCTACGAGTCCTGCCCCAAGTACAAGTTCATCTCCTGCCCCACCTGCAAGCGGGAGACCGTCCTCTTCACCGACTATGGGCTGGCGGCACTGGCCGTCAACACCAGTATCCTGAACAGACTGCCGGCCGAGGCCCTGGCTGCCAACCCCGTCCAGTGGAGCAGTGACACCGACCGCAGCTGCTACCAGACCTTCCGCCAGTACTGCGGGGCCGCCTGCACCTGCCACATCCGGAACCCGCTGTCCTCCTGCACCATCATGTGAGCCCCGCGCCCCGCCCGTCCCTCCGCAGCGGGGGCATGGCGGGCGGGACAGCGCGGCCAGCGCCACGGCCAGTCCCCTGTCCCCTCTCTGCCAATGGCACCGCCAGGGAATGCTCTCATACTCACCACGGCCAAGGATGTGGGACTGGTGTCCTTGCCGGCACTCGCAGGGGGCAGCGGGGGTGCTGGGACCTGGCAGCAGCCCCTACTCACCAGTGGTGCCCGAGGAGAGGGACGCTGGCATGGGGCGCACATCTACCAGCGCATCCAGGGTCTGCGGCTCCCCTGGCCCTGCGGCCGGCGCTCCTGTGGTGCATCGAGCATCTCACCATGCTCCTTCCCCGGGTACCTCTCCCTCCTCTCTCCCTGGCTCTCCCAAGAGCGGATGCTGGGTTCTGGCCGGAGTGACTCCCTCCCCATCGCCCCACAGCCGGCAGCAGCAGCACAAAGAGCCCTGGAGATGCATGGTGCCACGCTGGGCCACCCTTCCAGGACAGGAAGTGAGGACAGGTCCCCAGCTGCCCCCTCCACCCCCTCTCTATAAGTTATTTGCCAAAGCTTTCATCTCAGTGGCCACGCCGCCATGCGCCTGAGTCTCAGTAGCCACATCAAGCCGCCATACCGGCCCCTCAGATGCCAGCAGACATGCGGCCCATGTCCTCCGCAGGCCCTTGAGGAAAGCTCCACTTTGTCCTCATTTTGGAGGATTCTTGTTTTTCCCCATCCATCCCTGGCCACCCCATCCCAGGCCACTACATGTTCACAAAGGCACTGAGCTGTGCCCGTTCTCTGCCCCTCCACCTGGGACCCACAGCAATGCCCCATGGGATGGCTCAGGAGGGTGGCACGGGGTCCAGTACCCCCAAATTGCTGACTCCAGCAAGGGGATTTGACTGGGTAGGGGGACCAAGGTCTGGCTCCTGCCCACAGTCCCTTCCCCAGAGCGGCACCTCTGCTCTGACCCCTGTGCGGAGGGGCTTGCAGGGCAGCAGCCCCCTGTGCACAGTCTTGCTTTCTCCAGAGCACCTGGAGCGGTAAGTTTGCTGCCAAAAAAGAAAAAAAAAAAAAAAAAAAAAAAAAAAAAAAAAAAAAAAAAAAAAAAATCAAAATAAAGAAAAAGCCATAATTTTGGGTGCTCCCATGGGGCTGAGCACCACAACCCAGCATGGCCACAGCACCAGGGGCACACACTGCCCAGTCCCAAGGTGCTGGGGCTGGGTGAGCCTGTGGGGTCCTAGAACCCTGCATCCTGGAGGAAACAGCAGCCCTTGGCACTGGCCAAAGCCCAGCATCCATCCAGGGAGAGGGGCCAGTCTGTGCCCTGTCCTGTCCCAAGGGAGCGGGTGATGCCGCTGGCGCAGCCCCAGGACCGTTCTCGCTCCGGTGGAGAACGGCGCCGGTACCGTGTCTGTGTTGCTCTGCCAATGCCTCCCGCTGCTGGTTGTGACCATGATCATGTTTTATACCCGGCCTTGTTCTGACCCCATCAGTCTCCCCAATAAAGATTATATTGGAATGAAGACTGAGCTGGAGTCCGGGAGCGCGTCACTGCGGGCAGGAGTGGGGTGACACGGGATGTGCCCTGGCGCTGCTCCACCTGTGGGACAGGCTGGGGAGCCATACCCGGGTTAGAGCTTTCCCCTGGGCTGGCACCTCCTCCTCCAACCTGGCTTTCAGCTCTGATGGAGTTGTGTCCCCTCCCTGCCCAGCCCCCGCACGTGGCTGGGCACCTTGAGGGACTCTGCCCAGTTTGGCAAGGGGTCCTCAGCCACAGCAAGAGCCCTGAAACACCCGCTGGATGTCCCCTTTCTCCCCAGGTGATGTGGGATACTGGGGGGAGGATGTGCCATTTGGTGGCACCTGCTGTTGAAGGGAGCTGGGCAGGGTCACAGGCTCCCCTTGCCCTGTTCTGGTGAGGCAGCTGCACCCATGGGCCCCTCTCTGCACCATTCCCACAGCATGCAGGAGCTGCCTTGCAGCTGGCACACACCTGGCAGCACCAGCCCGTGGCACCCACTGCCTGCCCGATGGACCCCAGAATCACTGGGATGGGAACTCTACAGCTGGGGGAGCCAGGAATCTGCAGCAGAAGCAGCTGGGATGATGATCCCAGGACAAGGCAGCTCCCCAGAGCAAGCTATACACGCTGGCTGGTGTGGGCAAAGGCTGGTGTGGGCCCACAGGTACTGTGTGCCCACAACCAGTGCCAGCCCCCAAATTTCCCTTCTCCAGGAGCAGTAACTGTCTCTGCCCTCAGCTCTGGGCCAAGGTGGAGCATCTGCTTCCAAAGCAGCAGCACATCCAGGAGGGTGCAAGGGTAGCTGCAGACCCTTTTTCCTGGTGTGCTGGTATCCATCCCAGGGGAGTTTCTATGCCTGGAGAACAGAATCACCTCCCAGTCCATGGATGCTGAATTTCAGCACCAATAACACAGCCAGTGCTACCTTCATCCCCGAGGATGCTGCACCCGTGTCCTGTCTCCCCGTCCTTACCAACAACCACCCTGCACCCACATTCTTCCATCCTTTGTGCACCCTTAGCAAAGTGTGGGGGTCTCCTGGTGGTCACAGCAACCCCACACTGAGCCAAATCATGCGGCTGCTTGGGGGAGTTGGGGCAGCCCCACAACCAAGATGTGCATCTCCATCACCCCAAAGGTTCATGCCAAATCCAGGATAAAGAACTCCAACACCCCAAATGCTCATATTAAATCCGGGTTGAGCATCTCTGTCCCCAAAGACACCGAAGCTGTGGGCCAGCCAGAGCAGAGGTGGCAGCAATTTTGCCCTCAGTAGGAATTTACCCTTTTTATTACATAAGGACAAAGGGTACAACATGTTCTCCCCTACCCTCGTGGCACCTCTTGGGCCCAGAGTAAATTTAAAACTGTTAATTTGATTTTGAGTTGCAATTAAGGAAGAAATAGGGCCTTTCAGGAGCAAGTACTGGGCGAGAGCCCATTTCTCCTGCCCTATTAACCTCGAATAAGCCCTTGCTGGAAGAGAGGCCAGGTTTGCTGCAGAGGACAGGGACATGGGGTGGTGCCAGCCCTTGTGTCACAGATGCAGGTGAATTAAAAGTCTTTCACATCCCCTGAAATGTTCCCATGGCCGTTCTGAGCTTTGTGCCTTCACGCTAAGTTTTTAAAGATCTCCAAGTCCTACGAGCTGCTTAAGCATGGTCAGGACATTGCTGCAGGAGCAGGTTTGGCCACATAAGAGCAGAGATGCTCCCAGATGTTCCCAGGTGAGCTGGCTCTAAAATCTCCCCCATTGCTGTAACATCTGTCCCCTTGGGGACACGCAGCCTCAACCCTCGCGCCGGGGCGGTCACACCCCCAAAGGGCTGTTTCAGCGGAAGCTCCTTGCGAAGTGCCAACGCCCGCTTTCACAGCGGCGCAAGCCCGCGGTGACTGAATGATGGGTGGTGGCTGTGACAGGTCCCCAGGGCAGTGCTGGCCCCGCGGCTGGGGAGGGACTGCTGAGCTCGGGATCTTTCTTGGGGTCAAATCCAAGAAAGGGCTGGCCGCAGGCACCAGCTCCTGCTCACTGCCCAGCTCGATGTTCCCTCCCCGTGCTGGCCCCGTGGCTGCTGGCCCTCTGGTCACGCTCCCGGCGGGCGCGGGATGGGGACATGTCCCCAGAGTGGGGGGCTGAGTGGAGAAGGGAAGGTGCTGCTGGTTGTGGTGCAATTGGGATGGGGATGCCTCTGGCCAGAGCAGGACCCAGGTGGGACACGCCGGGCTGCAGTGGGAGAAGCCAGGAGAGAATAGGCAGGTCCCTGCAGGGATGGGGACAGCCAAGTCATTGGTCTGGGGACACACATCACCTGGTGCCAGCAGGTGCCAGCTGGGGGATGCGATGAAGCATTTGGGGTGGTGCAATAGGGTGTCAGGGGCTTGGGAGAGGGGACAGGGCTGCAAGTGGGAAGGTGGGTGGGTTTGGGGGGCTGTGCTAGAAGCTTTGCCCAGAGCGGGAGCCCTGCATCAGCCCTGCCAGCCCCCAGCCCTGCTCACCACTATCTCACGTTGCTAAATATAACCCAGCTCTGGGAGTGGATACTGCAGCCAGGCCCCACATGGCCCACAGGGTCCATCCCACACCACAGCCCCCAGGGACCCCTTCTCAGGGCCATGGAGGTGTCCTTCAGCTTTCAGCACCCAGAGGTGCCAACAGCTGGCTCAGGAAGCACGGGAGGAGTGCCGGGGGTGTCCGTGGGGGCAGCCCTGGCCTGGTTCACCCCAACACCCCGACGCAATGTAGGGCAGGGGCACGAGGCTCCCACATGGTGACAGGGCCCTCTGGGTGTCTGAGCTCCCCCTCCCCACAGGTTCCATGGAACCAAAACCGCCCCAGCCAGGGCTGAACTGGCACTTCTCCTGATGGAGCTGCTCCACTTGGTATAAATAAATATTCCTTGGTGCCACCAGGGCTGGGGGGACCCACCTGCTTCTGCCTGCTGACTGACCTGTTTTGGGGTGCCTTGCTCCTACCCTGTGCCTCAGCACTTTGCCAGAGCAGCCCATGGCAGCGCTGATGCTGACTGGCACCAGTGTCCTGGCAAGGCCCGTAGCCCCATTCTCTGCCCTCCTGGGCACAAGGATGGGTTTTCTGTGGGAGCACAGCAGTGCTTGCTGGCTGCTCACCTCCCCAGCTTCTGGGCAGGAGGAAGGGGAAGGGGGTGTTGGGGCTGGCACCCTGTGGTCTGTCTCCCACAGCCACAGCTCTGGGGAGGTGCCCACGGGGTGTTTCCAGGGGAGAGGGGCAAAGCCAGGACACAGCAATGGTTGCACGAGCCCAGCACAGCCAGGCAGGAGGACAGGGCACAGCAGTGTCACCAGCCCCCCAGCAGGGCTGGGCTGAGGGGGACAGAGAGGGGGGACAGCACAGGGAGGGGGAAATTGGCATGGGGTCAGAGCCTTGGCAGGACACTCAGAGGAGGCCGGCAGTGACAAACAGCCTGCTGCACATTCCAGGCTGTGGAGGTGGGTGTCAGCACCCCTGAAATAGAATCCTGGAAGGACCTCGAGGGTCTGACAACTCCCTGCTACCCACTACCAGCCCAAAAGTGGCTGAAAACCTGGGAAGATCCCCATCCCTGTCCCCTTGGGGAGGAACAAGGGTGCAGAGCAGCCACACTGTGACCCAGACATCACCTGGTTGGCACGTGGACCCCACGTAAGGCTGGCAGACAAAGGCAGAGCCCAGATCCTGCTCAGTCCAGGGACACTTCTGCTCTGTGGCAGGTCCCATGTGGGCACAGCCCCTGTGCCACTCACCACAGGCTCCTCCACCCGTGTATGGCAGGGACAGAGCCGTGTTTGCTCACTTATCTCCCCGACGGGCACAGTCTGAGCACGGGCTGGCACGGCTCGGCAGGGGCTGGGAGATGCCATGGTGGAGCACACACCCCTTGTAGGTGGGTGCACTGGCTGTGCCCATTCCCTCCTTGTGTCACTGCTGGGCCCCAAGGGGACATGCTCAGACCAGGCACTGAACTCAGCTGGACACGGCTGTGGTACAAACACAGGCTGTATTTTCAGTCCCTGCTGGGGGATCCCAGCCCATTTGTCCTGGGTGCAGGTGGCACAGCCCGTGGCACAGCCTTGCTCTGCCTGCAGAGCCTCTCTAGCCCCCAGCCCCCAGGCAGGGATGTGCCTCAGCGCAGGAAGGGCTCCCACTCCATCTACCCCCTGGCCGTGGCAGTGATGTGTCACCGGGTGCTGCGGTGCAGGTAATGCCCGGCTCCAGGGTCGCCTCCCTCTGCTGCCTGCTCCTGCTCCTCCGCTGCCTCACCCGCTCCGGGTTCACGGGCAGTGCCAGGTGTCCCAGGCACCAGGGTCACAGGCCTGCTTCCAGTCGGCACCACGGCCGCGGGCAGAGCCGGAGCTGGGCTCCTCTCCCCACGCATGCTCAGCCTGAGGGCACAAAGCCAGCGCTATTTGTCGAGGATGAGGAAGAGCATCACCATCAGGACGATGGGGAGAAAGATGAGGAGCAGGCTGAGCATCTCTGCCGCCAGCAGCAGCGCCAGCAGCAGGAGGTAGCAGCAGCGGCAGCGCCGCTCCAGCCGCGCCAAGGCGCGGATCAGGCAGGGCGGGTACCGCACGCAGGGCAGGCACCCGAACATGCGGCTCGTGTGGAAGCGCACCTGGAAGTGATGCTCGAGGGCGCCGACCAGGCCCGGGCGCCGAGGCGGCAGGGCAGGGGGCCGGGAGGCGGCCAGGGCGCCGGGGGAGCCGGGCTGGGCGTGCAGCAGGAGCAGCTCCTCTTGCAGCTTGCAGATCTCCCACTCCAGCATGGGCGTCTTCTGGCGGCAGATGGGGCAACGCACGCGGCCGAGCTCGGCGCCGGTGGCCGTGTCCATGATGGCCCGCAGGCAGGCACGGCACAGCCCGTGGTTGCAGTTCAGCACGGCCGCCTTGTGCCGCTGCTCGTCGTAGGGCTCCGTGCAGATGGGGCACTCGTCTTCGTTGCCCGCCAGCACGAGGCCCGGCTCCGCTGCCACCGCCTCGCCACCGCTCGATGCCTTCTCTGCCTTGCCGAAGAGGCTCAGGGTGGAGCTGGAGACACTTTCAGGTCTGGGCCATGGGCTTTCCCCGCGGGGCAGGACGGGGGCGGTGGTGTTGGCAGCGGGAGGGTCCTGCCCCGCAGGCAGGGAGGCACCGTGGGCAGGCGGCTCCTCATGCCCGGGCAGGAGCGGCTCCTTGGCATCCTCCGTCGGTGGCAGCTCCCAGCATCTCCAGGCAGCAGCAGCGTCTCCACAGCGTTGGGACGGCTCCCCGGGGTCTCCCGACCCCACGGTCTCGCTCTCGTCCCGCTGCCTGGCACAGCCTTCCCCACCGGCTGCCTGCCCTGGCGGCGGGCCAGGTTCTGCCTCCTCACCTGCCACCGGCTCCATCAGGGTGGCCAGAGCAGCCACCCCGCTCGCCCCCCGCCCGCCGGCTCCCCTCGGGGCTGAGTGCGGGACGTGGGTGCTGCTCCAGGGCAGGAGACTCCTTCAGCACGGCTGTCCGGAGGGCTTGAAGGCAGCAGTGCCCGCACAGACTCCCAACATCCCTCTGGTGCGCTTTGGGGCACCCTCCCAGACCGGAGGGTCTGGAGCCTCTAACGCCGGGTGCAGCCCCATCACCCTCACCAAGGCCACCCCAAGAGGGGCAGCACCGTGAGCATCCAACAGCCTTTTCCTCCTCCTCCTCTTCCTCCTCCCCAGCACCAACGCAGTACTGACCCACCACGGTCCAGAGGAGAGGGCACCGAGCCGGGCGCTGCCCGCTGCGCCAGAAGGATGCAGGCGTGGCGGGCACCCGCGCAGGCAGCTGCCTCCTGCCGTGGGCCAGGCAGGGCTGGGGCCGAGCCTGGCTGTAACCAGTCTGGTTTGTCAGCTTCTGGAAGCTGCTCAAATGCAGGGAGCCCGGGGCAGGCGGCCATGCCTGCGCCAATCAGCTCCCGCCGGAGCTGGGGAGGGGCCGGGCCCACGGCCGCCTCTTCTCCTTGCCCAGCACAAATGGAGTCACTTCTGTGGCCTGTGCTGCCCACACCACTGTCCCTGGGGCACAGCAGCATGGCCCTGTGCTCCACCAGTACAGCCTCCCAACATGGCCCTGTGCTCCTCCAGTGCAGTGCCCTAGCTCAGACCCCAGTACAGCCCCCAGCATGGACCCTGCACTACCTGGGACATTTCCCAGAACAGGCCCTGTGCTGCCCCAGTCCAACTCCCTGTCCCCCACGCTGGTCCCTTTGCAGGGCCACCTCTCCTTGTTATGTCCCACAAGCAGCTTGCAGGGCCTAGAATTTTCCTTCCAGGTTTCCCAACAGGAAGTGCCCCAGATGAGGGGATGGTGGCACCAGGGTCACAACTGCCATTCAGCAGCTCTGCACTGCCCTCACTGTCCCTGGCACATGGGGACACAGCCCAGCCAGGGTCTGCAAGTGCAAAGCAGTGGGGTGGAGAGTCTCCAGATCACCCTGCTCCCCCTCACTGCAGTGCCATAGCACAAACAATGCCCCAGGCACTCCTCACCCCTGCAAGACCCCATGACTCAACCATGGGAGGGTGGCTGGGTCACAGGCATGGCATGGCACCGCTGTCCCTTCCTGTCCCAGCCTGCTCCCAGGGAATGTCCCTGCTGATTCATGCCCTAGGTCCTAATTGCTATTTACACAGTGGCACCCAGTTCGCTGAACTAGGGAAGGAAGATGGTGGCACTGGTCCCACTGGGGCACGGGCAGGGCCAGGAGGGTGCACAGCCTCGAGGCTGCAGGGAAAGGGCTGGAAGCAGCTCCCAGGATAGGGTGGAGGAGAGATGCAGCTGAGCAGGCACTCGGGGAAGGGGATAACTCAGCAGGAACTTGGAGCTCAGGCCTCAGCAGTCTCAGGATGATGAACTGGAAGCAGAGACAGAGGCATCGAGGCTTCCTCCTGTGCCTGTCCCTACTGGCCTTGGTCATGGGAACCAGGGGGAACAGGTCTGTCCAGGCAGCCTCCTCCTGCAGCAAGCGCTGCTGAGTAATGCCAGGGTGGGGAGACTCCCATGCAATACTTCCCTTCCTCTGGCCCAGCCACAAACAGTGGCCACTGCCACTGCCACAGCTCCAGCAACGCCCTTGGGTGTCACCCACCCCACACAGGGACCCTCAGGGCTGGGGCATATTGGGCAGATCAGTCCCACACCAACCAGCAGAACCCCCAAGAGACCTCCGGCCCCTGCTCTGGTGGGGTGTGGGCACAGGGAGCCAAACCCCCCAGGAGATGGGGTCCCTCCACTGCCACGACCCTGCTGCTGTCAGGGAGGGGCTGGTTGGGTAAATCCACCCCTATCCTGGCTGGGGTAATCCTAGCCCAAGAAAGATGCCAGAGGCAGATCCCTTTGCTGGCTCGTTTATTCAGGCAGTCTGTGGGGAGGGGGAGGCAGGAGCCAGGCTCATGACCAGGTTTCAGACTGGAAGCGCTGGGACCGTTCCAGGGCTGTTAAATGCTGCTCTGCTTCTGAGGGGGACAGGCCACCCTCCAGCTGCAACACTGACTGCAGGGCCTCGGCCACTGCTGCTGGCATCTCCTTAGCATTCCTGGGGAGAGAGCAGGACACAATGGAGGGCGAGCAGGAACACGGGGGCAGAGCAGCAGCCCTGGTGCTCCAGGATTAGGAATCAGCAGTCCCTGTGGCCAAGCCCACCACAGGGTAGTGGGAACCTGCCTCATCCTGCCAAAGGCTGCCTGGCACAGGGTAAATGACAGGCTTGAGAGGCAGCTCCTACCACTCCCTCGAGAGCAGGGCCGTTATCCACAGGGCTCCTCGGCACAGGCATGTGCAGGCAAAAACATGGCCATGGGCCCCAGAGCCCAGGGAAGGAGCATCACAGGTCAGGAGCCCAGACACCAGCCCCACACAGCTGCATTTGCCAGAATCCTCATTAGAGAGACACAGGTAACATGCACAGGTTGGAATTTATCTGCAGGAGGGCAGGAAGCTGTCCTTTCATCTCTGGAATCACTCAATGTCAAACATGTCTGAACCTCAGCTGGGCAGGAGCAGCTGCTCCCGTCCTGCTGCTGCCTGCTCTCAAGAAATCCAGAATGATTGGTTTGATAGTGACATTTGGAACCAAAGCCAGTTCAAACCTCAAAATGATGAAGAAAACACTGAGCCCCTGTGTAGAAAATACCTAAAGAGAACTCAGCACTTTCAAGCACAATTATTTCTTATGGGAAATCAGAAATTCTGATTTTTTTTTCCTGGAGAGAATTTCATTTGATGAACTGCCTGTGCGACAAAAAAAAAAATCTAATAAAATTTTTCCCAGCCTGCTCCAATTGGCACGAGCATCTGGCAACGTCCTTGCTGTTTCCCAAGAACAAGGCAGAATTCTAACTTGCGTTTGAAGCTGATTAACATCCCAAAATACCCAGAAAGGAGGTCTTCTTTTTTTGGAAGAGTCGCATTGTTTCTGAGTCAGGCACTGATATGCAAGTACAAGATAATGGAGCTGGGCTTTGTGATGGAAAACATGTCAAATAGCTATTTTTTTTTTTTCAAAAAAGAGACATTTTCAATCTTTTTGCCCCTGACTAAGCCAAGCTAGGAACAATCATAGAGCAGATGCAGCCCTGGCTCCCCAGAGCCCACCTGGCCTGGGAAGGGAAGGCAGACACAAGTGTCCCATGGCCCAGGGCTGCTGCTCAGGGTCACACAGCTCAGGACTCACTTCCCACAGCTTTCTCCCAGTCTGGCTGAGACTGTGAATTTGGGGGGAAAACACAATCACCGACCTGCACTTTCCTGCCTGGCACCTCACTGACAGTTCTACCTGTGGGCCAGGGCGGATCTGGTGATCCTGGAAGCCTTTCTACAGGGTTTGGGCTGTTCAGTAAAGGAGGAGCAGTGTCCTCTTCAATCAGCACAGTGTCACTTGTACAGGGATCCCAAGGCTCTGGGATCCCACCTGCCTGATGGGGGCTCAGGGACACCCCACTCCAGGGACAAAGCCCCCCATAAGAAGAGTCTCAGAGCAACCCTGATGTCCAAAATACCATCCTCATGGCCACACACAATCTGCCATGGGGACAGCTGTTCAGGCCTGCTCTTTCCAGGAAACTGATCCTCTTTGGGGATCTCCATCAGCACCAAAAAGTAGGAAAGAGAATGGAATGAGAGAATAAAGCCATGACCCAATAGCTCAATAGTCTCAGCATTTGGGCACAACCCCAAGTCCCAAGTGCTCCAAACCCCAGACCCAAGGGCAGGAATGCCCAGTTTGGGGTGAGGCTCCAGGAAGCCCCATGCTGCAGCAGTGAAGGATGGAGTGGGGTGGCCTGGCCTCGACTGCTCAGGAAGTAAACACCAATCTCCTTCTCCCAGGAATGCAGCGAGGCCAGTCCTGTCCTGCGAGGCGCCAGGGCAGTTCCTGCTCTCCTGCAGGACAGGCAGGAAAGCACCTCCTGCAATCGCTGCTCCTGTCGACAGCCGGGCCCAGGCCTGCACTCCCCAGGTCACAGGGGGCATGACCAACGCCATGGGCGGCCTCTGCCCAGCTCCAGGAGCCCAGAGCATCTCCCAAGCCTCGCCCTGGGCACAGGGAGCAGCCTCTCCCTGCAGTGCAGGCAGGTGAAGGGCTCTGCCCAGGACACGGGCACAGAGCACAGAGCAGAGCTGCCGATACTCTGACCCCAAAGGCCAGACCCACCTCTGGCCAGCAGCTCCAGATGTGCAACCAGCCCCAGACAAGCACCTGGAGAGGGATTGTGCTGTCCAAGGAGACTGGCTGTGGTGCAACGGGGCTCATCCCTGCCCCAGGAGGCAGCTTTGGGTGCAAAGAGCCAGAGAATGTGTCAAGGCTCCCAGAGCTGCTCCTGAGCCCCAGCACTGCTGGGGATCCTGTGCACACAAGTGGCCACAGGAGCCTTTTCTCCAGTTTTATCAAGCACTGCTGGAGGAGTGGGCAGTGCAGGGGCCAGGCCTCTCCTGTGTGTGGATGTGCTATGGGTCAGAGGCTGGCCAGGGGAAGGGTTGGGCAGGTGGCATTGGATGGAGAAGCTTTACCAGTTCCAGCTGGGCCCCTCCTAATGGGAGCATGGGGTAGGTGACAAATGTCCCTCTCAGCCCAGGGCTCCTGGAGCAGGACATAGAGAGAGAAGGAATGAGCTGCCCCTCTGCAACAGGGGGCTGAGCCCAGGAAATGCCTCCAGGTGGGTGAAGAAGCAGAAATGTGCAGCCCCGCTGCCCCAAGCCCTCCACAGAGACCTCTCACTCACCCAGCCAGGTAGACATGAGCATTCTCACTGCTCAGCAGCTCCCACACCAGCTTCCTGTTCTCCCGGATGCGGTGCTGGACATAAACCTTCTCCTCCTGCAGGGAAACAAGGCACTGAGCCCACCAGCTCTGGAGCAGCCCCAGCTCCTGCTCTCAGGACTGTTCTCAAGGCCTGTTTGCAGGAGCTCAAGGCAGCACAGCCCCTTGGAACTGGCGGCACTGGCAGAAGCAGTTGGATTGATGACTTCCCCATGACCAGTGTGGGGAAGAGGAACCCCACACCTGATGTCTGCACTGGGATGGGCTGGTGGGAATTTGGTGCAGCAGCAGGAGCTTCAGTGGGGAACACTGGGCCCCAAGCAGCCCCCCAAATCCTTTGGGTGTCCACTGGTCAGGGCCATGACCTTGAGAGGCCCTGTGAGGGTTTCCCTCCTGCCCTCTTCTCTCTTCTCCCAGCCTGGGCACAGGAGGCTCTGTGGCCCCTCTGTGCCAAGCTTGCTACACAACAGAGACCCTTCCCTGCACCCCTGACTGCTGGAGACCTGAAACAGCTTGGAAGGGCAGAAAGCCTGGAGGGACAGCCTCAGTCACAGTCCCTGCCCCTCCAGTGAGCTTAGGGACTGGATGAGGACTGGCTCTGGGCACGGTACAGCCCAGTCAAGGAGAGTTCCCGAAGGGTTAATCCACAAGACTTCAAGAATCCAAGCAACTGCCTACAGCCCTGGCTCCTGCCCAAGAGAACACCATTGCCAACGTGCCTGAGCTCACTGCTGGCCCAGAGGGCTCCCGTGACAAAGGTGACACTGTGATGAAGGCCAGGCCCTCTGCTGGGCGTCCCCCCACACCCGATTCTGCACAGTGGTGAGCTGAGCCATGGGCACAGCCTCCTCCCCACGCCCCCCCTCTCCAAAAGCAGGACAGCTCTCGCTGTGGCTCAGGTCCTGCAGATGTGTGTGGGAACAGCCCTAAGCAGCTCCAGCCTAGGCTGTCACAGGAGCTGGTCACTGTGGGTCCCACAGGTCCACTGGCTAATGGTCCTGGAGTGCCAGCTTGGCCTGGGCACAGCTCTGACCAGTCAGTGCCCTCACCAGCACCAGCACATCTGGCCTCAGCTTCATCAACAGTAACGAGCTCAGTGCTGCCAGAGGCCCTGCCAGCCAGCCTGGGCTCTGAGGGGATCATCTAAGGACCTAGAAACCAGTGACAACCTGGGTCACAATGTCTCAGGGCATCCACGTTCACCTGGGACCAGTCTGCACTGTGGGTAGATGTGCTGGGACAGGGGGTAACTGCAAAGGGACTTTAGAGAGAAGAGTAAACCTTTGCTCAGCTATGGAGCATCCCAGCCCTCACCTGGGTCTTTGACAACAAACTTTTTGATGAGTTAAAGGCTGTGGTATCTCCTGAAGCCAAAGGCACAATGAACCAAATGTGGCTCATCCCACCTGGCTGTGCTCCCACTCTGCCTTGGGGACAGAGGACTGGCGACAAACTGCTTTGGCCTGTGGAGCAGGAGAGAGGGGACACTCCAATGGAAGTCTCATCCCTCCACACTCAGCAAGACCAGAAGGTGTCTCTGGCTGCTCTCCAGATTCAGAGAGCAGCAGGTGCCTCTTCACTGGTCATTCAACACCCTCTGCAGCGCTGCTCCTGTTCATCACAGACTTGGAAAGCCTTCACAGAAGCACTCAGCTCCTGCCTTACAAGTGAGTGGAAAAAGATGCTGAATTCATGTCAACACATGCACACAGCCAGGAGAAAGGGCTGAGGCTGGTGCAGCTGAGCTACAGAGAGATTGCCATTCCCTTTTTATCACATCTCTGTTCCAAAGCCAGGCTGAGCTTTCAGTACCATAAAGGGACAGAGGAAGGCAGTGAAACAGATCCCCAGCTCAGGGAGCCTCTCTGGCAGCACTGCAGGCAGGATGAGGGCTGCCCAGCAGAGACACTGCCTGGGAAAACAGGAAGCAAAGTGAGGGGCTGGGTTGTGGGTGAGCTCATACCCATCGGGAGCTTTTCTCCATATATCTGGCACTCAGAGAGAGCTGGCACAGAGGCCAAGCTCCCCAGCTTCAGCCAGGGCTCACAGGGACACCGTGAGGAGGGGTACTTAAGCAAGAAGTTATTGCCTGGTAACCCTCTGAGAGGCTTGGGAGCCTTTTATCACTCACGTGGTCCAGCCAAACAAAGCTGGTTAATGCCTTATCTGCTCTGCTGCTCTCCAGCTTTGTCCCAGCAACCTTTCCAGCTCAACTTAGCCAGACACGTCCCTGCAGAGCAGGAGGGGATCTCAGCCAGCACTGAGGTGTGTGGGGAAGCGAGGTGCACACTGTGCCACCTCACCAGATCCCTCACCAATCATGCCAACGGCTAGAGGGGACAGACACACTGGCAGAGTCCCATCAGTGCTGCCTGAGATGCTTTTGTACTCACCTTCCTCTTCTGGGCACTAACCTGGTCCCTGGAGAAGGCCGTGAAGAGTGTCAGGAAGCCCTTTGTCACCAGCTCTTCCCACTCTGTCTGGCAGTAGAAGTCCTTGGATTGGTGTCGGCAGCCGAAGAAGAGGCAGTTCCCTGCAGGAGCAGAGCACCAGGGCTGTGCTGGGAGCACCCAGTGCTGGGCACTGCTGGTGCTGCCTGCCTGACAGCCCTGGCCTGCAGAGCCACGAGCCTGAAGTGAGCAGGAAGACAAGTGACCTGTGGCAACCAGAGGCCCCTGTCTGCTGAGAAAGGAGGAGAGCAGAAAATGTCCCCCAGGGCTGCCTGTTCCCTGAGCCAAGGGAATGAGGATGGGACAAACTGCAGCAGCAGCTGAGCTCACTAACCCATGCTCATTCTCAGAGAGCCAAGAAAGAGCCTCTAAGGGCCTGACCCAACCCAAGGAGCTGCCCTGCAGCACAGCCTGTGAATAACCACACAGGCAGGCTCTGGGCCTCACCTGCCCGAGAGCTCAGCCTGCTTCTGCTCAACACAGCAAAGCCTGACCTGGTGGAACCCTCATGAGCCCCCAGTCCATCCTTCCATCTGCTGACACAGACCTGTCTGTGCAAGGGGCATCCTGAGTGCCTCCCAGGACCATTCCTCACCTCTACATCCCAGTGCCACCCGCTCCTGTATCGCTGCTCGGAAAGGTGCCACCCCTGTGCCAGGGCCAATCATGATCACAGGGGTGGCAGGGTCAGCTGGGAACTTCATTCCTCCTTTCTTCACCCAAAGAGGCACCCGGACATCACCTGTGAAACAGAGAGACTGACAAGCATCACCCCACCACCTGTGCCCTGTGCCTGCCTGTGGAGGGTGAGTGGGCACCCAGCTCTTCCAGGGTGCTCCGAAGACACAGACTAGCTCATCACCCCCTGGCACTGAGGGCACACTGTGTGTGTGAAAAGCACTTCAGCTGCCTCAGGACTGCCTCTGCAAGAAGCTGAGTGAAGTGCAGAGCAAGGCAAGAGCCCTCCAGCACATGGGCTGTGGGACAGCCCTCTCTTCACACAGCCCGTGCCAGGGAAGACAGTGGTAGAGGCAAGCAGAGATCCCAGCCTGGCTGGATCTAAGGGAGGACCCAAGGCTGCCAGAGCTCCAGGAGCATTGGACAAGGCTCTCAGGGACGCACAGGGTGGGATTGTTGGGGTGTCTGTACAGGGCCAGGGACTGCACTGGATGATCTTTATGGGTCCCTTCCAACTCTTTTTTCAATCACTTTTTCTGTGATTCTGTGAAAGAAGGGACCAGCCTTCCCAGAGCTGTGGCTATGGGACTGGAGGTGCCCAGCAGTCAGAATGCTACCAGCTCCAGGACACCAGGAGCAGCCCACAGTGGATAGCAGGGTCAAGCAGCTAGGAGAAACCCGGGAGGTCAGAGTAAGCTGGAGAGGCACACCGTGCTCTGATGAGGATGGGGCAGTGAGGAAGGACAGCAGGACCATCCTACCAAGCCAGTCTGTTCCCCATGGAGCTCCAGCTGGTGCTCCAGCCAGGCAGCTCCTGCACAAGGTCAGCACCCACACAGCTCCATCACAGGCCCGAGGGATGAGCACTGGGTGCTGTGGGAAGCACTCAGGATTGTCACAGAGTCCAAGCACTTACCCTGCTCTGGGTTGAGAGAGGCCAGCCAGGTGGAGCAGAGCCCACGGCGGGGTTTGCTGAGCCGTGTCTTGTACCGCACCACAGCCACGAGGATCTGCATCCGCTCAGGATGGGCCTGTGCCACACAGAGCCATGAGCACACACCCTACACAGCTCCTCACAGAAAGGACACCTCCCCTCCCCAGGGACACAGCCTGTGCCCAGCTCCCACCAGGCTGCCTGCAACACCCATCCTAGTCTGCCACAGCCACCTACAATGGAGAACACCCTCCTTCAAAACCTTTCCAGTGGGGAAGGGGTTTTCCTGGGGAACCACTGCTACAGGAATTCTCTGCACAGCTTCCAACAGTGATGGTGACCGTCCAGCCCAAGAGGACAAATCCAGCCGTGCAAGGGCTGAGTCTGCAGGCAGCCGGGCCGGTCCCACTGCCACCTCCTGGCAGGAGCAGGGAGCAGCATTCCCCCTTGCCCAGCTCCCGGGACATTCCGGTGGCACCGCATCCCACTGCTCCCAGGGACAGTGACACCAGACCTCTGAGGTGTGCAGGGACAGTCCTGGCACTTGCAGGGATTGTGTGCAGGAGAGCAAGTCTCCTAATCTGAAGGCTGGCCTAGCCCTCAAGTTTGCATCCAGCACATTAGGCTGCTGCAGGCTCAGCGCAGAGCAGGGATTTGGGCGGGCTGTGGAGGCTCCAGGGGACATCTGCACTAACAGTCAGTGCAGGCCCTGCCAGACCCTCTGTTCAGACTCTGAAATGAGGCCAGAAGGGCTGAGCTCTTACCAGCATGGAGGAGGCGATGGAGAAGGCACGGGGTCTGATGCGAGGGATGAGGTCGAGCAGGTAATCGGCTGGGATGGCACACGTGGTATGAGGGAAATCCCACAAGGCCTGCAAAGCCAAGAGGGTGAGGCCTGGTGACCCCAGAAGGCAGCCTGCCTGCCCTCAGGGTGCCAGAGGCTGTCCCACACAGCTGTGCCACGCTGCCCTCGGCCAAAGGCACCACGCAAGGCACCTCTCAGCAACAACCACCCTGTGCCATTGCCCTGTGCCCCCAGAGCAGCACAGAGCCCACCCGAGAGCCCACAAGGATCTAGAGCTAGTCTTAACCACCGCTGGAAATCCATGGAGTCTTCAGAAAGTGGGTGAAGTAGATTAAACTCCTCAGCCAAGAAACGGATGGCTGATCATGTCCTGGGTGCCTTCAGCCCCAGCACAGCCCTCATGGGGCAGCTCTGCCCTGCTCCAGCCCCACCTCCAGCGTGGTCCTGCGGGGCCGGTTGCAGTAGCTGTACAGCTCCTCCTGGCCCTGTGCCGAGCTGAACTCCTGCAGCTTCTCCCGCTCCAGCTCGTTTGTGGAGAAGTAGGCCAGGAGCTCGAAGAAGGAGCGCCGTGGCACACAGGAGATGTCCAGGTAGTGTGTCACCAGGTACTGGATGGTGCAGGGCTGTGGCAGGAGGGGAGGGAGGGATGTGCCTGCAAGGCAAGGCAGCGGGGACAGCTCAGGGCCAGCACCTGCCCACCTGCTGTCCCCAGAGCAGGGCAGCCCTTCTGCCTGCAGCACCAAACGCTGCACCCACGTGCTGCTGGAGCCAACTCCACCCATCCCTGCTCCCACTGTGGGCCTCTGGTCCCTGCTCTGCCCAGTTTGCTTTTCAAGCCCACATGTTTGCAACAGAGGAAGTCTGCAGTGTTCAACTGTCCCTCACTTTTGGCAAATGCTTTGGGATAATGCCTTATCCACATGACTCCCACGCTGCCCGCACACAATGCAGAGGAAATAACCAGCAGCATCATGTGTCAGGCCTGTCCGTGTCTCTTACATCTCTCCCAAGGGTGTGAGGAATAGCCTGAATTTCTCCTGGGTTTGCCTGCCAGGCAGAAATTCCAGCATGGACAGACAAAGGGAAGCTGGAGGCAGAATGGGCGCTCAGGAGCCAGGAGAAAAACGCTCCCTGTTCCATGCAGGCACCAAGAGCTCTGGGGGGCCTCCAAGGGCTTTTTCTGGTTGCTTTTGCTGGTTTATGGCCGCAGGAGCCCCTCAGAAGGTCCTTGGGGCACAGGCAGAGTGGGGAGACCTGCATACCCCATGCAAGGAAACACAAGATTCCTAGTTTGGGCCTGGGGCTCAGGAGGCTGGAGGATCCTCCCCACTCTGTGCTGGGGCTGCCAAGGCACAAGGCTCAGGTGGAGTCTGGCACTGCTGGATTCCTCCAGTCACACTGGCCCTGCACAGAATCCACACACACAGCACTGGAGGGAAGGACAGGCAGGTGTCCTGTATCCATCCAACACTCCCAACCAAGTCTACAGCAAAGGAAGAGCAGAGCTCCAGGCTGGACCAGAGCTCAGGGGATGCCCTGTCTCAGCAGGAAGGGGAAGGAGCAGCAGGCAGGACCTACCAGGCTCCGTGGGCTCCAGCACAAAGCGTCTGTGTGGCTCCAGGCGCAGCAGCTGGCAGAACTGCTGCACATCTTCAGGGCAGTTCTGGGGCTGGATCATCACCACGTCCCCTGCACTGAACCTGGGGATGCACAGGGAGCTGCCAAGCACAGCCACGGGGCAGAGCCACAGGCACAGCATGGCCACCCCGACCAGCACCCACACCAGGGAAGGCAAATTCCCAGTGCCACCAACTGCTCCAACAGGCAAAGGGAGCTGGCCCATGGGCAGGACCCCCACTCCATGGACAGGGACTCGCAGCAGCGACCATGACCACAAGACTGCAGCCTCAGACATCAGTGAGGAAGGGCGGCAGAAAAGGAAGGCAGGCTCCAGGACACCTGGTCCCACACAACAGAGCTTGGAGGAGTCAGGAAAATGCTCACGTGATCCCTGAGCCCGCGATGTCAAACTCGATGAGCCGGACATCCTGGAAATGGGACTGTGCTGTGACCCTCTGGTTGGACACCATGCGGGCAGCGAAGGGATGCAGCTTGCAGGGAGCAGCCTGGGGAGCTGCTGGCTGGAGCAGGTCACTCTCGGGGTGTGGGGAGTCCTCAGGCAGGTAGTGCAGGGTGTATTTGGGGGGCAGGCTGTGGGGATGAGAGCAATGCAATGCAATGCAGCAGGGGTATCTCCATGCCACAGCTCCTCTGCTGCTGCAAGACGAGAGGCAGGGAGAGGCCTGGAGTGTCCCACTGTATCCACCAGCCATTATCCCTGTCCCCTGGAGCTGGCCTGTGTAAGGGAATGCAATGGAGACTGCCAGGAGGAGATCCCAAAGGCTCCAGAGCATGCAGGGGGAGGCTGGGCACACACACTCTGCCAGCACCAGAGGCACATCAGGACAGCAAGATGGGCAGAACCCACTGGGGGCAGCTGTCACACCCCCCAGGGGAAAAGGGGACACCCATCCAGAGAGAGATGGGCCACCTGTGGCCGAAGCACAAGGGACACTGGGGACACCAGAGGCTGTGTGGGGACTGTTCCTGCTCCAAGCAGAGCACATCTCCACTCTGGAGAACAGCCAAGGAAGCAGAGCCTTTCACCCCAGCCAGCCCCAGCAGTCCCTGCTCAGCCTCTGCACTCACCGCACGTCAGGACTGATGATCTCAAGGCCAACAGGGAGAGGGTACAAGGCAAGGATCTTGTCCCACAAGGCTATGAGCCAGGGATCAACCACTGCATCTGGCCTGCAAATGGGAAATTCAGGCTGCAGCAACATCATCTCTTCAGGATCAAGCCCTGCTACCCCTGCACATGCCCAACAACAATTCCCACAGTCTGGGAAGAAACATATCTCAGCCACTCTACACACTCAGTTGCTCTCCAGGGCCCAACCACTGACACCTGAACAGGATCTCCAGCCCCTGAGCAGCACTCAGTCACGGTGTCCCTGAACCATCCACAGCCTTTGCCAGGTGAGCACAGCTGAGGCTGCTGCAATGCCCACAGGTACAGGGCTGTGTGACACAGCCATGCCCTGCTCTGAACAGGGTTGGGGCTCAGCCAGGGGTCATGGCCACATTCTGGGGGTCACGGGACACCCTGGAGAAGCAGGTAGCCCAGGTCCTGGCACTGACGATTATGAGCAGAGATCAGCACGTTCCCAGAGAGCTGCAGGAGCAGCCCTGTGGTGGGAGCAGCACATCCTGCCATCAGCCCCAGGACAGAGCTGCAGGGCACCCCGCCCCTCCCCTGCCACCCCTCCTCTGGGCTCTTACCCCAGGTCATGCTGGTCATCTCCCAAGGCCACTGGCAGCAGCGGGTTGCCCCCGAGCTGAAGCAGCCGTTTGTGCAGCTTCTTTGCAACGAAATTAAACCTGAGCAGAGAATAACACAGGGCAGGGCTGCTCCAGCAGCACAGCAGGCACTGCCACAGCACCAGCACACGGTGCTAGGGCCACCAGAGCAGCACACAGGCAGGGCCAGCACTGTGACCTGGCCCATGCCCTGCCCAGCCTGTGTCAGTTCACAGACCCAGCTAGGTGCCACTTTTGCTGGCCCTCACAGGCTGTGTCCAGCCCCAAGATGAGACAAGGGGAGTTCCAGCTTCCTTTCAGGGCAGCTTGTGCCCTGAGCCATAGAACATTTCCTTCCCTCCAGCCCCTCACTGCCCCACAGAGTTCAGGCACACCCATCCTGCCCACTAGAGCTCTTTGAGGCACACAGAAACAACCTTCTAGGAGAGACCTGGGACCAACATGGCTGGCTGCCACCTCTGTTTGATGTCCCCTGTTGCCTTGGCCCATAGCTGTGATAAAAGACTGATACATGATGTCTGACCCTCTCCAGCAAAGCATCCTTGGTGAGGTTGGGAGGAAAGAAAAGGGCAGAAGCCTAATTCCTGGGGGTGAGGAGGGACACAGTAGGGCAAGGATTTTTAAGGCTGGTGAGAGTTACATTTTGTCTGGGCTGCTGCTCCAGAATCAGACTCTGTCTCCCCTTAGCCCCTTGGCTCTCCAGCCACTCTGCTCTCTAGTGAAGTCAGAGCTGTGAGGAACAGCTGCCCAGGGCCTGCACAGCTGCTTACTTGGGGTAGGAGGAGTCCCCGAGGCCCAGCACAGCGTAGTCCAGCTGGCACAGGGAGCCGGCAGGGAGGTTCTTCCGGAACAGGAACCGCCAGAACATCTAGGACAGACACAGCTGGCCAGTCCTGCTGCTGCCAGGCACCTCCTGCCTGCCTGTCCCTGCATCCCTGCTCACCCACCCGCTGGGGCCTCCTGCATCCTAGCAGAGTGGGGAGCATGTCTTTCTGCAGAAGTGCCCCTGCTCCTGTTCCCTGGGATGTGACTGATGCTGCTGCAAAGCTCTCCCAGCAAGAACAACCCCTGCTCGAGCTGCTTCAGGAGAGAAAGCTCTGCAGCAGGAACATAAAAGCAGCAGGACAGGAGCATGTCCTACCTTCATGTTGTCAGGTGGGTCTCCCTGGCCAGTGGTTGCACACACAAACACCACCAAGGGCTCATGAATGAGGTTGGCCTGTGGGTACAAACACGGCACAGTCAGGTCAGCAACCTCCAAACTGCTCTGGAGCCAGGCTGGGACAGCTCGGGGTGTTCAGCCTGGGGAAGAGAACGCCCCAAGGAGACCTCAGAGCCCCTTCCAGGCCCTAAAGGGGCTCCAGGAGAGCTGGGGAAGGACTCGGGACAAGGCATGTTGGGACAGGACAAGGGGGAATGTCCATAAGCTGAAGGAGGGCAGGTTTAGGTCAGATATTAGGAAGAAATTCTTCCCTGTGAGAGTGACGAGGTTCTGGCACAGGGTGCCCGGAGAAATTGTGGGTGCCCCTGGATCCCTGGAAGTGTCCAAGGCCAGGCTGGGGAGGGCTTGGAACAACCAGCACCAAGCCTGTCTGAGTTCAGCAGTGTTTGGACAACACTCTCAGGGACAGGGTGGGATTGTTGGGGTGTCCTGGGCAGGGCCAGGAGCTGACTCAATTATCCTGATGGGTTCCTTCCAACTCAGCTTGTTCCATGATTCCGTGGTCCTGTGGGAGGTGTCCGTGCCCGGGGGGCTGGTGGGGATGGAGCAGGGCAGCAGTGCCCGGAGCAGCCCCGTGTCCCACTCACCACGTCACAGCTGTCCAGGGCCTCCACCCGGCAGCGCAAGTGCCGGCGCTGGGCTTCTCTCCCAACCCTCTCCGCCGTGTCCTGAGCTGTCCCAGTCTGGCTGCCAAAAAGCACCAGGAGTCTCCGTTCTGCCATCTGCAGGGAACAACAGCAGGGAAATCAGCAGAGGGGAGGCAGGGCTGCGGCTGCCCCGGGCTGAGCAGCACTGATGCCCCAGGGGCTGACACAGCACCCAGCCAGCACAGGGATGGTGAACAGCTGGCATTCAGCAGTGGGAGCCAAGGCTCCCAGGCTCTCTTCCCACCCCTGTGCAGCACTGAGGGAGTGATCCCATGTCCCAGCCCATACAATAAGCAGGGACTTATTAAGCACTACTGTGCTCCTTGTTGCCACTGCCATGCCAGAGGAGGGACTAAAATCCACATCCTGCCCCGCTGAACTGCCCTCACCAGCACAGGGTGAGCACAGCTCCGGGACTGGCTGTTCCCCAATCCTGGTGTAACCTTCCTGTGTGCCCTGGGAATCCTCCCTCACCCGAGGGCGCTGGGGCAGAGCCTGGAGGCTCAGCGACAGACAAAGGTGAGACCACACAGAGCTCTCAGCCAGACTCTGACAAAGCAAGGGCCCAGCCCGGAGGGAACTGTCTGAGCTGCAAACAGCTGCCATCACCATGTGCCCACAGAACAGTAATAAACTAAATCTTAATAATAAAAAATAAAATCGCAGAATCACAGACTGGTTTGGGTTAGAAAGGAATTAAAGCCCATCCCATTCCACCCCTGCCAAGCTGGGCAGGGACACTTTCCACTGTCCCAGGCTGTTCCCAGCCCTGTCCAGCCTGGCCTTGGGCACTGCCAGGGATCCAGGGGCAGCCACAGCTGCTCTGGGCACCCTGTGCCAGGGCCTGCCCACCCTCCCAGGGAACAATTCCTAATTCCCAGTCTCCCATCCATCCCTACCCTCTGGCAGTGGGAGCTATTCCCTGTGTCCTGTCCCTCCATCCCTTGTCCCCAGTCCCTCTCCAGCTCTCCTGGAGCCCCTTCAGGCCCTGGCAGGGGCTCCCGGGGACTCTCCCCTGCCGGGGATCACCCCCAGTCCCGGGGCCCGGCCCGGCCCGGCCCGGCCGCTCTGCGGGACTCACCATGGACCGGCCCCATCCCGCCTCTGACGTCACCACTGCGCGACCGCTCCCGCTGACGTCATCGCCGAGGCTGAGGCGCTGGGACTCCCCGCTCACTGTCCCGTCGCCCGATGACGTCATCTGTCAGTCGTCTCTCACCGTGACGCCATCGCCCCGCGCCGCCGGGCCGGGCCTGGCCTGGTGCCGGTGCTGGGTCAGGGGCTGCGGTTGGTGCCGGGCTGGGCCGGGCCGGGCCCGGTGCCGGGCTCGGGACTTGTGCCGGTGTCGGGCCGGTAGCCCCGGACGATGCTGTTCTCCCTGCGCGAGCTCGTGCAGTGGCTCGGCTTTGCCACCTTCGAGATCTTCCTGCACGGGCTGGCCCTGCTCGCCTTCTCCGTGCTGCTCGTGCTCAAGGTGGACGGCGCGGCCGCCGCGCTCTCCTGGTGGATCGTGTTCGTGCCCTTCTTCGCCGCCGACGGGCTCAGCACCTACTTCACCACCATCGTGTCCGTGCGGCTGTTCCAGGACGGCGAGAAGCGCCTGGCGGTGCTGCGGCTCTTCTGGATCCTCACTATCCTCAGCCTCAAGTTCGTGTTCGAGATGCTGCTGTGCCAGAAGCTGGTGGAGCACACGCGGGAGCTCTGGTACGGGCTCATCATGTCGCCCGTCTTCATCCTGCTTCAGCTGCTCATGATCCGGGCCTGCCGCGTGAACTGAGCCCCGGCCCGGGGGGACGCGCCCGGGGCTGCTCCCGTCCTGTCCCCGTGGAGGGGCAGGTGACAGGCCGGGACAGGGACAGTGCCGCGGCTCGCCGCTGTGCCGCAGAGCATCACGTTCGTCCAAAAGCTGCACGTCCGTGTTTTGCCCCCTCAGCTCCTTGTCCTGTCCTGTGAGCGCGGCTGGGCGTGACAGTTATTTTATTTTAGAATAAAAATGCATTGACGGATTAGGTTTTTTTATGAAATGCTTTTTGCCTAGAAAACAGTTGTACCTCAAACTGCTGCCTGGAGGGTGGGTGGTTGCTGTAGATCTCCTGGTACAGCCCAGACTCCTGCCCTGCCCTGCCCTGCCCAGCAGCTGGCTCATGGATTTCCATCTGTCCCCTCACTTCCCTGAGCACTTCATACCTTCAGTGCTCTGACAGGGTTTTGTGAGGTCATGTTGAGATCACTGATGTGTGTGTTTTTTAACAGGAATATGATTTTTCTTTGTGTTTCACTCAGTTTCCTAAATACAGAAATGGGGGTGTGGGGAGGCAGGAGCGTGCAGGGCTGGTGCTGGTTCTGAAGGGAGGGGTTGTAGATGCTGGCGAACCCAATGGGAAGAATGCTGATGTCTGACTCAATTCAGAAGGCTGAATGATTTCTTTATTATAATTATGCTATAATACATTAATATACTCTATAAAAGAGGATACTAAAAACTACCTGCTACTTTCTCTATCGTATCTAACTAGCACACAACTTGTGACCTTCTCTTGAGAATCCAGACACAGGTGGATCCGATTGGCCATCAGGCCCAAACAATCCACCATGATCCAACCAAGCACTCACTCTGGGTAAACAATTCTCTGAACACATACCACGACAGAAGAACAAGGAGCAGAAATAGAAATTGTTTTCTCTTTCATTTCTCTCTGTGCACCTCAATGAAAAATCCTGAGAGAGAGAGAAATGTGCTTGCCACAGGGAGGTCTCACTGAGCCCCAGCCTTGGGCTGCAGTGCTGCCCCCAGACCCCCTGGAGAGCAGGAGGCATTCAGTATTCTCTGTGGAAGTGCAGACCAGTGTGTGAAGTGCCAGTGTCACCGGGATGCCCAGGGTGGGGTTGTTTGGGTTGTCTCTGCAGGCCCAGGAGCTGCACTGGATGATCCCCATGGGTGCCTCCAGCTCAGGAGGTTCTGTGATTCTTGCACACCCTGAGGTGGCACTGGACCTGCCTCACAGGTGCTCTTCAGCTCCTGTTTCCCATTGGGATGCAATCTCCCAGGGCTTGCTGTCACCTGCTCCAGATGCTCAGGTTATCCCCCTTGGAGCCTCTCAGTGGCTCCCCTGAGCCAAGGACACGTCACTGGGAGGTGGCAGCCACCTGCTGCTCGTCACCCCCAGCTCACACCAGTGTGAGCTCATCCCTCTCTTGCTGTGGTTGTGCCACACGCCCCCGGTCACCCCGAGTGCACGGGCCAGGGGTGTTCTGTCCCTGCTGTCACACACAGGAGTGGTGTCAGCAGCAGCCACAGGGTCGCTGGTGTGGGGCTGGGCAGGGGCCGTGGGGTGGCACCTGTGTGGGGTCAGTGTCTGCTGCAGCACTGGGGAGCTGGAGCCGCAGCAGGTGAGGGACAGGAGAGGAGCAGGACAGGCAGCAAAGCCTCTGAGTCAGGAGGGAGCACTCACAGAGTGGCCCTGGGGACCGGTGGTGCCTTTGGACACTCCCACAGCTCCCAACCACCAGCTAATTAATAAACTCAGGAAGGGGCTCATCAGCCCCAAAGAAGATCAAACAGATGATGACATCCCTCAGCCTCGCTGCACGGCACAGAGCCCTTGGCTGCTGCCCAGCCCTGCTGGGGCTGCCAGCACCGTGAGTCCCAGACCAACAGCGACCCTGACGCTGGGCTGGTGTCCGAGACAGGGGGACATCTCCCCGCGTGCAACATCCCGTGTGCCACCCGCCTCGCCTGCCAGTGGCTTTGCCAGTGTTTTGCTGCTGCCTTGGGGACAAACTGGTGGACAGCGTGTCCCAGCTCTGCTGCTGCGAGGTAAGGCAGCTTCCCTGGGGCGTGTGGGGACACGGGTGACACGACATTGAACAGCAGCACTGGCTGTGATGCCCTGGTGGGGGTGCTGGGGTGGGGGGATGGTCTGGCAGCCAGGACTACCCCATGTCCCTTCCCAGGATTCATGCTTGGTGCAGAGGAGTCACCTGCTGTGCCCAGGGCCACCAAGTCCTGGAGCAAACCTTGCTGGGGCATTAGTGCTGGCACATCAGCCTGTGGCCACACAGAATTCTTTCTGGGAGCACCCCCCATGGAGAAATTCTGCTGGAGCCTCCCCATTCTGACACAGCTTGAGGGGACCCTGACACCCATTCCCTGCCCAGTGCGAGCATTGAGGTGTCTGGCCTGGGCTGGGGACTCCTCAGGTCCCAGCCAGCACTCTTCCCCACGCTGCAGTGCACCCTGGCAAAGATGAAAATGGCACCTCTGGGTTTATTCTTGTTGCTGTGGGTGGGTGTTGCTGCCAGCAGGGCCTTTCCCGAACCCAGCAGCAGGGGAGTGCCCTGCTGCTCTGCCCATGTGGATACCCTAGCAGAGAGGTGCAGCTCCCCAAGGCTGCGGCTGCGGATGCCAGCCCCGAGCCCCTCTGCACCCTGGGCTGGTGGGGAAGGAGCCTCTGCACAGCCCAGCCAAGGTGCCAAAGCAGCATTCCTGTGGCACAGGGGCAGTACCAGCCCCAGCTGCCACCTTCTTCCGTGTGTCCCAGCTCCTGCAGGGACGGAAGCAGCCCCTGGAGAGCCATTTGAAACCAGGGAGGGTACGCTGCAGGAGAGCAGCCAGTGCTGCCGTGTCCACACACAGAGCACAGCCTGCCTGCCACAGCCCAGACGGGCTCCATGCACCAGGAGGACAGGGCTCCAGCATGGCCTGGGCCTGCAGAGGGGCAAGGGGGCTCCCAAAATCCATCCGGGAATGGGTGGCCCAAGGGACTTCCATCCTTCCCTGCAACTTGCCATAAGCAGTGCCTGAGGACAGGGAAGCTTCAAATGGCCCAAACTCCTCCAGTCCTGCTGGAATCAGAGCAGAGGGGAGGGCTGGAGCTGGTCTCTGCTGGGACAAGCCCCAGCAAGACCCAGGGAACGTCTGGCAGAGGAACATGGGCCAAGAGCAAGTGGAGCAGCTCTGCTGGGGACATGGGACATGCTCAGAGCCACCGCCTGCACCTGGGACTGGGGTGACCTTATGGAACAGAAACTGAGTGCTGGGAAATGAGACTCCCTTTTTTAACCTTGAGTCAGGGTGCTTTCCTTTCAGAAGGCACCAGGAAGGTGTTGGCGGTGGAGGTGATGTCATTTCACAAACACCTGTCAGCCTGGCAGTGATGGCTGGCCCAGAGCCCCACCGAGTCCCCACACCAGCCTGGCAACTCCCTGCCGGGTGCCAGAGTCATTGCAAGGGCCACAGGCAAATAAATACATGTCAAAAGCAGATCAAACAGGGGTGTGTGTGTACTCTAGCCACACTTCCCCACAGCAGATTTGTCTATCAGAAGTCAGAACGAGACACTTGGTCCCTTTCTCAGTGAGGAGCAAATAGCACATTTCACTCTCAGCAGAGCACAGCCCTGAAGCCAAACAGGGCTGGGGCTGATGTGCCCAAGGAGCTGAGGGAGCCACGTGAGAGCAGCTGCCCCTGGGGGCCACGCACCCCACGGCCCTTCCAGGTCCTGGGATGCTCAGGCACCACGTAACCCTGAGACCCCGAATTCAGCAGAGACACCCCTTTGGGTGGGAGTGTCTGGAGAAAACTGAGGGCTGGATGTAGCACAGAGCCAGGGTGTTGCTGGGGCCTTGCTGGGGAGGGTCAGGGGCAGTGAGGGCTCCCCTGCACAGCGTTTCCTTCCCAGCATTGCCCCGTTTGACTCAGCTGAGATAAGGCAGCTGGAACTGTGTCCTTCCACACGGATCCTTGTGATCCTGTGGTTCACAGCCTGGCTGCCAGGGCAGCATCACCTGGCAGAGCTGCAGAGCTGCACATGGGGCCAGCATGGGCAAGGGAGAGCAGCTCCTCAACAAAACTTCTGGGACTGTTTCTTTACTAGAAAAAGGGACAGGAAAAGTGAAGTGAAGATTTGCTTATCCTGTGTTTGGGTTTGGAGCTGGAGGTTTTGTTCAGCTCTGGGTGCACACAGCCACTGGCAGTGCCACGTGTCCCTGAGGGACCAGGGCTGGTTGGTGCCTCTCTGTCCTAAGTGGGGATGAGACCCCTGTGCTTAGAACAGCCCTGTGCAGTCACCAGGGGATTTCCAGAGCAGGGACACTCATCCACCCTCCCACTGAATCCAGGTGAATTGAAAGGTTGTGTGTTGTGTGGAGGTGGGAATGCAGGAGTGGTGGCACCCTCTGGGCTTCAGGAGCCACCCCAAAGGAGACTGCCATGGGAATGCTGAAGTGCAGTGAGCCCACAGAGACTGTACTGACATGCCATCATATCTCAAAATGAAAGAGTTTGTGTTTATTTTGTTCTTTCAGGTAAGAGTCAACTATGTTTTTCTAAAAATAGGGTGAGATTTATGGGAAATGCACTATGGACATTTCCCTAAATGTCAGAGAGGGGATTTGTTGAAATGAAGTACGAGAAGGTTAAAAATTCACTGCAGTACAGAACAAACAAAAGAACTTATGAAAGACCAATCCTGCAGTACCCGAGAGCCATGACCCGAAAAGTGAAGAGCAGGAGGGCACTATAAATCAAATTACAAAGCCAAAGTACTTTGTGTGCTTCCGGTGCTTATTAGCACAGTAAAATCCCTGCCCACAGGCTGTGATCACCCCTTACTTCCATAAGCCCCTTCCCCACAGAGCAGAAGTAGTAAAAGAAGTGTGCAGGGTCTCTTTGAATGAGGCAGAGCCTGCAAAACCAATGGCTGCACTAGTTGTGGTTAGCTGTAGGGAATTGCTCATTTCTATTGCTTCAAATGTGTAAAAATGGGCACCTGGCATGCTGGGGGTGTGTCAGCTTTGATTCACCACCCAGCACCCATCTCTGCGAAATAAAATCATTATCTTGACTCAGAGCGTGAATCTGCTCTGATTCCACGGGGTGGAAGATCCCAGATTAGGGACAGCAGGCAGAGGGAGCACCCAGAGGAGCCCCTGCTGTCACGGTATGGTGACACTGCTAGTGCACACAGCAGCACCTCTGAAACACCCACCCTGCAGGGGCAGGGCAGTGAGAGCTCCCCGGCACAGCATTTCCCTCTGGCATTGCCCTGTTTGGCTCAGCTGAGGCAGCTGGAGCTGGCTCTGTCAGTGCAGATCCTGCCATAGCCCCAGCAGGCTCTTATCAGGGAGCTGCAGCAGCAGGAAGCAGCTCGGCTGCAGGCCCAGGGAGAGCAGATCCCTGCTCCGCTGCCCTTCCACTCCCAGGGCAGTCCTGAGTGCTCCCCACTCCCTCACCTCTCCTCGGGCTCTGCAGGGACCCCAGGAGCAGCACAGGGCTGGGTCAAACCTAGGGAAGGGCTGACCACAGTCCCAGCTGGGCCATGAAGGTGCTTTGGCCTCTCCCAAGGCAAAGCCCAGCCAGCACTGCTGAGACCCCTGGCAGGGCAGTCCTCCCCTCTGATGTGAGCTTCCACCTCACTGCAGGAGAAGTTACTGTCAGGTACCTACCCCACTGTTAGATTGCTGGGCAATGCATGCTGCAAACATCACTCTCACCTCTTCCAGACCCTGTAGAGAGCTTGTAATGGGAATGTTAAGGCTGGGGAGAGCAAAAAGAAAACAGAAACAGGGGGTGTGACAGCCCAGAGAAGCAGAGGGACAAGGGTTAAATGCAGTGATGTGTCCTTCATACCATTCCATTCAAATGAGGAGGAAGAGGAACTAATTGGCTGAAGAGAAGGGGCCATGAATGTACACCTGCAAGACAAACAGGAGAACAGATATTCAAGAGTTTCACCTGAGGCTGATGAGCCCTCAGAGAAAATAATGGGGGGAAGATTTTCCAGCAGTATCCACTTCCAGAGGACATAAAAGGCAAGTCCAAGCTGCGCTTGCTGCACTGGAGGAGCACAGAGGGACCCCAAGGGACACCACAGGGCACGGCCTGGTGAGCTGGGCCAGTGCTTCAGGAGTGCAGGCAGGTGAGCTGCCCTTCCCAGCCTGTGAAACAGCCTCTCTGCCCAGCTGCAGTGCCTCAGCTGAGGGCTCTGCAGCTCCCCGTGCTCTCCTCTGTTCTGTGCAGGATTCCTTTCACCCCCCACCAGACCTGGGTATGGGAGCTGGGAGATTGTTGTGATCCCATCATGGCTCTGCCAGGCTGCGGGGCACCCAGCCCCTCTTTTGTCCGGCTCCCTGTATTTTATCCTAATACTGCTTTTCCCAGGAAAAAATCTAATTATTCACCAGGATTTCTGAGTGGCATGGCTTGAGACAGGGTCAGCGTTCAGAATGGATCTCCTTGCAGCTCTCATTGACACTGTTGTTCCCACGTGTCCAGCCACACTTCTCCCATGTTTGGGTTTTCAGGAGCCTTCCCTCAATGCTGGCCAGGAAGAAGTCCTTCACCGGTGCCATCATCGGGGCACTGGTGGCACTCTCCATCATCGCCCTGGTTCTCAGCCTGGTGAGGATTGAAGATGTGACACTGCCACCCACGGTCAAGGTGAGACCAGAGGAGGTCCCTGAGCACCTGTGGTGAGCCCAGTCACCTTGGGCAGGTGCTCCGAGCCAGCAGCTGGTCCATGGGGCTGGGAGAGGCAATGGGGTCAGGACCTGCCTGGCAGTAGCAGGGTGGGTGTTTTGTCCCCACTTCGAGGTGCAGGCAGAAGAGAGTCAGAGGGGAAGGCTCCTCTGGAACTTATCCCCACTGTGCTGTGCCAGGTTTGGTGATTACCTTGGGGCAAATGCTCCCTGTGCTCCACCAGGGCACCTCGGTGTTCCCTTTGTTCCTGCCAGCTCTCCTCACACCATGGCACAAACATCCTGTCGTGCCCTGGGCATGGCATCCCACCCTGCTGGAGAGGGCGGCAGAGCTTTGGCTGAGGGGAAGGCTTTATGGGGCAGAGGCAGGAGGCTGAGTGCTCCTGTAGAGGCCCTGCCACGCCTGCCCACGCTGGCTGCAGCCACGGGGTAGCAGGGGCACGAGAGATGGGAGAGTTGCTGGCCCCAAGGTGGGGCCAGTGCAGACACAAAAGGTATGTGACCATGAAAGAAAATAAAACAGCATGAGGAAACAGCATGAAATGCTTGTGTGAGTTGGCATTGCAGCACAGACCTCAGGAGAGGGAATGACAGTCCCTTAGTCACTGTGGGGGGCTGAGGCCACCGCTCTGCTCTGCCACAGCACAGCTGATGGGTTTGTGCCTCAGACGTGGCCTTGGGGGAATCTTTTGGCCCCACTGCCCTGGCAGGGCCACAATGGGGCCAGGGCCAGGCTGCTGCTCCCCCACCTTGATTCTGTGTTGGTTTCCCTTGCAGTATGGGATGGTGTTTGATGCGGGCTCATCCCACACCTCTCTGTTTGTGTACGAGTGGGATTCAGACAAGGAGAACGACACTGGAGTGGTCAGCCAGACCTTGTCCTGTGATGTCCAGGGTCAGTATCCCCCTGCCATGGGCTCTGTTCCAGTGGTGGGTAGGGTGACCTGGCTGGACAGCCCTGTCCCTCGGGCTGGCACTGTGGGCACAGGGGAGCTGTGGCTGTGGCTGGGGGGTCCCTGAGCTGCAGGGTGCCCATGCACTGGGGGGGACTGAAGCACATCAATGGTGAATCAGTTTTTGTTCCTCCACCTTGGAGTGCCCCCAGCTGCTGTCCTGGCTGGAGAAGGTGTCACCTGTAGCGACTAGGGACACTGCTGAAAGCATGGGGACATGGGAGAGGAACGGACATGTGAGTCAGTCAGGTCTCAGGGGACCCTGGAGAAGTACCTTTGTTGCTAAGAGGTGACAGCCCTCACTGCCCTGTGCCCTCTTGTTCCTACAACCCTGACCCAAGCCATTCCCATCAGCCTGTCCCATCCTGACTCTTTTTCAGGGCAAGGCATATCAAGCTATGCCAACAATCCCCCTGAAGCTGGCAATTCCTTAAGGGAGTGCTTGGATAAAGCCCTGGAGGTTATTCCTGCTGAGAAGCAGAGGGATGTCCCAGCTTATCTTGGAGCAACGGCTGGCATGAGGCTACTGAGGTACTGCTGGGGGTGTCAGCAGTGACAGAGCTGCAAACAGCCACTGCCAGCACAGTTCCTGCACAGGGCCAGGACCCCAGCTCCCACACTGCCACAAGCAAACAACTTGGGGAGGGAGGAGAGGGGGAAAAGGCAGCTTAGAGACACAGGGAGGGCTGAACTGTCCTGAGCATTGTCTGTTAGGACATCCCAGGATGGTGCTGCATGCCCAGTTCTAAGCAAGAAATGTTTTTCACAGCTTTGTTTGCTCTTCATTATTCCTTAATAACAAGGGGTTTGGGATGCCAGCAGATATGCCACCTGTCCAGGTGGATGGGTGCTGGTGGGGAGAGGTAGGAGGTGACAAAGTGCTGCAGGTCCTGTCCCCACCTTTCACCAGCCCATATTAGCTCTCTTCAAATGGCAGCCTTCATTTCATGGCTCTTGGTTTTATGGCTGCAGATAGCTCACGTTATTTCTGTGCCCTGGCAATCAGACCTGGGCAGGCGCTGCGCCATAGCCTGAAGGTTGCTCACTCCAGAGAATAAGAACAGCCCTGAGACATCTTCCCCACTGAGAGGTCTGAACCCAGCCTGGAACCTTCCTGAAAAAACCCTGGAGGTCAGCAACCAGCCCTGTCTCTTGGGCACAGCCAGGGGGTAATGTTCAAACCCAGGTCCTGCAGCACAACCCTCTCCAGCTTCCAGCACTCAGGCAGGGAAGGGTGGCCTGGGAAGGCTCTGGGTGACTGGGATCAAGCTGCACTGTAGGGGAGGGGTTGCTGTTGCTCCTAGATTGGCAATGCCAAGCTGAGACAGCTGTGATTTACCTCGGATGAGCAGCTCAGACAAGGGCAGGAAACCCTTTCAGCCAAACTGCTTGTTGCAAAAACTGAGAGTGTGTGGAACTGGGAGAGAACCAGACTTTCTTTGTGTTTCCTCTGTTGTAGTTGGCTATGTGTCCTGTCCTTTGCATCCTTCCTAGGGAACAGAACAGCTCAGCAACAGAGCAAATCCTGGCTGAGGTCGCTGGAACCATGCAGGAGTACCCTGTGGCTTTCAAAGGGGCTCGGATCCTTACCGGAGAGGAAGAGGGGGCCTATGGCTGGATCACCATCAACTACCTGCTGGACTCCTTCACCAAGGTGGGAGAAGGGTGGAACACCCTTTGCTATACAGCTTTTCTGATTTTCCTCAAGCTTTCTCAGTGCAGGAGAGGTCAGGGTTCGTGGCTTTTGGCAATGGCCCAAAGGAAGGAGACACATACTCTGGTTTGCCCACAGTGAGTGAGAAGGGAGAGCTCAGGAATGAGGGTGTCTGTTGAGAGCTCAGGGCAATATCCACACCGAGTGGTCAGAGGGTCTCGGGATCTGTGAGGTCAGTGCAGCACAGCTGGGCTCTGTCTCCCTGCCTGGGAAGTTCCATCTCCCTGCAGTGCTGGGAGACTCCAGCTGAAGGCAGCTCAGACCAAAGCTCTGTCCCAGCCGTGACACAGCTCGGTGTGGTGCTGGCAGTGTCGGGCTCCTGTGGGGGCTGCTGGAGGATTCTTGGATAGAAATCCTTCCTCCTGCACCAGGGCCCCTGCAGCCTCCTCGGGAAGGGCAAGTCCCCGAGCCAGTTGCCACCAGCACTTTGGCCTGGGGGTGGTGACTCAGAGCCAGGTGAGCCCACAGCACATCAGCATCTGCTGATCACCTGAGAGTGTCAGCCCCTACTGACCTGAGAGTGTCAGTCTCTACTGACCTGAGAGTGTCAGTCCCTACTGACCACCTGGGAGTTCCATTTCTGCCTGGCTCTGATAAATATCCCAGCTGCCTGGGCAGGGAGGGTAGGGGGGCCCACATGCAGAGGCCCATTGAATTTAATACCAAAACCCTGTTGTCTTCCATGGGATGAGAATTCTGCTCAGGGCATTCTGTGCTAACCCTCTTCCTCTCCTGGCTCTCGTTGTCAGTACTCTCCCAAAGCACACACATGGCTTCATCCGGAGGCAGCCAACATTCTTGGGGCACTGGATCTTGGAGGAGCATCCACTCAAATCACCTTTATACCCGAAGGTTCAGTACCGAGCCAGAGTGAAGCCTCTGAGTTCACCCTGTACGGGTACAGATACAACATCTACACTCACAGCTACCTCTGCTACGGGCAGAACGAGATGCTGCAGCGGCTGGCGAAGGAATTAATTGTGGTGAGAGGCTGCTGAGGCCTGTGGTGTCACGATGCCAACCACACACCTGTTAAAGTATAAATTAAGGACAGGCAGGGTTCTTCTGGAGAGGCATCAGCAAGGACTGAGAGCAAGGACAGACCCCTTGGATCATGGCAGGGCAAATGTGGAGAGGAGCACGGGTATAATGGAATCCCAGACTGGTTTGGGTTGGAAGGGACTTTAAAAATCATCTTGTTCCACCCCCTGCCATGGGCAGGGACATCTTCCACTATCCCAGGCTGCTCCAAGCCCCGTCCAGCCTGGCCTTGGACATTTCCAGGGATGGGGAAAATGTCAAAAGGAGCAGTTTGGGATCTTCTGGCTTCACATGGAGTGTGCAGAAATGCAGGACCAGCCTCTTCTCAGAGGTGCAAAGTGCCAGGACAAGAGGCAAGGGGCACAAGCTAGAACATCTGAGCTTCCAACCAAAGAGGAAAAGTTTTCCCCAATAGGAATGATCAGATATTGGAATAAGACCCAGAAATGCTGTAGAGTCGTTGTCTCTGGAGATCCTCAGAACCTGATGGGTCGAGGCTCTGAGCAGCCTGCTCTAGTTGATCATGCCTTAACAAGAGGGTTGTCACAGGGAACCTACAGCTCCCCTAAACCTCAGCTACTCTTCACGACCTGAGAAACGTGAGCTGAAGACCTTTCTCAGGCCAATTTTGGGGAGGTCAGAGGTGAAGAGCATCTTCATGGAGCTGCACCTCACCAGCAGAGCTGCCTTGGTGAGCCAGAAGGGTTTGCCCTTGCTGTATGGCCAGGAAAGTCCCACATTGTGACCCTGGAGGGAGCTGGAGCTAGAACCAGAGGTTTTAGCTGGTTTTAGTTTTAGCCTCTCTAAAGCTAGAGAGGGCTTTACATGTCCCCAGAAATTATCCTTCTGGGCAGAGCAGAGACATGCTGGCTCCTTGAAACTGGGCCTCTGTGGGAGAGGGAATGAGATAAAGCAGAGTGAGAATTAGTGCTGGGTTCACGCTGGGACAGCCAACAAGACCAGGACTGAAGGGCAGGAGGGCCTTTCCCTGCAGAGGAATTGGGAATGCCGGTGCTGGGCTTTGGTGAGATGCTGGGTGTGTCCACACGCAGCCAGGAGGCTCCGGAGGAGCTGCAGCTGCATTTTGCTGTCCTAGGAGTCGTCCCCCAGCACACGAGTCGATCACCCCTGCTACCCAAAGGGCTACAAGGAGACCGTGTCGCTGTCCTCCTTCCGCGCCAGCCCCTGCACGGACGGCAGCGACCCGCGCCTGCCCCGGGGCGACAGCACCGTCACCCTGGAGGGCAGGGGCAACGCCAGCGGCTGCCTGGCAGCCCTCAGGAAGCTCTTCAACTTCTCGGCGTGTGGCCAGAGTCAGGACTGCACCTTTGACGGCGTCTACCAGCCCCCGCTCCGGGGGCAGTTCATCGTAAGGCAAATCCGTCCTCCCACCTCCTCGGAAAGGCGTCCCCCGGTGCTGGGCTGTCCCCGCTGCCCCGTGGCATTGTCACCTCCCTGCAGGGAACAGGGGCAAGAGCCTCCCCAAGCACCACTGCCTGAGGGCACACTGGGGATTGCTGCTGGATGGTTTTCCAGCCAAATCTCCAAGCGGGACCATGCTGAGAATCATTGAATCCCAGACTGGTTTGGGTTGGAAGGGAACTTCAAGCTCATCCTGAGCCCCCCTGCCGTGGGCAGGAACACCTCCCACTATCCCAGGGTGCTCCAAGCCCTGTCCGACCTGGCCTTGGACGCTGCCAGGGATTTGTTAACAAAACAGGGTTTGTCAATAGGAATTGAGACAGCGGCTTCAGGCAAGGCTCTGGCTGTGCTGGCTGTGCTGCTGTCACCAGCAGGCACCAACCCCCAGCCCATCACCTGCTGGGACAGGGACAGGGACAACAATGCCCCAGGACTACCTGGGGTGGGACAAACCCCATGAAGGAAAACCCCATCTCCTGCTGCTGCAGCTGCTGGGGTGCCCCACCGCAGCTCACCAGTGCTGCTGTCTCTCGCCCTGCAGGCCTTCTCTGCCTTCTACTATAACTTCAAGTTCCTGAACCTGACGGAGGGGCAGCCGCTGGCCGTGGTCAGAGAGGCCATCGAGGGGCTCTGCACAAGGAGCTGGGAGGATGTACGTTCCTCAGGATGGAGGCCGTGTGGAACATTCAGAAGCAAAGGGGTCCTGGGGTGGGGGGAGGGAGTGGGGACCCCTCCAGGGCAAGGCTCTCTGGTTCTGAACTGTGTCCTACACAGCAGAGCCACCTCTGAGCTCTGGGTGGAGCTGGGACTGTCCTGTATCCACTTCTTGCTCATTCACCCTTGAGAAAAGGGCAGATAGGGCAGGCAAGGGCAGCAAGCAGCTGGGGTTGGAGGTGGGGACGGGGATGGAGGTGGGCATGGGGATGCTAGGGAGGATGGTGAGAGCAGAGCCAGCTGCTGGCACCATGCTGGAGACAAGTCAAATCTTGGAATCATAGAATTCCAGACTGGTTTGGTTGGGAAGGCTCATCTTGTTCCACATCCCTGACATGGGCAGGGACACCTTCCACTAGACCAGGCTGCTCTAAGCCCATCCAATCTGGCCTTGAGCACTTCCAGGGATGGAGCAGCCACAGCTCCTCTGGGCAATAAATGGGGGTGGATAAGCCCAGAAATGTGCCAGCGCTACCGTGGGGCAGAGAGCAGGAGCCCCTTGCATGAAGAGGCCGAGATGGGAGAATCTGGGGCAGGAGGAGGTACAATAAGCTACAGTATGTGCCTGTTTCCATGTGGAGTGTAAATCCTCCCCAAAGAAGTTGTCCTGCTTAGAGAGGTTCAAAATCACTGCCTGGCCCAGGAGTCTCTTCCTGGCTGTTAGTGACTATGGAGCCACTGCCGCTTGTGCAGCACATTTCAGGGCTTTGTCTCTGCACAGAAATGGCCTGTCAATAACTCCCCTTCCTCCCCAAACATTCCCCACCCCAGCTCTCTTCCAGCTACCCCGAAGAGAATCCCAAGCGACTGCCGAAATACTGTGCCAACGCCAACTACATCCTCACACTCCTCCTCGACGCCTACAAGTTCAACGAGACCAGCTGGAACAATATCTTATTCCAGATGAAGGTGGGCAGCGCTCCCAGCCCGTGAGGGGGAGCAGAGGCAGTCCCGGAGGAGAACCAGCCCCATGTTGGGGTGCTGGGGGAGAACCAGCCCATATTGGGGTGCTTGGGCGAGACACACCCTATGTGGGGGTGCTGGGGAGAGCCAGCTCCTACACTGGGGTGCTGAGGGGGAGCCAGCCCCTGTGCTGGGGTCCCGGGAGGGAGCCAGCCCCCGTTTTGGGGTGCTGGGGAGACCCAGCCCCTGCATGGGTGTGATGGGGAGAACCAGACCCTGTGTAGGGGTGCTGGGGAGAACCAGCCCCACCAGACCGTGTGTGGGGGTAGCAGGGGTGGGAGATCCGGGCACAGAGAGCAAAGGTGCTGGGGAGCAGCGGTGCAGAGAGCCCTGCCTGCCCCCATCCAGCTGTGGGCACAGCTGCTGCACGCCGTGTGGGCAGAGCAGGAGGGGCTGGGTGGCCCCGTGGCAGCAGTAGCTCTCCTGCAGGGCTAACCCCGTCCCCTCTCTCCGGGGCAGGCGGGGGGCGCCGACGTGGGCTGGACGCTGGGGTACATGCTGAACCTCACCAACATGGTCCCAGCCGAGGCGCCAGCCAGGCTGAAGGGCCACAGGTCTTCCCTGTGGGCTGCAGCCATTGCCTTCATCATCCTCACTCTCGTCTTGGGGCTCGCTGCCCTGCTCCTGCAGCTGTGGGTGTAGGAGCCTGGCCGTTTGGGAGCCCAGCAGGGACAGACTGGGGCTGGAGAGCCATGCTGGAGTCCCATGCTCCTGCCTGGCCGTTTGGGAGCCCAGCAGGGACAGACTGGGGCTGCAGAGCTGTGCTGGAGTCCCTGTGCTGGAGCTCCTGCCTGCGGAGCTGGAGCCCAGAGCTGGGTCTGTGCTGCTGAGCACAGTCATCTCTACAGCTCCAAAAGCTGGGGTCTGCTTTTCCACGGGCCTGGCCCCCAACACGCAGAGAGGCACTCTCTGAAGTTTCCAGAGGAGCTCCACTCCCATGGAGACACAATGGGATCAGCCTGCAGAAGCCTCAGCCAAGCCTGTGTGCCTCCTGTCACTGCTCTGTGTGTTACAGACATGGCTCCATCCCACCAGCTGGTCCTGGGGCTGTGGAGGGCCAGCCTGGCCGTGGGACAGTGCCCCAGTGCCAGCCTGGTGGGGCACAGTGCAGGCACCTGGGGACAGGGAGCTCCATGGAATGCCAGCTCTGAGCGCTGTCACCAAGAGCCAGGCGGGTCCCTGCCAGGTCTGCCAGCCTGAGGGATGTTCTGTGGGACCCCAGCTGGCCCTGTGGAGGGTCTGTGGATGGGGCTTATGTGGAGATGGTCTTGGAGAAAGAAAACTGAGCACCCACAGCCAGAAGTGTGGTGCATGCCCCTCCAGAGAGTCCATCTCCTCATCTCATCACCGTGCTACGGCATGTCACATCATCTGATCATCACATCTCACCACTCATCTCATCCTCTTCCTTTTCACCTGGAATAAAGGGATTGATGTTCCTCAGTGCCTTCCTGGAGACAGCACAGTCCCACCAGCAGAAGGCCTGGACCCCATGGGTGTCAGGATGAGGCTCCATCAGGCTGTGAGTCCTGCCCTGCACGTGGCTGAGCTGGGTCCTGCCCACAGCCTTTGCCTTTGGTTCTGCTCATTTTTAGCTGCTCTGTGGATGATTTGTGTTGTTGTTTGCATTCCCACAGTCAGGAGCAGACCTTTGGTGTCCCTGTGGAATGCTGGGCACCTCACAGCTCCTGTCATCCAAATAAACATTATAAAAGGCAGCACATGGGGAAATGCCTGCTACTTTGCTCCCAAATCATTGTGATTTTATTACTTCTGTCTCCCAAGTAAGGGCTGGTGATGAACGAGACTCAGGGGAAGCAATGAATCTATGGGTGGTGTCCCTGCAGACACTGAGGTGTCTGCTGGACCTTGCAGTGGAGCCAACAGGGCACAAGGACAGGCCTTTTCCTTCTCTGAGGAGGTGTTTCAACTCACCCATCACATGGCTGCCAGTGAGACTCCCCAAAAATGTATGGGGGGCCCTGGGAGCCCCTCTGCCTCTGCCATGTCCCAGCAGCGTTCCCAAGTCACCCTGTGTTGGCAAGGATGAGCTGTCTGCCAGGCATGGGGCAGACAGGTGGGGTACAGGTGCACTGGAGAGGAACCTCATGCAGGAGAGGAGGGAGCTGTGCCACCCCCCCCCTCACAGGGCTTCTCAGTCCAAGGCAGAGCCCTGTCTACCAGGCCAGTGTCCCAAACATCCCCAAAGCCATGGCCCCAGGGCTGGCACTGGCCACGGGAGATGCAGACCTTGGCCCTGGGATGGGGCAAGATGTGTGTGTCCCACCTGTGTCCCACCCAGGGTTTCTGCTGTGGGCTGTAACCAGTCCTGTGACAGTTCCACTGCTGCCAGACCCCCCCAGCCCCCTTCTCCAGTCACCCCACAGCAGGGTGGTCCCCAGGCCCCAGTGCTGAGCCCCTGCCCTGCGTGGCCAAGCCATCCCTCCTGGAGCATCTCCAACCAGCAGCACAGGGAAAGGAGAACCAAAGAGCACACAGCTATGAGGAGGGTGTTTTACAGCTGTGCCAGTTCCAGCTCACCAGGCCAGGACTCGGCCCCTCAGGACAAGTTCATGGCCTCTGGGCACACAGGGGTGATTTTCGGGAAGCAGCTCCTGGCAGAGTGTGGCAGCAGGATATGTGGCCTGGCAGCCTCTAGAGGCAGTGCTGCTACAGCTGCTCGTAGCCCGAGGAGTTTCTCTGGCAGCACGTGGCTGTGAGCAGGCAGAAGGTGAGGACGAGCATGATGGCCAGCAGAACTGTGGCTGCTATCCAGATGCTTCTCGGGAGCTCTGTGACTGCTGTGGGAGGCTCTGAGGGGATCATGTTGGTGAGATTGAGCATGTAACCCAGAGTCCAGCCCACATCTATGGTAGCAACCTGTGCAGACAGACAGGGAAGGGGGATGGGAAAGGCTGCAAAGTATCAGGCTAACTAGAGAAGAGCCTGCACCCCCAGGTTCTGCTCCACAACCACCATTTCTGTGCCCGCCTTGGGCTGCAGAGGCCCCAGCAGTGACATAAACTGGGGGAGAGCACAAAGTGTCAGGCCAGATGTGCCAGCAGCTGCACGAGTGTAGCTCAAGAGCTGCCCTGGGTATGGGCAGTGGGGCTGTGCTGCCCTGGTATCCCCCATCCCCAGCAGCAGCAGGGTGGGCACAAGGCACTTCATGGCACAAAGTGTGGAAGCTGGGGGCTGCTGGACGCTCTCCTACCTGCTGGATGAAGTGGATGTTGGGCCATGTTGTGATGTTGAATTTGTAGCCTTGCAGGAGGAGGGTGAGGATGTAGGAGCTGGCTGTGCAGGCGTCACGGATCTGGGTCCTGCTTGCTGTGGGGAACAACTCCTGCACCTGCAGAGGTGCGAGAACAGGGGGAGAGGCTGGACACAGAGCAGCGCTGGATGTGCCCACACTGGGGAACAGCCCCTCAGTGCAGCTGGGAGCAAAGACCGGGAGAACAAAGAGACCCGGGGAGCAGGCTGCTCTCCCATCTTTCTCCAGGTGCAGAGACCTTTTTGCTCCTCCTGGCTCTCTACAGCTGACCACAGCAGAGGATGGGCCGTGGATGAGCCATCAGGCTGCCCAGTGCCCAGGTGAAACGCACTCCTGGGCAGAACCTCACCTGTTTCCAGCTGCTGTTGCATATCTTCCTGATGGTAGCATTGACCAAGCTCAGGGACTGCCCTCCTGTCAGGTTCAGAAAGTGAAGGCTGTGATAAAACCCTGAGAAGGCCTGTGGGTGTCAAGACCAAAGGTGACAGATTAGTGAAGCACTCAGGCCACGGATGCCCCCCACCCCTACGCAGGGGGCCCTTTAAGGGGGACCATCACTGCAAGGTGCTGGCAATGACCCTGTGGGAGGGAGCTTGGGAATGCTGCCCACACCGACAGGGAATGGTGCTGGGAGAGCAGAGGTCGGGGGCCACCTGGCATGAAGGTCAGCAACCCCTGTGTCTCCATGTGTCAGGCACAACCCAGCTCCCAGGGCTGGCTCTAATCAGAAACTCTCCCAGAGCAGTTTTCCATGGGTTATGCCCAAAACTCTCATTGTCCCTCCCCCAGGCGCGGGGACGGAGGCTGCTTACGAAGAAGCGTCCCCGCACGGGGGGCTGATAGACCCCATTGAACCCGCACGGCCCCTGCGCCCCGCAGCTGAAGTTGAAGAGTCTCTGGACGGCCGTGCCACACGCGGCTGGGTCCCCTGTCCCCGTCACCGCGAGGACAAGGCCAGGGCTGGCTGAGCTTGGCGCACGCACACAGGGGCTGTCGTAGAGCTCCGCCACGGTGATGTTCTCCTGGTACCCCTGGGGGTAGCAGGGGTGAGAGATCTGGGCACTCGAGCTGGCCTGGAGAGAGATGGAGCCATTCACGGGGCTGCCATGCCACTGAGACCCTTCCCACAGCCCATCCCAAAAAGCAGGACTTACACCCCAGGAGGGCTGCATGCACCCCACCTGTGAGCTCCCTGAGAATCCCTGGCTCCCACAGCACTGGGCTCTGGCTCTGTCCCCGGGCAGTTGTGCAGGGACTGTGCTGGGAAACCTCTCTCTGGGCAGAAATGGAGCACGGCCAAGAGAATGGTGACAGCACAAAAAACTACGCATACAGCTGGCCTTGGGAAATCACAAAAACTGCCACTGCATGTCAAGATGTGGGGAGAAGAGAGCTCTGGCTGGCAACCACCACCACCTTCCACCCAAATGAGGCAATCTTTTGCTTCCCTAGATAAAATCCAAGGCCCTGCCAATTCCCAACTCTTTGCCCACAGGCACGCCCAGCATCGCAGGGGGAGATGTGCCATGGCACTGGGAGATGGCTGAGCAGCCCCCGTGCCCCGTGGCACCTGGTGCAGAGCTGCCAGCAGCATCTTCAGGGCCTGGCTCTGCCCGTAGCACAGGTAGCTGTGGCTGTACAGGGAGTAGTTGGTGCCGTAGAGCCGGAAGAACACGGACGTGTTCCTGTCCTCCACGGGCACCCCGGGCTGGAAGGTGATCTGCGTCGAGGCACCGCCAAGGTCCAGAGCTCCCAGAACCTCGGTGTCCTGGGGATGTTCCCATTTCTCTGCAAACGAGAACTGGCCCAACACGCAGCAAGGGTTAGGCTGAACTGCAGGCACTCACACTCACACTCCCTCCCCTCCAGGAGTCTGGGGCTCAGAAGCCCCAGAGGCACCTTCCACATGCCCCTGGCTCCCTGTTTTACCCCTGCCTGCCCACATCCTCCTCCACCCACAGACACTTCCACGGAGCACTGAGCTGCGGCCTCTTGGCTGCCGCACATCTGCTGGCATCCAGACACTTTGATCAGGGAAAAAGGAACTCTGTCTCCCGGAGGCTGATCCTGCTGCCATGTATATCCCTGGGATCCCAAAATCCACCTGTGTGTCGGCACACGAGAGCACAGGGCCAGGCTGAGCTGCACACAAAGATCCTGTTAATCACATTAATGGGGTGGAATCTGCAGCCCACGACCTCAGGGGACATTTGGCTGGGTGACCAGTGCCCCAAAGCTCCATTCTTCCCTCCTCTGCAAATAAGGAAAGCTGGCTGTAGCTCAGACAGGGACGTTCTGCCCGCTGCCCCTCCCCTGCCCTCTCCCCCAGCTGCACCTTGACCAGTGTCTCCAGCAGGTAGTTGACAGTGATCCAGCCAAAGGAGCCCTCCTCGCTCCCCGTCAGGATCCGAGCTCCGCGGAAATCCACAGGGTACTCCCCAATGGCCTTGGACACCTCGGCCAAGACCTGCTCAGCCTTGGTGCTGTTCTCCTCCCTGCCAGCAAAGGCACAAACACCTCAGGTGCTGCAGGCCCTGGCTGGCAGCTCTGGCAGCGGGGCTGGCACTGAGAGGCTGCTGTGCCCTGCCCACGAGCTGCTCTGAGACATCTCTCCAGCACTTCCCTGCCCGCAGGTGGCTCCTGCAAACCCCAAATCCCTCACCCGGGGCCTTGGGAATCTCCCTAAAACCGCTGCCTGCAGGCTCTGCTGGAGCCCTGGGAAAGTTCATGCCACTCTGGCAAAGGGGACCCATCCCCTCTGGGGCTGCTGCCAGGCTGGCACTGCAGAGGGCCAGGCGCGTGCCCTGGGCACGGCCAGCGGCTCTCCCGGACACCCTGCGGCACCGCGGGCAGCGCTGCTCTGCCCATCCCCACGGCCTGGCCAGGCAGCGCCCCTGTGGCCCGGCCCGTGGGGCTCGGTGCCAGCCCCGGCTCCGGCGCGGCGCAGGAGCGCCGGGAAGGGCGGCAGGAGCCGGCCTGGCTGTGCCGGTACCTCAGCAGCCGCATGCCGGCCGTGGCCCCCAGGTACGTGGGGGTCTCCCGCTGCTGCTCGGCCGGGACGATCTTCATGGCCCTGTCCAGGCAAGGCTTCAGGCTGGCGCCAGCCCCCACGGGGTCATCTGCGTAGCTGGAGATGCCAGGTCCTGCCACAGGGAACCGGTGATGGAGAGAGCCCAGCGCCACCCCGGAGGGATGGGACTGCCGGGGACATGTTCACCCATTCCCCCAGGAGCTCTACTGGGCTGCTTTGATACACCCAGGTGTCCCAGCCACAGCCCCAGCCCTGCTCAGTTTGGAGCTGCACAGATACCAAAATGCAAACTGCTGCCCCAGGAGCTGTCAGGCACCACCTGAGTGGAGACAGCAGGTTGCTAAGGGACTCGTGCACAGCTTTGGGGAGGCCCTGTGGGCACACGAAGCTGCACATAATGAAAAAGGTGTGAACACGTGGTAAGAAGAGCCAAGGAAGCTGAGGCAGGGGAGAAGGAGCAAAGGGCACATCCAGCTTCCTAAGCTGTGAGGTGATGCACATCTGGACAGGACTGGCTGCACGACCTGAGGAGGTGGGGGCCCAATTCCTCCCCCACTTCTGCACCTCTCAATGACTGTAGGGCTCCCTCAGGTGCAGACGATCCCCTGACCCTTTCCTGTGATTCCTCACAGGGCAATCTCCCTTCAGCCCAGAGCAGGCTGAAAGACTCGGATCAGTGACGGTGCTGTGAGAGTTTGGGACAGCTATCCAGGAGGCTGGGAGAGTGGGAGGGCAGATCCTGGCACTCACCGGACACAGAGCAGGCCTCCACCTGGGACACAATGCCAGTGTCGTTCTCCTTGTCCGCGGGCCACTGGTAGATGTAGAGGGACGTGTGTGTGGAGCCAGCGTCAAACACCAGACCGTACTGGGGAGGAGAGGGGACACGGGTCACAGCTGGCTCGGGGCTGCACAAAGTGCCATGGGGGTTTCTGAGAGCTTCTGCTCTTGCTTCCCCTGTACGACCGTGAGCAGCAGAGGTCTGCACATCGCCCTCCCTTCAGCAGCCCTGCTCCACCTCTAACAGCCCCGGGGTCGCCACTGCAGCGAGTCAGAGCTCAAAAGGACGTGCAGGTCAGCGGGGTGATCGCAGAACAGGGAGGCATCCGAGCGTGGCCCAAAGGGCTCAAATTGCTCCCAGGCCTTTGGCAAATCTCACAAAACCTCACAAAACATTTTTTAGCAGACTAGCAGCAGAAAGCAGTAGGGAAGAGAGGTGTGAACCCAGCAGGTGACCTGGATATCTGAAAACAGGGAAGAGAGTGACTGTGGTGGCAGATGGGTCAGCTGTGGAGAGAAGGGTGCACTTCTCTCTCCCATCCTTACCAAGCAGCCAGGACCGTGGTTTGGGGGAGGTTGATCTGCCCAGTGCCACCTTGATGAGGTTAAGTCCTGACAAGCTGGCCAGGTTATGGGGAAACTCGCAGGCTGATAGGAAGGCAGGTCTGATGGAAGAATTCCAGGTAGAAAGGGGATGGTGGCATTCCCAGGCTCCCCCAGTTCTCACTGGACACCTACTTTGATCCTGGTAGGAAGGACAGCATCCTTTGCCGGGATCAGGACCAGGACGAAGACAACTACCGTCAGCAGTCCCAGCGCGGCCGCCGAGCCCCAGCCCACCGTTCTGAGCAGGCGCGGCGACATCGATGGGCTTTGGGGAGGTCTGTAGGAAGGGATGGATTAGGGAGGGGTCACTGCGGAGGGATGGTCTTTGGGAGGTCTGGGGGGAGGCGTGGTCTCTAGGAGGAGGGTCTGCACCGAGGGACTGTGGGGAGGGGCGGCTTTTGGGAGGAGGGTCTTTAGGAGGAAGGTTTGGGGGGAGGGATGGTCTTTGGGAGGAGGATGTGCGTGAGGGATGGTCTTTGGGAGGATCTGTGCGACGGGGGATCTTTGGGAGGGTCTGTGGGAAGGGATGGTTTTGAGAGGGTCTGCAAGGAGGAGGGGACTTTGCCAAGCCGCCGTCCTCTGCCCCGAGCCTCCAGCCCCTCCGGGGGTCCACTTCTCCCTGCAGCTCGTGGTCGCCCCCACCCCCTAAGTGACCCCCTGGGACACGAGCTGGGCGGATGGGGAGACCATGAACTTGTCTGGCCCCGAGCCGCCGGGAAGGGGCAGGGCTGAAGCTCCCTCCTGCCGCGGTCCAACCCTCCCGTACCTGTGCCCGGAGCCCTCTCCGTCCCTCCGTGGGCGGCGATCGGGGCACAGCCCGTTCCTCGCCGGCTCCGGGCCCAGCCCGCCCCGGCGGAGCAGAGCGAAGCGAAAGCGAAGCTGAGCCGCTCTCGGACGTCCGGGTCCGGCCCCGGCCGGGGCGGGCTCTGGGCGCTGCCGCGGGCGGAGAGAGCGGGGAGCTCGGGGCTGCCTCAGCGGACAGCCGGCCCCGGCCTGCCTGGCTCCTGCCTGTTCCCTCCCTGGCTGTACCCTGCCTGTCCCCCTGCCTGTACCCTCCTTGTACCCTGCCTGCTCCCTGCCTTCTCACTGGCTGTACCTCTGCCCTATCTGCCGCTACGTCTGCCTGCATCTCTGCCCGCTCCCTGCCCGCTCCCTGCCCACACTGTCCCAAAGCCGCGGGACTCTGGCCATGGGCAGGTGCTGGCCATGGGGTCAGACAGGACCCTGGCAATGGGGACCCTTGGCAATGACCCTAACCGTGGGGACAGTTCGGTACCTGCCTGTGAGGATGGATCCCCCGTGGATGGCTGTGGGGACAGCTCCTCACCTGCCAGGTCTTTCCTCTTTCTGTCCCGAGCCCCGCTGCCAGCCTGACTCGGCCTGCAGCAGGACAGTGGGGGTCCCGCAGAGCCGGGTGACATCAGGGTGGCAGCAGGGTGACAGGACAGGCTCAGCCCCTCACGGCTTTTGTGCCGCAGGTCTGGCAGGGGTGTCTGAGGCTCCCGGAGCTCAGCTGCTGCCTCCGGCGCCAGGCACCCGCAGGCTCCGGGGGCAGGGGCTGCCTGGGATCTATCTGTCCCCTCGATTATCTCCGCGAGCAGCGCAGCGCCCCCGCTCCCGGGCTGAGCGCGCCAGGCTGTTCCGCTCCTCCAGCAGCGAAGTGGTTAATCCCGGATGCTCTTTCCACCCCGGCTCTCCAGCCCCAGCCCCGCTGCCTCCCGGACAAGCGCTCTCCTGGGCAGGTTGCTGGTCCGGGGCCAAGGGGAAGGCCACGCCGGCGAGGCAGCCTTTGTCCCAGGGGCGGGCTCCCAGCTCCAGGTGCGCGCTGAGCCCGGGGCGAGCGCGGCGGTGCCGGAGCGGCGGCCGGAGCCAAGGGGGTGAGCCGGAGCAGGCGCCGGGGGGAGCCGGGACCGGGGGCGGCTGCCCCTCGGTGGAGCTGGACTGGGAGCGGGCTCTGGGCAGCAGCGGGGGCGGTGCTGGGGGGAAACACGCTCCGTGGGCCGGTGGGGGGAGGACGAGAGGGCCGGGGCGGCCACTCGCCGCACGAGGTTTCCAGGTGCAGGGCAGAGGGGAACGGAGGGGACAGGAACCAGGCATGGAGGGCACTGCCAAGCCCCAGCGTTGGTGGGAGGTGGGATGCAGGGAAATGCTCTGCCTGGCAAGGATGCTCCTGGCATCCAGAGTCACCCTCTAAGAAACTTCAGAGCCCTTTTGGCTTTCAAATCTCAAATGTGCCCAGTGGGAAGTCAGCCCCGCATTGTCCTGAGCAACAGGCAGTTGAGATCCAGCAGTGGCTCTGAGCCTTTTGCCCCAATTTTTGAGGCCCTGCTACCTGTGCACAAGGGAAGCTGCAAGTGAGGGATGTCCCAGTGGTGTTTGTCAAGCCATTCGTCATGGCCAGCCCTGCACAAACAAGTGCAGACCTGGTCCAGCTGCTGGGTACAACTGGAGACTTTCCACACCTCCAAATGGGCAGGCACTGTGCAGCGTCGTGCCTCCTCTGCAGCTCTGGAGGCATCGGCACCACTCTCCTGTCCTGCTGCTCCCTGATCCTGCACGGATGGTAGCAGGTACTGGAGCTGGCCAGCCCCGGGATGCCACAGAAAGCCTGGGCAGATCGATCAGCTTCTCACATCGTTTCCCACCCACTGGGCTCCCTTTCTGTGCCCTGTTCTCCTGCCTGGGAGAGCTGGCTCTGTACTGCCTTTGGGTGTTGCCCCCTGTCCAGTCAAAACGGAATTTGTCCCTAGCAGAGTAGGAGGAGCCCATTTCCCATCCTCTCCTGCATGCAGAACAGTGCAATTTGTCACCAGTTCCTGTCCTTCCATTTCACAGTGCCTTGGACAGAATTTTCCAGGATGTAGGCTGGGCTGCAGACTTTTCCCATTGCTTTGTTTGTTACCTGGAGCAGATGAATCACATCCCAACGGTGCAGCTATATTTGGGCAAACTCCATCAGGGCTGGTAGGACTGCACATATGATAACTGGAGACATAGTTAAGTGGATTTCTTGGTGGTGGTGGGTTAATGATTGGAGTCTGAGATCACTTTGAATCGATAACCACTTTAATATCTCAAAGAGGTCCTTAATCATTCCCTGTTCCTATGACAGGGATTTATCAGCTGATTCCATACAATCTCTTCTGGCCATAGCCACTGTAGAGGGAAGGCTCCTGGCTATAGAACAAGGTCTGATAAGGGATTTTGGTGGCCCTATGTCCCATGACATGGGCCCAAAGAACAGCTGCTGTTCATCGTTTTGCATCTCATGCCATGCAGGAGATTGGTCACCCTTGTTCATTGCCAGAGATGCTGACTCCAAAAGAGGAATCAGCATCTCCTTTGACCTTGCTAAAGGTTTCCTCTCCACTGACCTGGGAAAAGGGCAGGGGAATTTCTCAGGGATTTTATGCACTCACAGGAGAATTGTGTAGCCAAGTGACAGCTCCAGGTTCCACCCAAAGCACTGGTGGGGTTAAACCACATCTCTGGTGCCCAGGGCTCTCAGGCCATCTGCAGATTTTAGCTGGAGCGTGAAGTGAAGTCAGCCTCAGCAGGATGCAGCAGGAATCCTGCCTGTGTGGCTCAAGGCACCAGGCAGGGCAGTGCAGGAGGAGGAGGGAGAGCTGCACATTTCAGAAAGCACATCTGGACCAGCTGTGAGGTGCTGAGCACATGGATATCTCAGCTGCCCTGTGCAGAGGCTGTCACGGAGAAGCAGATTCTTTGCTACAATTTCTTAGGAGTGTCTGGCGGCTGTTTCTGCTGGGAGCTGAGCTCTGGATGGACAAGTGGGAAGTGCTCCAGTCCCCAAGGGCAATTGTTGTGGGCATTTCAGCCTGTGTGTGTGCCAGATCAGCAGGAGCTTCCTGCCTCTGCCCTCCTCCCTTGGGGCTGCAGGAGAGGTGTGGGGATCACAGAAGGCATGGACACTGTCCCTGTGCATCTCTTACATGCTGTGGCATCAGCAAGAGCTGGGCCAGGCAGGAGACACAAGGCTGGAGATGCTGTTTCTCTGCCTGGAGCAGAGAGGATGCTCTCAGGGACAATCTGGGCTGCTGGGCAACAGATGTGACCTGGTCCCAAATGTTCTGGGATGGGTTTTGAGGTGGCAGCATGTGGGTGCTGGAAGGATATAGCTCTGCACCCCAGAGGGGGTGGTCACACTGGTACCCTGCCAGGCCATGATCCTGCTTGCAGCTTGGAACTCCAGCTCGCCATGGCTGGGCTGTGCCAGTGATGTTGCTGTGAAGGAAGATGCTGACTTGCCAGCTAGGCAACAGCTTGAGCAGGGTTGGGGTCCACCCACAGAGGGACCTGAGGGGCTGCAGGTGAGAAGGCAGGGCTGAAAAACCTGTATTGAAAATCCTCCAAGGAGGGAGTGCTCAGAATGGCAGGGTGTCCCAACTCTGAGGCTGCCAACAGCCCTACTGGGATGGGTCCAGAGAAGCCTGTAGATATTATCCTCTTCCATGACAAGAGCAACCATGAAGCAGAGAATGGCTTCATTGTCAGGAAGGGCAAAGTCCCATACCCATCCATGAGGTGTGAGCTGGGGGCTGAGGCTGTCCTTGCAGGTTGGAGGAGGAATGGGCTCCAAAGCCAAGGCCATTGCCGCTCTCCTGGCAGTCACCTGTGTCTGCAGCATCATCGCCCTCATCCTGAGCGTTGTGAATGTGAAGGATGTGCTTCTGCCTCCCAGCACCAAGGTAAGGTCCTTGGGTGGAGCACAGCTCTCACTTGGCTGCTGGCTACTATTGGGTGTTGGGTTTTGCCTGGGTTTCAGGCAGGCTGTGCTGTTTGTCACCAACGTGGGGACAACACCCTGCACAGACTGGAGTGGGACTGGCTGAATTTGGTCACTGTGCCTGGCCCCACAGCACATGCAGCTTTTTCATCCCAAAGCACTGCCAGCTCCAGGGCTTGGGATGGATCCTTGTCCCCAACACAGCTGGTAACTGCAATGCCACCAGACTTTTTCTGTCCTGGTGACCACCAGTCTTGTTTGGCCACTCAAGGCTCCCCTGCCCACCGGGAGCGCCGATGGCTCTCCTGGAGCTTCTCTCACTCTGCAGCGGGTGATGGTGGTCTGCATCCCTGGCACCCCATGTCCCCTCTCCTCCCCAGTACGGTCTGGTGTTTGACGCTGGCTCCACACACACGTCCCTCTACATCTACCGGTGGCCCGCGGACAAGGAGAACGACACCGGCATTGTGTCCCAGGTGGAGGCCTGCTCTGTGTCCGGTGAGTGCCAGGATCTGCCCTCCATCTCCATGCCCAGCTCACCCGGGGCTGGCCAGCCTTGGAGCTGCCCTGCGTTCCACACACCAAAGCTGATTCATGCCAGGTGTGATAAATGCTAATTTATTTATCCGGCATTTCCAAATACCCACAAGGGCGTGTATTCCTATTGCAAAAGTGCTGTTAGGCTTTGGCACAGGGAGAAGTCTCTCTGGAGGAAATGCCCACTCTGGAGAGCAGATCTAGGAACAGATAAATGGTACATGGAGCCAGGCGGGGGCTAGCAAAGGCCACCAGGCCAGGGCAGAGGTGCCTGGGCAAGGGGAAGAGGGCTCAGAGCTCACCTTGCCCTCATGTCTTGGTCAGCAGCCTCAGTGTGGCAGTTACTGGTTAACTGCAAAGGTCTGGCCGAGGGCAAAGGGTAACATAAGGGCTGCCTGGGCTAATGGCAGTCATTGAGTCAAAGCTCCCAGGAAGACAGTGTGAGATTTCCACCCCAGAGCCTGTCCCTACCGACTGCAGGACCATGCCAGGTTCTCAGATCCAGTGCCAGCCTCTGAAAATAGGGAGGCTATGCAAGGGCAGCTCTGAATGCCTATCAGCTCCACATGTCCTTGCAGCAGGGTGCAGGACACCCTACCCCTTCCTCAGGGAAATGGGGAACAGCTGTGTTTGTCCCCAGCTCCTGCAGGACTGACTGGCCGTGCCCAGCACTTCAGCCTCCCAGGATCAGGCGTGTGCTCGGCATCCCCAGGCATGCCCACAGCCCTCCTGCTCTGGCTGGAGCGGAAGCGCCTGCAGCGCCCAGGGTGCGTGGCCATGCCGCAACTGCTGCCTCCTGGCAGGACAGCTCCGAGCACGGAGCAGGGCTGGACCTGGCAAGGTCAGGATTACTAGGGTCAAGCGACAAAAAACCCCTGCAGGATTCCTGGGTGAACATGTCCCCGGCAGTGCCATCCCTCCGGGGTGGCGCTGGGCTCTCTCCATCACCGGTTCCCTGTGGCAGGACCTGGCATCTCCAGCTACGCAGATGACCCCGTGGGGGCTGGCGCCAGCCTGAAGCCTTGCCTGGACAGGGCCATGAAGATCGTCCCGGCCGAGCAGCAGCGGGAGACCCCCACGTACCTGGGGGCCACGGCCGGCATGCGGCTGCTGAGGTACCGGCACAGCCAGGCCGGCTCCTGCCGCCCTTCCCGGCGCTCCTGCGCCGCGCCGGAGCCGGGGCTGGCACCGAGCCCCACGGGCCGGGCCACAGGGGCGCTGCCTGGCCAGGCCGTGGGGATGGGCAGAGCAGCGCTGCCCGCGGTGCCGCAGGGTGTCCGGGAGAGCCGCTGGCCGTGCCCAGGGCACGCGCCTGGCCCTCTGCAGTGCCAGCCTGGCAGCAGCCCCAGAGGGGATGGGTCCCCTTTGCCAGAGTGGCATGAACTTTCCCAGGGCTCCAGCAGAGCCTGCAGGCAGCGGTTTTAGGGAGATTCCCAAGGCCCCGGGTGAGGGATTTGGGGTTTGCAGGAGCCACCTGCGGGCAGGGAAGTGCTGGAGAGATGTCTCAGAGCAGCTCGTGGGCAGGGCACAGCAGCCTCTCAGTGCCAGCCCCGCTGCCAGAGCTGCCAGCCAGGGCCTGCAGCACCTGAGGTGTTTGTGCCTTTGCTGGCAGGGAGGAGAACAGCACCAAGGCTGAGCAGGTCTTGGCCGAGGTGTCCAAGGCCATTGGGGAGTACCCTGTGGATTTCCGCGGAGCTCGGATCCTGACGGGGAGCGAGGAGGGCTCCTTTGGCTGGATCACTGTCAACTACCTGCTGGAGACACTGGTCAAGGTGCAGCTGGGGGAGAGGGCAGGGGAGGGGCAGCGGGCAGAACGTCCCTGTCTGAGCTACAGCCAGCTTTCCTTATTTGCAGAGGAGGGAAGAATGGAGCTTTGGGGCACTGGTCACCCAGCCAAATGTCCCCTGAGGTCGTGGGCTGCAGATTCCACCCCATTAATGTGATTAACAGGATCTTTGTGTGCAGCTCAGCCTGGCCCTGTGCTCTCGTGTGCCGACACACAGGTGGATTTTGGGATCCCAGGGATATACATGGCAGCAGGATCAGCCTCCGGGAGACAGAGTTCCTTTTTCCCTGATCAAAGTGTCTGGATGCCAGCAGATGTGCGGCAGCCAAGAGGCCGCAGCTCAGTGCTCCGTGGAAGTGTCTGTGGGTGGAGGAGGATGTGGGCAGGCAGGGGTAAAACAGGGAGCCAGGGGCATGTGGAAGGTGCCTCTGGGGCTTCTGAGCCCCAGACTCCTGGAGGGGAGGGAGTGTGAGTGTGAGTGCCTGCAGTTCAGCCTAACCCTTGCTGCGTGTTGGGCCAGTTCTCGTTTGCAGAGAAATGGGAACATCCCCAGGACACCGAGGTTCTGGGAGCTCTGGACCTTGGCGGTGCCTCGACGCAGATCACCTTCCAGCCCGGGGTGCCCGTGGAGGACAGGAACACGTCCGTGTTCTTCCGGCTCTACGGCACCAACTACTCCCTGTACAGCCACAGCTACCTGTGCTACGGGCAGAGCCAGGCCCTGAAGATGCTGCTGGCAGCTCTGCACCAGGTGCCACGGGGCACGGGGGCTGCTCAGCCATCTCCCAGTGCCATGGCACATCTCCCCCTGCGATGCTGGGCGTGCCTGTGGGCAAAGAGTTGGGAATTGGCAGGGCCTTGGATTTTATCTAGGGAAGCAAAAGATTGCCTCATTTGGGTGGAAGGTGGTGGTGGTTGCCAGCCAGAGCTCTCTTCTCCCCACATCTTGACATGCAGTGGCAGTTTTTGTGATTTCCCAAGGCCAGCTGTATGCGTAGTTTTTTGTGCTGTCACCATTCTCTTGGCCGTGCTCCATTTCTGCCCAGAGAGAGGTTTCCCAGCACAGTCCCTGCACAACTGCCCGGGGACAGAGCCAGAGCCCAGTGCTGTGGGAGCCAGGGATTCTCAGGGAGCTCACAGGTGGGGTGCATGCAGCCCTCCTGGGGTGTAAGTCCTGCTTTTTGGGATGGGCTGTGGGAAGGGTCTCAGTGGCATGGCAGCCCCGTGAATGGCTCCATCTCTCTCCAGGCCAGCTCGAGTGCCCAGATCTCTCACCCCTGCTACCCCCAGGGGTACCAGGAGAACATCACCGTGGCGGAGCTCTACGACAGCCCCTGTGTGCGTGCGCCAAGCTCAGCCAGCCCTGGCCTTGTCCTCGCGGTGACGGGGACAGGGGACCCAGCCGCGTGTGGCACGGCCGTCCAGAGACTCTTCAACTTCAGCTGCGGGGCGCAGGGGCCGTGCGGGTTCAATGGGGTCTATCAGCCCCCCATGCGGGGACGCTTCTTCGTAAGCAGCCTCCGTCCCCACGCCTGGGGGAGGGTGATGGTAGAGACTGGGAGTCTCCTCTCCACTGATTGTGGAAAGAGGTGGGGAGAGAGGGATCCTCGAAGCTGGTTCTCTCTGCAAACCTCTTCTGTGCTCTGAGGTGGCTTGTTCCTCCTGCCGTGTCCCAGCCTTCTCTGAGGGAAATGGGAAGACCTTGTCTGAGGGAGCCTGTCTGAACTAGCTCAGAGTGCCAGAGCAGCCCCAGGGTTGTGAGGCAGCTCTGAGACTTTCTGGTAAATCATCAAGGGGGTGCCAGATGCAGAACTCTGAGAATTACTTCGGACTCTCTCCCCAGGCAAGTGGGGCCCCTGGGTCTTTTCTCAAGTGAGGAAGGAATTGTGTTTTTCACCATGTTCCCTTGCCCCCCAGGCCTTTGCTGGGTTCTACTACACCTTCAACTTCCTGAACCTGACCCGCCAGCAGTCTCTGAGTGAAGTCAACACCACAGTCCTGTCCTTCTGCAGGAGAAACTGGGCAGAGGTGAGAGCCCTGTGAAGGGCAGCCAGGAGTCTTGTGCTTATCCTGTCCTAAATCTCTGCCCTTGGAGCACAAGCCCTGCTGTTCCCAGGGCTAGGGAGGGTTTCTGAGCCTCTCTTTCATTCCCTGTTGCACTCTGTCCCTGATGGCCCCACAGCTGGTGCAGAGCTTCCCTCGGCATTTGAAGTACCTGCACACCTACTGCTCCGTGGCCTTTTACATCCTGACGCTGCTGCTTGATGGCTACAAGTTCAACGAGCATACCTGGAGCAACATCCACTTCAGCAGGCAGGTAAACACCTGTAGGCAGCAGGAGAGGATGGACATGTTCAGGAGCAGCATCTCTGGAGTCCTCTGTGCCAGAGATGTGTCCCTGTTTCATGGCTGCTCCCCAGGGACCCCAGGAGAGCTTTGCTCTCTCTTAGCCACCCCCAAAACTCTGACCCAGCTCATGTCTCACTTTCCCTGCTGTGAATTTAACTGATTTTAAGGGGGTCAGGGAAAAGCAGAGCAGGATTTAGCCACTTTGGTCTCTGACGTTCTTATCAAAGGTGATGGTGGCCCCATGACCACTTTGAACCAGAGTATTTTAAAGGGAAATACTCCTGACCAGAGTATTTCCAGCATGAGAGGAGACAGCCTCAAGTTGTGCCAGTGGAAGCTTAGTTAGGTACTAGGAATGTTTTTTTTCATGGAAATGAAAATGGAAAGGGTCAAGCTTTGGAACAGGCTGTCCAGGGCACTGGTGGAGTCACCATCCCAGGAAGCATTCAAACAACATGTGGACATGGCACTTGAGGACACAGCTTAGTGATGAACATGGTGGTGATGCTGGGCTGATGGCTGGACTTCATGATCTGAAAAGTCTTTTCCGACCTTACTGACTCTGCAGCCAAATTAGAAGGATTATGGGGATGGAGGAAAGCCCAGATCCAAAATCATGTGCAGGTCACAGAGGCACACCTGGATCAGAGCAGTCATCCATGTTCAGCTGTCCCTTAGCCGTGGGGGAGCAGGGAGAGAAAAGCTCTTTGTGCAACTGCTGCTGGCAAGATCAGGTTCACCACAGCCCGGTCCCCATGTGAAACGGCAGCTGGGACAGCTCACGGGAGAGGTGCCCCTCAGCCCCTCACACCAAGCTGCTGATGCCTGGGAGAGGTGCTTTTGGATGATGCCCTGTGCTGTCTCCCCTCAGGCAGCAAACACAGACATCGGGTGGACACTGGGCTTCATGCTGAACTTGACCAACATGTTTCCTGCAGAGGCTCTGCAGCATGTCAAGGGCCACCAGCCTGGCCTGTGGGCAGGGGCTGTCTCCTTACTTGTGCTGGCCATCGTGGCAGGCCTGGTGGCTGTTTTCCTACACTGCTCCTGGAAAACAAAGTAGGTCCCTGCCTCCTGACTAGAGGCATCCTGCCTACTAAACCAGGCAGGGAAGTGGTGCAGAAGAGGTAGAAAGTGGAGAAGAATGAAGGCATTAGACCCATCTCCATTGCTCAGGAGATCTGACTGGGTCATCTCTGTGAATGTGGAAGATGACTTGATCTCTCTCCAAGAGGAAGACTCCTTTAATCTGACTGCCAAAAGCTGGTTGAGACTCGCTGGCTGGATGAAGCCAGAAAAATTCAAACTAGAAATAAAATCAGTTTTGTTTTTCAAATATGAATGTCACTGCTCAGCCTAGCACAGTTTCCTTGGCATTCCCAGTCCTGCTGGGCTACTCTTCCAACAGTCCTGGGAGGCAACTGGCAATGGAGAGTGGTGGTGGGCACCTAACTCTGAGCAGAGGGATGACATCATCTGTATCCTGCCCTGTGCAAGATGTGCAATATTTTTGTAGTATGTGACAGAATCTCTTCTCAAAGACACTGTCAGCTGTTGTTAAAAATACTTACTGGCATATCTCAGCAGAAAAACACAAGTGGAAGTTGATTTAAGAGTTGCCAACTCTGGCTCAGGGTTTATTTTATATTCAAGTTACATAGCCAAGTTTTGTCAAGACACCAAATCCAGAACAGGTTCCAGCTTCAGGCACTTGAGTGTTTTATTTAGATCAGCCCAGCCCAGTTGCAGGAATTGGACAGGGCTTTCAGCCTTTGCAACACCAGCCCAGCACTGCACTTCCCAGTCAGCCCTTTCCCCAGGGCCTCCAGGGCTCTCCCACAGCCCAGAGCTGCTCTGGGCAGTGGGGATTTCCACAACTGCCTCTTCCCTGTGCTCCAAGATCCCACCTTGGCCCTAGGGCTTAAGAAAAGTGCCCAAGGCACCTGGCAAAAGAATGGTCAGGTCCACAGCTATTTGCTATGGAAGACAGTGGTCCTAACTCATGGTGTTATCCCATTAATTCCACTGCAAACTGGTTCCAAAAGCCTTTTGAAAGAGCAGCATCTCTGACTGGTGGAGATAAGGTTATGTGACCCGAGAGCCTGGGGAACAGGGCTCTGCCCTCTGCTCCCAGCCAGCCACCCTTGGCTTTGCGAGTGAGGCTCAGCCTTCCCAGACACAACATGAGCAACAAGGGAGAGGGGATGAAGACTTCCACCCAGGAGAACCTCCTCCCACCCAGGGGAACATCCTCCTACCCAGCAGCCTGAGTTGCCACATGGACAATTCCCACAGCCAAACCCCAGAGCCCTCTCCTTGCTCTCTGCTCTTCACAGACACATCTTCGGCAGTGTAAGCACGAGTTAAAAATGCCAGGTCAGGGAACAGGCTGTGGGAAATGCCATCACTGCTGGAACTAACCCCATGGATCTGAGTGGGAGCTATCCCCTGTCCAGGTACAGCAGAGCTCCTGGCTGTACTGGCTGGGGCCCAAATGAGCTGGGACGAGTGTCTCCCGCCCCTGGGGGTGCAGTCAGGCAGGAAAAGGTTCCTGTTTCCTATAGGAAGGCAGCATCACAGCTGGTCTGGGTGGCAAAGCATTTGGGGAAGATGCCAGTCTTGCCATTGCAGTGTCCTTCCAGCCAGTCCTCATTCACTGGAAAACATAAAGAAGCAGGAATAAGCCCTGGCCCATATGAGTGGGGTTAGTGAGAGTTTTCATGGCTGGAATTTAACTCTGGGAAAAACCCAGTGCAAGCTTATAACTCCTGAGAGTATGAACCTGAGACAGCACTGGAGAGCTACCTTCAGAGAGGATATCCAGCACATCTCCCTTGCTGAAGTCCAGGTCCCCCAGTTCCTGTGCCAGGTAAGAGTGCTGAGCCAGCATCCGGTAGAGAACAGGTCTGCCCGAGTGGGAGTCAGAGTCCTGCAGGAAAAAGCCAGCATGGACGTTGCAAAGCAAAGCAGAGACTGGAGCTCAGCCCAGCAGAAACTTTGTCCCAGCCCAGGTACCTGGCAATAGAGTGTCAGCCTGCCATCAGTCAGCTGCTGCCACACCTTCTCCAGGTCCTCCTGTCCCAACACTGTCCCCAGCTCTGTGCCATCCAGGAGCCTGTAGCTGCAAGGGTTCATTAATGCTGAGCAAATAATCTCATTTAAAGCCAAACTTGGAGGCAAGCCCAGCCCTCTGCCACCCTCAGTCTTCACAGTCCCCTTTGCAGGCCAGTTCTGAGCTTGTCCCCTTGCACAGTGACATGGGGCCACCCCACATGCTCATCAGGCAGAAATGGCACTGTGGGGAGTGACACTGTCACCTCCTCGCACACGAACTTGAGGGAAAGATCCTAAACTCTCCTGATGCCACTGTGTGTCCCAAGGAGTGTCACAATCAGGGAGACCTCACACCAGGATCTTCTGCCTGAGTTCCAGCTTGCTCTGCATTGATCCTTGTTACTGCAAAGGCTGAGCTGAATGGGACAAAATCCAACCTGTGGCAGCTGCATCTACACAGAGTTTTTTCTTCTCCCTTTTTCTTGACCATGGTACAGTTTCCTAGGAAAGATCCTTTAGGCTTTACAGGCCCAAAGAATCACAGACTCATAGAACAGTTTTGCGTGGAAGGGCCTTAAATATAACTTAGTTTCAACCCCCTGCCATGGGCAGAGAATCTTTCACTACACTAGGTTGCTCCAAGCTCCATCCAATGTGGCCTTGAACAGTTCCAGGGATGAGGAATCCACATTCTCTGTGGGCAACCTGTGCCAGGGCCCCACCACTCTTATATTAAAGACTTTCTTCCTAATATCCCATCCAACCCTGCCCTCTGTCAGTTTGAAGCCATCTCCCCTTGTCCTGTCACTCCATGCCTTTGCTATAAGTCCCTCTGCAGCCCTCCCTGAGCCCTTTATGTACTGGGAGGGGATTACAAGAGGAACAGCATGTGCTTCCCCACGGGGGATCACGCTGTTGTCCCACCCAAAGCCCACAGTAAGGTTTGCCCTCAAGGCAGACTGTGTGCTTACATCTTTGCTGGTTTTGGCCCTAGATAAACATTCTCAGGAGCCCAGAGGCAGCTGGATGCCCGTGTCCTGAGGAGAATGGCTGCTGGGCCATCCCACCCCACAGCCCCGTACCTGAGTGTGCCCCGCTGTGCCTGCTGAGCCAGCCTGTCCCGCAGCAGGGCCCGCAGGGCCGGCAGGGCCGGGGCCTCGCCCGCCCGCAGCACCAGCGAGCACTCGCAGCGCAGCCGCAGCACGGCCGGCCTGTCTGCGCCCGCAGAAGCCTCCCCGCACCTCGGGGGGACCTGTGGGGAGATGGGCTCGGTCAGAGTGGAGAATCAGAATATCCCGAGCTGGAAGGGACCCACCAGGATCATCCAGCTCAGCCCCTGTCCCTGCCCAGACCCCCCAACAACCCCACCCTGGGCATCCCTGGCAGCGCTGGCCAAACGCTCCTGGAGCTCTGGCAGCCTCGGGGCCGTGCCCATTCCCTGGGGAGCCTGGGCAGTGCCAGCACCCTCTGGGGGAAAAATCCCCACTGACTATGAAGTTCATGGATGTGATAAATTAATATCATTCGTGCTAATAATTGTAACTCTATCAATATTTTAGAAAATAATTGTTAAAAAGTAATAGAGGAAAGTGATATGTAATTAATGTCACAAAACATGTTCACAGATATTCTTAAGAAAATAGGATATAGGATGGAGCATTGAGATATTTTAACACAGAAATGGCCTTGAGAGGAAAAGTTGGGAAACTCCTAGAGCAGAATTGGCATTGAAGACGAATGAAAGCCCAGATAACTCCCTAGGCAGGAACTGCCTTGAGATGAATTGAGTTGGCTCAATTCCAGATAGGGAACCTAAAATAGTGGTCTTATCTATGAAATAATAAGGCTTAATTGGAACATAATGCTTACTTATATAACACTAAGCTCAATGTGCATGCACAACCTGCCAGGTCATTCAGAGGACAGGGAGGAAGACAGTGAGCCTTCCTCTGAAAAGACCACCAAAGAGCCAAGGAGACCCCTTAACAACAAGAGGTACACGCTGTGCAGAAGAGTGACGTAGACTTCAAGAATTGAAAATAGGAGGAGATTTACAGGAACTATTGATGAATATGCATTAGCATACAGTATAACAGTTGCGCTTGGATTCTTTTGCCTTTTGTACGTGAGGCAGGGTGAGAGGTCCTCCCCATACCCCGGTCGGTTTTGCTTAAGCTTTATCCGAACCACTACCAAATTTCTTTTTGTAACTGCTGAATTATATTTTATTGTATTATTATTTTATACCTCAATTAAAATTGCTGCTAAATTTTAAATCTTGTGGTTTATTAAATTGGACATATAGGGACCTCATTTATAACAATGGACTAAGAAGAACCACGACTGACTAACAAACCCAAGTGACATTATCTGCTCTCATACCAAGAGAGGTGACACAGACACAATCCCTTGTCTCTGTGCTGCCATGTAGCAGTAGAACATCATCAAAATGCAGACCTGAATTTCAAAGGGGGAACTCTGGATTCAAAGACTGGAATCAAATGTTCCTCTTCTGACTCAGGAATTCTGGTTTTGGTTCTGATTTTACAGGAACCTCCTAAACCCAAAATTATATGTGCAGGGCCCCAATTCCTCCAGCCAGCTGGAGAGGAGCAGCCGCATTCCTCTATAGTGTTGCCTTCTGGCTGAACTACACCAAAAAAAATACCCCAAAATCCCCAAAAACAGATGTGGCAGAGCTGACCTGCAGCTGAGGGACAGAGGTGGTGTCCTCAGAGGGTCACAGGAATCATTCCAGGGCCATCACATGCAAGGGCTGGCAATGGCATGGAAGTACCTCACAGGACATTACCCAACAGGGCAAATTTGAATGAACTGCGATATCCAGACTGATAGGGACAGAAAATGGGACACAGGAAGAGGAAGGTAGGGACAGCAAGGTGTTCAAAGACAACTGCCTCTTACAAAGTGGGCTGTAAAACATGTGCACAAGAACTCTGATGTGTTTGGTGCTCCTGGTGCCTCGGAGGGTGGCAAAAGGTCAGCCTTGGGCAGTCTCAGAAGCTGTCTCAGAAATGGTCACAAACTGGGAGGAAAGACCACATGGCAGCCTCTCTTTAGAATGGAAAAGTGGTCAGAGGAAGGAGTTTTTTTCCCAGTAATTTGGGAGCAGCTCAAGAATTCTGGGCAAGAATTTTGCACTCTCCCCAGCCCTGGTCTCCTGAGGCTGTGCCAGTTTCAGTCTGTGGAGCACCTCACCTTGGACTCCATGTGGGCACTGGCATCATTGACAGAGGCATTTTCTTCCCCAGGAGGATCTGCAGAACAGGACAAAGGCAGGGGAACAGCCCTGCAGTCAGCAGAGGCTGCAGTGGGGCCACCACCTCCTCAGGACCCCTAAAGAGCGGGGATTGGGCACAGCTTCACCCACTGAGGGCCCAGGGATTACCTGGCTTCTGCTTCAGGGGAAGGCGGCTGGGAGGCACCTGGGCAGGAGGAAGGGGAATCCCAGTGCTGATCTTCTGCAACAGAACAGCATCAGAAAGGAGAGGGCAGAAAATGGAAGCCTGGACAAGGCTGGTATGTGACAAGCTACAGACTTGTGGGTGTAACCCCAGGGAGCACCCCAGGGAGAGCTGCTCATTGAATGGTTGGATGAGGTGGAGCAATCAGGCTCTTGAGGGCAGAGGTTTGGGGACACTTCCCTGGCACCCTGCTGGGTTGGTGCTGGGACGGAAGGAGGCTGCTCACACTGCTGAGGGCTCTCCCCACTTGGGCTGCTTCACAGTGATATATCCATGGAGAAAACACCCAAGTGTGTACCAGGGATTCATTTGGAGGGGAAAAATGACAATTAAAAAAATCATAGCAACATCAGAGAAACTATGTGCTTGAAAGCTTCCTCACAGGAAACAGGGGGCTGAGCTGCACCCTTCCACACTGGGTTCAGGTGGAAAATGATTGGGATCATGTGTAGCTATGCCTGTGGTGGAGACAAGAGATGAAGTTCTCCTAAGTCAAAGGGATTTTTCCTACTCCTAACTCTTCTGTTGTTCCCATTCAAGAGCACTTGGTCTTCAGTCAATAGTCTCAGTGTTTCATACTCCATGTTTCTCTTACAGAGTTGTCCTACCCTGTGATAATCTTACAGATAAATGTTCCGAATGTATGTCTTTGTCCCTCCCTCCCCCTGGTTGCAAGGTTGCCAGCTCACCCATTTGTCCATCCTTGAGGCAGGCTCCAGGAGAGAGCTCGGGATGTGCAGCTTCTGCAGAGGGACACGGAGCAGAGCAGGGTGAGAGAGGAGCCCAGCGACCCCAGCACTGCCTGTCACCCTATGGCCACACAAATGTGCCTGAGGGGCTGGGGTCAGCCCCAGCCACCCAAGTGCCCAGTGCTCACAAACTGCTGGACAATATCCAATGATCCTTCTGCAGCTTTTCCAGCTGGGAGCAGAGCTGCTGCTGGAGTGGCTGCAGTGGAACAGACCAAACACCCACCAAACCCCCTACTCCCCAGACAGATGCTCAGGCAGAGAGCAGCAAGGATGCCCAGAGATACCAGTCCAACAGAATTTCTGTGTCTTCTGTCAATCACTGCTGCTCATTTCAACTGAGCATTGCAATTTTTTGCTTACAATGCTTTTATTTTTCTGTTGAGAGTCTATTTTTATTTTTTTCTACATTGAATTTCACCTGGCACTTCACTGAGCAGTCAACCAGCACATCCAAATACTTGTGTAACTGTTTCTGTCAGCTCCAGATGCTTCAGACTCTCCCCCTATTCCTATATCACTTAGGAATATGCTAAATGCTTATGTCACAGAGGATTTGCAGTGGGAACATCCTTTCTTTTTAAAAATGAAAGGAAGAAAAACCTATTCATTTATACCCAACTTTTAATTCTGTATTTTTACGAGTCTTCAGAGCACTGCCTCAATTGCTCAAACACCTCACTGGTTTATAGTGGTCTTATGAAGAAGTTTGTGACTTTTTTGAAAGACAGGCAGGTAATACACTCACTGAACCTAATGCAGGTATACAGCAGCTCTTTCAAAAAGTGAACTAGACAGGTGAAAAATGGCTTCTGCCAACAAAAGATTTTCCATGTTGTGTTTATCTGTTTCTATTCAGTCTGTTTACACTACAGCTCTCTGGCTGGCAGGAAGATGTCAGATTTGCTGGGCTCTAAATCCTTAGGACTTCTCTAGAGCCCTTCATAAATCCTGCCTGTGCAGCTGAAGCCCTCCTCAAACCTTCCCAAAGTTCATTGAACAGAGGCACTACAGACCAGGTAAGGACCAGCCCATCTCAGCTCCATCAGAGCTCTCAGGTGAAAAATCCTGCTCTAAATGGTGGTCCTTGGTGAGGTCTGCTATCCTACAACTCCACAATAGGATTCCCTATGGTGGAGAGCCCAGAAACCATCCTCGTGGATCTACAGAGGTGAATGGCAGAGACCGGTGGGAGCCCAGTGTCAGGAAATCCGGGAGATGTGGGAAGGAGCTCCTGAGGGTTGTGCTCAGGGGGGCTGGGGCCAAGCCCTGCCCTCGGGGCCGTGTTCCTCCCTCACTACCCTCGGGGCCGTGTCCCTCACCTGCCCGTCGTGGATGGCCGTGGCCCAGCCGTCTGCCGCTCTGCCCAGCACGAACACCAGGCTCCCGGCTGCCACCTCCGGCCCCGGCGGCTCCTCGGGGCGGTACCGGGACAGCACTCGGTGGTAGCCGGACTCGGCATCCCTGCGGGGAGAGGAGAGCGCTGCACCGGCCTGGGGCGTGGCGCTGATGGCTCTGAGCCGCCACACTGCACCGGCCCCAGCTGTAGGGCGTGGGATTTGGGAAATCGGGATTTCCATTGCCGCTCTTCGGTCCAGCTGGGAACAAAAGGGTCTTGGAAAGCACTGATTTGCCAAATGCAGCTGCATTTTCATTGTACTGATAAACAATGTCAAGATCAAAACAATTATTCAACACAGCCCCGAAGTACTGCTGGTGCAATATCACTGAAACAAATTACTTTCTTGGGGCTTGAACATGATTTTGGCTCAGGACACTAGGGCTGGTATTGAGTATTTGGAATTGTCCTGGGAATTAAGATGGGAAAGGTGAGCATCCTCTGCCACAGTCCCAGGCAGGTCCCACAACCTCTGTCTGCTTCCATTCCCCAGGCATGCCACGATCCATGCCTGTGTCCCAAGACCATTGAATCAAGTCCTGCAAACTGCCCAGAGGCTCTTGCAGAGATGCCAGGGACTTGCGCTGTCCTTTGCAGCCACAAGAGCCCTTGTGTATTTGTCATTCACTCCACCCTGGTCAGAAGTGGGTGTGGATCCCTCGGAGTCTTCACACAAAGAAGCCAGAGAATAAAAGACTTTCTGAACCGTAGTGAGAGAAAGGTAAGACCAAGGTGGGACTGAAGACTCACCGCAGAGCATCGGCACCGGGTTCATAAAAGCCCTGTTTCTGTGGGAGAAACAACAGGATCCGTTTGTAACAGTGCCTCCTTACAGCAGCAGTGCCACCTTACCTCCTGGCTGTGCTATTCTGTCCCTACTCTTGACCCCATTTGTCATTCCACATCACCCAGAAAGTCTGCTGCTCCACACCTTACCAGGCTGTGCCTTTTCTTCCTTCCCCTCCCTCTTTATCTCATCAGGAAGTAAGACAATCTCTTCACCCTCCCCTGGTTCCAAGGAACTCCTAGCACAGTGGGAGGCAGCTGTGCTCACATTGACACATTTACTGACATGATGAGCAGAGACAGGCTGAGCACAGCAAAGCACTGCTGTTTTGACATGGTGAAGAGCCAAAAATGCATCTTTAAAGGGCTGGAGATTTCCATCACTGAGTCCCTTTCAGCCAGTGCTGAGCCTGGCTCTGAACAGCCCCATGGATCCAGGCTGGTATTACACTGGTTTTACCAAGAGTCCACTCTTCCCCTGATGGTTTGGATCTGAGCCCCTTTGTGGCGCTCCACGACATCATTCCTCCTTTCACAGCCCTGTCCTGCTCACCTGAGGCCTGAGAGGCTCAAAGCCAATGTACTCATCATTGGGAATGATGGATGAGATCACCTGTTGGAGAACAAAGTAACGAGTGAATCTAGGCTGGATGAAGAGACCTCCAGACTTCATCCAAGATTATCTACTCAGACCCATTTCCTTCTGGCATCCCAAGGTCAGGCAAAATATGGAACTGTGCATGCAGTGGGAGAGGCAGAGCTGGATTCCCAAGACAGCTTCAACCATTTGTGTCCCAGTTTTTTAGTCTTTCCAAGGTTTCTTTAAAAGTATGTGAATTTATTATTTTCCCTTTATTCATTTTGGAGCTCTCTGTTCTGACTGCACTGGTCACAGAAGAGGTCAGAGAAATTCTCTGCTGCCTTGCATTAAGGGATGTGACAAAGTATTTGTCCCCTGAATGCCAACCTGTCCCCCTGGAAATGCAGGTCTGAGCAGCAGCATGCTGGGACAACATGCCCCTCTTAAAAACATCATTGTCAGCAAAAGGGCAACCATAGGTTCCCAGAGTACCTGTTCAGCCCTTTCAGACTTTAAAGTGACCCAGATTGGGAAGGTATTTTAGTGCCAAAGAGCATTTTTTGGTAGAAGGGGTAGCAATTCTAACAAATTTTGGCTTCTGTGTCCTGGCTGCAAGTTCTGCCCATCCTGCTCTGGATGCCCACACAACACTGGTCACTGCAGAGGCAAGATTTTTTTCTGCTGCTGTTAATTGTGACAATTACGGGCCTGTTACCTTGGGTTTACCCAGGAAATCTTTTGAATCCAGCTGCTCAACTTCCTTCTTTCGTGGTCTGAAAAGTTCCCCGAGGGGAACCAGCATGGGCTCTAAAAACAGGTGGTCCTGGGGTGGGGAAAGCAGGTAAAGAAAAAGCCATCAATTTGCATTGAATGCAACATCAGAGCCCTGAAAAGCAAATACAGCTTAGGTGTGCAAGAGCAGCTCCAGGAAGACATTGGGGCAGAAATTTTGGCTGTGAACTCGACAAAGGCCACTCAGACTCCACAAAAGCACGAGCTAACTGAGAGCTCAGCAGCCCCTCCCCAGTGTGGAGGCAAGGACTGACACTGCTGGCAGGGGGCGGGTGGGAAGGGAGGTAGTGCAGGAAGGTTTATCAAACAAATCTTCCAAACAGCTTTTCTGTTTGACTTCAGATGTTTTCTGTTCAGCCACGGAGTAGCGTGATAATAGCAAATATAAATAATACTGGAAAAGCACAAATGTGATGCCAGAAGAGATGATCAGATTAAAAACAAAGTATGAATCTCTTATAAAGTATGAAGATAACAAACTAATGAATCATTCAGGAAGAGTAAATTAGAGCTCTGCAAATTTTTTCAGATCATAAAGGAGTCTAACAGGAAACTTTTACTTAGAAGCAGCCCTAGAAACACTTTCACACCCTACTTAAGCTCTAAAAGTGATTGACATTAATATCTGAGCTGCCACCAATTGTTCCTGAGGCCAAAGGGACTCAAAAAAAGCCAGCCAGTGCCACGAAAAGGAGATTCTCCAAACCTGCACTTGTAGGGGTTCTGCACTTGAAACACTGCACATGGCAACTGGTTTTGCAAGACAAGTACAAATGGAACAGAGCTCCTGAACATGAGGGACCAGGAAGCCACGTCCCCAGCCTCAGAGGTCATCCCAAAATTCTTCACTATGGTGTTTCTGGGCAGTGAAGCACCTGGGGGTGATGGAGTTCCTCAATCAACCTGAAGCCCTGCTTTGGCAGAGCATCATGTGCAAATGGCTTAGACTGTGCCAGCAGGTGGCCAAGCAGGTTGGTGGATGGCAGGAACATGCAGGTGTCAGGAACACTCAAACTGACAACTTCTAGCACACATCCATGAGCTGCAGCCTGATGCACACACCCAGGAACTCACAGAGGTGGCCTTACCTGCACCCGCTCCAGGGCCAGCTCCAGGATTGCTGTTCTTCTTTCAGGTCTCCACACAACAGCCTTCTCCAGGGTGACTCTGGCCTCCTGCCACTGCTGCAGGTAGCACTGCACTGCTGCAGTGCTGTACAGCACCTGGAGTGGGCACAGGGAAGGGACTCCGAGGGCCAGGACCAAGGGACACCCAACACATCCTCCTGAGCTCAGCCAGGAAACAGGGACAGACACTAAAACACCAAGAATTCAGCAACAGAAGAGGCACTCTGAGCAGCATAGCTGGGAAAATTTCACAATCAGAAAGGAAAAATAAAGGCTTGGGTGTGCTGGAACTGCTGGTCAAGGTGATGAGAGACGTGAGGACAGCAGGTGAAGACTCTGGTACCACACTGTTTAAATCTGATCCTTTCTTCATCCAAAAGGCCAGGAAGCTTTCCTTGGGTGTTCATCTGCATGCAACTAGGTAATGATTTTTGTAATCCTGACTCCCTGTCACTGCAAAATATCTGAACTGAAACTATTTCATTTTGTAGTGGGCTGTGAATGTGCAAACTGTCAGCTGTAGCTTGTCACCCTTCAGCAACATGTCAGTCTGTTCTTGGGGAAGAGCAGGCTGTGGGAGTGTTGCAGATGGGGTGTTGGGGAGCTGTGGTCTATACTGAGAGTGGGAGATCTCTCCCTGTCACTGGCCAGCTGGGCCACAGCCAGAGCACTGTCAGACAGCTCCTTATCTCCTGTGATAGGGTTATCAGCTGGGAATTGAGGTGTTTACCTGGCTGCACACCCTGCTCAGGACAAGCAGGACGAGCTGGAGCTCACAGGATGCTTTTCCTTTACTCCTTAATCATGGCAGTAGGAGACTCTGTTTGGGAGTGTGGGGAATGGCAACCCTGAGCATGTGCAGGAACTGCAGGGACAGGTCCTCTCGGGAGGCAAGGCAGCAATTCTCACTCAGTCAGAAGTGTCACAGCCTTGCAAGAGGCAAATATTTCTGGGTTTTCAAAGCACGCATGTATCTCCCACGAGGAGATCAGATGCAGCACGTCAGAGGCCATGCATGGGGAAAGCTGATGGCACAATTCTGCTGGAGGATGATGTTCGTGTATTTTGAAAAATGAGCTCCAGGTAAGAATGAGATACAGCTGAATCAGGATGCTGATCCCAAGTCTGGAGGGCCAGCACGGTGCCAGCACATGTCCTGGTGATACCTGGAGTAAGGGGTCGTGTGTCCACAGCTGGAAGGGCCCCAGCCTCCTTGGGACACTCCTGAGCCCTGCCCCTTTCCCAGCGAACTGCTCATTTCCAAGAGAAGGCAGCGGCGTGGCACTGAAGCTGTTAAAGCCAGGGAGGTTTGGGTAATAGCATGGATGCCAAGGATAGCTTCCTCCTGCCAGGTATAAGGTGCATGAAAATTGCTGAGATGCTTGACTGGAGTTACACAATGACTCCTCACTCTCACGGAAGTAAGGAGTTAAATCCTCTTTCCTGCTTTTCAATCTGTGCGTGTGGACTCAGAGAAAACAAAATGAACCCTTCCAGTAAAGGACAGTTTCTAGGAATCCTTTACATATGTCCAAATATTACAAACATTTACAATCAGTTCAGCCTTTGAGCTTCCTTGAACAGAGCAGGCTGGCTCTGTGTGACAGTAAGAGGTACAGGGTGAAGCATTACAAACACAGCCTGAGCACGGGGTGTAAGTTCAGGCACAGAGGGAATATTAAGATCAGTTGCTGGAGTTGGAAAGAGGCTTTCATGCACCTGACTTTTCCAGAGCCTACATTATGCATCAATACTGTTCTCATCTGTCAATGTTTCAAACTCTTTCAGCCCTGAGAGCTGAGGAGTTCACTAAACTTGTAAATACTACACTTGTATTTACATCCAAGTGTAAATATTACACAGAATCCCAGACTGGTTTGGGTTGGGAAGGACCTTAAAGATCCTAGTTCCACCCCTGCCATGGGCAGGGACACCTTCTACAGACCAGGTTGCTCCAAGCCCCGTCCAACCTGGCCTTGGACACTCCCAGAGATGGGGCAGCCACCACTTTGTCACATATAGAGAAAACAAAACCCACTCAATATAGAAATTCCTGTGCACCCGCTCTGAACAATTTTACTTTTCAAACTGCATCATTTGCTAAACTTTCCAGAGATGATGTTGGTTTACAACTTTTATGATTAAGTTACTTTAAAAAAAATGCAAGCGGAATATTTTTACAGTTCTAATGTACTTTCTTGAAAAAGTCTTGGGTCACTAATGCCTGCTACTGACACCCCCAACAGTGGGGAAGGAATGCTGAGCCAGGCTGACTCTTACCTCCCAGGCATAGAGGATGTGCCTCAGCCCTAGCTGCTTGTAATCGATGAAAGGATTTTCTCTTAGGTGACTGAAGGCCATGTGATAGTCAGAGAGAGCTTCTTCATACCTGCAATGCAGAGTGACACAAGAAACTGAGCCTAAAACAGCTGGAGACTGTTTAAAAAGCTTAAAATTCACACTAGCAAATAATATCTGTTCTGCTCTGCAATCTGTGCAAGTAGAGCTGCACCAGAGATGTGTTATAAAGAACCAAAGTCACCCAGGGCTGGGAGCTCCCTGCCTGTCCCAGCACATGTCCCAGGAGGACGGAAGGGCTGGGAACCTGACTGATGGGGTCCAGAGAGGGCACACACATGGTCAGAGCATCAAAACTGAGAAACTCAAAATTTAGAACCTCAACATTTAGAAATTTAGAGAACCTCTGTGGATAAGGAGGGTATTAGTCTGAATTTACACCAGCTATGCAACTTAAATCCAAGCGGGTGCCCACTGAGGCTGCAGATGGTGAAAGGAAGGGCCCAGGAGGGGCTGTGCAGTGGGCACCCGACCAAGAGAAGGTGCCCAGGTGGGTGTTGGTGGGTGGGAGCAGCTTCTGATGAAGGAAAGAGCCCTGGGGGCTGGAGGCCATTAGCTCTTTGGGCAGGAGGCAGCTGCCAGCTCTGCTGCCCCTGTAGTGGCTGTGCTTGGGGCCCATTTGCTTCTGCTGGTGGTGGAGCAGCTCCAGAGAGCCCTGCCTGGGGCTCCACCAGCCCCAGGCATAGCCCCTCTACTGGAGAAGCCAGAACAGCTCACTTTAGCTCCCTTCCAGAAATAAAGACAGGCATTTTGTGTAGATTAAGGTCTGGGAAATATGGGGGAAACAAAGGGAAAGAAAATAACTGAGCTCAAAGGTAAGACAAGATCTGTAAAATACTTCACCCAGCTCCCTGAGGAGGATGTCACTGTGATTTAACCATGGAAACAATGAGTAATCAATCCCATGACACTTCTGGAGCAACCTCAATATTTTATCAGTGAGACTGAGATCAGGCCCCTGAGGTCTGCTGGCAGGAGTGTGTGCAGGCTGCATTTTTAGGAAGGCCAGACTCATGTGTGTCATGTGAAGACACACCAAGCAGCACAATTATATTTATTTTAATTTACAGAGAAAATCTGAATGGCAACGTAACATTGTGGCAGCCTTGCATCCAGGAGTCTCTGTGTGTAGGGGACAGCAATGTCGTGTGTCAGACATCCCTGGGGCCCCAGAGTTGCGCAGCTCTTACCAGAGATAAGACTTACTGACATGTGACAAGGTTTCCAAGGCTAAAGCAGACCCTGTCAACCTTATGTGATTGCTGGAAGAAGTGAATTTTGGAATCAAAGAATCATTTAGGTTTAGGAATAAAGCAGGACTGAAAGGAGAGAACCAAAGACTGCACTGGTTGTGCACCTCACTCACATTTCCAGCTGCAGGTGGACAAACCCTCTCTGGAAGTAGCCCACAGCCAGGGAATTGTCCTTCTCAATGGTTTTATCGAATGCCTGAGGAGAAAGACACAGGCACGTCACAGGGACCAGCTGGGATCTGTCCTGTCAGTGGCCGGGCATACACACCCAGGCAGCCACATCCCAGCCGCCTCACAGACACAACCCCATGGCTCCTGCCCAGCTCCCAGGGCTGGACACAGGTCCCAGTCATCGTCCCAGTCAGCTCTGTGTGAGCTGAGCTTCAGGCTTTTACCCCTGCTTGCTACAATGGACTGGACATAAATGAGCTGCATTGGCCATCTGGCTTCTTAAAATGGGAAAACTGTAGCCTGAGGCAGAGTTGGCCAGTGGGAGCAGCGGGACTGGCCAGGCTGGGGAGGGTTGAGGTGATGAAAGGGTGAGAGGGAGGAAGCTGCAGGGCTTCTCACAATGGGCTCTAAGTCAGTACTTCTGCTTCAGTGCCCCAGCTGAAAACAGGCAGTGCTTGTGGTAGCAGCTCGTGGTTCAGCGTGCTGGGAGAGCCAGGAGTCCTCCTGAGGCAGCATCAGGGGTGTGCTCCTTCCCCTGCCACTGCAGACACCTCGTGGGATAACGAGTGCTGAAAGCCCAGCCCTCCCTGCCCTGCCTGCACAGGGACAGCACTGCAGGGGAAGGTGAGTCCCGGTGCCCCCACACACCTGCTGAACACCAGCCTCACTGGGCCATAGCTGAAATAACAATAACCAAACGTTGATCCACACAGAAGTAGAGCTGAGCTTCTTCCCAGTCACTGCCCCTTCACTGGGGCTCAGAAGTCTCCCCTGAGCTCTCTCCCTCATCTCCATGGTACCACTGCCATGTGCTCACTATGTTCCAAACAGCCACTGCCCTGCCCAGGGCTGCAGGCACTGCCCCAGCCCCTCCAGCACAGCCTCAGCTCCTCCTTATGCTGTTTGAGGAAAGGTTTATCTGCATCTCCTCCCTGGAAATGGATGGATGGATGGATGGATGGATGGATGGATGGATGGATGGAGGGATGGATGGAGGGATGGATGGAGGGATGGATGGAGGGATGGATGGATGATGGATGGACGTGCAGACACACCAGGTGCTGGCACAAAAAGGCTTTTCCTCAGGGCACCTCCTCTCCCTTCCTAAGGGCAGTGTTTTTCCAGCACAGCAGCTTTGTTCTGGCAGTCTCCACTGCCAAGCAACATATTTGTACTTTCAAAATACACCCATCTCGTGTCTAACCCACGCCTACAAAACAGCTATTGGACAATCTTTTTCCTGCTTTGATTTAAAGCTACAATACATTTTAAATTTATTGTGCATGTCCAGTGGGTTGAGGTTTTCTCTTGGAATCAAGCAGGCTGAGCTTTAGAGGTGTGGTTTTCACATGATAATGAGCTAAGTTCACCTAAAGGATAGGATTTTAATTGATTTAGCTTTAACAAAACTTAAGGTACATTGCTGGATGCAGTTTCCAGTATCTAATTTAAGTACTCTCTGCCTCTGTTATCTTGTTTCAAAATTATTCTGCCCACTGATCTGGATTTCCATAACATTTAGAGAACCATGGAATCACAGAAGCATTAAGGTTGGAAAAGGCCTCAAAGATCGAGTCCAGCTGTTAACCCGGTATCACTGAGTTCACCACCGAACCCTGTCCTCGAGGGCCACACCTGCCATTTTAACTTCAACCTTTTTCACTTTTCTATGATTCAATCTGTTAAACCTTTTCCTCCAACCATTCACCCTTCGACATCCCTGCTCACATTCCCGCTGGACACGCAGGACACAAAACGCCGGGTTCCAGATCTAGTTTCAGCATCATTCCCTCCGAGACGGACTCGGGGGAGCCAAGCCGCCCGTCGCCGGGATCCCCCCGCTCCCCGGCCCGCTCACCCTCAGGGCCGCCTCGGGCCGCCCGGCCAGCAGCTGCACGCAGCCCACGTTGAAGCAGATCCGGGCCGGAGGCTCCGCGATGCCGCCGAAGGTGTCCAGGGCAGCGTCCCAGTGCCCGCGGTCCGCCGCCCGCACGGCCTCGTGCCAGCGCCGCACTAGCTCCCGGTACGCCATGGCCGGGCACGGGCTCGGGAACGGGAACGGGCACGGAGCCGAGCGGGGCCGCACCTGCCGACCGCCCGCGCCTCACCTGCGCCGCACCTGCCGGGGCGGGGCGGGAAAGCGCGGCCACCTCTGCCCGCTCCGCTCCTCCCCTGGGCGGCGGGACGAGACACCGAGCCCGGAATGGGACACGGACCAGGAAGGGGGACACTGAGCCCGGAATGGGACACGGACCCCATAGGGAGACATGGACCAGGAATGGGGGACACCGAGCCCGGAATGGGACATGGTCCTGGGAGGGGCGGGGAGGGGGACACGGAGCCCGGGAGGAGAGACGGATCCCAGAATGGGACACGGACCGAGGCAGGCGGCCGGACCCGGCGGGACAGACCAGTGAGGGCGGCGGCCACACCTGAGCGGGCACTGGGGAGATGCTGCTGGCTGAGGGCACCAGAGGGCACCTGACCAGCCGCTAGAAGCGAACCCGCGGCCAGCGCTGCAGCGGCAAAAATAGCGCTTTGGGAGCTTCTTTGAATAAAGCATTTAAAGTAAATTGAATATAGTAGATATTCTCAGGGTCGTGTGAGTGCGAGTTAGCTACAGTAAGTACGGTAGTCATCGGCGGCGCCGTCCTCCGGTATATACGGTAGAGTCCCCGGCCCGGGCTCGCGCGCTGCCGCGGGCGGCATCGCCCCCTGGCGGCGCCGCGCGTCGGTGCCCAGGAACAGGAGACCGATGGGAGTGCGGCGCCGTGCGCGGGACGTTCCGGGGCCGCTGACGTTTGCGGCGAGCAGCGGCGGGGAAGGCTTTGAGCGGCGGACCGGCGGAGCCAGGTGAGTCCCGGGCGGGCCCGGCCCGGAGCGGGCCCGAGCGGCTCGGAGCCCCGGAGGAGCGGCGAGCGGGGCCGGCCCGGCCCGGCCCGAGCCCGAGCGGCTCGGAGCCCCGGAGGAGCGGCGAGCGGGGCCGGCGCGGCGGGGCCGCTCCTGGTGTCCGCTCTGGGGCCGGGCCGGGCCGGGCCGGGCCGGGCCAGGCTGAGGGGTTGGGCCGGGCCGAGGAGCCGGTGCGGAGAGAGCAGGGTCAGAAGTGGCGGGATTGCGCCTTCTGCTCCGCGGGGCGGCGGGACCGATCACAGCGGTCCCACCGGCTGGAGGGAGTTAAGTGCAAGTGAACAAACCAAAGACAGCCGCGGCAGCCCTGCTGGGAGGTTTCGGTCTGAAACCAGCTGGTTGGGCTCCCTGCCGCTGGTTTGAAATGTCGCAGAGGATGGGAGAGTCAGGGGAATTGGAAGTACTGCGGGTATTGTCCACACATGGAAATATAAAATGTGGTTTAGGAAAAGAAAGACAGTTTGTTAACGTGATGTCAGCAGCAGGAGTGAAATAAAATGAGCGGCTAAAATTTGTGTCTAATTAGATCCTGCAGATGCAATGAATGTAAAGATTAAAGGCTAACCCACATGTGGTGGGAAAGGAGATCTGGAAACTGGTGTTTCTTCTTGGGAAGGCATTTCAGCATCTGAGTCAACTGATGAATGCTTAGAACCACATACTTGGATTTTCCTAGGAATTGAACTCTAGTGCAACTTGACAAGTTAATTAAACAGGTGGTGTTGCTATCCACAATTTAAGGACAGCCTTAGGACAAACGGTGCCTCAGCTGTTAAATGGAAGCCGTGGATGGGTGGGAACCAGCTGCTCCCCACACCTTGGTGCAGTCCCTGCTGAGCCCAAAGCAGCTGTGTCACCGTTGCTGCTCGGGGTCCCTGCTGACACAGAGGGGACATGGCAGGGACGAGGTGCTGCTGGCCTGCCTGCCTGGTTGGGTGGTTCCACGTGGCAGGAGGATCTTGATACCACGACAGCTTCTCACCACAGCCACTGCTGGGGCTGCAGGGGGACGGGCAGGACACAGGTGCATCAGTAGTGGCACAGTCTGAACTGCACTGCTGGGGGAGGAGTTGATTGCTTGTGTGGTTTTCAGTTTTTCTAAAGAAAATCAAGCTGCAGGGACCATGTGTGTGCTCGTGGTTAGAACAGGCTGCCAGGGCATCTCTGGTTCCAGCAGCTCTCCAGTGAGATAGAAAAATCCTGGGGAGTTCAGGGCAAGGCACAGAAATGCTCCGGTTCCGGAAAACAAGCCCTGAATAAGCTCAGCTTACTCAGGCACATTCAAGAGAAGAGAGTTGAGGAGTGACTCAGGCACTCTGGCAATCCATGCCTGTGGGAAGTTCTCCCACAGCTGGATTCTGTCAGCCTTCCCAAAGCACACAGTGGGATGCGGTAACTGAGGCACAGCTACACAAATTCTGTGAAATGTGACCCAACTTCCCAGCAGTGGTGGAGGGTAATTAAAGGAGGAGTTTGGGCAGAGGGGAAGGCCTTTCAGTGTTGGGAGCTCCTCAGCTGAAGGTGTGCTCAGAGCAGACTCCTGGGCACTCTTGGGGGGCCAGGCCAGTTTGGGCAAGCAGTGGGGCAGAAACAATCAAATTTTAACATCTGGAGAAAAACCAGCAAAATGTATCTTCTGGAACATAAATGCTCCATCAGAAAAGCTCTGTCTGGAGTTCCTAAGGCAACAGTGCTGCCAGTAGGAATGCTGCCACTCACCTGCACAGAGCTGTGCTGCATGTTGCAGTTCAGCAGTGCAAACACTGCTCTCTGTTGGGGCAGAGGCTGCTCACACAGAGCCCCTCAGTCAGTGTGGGGTGCACACAGCCCGTGCAGACACAGAAGGATTAAACTGAACATTTCAAATTGCTCTTTTCCACTGCAAACAGCAACTGGCACCGCTGGAAAAAGTGCAACTTGTGGGATTCTCCAGAGGCAGCATGGAGAGAGGTGAGCTCCCTGTGCTGGGAGTTCTCAGCTCTCAGGTGGTGCAGAGGGATCCACACAGAGGTGGATGCCAGTTCACAGAGGCTCAGTTATACTCAGACAACCAAAGCAGCTGCTCCTGTGAATAAATCATTTACCCAGATGTGCATTAAATAACTTGCTGATGTGTGCAGTGATGTAACCTGGGAGGAGAGGGAATGAATAGGGCACCTCTGGGCTAATGACAGAGACATGTCATTGGAATTAAGAGTGTTCTTCTGAACCGAGTTTTAGTAATTTAATTCAAAAGCTAATTACTGAGTCTGTGTAATATGTCTTTAAATAAAAACATATTTTTTGTAGCTCTCTGAGGATTCTTGGCAGCCTTCTCAAGCAGCTCCCTTGGTAACCAGGGGCACTGGAGGTAGGGCTGGTCACAGAGGAACTGAGGAACAGAAATACATGAACAGAAACAGGACAAGTGCCAAGGGCTGAACATCTAGCAGATTCACATGTTCATCTCTCATCTGAATGAATGTGTAATAAATTGATACAGTGTTGGAGGAACTATGGCAGATGTCAGCGATAAAAGTCTGAAAAAATCTTGCAGAAAACTGAAAGAAGGGGGTGTGTATATGTGGGATATTGGAAATCTGGAAAGCTGTTTTCCCAGGGGATAGAGGACTTTGACTCTTTTGGAATACACCTGGAGGCTCGGTGTTGCAATGTGACCAAGTGGCATGACCTTGGGCCTGGCAGGTGAGAGCCTTGTCCAGGGGTTTGAGATCAGGAGCGGCGTGTCCTTTTCCCACCTGTGCTGACTGAATTTCCTGCTGGGAGATCTGGGGCAAATCCTGCTTCGTGGGCTGCAGGTGAGAATCAGGCAGTAAACCCTGCTTGTGTCATTAACAGCTTATTCAGCTTTGCCACTGGCTGGGCTGTTGCTCTGGGCACAGCCCCTTGTGCTGGCTCTGAACAGACCTGTTTGAGGGTTGAGGCAATTGCTTCTGTTGAAGACATTTCTACAGCAGAAAAAAAAACCATGTGTTGCTAATTCTTACAGAATAATCCTCTTTGCAGTTTCTTCTGCAAGGAATAGGTGGAAATGCAGGTAAAGAAAGACAAAGTGTTTTGGAATCTGATCAGACCAGGAGCAGTTAAAAACTCTTCAACTTCTGTCTGATCACCTGTAACACATGAGGGTTCTGTGCCTTCTCTGACCCTATCTCATGGACAAAGTTGTGTATCCCTTGTACTTGCCACACTGAATGTGAAGAAGGAATTTGCTAATGAAGAAAAAGGAGATATATATAAGAAGAATGGAGGAATTAAGCAAAAGAAAAAAAAGTCGAATTTCTGTTGTGCAAACATTTGAACAGTAACAGCCCAGAAACCAATTTGAAACTGACATGTGAGGAGTGGTTCCTGTTGGTGTCCTGCTCTGGGGCTGCTGTTCCTGCAGGCCATACCTGCCCCTGCTTGTCGTGGTAGCAACTGACATAAAAAATGCATCAAAGCCTCTTTTTCTTGTCATAATATAGCAGCCAAATTCTCTGCCCAGTGCTTCAGTCCATCTCTGAGTCTATTTGGGAGAGCAAAGATGCAGGTGTGTCTGCACAGGTGAGCTCTGGCTCCTGTGCAGTTGCTGGGCTGGGCATTGCTCTGATCCTTGCCCCACACTACTGAGCCAGGGCAGAAGACACTCCAGCTCTACATGGATTTAATGCATTTAAATAATTTCCTCTTTATTACATCTCTGGTTCTGCCAAGGGTGTGGCCACATTTCATGTTAACTCTAAATGTGTGGCTGCTGTCATTTTAGACTCTTGATTATTGTAACACTTTTTTTTTTTTTTTTTTGCTCATTCCATGGCTTGTGATACCCACACAATGTGATTTATTCTTGGCTGCTGCTCATCTTGCCTTCAAAAGCAGAGTGCCTAACAAGGGGTTACCCTCACAGCTCTGCACACAGCTGTGGTTCACTTACTCATTTCAGGGATTAATTTGCTCTTGCCTTTCTTACAGTTTTTATTCTGTGCTGAATAGGATGCAGCTCTGGTTCAAAAGAGACTGTGTAATCATTTTTTATTTTACACCAATTCACCGAGCTTTGTTTGGGTTACATGTTCATGAAAGAAAAGTCTCTTTTTCAAAACAGCCAGGACTGTCTGCCCACTGCTGATATTTGTAATGTCAAACTCTGCCTGAGTCTCCTCAAGGAATAAGCTGTTTTGTCAGGAGGAGCTTGCTGGAGTGTAGCAGTGCTGTGAGGAAAGTTTGAACATGTGAGCGAGCACACAGGAGGGACTCAGCACTGCTTGGGAAGCGCTGGCTCTATCAAACTGCTCCACGTGGATTCCTCAGGTTATACAATTGGCTGTACAATTTTGGAAAATATTCCTCGGGGACTTGAATCTCCCAGTGTTAGAAGCTGAAAGGAAATGAGTTTGGCTCTTTGAGAAGGGCAGCGCAGTTGGGCTGTACAGGCTCAAGCTACAGTTTCAGCTGGAGCAGGGCAGGTTTTTGTTACCTGTGCAGCTGAGGGTGTTGTTGTCCAGGGCTGTTTGTGAGCAGTGGTGGCCACTGGGCCACTGCAGGCATGGAGTGGAGCTTTCCTGGGGGTGCTGTGCTTCTTGAAGTGGATAACCTGTGTGGGTCAGGCTGCTGGTTCCCCGCATCGTTCATACATTGGTAAGGTCTTCTCAGTCTTTGGTGACCCAAATGGAATCACAGAATGCCCTGAGCTGGAAGGGACCCACCAGGATCATCCAGCCCAGCCCCTGTCCCTGCCCAGACCCTCCAACAACCCCACCCTGGGCATCCCTGGCAGCGCTGGCCAAACGCTCCTGGAGCTCTGGCAGCCTCGGGGCCGTGCCCATTCCCTGGGGAGCCTGGGCAGTGCCAGCACCCTCTGGGGGAAGAACCTTTCCCTGCTCTCCAGCCTGACCTGCCCTGGCCCAGCCTTAGCCATTCCCTGGCTCCTGTTCCTGTCACAGGGAGCAGAGATCAGAGCTGCCCCTCGGAAGGAGCTGCACAATTCTCTGAGGTCTCCCCTCGTTGCACCTCATGATCTTATCATTACAGTAAACAATTCTTTGCAAATTCTTTGCAAGAAGTGAAGAAGTTGGCAAGTACGTGAGATGGGTTCAAGGAAGAATGTTCTGCCTAGCAATGTCTGTCTCCCGGCCTGCATTAGCCAGGTGCCTGCTGGGGCCCTGGGGCTGAGGTGCTGAGCTGCCAGGTGTACAAGTGCTCACAGGCCTGCTTGCTTCCTCGCAGATCCTGGTGGCAGCAGGGTCCCCCAGACATCGCCAGCAGCTGACACCTCCACTGTCCTCCCTCAGGGTTTGCCTCCCTGAGTTTGCCCCTTGGGCTGAATTTGTTCAGAGGCTTCTGACACACATCTGGCAGGATGGGGGCAGTGCAGCTTCAGGAACTTCTGCCCCTTTCCATTCTGTCTTGTAGGAGCTTGGAAAAGGATAATTTGCACCTTCTGCTCCCAGCTGGGATGTTGAGGGACACCTGAGTGGGGTGCCTTGGTGCAGGATGGGGGGAGGGAGGGGACAGGAGCTGCACAGGAGCTGCTGTGACTCTTCTGAGCCCACAGTGAGCAGCTGTGCTCTGCTGGCATAGCTGTAGGTAAAGCTTCAAGGGCAAGGAGCAGCCCCATTCTGACAATGTGATGCTGAGATTGTTAAATTGTATTTCTGTTCTGAGGATCAGCGTGGGATTTGTGTCTCAATAAGAACTTTTCTGGTTTGCAGGACAGTTTATTGGTTTATATAGGTGGGTGAAAGGGAACTGGGCAATAAATCATGTGCCTGCTGTATGAACTTGTAGCCAGTCCTGTTCCACCACTGCAGCTTGTGTTACCACTCTTGGGTGCAGACCAAACAGTCAGTATTTTATGGTACACCAGTGTATTAAGGAATATATTCAAGGAAATTCCATTTTGATTTGTGAACTTCATTGATTATATTCACTTATTTTTGTAAAGTTTGATTTAACTACATCATATGTTGAAAAGTCACTCATCTATTCCTTACAGATTGTGTAAAACTCAGTTTATCTTAAAAAGTTGTACTGGGTTAACTTTCATCTTACTCAGTATCCTTTCTTCTCTTGGAATGGGAGAACTGTGAATTTTCCCATATTTCTCTATAGTCCTGCTGCCTACTGAGGTATTTACCAACGAGGGCTTGCACAGTGCAGGGCAGTATATCTGTGCAGGAGCAGTCACCAGTTAGTGTCTGTCATCTGCTTTCCAGTTTTCGAGTGAAGACAAGGCTCACTTGCGGTTTTCCTGATGTCCCTGTGTGTGTGAAATGCAGCTGCAGCCTCGTTAGAGGGCACTCTGGAATCACCCAGGGAGCTGAGCAGCCACAATCCCCAGCAGCTCTCCAGAGAATTCCTGCTGCAAACGTCCTTTGCCCCCAGAGCAGAAATTGGGAATCTGGAGCTGGATTACCCTGGGTACTGGTGATCCAAGGCAAGACTGCCTGTGTTGTGGGCTGGCTTCATGCTTGTGCTCTAAATGGAATTATAGCAACAATTTGTTAGAGAATTCACTGCAGTTTTCCAAATGTGAATTAATGAACTTGTTTTTCTCATGGCCTTTACCCCATAAACTGTCCTGATCCTAAATCTATATCCATTTTGGATATTTTTTGGTTGCTATTGTCTTTAAAAAAGTAAATCCTTGATAAAAATAGAAGATGCTTCAGAAACTCTTGGGTTTTAGTACCATCCCTTCCACCACTTCTATCTGTGCCTTTGACAAACAGTTTGTTGTCTCCTTTCACTTTCCTTGTGTCAAAAAGAGGATAATGATTTTTACCTTGCATGAATTATCAATATATAAAAATGTGCTTTGAAATCTGAAGTGGTTTAGAATTTTTTGAAAATATAATTAAAATACTGAACAAAGCAGGAGTCAGAGAAGTGAAATTTAAGACCACGATTATTGTTCAACTGCTTTCATGGTGCTTCTGTTCTGGCAAGATTATAGAGCCAGATCATTTGCATTACTTTTGATTTCCCTATGTTTTTAGTTTTTTGTCCAAGGAACAGCATTCTTTATATGCAGGAGTCAGATTGTCTGTAAACACAAACATAATCTCACCTTTGTCCAAACATACCTTGTTTTGCTTTTACAAAACCAAACCAAACCGGTGGGAGCCAGAAGCTTTCTGAGCAATTGGCACTGACTCATCCCCACCCTGGGGAAGCCTGGTAGGAGCCAGGCCGTGTTTCCTGGGCTGGAGCCGTCCCTGCAGGGCACAAGGCTCAGCTCTCAGCTATGGTCTGGTTCTGTCACTGCTCCGGGTGCTCCTGTGCCTCTCCAGGAGGGGAGAGGAGGATGGGGTGGGGACAGGTGACAGGGCAGGGACAGCTGTGCACAGAGCCAGCTCTCTGGCTGGCTGAGCAGCTCCTGCCAGACTGCCATGTGTGCCCTGCCAGGGAGCTGTACTCCAAGGGGCAGCTTTGTTGTCTGTAGGGTAAGGACAGTAAACACTGAGCACAGGAGTGTTTATCAAAGTAGATTCTGTGCTTCAGCCAGGAGACAGCACTTGCTTTGGAGTCCTCAATCACCGTGCTAGGCTTCTATGAACTCTGTTGGCCACGAGACTTCATTCTCCAATCAAAGCACAATAATAAGAAGTAGTCCTGGTCAGGCCTTCTTTTTCCTCTCCTAGTTTTTAATCTCCTCTTGCACTTTCCCCTTCTGTCCCCCCGGCAGCTTCCACCCCCTTGGCAGCTTTTTGGCACAGAGAGATTGCCTGCTCGGGGGCTCTCCAGCATCCCTCTGTGGGACAGCACAGGAGGAGGCAGCAGGAGCTGCCTGAGCCGCGTGGGTGGCTGCAGGTGTGTGGGAAGCACACCTGGGGAGATCCTGCAGCCTGTGAGACACCTGATGGCACAGGGTGACAGCCCCTGCAGGCAGGGCTGGGCTGGGCTGGGCGTGGTGTCCTGCAGCGCAGCCCTGCGACAAAGGCAGGCACTCTGCACCTCCCAGCTCCCACTGCTCTCCTGGACGGTGGCACAGCTGCCCTGGGCAAAGGGAGTGGGTGGGGGACAGAGCAGCCCAGAGCTGATCCGGGCTAAAATGTGTCCCCTGGATCCCTTCAGGGAATTGGGAATACAGCAGCAGACAGGCAGGCTGGGATGGCCTCCCAGTGACTGCATCAGCTGGAATTCCTGAGGAACCTTTTATTTGTCTGGCTGGCAGATGGATTTTAAGGTGGAATGGAATACACAGGCACTCCTCTGCAGAGATAAAAACAGTTGCTGAGCTTAAAGCCTCTCATCTGTGAGACTGCTGGGGATTGTGGTTTTTAATGGGTTTGAGGAGTGTTTCTTGTACTCTTGTGATTTCTGTAAGTGACTTCAGGACTGACACTGTGAATGGCAGAGGCTTCAGCCAAAATCTTCACCCCTTTAGCATTATCCTCCATCCCATATCCAGATCCCTCTCATGTTTTACCACAGTTTGGATTTCTAAAAAGTCATGGTAATCCAGGAGCCAGGGACATTTCAGAACATACTTAAGAGGAGCTCTACCTTGCTGCCAGTTTTGAGTAATATCTCCTCACAGAACATTTCTGTGGGACTGAAGGTTTTGTTTTATGGTGATGGTGTTTTGGTTTTTGTCACTGAAGACAGCTGTGTTCTGTGGTGACAAGTTTGCCTGAGTTGGCCAATGCCATCCCCACAGCAAAATGTGTTAAGGGGAATCATTACATCCTTTAGCTCTAAAATCAGCTCCAGGTACAAATTAGATTTTTATTAACAAACACGGTTGCAGTACTTAGACCCATCTATAGTTACAGTTCAGTGTTGTACTCCAGTTTTGCCAAACCCTGATTTCGGCTCTGGATGCCCAGTGCTGATTCTGGGCAGTGTTTTGGGGCTGGTGGTGGGACTGGGGTTTCTGAGCCCCTCCCTGCTGTTCACCTGCCCAGAGTGACGCTCTCACTGGGCAGGTTCTTGTGCTGGGCTCAGAAGCCACTGTGGAACAATTTGTGTGTGATAGGGGAAGGCAGCAACAGTGCAGAGTGTCTCCTGCTTAAAAAAGAGTGAAAAAGCCCCTGCTGATAGAGGTTAAGGGAACAAATACAACTGTAAAAGCACACGAGAGGAGCATAATGGGCAAAGCTTAAGTTTTGGGCAGTTTTCTACCGAATGTAATGATGTAATGGAGCAAGAACCACTTTTTCCTTTCTTTTTTCTTTTCTTGTTTCTGTAGGAGCCCAATGGTGCTGTCTGACTGACTTGTCAGAGGCTTAAGCACCAAAAAGTAACTGTTTTTAAGTAAAGCAAATGCAAAAGTTTGGGTATATGCTTAAAACTCAACAGAAAACGAACAAACAAAAAAGAACAAAAATGGAGAAAGTATTTTGTGTACAACGTCCAAAGCAATTTTAAAATACTCTTGTTCCATGCCTAAATAAATGGTTGTTTCAGCCAAAGAGAAATCTTTCCTCATGATTTGTTACATTAATCTGGATATAAGGCCTCTGAACAGGATTGTCAGTTTATTAGAACAGTGTTCTTTCTCCTTTCAGATTTAATCCACATGTTGTTGTATCAACAGAGCCTTTGCTCAGTTATGAGTTATCCTTTTTTAATAACAATAAAAAAAGTGAAAACACATGTTTTTTAACAGCCTTATTGCAAAGAAACCTAGGATGACATAGGGAGAGGTGAGCATCAAATGGTGGCTGTGATTTGTAACTTCAGAGTGGTAAAAGGGTGAAAAATGGCCCTTTCCCCTCTGCCTGGGGCAAGCCTGGCAGGGACTGGAGGAGGCAGCATTATCTTTGGCCAGGATTTCCGAGGTTTTTTCCCCAGCTTGTGCAGTGATGCTAAACATGCTCTTTTTAGTTAACTCTAATTTCCTTCCTTTTTTTTTTTTAAGGGGAACTTATCTAGAGGTGTATGTAATTTCACATTTCCTTCCTTCCTGTCTTCCTCCCCTGTAGAGAAGTTCTTTCTTGGACCCCTCCTGTTTTCTAAACGGAGAGGAATTATTCTCAGGAAACTCATGAGTTTGGTATTATTCCTATACTTGGTTTTGTGAGAAAGCATTTATTTGGAGTATAAATGCTTTCTTGATACCTGCATGAGGTTCAGAGGTACACATGAGAGCTGCTCAGTGAAGCAGCTCACTACATGAAATGATGATAACCTTTGCTTGGCCCTGTCACCCCACAGTCCTGCAGCATCAGGAATTAGTGCTGAAGCACCTCAGCACCTCCTGAACTGGCAGCTTGGGACCCAAATGTTGCCAAAAGCAGAGCAGTTGCAGTATTGATGTTTCTGGTGCCAGTCTGGTTTCTTCCAGCTAGTGCTGGACTCCTGGCAGTCATCACAGTCCCCTTTATATCTCTTGCAGATGTCAGCACAGCGGCTCCTGCCTCAAGGGTCAATAGAATCATTTGCAGTGGTGTGATTTTAAAAGAAGCTGCTAATAGTGTGTCTTAAAACAGAAGGAATTGGTCTGGCATTTAAAAAATGTGTCATGAGCCTATTATACTCCTCAGAAGTATAGAAGAGAGTAAAACAAGGTCCACCCTTAAGCCTTAAATAGTAAAGGGAAAAAGAGGGTTGTGTCCTTGCTGCCAGAAGCAGATGCAGGGATAGCCTGGCAGGGATATCGGAGCTCTGGGGAAGGAGAGGTCCTGCTCTATCAGACAAATCCCTTGGTCCATTTTGAATTACAGAACTTCAGACTGGTTTCGGTTGGAAAGGACCTTGGAGCTCATCCAGTGCCACCTCCTGCCATGGGCAGGGACACCTCCTACTGTCCCAGGCTGCTCCAAGCCCCATCCAGCCTGGCCTTGGGCACTGCCAGGGATCCAGGGGCAGCCAATGCTGCTCTGGGCACCCTGTGCCAGGGCCTCACCACCTCACAGGGAAGAATTTCTTCCTAATGTCTAATTTAATCCCAGCCTCTGGCAGTGTGAAGCCATTCCCCCTTGTCCTGTCACTACCTGCCTGTATAAAAAAACCTGTCTCCCTCCATTTTACAAGCCCTCTTTAGGCCCTGGAAGGAGCTCTAAGGTGTCCAAGGAGCTTTCTCCTCTCCAGGTGAGCACCCCCAGCTCTCCCATCCTGGCTCCAGAGCAGAGGGGATGCAGCCCCTGGAGCAGCTCTGTGGTCTCCTTTGGACTGGCTCCAGCAGCTCCAGGTCTTTCCAGTGCTGAGGCCTCCAAAGCTGGGCACAGCACTGCAGGTGGGGTCTCATGAAGGCAGAACAGAGGGGGAGAAAAGAAAACAGAATCCTCAACAGCTTGTGCAGACCCTCAGGACTGGCAGCACCTTTTAGTGGGAGTCAGACTGGCCTGGCTTTGTCAGTGGCCAGGCAGAGTCAGGCAGTGCAGGCAGGGCCAGGCAGTGCAGGCAGGGCCAGGCAGTGCTGGCAGGACCAGGCAGGGCCAGGCAGTGCAGGCAGGGCCAGGCAGTGCAGGCAGAGCCAGGCAGTGCTGGCAGGACCAGGCAGGGCCAGGCAGTGCTGGCAGGACCAGGCAGTGCAGGCAGGGCCAGGCAGTGCAGGCAGGGCAGGCAGGGCCAGGCAGTGCAGGCAGAGCTGGCAGTGCAGGCAGGGCCAGGCAGTGCAGGCAGGGCCAGGCAGTGCTGGCAGAGCTGGCAGTGCAGGCAGGGCCAGGCAGTGCAGGCAGGGCCAGGCAGTGCAGGCAGGGTCTGGCAGTGCAGGCAGGGTCTGGCAGGGCAGGCAGGGTCTGGTAGGGCAGGCAGGGCAGGCAGGGTCTGGTAGGGCAGGCAGGGCAGGCAGGGCCAGGCAGTGCAGGCAGGGTCTGGCAGGGCAGGCAGGGCCAGGCAGTGCAGGCAGGGTCTGGCAGGGCAGGCAGGGCCAGGCAGTGCAGGCAGGGCAGGCAGGGCCAGGCAGTGCAGGCAGGGCTGGCAGTGCAGGCAGGGCAGACAGGGCCAGGCAGTGCAGGCAGGGTCTGGCAATGCAGGCACGGTCTGGCAGTGCAGGCAGGGCAGGCAGTGCAGGCAGGGCCAGGCAGTGCAGGCAGGGTCTGGCAGTGCAGGCAGGGCCAGGCAGTGCAGGCAGGGCAGGCAGTGCAGGCAGGGTCCGGCAGTGCAGGCAGGGTCTGGCAGTGCAGGCAGGGCAGGCAGTGCAGGCAGGGCAGGCAGTGCAGGCAGGGCCAGGCAGTGCTGGCAGGGTAGGCAGAGCTGGAGGGCTGGCAGAGCTGTGCCAAAGCAGCAGGCTGTTCCTGTATGAGGCAGCTGAGGGACAATCCCCCCCTGGCTGTGAACTGTTGGAGTATTCCTTGCACAAGAAGGAAAACACCTCCTTTGGGCCTGGCTGTGGAATGCAGACTGGGGGTTGGGTTTGTTTTCGTGCACACTGGCCTTGTGTCACTGCTGCCTTTTTCTCAGGCTGAACATACCTCTCCAATGTGAGATAAAGTAAAACACAGATCTTGTGGTTTTGTGTGAGGACTGGACTTTCCAAGCTCTCTCAGAGTCTCTTATCCTCAAGTCTGCCTTCTAGCATCTGAAGTTCTCCATCCCTTGGTCCTACTGGGTGCTCAGGTTATGTTTGTTTCCTTTGCAGTGTATCCCTGTTCCTGATGGCTGCTGGCCCTATTGTTTCTCAGGACAGCTTAGAGTGGAATAATTTCCAGAGTAGTAATAAATGAAGAGGACATTTGGCTTGCAAGAAAAATGTCTTTACAGGTGGATTTTGCAGGGCACTGTACTATTTTGTGCTTTCATCTACAATATCTTTGGGCAACCTCACCCCACTTTGAAGTTGGCCATTCTTTGAGCAGCTGATTTGATTGGAAAACTCCAGAAGTCCCTCCCAAACTAACTGACTCTGATTCTCTTTTTCTTCTAGAGTTCTGGCAAAGATGTTTCTTTTGGCTTCATTTCCATCTCCCTTCCTTCATGCTCAACAGCTTTCATCATGTTCCCATCATAAGCAGTTCTTTAAACTGAAGTGATGTGTAAACATCAGGAACAGTTTCTAAACTGTAACATGAGTTTCCTTCCCTCATAGTTTAGACTTATTTTATGCTGCCATATTCAGATGATATGAAAAATCAATTTTCCTTTATTACTATGTATTAAGAGCTAACAACTTTTTTTTTTCTTTTTTTTATCCTCAGAAACGTTTTACCATGGGGCAATAAAAAGAATAATTCTCTAAAAGTTAATGGGTTTTTTTTTCAAATCAGCTTTGGTCCTGTGCACTCTTTGTTGGAAAGCTGCATGAGAAGGAAAGACAAAAAGAAAATAGCCTTGTTATTTGGAATCTGTAAGATGATATTTTTACTGCCTTTTTAGTGAGTGTTGCATTTTTGCATTAAAAACTGGAGTTCAGGGAAAGATGCTGGTTTTATGGATATTAGTAACTATTATCCAAACACTTTAGCTCATACTTAACTTCATGCTGTACAGAATTTTGCTTAAAATGTCAGCAGTTGTTTAAGTTGCTGTGACTGGTTATGGACCTAGTAATATGTGTTACTGCAGCAGGAGCTGTGTGCTGGGCAGGGGTTGCTGACAGTTCGCTGGCTCACCTGCATTTAGAGTTTTATTCTGGGGGCAGGACAGGATGGCAGGGCAATTAAATGGAGTTCCATATACCAGCAGTATAATTTATCACATGTGTCCTCCAAACTGGAGCTGCCTGATCTCAGAGTTGCTGCCTGCTGTGTGCTTAGACCTTAACCTCTGTGTTTAGATTGCCAATGTGGTGCCAATTAGTGGGACTGGGATGTGGACACTGAGGAATATAACTCACTTCACATGGCCTGCCAAACAACTAGCAGATGTTGAGCTAATGGGTCTTGGCTACTACCAGCCTGACTTGGATTTCAACCCAGAGGTGGAGGAATTTACTTTTGTCTCATTACCAATTCCCTTGTCCTGAGATTCGGGAATTCCATCAGCTTACTCTGCGAGATGATGTAAAACATTTCCTCTCTCCCTCAAACCTGTTCCCAGGGTGTCTTGTACGTTGCTTTATTCTGATGTTAATTTACCACCTTGGGTATGTGTTATCCTAGAGGGTAGGCTTGATGATCCATAGAAAATGAAGGTGTGAGCTCAAACATGCAGCTGGAATCCTGAACAGGAGAGCTCTGTGTGAGTGTGGGTGGGTCAGGCACTGTCCCTGCAGCCTGCTCAGAGCTGTGATGGAAAGCCTATCCTGGGATTCCTGTAACTCCTTTGAGTAACAGAGGCCGTAGGAAGTGGTGGGGTCTGGCTTGCCGAGGTCTTGCCTTTCTCTGCTCTCATGACTGGGTATTGTACACTCAAACCCTGGAAAATGTGTAACTGCAGGCTCAAAGTTTTTCTTCTGGTGCTGAGTCAATGCTGGAGAATGGCCTGGCAGGTTCTGTGGTTTCTCTGGTGTGATTTAGAGGAGAAGGCAGTAGTTCTTACTCAAGTCACTTGGTCTGTTCAACCTGGAGAAGAGGAGACTGAGGGGAGACTCATCACAGTTACAACTTCGTAGTGAAGGGAAGCAGAGGGGCAGCTCTGAGCTCTGCTCTGGGACAGGGACAGGAGCCAGGGAACGACTGGAGCTGGGCCAGGGCAGGTCAGGCTGGAGATCAGGAAAGGTTCTTCCCCAGAGGGTGCTGGCACTGCCCAGGCTCCCCAGGGAATGGGCACGGCCCCGAGGCTGCCAGAGCTCCAGGAGCGTTTGGCCAGCACTGCCAGGGATGCCCAGGGTGGGGTTGTTGGAGGGTCTGGGCAGGGACAGGGTGGGACTCTCCTGTGGGTCCTTCCAGCTCAGGGGATTCTGTCACAGAAGTACAAGTGCAATAAGGGAATCATTGTCTCCATAACCTCAGCAGCTTCAGGAGCAGAGACAGGGAAATGGGCTCAGCTGAAGGAACAGTAGCACTGAATACTGACTGGTACCTAAATCCCATTTCTTACCTCTCTGTACAGGCAGCTGACACATTTAATGAGTGTGTGCAATACTAGGGCTGGTGCTTTTTGTTCTCTCTGCAGTAACTTTGTCTTTTGTTCTTTGAGGATTTAGCCTTTGACCTAAAAATGCCATCTGTACCATTCTGTCCAGCATTCAGGTTTCCAGCAATTTCTTTACCTTGCTCATTTCCCACTGCAGTTCAAGGCAGTGTTATTCCCATAACAGGTGTTTAAAAAACAAAATCTTACTTAATGAGAAGTTTTCAGTTATCGCTTATTTTCTTACTGACATGCTGCTTTGAGGTGTCAAACATGATCAGCATCAACATCAACAGCAAGAGTTGAGTGAGGGTTAAATAACTGTCACAGCTATTATTCAGTGAGCAATGAAAATAAACTTCTTGCAAGGTCTTGTCATTTCTTGCTTTTCTTTGAGGTTCTAAAGAAACTGTTTTATTCAGAGATGTATTTCATTCTGAAATGCCAAAGAGAGCAATTATTTTTAATTCCTTGGTATGAGCAGAACTGGATCTGTTTTGTGGATTCATCTTTCTGGATGTTTATGTATTTATTAAGGACAACAAAATAGAAGCAATGCAAACAATTATTCTGCACTTACATGATGAATAATAGCTAAATGCTAATTACCTTTCTTGAAGAATTAGCTTTCACAATTTCTGTAGAACAAACAAAGAAAATGTAGCATGATAAACCAAGCAATAAGCTGAAATACCTGCTTTTTGAGGTAGGAAAAGCAGAGAATAATAAAGAGTATGGAGCTTTAAAACAGGAAAAACAATGAGAGAAAACTGGTACCCCAGTCCAAGAATGACATCCTTGGGAAACATCTGGTGAAGGAATCTAGAGAGGGGAAGATAATTTTGACTTTCTTCTGGGAATTGTACAGAACTTGGTAGAGAATTGTACTGCCAGTGAACACAAGTGTACTTACAGATCCCGCAGAAGTAACCCAAGCCAAAAACTTCAGAGAAGTGAAACTCCTTGATTTGCAAAGGGAAAATATATCAGAATGAGACAGCAAGTTAAAAAGAAACTGAAAGGAGCAGTGACAAGGGTGAAACCTTTGTAGGGAGCTGATTTCAAGGCTCTGTGCTGCAGAGGAAATGCCTCAACTCTATCAATTGCTGTGAGAGAGAGAGAAGTTCTGATGTGAAGCAGCAGGGAGGGAAGGCTGGAGAGGCAGGGGCATCCTTCCAAAAGCTGAAGTCATGACCAAGTGAGGAAGATAGAAAAGAATAAACACTTTCAAAGGCTTTCAGAAAGTATAAAAAGTAACAGTTCTTTCCCAAATATGTTGGGAATAAGAAGTTTGTCCAAAAGCTTGAAAAAACCTGTGGAGACCAAGGTGTGAAAAATCAGAAGATGGAGCAGAAAGAAACATTGAGTTTCTGAGGCATCTACATTGTGCTTGGTTTCCTTAGCAGAACCCATTTCAAACCCAACTACTAAATTAACAATGAGGAATACCTGCCTGCAGGGACCAGATGTCAGAGCCTAGGAAGGAGTCAGGAGAGGAACTGCTGAATAATTAATACTTGTATGCAACCTTTCAATTAAAATCTCCTCACTCCTATTAGAAAACAGACAGGGCTGATATGATGCTAACTTGCAAGAGAGTTCCAGGGAGCAGCAGACAGAAATCTGGCTTTGTATTGTGCTGTGTTGTCAGAAGAATAATCTAGATCAGAATGAGCTGGCACTTGATTTTATATGGATGTGGAGGAGTCAGCATGTCTTTTGTAAAAGGAAGTTGCACTTGAGGAATCTTCAAGGACAGACATCTGGATTTGGGTGTTCCAGTGTGTGTGGTGTCCTCAGATATTCTAACAGCTCCTGACATGGTCCTTTGTCACAGTCCCTTAGAGCAGCTGCTTTCCTGGGATAAGAGAATGTTCTTTTGCAAACCAGACTGGTTAAAAGGTGAGAAAAAGTGTAGCAGTGGTGGTTGTTATACCCGAGAGCAGTTACCATGAGAATGACAGGGGAGTGTAGGAGACCTGAGGGAGGCAATGGATGGAGAAATAACAAAGTCTGAGGGAATTTAAAGTTTTGGCATAGTCAGATCTAAAGCTGCAGAAGTACCTGCCCTCTGATCCTGTGGGATTGGAAAACAAACCAGCAGGTTAAACTTTGGGTCAGTAAATGTGGAGAAACACGTGAGAAAGCTATGGCTAAAGGAGGTACTGCCTCCCCCAGGAACACATCCTGAGACAGTTTGCAAATGCAGAACATCTGGGCCTGAACAAAGGAGTGGGACAAAATATAAGCAGTTGTTCTCCATTTCTCCTTAATTCCCTAACCAAAATTCTGGACATCAAATGGAAGGTCAGGAAAAAGAAACACTGCTTTGCCTGCTGAGTACAGTATGGCACCTGGTGCAACACAACTCTGGTGCTGAGGGTCTGCAGGAAGTGCTTGCATCCATTCTTGGAAGAAAGGCTCAACAAAGCCTGTGTTGTACCAGTACAGAAGACCTGGCATGTGGAAATCTTAATCTGCAGGCTGCTGTAGAGTCAGGGGATGAGCTGGGGACACAGCTCCCAGTTGTCTCCCTTAGGCCACTGTCTGAGACATGGCACAGGCCAGGTGAAGGTGTGATCTGACCCGGGAAGGCTCCTCTTCAGTGCCTTATTCTCCTGAACTGCATTTTATTATTTCTGTGCTTGCCTGTTTCAAGCTACTCTCTCCTCTCTCAGATGCTCTTCTTAAAAAAAAAAAAAAAGCTTTTTATGAAAATACACTTTTTTGTCTTTTTTTTTTCACATGCTGCACTGAGTTTTCATGTGTGTAACTTCAGTTTGTTATGTTTGTCTACAGACTGCTTGGACAGAAAATAGAGCTGCTGCTTAAGCATTTCCATATGTGTTCAGCCATATTGCTCAGCTATATTCTTCACCTAATGTAACTTGTAAAAATAAACATCTTTAAAGTGTTAGTTTTATGTGTTGGTGAAGAGTTAATGGAATTAGAAAACGTTCCAGACCAGTGTCTGTCCCCACTGTGGGTTGTGAGGAGGCCATGTCATGTCCTGCTAATTTTCAAGCAACCTACAGCTTCATGTCTAGGAATTTGAAGGCCAATTAGTTGATCCCTCCAGGAGACTTTGCTGAACACAATCCTCCAGACATTTGAACACAGCACAAGACTTGAGCATTCACAAGTTTTCCATTTATGAGAGAGCTGTTTGTTAAAAGTGGAGAGAACAATCCAGCCCCTGCCAAGTACATGCTAGGCTTACACAGCCCTGCTGGCCTCAGACAGAATGTGTTGTCAATTCTGGTTTATTTAGGGCAGATTTGCAAAGCTGGTGTGTTGATATGACACGAGGGAGTGTGTGATAAGTCCCATCTGTGCAAGCTCCATTTCCTATAGGCTTCCTTGCACAGATGGTCTCCTCGAGGATGGTTTTAATTTCACACTTGAAGCTGAGAAAGCCAGGTTTGAGGAGATGTGCTGTGAGTTGATTAAGGCACTTTTAAACTCGACATAGATAAAAATGTTGGTGAAGGGGTAAGTGGCAGGAAGGAGTCTCTGTCTCCTGACTCAGCCCATGTCCCTCCACCTTTTCCCGTGGAGCAGGTAAAACTCTGCCTCATCTTTTGATTCTGTCTGGGGAATTGAACGTTTTATCACTGCAGGAAGAAGTTATTGGGAGTCCTGACATGGAGGATGTTTGCTCCTTGTCTTCTGTGTGAAAACATGCTAATCTGGGAATGCAAACTGTGCTAGGTCTCATTTTTTCTCCTTTCCAGTTCCCAGCTTTTCCATCACTGGTAGAAGTGAATGAAATAAGAACAGTGGGGTGAAGTTAGACGAGCCCAGTACTGAAGCAAAGCCTGTGGCCTTTGTGTACAAGAAGAAATTAGTTCTAGAATCCTGCAGAGTGTGGGAAGAACCTTGAGATGCTCCAGGAGCCTGTTGATTGTTCCTGGCTAAAGTTAGCCAACATCTCCTTGGTGTGTCTGTGCAAAGTACCAAAAGCAGGGTGGAGACAAGCCTTTGCTTTTCTTCTGTTGCTCTCTACAACTCCCTGACAGGAGCTTGTGAGTCAGTCTCTTCTCCCAGGTGACAAGTGACAGGACAAGAGGAAACAGCCTCAAGTTGTGCCAGGGGAGATTTAGGTTGGATATTAGGAAAATGTTTTTCATGGAAAGGGTTGTCAAGCATTGGACCAGGTCTTTTCTCACCTCACTGATTCCATGGTGTGTAACATTGAGATGTTGGGATGCTCCAGAAGGACCTCATGGAGTTTGCTGGTGCATGATGACCCTGTGACAGTGTGTCAGGAGCATGTGGGACTTTGTTTAGGTTCAACTCAGAGGTGAGACCAATAGATGGTCATCAAAATAAGAAAGAATTTGTATTAGAATTCAAGTCACATTTGCAGATTAATATTTTTAGTACTTCCTTTGAGGGAAGCTGCCCAGAGTGCCCAATAGAAAGAGAGATGCTCAGGAGTGAGGGAATCTGGTGACTTGGAAAAGTCTCCTCAAAGGAAATATTACCCAAACCACGGTTTGTTAGTGATGGGGTGAGAGGCCTGGCCATGTTGGTGTGCCAGGGTCTGCAGAAGATGCGCTGGTACAGGTGCTGCTTTTTGTGACAGAGGGAGAGACTTGGGTAACCTGTGATCTGCCAGCCCTAGGTTGAGGTCAGCCTTCAGCTGGAAACTGAGAACCTGTTGGTCAATTAAAAACAGACCAGGGTGGCAGAAGAAGCAAGGATTTCGATTCCCTGCCGTGGTGTGTGTTCAGATTTGATGATGATGATGACAAGAGTGCAGCAATGTTGTGTGGTAACTGTTGGGGGCAGGAATGACCTTCAAATGTCATCCTGTGGTCAGTATCTAGCCCTACATTTTGGCATGCAGGGCACAATGAAGGAAATCTGGTCAGTAGCACCCTGTGACAGCAATAGCTGTGGCTGCAAGAGGAATTTAGGGCCCCCAAAAAAATTTAGGTTTGACCTTCTAGCTGTTCTTCACTGAGCAATTGTAAATTAAGGTTTTTCTGGGGCTCTCAACTTGGGCTGATTTTCAGAGATTTTAATGAGAATGGCAAAGCCACATCCGGGTATGGAAAACATAGGTGCTTCAGAAATGGAGGAAATGCTTCTGAAGGAATTTTCTCAAGTAATTCAGTCTGCAATTTCCATCAAGGAAATATCCTCTGAGATAAAGTTTCTGAGCAATTTCAGATCACAAAGGCATTACAGTCCTGCTGTTTAAGTTCTGTAAGCCTGGTTTATAATGATTTATGCCTTTTCTAGAATGGAAAATAGCTTGGAATCAACTCGTTGTGTTCACATGCTTCAGCATTTGCCTTCTGCTACTGTGCTGTGTGTGTGGTGTGGTGTTTCACTGGATTTTTTAGTCTCTTTTGGGTCCTGTTTTAAATGCCACCCCTCCCCTTGGTGCTCCAGTCCAGGAGAATTTCAGTGTTTAGGGTCTGTGAGTGATGCCCTGAGTCCTGCATGTCCTCCCATTGCCTGGAGTGAGACCAGACACTGTATTTTGGTTTGAGTGAGAAGTCCCTGGGAGGGAGTACGGTTGATATCTCCTGTGGCTCTGTGCTCCACAGGGCTGGTCAGCCCAGGATCTTTGCAGCCAGGAGGGAGAAGTGTCTAGGGCATGAGTCTAAAAGGGCATGAGTTGTATCCAAAAATGAAGGGTCTCCTAGAAGTGTGTGTCCTTTGACAACAGGACTAACTGTAGGAGAAGTCTTAAACAAAGTAGAGGAGAAAACAAGGCAACATACCCTGCCAAAAAAAGGACCTGGCTAAAACCAAATCAATGAATTCAAATGTTTCTATTTAGTAAACAATGGGAAATTGCTTTCAGAGCAAAGTCCTTGAGAGCGCTTTCCCCATTTCCTGTCTCTTCTGGCATTGGTTTCCATCCCCTGTATTGTTGTTACAGCACTTGTCAAGGAGCTGCTGAGGTTTAACCATGGACAAACCAAACTCTGCCATATGTGGAAGGAGATTTGCCAGAACCCCCGAGGCAGAGTGGGGTGCAAAGCAAATATGCTTCATTTTTCCTTCCATCTCCCATCTGTGCTTGCACTATACCCCGTGGGGATGTGGTTAGACAGCCCTGTCCAGCAGGAGACAGGCAGGATCCTGGTGACTCTGCTGCCCTGGGGATGGGGTAGGAGACTGTGGAATACAACAGGAGGTTGTGCTGAGGTGATTCCAGTCCATTCCAGCTGACAAATCGTGCAATATCTCTTAGCCAACATTTTGCTGAAGTGGTTCAGTAGATGCATGTACTGGATCTGTTTCAGTGAGCCCAGGATGGGTTTTGAGGTGGAGGGGACACCCTTCCCTGGTCACCCTTGCATGTGTCAGTGTGACTTTCAAGAACTGGACATGCCTGTGCTCTGGAAATGATGGCTGAAGTACTCTGTGTTAGTGAGGTGAGATCTGAAAGGAGATTTCTTGGGAGTTTTGGACCCATCCTTGCCAAAGTAATGTAATAAGCAGGTGTACACTGGTGCTCCTAAAGCTTCATTTATTCTTACTGTTCCTCTAATTGCCAAAAAGGAGCTGGCAGGTACCCAAGTGCCGTTGAACCATCTGTAGATGGAAATTCCATTTCATTCTCTGGAAGATGGATATCTTCTATTTCCTGTTAGCTCATCCAGATTCTTCACATTACTAGGACATATTTGTGCCATTTATAAGCATTAATAAACTGCAGCCTTGGATTATGGAGCATTCATGAACATTAAAAAAATACAAAGGAATATGCAGAATAATAAAATGAGAGTAGTGTAGAGGTTGTCTTTCATTGATCTGTGACTGGCAGAAGTGTTGCTTGTCTTCCTGAGTGCTCCCCACTGCATCCATCCTGCCTTTTGGAGGTATAACAATGCAGCAACACCAAAGCTGCTAAATCAATCCATTACTTAATTTTGTGATTGAGATATGGAGTAAATGCAGGATAGAAGTGCATTTCTATGCAGGATAAAGTGCATTTTTCACATATCCACTTATCTTGACCAGAGCAAGAGCAATGGAAAACACAGTTAATGCAGGATATCAGCTAGGTTTGAACCTGACCTAATAGTGCCTCCAAACCTGTGTTTCTTTCAATTATTTCTTAACTTCAAGATTTAAAAGTAAATTTTGCAGATTGATGTGAGGTGCTTTGCTGGGGCCTCAAGGACCATATTGGAATCAGTGGGACATGGAAATTCTATAAAGGTTTGTTTGACTTTCCTTCTTTGCTCTGTGACAGTTGCACAGTCAGTTCTGGTTAATGCAGTCCAGATAAAATGGAGACCAGGGCTTTTCTTATTTAACTTGTTGCTGAAGATTAAGCCCTCTCTTGGAATTAGTCTGTCATTTCTGGCAGTGTTCCTGCCCCACTGCTCGCTGTGGCTGGGTGCAGGACATGGATGTTCCCGGTGCTGCCAAACCTGCCAAATTCCCTGGAGAGCCCTTGGCCAAAGAGCTGCGGGAGGTTAAAAGGATATGGCTCCCTGAAGTCCTTTCCAGGCACATGCTCTCATTGTTCTTATAATTGGAAAGGATTTAAATGACAATCCATGCTGGTGGCAGACTCAAAGCTCTTCTATTCATTTGATATTTATTAACTCCTCAAGAAACAGCAGCATTACATGTAGAGGAAGGTACACATGCCGTTTCTCCAAGGCTGAGGACTTCTTTTTCATCATTTTGGGCTACAGATTAAAATAATGAAAAAAGGCATGGCAGGCTTCAGCAGATTTGTTTAACTGAAACCTTACTCTTTTGTGCTTTTGGGCAGATGGCCTAGAGAAGTTTATTGGTAGATGCTACAATGAATGCCTGATGATTCTACTATCTTAAAGATAGCAGGATTTAACCCCTTGTATCAGCAACTACTGCTGAAATTCATGGAGAGGACGGCAAGATCTGAACTCTCTTACAGCCTCCACCAGAACTCAGCATTCATCTCTCCAAATCCTTCAGAAGTACCAATAAATGTGGTGAGCCTGGGATACTGGAAATCGATGTGCTTCCCAAAGCTTTCCAGAACCATCCACATTCAGATTCTGCTTAATCACAGAAATGGATTAATCTGGTGTGCTTGTGTCTGTTCTTTTTCTGGAAACATTAGAACCAAAAAAAAAAAATTGTTGGAGTTTTTCATCTGATGTAGCAGCCAAAAGAAAATAAAGACAATTTCCCCAGAGCCTTATATTCATGAAATCTGATCTTTCAGTGTTCCTGAAATGTCTGCTGATCAAAACTTCATTCCCCTGAAAAATGGCTCAAATTTAGAAGCCTGACCATTCTCAAAATTCAATTCTGTATTTTGTTTCTTTGTTCTCAGCTGCTTTTCAGCTCTTCTGACATTTCAGTGGGATGGGGCTGGGTTTGATGTTGCAGCTCCCATCAGCTGTATACAGTTGGTTATTAGAGAAATAAGGAACAGGAGATAGGAGGGATTGTGACCAATCTCTTCTAATACCAGAGTTGTGGAGCTTCAAAGTAACAGTGGAAAGCATTAAATCTCTCTAGATCCATCAAAAGGAAATACTTTTTCATGCACCATGGATGAGTTGTGGAAAGCTGTGGTGTGGGGTGGTGCAAATGCTAAAGCTTTTGTGAATTCAAAAAACAACTGAAAAAACTGATGGAATAAAAATACTAAAGACTTTTACAATCCAATCTCCGTCTCTGCCTAGCAGATTTCTAGAGGCTGGGAGAGTGTCAGGGAAGTATCTGTTCACATATGCTCTGTTTTACTGCTATTCCCTTGGCATCTTCTATTGCCAAACTTTGGAAAACTTAGGAGACAGAACATGGCTCGATGATTCTTCAGTCTGGAAGGGCCATGGAAAGGCAGGAAATGCTCTGCTATCCCATGAAGCATCTTGATGGTCTTCTCTGCAGTAACCCAGCCAGGAGCTAACAGAAAGGACCGGTACCTTTGGGGAACACAAACAAAAAAGAAAAAGACATGACAAAAAAATAAAGACATGATGAAATACAGATCAAAGAAAGTCTTAATCATTATCTCTAGGCAAGAAGATGGGCTTCCTACCCAAAATGTTAAACATTAAGATACTGTTGCGGGTTTATGTGAACCCTTGGTCTGAAGGAGGGTCCCTCATTCTCCACAGCTGCCAGTGTAAAGCTGACAGAAACTCAGAATATTGAGATGAGGTTTGTGTGGTTTACACTGGTTTAACATGACACCTCTGCTCCAGCCCTCTGCCCCGATAGCCAGCTTCATCAGCTCCATCATTTTCTGGGCCGCCTCACTGACGTGCCAGTAAATTCAGCATGAGGGAGCAGTTCCTTCCTGCAGGAGGGGAAGGGTTTTTAATGGGCCCGTGTGTGTTTACAGAGGGCTCATCCCTGGATTTAACACTTTATCCCTTCAGTAAGCGCCTGTTCATTTGGATGTTCTGGCCGACCCCCATTAGTCAACAAGTGAAAGGGAAGCTGTGGCCTTTGGTTTCTCCCACAGCTGCATCTGCAGTGGCTGCTCTGATTTGGATATCAGATGGTGCTTCACAGAGGCCTGATCGGGTCCTGGTTGGTGCTGAAATGGATCCTGTGCTTGTTACAGTGGTGGGAACCCTATACAAGGAAAAGCTGCTGGCACTTCTGCTGTGCTCCAGTGAACTGGACTGAACTGGAAAGGATGAGACAAATACAGAAAAGCAGTTTGGCCAGCCAGCCATTTTCCATGTTTCCATTGCTGCCATGTGTCCTTGGAAAAGAGTCACTTCTCTCACATATGTGTCTTTAAATATTATGTTCCTCTGGCTTTTTTTTTCTTTTAATCAACTTCAGCCCTCTTCTTTTCCCCAAAAGCTTTAGTCTGTGTCTCAGTTTTGCCCTCAGTATCCCTGGTGAATTCTGCCTTACAAAATCTGTGGACATAAACTGACCCATCATTAATATGAAAATAAAATAACAATGAAGAGACACTCCCAGATCCCTTTCAGTCTTTGGAGTGGTCTGTCTTAAGACCATACCCATGCTAGTGACTGACTTGGGGCTCATATGGGGCAGTACTTAATGGTAACACCACAAATCCAGTGGTGAGGTCATGGTCTTCTCTTCACAGAAATTGGATCTGGAAATTGTCTTGCTAACACGTTTAATCCATTTCCTTGCCATTGTCTGATTCTTTCCTGCAGTACATTTGTTGGTGGTGTGCCCAGTCTCTCATAAAATACCCACGCAAAAGCGCTTCCACTCTTTCCCTGAGGGCTAATTCCTTATATTGGTTCTCACTCTTTCAAAATTTTTTTTTCCCAGATACTCAGCCTACCTTTTGCTCTTAGTTAATTTCCTTGCTGCCATGCCTGTCTGCTGGTGTGGTCTTTGGTATTGTCTGTTAAGTCCAGGCTTGCACCCTTCAGGTCAGGTCTCCCACTGTGCTTGGGTTCTGCCTCCACCTGTCTGCTGATCCTGGAAGAGTCTGAGCTTCATCCAAGAGGCAGCTCCAGTCTCTGCTCTCTGGGACAGGGACAGGAGCCAGGGAACGGCTGGAGCTGGGCCAGGGCAGGTCAGGCTGGAGAGCAGGAAAGGTTCTTCCCCCAGAGGGTGCTGGCACTGCCCAGGCTCCCCAGGGAATGGGCACGGCCCCGAGGCTGCCAGAGCTCCAGGAGCGTTTGGCCAGCGCTGCCAGGGATGCCCAGGGTGGGGTTGTTGGGGGGTCTGGGCAGGGACAGGGGCTGCACTGGATGGTCCTGGTGGGTCCATTCCAGCTCAGGAGATTCTGTGATGGTGTTGGCTTAAGCAGGCTCTGCAGCAGTTTTTTTTCTGGTGAGATGCCAAGGGTTCAGGAGATGCATGTAGGACTCCACAGCTGGGATCTGCTTCTGGAGCACTTGTGCATTTGCAGCCCAGAGCACAGATTTTCACAGAGCCTGTGTCACCCCGTGTTCTGTGAACCCCCCGGAGCCACCACACGAAGATGTGGTCTTGGTTATGCATTTATTTAAGAATATTTCTCTGCAATGTCTTTAGTTTACTTTTTTTTCTCAGACTTCCTTTATTTTTCATTGGTGATCTTGAGGTTACACAGGGTTACTTTGTTTCTGTGGCCATCTGCCAAATTATTTGAATAGGGATCTTCTGCTCAATTTTTAAGTTCTTTTCAGTATTTTTCAGTATTTAAGAGTATTTAAGTATTTTTCAGTTCTTCAGAGTTGTCTAAGAAAGATGGAGCCAGCAGCAGCATCTTTCCAAAGGATTCTCAATAAATATTAATTACAAAGTGCTGAATGATGATGTTTTACCTGAATTTTGCAGGTTTAAAAAAAAACAAACAAACAAAATGCATTCTTTGAGTTAGTCTGGGTAAGGTTTATTTTTCAGGAACCTGTCTGTGGTTCACTGAGTACTTTTAAAAAAATCCTAAATTTATTGAAGCCAATCGCAACCATAAAGAATTAAGTTGTTGATACTGTTTTCATCTGCATTCAATTTATAATGTAAATCTCTAGTTGATACCAAGAGAAAAATGTGCAAGTCGGTGTCATGTCACAAACTCCATATGAAAAGTATTTCAGGATTAGAAAAACAGCTTTGACGTTGACCCCTGTGTTGCACTGACATCTAAAAGCAGAGTACTGGGAGAGATGGAGGAGTTAATGTGAAAACTCATTCTTTTTTATGTCTCCATCAGAGTGTTTCTGCCCACAGGTGTGGACAGAAGCAGCCAGCAAATGCTTGCTAGGACAACATATCCCATCTTTGTTTTTAGCATGTATGTTAAAATAATTTGACTTTCAGCAAGAACACTGGTGGTGTCTGAGCCTTGAGCTGCTTCCAGAATATTTCTTTCCCTTTGCTGACAAGGTTAAATAGTGAAATAATTTTCCCCCTTCAGTTTATTTTTACTGGTCTATTTTATCTCTGCATTATATGATAATATTTCTTCAGAAGTGATAATGTTTGGCTGAGGTTATCAACATAAGCTGTAGCAGGTGGGAACTGAAATTAAATTTCTTGCTCTCTCTCTATGCAACTAAAATTTTGCTCCTGTAGAAAGTGTTGAAAGAACCAGAATGAAGTAAAATATTTCAGTCCATGTGTTCACTGGAAAAGTGTGTGGTGGGGAATGCTTGTCACTGAGAGCTCCTGTTCAGCAGGTGCCCTCTGCAAGGGAGGAAAGGCACAGGTACATGTGGTGGGGATGGGTGAGGCTAAGCCCTTCTCTCTCCTGGGAGTCCTCTTGCCCAGGCTGGTACAGAGGAGAAGTGCCTCTATGCTCAGGTAAGAGCTGATGTGTGTGCTCACTGAAATGGATGTTTTTTGGAAAGGAATACAAAGCCTGTGCCATGACATTCTGAAGTGCCCCATTTTGAAAAGAGTGATAGAACATTCCTTAACATGTCTGTGCCAGCATTCAGAAAGGTCCCAGCAGCCAGGCAGTGCCATTGTTCCCAAGGGGAGGTGCTGGCACTGAGGGCTTTGGGAGATCTGCTCTGTACCCTGCCCCCTCAATGTTCCACATGGATGCAGGGGGAAAACACCCTTCCCATTCTGCAGATGGGAAATGGCACCTGAGGTTCTTTGTCCAAGTTACTGAACTGAGCCAAGTGCAGAAATAATCCCAGGCTTCAATGACACAATCAGTAAAGCATTGCTTCAGTTCAGTGATGGCTGGGATTCTGAGGACAGCCAGACCAATTGCACTGCTTCACTTGTGCCATTGGCCTCTAGTGTTGCTCAGGCTGTAAATGCAGAAGTTTTAGGTAACCTAAGCTCCTGCTTTTCTTTAGTGATCTCTTATTTGCAGGAGCTGGAGCTGCGAAGGACACTGCCTGTCCTGTGCTTGCAATTAAGTGCTGTCCATGGGATTTCCAGTACTGATGGCACCTTCAGGATGAGGGAGCTTTCCTGTCACTCAAGGCCACGTGAGACTCCACTAGTACACACACAGTAGGAATTATGTTGTAAAGGGCCAGTCAGAAGGGTTCCTGACTTTGTTCTGGTTGGCAGTAAGTGCAGGGAGGAACTGCACAGGATAGAAGCTCTGCAGTCAGGATGCTCCTGGAAATGAGTGTTCTTTTCTGGCTGCCCTTTGGCTCCAGGAGCTGCTATGTCACCACCACTGCAGCCAATGTGTCTCTCATGTACTCCTTCTTTCTTAAAACACTCATACCAGGTACTGTTAATTCCTACTGAAAGAAGTTGTGTTGAAAGTTGCTAAAGATGCATTGATGCATTTTTAAAACCCCTTACTTAATTGCAAGGTAGTGCTATTTACTACCCACCCAGGATCCTGGAGGAACAGTCCTATCCAAGGAGGATACATTTAATTTGTTACTTATTTGTTCTCTCAAACAAGTGGAAGTGAGACATGTACAGCAGAACCATTCTGAGCTGGAGCTTGAGCATCTGTTCCAAGAGTCACATGAAAATTGTGAGAGTTGGTGAGAATAAATGGTATCACAGAACTACAGACTGGTTTGGGTTGCAAAGGACCTTAATGATCATCTTGTTCCCACCCCCTGCCATAGGCAGGGACAGTTTCCACTAGGTATTATTTAGAATCAGCTTTTGGTGAAGTTGTGTTGATCAGATTTCGATCACATTACAGTTTCTGTAATCTACCTAAGCATAGGTTTGTAAGCATTTTTCTAGAGGTCTCAGTTTTTACTCACTGTGTGCAGTGATAATCTAATACTGGGATTTTGGAAAGACATTACTTGTGAGATGCTTCCAAAGTCTGGAAGTAGTTTTTAAGAATTATCCTGGGGCAGAGTCCTTATTGAAATAAAAAGGCAGTCACATGCAGTATTCCTAGAGGCTGGAAAAATGTGTTGCTGCAATTTTTAGTAACAGTCTGTGAGCGAGATCCAGAAAAGTCCATTCTTGGCTGAGCCATTCATGTTAATGGAAGGGTTTTCAAAGAACGCTCTGGGAAGTCATTTCAGGATACATAAAAGTTGTAGCCTGGAAGGGGGCTACATGCATGTGGTTTTCACAGGGGCAAAAATCCTGGCTCCTCGGAGCTCCTGCAGAAGGGAACATGATGTTCTCTTTAGAAGAAGGGCACTGAAAGCACAGCTGCTCCCCAGCACTGCAGAGCTCAGAGCATGCTGTGCAGCTGCAAATAGATGTGATGGGGGGGGTTGTTGTTGGGTTTTGGTTGGGTTTTTTTTTTTAATTAAAGCTATGGTCTAAACTTGTTTACATCAGTGTTTGTACAGTCTTGCAGTTCCAGACAGTGTACACAACATAAAAACTCCACAGGACCTGCAGACCAGCTGAACACCTTTGCTTCTGCAGCCTTCTTTCAGCTGGAGGAAAGGAAGCTCCTCCTGCTCTTTCCCTGGGTATCTGTTATTGAGGATGGGCACTGGCACAGGCAGCCCTAGTGATAATCAGCCAGGGGTGAGATCTGGTTCTGGCAGAAGGTGGGGGACAAGCTCCTGCCCGTTGCCATGTGTGACCCAAGAGTAGCTGTTCCTGACAGCATTCTGCTCCCTTGGAGTTCTTCTTCCTCCCTTCCATGCGTGTCCCTCCCAGATCAGGATACTCTGTGACATGTATATGATTCCATTAAGTAATAAACCAGGATCCATTACTTAGGGTGATCTCTTGGAAGCATGTTTGCTGCTGGCTTGCAGGTTCTGGGTTTCTTCTTTTATTTTTTGTTTTTGTTAATTTTACCAATGAAAGACTTTTTCTCTTGAGCTGTCAAACATCAGTGTAAAGGTTTAGACATCTGATTTAAGTAAGTCTCTGTTGAAAATGGAGTTAATTCTGCCTTGAGGAGAGAGAGGAAGATTAGATGAGCTTGTAAGAGCCCTTCCTGCTTTTCTCTGATTCTCAAATGTTTTCCTGCCACTCATTATTGACACACAAGTGCAAGTGCCTGAGAACATGCCACCATAGCAGGACTGCCAAGCAAATTCAGTGACATACTGTATAATCAAAACAAGCTTGTTCCCAAGAATTTTTCAACCTTTTCCAGCATGAAAATAAAAATAAAGAAGATCAAGGAATTATATCTGTATTTCATTTTCAGTTTGGTCAAATTGATCAATCAGAATCCGAGAGTATAGAGGATGTGGAAAGAAGGTTATTATCCACCCGGCCATCTGGAGGAGAATATCAAAGGTCCCTGGAGAGGCTGTGTTGTGCAATAGCCAAAGCTCATTATTTACCTTCAGAAGCTGGAGATAGGAAACGTGGAGGGTGAAGGCAGGATGAAAACAGTAAAGCATGAAAAAAGCACTAAAGCTGGCCTGGGTGCAGCCTGATGTTGTGAGTGTGAGATCAGGCAGGGAAGGTTGCGTTACTCAAACAGGAAACTGGAGGGATGTTCCTCCAGTGTCTATCCTTCCATTATCAGCTATTTCTTAGGCTGGGCTGATGAGGAGGACACATTTGTCCTCTGGCTGTAGCGTTGTCATTCCTGGGACAGTCTGGCAGAACCACAAACTCACTCTCCTGTCTGCTCCCATAGGACCACATCAGAATCACTTCTTTGGTCTGGTAAAGCCTGAAAGAAGCAACCAGTCCTTCAGCCCCAAGAAAGGGAAATCTTTATCCACCATTTGTGCAGATCAGAGCCAGATGTGTTGTGAGCCAGACAGCAATAATTGATGCCCAAATTATGAAGCTGTGCCTATCACGTGTGCCATGCAGAGAAACAAGAGCTTCTGAAAGACTTTTTTTTAGTGAAGGTCTCTTAATTATAATAGCTTGGATAGAATTGAATAGAAACTCATAAGGGCAGAAACAGAATTGTTAGTCTTCAGCTGTTTTACCAGAAAAAAAAAATCTTCATTCAACAAGAAGAATGTTCTAGTTGCTGTACCTCAGGTCTGGGGGTTCCTGTGCCATGGTGATAAGGAATGCACTCACAGCACAGGAGTGCAGTGTGTGTGTTGTGTTTGAAACAAGAAGAGCAGGGAAGCAGAGATAATTGTATTTGTATTTCAGAATCACTTCTGAGAGTAACTGTCTTCACCTGCCATGTCTGCAGCGTTTCATCTCACACAGCTGATGTGTGGGAGGCAAACACTGACCATATGATTTTTGGGACACATCCATTAAAAGTTTTAAGCCAGTGGTGTTTGTCAAATGGGAATTCTTTTCATACAGCTGGATGAAAATTTCTCACAAGTTTTCCCTGAAGCCACTTGAAGTCCCCTCCTCCAAAGTGGGAAATTAGTCTTGTTAATGGAGGAGTCACTTCAATTTAACATGGTGAGCTGATGGGAGAGGGGTAGAAAATGCCCAGTGCTGTGTTAGAAGTTTTCTGTGTCCTGTAATCAGGCATACAACACTCCAAACAGTCTTGTTTTATCAAGTAGTTGCTGTTGTTTCTGGCAAAATGCAGCTGATGAAATGCACAGCTTGGCTCCCCATGCAAAGGGAGCCCTTCGGAGGAAGCGGGGACTCCTGACCATGAGTAAGTGATTAGTACCGGATTGCGAGAATTCATAAAACCATTTGGAGTTGGTTGGAGGAGTAAGAAATAAAATAAAAAACTAGAATGAATTGCAGATGTGTGTTGTATATTTTAAACTGGGAATCCTGAAACTACTTGCCTAAGCTGAACCACATTAAGGGCTTGAGAAACACCAGGTCCATGGGAATCCTGTGCTGTTGGCATGGTGACCACAAGCCTCTGTTTTACAGGCTAGACACGGCATTTTCAGCTAGAGACTGTTTGGGTTCCAAGCAGATTTTTAAAATTTTGTTTTAAGCTAAATTTAAAAAAAATGCAGCCAGCAGCCAGGAGAATATTTGGCTTTTGTTTCTATACCAGCTGTTTTTGTTCTTGGAAACTGATTTTAGATCCTGGTATGTTTCTGCAATTTATAGCTCATGACTTGCAGGAGCAGATGATCCACTGCCAAGTGTGCCCTGCGCTCAAAGCCGTGAGAGCGAGGGCAGGCAGAGCATTTGTCATTAATTCCTAGAAAGAAAGAGATTTTGGGTGAAGGTCACTGGACAGGATCTTGTGACAGTGGAGTTGGCTGTTTCCAAGAAATCTTTCTTTGTAAGAGTGAAGCGATACGCGGAATAAATCAATAGACTCCATAACCTGGGGTAGTTATGAAGTGGGTATGTATGTCAGCGCCCGGCACAGGTGAGATAACTCTCCAAAACTTGCCGAGCCTCAGTCTGACCCACACCTTTATTCCCAAAGATGTTCCATATGCAATGCATTGCACAACTTTGCCATACATATTCAACCCCTGGCCCCGCCTGTCCTCGCTTCTCATGCGAAGTAAGTCCACGCCTTTCTGGGCACGCGTGGTTTGCTGTGGTGGTCGTACGGGGGTCTCTTGGTGGTCCTGAGGCTGAAGATTTTGGTCTTCCTCATGACTGAACTTTTGAACTTTTCCCCTCTGCACGTGCGCTTTTGGTCCTTTGGTGCTTATCTGAGTACGTCTGTCAGTCTTGATAGGCTTGGAGACAGAGGAGCTTCTTTATCTGGGTTCTTTGCCTCCTCTGGTATTGTTCTTTATGCAAGAAGCTTCAGGATTTTGCATTTTCTTATGCCCTTTGTACCAGGCAGAGGTTTCTTAAGTAAAAGGTTAAAATTCAATACATAACTCTACAAGCTAAAATATAAATGCTTAATTCATTTTGTTAACTTAAGTAAACTCCAAAAACCTCTGTTTCAAGAGATCTTAAAGTTTTACCTTTAATGGAGCTAATTGGAACAATGCCTATAGAGCAAAGGCTGGGAAAGGTCTGTACATGGAGCTCTTAGGAAGAGTCTGATAGAGAGCAGGCTGGACCACCTGACCTAGGAGGAAAGGTTGAGAGAATTGGGATTAGGTCTGGAGAACAGAAGCTCCAGGGAGAGCTCAGAGCCCCTTGCAGGGCCTAGAGGGGCTCCAGGAGAGCTGGAGAGGGACTGGGGACAAGGGATGGAGGGACAGGACACAGGGAATGGCTCCCACTGCCAGAGGGCAGGGATGGATGGGATATTGGGAATTAGGAATTGTTCCCTGGGAGGGTGGGCAGGCCCTGGCACAGGGTGCCCAGAGCAGCTGTGGCTGCCCCTGGGTCCCTGGCAGTGCCCAAGGCCAGGCTGGACAGGGCTGGGAGCGGCCTGGGACAGTGGGAGGTGTCCCTGACCATGTTGGGGCTGCCACTGGATGAGCTTTGAGGTGCCTTTCAAGCCAAAGTAGTCCGGGTCTCTGTGATTTCCCTGCTCTCTCTGGTTTGACCCAGGCCAGTCCCCTCCCGAGGCCGGGCCCGCCAGCCCTGCTCCCTTCGCTGCCGCCGGCCCGGCCTGGCAGTGCCGCCTCACGGGGCGGGGGCCGAGCTCCTGGTCCTCGCAGCGTAAACCCAAAGTCTGATGCGTTTTTGTTGAGATGCTTCTTATCTGAGCCATTGTTTCACCTTTCCTGCTTGTTCCCTTAACAACCACTTCTGCTCCGGCCCCGCGGCTGCTGCCCCATCCTCCCCCCACGCCCAGCACGCAGCATCCCCAGGGAACAATGCCATTATCTCCCCCTTGCCGCCGATGGCGTCAATATTTGTCTGCTCTAAGAATACGGAAAGGCTGCCGGGATCTGTACTTCCGCGAATGCCGGCCTTGTCAGCCTGAGTCCTTTAGGAATCCAGCTGCTTTCCAGTTTCTCTCTCTGATGTCAGCCCGTGGTTCTCTCCGGAGCTGTGGTTTGTGCAAGCTGTGCTGCTCCATCATGTGCTGCATTTCAGGCACAGTTACATTGCTCGTGTGCTTGGGCTTGTTCACAGATGTGCTGCTGTCCCAGGGCTGGGCTGGGCTGGGAATGAGGAGCCAGGGATTGTGGCTTCATTCTAGCACGACATCAAGCTGGGCTTTCATGCTGAAGAATTGCTCTTTAGTGATGCTACTTTTTCTATGCAATAATTTATGGTGGGGTATGATAAAAGCAGTATTTAGATTTCTAATGCAAGGAGCCTAAACAGAGAAAATGCCAGAGCTAAGGATGCCTGCACACCACCAACCTACCACAATGTGGGTGTGAGTTATGACAGGCTTCAATTACATGACCACATACCAACCTTTTTCCCCCAAGAACTGTTGCTTTTTTCAGTGTTGAAGATGGATGTGCACTGGAGTGAGGAGTTAAGAAAGCTGAAAGTCTGTCACAGCTGTGCCTCACTTGTCACCCCAACCAGGGGATGCAGAGGGCATGGAGCGGTGTATTCCAGGATAAAAGGGAATTCTGTGTTCTACAAAAACCTGACTTCTGTTCTGAATTCCCCCACAGAGGTCTCAGACAGAGGCAGCTGTCTGGAAGCTGAGCACACTCAGTGCAATGTTCAGAGTTTCAATTAAATTGTCCCTGAAAGGAAAAAGCGAAGGGATTTAGGGAATAGAGAGCAGTAAGGGTAGTGTCAGGGAGTAGGATTGGTGAAGGACAGCTGTGATGAAGGGATTCTCTTTAGGGAGGAAAGAACTTGAAAAGTATTTTATTACCTGTACAGCAACCTCAGTGAATAGAGGGAGAGGTTCAAATGAGACAAAATCTCTCCTTCAGCTCCATTACCTAAAATGGAATGCTCTGCCTAAAATCTTTCATAATTTTTCCCACCAGCCTGGTTGGGATAGTTTAGTGAGAGCTACTCAATGACAACTCACAGCTGTACCACTATCCCTTGGGTATATATTAAGCTGAGTGCTTTAAAAAATAGGAAATAACTCCCCAGTCCCAAGAGCTGAAGGTGTGCATGTGCCTCGTGGCAGTGGAAATGCCTTGTCTCCCTCAGTGTTTTAGTTTGCCATGTATAACTAGAGCTAGCACTACCTGGTACATGCCCATGGCTTCCAGTCTCAGTCTGGTGTGTTTTGGTGCATCTCCCTCTGTTTTGAAGGTGGCAGCACTTGTGAAGAAGGTTTCAATTTTAAAAAATCAGGTGTAATTCTGCAGAATTGTAATTGTTCTTCGTCTGATTTCATTCCTCACAGAAAACTCCGAATCAACATACTGGTTCTATTTTCAAGAAAAAGTCCCTTCCCTTCCCTTCCCTTCCCTTCCCTTCCCTTCCCTTCCCTTCCCTTCCCTTCCCTTCCCTTCCCTTCCCTTCCCTTCCCTTCCCTTCCCTTCCCTTCCCTTCCCTTCCCTTCCCTTCCCTTCCCTTCCCTTCCCTTCCCTTCCCTTCCCTTCCCTTCCCTTCCCTTCCCTTCCCTTCCCTTCCCTTCCCTTCCCTTCCCTTCCCTTCCCTTCCCTTCCCTTCCCTTCCCTTCCCTTCCCTTCCCTTCCCTTCCCCTCACTTCATGGCATTCCCAACCCCACATTTCTCCAGGAAGGATCACTGAGAGCCGAGCAGGGCACTACGGGGGGCAGTGATCCAGCTCTGAGCTATGGATGGGTTCAGCCTCGAGATTCCTTCCTGTGTGTAATCCTTTAGCACATTACATCTTCAGCAAGACTCTTCTAGTCTGTCCTCCTTTGTCCCACACAATCCCTTTGCTCCACAGTGAATCCCACAGGACCAAAAGTGGGGAGACTTTTCTTTTGGTGATGAACAGCAGCTTGTTGTAATCTTTTAAATTCAAATCCTCTTCTGTCCAAAACATGTTCCTGCTGAGGCTTGGGCAGTTTGAAAAAAAAAATGATGAGCAATTTACTTTTAATTTTTTCTCTTACTAAGCCTGATTATTATTTTAATTACCCATTGTTATTGTTTGTGACTTTCCACTAGAATTGTTCAGTGTGAGTTTAGAAAGATTCCTGCTTTTATGTGTGGAGGGTGTGACTGGGAGGAAATGTTTGTTCAGATGGGTGGAACCACTTATCTTTCTTGTGCTTGTTTTGTGGGACATTCATCTTTAGTGAATGCTGCAGGGTCACTTACTGAACTGTTTATCGTCTCCAGAAATAAAATGGTATTTAAGATTTAGCAGATTGAACTGGCTGTTGCCCTAAAGCCACCAGGTGATGCTGTTGGCTTGGGTGGAGTGCTTGAACACTAATGCTTTAGTACCCAACTTGTACTTGAAGAGAAGGAATCATAGAACCATGGAATAGTTTGGGTTGGAAGGGACCTTAAAGCCCATCCCATCCCACCCCTGCCACTGTCCCAGGCTGCTCCCAGCCCTGTCCAGCCTGGCCTTGGGCACTGCCAGGGATCCAGGGGCAGCCACAGCTGCTCTGGGCACCCTGTGCCAGGGCCTGCCCACCCTCACAGGGAACAATTCCTGATTCCCAATCTCCCATCCATCCCTGCCCTCTGGCAGTGGGAAGCCATTCCCTGTGTCCTGTCCCTCCATCCCTTGTCCCCAGTCCCTCTCCAGCTCTCCTGGAGCCCCTTTAGGCCCTGGAAGGGCTCTGAGGTCTCCATGGAGCCTTCTCTTCTCCAGGCTAAACATCCCCAGTTCTCCCAGCCTGGCTCTTTAGGAGACACCAGAAGAAACTGGAGGGGAGGGACTGGGTAAGCCTAAACTCCAGAGAAGCTTCCCTCTGGAATCAAAATCTTTTACATTGGATTGTGCAATACAGCCATGAGGCAGGAACTGAATGTGCTTTCATGAATGAACTATTAAAACTGTCCCTCCTTAATTTGTTGTTGGTGCATTCCTGGTTTGTGTCTGGAGGAGTCAGGGGTTGATGGGATGCCGGAAAGCCACCACTGCCAATTTGGAGTTCCTGCCTCCAGTAACTGGTGGGCCCAGTACCTTGGCTATGATGAACGGGCAGTTCAAATGCACCATGTTCCAAACCTCATTTCCTAATTTAAATGCTTTTTTAAAAGCTCTGGTTCAGTGTTTCACTTCTCATGGCCCTGGTGTAGGAGGGACAGGAGCACTGCACTGTCTGAGCTGCACCAGCCATGCAAGGCAGTGATGCAAAGCACTCTTGGTTCCGTACAAATTCCATGAGGCCCATCTGGAGACTGGACATGGGAGGTGTATGGCTGAGGGACAATTATTCCAGAGAGTTTTAGAGGTGAGCAGCTTCACCTCTGTCCTACAGAGCTGTGTGTCACTAAGCAAAGGATTTTGAAAGGGGTCGCTTTGCCTGATGCTGGTATTTTGTGGGTGCACTTTGGAAGTGTCTGATAGCTGAGGTTGTGTCTCTAGCTTTTTCAGTAAGGAGAACTATGCAGATACGTATTTTTAATGATCTGTGCACCTATTTAGTTTCTCAATATTAAGTACGATTCAATTTTTAAAAAACAATTGCAAACAGTTTTATATTTTAGTCATTATTTAAATTTGATTTGTTTAGGGCAGGGAAGAAGCAAATATGCAGAGGGTTGACTTTAAAAAAAATAGTTATTAAAAATAATTACATTACTTGATATACAGATTAGATGTTTCTGATTTATTTAGAAGTCACCAGTTTAAAAAAAAAGTCTACCTGATTAAAATAATGTAGATAAAGGCAGTAAAACTGTCAACTGCAGAAGAAACCACTGTGTCATTTCAGACCATGCACATTTGGGAACAGGTTCATGTTTCAGCTTCTTAAAGCCATCACCTCCTGTTTTAATGAGCAGCATGCTTGTTGGAAATAAACTGAACCTCCAGGGGGGAACCCAAATGAATAATGTCCCACTTTTCATTAGAATCTCATTAGTTTTGCAGTTATGAGGTATAAATCAAAAATCATAAGCGAAACCAGCAGTCACCAAAACACAGGGCTGTTCAGATTGCTGCTAATGGATGTCTGGCTCCTTTACTTTCTGTCAGCCTATGACTGGAATTCAGCAGGGTACCGTGGGGTTTTTAAGCTCAGGCTAGTTAGTATAGGTAATTCCTACTCACACAGCTGTGAAGAGGTGGGAATTCTGCTGCCAGTGTATTCCTGGGGGTTTGCATCTGCAGCCTCTTTGGGCACATTTGACTTAGCCCGGGGAAGATGCAGTTTTAAAGAGTTTCTGCTACGATTGTGAAAAACATCTTTTAAAAGGCTTAATTGAACCTTTTGTCTTGAATGTGTTTTGCAACACATTGATTTTAATTTTAGTGAAATATGGCTGTTGTGAAATGACAGAGATCTGAAAATGGGCATGAAAATAAAGGAAACTTTCAATGTGTTTCCATCACACAGTTTTTGCAAGCTTATATTAAACCAGATTGTTACAGATGCCGAGCTTGGGGGTTCATGTAACTGGCTGAGATGTCCGTTCCTTTCCATTCCACGGGGTACTCTCTTCCCTGGATATTTGGAAAATCTGGATTACTAGGCCTTCTTTTCCTGCTGTGTTTTTTAAGCCAGTTGGAAGCAGGAAGAACTCACCATCTTCACTGCAGACCCTGATTTTTGGGACAGGTCACGAGTCACTTGGCTATTGTGGCAAAGGTACATCTGTAGGAATAAGGGCCTGGCAATAATACCAAACATGAAGTAGATCAGTAGCAGCCTCATTTCCCAGCTCCCTGCAATGGCTTCAGTGGTCTAGAGTGGAAAAAAATTCTCATGCTGTAAGAGAAAGATTGGGTTTATTTAAAAGACCGAGTGGGGTGCTGTGTTAGCTTCCCACTTCTGCAGCCTTTTCCATTGCCTGGCATGGGCCAGACCCCTTCTGAAATTCCAGATGCAGGAACAGGCTGCACTCTGAGGCAGGTAAAGCACAACCCCACTCGGAGAACAACAATCCGAGGAACTGCTGCCTGTGCCTGGGTGAGGGGTGGTGCAGGTGAGAGCCTGTCCTTGGGCTGCTCTGTCCCTTGCCTGTCTGTCCTGGCTGTGGGTCCTGTCTCTCTCTCTCCTCAGCCCCCAGTGTTGTTTGCTGGGTGCTGTTGTTAGCCAGCCTTCAGGACAAAGCTCCACGCTGGCTTTTTGTGGTTGTGTCTGCTTAACCACGTGGCTGTTATGGTAAATATAGGAGAGAATGTATAGAGCAGTTCAGGACAAGGAAAATGTCTCTAGCTGAACCAACTCCTATGGAAAATCCATTCCCATTTTTAGTGTTACAACCAAAAGACAACCTGCCTGCATTCACATAATACCCAGCATATGGCACTGTACAAAGTGGCACCTTTCATACCAAGCATTCACTCCCTGGGCCCAAACAGATTTAATAGCTGAGATTGGAGGGCACATGCAAGTCTGTTCAAAATCTGCTGTAATTTGACACGAACATTGATTTCCTGCCAGCCTGCAAATGTAGGTCAGGAAAAACAGGTACTTGTTTCTACAACTCTCTGATGGCTGTGCTAGAACTCACGGGAGTGTTCTGCTGGCTTTTCTTTTTTTCTTCTTTGAAAAATATTTGCATTGATTTATAAATCTTTAAATTTAGAAAGGCAAACCGGTCTTTCATTTTTTCCAGAAGTGCTTCATTCTTTCCACAATATATGTTTGGAAGTCTGAACCTCTCTTACTTGGAGACTGGGGGAGAAGGAGAGGGAAGCGCTCACCAGTTTGAAATGTTTTACATTTTTGAGAGCAGCACAGGCTGCAGTAACAAGCAGTGTAAGCCCTTCCCTCTGGAGTGCCCTGGGATGCCGCGTGGCCTCATTAACTTGGCTGCTCCAGGAACAGATTGAAAGCTGCTATTTTCATGGATATTGTTTAAAACTTGGCTGCAGTGATGAGGTGGGGAGGGAGAAAACAAACAAGGGAGAGAGCAAGAAAAAGAGCCTTAAGGCTGATATTACTCTTTTTCTGGTTACAGATATGGAAAATGTTGCAATTTTGCTAGGATAACATCATTTTGGCTTTGATATATTCCATTTGGGATGTTTGCTTTACACTTGCTGAATTTAACTTGGATTGAGATGAGGAACTTGTTCAGATTTGAACATCACTCTGTGAAGTCTCTTGGTGGTAGGTTAAAAATAGAGCAGTTTTGCATTATTTTTTTCCCCTGCTGTGGCCTAGATGAGGTGCAAAAAGAAAGACTTTGCATTGTACGTGCTGTCTTCTGGGTTTCATTCCCTCCTGAACACAGGGCACACCACTGTTATGTCTCCTCTGGAGGAGCTTTAAGCCAAGTGGCAGCTTGTCCAAGGGAGGGCTGAAGGAAGATGGGACACCTGGACATGTCCGTGAGTTCCTCAGAAGGGTGTGCACACGGATGAAGTTTGTCACTCTGTTCTGTCCCTGTGGATCTGTGATGGGGTGGGGAGTGTTTCACTCTGCCTTTAGCCAGGAGTGGGGCTCTAGGTCACCGCTGAACCCTGTCTGAAGTGTTCTGTGGAGAAGCAGGGGAGGGGATTCTCCCCCAAAGCTGGGCTGTGAGGGGGGATGCTGCTCAGGAGAAGATTAGAGTTGTCCTTGAGCTAAGCCCTTCGTCCTCCCCATTCTCTGCTGAAATTGTGCTGTCAGGTGCTCCCTCCCTCAGTGGAGGTTTGGGGAATTCGGAAATTTGGACAATACACTTGAGGATGGATTTGACTGTGGAGGACCTCAAGCTTTCTGTTAGAATCACCAAAAACCCTGAGCTGGAAGGGACCCCACTGGGATCAAGTCCAGCTGCTGGCCCTGCACAGACACCCCAACAATCCCACCCTGTGCATCTCTGAGAGCCTTGTCCAAGCACTCTGGCAGCCTCAGGGTCACTTCACACGTTTGATGGGCACTGAAGGGTTTTCACATTTGGATATTATTCAGCCTTCCCTTCCCACTGCCCCTTCCTCCTCCTCCCCACTCCTCATAGAAACTCCGTGTTCCCTCCTTAGTCAAACCAGCACACAGGAGTGAATGGCCTGAGGTCAAAGACACCGTGCTCACCAGCTCTGGTCAGTGGAGTCTTGTGTGGCCTTTGCCTCCAGAGCACACTGGAAGGGAGTGACAGACTGTCCCAGCTTGTGTCCCTAGGGCTTGGGGAGCCTCACCTGGGAGGGAAGGGCTGCCTACTTACCTGCTTTCTGCTTCACTCCTGGGAATGACAGCCCTATGAAAGCTGCATCTTGCAATAGTGATTAATTTCAGTTTCAGGTACTGCATTTTAATTCAAAAATTCATGTACTGGGTAGTTTGAATTCCTTACAGTAAATCAGTAGAGACTGCTGCTGTGGTGTAAGTAAGAAGACTTCAAAGTAAGACACTTTGATGAAGGAGGGCTCGGACAGGTAATGGTTTTTGTCCTGGTTATCCCTGAGGTGACACACCCGTGCAGCTCTGCTGGCAGGGATGAGTGGAGTGCACTGTGGGGAAGACATCTCCCACATCAGGAATACAGAGAGGGGCAAACCTTTGGATTTTGCAACCTACTGAAACATTATCCTCGTTTCACATGAGAAAATAGCTGCTCTCTGTAACTGCTGTTGGTCATGACCCATCCACAGATGGGGTTACTGTGAGCTGTTCCCCTGGGTACCCGGGACTGGAGCTGTCTCTGAACGGGGGACTTGCTGAGCTTCCAGCAGCTGAAGAACAGCTTTTGCTGCTGTATTGTGCAGATGTGAGAACAAGCCTAGTGCCATCTGACCAAAGCTTTGGTGTTTGCAGATTGTTTCTTCCCCAGGACCAAGTCAAAAGAGGGTGCTGGAAATGCTTTTACTGGAGCATCGTTTGCCGTTGTAGATCAATACAGTTCTGTCAGCTCTATCTTCTTTCCCCCCCGATTGTTTGCCCAGTCCTGCCGCGGCCAGGGACTCTCCGATGGCACAGGATCAGCTGGATTGTTGCAGTGTCTGAGGCGTCGTTGTCCTAGGCTTGGCTTCAGATGCTGCGTGCGGCTGCGAGCGGGGGAGCGACAGATGAGCCGAGGCTTCCCGGCGAGCGGGCAGCGCATCCCCCAGCTGTTTGGAAGAATTGAGGGAGAGAAAAGGGAGAAAGGCAGATTATCCCATTATGTTTACAGGGCATCGGTCACACAAACAATGACTATCCTCTTTGACAAGAGGATTGTTTAATTAGTTAAGGGTTTGATAAAGAGATGACTGAACATACAGTGCTCTGAAGGCATCTGCCTTTTAGTACAGCAGGCACGTCCTCCCTGCCAGCCCTGGGCTTTTCCTTTCTCTCGAGGAGCAACGGAGGTCTCCAGAGCTCTGTTCCAAGTCTCAGAGCTGCTTACTTTGAACTTATTAAATTGAGTTTCTGTTATCTGAGAAGCAGAATTATAATTTAGCTGCCTGTGAACTAGTTCTGGGCATTCAAAAAGAAGGAGGCAATGTGAGTTATGCTTGGAAGCATGTCTTTTTTCATTTGTGTATTCTGGTATTACTAGTCCTCTTATCTGTTATAGCTTTTCCCTTGCTCCTTTCTTCTTAATTTTTAATCTGTGACAAGCGTTGCCAGTTAAATTCCACAGACTCTGAACTGAACCAGAATGAGAATCTGTGTAAAGAGGTAATTAATTAAGCATAGGCAAGTGGGTGTGAAGAGTGGAATTCCAAGTGTGTGCAGCGGCTGTGGGTGCAGTGTTACACTGGCTTCACCTTGCTTCTGAATTTGACCATAAAATCCAATTTGAAATACAGAAGTACTGAGTAGAGAGTGGATTTAACTAGTACATTGTAATGTTGGTGTTAACATTGATTCTCATCTGTGTAACTCCTCAAAAGCAAGGAGTATACAGAATTTAAATCAATATTCAATACTTCAAAAAATATTCCAACTCAGCCATGAAATATTTATGCTTAACATCCTGCTGAACTTGCAATGGTTTGCTTGGATTTAAATTGGCATCTGCCTTTGTACCCTAATACTCACAAATAATTAAACACAACACATTCTGGGTAATAAGAAATAATGTAGAAATGCAATTCTTTAAATGAAATCTACAATCTAAAAATGTTCTGTTGCTGTATCTTACTTTCAAGTCAACATTAGAAGCCACTTAGTATCTGTATTATTTTTTAAGGTTTAAGCCTCCTGTTGTTTTTTTTTCTTGGAGGGACTTTTCACACCTCATAGTGTTCTGTGGCCCCAGCAGAAACCCTGCTGCTCTATCAGAGCATGTGTTTGACCACAGCCAGAGAGGGGCTGGAGGAAGCGTTTTAAATTCACCGGGGGGTTGTGCATCAAGATGCACTGTCCAGCACTGGGGACAGGCTGTCATTGTGGCTTCCAGTTACTGCCCTGGCCGTCGCCAGGTCCCTCTGTGTGTGCTGAGTGGGGCAGCGTGGGGAGGTGTGCTGTGTGTCAGTGTCCTGCCTGCTCCAGGCAGGGACAGCAATGCCACTGATGGAGCTAAGGGAAGCTGAGGGCTGAATTCCTCCCTCTCAGACACCGGGATTTGTTCTCTTAGTGTTCCTAGTGCTTAGTTCTTAGTCTTAGAGGGTTGCAAGTGTGTCCCAACTCTCAATAATAAAATAATCTGTATAAAAGAAGCCTTTCTCCAGGTTAATTAAAATGTACAAACATAGCTGCAGCCTGGAACTGCAAAGATGTTATCAGGGCACAGACATTGCTCTTGGGGCCCCTTTCTGCTCGTTCTTTACCCCTCAGTGTGGGGCTTAGTGTGCCCCAGGGGAGCTGAGCAGGGACTTTACAGCTGACCCCTGCTGCTTGCAAATCTCATGGAAGTTTCTGGAGTCCCAGGTTGGTGCCTCACTTTTTGCCCAGAGAGGTTGTGGGCTCCCTATCTCTGGAAGTGTCCAAGGCCAGGCTGGACAGGGCTTGGAGCAGCCTGGGGTAGTGGAAGGCATCCCTGCCCATGGCAGGGCTGGAACGAGATGAGCTTTAGGGTCTCTTTGAACCCAAGCCATTCCATGATTCTAAATTCCTGTTACACCTTCCTAGAGTGATGCACAGCATTCTATAAGATGTTCTTCCTCCCACTAAATACAAACAGTCTTCAATTTCTGTCAATGAGCAGCTTTCCTCTCGCTGCACCCCTGTGGTGTCTCTGGTTCAGGTGACTGCTACCACAGGCTGCTTCTCTCTTCCTGTTTTCCCCAGATTTAAGCTAAAAGAGGTGGCAAAAGGACCTTGAAAGAAATTCAGGTCGAGGATCTCATCAGCACAGGATGCTGCTTCATGCTGTTGTACCAGCGAAGATCGAGTTCCTCTTTGGTAGGAGCTGTGCCAGCTTCACCACCCACACTTTGACAAAGGGTATTGTTTTACCATTTCAAGTGATTAATAATTTTTAGGAGATTGCAATTTTCCGTTTGCAGCATGTCACCTCTGGTTTCCTCTTTGCGTCCCAGAGGCTTTGGAGAAGCTGAGGGGCACAGTGAGGAATGTGCTTGTGGAACCGGGATTACCTTCACAGACTGGGGGAGGCTGCAGTTCTTCCTAATCCAGCCCTATTTGAGAACCAAGTCAGTGCTTCCTCAGCCACCAAATAATATTTTCCTCAATTGCCATTAGGCTGTGAGAAACTTCCTCTCTGAAACTGAGTTTAAATAACCATTTTCCTGCACTTTATTTCCATTGTTAATCTGCTAGAAGTCCCTGAAGAGGGATGGCAGCAGCCCAAGGTTGTACAGAGCATGGAGAAAGGATCCCCTGCAAAGGTGCAGTCAGGTCATCACTGAATCCAAAGCGACCTCAAACAAGGTGTGGAAACACATAGGACAGTGACAAGCAGCAGTGCTGGATCTTTTCAGCTTGTGCCTTTCCTCTTTCTTGCTCTTTTTCTGGGATCTCTCTTCATCATGCAGGGAGAGCTGGGGCTTCCTACCCTGCTCTGTGCTGCATCTCTGGCATGGAATATAGACAGGAGAGACATTGCTCTGCTGCTCATGTTCATACTGGTGTCAAAGCTTCCATGCCAGCGTGTGGCCATGAAAGAGATGTGGTGTGAGCAGTGAGGAGCCCAGGAGATGCAGGCCTTGTGCTGTGGCTGCATCCAGAGCACCCAGCTCTGCTGCCATCCCATCCTTTGGTGGCCCTGTGCACCATGCAGCCTGCTGGGGGCTTAGGGAGGAACCTGAGGAGCTGATGTCTCATACAGCTGAGCTGTGCTGATAACAGCACGTGCTGTCCTGGTCCTTCAGAGCCCACCACGAGCAGGTGTCACCCAGCAGCACCCCAGCAGTGGGGCTGGCTGTGCTGGTGATACCATAGGAGACACCAGGGCTCCCTTTGGTTTGCTTTTCAGCCCCTGCAGTTTCTGGTAGGCATCTGCAGACTCCAGTGGGGAGTGAGGCAGGAGAGAACCACAGGGTGAGATCTCTCTCCAGTGGTTCCTTTGATCAAGTGAGGACTTGTGTATTCGTCATGCTTTACAGCAGAGGTGCTCTTGGCTTTGTGGCAGAGCAGTGCAGACACAAACTATCTTGATGGAGCTGACTTGCTGTGCTGTGAACAAGTGAATTAGATTAGAGCATCCCAGAACAGACATGGCATTTCAAGTCCAAAAGCAAAGGGGAGGAATCCCAATCTTGCCAGCAGTTGCCCACAGTTTTGCTGTTCTACTTTGAATTTGTTGCCAGTTGTTCACATGCCAAATCATTTGGCAGCCAAAAATCAGATATCCCTGCCCATGCCTAAAGGAGAATAATATGTTGTTTCTGACATTTGTATTATTTTATGGGTCGATTCACCACTACTTAAAGGTTTTTCAAAAGGTGTTTAAAACTATGCATAAACTGTAGTACTTTCCAAAAAATTAGAGCATGATCATTGCAACTCTAACTACAGCTAGTAAGAAATCGTACTGAGAAAACACAAGCCTTTCAGGTAAATAATGTTTGTGGATGTGGAACAGTCCAAAAGCTGGGCAAGACCGCATTTTTCTCAACTTCTGAAGACAGTGGTGGAGACATCTGTAGCTACTGAAATCTCCTGATCTGAGCAGATGTTTCACAGTGACTGTGCATGTCGCTGCTCAAAACACTTGTGAAAATTAACCTGAGCCTTTGAACTGGAGACTCTGTTCACCAGTCTGACCCAAGTGTTGGGCGTGAGGCAGGAGGAGGCTGCAGGGTAAAGCCTTTGCTTGTGCATTGTAAGGAGAACCAAAGGGCGAGGAGGAGGCTGCTGGAGACCCATCTTCCAGACATGTGGAAAAACCTGGCTCCCTACCCAGGAGCTTCAGGAGTGGTTTCTCTGTGCCTGCCTTCCAGGAGTGCTGCCAGGAGAACAAAACTGCAACTTTAAGACTCTCCTTATTTCCTCCTTTAGCATCATCTTCTACAAACTTGATTACAAACCAACATCCCTTGTAAAAGCCATTTATGCCACCATAGGTGATCTTGTTAATCCCACTGGTGGCTTAATCAATCACTGCACTCAGAACCTGCTTCCCTAGCCCTTTATCTCATGAATAAGCTTAGAGAAGATCTCTAGATCTGAGCTTAGAAGGTCTCTAAGCTTGTTCAGAACATAAATCATGAGGAACGACTACCCATGAAGGAGTTTTGAAAGAAATTTATTATCAGGCATGGTGGAGATAACACTGACATGGCTTGGGAAGAGATAAAAAGTCAGTGCACAGTGTGTGGTGAATAATGTGACTTGGCTTTGTCCTGACCTTGTGGGATTGGACATTATTCCTGCTCTCTGGCAGAATGTTGTTTCTCTCGCTGTGGGTGTGAGTGTGAGGAAGTGTACAAGGAGAGTGTGGTGCAGGTACTGGCTTTGTGCTTGACAAAGTCTTAACTGAATTTGATAAGTAGCCTTAACTGACCTTGAGGTCATCTGGTGACGACAGTGAAATTAAACTTTTTCAGGAAGAACAAGGGGGAACAGAGACATTGCATGGGTGTCAGTCCCCCAGGTGCCAGCGGGTGGGATTGCTCAGGACAGAGCTCTTTCCAGAGGGTGGGGAAAACAAAGCCACCAGTGCATTGTAAGGCATGATCTTGTAACAAGAGCTACTGGTCAAGGTCTCAGACCAGCAATCAGTCATCCCTTAATTTATATTCCAAGTAGCAGTCAGGATCTTCAGCCACAACAAAGCCACTGTGTCCTGCAGCTGTTCAGCCATCACCAGATGTTGCAGCTGATTGGTGCTGCAGCTCCTGCTTCTCCACCCTCCCTGTCCTCCAGCATTCCTCTCCTTGCTGCCATCAGCAATGAGGATACTCCCTGCAGGACAGGGGAGGACTCAGGGCAATGATGTGGGCAAAAGGCAAACAGAAATGAAATAACAGGCAAAACTTACTAAAACAAGCTTGTTGTTGACCCTGTATATCAGATCTCAGGGAGAAAAAACTCAGAAGATCTGAGTTAAACGTGACAAGAACCTGGAAATGAAAACACCAATAGCATGTGGGACTTCTGAATTCTTGCACAGTTTCCAAGGAAGAGTAGCAGTGCCTGGGAGAAGCAAAGGAGCTGCCATGCCCCTGAGGCTGTGGGAGCTGTGCAGGCTGCCGGGCCGGCTCCGCTCCGGCTGCTGAGGAGCTCCTGGCCAGGGCGGAAGATGAGGAGCTGCAGACAGTTGGGGTCTGAGGGATTTGCTAGTAACAGGGAAAACAGAGGAAATGGTGATTTGAGAGGAAATCCTTGGATTATTGTGCTTTGATTCATGGTTAGACATGGTCTGGAGTGAAAGTGATCAAGGAGGAATACACGCAGTGGAGCTTCAGCTCCTGTGAGTGAATCAAAAGGCAGATAGGGAGAGAAACAGATCAGGATGGAGAAAATTTAGCAGATTTCTAAAATTACTCATCCATCCTATAAAAGCTTTTTGTTTAGTGTTACATCTGCATCTGGAGGTATTCAAGCAAAACCCTGGGGAGAAGGAAAGCTTCAACACTAATAAAAATAAATAAAAAGAAGAAGGCGGAAAAAAGGTACTTTCATCAAAGACAAACTTTCCTCCTTCCCTTCTTCTCTAAATGCCATGATTCATTAAATTCTCTCTGTTTCACCTGGGAATTTGCTGGAGCATGTGTCAGTCAGAAGGTGATTGCATTTACTTTACTTTTACCAACACACCTGTACTCCCAAACCTATGTAGTGGGGATGTGACTGCAGAGTGTCTGTGGGTGATCCCTGGGGATACCTCCAAGGTGTGGGATTCATCCAGAGGTAGCTCAGCCCGTGTCCCCATGTCACTGCTCTGACCCTGCCCAGCAGCTGCACTTGGACATTTGTACCTTGCTGTGTGTCAGCCCAGAGCTCAGTGGTTTTGTACAAATCCTTTCACCTACTGTTCTCATTGATGAGCCAGAGCTGCGAGCTGAGCCCTTGGGTGGGCAGGCGCCCAGCCAGCTGTGCTGTCCTGGCAGGGCAAGGTGGGACAAACATCTGGCAACATGAGGGCTGCAGCTGCCATGGCCACTGCTGCCAGAGCCTGTCCAGCCAAGCCTTTTAGAAGTGTCAGACTCTGGAGGATGCTTCATGATTAAAAAAAAAAGTGAATATGCTTATGAGAGATAATAAAGCTTCCTCAGCGATCCAGGAGGGAACATTCAAATGCTCCATGAGAGAGCTCTGGACAGATGTTGGTAATACTGGCTTAACACTGCTGCCTAAACTTGAAATCCAAGTCCTAGGAGCAGTCAAAGTGTCTGAAGAACTCACACTGATGCAACCCTGGCTATGTTTGGGAAGTGCTAAAGTCCTACATTGAGTCCTCAGAGGAGTTGTGCTCACAGTGTTAACAAAGCTGTTCTGGGATGGGAAAAAAGCAAGCCAAGTAAGCTCTTCTAATGTGAGAGAGCTCAAGATCCTGAGACTGAGTTGTCAGCATTTAAAGTAACTCTGCTGGATCTCCTTATAAGAAGGATTTACATGTTACTATTACAATCACCCTGATTATTTAATCCCCTGACATTTTAAAGTTTTCCAAATTTTTCTATATTATAGTGGTTTTCAGTGGTAGCCAAAATTTGGAATGAAACTCATGAAGTGTCTTCAACTCAGCTATTTTTCTTTTTGCTGAGAATTTTTGTTTACACTTTGTTTCTGGCAGAAATCCTGCATTTCCTATTTCCAGAGTTGTTCCTTGTTTTGTTTTGGGGTGTTTGTTTGTTTGTTTGTTTTTGTTTTTATTTTTTTGGTATAGTTTTGGTTTTTGTTTGTTTTTGTTTATTTGTTTGTTTTGTTGTTGGTTTTTTTTGGTGGTTTTTTTGTTGTTGTTGTTTTTGGGTTTTTTTGGGTTTTTTTTGCTTTGGTGGTGTTTTTTTTGTTGTGGGGTTTTTTTTTTTTTGAAGGTGAAATGGTCCTTTGAGATTCTTTCTTCTGACGTGCAGACCCTTTGATAGGCTAAGTATGGCCTGCATGGGTTTGAAATAGCTCTTGAAAGTGCTAGTCTGTTCAGCAGCTGAGCTCTCTCTGCCTTAACCAGGGTGTGCTGTCACCTCCTCACAGCCTTCCCTACAGAAGAAGCAAGAATCAGAAAAATGCAGACAATAACAAGACTGAAAATCAACCTCTGAAGTTAACACATCTCAAAGTATCAGGTTTCTGTTTCACTGCTGCCTGTACACAGAATTTTCTGTTCTTGGTGTTCATTATTCCCCGGGAACCTTCCCATGCAGCACAGCAGGGTCAGCACGCTGTGCCTTGGTTCAGCAGGGTGGGTGTCACTGGTCACACTCAGCACCTTGGGGTGTCTCTGTGTGACACACTGGGGGCTGGACACATGAGACACATGACCCAGGTGTGTGTGGTCACCTCCCTGTCCTTCCTCGGTGCCAGGTTGCCCTGGTGGAGTGGGTGGCACAGAGCCTTTCTGCCAGGCACAGCTCCTGCACTGTGCTCAGGGACAGGGAGGGGTCACAGCTGCTGTGTGCCACGGGTGGCGTGGACAATGCTGAGGGAATCTTGCACCAGGAGGGCGGGACTGGAAGGGTTCAGACGGTTCCCTTCCAGAGATGATTCCCTCAGGTGGATGAGGGCTCCCCTCCCAGGTACAAACCTTTCAGAAAAATAAGGGAGAGGATCGATGCTGCCTGCGGGGAACTGGGTAGTGCTGGGAGATGGAAAGGACGATAAATCCCAGGGGTTTTAGGTAACCTTGGGGTTTAGGTGACCCCGGAGGACAGGAGAGTAGGGCATGTCCCTGTGCGGGGTGTGCGCGGTTCGCAGAGCAAACCCGGGGCACAAGGGCCTGCTGGGATCAGTGTAATTTTACAGAAATAGCTGAGCAGACAGATAAAACATATTAAGCTCCGAGCTATATTCATGCAGCAAAGGGAGCCCGGCCCGGCGCGCGTTTGTCAGCAGAGGGTGCCAGAGCCCCGCGGCTGCTCCGCGCACCGGGGAGCGCACGGGAGCGCACCGGGGAATGCACCGGAGAATGCACCGGGGAATGCACCGGGGAGCACACCCGAGCCCGAGCCCGCCGAGCCTCCGGGGCTGCGGCACGGCCAACGTCACCCCAGCGGCAGCACGGTCCTGGCAGCGCTGCCCGGAGCCACTCCGGGTGTGCTGGTTGTGTCCAGGCTTTGCTTTCCAAGTGGCTGGAGGTGATTGATGGGTAAGAAGAGTGAAATGAGCAGGGGGAGCTGGGTCGTGGAACTCTGCAGGCATGCAGGGAGATACATTCTTTGGTATCCAGGGCTTCCTCCGGGGCTTCCTCCAGGGCTTCAGGTTGTACTTATGCCCTGGGGGTCACAACAATTTGCTTATTGATGTTAGGAACTTGGACAGGAATTCCATGAAAAATACATTCCTGTCAAGCTGGCGGGCTTCACCACGCTGAGGGGATGGCCTTGAAAATCCAACAAACTTTGACAGACATCTGCTGATGTTTTGTCAGCTGCTTTCCAGTTTTAATGTCCAAGCTAATGAGGCAGAGGGTGTTCTCTGGAGCAGTGTGGCTCTGCTGGCTTCTGCCATGAGTGTTCTGCTTTGAACCTTCAGTGCTTCAAATGAATCTTATTATGGCACGAATGGTGGGAAATTATTAAATTGCTCCCATAAATTATCAAAAGTCAATAATAATTTAATAAAAATTCCATTCAAGTGAAGTGATCTCCTTAGAATAAGCTCCAATCAAATGAAGTGATACAGGAGGCAGGGTTGTGTCCTGGCCCCTTTGCTTCTCTGGTGCCAGTGGTCCTGGTGGTGCTGAGCAGCCCTGTCCAGACAGGAGCTCGTGGAGCCCTGCTGGTTTCAGAGCCCTGGAGGGGAAGGAACGTAGCCTGGGGTTCTTCACACAGGCCTGGACTCATGGCAGGCACTGGCTGAATGCTGCCTTGAATTTTCTTTTTTATTTTTTGCTTGTGTCAGTGTTTTTTTTTTCTATATCCTTATCACAGCAAAATGAAGTTTCTATTTCTGAGTAGTTAAAGATTTATGTGATAATGGGAAGTCTGTAAAATTAGATGGAACTGCAATTTGCATTTCAACCTGTAATGCAGAGAGGCTGCAGCCTCTTCATCACTTCTGCCTACTTTGAAAGAACATATACTACAGACACAGCTTCTGAATGGGCTTGGGAGGCTGGTCATTTGTGACACATTGCAGCCTGAGATTCCAGAATCTAAGCAAAGATTTTGAGTGGTGTAGCTTAGCTGGGGCATTGTGAAGAATGAAGTTTGTGTGAAGTTTGTGAAAAATTAATGCTGGGTTTGTAGCTGATGGGAGTTAAATTGAAGCTAAACTGGGTTTGAGTACAGAATCCAAAGTCTGTAAAAGGCAATGAAAAGGCACCCATGATCTTCAGAGGATGCTTTTGCAGGCACTCCTAGGACTACAGCTCCTTCACCCATCCTAACTCATGTTTTTTCTGGGGAGGGTCCATGACACTGGAAACTTCAGAGCAATGTGCAGCTTCCTCCCGAGGGGCAGCTCCCATCTCTGCTCTGTGACAGGTCCAGGAGCCAGGGAATGGCTGGAGCTAGGCCAGGGCAGGTCAGGCTGGAGAGCAGGAAAGGTTCTTCCCCCAGAGGGTGCTGGCACTGCCCAGGCTCCCCAGGGAATGGGCACGGCCCCGAGGCTGCCAGAACTCCAGGAGCGTTTGGCCAGCGCTGCCAGGGATGCCCAGGGTGGGGTTGTTGGGGGGTCTGGGCAGGGACAGGGGCTGCACTGGGTGATCCTGGTGGGTCCCTTCCAGCTCAGGAGATTCCATGGTTCTGTGATATCTTTTTTTAGCTGTGTATGCCTGTATGTTCTGTAACACCAAAGCAATAAAAGGAAGGTCGTAAAAATGTGAAATAGGCTTCAAAAGCCCCGTATGAAGACACCTACAAATAAGTACTGCTTTGTAGTGTTTGTTTTCTTGTTTCTAAATATTTAAGTACCTCTCACTTCACATTTTCAAATATTTTCCATACCCAGGCAGAATAGAAACCTTTTTTGTTTTAGGGATATTTTCTGAGGAGAGATAAGATTTTTATATGGGCACTTCACCACGTTTCTGAGCATTAAGGGAAGCACCAGCTCAGGCAAATCTTGAGATACCAACCCAGAGCTGATCCCATGGAGAGTTAACAGACTGTCAGGAGGGAGACTTCCTGCTTTTCCCTGCATGAGTCAGGAGCACCTTGTTCACTCCAGCCCAGCAATGGCCCTGCTTGAACTGAAATCACTCAGAAGGAAACCAGTGGCCCCCTGTTCCCTGTCTGGCAGTGGCTGTGGCCTCAGCTGTTACTGAGGAAGCAGAATGAGAGCTCTGTTCACACCATCCCCATCCACCTGGGGGTTGCTTTGACTCTGGGGCAGGTGTGAGCTGCAGGCAGGGCAGGTGTCAGACATTGTCCATCCATCCATCCATCCATCATCCATCCATCCATCCATCCATCCATCCATCCATCCATCCATCCATCATCCATCCATCATCCATCATCCATCCATCATCCATCCATCATCCATCCCTCCCTCCATCCATCATCCATCCATCATCCATCCATCATCCATCCATCCATCCATCCATAGCACGGTGTTAGTCAGGCTGACTGTGTGCACCCTTAGCTCTTCTGGCTGGAATACAAACCAAAGCAGTTCTGCATGGCACCAGCCATGAGCTCGACATCACTATCAAGAGCTCGACAGTGACCACACCTGCTCTGGAGAAAAGCCAGCATGCTTGGAGAAGCACCTTGGCAGCTCTTTGCAGAAGCCTTTTCCTTTGGCTGCTCCATGCAGGGAATTCTTTGAACCAAGCAGTAGACACTCGTGTCAGCAATTGCCTTCTTGTGGGCCATCACCCACCCTGCACACTGATCACAGCATCCTGCAGGACTGAGCACGTGCAGTTACCTTCTCCCTCTGGACACACTTGATTTAAACCTAATGGAAAAAGCTACAAACTGGATCCTGACCCCAAAAATAGCAGGCAAGGAATGAGAGAATAGCCTTTTGAATGGAGAACAATGGAATTACATTTCACATTAATTCCTGAATTAATCTCATATTATGTCAAAAAGTGAGGATTGAGGGATTTCAGGTCATGTCAAGGTCAAAAGAAGCCCCAAGGAGAAATTGTGACTTTTTTTTACTGTTCAAAGGAATTGAAGTGTCTCAGTGAAGGTGTCTTCTGTTGAGAAACTTCTACTGTAGTAGAAGCCCCATCTTGGGGCTTGTTAGAGCTGCTCTAGACCTGGGTGGGACCCCAGGATGCTGCTGAGAGGGAGGCTTTGGTTCCCTGGCCCCCAGGAGTCATCAGGTCCTGCTGGAATTCCCATACAATGATATTTGAAGAGGGTGCCCTGAGATCCAGTCCAAGCTCTGCCATCTGCCCAATCCTGTGTTTGTTGGCTACTGTGGTGGGGTCCCGTGGGACACAACCTGGAAAGCCAGTGCTTGTGAATGGGGAAATGCTTCCCCTTTGCCCAACTGCTGAGCAGAGCTAAATTCTTCAGAGTCCTGAATCATGAATCTGCCATTTCAGTGGGTTTGTGTTTTTTGACAAATCATGGATGAATTACAGCCCTTTTTGTTTTCTAGGAGACCAATGGGATAAAGTGTGTTTAGGCTAAAACATATTTGTTCCATTTTTGGTATCTTCCCCTCATACATGCCCTGGTTTTTTTTGGTTTTTTTTTTAATTATTTTTTTTTTTTTTTTGGAGCTAAAGACCTTAAAGAAAGTGAGGGCCCTTTGCTTGCACAACATGTTGAGGTTAATTCTGACCCTCTGGATCATAGCCACAGCTGCTTGCACTTGGCAGATTTGCTCCCAAAGGTGACCCTCCCACTGCCTGCTGAGAATCCAAACCTTTTGAATGGCCCTGAGCGACATACACCTCGTGTTAAACATGGGGAAGAGACTTCCAGAGTCACAGATCATCTGTGGAGAGCAGGAGGCTGTTCTGGGAGGCCATCTGGATGCACTGCTTGCTCTGTGTTGTGTCCTGCTCCCTGGGGCTCGCTTCCACTGCTCCACAACAAACCCAAGGTGCTGCTGTGCCTCCAGCCAGTACAGGGACTTCAATCACTTGTTGTTATTGCCTCTCTGTTTGTGTTTTTCTAAGCATTTGTGTTCCACCAGCACACTCAGAGTGAGTGCTCTCGAGGGGGAATTTCCTTCCTGGTAAACAATCCTGCAGTGTGATTCAGCAGGAAGGATGTGGTGGTTAAGGCACTGGACTGGGATTTGGGAGACAGGAGTTCTGTTCCCAACTCTACCACAGTCAAGATGTGATGATGAGTGGAAGTGCAAGCAAACAAAGAGGAGGAGCTGTGTAGCTGTGGCAAAAACACACTTTCACATGGCCTGTTAGTCCAGATTGGGGTTTGGTAAATCTGGGGTTTGCATAGAATCATAGAATCTACTGAGTTGGAAAGGACCTCAGGATCATCAAGTCCATCTCTTCACCCTGTACAGGAGTTTTGTTTGGCTACTCAAGTGAAGACATTAGGAGACATTAGGGACTCCTGTTTGTGCTGTTCAAATCTGGAACTCAGTTTATTCCAGGAACCCAGCTGTGTTTTTAACTCCATGTTGTTTTACCTTCCATGGGCTCTCAGATGCCACTTTCCAGTGCTTCTTGGTTGACTCGGTTCAGTTTCCCATTGCATTCTCTGATCTTCAGGCACATGTCCTATGGCTCCTACACCAAGTTGTACATGCATATAGGTTCTCCACTCTCCTGCTAAATTCAAGGACAACAGACCACACACAAGATATTCTCTTTCTCACACAGGGTGAAGCTCCTACAGTTTGACAGTAACTCTACATTTTCTTTCCAGAAACAAGAGCTTGGGCTGCATCTCTGCGTTTAGACCTCCAACCTCAGCATCCTGATCTGGTGCCGCCTTTGGGAGGATGAATCAGGACAATTACTCAAGTGATCCGCCCATGGGTGAGTTTTCATTCAGCATGATTTGCTTTCCATTTATTTTCTTACTGCTATTGGAGAAGAATGCTGAGTCACAAATAAAGCAAAACATGTGAATCAATGCCAAATTGCATGCCATAAAGATTATTGGATCTTTGAGGTTTCCTGTCCACATCTGGATATCAACATTCTTAGAATTCTAGTCCAGGTTGAAAATTTTTCTAGCAATTTTTTTCTGGAAGTTCTTACCAGTTCAGGGGTAATAAGACAGGGGTTTTATTACTGTGTTAGACAACTCATTCTGCTATTTGCCTTAACTTAGTTTTCTCATTAATTGCTTTGGTGATTGGTTACCCTTTGCAGTAAGGGAAGATGTGCACACACCATTGTCAGGTATGTTCCATCAAGTCCAAGGGTCAGGGTCCCTGCTGGAGAGATTGGATAGACAGGAATTTGTTACTTCTGGCTCAGACCTGCCATAAATTTGCTCTCTTCTTCCATCCCCATCTTTGGCTGTGGGAGCTAACCGAGTGCTGCTGGCAGTTTTTGCTGGGAGAGGCAGATGCCAGGGGCTGTGCCTGCGGCCTCCCAGGCTCTGCTCAGCCTGGGCTTTTTTGGAAGTGTCAAGGGGCATTCTTAGCTCTGACGTGAAGGCTATTTTCTGACAGTTCCCATTGTTCCCCACTCTTTGTTCACGAGTGAGGTCTTTTTGTCTGAGGCCTTTGTCAGAAACAGAGGCTGTTAGGAGAGCTGTCTGCTCACAGGTTGGTGGAGTTTTCTTTTGTTGTTGAGTCCTGAGAATTTCTTCCTTGCTTTTACAGACTCACTTGGGCAAACTTGCCCAGACAAATGAGGGGATTGCTGGGATCTCCCCTTGCTGGGCCTGCAGGGAGAGGGGTCCTCAGAGCCGCCACCTGTGTGCCCTGCTCTGGCTGTCCCAGGCCACATGGCTGGGGCAGAACAATTTGGGGTTCTGAACATCTGCCTACACTAAAGCCCTCGCCATTGTCCATAGATTTGAATCTGGGGCTCAAAAATGGAAAATTTTAGAAAAATTCCTGTGGTAGCATGAAATATCTATTCTCTAATACTCAGCATGTACTTTTATTACTGTGAACAGGTGATGATGACACATCAACATGTCAAGGAGATTCATGAATCATCCACAGAAGGACCTAGAGGCTGGGTTTGGGGAAAAAGACATTCAAGTCTCTGTAACATATCCTGGGTGCTCGTGAGAAATGTCTGCTCAGAATATTCAAAGATTGCTCATTGCAGCCTTATTTTTTGTAGGTGTAATAAATGTTGTGGTTTGAGTTTAGCTCCACTCTCTAAAACAGGCACAGGAATGAATCTGTCCTGAGGAACTCCTTTTCAATGTATGACTTATGTACATTTTACACCTCCTGTTGAAGTGCTTAGTCCTGGTTGCTCTTGGAGTCAAGTCCTGGCTTAGACAGGTGTGATCGCTGGTGATTTATATCCTGACTGAGGATAGGGATCTTCCAGTCTGGACCTCCATTTGTTCAGCTTCCGGCACCACCTATTGAGTTTTACATTGTTGGTTCATTTCATTCTCTGAGCTGCCACTGGAGCTATACTTAGAGAGGAAGGATATTATAATCTTGTGAAAGATTAAAATACTGTTACTGTAATCCAGCTGGAAGGGGAGACCTTTTCTCAGGGTGAGAGACAGCCAAGGTTTTTCCCATTCTGTCCTCTCCTTATATGCAGGAAGGAAGTACTGGCAAAGGCCCCCTCAGCTTCCTGACGGCTCAGGAGCGCGTTTCCAGACACAGCCCCCTCCACCATCCATCACCAGCCCAGCCAAACAATCGCGAGGGGAAAACACCCGGCTGGGATAAACACCAGGAGCAGAGCCTGGGGCACAGCCTGGGCAGAGCCTGGGGCACAGCCTGGGGCAGAGCCTGGGGCACAGCCTGGGACAGAGCCTGGGGCAGAGCCTGGAGCAGAGCCTAGGACTGAGCCTGGGGCAGAGCCTGGGGCACAGCCTGGGGCAGAGCCTGGAGCAGAGCCTGGGGCAGAGCCTAGGACTGAGCCTGGGGCAGAGCCTGGGGCACAGGCTGGGGCAGAGCCTGGGACAGAGCCTGGGGCAGAGCCTGGAGCAGAGCCTAGGACTGAGCCTGGGGCAGAGCCTGGGGCACAGCCTGGGGCAGAGCCTGGAGCAGAGCCTAGGACTGAGCCTGGAGCAGAGCCTGGGGCACAGCCTGGGGACAGAGCCTGGGGCACAGCCTGGGACAGAGCCTGGGGCAGAGCCTGGAGCAGAGCCTAGGACTGAGCCTGGGGCAGAGCCTGGGGCACAGGCTGGGGCAGAGCCTGGGGCACAGCCTGGGGACAGAGCCTGGGGCACAGCCTGAGACAGAGCCTGGGGCAGAGCCTGGGGCAGAGCCTGGGGCACAGCCTGGGGCAGAGCCTGGGGCACAGCCTGGGGACAGAGCCTGGGGCAGAGCCTGGGGCAGAGCCTGGAGCAGAGCCTAGGACTGAGCCTGGGACGGAGCCTGGGGCACGGCCTGGGGACAGAGCCTGGGGCACAGCCTGGGACAGAGCCTGGGGCACAGCCTGGGGACAGAGCCTGGGGCACAGCCTGGGGACAGAGCCTGGGGCACAGGCTGGGGCAGAGCCTGGGGCACAGCCTGGGGACAGAGCCCTGCAGCCCAGCACCAGCCAGCTCCTCTGGGCCTGGGCCTGGCAGCAGGCACTGCACATTTGCTGTCCTTCCCTGTATCATTAAGTATCTTAATAATCAAAGTTCCCCTTCAAAGAAGCATCTCAACAAATGAGAAAGGGATGAAGGGAGACAAAGGACTGATGTTTGCTGAGGAGCTGCTGTGCTGGCAGGTGCTGGGGCCTGGGGCCAAGGAGGTGCTGGGATGCTCTGGGCTGCAGAGCACCCTGGGTGATGTGTGGGTCACTGTGGGTGCTGGGACAAGACAGAGCTGTCTGTCAGCTCTTCAGGGCAGTGCTGAGGCAAAGTCATCTGTGATGCCTTAAGGAAGGAGGAACCAAGTCACGTGGGGGCCACACTTTTGACTGGATCAACTTTGCTTCATAGGGTTCTCTCCAAGAAGAGGCTCAGAAGTGGACTGGGATCTTTTTCCCTGTATCACTGCTTTTGTTTAAATGCTGCATTACAATATTTGGGTTGTATTTTCAGATCTATCTGCTCTGTAACCTGTCTTTAAACCATTCCTTCAACCAACTATTTGGGTTTATATTTTTCAGTATGGCTCTAGCAAACCTCACAAACCTTGAGCTGGGAATTTCTCCCTACAGGTACCTGAAGGGAGTTTGTAGGGAGGTGGTGGTTTGGTCTCTTTTGCCCTGTGCCAGGGGACTGGCCGAAAGGAAATGGCCTTAGTTGCAACAGGGGAGGTTCTGATTAGATATTAGAATTTTTTTTTCACTGAAGGAGTGGTCAGGCTCTGTGCTGACTACCTGCAGGAGCACCTCCTCTTCCCAGCCAAATGTGCCTTTCTGGGGTTCTTTCATTCCTTCTCCTCTGTTTAACATTTTTATTGTCCTTTGTCTGGACTTCCAGCAGGCATGGGGCGGGCAGTAAGCTCCTTAAATGCCTTTACAACACTCTGCAGGACAGAAATAATTTTTTATTTAAGGTCTATAAAGAATGCAGGATTATGGAACCCTCATTTTAAAGCTGAAGGTATTTCTGCAGTGCTAACACTTATTTTCAAATCTATCAGAAATGCACATAAGCAACAGCAAGTGAAAAAAGAAAAGAAGGTAAGAAGTTCCTGGGGATGGGATGGATAATAAACAGCAGCTCTGGCTGCATGGTTATGAAAGCATTAACCCAAAAATTTACCCATCTGGCCTAGAGCTAGAGAACAGCAGGTTTCCCCATGCTCAGTGCTGGGTGTAGATGCTGGAGGTTGAAGCTGTCAACTTTAAAATAAAAAAAGCCAAACTCAGCAACTTGGTTTCAGGTCCTGCTGTAGCCCCCAAGTCCCCAGCCTGCCGGTGGCATTTGGTACTCTCATTTCCCTGTTTGTGAGAGCGTTAACCTTCCCCTTTGTGAAGCTGTGTGACTGTACACGGCAAAGTGCTCACACTAACAGCATGCAGCATTTTTAAATTTCCTTCTAGAAAATAACTGATTGTGTGTTTGCTTGTCCTGGGCATCCTGCTTGGAAGGAGGCACCACTCGAGTGGTCAGGGTGTGATTCTGCTCAGGTCTTTCACGCACTGATCTCGTCCTTATTTCATTCACCGAATGATGCGCTGTGACAGCAACGGGTTAAAGGAGAGACAGGACTGTGATTTTTTTGGCAGTGTCCCATGAAGTCCAAGAATGCCAGCTGGAGATGAACCCACGAGCAATGAGGGGAACGTGGTACCCTAGAACAGGACCGGATCCACTGCAGGCACTGAGGGGGTTGTGTCAGGACACTGGGCTGGAAGGACTGGGAATTCTCAAAGAAGGGAGAGCAGGCAGGGACTGTCAGCCTGTCCTGACATGTGGCTGTTGTGGTTCATGGCTCAAGGGAAGTCTTGGGACTGCCAGAGTCTTGGAAAAGACAAAGAAATAGGCTTGTGATAGTAAGTGCTGTTTGCCCAGGGATACAAAAACACCGTGTGCCTGGGGAGAATGATGTTTAGATTAGATATGTGGCCGTACAGCAGAAACTGATGGATAATGAAGGAGTTTTCCAGGAACTGCCTGCTGGTCTCTACATTCCTCTTTGCAAAAAGGCATGGAATATAACAGCTGCTTCCACCCACTCTGGTTCTTTCACATAAATCTAGTGAAGAAAAGGGTCAAGTTAAATCCAACTGTCCCAAATACCTTCCCAAACCCCAGCAAGGTTCAGGTAACAAGCCTTGGTGGAAGAACAGCCTATGAAATCCAACAAGCACTAGTTATGAGAGAGACAGGAGGTGACACTGTCCTGAGCCCAGGACCACAGTGCTGCCACTCAGTGCCCAGTACCATGCAGTGCCCTGGGAGGCTGCAGGGTTCCCTGCACCTTGTCGTCCTGCTGCTCATCTCATCCCTGGGCTGATGTGCTGTGTGCTCTGGGAGAGCAGGGGCTGCCTGCAGCACGTAAGCACAGCTCTCCAGCCCAGGTGTTGGAGCACAGCCCTGCCCGTGTGTGTGGGCAGGGAGGGACTCATTTGTGCTGCAGTGGGAATGGGGAGCAGTGGACACGTCTTGCTCAGAGGCTGCAGCAGGGTTTGCTGTGTGTGATTGTGCCTTCTTTTAAATTAAACTATTTTGCAAGCACTTCCTTCCTGCATTTCTCAGAAGGAGGGAGGGGGGTGTGCAAAGAATGTTGAACTGCCTTTGACGGAGGAGGAAAACTGAAGAAAACAAGAGATGCAATCCTAACTACTGACCTTTTACTTGAGCTTGGTGATGTTTTTCAGCAGCAGAGCCTCTGGGGAGTAACAGCATCCTCCTTGCTATTGTGCTGCCTGCCCAAAAAGGGGGCTAAAGTTCAGCTTTTATGATGTTCTCACTCTGGGCTTGTGGGAAAAAGGCCACATTCCCTTTCTTAGGTCATACGAGTGCAAGAGATGACAGAGTCCTACAGTCTAACCCCAGGGCAGGAGGCCAGTGCAGAATGGGATTGGGATAGACAGCTTGGTAAATACACTGCCAGCTTTTTCTCCTTATGGAGAGTCACAGCAGGTGGGAGGGTAATTTACATTGTTAAATTAAAAGGCACTGATTTATTTTATGTTGGTGTGTTATTGTTTCATAAGAGCACATGGGTTGCCATAACTTGTGATGGACTCTTGCACTTTATTGTTAAATCCTCCTTTTCCACTTTGGTCAACAGTTACTGGAAATTAACGTTATCTACCAGGACAAAAACAAGAGGCAAATAAGCATAAAACAAAATCCCAACCTCCTCCCCAGCAAACTAGAGATTTTCAGGGATCCCTCCATAGTTTTGAGGACTGGGATTATTGCAGTGGATGTTCTGAAATGGTGCTCCTTGGCCCTCAAACTGTTCCCTGTGCCTGGGGCCTAGAGGGACACCAGTCCCTTTGCTCATGGGTCCTGATCAGGGTCTGTGTCTTTGAGCTGCCACCTGGTCTGACTGTCCCCCTTCCCTCTGCCACCTCTGGTGTTTCTCTCCACTGAGGTTTCCTTCAGCCTTGCTGAGGTGTTGTTCAACAGACACTGAGCTGGTGTTTCCACACGGCATGATCCTGGCTGTGCTTTCTGAAATGCAGGGTCTGGGAGCAGAGGAGCTGGTTCTGCCTGGAAAGGCTGCCTATCGTAAGGATAAATTCTGTTCTAAAATTACAGATACTGTTTTAAAGTTTCTGTAAGGCATACTGTTTAAAAAACAAATCTGGATGATGCTGACATCCACCTGTGCATTGGCACCAGTCCTTTGGCAGTGCTGGTGACTCTGCTCCAGGGGCTCAGGGTGCTGATCAGCTTATGCCCCCGCATGAGCAGCAAGCTGAGAAAACCTGTCCTGGGGCTGATGTATGAGTGCCTTCAGATGGAGTCTTGTCTTCTGCATGGCAGAGCACATAAAACCTTCAGGTCACTGAAGGATCGGTGTCACTGCCTGATGTGCAGTCAGTACTGCAAGTTCTATGTGATAAGGAAAGGTGTGTGTTCTGGCAGAATGGAGCAAGTGGAAGTGCTGACTGATCAAACAGCTGAATCACAGCTGCAAGAGAAAGGTCTTGCTCCTGCCCTTCTCTCTCGTGCCCTTGCACCCAGTCCTGGCACATGAGTCACCTCTTTGCTCCTGTGCTGCTACCTTCGAGCCTTCACTGAGTTGCATCAATTCCCTGCCCAGCAAGAGCAGATCTGTGTTTTGGCCAAGTTCATTTTCTGTGGAGGTGAAGCAGAAGGGCAGCTCCAATCTCTGCTCTCTGGGACACGGACAGGAGCCGGGGAATGGCTGGAGCTGGGCCAGGGCAGGTCAGGCTGGAAAGCAGGAAAGGTTCTTCCCCCAGAGGGTGCTGGCACTGCCCAGGCTCCCCAGGGAATGGGCACGGCCCCGAGGCTGCCAGAGCTCCAGGAGCGTTTGGCCAGCGCTGCCAGGGATGCCCAGGGTGGGGTTGTTTGGGGGTCTGGGCAGGACAGGGGCTGGGCTGGGTGATCCTGGTGGGTCCCTCCAGCTCAGGAGATTCCATGATTCTAATGAGGATGACTCACTTTGTTTTTGGACAGCTCATGTCCTGAGTAAAATGTCTTGGCACCAGCCAGGCGATGCAATGCAGCCAGGTATTCATTCAAAGTGCTCGAGGAAACGTGCAGACACCAAGCCCACCTTTGGGTGGCTGTTTTAGGGGCACAGACGTGTTGGTGTTCCCTCCTTACCAGGGTACCCCACCCTTTGGCACGGTGAGCTGTGTGACTGTGGCCAGAGGAGGCAGCTCACCCACCTTGTTATTTTGGATTTGATCTTTGACATTGAGCCTTGCCTTTGTAGTGACCTCCAGTGACTGACCCTGACACATGGCAAACACAAATACCCAGTTACCTGAGTGTGCAGGCAGATGTGTAGGTTCTGAAGGAGAGAAATGAGGTGCTTGGAGCCTGTCAACTCTGGCATTTCTGCTTATTCACAGTGAGTGGTGGAGGGAAATTAAGCCTGAAGATGAGGGTGGTTTGCTACAGACAAGGGATTTGGACCCGTGATGTGCAGCCCGGGGCAGTGGCATTCAGATAACACCTGAAGTGTGTCTGGTCATGGCAGGATCATGGGCCCTGAAGATTAATATTTCTCTGTCTTTCTGGCTCACAAGTGTTGATTTTCATATCTGCGAGGACTTTCCCATGGCACCCTGTGGTGCTGCGTGGTGCAGGTCCTGGCTATACACTCCTGCTCCACTGTTCCTGTCCTCCCTCACCCAGCACGGAGTGGCTCTGGTGGCTGTGGAAGATCCACCATCCCTGCTGGCCCCCTGGAAGGTGCCCATTTCACAGAGCTGTAGGCTTTGGCTCTACACATCGCTCATTTAACCTTATTTAATTTTGGCATGAGAATGGATCTCTTTTCATTTTCTGCTGGATGCACTTTACACTGAACTATACAGACATTGGGATGGAGAGGAATTTGTCTAAATTGTTTGTTTTTCCTTGGGAAAAAAGAAATGGAGATTTATTACCAGTTTTCCCTCCCCAGGGCTCTCCCTCAGCGAAGCCCTGCTTCGGTGGCAGAGGTTTGCAGCGAGCTATTGGCGATTCAGCACGACAAAAGTTCACACAGTTCAGGGCTCCAGCAATTACAGAGGAGCTTTTCTTGGGATTTTTAAAATGTCCTAGACACAATTAAAATAATTTCTCAGCAAGGAGAGTGCAAGCTGGGGACTCTCCGGCAGATGTAATCACTCAAGGAAAACTTTGTTTGGCTTGGCTGGGCCCTGCCTTCGTTCCACGCTCTTTCATCCCACCACCAGGCTTTGTCTCAGTCTTTGCAGTGTCTCTCTGTCTGTCTTTCCCTCTTTCCATCTGCCCCACATTCCGCTGCAGGCTGAATGGGACAGCCTTAACCTGGCTACTTCCAAGACAAACAGCAAGTCAGATGGAAAAGGGGGGCGCTTGACTGTCAGGAGGCTCCGTGGTCACTCACTTCCTAGAATTAAAGGCTGGGAGTTGATCTGTAAGCCAGCCAAGCCAGAGACAATGATTGGGTTCCCATTTTGTTCCTTTGATACTGTCTTAAATATGTGCAATGACTGGGAAGACAAAATTTGCATAAAGCAGAAATCCACTTTCTCATACAGATCTGTCCTACCCTGTGTCCTCCAGTGTGGATGGCACAGGTGGCAAAGCTCAGATGCCTGCACTTAGAGAACTGAGCTGTAACAATTCCTGGCTATGATGGGATAGTTTTGGTAGCCACATGGATGGGATGGGTACAGCTGGAATTCCGGTGTTGGGCTGCATGTGAGTCACGTCCAGCTCAGGAGGTTTTGTGATTCTGTAAATCAACAGGAGAGATGCATTAGAGCCACTGTGACCCCAGGTCAGTTCCAGTATGGCCAGTTTTTGTGCCATGGCTTTGCCCAGCCTCTGGACAGGGGTATTGCCTGTCCCACGTGTGGCAGGGGTGTGAAGGTGTCTTCCCCGCTCCAGAACCATCCCTGGACAATGCTGCTGTGCTTTTTGGACTTGAGATTTTCAGCTCTACACCCCAGAGTGCTGCTGGGCTGTACCAGCTCGTGATGTTAGAGAGCAGATAATTATTGAATGTGTGGTTTGCAGGTTCTGTCACTGATGAAGCTGGGATAAGAAGTGGGCTGATTCCCTCTCAGGCACTGAGGGACATTTACAATTCTGCAAAGTGCCTCAGGTTGGGTGGGAGGCCTGAGAAGCGCCTGTGAACTGGTGCTTATGGGCACAGAGCCCTTGAGAGCAGCCTGAGCTGTCTGTGCAGCCCCAGGGCTGTGGCAGCCCCCCACCCTCTGTACCCACCCCCCCAGTGGGCCCCAGGCAGGGCTTGGGGTGGCAGATATCACACACTGAGCTGACTCTCTGCTTTCATTCAGCGCTGTAACTCAGTACCACACACTAAAGAGACTTTCCATTGGTATTCAGGGCTCATATACCAGCTCTGCACGGTTTCCTGCGGCTTCCAAGGGAAAGGACTTTTCCATGCATAATTTAATCACGTTCAGCACGGCAGCAGTGGGATTTTTTTTTCCACAGAAAGTCTATAACATCTCATTGGTGAACTCCTATACTTTGAGAACTCACAGTGCGCTTGCTTATCTCGCTCTCTCAGATAAACACCTCTCAGCATCCTGTTTTTCTTGTGCCATATGAACAGGAAGAGAGCGATTGTTTGAGATGTGCGTCAGTCAGAGCTGGAACCAGGCAGCCCCTTACCCTCCCCATCACCATGGAAACCACCAAATCCCTTCAAATACATTGACGCTGAGCTGACAGGTATCCTGGATTTTCCACTTAGCCTCCCCAGAGCTATGATTTTAACATGCAGGACTTGTCAAAAATAGGGGACTTTTATTTTATCTAGGAGGTGCAGCTATAAATTTTGGAAGGGAACAGCCATCGCTACTTTTGTTGTAAGTAGCAGTGAGATCTTTTATTTGGCCCTGGATTTGGTACTAGGAGCATTGGAAGGGCTCAGAGGCAGCTCTGCAGTCAGTGGGAGTGTGGTGTGAGGGACTGGGCAAGGTTCTGCCTGAGCCTTGTGCAATGTCTGCAGTGTGTCCTGGAGAAGTGGCTTGAGCCAGCCAGCCTTGGGAAAAGCATCTGGCTGTTCTGCAATCACTCCAGGGTGACCTGGAGAGCTTTGTGTGTGGAGAGAGCAGATTTAGCATTTGGATGTGATTGGAACTGTTCCTGGAACCTCAGGGTGGGATTTTCAAAAGCTGCAGCAGAAATATGGCTGAAGAACATATTGTTTGAAGGTTCTCATAATGCTGAGTGTCAGTGCTGCTCTAGTGGCAGGTGTCCCTTCCCATGGCAGGGGAGTTGGAATGAGATGATTTTTAAGGGCCCTTCCAACAAACTAGTCTGGGATTCTACCAGAGATGGAGTTTTAATCTCCCACTCTGAGATGTAATTAGCCAGAGGAAGAAGGAGAAATTCTTTCAGTTTAGGGGTTTAACCATTGTTTTATTTAACATAAGCAAAGCAGCAATTTCCCTCTGCCTCTGGAGGGCTTGGTTCAGCCTGGACAGATGGGTCTCCTCCTCTTTGTTTACCCAAGTAAACATGTCACCATGGCCCCAGGTGCCACATCTTTGCCTTTTTTGAACACTTGCAAGGCTGGTGACTCCCCCACTGCCCAGCACTCCTGGCTTTGCCCAGGGCCTGGCTGGCTCAGGACCACCATTCCCACTGACCTGGGGAAGGGAGAGGCCCTGCCCCGTGCAGCACCTGTGCTGCTGCTGAAATGTGCTTAAGGGAGGAACTGGCAGAAGAAAAGCTGGGAATGTCCTTTATACAAGAATCAAACTATTGTTACTGTTCTCAAAAGAAAGTTGGATGGCTTCAAAATATGTACTACAGCTTTTTAGAATTACCAGGTGGATTTTTTCATAGAAAACTACTTAGGACACACCATTAATGTTGTTAGGTTTAGAACTTGGGGATTTCCAGAGATGTCTGGAGGCAAAAAAACAGATATCATTTTAGCTCTGTGATAGTACTCTGGATCTGATGATTCTTTCCCATCCTGTGCTTGAGTCCTCTGGGGCTGCTGCTGTTCCTGGCAGTCTCAGTCTCTTACATAATTAAGAAGTTTCCCCTTTTATCCTGGACAATATCAGTTTTCTTCCCATTGCAGGGTTGATAAGTTTGAAAGAAGAAATGGTTAGTTTTCTGGAATGCTCTGTTAGGTGTTTTTAAAGTGAATTTCCATTTCTATGAAAGTGCCATTAACTCAGTGTAAGGGCATTAGCTGGCACCCTGGCTGTGACAGATCCTCCGGTTGCTGGCCTGAGGAGGTTGGCAGGACAGTGGGATGTGAGGAAGGGCTCATTCCACGGCACTGATTGTTGTCCTCCTTCTGGGAACGTGGCCACTCGCTCCTCACTCTTCCCTCATCACTGAGATGGTTTATGGGAACAAAACCTAATTCTCTTCATCACTGGAAAAATGCATGGAGCTGGTGCCTGAAGGAAGTAAGGGTAGCCTGGCTGAATTTTTGAAGGAAAAGAAAAACTGTAAGATGAAACTGTGGGCTTTGTTTAAACAGTTTTGAACACAGGAGTGCAGACCCTGGTTTGGTAAGGATGGGGATCCAGCCAGCTCAGGGCCTTGAGCCACCCCTCTGGCTGTGCCTGGCCATGAGGGTGGAGGGACAGGTGTAAAATGGGAAGGGAATGAGGGACTGCAGTGCTGTGCTCCCCTCCCCTGTCCTGTGCCAGAGATTGTCATCCTGGTGCCACAGAGCCCTTGACACTGAGCTTAGAGCCCCTTTGACAGAGGAGGAAACCATGTGAGAGCATTGACAAGTACCTGCAAAAGGTTTATGATTGTTACATTTTAAAACTTTTATGAAGTTGGATTTCATTAACTGCCTAGAGAGCAACCTCTTGGTGTTATTTTTAGAATTGCTATTTCTGTACAGATTGCTGCACTTCTTGTCCAGCCAGGGTACACTGAAAGCATCACCAAATGACCTCTTTGTCTGAGGTGATGTCACAACTTGTTCAGGGTGACAGTGTGGGACAGGCTCCTTCATTCCTGGGCAAGGGAAGTTTCTGCTGCCCAGGCTGGGTCATCTGGGCACTGCAAGGATGTCCCAGAACTGGGTGAATCCTTGGTGAGGTTTCATTTTTATTTGTTGAGTTGGCACCAGCTCTGAAGGGCACCCTCTGCTCCCGTGCTGGGTGTGTGCCCAGGTGTTTTAAGGGAAGAGGTTCTGCCCCTCTGCCCTGCTCAGGTGAGACCCCACCTGCAGAGCTGCCCCAGCCCTGGGCCCAGCACAGGAAGGACCTGGAGCTGCTGGAGAGATCCAAAGGAGGCCATAGAACTGCTCCAAGGGCTGGAGCCCTCTGCTCTGGAGCCAGGCTGGGAGAGCTGGGGGTGCTCACTTGGAGAGGAGAAGGCTCCAGGGAGAGCTCAGAGCCCCTGCCAGGGCCTGAAAGGGCTCCAGGAGAGCTGGAGAGGGACTGGGGACAAGGGATGGAGGGACAGGACACAGGGAATGGCTCCCACTGCCAGAGGGCAGGGCTGGATGGGATATTGGGAAGGAATTGTTCCCTGGGAGGGTGGGCAGGCCCTGGCACAGGGTGCCCAGAGCAGCTGTGGCTGCCCCTGGATCCCTGGCTGTGCCCAAGGCCAGGTTGGACATTGGGGTTTGGAGCAGCCTGGGACAGTGGGAGGTGTCCCTGCCCATGACAGGAGTGGAATGGGATGGGTTTTGAGGTCCTTTCCAACCCAAACCAGTCTGGGATTCCGTGGTGATGTTGTTGCTCAGGTGTCTGTACGCTCTGGGACAGAGAGGAATATGGATGTTCTCAGGGCTGATGTGGGGGGCGGAGGAGGAAAGCCCCTGTTTGGAGCACAGGGCTGGGGCTGCCCTGCCCCACAGAGCCTGGGGAGCAGCTCTCCAGGCTCTCCATTGACAAAAAGCACTAAGAAAATAAGAGGGCAATGTCACTGCCTGTTGTGCTCAGCCAAGCAAGCCTTCTTTTTTAATGAGAGTGCATTTTGTTTGATCTCAGCTTTTTCGGGGGGAAATTATGAATTTTAGCCATTAGGAAAACAAAAGGCATGGTTATTTGTAAGGATTGTTTTATAAGAAGCATATGTGTGCTTTATTATTCTTGTGCTTTAAGTGTGGGGATTGTTTTCAGTTGGGAGGCTGCAGTAGAAGAATGTGAACTTCTGACTCACTTAGAGATCAAGCATGTATCAGCCAAATGCTGAGGGTTCCTATTATGTTTTCATAACTCAAATTTCTCAGAATGGAAAGGATCTCACTTGCCCTTAGTTAGAAAATTATTTTTGTTACCATTGAGAAAGGCTGGCTTCTTTTCTAGAAAAAACTTCTCATGCTTTCAATACACTGTTCATTTCCCTTTCCCCCCTCCAGCAGGGCAGTTTCTCTGTGTTCTGCCTGTGCACCTCATTCTTCCCCATATTCCTGTTTAGCTCCTAATTCTGCCTTTTCAATAGTGATGTAGTCAACAGCACAGACCAAGGTATGGCTTCACAGAGTGGTTCCAGGAAAGTGTGGGTTCAGCTAATGGCACCTGAGGAATTCTGGCTCTTGTCTAGAATAACCCAGTGAGGAACATGAGATGAGTATTGTCTGCAGAGCCAGATGCCCCAGCCATTCTGTGGTTGTGTGCTTGGTGTAAGCTTATGCAAGGGTATTAGAGAACACACAGTCAGTAGGACTAATTCTGATACATTATTGCATGGTGGCACATCATTAACAGAGCAGTTCCAAACCAGAGTCTCATGGAGGAATTGCTGGTCTGTACCTTGCAAGGTGCATCACTGAGTTAGAAGTTTCTGTTAAACCAAGTCTGTCTGGAAGATGATAAAAAGCCACAAAAAGATAAGCCTCTAGATAACTGACCTCCTCTCTAAAGTGAAGCAAAATATTTCCTGCTGAGTGAAACAGCCATCTCAGTAGGATTGGAATAAAGCTTTGCCCCTGCTCTCAATACAGGCAGAGAGCTGGGCTGGGGTTATCACTCCCAGCTGACTTTTCCATCTGGCCTATGAACAAAACATAAACTGGTTCTGCAGTTCCCAGGGATGCCTGGCTAGCTTGTGGCAGTGTGTTAGGTGATGTGACCCCTTTATTTCAGTACCAATCCCAGCTGTGCGAATCTTCATCTGCTGAAGAGAGGCTGCAGAGGCAGGCGATCAGGAGGTGGCTGTTGTCACAGGGCTGGAGAAACAGAGCAGTCACAGCTGGTTGAAAAATGGAGAAATGTGGAACCATTCATCTTATACGAGGTTTCTGGTGACTGAGAATGAGCTGATGTTCAAAGTCAGGTGACTGCAAGTGAGGAGCTCAGAGCATTTTGGGATATTTTCCCCTCCTGTCTGATGTAGATCCTCCCAGTGGTTGCATTAGTGCAGAAGGGGAATCCAAATGTGTGGATGAAGAGCTGGAGGAACAAGTAAGAAATGTCTTTCTTTCCCTTGGTGAACCTGGGCTCCCAGACCTCTCCAAAGTCTCTGTCTCTCATGTTAATATTGCAGGGGAGGTGTGTGGTGTGAGGAGCTCAGGACTGTGGTCGCTGATGTGGTTCCTTCCCTCCCGAGATGGGAAGGGCTTGGTGCAGCTGAGTTCAAAGCTGTGTGGATGAGAAAACAGCAGCTGAAACTGGACACTGAGCTAAGGCTGCAGTGAGCCAGACAGGCCAAATAACGAAGGACTCTCTCCATCTTCTTGCTTCATTTCCTTGCTGCTAAATGTGAGCTCACCTAAATGCACAGTTAGACATTCTTAAGCATATGTGCCTTTTGTGGGAGGCACACTGAAGGAATGGGTTACTGGCATGGGGAGAGAGTCTTGGTGCTCTGGAAATGGTGCTAAAGCAGAGCAATGTATTGTTTCTGAAATGAAATAGTTTAGTGACATCGGATCCTCTTGTAAATTTGGCTCTGTTGGATTCAGTGGTGGAAATGGAGCAACCTGTCCTGGCAGCATTCCTTGTCCCTGCAGGCACTGCGACCTGAGCAGTGCAGGGAGCACCTCTGGCTGCTTTCAGTCTTTAGTGGGGGACTCATCACTGCAGTCAGTGGAGATTGGGATCAATCACCAAGTGCTGACTCAGAATAATAAACTGAAAGGTTTATTTATGTTACATATGCTCATTAAAGGGGGCACAACATGAACACCTGGAAGGTGTCACAATCTGTGGGTTTCTACAGAGGAATTTTGTACCTTTTTAGTTAGATCAGCTTGTCCTCAGAGGTTCAAATTTAGGCACTAGAAAATGTATCCATTCATTTTTGCTCCATGTAAGTGATATTATTTCTGTGCCTCTTCTTCTGCAAAATGTGCACACACTTGCTGTGAGCTGCAGCCACATCTGAACAAAATTGAGACCAACTAGGTTTGGATAAGTGACTTTGATTAATTCACACAGAACACACAATTTGTCCTCAGCTGCAATTTCGATGACCCAGAGTGGGTGTGCCCCTCATGCTGCTGGAACAGAAGAGGGTGAATGGCTTTGCTCACCCAAACCCCCAGCTTGTGCATTGTCTTCATTGAAGTATTGGAGTTTTAAAATCCAAATAGGCCACCTGCCTTAAAGGGGACATGGAAATACCTTGAATTTTAGTTTTCCTTTCAGAAATACATCTCAAAGACATGTTAAGATAAGCAGGAGTTTTTACTGAGAACAGATTCCAGGGATTTATTGGGGCAGAAGGCACACAAAACAATAAGTAATAGTAAAAATTCACTAATTGCCTACTGGGTGGGTTGGATATTCCATTAAACATTTATTAAAATTCAGTTAACTTGCAGGACAGAGGGACAAAGAAAATAAAACATAAAGAAAACATAACCATTGTAGGGCAGCAGAGCAGGGCAGCTCCCATCTCTGCTCTGGGACAGGTCCAGGAGCCAGGGAATGGCTGGAGCTGGGCCAGGGCAAGTCAGGCTGGAGAGCAGGAAAGGTTCTTCCCCCAGAGGGTGCTGGCACTGCCCAGGCTCCCCAGGGAATGGGCACGGCCCCGAGGCTGCCAGAGCTCCAGGAGCGTTTGGCCAGCGCTGCCAGGGATGCCCAGGGTGGGGTTGTTGGGGGGTCTGGGCAGGGACAGGGGCTGAGCTGGATGATCCTGGTGGGTCCCTTCCAGCTCAGGGCATTCTGTGATTCCATAAATTTGTGATTCATAATTAACATTTTGTTCTTGACTTTTCCTGTCCATGGCTTTCAGCTGTGACATTTTGGGGGCTGTGACCCTGCATTTCACTCACTTTTTCCACCTTCTTTGGGGTTGCTTTTTTTTCATTCAGTATCTTTTCTTCTGCTGACTGTAATTCTTCCAGGTTTTGGGCCACAAGGCATTTAATGGCTTTGGGCACGAAGAGCACGTGCCAGGAGGTTTTTCCCTTGGGAAATTCCTCCTCTGAGGTTGGATGTCACCCTTTCCGCAGGTGAGAGGAGGCTCAGTCAGAACAGGGGATTTTCTTGCCAGGGCTGCACTGGTGAATAATGCAGCAGAATTTTGTAAGGACACCACTGCAAACATCACCAGCAAATCCAGTGCTTACCTCACCAGCCCCCAGGCACTGCTTTTGTTGTGATCACAGCAGGGTTTGAGTGATGGATGCACAAAGGAAATGGAGAGAATGAACAGAAAGTAGTTTATGCTTTTCCTCAAAGGCACTTTTCTAATTCAAAAATATAAGCCTTGTGGTTTATATGGTTTTGAAATGTAACCACAGATCTTGAGAACTAGAAGACATTTGATTTACCATCTCCTGCAATTTTGGTACCAGGTTCAGGGCAGAACTCATTATTTTTCAGAATGAAAAACATTCAAAGGAAATATATTAGTGTACAAGGTTTAAACCAGGAACATACTATTGGGAGAAACTGTCAGTGCCAAAACTTGAGGTCTTTTGTGTCTTTTTGGAGCTGGTGCAGATGTGTCTCTTTGAGATCTCCACCAAAGTGCTCTAACCTTGATTTGGTGAGGCTTTTCCAGCTGTTTTAAGGTCTGCAACCCCCTTTTTTGGGAGCTGTGAAGGGTCAGACTGAGCACTTTCTCTTGAGCTCAGTCTAGGAACTGGAAGGGCTCAGCTGCCTGGGACACATCTCCTGACCCTCCTCAGCTGCTCACAGCTGGAGCAGGGAGACTTGGTGTTCTCTGACTTTCTACACTGGATGCTTGTTTGTTTGGTTTTTTTTTTTTTTTTTGTTTTTTTTTTTTTTGTTCGTTTTTGTTTTTTGGTGGCTTTGTTTGGTGGGGTTTTTTTGGTGGTTTTTTTTTGGGGGGGGGGTTGTGGTTTTGCTGGTTTTTCTTGTTTTTATTTTGCTGATAGAATGCCCCTTGCTAATAGCTGAATGTCTCTTCAGGATGTCGGAGACTCTGCAGGATTGAAATTCTCTTTAGCAGTGGAGCTTCTGGGTGTCCTTGGTGGGAATGACGGGGGTTTTCTGGCCACCATGCCCCGTACTTGCCTTGTTCTTGTCCAGAGCTGAGCCCAGATGCACTTGTGGTTCAGTTCTGACCACTTGGTTTTCAGTCACTTCGCTTTATCTCTCCTTCCCTTGTACTTCTCCCTTGCTCCCTGCTGTGTGGAGCAGCCGCAAGCTCTCCAGGTTTTTCTGGAAGGCTTGTGAAACTTCCTGTATGGTCCTGTTGTTTTTCCTTGGATGTCCTGGTTTTAGTTTATTGCTGATTCTCTTCTTCCCTCTCGGATGTGGATGGGCAGGTACCTGTCTGGTATCCCACCAGAGTACAGCAGCAGTTATTGATTAATTATTCTTGTCTAAGACACTCATTTCTCACTCTAGGGGTGCCAGGAGAGCCGAGAGGAGGACAGTCCTCCAAGGAGATCCTGCAGGAGACAGAACAGATGAATTGTTCATTTCTTTCAGGAGACCAAACGATGTGGACCTTCACATTTCCGTCTTCTGTCTCATCTGGGGAGCAACAGGGTGCAATAGTTCCAGGCCCAGCAGGAACTGCAGTGCCCTCCCTCTGGTGGGATGAGACAAGGGCACGAGGTGGCTTTGCTCTCCTGTTTATGTCTGGCTCTGGGAGCAACTGCTTGTGGGTTATTTTGTTATGTTTAGCCCCTGTCTGTGTCTCACCCTTAGATTCCCAGGAGCCTTACCAGGTGAGGAAGGGAGCAGACCTGTGCAGACACCAGCAGATTTCTCAGTTTCTCTCCTTGTTCAATCCCTGCCCTCTGTCACTGTGAAGCCATTCCCCCTTGACCTGTCCCTCCAGGCCCTTGTCCCATGTTCCTCTCCAGCTCTCCTGGAATCCTTTCGGGCACTGGAAGGGGCTCAGAGCTCTCCCTGGAGCCTTCTCCTCTGGAGCCTCTCCACACCTCTCCGTGTCCCTCCTGTGCCGTGCTCCAGGGGTGCTCTGTGGAAATAACTCAGCTCTGGGTGTGTGCAGAGCCCTGGGGCAGGGAGGTGTCCCTGGGTACCTGTGACCGCTCGGTGCCACGGTGCCACGCTGGCACTACTGACCTGCTTAGAACTGACTGCAGACATGTTTTCCTCCGCTTGTATCAGCTCGGGTTTCAGTAGCAGGGAGGTAAGGTAGGAAACAGTCAGTAAGAAAAGGGCTGGGTTTGTTGACTGAGGTTTAGAAAGCTTTTAACAAGTTGAATTATTGGTTGTATGTGAAGTGAAACACTGCTCTCCTAACTGCTCTCATTTCCTGTATCATTCCAGCCCGTTCCCTGCATTAATTACAGCTCAGATTTACAGTGTATTTGGTTACACACTGTGTTGCATTCTCATTTTTTTTCCTCTGTGTGTATAAATTTCTTTGGGAGTCAGGCCAAAAGGAGAGTGTGCAGATATGCACACACACATGGACTGAATTTGACTGTAATTTGCTAATTTACTGGGGAGAAGAGGTCTGGCTTTTCTTCTGTTTTGGTGTAAAAAGGGCCTTTTCTTTTTCCAGAGGAGGAGCAGTAGCTGAGAACAGACAGTGTTTGGAGAGTTCAACATTTCAGAACAACCAGAGATGAGAGAAAATATTATCTTGTGAATTGTAAATGTGGCATTTTTAATTTGGCTGGTGTTTCCCAGAGGTTAGTGGATAATGGGAATATTATCATGCTCTTGGCTCAACCAGTAATCAGCTTGCTACTTCAAGTATTTTATAAATACAGTGCCTCAGAGTTCAGCTGGATGAGGTAGAGCCTTTCACAGCTGAAGGAGTTTTTTGTGATGTGAAATATGAGGTGCAATGAGATACTGAGCATGAAATCTAGCATTTGGAAATGAGCTCTTTAGGAATTGTAAAACACAGAAAGTGATTAAAAGGAAGTTTCCTTTTCAGTTTAACATTTTTCTTTTGGCTGTATGAAAACATAAGAAGAAGTGTGTTAGGAGGATTGGTTTGGAGAGTTCATTCAGATTTTTAAATTCATTTTTCACATTTTAACTGTTGATGCTGCAGATGATTTTCATGCAGAATATTTTGTGTTGTGGTTTCGTAAGTAAACGATTGTGAATTAAGTAGAATCAGATATCAAACATGTTACTGCTTTCAAAATTAAATATTCCTAAACAATTGCTTTAGAAGTACTGGTGTGATGAATATTGCTATGATGAATAATGGTATGATGACTGTATGAAGAATGATAACACACAAAAGAACAACTGAATGCAAGTTCTGCAATAACTTAGGCAAAAAATAAGAGGAAAATTCCAAATAGCCTTTTTTTGAAATATTTGATCCCTCTTTGTTTAGTCTTGCCACTTATCACAGCAGCCTTTCATCTTCCCTCTTCCTCAGGCACCCTGAATCCCACTGCAGCCCCATTGTTGTCCAGCCTGGCAGGGCAGCACCCCTGAGCACACCCTATTCTGGCCCAAAGTCACCCTGCTCCATGCCAGCTGGCCAAGAGCTTCCACTGCAGAGCCGTGCCTTGCGATCTCCCGTGCTGAGCATCCCTCCCGACCTGTGCAGGGGCTGGCTGCTCCAGGAGCCTGTGCTTGCTGTGGGGAGGCTGGGCAGGGCAGCAGCAGCAGGGCTGGGTTGGAGCTGCTCAGCACAGCTTTGCAGTGAGTGCAGGAGCTGCTGAGTTAAAGCTGTGCCTGGCTGCCGGCTGTGATTTTGTTAGGATTTCAGAGTGCAGGGTTTTACACACTAATCCTGACTGGCAGTTGGAGCTTGGTGGTTTCCAGCATGGAGCAGCAGATTTCTCTGGGGTGAAACAATGCCCCAGTGTGTCTGGGCTGCCTCTACAGAGCCAATAAATCTGTTTTGTTTTGTTTTTCTCCCTCCTTTTCTCCCTTCCCCCTCCTCCAGGCCAGGACCCACTCGTACTGCTGAAAACCCTTGAGCTTCTCTGGACAAAGCAGGAGCTGGGGAAGGTAAGGCTGAGCCCTGCACTCAGCAGTTCCTCTGGATGCAGAGCATGTCCAGGCCAGGATGCTGGGGTCAGACCCGCCAGCCTTCATGGCTGCTTTCATTCCAGCACTCAGGGAAGAGCCTCTGCATTTGCAGCTACAAGTGAAAAGAAAAGATAGCTTTGTGTGATGGGGAGCAGTTCAGGGGCTCCTAGAAAAGGGCTGGAGTTTCCAGGGCTGAGTTACAGAAGGAAGGAAAATCAAAGTTGCTTTTGTTTTGTTTTAAACACTTTTTTTGTCCATTAAATGGAGCATCTTGGGGGGAGGGGGAAGAATATTGCTAGTAGCTGAAAAAAATGAGAATTGAATTTGGTAGAGAAGTGCTTTTTGCCAGCTGTATATATCAAAGCTTTCATAGTTGAAGTATTCTTTTTTTTTTTCTGATTTGGTTTGGTTTTGCCTTTTAGAGTGGTGAATGCAATTTACACTGCTGTCTAAAATTAGTGCTGTTATTTTTATACGGCAACCTATGGGCTCTACACAGAGATTTTTCATAGGCAGTAAAATATATTTCATCTAAGTTTGGAAGCTTGAAAACTAACAAAACCAGCAGATGCAGGGGTGAGTTTTCCATGTTTAACTCTGTGCTACTCAGGCAGGTTCAGAAGTCAATTGATTCCTTTTCTAGAAGGCCCAGAGCCCTGCAGGTCCCACTTAACCCCCTGGAGCATCTCCTGTGTGGAGTGGCCAGCGTGGCTGAGGACCTGGTGGACGTGCTCCATCCTGGGTGTCTGCAGTGCTTACTCACTGTCCTGGGCTGCTGCTCTTAGACTTTCCATTACTGTTAGTCTGTGGTTGCCAGCTGGAATAAACAACTGGAAACCCAATGTGAGAGGTGCCTTTCCAAATGGTCACTCACTGACAGAGACTTGAGCTCAGCAATTCTGAAACCTTGAGCTTTCTGTCAAGTTTTGTTAGAGTTGGAGAAAAAAAAAAAATATTGTCCTTTAGGTCTGGAGAGCACAGAACAATAGCAGAAAAGAGAAATCATCAAAATCTCTGCACTGGGTACCCTGAGATGTGTATATGGATTGGGAAGAAAAATACTCTGGAAAAGAAAAAGCCTCCCATGGACGTGTCCTTTGGCAGAGAGCGCTGCAGTGATTCTGCTGTGGGTGGAAAAGCTGGAGTGTAGAGAGCTTGGCAGAAGAATGGTTAAACAGCAAGGGACATGAAACCGTAAAATTGGTCAAAGTATAAGGGGCTACGTGACTGCTGCAACGGTCAGCATGACCCTGGGTGTAGAAATCAGGATATGCAGAAATCAGAGTCTGCAAGAATCAGGATGCTGAAACTGCTTGGTATGTAGAAATAGATAGAGAAGAACCAAGAAGTATCAACCACAAGAACAGCAAGAGCAACCAAATAAGACAGTTGCGTAAATCACACAGCAACCAATCATGAGCTTGGCTTTTGCAATATGTATGAGCTAATTAACGAGTGTATATAAACTTTGTAATTTGTTGCAATAAACTGAGACTTGATGATCATGATATCATGAGTCTTGTCTCCCGTGGCACTTCTCCAACAACTGGCGCCCGAACAGGGACCTGATCCGAGGCAAAGGCGGGAGAGGTGCTCCGTTGGGTTCGGGTCCTGCAGCTGGAAGGACGGTGACAGAGCTGCCAGTTTTTGCTCCGCGCCCTGAGTGACCGCAGCAGTGGGCTCAGCTGATACATGCTGCCGAAGCTTGAAGGGGCCAGCAACGGTACCGACGCAACTATGGACAGGCAAGCAGCATATGATTTATTTAGTGCTTTTCTCAGAAAAAGACAGGTTAGGGGGATTGACTTAGATAAGGATCTCCCTTCGCTCTTACATCATGCTCATTCTTATGGCTTTTTTGTAAACCCCCATACTGTTCATGAACTTTCAGAATGGAGAAGATATGGGGATAAGTTGTGGGAATTAGTGTTAGATGATGATAAACCGGGCAAGAAAATGAGTAAACTTTGGAGAGTGGTCCATAACGAATTGTTGATGTGTCAGGCAGAAAAAAGGGCGGTGGAAGGGGTACGAACAGCTCAGGAGAAAAATAAGGAATATGAACCCTCGCTTCTCTCCAGTGAGCCAAACCCTCTGGTTCTCACAAACTTTCCCGTCCCCATCTCTGCTTCTGCAATGCCTGTACCTCCTACAGACACTGGTGGCATTGAAGTGCTACCGTCAGCTCCCCCTTTACCCCCACCGCCGCGTCCCCCTCCAGGCATACAAAACGTTACTGTAGCACCCGCCCTACAACATCCTCCGTCTCCCGGCCAGGAGCCTGTCCCTGGGGCACAATCTGACCTCGCGGAGGCCATGGCTAAAGAGAGACGTGAGGTATGGGCTGCTATCGCACAGGAGGGTATGCAGACGGGGGACGCTGAGCTCTTCACGGCAGCACAGGAAACCCTTGCTTCTCCAGTGATATTTACACCAAATGCTCAAGGGGGGTACACTGCGCAAGTCCAGAGCTTTGACTGGAAAATTTTAACACAGCTGCGTGCCACTGTGGGGAGCTATGGTATTACCAGTGAGCCCGCTAGGCAAATGCTTGATTTTATTTTTAATGCTCATACCTTATTACCGTCCGATGTTAGGGGAATGGCCAAATTGATTTTTACTCCACATCAACGCTTACTCTTTGAGGCACGCTGGAGAGAGGAAGCGGTAAGAAGCGCCAATTTACCTAGGGCTCAGGGCGACCCTTTAGCAGGGCTTACTGTAGCCGAGCTTCTGGGAGAGGGTGCCCATGTACGTCTGGAACAACAGGCCGCCCTAGGACCTGACAAATTAAGGGAAGCCACAATAGTAGCAAGAAGAGCGATAGACAAGGTCAAAACCCCGGGTGGAGTCCCAATGTATATGGGGATTAAACAGGGTAGAGAGGAGCCTCTTGGCACCTTCGTGGATAAGATAATGGAAGCATTGTCCAAAGCAGGGGTGGCCGATCATATGCAGGATGCCCTACTCAAACAGTGTATACTGCAGAATAGCAATTCCACAACCAGAAATTTGATTACTTCCTTTCCTGGGGATTGGACCGTCCAAGCATTGTTAGAGAAGGCTGCTTCAGTGCCAGTTGGGTCTCAGGCGTTAATAGTTAATGCTTTACAAGAAATAGGACAGGGTTACGGGAACAAGCAATAAGCTCTCAAAATCAGGTTTTAGCAGCCCTTGCTCCCCTTCAAGCTGCAGCTGCGCGCCCCCGTTCTAACACTACTGGAGAGGCACGAACAAGATGCTACCGCTGTGGAAACTTAAGTCACATTCGAAAAGAATGCAGAGCGACAGGAGTTTGGTGCCGCAGATGCCAATCAAATACCCACAACTCCAATGCATGCCGAAAGAAGCAGGGAAACTCCCAGAGCAGCGCGAACAGCGGCCGCGCCGAGACACAAATGGCAGCTGCAGAAGCAAAACCTCCCAGCAACTCCAACCTGCCACCTGCGGGAGCCTCGGCTTGGACTTGGCAGCCGCAGTAGAGACTGATCTCTTGACCTCAAAACCATATAAGATTCCAATGGGGATCCATGGCCCCCTACAAATACACGGACAAACTATGGGAGGACTCATTATTGGCCGCTCTTCAGCCGCTATATTAGGCCTCTTTGTGGAACCAGGAATCATCAATGCCGATTGTTGCGGCGAAATTATGATCATCGCTCATACGTCATATCCCCCGGTGACGGTACCAAAAGGTCAAAGAATTGCTCAGTTGATCCCACTCCCACAAATGACCAAGGGATTGGAACCTATGTCCCGGGTCCCTAGAACTCTAGAAGGATTTGGTTCGACAGGAGGTCTTGCATTGCTTACCCTAGACCTTAACACCCGCCCCAAAAAATATTGCCTCCTGATTCATCAAGGACATAGCATTGTGCTTAAAGGACTTTTAGATACGGGTGCAGATACTAGTCATTGATCCAGGTCATTGGCCTGCGTCTTGGCCCACTCAGCCTGCAGCAACCACGGTGAGCGGTATTGGTGGGATGACACTTGCGAGCCGTACCCCGGTGCTGACTGTTGAGATTGAAGGGAGACAGGCGTCTGCAGCACTTTCTATAACAACTTTACCACCTGCTGTCCAATGTCTAATTGGTCGTGATGTCCTAGCTCAGTTGGGCCTAGTCCTTACCAACGATCATTCTTTTCGGTGACGGATCCCCAGGATCTGTGGAATCACAGACTGGTTTAGGTTGGGAAGGAATCTAAAGCTCATCCAGTTCCACCCCCTGCCATGGGCAGGGACACCTCCCACTGTTCCAGGCTGCTCCAAGCCCCATCCAGCCTGGCCTTGGGCACTGCCAGGGATCCAGGGGCAGCCACAGCAGCTCTGGGCACCCTGTGCCAGGGCCTGCCCACCCTCCCAGGGAACAATTCCTGCCCTCTAGCAGTGGGAAGCCATTCCCTGTGTCCTGTCCCTCCATCCCTTGTCCCCAGTCCCTCTCCAGCTCTCCTGGAGCCCTTTGAGGCCCTAGAAGGGGCTCTGAGCTCTCCCTGGATCCTTCTCTTCTCCAGGTGAGCACCCCCAGCTCTCCCAGCCTGGCTCCAGAGCAGAGGGCTCCAGCCCTTGGACCAACTTACTGGCCTCCTTTAGATTCATTTCTACAGCTCCACGTCTTTCCTCTGTTGGCCACCCCAGTGTCACCTGGGCTTTGCAGGTCCCCAGTGGGGTTTGCAGGTGTGTCCTCTCTCTAGGCTGTGTGCTGAGCAGAGGAGGGTGTTTCTCAGCTTGGAGGGTCCTCAAGGAAAGCCTTTCTGGAGCAATGGGGAGGGCTGTGCTGAGCCCAGCTGCTGTAGGGGCACAGCAGGAATGTCTCAGTGAGTTCTGACTCGTGCTTGTCACGGTGTCACCAGGATGGGCTGACCCATGCCCAGGGCTGTGCACCCACAGAAAGTACAGACCCTGTTCTGAGGGGCTGGGCTGTTCTGCTCTCTGTGTGCAGCTCAGCTGGGTTGTTCTGCTGCTGCTACCCAGATGTCCAGCCCCAATAACTGAGATAAGTTGACTTAAGTCCAGCTCAGCCTGCCCCAGTGCCAGGTAAGTGGCAGGAGCTTCTCTGCCTCTCACTGTGTGTGCCTGTAGGTCAGTATTGTCCATGAGCTGAGGTAAATCAGCCCCTTAGTCTCAAATCAGTGGCCATGGGCAAGAATGTGTCTGCCAGGGCATGACCCCAGTTCTGGAACATAGGTATAAGAAATGGTCATTTTCTACATAGGAATGACAGTTTGGGAATAACCAGGAAGCATCAGCAGACTGTCTGGAGCTGTGGGACTAGAAACAGGGGATCAAAGCTGAATAAAGGACTGTGCAGTTTGAGCATCAGCAACATTTTCCTATTCCCATGATCTGTCAGGCTGTAGAAATTCCCCCAAGGAGCATTCCCTGCCATGGGAATCAATTGAAATGGAAACAGCAATTACAAAAAAAGTTTGAGAGGAATCCCTCTCTGGCAGAGGGACAATCCAGGCAGCACAGCACTCTTTCCTCTCTGATTTAGGTGTCTCGTGCCCTTTTTGTTCTCTGCCTTTCCCCCTGAGACTATAGATGCCCTAGCTGAAGGCTTGCTGGGAGGTTTGGAAGGAGACTTTTTCCCAGCTCATCACAGTCTCACTGGTACGAAGGCCAGACTCAGAGCAGACGAGCAGTTCGTGCTGCTGGCAATGGTGTCAGTGCTGGGAGCTGCTCTGCCTGTGCCAGCAGGACCTGGTGTCTGCTGGAGCCCATCCTGCCAGAGCCCAGGCTCAGATTCCTGCCCAGGGAGAAGCTGAGTGGGGTGGTGGAAGCTCCAAATGTGCTGAAATGGGGTTTTTTGGGGGGAAAAAAAGCCATTTCCAAACAGTGCAGTGGAGTTGGTGAGTTGCTCTGTTTTCCTTTGGCTGTTGTATTGGATGTTTGTGGTTGGATCAGAGCTCATCTTTGCCTTCTGCTGCATCTCCCAGCAAAGTTGGAGGCCTGTGTTTAACATGGCAAGCTCTTGCCACAGGGAGAATTACTTAGAGAGAGAAATCTCTTATCTGAAGTCACATCTCCATTAGTCATCAGCTTTTTCATACTGCCTTTATAGCCCACTGAGAAAGGAACAGTTTCTGTCATAAACCATAGGTTCTGTGGGTTTTCCAGACATGAAAGACACTCTGGAAAACAACTGTCTTCCAGTAAAAATTGCCGATGAATAAAAAAAGAAAAAATTCACTGGCAAATTTTCTGTAGATTTTATTTTGTTTTCCATGTTGTTCTTCAAACTTTATATTGTTTCCACTGGAAGCTCTGAATGGGGCCAAGAATCCAGTAAATTACAAGTGCTGGCTGCAGCAGGAATGAGCATCTTTTGGATTTGGCTTTTTAGCCAGAAAAGAAAGAGAGCAGCTGCTCTCAGCGATTTCTTGTTTTCTGTCTCTACTCTCGCCCTGCTCCTCACTGTGATGTACCATGCAGTGAGAGGTCCTGTGTGGGTACTGAGGATGCCACCTCCTCACTCTGCCAACCCTCCCAGCTCCCTGGAAACTACTTCTAATGTAAACATTATAGAGATACTGCTCAGTACTGCTAATTTATCACTTCTACCAGATGGGGAGTAAGTAGCCTATTAACATTCACAAAGTGAGGGTCCAATTCCTTCACATTTCTAAACACATCACCCTGGGATTCCTAAGATTTATGGCATGGAGTTTTCCCATGTTCTGAGACCCTTTGTGTGGCCTTTAGGCTCATGGAGGTGTGCAGGGGCAGGAGGTGATCAGGGAGCTTTTGGGGGAAGGAGCACAGATTTGGAGGATGACAGTCTGACAGAATTTGAACTCAGATATTTCATTCACTTTGATCTGAGTGTAAAATCCAAACTAATTTGAGATTCCCAAATATTCCGATTTTGGGCACTATTGTGACAAAAGCAGGCATAAGGTCAAAAGTGCAGGTTTGTGGTGAAGCCATGAGGAGGGGTTCTTGTACTACACCTTGCAGGTGTCTTAGAAGATCAGGAGGTTTTTGAGCCCAGTTCTCTACCTTCAATATTGCCATTTTCCCAATAACACCCCTCTCTCCAGCTCACTTCTTTTCTCCCCCTCCCCCAAATCCCAAGCCCCTTTGTCTGCCCCACAGAACAACTTCTCTGTCTTTATGGGATAATTAGTGTGGACAATTGCTGCTTTTCCCATTGGGTTTGAGGTGCAGTGAGCCATGAAGGAATCTGTAATGACATGAAAAGTCACTGGAGGCGCGGATGGTGGCTGAATAGCAACAGTTACCTCTCTGAATAGATTAAATTAAAAAAAATAAAGCTTTGTGTTCAGCTGGGGGAAGGGAGGATTCACTAATCTTTTTGTACTTGACAATGTGGTTTTGTATCTCGGCAGCTCAAGGAAGAAATCAGGCGGGGCTTTGCCAGATTGGAGGACCCTTTGGCAGGACTCCTGGCCATGCTGGAGAGCAGCAGTGATTGGAAAGGGAGAGGGCATTCCCTGGGGTATTGCATCACCACGGAGCTGCAGCTTTGGATAAAAGCACATCCTGCTGTCCCACAGGTTAGAAAAAGAGAAAGCAAGAGAGTTGGGAGAGAGGAGAGAGAGTAATTGATTTTAATGTTCCTCAAGCATCTCTAGTTTCACTTTATTCTAGAGTCCAGTATCTTCTCTGTAGCCTTATACAGAGTGTGACAAGGTGTGAAACACAGTGAAATATTATCTGTGGCATGCTGTCCTGAAAATGAAATCATATTGGGAGCTGTGCTGCCAAAGCTGTTTCCCCTCCAGAGCTGGGATTTCATCTCTCCAGATCAAACCACTTTGGTCGAGCCTCTTGCAGCCTTTCCAGGCTGGAGGCTCTCCCACTGGAATCCACATCCCTGCTGTCAGTAGAAACCCAGTTGCAGAAATCTGCTCTGTGTGTTCTTCCAGCTCTGTAAATAGAAGCCAGTTACTGTAGGATTGCTTAATTCCTGCCATATGGTGGGAATGCAGAAAATGGGAACAGCCTGCCTTTTCAGCAGCTGAATGATTAGTTCTGTAAAGTTGGGTCATCAGATTATATGTCTTAATGTTTACCATTCCTTCTGCCTCCAGATATTCTGACCTACTGAGATTTTTCTCTCTTCTGTGAGCTTTTGGCTCTGAACTGCAGGATACTTTTATATTTGTGTTGCTTCCTTTCCCATTTTTCCAAATGGCTCTGGTTCGATGTTGAGCTCTGCCATTACAGGATCAGCGAAGTGCGACTGGCACTGAAATTCCTGTGTCATGAGTGAATGATCACGTGGGAACACAAGGATTTAAATACCTGTGTCTGTGCATCTTTTGATGGTGCTTTTGCTTTCCCTACCCTCCATGCACCCAGCAGCAAGCCTGGGAATGAAAATTGAATTCTTTTGCCTGATAGGTGAGATCTCCCCTGGAGGGGAGTCGCTGAATTCAAAGATTTCCTGCTGGGAACTGGAGGGGAGGATTTCTGAAGAGTTCTGTTAGCACAGAGGGTATTTTTCCAGTTTCAGATTTTACTTTTGCACAAGGCCCTATCCCTTCTCCAGAATTACCCCACAAACATTTCATGTTCTTAAAGTGGGTGCTGTGGAAAAAATGTGTATCATATTGCTCTGATTTCTGCCTGCAGACTCCGTGGGGAAATCAGAGAATCTCTTCCAGAGGAATTCGCTTACTCTGTTTAAACAAGCTGTGTTTTCAACCACCACTGAATCGCAGCCATCTTTACCAAACCTGTGTTTGATTGTTTTTTGGTTGTCTTTTGAAGTCTAGCACCAAGCTGAAGAAGCTGCAGGCCCGTGTGCTCGGAATGCTCTCCCAGTGCCCAACTAATCTGCTTGACCCCCTGATTAGCATTTACCAGCTCCACACAGCAGACCGGAACTATTTGCTTGAACATGTCAGTCATCTTTATCTCCAGGGCAATTACAAAGAGGTGGGTCATGTCTTTCAAATAAATTTACCTTGCCAGCTCTCTGTGAACGTCTATGTCATTTTTTTTTTGGATGCATTTCAATGTGAATTCCATTTCATCCCAGCAGCTGCACACTGTGAATGCTGCTGCTTAACGTGCTCTTCCCGTGTACAGGAGCAGCCTGGGCTCAACCTTGGCTTTTCTGCTGCCTGGGGACAGAATGCCAGGGAATCCTCCCTCCACTACTTTGCTGACCTTTGAAAATAATAGGTTAATAGGCTTTATTTTGGAGAATTTAAGGGGATGGTTGTATTCTTTTTTGTTTTCCTTGTCCTTAGCAAGAAAAGAAGGGATTTTAGTCCTTGGTCATAGACCTATTGTGCTATCTCCAGCCCACCTGCACCCAGAGGGCTTGGAAAACCTCACTGGTCCCATGTGACTGCCCCAACCTCAGGTCTCAGTTGGAGGAGTTTTGAAGCCTCTTTACCACTGAGGCTCATATTCCAATTGTGTAACACCTCCTGTGTCTATGTCTGGGTGGTTGACACAGGCAGGAGTTCACCAGACCCAGATCTGGTGTGCTTTACCCTGTTTTACAGCACTGAAGCATCTCCAGCATGGTTGCCCCATCCCTGGAATTGTTCCAGGCCAAGTTGGACAGGGCTTGGAGCATCCTGGGGTAGAGGGAGGTGTCCCTGCCCATGGCAGGGGGTGGAACTGAATGGTCTTGAAGGTCCCTCCCAATGATTCTATGATCTTTCTTTTTTAAAGCCAAAAGGGTTTGTTTTTCTCCTAGAAGCATGGTTCATTTGGATGGTATATAACAACTTGACCTTGTTTAGTAAAAGCAAAACTCAAATAGCATTCTTAAAATTCTGTTCTTCAGTAAAGCTGAATTCCCAGGTGACATCCTGGAATCCCATTCTTTTTGATTTCTTTCAATACTGAAACAAAGATCTTTTGTCTTTGGTTTGAAGTTCCCAGGTAGCTGCTTGAGACTTAGTCTTGTGCTCAAAAAATTTTGAACATGAATATTTGACAATTACAACATGAAGAAATATCTTATTTGATTATATTCAAGTGGGATTTTTAGTTTCATGGCTCCAAAGATATTTGTTTTCATTAGAAATACAGTTCTTTCTAGATCCAGCTTTGGAAAGCTCTAGATTTTTTTGGTGGAATTGTTGTTCTGTTTTTTCTTTCACAGCAGAGATCATTTACTGCTCATTCCCAGTGTGAAGAACAGGAAACCTCAACAGCTTCTCACTCTCAGCCATAGCTTTCTTCTAGCTTTCTTTTGTTACCAGAAGGATGAATAGATTTCTCTTCAAAAACAACAGGAAGTCTTTTACTGCCCTTGGAGACTAAATCAGGCTAACCCTAAACAACCTGGAGCTGGGGCTCTGAACATTGCAGTGGCTCTGGGTGTCCGTCTGTCCTTCTCTTCCCCATCTCTCAGCTGGGGCAGTGAAGCAGACTCACATGTCGGATTGTTGGCTCTTCAGTCTCTCACCTGAAAGGCCAGAAATCATACAAATCCTGACTGTCATTATTTATTTTCTTGCTGTATTTGCAAAAAAACACCAGGCATTTTACAGTTCAGTACTTCAAAGGGCTTATAAAAAAGAGGGAGATGAATTTTTCATGGGCAGATAGTGATAGGACAAGGGCAACTATTTTAAGCTAAAAGAGGAGAAATTTATGTGGGCTATCAGGAAGAAATCCCTCCCTGTGAGGGAGGTGAGGCCCTGGCACACAGTGCCCAGAGAGGCTGTGGCTGCTTCTGGAAGTGTTCAAGGCTGGGCTGGACGGGGCTTGGAGCAGCCTGGGACAGTGGAAGGTGTCCCTGCCCATGGCAGGGGGTGGCATTGGATGGGCTTTTAGGTCCCTTCCAACCCAAACCAGTCTGGGATTCTGTGATTTATTCTAGAGCAGGTTATTCCCTTTGTCTGTGGTGTGCAAACCATGCATGTCCTCTGCCCTGAGAGTTAAGGCTCCTTTCCCTCATGGAGATTTTGGAGAATGTTCCCTTTGGAAAACGAGATCCCAAAGCTCCTGGGGATGGCCATGGCAGCTGTTTGGTGCTGAAGCATCTCTGGTCCTCCCTTACACCTGGATTTGGGGGAGCTGGTCGGAGGCTGAGCCTGGGGCTTGGGGCAGTGCTGGCACGGGGAACAGGAGAGGGGACTAGGGACAGATTCTGGCTCTGGTTTAGCAGCACGGGCTGTGCTGAGGAGGCACCTGCCGGGGAGCAGCGCCAGCGGATGGCACTGTGCTCCCGGGTTGCAGGGAAACAGGTAGATCCTGGGAGCTGGGGAGAAGTAGGGATGTGGAAGTGGGTTTTGAGGTGTCTGGGCTGTCTGGCATTTCATCTTTCTTTTGTGATGGGAGCGTGCAGCTGCTGGAGGAGCAGTGAGAGCTTTGAGCAGGCAAGGGGCTCCCAGCTCTGTTCATTGTGGCCCCCATGGCGTGGGGAGATGGGAGGGTTCAGCACTCCCGCTCAGGGAGTTCCAGTGAAGCACAGCAGCCTTGTCCCCTTCCCAGAAGGCAGCCATGGCTCCATGCCACTGTCGACCTGGGCTGTGCCAAAGGTGCCAGAGCCCTGCTGTGCTGCCAGGCCAATGTGGTGTGGGAAGGGCGATGGGAGCCAGGGGTCACAGTGTGGGGAACGGGGCTGGGAAATGGGAACACTGTGTGGGAAGGGTGCTGGGGGCAGGAGGATGTGCCATGGGAAGGGCCCTGGATGAATTCTGTGTGGGAAGTGCAATGAGTGCCAGTGGATTTGGTGTGATAAGGGCACTGGGTGAATTTGGTGAGGGGAGGGTGCTGGGTGCTGGATTTGGAGTATGTGGGAAGGGTGGTGAGTGTTTCTGGTGTGAGAAGGGTACTTGAGTGTCAGTAGAAGTGGTGCAAGAAGGACTCTGGATGGATTTCGTGTGGGAAGGCCTCTGGATGTTTTGGTGTGGGAAGGACAACCTGTTCTGGTGTGGGAAGGACACTGGCTTTGGTGTGGAAGGATGCTGGGTTTGGTGCGGGAAGGACACCGGGTTTGGTGTGCAAAGGATGCTGGGCTTGGTGTGGGAAGGACACCCGGATCTGGTGTGGAAGGACACTGGATTTGGTGTGGGAAGGACACCCCAATCTGGTGTGGAAGAACACTGGATTTGGTGTGGAAGGACACTGGATTTGGTGTGGGAAGGACACCCCAATTTGGTGTGGAAGGACACTGGATTTGGTGTGGAAGGACACTGGATTTGGTGTGGGAAGGACACCCCGATCTGGTGTGGAAGGGCGCTGGGTGCTGGCAGGACAATGCTGGGATTCAGCAGACCGGGGGTAATGCAGCGCGAGCAGGGCTGTGAGAGGCCCTGAATAGGCCAGGCTGTGCTGGAGAAGAATGAGGGGTAGGCAGAAGGCAAGCTAGTGTTTCATGGTCATCTTATGTTACACTTCAGCCTTTCAAAGAGTGTCTGGGGCTGCTTGAATGAACCTCTCTTGCACTGCGAATGCGGGACCCCGGAGACAAAGGGGACTCTTGTCACTCTCAGGCCCCTTTGGGGAATAAAAGCCATTGTCACATGAACAGGGGCAGTCTGGCAGGCTGTGCATGCTTCAGTGCCCCATGATATCGCTAAGTCTCAGCAGAAATCACATTCAGGGCCCTGTCAGCTTTGATTAGCGGGGTCTCATGACTTAATGTGCTGCGATATTTCATGTCTAAGGGTGGCGGCTGTCTTTCTGGGGGATGAATGCCCTCTATTGTCCACTGAGTCATTTTATTTACATTTTTTAAACAGCTTATAAAGGTAAAAAGATAGCTGCGCTTAAAGAAAAAAATCAAATTCCCTCACTTCTGGATCAGCAGTGAGTGCTGCTCGGGTCAGATACAGTGAAACTTGTTTTCACAGTCAGCATCAAAGTTCTCATCTTGTTTAACAGCTTTATAGTAAATTCTGAACAGGTGGCAGTGGAGCTGGGTTTAGGAAGGAAACAATAAATAATCTTTTTAGCCTCTGACAACCAGAAATATTCCTGGGCCTGAGAGACCTCCCACTCCAGCCTCTGTGTCAGTGATTCAAAGAGTTTCTCTTCCCTTCATCACTTTGATTCTTAAAAAAGAATATTGGATGAAGCCAGTAGGATTTTATTTTTACCAGGATTTTCAGTTGCTGTCTGTTGAGATTTCTCTGTTTTCAAAAGCAGAGTATATTTTTTCTTCTAATGTTTTATCCATCAATTTCTAGAAATAATGAAGGCTCGTATGTTAAATTTGGTTCACGTTTGCTCTTTCAATTAAGATAATGTGGCTTATCTGGTAGAGTTCAGTTAAAAGTTGACATAAAATATGTTGGAACACCCAGAGAAAAAGTTGGGTAGACACAGAATTTCAGGTTTTTGTCAGCAATACTGCTACAGGCATAACAGAAAGTGTGATTGACCAGAGTTAAACTTAAAGGAGCACAAATACTCAGAAGTGTAAAATGCCCATCATGACCTTCAGTTCTAGTGCAGGGATTTTGCAATCAGAGCCAGGGATGTTGGTGTTTGTAGCCCTACTTCATCCATGGTGCTGGACTACACACAGCATATCTTTGCAGATCTGTCGTAGAGATCAGTGTTAGCATTGATTGAGCACAGTAATGGATAAACAGATTTTTGATTTCCTCACTCCGGCTCTTTCTGAGCTGTTCTCAGGCCAGGGAAAATGTCTCTGATATTGCTTCTTATCTCCATTCACCACCTTAACTATACAAAACCATGTTCAGCTCTTACTATATTTTAAAGTGTGTTCATTTGTATTTCATTTTTTCTTTTAAATTAAGAATCATATTAGCTAAGAAGCCCAAAGAAAATGTTACAGCAGTTGTTTCTCCCATAAAGACGATGATGTTTCAGTATCCACCCCTATTTCCTCTGAACATACCCTGCTGCTGTAGTGGCACGTTGCCTGCCCGGTGATGCCCCTCTGGAGAAAAGGGAGGCAGCCCACGGGCCACGGCCCACTGCTGCCCTTCCCAGCCTCCAGAGCCGCCTCTGCCCTGGGCTGTGCCTGGGAAATGCTGGGAAGGAGCTTCAGCATTGCTGGGAGTCATAAATGAGATGGCAGATTTCTGCTCCTACTGCCAGAATTTCTGGGCTCTGGGACAGCCCTGGGGATGTGCAGCAGATCCAGCTGTGCAGAGTCTGGGTGTGCTGGAGGTGGGCAATGCTCAGAGAATGAGCCGAGCAGTTAAACCCCACCTAAAACTGCTGAAGGACCTGAGGGACACAAATCAGAGAGGGTTGGCTTCAGATCTCTCTTCCCCTCACCTGTGCCTTCTGTCCCTCTACCTCAAATTCTTTGGCTGGGAATAACCTGTCACTGCTCCATGTTGATGGTCTCATTCTTCCCTGGTCTCCTGAGTGTGGACCTGAGGAATGTCCTGTTCCCCTGGTTTCTGCAGACCTTCCCACAGCCAGCTGTGTATGAAGTGCCCTTTGAGCAGGAAGCAATCAACCATTGAACCTGATGTCATCCACTTGCAGTGATGCACTCTGAGAGCTGAGCAAAGTTGATTAGCCTCAAGTTTGAAATGAGTGATTCCAAAACACAAACCAGATGTTCCTGATGATTAATACCTGGTGTGCCTTTTACTCAATTATTTCTGCCATTATCCAGGCTTTGATCACTGTGATTTTCTTGGAGTTGACGTTGGTTCCTCCTCTGCAAAGTCTCCTTCTGTTGTTTCGTTTATTCTTTGGGTTTTCAGAAATTCCCTCACTGTGTGTTCAGAAATAGTGCACTCAGTGAGGCACAGCCATCTCTGTGTTTGTGCTGTCCCAGCTCACTTGCAGCAGAGCCAAGAGCAGAAGTCATCAGCAACCACTGGTGTCTGTCCTGCCCCAGCACTCCAAGCAGTTCTCCTGCACGAGGCAATTCCTCTGCTGTGAACCCCACCGTGGGAAAACTGCAGAAATTGTCAATGCAGACACCACCCAAGTGCACATGCCCTTGCAGATAAGATCTTGTGTGGCTTCCTGCACCTCATACTGTACGTGGAAAGAATAGTCATTTTTTGATGAGACAGAGCCAAATGCATTCAAAACAAGTCATGAGGAGCAGGTATTGGTGCAGGCTGTCTGCGCTCCAGAGCACTCCCCACTTTCCCATGCTGTGGGCTGCATTCGCGTGACTGCAGGAGTGCTCTGGTGCTCATGGCTGGGCCTGGACATGTCAGGTTTGGGAAACTTCCCCCATCCTTTGGTCAGTGCACCTACACGTGGCTTAGGTGGAATTCAGTGTAGTGTTGTCTAGCTTTCAATTCTGCCCCAGACTCAACCAGCCCTCTGCTGTATTTTAGGGATTTGTCCTTGGGATACAAAACTATTACAAAATGTCCCAATGGGATTTTTGCACTCGCCATCATTAAGTCAAAGAACAGCCCAAAGCTCCCCAACGATGAGGAGGCTCAGGAACTTGGACAGGAGTTGGATCAGGCAATGGCCATCAGCTTTTCTCCTGCACTAAGCAGTGCATGCAGTGCATTCATCACATCCTGCTCCCAGGTACACTTGGGGGTTCAAGGCAAGAGAGGGACCAGCTTCCCCCTGGTTTGTTGTCATCTGTGGGGGTTTAGGTTGAACACTGTTATGTACTGCAATAATGATAATTATTGCTGTTATTAGATTATGCTAGAAACTCTCTGTGGATGAAACATATTTTTGTGCAAAGGCTCCTTGTACCACCAGCCATGACAATATTCTCTTTGGGGCTTGAGGGGGTGAGTAGACCCTAACAGGTGTCAATATCTCAGCATTCCCCAGAGCTTGCCCATGTTCCTGCATCCTGCCTTGGGTTTTGGCTCTTACTGACCAGCTGGTGAAGTCGGGGGGTACCTGCTGTTCTGGATCTGGGCAACCCTGCAGATCCAGCCCGAGGATCTGCAGCTGGATGAACGGGATTGCCAAATTCCAGCTTCCCTGGCTCGCCTTCCAGCCCAGCACTGCAGATGGGCAATGCTGGCTCTGGGTGGGGAGGGGGTTTCTCACCCGTTCAGTTACAGCCTGCTCAGCCTCATTAAAGTGTTTGTTTTCTGAGTCCAAGTGAGCCTGCGAATGAGATGTTGCTTTGCTGGAGATCTTATCAGCTGTAAACACACTGTTAAAAATAGGCTCATTTTACACAAAACTTGTTTGTGGAGTGAAACAATTCAAAACACGATAATAACAAAACAAAATCTTAAAATAGCTCGGAGTTGAGACCACAGACACAGCTGCCAAGCACTTTCATCTTTATTACAGTTACTCATATCTCTTCTCTTACTATTCCCATTGTAAACAGGCTGATGTTATCTTTGCTGGCCTCCTGCTCAGCCCAGCCCCTGGAGCTGCACCCTCATCCAGCCTGGTGCCTGCTTCTAGTGCCCAGCTCACGCTTCGCCTTCCATGATAATAGCTTCAGGCATGGACCAGGCAGCTGCCCTGCTGCCGGAGAGCTCCCTGCTGCAGGGAGGCTCTGCCAGCAGCACCATCGCTCTGCCTGCTCCTTACCTGCTTGAGCCGGAGGATGTTAAATTGCTGTTAAAAACCAGATTATGGGCCAGGCTGCCCAGAGCAATGGAGTCATCATCCCTGGAGATGTTCAAAATAACGTGTGCATGTGGCACCTAGGGATATGGTTTGGCAGTGAACGCTGTGGTGGTGCTGGGTTGATGGTTGGATTTAGTGATCTTAGAGGTCTTCTCCAACCATGAGGATTCCATGAATCTCTGTGATTGGAGCTCCTCTGTCCTCCAGGCTTGCTATGGGGGAGCTGCATCTGCCAGCCCTGGGCAAGGAAGAGAGGGCTCCCCACATTCTGGACAAATGAACATCTGTTGTTCTACACCCTTGGGGACAGGGTGGTATATCCAACCAGGGAAAGAGGAAAACCCAACCTGACACCACACATGTTCATCTGATTAAGTCACCTGTACAGTTAGTGGAGCTGGAGATAAACCTCTGCCATGTAGATAACAGTGCTGCAATTAGGTTAATCTGAACATTAAAAAACCATTAGGGAGCTGTTGGATGTTGCAGTTAAAACTAAGGCTACAGTAGGAGGTACTAACAAGATCAAATGATGAAACAAGGCCTGGAGAGTTGCAAATATTTTCTTTTTTTTTTTTTTTTTTAAATTTCTTTTGATTCAACAAACTTGAGGAGCTGGGAGGAAAGCAAAAACAGCTGCCAAAGCTTTGGAGACCTAAACCCCCTTTTCACGTCCACACCAGAAATAGCAACCTTCAACCTGAGAATAATCACTCAGCTTGAACACTGTATTGTTAAACTGATAATGTGAGAGGAAAGAAGCAGCTCTTTGCCTCTGACTTGTGGAATAGTTATAAAATCTGGAGTTGGAAAGGTTTGGCTGAGGTTTAGCTGGGCTAAGCAATGCTCCTGTGTATTTCTGTTCAGTCTCTGCATTAATGGTGATTCCTCTTTTTGTCACCTAAAGTTTTTCTCTTGATTTCTCTTTTGAAGATGAAGCCTGGTCTTCCAATGAAGCAGTGTTAAAAAAAAAACAAACCACCCAAATTTCCCCAAAACCAAACCCGAAACAAAACAAAAATTGTTTTCCCACTTCTAAGTGGGGCAGTAGGATAGAGCAGCTGAACTGCCATGTCTTGGTTCTCTGCTTTTGCACACTTGGTCTGTGATGCAGTGGGTGAAATACAGGCACAAATTCCCCAGAAAGGAACATAATCCACTGCTGCTGCTGTGAGCTGGGATGAGCTGTGGGGCTCTGCAGGACATGTGCTGCCAGTGATGGGGTGAGTTCAGGTTGCACTTGAGTGATCACAGGAAATGGATTTCAAGGCATGTGCCTGCCCCCACTTAGGTTATTCTGTTTTTTTTCCAGAAAAGTTTAGTGCAGGTGACATGTAATGGTGGGGTTTTTGTTCCCTGGGGAAATGCACACTTGGTACTGCACTTTGTTTATGTGTTATGGGGTCTGTAAGGAAAATGGGGACAAACATTTTAGCAGGGCCTGGAGTGGAGGAAAAGAGGTGATGGTTTTAAACTATTAAAGGGGAGATTAAGATTAGATATAAGAGATTTTTTTTACAGTGAGGGTGGTGAGGCCCTGGCACAGCTTGCCTAGAGAAGCTGCGGCTGCCCCATCCCTGGAAACATTCCAAGTCAGGATGGACAGCAGCTCTGAGCAACCTGATCCAGCTGAAGATGTCTCTGCTCACTGCAGAGGGGTTGCAGTTAGGTTGCCTGTTAAAGGCCCCTTCCAACCCAAACCAATTTACTTTTCTATATTCCAACAAATAGCATAGTTCTAATGTGCATCCATTTTGACAAATGCGTCATTTTCCTAGTCTTTCTCTCAAATGAAATTCAATCACCAAGAGCAAAGAAACCTATGGAAGAGAAGAGCTTTTCCTCCACTCCCTACCACACTGGTTTTATCCTCATCTGAACAAACAGGTGTTTGTGAGCTCAGTGGAGTCCATCCCATCGCTGGTCAGTTCTGCACACGTGCTCTGCCAGGGTCACAGGTATCTTTTCAGCACTGCTCACAGTCCTTTGGGAAGATGCAGCCTGACTTGGCACAGGTGTTGGAACCATGTCCATCCTCCTCATTCCTGGTTCCCTCTTCAGCACTAACACACAGAGGTGCTCCAAGGCTCCTTGCCCTGATTGCCCCAGTTACTGGCACAAGGCAATATATTAAAGTCACCCATTAAGTGCTTATTCTGTATTTGGGATCTAAGTGTTCTCACATGCTACAGAAACGAGACACTCTCACCTCCTGTAAATCCTAATCTGTGCCTGTGCCTCCCAGGCAGTGCACAGTTAGAGCTTCATCCATTCCTGTGGTCCCCAGCTGGGATGGGACAGGCGGTGGCTGAACCACCTCTTCTGAGCTCGAGTTCCTGCAGCTCATCCCAGCAGGTTCCAGAAGATCCTGATTTGGAGGCAATTTGTGAACGTGGCAGGTCTTGACTTATCAAAGATTTGGAGATCCCATGAAAGGGAAAAATACAGTTCTTCCCATCTTGCAGCTTGTGGTGACCCTGGTGCTTCCAGGGGTGTGGAATAAGTAGGAAATACCCATCCCAGCTGGTTTTGTCCAAGTGCTTCATTCGCTTTCTGCCCAACAATTTGATCTTTAATTTTTGCTCCAGGGGCTGTTGCTATTCAGGATCTGCAGCTCTGCCAAGAGTGTTCTTGTACATTTGTGGAATGAATGTGGCCAAATGTTTGCAGGATTTGTGCTTGACAATGTAACAGAAATAATTAACACATTAAAAATGTGTATAACATTATTTTCATTTCACTTTGGAATAATGCCCATTTATCCTCTGTAGGATTCTTCTAAATACACAACTTTTTTCATGTTTTCTAGGCAGCCATACTGAGTATTAAGCTGAAATTACAGCCAGATCAAGATGTAGAGAAGGTGAGTCGTTTCCTCTGCAGGATCCTCTGTCATCAGATCCACCTTTTGTTAGCAGGAGATCCATCAGGACGCTCCAAGTTCTGCTGCCTTTCACCTGAGGCTTTACTCCATTCCCAAGAAGTCCCTGTTGTGTTGTTGATGTACCTTTACATCAAAGTTAGGCACAGAGTGTTTTATAAGCCTCCATTACACCTCTTACCTGGCTTTTCTGGCTGCAGCCACTGCTATAACAAATCCTGGCTGTGCTCATCACTGAGGCAGAGATCAGTACTTTGCTGCACTGAAGCTTTGCTGGTATTTGTGTTACAAATGTCACAGCACGCCTGTAGGCAGCACTGGTGGCTTGGGCAGGGCTGAGACTCGCTCTCATGCTCCATGGGGCTCAAAGGCAGGGCATGGCGCTTTAACATAATTCCTTCTCCTAGATGTGTACCCCACTACTCCTCCAGGATAAAGCTAACTTGGTGGAAGAATATGTGGCAGAATATCCTGAGCTCCAGAGGAAGCTCTTGCAGACCCTGGACACGTGGTGTAATCCCAGCTTCAATATCAGAGACATCACAAGGTAGAAACACTTGTTTTTCTGAACAGCTGGGGCCAAGGTGCTGCCAGAGCACTGTGTGTCTGTCCTCTGTCTGTCTGTCTGTGATCAGAGCAGTGTGTCTGTCCCCTGGCTGCTGGCTGTGATTGTGTCCCAGCGTAAGGGAGTACAATATATTGACTTTTGGCTGAAAAAGGGAAAATTCTGGTGGCTGTATCAGAGCCTTCTCCAATGACTCAGGCTGGAGGACAGAGGAATCCTTGCTATTGACAGATGCTCCATTCCTGCCAAGATGAAACCTGTGCAGGACACCCCAGCAGCAGAGCAGTATCAAAGCTTCCCAAGGAGGCTGGAGCAATCAGCCTCTTGTGCTTTGCTGCAGACAAGGGTGACTTTCAGTATCGGTTGTACAGGTTTGGCAGGAAGATAACACTGTGATGAAGTGGCAGAAAAACAAGAGATGCAAGTGGTTAACCTTCCTGTGCTCATCAACTCATGGTGTGTGTTTTCACTTCTGAATTGCCTCTCACTTGAATAACTCCTGTCACTCAGAGCCAGCAGCACAGTCGGAGTCACAGTGTAGCTGCAATAGTTGCTGTCAGCTCTGAAAAAGAGATGAAAAGGAGTTGCTCATTTTCTCTTTCTTTAAAATGAGCCTCTGGACTTGCTTAAGTGGTTGACTGAAATTTGTGTGGTTGTGCTGTTGGCTTTTCACTGTATCTTGGGAAAGGCAGGGGCCTGTCCTTCTCAACATCCCACAAACCCCAATCCCTGTGCTGTTAAATGTCTGCTATTTGGGAAGCATCCTTTAGATAATGCCACAGATGTGTCTCTATGATGTTGTTACAGACCGTATCAAGGCCTGTCCAAGTACAAACCCGAAAAATTTAACCACAGGGTGCTCAGTAAGCTGGTCTTCAGGCTCCTGGAGAGATTCAACGTTGACTCAGGTATGGGATATTACAACATATTGTGGAGTTATCTCAGTAATAAAGAACAAAGTCAATTTGTCTTCTTCCATGGTCATCAAGGAATCTTTGCTGTCATTTATCCTGGGGAACTTCAGGGTTTAATTAATGATATTGAAAAAACAAAGCTGGCAAGTTGTGGGAATTACCACTTTGTGCTGTCAAAGAATGAAGTGCTGGTGACTGATAGACTGCTTCTGCCATGATCTGAAATAAATCCTGACCTCAGCATGGTTTTGCATAAACACACCATGGTCAGCTCTGAGTTATGACTCCATTCCTCTCGCATAAGAAGCAAGTCATTATTCACTGGGGATCTGTTTTCTTGAGCTGTGGGTGCGTCAGCTGGGAGGAGATAACCCTTGGGAAGCAGGAGCCTCACAGCCCTTTGTATTCTTTTCATAAACTAGGGTTGGTGGGGGGAATTTTAAGGCTCTTGCAGCCTTGCAAGAGAAGTGGCACATTTTCCATCACTTCACCAGCCGCTTCATCAGCAGGTCTCTAACAAAATCTGCCTTGCTTTAGTTCTTAGTGAGGACTGCTGATTTTTCCTTCTCTTTGGGGCCTTTCACCAGCCCTTTTAGGTGCACAGTTAGCTTTTACCCTGCAGATGTTCCCATCATCAACCCAAGGTATGCAATTCTCTTTTCTTGGACTGAAAAGGGTTTTCTAAACACAAATTTTGGTTAGTTTCACCTGTCAGCAACACTATTGCATATTAATTCTCCCATCTTCAGACTGGTGTTCAAAAGTTAACAAGATAAACTATTCAAACCCTCACTGGAAGAGAAGGGGATCTAATTAGATCCAGCACGTTCATGTGAAAGCTGAGGCATATGGGAATGATTTATTTTGAAATTAAAAGCTTCCCAGGAGTTCATTAGTTTTCAGTAGTTTTCCCTCCTTGACAGTGTTGGGCATTCAGTTGGCTATGTTGTCTTTGATGATCTGTAAAGAGAAAAGAGTTGTTCCTCTTTCCTTATGAAAGCTCCACCAAGGGCATGATCTAATGGTAGAGGTGAAATGATGTAACTGTTCACATGCAAAATCCTGATGAATAATAATTAAAGAAAAGAAAAATCTAGAAGAGGAGCATGTGTTGGGCTCAGGTGCACTCCATGGGATGTAGTGTGTTTCAACCTGGTGATGCTTTCCAGATGTTGTAGCTGCTGATAATGGCCAGATCTTTCTGGCCCTCCACAGCCATTCACTGGTGAGGAGATTCCTTGGGGTAAATACAGACCCCATTCCTTCCAGACAAATGTCCTTCCAGACAAATGTCCTTCCAGCCCTTTCTCCCATGCAAACTGCAGTGGCTGCAGTGCAGGGCAAGTCCTTGCTTAAGAGGGCTGCCCACCTTTGCTGGTGTGAGAGGGGATGTGGGCACCTGGTTTGGACTTCAGCTAAAACCAGTGCCGGGCGACTCCCACAATCCCATGCAGTACAGTAGGTGTTTATTTTTTACATCATACCATGAGCAGGAATTCACACATTGCTAAACTGTGGCTGTCAGTGTTCTTTGAAGTGTTTTGGAAGGGGATGAATACCTGCAGAGGAATTGCTGCCTTAGTGCTGGGCATGCTGGAACTGAACTGGGAAATGCTAGCAGCTGGAATAATGTGGCTTTCTTTGTCTTCCCATCTCTCCTCTCCCTTTTGCTGCATTTCTGGGTGTTCTTTCTCCATTCATTAGTAAAAGCAAGTCTGACTGGGAGGGAAAAGTACACAAAAAGTAAGCAGGCTGGGCAAAGTGTACAGATAAAAGAAACCCTCATTTCTCTTGTTCTGAGCCGTTCCCCCAAACGCTGGTGGTGAGGCAGAGCTCACACTTCTTGTCACCTCACCAGGGCTCGTCTGATGCTGTGGCTGCTTTCGGTCTCCTCCTCTCTGTGACTCCCACTCGCCGTGAGAGCCTGAGAGCAGCAGCAGGGAGGGAAGTGGCTTTGATGAGAAGGATGGAGGAGGATGGGGTTTCTGGGTATGAGAAGGCAAACTTGTGTGTGACTCAGTTCTTGCAGTTCCAAATCGACTTGGAGATTTCACTGCTTGAGCTCACTCTTGCCCACTCACAATAAATCACACTTACTGCCAAAGACAGCTGAGGTGTCCATTATCAACTGAGAGCACTCCTGAGAACTGCCAGCCCTAAATTTCAGAGCCAGACGGGAGTTGGCCCAATTAAAAAAAGATCTCACACCTCAGAGAAAGAAAAAAAAAAAAATATCCTCTTAGATTAGTCCTCCTGGTTTTTTTTCAGAGCTGTATTTCAGTATTCCTGTTAATTCCCTAACAGGGCATGGGAAGTGGGAGATTTTCTGCCAAATCCCAAAGGTGTCCCAATAAACTGTATGTGGATTTCATTTAATTACCCTTATTGGGGAGGAAGAAGCTGGGCAGAAGTGGTGTGTGATTGAGGAAATTGAGGTTTATAGAGTCTTTCCTCACACCTGGGTCAGTGTGCTCTGGCTTAAAGAGCCTGTAGCTTTTCCAAGCTAATTACTTAATAGTCTTTGGAGACCCTGTGAGATCGACTTTACAAATGCAAGTTGCAGTCCAAACAGATCTCAGAGGTGAGGGAACAGCCCTGTCCCCGGGCTGGCATGGTTGAGTCTGTTCTCTGCTGTGGTTTGGCACAGCCAAGACACGGGGAGAGCTCAGTGCTGTTATTCGTTGACAATTCCCAAGTCTGATGTAGAAAGGCTCCTGCTCGAAGAAGTGTAACAGCCTCATCTTTTGGGCTTAGTGCCTCCGTGCCAAGGAGGGAGATCCAAGTGGACGGACAGAGGAGAGAGAGGAGAGCCCCGGTACCGGGGGGCTGTGCTAGGACAGTGACAGACAAGCACCTCTGAGCTTGTGAGCGAGTGGTTGCCGTGGGCTTCCAGAGGTTTCTCAACATGAACCAGGAGGAATGTTTCCCTGGCTTGAGCACCCAGTTGTCCGTTTGGTTTAACGCGGGATTTCCGTCCGTGTCACCGCCCCCGGCCGGCCCGCGCTGCCGGGAGCGCCGCGCTGCGGGGCAGCAGAGGGCAGGAGAGGGCTGCGCACGGCCACAGCTGCACAGGTGACCCACAGCTGGCCACAGCTGCACAGGTGACCCACAGCTGGCCACACATCCTCAGGGCTCGAAGACCTGCCAGCCCATGTCCAGGCAGTAACCAGTGAGAGCCCCAGCTGAGGCCTGGGAGCCCTCACCAGGCAGAAGATGCTCTGTTAGAAACAAGGGAATGACTTGTACAACTTATCAGAGCAGGAGGTTATTCCCCTTTTTTTGCCCATGACTTCCACGGTGATTTTCCTCCAGAGTGTTTTAATTCAGGTGGTAAATACCAGCACAGCTCTCCATTCTGTTGTCTCTCTTAGCATGTTACCCTTCACCCTCATGTTTTTCATGAATCCCCAACTGGTTGGGTTGGAAGGGACATTAAACATCATCCAGTGGCAGCCCCACCATGGTCAGGGACACCTCCCACTGTCCCAGGCCGCTCCCAGCCCTGTCCAGCCTGGCCTTGGGCACTGCCAGGGATCCAGGGGCAGCCACAGCTGCTCTGGGCACCCTGTGCCAGGGCCTGCCCACCCTCCCAGGGAACAATTCCTAATTCCCAATATCCCATCCATCCCTGCCCTCTGGCACTGGGAAGCCATTCCCTGTGACCTGTCCCTCCATCCCTTGTCCCCAGTCCCTCTCCAGCTCTCCTGGAGCCCCTTTAGGCCCTGGCAGGGGCTCTGAGCTCTCCCTGGAGCCTTCTCTTCTCCAGGTGAGCACCCCCAGCTCTCCCAGCCTGGCTCCAGAGCAGAGGGGCTCCAGCCCTTGCAACAGCTCTGTGGCCTCTTCTGGACCCATTCCAAGAGGAGCTGGGGCCCAAGAATGGGGCAGCTCTTCAGGTGGGGTCTCCCCTGAGCAGGGCTGGGGCAGGTCCAGCTCTCAACCACAGCACCCCCAGGTCCTTCTCCCAGGGCTGCTCTTGGTCTGTTCTCTGTCCAACTCTCTGTGTGTTTTTGATTCATCCTTCTCTGTTTTTTTTTTTTGTAATAAAATATAGAAACCCAAATTCAAACTCAGTTCCTTTGCTCCGTCAGAATAAAATATGTCACCAGTGCCTTCAAACATGTTTCCAGTCTATCCATGTTTCTCTGTCTTTTCCATACAGAAGGCAAGCATTCAACTCCCCCAGTTCTGCCACAGTCTGTGCTTTGGATATTTCCTTTAGAAGCTCAAAGAAAAAGCTGTTCAGTAGATCTTTTGGGTGGCCTGGAGGGGTCATGCCATGGTTCTTTCTGAAGAGCTTTGAAAACTTTAAGTTAGATGGTGGTGTTACTAATTTTTACGTTGATCTTATATTCTTTAGAGAGTGTTCCTTTCCATGAGCTGATGAGTTTTCCTCCAGATATTGGGACAATATCCAGAGGAAAGATCACCTTATTTACTAGTGCAATATCCTGTGTGATAATTGCAGTAATTTCCTCAGATACTTTGAGGGGAAGGATTTATTGCCACACTGTGGAAGATTAACTTAAAAATAACAGCTTTTAGCATTTCTGTTTGAGATGGAAATGCTCACATTCTGAGGTGATGTTTCAGGGCACTCTGAGGAGCTGCTGTAACCAGTGGGACATCAATCCACATCCCTCTGATCCCAGGCTCTGGTATCCAGAGATCACTCTTTGTTCTCCTGGGGTTTAGTCCTTGGGCATGCCCTGTGTGGGGCACACAAAGGAATGAGGAATCAGTTTCTCCCTGTGGGTGCTAATTCAAGGGAGGCTACGGAGAATTTCACGTTCCTGTTCTCTGTGACTATTTGTGACTGCTGGCCCTGCTCCCTCTGGAGCTCCCAGTGAGATGGTTTTGGCCTCATCGGAAAGCCCAAGGAAGGCTTTGGTGAAGCCTTTCCCTGTACTGGCAGCCCAGCATCCAGCAGGAACTGACAGATACCTATGCTAATGCCACTTCATCTTTTATCTCCAGCCTTTATCTCTCCTTGCACTGGATTTCAAAACAAGGTGCTGTGTGAACATCTTAGGTTTTGCAGTTGTAATGAGCCATATCTAATGAAGGTGACAGCAATAAAAATAATAACTGTGGCTTGCTAGCTCAGCAAAGCAGTATTCCCCACCCTCTTTGTGTGGATGTGGAGCCTCTTTCATGGATCTGTGTTTTCTTGGATAAACTTCAGCCACAAGTTTACATCCTGAGTGAGCTGTTCACAACTGCCCGAATGCATTAACAACACAGGTCCAATTAAACCCGAAAGAATGCAGCCTCTAGAGACTGAGGCGGTGCCCATGTGAGGATGCTGTCTAATTAAAGGTGTGAAGTCATTGACTGTGGAGCATATTGAACCAGGGAGTGGATCTTATGCTCAGAGGTGGTGGAAGCAGAGATATCAGACCAAGAATTAACATTGCTAATCACAGATGAAAGTGTAAATAACAGTTTATAGTTGAGATAAGCTTGACAGTGTGTGAGTCTGTCCTTCATTGTTCCAAGTGTGAGGGCATCCTGCCTTCCACAAACCCAGTCTGACACTGGGGAAGGAAAAGTGTAATGTCTAGACAGTAAAACTTCCAGGAAATGCTGCGTACTTAAATGTCTTTTTCCTTCTTTCAGCTCTCTGCCCTAATGTCATAAATCAGCGGCACTTGAGAACCCTGAAATACCTCTTTTACAAGAGATTTGTTGAGGTACGTGCTGTGTTGTGTATGAGGAATGAGGATTTTTATTACATTTACATTTTTAATAACTTGAGATAATCAAAATGTATTAATAGTTTATGATCAAGGTTTTTTTTCAAGTTCTGCTCCCAAGCCCTCCCAGTCCATCAGGGAAGCCTCTGGTCTGTCTTTGCTGCCTGCCAAACCCACTGCCAGAGGAGCTGGGGAGGATGGAGCACTTCAGCCTCCTGCATCTCAGAGCTTTAATGTTGGATGACATCACTGTAGGGAGCTCGGCCATCCACAGAGGGAGCACAGAGCATTTCTCCAGGTGTATTTGTTTAGGAGAGGGAATGGATTTGTGATCTGGTGTTCTGCTCTCTTTGGCCTTCCACTTCCTTTGTTTTGGAGAATTTGCTTGCTTTAAAGTATCCAAGCTGGCCAGTTAATTCCATTAAGGTACATTTGGCAGCTGTTTCTGGACACAGTCCCTTCTTCTGAGAGCTCTTTGGTGCTCTCTGTTTACCATTCTCAGCTGTGTCTGAGCTCTGGTTAAATGTCTCCTTTATCTCAGTAATATTTAAATTACATGCTTGGATATCTCAAAGCTGTTTTCTTTGAGGCTCTTGGTCCTTGTTTGCTCTTGTATCTTTCCATAAAAGTGACACTGACACTCCCTGTTTCCTCTGCCAGCTCTGGGGTGAGACTCATGGTGGGTCTCATGCAGTTCTTGGCAGAGTGGAGAGCAGGTCCCTTCCTCAGTTTCTCCCCAGGTTTGGCTCTGAACTGCCTTAGAATGAGAGTATTAGCTTATCAGTTTCTTTTCCCAGACCTCAGGATTCCAGAGGATTTTTCATTTTTTGACTGTTGAGAAAAATTGTATTTTTATATTCTGAAGGCTCAGCCTTGCAGATGATCCCCGAAATCCCTCCTTTGGCTGGAGCCCTCAGGGTGGCTCCCCATGGCTGGCTGGAGAGATGAACAGTCTGGGCACAAACTGCATAGGAAATTTTATGCTTCATGTGCTGTGGTGTAAGAGTTCCCTCATCCAAGCTGTGTTCTGCTGTGCCCCAGCTGGAGACACTGAGGAGCTGAGGTGTCCTGTGTGTCCCAGGTTGCATTCCTTGGTCATAGGTGATGCCAGTGGGGACAATGAAAGATGTTCATTTCTAGTTTGCTGTATGGAACATTCCCCCCCTTTCCTCAGATGGCTCAGCAGTGATTTTGTCTTTTCAGAAAACCATGACTGAGGAGAATTGGGCAGACCACATTCAGGTGAGTGTGGATTTCACAGGCTTGTTTGCTTGGAGGTTATCTGAAGATATTTTAGCACATCCAGCTCTGGATGTCATAGTCCTGCTATCACAGTTCTGTCTGCACTTTCTCAACACTTTGAAAGCAAATGTAGGAAGGGCAAGGGAGAATACTTGTATTTTAACTCCTTTTACATCTTTGAAAATGCTTTCTTTTGGCTGGAGCCAAACTAGAATGTTTGGACAAAGCTCTCACGGATGCCCAGGGTGGGATTGTTGGGGTGTCTGTGCAAGGCCAGGAGCTGCACTGGATGATCCTTGTGGGTCCCCTCCAGCTCAGGGCATTCCATAGCTCTGTGATTCTGTGATTTAGATAAGATTATCAAGTACATTATTTTACTTTCCTGCACTTACTTGTAAGTGAACACTACAAGTATTTACATTGATTAATGATGAGGAAGGGGGAAAGGAGGCTGTACCTCAGCAGCTAGCAAGGTGTGTGAGGAAACTGGGATGAATGGTCAATTCCCTGAGCATGCTCTGACCATTTTCAACAGGTGACTGATGTTGTGACCTCTCTGTCTTGTGCTACAGGACACAAATAATTTTAACAGCACAAGGAGAAGGGAGCAGGGTAGGTTTTTCTTGGTGTATAAACAAGAGAGTTCAGGCAATCATGGTAGGATTTGTTTTTTGTTTTGTTTTTGTTTTTTTTTAATAGAAATGTCTTATATATGTATTAAAATTGTTGCTTTTGCTGGGCCTTCTATACTAGCTATTCTCATTTTATGCAAGAAAGAGCTTATACTTATGTGAAAATAAATACTTGTACACACACACTCAGATGCATATTCAGTATTAGCAATCTGATGAAATAGTTATCCCATAATAGACTTAGTTTTGTGTTTTAAGAGTAAGCATAAAGCTCACTAGTCATGGTGAAATCAGACTCATTATTTCTTGTTCCTGGTATTTCTGCCTATATGAGACATTAATTTAAAATTCACTGCCCTGATCCTACAATAAATACAAATGTAACAATGAAACAGCATGAAATTCCATGGTGATAAACCAGCATTGGTGATTTACGTGTCCATGGAACTGCAGCCCCATGGTGAGCATTTGCTCCTGTGTGACTCCTCTCAGGTTGAATTCTGCAGCATTTAGGGATTTCTGAAAATCCATGTGAAGGGTCAGCGTGGGCTCTGCGTGGTAACAGGCTGATAATCTGAGGGCTCCAGCACTGTTTGGACACACCAGCAAAGCAAGAGGACTGTTGGGCTCTTCCATGCAGCTCCAGGGGCTGGACACTCTGATCCTTGTGGGTCTCTTCCACTCAGGAGATTCCATCATTCTCTCATCGGGATGTGCTTGGTTGTGTGTGGGGAAGGGGTCTCTGTTGATGGTGGAGTTTGGGATAAAGTTCCCAAATGTCCCACTCTGGAGACAGAAGGCTCAGGATTCTCAGGGTAGTGCACGTGTGGTGCCTGGTAAGCCCTGAGAGCACAGAGCTGCATGCTGCACTGGGGCAGAAGGTTCTCTTGCTTTCCAAAGGACTGCAAACTCTGTATTTCCTGCTTGTTGCCAACTGGTGTATTTTTCACAACTGTGTAATTATCAGCCGAGTGGTGCTGAAACTTGCCTGTTATCAGCCTGACTCAATGCTATCACAGATCCCTGTCTCTGGCATCAGTTGAAAGTGATGGGAATCTGTACCTGTGCATCTGCAGGAAGCTGAAATAACAACCTGTGCAGGCTGGTGGCTGCTGCTGGCAGGGAAAGGAGGGAATAAAGGAAGGATCTTTGAGCAAGTCTTGGCTTTCAGTGCAAAAACTAACATTGTCGAGGACTTTATTGGTTTTGAAGGGTTGGACTTTACAGGAGGGAATGGCTCAAAGTTCACGCAGAGCTTCATAGAATCACAGGATCCCAGACTGGTTTGGGTTAGGAGGGACCAAAAAGTCCATCCAGTGCCACCCCCTGCCATGGGCAGGGACACCTCCCACTGTCTCAGGTTGCTCCAAGCCCTGTCCAGCCTGGCCTTGGACACTGCCAGGGATCCAGGGGCACTACAGCTGCTCTGGGCAACACCTTCACAAAAGGTTAGAGCTTCACCTGTGACCTGACATGTTTGAAAAAAAAATTCCTTAGGCTCCTTGTGGAGCTGAGGACCCCTCACATTTGTGCTCTGTGTCCCATACCTGTGTTCACCTGAGGCTCACATAAAGTTTGGATCTCCCAAGCTTTGCCTGGTCAGGCAGTATTAAGGACTGGAGGCAGAGGATGAGACACAATGTGACCTCTGGTCACCTGGAGGAATAGAAGAAACTCCCAAAAGACTCCACAATGACAGATTCTCAGTCAGAATTATTGGATCATTTTTGGATTCTTTTTTCAATTTGAAGTTCAAAGAGGTTTGAAGTCTTCATGGGATTGTTTTCAATTAATTTTTTTTCAAATTCTTTGCTGCAGCCATAAAAAAAGACATAAATTATATTGATATGACTAGCTCTAGTGGTTATATAGGTAAAGGTATCAGGATTTATAGAGATACCAGGAACTCTGAGGAAGGTGGTACTGTCCTTGCTTGGAGCTTGCTATTGCAGGCCAGTGACATTTTGGGACTGGGATTTTCTTTTGTTCACCCTGGGCAGTACAAGTACAGATTTTTCCTGTTCCTGCTCTGTGGAAGGAATCCCAGGTGTGATCCTGACTGCTCCTATAAATGGCAGAAACTCAGGAGTTAATTGTGGGGCCAATAAAACCTGTTTCCAGCCCTGTAGCAAACTGGTTTTGCCCTCTCTGCCTGCCAGCACCCAGTGGCTGAGACAGTGTCCAGGCAGGGATGGCAGAGAGGGCAGGAGGGGAAGGAGAGGGATCCAAACCTCTTCATACCCTTAGAAGGCTGCCCTCATCCCCACTGGCTGCTGCAGGCCTGGTCAGCCAGGAGAGCTGCCCCTTGCAGCACCTTCTCCAAGAGGAAATGCCTGGAGGGCAGAGGGAGAGGAAGAGACTCTCTGTGCCCAGCACCAGCTGCTTGCTCTTCATTCCCTTCCTAAGGGATCCTGGGCTGCTGGAACACAGGCAGTACCTGTCCTCACAAGAAGGGAAAGGAACGTGGGGAAGATATTGATGAGAGACAGGCAGGGAAAAAGAGGCAGGGCATGAGGCTCCTGTCTGCTTTCTGTGTGCCCTTGTGGTGTTTTGTGTTTGTCCTGGCCTCAGCAGCTGCACAAAGAAGGTCGAGTTGGGCAGAGCAAGTCTATGGCTCTGCTCAGTTGTGTTCAGGGTGGTCCTGCCAGCAACTGTGGGCTAGCAGCAAGAGGGGTTGTGGAGGGCAGGTGTTCCCCTGGACATTCTGTAGGACAAAATCACAAAAAAGCATGGAGGAAGTTTCTCCATGGAAGGAGTTTCTCCATGGAAGGAGTTTTTCCATGCCAGGCTTTCAATAAGTAAACATGCATGGAACTGTGATATCAATGAGAAGCATGGTAGAGGAGTGACTCTAGTGGCAGTTGTCACCTCTGGCAGGGTTTAGGTGTCTGTCAGACTGTCTGAGGTGTCTGAGACACTTGCAGGAGGTTGGCAGCATGACAAGGGCCCTGCTGAGGGACACTTCTGTCTCAGAGGGCAGTAGGAGCACCAGAACACCTCAAATAGTACCAGACACCTGCGTTTTGGTGACCTGAAATGTCCCAGTTTGACAGAAAATTTGGGTGTAGGATGGTTCTGCTGCCCTGCTCTCAGTGCTGTTTTCTCACCGGTGTTTTGGGGGTCTTGTAGATTCAGCTGGGCTGATCAGTGCCAGATCAGTTTAAAATGTTATCTCAAACATACCAAGAAGTTATACCAAGAAATCTCTGTGTGTTTGTCTGGCCTTTCCTGCAATGCAATTCCATCTCCTGTGGAGCAGAACTGAGTGACACTGCCCAGCACTGCAGCTCTTGCTGGGGACAATGACTGGAAGCAGCACTGGGCAGGTTCAAACCCACAGGTTTATTTGGGACTGTCAGTGTTATAACCACTGAGTCCAGGAGAGGGAATGGGTAGAAATGGGGTTTTCACTTTTATTGACCTTAAGTCAAGGGGCTTTTTGCTACTACATCCCAAACTGTTCTGTGCTAGTGTTTGCACAGGGAAACTATCCCTTAACTTCTCAAAATTAAACATCTGAAACCCTTCCAAATCTGGTGTTCAGAAAAGCACTCCTGTTTGGAAAGATGTCACTTGTTCTCTGAGTGTTCCTGGGGAGCAGGGGCCTCTTGCTCAGGATGAGAAGAAACAGCCTCAAAATGCACCAGAGAGTGTCCATATTAGATATTAGAAAAAAAATGTTCATGTAAAGGGCTGTAAAGCACTGAAATCGGCTGCCCAGGGCAGTGATGGTGTCCATCCCTGGAAGTGTTCAAAAAATGTGTAGATGTGGCACCCTGGGGACATAGGTTAGTGGTGAATGTGTTGGTACTGGCTTGATGGTTGCACTTGATAATTTTAGAGGGCTTTTTCTACCTTAATCATTCCACAATTCGCTAATTCTGCACTACTTAGGACCACTCTGACCTTGGTGTGTGGTTTGAGAGGAGGGTGCAGGGATGCACATCCCAGAAAAGTGCCCTCATTTTCCTCAGGCCCCTATCCTGCAGCTCCTCAGTCTCTTCTGGGATTGTGAGGATGCAGAGATGGGCTCTGGGGGCAGCTGTTTCCCGTGTTCTGCACAGGGAGAGCCTGCAGCTGATCTCTGTCCTTCTTCAGCTGGGACAGTGAGATAACTTACTTATTTTAAAGTTTCTGACCATGAAAATCAAGGACTGTGCCAGCTCCTTTTCTGGGTGAGTAGGGGTCAGATGCTGGTAATTCCTAGGAAATGCAGAACTCCAGTTCTACTACAGTTCAAGGGCTGTTATGCTGCTTATAGGCAATATTCAGAAATCTGCCCTTCTTTCTGTGCAATACATTGGAAAAACATTAACAATTCCCGGTACTTAATAGGTGTAAATTACCTTACACTGCAGCAAGGAGTTGGTGTAATCTTATTTATTTGACCAATTAATTTCTAAATTGCAGTGGCTGATGCCAAGATTCTTTCTGTACAGAACCATTTTGACCTCAATTAAAACACAGCTACCTCTGGAATAAAATGTAAAAGCTGTTACACTCAAGGAGGGAATTTTTAAAGGGATTTTAAAGGGTAGAACACCATTTATTTTTTCAAAGGTTTTTTTTTTGTGGCCAGAACACCTTGCCAGGACTCCTGCTCTGGGGAGTCTTGAATAAGGACAAGGAGTCAAAAAGACCACTTTACAAATACCTACATCCACTGTTCTTCCCTGGAACCCCTGAGTTTAAAGAAACTTTTCAATTGGTTTGAGTGCAATGTGTGCAGTGTGAGGAACTGAATATCCACGGGGAATGAAGCAGTGTGTGCTGTGCAGATGGGAACGATGCTTTGGAGGTGATTAATAAGTGACATGTCTCTCAGTATAAGGCTGCATACAAAATTGTCTTTCCCTTTGGTTGGAGTGAAGTGTTTATTCAGGGATGGGGTGGATTTCATCACTCAAATGTCAAACCCAGACTGGCTCTTTTCCTGGAAGGTGGAAACCCAAACGAGTTTAACCAGCCAACATATGGAGTCCCCTGTTAGTACTTATGGACTTCTTTAGCAGGAAATCAAACCAGTGGATGATTGTTTTGTTCCTTCTGGTCTTAGAAGTCTCAGGGAGGAATCATCAGCTGAAATAAATGTCATGCTCCCACCAGTGGTGCTTGTGCTGAGGTGCTGAGCCACTGGAGCCCAGCAGCTCCCAGTATGGGGGTGTGTGTGAATATGCAGGAGCTGCTCCTGGTCTGCTTTTGCCTGCAGTCTGCCAGTTCAACCATCTGCAAAAGAATTTCATTTATCTTTCCACAGCTTTAAGTAGCTCCCTAACAGCTGCCACTGCAGAAAAGAGAAGGTTTGATTTTTCTTTCCCTTTTCCCCTTTGCAGAACAGCTGGTGTTTAAACCTGGACTAGTGACAGTTTTCAGGTCTGCTGTCTCTCTTGGGAAGTCAGGACTGGGGGAACTGCTTTGTTTCAGGTCAGAACTGGCAGCCTTTCTTCCCTCAGTGCCCACTTGTAGCTCTCATTTCTCCTTCTGTTCCTCTCCCTGCGCTTTGTCCCCTGTTCAGGGACTGGCAGGAGCTCAGTGGGGTGACAATGCTTTGACATTGTGCTTTTTCCCTGTGCCATTTTCTTTGGATTCACTATTCGTGTTGGAGGTCTCTGGGGAGAGCACACAGCCACAGTATGGTTTAAAGGGACTCTTAACTGGAATCTGTAGTAGGAGGAAAAGTGGGAGGCAAAGTATCAATCTCCTTCCGTTTTTCAGGTCAGTTTGTCATGGGGTCACATATTGATTGGAAGCTGAAATAACACCAGTTACTGAAAAGCAAAAGGATGACTGATGGGGCTGGTGCAGAGAACAGGCATGTCTCTGGCCATCTCAGGAACAGCATCCCGTAATTCCGGGAGCTGGACTCAGTGATCCTTGTGGTTCCCTTTCAGCTCAGGATATTCTGATTCCATGACTATGATTCAGTTCTGCAGCTGCGTTCTGCTCTCAGGAGAGAGCAGGCAAATGTGCACCTGTACTAATGAGGTTTGCATTGCTAGGCTAAAAGAAATGGGAACTTTGCATTGAACAAACCCCCAGCTGCTGTGGGAGAAGCACACAGGAAAAGCCAAACATGCAGTGTGTTCCGAGCCTCCCCAGCTAAGGAAGCGTCTGTCAAAGGATGACATGTACAGTTAAATGTAAACACTTCCAACTACTTCCTGCATGGCTTAGGCTGTGTTAATTCTCTGTAAGACCTGGAGGGCTGGTGTGTCTACTGTAGTTGTAGTGGTTTTATTTATAACAAATCCAGCCATTACTAGATAAATAAATTGTGGTTAAGCACGAAGATGCTGATTAATTCTGGTGTAATATTACAGTAGGTACAAAGAAGCCAAGAAAAACTGCCATAATTTGCTGTCCAATCTACCAAATTGTCAAAAATGTCCAAAATAATTCTAGAAGTCATCTAAAATTTCTCTGGAGTGATGTAAGATGTGTTTGTTCAATAACTTTAGAAAATCAGCCCCCATTTACTGAAGTGTGGATCTACAGGACCAAGCTGGGGATTGGCAGAGCTGGGTGTCGATTCTGCTTCAGGGAGAGATTGGCAAAGGATCCTTGGAAAGCTCAGGACTTCAGTCTTAAAGTTGATGGCCAAATAGCTTTAATGTGCAAACTAATTAAGTACTGGAGAGTGAAGAGAGGAAACTGGAGAGAACACACTGGGGAGGAAAAATCTCCTTTAAATTGTTTATGTGTGTTAGAGATACATTCTGACCTTAGCCGCCTGCCACCAGCCAGGGCCAGCGTGCTGCTAAGCACTGTAATTACATTTCTGTCACTAGCAGGCATTCACTCAGCAGCACAGCTTCATCAGAAGGAGATTTGGTATGGTATAAAGAAGAGCTAATTGGCTTATGGTTGTAGGTTGAGAGGTCAGGGTTAGATTAAGGAGTTAAGAGCATCAGTGAGCTGTTCAACTCCACTGGGGTGTGCTGGGGGAGGTTTAGTTCTGCCAAGTGGGAAAAGCATCCTAGGAGTAGGAAACTATACAGGAATGATGATCATGCAAAAATCTTACAGAAATGTGTGGAACATATCAACATCAGGAGTGGTGTCCAGGATACCTGTTAGTGACTGCAAACTGCAGCAAATACAGGGCAGAAGTCACAGAATCCTAGACTGGTTTGAGTTGGAAGGGACTTTAAAAATCATCTTGTTCAAACTCCCCTGCCATGGGCAGGAACACCTTCCACTATCCGAGGTTGTTCCAAGCCCCGTCCAACCTGGCCTTGGACACTTCCAGGGATCCAGGGGCAGCACAGGGAAGAATTTCTGCCTAATATCTAATAAAAATCTTCCTTCTGTCAGTTTAAAACTGTTCCCCCTCACCCCGTCACTGCCTCCGTATAAAGTCAGTTTTTTCTATAAGCCCCTTCAGGTACCAAAGGGCCACAACAAGGTCTCCCCAGAGCCTTCTCTTCTCCCAGCTGAACAACGAAATTTCCTGTTTGTATTCCACAGAGTAAAAATGAGGACAGGCTCATTTCAAACAGGCAAATCCTCATGTTGCTTTTGCTCCAGGACCAAGGGAGCCCTGTCAAGAGCCCCGACACTGGCCTGTGCAGCCAAATAGGGAAAGGCAAGGGGGAAGATGGGACATGGAGCTTGCCTGCTTCCCAGGGTAGCACAGAAGGAGAGGATGGATTCACTGATAAAAACCAAAGCAGACAAGGAGGGCTCTGCATGTAGTCTGTTTGCAGGTGGGAGCCAGTTCTTACCTGCAGCTCCGTGGCAGGAGCCCCACAATGCCCTTGCCCTGAGGGAGCTGCTGTGAGCTGGGGCTGTGCAGGTGTGGGGGCTCCATTTGGCCAGTGTCACTAAGTTTTCAGCCTTCATACACACACACACACAGACCCTCTCTGCCCTTCTTACCCAGCCAGCAGTAAAATGATCCAGCCATTCAATAATCATCCCAGATTATTTAAACCCTCTGTAATCCATCGGTCTCTGAGCACTCACTGATGGATATTGGCTTCTAAAGCCTGTGCAAATCAGCTGCCTTGCACACAGATAATCAGGCTGCTGGCAATTGATAGTTTGGCTGTATTATACTTTTAGGCACGATTAGTTCCCCAGTTCCCTGCCAAGAAGAGAACCGCATAAACAGAGGATTGTTTAGAAACAAAAAAGTTCCTCTTGACGGAGAAGTCATGTAAATGGGAAGAAACAGGAAACCAATCTTCCCTTGTTCACTCTGAAAGAATGCATCTCTGAGGAATGTTGTAATTATGGATTTAGGAAATCAGTCCAATTTGCCAGGGTGCGAATTTCAGAGTTCATTCAGTCAACCCTCTCAAGCATTTCTCCTTCAGAACAAAAACCACCAGGAGCTAAAGTGTAGCAAAAGAGATTAAAGTAGAGAAAAATCAACTGCCAAGCTTTGCTTTTGGGAAAGATCTTGCACAGATACCGATTATTGCTTTGGCTCTGAGCTAGGGAGGTTTGGGCATGGCAAAACAGAAATCAGTGGTAACCTATGTTTGTCCCTTGGGCCTCTCTTTTCCATACACTAATGATGGGAAGAGTTTGTGCTCCTGAGCAAGTATTTCCATTGTCAGGATTTTTTTGCTTATTTACTTTGAAGGCTTTCCTAAATAGAAAAGAGGAGACTTTTTTCCTAAATGGAGCCTATGGATTCTCATGATGTATGTGACTGGATATGGGAACACTTACTGGAGTTATTGGTGGGTTAAGTCACACTGGTTTAGCTCGTTAGGGTTAATGCCAGGGCTCCAGACCAACCGAGAAGGCATTGGAGTGACCTCAGCTCACGCACATCCTGACAAGCAGATGAGGTGTCACCCTGTGAGTTCAGGTCCTAGAAGAAGCACAGAGGCAATGGTTTCACTCCTTCACACAGCTCTGCAGCTCTGGCAGCTCTGCAGTGATGTGGAGCTACAGGGCCCTGTCCCTGTCCCCACAGTGGGCCTGGCTCTGGCAGCACATGGAATTCCTCACTCTGTGGAATTCCTGCAGACAGATCCTGTAGCACAAGTCGATGTCACACGCTGCTGTTAAGCTGGAATTTGGAATGCTTAGATTGGATATGCACCCTTCAGGCAGCCCCAGAGCTCAGCAGAGAGCTGTATTTTCCTTGTGCAAGCTTCCATCCTCCAGGATACAAACCAGAGTAGAGTTCCTGGACGGTGACTTCTGTAGAACATTTATGGAAGTGCCTAGATTGTAAAAACATTCTGAGGGGCTGGAAAGCCCAGAGAAATGATGTTTAGTGACAGGAGGCTCAGGCTCAGTGAGGCTCAGCAGCAGTGCAGGTCACCCAGTACACGATGGGAGCCTCCACTTCCTTAAACTGGAGAGCAGGATTTGCCACTGGCCCCGTGACACTTCATGTGTGTGTGTGTGACACGATGACAAAAGGTGGGGAGATAAATGCTACTTCAAAATACACTGGGAAGATAAGGGTTGCCAGTTTGTCTTCAATGCACTGTGTCATTTGGCTTAGACAAAGCATCTACTGTGATAAGTAACACAGTACTCTGCTCTGAAAGAGTTTGGCCAATTTCCCCATCCTCATTCATCTTCCGTCTTGTCAAGTGCTGGAGTGCTCCCAGAAAATATCTCCAGCCTGCCATCGTGGGACTGAGGTGTGAGAAATCTGGAAGCATATCAAAAATCTGTGCCTTCTGTATTCAGACCAAGTCCTTGGTCCTTTGCTGATCCCTAGGATGAATAATATTCAACAGCTCTGGCACCAGGGTTAGGTTGGAATTCAGAAGGTACCTCTGCAGTGGTTGTGAGAAAGAGATTTCAGGAGGAAGCACAGACCCTCAAGATAGACTTCACACAGAAGAGAAGGGAAAAGAAATTATATCTGAAAAAGCAATGTAGGTAAAGTTACCTTAGTCTATTTGCTATGTAATTGTATCTCGGGGGGGTTTATGGATGTCATACAGTTCTTTTCTCTTCAAGCAAAGGTTAATTTAATGGGGTTAGTTGGACAGTACAGCTCATTGCAGAGCTACACCTGTGCCATTCCCTGACCAGGTAAGTGGAAGGGATAACAAGTATTGCAGGTGAGTTGTGATTTTGTGTATCAGCATATCTGGAGCTGTGGGATGTAATTGAGGAAAATTAGTTAATTATGGGTTAAAATAAGAGGTTATGATCTGGGAAAGTCCCCACAGTGTCAGGCTATGCTGACACTGCTGAACAAGACCAGGAATTGATCAGTGGCCCCAAAGACAAGTGGCACTGCTGACTGGTCCCAGCACAGCCCTAGGCTGCCTTCCTCTGAGGATCTGTCTGAAGTCTGCAGTGACAGCAGCAATGGGACAAGATCCCTTCCCTGAAACCTTCTGTGCAGCAGCAGTGGCCAAATGGGCAGTAAGAGCTGATTTTCTAGGGCAGCTTTTTCAGTCAGTGGGGAGTGGGATCCAGCATCAGGATGAGCTTTGCTATCTCACAGATGTACCATGGTGCCCTCTTTATTGAGAAGCCTGTCCTGAAGTGTTTGGGGGATTATGTGCCAGATGGTTCCTTGGGCACAGGGGAGCAATGTCCCTGTACAGTATTGCACCATCCCTCTTAAACCTGTTAAATATCTATTGGGATGTTTTTGGTTGGATATCAGGGAAAGGTTCTTCCCCCAGAGGGTGCTGGCACTGCCCAGGCTCCCCAGGGAATGGGCACGGCCCCGAGGCTGCCAGACCTCCAGGAGCGTTTGGCCAGCGCTGCCAGGGATGCCCAGGGTGGGGTTGTTGGGGTGTCTGTGTGGTTCTTGTGGGTCTCCCCCAGCTCAGGACATTCCATGGTCCTCCATTTCTGTTTGGGTTTGTGCTTTGTCCAGCCAAGAAACATTACTATCCACTACTGAAGCTACTGAAGTGAAATCTGGGAATGATCATGCCAGATTCACTTCAGTGGAACATCCTGTTTGGAGCCTTTCATCTCTGTGGAAGGAAGAGTCCATGCCCTGTGGAGCTGCTGCCAGCAGCAGGTTCATCTGTTCTGTGGCTCTGTGAGCTGCGTGAAGGTCCATGGAGGATGTCCAACAATGTGCTGAAGGAAATGTCTCAACCACTTGGTCAGTGTTTTTTGAAAATACTCTCTCTCCAGATCTGCCTCTGAAAGCTGCTTTGGTTCTTTCCTTCTGCTCTGTACCTGCTCATATCTGTGACAGCCAGTGCAGATTTTGGAGACACCATGACTTAATCTGTTCAAAATTAATTACTTCCCTTGGGGCCTGCCTGACAAAAATTTGGGAGGAATCCCAGTGCAGGAAATGTATTTGGATCTATGTGTACTACTGTTGAGTATGATCAGCACCATCCTGTATTCTGGGTAAATGAGATCTTGGGTGTTCTTCGCCCGGGAGGTGCTTGGGACTTGAAAGCAGCAGCTGCTGCAAGAAGCCGCCTGTCTGTGTGGAGAGGAGCCTGGGGAATGCAGGGCACTGCTAATCACACAATCAGGGCCTCATTTCAGTTTGAAATTAGCTCTTCTCTGAGAGCTCATCCCTGCCCTCCTGCTCAGAGCACGGCCAGCTTTGTGGGACAAGGTGTTGCCGAGCCCTGCTGTGCCTGTTGCAGTGCTTAGCCACTCTCACTGTCCCATTTTTTTTTACTTTTTGGCCTGGCTGGAATTTCTGGGAGGATCTGACTCCATCTTGTCTATGGTCCCCCCCAACAAAACTGAAGAGGGGATTATATTCCCCTGCATCAACCCAGGACTTCCCTATGCTGAACAAGCCCTGCTCCCTCAGCCTCCCCATGTGCTCCAACCCAGTGACCATCTCATGGAATCCCAGCATTGTTTGGGTTGGAAGGGACCTTTAAAGCCCCTGTGGGGGTGAGCTTTACCAGAGAAGCTGTCACTTCTGGCTGCCACTTGGCCGTGGTTGTGTGAGGCACACAGGAACATGGAGCAGATGCATCCTGTCACACAATATTGTTCAGCTGCTCACCACAAACCAGCAGCTTCCTCCAGGTTGCCCAGAACAATCAGCTCCCTGTGAGGAGCCCCAGTACAGAGGCAATCTGACTTTAAAGTTGCCTTTGCCTTGATCCCTGCCGATGATATCCTAAGTTAGACTCCTCTGAATTGCCTTTTGGAAGAGGCACCGGGGGGCCTGGAAGCCGAGTGTCCAGATTCACAAAGCAGGAACGAGGTGGTGTGAATATGCCCCGGGGAGCCGAGCATGCCGCGGGGAGCCGCGGTGCCGAAGCTTTGTGCAGGAGGATGAGGCCCCCTCGGCCGGCATTGATGTGGTAATGGCTGCCGCGCTGGGAAGCGCGGCTCCGGCAGTGATGGCTATCGGAAGCAGGCCTGCGGGGCTCTCAGTGGAGCCTGTTCTGCTCTTCTCCAGCTTATAAATGAGTGCCCAGTGCCTGTGAGCGAGAGAGCAGCTCAAATGATGAGAAAGCAGCATGTTCTCAGGCTGTTCTCAGGCTCTGGCTGTGGGTGGTGGCCGTGGCCGAGTGACTGCTGCTTTCACAGAAACCTTGCTCAGGACGGACTGGAGGGAAACTTGGCCTCTTTTATCCAAAGGAGAGGATTTCCTCCCTCCACCCTGCCCTTGTGAGACCCCACGTGGAGCATGGTGTCCAGCTCTGGGGTCTTCAGCACCACAAAGGCATTGACCTGTTGGAGAGTCCAGAGGAGGCCACAGAGATGGTCTGGAGCCCCCCTGCCCTGAAGCCAGGCTGGTAGGGCTGGGGGTGTCCAGCCCAAGGAAGAGGAGCTCCAGGGAGACCTTACTGTGGCCTGTTGAGACTTGAAGGGGGTTTATGGGAAAGAGGGAGACGGACTTTACATGGGCAAGCAGTGACAAGACAAGGGGAAATGGCCTTAAGCTGAAGGAGGGCAGGGTTATTTTAGACATTAGGGAGAAATCCTTCCCTGTGAGGGTGGGCAGGCCCTGGCACAGGGTGCCCAGAGCAGCTGTGGCTGCCCCTGGATCCCTGGCAGTGTCTAAGCCTAGGTTGGATGGGGCTTGGAGCAACCTGGGCTAGTGGAAGGTGTCCCTGCCCATGGCAGGGGAGTTGGAACTTTAACATCCCTTCCAACCCAAACCATTCTGGGATTCCAGGATCTCTGTAGGCTCTCCAGAAGACAGGATCCCCCTCCCCTTAGGGAACAGGCTGTGGCCCTGGTCTAAGCTGGCTCTGAGGGTCCCAACTCCACCCTTAGGCTTCAAGGAGTTCCCTTCAGTGACATCTGATAGTGACACTGCAGCATCTCCCCATGCAGCACAAATGATGGAAACTTTGAAACAGAAACCTGGAGCACAAATACAATAAAGTTGCAGTGACAGTACCACAGTGGCATGTTCAGGGAATGTTTAAACACGGGTGTCTGTACCTGCCACACCACAGGGAACTCAGTAGTGCTGTCAGTGCCCTCCACTGCTGACGGGGGTTTGTCCTTTTCAAGTCTGGCTTTCTTTTTCCCCTTTTAAAATTGCTGACTCTAAAATATTCTCCTTGACATTTTCTCTATACTAGCAGGAGGGGGTTTTGTTGGTTCTGGAAGCACTTGAAAACAGGGGAAATTGGCCAAGACATTCAAAAGTTAAATTAAAATCTGACTCTGCAAATAGCCAATGTCAGTGGTGTGAATAACGTCCCTCTTTGGGAAAAGATGTTGAGGCAAAGGGCAGAATTGGCTGGGATTGAAATGCAGCTTAACACATACAGATAAAACTGATCTAGGGTTGGATAGGGTGATTTCTAAGGGAGATATTGGATATTTGGTTTCAAAATTATTGATACTAATGGAGAAATGGTTGATGGGTTAAGGTCAGGACATTGCTGAGCTTGCCCTGCGTGGTTGGTGTGCGCTTTGTGAAGCCTTGGCGGTGAGAACAGGATTTACGGGTAGGAAATCTGCAGCCATCACTGTGGAAAGCTTTAATCATGGGTTATTGTTGGTGTCAGGGGTTTGTGTGTGCTCCTATGGATTAAAGAATGTATGATATGTCTAGAATTCCAAGAGGGATGTAAACAAGCCTCATACTCTATAGAATCTTTTCCTGCTCGGAGGTGTTGCTGATGTTGATCAGAACACCCGTGCCAGTTTCTTCTTGAGAAGTGTTCATTTACTGACAGCAAAGCACATGAAATGTCATCCCTGGTGAAACATTGCTCTCTGCATCTGTGCCCACATCTCTGGGGCCAAAGTTTCCACATTCTTGCCTCTTGCAGAGCTGTTGCGGTGGAAGCCTTTCCCCTTTAGAGCAATGTTGGTTTTTTTTCTTTTTTTCAGTAAAAAGACGAACAAAGCTATTTTCTGTTTCAGAATGCAAGAGGGGATATCTCTGGAGAGATTAACCTTCTTTACAGAGTTGTTTTTTGTGGTTGAAAGAAGAAATCTGTTATCATTAAAATAATATTTAAAAAATCTGCACCTCATTATTTCCAGAAATAAAGCTGCCACAATGAGATTTATTAAGAATTGACTCGGGGTGAACTGAAGAGAGCTCCAACACCAAAGAGTTTGTGTTTTAGAAAAAAGACAGGAAGACAATAGGATGGATACAGGGGGAGCAAGACGAGGGAATTGCTCTGCAATGTTAGTAAGAAAATATGTTCTTTTTGGAAAGGACTCTAAGAAGTGGCTTGGCAGATGTGCAGGAGGGTTTAACTCAGCCCCTCTTCACGTGTTCAGTGCTTGGCTGAGCTCAGTCACAGAAGGCAAAGAGGGGAGAGAGGCACAAAGGTCAGGACTGGCATGGCCAGGGGAAATGTAGAGGGCAAGAAGCACGAGCAGGAAAATGTGTCCTGTCCTTTTCCTGCCCTGCCCCTTCCCTCCTGTACCTGAGCCCCTGGGGAGCCGCCGGACCCCTGTCCTGCTCCCCCTGGCTCCTGCTGTGCCCCCAGCCCCTTGGGAACAGCAGTAAAACTGTACCTCCACATATCTGTGAGAAGAGCTGTGGTTTGGCATTTGGCAGAGTCACCGGGTGCAGACAGAGTGCTGAGGCAGCAGATTTTGTGAGCAGGCTGCTGTTACCTGGGGTGCCAGATCCCTCCAAGCTGTTCTGAGCCTCTGCCCCCTTCTGCACCTCTGGGTGGGGGTCATTCTTTTTTTTCTCCTTGGCTTTCTGTTTCCCTTCCTTTTTACCTTGGGGCCATCAACAGATTTGTTTCCTGATCTCTGTGTCTACTTTGAAGACAAATTCTCACCTTTTAGTTACCAAAGGAATGTGAGGAATGAGGCCCCACAGCCACAGCCTCCCACCCAGCTGGGAGCTGTTCCTACATGCTGGGCAGAGGGAGCAAGGTGCTGCCCTCCCTGGGAACAGGCTTGGCCCTTGAGCAGTGCGGATGGGCACACATGGCAGATGACAGCAGCACAGGCAGGGTGGGGATGGACTTCCAGTGCAGATCTGAGCATTTTACTCCTCTGAAATTTTTGTTCGTAGTGCCAGTCCTAGGGAGGGACTCAGCTTGTTTTAGCAGTTTTCTTGACAATATTAACTTCAAGGGCAGATCCATGACTAGGTCAGAGAGGAGAAGTTGCTACGTGGCTGTGGGGGCTCCGGGATGTTTGCAGCACGTGTGGGCTGGCTGGGGAGGAGGCGGGGAACTCCCACCCCATGGAGCTGGTGTGACCCTCAGTGTTACCATGCTTGTATTTCCTCTTACACCTGCATCTCTCAGAGGTGGACAAGGCAGAAGAGCTCTAGTGCATCCAGCTGTCATCAACTGTCGCTGCCCCTTGCAAGTGGCTGCTGACCCCTGCCAGGGTGGGCACTGTGCCATGTTCCTGCCAGAGCTGGGGTTTGGGTTTAAACCATAGGCACGGTAAGTTTGTGCTGGTGTCCCCAGGCTCTGCAGTGAGCCAAGGCACTTCCCTTCCTTCAGGGAACAGCTGAGAGCAGGGAATGTCCTAAAGTGCCCTCCCTGTTTGCAGGTGTGAACACAGGGAGTGACACAGTGACACCTGAGAGTGTGTTTGGCCCAAAGCAATGGTCCAGTTCTCACCTTCACAGGGCCTTGAACAGACACTGAGAGAAGGAAGTCCCTTATGCAATCATTGTTCACCCCAGCTGGATGTGGGACTTACACATTTCATCCAGCTGAATTCCAGTACAGGCTGCCACCACTGCCAGCCTGGACTCCACCCGTGGCTGTGCCTGGTGTGGGGGGTCCCAGAGCCCCCATCTAACAGCACTAGGGGCAGGAGGCTGGAGGGTGATGTCAGCCTTTTCCTGGCTCTGAACACCACTCAGGAAAGCTTCGCTGATGTGCCCTCCCTGCCCTATGGATGACTGGCAATCCCATCCATAGTCACCTATGGATGACTGGCAATCACAACGATCCGTGCAAATACTTCCAAGGATGGAGGAGACTCCATACAACCGTCTGTCCTGGAGACATGAGGAATGTCTATCCTAAGAAAGCCATCCCAAGAAGATGCTCCAGGGTCTGGAGCCCCTCTGCTCTGGAGACAGGCTGGGAGAGCTGGGGGTGCTCACCTGGAGAAGGCTCCAAGGAGACCTTTCAGTACTTAAAGGGGGCCAAGAAAAAAGATGGGGACAGAGTTTTTAGCAGGACCTGTTGCAACAGAACTTGAGCTGATTTTAAACTAAAATAGGGGAGATTCGGACTAGATATAAGGAATAAGGTTTTTAAAATGAGGGTGCCTCCTGGGAGGAGGAGAAACCCCCTTGATGGAAGTTGCATTGACAGTCTGCCCTCCTCCCCTGCCCTTGCAGAGCACAGTTGGGGATAACCGGTGGCTCCAAGAACAGCTGGTGCAGTTGCTGCTCCGTCACTGTGACGCGCGCGGGGCGGCACGGTGGGCGCAGTGCTGCCGCGTGCCCCCCGAGATGCTGCCTCAGGCTGTGGCTGAGGAGCTTCAGAAGCTGCACATCCAGGACAGGTAAATATTGTGTTTGGTGCCTTTTCCATGCAGATTGCTTTTCATACAAACACTGTATATTTGCTTAAAATTGTCTGCCGTGATGCGTCCATGGGGGCAGAAGTTTGCAAAGACTTCCTCCATATACTTGGATCCCATTGTGGCCCTGCACACTGCATTTGTTTGTCATAAGCCTGGAAATGTCCATGAAAGGGGCATTTTAAACTCATCCTGAGTACACAGAAGCTCTGTGAGATTGCTGCATGCTGCTGAGGGTTCTTACACTTCCTCTGCCAGATCAACAGTGCAAATACTCATCTATTTTACTGAGGTGATTGTAGATCTGTCAAAGTTTTACTAATTATTACTTTTTAATGATGATGATTTTGGGAAGGTCTCACAGATGGCCTTGAACAGTTCATGTTCAGGGATCCTGGTTTGGTGTATCTGCTCTTTCTCCTCATGCAGATCTGCACTTGTTCAAGTACTGTATCACCTCAGGAAATACAACACAGATGTAATCAACCTCAAAACACTTCTCCAGAGGGTCCACAGCTTTTTTGGAGCACAAGAAACTCTTGTCTGTCTTGGATATGCTCCTACCTCGCTCCAAAGCACTGCCAGACCTGCCCTCCTCCTCCTCCCTCCTGAAGCCACAGCAGCCACCAGCTGGGAGCCAGGAGGTTTTTCCATGAGGGATAAGCCCTCAAAACACAAAGGGGTGATTACAAGTGTGTGGCTGAGCCACAGACTGTGCATCCAGAGATAAAACCCATCACTACATCTCTGTGCTGTGGGAATCCTGTGCTGTGGAGGGAAGGCAGGTGAGGGTGTGCTTTGCCCTGCGTGCCCTTCATCCCTGGGATGGATGAATAAACCCCTTTGTACTGCAGTTTACTCAACCAGTCATGATACCTGCTGTGGTAGCTGCTATAAAGTCAGCAGAGCCATGAAACCCATAAAACAGTCTGGCTGCCCTGTCTATTGAGTAACACAGCCACAGGTTCCCAGAGGGAGTTCACACTGCACACAACAAGGTGGCACCAGCATATAAATGACATCATCTGTCTCTGGTCACACCACACAGGGCTCCTGAGCTTTGCAGGTGAGAATATTCCTGGAGACCTGAGGCTGCACACCTTCATTAAATATTTTACACAAATATTGACTTCCCCATGCACACAAACCCACAGGAAAGAGTGTGCAGGGAGAGCTGCAAAATTGGGCACATAGCCTCCCAAACATAAGGTTACTAATAGTTTCCCAAATAACGACCCATTTCAAGTCTTTATGGGAGAGAGACTATCTGGAAATGTGTGATCTGTCCAAGGGAGCTGGATCTTTTTTGATTACTTTCTTTTCTCTGAGAAAGAACTGAGTGTCATGGAGAAAGAGAGGGTCAGGGTGAAATAAGGGGAGTAAAACTTAACCCTCTTGCTCCAATCCAGGATTTCCTTCTGGCCTTCCATGGCTTCAAACTGTTGCATCTGATTCTGTGCAGGGTGGAAGAGGTCACAAAAGCAGGTAATTATGAGGCCAGTAGGAAGAAGGACTATTACCAGCTTCCTATTCCACGGGAAAATATTCACTTTCTGCAGACATGGGAGGAGATGCTGCAGTGCTGGGAGAAGGTGCTGCAGGTGAGTGTTACCTGGGATTGGCCTGGCAGGGTCAGGGAGCTGGAACCCCATGTCAGACTGAGACACAGAGTTGGATGTGGCCACTGCCATCCACTGCCTACCTCCCCAAGCCATGAACAGCTGCTCCTTTAAGATGGTCTGGTTTGGGGAAGGTGTTAGGAATTGTGCCAGGGAAGGTTCCCCTGGGTGATGCAGGTGCTATGAGAGTTCCCTGTGTCTGTGGCAGTTTGCACAAAGAGCTGCTGGTGCTGGGGAGGAAATGCTCATGTCCTGGACAGATTCTCCAGGCTCCTCTCAAGCACAGACAGGCTCTGGGTGCAGAAAGTGTCTGTGTTGCAGCCTGGGCAGGTCGTTGGTGTGGACATGGAGTGGAAGCCTTCCTTTGGCATGGTGGGGAAGCCCCGTGTCGCCCTCCTGCAACTTGCACTGAAGGATGAGGTGTTCCTGTTGGACCTGCCACAGCTCCTCGAGCAAGCTGAGGCTGAGGGGGAAAAGGAGAAGCTTCCCCATTTCATCCAGATGCTCTATTCAGATGCAACCATCACTAAACTAGGTAACACCCCTCTCTCTTCCCCACCTCGGGACTTCACACCTCCTGTTTTGTCATCTTTGTCATTCCTAGAGCCTCTTGGTGTTGTCATTCCTTAAATCCACTTGCCATGGAACCAGCTTTTGTAGCCCTGAGTGTTCAGGCACTGCCAGGCCAGGAAACAGTGACTAGTGTAACTGGGAGTGATAGAAATACAGGATCAGAGAACCACAGAAAATCTTGAGCTGGAAGAGACTCACCAGGATCATCCATGCAGCTCCTGCCCTGCATAGACACCCCAACAACCCCACCCTGGGCAGCACTGGCCAAACGCTCCTGGAGCTCTGGCAGCCTCGGGGCCGTGCCCATTCCCTGGGGAGCCTGGGCAGTGCCAGCACCCTCTGGGGAAGAACCTTTCCCTGGTCTCCAGCCTGACTCTCCCCTGACACAGGTCCCTGCCATTATATCTCCCCATTTCAGATCAGATCCAGGATTCCTGATATAACTTGCACTCTCAGACTTGGGATTGTCCTAGCTCTGTACTAATCCCCAGCTGACACCCACCCTTCAGTGGTTCAGGTAATTCTGGTAGGCAGAGCTGTCTGGGTGTGCTGTCCCTGTCCCAGAGCTGCTGTGCTGGACACCAGAGATCTCTGAATTATCATACATGGTTTTTGGAGGCTTTTATCAGGAGCTGCTAAACCTGGATTTCAAAGGCAAATTCATAAATACCTTTCCCTGATTTTAAGTAAGTTGATCTTAAACTCAGCATTTTTCACGCACCTCTCTTTTCCCTTGATCTGCAGGAGTGTCTCTTAGGAACAGAAGAGACAGGACCCAGTCTTGTTCCCTGTTTGAACAGTCTTCCCACCAATGCTTATAAATATTTTGTCAGCATTTTGACTCTGAACTAGAAGAAGCTGCAGTGCATTAAGCGTGATTTGAGTTTTCCTACCTGTGTGATTTGGGCTTTTTTTGTCTTCAGGTTATGGGATGTCTGGAGACCTCAGCAGCCTTGCAGCCACATGTTCTGCTCTGAAAGACACAGAGAAGCAAATGCAAGGTGTGGTGGATCTTCTTGCAGTGGACAAACAAGTAAGGATAAACACATGGAGATGTGGGATGGTATCTCCTGCATGTGCTGGTGGATAACTGTCCTGAATCCTGTTTGCATCCTGGATTGGCAGGGAGATGGCTGCATGAGTAAAGAGACCATTTCCTCCAGATGGTTTGAGGTGTTGGGGTTCTGTAAAGGAAGACAGAAATCTTTTGTTTTCATCAACTAAAATGTTAAAGCTTATGATACTGACAGCTTTTCCACAGCCTTTATACAAGCTGTGAAAAACTCTTGGAGACCCAGCTCCATTCAGCCAGGACAAGGTTTCTCAGCACAAGTTATACTTAGGAAGTTCTTGTAGAAATTCTGCTACTGCAAGGCCATGCATTATTGAAGCAGATGTAGTGGAGTTAATAATTTGTACAGAACTCTGATGTTCCTAGGAGGGCTGCTGGTGGGTTCAGCACAGGAATTTCTGGTCAGCTGAAGCACAGCTGTCCCTGAATTTGCACACAGGAGCTTTCAGCAGTCTGCAAAAATGTTCAGCACAACCATTTTAATGGGTAAAATGTACAGAGTGTTTCTGAGGCTGTGGGTTGAGGTGAAGCAGATCTTTGGGATTGATAGCTTAACCTGGAAAGTGCTTCAGGGGCTGACATAGCTGCCAACAGCCATTGCCTCAGTTTAAGCTGAGAAATGGCAGCTGCAGAGAGAGCTGCTGCCCAGGGTGTCACAGGAATGCCTTTTTCCACTGGGACGAGGAGGAGAAAGGTGCTGAACTGCCACTGCTGGTCCTTTCTTGTGTGGATGCCCAGCAGCCCCCAGCATGGTGAGCACCCTGCAGACCCCTAAGGAACCTCATCCCAGCCCTGCTGCTCTGGTGCAGGGCTATACAAGAATGCCCTTTTATCCCCTTCCTTGGCTATGGAAGAGACTTCTCTCCAGCAAGTATGTTTGTTAAAGAAACAACCCAACACCGTGTTTATATCGTGCCATCCCAGCCCTTGTCTGAGGGCTGGGGTTCAATACACCAGGCACGATATGCATGTGACAGGGCTGTGCCTGGCCCCAGCAGCTGGAACAGGAGGTGGTTTGGGAGCTGCTTCATAACCAGGTGGTTTCTATCTTTTTGTTTCCATCAGCTGCAGTGGGGGAAGGACAGCCGGAAGGTCGATGGACTGTCCCCGGAGCACAGCCACAAGGAGAGAGGGGTCAGGCAGCCAGAGAAGGGACTCAGCCTCCTGGTGCAGCATGTGCTGGGGAAGCCTCTGGATAAAACAGAGCAGCTGTCAAACTGGGAGAAGCGGCCACTCCGGGAGGAGCAGATCCTCTATGCAGGTCTGGCCCTGGCTGGGTGCTGCAGGTGACCAGCCCAGGCTGTGTTTGACTGCTCTGTCCCCAGGAAAGTCGTTAAATAGCAGAGGAAGAAAATGGCTTTGCAGATTAGTTCCTGTTCAAAGGAGTCAACACATGTTTTGTTTGTCCTTTTGAGGACATGACTTTAATGGTTGAAGTTTAAACTGTCCAGTGATTCATTATTTCCCTTATGAAGGAATTCCTGTGCTTTGCAGATTTTGTCTGATGAAACATCACCTCAGTGGAAACTCCTCTCAGTAACTGAAAGGAGGAAAGTCTACTTCCTTCTGCCTCATTTCACAGCCTTCCTGGGAAACAAATGCTGTGTTCATTTGTCACAGTGAGGTGCTTGTTAGAGCTGGGTTTGAAATGGGCAGATGTGGTGTCAGAAACTGCAGCAGAGACTCAGGGCTGTGGAGGGATCCATAGAGTTTATTGCTGATTACCCCAGAGTCAGAAGTCTGGGTCTAAATCTTTTCCTGGTGCATCAAAGGACAGTCTGCTGATGCAAACTAGCCCTTTGTTAAATTCGACTATCCTTGAAGCTGACACAGTTCTCACAAAAGTTAATCACTGGGACTTGTCAGACTGGCTGGGAGAGTTCTCCCATTGCCATTGCAGGGAGCAGCAGCACACGGCAGTGAATGTGGGCAGGTGATTGCAAACAGCTCAGGCAGTACCTGCTCAGATATTGCATCTCCTGGGGAAGTTCCCTTCCTGTCAAGAGGAGTGACAAGGAGCTGTGGGCAGGCTTGGGGACAATGGTGAGGAGCAGGGGCTGGCTGGAGTTACCTGGTGGTGGTTGGAAGAGCCACACTGCAGTTTACATTGGATTATTGGGTTAGAATGGAGATGGCAGAGCCTGTCTTTAGGAGCTGCTGCCTTGACCTCCTGTGACTGTGGGTTCAGCTGTGATGCTCAGTGAGTCAGTCCTGGAGCTGAGGGTATGACCTGAGGGAGTTGCAGCTTCACAGTTGTTCACAGTGGCTTTTACAAAGGTGGGGGCTCTTCCTTGCCTCAGGAAAGCCTCTGGTTTACTTTTGAATGAGCCTCATATGAGCTGAGGTTCATTCTCTTCCCTGCAGCCTCAGATGCCTACTGCTTGCTGGAGATCTATGAGAGGCTCTGCAAGGACCCTGAGAGCTTCGGTCTGAGTTCAGACCTGACAGACAGTCTGGTGGGAAAACAGAGCAAAAAACCCAGGGCAAAGAAGCATCTGAATAAACAAGAAGCACCATCACCTTCTGGACAGGTTTGTAAACATCTTCAAAGAGCTCCTTGTTGCTCAAGACCCCTGCAAATCATGTGCTGCTGCTCTCAGTCCCACCATTCACTGTGCATGGCTGTTCGCAGGACTCTTGCAGCAAACATCCTCCTCATCCCTCCCTCCCAGGACACTCTGCTCTCTTCTTGGCCTGCCTGGGTCCAGCTTTCCCTGCTCTTTGAGGTTCACTTGTCTTTGCACAGTGTGGGTGCAGATCTGTGTGCTAAGCCCAGTGAGCCTTGCTCATGGAAATGCTCCTTCTACATTTTGGGTTTGGATTCTGTGGCCAAAGTTTCAAAACTCTTACTTCCTTACTTTTCCTTTTTACTGAGCTTCCACACCTTGCTTTCACACTGGGAATATCTCCTTTACTGTGTCTGGAGTAGAAGTCTGCAAAGTTAAAAGAAAATGATCCATCAAAAATGCATTTCTGCTGAAGGCTTGTCTCTGCCTCCCTGCCCACCACCACATTCCATGAGAGGCCTCTCCCAGAAGTTTGTCTTGTGGTAGAGCCTTAAAACTCCACCAGAGCTGTGCAACTCTGCTTAAGTATCCTGAAATGTGACTGGTGCCTCTCAGTAATAACATTTTACATTTAAAATGGAACCATTCAGTGGTTTGTGCACCTTTGGAAACCTTGGCTCAAATCCCATTTTGTTATTGCCTGAGAAGACCTACCATGTGTATCTGTGTGTCCTGAGGAGCCCCAAGTGTGTGTGGAGCTCCTGAAGTCAGTGCCCCTTTCCATGGCTGGGCTGAGATGCAGCTGACTGTGTCCACCTGTGTGTAAATGTGCAGCATCCCTTGGCCTTCAGCAGGCAGGAGAACACGGAGCTGCTCCCTGAGCACTGCGTTCATGGGAATGCTGTGTGTTGCAGCAGAGCTGGGTGGCTGCTGCAGAGGTAGGAAAAGTGAGCACTTCAGGCTGCAATCACCTTGGAAACCCACGGGTCATCTTTGTGTTCTGTACAGTCAGATTCATCAGCCAAGAGGCAGTTGGTAAAACCTGTCCCGGGACACCAAAAAAAGCAGACTTGTCCTGACTGCATCCTTCATGACTCCAAGCTCTCTTTCCCAGTGTTTCTTTGTCTGAAGTGGGGCTAATGACTCTATTCTCCTTTATGAGCTTTTTGCTCTCTGTTGGCATGAAATGTGAGAAGAAAGCTCTGTATGACAGTGCTGGCCACTGGATAAACACTGGCTGAGAGCCAGCTGCAGCTCCTGCACATCTGTTTGAACAGCAGCAGCAGCCAGGGGTAGTGTCTCCAACCACCTCAGCTTCAGGGGCAGCTCCATCCCTTGTGACGTGCTCTGGTGTCACAGCTGCATCGACCAGGGTCCTCCAGGAGCTGGTGACAGCCCAGTCTGCCCAGTGCTGCAGAGCCCTGGCTGCAGGGACCAGCTGCTGGGAACTGCAGCATCACACTAGTGTTGCTCCTGGACCTGAGCTGGTTCCCATGGAGAGCTCAGGTGGAGCTGCCTGGTGTGCCACAGCATTCCCAGCTTGGGGCCAGATCCTGCAGAACTGATCTGCAGTGCTGGCTCCCTGCATAGTTGCTGGCAGTGTCCTTCAGTCATCCCAGCTGATTCAAGTTCCTGGAGTCAAAAGCTGGACATTGGAAGTTCCTTAATAACTTCCCTTCTCCATGAATTTAGCTATTGTACTTCTGAGAGCCTCCCAAAGCCAAAGTCCTCCAAGTGCAGGAACTCCCCCAGCAGCAGACATTTGAAATAAAACAAACAGAATTCAGGCACTGCCTATTTTTAACCTTCCAAAGACAACAGAGTTGACGTGGTTGCTTTGTCTACCTGTTTCTCCCTCTGTCTGTCCTGAGTCATAGCTTTATCACATGTTTATTAATTGCAGACTAATTTAGGGGACTAAATTAGCCTTGACTATGTTTCTGTGACTTCTTGAAGATGAATGTCTGTGCAGAGCACTGGAGGCCAGGTTGGCACTTCTCCAGGGAAAGGCTGCAGGTTCCTGGATCAGGTGGCCAACTGGTCAGTGAGAGAATGGTGAATTCAGAATTAGCCCCATCATGTTCTGCCCCCTGCCCAGGTGGTGATGGCAATATGGAAAGGATGGGAATGAGGATCTCGAGGTGCTGCAGAGCATGGGGGAGTGGTGACACAGGTGGAAGGAGGCAGTTGGATGTGCCATGGTGGGTGAACTAACGCAGGGAGTAAAAACACAAATATACTGGGAATCAGACTTCTGCTCCTTATGGATCTTCCTGCTTTCTCTAGGAATGTCAAGGACCCAGAACGGAGCCCTCACGCCCCCCTGCCCCCATCTCCCCCCCTGCCCCCATCTCCCCCCAGGAGTTCAGTGTGGTCTGTGACAACATGCTGCAGGGCCTGGGGCGCTACCTGCGCTGCCTGGGCGTGGATGTCCGGCTGCTGGACAATGAGGATGACCATAGGAAAGCTGCTGAGGTGAGTTCACAGCTCCCATGTCCATGGGGATGTGATGGGGCTTACTAGGAAGCTGCAGTGGTTCTCAGGCTGCAGGAGCTGCCCCGTGGGTCCCTCTTTCCATCCCTATGCTGAGTCCCAGCTCTTTGGGTCACCCTGAGCTCTGGCAGCTGGAATCAACTGAGCCCTCCAGTGGTGTGTGGCCTTGGTTCTCCAATTCCAGGAGACAGGAAGGGAGCAGAGACTGCTATGATCTCACTCTTACATGTGTCTGTTTGTGTCATTGGCAGCTGGGGCAGCTCAAGTGAGAAGAACACAAGTGGAGGGTAAAGATCATAGAATCACGGAATGGTTTGCTTTGGCTTAGAAGGGGCCCTAAAGATCATCTCCAACCCCCAAGCGTCTTGGGGGAAGCTGTGTGTTAGCAACAAGACAAAAGTCAGTGAAAGGAGCCAACATTCACTTAGATTTCTAATGCACTCCAGTTTGGGCTTACAGGGAATGTATTTGTCTGCCTTGTGTCCAGGTCAGTTGGGCAGAACCATAATCCAAAGATGGCTGTTCAATACAGAAGGGAGAATGTCCTTAATCAATGGCCATGTAACATCCTGGCTGGCCTTGTGAGGTGACTCAAAGGTGATCAGCCACAACTTGCAGTGATGTTTGGGAAAGGAAGAGGGGACCATGAGTATTGCTCTGGGCTCCCATAATAACTCTGCCTTTCTGCCTACTGCATGAGAGATAAATGCTGCTGCATTTCAGACACATTTCTGCTATCCCAGGAATGCAGATCACAGAATCACAGAATCCCCTGAGCTGGAAAGGACCCACAAGGATCATTGAGAACAGCTCCTGGCCCTGCACAGGTACCCCAACAATTCCACCCTGGGCATCCCAGGCAGCTCCTGGAGCTCTGGCAGCCTTGGGGCTGTGCCCATTCCCTGGGGAGCCTGGGCAGTGCCAGCACCCTCTGGGGGAAGAACCTTTCCCTGGTCTCCAGCCTGACCTGCCCTGACACAACTTCATCCCCTCAGGTCCTGTCCCTGGTCGCAGAGAGCAGAGATCAGTGTCTGCCCCTCCTTTTCCCCTCCCCAGGAAGTTGTAGCTACAATGAGGTCTCCCCTCAGTCTCCTTTTCTCCAGGCTGAACAGACCAAGTCTTATACAGCTTCCCCTCAAGGCCCTTCACCATCTTTGTTGCTCTCCTTTGGACAATCTCTAATGGCCTAGTGTCTTTCTTATTTTGTAGTGCCCAAAACTGCTATCAGGGTTCGAGGTGAGGCCACCCCAGCCCAGAGCAGAGTGGGACACTCCCCTCCCTTGACCAGCCCATGGTGCTGGGCCTGATGCCCCCAAGACACAAATGTCCCTCCTGGCTCCAGGGCACTGCTGACTCACATTCAACCTTCTTTCAACCAGGACCCCCAAGTCCCCTCCTGTGACACTGCTCTCCAGCATCTCATTCCCCAGTCTGTTTGTATATCCAGGGTTGCCCCATCCCAAGTGCAGAATCTGTCACTTTCCATTGTTGAACTTCCTCTGGTCAGTGATTGCACAGCTTTCTGATTTGTCCAGGTCTCCCAGAGGGCCCCCCTGCCTTCAAGGGAGTCAATAGAGATATCCAGGCCACACAGTGTGTGCTATCAAATGTGCATGGATCACCCAGCCTGGTGTGCAGGATGTTTCCTCTTCAGATGTCTGCTTGGCCTGAATCCGGGGCAGGCTCTAACTTCTGCAGAAATAATTAATATCTCCTCCCTGCCAAACTTGCACAAGTTATTTAAACAAACTGGTTCTCAGTGCCTCCCCCCAGAGCCCCATCTCCACTTCTCATCCCCATCCCTTATCGTGCCACGGACAGGATGTTTGACATTGCTTTCTCTATGGTGACCAGACAAACATCCTTTCACTATCAAAAGCACTTGGAGTGTTACTGTATTGCAGAGCCTTTGATCTGGGCTTGGATAATCAAAGATAAAAATAGACTCCTCCCACCCTGTCTGATATCTGGCTGGTCCTGATTGAATCAAAGTTGAATGTTGACCACCCTACGCCCAAAAACTTGGGAATGTTATTGCAAAGGCCAGCAGAGGGTTTGGATCCTGGTCACTGAGTACAAGACAGATGGTTTGGGTGTTGTCCCAGCACAGTCTCAAACTGGTGTCACTAGGAACATCTAAGAGTGTATAGCATTAGTATTTGCTCTTCATTAAAGTCTTTTCACTCAAATGATTTATCAGTCATACTACACTTCTCCTTGTGCCAAGAACTCCTACAACACCTGGCATTTGCTCCTTATTGTTCTCATTCCTTCTCTTTGTTAAAGTGGCTTCAAGTGTTGGTGGGCAGATGGGTCTGGTCCTTCACCCTCTGTTATTTGGGATCAAGCTTAAAAGCCTGAGAACTTCCTCAGCTGTGCTTGGGCAGTTATGGATTTTATTTATTTTTTTTGTTTAGGTTAGCACATGTAGCAGGAATTGGTTTGGCAACCCCCATTCCCATGGATGTGAAACCTTTGTCCTGTGTTATGCTTCATCTTGTGCTGTTGTTATTGACTAAATATTTTATCTTGGACTTGTCATGGTGAGTTTATCATGCCAGAACTGCAGAGGTGTGAGAGCAGGGCCCCTGGCACCACAATCCACTGGCTCCCCTCTGGCTGACCAGATTTAGTGGTGGAGTTGGCAATGTTGGGTTTGTGGTTGGACTCGATGACCTGAAGGTCCTTCCCAGACTTAATGATTCTATGATTCTGTGGTTCTGTTTATCTGCTGTGAGATGCTACCAGCTTGCAGTCTTTGATTTAATGATGCCATTTAATTAGGACTTGATTGGAGAAGTGACTGATTAAAGTTGCCCGTCATAAGTGCAGATACAGAAAATCTTTAAAAATGGAAAACCAGTAGAAATTCATACTGAAAAGGTCTCTGGTTAAATCTGTCCTCGTGTGAAAGGAAAGAACGCACAGGCTGTCCTTAGAGAAGCATTTTAGCTCCTGTCCATGAGCAGCAGCCTCTCTGAAAGGCAGCTTTTATTAAGCCCTCTCACTCGATGGGGTGGCCGTGCTGATTTCCCCATATTACCTTGCTTTCCTACCTGCTGTAGCACCTGCACACACCTGTGTGGCACAGCAGGTCTGCAGCTGGGGCTGGAATTAGTTCTAGATGTGCTGGACATGCTCCTTTACCTGAGAATTTTTGCAGCCTGTGCACTGAGAGCTGGTGGGACCCACCATGTGCTGTCCCCAGCAGTCCTTGCCCGGCAGCACTGTCCACTGCACCTCGGGCAGGGCCTTTGCAGGACTTCAGGCAGTGGCCCAGGCTGGCCCAAGCCTGGCTCTCTCCTGTGTGGCCTCTCTGAGGAAGGGCTGTGTGCATCCAGCCATTCCTCCCCAGGGACTCTGACTCCAGCTCCAGGCAATCCATGGGGTAAAGAATCTGGAGATTCCATCTCTGGGATGCAGCAGGTTCTGAGTGTGCAGGTGCCGGTTTTGGGTGATCCACCCTTTGCCTTTGCACTTACTCCTATAAGCAACAAGTTATTTGCAATTAATACAAGTTTATTTACTTAAAATTGTGCCCTGTGCCTGTTGTGTTCCTACCCAGTTCTTTCATGCTCCATCCCTGGAAAATTCCAGGTCAGGTTGGATGGAGGCTCTGAGCAGCCTGACCCAGTTGAAGATGTCTCTGCTCACTGCAGGAGAGTTGAGACAAGATGATCCCTTCTAAACCAAATTATTCTATGATTCCATCTTGTCTTCTGCAAGCTTCTCTTTGCAGAGAATCTTAAACCTATCTTTTGAGTTTTCCAGATAATTGGAAGGAGATGGAAAAGTGGATGCTTCTATTTTCTCTGCAGTTTTGCAGAATCAGGCAAAGCAGTGGCATCCTTCTCATACCAACCTTACAGGATCACCCAGCAGCCTGAGTGACTGCAGTAGATCCTGCAATGTTGTACCTCAGGGGCAGAGCAAAATGTTTCTAATGAGAGACTCAGTGGATTCTCAAAGCTGCTTCAGTTGTGTTCTGGGTTGGTTTACTTTATTTTTTAATGGACTTTCTTCTTGGTCTTCAAAATCATCCTCACCTCTAAGGATAATCTGATGCTAAGGCAAACCTGGTATCTTTTGAAGTATCCTAATAACCAGAAGGAAGGCAGGTAAAGCTGGCTTCCCAAGGCTCCCATGCTGTGGAAGATTCTCTTGCAAGGTTACACCTACCCTCCAAAGCTCCAGGTGAACCTGCGAGTTGCAGAGAAGGGCCAGGCTGGATGGATCTCAGGAGCCAGATAGAGCATTGTGCACCCAGATCTAAATTGCCCTAGACTAATTTGGAGCCAAGTGACACGAAAGGGATTTTAATCCTGCAGTGAGCAGATCTTCACCTAATGGGGAAATCTAATCTTGGATCTTGTCTCAGCTTTGACTGGCTTTTTCCATATTTTTGATGTAGATGACATTCTCCAGGTTTGCTGGTCTTTTTAGTCTGGTGGGAAGCTAAATTCAGAGAGGGCAGATGAAGAGCTGTGTTGCTTTTAAGATCAAGACTTGGCTTTTGATGTTTGGTCAGCAGGAGGAGAAGGTCTTTCATTGGAGACCTTGATACAAATGGATCTGCACAGAGAAACAAAACTGGGTGGATGGTTTTGGTGTGACACTTAAGGCCACATTACAAAACCCTGTGATTACTCCGTGCAATTTATACTTTTCAGGAATGCTGAAGAGAAGATTAGGGTAGCAATACTGGGAGAGTTGGACTGAGTGTGCTCAGAGCTGTTAAGCTCTTGGTTTACTGTCTCTTTTTAAGCCTGGGATTACAGGGAGGGCCTCTGCGTTTGGACTGGGTTTTGTGATGCCCTCCTTGTAATCTGCTAGAAGCAGATCCTTGTCTGGGTGCTTTCCCAGCACATATCCTGGGGCAGACACTTTCTGTCCAGTCCCTTTTGGTCTGAGGTGAGGCCTTGATGGCCCAGGCTCAGGATCACTGCAAGGGGAACACAGCTTTTCCTGTACATGTCAGGGACATGTGGTATTGCCCAACATGTGTCTTGCACAGACTTGGCAAAGTTTAACTTACAAATCCACAGCCTTGTGCTGCTGTTTTTTGGAACCTCCTTTGGCCTCGGTTCAGGATGCCTTAGATTGTCGCGAATCATCCTGCTGCTGGTGCTGGCTTGGAAACAAAGGGGCTCTCTCTGCCCTCTCTCCTCAGTCGCTGCCCTTCCAGGTCTCTCTGACAGTAATTCCTGTGGGTTCATTCATTTCTGTAGGATAGAAGTTGGCTGAACAGACACGTTAAGGGCTAATCAGTAATACCAACAGACTAGGGAGTGCTTTCTATCCAGAAGGTCTGAGCCTTTTCCAGAGGAAGTTGATATTATCTTTGTAATATATTGTGAAACTGAGGCCAATGCCCTCTCTGCAGCACTTGGGCTAGAGTACAGGTCCCTGACACCCATGCCAAAATGCTGCCGTGGGTGTTCTGTTCCTCTCATTTGCATCCCTGACCATACATCCCCCCACGGTCCCAGTGCTGCCTTCCCTTGTTGCTTTTGGAGAAAAAGAAGGAATTGTGCCCTTTTCTCCAGCACATACCCTCTGTGGTCTCAGTCAGATGTGTGCTATCACATGGCTTTTCTGGCTCTCCATACTTCTCCCAGTCGTTGTTCCAGAGGCAGAAAAACATGTTGGAAGAGTTATTGCTTTTCTCCTTTTTATTTGATGTTCTTTGCCTGTCTCTGCAGAGCCCTTTAGATAAGGGGATTTATCAAGCTTGAACTAATTAACCCTGGATGCAGAAAGTCAGAATGGAGTGTTCCAGCTGTGAAATCCTCAGACTTACCCTGAAGCAAACATAGGTCTGGAGGAATTTCACATCCCTTTTCCCTTGTTGGCAAATCCCTGTGGTGACCTTTTGCTGTTGCCTTACCAGACCTCCCTCACTACCATGCCACAAGGGTGCTGTGGTGGCTGCTCAGCAGCAGGACTGCATGGGGTGTCTGTGCTGCCCCTTCAAGACTCCTGTTCTTAGAGGTTTTTTCCTTTATTGAGAGAGAGTGGGTTGATTTTGAAAGAAATACAGTAATTTTGCCTGTAGAAAGATGTTTCAGCCAAAGAGTGACTTGACAACTAAAGGAGGGAAGCAGATACCTAAAAGCTCAGGAAGAGGAAAAAAAGGAAAAAACAGGTTGTTTAGCTGCCTGCATGGGGCCTTCAGAGCCTTCTCCCCCTTGTTTCCTGTTGCCATAGGTCCAGTGAGTCTTAAGAGAATAACTACCCAAGAGAGAGCTTTAAAGTTGTGGTTGGTTTGTCTGGTGTTCCCTGGCTGTGCTCGCTGGTGTCTCTCTGGGAAGTGCAGCAGGACTCTGATCCCAAATATGTCTTCCTGCCAAGGGTAGAGAGGGATCCAGACAGAGCTGCTGCACTCTGTACCAGATGAGAGACCTCCATGACACACATCTGGAGTCAGTGAAAAACATGAGGGGTTCTAACAGAATCCAAGCCAGAGACGAGAAATAACCTTGTGCATACTTCAAAGCACTGATCTCTTGTCAGCAGGATCAGAGCTGAGTCCTGGTTCACATGGGAATGAATCCTTGTGAATCCTCGTATTGCTTCAGCCATGAGGCTCTGTCCCTCCTCCAGGAGGGTGAGGGGTGGGAGGGAGGGGTGTCATTCAATCATGTGAAGGAAGGTCAGTCACACTTCCACCCTTGCAGCTCCAGATTTAGTGTCTCCCTTTGGCAGCGAGCCCTCTGCAGTTTCCCCGAGCCTGTGTGAAGGTCAGCAGGGCAGGTGATGAGCTCCCTGGGAACTCAGCACAGACCTTCCCCTTGAAGGACCAGACCTCTGACAAAAGCTCAGCATTCCAAGTCAGGAGGTGATAAACTCTATGGGAGATGTTCCCTGCAGCCTGGAAAGGTGCATAATTCCTGTGTGTTGGGTTGCCAGGACAATAACACTCTCCTTCTCTAAGGAGCAGTTTTGTTAAAGGTATGAAGTTTGCAGACACATTTCATGGTACTTTTTTTTTCTAGAATTACCTGCTTAGGTTTTTTTCCTTTTCCCCCTGTGCAGCAGAATTAATTCCTTCTTTGTGACCCAGAGTGGGGAAATAGAAATAGTCTGGGTTAAGTGAAAAAATAAAGTATTGTTTTTGTATAGGATTGTTTCAAAGTGGAAAGGTTCCCTGGGCCATCTGTGGATCAGATGCCCCAGCAGCTTGTTCCAGCACATGGGAGATGAGGCAGGGATTGGCAGGGAGGAGATAAGGGGTGAGCCATACCTTGAGCTGCTGTTGCTGACAGGAACTCTTGGCCAGGTGTGGACTGACACTGAGAGAAACACTCGATATCTCCAGTTCACCTCCTCTCTTCTGTGACTGCAAATAAAGCCTGAACTCGGTGTAACTTCAGCCCCTGTTCATTTGGATTTTTACTGTTTTTTCCAGATTGCCCGACAGGAAGGAAGAGTAATTTTGACCTCTGGACTCCCATATCAGACTGTGAGTGTTCCAAGCTGCTGGCGTGTTTCTGGCACTGATCATTGTGTGGTCTGGGGTGTGCAGGGGAGACAAGAGGAAAAGTCAGATGTGAATGCAACAGCTGGCTTGGATTTTTCACGTTTTCTCCACTAAAAGCTACATTTAGGGTCTTCAGAGGTTTGCTGTTCTCAACCACCAAGGCTCAGGGGTGAAATGCTTTTTTATAGTTATATTCAGTCCTGTACTGGGGGGGAGAGCGATTGCTCTCCATTGGGGGTGGGGGTGGAAGTCCAAGCCAATCAATCCAGAACAGTGTGTTTCTGTCTGGCCTCACTGGCAGGTGAAAAGGCAGCTCAATTCCTGTGCTTTTTATTCCAGAGATTCTTGCTTGCTGGCTGGCTCCACACTGAGAGAGTTCCAGCCCTCAGGGACATTTCTTCAGGCTTGGAAGGGGGAAATTGGAAGGCCCCAAGCATGGGTCTGGTGGAAGCTGGAGAGGTTTTGTGTTGCTATAGATAAACAGAAAAGCCAAAGCAAAGGCCAACCTTGCCCTCAGCACCAGCTGTTCAGAGCTGGTCACAGACACGCTTCAAAATGCAATGCTGAACCTGCCAAGTCAGTGCTTGCAGCGCTGTGACATCCTGTTGCAGGTCCTCTGCAATTTTTTACTGCCCAAAAATCAATTTGGAAGAGTGAAACTGTTCTGGATGAGCCGGAGTTCTCTTCACATGAGCCAGGGTGCGGGACTTCTTTGTCACAAACTGTCAGTATAAAATCTCCTAGCTACTCCAGCAGCCAGTCAGAATATTTGCAGAATAGGGGTTGCTGATTTCCTATGGAAAATCAGTGTGTGGAATAAAACTCCTCCCATAATGAGACACTGTGAGGCAGGTGCAGCCCCCCTGCAGGTTCCTTGGGCCTACAGCTGGTGGAATAGGGAATTCAGCATCCAGCATCATCTTGTTTGGCAGAACTCTAATTTCAAAGTACTGTGTGGGAATCGCAAAAGGAAAATAACTGCTTCCAGAGTACAATACTCCTGGGAAATGTCTGGTTCCCTCAGTTCCCTTGCCTTTGGATGCCCTCCACAAGGATGGGATGACTCTGCCAGGCTCTTTTACTGGTGTGTAGCTGATCCCACTCCTGTGAGTCCTTAGCATGGTCATGAAGATGTGTCTGGGACTTCCCAGTGCTCATTCCCAGATACACTTCTCTGCAGAGTGTGGAACAAACATTGAGGGACTGCCCACATCAACCCCTTCAAATTTCTTGGCCACCAGGGAACTCCAGGTGAAACGTTTGTGGGAATCAGAGGGGTTGCAGTGGTCACTGGACATTGTTTCCATCATTGTGCTTTGGCACACTCTGTGGGATCTGGCCAAGTTTCATCAGAAAGCTGGGATTGAATTCAGTTTCCTTTTGCTGCCCCTGTCTGCACCACCTCACCAAATTATGAGTTGATGGGACTTGGGTATATTTTATAGAATAGAATCATGGAATTGTTAAAGTTGGAAAAGACCTTTAGGATGATCAAGTCCAGCTGTTAACCCAGCATCACCACTGTGGTCCCCTCTAAACCATGACTCCAAGTGCCACATCTAGATGACTCTTGAACACTTACAGAGATGACTCGAACACCTCCCTAGACAACTCATTCCAATGCCTGACCACCTTTCTGTGAAGAAATGTTCCCTGAAATCCAATCTAAACCTCCCTTGGAGCATCTTGAGGCCATTTCCTCTTGTTCTGTCACTTGTTAGCTGGGAGAAGAGACCAACCCCCCTGGCTGCACCCTCCTGTCAGGGAGTTGTAGAGAGTGAGAAGGTCCCCTCTGAGCCTCCCTTCCTCCAGCCTAAATCATGTTTCATACACATAAAATCATGCAGTGCTTCAGGAGTCAGAGCTCTTGCAGCAGTGGCTGTTAGGTTACCAATGGTGGTGCTCAGACCAGAGTTCAGACTGTAGACACACACTACTCCAAGCATTATTCCCAATTCAAACCAAGACAAGAGTATCGGAACAGCCCCACGTGCCCTGACACTTGGCCTCTCTGGTGTCTCTGGTTTGCAGCTGCGCTCCCAGGTGGGAGAAGGAAGGTGTTTCTCTGTGAACTGCTCCGAGAAGGCAAAGGAACAGGCGCTGCAGGTGCTGAAGCACTTCAACGTGCAGGTGTCCCTGGGTGACATCTTCAGCCGCTGCCAGGTAGGACAAGGCTGGCTCCAGCCCCGGCTCCCGCTCACTCACTGTTCCCTGCGCTGCCTTGGTGTCCTGGGCCTTGCACTCAGTGTCTTCTTGGTTCCCAAGAGTTCTGCTTGAACTTTGGCAGCACCTGGAAAAGCCGTGAGGAGTTCTGAGTGCAGTCACATCCGTCACAGTGCTGAGGGCTCAGTCAGAGGATCAGAGGTTCTGCATCTGCAGCTTTACTAGAAACTCGCCTGTTTTTCTGATTTTTGGTGCTTGGCCGGTGTTTTGGCATCAGTTGTCATGGTTGGACTCTCTTTGTTGCTGTGTTCTCTGTCTAGGACACATGCTGTTTTAATTATAAACCATGTTTAATTATGGCTCTGTGATTCTGTTAACACTTAATTACTTTAATAGGAGGATTTTTTCATAGGACTTCTTTTTTTTTTTTCAGAAGCTATTAGGTTAATTCATGTCCATGCTGGTGGATGGTTCCAGATTGTGATTGGCACAGGATATCTATGGATTGCTGTTAAGAATAAATTTTAATTGTGTTAGCTCAAATCACCATCTCTTCTAATTTCACTATTGTATTTGTTGCAGCAACACACCTAAACCTATCCCTTCCCAAACTGCATTATAAACCAACAAGGAACTTCAACATCTCTCACCTTATCAGTGTTTAAAGAGAGAAAAAGAAGCAAATTGGTTAGAAAATTAGCTTTTTCTTAGGGATAAAAAAGCCAATGAGTCTGGCTCAGTGCCTCATGGTAGAGATCTGGGGTCTCCTGGCCCAGTGGAATTGCACAAGTGGTGTAGGAGCAGACACACCAGAGAGCGTGTCCTGAACCTCTGTTTATATCTGCTGTCACATGTTGAAACTGGATCTGTAACTTAGAAAGCAAATGAGAGTTGTCCAGCTGAGCGGGTTGGCTGTGAGAGGAGACTGACGAAGCTCCCTGCAGGTCAGATCCACAGAACAGGGGTTCATCTTGCTGCAGGATAAATGGATATATTCAGCTAATGGGATACTGCCTTCAGTCCTGTGGTTTTATTGTCCCAGAACAGATTGCAGTTGTTATACATACATATATTTATAGTGGCACGCTGGCTTCTTGGCTGTTTTAAACAAACCTTTAAAAAACCTCATGGATTCTCCAGTTCCCTGACATCCCGTGAAATAGCAGTGTTCCTCCTGATGGTTGTTGAAATACCACAAAAATAAGCAAACACACATACACACAAAACCATGCTGCAGGAAACTCTGTGGTCTCTAATAAATGCACGAGACTGTGCAGCAGACAATGGAAAACTGACCCCTCACTCAGCATCTGGGGTCTGGAACTGGTTGACTCTATGGGTTTAGTACATGCTATCTTAGTTTACAATATAAATAGGGGTAATCAATCTGGCTAGGAATATATACTAAGTGTTCTCTTACTTCCAGGAGAAATGCCTTCCCTGTAAATTGTGGTGGTGGAACAGCTGCATGTTCTATACCCCTCAGTATGGGAAGATGCTGATTTGTCAGACTTCTCCCTGTTCTGAATCATATTTACCTTCATTTAAGGCCTTGTCATTTTGGAGCAGATTTTGCTCAGCTGTCTCTGCAGACAGCATAGATTTGGCTGATGTGCTGCTGATCCTCTGGAGGAGAATCCCAGCTCTCCCAGCTGCACTTCCCGGGGCTGTGTGCAAGGGGAGCTGTGGGCTGCACAGGGAGAGGGATCATCCTTCAGCACTCTGGAAAACTGACAGCCCACATCAACAGAGGCAATTTCTGCCTTCAGGAGGGTGCTCTGGGCCCACATGGCCTACAGAGACCTCAGCAGTTCTTTTATATATCCTTCCTAAAACATCCTCATTCTTTCTAAACCTAATTGGGCTTAATTAGGATGGAGGCCAGATCCTGAAACTGCTGAGCTGTGCTTGCTAGCCTGTCTGTGCTGCTCCGGAGCTGGGTCACAGACCTTGTGGCTCCCTGACTGCTCTGAGCTCTGCTCCTCCTTGTAGAGCACTTTGCTGAGGGGTGACAGAGCGGTGACAGAGTGTTTTGGCTGCCCCTACAGTGGGGGAGCATGGTGGGCACACAAGCAGGGCTCCAGAAAGAGCCAAGTGCTGCTGTGTCTGTGCTAGGCAGGAGGAGGAGGATGGGCAGTACTGACCCCTGAGCTGGACTCCTTTCCTCCCTCTCCTGCATGGAGCTGGGCCTGACCCACCAGCACGGGATGGGTTATCTGTGTCATCAGCCCTGGCTGTGTGTCTCAGGAAGCAATGTGGCATCCTGCCTGCTCCCTCTGTCTTATGGAGCAGGAGCTTGTTTTGTCTCCTGGGTTCTGTTCTGTAAATGACTGGAGTGAATATGGCAGCAAATGTTATCATAACCATTAATGCATGTAGTGCCGAGCACGTGGTAAAAATAGGTCCTAATTCAATGTTGTACCCAAGACTGCTGGAAAATACGTTTCCTCTGTCATCTCCCTCAGCAGGGATGGATGGGTTCTCTTTTGCAGATGTAAAGAATGGGCTTGCTTTGTAACCCTGCCAAAATACTGCTTCTGTTAAAACAATGGCCAATACTGGCTACCTCTGTCTGACCTAGAGCAGCAAGTGCACAGGGAGTGTCATCCAGGGGCTGCTCAGCACTTTTGCTCCCACTTGTGCTGGGCTTCAGCTTGGTTGCTCCAGTTAAAGGCTTCAGGAGTGGAGACTGCTGCCAAAGGTGTCAGTGATGGTGCAGGAATGACGTTTTCATTCCATGTGTTCCTCAAGTGCTGCATGGTAAAGACTCAGTGATGATCCTGGTGAAGCCACCCCTACAGTAACTGTAGCTGGGTGCCTTTGGTGAGGAACGTTTTAGTGGGGCTGAGTGAAAATAAGATTAATTCTATATTTTGGTGACAAGCAAAAAAACCCTACAGAAGTTCTACATTTCATAGCCTTAAAATGTTACAAATCCATTCCTTGTATTTGAAATGCAAATAACATGTGCCATTCACCTCTGCAAGCATTTGAGGATCTTGGATTTTTCTTCTTTTCAGACAGCTGAAATACTTCCTTCAGGAAGGGACAGTGTGAAATAATGTTTGGGGTGTTCAGACATGATCAATTCAACATGCTGAACCCTTACAGTAGTCAGGAAGATCTCTATGGAGTTCTTGGAGGCTGTTGTGGGCAGTCTTAGCGTCAGCTCACAGCCCGACTCAGCCAGGAGATCAGTGATGCTCTGTTCTCCACAGCTTAGAGGAGATTCTAACACAAAACTAGCAGTTCAAGAAGTCAAAACACCCAAACCTGCTGAAGAGGGCATGGGCTCCAGTCCATGGGCACAGACAGCTGACAGCAGGGTCATTTTGTAATGGGGTGAAATTCAGCTCCTCTCCCAGGTGCAGCAGTGGTTGTCTCCCATCCTTCCTGGTGCTGTCCCTGTCTGGGACATCCTGCTGTGACACTTGGGTATGGCCTGGTGGGACAACAGGAGAACATGAACTTCATGTCATTCCAGTCTCTTAAAGGAGAATGAATTGTCTCTTGAGCACAGCCATGTTTTGGCAGGATCCATTACCTGGATGACTGGTGTGACTTTTGCCATCTTGCTTTTCCATGCCATGTGATTGAGAGTCCACCCAAAGCAGGCGTGGGCTACGCCTCTGAACCTGCCACTGTGCCAGGGCCTTGTCACTGACTGCTTGGTGAGCCCGAGGGCCCAGGATGTTTCACTTCCCATGGCTGAGGTGTCTGGCCCAGCCAGCTTGTGTCAGTGAAAGAACACTGGTGTGGAATCAGTGGAGATCAGTGGAGGCACAGGGCTGGCAGGCTTGGGGTGAGCAGTGCTGCTGACAGGGAAGAATCCCAACTTGGATGGTGATAAACTGAGGAGATAAACACTGCAAGTTGTTAGCTTTACATCTGTATATCACAAGGGTTTGTCACTATGGCTTGAAGGGACAACTGTGTTCAGTGTTGTTTGGGCTCACCAAGAAATTCCTCCTGGAATCTGGAAGAACCTTGTGGTTAAAGGTTTCTAACTGCTGTAAAACCCTCACTGGTGTGAGGCTTTGCAGCTGGGTTTGGAGCCAGGAGGGCCTGTCCATCTGCAGAAAAGCTGTGCTGGGCTTTACTGAAAAGTGTAGCTGCTGCTCAGCTCATTCTGGGTCTGAGGCTTCGCTCGGGTACGGGGCGGGGGGAGCGGGCTGGGGGACCTGGGTCCTGCAGAGCCACTGTGCTACCCCCACCTCCCCCGGGCCTCTCTTTCCTTTCCCACCCTCTGTTTCACTTGACCCTTTAGCCTTTAAGCTGGCTGGGGCAGGGACCCCGCTTGAACAATACCTTACACAACAGGAGGCTGATCCCAGGTGAGGTTTCAAGGCTTTCCTGCAAGGAAAAATGATTGCAATTATATCCCCTGCAAAAATAAATGTGCAGGGGAAAAAAATCCCAGGCTCCAGCTGCAGTTTGTGCATCTGAACAGCCCCACATTGATGGGGGGATTATCTGCACATTCAAATAGGTTGTCTCTTGCACGCCACTGCAATGCTCTGATCCTAAATAAGCAAATTACATCAACTATTCTGATGTCCTGTTTAACTTATGACCTCAGCCTGAGCACTGCAGGATATGAGAGATAGCTGCTCAATTTCATTGTCTGGAGATCTGATATATTTTTCTATTTTTTTTGCCCCCCTCCCTTTCAGTTTCCAAACTACTCACCCCAGCTTTTACAAAGGTGTTAGCATGGGATTAGGAGTAGGCGGGGAGGAGGGGGGAGGAAGAGAGGAAACCACCTTTTTTTTTTTTTTAAATTAGGTGCAAAAGAATTCTAACAGTTGCAGCAAATGTTTCTGGTTTTTTGTGGTTAAGGTAACGAATTTCATTGCTGCAAAGCTCATCATGTGCAAGCTGACTTACACAGAGGGAGGCCAGGATGGAGCAATCCATTTAGCAGAGACAAAGAAAAAAGCCTTATGATGAGATGGAAACCCTGTACTTGGGGCACTTTGCGAGAACCTTTGAAGCCAGCCTGGGAACTCTGGCAATATTAGTTGATAATTAGTAATATAGATCCCTCAAGCTGTTGTTTAGATTGAAAATGTGCATGTCTCTCATGAGCCTCTGTCACACCAATCTGATCAGCAGGCTTTTTTCTTCCTTTTATGTGGGTTGCTCTGTCGGTCCAGACGATGATGAGAACTGCCAGGCACCGTCTTTCTCACTCAGTTGTGAGCTGAGCAGCTATCTCCTGCTCCAGCGTGGCATGGAAGTGGAACCAGGGCAATTTTGCTTTGTGGTCACCTTTCCTGGCTTGAGCAACAGTCATTTCATTCATTTTAAAATACCAGCCGTCCTTCCCCATGCGCAGAGAAAAACCAGTAAGATTTAAAGGCTACATATTTCATGAGATGTTTCTGCCCCAGCAGACAGCAAGGGGTTGGCCTTGGGAGTCACTCAGGACAAAAAGCATCTTCAGCTCCCGTAGGGCCAAGACATCATCAAAGAATTCAAAAATGTTCTCACAGCCCCTGGTTCAGCTTTTGAGCTGCCTTCCACCGACGCAACATCACATCCCCATTTACTTCCTTTCAGCCCTGAAATCTCTTTGGAAAGTGCTGTGTCACCCTCTAAATGAAGAATTTAGAAGGGTCACGTGTGCTGGATTTCAATGACTTGGGAATGCTGAGAAAGAGAATACTGTTTGGAAACCCTCTGTGGTTTAATAAAAGGTTCATCCATAGGATGCAATTTGTCAGTGCCTACAGGTCAGGAAAACCTGTGATTAAGAGCATCTGTGGTTTCCCCAGATGTGTGAGTGAGCTGCTTACTCCTCCCCAGTCACCCAAACTGGTGCCTGCCCACGACGTGGGCTGTGATTTCTTGCTTCAGAGTGCGATTGTTCAACACAAAGGGTGAGGCCCTCTTAATCTTTTTGTTTATCCTGGGTTTGGCAATTCCGATGTAATCTACAGCCTGTGCTGCAAAGGCTCCAGCCAGGAAGCACAGCTGGTATTATCCTGTTGAAGGAGCGAATTTCCCTCCAGAGGTACTTGTCCAGGGCTGGCTGAGTGGCTGAGTGGCAAATGCTCCTCGCCCTGACACAGCGCCTCGCTGAGAGGGACCAGCTCTTTGTGTGGAGTGGCTCTACACGACAGTCATTAAATACCATCAGACTCTGGGATAACTTGTCATGGCAAATTCTGCTTCTTTTCAGTCTCTGGTTGAGATTTTTATTTGCTAATCTCTAATGGTTTATAAATGATAGTGAGAAGACGGGGTGAGTGGTCACTGTTACTCGCAGGGGGTGGGGACACCCCGAAGCAGCACAAAGATCGGGACCTTAAAACTCATCCAGTTCCAACCCCCCTGCCACAGGCAGGGATGCCTTCCACTATCTCAGGGTGCTCCAAGCCTCATCCAACCTGGCCTTGGACACTTCCAGAGGTCCAGGGGCAGCCCATTCTGTGCCAGGACGACCTGTGCCAGGGCCTTCCCACACACACAAGGAAGATTTTTTTCCCAATCTTCCATCTCTCCCTGCCCTCTGGCAGTGGGAAGCCATTCCCTGTGTCCTGTTACTCCAGGTCCTTGTCCCAAGTCCCTCTCCAGCTCTCCTGGAACCCCTTTAGGTACCAGTAGACACTGAGCAAGCTCCAACTTGTGGTTGCCAGGCAGGAGGGCAGCACTCTGTCCATGATGGCTTTGCAACATGATACGTGAGAGCACACAGCACCAATTCTGTAAAATTCCCAGCCTGGAGTTGGCTTAGCCCTGTCCTGTTGGCCACATAAAACTCAGAGTCCCCAGAAAAAGGGCTCGACTGGGCCTAATTCTCAGCAGCGAGCCCAGCCGTCACTGCCTGGTTCCCACAGACTGTACACTTCCCTGCCAAGATTTCAGTATCTTCAGAAATTCAGTGGAGCATGAAGGTCACAGCAAGGGGAGAATGACAGCCTGAGAGGTTTTTTTCCCCTTTCAGCAGCTCGGAGCAGACTGTTGTCTCTCTCTCATGTTGACTGTTTTCATAGGGTTAGCGTGAAGTTTATGTTTTACACAGCCCAGTGGCAGTCAGAGCTGGGATCAGCTGTGTTTCTTCAAGGAAGACGGTCTCATGTTGCAGACTTTCTTTCTCAGTGTCTGTAAAAGCTCGGTTTCCAGTGAAATTTCCCTTACAGATCTTTGTCTTGAGGTTCTCTTTGTGGATGTATGTGAGAGACTGTACCCAAGGTTTCGGTTTGGGTATTTATTTCGGTTCTTTTATTTTCACTTGCAAAGCTGCAGGCAGAAATTAAACTTCAGCAGGGAGGGGGGGAAGCTGTTAATTTTTCACAGTGTTATGTATTCCAGTGCTCAAAATGATGATGCCAAATTAGCCATTAGAGGTCAAACCTCAGCTGACAGCAAATGTTTTCTTTTGAGGAAGCCATCCTTATTCCTGGGAACCAGTTTTGTTGTCCTGTGCTAAATGCAAGAAAGGTATGAATGTGTGGTTTTTCCTGGAGGGCAACACTAGCAGGAAAAATGCTGGTTTTAGCCAGTGGAAACAGCACAAGCAAACAACGATTGGCAGTGAAAACAGCACTTGTATTTAGACTAGCATAGAAAAGAAGACACAATGTAGTAGAGAGTAAATGTCCTTTTATACAGCCTGTACAAGGCTTTTTCTTCCTCTCATGGGTTTGGACAGACTGTGAAGTGTGTTGGTCAGCAGAGAAGCTGGTGCACTGGGAGAAAGTAATGAAGGGTCAGCGGGTGACAGTGATGGAGTGACTGTAAGGAAAACGAGGAACTCTGGAGAAGGCAGTGACACAGCTCTAACTCCCATGTGTCCTGAGAAAACTGTCCCCATGGTTTCTCTCAAATGTCATGAGAAAACACGAGATTTTTAGCCAGTTTAAATTCTGTTGGCTTCCAGTCCCCTGTGCCTCCTGAGGTCATAGTTCAGTGTATTGACTGTGTCAAGAAGCCAAAATTCCCATGTTTTATGCACTGTGTAGTTTCTGCTCCTTTTCAACATTAGTGCCCTTATAATGTTCTTTGTTTGTATGTCATGGTGAGGGTGGCTTGGCCAGCTCCTGGTGTTTGAATGGGAGCAGCACAAAGATCATGGAATGCTTTGGGTGCAAGGACCTTAAAGCCCATGCAGTCCCACCCCCTGCCATGGCAGGGACACCTCCCACTGTCCCAGGCCGCTCCCAGCCCTGTCCAGCCTGGCCTTGGGCACTGCCAGGGATCCAGGGGCAGCCACAGCTGCTCTGGGCACCCTGTGCCAGGGCCTGCCCACCCTCCCAGGGAACAATTCCTAATTCCCAATCTCCCATCCAGCCCTGCCCTCTGGCACTGGGAAGCCATTCCCTGTGTCCTGTCCCTCCATCCCTTGTCCCCAGTCCCTCTCCAGCTCTTCTGGAGCCCCTTGAGGCCCTGGAAGGGGCTCTGAGGTCTCTGTGGAGCCTTCTCCAGGCTGAACACCCTCCACTCTCCCAGCCTGGCTTCAGAGCAGAGGGACTCCAGCACTCCACAACTCAGTATCAGGCCAATGTTTTCCCAAGTCCTGTTGAGAAACCTGCACAAAAACCATTGTCCTGTGGTTGCAAATGCCACTAACTTCTACAATGTGCTTTGTGGGGACTGCACAGCTCTGCAGCCATCCCTGGTGTACAGCAGTGCCAGCAGCAGACCTTTGTTCCTTCAGAGGAAGAATGTGGGATCTCCAGGCATGTTTGGAGCTTTCCTTGGAAGCAGCATTTATCTGAAGACTCTTAGTCACTAAACTGTGTCACTTCCTATGGCATAAACCAACCTGTATCTGTTACTCATGGTATTAATTGGACAAGGTGACTCCTTGTGCCAAAACTGTGTGTCCTTGGGTCCTGGTGAGATGTGGTGCAGGACTGTCTTCAGCACCTACTGCTGCAAAGGCATTTCCAGCTGGTGGTGATGGTCAGCAACGTCCATGGGGTTCTTTGGCCTTTCCAGGAAGGAAGGCCTTGTCCCCACAAGGTGCATCTGGTCTGAATGAGTGGCTGGATAGAAGAGACCATCTTGTGTTTGTGCAAACCCTCTCATCCAAGGACTACAACAAAGAAACAGGGACACAGAAACAGGGAGAGCCACAGCAGTATACTGGTCAAAACAGAGACAGAAAGCATTTAAATGAGTTTCTCAATTCATGCATTGTGTCAGTCTTGATGAAGAGGATATTTTGCAGCTATTGTGATGAAATGCAGCTAAGCCCAAGGTAGGATCTGGCTGAGAAAGCTCAGAGGGAGAAATGGCAGTGTAGGAGTTTTGGCAAAGGTGGAAAATGTAACATTCAGGGCACGCTCCTTGTGAGTCATTATCTTTTCTTTAGATAACGGGATTTGGATTATTTATTTGTCCTAATTTAAGACACACAGTCAGGGTTGATCACCCTTTCATTCATGGAAGTGCTGGGACAGGATGCAGGTGAAAGCCTGGCTTTGTCTTATGCCCAAAAGCTTCTCTATTCCCATTCCCAGCTTAGCTTTTCTCTTGATGATTTCTAGGATAGTTCCTCCTGCTGAGGCATTTTAGTCAAATGGGAGAGGCTGATGTCTGAGATGAACACAGCCTGATTTATTGTTGTTACTGCACATTAAAATGTTGTGGTTAAAGGTGTCCTGCAGCCAGGAGGGTGGTCCCACAGCCCTTGTCCCCTGCCTACTTGTCCATCCCTCACATTTGCAGCTCACGCCTGGGGAGGGGACACATGGGCAGCCAGATGTTGAGACTGATCTGGCTGAAATGGGAGTTCCCATCCACAGCTGGATCAGTGCCTTGAAGTCACAAGGGATCTCAGAAACAAGATACATCCCAGGTGTACTAATGGTATGGACTGTTCCACCTCCAGCAGCCCACTCCTGGTTGGGTGCCCTGCAGAGGTGTGGGTGGACCAGCTGTTGGGGTTTTAATTTGCCAGTCTAACTTCGTGGACTTTAAAGAAGGGGAGATCACTGAGCTTGATCCTGGCAGGAAGAAATGAGCTGGTGGTTGGAGAGAAGGAAGTTGGTGACAGAGGAGTCAGAGGAGGAATATGGTTCTCTACAAACAAGGTCATGTGAATGGCGACAGCATGGAGTGATCAATGTGCAAGGATAATAGGTCACTGGGGAGTCAGCCTGAAAGCTGAAGCCTCTCAAAATATCTGGAACATTGTAGAAAAGAAAGGTAAGAAGACATCAAGTAAAGCTAGACAGCTCTTGCTCCCTGGCCTGCCTCGCTGTCCTGCTTCCCTCAGCATGGCTTTGCACACTCCACTCACTGACTGTGCAAAGGAGTTGGGCACTCAGAAGTTGTTTGTGCTTCCCTCCGTGCAGACAGGGCCCTGTGGTGAACGGTTGAGCCTCAGCCCTCAGGACCAAACCCACCCACAGCCAGGAGCAGCCTCCCTCGGCCTGGCCAGCTCCGGCTGCCCGCGGCTGTGGGGCCGTTCCTCCCCTGAGTGGGACCTTCCCTGGATCAGCTGCATTTACGGGCATTTACTGGCAGGCTCAGATTACCCCAGTGAAAATAATCGGTTATGCAAAGTTACGCTGTTTAGATTGGGTTTCTTCTGTGTGGCCAGCGAGGTGTGAAAGTCAATCTGCACTGCAAACCCCGTGGGCATTGTTTCCCTGCTGGCTGGATATGATAGCTCTGGGCTTGGGCTCTTAGGGGGAAAAGCTGGCCCTGGCCTTTGCTCAAAGGGACACAAACCACAGGTGGTTACAGTGGGACGGGGCTCCTGAGCCACACAAGGTTCCTAGACCTGGCCTGGCAAAGTCAACGGGTCACCTGAGAGGAGGGTGTGCGGTCTGGCTCTGAGGAGCCCTTCAGTCACCTCGCCAGGCTGTCAAGGACAGGCCATGGCTGCTGACAGAATATGCTCGTAATTGTTTCATCATGGAAGCACAGAATAATTAAAGTTGGAAAAGTCCTCCAAGATAAAATCCAACCATTCCCCCAACCATGTCCCCAAGTGCCACATCCACACAACTCTTAAATCTCTCTAGGCTGGGTAGCCTGTTCCAGTGTCTGACCATCTCTAATCTGAAACTCCCTGGCACAACTCGAGGCTGTTATCAGTGCACTCTGTCCCCAGGCTATCATCATCATCCATGCAGAACCTGCAGAGCAATCAGTAAATCTTCACCGTTAGGAGAAGGACTTGCTGTCACAGAAGTCTTTCATGGTGTCCCTCTGATACTTTTCCTTATGATCATCTTCCTTTTCACCCCCAAGGAATTGCAGATTTGGAGTTTAAATGCAGAAAAGGCCCTGTGGACCAACAGCCCCTACTGCTCTCCTGGCTGCAGCCATGGTGTCCCTGTGATTCCTGCCCAGCGAGACCCAGGCTCACTCCCAGTTTGAGCTGGGGGCAGGCTGTGGGGAGGCTGTGGGTGGCCAGGGCTCAGGCTGGAGCCCTGAGCTGACACCACAGTGTGCTATCGATGTGTGGTCACAGCAGTGGCACCTCACAGGCACTGCTCAGGGGCTTGCTGGCTGCTCCTTGGTGTTCATAAGCACTGGAGCATCCCAGGGTCCGTGAGGGAAGGTCCAAGGGCTGCTGGTTTGTCCGATGGAATGGGAGAAAAACAGAAAGGCAGCTCATGCATATTTAAATCAGTGCCAATTTATGCTGTCGCTGATCTGTGACTTACCGCAGTAACATTCATATTCAGTTTTAGTGCCAAAAGCAATACTCAGCTGCTTTCTTACTCCTTAATGAAAAATACCTCTTTAGGGCTTCTTTGAAGTCCCCACCCCTGAAAATCCCAGCTATATTGTCATCATTGTTACTGTTAACAGCCCCTGCCAGGCCCGGGAGCCTTTCCTGACGATAGCTCGGCGGGGCTTTGTCCGGGGCTCCCATTCAGCGCCGCGCTACAGCCAGTTTGAAATGGCTAATGACGGGCCTCCCAGGGACTGCTGCCAAGCTCTCAAAGACCTCCCAGGTTTGGAAGTGGCAGGGTGTCCTTTTCCTGGGGCCAGCCGCAGAAGGAATGCACACACTCAGATTCTCCTACCTAAGCCGCATCAGTCAAGTTATTTTTGCAGTTGCAAAGAGTCATCCATGCGTACAGAGCCGGTTGCTTAGCAGGAGAGAGATAGCTGTGTCAGTAGAGGATATGGAATAAGCAGAGGGAAAAGGTTAGGTGGAAAGATCCCCACTAGTTTGAGGCATTATTGTGTTTTAACATTGAAAATACCCTTTTGGGAAAATATGAAAGGCTTTGAAAACTTAAGCCAGGGTCTGTGTCAGAGACAGGACGAGATTCACCCGTCACCAGGGTGCAGTGATAGTGCAGTGATGTTCATGGGTGCAATTAGGCATGTGAATGGTCTCGGTGGGCCCAGCTCCTACAAGCCATTTGCAAAGGAGAGCCAGAAGAGCACTGGATGGTTCCTCAGGGTCTGTTGGAAATGGGACTGGGATGTCTCTGCCAGGATTTCATGACAGTTTTAAGTCGGTGCAGGCAGCCAGTAAAGCCGGATGGAGCCGGGCCTCTGCTTCCTGCCCCAGCCCCTCTCTCACCTCCCTCGTCCCAGCACAACCACCTCCCTCCCCCGTCCCAAGTCCCCTCGTTTAACTGCAGGGCTGAAGGATGAGGGAACTGATCCCACTTGAAACAGGCCTGTCAAAACCAGATGGTTAATTTTGTCCCAGCTCAGCTCCCCAGTCTGGCTCGCTCTGCAGCTGCCCAGATGTGCAGAGAGGGGAGGGCGCAGGAGGGCTCTGTCTGCACTGGCTCAGCACGGGCTTTTGCTGGCCGGAGCCCTGCAAGCCCAGAGCTCAGGGCACTCTGGCCAGCGTGCCCCCAGCCTCCGGTGCCCGGCCCCGGCCGAAAAGGGACAACGTGGTCGGTGCCTGCAGGGCTCTCCGGGAGCCCCCCAGCTCCGACACTGCCTGCTCTTGGCTCTGGGCATGAAGCCCCAGCCTTGGGGCTGGGGGATCAGCCCTACCCTGGTGATACCCATTCATTTTGGACCCTCCTGGCAGTTCAAAATCTGAAGTTTGAGCTTCAGCTCAAAGTTAGGTGGGTGCTTATCTCTGTGTCCAGACACCCCAGCATGTGGAGCAGCGTGGAGCTCATGTGCCCCTCGCCGTAGCCCTGCCATGGCTGCGCACAGCTCACAGCTTCCAAGGGTGTTTCTCCATTATTCTGAGTGAAAAGGGCTCTTCGTGCTTCACAAATGAATTTGTCAGGGAATATGTAAGTATTCGTTCATTGCTTGCACTTGTGCTGCCAAATGCAACTAAATCTTTCCTCCCACTAATGGAGTCCAAATTAATATGTTTTCTTCTTATTTTTTTTTAATTGAGGGGAAAGCTGCCCTCTCTACAGGTGATGCTGTACCTTTAACTGGGCTCCTGCTGTATAAAGCAGTTGAAGCTTCATTTAGCCTGAATGAAAAACTGGATGCATGTTGCTGAAGGGAGGAAACTGCTAGTGGATGATTTACTTGAAATGCCCTACAGCAACAGGGTTATAAGTGAGGAGGGGAAACACCAAGAGCACTGAGATCTGAACCAGAGGAAATGCCGAAGCCTTGAAGTGACCTTATGCAAATTCCTAATGATGAGATTTAATTGAACTCATTTTTTCCAGAGTTTGTAAAGATCAAAATAACAATAGCCTTGAAATGCAAAGGTCTCTGGATAATGCACTGAATGTATTGTTGCATACAGCTGAAAACTGCCCCAGGTGGGTGTGATCAGCCTCCTTGGCAGCAGGTACAGGACCCAGATCCCAGACCCAGGCTTGCTCTGGAGCATCAGGGCTGCTCTGGGGGCCAAAGTGATTCCTGGAGTTTCATCCTCCCTCCCACCCCGTGGAACACTGCCTTTGCAAAGATGTTTATTTAAAGCTGTGTTTCTGTGCTGGGCCCCAGGAAGCCTGTGTGTCCTGGCAAGCCTGGGTGCCTGGAAACCTGACTGGTCCCAGGAAGCCTGACTGGTCCCGGGAAGCAAGTGGTGGTGGCTGGGGGAGCCACTTGTGAAATGAGCTGTTGTCCTCAGCCCAGTCCGCAGGGTTGGTGCCCCATCCCACAGACATAACAACCCCAGTGAGGAGAAGCAGAGCTACCCCGGGGGTCGCTGGGCTGTGCCCTGCTCACAGGGTTGGTTCCCGATGGGAAATAACATGGGCATGTGTTCAGTGTGACAGTGTCAGAAACTGATCCGGAGACTGTCAAGACCAAATTCCTGTGCTGTTCCTAGAGCTCAGATTATTTTCCTCTGTGCTTGCATTCAGCTCTAGGATTCATTCCCTGGATAGAGAGTTTTCACAAGTGCATGTAGTGTTAGAACAATGGGAAATGGACTTAAGCTGGAGGAGGTCAGCATTAGGTGGGATATTAGGATGAATTTTTTTTCTGTGAGGGTGAGCAGGCCCTGGCACAGAGTGCCCAGAGAAGCTGTGGCTGCCCCTGGATCCCTGGAACTGTCCAAAGCCAGGTTGGACAGAGCTTGGAGCAGCCTGGGATACTGGGAGGTGTCCCTGCCCATGGCAAGGGGTGGGACTGGATGAACTTTAATGTCTCTTCCCTCCCAAACCACTCTGGGATTCTGTGATTCTCCTCCTTCATATTAATGCATACATGAGAAAGTATTGATCTGGGGAGAAAAAGCAAATTAGGCACTGCTATGAAAAATTCTCATCCCCGAATCTGGTGCCTAAATTCTCTGAGCTCCTGTTTCCAAGGACTTGCAGAGTGAGGCACACACATGCGCATTTTGTCTGTGAAATACTAGCTGCCACATTCTTCTGAATTTCATTCAAAGTACCAGATTAATTGATTTATTTAGATTTGTAAGCAGCAGTAGAGAGCAGGAGGCTCTGACCCAGTGAATAATGGTGGATGTGGCTGTGAACAGCAACTAATGAAGATGAAAAACTCCCCTGTCCGGAGGAATCCAAACACAGCCTTACAGATGAGGCTGCTGGCCCAAGTGCAGCTGTTTGTCTTTCCAGTAATCCAAAGCCGTTGCAGAGCCCTGAGAAGAGGAGAGGACAGTGACTGTGTGTGTAGCAGGGGTCACTCGTGTGTGCAGCTTCGCGGGCAGAGGTGAATCTGTGGCACAGCGGTGCCACAATTGCCGGGCCCCCACAGGCACAGCCAGGCTCCCTGGCCCCATCAGCCCGAGTAGAGCGAGACACTCAGCACCTTCCCTTTGCAGGGAAGCTGGAAAATCTTCTTTGTATTTAAAGTTCCCATGGCTGCAGTTTGAATTTGGCACACAGTTGGCCATGGGGTTATCTGAGGTCATGTACTCAAATAGTTGTAGATAAAACAAGGGCCTGTTTGGATTGGAAATCTCCAGAGGGCTTTTCCTCTGCGCACGGGTAACGATATTGCAGAAGGACAGCAGCCAAAATAAAGACTCGGCTCTGTATGCAGTAGCTCAGAAAAGTAAAATGAGCAATGGAAAAAAAAAAAGAAAAAAAAAAAGTAAAAATGAAGGCTGTTTTCATTACGTTATTTTCTGAACTTGCCATTGGGATGGAGGAATCCCAGCCAAGGAGAGGGAGTCCTGCAGCAAGGCACCATCCAGGACTGGGCTCGCCGGGCTGCTCTTCCAGGAAATTCCCTGTGGCTGCAGAAAGCCACTGCTCTCCAGCTGGGCTCACCGGCCCGCGGGCTCACCCAAGGAGCCACCAAGGCAGGGCCCACACTGCAGAGCTGGCAGGGCATGGGGACACTGCCCAGGGCTGCCCCAGCACCTGCTCCTCTGCTCCAGAGCTTAGTTCCAAACTCCTTCCCAGCTAGGGCAGTTATAAGAGGGAGAAGTTAATGGGTTTTGGAAGTTAAAGAGGGAATAAGATTCTATCAGGCTCTTCCACAGAATCCTGGGCTTTTATGGGAAACTTTCGTCATGGCTAAGGCAGACTGAGAGCACATTGGGACAAGAGCTGTGAATCTGTACCTTTCCAAGCTGCCATTGAGGAACAGCAGATATGTGCAGTAACAGCAGCTCTGCTCCTTGCTCACTGCCTGCTCCAGCCAGCTTCAGCTTCTCCAGCCTGTTGTCAGGAAAATAATTGAAATGCAAAAGCAAAATGACAAGGTTGGGAAGGAAATTCAGCCTTTGGGAGCTTTCTGCCTTCCTTGGATGCTGTGGTGATGGATGCTGCTGTAAACACATCACCTAACGGGTAGTGAAGAAGGAAAGATGAGACAGGAACGAGGAGGAAAAGCCAGAGAGGAAGGTGTTCACAGGTCAGAGCATGCTCAGGGCACCAGGGACACTGAGCAGGCCTGAACTTGTGAGGTGCCTGCTCCGTTGGGGCTGATGTGTTGAGAGCAGTTCACACCTCCACATCCTGTCTCCCTGTCTGCTGCTCTCTGCTCCCCTGGATGGGGACAGTGTGAGGACTTCTGCCTGCTCTGGAGATGCTGGTGGAGCACAGCTGGGCAGTTCTAGAAGTGCATTCCAGGTGGCACATTGGCAGTGCCACCTCTGGGCTGGGCCCTGGAGCTGTGCCACAGCAGGCAGGGTCACCCGGGCATTGCAGGGACCTGCTAAATGTTCTTTAGGGCTTTCTTCTGAGAGTGGAGAATGTACAAACCTCTTACCAATAGGAATTTTACTTCATGTGGGTATTTTGGTGGTGTCTTGGAAATGAGGAACCCAGCTCCCACTAAATTCAGTGGGATTCATGTATCCCTCTCCTCTGGGCAACTGAGAATAATCCAGCCTCAGTCAACAAACCTTAATTTGCATTTTCATTAAAGTTCATCAAGGTGCTCACTGGAGATTTTCAGAGTTTGAAAAGTTGAATTTGTAGAATCCCAGACTGGCTTGGGTTGGAACTGACCTTAAAGCTCATCCAGTCCCTCCCCTTGCCATGGGCAGGGACATCTTCTACTGTCCCAGGCTGCTCCAAGCCCCATCCAGCCCTGCCTTGAACACTTCCAGGGATCCAGGGGCAGCCACAGCTTCTCTGGGCACCCTGTGCCAGGGCCTCACCACGCTCACAGAGAAGAATTTCTTTCAAATATCAAACATAAATCTCTCCTCTTTCAGTTTAATACTGTCTCCCTTTCTGTTCTGTCACTGTCTGCCAGTGTAAAAGCTCTCTATTTCACAAGCCCCCTTTAGACACTGAAATGCCTCAATAAGGTCTCCTCAGAGCCTACTCTTCTCCAGGCTGAGCACCCCCAGCTCTCCCAGCCTATCTTCATAACAGAGAGTTTCCAGCCCTCAGAACACCTCCAGAGCCTCCTCTGGACTGGTTCCAGCAGCTCCACATCTTTCTTGTGCTTGAATTTATCAATCAATTTATTGCTGTCTCCTGCCTGGATGAAAACAACTGGTAAATGCAGGTTTCTGGTGGAGGTTCTGAGGTTTACATCTTCCTGATGCTGTTTCTGCTAGCATATGCTTCAAGTGTATATTCACATTCTCTCTGTGAAGTCAGTTTGTTAGGAAGAAGGGAGTCATCAGAAGGTCATGTATTCATCAGGATTCGTTTTTAGAAAGGGAACAAGGCTCCATGCTTCTCTTTGGAGCCTTGGTCCTGCTTTTCTCCTTATAGGGAGTATTTTAATAAAGGGAACAACTATCATTTTTCAGCTTTTGGAGACATGGAGTGCTGTTCCCAAAGAGCCTCTAGTGCAGTCGGTGCTACCAAGGTTCTGTCTCTGTTTGTGCATGCCTTTTTTCCTCTTTGTGCCTGTAACTGTGTCCTGTGCATGTGGTGTTTCCTGGTGTGTACACAGGGTGCTTTTAGTACTGATCTCATGACAGATTGATAATCACAAGATCCCAGACTGGTTTGGGTTGGAAGTGACCTTAAAGCCCATCCAGTCTCACCCCTGCCATGGGCAGGGACACCTCCCACTGTCCCAGGCTGCTCCCAGCCCTGTCCAGCCTGGCCTTGGGCACAGCCAGGGATCCAGGGGCAGCCACAGCTGCTCTGGGCACCCAGTGCCAGAGCCTGCCCACCCTCCCAATATTCCATCCAGCCCTGCCCTCTGGCAGTGGGAGCCATTCCCTGTGTCCTGTCCCTCCATCCCTTGTCCCCAGTCCCTCTCCAGCTCTCCTGGAGCCCCTTGAGGCCCTGCAAGGGCTCTGAGCTCTCCCTGGAGCCTTCTCCTCTCCAAGTGAGCACCCCCAGCTCTCCCAGCCTGGCTCCAGAGCAGAGGGGCTCCAGCCCTCAGAGCAGTTCTGTGACCTCCTCTGGACTCTCTCCAGCAGCTCCAGGTCCTTCCTGTGCTGGGACCTGGGGCTGGGGCAGCTCTGCAGGTGGGGTCTCACCTGAGCAGTGGGGCAGAACCGCCTCCCCTGACCTGTTGCCCACGCTTTGTATACCTTAGGTCTGTAATATTCCATGGAAAGCACTTCTGAGCTGTTGGGTTTCTATCTGAGTGCACATGAGAAAAAACAGAGTCCTTACTGACTAGAGAAAGGAAAACCAGGAGGACTTGGCACCTACACAGGTGCTTATGATGGCTTACAGACCTGTGCATAAAGGAATTTTCCCTCCTCAGAGGCCTGGGTGCAGGTTGCCTGGGGTGACAGCTGGAGAGGAGTGATCCTTGGCCCTGTCCCTGGCTGTGGTCGGGCTGGGGGTGCGATGTGTGCTGTCCAGTGGTGTCACAGTCAGGGTCACTTATCCCAGTGCCAGCTGGAAGGGGACAACATGTGACTTATGTGTCTGAAGCAGTGGGAGGCACCACCCATCCAGCCCAAAGCCAGCCAGGACAAGGCAGTTTGAAATGTTGAATTTTTTTGTAGACGTGTGCCCTGACTGCCCAGGCTGTGCTGGGTGAGGCTTTGTGTCACCTCACTGCCCTACCTGTGGTCCTGGAGCAGAAGCTTTGCTGCTGGGTTTGCTGTACTCTCATACCACCCCTGCCTGTCTCACTTACCTCTCTGGGGCTGTGTCACAGAACCTCCTCTGAGTGCAGCAGGATTGTTACTGTGGCTCAACAGCCACCCAGGGCTCAACAGAAATGCCAAGGACTGGTTTGCAGCACAGGGGCAAAGCTGGGAGCACGAGGGAGACATTTGTTCCCTGAAAGCTCTCTGTGACTGGAGTGAACAGATATGCATGTGGCAGTTTTATGATGGTGACATTTTGCATTTTTGTCCTCAGCAGTAGAGCAAAATTAATCAGAAATTATTTTGAACGACAACTGGTTTATAGGGATGATAGCCCAAGTGCAAGAAGAGCTTTGTCATCAGGACAGCCTCAGACCTAATTTCCTGAGACATTCAGCTGCCTTTAAATCTCCACTGGAGAATTTTTGCCTTTCTGGTTGTGGGTCACTTGTGCAAATTTGGCATTTTTAAAGCAATTTACATTTTTCTTTCAGCACAAACACTTATCCTCTCTAGTAATGAGAACGCTCCTGTGCTTGGTTTTGGGGGTGGTGGTGAAAGAATTTCAGCTCTGAAGGGAGGCAGCTGCTCCCCTTGGCTTGCCAGCAGCTTTCAGGCATTTGTTGAGCCTACAGAGGAAACACATTCTTAAAGTCTGTGTCAGGAACCCAGCTTGGAAGGCAGAGAAGCCATGTGAATTGTCAGGGTTGCTGTAAGACTTCTCACTTGTCACAGTGCTGGGGGTGCTGTCAGGGTGTTCATGGTGTGTGTCTGTGAAACCCTCACGAGACCTACAGTGCAACACATGGAACAGATTTTAATCTCACATTAGAGAGCTGAGTCAGAAGTTGCTGAATGAAAAGGGAGAGTGGCCATGTGGTCATTAGGGCCCAGAGACAGACTCCTGACATGGGTTCAGGCCCATGGGTTTGAGGGTAAACTGGCCAAGAAACGAGCTGGGAGCAGTGTGATACAAGTAAGGCTGTTCCTAAAATAATTTAATGTAATATTAAGTGCAGGGAGCAAACCTCTGATCCTGCCCTGTTCCCTCCAGAACTGGAGGGTCAGTGACACAGTTGTGCCTGAGCTGCTCACTGCTGGTGGCAGAAGTGGTTTAGGGTGGAGATCAGGAAAGGTTCTTCCCCCAGAGGGTGCTGGCACTGCCCAGGCTCCCCAGGGAATGGGCACGGCCCCGAGGCTGCCAGAGCTCCAGGAGCGTTTGGCCAGTGCTGCCAGGGATGCCCAGGGTGGGGTTGTTGGGGGGTCTGGGCAGGGACAGGGGCTGAGCTGGGTGATCCTGATGGTCCCTTCCAGCTCAGGGCATTCTGTGATTCGATGGTGAGTTTGAAGGCTCTGGAGAAGCATTTCCTGGTGAGATGAGAAGTTTGAAAATTAAAGAGGGAATAAGCTTTGAATAAGGATGATTTATTGTTGTGGAATATAAGGTGCCAGGACCTGCTGGAAGAGGACAGTGGCCCGTGAGGGGACTCTAAAGCCTATGAGAACTCTTGCAGAAGCCAAAAGCAACACAGGGACTGGAGCAGAAGTGTCAGAGGAAAACCAGGCCCTGGTGACCCAGCCTCCCTCTGAAGGATCCAGGAGGTGTCACAGCATGGATGAGTGGGAAAAGAGGGATAGCTGTGGGAAAAGGAGATGATGGGCTGAACCTATGCAGTTGAATAGACTTTGCAGATTCCCACTTCTGTGCCAGCAAGCCTTGAATTCAGGCTTAGAGTAAAAAATGTCATTCAGATCAGCCCTTCAAGCCCAGGTAACATTTTTTTTCCAAATCATAAGAGTGTCAACCAGCTACTTCCCAGAAGGAGACCTCCAAACAGGAGATTGTTTGTGTATTAAAAGTTTTCTCAGGAGCCTGGTTCCCTCCTTAGGGATTCAAGCCTCTGCTTTGAAGTTCCATCTCCAGCTGGAAACTCACACAAACCTTTAGGCCAAGAGCATTTTTTCCCTAAAATATTTCATATCAGTGCTTTGGTACAAGTCTCTTATTTGTGTGTGGGTTCTGCTTTGTGACTCATCTTCCTTGGCAGGAGACAGCCAGCCAGTGTCAAACTGGATTACTGAATGAGGGAAAAACCTACATTCCCTGGTAAGATACTTGGGGACCTCAAAGTCCTGCCTTGAGATAAATGCTCATCGTCAGGTGGGGAAATGGTATTATTTTGCATCACTCCTCTGTGAGCATGGAAACTCTCCTCCATACCCTGATGGATCACGTGGAAATACAGAGCAAAATCATTTGTCTTTTTGGGACCAGGGACCCACTCAGGTCAGTAGTTTTTTCCCTGTGCTTGGAGCAGTCATGTGAGTGTATCAATTTCTCCTTCTCTTAATGCATTCCTGCAGGGCCACAGGAGAAGTGAGTGGCCTTCAGACAAGTTCCACACTGGTCCTGTGCTCCAGTGACTACTGGAGGCACATGCTGGTGGTTGCCCATGGGCCATCCAGCCCAGGACACACTCCTGATCTCCCTCCTCACTCCTGGAAGACATTGAGGCAATTCGTGTGTGGCCTGAAATAAAACATGCTCTTGTTGGCAGCCCCACAGTTTGGGACTGATGCTGGAGAGCTGCATCCTCCTTCCAGGGCTGCATGGTGAAGGCTTCCAGAAAGCACCTCCATGGAAGAAAGTCCCATCTCCCTTGCCACTGTCCCAAGCATCTTTGTGTAGCCCTTCCCCATCGCTGTTTTCCCATGGCAAGAAGTGCCTAGTTCAGAAAGTATCAGCCCCCAAGCCCTTTGATCTTTTCTTTCTCAAGAGAAAAAAGATTAAAAAGAGACAAGAAGTTAAGGATTTGTGAGAGGGAACAGAACATGAATAGCAAATTCTGCTGCAGAGGTCACCTCCCCCCAGCTTTCTTCCTGTGTGATCGGGAGGAGGGAAGGGTGCAGAGGGGTTGTGGGGGATCCAGGGAGGAAGGGAGTAAATTGGGGGCAGAGGAGTGGGGGTGGAGTGGTGAAGCCCTTCAAAAGGAACAATGCTGCCAGCACTGGCATTGTCAGGCGGCCCTTTACAGAGGGCCATGAATACAGGTTATAAATTCTTTGGCCATTGAGAGAACTCTCCAAACCTGACTCCATCCTGCACTAAACCAGGCCTGAGCCCTATCAGTTGCATAGCAATGAATTCATTTACATCTGGATAGTTAATCTCCAATTCACTTGACAGTTTATCTCCTCTTGGAAGAGCAGCAGTGCCTGCTCTGTTATGTTGGAGCCAGTCAAGGCTCATCAGCCAGGCCAGCACCTCTGGTTTGTGCTCAGCAAAGATAAGCAGGGTGGGTATTGATATGAAACATTAAATTATTGCCCCAAGCTGCTTGATTCTGGTATTCTTTCACTCAGCATCCTCCTCACCTTCACCCTTTGGCTCTCCAGGGTGGAAATGCCATGTTCCTCCCTCTGACACTGTCACAGTACAACTGGAGTGTGACTTTTCTGATGTGACTGGCATTAGATGAACCATTGACAATCCAGAATTATTTTGTTTGTTCTTTTTTACTGCAGTCTCCTAATTCTGCACTGATTTTTATCTCTGAATATTTTCATAGAATCATTACTGTAGGAAAAGAGCTCTGAGATCACTGATTCCAACTGTTCCCCCAGCACTGCCAAGCCCAGCACTAAACCATAGCCCCAGGTGCCACATCTACACATTTTCTGAGCATTGCCAGGGACAGTGATCCCACCACTTCCCTGCACAGATCCCCCAAGAGGAATCAATGCTCTCATTCAGCGTGGCTTAGCAGAGCAGCTCCCCAGAGAGCTGTGAGCAGCCTGGGATGTCCTGCAAGGGCGGGAGAGGCATCATTCACCCAAATTCTCAGCAAGTGGAGGGCAGCTGACTTGTGAGCCAAGGCTTTTTGGGTGGCACTAATTCAACCACTCATGCCTGGAGAAATCCTGTGGTACTGCACATCCAAAGGGTCAGTGAGAGGAGAGGGAGCCCGTTGCTGCTGGGCTGTGTGGGCATGCAGAGGTGAGCACTGCGCCTGATTTGGCAGACCAACTCACTTTCTGTTTCTGTTAGGAAAGTGGATCAGGAAAGAAGACCTTGAGGGTCAGGGGACAAAGTTAAGCGTGAGAATTCCTTGATTTATTCATGGTTTTAAGTCTCCAATTTTAATTTCCTGCAGTCAGTATTTGTATGTATTTGATGTGGTTTGGACATGATCTGCAGAAGGGCCACTCTAATTAAATATCCATCTTCTTTTATCTGGAGTGACTACAAATCTTTAACAGGGCCTTTTGTTTCCTCAAATACACAGTGAACTCTGCTCTGGTCATGAGAACCATGGCTGAAAGGTTTCGTGTGGTTGACACCGAACAGTTAAAAATGGTGAGGTAAAATAAAAACTGATGGGAATTTAAAATCTAATACCAAGTTGAGGCAAAGCAACTTCATCTTTTACTTTTAATACTAAACAATCTTTCATTTGTAGACAACCAGGAAAAGACAGAACTATTTTCTTTTCCCGTGAAAGCTCAGACTTTCCCTGAGTCCCAGTAGTCCGGGAGCTGAAACTGGACACAGAGCTCCAAAGACGGGGAACAGCCGAATCTGTTGAGCTGTTCCTGCTCTTCTCTCCTTCTCACCTTGCCTCTCCATGGGAGGAGCTGGAGCCAGGAGGTCACAGAAGTTCTTCAGTGAAGAGCAGCATCAGGCTGTGGGAGCAGTCTGCCCCCCAGCAGCACTGGGACTGGATTTCCTGTCTGTGACCTGTAACTGGAATTGGTTTAAATATGGAAGATTTGGCTCAGCAACGTGGCCATCACTGGCTGATCTTTTTTCAGCATGAGGCTCCAGCCTGTGCTGGGTCTGCCTGGATGATGCCAGTTGGGTGTATCCTTGAGTTACTTTTGCTTCCTTTCCAGGTTATCCCCAGGACACCAGTGAGTACCCAGCAAAGGAGGGGCCTACCCCAGCCTGCAGGGGTCAGTCCTGCATTCCTGGGGAACGCTGCTGGTAGCAGGGTAGTAGCAATATGGAGAGTGAAGCACAAGCACAGGGCAAAAAGGCAGATAAATTCCCTGTGGAATTTATTCTACAAGCACAAGGATGAAGTCAGAAGGGAGAGTGTAAGGAGACAGGTCCAGCCAGCAAGCTGCAGAGTCCTGACCTTCCTGAGAAGTGAGAAGACAAAAGTGCTTCTCTGACAGTAAGAGGCAATGGAATGTCACGATATAACGGGAGCAGAGATGAAGCTGCCCCAGCTTGGCCCATTTTTCCCAGTCGTTCCTGCTGTACCTGGCCTGGCAGTGCCATGGAGCTGCTGCAGCTGGGTTATGTTTCCCCTTGGAGTCGCAGGAGTCCCCTGAAAGTTTTAAGTTATTGCCATTAGCAGCCTTTAGCATTTCTTTTTGTCTGCTTCATCTGAGATCGGCCCTTTCAGCTCCAGAAGGGAAGAGTTTGGGGCTGGCTGTTTCTGGGGAATGGCACACTGAGAAATCCTGTGATTAATCATTGGGACAGCCCAGGTACCAGCATGGTGCATCCTCCCACCACTGGGGATTTAACGGCACTTTGGGGTGTGACAGCAGAACGAGGGCCAATGTGATTAACCTTAAAATCTGTGGGGAGATGCTGTGTTTGGTAAATAAATTAAAGGATCTGAAAAAGCAACATCCTGTTTCAAATAGTGAAAAAGACTTCTTCCTACAGAACCGAGAAGGGGTTGTGGGTTTTTATGTTTCTTTTGTGTACTTTTTTTTGTGCTTAGATTGAAGAGTGAGGAATCATTCCTTCCCATGGAGCTCACCCCCCACTCTGCCTTCACAACTCCTTGTCAAAATGTTTAAAGGCCTTTTTATTGTTCCTTGGTGTAGAAACAAATTTCTGTTTCTTGTGTCAGTGCCCGGTGACCCCCAGCCATCTCTCCACAGGAAAGATGTCATCTATCTTGCTTATCTGCTCTGTGGTTTTTGTTTTTAAAACAGCCTAGCATGACTTGATTTGATTTTTACTCTTGTGCATATGTTTAAATGAAAATAAATTAGAATAAATAGCATTAATGTAAATATTATGGTTAAGATTTAAACCAAACAAAACTGGGATGTTCAAAACTGTATTTTCCATGGATGCTGATGAAACCCCTTTCTGCCTCACTTCTTGGCAGCCTGGGAAGCCCACAGGGAAGTCTGAGCCATAGGATGCAGGTGGGACAGAGTAGGACTCATTTTGCACATTTGACATTTGTTCATTTGAAATTTCAATCATAACACATCAGTTGTTTGCAGCTGCATTCCTTGTGGGGTTTTGTTTGTTTGTTTGTTTGTTTTAATCAAAAAGCAAAGTTACTTAATGTCTTCTGCTGCATGGAAGCTGGCACAGAGCAGGGTTGGAGTTCACAGGGAGTTTTTATCAGCATGGCAAATAGAGCTGACTTTGGTTGTGAATTTTAGACTCCCAGGCTGGCTTCAGAGGTCATCAGAGGCCTTAAAGCTCATCCAGTGCCACCCTGTGCCACGGGCAGAGACACCTCCCACTGTCCCAGGCTGCTCCCAGCCCTGTCCAGCCTGGCCTCGGGCACTGCCAGGGATCCAGGGGCAGCCACAGCTGCTCTGGGCACCCAGTGCCAGGGCCTGCCCACCCTCCCAGGGAACAATTCCTAATTCCCAATCTCCCATCCATCCCTGCCCTCTGGCACTGGGAAGCCATTCCCTGTGTCCTGTCCCTCCATCCCTTGTCCCCAGTCCCTCTCCAGCTCTCCTGGAGCCCCTTTAGGCCCTGGCAGGGGCTCTGAGCTCTCCCTGGAGCTTCTCCTCTCCAGGTGAGCACCCCCAGCTCTCCCAGCCTGGCTCCAGAGAAGAGGGGCTCCAGCCCCTGGAGCATCCCTGTGGCCTCCTCTGGACTCTCTCCAGCAGTTCCACATCTTTCCAGGGCTGGGGCAGCTCTGCAGATGGGGTCTCACCTGACTGGGCAGAGGGCTAGAATCCCCCTCCCCTGCTGGGATCAGCCCAGGGCAGGGGGTTTCTGGGTCCCTGTGTGTGTGGCCGAGGAGTGTGGAGCTTTTCATCCACACCATCCCATGCCCCCCAGTCATTTCCCTGGGCCTGTGCAGGAATTGGTGCCTCGCAGGTTTGGAATTTCCACCTGCACACAGAAAATGTCTTAGTGAGCTGCTGCTGCTCACATCCTCATGCTCAGCCATCTGCAAACCAGCCATGTGGGCTGCAGTTAATGCTTACGTTTGGGTGGATGTTCGTCTGTGTCCGGGTACAGGAATTGATGCTGAATACACTCCTAGAAACCCCTGGGACTGGGCTTGTGCTGGGCTGGGGGCAGAAGTTCTTGCTGCTGCCTCCCTCGCAGAGGCAGCGAGTTTCTGTGAGAGTCTGTTATCTTCCATGACGAAAGCCAGATGAGGAATTGCTGCTACTTATACCATCGAACTTTCCTAAAGAAATTCTCCCCTGGGTTAAGAACAAGCATGACAAATCCCAACCCAAAGGAATGGAGGCGGGGAATGGGAACTTATAAGCCATGAAAAACAAGAGCTTTAAATGGAAAATGGCTTCACACTATAACACTTGGCAGTCAGCCTTTCACGCTTCAACCTGCACAGCCAGTGCAGCCAAGAGAAAATGGGGGGCGAGTTTGTGTCTTCAGAAACTGCAGCAGAGACCCCTTGGCTGGTGCCAGGCACGGCTTGACTGCAGGATGGCAGCTTCAGTGAGAGACCATTATAAACCAGCTCCTCTGCACTGTGGGCAGAGAGCACCAGCCCTGATGCGAATTAACCTCTCAGGCATTTTTGGGGAGCGTTGGAAGCTGGTAAAGAGCAGCACTTAATTTGAGAGTCTCCTAGCCGGACTGAGAAAAGTTCTTGGCTGCTCTTTCATAGATTCTCAAGACTGGTTTGGTTTGGAAGGGATCTTAAAGATTGTCCAGTTTCACCCCTGGCCATGGGCAGGGACACCTTCCACTAGGCCATGTTGCTCCAAGCCCCTGGACTCCATTCTCATGTCCTTGTTGGTGGTCAGGGGGATATCATTACCCCACAAAGCCCCTGGCTCACCCCAAGCTCCCTGCAAGACTGATATTTTTTTTCAGAGTCTGGGGGGACACAGGGCTCAAGCCCCCTGAGGCAGAGGGAGGTGTTCCCCAGGAGAGGGTGTGGGGGCCACTGTGCCAAGCCTGAAATGCTGGATGGAGGATGCTGCAGGAGGGGGTGTGGGGCAAAGATCCCCCTGCAGGCTGGAAAGGATTAAGGAGAGGGGCTGTGGGCCAGGGATGAGAACACTACCTGTGACCTGCTCCCAGCCTGCCAAAAGTGGGGGCTAGAGGCAGTATCAGAACCTCAGAGGAATATATTTTTTAAAGTATTTTCTTCTTGAAATAATGCAAAAAACCAAAGAGCTTGTTTCAGCGCTCGCCTCCTCTTTCAAACTGGATGGGATCCTGGATCTTTTAAAAGAAAACAAAGCGTATTTCAAATACAGGCTTTCTTTTAGTTCTTTTTTTTTTTTTTTTTTTTTTTTTCCTTCCAGTTGTTTTCTGTTTGCTGACAGAGATTTTGGAGCCCCAGGGAAGATGCATCTGCCAATGATGATCTCGACTCTCCGTGGATCCAGGCCCTGTGTCAGGGAGCTCTGGCCCGCTCACTGCTTCTTCCCAAGCAAGAGTGGGATGAGCCCTGCAGCAGGTCCTGGTACTGCTTCCCCAGGATGATATCATTGGGCCCAGTGCAGGGAAAAGGGCTTTAGGTTGTCCGTACAAGCCCTAATCTGCTGTCCCAGAATATTCCTGTGGCAGCTCCAGGTGCTCTGGGATGTGATGCTGTGTTCGGTTAAGGCCTCACGCAATTCCTGACAGTGGTGGACTCCCATCTTTGCATCCTTTTGACTGCTTGGCTGGAATATCTCACTTTTACTCCTGGAGAAACCAAGGTAGTGAGCTGATCCTTCTCATGTACTGTGAAAACATTGGTGGCAGAGACCCAGCTTCCAGAGACAGATCCCCAGGACACGGGGGCTGAGGGACATGTCAGAGGCCTGCTCTGGTGTCAGCTTGACATTAACCTCCAGACAAGGAGCCTGACAACCAGCAGGAGCCAGACCCTTCACTGTGCCCTCCCGTGCCTTATCAGGGGGAAATAAATCCTGCCTGATTGGTTTTTTAAATGAGAATTCTCAGCAGATAAATGAACTGCCTGCACAGTGATAATGGGCTGTTTGGGAAGTGAGTCTGCAGAGTGTATGTGCAGCTGGAAGTCATCAAAACCATCTTATCCCATGGAGTCTCCTGTGCTGAACTTGTGTTTACAAAATCAGACAGGACAAGGAATTTTTCAATGGGTATTTTCTGATAATTTTTTCAGCCCAGCAGAAATGTAAGTGAGGGCCTGTCTGCATAGAATCATTGTATCTCTGCTGGGTGCTGGGCTTCACCTCCTCCTCTCCATCCCTTTTGACCGATTTTGAAACATCCTGCTCCAGTCTAAAGCCACGTATTGAGGTTTGATGGACACTGAATGCCATGGCCAGTGGTTCTACAGGAATATCAGTGAGGGGGACCAGCTGATGCCCAGAGATGAGCCCACCACTCCTGCCCTCAACCCTGCTGTGGCCCCATGGTGTGCAAGGACACCAGTCCTTACACCACACAAAGCTGCTCTGATTTGGAAGCATTGTCAGTTTTACCTACTACTTTTTTTTTTTTTTTTTTTTTTTTTTAATTTTTTTTTTTTTGCTTATTTTAACAACTTCTCCTAAATAATCTTGACATTTAGTCACTAGTTGTAAGCTGGGCAGGAACATCCTTTCAGAGGATAGTCATAAATACTCACAGTTCACCACACTTTTGTTTTCCCTGATAGTCCCCTCTCCATCCTTTTCTGTGATCTTCTCCTCCATAAAGATCCCTTTGTATAGTCTCTGCTAAAAATCAGGGCTGGATAATTGGCCAATTTCCTGTACTCTGGCAGTTTTGTGGATTCACTATGCTCATGCTTATCTTCCTCCCCATGTGTCGAGGTCATCTCTCCCAGTGCAGTGTGGGGCCAGGTCCAGCCATGGCTGTGGCTCAGCTCCAGAAAGGCACCATGCAGAAGTTTGGTGTGTGGTGTTCTGGGTGGACATCCTACCATAAGAATCATCTCTGCAGTAGGCAGGGAAACATGGGCTCTGCTGAGGGCTGTGCAATCTGCTTGGGGAGGACCATTAGATAAAACCCCTCAAGGTGATTCAGTTCAAATTACTGGGTCCAACGTTAGGTAACCATGGAAAAAATGCAAATGGACCTTGAAGCCAAATCTCACGATTGTCTCTGTGTGTAAAATGTCTTGACACCTTACATCTCCTCTCTGAAAAGCTGGTGTTTTTAGATTTACGACATTATTTTTAATGCAGGAGGCCTTAAAACTATTCTGACATGAACCCAAGCTATTCTGCTATCTTCAAAAATGAAGTCTTAAATGAGAACTGAAATTTATTCAAGTGCATTTGAATTACAGTAGAGCAGAGCACTTCAGCATGTGCATGGAAAGAAGCCTGCGAGGAAGGGGAACAAGACTGAGCGTGGGTCAGAAACTGGAGCTTTTCAGAGGCACTACAGGGGTTACCCCTCTCCAGAGCTGCACCCTGGACAAATCAGCTTTGCATGTGAAACCATCCCTGTCCAGCTGTGAAACCCAGCTGAAATGTAAACTTCTCTGAAGCTTTCACGGGTGGTTTGCATCTGTATCTGTGTCTGATTAGCCAGAGTTGTGCAATGGCAGCAGGTTCTGCTGCCAGTTCTTCCCTCCTTACCTTGACCCGTGGTTTCACTCTTTCATTCCTTGTTTTGTCTTTGGCTCAGACCAGCCTCCTCTGGGCAAGTTCAGCCTTGCTTTGTGGCTCTCCAGAAAGACAGACAGCTTTGCCTGACTGATGGTTCTGATGGCTGGGGACAGTCGTGGCACAGACACAGCCAGACAGCTCACCTGGAGTGGGGGCTGGAGGTGGACATGAGCCCAGGCTTTCTCTAATAGGATTTTCACAATGATTTGCTTCCCCTGTCATGTTGTTTCAAATTCCTCTCAAGCCATACTTTTCACAATCTGGATTTTCTCTCATGAATTTCTCAAGGGGCTATCTGGAGGGGAAACTACTTCTCACCATAACAAACAACCAAAGCCTTCATCATTAAAAAATAAAGCACTAGCATGGCCCTACAATGGACCCCTTTGTCAAGTCACATCTGTTTAGATCACCAGAAATTATAAGCCTTTACTTTTGAAAGTAACTTTCTTTTTTCAAAATAGGAAAGAGAACTGCAAAAGAGTCAGGAAAAATCTGCATGAAAGCGCAGGCATGTGGCAGTAGTGTTACATGTGGCAGGCATTGTGTTACACAGAAACCCCAAATTGCCTGTGTATACAAATACTGCATTTAAGCTTTTCTTGCTGAAGGAACAGCCAAGTCCATAGCATGGGTCACTGCTGTGCTTGTGTAAAACCAGTGTGAAAAAGAATCTGGACTTGTGGACAGAAAAATCTGATTTCAGGGCTAATGTAATTTAGCCCCAAAGTTTAATATCTGTCTCCCAGAAATTGTCTGCCAGTAATTGCTAAATGACAGAGCAAGGGGATGCATGTGGGGAATGATGGAAAATACTGTGTGAAGTGTATTTGATCATTAAAGTTAAATAATCCACAGACATTTGTCCCCAAGTAATACCAATGCCTGCCCACCCAGGGAAGCTCTGAGTGCTGCTGCACCAGTATAGCCCAGTGCACCATTCCCAGAGATTTGCAGGTGGGAATGCTGATGCTGCAGCAGGAAGAGCTGCCCCAGAGCCACCACAGGGGGCCCTGCTCTCGCTTGGCCAGTGATTTTCTCTCTCCCTTTCAAACGCCTTTCTGCAGGCAAGGAGCTGGGAACCACCATCACGACAACATCTGATCTCCATCCTTGGCACTGGCCCAGCTCCAGCCTCTCTTTGGGAAGGGGCCACGTTCCTCTGAAACAAGGGTGAGATTAGGCAAGGCAGCCAGCCTTAGGACAGTGGATGTAAGTCAGCTCTCACTGGATCACAAAGCTTTTCTGGTTGCTTTTGAAAATTCAAAGTATTTGTGCTGAATTCATCGAGTTTGAATTCCAGCAGGGATCTGGGGCAGAGTTGTGGCGGCAGCCCAGGTGCACTGAGGTTTGGGGGATGCAGATGAGCTCGGTGTGAGCTGTGGTGCTTGGGAAGGTGAGACACGTGGAGTTCTTAAGACAGAGGTATTTTGTGAAAAATTCTGCCCAGTGCCTGTGCTCATGTCAGGCTCACTGCTGGCCGCAGCCAGGCAAGGGCCTGCTGCTTTCCACTGAGCCAGCTGGGACAGAAACTGAGCTCATCCTGTGTCACTGACAGCTCTCCAACTGCCTTTGCTGTCACCACAGAGAGTTTCACTGGCAGTGGCCAAAAGGTCCCCAGGCCTTTGTCTGACACAGAGCTGGAAAAACGCTCCAAATTCCCCTCTACTCGCCTGAAGACCCAGTGCTTGTGTTAGGTGTTTTCCCTAGATAAAAGAAGGTAAAAGAGGAAGTAAATTTGTCTTGATGGAATTTTTTTCCCTCTTAGAAAGTCTTTCACATCCTTTTCAGGGGTAACACCAGTGGTGACGATTTACAGATCATTCCTGTGCACCCCATAAAGGGAGTGGTTGTAGAAATTCCTCTAATTACATTTAATTGATTTTGAAATTAAACAATCTGTAATTTCAGTGAGTGGCTCTGAGAAGGATTGCTGGCTGAGAAGGCGGAACAGTTTGCTGGAATGAGCTGGATACATGGAAGTAATGCTGGCAATAGTAGCTTTAAGAATTATGATACTAGAATTAGTTAGGCCAGTTTAGGTCAGTGTGTGCAGAGACACATGTGCACATTTAACTCCCATGCTGCAGGTACTATGTTCTGACAGCTCTTCCATTTAGCATCCAGAGGGGAAAATGCTGAACAGAGTGTGCTGAGGAGAGGCTGGAAGATGCCAATCCTCTGTATTTTTAATGCTGAGTGACAGCTGCTTCTTGCCTGTCCTTTCCCCAAGCATTTGATTCTGTTAAGTGGTTTAATTCATTCATAAATGCTCTCTGGACTGCACAGTTGTGCCAAATATGCCTCTGTCTGGGTAAGGGTGTACAAACAAGGTGTGCCTGATTCCTGCAGGGAGTTACCGTAGCAAGTGCAAACACGCACTGGGAATGTGAATCCACGCATGAACAGACACTCGATTAGCAAAGAATTTCTGAATGCAGAGACCTGATTTGAGCAACAAGTCATGGCATCTGTCCATGTAAATTATGTGTGCCATTGCACAGGCATTTCGAAACCCTGTTTCTAAGGAATATAGGTATTTCTATGTATTAGACCACAAAGCTTCTCTGAGTTCCCCCTTTTTAACCATAGTGATGAGGTCACTGGAAAAAGAGTGACCAACTGTTCATTCCCCTTCCTCATTCTGAGTGCCGTGTGTCACACGTCAGGCACTGTGTGGTTCCAAGCTTGGATATCCAGGGAAAGCAAGAGCCAGCAATGGAGAGGACAGAATAAGGGAACTCACAATCTCTGGAGCCATCTCTTACATGCCAGGAAAAATACAGCATCCAGCTCCCTGAGCTCCAGGAGCCTCCACCCAAAGGGATGGAGTGTAAGTATGGAAAGGACACTTGTTCCTGTTTGTGTCACCCAGCCTGTGATCAGCAGCAACAGGGAGCAGCCTAAAAGGATGAACTGCTGAAAGCTGAGAGCTGTCTGACAGTCTATGCTCACATCATCAGCCAGGGCTCTGACCCACAGTGTTTCAGATCATACCAGAACATGCATATTTCCTCATACTCTTCCCTTTCAGACAGGAAGAGAGAAACCAAAGGCTGTTGACCTCTGTGGGCCTCCAGAACCTGAGCCCATGCTCGTGACCAGCCTTGAGCTGTCTGGCTTCAAACTCATCTCACAGGGCACACCAGCACTTACCGCTTTCAGTTGCAGCTTAAAATATCTATGAAGCCACAGTGGCCCCAGAAGTCACAAGGATGGATGGTCCAAGGCCATGGAGAGCCCAGTCCTTGCCATGCCTTTCCCATCCCACTGTTATTTCAGTCCCCAGGTAGTTGCATCTAGCATCGGTGCTGTCTGTGCTCCTCTTCTCTAGCAGGAGTCACCTTTTCAGTTAAGTTAATACTGTGCTTTTCAGAAGAGGTAATGCTGTTGATTTTTTTTGAGCTTTGAAAGACTCTTATTTTTCAAAACCACTTCTAGAAACGTACCTTGGAAGGTCATGTGTGCTGAGCAGGTGCTCAATCACTGCTGAAGCAATGAGAAAAAGGCAAACTGCATTTAGCTACTTAAGGCATGCAAAAAAAAAGCTTTAAAAAAAAGTACAAATAATTTGTCTTTTTGCAGTGTTGCATGCAACACAAACAATTCACTGGAATGCTTTACCACAGCAGCCAACAAACTGCTGTGTCAGCAGGAACACGGGAGCTGGGTGTGCTGCGCTGGGGGGAAGAACACCCTGAGCTGGCACAAAAGGGGACAAAGACTGACATGGACCTGGGCCTTCAGAGAGCAAAGCCCCTTCAGAGAATCACTGCACCTGCAAGAAACCAACAGTTGCTTCACTATTCCCTTTTCTGAAACGTCATTGTCACTTTGCCCGTGTAGAAGCAGCCTGGGGACATGGGTTATGACCTGGCTGTAACACGGGGGAGCTGAACTGTGTGACAGTATCTGAAGCTGATGGATGCATCTGGTTTGCAAGCTCCTTCTTATTTTTTGCATACATTTATGGATGTCCTTGCTGTCTTTCAAGTGCCCCTCCACTTGCAGTGCACTCTGAGTGCAAGTGTCTGTGCAAGTGGTGGTACCGTGACAAGAGTGCCAGGGCTGCCGTCCCCCCACTGCAGGGACATCCAGTTTGCAGTGTCACACTCACTGGTGTGTGTAGAACACCTCCTGCTCCTGTGGCATGCAGGACATGGGAGCAGGGCCACATGCATAGTGTTTTGGGGACTCGCCCCTTCCACCCCCACAAGCTGGTGTTCCTCAAGGTTTCTTGTGCCTCTGTGGTGCCCACAGGGGATCTGGAGAGGGACTTTGGACTAGGAAATGTCCTGGAAGGACAGGACACAGGGAATGGCTTCCCACTGCCAGAGGGCAGGGATGGATGGGATTTTGGGCAGGAATTGTTCCCTGGGAGGGTGGGCAGGCCCTGGCACTGGGTGCCCAGAGCAGCTGTGGCTGCCCCTGGATCCCTGGCAGTGCCCAAGGCCAGGCTGGACAGGGCTTGGAGCAGCCTGGGACAGTGGAAGGTGTCCCTGCCATGGCAGGGGGGCCAAACAAGATGATGTTTAAGGTCCTTCTAACCATTCTGTAATTCTATAATTCTGGCAGTGAGCGCAGGGGCTGAGCAGCCCAGCTAGTTTGTGCAGGTATTTGTGATATTTGTTTTTTGGAGATTTTCCATCTTTCCCTTGGCAATGACTGCTGTTTGTTGCAGCCTGTACCCAGCCTGACACAGGTGTGGCTCTGATTTGGCACAAGCTGCCTTCCATGCTGGTGGCTGAGCTGCCAGCTCCATGCAGAGGGGATATGGAGCTGGTGCCACCAGGATCAAGAGCTGTGCCTGGCAAGGTGCTGCTTCCCTACAGCTGTGCATGATGCTCTGCTGGGCTCCATCCAAGTGGGACATTGGTGAGCTCTAGCCATGCAGGAAGAAGAGTTCTGTGGATTAGAAATGTGTGTCATCCATGGCAGAGAGCTGTGAGCTCAGCACCAGTACAGAGGGACATGCAGCATTCTCCAAGGCATTTGGGCTGTTCTCTGACAGGGCGCGCACTGCTCCAGCAGCCCAGGCAATTCTTAAAAAAAAAAATCTAGTTTGTTCTCATTATCCCCACCAGAACTCATAAAAAAAAGCATGCCCTCAGAACCAATAGCCAAATTTTTGCCTGTTTACATCTCGTGTTGGAGCCTGAGTAATGTGGGGAGATGAGGGCAGTAAACAGAGTTGTAAACAGAACAAACCTGGAGAGCACAGCAAAGGGCAGCCTGTGCAATGTTGTTCTTAGTGTCAGTGTAATTTGTGTGTGGTTTCATTGAGTTTACAAAGCCTGTGCAGGGTTGGATAGGCTAGATGAGGTAATTGGAAAATGCCCCACTCACCAGGACTGCTGCAGCCTCTACCTCTGAGCTTAAATCCCCGTCTGTGTGCAGCCAGGCGCTCGGGCCGGGGCTGCCAGGCACTCAGGGCTGTCCCGTGGCACGGCAGAGAGCGAGGGAGGGTCCCAGTGCCCCGGCCAGGTGTGGGTGTCCAGGAGCTCGGCCCCTCCTGGCAGCGTTCCCCTGGGAGCTGCCCGCCTCTGAAGTCATGGTTTGGTTCTCAGGCTATTTTTGAAGCCAGAAATGTGAGTGTAACCAATGCTTCAGCACTTTCCCACACCTTTCATGTGACACAGAACTGTGTCCAGTCATAGGACTCTGTCCCCAGGAGTTAAAAATTGTCACAGTTTCACTTCCCTCGTGGTTTTTTTTTTGGTTTTTTTTTGGGTTTTTTTTTTTTGGGGGGGGGGGGGGGTTGGTTTTTTTTTTTTTGTTTGGTTTTTTTTGTTTGGTTGGTTTTTTTGTTTTTTGTTTTTTTGTTTCTTTTCCTTTCCTTTCTGGAGCCAGCGGAGTTGGTTCCGTTTGCTGCCTGGGGAGCTGCCTCATATGGCTCCTTCCTGAAAAATTACCTTATTTGGGATGCTGTCACCAATTCGGAACTGTTTTTGCAGGCAGGCAGTGCCCTATTCAGTCTGTCTATATGTGTTTCACACCAGCTGTTCCATATCTTGAAGCACAGAACCAACCCTTGCAGCAGAAAAGGGAACTTTGCGGGTTGATTTATACATAATTTCCACTTTATTGTGGTTTGGATTAACATTTAAAAATAATTAAAATGTACAGTAATTCACATCTTTCTCCTGAAATGCTAAACAAATTTAGCATTTCACCGGTATTGCACATCAACAGCCTTCAGATGGATCATGGATTTCTGCCTGGTCCTTATCTCCTGCTCCTCCTTCCTGTCTGGGAAGAAGAGAACTACCTGGCCAAGGCACTTGAGGAAATTTGCTGAACAGAAAATGCTGCAGATATCCATATAAACCCCAAACCATCCAGGGAGTTGCTGGTTCCCTGATGTGCCTCAATTACAGCCAGTCCAGGAACTGCTGGGGCACCAGGCCCCAAAAATGCTCACTCAGTGAGTTTTCTGCTGGTGGTGTTCCTTTAAGTCTAATGTACTGTGAGAATGTTAATTAAAAAAGCATACCAAAATGAAGTGGCTCCTTCAAGAACCAAGAACCTGTCATTTGCATGAAAACCCTGGATTATAAACTGCTTCTTCTACTTTTGCTGCCAAATATGCAAAGTAAATTGCACAATTTTGGGGATGCAGTTGAACCACTTTGTGTTTTTCTTTCTCCAACTGAGAAGAAACATTTTCTCCCATCCGACAGGGAGTGTTTGTTTTTCTTGCCGTGTAATACTTACAGCTCCCATCGACAGCGGGACAATAACTGCTCCACCATTTCTTATCTCCCTTCAGCGTGATGTTGGGATTTTCCTAAGATGAGGATGGTTTGTTTGTTTTATTTCCTTGCTTTAATTTCATGGTTGTTTTTCCAAATAAAAGAAAGTGAAGTTTAGGAAGCAAAGCGGTGATAGCAATTGTGTGCTGTGCTGAGTCTCATTCCCATCCCTGCTCAGGCGTGAGAATGTTCTCAGCCAGTGGGATTGCTCACATCCAAACTTTTCTCTTCCATAGTTGTCACATACCCAAGTCATTTACCCGAGCTTCATCCTTCAATTGCACAATCAATTATTGTTTTATGACAGACAGTGGGATGCTTCCTTATTTTCTTAGTGCTTTTTTTAAACTGGAATATGATCTAGTGCTGGATAACGTTTCAGCAGAGTTGTGTTGTACCCCAGGAGATGGCCTTCCTAGGACAGGGAGCCCTCAGTACATCCTTAAATTGATGTGCTGGCCCCTGCATTGCTAAGAGTGGGTTTGTGAGTGGGATCTCCTCAGTGGGAGAGGTAAATGGGGCACTCTGGTCTCAGGGTGGGACAGGAGGGAGCCGGTTGGCTCAGACAGTGGGTGTTCCCTGGGGAAAGTTTAAACTAACACAGAAAGCTTTAAAATACTTTTAGGGCATTTAAAATTTGATGAGCTTTTAATAGCTCCTATGCTTATATAAATTAGGACATACAGGGGGTTCAGTCAGGGCCCCTTTATGGGCAGATCGCGCTCCAGAGTCCCTGTAAGTGCCCAAGCTTCATTTGCCAGGTGGGACAGCCAGTTTCTCATTTGTTACTTCTCCAGATTTGGCATTATCTATCACTTTACTGTCCTTTTCTAAACTGTCCCTTTGGGTTACTCTGGTTGTGTCACACCAGGTACCTCAGCACTGTGAACTGGCAGATGAGACAAAGGGCTCTTATTGCCCGTGGTAGGCTCCTGGCACTGCTGCCACCAGCCAAGCACAGCTCCTCCAGGCTGCAGTCATCCCAGGAGGGTTTCCCATTCCAGGAGAGTGTCCCATCCCAGCAACATAGTTCAGCCCACATAAAGGTGTAAAACATTTGCCTGTTTTACTGGTGACCTCACTGTATTTTTCCTCAAAAGGCTTGAACAACTAAAAGTTGGAATCCTTCAACGGCAGAGGTGAGAATGGACCTCAGGGCATCCCTGGCATTGACATAGGATTGATATGAGTTTGATATGAATAGGAAAAGGGCTGTGAGTGCTTACACAAAATGTTTCTTGGAGTTCAACTGAGATCCGTTTTAAGTAAGTGCAGAGGCTGCCTTTGCCATTGAGGATCCTTGTGGTGACATTTATGTCCCCAAGGTTTGGTCTCCTCACAATTAGACAACTTCCATGAGTTTTGAGGCACAGGGGAATGTGAGTGACCTGCTGCAGGTCCCTGTCTCTCTCCACCAGGTTCTAGGAGAGCTTCTGTGACCCACTCAGTACTTTGAGATATTTGGGTAAGAGGTAGAAAAGAGGGTGCTTTACCTTGGTCAGAAGGTCCAGGTGTCTGATTCTGCACTGAAATCAGTCTATATGTTCTTACATATAGAAAGTATACAGAAAAGGTATTTGTTTACAGGGATTTTAGACTGTGATAAAACACTTTTGAGTCCACCGCAACTCTTCAGGATTTACTGAAGCTCAGTGTCACCTCATTGGGAAGGTTTTCCTGCTGTTAGGCTTGTGCTGCACTGCTCAAGTGTGAGCAATGAGCTCAGCCAGCAGGATTGAAGCCCAGAAGTTGAAAGCATTAGGCTATTACCATAACGTGGACTTACTTGCTCTCAAAATGTGTTTTAGACAAGAATTTGCAAGTTTCCAGGGAATCCACAAACAAAATGGAAGGGCAGGATCTGTGACACAGCATGAAGGGAGAGCACAGCAGTGGAGATCAGCTGGGTTGAAAACTCCAAAAATATTGGGACAGCACCAAACCTAAGGGTGTTTGTGCATCTAGATCAACAAATGCAGAAAGTGTTAAAGACATTAGAGCTGATGCCAAAACCTGTCCTTGAGTATTGCAGGATGGCAATTATCCCATAACCCTCAGACACAGCTGGAACTGGCTGGGGCAGAGGCAGCCTGGCACCTCATAGGCCAAGTAGGGAGATCACATCCCTGAGCTTCACCAGATGCTGCACTTGAAAACCTGCCCTGGTTTGCAACCAAATCTGACATCTAAGTTGGTGTTGGTTTTTGAGGACCTTCAGTAGAGAAAGAAGAAAGAGTGCATTGCAGGAGAATGGCAGCTGCTCTGGGGCTGCAGTGCCTGCAATGAGGTTTCTGGTGTCCAGAGCCCACAGCAGCCCTGTCACATGTAATCATTCTGTAATTATACTGTAAGGCTGATGTCTAACTCCTGACAGACTCTTAATCCTTCATGACATGCACCCAGATGTTCAGTGAGTGCCACTTCCTGCTCCAAGGAGCCCAGATTGTTCCTGACTGGCCCTTGGGTTTCAGCAATCACTTTAATTCTTCTCCCTCATTTATTTCCTTGGCCTGAGGGAGCTGGGCTTCATCCCCTTCTGTAAATCTCCTGATCATGCGGAGTATGAAACGTGTTCTGCAGGGGCGAGGGCTGGATTCTGGACTGGGCTGTGCTGGGTTTGGCAGTGCTGCAGCACAGGAGGGGGCATGCTGCTGCTCTGAGGGACACAGCTGGACACAGCTCCTGCCAGTGCTCCGCATGGTGCCGATGGGAGCACAGGGAGGGGGTCTCTCTGGTGGGGGGGCACCAAAGGCTCCAGCCTGGCCTTGTTGAACCCAAACAAGGTTTGGTCCGAGGGAAGAGCAAGTGCTGTTCATTTTCAGATTGCTGACTCCTGATTTCACACCCAGGACAACTCAGACTTCCTGAGAGGAAAACAGCCCCAGGAGCTGCAGTGCAGCAGCAGAGTGGAGCTGTGGCAGCAGATGTGCTGGGACAGCCCTGCCTACTCTCCTTGCAGAGAGAGTGCTCCACTTGGAGTCCTTTCCTAAGCAATTTGAGGTTAATTAGCAACTTCTGCCTTCACTATCTCGCTGGTCTGTTTATCTTTTGTCTGAGCGAGTTCTCTCTTCCTGTTGTTGTTCCTCCTTCCTGAGGGGAGCGGGTGGTGTGGACACCCCGCCTCGTGCTCAGGGAATCCTGATGCCACCCTCTCCCCGCTCCCAGACAGGCAGGCTGCTCCTTGCCTTCGGAAATGTCTCTCCTTGCCAATTACACCTTTCATTTACTCTCATAAAGGGGATGCTTTGTGATGCGAGGTGCTGGAGGCCAGATGGTGATGGGTACAGCAGGTAGGAGGAGAGAGCTGGGAAACCACAGCCATGCTGGCTCAGAGGTCTTGTCTCCTACAGCGATGGCAGCCCCATCCTGGTGGGAGCAGCCCTTCATTCTCCCCGTGCTGGAGAGAGACCGTGGGTGGGTGCTGGAGCACAGACACGACATTTGAGCTGCCCTTGGCTACTCTGCAGAGCCCAGCTGTTGATGCTGATGGAAGCCATCCAAAAAACAGCACATGGGCTCCAGCTAAGCCTGGGGGTCACCCCTGCTCTGCAGTGGGCATGCACCAGCCATAAATACAAGCCACTGTGTTGTTACTGCACCCACCGTAAATGTTTTATGTAACCTCATAAACTCCAAGTAGCTGTAATTTCAGAGAGCCCATGGCCTTTGCTGGGCTGGCATTTGAGGCGTGAGGCCTGAAAGAGCCAGGCCATCTGCAGGGGTAATGAGTTTCTCATCCTTCCAGAAAGAGAATAGTCCCTTGGTGCCTGCCCTGTGGGGTCTCATGTGCTGGAGACTGCATGGGATTTTCCAAACTTCCATGTCAGCAAGGATCTTGTGGTGCAGCAGGGAAAATCCAGAGTGAACTGCTGCATATGACCCTTACATTCATCAATCAAACTGCTGCCATTGCAGGACAAGTGAAACAACAGATCCTGAGCAAGGAAAGGTCATTGTCTGCAGAACAACTAAGTGGAGTATAAATGAACTCTAGACCCAGGCACAGTGCAAGGTGCTGCTGATCGCACCTGTCTGGTTTAGGTTGAATTAAGTTTTTCTCTCCCCTCTGTGCTGCCTGGAGGCTCCTGCAGGCTGGAGTGCAGAAGGTACTCACCCCCTAAATGCCAGGGACTGTTTGTACAGGGACTGTGTCTTAACACCTTGATTCACTCTCTTTATCCTTTCTGAACACTCTTCACAGAGAACTTGACCTCTCTTTCCACCTCCCTGTCCTCTGCCACAGAGTAACTCCAGCCCCACAATGATGGTTATCACGGGAAGACCTTCCCCAGACTCTTCCCCAGATCTTTCATCTCATGAGAGACCCTGCTTCCCTCTTGGCCTCTCATCCTGGAAATCCTTCCTGCTCTGCTCCTGCCGTCCAGCCCGTCTAGTTCCTGTTGCAGCTGTCAGCTGCAGCTGCAGCACCGAGCCTGCAGGAGCTCTGCCCTCATCCTGCTCCCTTTGCACATCCCCCAGCCTGCCCCTGCCGCTTCTCAGTGCCACCGCCCTACAGGGGACAGGTCACTGCCAGGGGGAGCAGGATGGGTTGGGCTCTTCACCCTCACAACAGGAACTTTCACACCAGCTCTGCCTGCACAGGTGACTTCAACAGCGAAAACATTCCTTTTATTTCACCCAGCCCTCAGGCTTAACCTGAAACATCCAGGCTTAATTCTGGGTGTTTCAGAGCTCCTGAGTTCATGCCTCCCAGTGACCACAGCACTTGGTCTTGTGCTCCTTGCTGTTCCTCCTGGCTCTTGGAGCACATGCCCAGGGACTACCTTCCCAAGCACCTAAAATGTCTTTGGGGTGATAACACCACAATAAGAAGATGACAAAGGAAGAGCAGTGCCAGTGGAATGGACCCTCCCTCCACACAGGGACTGGGCAGTAAGCAGGTTTGGAAATATCCAAAGGGAGATGTGTATGGACGTGTGTTTCCCAGTATGGGATGTTTTGTTCCTGGTCACACAGGAGAGAAGGCATCTGACTGGAAATCTCATTTTAACACTCCCACTGTCTGGGTTTTCAATTCAAACCCTGTCCCAAACATGCATCTGTTCTTTTTTCCTTCTGTTTTTTTGGCTATCACTTCTTGCTTCTCCCTCCCCTACCCCCATGTGAAGCATCTTTCTAGATAGAAGTGTTCAGGCAGGAGTAGCTGGGGTTCTGTGGCTCCTGAAATGCCTGCCTGGCCCTGGGCTGCTCTGCCAGCCATGACTCCCTCATCCACAGCCCTGCCGACTGGCTCAGCCTGGCCATTCACTGCTCTGGGAAAGCCCAAACCATCCAGATCCCTGGGTTCCAGGATGAACCCAGGGCTTGAGTTTCAGCCTGTTGGTCCTTGCCAAGCCACTTTTCTTGGAAATTCAGGTCATGAGAAATGTGTAAATGCTTTCCAGTCTCCTGCTTGTCCCTTAACCTCAGGCTTTCAGAAGCCAGCAGTGCCCATCTCTGTCCATCCCTCATTTCCTGGGCTCTCCTTTGGGAAGAGCTACTGAGCAGTGTTTTGTGTGTGTTTGGCTCTCCCAACCATAAGAATTCTGTGATTCTAAGATCCTCTGTTACACTGCAGATGCCCAGGCTGGTACGAGACCCTAGGTGTCTGATGGCAGGTGATGTCTTTACTGGGTGGATGCCACTCCTTGTCTGAAATGACTGAAACGTGCCTGGGTCACTGCATATGCTGCTCGATGCAGGTTTTGCCTCCACACCACAGCCCCTGCCCATGAGGGATGAGTGCTGAAGCAGACAGATCTGTTTCCTTCCCATGCTGCTGTTGGAGTTATGCCGGACAGTTGAGAAGGCACAGGGCCACGATTTGCAAGAAACCTGATGACTCGACGTGTTGTTCTCATTGGGAAAGTGATGCCCAAGCAGAGATGTGAAGAAAATAAGCAGGGCCAGGCTGAGAGGGGCAAATCCAGGCAGGCATCCAAGATGCCCAGTCCTCATCCTAGGGCTGCATGCAGCAAGTGTTACCTATGATTAAGAGTCCGTATCAATCTTGATGTCATGAAAGTCACCCAGACCATGAAATCCCCATGTTCAGTGTGGAAATACACCATTTGATGCATTTTTGCTTGAAATGCGTTAAATCTGCCTTAGAGGGGCCATGGGGAGAGGTTCGGTCCGTCAACCACGAGGAGTTATTCTGTCTCAGTCCCTGTCAGAGCAGGGCATGTGGATCCAGCAGTGCCTAACAGCTCATCCATGACAAACTCCAAAAATTGCAGAGATGTTTGCCACGGTTGGGCTGTGAAATCAGCCTCCTCTCTAGGAATGAGAAACCTCCATAGCTGCAGTCCAGGGCTGCCAGCTGGCTGTGCCTTCCTTGCCAGCAGGGCCAGGCAAGCAGGGAAGTGGGTAGGGAAGCAGAAGGGAAGCAGGCAGGGAAGCAGAAGGGAAGCAGGTAGGGAAGCAGGCAGGGAAGCAGGAAGGGAGGCAGGCAGGAGGGCTGGGCTATCCAGCCTTCAAGCATGCCAGAGGGATGGGAAAACAGAGGGTGCTGTGGTTTGTCACCCCACTCCATTTAACCTGGCACGTGCATCCACAGCAGGAAGGGTCTTTGAGCACCCATGACCTTTCATTCACAGGCTCTGTGCAGGGCAGGCTGTTAAAGCCACTCTTTAGATGAGACACTCTGCTGGCAAGTGCAGTGTGTTTTAGCAGCCAGATGGCCCTGGGGATGTCCCCAACTGTTCCAGCTTTCCCTCAGGATCCCTCGTGCACCTGCAGCCAGAGGGGAAGTGGTGAAGCCTGACCTGCTGCTGGTGGTTCTGTCAGGGCTCACGGTCTGCCCCATGTTTCCTACAGCTCTGCAGCCATGACTTCGCAAACATGCTGATTGATAATTCTCTGGAGTGTCTTTTCCCTTTCTTTTCACACAATATCCCAAACTCAGCTCTCCCTTTGGCAGGTCCCACTTGTCAAATGAAGATGGGGGGTTTGGTCCCAAAAAGGGGCAGGTCTGAGAGGCCAGCAGTGGCTCCCTGGCTGAGCACAGGGCTTGGCAATGGCTGTTTGTGCGAGGTAGAGTTCTCACGCTATAAATATACAATCTGTGATAAGGGAAGGGAAAAAGCCCAGCATGGAAATATTCCTTCTGTAAGAGAAATAATTTTCTGCTACTAAAAATATGTGTCCATATTATTCCGGCCTGGTCTGCAGTTTGGTGGGAGAGAGTGCACACAGGCCGCCCTCAGGGGACTCGGCTCGCGGGGCAGGCCTGAGCACCGGGAGAGGCCACTCATCTGCTGGGGCTGGAGGGATCGGGGGAGGGACGGGGCTCCTCAGCTTCGCCCTGGTTTATCATCCCCATCTCTTTCTCAGGGCAGTAAAACCGTGATACGGCATTATCCTGAAGGTCATAGGAACTAACCTCTAAGCAGGTGCTGACAGTGGGAAAGTGATCCACAGTGTTCCCAGAGCAGCTGGGAGTCTGTTCCCAGCCCCGGCTGCACACAGAGGCAGGAACGGCTTTGTTCAAGGGGGACGCGTGTTTGGAGCGGTGGGATATGTGTAATCCCTTCCTGTCTCATCTGCAAGTGTCCCAGGCCTGGTGCTTCCTTCCCTGATTGCTGCTGCCAGGACCCTGCGTCCCCATTCCCAAGTCCTTCTGTGCCCACGGGTGAGCGGAGCCGAGCTGAGCCAAGTGAAGCGGGCAGATTTTCCAGGGGCAGCCCTGAACTAGGAGACAAAGCTTGCCCAGGATCCCTGCCCTGCCCAGGGTCCCTGTTCTGCCCTGGATTCTTGTCCTGCCCTGGGTCCCTGCCATGCTCAGGGTCTTTGTCCTGCCCATGGTCCCAGTCCTGCCTAGTCCTCCCTTGTGCCTTGGTACCAAGTGAGGAATGGATGATGTTTGCTGCTTCACTGATCTCGGCCAGCAGAGCTGAGCACGCCTGACCTGAAGTCAGTCAGGACCATCTCTGTGAAGTCAATCCTGCAAAAAATGGGTGGAATATTGTGCAGTTTCTTACAGATCTGTCTCTGGAGCATGGTACGTGGATGCTGTGCCTGCTCAGGAGCAGGTTGCAGCTCCTGTCTTAAGAATCATCAGATCCCAGACTGGTTTGTGTTGGAAGGTTTAAAGTCATCTTGTTCCAGCCCTCCTACCACAGGCAGTAGACCACGTTGCTCCAAGCCCTGTCCAACCTGGTCTTGCACAATTCCAGGAATGGAGCAGCCATAGCTTCTTTGTCCAGCCTGTGCCAGGACCTCACTACCCTCGTTGTAAAAACTTCTTCTTTAAAAGTAATCTAAATCAACCCTCCTTCAGTTTAAAACTATTGCCCAAGAATTACAGAGAATAAGGTCAAGAAGACAGTCAGTATAGCCAAAGATGGTCTTGCTGCAGCAGAGCCATTACAGACCTTAAACCCTAGCAGACTTTGCTACAGTTTTTGTAAATCATGTATGGCCTCAGCATTGCTTTTTTTGATTCTCAAAGAACTCCTGCCCCATTTGAGGCCACACATTTGTTCCCAGAGCATCCCCTGACCAGTATTTAGGAAAAAAAAATTCTTCATGGAAAGAACTGTCAAGCCCTGGAACAGGCTGCTCCAAGTTACCGGTGGAGTCACAGTCCAGGATGGATGTGGCAGTTTTGGTTAGTGGGCTTGGCTGTGCTGGGGGAACAGTTGGACTTGATGATCTCAGATGTTTCTTCCACGATGATTCCATGATTCTGTGTCCCCATAACTTCTCACCATCACTCAGTTGTGAGGGTGATAGGGAGGGGCAGTGTAGGGCAGCGAGCAGGACGGCTTGGAAGGAGCTTGGAGAGGAAATGCACATCCGTGAGGTGTGGGCTGGACACTTTGATCCCTCCAGCTGGAGCTGCAGCCTCAGCCTCAGAGCAGGTTGGGGACTGAGAGAAATTCAAAGCTGCAACCCCAGAGCAGACCTGGTGCTGAGCTGTTCCCGATGCAGCTCCTTATGGACTCCAGGGCTGGTTCTGTGAGGCCGTGTCCGTGGCTGGGTCTGTGTGTGCTGCGCTGGCCGGCTGAGTCAGAGCCTCGTATCGCCCTTCGCAGGCAGCTGCAGTTTCCTCCCGGCTGCAGCGGAGCCTTCAGGACCCGGTGTTGGCTCCCCTGGGGCTGCCCACTGTCCACCCTGGCACCGAGTCCAGAATGTGTGTGCTGCCAGGGGATCGCCACCCAAAGAAAGGGAAAAGCTGCCTCCTTGTTTTTCTTGCTCCAGCCCCTCTCCCATTTCAGTGGCTGGGAACAGCAGGGTCCAGCCCAGCTCAAGGTTATGTCTGTCTGCTACTGGCCACAAGCCAGTGAGCGTGAGACCAAGCAAGACACAATAACACAAGATCCCTTCCCTGCAGACCGAGGCTGGTGTGCAGGAGCACTGGGAGGGATTAGCAGACCAGGACTAGCAGTTGGACTAAAGTATGGCAAAGCTGTTAAATAGATTTTTTTTCAAGTATTCTTCAAGAAAAGGGAGCCTCCTACCTCTGCCCAGACAGGTGTTTGTGTGCAGAAATTCTGCCACATCAGTAATTCTGCTGCTCACTGGGATGGGGTGAATCTGCAGAGCCTGGGTACAGCTTGCTTTAAGCCAAGGAGACAGGAGGGATGACTGGGGCTGCAGCTCAGCCCTTGATTTTGGCAACCAAATGCTGGTGATGGCCCTTCTCCTGCTCCAGTCCTCAAGCCTGGGCAGTATTTGTGTTTTGGATGCATTGGTTTAATGCAATGGTTGGTCCTTGTAACAGTTAAGAGCAGGCTGAGGTGAACTGCTGCCCCAGCCAGTCAGTACAGCAATAGGGCCCTGTGTGATGGGAGAGCACTGGAAAATAGCCTTTATCCTGCTTGAAACACAGGGAAGGCAAAGTGCATCTGAATGTGGGCAGACACAGTCAGAATGAGTTATTGGTGGCTGCTTGTCACTCCCTTCTCAGCTAGCTGTGACTCCACCAAATTCTTCACTGGGAATTCAGGTTTGCTTTCTTGCATAATGGAAACATTGGAGTTTCTCACTGCAGATGGAGTTTGGTTTGGGAATGGAGCTGAGGAAGAGCAGAGGTTCTCTCCCTTCCATTTGCCTTCTGATCACCACCATGCTGGGACCAGGGAGAAGAAGGCCTCAGCAGGGAAAAGGAGACACGATAATTGTGGGTCAAGGAAGTATATATATCTATATATATATCTATATATATATCTATATATATATATCTATATATATATATATCTAAAATACATACCTATCATATATATTATACTGGAACATTTGGTATAACTAAATAAAGATGGTGAATTAGGTGGGAGGGATTGCTCAGAGATTTCTTCCCAAGCTCTATTAGACTGTCACTGTAACCTTACTCACGGGGTTATTTCTCACCTGCCTCTTTACAACTCCCTGACAGGAGGTTGTAGCCAAATGGAGTTAGTGTCTTTTCCCAAATAGCAAGCAATGGCACAAGAGGAAACACCTTAAGTTGAATCAGGGGAGGTTTAGATCAGATATTAGGCAAAGTTTCTTCACAGAAAGAATGGTCAGGCATTGGAACAGGCTGCCCAGGGCAGGGGGTGGATCCAACATGCCTGGAAGTGTTTAAAAAATATGTGGATGTGGCACACAGGCACATGGGTCTTGGCAGTGCTGGGTTAGTGGTTGGACTCATGATCTCTGGGGGCTTTTCCAACTTTAATGATCCCATGCTCCTGTGATCTTCTGTAGAATTGCAGAATAAACATTTTCTGACAGTTACATGCATTTTTTCTTGAATTGCTATTTGCTTCCCTGCCTCCCCTCTCCAGCCAAGTGGAGTCCAAGATCCCACAGGTGGTGGTGCCCTCATGAAGAGTGGCTCCCTGTGCTGCAGAGTGCACATGGGCCTGGGGGAGTGATGACTTTGGAGTCAGGAAATGGGGACAGGACACAGCCAGGCTGAGAGGAGAAGCTGTGCTAGAGGCAGTCCTGGTGCTCTGAGTCTGCTGCCTCTCATGGTGCCCTTTGGGGGAAGGTTTTGGCAGTGGGTGCCTGCAGCCATGCCCAGTGTGCCGCCGTGCCCAGACAGCCCAGGAGGCAGCACTGCCCCTGCTTTTGGCAGAGGAGCTGATGAGGCAGAGCCCATCAATCCATGGCCTGTTTCTCATGAGCCACCATGATCCATGGGACAGTCCCATCTCATTTGCTCCTTGAAAGCATTCTCAGACCAGTGACCAGAGACCCTGGTGAAGTCGGTCTGGCTGCACTGTGGTTCCCACGGGCACAGCACTATCTCCCATGTCCCCCTGTCACCCTGCTGTGACAGAGGCACTGCAGCTGGCACACAGGTCTGAACCAAGAGCCACAGCACATGTGGCAGGCCCACACTTCCTCCCTGCAAGCATCTTAGTGCCACACAGGCTGGATTCCAGCTGCTGTCACACTGAGGAGTGTGACAGCAGCTGGAATCAGCCCCAGGGACAACAACTTTTATTGTGGGAGCAGAGACCGGGCGATAAGCAGGGCTGGCTGTGCTGCCACACTCCTGGGACCAGGTGGATCAGGGTTAATGCCACCAGAGTGTCTCTGTGCAATGGCCTTTTTATCTGATCCAGCCCAGTGCGTTTCCTGGTGGAGCACTTTGTGTCCAGTCGGCAAGGCTCCTTGGCAGCGGAGCAGGGAGGAAGGCTGGAAGTAAACACAGGCGCTCTTGGATCAGTAGCTGGGAAAAGCAGGGAGAAGCTGCATGGGATTGCCGTCTCCAAAACCTCCTTGTTTCCTTGCCTGCAGACAAACGGCTTCCTGCCAGGGACAGCACTCACTGCCAGGCCTGCAGCAGCACCGCCTGGCCCCTTCTCCCAGCACAGCACGGCTGCCTCCCATGGGCATTTCCAGCAACTCACCTGGGTCAGGGACTTGAAGTGCTTTGGAGCTTTGTGAGGTCTGAGTGCCCAACTCCACAAAATCCCAACCGTATTAACTGAAAGTCGTGATCCCCACTAAAGCAGCAACAGCTGCATCCACTGGGATAGGGACAGAAGCAGGGACAGGGAGTGCTGCTATGATGGACACTGCCATCAAGTCCCAGCACGGCTGGAGATCTTGATAGCTAAAGTTCTAATATCTGTACTTTCACCTTTCTCCTTTGAACCAGAGTTTGGTTTGAGCATGGCCTGGGGCTTCCTGGAATGACTGAAAGGAACATGAAGAAGAAATCCTACCCTGTGAGGGTGGTGAGACCCTGCCACAGTTGCTGAGAGAAACTGTGGCTGCCCCATCCCTGGAAGTGTCCAAGGGCCAGGTTGGACAGGGTTTAGAGTAACATGGGATAGTAGAAGGTGTCCCTGCCCACAGCAGGGAATGGGCATGGAATGGGATGAGTTTACGGTCCCTTCTAACCCAAACCAGACTGTGCTTCTATGAAACCTTGGTGGGGTCAGATAGGGAAACATCATTTTGAGCAACTCAGAGCTGAGTCATTAGACAGGATGTGGCTATCCAACAGGTGACCAGGCAGGGAAAACAAGACCTTGTCCCCAGAGGATCTTGTGAGCAGAAGCAGCTGAGCAGCCTGGGTGGAAATGGAAGGTTTAGCAGGAGAGATGATGGTGTGGTCATGCTACTGTGGAATCACTGTCTATCCCCTTACCTCTTCAATCTTTTCCTTGCTTCTCCTTGGATTTGGGAGGATGCAAATGTACAAACTCCAAGGCTGACGGGAAAACAAAGATTTTTCTTCCATATATTAGACAGCTACAGAAATGTCCAACATAGAGTAAGGAATGAGAGGTCACTTGAGTCCACCCTGCTGAATGTGTCTGCCAAGAGGGTTTCCCAAATAACGAAATCATTCACCTATTGCTGCTGTCCTGTACACCTAAAAAAAAGTGAGGAAATAAGAATAAAGAGAGAGGGTCTGAGGCTCATCCAAATGTCTCTGTATCAGTGATGTATCTAGTGTTCAGCTACAGAAATAAATAATCCATTCCATGGAGCCATAGCTGAGGTTTGAACTCTGGACATGTCTCTGGGCTTCTCTCTACTCTGGGCAGGAAAGAAAGCAGCCTAATTCAGCAGAAGTAAACAGCATTTCTTATGGAGACATGGAATAAACGAGCTTATTTCCTCAGCCTGGGCTTCCCTCTCTAAGGTCAATAATCAAAAAATGAATCCAGCTGGAGGGTACTGGGATCCCAGTGGCAGCATTTTCCATGTCACCAGCTCATTCTGTGTCTCTCTGGAGCTGTGACTTCACTGGTTTGAAATGTGGCCGCTGCAGCCACACGGACGGGCGGCAGTCATTGTTACCCTGGCCTGAGCTTGCCTCTCATTCCCACTGGGACCTCCTTTGGATTTCATATCTCAGGGCAGAAGGATAGTTGGCAGATTTCATGTTCCCACTGTCTCAGCTCTTCTCAGCTCTTTATATCCGTGGACTTTTCTGGATTTTCCCTGGAAAGAGACTCTGGCCTGCTGTTTTCCCTTTTCTTACATCCCATTTCTGGTTCATCCAACCCCTGAATGTATAAACTGTCAGTTCCCATTTTTGTGTGCCTGTGCTGACAGTCTGGATCCAAAGGTGCTTTGCTCAGCAGAGTTATTGCAGAGCACTGCAGGTACCAGGGGCTGTCCCAATAGTCACCAACACCAGCCACCAGTGTCATGCACAGGCTGGCACTTGAGCAAACAAGCCTGTCTTGAATCCATGTCCCACAAGGTGATGTTCTGGGTGCTGAGCTGAGCAATGTCTCTCCAATTATCACTCAAAGAATCACAGAATTACAGACTTGTTTGCGTCGGAAGGGACCTTAACGCTCATCTCATTCCACCCCCTGTCATGGGCAGGGAGACCTTCTACTATCCCAGGTTCCTCCAAGCTCCGTCCAACCTGGCCTTGAACAATTCCAGGGATGTGGCATTTTATTGTTCTCTGAAGTTTTGTGGCCAAAATTGGATGTGTCTTGCTCCATCCCATCTTACCAGCTGATACTTGTTGCCCTGCTCTGATCTGTGCTGAGTGGGATGCATTCACCTTGTTACTGACCCCCAGTTCTTCAGTCAGGCTGGCAGATGTCCAAGAAAACTTTGCTCAAACACACCAACCAAGAACCACAAGCAGAAAAGCTTTTTGTCCTTAAACATCAAGGCTTCTGTGTTTATTTAGAAAGAGTGAAAGTCCTCCCAAACCCAAGCCCAAACTCAAGCCTGTCTCTGAATTCCTACGACTCCCCCTTCTTCCTCCGAGGCCCATGTAGTCCCAACCAAGTGGATGTTCACAGAAGATCTTGCCAGGCTCGAGGATCAAAATAAAATATTTGGAGACTTAGGTTTTTCATGAGCCTGTTCCCTGACGCTGTTCACAAGAGGAGCCAAGTCCCTGGGCTGAGCAGCCTCCTCCGTGTTGCAACACGCACACGCTTGCCTATGGATTTGCATGTCTGAGTCCTTACTCACCCCTCGGAGAGCACAGCACCACCTGGGAACGGGACAGGCACAGGGCAGCCTGGGATTTAGGGGAACAACCTGACTGTGTATCTGCATCTCTGGGTAAAGGGAGGATGTTGTGCTTCCTTTGATGGGAAAATGAGTGTCCAAGCCTTTTCCAGCCTGTGCGCTTGTGTTCCTGCCTTGACATGGATCTCTGCCTCTGTGCACTGGTGCTGGAAGAGCCTCCTGGCTGAAAAAGAGTTCTTGATAGGAGCAGTGAAGAGAGCTGGAAGCTTCCCACGGCAGTGCCAGGGGAATCTGCTGCACTTGAAGCCTCTCTCCCTCCTTTCACAGTTGTGTTTGTGGGAGCTGGGGGAGGTCCAAGGCAGCACAGCTGGGCTGAGCAGCCTCAGCCAGTGCTCCCTCAGTCTGCCAAGTGCTGGCAGCAGGGACTGAACTTTCCCTCTTGGCTGAGTGCTTGGCTGGCTAGTATAGCTCAGGCTGCATGCAGTAACCTCTGGTGTTGCTCAAGCCCTTGGAGGCTCTGAAGCCACTTTCTTGCCACTGGTAATGATGTCTCTCCATGCCTCTGGAAGATAACCAGGTTCCTATAGCTGCCAGTAGAAACAGGGAAACTGAAGCCCATGAAGTTAAAGCAATGGCTCTGGGCCTTGTAAGGTGCCAGGGAGGCTGTGTGTGTCTCTTGGCTGCCCTCAGACCAAGTTATTTAGTCAGTGTGTGACCTTTACTGCTTTATGTAAACATCACCGTGACTATAATATATCATCAGGCTCCAGTTATTCCCTGAGCTTGTGTCTGACTTCTCCTGAGGAATCTGATTCTGGTTTTCTGTCCAACATGGACATAGCCCAAAGGCCCTGGAACTTTGTGAATGGAGGGATTTTGCTGCCTACAAAATGCAGTGTGAGGTTCTAACCACGAGGAAATGTCACTAGGGAGCAGCCTCTGTACGAGCATCTCAGGTCCCTAAGCTGCTCTGGGGGTTTTGCTTGGATTTCTCCACCCAAGAGCTCTTACTGGGATCCCCCAGCATTTTGCAGAGAAGCATGTTGCTCTGGTCATGAAGCACGGAGCAGGCCACCTACATCCCACTGGGGTTTAATTCCTCTGCTGATGGGTGTGGAAGTTCTACATTAGATTTACTCCATTTGCCAGGAGTTGCAGGAGGTTGAGATTGTGAGACATGTTTGGGGTTTCTTATTCAGTAAAGGTAGTGAAGGGAAAGTGAAGGGTAGTATGGAGAGAGAGGAATGTCCCCCAGGCATGCATGGAGCTATTAACCCTGGCTGTTAAATTCTTTCCCTCGGGGATATCCCTCCAGTGCAGTTTGCCTGTTGCAGGATCACAGGGGAAGCCATACGAGAGGCAGCTGGTATCACTTGGCTTGTTCAGAGAGGAGAGGGGGATTCTAAGAGGGGACCTCACCACAGTCTGCAGCTTCAGACCTGGGGGAACGGCGGGGGCTGTGTCAGGGGGGCGTTAGGCTTGAGATCAGGGAAAGGTTCTTCCCCCAGAGGGTGCTGGCACTGCCCAGGCTCCCCAGGGAATGGGCACGGCCCCGAGGCTGCCAGAGCTCCAGGAGCGTTTGGCCAGCGCTGCCAGGGATGCCCAGGGTGGGGTTGGTGGGGGATCTGGGCAGGGACAGGGGCTGCACTGGATGATCCTGATGGTCCCTTCCAGCTCAGGATATTCTGTGATTCTTTGAACTGCAGTGCAGCCATGCAGAGCAGCCAGGATGCACAGCTGGTGGTTCATGGGTATGGGACTTGTTGCTCTGGATGGGCCATTCCAGCTGGTGTGGCTGTGCCCATAGAGCACTGCGGGGACTCAGAGAGGCTGCAGACATGGGCAGGTCGCTGTGAGGCTGAGAGGGCAGTGCACCAGGCAGTTGCCCACCCATGGCCCATCTCTGAGCACACCATGGACAGCTCTGGCTGAGCAGATCTCAGAGTGGTCTTTCCTCATGCTGCAAGGGCTCCATTGCCCGAGTATCCTGCATGCCCATGAGACATGTGCCCTGTGGTGGGGACAAGCCCTTAGGAAGAGAGATCTCTCTGGCACTGTACCTCACTGTCCTGCTCTTGGCAACAGAAGGGCTTTGGAAACTCCCCTGCAGCCCAACCATGCTTCCCCCACAGTCATTTCTGAGGGCCATCTGGAGACTCCCATCAAGGTGTTCCTCAGTCCTGCCATGAGCATAGGCTGTTGTGTGGGGTGGGGGTGGAGAACCAACTTTCTCGTTTCCCTGACTTTGTAAACAGGGAGGAAGCAGGAGAGACTCGAAATCTCTGATTATCTTCCAAGGGAACTCTCATCCCCTCCAAGGCATGTCTCAACTTCTCAGCCAAGGCTGGAGCCATTCCAAGAGCTGCAATGTTTCCAGTCCTCTTTTGAAGCACTTTCATTTGCTCCTCTCTGGTAAAAGCCTCCTTAGGTTAGCAAAACGCCAAGCCTGGTGCACCAGGAGCCTGTGGCTGGAGCATGCAACCAACTGAGGTTCCTGTGTCTCCTCCCGCCAGAGGGGAGAGCTGTGCAGAAAAGGTTCTCCAGAGGAGAGACTTTATGCAGAAGTGCAGGTTTAGAGTCCTGCTCCCAGGGGATTTGCTCCCTGCCTGGGGAGACTCGGGGCATCCACGAGCCAGGGTGTGGGCAGGACCCTCTGGCAGGCTTGGAAAGCCTTTGGTGGTGACCGGGGCACTCTTCCTGCAGCAAGGAAATCTGGCACAGAGCTGTTTCCCAGGGCAAGTTCCTAGGGTTTCCCTCCTCCCGCCTACCTCTTTCCTCCAATTTTGTGGATATTTGTAGGTTTGCACTGCAGGCACTCCATGCTGCACAGCTCACACAGCCTCAGCCTGCTTTGGAGAGAGACTGAAAGGAAAGAACTAAAAATAATAGTGATGGTTATCAAGTTCTATGAGATTCCAGGAATCTGCCCTGGCCCCTGGAGCTCCACAGGGTGGACACAAGCACCCAGCCAGTAGCTCCTCTGATAGCCAGGTGTGGGATGGGTCACTTGGAGCAGGTTTTGAGGCTCATTGTTCCCCCTGGCAGGACATCTCTGCCCACCTGCCAGCTCCAAGGTGGGATTAAACCTCTCCTGGAAAGGCTCCCGCTCCCCTGGCTCCACACAAACAGGATGGCCATGGCCTTGCAGCCAGGAAGGCTGTGAGTCACCAGCACCTCCCTCCTGCCGACAGCAAGCCCTGCCTGCTTCCCGTGCTGGCCTGCAGGGACAAGGAATGGGCTCCGGGGACAGTGGCTGGGAGGAGAAGATGCTGCTGAAGGAGGTCTAGGAGTCCACAGGCAACAGAGAAAGAAACACTACTAAAAAGGAATTCTTGCAAATTTTGTGAAGCAGGCAAGTCTGAAAGTATGGCAAAATCCAACCTGGACAAGGTTATTGAAGGAAATAGCAAAGGATGGGTTGCACAACTCTTGGAAACCATCCAGACATATAAATGAAAGGGGAAGCAGGAAAGGAGAAGTGGGGCTGGTATGTGCTGAGGATGGGACCGAGACATAGAATAATCTATGTATAGTTCCAAAAAAACCAACATGAAAACTTTCCCTGTGTTTTTGGTGGCACTGGGAACACTGGCCAAAGGGGAGAGAGGAGGGTGACAAGTCCCTGGGAATGGGAAGTGCCACAACCAACAAGGAATCAGCAGGCAAGGAGCTTTGAGCATGGAAACAGTTAGGAACAGCTAGCTTCTCCTCCAGGAATGAGAAAGGGTTCACACAAAGCTGAAGTAATGGAAGAAGGGTTTGTAATAAATCTGTCAAAGCTCGGGGGTTGGGTCATTTTGCTGGAGAACAGCAAACAAGGCCTGTGGATTTGGGAAGGAGAAGGTGTTCTTAGCACATAGGTGTTTGTTAGTGTGAATCTGTGAGTATGCAAAGCTTCAGAATAAAGATTAAAATAGAGAATAATTAAGAACATGGAACATGAATGAGATACAGATTTTCTGAAAGTAAATGATGCCAGAGTAGATAAAAAAACTGAACTTCTTGACAAAGTAGACAGGATACATCTAAGTTGTCTGGTCTGCAGTAAAACAGAATATTAAATACATTGGGAGATGAAGATGCTGGGCTGTGAGGACAGTGTTAGATGGGCTTCTCAAAAATTTGCCTTGTTGTTTGACATTTTTAATGGTCTTGGCACAAAACATACAAATTGCTAATGAAATTTGGTGATTACCTGTAATTGGAAATCATCAAAACAAAGGAGTTGGGGGAAATTGCACACAAAGAACAGGAGTCCCCTTCAGAGAAGGAAAACAAGGAATGTAATGAAATGAGGGAGTGAAGGAGTGATGCAGAGTGGGATGTGCAGCTGGATTTCTGCTCTGGTGTGGAGATGACAGTCTGTGATGGATGTGACAGTCTGGAGATGACAGTCTGTCATCTCTGTGGAGATGACAGTCACCCAGAGTCCAACAAATTCAGAAACACAAAAGGCTCTGGAGCACGAGTCAGCCCTGGAGTCCCTGAAGTGGGCAGAGGGAGAAGAGGAGGGGAAGCAGTGCTGCTGTTCCTGGGTGATGCGTAGCTGCATCCGGAGTCTGTTGTGGGATGATGGTGCAGAAACCAAACATGAGGCAGAGGCCCTGCTTTTGCTGTGGGATGCTGTGATGTGGCCTCTGTGTCCCCCGATGTGCTGAGCGTGTTTGTTCTTGAAGGCTGGGGAGGATTCACTCTCCTGTGCCCTTGCTATCCTTTCCATCTCGCAGGATGTGATCTCATGGGATTACCTGACTCACTTTAACTCACTGCTGCTGCTCCACCTCAGCTCTCCCAGGTGTGCTCTGCTGAGCCCGTGCTTTCCGGAGACTCCTCTGACCAGCCAAGGAGCTGCTTCAGTGCTCTGCAACACCAGAAAAAGGGGGAATATTTTCATGTTTGCAAGGGGAATGGCTCCTGTGGGATCCGAGGTTGTGCCAGGATCAGTCCAAGGACGTGAGCAAGCACTAGGGCTGGGTTCAGAGAAGGTGGAGCTCCTGAAATGTTCCTCCTAGGCAGCAGGGAGCTTTGAGGCTGGATCTGCTGTATGGTGAAGCTGTACCCTGAGCATCACTGCTCAGTGAGTGTCCTTCCCAGCCCTTCCCTGGGCTGGGAGGGTCTTTGCTCTGGTTTATCCCTGTGTGATTAGAGAGACCAGTCCTGGTCCCAAACAGACAGATGGGAGCTTCAAGGAAATCTGCAGGCAGATCAGGAAAATGAAGACACTGTCATACAGGAGGAGACCTTGGAGTGGGGGGCTGTGGAGAGGGGCTGGTTGCCAGGGGCTGTTCCTGCTGTTCCCTGATAGAGGAGGAGAGACTGGAGCTGAGCCAAGAGCATCAGGAGTGAAGGTGCAAATGTCAGGAGTGAAGCCAGTCTGCAAATTAGAAGGCTCTAAATCCCACAGAAAACAGTTTTCCACACCTTGTCCAGATGGAAAAAAAAATTCCACCTCTGTTCCTGTCAGGACTTGGGGACAAGGCAGTGTGGGAGCAAAGCCCAGCCTGGGTAACACAATCCCTTCCAGGGATTCTCAGAATCTCAGGGCTTCTCAGAAGTGGGATCTGTCCCTAGGGTGTGCCTGGGCAGAGCACAGGTTTGCAGGGTTTCTTTTGCCTTTGCCAGTTATTGAAGGGCCACGTGCTGCTACTGCCAGGGCTACACCCTTGAGGTGTCCTGGCTGTGCACCCCATGCCCGTGTGGCCATCAGGCTCAGTCCCTGTGCCCTGCTGCACTTCTCTCTCCTGGCTACAGGGAGTGAGTAATGCTCCAGCCTTAAAAGAATCCCTGCTGGCTGTTAGTTCTGCCCTTTGCCAAACCCGTTTGCATCATTTGCTGTGTGCACCCTGTGCCAGCACCCTCTGCCAGCACCCTGTGCCCTACTGGCACCACAGAAGGTGACAGAAGAAAATGATGGTTTGAGCATGGTACTTTCTATTTTTTTTAATAATCCCATGATACTGTATTTTCTGTTGCAACACAAAGAATCACCTGAGACAGTAGAATGGTGAGAAAATAAGCCTATTAAAATGTTCAAGTTTACTTAACTCTCTGACAACATCAGAGGATAACCAGGCAGTTTTCAGCCAAGATCGTGAGTCATCTTGACCTGCACCATTGTCACTGCTCAGCTCATCTGCTTGCTGTAATTGCCGAGGGAGAACCACTCAAGCCAAACCCCATCATTCTGCCCAACACAGCCAGGACATGCCAAGCTCCTGGTCAGTGTTTCAGTCACTGGAGCCCAGCACCTGAAATTAAATAACACCTAGATCCCTTGAGCAGCTGCGATGTGAACCCATCAGGAAAAAAGCTGATGATGCTTCCGTCTATGTGAAGCTTTTAAAAAAGAAACATTTATGATTATTTTATGTAAATTGAATGAGCTTTCAGCACTATCTGGATCATCTCCTGTCTCAGGTACTGGCATAAATCCTTCAGCTTTCCCTTGGAAAATGCTGGGAAAGTGGCCCATTCATTGCCTGCCACTGTCAAGTGCTTTTTCAGTCTGCTCCTGATTAAACAGCATGGTATCAAGGGGATAATTGCTCGTTGGAATTGATCCCAGAAGAAAATCATTCACTTCTTTCTTATCAAGTCCTTTCTTGCTGGGCAAGATACCCACAAGACTTATCTCCCTCTTCAGTGCTGGCCTCTAATTACTGTTTAAACAGCTCATTAGAAAACCTTCATTAACGTGTAATAGTTGAAGCTGGAAATAACTGAGGGCTGGTGCTGCAGCGAGGCGCTGCCGCTCACGCACAGGCCAGGCCAGGGCAGCATCCGGCCGGGTCATGGCACGGCTGCTGCTGCCAGCCTGCCTGCCCTGCCTGCACCACAGCGTGGCTCCAGCCCTGCTGGGAGCCCCCAGCAGCTGAGCTCTGGGCCCAGTCCATTTCCATGCTTAGCACAGGATTTCAGCAGCTGCAGGCATTGCAAAGCTGTGACTGCAGCCTGAAGAAATTTGGACACCATGGTGATCCTGTTTTAAAGCAAAAGAACTCCCACAAAACAGCATACACGGGAAAAGGTTTTATATTCATTTATTTGCTGGTGAAATGTTCACAGGTGAGAGCCTGAAGTTTTCTTGTGTCCCCAGAACATGGTCAGCATTTGCCCAGATCCACTCTAGCCCTGCTGCAGTCCTGGCCAGGCTGGGGCTGATCTCTCTGGCTGTAAAACACTAGGGAAGGAATAGACAGGCAGGCTCCATCCTTCCCTGTGTCCTGGCTCCCTGACAGTTTCAGCCTCAGAGGAGTCACTTTTTTGGCATTAATCTTCCACTGGGGTTTTCAGCAGGAAAACCACAAATGTTTAATAAAACGGATTGCCCTGAGCATGCCAGGCAGCACTGGGTTAGGGTGTGGGTCTGTCCTGGGGGCTGGCGGCTCAGCTCAGCACAAGTGGGCCCTGTAAATATTTTCTTGACATTTAGGGAGTTTAGAGAAGTGTTTAGTATTTCTCTGCCAACTTGACAACCCCCGTGTGAAGAAGGAAGGAGATGTCCAGGACTCCCTTCCCTGCCCGAGAGTGGACAGTTTGAGCTGGTTCAAGTTAGGAAAGCAAAACATTGCCGTTGGTGTGGGATTGGGGTGCTCCCCCCTTCCTTCTGCTATTGCAATTTGGGGTGACAACATTACCTGTGACTTGTTCAGCTCCTGTGCTGAGCTGCACCTGGAGCTGCAGATGTGGGGATCTTGCCACAGGGAGCAAGTGTGGCTCAGGGAACACCTTCATGCACACGTGGGCTGACATCCAGTCAGGCACCTGACAGTGGGAAAACCATGTCCTCTGGGGATGGATTCAAACCCAAAGCAGAGCTGAGGTTATTCTTGGTTGCCGGCACCATCAGCTTTACAAGCTGTTAGTCCTTGTGTCCCTCAATCCCTCTCCACTCAGCAACACACTTGGTTTTTGTTTCTACTTCATGAATCTTGTGGAGTTACTGAAAATTCTGAAATATAGAATTCTGCCAAGAATGGTAACATTGCCTCTGACTTCCCATCACTTCAGCACCTGTGAGGTGCCATCCACAAGTGGCTGCAGCCTGGTCAGAACTCTCAGAATCAGGGAGCTCAAGAAGCAGCCAGCTGCAAGGATGCTCCCACAGGCATCCCCAAAGTCTTGTTCAGGAAGTAGAGGATGATTTGTGATGGCACCTGTGCAGCAGTGGAGTGATATGAGTTACACCTGGTCTAGCGGGAGGTGCCCCTGTCCATTCCAGTGGAATGAGAGGATCTTTCAGATCCCTCCCAACCCAAATCAGTCTGTGAGGATCTGAGTTGTGGGGCTGTGTCTGTTGGCAGTGACCAGCATGCTCAGAGAACCTCTGTCATGGAAAAAACTTGTTACTGAGTGAGGGAAGACTGAGACAGCTCTGCAAGTATCAGGTTAAATGTCTTTAGGAGCCTGGGGAGGAATTTACAAGTTTGGCAATTTCTGGTTCAGCTTAAATTCTGCGTTGGGGGTCCTTTGAGGCTGTAAGTGAGAATCTGGATGTGAGCTGACACTGAAATGTTGTCAGCACTCATTATCACTCTTCCAGCTCCTCAGAAAGCTCATTTGGGAGTCACTGGGTCTCTGGTTTGGATCCAGCCATCCCAACTCATCAGCTCCTCTTTCCATAGCGAAGCTGCCCAGCTCTCCAATATTTGTGGGGATGTGGAGGTGTGCAGGGCTGTGAGGATGCTGGCATCCTGGCAGCAGGCTCCACTGAAAATTCAGGAGTTTGTAGCTCGTCAGGTGTCAGCTTAAGCAGTGTCCCTTCCTATGGTCACACTGCTGACTACAGGACAGACACGTCCTCTGTCAGGTTTGTACCTTTCAGCCACAGTCCAGCAGGTGGTTTTGTGATGGAATTGTGGGGATGGCAAATGCGTTTCTCAGTATTTTATTTCTGATTTAAGCAGAGGAATGACCCATTCTGGGCTGTCAGGAGCTGCTGGGCCCATAGAGAGGAGTGTTCCCATGGAGAGGAGAGTTCCCATCCCAGTGGGGTGTAAAGCATCACATCCAGGCATCTCTTGGCTTTTTCCTTTCCTCCCTGCTTTTGCCCATTAGTTTTCCATACTCATTCCTTTTGGTTTCTTTTTGTCTCAGTCTTTCTTTCAGCACCTCAAAAGCAGCCTCGGGCACCATCCGTGTGGAGGTTTCTGTATCTGATTGGCAGCTTTGGTACCTGAGAGGATCCATAGCCATGACATTGGAGTAAATGTGTGCTGAATAGAGAACTAGGCAGGTGCAGAAGCTAAAAATTATGTCAAACAATTCATTAATTAAACAAGAAATCGCTGTTTCATGCAGAGCCAGTGCTGGAGCAATTCCTTCCTGGCAGCAAAGGGAGGAGGATCCTGACGGAGCTGGGGAGGTGGGACATGGCTGTTCACAGGGTGTGCAACCAAAAAGCTGAATTTGACGGGTCCAAGTTCAATGATGTGAACTCTGTAACTCCTGCTGGGAAAGTGGAGTTGTAAAATATCCCATGGGTGACATGTGCCTGACTGAATAAATGTTGAGGGAAGGACCTTTCTGTCCCATGCTGGTCCCTGGGTCCTGGTGCTGTTCACGTGGGCTTGACTACTTCCAGTGCCTGGAGCTCTTTGGGAGGAGGCAGGAGGAAGCTGTGTGGGAGGGAAATGGGAGAAACAGGTAACTGAGACTTCCTAACATTGCAGGCCTGCAGGGAGCTGGAAATCATCTCCAGTGCTTTCAAAGGTGCACACACAGCCATTCGTGACAAAAACTCCATCAACTGAGAGTGATGAGGCAGCAAAACCAGACAGGGTTTTCATGAGATGCTGCCCTTCCCTATAAGCTATATGGAAGCTCATCTGATTCAGCTGGCATTTTATAAACTTGTTTTTCTGACACACATTTTCTCCCTCCACCTGTGATAAGGGAGTTGGTGCTGCTGGACAGTGCAGTCCTTGAGGGAAAACCCACAAACCATGGCCCCTGGCAACAGGAGCACATCTCTGGGGTCCCCTGTAGGGAACCACTGTGTCCCTGGTCTGTCAGGTGAAGAACCTCAGTGCATTTATTGGGGTTAGGTGTGCCTTAAAAGCACCAGCTGGATTAAGAGGAAATACCACACTCTGGTGTCCAGAAGTCCCATTCCTGGAAGTGCTCCGGACCGGGTTGGACAGGTCTCTGAGCATAATAAAAATATTTTAATAAGAATTATATTTTAAAATCAAAACATTTTTATCAGAAAGAATAATATCACCACTGTCCAAGTAGCAAACACTAATATCTCCATTATCAAGCGATGTCACACAGAAGCACATAAAATGTCTGATCAGTACCTGTGGTGAGGTTCTCTGTCCATATCTGCTACTTAGAGTTTTTCCCTCTTTTGGCCTTGATAATTTTGGTTTTTGTCTTTGTCACCTTACCATTGAAATTCAAGAATAAAGGTATGAAAACAGGTTATGATAGAACCCAGACCAGATTGCAACACATGCTTAGAGCTCCCATCCTGCCCTATTTGCTTGGAAATCCCTTTCCAAGTACATTTCTCCCCAGGGCTTGCCCATATACATATAAGCATGTATATTCTGTCCTATATAATGTGTGTATAATATGTGCATATAAATGTATATGTTCTGTATATAAAATGTCTTCTATTAACAAAGGGAGCCTAATTGGGTGCCTGCAGCAGTGGGAGCTCAGCCCCGCAGCCCTTTTGCTCCCATTGAACTTTTCCCTGTTATTCTTGGGGAAGCTGAGCAGGGGTCAGGCCCAGGCAGGGATGAGGTCTGGGGTGATGGAAAATTCAGACCCCGCAGCCACCTCCTATGATATAGATATAAATGGAATGGAAAATTATTTTGAATAAAAGTGCACTGCCCTCTGAGAAATGTTCTCACAGAACTGCCTCCAAGAGCGCCTTAACTCTTTATCAGAGCACAGCCCTGTGTGCTGGGGGGACCTCAGGGCAGTGGTGACAGCCAGAGGCAGAAACACGCCAGCACTGGGGACATGCCAGAGCCAGGGATGTGCCAGCACAGCTGTGACGGAGCACCATGGCCAAGCAGCCCCTGCTGCTTCCCAAGCGCAGCACAGAAGGGATTCCCTGTCCCTTCCCTCACCCTCCACCGATGGGGAATTTAACTCAGTGGCCTGGCCAGATCCATGTCCCCAGGAACGAAATGGGGCACAGCTCCAGCTCTCTCCAGCTCTGCAGGGCAGCACAAGGACAGCTTGGGGTGCAGATGTGGTCCCCACCCCCCGTCTGCACCCAAATCACTCCGAGTTTTTAACACAGCACCTTAGCTGAGAGTGTGGTGCTGGGCTGGCACAGCAAGGAGCAGACAGGGATGTGCCCCAGCCATTCCTTATCTGTTTCCAGTCCAACACCAGTCTCTCTGCTTTGCATGTGAGAGGGAAATGTCCATCCTCAGGGACAAAAGCAGCTGCCTGGGAGTCCTCCTGCCCCAGGGCAGAGTGCACAGACAGCCAGGACAGCAGGACAGGGGTGCAGCCAGAGGGTGGAATCCAGCAGGGCAGGGAATGCCACAAATGTGACACAGCAGTGTCCAGACACTGGCCTTGCCTTCTCCCGTGTCATTTGTCACGGCCAGCACTGTCACCTCCCCACCTGTGAGGGACAAAGCTTCACAAGAGAATGAAATGCCAGGGAGTGGGAAAGCTCCTGGAAAGAAGAGGAGCAGGGAGGTGGGCAAGTTCCCATAGCATGGGGAGAGAGGCCCCTGGGAGCAGGGGGAGCCTCCTGCCACAGGCTGTGAGAGCCCAGGGCCAAATCACTCCAAGGGGTTCCTGGATCCTTCCTGTCTCCCAAGGCCTCTATCTCTCCTGCCCCCCAGCACCTCCTAAAAGCAGAAGAGGCTTCCCCCTTTGGGTGCTGACACACAGCTTTGTTTGCTGCTCAGAACAGCAACACTTACACGGGTGGGGAGCCAAGGCTGTGGCTGGGAGGGAAGGGGAGCACCAGCCAAGAGCTGGTGAAAACACTTGTGAAATAAAGCAACAGGGCAGAGATTTTATGTGCTTTTTAAGGAAACAAACTGGAAACAGCCACTTAAAGACTCCATCAAAGTCAGAAAGTAAAAATCTAATAGGCCATTTGTCCAAAGCCTTGTGGCAGAATACTGAATCCTAAATTAATCCCCAGAAAAAAAAAAACTGATTTGATTCATTATAAGTCAATTTGTAAGACCCCAGAAGATATGCTGGGAGACAAACCAAGCACTGGAGACTGGTCCAGGATGAGCCCCACAGTCCAGACCCATGGCCACTGTCCTGAGTAACAACAGGACTTGTTGGATATGGGTTGGAGCTTACACATACACCTCATCAGATGTGGTGACATGTGCCCTGTGTTCTCCACTCATTAAAGATGCAAATCATTCACTTGTGGAAGAGAAGCTGCTGGAGAAACATATGTAGTTACTAAAACCCTTCCAGCTCTCATTTCTCTCAGGGAAAAAAAAAAAAAAAAAAAAAAAAAGAGGGCTCCTTCCTTAGCTAGGACCATTTCAGATATGAAGTGGTAGGATTGTGAGTATCTTCCAGCCTAAATTCATGAAGAAGGACTCCCCAAGCCAGAGAGAGAGAGCATCATGTCGTGAACCCACATGAGCTTGGGCTTGTTTGCATTGCTATCTGCAGCGTGGGTTTTTCAGCTATCGTTGTTAGTTCATTGCAGCAAGGGCTTGCAAAGACATTTAATAAACTGATTTGCTGTAGGTATTAAAGTTGAAAAGGGAAATGGATTTCATCCAGCACATAGGCAGTCTGAGTGCCCATAACAGTTTGTCTCCTGTCCAACACAGCTCTGAGGGTAATAAAATGCAGAGGGGAATAGAACAATCCCACAGGAGCCACGTGCCCAGGAGTCGTGTCCCTCAGGAGATGTGTGTGTGTCCCAGGAGCCATGTCTCCTTGAGCCATGTCCCCAGGAATTGTGTTCCCAGGAGCCATGTCCCCAAGAGTCAATCGTGTCCCCTGGAGCTGTGTCTCCTCAGGCCCGGGCAGCCGCGCTGCCGCCGCGGGCTCAAAAGCACTGTTGGGAGCATGTTTTTTTCCCAGGCAGATTACAGAGCCTTTTTAGCTCCATCCCCCCACTACACCCCCCTTCCTCTGTTATTTTGGTGCCTTTCCCCAAGGGAAACAAAGTTAGTTCAAACACTGTTCCCACCAGAAAGGCAAAAGCTCCCCCCACCCCCCTTTTTCCTTCCTCTTTTGGGTTCAGGGTAATGTGTCCCATGACAAAACAAGCATAGATCCCTGCACAGAGGGTATTGCCTTTCTCCTTAAAGGCAGAGTCTTTCTCCAGGGCCCTGTGGGTACCTCTCCCCAGGTACCTTTTGAATGGTCAAGCTGGACCCTCTTTGCCTTTGGTGAAAGCCAGACACAGGACACAACGTTGGTGGGTGGAAATAGGGTGATATGGAGTGAGAAGCAGCAACGTGGCCAAGAGAAACATGCTGGAGTCCTGTGGCTGAGCTTCAGACATCCCCACTGGAGATGTCTCCAAGCTGGAAAAGATGGAGAGTGATTTGCAAAGGGAGACAGTGATAGGACAAGGGGGAATGGTTTTAAGCTAAAAGAGGAGAAATTTATCTCAGGTATTGGGAGGAAACTCTTCCTGGTCTGGAAGTGTCCAAGGCCAGGCTGGACGGGGCTTGGAGCAACCTGGACTAGTGGAAGGTGTCCGTGCCCATGGCAGGGGTGGAACAAGATGGGCTTTAAGGCCCCTTCCAACCCAAACAGTTCTATGATTTTCTATGAGAGTGAATTGTTCAGGCCACTCTGCCACCCACAGGGAGACAAGGTCCCTCCTGGGCCTCTAAATCCAATGTTCAAGACAGAGCAGGAGCTCAAAACATTTCTCTCCACTGCCTGTAGGAATGATGAGTGAGGAGTTACCCTTCCTTCCCCACTCAGAGCAAGATGTGATGGGCTCACAGGCAGGAAAAGACCACTTCAGTCCAAACCACCAGCCTGCTTCAGTCAGCAGGAACATCTGGGCAGGTGGCCCAGGTATAAATGTTTATTTGGAGGTGGCTGATCTTGGCCTCTGAATGAGCACCTCGGGCTGTCCTCCATGGCAGCAGGGCTGTACCTTCTGCAGGAACCTTCTGAAGATATTCCATGAGTCTGGGCTTTCCCTGCTCCTTTGTGAAGGCAGATATATTCTCATCCAGTGACTGCATCATAAAACCTTCTTTCCACTCTGGGTGGTCACCACTTCCCTGCCTACCATGTCAGAGGAAATGTAAGTACTTTTGGTGCATGTGGCTTCATCCTCAGCCCTGCTTGGAGCTGAGCATTTTCTCCCTGCAGAGTCATGGCACAGGCTGGCATCGCACTCATTCAGTGTTTCACTGACACCAGTCACACCTCTGCGCCTCCACAAAAGCACCCAAAACAGCCTGACATACATTTTCCTTGTAAATGCTGCTTTCAGGAGTTACTCCATCCTTGGATTTAACAATTTTAAGAAATGGGATTTTAATGCCTCCCTCTCAGTCCAGAGGCTGTGAGCACCCATGTTTCCTGCATAGATGGTAAGTGGGTGGTGGGAGCCTGGGGACAGAGGTGTGTTTCCTATTTTTGAACTCAGTAATTTTGCAACGTGAGACCTTGGCAGCTTCTGCCTGGAACCTGTGCCTGGAGTAAGAGAAAAGTCTGAGAGGGAAAAAAAAAAAAAAAATTGAAGGAAACCCCAAAGGTAAATAATTGTTCACGGTGAGAAAGGCAATTAAAAACTGCAATTTAGATTTGCAATTTTAAAACAAGAAAAAACATTTTTGTTCAAAGATCAAATCAGATTATTTTCCTTCAGGTGTTTCCACTGAATGCAGAACTTGGAAAGAATGGGATAGAAACAGCTACTTTCTACCAAGATCATTGAGTCTCACATCCAGAAAACCTCCCTGCTGAGAATCTTACCTGCAGCCCCAGGAGCCAAATAGAGATGGGCTGAGAGGCTGGTGCTGGATGTCAGAGGCTCCATTGTGGGCCTCTCACTGCCAGAAGGACACTGAGGGGCTGGAGCATGTCCAGGGAAGGGAACAGAGCTGGGAGAGGGGCTGGAGCCGCAGGAGTGGCTGAGGGAGCTGGGAAAGGAGCTCAGCCTGAGAAAAGGAGGCTCAGGGGAGACCGTCTGTCTCTGCACAACTCTCTGACAGGAGGGGACAGCCGGGGGGGTGTCAGGCTCTGCTCCCAGGGGACAAGGGACAGGACAAGAGGAAATGACCTCAAGTTGTGCCAGGAGAGGTTTAGATTGGATATTAGGCAAATTTTCTTCATGGAAAAGGTTCTAAAGCATTGGAACAGCCTGCCCAGGGCAGTGGCAGAGTCACCATCCCTGGAAGTGTTCAAAAACTGTGTGGATGTGGCACTTGAGGACACGGTGGTGAACGTGGTGGTGGTGCTGTGTTGATGATGGGGTTTGATGATCTTAGAGGTATTTTCCACCCCCACCAAGTGTCTGATTCTATTATTTCCTTCCCATTCTGTGCCCAGTATGATGCTTCTGCCCTCAGAGGTGCATTCCCAACTGGTGTGCATTGATTAATGACTTCCAGGTCCCAGAGGTGTGGATGTGGGAGTGAGAATCATGGAACAGAGGCAATACAGCTCTGGCATAGGATATGCAACAGCCTGGCTCATCCATCAGGAATGCCACGATGGAGGGGATGTTCCAAGGGCAGTCACCATGGGAAAATATTTTATCAAAGAAACTTGGAATAAAAAAATAAAATTAAAATCTAAACATGAGCGCTTGACACAGTGCCACATCAGGGCTATTTTTAATTTCCTTCCTGATTGCTCCACTTGTTTTCATCAGCAGCAACTCTTTGAAAGATGGAATTAGTCACCATCCATGAGATGAAGTGCATGGTTTGCAGTGAGCATCATCTGACGTCTCCTAAGGGACACCAGAGCCGTGGAGTGCCCATGCCCAGTGATCTGCCACCAGCCATGCGTGACCTGCTGGCACCAGGACTCCGTGTCTGGCTGGAGTGTTTGGGATGGGCCAGGATGTGGTGCTGCTCTAGCTCTGCTGCAAAAGCTGGAAGTGCCAGAGTTGGACACACTTTTATGTTTCTCTTTGGAGAAAGTGATTCCCATGGAATCACCAGCATAAAAGAATCATGGACTTGGGTTGATGTTAAAGCTCATCTCATCCCACCCCACTGGCACAGGCAGGGACATCTTCCACTAGACCAGGTTGCTCCAAGTGGTTCCAGGGATTTTAGAAAGAAGAGAGCAGGCTAGTGCTCGGTTCCCACTGCTCAAAATTTTAATTCTGATTACTTCTAATTGTGCACGTAATGAGCTGGAGAAGCCCTTGCTGAGAGCCTGACACAGGTATGGGCTTGAAATCCCTGCTGAGGTCAGGTATGGAGAGGAGGGAAAGCTGAGCACTGGCCTCAGCCTTGGCAAGTGTCTGAGCACCAGACCTTGCCTGAGCATGGGGCTCCAAAGTTATGAGCTCTCCTGCTCTCCAGTGCCACAGCACAAAAGAGACCTCACACCTATGGGTGACGCAGAGGAATCCCAGAGCCACCCTTGCTCTGTGTACAACTTCCTGCTTTGAACTTCCAATTGCATGGTACATTTTCTTTCGGGTTCAAATCCTAAAATATTCTGAGCTGAAAGGGACCCACAAGGATCATCAAGTACAGCTCCTGACCCTGCACAGACATTCGAACAATTCCACTCTGTGCATCTCTGAGAGCATTTTCCAAGCACTCCTTGAACTCTCATTATTTGTTTTCTCAGAGTATTTAGCTCAGGGCAATACTGATTTCTTGACTTTCCAGTTGCATGGCTACGGCTGCTCAGTGATTCCTTGTTAAAAAATTGAGTGGTTTTTGGTTGATGTCGTAGCTGGAAAATACTCATCAGTCCAACTGGAGAAGCCTCCTTTGCCTTGATCCACAGAGGAGGATCCCTGTGGTGATCCTGTCACAGCATGGCTCAATTATGGAGCACTTTTCATTTTGCAGGTTTTAGCTAATCTATTTCCTAATCCTTTGGGCTGAGCTCCTGAAGCTAATGGGAGTTACTGGAAAGACTGAGGAGTAGCATGTAGGCAAATGGCTTTGAAGCCAGACTGGAATAATTCCTGTTCATTAGAGAGCAACATTGTATGACTTGGGAATGTCTTTCAAGGAAAATTTTTATATATTCAAAAATTTACTTCATATTAACCTCTTTGTTTCCAATATACTTAAGCAACCAATTAGCAGTGATCCCATTGAATTGCAAAACTCAGTTATATACCTGAGTATGCAGCCAGGACACTGACCAGGATATGCAGCCTATTGTCTTCAGTTTTGCTGTGGGTTGGTATCAAGTCCAGGCAGGATGAATGGGATCACCTGATGCCATGGCACTGATCCCTTTCCACGGCTTTATGCTTCACTTCATGGTTTTAATGGAAAATTTGTGATGGGGTTTGGCTGTTGCTGTCCCATAAGGAGAGTGATAAGGAAATTCAGCTGGGCCAGGACAGGGAGCTGAGTTCCCAGATGGAGACAGTGGCCACCCCCAGCAGAGCACCCCCTCTTTCCTCCCCCTTGGCCTAACCAGCCCACAGGCTCCAGAACTCCCTGAAAAACTGCTCATTTGGCTTTGGCTTATTTAAAAATAAAATCTCCTGCGCAAACTCAAGACTATTTGTTTTTACTAAAGTCTGGAGTTTCCCACAGTGGGCTGTTATGTTAGGGGACTGTTGGAGCCAACATCCATTTTTTTCCTAAGGTAAGGAGCCTTTCTTTCCAGGATCATTAGGATAATAATCACGCAGACATTTCCTAATTAGTCATTAATCACAGGCTGGACTTTCTTACACGTTCTGGGAACTGATGCTCCTGCCAGACCTTTTCTGCTCCCTCAGCTGTGGTCCCCATGGCTCGGCCATGTCCCAGGAGGGACTCCAGGATGCTCCATGTGCACAAAGGAGCCTGCCTAGAGAGTAGGGAAAAAAGGAGAGGGAGGGCTTGGGAGAGTGTTTTGAGTCTGAGATCTCAAGAGCCTAGTGGGTGAGGATGAAATGCCCGTGTCAGGACATATCCAGGCTGAGCATTCCCCACACAGTAAGGAGCATCCCCAGGCATCCCACTGGGTGCACCAGTCTGGTTCTTGCCCAAGCTCCCTCTGGGGCTGCACTCAGAGAGCTCTGACTAACCAGGTTTTCTGATTTCCTGCACTGTGGTGGGAGATTATCAAGGCTTGTTAGGGGACAGTCTTGTGTGTTGGCTCTGCTTTGGCCCCAGCAGCACTGAGGTGCTTCCAACAGGGAGCCAAGCACAGGGTGAGCAGGAGGGACATCCTCCACCCCAGCCCTGCACCCAACAGCCTCCCAGCGAAGAACCACAGCAGGAGCCATTCCTTCCTCCCTGCTTCTCCTCCTCCCCAGATCTGCCCTGGCCTTTGTGAGCACAGGCTACCCGCGACCCCGTTTCCATACTCATAATTCCTGGCTCACAGCAGACACAAAGGAGGTGCTGCCACTGGGAGCTGGGCTAGGGGCAGCTGGGGCAGCCAGGCAGAGCTGCCTCTGCTGCTGCTGCCTCATTTCATTCTCACTGAGGATGACCTGCAGTTTTCTCCCTGCTAATCCCTCCCTTTAATCCCCTTCTCCTCTCCTTACCTGGGTCAGGGTGCTTTCTTCTCATCGCCCTCCTTCCCTGGTGGTTCCATCCCAGTCGCTACTGATAAATCCTGATCCAAATGAGATGTCCCTGTCACCCACATGCTGCATCTTGCTGGTGGGCAGGGTCCAAGCCAGGGCTGCAGGAAGGTGGAGATGCTGCCAGTGACATCACACTCTGCCCTTGTCTGATTAGACATGAGGTGTAAGAAAAGTCACTCAGAGGTGGATCAAGACACAGCTGGGTTCTGCCTCCTGGTGAATTCCCAACTGGGACCTCTCACCAGGGCTTCTTTGCCAGGACAAAGGAGATGTAAGGCTGAAATCCCATGTCCCCATGGGTCCCACGGCAATATTTCACTCCTGGGTTTGCTCCTGGGGCTGGGAACCCAGCAGAGGCCTTGACCCTACCCAGGGTCCCTGCCATGCCCTGCCATGTAGAACCTTGACACTGGGAGCTGGAGCTGGGCACCTGCCCTTCACACAGATATCACCACTGCCAGGCTTAGCACAGCATCACCAGGCACTTTTCTCAGAGTCTGAACAGAGATTTAGGGTCTGAGTTTAGTCCTGATTTGTGAGAGACTTTGCTCTAACACTGAGGCACCAGGGTGTTCTCTATTAAAATGTCTGATGCAGTGGGTTCCAGCCCACATTGCAGCGATGAGGTGAAGTACCCAACTGTCACCAAATCAAAGGAGTCAATAGTTGTGTTTTTACTGGAAATCCAACAGTAGAATCCTCATTTCCAGGCTTGGGTGAGAGCTTAAGGGCTGAAGTGTGGGTGAACCCTGCAAATGGCAGAGCTGTCCCTTTTTCTAGCTGGTATTGAAAGTGCAGCTGCAGCTCACAAGCTGAGAGTCCCTTTCATCTGAATCTCAGTATTTCTAGTCCTAATACTGTGTCACATGGTCCTTACCTACTGAGGAGTTGGCTGCTCCAAAACCTCCTGTTTCAGCACTTTTCTCTGGCACCTGCAAGGCTGGGGGCTGACCTGAGCAGACACCTCTGCCAGCAACTGTGGCATCCACTGTGCTTCTGGAGGCCCCTTGAGGATGCACCAGTGGATTTATCCGTGGATTTTTCTACAATGAGAGTGGTGAAACACCGGCACAGGTTGTCCAGAGAGGTGATGGCTGCCTTATTCCAGAAAACATTCAAGGTCAGACTGGATGTGCCTCTAAGTAACCTGATCTAGTGGACGACGTTCCTGGTCACTGCAGGAGATTTGGACTAGATGAGTTTTAACGGTCCCTTCCAATCCAAAGTGTGTTCATGATTCTGTGATCCTGGTAATAAACCAATCCTCCCGGTGCCATCCAGGTGCTCACAGAACAGCAGTGCATAGCCCTCTCTGCTGACCTGAATCATGTGGTATCAGGGATGAGTGGGGGCAAAAAAAAAAAAAAAAAAAGCAAGGCTGTGGCAGGAGAAGCAGCCTGGGATGGGAGATAAGGTCTTCCTGTTTCCCACAACGCCCTGGGTTTCTTATCTTCAGTACTGCAAATAAAAACGAGGCAGCCAGCAAGGCTGATTCCCACAACGCAGTGAGGACTCCTCAGCGTTTGTTTTTCCAGTGGCTCCCGTCTCTGTAGAAGGATGCCTGGGCCCCAGGATGGGCTTCCCCGGCAGAGGTCAGCTTGGTGGAGGTGTGCTCTCCCCACGTGGCAGGCCGGGCTCTGTGTGTCCCCTCCGTGTCCTACAGGATGGCTCCCATTGGTCCTCACAGTTCCCAGCTCTGCAGGGACAGGGATGTTGCAGATCCCAACACTCTGGTGCACAAAAGCTTTTTGGCTTTTTCCCTCCCAGCAGGGAGGGATATGCAACTGTGCCGTGTGCTGGGGGTGGGAGCCATGCACTGAAACAGCCTGGCAGGACCCTCACCCCACCTCTGCCAGCCTTGGCACACAGGAGCCCCACCTTCAGACAAGTAATGCCTGCAGTTTTCCAGAGCAAATGTTGGAAGTTTGCAATACCTGCTCCTCAATGTATGGTGTTCAATGAGGTTTAGAAATGTGGGATCTATAATTTATCACCTGCATTAAAATAGGGCAACTTATTTTATAGAATTACAGACTGGTTTGGCATGGAAGGGACCTTTAAAGCTTACCTTGTTCCACCTCCTGCCATGGGGTATTTCTGCACCAGCTCTTCTAAAACAATGGGTGCTTGTCCTCCATGTTACCCTGTTTGCATTACCTATTTCTAGAGACAGGTATGATTTATGATTCTAGCCTCTCTCCAGGGAAATAATGGGGAAAATGTAGGTGCTGCTGGTCTGCATGAATTTTATCAAGTAGGACAGCTGGCTGGTGAAGCCACATCTCCTGATTTCCAGGAGGAGTCAGGGGCATGGATAAAAAAATCAAGGTTGCCCAATGTGCCATCAAGAACAAAAGAGCATCTCAACGGAGGTTTGACGTGGGCTGGGTCTGGTAGCAGGCAAGGAGCAGGACTGGGAAAAACTCTGGGACTTTCTAAGCCAGAGGGAATTTCACAGCGGGAAGCAAAGTGGTGGGATAGGGCTCCACAGCAAAGCTTTTAAGTCCAACATCGAAAGCTGTAAGTAGTTGTAGAGGCTTTTAAGGTGTCTGACCTTTGACTTGTCCAGGGAAAAAGCAGGGAAAACATTCCTTTTTCCACTGGAATAAGTCCAGCTTGGCAGCCCACACCCAATTAGCAGCAAAAGCCACTAACGACTCAGCATGTGCAGCTCCGGCCTTCGACTCTTCTCACAGACCTTGTGAACTCTGGGACTGTTTTCTTTTCAGCCACCCTTTGCCAGCAAAATCCAAACACTGGATGGTCCCAGGAGAAATCAGCTCTGCTGGAGCCTGAACCATTTGGAGGGAAAAGTGGCGCTTTCCGAGTGCCAGGGAGCTTGTTCTAAAAATCTAAAAATCCCCTTCCCGCATTAAAGCACTGTCTCTATTGCATGAAAGTGTATTAAAATTGTTAATGGATATAGATATTAGCTCATGAGATATCTATATATACACTGTATCTAACTGTGTGTGTGTATATATGTTTATATATATTAGATCCCACTGTATTGTGCTGAGGCTGTGGAATTTTACTTGACACTTTGGTAGTGTTCATGCTTAAGTAAAACAAACCAAAAGATATCCAGGCCCTGGAAATGAGGTTTTGCTTCTGTGAGCAGCTGGGGGGATGAGGAGTGAGGGGCTGGTTTTGCGGGATCTCAGCTGCACCGCCCCCAGCCCCTGGAGCAGCACATGCCTGGCTGCTCACCTCTCACTGGCAATGGGCACCAGCACCATTGCCAACTCACTGGGAGCCCCAGACCTCAGGAAAATACCAGAATTCTCCCTGGGAGTGTCATCATGGCTCTGTTCAGTGTTGGGCTGATGCCACCAGTGCTCAGGAAGGTCTCTGTCTATGAGCAAACGTCCCACTTGGGGCTGAGAGCTGGGCCACAGCGTGACCCAGCTCAGGGCCAGCTCCTGACACAACTGCTTGGGATTTTGCTTTTCCCACAAGCACTTGCATCCCCCATAGCCCCTTTCTGCGTGATTAATGACCCTGCAGATTTGTGCCACTGCTTCTTACTGGGGCTCCTCCTGGGCAGAGCATGTCCCTCTTCCCAGCCTTCTCAGGGATGTTCCCAGTGGGCACTTCCCACTGAGGGACAGATGTGTCCCCATGTGCAGCTCCAGCATGGCCTTTGCTCAGCTGGGTCTGTGGCAATTGCTGCTCCTTCTCCTCCACTGCCATGTAACAGCCTCAGGCCCTGCCAATTCCCTTTCCCTTGTGTGGAGCTCCCCATCCTTGGCACTGGGTGCCAGGCTGGGCCCTGCACAGCTCCTGTCTGAGCTCAGTGATGTGAGCGTGCTGGGGCTCACCAGGACCTGAACCCCTGGGTCAGCACAGCCTGGCCGTGGGCAGGGCCTGGGGACTGCAGAGGGCTGCGGGGGGGTCAGGAGTCAGTCCCTAGGTGGCCACCCAGGTGCTGTGGCCGTGCTGAAGTCCCCACTGCCAGAGGAGCCAGAGGGGCCCCCGGGAGCCGTGGCCTGGGAGGGGATTCAGGGGTTGTCCTGGAAGTGGGGAAGTGCTGGAAGCTACCTGGGGAAGGAGATCTCTTGGAAAAAGCATCTGACAGGGATGTTCTCCCTGTGGAAACAGATGAGCTGCTTTCCCTGGAAAAGGGCTCTGACCTAGGGAGTTGCTGCCCTGTGATCCCTCCTGGACTTCAGGCTTTGCTGGGGTTGTACATTAATTTTTCAGAGCCCTGACTTTCGCCAGGCTTGTTCCTCCTTTTCTGCTCCTTTTCTGAATGATTTGTCCCTTAAAAATTAGGGTGACCCTAGCAGTTCTGCCTTCCACTCACAATGCCCAGGGCAGAGAACTCCAGGACAGGCCCCAGGAACCAGGGCAGAATCAGGATTTATTAAAAACCCTAGAAAGCAATTTCACTAAGGCCATAAAACAGAAAGGCAGCTAAAAGCAGGTAAATCTACTAATTATTTGCTCATTAAATAAGGCCTCCAATAAATTCTTCTAAGGTGATCCCATAAATCTCTCCAACACCATTAAGGACAGTTGTCTTCAATTCTTATCTCCCCACAGGGAAGCCTTTTATGGGCCTACAAACAGTGGGTTTAGGATCTGTATTGCAGATATAACCAAAGTTTGATGAGATCATCCAACAGAAGTAACCCTGGTTCCCCATGACAGCAGGAAGCAGCAGGTCCCCCCAGGGAGGTGGATGAAGCCCTAGGACTGGCAGGACTGGCAGCTCTTGCCCCATGACTCCAGGAGCCACTGTCAGGCTTTCTGGGGGACTGCATGGATTCTGAACCATAGCCATAGCTGCTACAAATGCCTTTTCCTGGCACTGAAAGCATCTGAGCACAAGATGAGCCCGTTTGCAGTCATCTGGGCTCCTGAACTGGATGCATGACAGGCTGGATGAGGCTTGGAGCAACCTGGTCTGGTGGAAGGTGTCCCTGCCCATGGCACAGGGTGGAACAAGATGAGCTTTAAGGTCCCTTCCAACCCAAACCAGTCTCTGCTTCTGTGATTTTGTGATTTGCACACAGAGGGCTGGGAATAGGGCTTGCCTGGGCCATGCTGGGGGCACTGGATAGAGCCCAGATGGAAGAGCTGTTCCACAAAGACCTTCAGTTCTGTGTGTACAAATTAAAAACTCAGAGGAAAATCATCCCCCAGCCACTCATTACAGGAATTTTCCCACAGGCAAACCCCCACTAAAACGCTGAAATTATGCAAGAGATATTTTAGCACTGAAGCTGCCAGTGCAGGGCTGCTCCCTGCCATGGCATTGGGTGCCGCCTTCTGCCTCCAGCATCACAGCGTCCTTCTAGCCTTCCTGCAACCACCTTCAGCCCTCCTCAGCTCTGGCACTGCTTGCTTCCATTCTGGGGAGCAAGAGCTGGCAGGGGGATGCTGGCAGCATCATTCCTTGGCTGTGCCCTGCCACTCTCTACAATGCCAGCTTTGCCTGCAGTGCTGAGTTCACAGCCCATTTTCCAGCCAGATCCTGGATTTCCAGCATTCAGCTTCATCTGCTGAGCCTGACCCACCCCCCCAGCTGTCCCCTTCTGTCAGGGAGTTGTGCAGAAGGTCCCTCCTGGGCCTCCTTTGCTCCAGGCTGAGCCCCTTTCCAGCTCCCTCAGCTGCTCCTGGGGCACGAGACCATTCTCCACCCTTCCCTCACTGGAGCTGTGCTTCCCTGGTTTCCCACAACGTGGACGGGTCCCCAGGGAAATGTCACCAGCAGATTTAAACTGACATCAGTGCAGACATGGTGCCATGAGCCTCCTGCCACCACTCAGCCCCTGTGTCTCCATCCCCTGCTCCAGCAACAGCTGCTATCTGGCTTTTATTTTCAAGTTTTATTGCTCTGAGACTACAGGCTGTGCAAGGGGGGTGTTTCTAACTATCCTTCTTTTACTGAGATGATGTGTGGCTTGATTTTATGTGTTTTTCTGATGGCTTGTGCTTTCTGCCGGTGCAAAGCCTTTCTGGTTTATGGAATCAGGCCAGTTTAGCCAATGCCACTCACACCCTCTGCAGCCACCTGGCCTCCTATCCCAGACACCCAGGAGTGTAATCACCCATTAAAAAAAAAAAAAACCAGCTGTGAAGAAAATGTTTAATTTTGCATCTCAGCACGTGCAGAGACCCCAGTGTCCCAGCCACGGCGTCAGACAAAGCTGGCTCTCCTGCAGGATGCATCTCCATAGGAAAGTGCCTTTCTCCTGGAGCATACGGGCCCAGGGCGATGCCGACGCTGTCGTGGGCTCGGCGGGCGCATCCGGGACTGGCCGGCGCGATGAGGAGAGCAGCAGCCTTGGTCGGCGCTGGGGCGGTGCTGGTTGGGTCCAGAGCCCATCCTGCGTCCCCTCGCCCGGCCCTGGAGTGCCAACAGCGATGGCAGCACGGCCTGAGCACCGTGCCCGCGGCCCGCAGCCTGTCCGCCGTGCCGGGCCGCACGGGCCGTGCCCTCCCGCCGGGGGACAGAGCCCAGAGCCGCCTTCCCTCGGGCGCTGCGCCGCCCCCTCGGCTCCCCTCTGATGTGGCCTCCGAAGGATGTGGCGACAATCAAAGTGCGGTGCCGGCGGGGTGCGAAGGGCGCTAAGGCGCTCGGTTTCCTGTTGGCAGCGGCGCGGCGAGCCCGGCCCCTCCAGCGCCCGGAGCCCGCCCGCACCCGGCCCACTCCCCGCGCCGCCAGCTCCATTCACAGCTGTTTGCTAAAACAACACACAGTGTGTCAACTCCCTCTAGGCCAAAAATAACTGCCGCCCCATTAACTCCGGCTGTTTGTTTGTTTTCAGCTGTTTTGTGCCCTTCTCGCGGGAGGGACGCTGCCCGCGGGGGCACGCAGGGCGGTTCGGTGGCACCCGCCGTGCCCGGGCGGAGCCCCGCGCTCCCCCCGCCGGGAGAGCTCGGTGCGCTGCGCTCACAGCGCAGCACCCGCTCCTGGCTCCGGGCTGCCTGGGCTTCTGCGCTGTGCGGGGTGATGGGGGCTCCCGCAGGGACAGGGCAGCCGGGTCCCGGGGAGATGGCCCCCAGCCCTGCCCCCTTGCCTCCACCAGATTTTGGGGACCCGATGGGATTGTAGGGCCACAGCAAAGGGTTGTTGTGGCTGCCTGTGGCTGCAGGCGCCAGGGAATGGGACAGCAAATGTCCCAGTAGGTGCTAAGCAGGGTGAGCAGAAGGAGAGGACTTAGTGGACTTCCTTAGGGGCTTTGGAAGTGAGGCTGAGGTGGGGAGCAAGAGCTCCTGGGGAGCTGAGAGTCCCCAGCCCCTCCACAGTCCCTCCTAACCCCACCTGCAGGATGGATTTTGCTTGGTTTTCCTGGGGAATCCACAAATAAGCATTTCAATTCTTAATCTTTCAGTCAGCTATCGGGACTAAGAATGATGGTTTTTACTCCCAAACGCCTGAAAAACTGTCTTGATTTTCAACCAGCTCTAAAGCAAAGGGAAAGTCTTCCAAATCAGAAGAAAAATGTTCCCAATGCCTGCAGGAAGAAGAGTCACTTTAAAGAAGGAAATTCACATTTCCCACAGTGGCTGTGACAATATGTGTGCCCACAGTGGGCAGTCAGAGCCCTTCCCCACACATGTCCCTGGTGCTCTTCACCCATCTGCTCCTGGCAGCTCTCCCTAATCAGGCTCTTCAGGAGCCCCAAAGAGGGTTTGACAATGTCCCTCCCTGCAGGGACGGAGGAGGACAACATGTCCCTGTACTGGGCACTGCTCAGGCCACACCTCAAGTCCTGGGTTCAGTTTTGGGATTCTCATGACAGAAAGACTTTGAGGGGCTGGAGCATGTCCAGATAAGGGAACAGAGATGGGGAGGGGGCTGGAGCACCAGGAGCGGCTGAGGGGGCTCAGCCTGGAGAAAAGGAGGCTCAGGGGGACTCTTCTGCCTCTGACAATCATGTTTATGGAGTAGGTTTTGCTGGCACTTAAGAGCACATGCAGATTGTGCTGTGTCCATCTCATGTAACTGCTGTGGTGGGGAGGGTTCTAGCAAAATCCTCAGCATCACACTGAGGGTGGAACTGGGGCATCCAGGAGTGCTACTGAAACCCCTCACATCACCAGTGTCCACAGGTGTCCCCAGGAGGGGACACCACCCATCCCTTTAGGAGGTGCAAAAATGCAGCAGGACCATGGGACTGAGTACCTCACAGAGCACGAGACCCAGTGCAAATAATCCAGGGAGCATGCAGGGCAGTGAAACCCCCTGTTTGTCACTCCCCAGCCACTGTCAGAAAGTCCCATAAATGGCCTTTTCAACAATGAAAAATAAGAAGTTATGTCTGTCATGAAGGAGAAGGGAATATTTTGTATGCTGGGTGAAATCAGAGCAAGTCAGTCCCACCCAGGTCACTGTCACAGCCACTTCTGCATTGCACCTGACAGCTCTCACCCCTGCAGCCACTTTGCAGAGCTTTGCCTGATTAAAATTATCTTCACAGGGAGGCAGGCCAGGGAAAACATTGAGAATGGCTGTTTAAAATGTCCATCCAAGGGTCTCAAATTGCAGTGGACTTTGTGGGGAAGGGTTGAGTTCTCCACCCTGGGGAAACACTCCTCATGGATGAGTAGGGGGAGATGTCTGTGTTTACCATAATTTCTGCTTCTGTGAGGAAGATTTGGCCCTGTATGGAAACAGGACTGCCTTATCTGGGCACTGGAGGCTCCTTCACACTTCCAACATTGAAGCCATCACACACAACCACTGGTGCACAGAAGTCTGTGTGATGTCCCCACAGAGACAAAGTAGAAATGTCAATGGGGAAATTACAAGCTGAAAGAAACATTATCTAGGAGGTTGTGGGCTGCTGCAAGTTACAAATGTGGAGCAAAACCCTTTATTTGGTGATAGCAGTAGCTGTTCAGGTTGATTCATTTGGGCAGAAGCTGCCCTGGACTGTGCTGGTCATCCAGGATCTTTTATCTTCATTAACTTGCCATTGACAAGACCAATAATGGAGCCATGGGGAACACAGCAATAGAGGTTTTCTTCCTGCTCAGGAAGATTTTGCAGTTTGGAGTTTGGGCTGTGCAGAATGAGCCACCAGCTTGTGTGTTTTGTTTGTTGACCTTACTGGAAAGCTTATGATTGTCATCAATGTGATTTCTAATTTCAGGAGGTTCTTTCCAGTTTTTTCTCTCCCTTACTGACAAAAGTTATTGCCACCCAATATGTTTCCCCTTATGTGAGAGATGAAGGTGGTTCCTCACAACAAGTGAGAATTTCTCACCTTGTTTTGCAAACAGCCTCTGGTCTGTTCAGACTTGGCTGGTGTCCCTGTCTTCATCAGTCTGTTTGTAATGGGATGGTCACCCCATTATTGTCTAATGAAAAGCCTCTTCCAGCCCTGATGTTTCACTCAATCTTTTGGCATCTCACATCTACATTTTTCTGGGAAGAGAAAGGCTTTGGGGGCATTCAACCCCAGCCCAGCCCTGTGAGGTGGCTCCAGGGCAGGGGCAGTGCAGGCCGTGGGTAATGCTTGCACAGCACATGGATGCTCAGGTAGGATTTACATTTAAGTCCGCCAAGCCACAGCTTTCCATGACTCATGTCCTCAGGAGACCCCAGGCCTGGCTTTCAGAGCTGGGTGTCACAGCTTCCCAGGACAGCAGGTTTGGCCTGGGGCCTGGCTTTTTGTACTGGGGTGCACGTGATGTCTCCAGGGGCTCAAGTGATGGCATTTTCCTTTCAGACTTTGCAGAGTAGTAGGAGACATTCTTGGTGCTGTCTGACATAGGAGGTTTCTCATTTCTCATTTCTCCTCTGGGAAAATGCTGAGAGAACAAAAAATAATAAATTTTAAAAGACACAGTGGTATTTTTTTCTAGTTTTGAGAAGTCGTTTCTCTGTTTGTTAAAGACAGTGGAGGAATAGACATTCACTGTGTGGAAGAAACCATGTCTGGTGTGGTCCCAAGTCCATCACCTCCAAGTCCTCCAACAACTTGCAGGGAGTGAGAGAGACTCTGGAAATAAGGCCAATAAATGGGCTCAGCACAAATCCTGAGCATGTTGTGCCCCTGACTGCTGGTCTGGCTCTCATGCTGTGGTGGACACATGTTCTGGGCCATTTCCTTTGGGCAGGAGGGAGCTCTGGGCTGTCCCTGCCTCTCCTGGAGGCTAAACATCCCCTTCCCTATCTGATCAAGCATCTCACCTCCAGCCTGGTTGCAGAGGGCTTATGGCTGGAAAAACATGGCTAAAATTAATTTGGTTTGAATAGAGGGTCTGAAGACATTGGAGAGTAGGAAATGCACATGCTGGCCTTATGTGTTGGAGCTCGGGGCACTCCAGAGCAGCCCCTGCACCCTGGAGGGACCTGCAGTAGTGGCTGGCAGATGCCAGAACTGTGTCAGCTCTGCATGGCACCGAGTTCCCACCACAGACCCTGCTCCCAGGAACCAGCCACTGAGAGATCTATAGTTCATGAGGGTTCACTCACCTTCCTGGACACTTGGAAGTGTCTGGTGCTTCAGTCTGGGCTATTCACCCACAGCAGTAGCTTGGAGAGGAATTTGTCTGATCCCTGAAGTCCCTAACTGCTGATGGGAATCTTTGTCCTCAGCTGGTGTCTCTCCCACAGACAAGGAAGGAGTTCCGAGCACAGGATGCAGCTGAACACCAAACTCAGGCAGTTCTGAGTCCTGTGCCCGGTATCTGTGCTGTGGTGGTGCAGCTGGGAAGTTGGGGAAATGGAGCAGAGAGCTGAGCTGGTGTGTCTGAATGCAGTCCCTGCTCCCCTCACAGTGCCAGGCTGCTCCTGTGAGTGTAGTACAGGCAAAGAAGGGGCAAGTTGGTTATTTCTGACAGCATAAAGGCAGCCCCTCACCAGCCCACTCACTGGAGGAGCAGTGGGGCACCACTGGAGCCCTGGCCCCCACTCCTCCTAGGCCTCCAGCAAACCTTCCTGCAGAGCTGGGGGCACCTTGTACCTGTGGCTTTTGCTCATGGCAGGGTTTCAGTGTCACAGCCGTGGTGGGAATTCACACACATCCCCATGGCCTCATCCCCACCAGGATGGGCAGCACTGTGGCTCTCTCCAGTGCTGGTGCTGGTGGCAGCCCTCGGCGTGGGGCCTGGCATGGCAGGGACACCTGGTCTGATGGAGCCAACCCCCATTTGGGAGTCTGAGTTCCTGCCATGCAGCAGGCTCGCTGCTCCTCTTTCTTTCTATCCCTTTGCTGGTTCTGCTGTGATCCTGTGGCCAGTGAAAAGCCTCTTCCAGCCTTGGCAGTGGGACACATCGAGGTGACAAATCCCTGCACACCAGGACTGTAATTTATTTATTGTCACAGCCTCACTGGGCCTCAGTTGAGACTCTGAGCTCTGCAGCTGCGTCACCTTTTTGTTTTCATCTTCTCACATTTTTCTAGACACTGTGTTTTCACATCTCCGGTTTGTTTTGAATGCCAGGGAAACGGACACACCACAGCAAATTCCCAGCCTGGACCACGTCGGGTGAGGCAGGGCTGATGTGTGAAGGCGCCTGCTGGGAGCGTGGTCACTCTGTTCGGTGGTCACACTGCTCCCCTGGTCACTCTGCTCCCCTGGTCACTCTGCTCGGTGGTCACACTGCTCCCCTGGTCACTCTGCTCCCCTGGTCACTCTGCTCGGTGGTCACTGTGGCTGCAGCCCCCGGGAGGACAGGGAGCCCCGCAGCCAGCAGAGCTCCTCCCAGCTGGGACCGTGGGATCCGTCTCATCTTGGCATGACTCTGTTGTGTTTCCTCCCAGTGGCCCCGGGAGTGCCCAGTCCCTGCCGTTCAGTGCCAGCAGACCCAGCCAGATGGGGGTCCAGGCTGAGCAGTCAAGGGGACCCTTGTCCCCAACCAACCTCAGCTCACAGGGTGGCTTTGGGCTGGACTGGGCAGAGTAGGAGCCCTGCAGGGGCAGCTGCGGGCACTGCTGGCTGTGCTGCTGTGGGTGCTGGCTGGAAGCAGCCACTTCGGCAGGAATTTGCCTGTCCTGATTAATTTCCCACGGGATTTGTTAGGCTCCAGTTCTGGGTGATGCTCAGATTGGCTGATAGTGCTCTAGGACCCACAGGATACCCCACCAGCACCCTCTCCTTAGCATTTATTTTAAAACAAGGAATTTCATGGCCACCTTAGGAGGTCAAGCACGTGGTTATCCTGTGTCTTGTCAGCAATGCAGAGAGTCCTCTGGGGTTTAGGCCTAAAATTTGGAGCCTTTTTGAATACTTTGAGTGGTTGTCTGGCTTTGTTCTCTGCCTCCAAGGTCACTAAACCTGGGCTTGGTGTGCTGCAGGAGGGGATCTCACATCCTACTGGTTTCAACATCACAGTAGTCGCACCACAGTTGACCTCTCCTTGACCACACAGAGGACCTCCTCCCTTTCCTTCCCACATCCCCTGCTGCTGTTGGGGAGCAGATTCTGTTTGTGGATCATCCGTTTCTTCTGTCTGGCTGTCAATTTGTCAGATCCAGATGGTGTCATTTGGGGTTTTTGACCAATTCTTCATACTTTGTGGTTTTGTTTCTGATGTTGCTTCATCTCACATGCCCTTCAGAGCAGCCCAGGGATTCACCAGGGTAAAGGCAGGCTGAGGATGTGCTTGCACATGCAGGAAGGGCAGGAGGGGCAGGAAGGGCAGGGAGTTGGGAGCAATCATTGACCTGGAGCACGGCACAGTGCCCAGAGTAGAGCCTTAGCCCCTGGTCTGGCAGAGACAGGCCCACATTCCCTGCTAGCTCTGTCTGGTGAGGAGCACAGGGACAGCAGGATGGGGACACCTTTCATCTCTTCCAGAGCCTCCAACAGGTACCAGCAGCCTCCCTGCCCACCGGACCTTGGCTTTCCTCTCCTTCCCACAGAAAGCTCAGGGAAAGGTGAGGCTTGGCTCTGTGGAGATACCACCCCTCTAGTGCTCCAAAAAGGGCAGGCACTGGAGTAGCCATAAGGTGGCTCTTGGGAGGTTCTTCCATGGGGAATGCTGAGATGCTGTGGTCCTGAGGAGCAATGGAGTCTTTGGCAGTGTGTCTCTTTTGGGGTGCCTTGGCCTTGTGCTGGCTCTGAATAACCTAGAGCGAGGCTTGGGGGCTTCATCCTGTGAGACCACCAGACCAGCTCAGCTGGGAGCATTTGTGCCCCTTCACTTTCCCCCTACTCTTGTGACACAAAGAGCAAAGCTGCCAGTTTGCCTGGAATGACCTCTGTGCCCTCCAAGCCTAACCCCTTCCTTGGAAAGACAAAAATCCCATTGCCTTGCACCTCCATCTGTTTAGCAAACAGTTTAACCTAACAAGATTAGCATTTGAGGTCAGCTCTTCTGCTTTTACGTTTTCCCCCCGCCGTTTGCAGAGAAAACAGCATTGGATTTGGGACAAAAGCTCAAAACCCCTCATTTGTAAGTAGCACAGCCTTTGGAAACTGTTTTGTTCCAAAGTTACCTGGGGAAGGGCTTGTGAATCCTCTCCTAAAGCAAACAGGAGCTGGCCAAGGGGATCAGCCCCAGGGAGGATGGAGCCCAACATGGAGCATCACACCCAGAGCAGGGGAAATTCCAATGGGTTATTGCTCCCAAGGAAGTTTGTGAGCAGAGAGGATGCAGTAGCAGGGAGGAGCTGCAGTGAGGTGGCTGAACAGGAGTGAATGGGAACATTCCCTGTTCCCCCACAGACACCCTCCAGTGATGTTCCAGCACACACCTCCATCCTATTGGAAAGACATGGGGAGTGCAGGCACATCCCTGATGAAGGAAGCCACAGAAGGAGAGGGTCACAGAGTTATAGAATCACAGACTCTTGGAACTCTTAAGGTTGGAAAAGACATTTAAGATCATCAAGCCCAACCATGATCACTATGTTCACCACTAAACTATGTCCTCACATGCCAGGGACACTGACTCCACCACTGCCCTGGGCAGCCTGTTTCAGGCCTTTACAACCTTTTCTGTGAAAAAAAAATTCCTAATATCTAATCATGTGAGAGCAGTGGGCAGCAAAGCCGAAGTAACCTGTGAGGGTACACAAGTGGATCTTTGAATGTGTGTGTTTACTTGTTCCTTAACCATCAGCACATCCCACGAGGAACCCTTCCATCGGTCTGGATTTGCACCCCGCCGTAGCCTGGCACTGCCCAGGGAGGTGACAGCCTGAAGAGTCCCTAGGGATTCATCATCAGAGCTGGGGGGAAAAGGTAAAGGGCTTGATTTTCATTCTCTGGGACCGTTTTCCCCTCCCTCTTCTCCTGCCCACCCCCTCCCTTTTCGCCACATTGTGCTGAGCTTGAATCGGGCCTTCACAAAGGGGATTAGGGGCTGGTTGCTGATAAATAGGAAAGCAGGTTGGAAGCGTGGGAACCAGCCATGGCGCAGCACGGAGGGACATTCCTGCTCCGGAGGGCCAGGCGGGAGCAAAAGTCCGGGCTAACCCCGGGTCACCCGGGGGAACCCAGCTCCTGAGAAGATTTGTTCGGACACTGGCTTTTGTTGTGCACAGTTCCGTGTCAGCCCAGCGTGGCTCTTGCCGCTATTGATGGGAAGGAAAGCGCTATTGTCCAGCGCCCGAGGGCCCCCCTTTCACTCAGCGCTTTCGGGGTGACGTCAAGAAGGGACGTGGGAACCCAAGCAGCCAGCCTGGAGTGGTCCCAGCCCTGTCCCGTGTCTGCCGAGGCAAGCAGGGATGCTCGGGGCTCCTTGGGAGCTGAGCTCTGCTCTCCCTGTGCGAACCATCCCACCCAGGTAGGATGGATCCTCCTGCAGACAGCTGGGTGGGAATGTGGAGGGTGCTTTTTTTAATATCAGCTTTTTTTTTTAATCAGAGAAATTTCCCAGAGGAAAGGGATGATCTTGCCAAAAAATTCCTTCTGGGAAATGTCTGCTGGATTGAGAGCATGACCACCCAGTCCTGTGAGTCCCAGGGGTGTCTGTGGTGTCCACTTCCACCCCACCTCACACCTGCTGGAATGTTGAGCATCCCTCATTCTGATGCTTTTAATCTCCACCTGCAGACCCCGGGAGAGGTGGGAGAAGTGCCCGGGACTGGTCTGACCCCTGGTCCAGCTCCTGCTCTGGCCTCTTTTCAGGAAGAGGCCAAGCAGGGAATTTCCCCATGAGCTCTGTGGGTTCGTGCAGTGAAGCTGCCTGGAGCAGCCAAATGGAGATCAGCTGCTTTGCATCTGATCCTGAGGCTGGAGCAGCAACACCGAGCATCTGGGGACAGGCAGCACGCCAGGGAGGCAGCCTGCTGGGAAAATCCCTCCTTTTCCCCCTGTGACCTGACAGCGAGGAGCTGAAGGTGACCTTGAACCTGCAACTGGTCCTGGCTGGGCTCTGCATGGTTTATCCACCAGCCCAGGCTCAAAAAAGGAGCTGAGCACCAAGGCTGGGACTAGCTCCCAGCCCTCGCTCCTCCTCTGAAGACCAATTTTGCTGTCAAAGGCTCCAGCATGGCTCTGGGAGCCTCACAGGGTCAAAAAAGCTCAAAAGGGCTGAACCAAATAGTTTATACAGCCATATCTATGTGTATATGGATGTGGACCAACAAGCTTTGTGTCCAGCAGGGAGGCAAAGGGGGAGAGTGACAAATATTTGCTGCTGGCAGGTCCTGTGTCAGCATTCCACCACATCAGGAGGGAAAACAGAAGGCTCCCCTATGAGCTGTGATTGCCCCAGAGAAATGGAGAAATCACAGCTCCAGGCACAGTGGGACTGTGGCTGCTTCACTGCTGAGAATGCACATTGCCCTTCCTGAGGAATCTTGTTGGGCAGCTGTGGAAATACTCATGGAGGTCACTTGGGAGCCTAGGAGCTGCCAGGGCAGCATGGCTCTGCTAGGGCCGGGCTGCAGCCAGGGTTCTTCTGAAAGACCTCTGAAAAAAGTGGGAATGGCTTCCAAGTAGCTGGATTTTCAACTGGTCTGGGTCCTTCCTGGTGGGTCGAAGAAGTCACCACCTTTATTGGGTCCTTGCCCAAAGTGGCTCCCTGGCCTCACACGTCTGAGTGCAGGGACTCACCATGCTGCTGAGACCCTGACCCACAGCTGAGCCAGCATGTGGCAAGCCAGGGTGTCCCTGGGGATCCTGGGAGGGCACACAAATGGAGACAAGGATGAGGATGAGGACAGAAATGAGGATAGGGATGAGGGTGAGGATGTGAATTGGAATGGGAATGGGGACAAGGATGAGTCTTCTTGGCAGGGCCTGTTGTAACAGGACAAAAGGTGATAGTTTTCAACTGACAGAGGAGAGATTTAGATTAGATATAAGTTTTTTACAATGAGAGTGGCGAGGCCCTGGCACAGGGTGCCCAAAGAAGCTGTGGCTGCCCCATGCCTGCCAGTGTCCAAGGTCAGGCTGGACACGGCTTGGAGCAGCCTGGGAAGTGTCCCTGTGGAAGGTGTCCCTGCCCATGGCAGGGGGTGGGACTGGATGGGCTTTAAGGTCCCTTCCAACCCAAACCAGTCTGGGATTCTGTGGTTCCATTGTTTGAAAGCAGACTGGAGCTCAGGGGCTCTCTGGGATGCCTCACTGGGACTTGTGGAGGTGCAATGGGCAAACTCCTAGCACTTCCAACCATCCATGGAACACATCAGCCAGGACAGACAGCACAGGTGGGGCCTGCTCAGGCATGGACACCTCCTTCCTCAATGGCTGCATCAGCCCAGGAGAACAGTCCTGCTGGGGCTCCCCTTGTCCCAGCATCCCAACCCTACCATGGGTTTTGAGCTGGTGACACTCACTGGTGGCAGCTCCATGTGCCAGGAGCTGTGGTGACTCTGCCCTCAGCCCTCCCTCAGTCCTGAGGCCCTCCTGGCCTGTGAGTGGCTCCATTCCCATGTGTCATCCCTTTGGCTCTCTGCAGAAGAGCTGTTTGCTGGTGTGAAATGTGGTGTCAGTTCCTGGCTGTTTGGGTGCAGTTCTGTGCTGTAGTGGTGCTGACATGTCCTGATGCCACATGTGTCTGTCCCGGGGCTGCACTCACTGAGAGCCCCATCACTGTTACCCCAGAGCTCGGACGTGCAGTGACACTGCCTGGCAGGAGCCCAGCCCAGCCCATGGCCCTTCTCTTTCTTGTTCTCTTTCTCTCCCAGCTATTCCCATTACCAAGCTGTGCTCCCTTTGCGGTTCATTCCCACCAAACAGGCTGTTTCATGCTGCTTGAAAGGATTCACTGCCCTTTGGCAGAGGTGCCCCTGTGTCCTGACACCCAGAGCTGTGTGATAACAATGCAGCCTTGCCACCCAATACCAGAATCCAGGGATAAACCGTGGCGGGCCCGTGGGCTGCAGATTGTTTGCCAGGATGGTGATGAGCTTCCCTCCCTGTAGGGCTGGGAGTTGGGATGGTTCCTTTGGGAACCACTGTGCCACCCACAGTCAGGAGGACCGGGACACGGGGACACCTGCCCACACGACCCCACTGTGACCCTGGCCCGGCGGGCTGGCTCTGTGTGGGCACAAATTCACAGAGATGAGCTGAGTTTGAGCCGACACGAGCCCGGCGTCATCTGCTTTACAGGCGAACCAGCAGAAGTCTGGTCCTTCGGTTTCTCTCCAGGCACCTGAGAGCAGCCAAATCTCGGGAGTGCTGAGCACTTCGGCAGTGACTGCAGCGGTGCCCGGTGGCCCGGGGCAGGCCGGGCCAGCGGCCATTTGGCCCAAGGCGGTGCCGGGCGGTGCCGGGACGGGGGCGGCCGGAGGGGCCCGATCGCACCTCGGCCGGAGATGAAAGAGCCGCGGGCCGGGAGATGAAAGAGCCGGCGGGGCCGCGGCGGGCGAGCACGGAGGGGAGGGGAAGCCCCGGGAGTTGCTTTTCCTCTCATCTCTGCCGCGCAGCAGGACGGCGACAGCCAGGGCCAGGCGTTCCCAGGGCCCCCTCCCGGCTCCGGGCTGAGCATCCATCGGGGTGCTGCGTGGAGGAGGGGAGGCTCTGGGCTGTCTGCTGAAGGAGAAGGGCTGCAGGGGGTATAATAATCTCTCTTTTCATAATTTTTGTCATGGGGGGATAAAGAGCCCCTGAGACAGAGACTGCGGTAATCCTGGGGACAGCCAGAGTCACCATGAGCCAGGCAGATGTCCCCTGGGCTGCTAAGGATGCTCTGCTCCAGAGGCCCCTTTAATCTCCTGCACTGGAGCCGTGTGTCCCCAGAGGCTCCTGCAGGGCAGAGAGAGCAGAGGTTGGCACTGACAGGCAACCTCGCCTTCTCCAGGAAGCCTCGGACCTGGAGGTTTGGACTTTGATGTGCTTTGGGCTTTGAAGCTGAGTTTCCAAGACCAAATGGCAAGCTACTGCTCCCAAAATATTCTCCCCAGGGACTTGGTGAAGGTCTATTTTTCATTTATTTGTATCACTTTTGGATGCAAGAGCTTGTACAAGGATCTGGGCTCTTGCTTTGAGGTGCTTCAACTGTGCAGGTACCCACAAAACGGAGCTGAGCAGGAGCAGTTCCCACCCAGCTGCTACCTCCAGGGCAAACACCAAGTCTGCTCACTCCAGCAGCTCAGACAGAGTTCCGAGGGGTTTATCCTCCAACCCTGGCCCTGTGTGTCCCAGAGTTCTGCCAAGCTGCACGATTTGTGGTGGCCAGGGGCCCTGACTGGCTATGGCCACAAGCAAAGGCAGTGAGTAACAGGGCACTGATCCCTAACACAGCAGGAAGGGTCCAGGCTGCAGGAACCCACAGAGAGTTGTGTGAAGATGCTGATGGAGCCAAGCAGGTCTCCAGCTTGGCTTCTGCATGACCCAGACTGCAATGTGTTCATCCCTTCATGGACTGGCTTGAAAATTTGAGCGAGTCTCTTGTTGCAGCTTATACTGTTGTGTTTGCAATTTCATTGCCTCAGGGTTGTTTGGTTGGTCCTGGACTCCTTGATTGGGTTCAGGCAGACCTCAGGTGGGGAAGCAGAAAATCCAGAGCTGCCCTCTAAACCAGCCCTCTGTGTCTCCTTTCCTGTTTATCACTGCTCTCCCTGGTAGGTCCAGGGCTGTCACCTGCCCTGAGAACCACTCTGTGCATGGCCCATGCTGGACCCACTGGATGCCTGGAGCTGTGGAGCAGGTCTGGGGAGCTGGGCTGGGCTGAAGACACTGGACAAACTGTCCCAGTTCCTCTCTCACAGCTGCAGCAAGTCTGACAGTGCTCTGCCTGCTCCTCCCTGGAAAACACCAAGCTTTGCAGGGTTCAGTTGGCACTCGGAAGCCTGGGGACAGTTGCCTGAGGGACAGCTCCGCTCTGTGCCTCCCCTCTGCACCAACTCTCCCTCCTCTTGCCTCATCTGCCCTGGATACTGGGTAAGGATCTCTTCTCATCTTGCCCTAAGCCTCACAGCCCTGACCCTGGCCCTGGCTCAGTTCCTGGCTCAAAGGTGCTTCTAAACCAGGGGTAGCTAGCAACAGCTCGCCCACCTTTGTCTTCATCACAGGGACACGTGGCAGGGCAGGGCAGGGCAGGTTTGCCCTCACCTCTCAAGCACCAAGGCACCTGTGTCAGGTGAGGAACTAAACCTGCCCCAGGTTTCCCAGGACACTAAGAGTGAACCAAGAGCTTTTGAAACCAGCCCAGAATTACACTGGGACAGAGCCTGCATTATTGTGCCTTAGCTTCCCCATGAATTCCAGTCCTCTGACATATTTAGATCAAACCTGATGACCCAAATCTGACTGCAGCAACTGAGAGGAGAAGTGACCCTCCAAAAAGAGCAGCCCAAAGAGCCCTTGCGTGTGCTTCGGGCCACCCCGGGCCGCTGCACCTATGCACAGAGGAGCAGCCAGGCAGCACAGAAGTGATTCACTAGCTTTAATTCAATTACTTTGCAAGGCACCTCATCGGGATGCACAGCAGCGGGACGGCTCCGCGGGCTCTGGACGCTGTCACTGACAGCCTGTGTGAAACAGCTCAGTGGGCTGGGGCCAGTAAACGTGTGAACAGAACCAACCTGCCCGTGTGCAGCGGGACCTGCCAATGGAGCTGGGGCAGCAGAGGGTCACCCCATTGCTAGAGTGGGCCAGCAGCTCATTGGGGGACCTGGAAAAGCCTCACAGCCCTTTGGGACTGGAAGGTTGTGGGGTCAGGGAGGAAGCTGCCTCCAGAGCTGACTGGAGGTGGAGGTAGGCATGGAAGGAAACAATAGAGAGGAGGGGAAAGGACTCATCCCTCCTTCCTGCTTCCCTCAGTAGAAGCATGGACCTAGTTGAGGTTCCAAGGCAACATGAGAATCTGGAATTTGTAGGGTCTTGCAGGGATGTGTCCCCAAGTGTGGGGCTCCTCAAGAATTTAGCATCTGCTGTGGCCTTGGGCACCTCTCAAGCCCACTGCCCCAAGCTGTCGAGGGTATCCAGCCATAAATGAGGCCGAGCAGGTATTGTTAATTTGAAAAAAAAAACAAAAAAAAACCCTTTTCACTCTCCTCTGGCCTTTTCTTTATCTCAGCCCTGAGCAGCTGCAATGCCCTAGACCGGTCTCATTTATTTAAAAACTTGAATGAGGAGGCTGCTATCACAACTGTTCACCTCAGAAGATGTCTGCCAACATCTGGGGAAGGGAGTCCCAGCTCCAGGTGATGCCTGTCCCATCCCTGCTGCTGCCATATTCCCAGGGAGGCCAGAGCTGCTGTGCTCAGTGCTCATCTGGCCACTCTGAATGCTGAGCTGGGGCTCAGCTGTTGTGCAGATGGGTTTTTCCATGGCCCAGTGATGCTTTCCCAGTTTTGCTTCCCACCTTTCAGGGTAGCCTGAAAACGAGTGGGAGTTTCAGACCTTGCAGAACCTGACCTGCTTTGGTCAGTGGTGGGAGAAGAACCAGCTTGAGCCCTGCAAACTGCTCAGGGGGAGCCTGGGGGAGCTGATGAGGGTCTGCCAGCCTGGGGACAGGAGACAGCTGGGGCAGTGTGCCTAGGGAAGGGCTCCCTGCAGTGCAAAGCCCAGGACAGGGAGTCCCCCTTGGCCTCCACCTTCAGCCCCATCCACCTCTCAATGCGGGGTACAAGCCAGGGGGACCCCAGGCACCCCGGGATGGGGAAGAAGGATCCCTCACCCTGGGGAGAGTCCTCCTGCTGCAGCCCAGCAGCTGCACACGGCTGACCCCACCCGCAGAGCCCCTGCCACCCCTCGCACCCGCCGGGCTGGCAGGCCTGGGGCAGGCGGGGTGGGCTGGCCCTGGAGCCCCCACTCAGTGCTGTACGCTTGGGTTTTCCCCACTCCTGGGAACCAAGCGTCGGCTTTTGTTGGCAAACAGAGCGTAGCTTTCATGTGAAAAGGTTAGTACAGTATGTTAGTTCCTACGGAGGGGATAATAGAGTCTGATTCTCACACCCCCGGGGCCGCGAGGTGACAGCAGCACGGGAGAAGGGTATTTAACACCTTCGCCTTGGGAACCTTTTCCCTTCCCAGAGTCCCCCCGCCTTGCCAAGCGCTGGGAGGAGGAGGAGGGCGGTGCAACGCCTTTGTCTCAGCTTCCCTCGCGCCCCGATCCCACTCCACTGGCACTCGCATCCTCACAAGCTGGTAGAAGAGCCTGGGAAACAGTCGGACAATAGTTCAGGATCTGGCTCCCTGTCACCGGCTCGTGGTGTCACAGTCTCCCCAGCTGTGGGCACACAGGGAGGGTGTGGGTTGTGGTTCCCAGTGGGAATGGGGTCTCTGGGGGGCCATAGGGATGAGCCCCCTTGGCGTGTGCGCTGCATGGGGGGTGGGTGCCCTGTCGGTGTCCCCACAACTGTCACCGCCCTTGCTGCCTGGCAGCCGTGTCTGTGCTAGGACTGGGGCTCACGGTGCCACCTGGGGCACCCTCAGGTTCGATCAGGATTCAGGGACAGATAGATCCCACAAAGCCTGGACAGGGCAGCACAGCCCAGGTGCTGCACAGGGACGATGTAAAGACCCTGCTGCCTGCCTTGCTTTTCCGAGAAAAGTCAAGATTTCTTTCTAAATCCAGCCTCCCTCCCCATCCCACTGCAGTGAAAGGAGAAGGACGAACCCTGTGAGTGTGTGGCACCTAGGGACAGCCCTGCATGTGGCTGTGACCCCCTCCAGGGCTGTCAGCCATCCACAGTCACATGCTGTCAGGGGGACCAGACACAGATTGGTGTTGCCATTTTCTTAGAGGGGAGCATTTAGTGAGGGTAGGCACAACACCAGAGTGAGGGTTCCCAGGGGTGACTGAGAGCACAGTGACAGGAACCTCGGCCCTGGGGCCTCAATGGGCCAGGATGAAGTTCCCCCAGAAGCTGCTGCTGCTGCTTGCCTAACTGAGGGGGCAGAGCTGGATTAAACCCATGGTTGCTGTATGTATTGAGGGAGTTCAGTTCAGACTGCCCATGCAGGAGCTGGAATGTCCTCAGAGCAGGAGAGACCAGTTCTGCCAAATTCCACCCCATGGCATGCCAAATTACAAATGTCACTGCTTGGTCTGTCACACTCCTCCAAGTCGCAGGGCAGACACCTTCCCAGTACTTATTGATCCTGATCAGAAGTGGTACATTTTTGGAGTAATCCTTTCCTGAGCGACCTGGTTCTGATGCTGAGGTTGCCCATGGGAAACCAGCAGCTCCCCAGCCCCCAGCACTGCCTGTCCCTGGTGCACTGCTTCCACTGGGCTGTGCTCAGGTGGGACAAGGGATGCTGCAGAGCAGTAGTTCAGTGCCACCATGTCCCCTCCATGAGGCTGGGTCAGACACCAGAGCATCAGGGGTGGGATATTTTTGCATCTGGTCTGTGCCTGCTAGAAATGAGGTGGTGAGAAATTGCTGCAATTAATGGCCAAACTCAGTGTTTAATAATGTGGAGAGCTGTGCCAGCTCACTGTCATGAGACCTACCCTGGACATCCAAATGATTTTAGGGGCAGTCTCCAAGCTGCTGTGCCCCAGACTGTTGCTTTACAGGGCTCCTCACCCCTGGAACCGCCTGGCTTCACTGTTCAGCTCTTTTGTGCTATTTTCTTTTTCTTCCATTCTTTAAAATAGCAGGATGACAATTCTAGCCTCGTTAGATTTTCTGCCCGCATTTCTTGAAGGAGCCGCTGCCTCCTGCTGCTGCAGGCTGTGCACCCTGGGCTGCTGCCCCAGCAGGTACAGGGACCCCAGCTCCCACGGTGGAGAGTGCACAAGTGCCAGGGGTGGCACTGCCACAATGGACCTGTCTGCATGTCCCCTTCTCCAGCTGTTCCAGCCTGGATGCCTCCTCCAGAGTGGGAGGCAGCAGTGGACCCATGCTGGCGTGGAGGGGTTGGAGAGGAGCAGCTTGTCCCTTGTGGTGTGTGGGTTCACGTCATCCCTACACCCAAGGAGCATCCTTCTGGGTCAGCCTGCACCAGCCCACTCACATCGGAGGGGATGATTTCCAGCTGGGATGGCCCAGGCCTGAGAAGCAGACATTCCCTTGCTCGAGTGTGCTGAAATGTTTAATTAGAGTTTAACAGCAGCCTGGGAAAAAGATGTCTTGTCATATTTCTGGGCTGCATTTTGCTGTGGGGCCGCGGGCTCCGTACTGGAGTCGGGTCAGACCTGTGGCACAAAGAGCCCTTTATGAGCCTCTCCCCGCACTCGCCCCGACCCTGAACTTTCCCATCAGCTGCTGGCACAGTGCCCTCGCAGTGCCCGAGAGGGAGCCAGGGATGCAGCGCGCCTCTTCCTCAGTGCTTCGGGGTGGTGCTGCAGGAGAGGGAACGCGGGGAGGTGTCTTCAGGAGAGGACATCCGTCTGTGCTCGGACCTTGGGAGAGCCCGAGATGCCCTGCTCTGCTGTGGCCACGGGCAGGCAGTGCGCTGGCCGCGCATGTGGCAGGACGCCGGGATTCGTCAGGATGGGACCTGGGGACACGACGGTGCCTGTGAGGGTCCCTCACCCAGGTGTTTCTGAAGGTGCAGCCCACACTGATCACAGATTTCATTTCCGAGACCCCAGCAGGACTCAGTCCTCAGTCCTATTCCTCTGCCCCCACAATGGGAAAGGAGGGGAAGATGCTCAGCCCTGCCCAGCTGGTGGAGGCAGCAAGGTGGCAGGACAGGATCCTCAGCCCGCTCCATCACCCCCTGGGCACTGAGAGGGCCCTGGGGAGCACAGCCACTATCCCAAGGAAGCTGGAGAGGAATGTGAGGAATGAAGCATACACCTTTCTGCTCCAACTTCACCCCCACAAATTGCCCATCAGCATTTTTCACTTGAAGGTATTTTTTTCTGCAGGGTGAAATTACAGTTCTGCCAACACTCACCTGCCCACGTCCTGTCCGTCAGGGAAAGGGCAAACCCAGATATGGCAGGGTCAGATCACTCCTGTCATCTGCCCCAACTTTGCCTCCTCCACTTGGCCACTGAAATAATAGACAGCAACTCCCTTGAGGCCAGCAAGAGCAAAAAAAAAAAAAAAAAAAAGCCACATTTGTACATTATTGCCCCTTTTTACCTTTTTGTGTGTGTGACACAAGCCTGTGATGCTGTAGATCACTCCCTGCACCCCCTGCTGCTGTAGTGAGGAGCTGTGGATGGGTTGGGCCCCCCATCACACCATGGTGACCCCACATGTCACCAACATGCTGGAGTCATGTTAACACATCTGGGAGGTGTCAGGCTGGGAACATGGGGAATAAGTGCCCAAGGTTTCCTGGAGTTTGTTCTTATTCTGGCAGCAGCAGCTCTTCCCCTGCTCCCAGGGTTTTCCTCTCGCTGGTCCCAGCTAGCAGCCAGTGTGGCTTCTCTCTGAGACTGCTGGGGAGTCTTTTGGAGAAGTTGTGTGTGAAGAGCTGGTGTTTTTCCTCAGGATGTGATGCAGATGGTTGATCTCAAAGAGGGTGGTGGTCCCTGTGAGCCCCTCTGTGCTGGGAATGCTGCCTGAACCCAGCTGTGCAGTGTCATGCTCTGCTCACTGTGGGAAGAGCTGCACCCTCAGGGTACATTGAGCCCATGCCTCAGACAGGGACAGCCTTCCAAAAGTGCTTGGCAGCAGTCTAGGGCTCACCCAAATCCACCCCTTGTCCTGACAAAGGTTTCTCAGTAAATGTTGGGTAGCCCATGGACCTTCCCTCATGGCATGTCCTTCAGCCACATCCAGAGGTGTGAAATCCCAGAGGTGACCAGCGTAAGTCCCACCCCATGAGGGGTTGTCTAGGGAGAAGGATGCTGGCACACCTGCAGTGAGACACTGGGCAAAGAAACCCAGCACAGCACAGGGCTTCTCCTCCTTCTCCTCCTCCTCCTCCTCCTCCTGCTCCTCCTCACCTGCCCATGGGCTGCCTGGGAGCAACCCCCTACCCACTGCCCAGGACCCCAGGGTCCCAGGAGTCCTCGGCTCAGGGATGTCCCCATCAGTGTGGCACACTCCATGACACCTATTGAGCCCCAGCTTGTTCCCAGTCTTCCTTGGCCAAGCATAGGGTACTGCAGCCCTTTTGGACCCTGTCAGGATGGGTTCTGCCTTTTCTCTCTGGCTCCCTCCCTACACTCTTTGTGCCCAGGTGGTGGCAGTTTTTGGAATAGGCCCCTCACCGGGACCATGCCCAAAGTGAGAATTGGTGGCAGGCCAGGATAAATCAGTGGCCCATGTTCTGGGGACACCCCTCTGTCCTCAGACCCAGCAGTGAAGGCTGGCCTGGGGGACCAAACACCTTCTCCAGTGCCAGTGGCACAGCCACACCACTCATGGTGAGGATCGTGATGGTGGTTTTGATTTTAGGAGTTTAAGATTCTGCTTCAAAATGAAACTATGCAGCTCTCCAAGCTGTGGGGAGCACAACCCCCTGGCACATCCCAGCTGTTGCCACACAGCCAAGGGAATGGATCGGTGCTCATGGGCAGGGCAGGGAGCAGCCTCTGGACCCTGCTGGAGCTGATTTGTCCACCTGGGCTTTCCCCATCCCACAGCCTAGGGTGTGCTGACCAGAGGGACAATGAGCTTCCCACAGTGGGATCTGGGGAGGTGAGGAGGTGGCCAAGCTGCCAGCAGTGCCACTTCCCCAAAGTGTCCAGGACCCACGTCCCACCAGCCTGGGGGAGCCCAGCCAGCAGCTCCGTGCGTTCTGCAGCCCTTTGGGCTGAGCTCAGCCTGGGGCTGAGCCCTGTCTGGGAATGAGCTCAGCCTGGGGCTGAGCCCTGTTGGGGATGAGCTCACCGTGGGGATCATCCCATCCTGAGGCTGAGCTCGGTTTGAGGATCAGCCCAACCCGGAGGTGAGCCTAGTTTGGAGAGGAGCCCAACCTGGAGTAAACCCTGCCTGGAAGTGAGCCCAGCCTGGGGGCTAATCTCAAAATGTGGGTTAATCCTGGGCAAAATGTTTCTGATCCCATTTTCAGGTCTAATCTCAGACCAGTGGCAGATCCCAGCCTGGATGCTGAGCCCGGCTGAGTTAAACCGGGGGAGCTGAGCCCAGTTCGGGCGCTGAATGCAGCCCAGCCCAGCCTGGGTGCTGAGCCCCGCCAGCCCGAGCTGCTGTTCCTGGCTGTCCATCCCTGGGGTGGGTGCCAGCCCAGCCCAGCACACCAGGATTAAGGGTCCCCCACACCAGGAAGGGGCACCGTGCCCCGGGCAGCACAGCCGCATAATGCCCGGCTTGTTTGTGCTGGGAGCCTCCCGCCCCTCCTCCAGCGTTCCCAGCCTATTCTACCTTATGTGTAGGAACTGGTTTTTCTTCCTGGGCCATTGTTTCCGCTGGATTGGGTAGATTGCTCCAGGCCTCGCTCAGATTTCCTTTCTCACGCTTTTTTTTTTTTTTTTTTTTTTTTTTTAATATTCCCGTTTTCTGCGTCTGCTCCTACTCTCCCCCCCAATTAAAGCAGTAGGCGCTGCCCACTGGGACGGGGCCTCACCTCCTCCCAGCTGTGCCCCTTGCTTACTGGCATTGCCCAGGACCAGGGGCTCTCCGTCAGTGAGTGCAGCCCCTGCCCTGGCCAGCCTGCAGCTACACACGAGCTGCTCGGGCCGGAGTAGCTCAAGTTCCCATTTTGCTGCAGCTCTGGCCACTAAATCGGGTTTATTTGCTTTAACAAATGGAAACGGATGGGGCGGGTGCAGCCCCACAGCGTCAGCATGGGCTCCTGCAGAGCACCTGGTGGGTTGGGGGTGCAGGTGTGACCCCAGGCCCTGAGCATCCCGCTCCCCTGGCACAGAACTGAAGTCTAGCTTGAGAAGGGACACCAACGCTTGGCTGCTGACCTGGGTGGTGGCCTGGTGAGAGTGTGGCAGGGCTCTTCTGCAGCTCCACTTGTGATGAAGTGTTCCCGACCTCAGAGCAGCTGGAAGCGTGGGGACCTGGCCTGCAGAGCTGCTCCCCAGCTCCTTCCCTCCCTGCCACAGCATGCTGGGAGCCAGGAGGATGTCCCAGTGCCTCGGGTGATGCTGCCCTCTACCCGGAGGTCTGGCACGGTGATAGGGAAGGGCAGATAGAGCTCTGATGGTATCTGGTTCCAGCTGGGGAAGGCAGTGTGTTCCCCGGGGGCCTCTGCATAGCAGACTTGGGTTCCCAGATAAAAATAGAAGCTGAAACATGAGCCCAACTTCCCTGGTTCTGCCTCTGCCCGCACATCCTCACCCCACTGAGCTGCAGTGCTGGCTTGGGGAATCAGCCCAGAGCAGCCCCAGGACTCCCCAGGGAAGGCAGAGGAGAGGGCAGCAGTGTGCTCGGGGACCAGATGGCCATGGAGGAGCAGAGCTGGCCAGCCACCTGGCCCAGGGTGGCCCTGGCCATTTGCACAGGGCTGAAAACTGCTCTGGGGAAAAGCAAAGAGATGAGGATACAGCTTCCAGCCAGGCACAGCTTCCCCAGGCAGGGGAACAAGCCCCTGATGTACATCACACAGCTGGTCCCAGGACCTCAGTCAGAGGGAGGACAGCTGCCTGGGGAAGCCAGAAGGAGCTGGAATAAGGGTGGCTGTTGCTTAATACACAATAAAGATAATTTCCTAAAGCTTGTCCAGCCCCAGGAGCACAGACACAGCCCCCAGCTTGGCTGCATGTCCAGGGGAAGGTGCAGCAGGGAAGAGGCTTCATGGGCTGCCCTGGGGATTCCTGGTGCCCAGCTCAGGCAGGACGCTGGCTCACAGCACAGCCACTGAGCCCTCAGGGGAGGACGAGCAGTGCTGGTGCCTGACTGTCAATGACCTGAGTATGGGGATCCTCTAGACAGAGAAAAGCTCCGTCCCTTTGCAGTTTCCAGGGCTCTGACTCTCAAGGGCAGAAAATGTATCTGAATGACCTCTTCCATTTCTGGTGCCAAAACATGTTGCTTCTGAACATCTGGGGTTGCTTGGTAGCCAGATTTCCACCTGCATTTTAGTTTTGGAATATGAGCTGGCAGGATGTGGACCCTCGCTCTGTTTTCAGTGCCAGGCAATTCCAGAGCTTGATTTGCGTTTTTTTCCCAGCCCTGAGGTTCATCAGCTTCTGGAATCCTCTAACCAAGAGCAGAGCTCTCACCTCCAGCTGGATAAAACTCAGTAGCTTGATAAGGAGGAGCAGCAATGAGCAGCAATGAGCTGCATTGCAGGGAGCTGGGTGAGTTAACCCTTCTCCTGCTGCGGCACAGACTCTGGAGCAGACTGGAGCAGGAGGTGGGTGTCCTGGAGCTCCATGACACAGGAGGGGCTAACCTTCACCCCAGGGTTGGATATGAAGCACATTCACAAGGCAGGAAAGTGCTAGCGTAGGGCTGGAGGAGCAGAGGCACCACATGAGGGTGGGAAGGGACAGCTCACACCCCGGCCCTGGCAGCTCCTGGCAAAGAGCTCACCCTAAAGCCAAGTCTTCAGGGATGCTACGTAACCTCGTTAGGAGGCAATTATTACTGCTTTGCTTTGTTATTAAACTTGCCATGAGCCTGTCCCGGAGCAGCACCCATGTGTTGGGTGCTGTATAAACAGGGCTCACGGCTACAGTGAAGGTTGGGTCAAGGGTGCTGTGGCAGTTTCAGCTTTTTGGGGCACCCAGCCCAGCTGGGAAGGAAGATGAGCAAGTGAGACTTGAGGTAGCTGAGAGGCAGCTGGAGGGATCTGAGGGGGGATGTGTGCAGCAAGAGGCGGGTTGAGCATAATTTTTTTTTCCTCTGGGAAATTCAGCTTTGCATTTGGGTTTACATGTAGTGTGGGGTGAGATTCTCATCACTGCAAAGGCCTTGAGGTACTGAAAAGGGCTTTGGTTGTCACCCCCGGCAGTGACAGCAGCGGGATGGGGTTTGTGGTTGGGGACTGGCAGTGTCTGTGCTCGAGGGAGCAGGAGTGCAGCGGGGGAGAGAAAAGCAGAGGCCACATGGCCTGCTCCCATCCTTGCTGCATGCCAAGCCCGCTCCACAGCCTCCACACCTTATCCAGGGATGTGCCTGTGCTTCTTCTCCTCTCTTCCCATCGCTGCCCTTCACCCCAGCCCACGAGTCACCTCTTTGCTCAGAGCAGCTGCAAACTTGCAGGTGGCAATGGAGAAGAGGGTGCCCTGACAAGAAGCTAGTGGGAGCTGGGGGGACCTGAAAGGGAGCCAGCAGCATCTGGACTGCACAGACAAGGAGGCAGTGGGAGCTGGGGTGCCCCAAGGAGAGCCAACAGGAGCTGGGGTACCCATGGAGCCTCCAGGGCTCTATCACCCTGACCCACTGTCTCCCCAGTCAGAGGAGCTCCACTAATCTGCCCGTTTCAGCCATGGCTGATGCTCCCAGACAAGCAAGGCCCGTGGAACTGTCAGGTGAGCCTTTCCCAGAGCTTATGCAAATGATACTAATTAAAGGCATTCTTATCTGTTTGATTTCCCACACCTTTTGCCTCGAGGGGGATAGAAAACTTCATGTTTTAACTCCATATTTCATGGCAGTTGGAAGAACTGCCTAGGGAAAGTGTTGGGAAATGCAGCAGGTCACTCCTGATGAGAAGAATTGGCTTATGCAAGTGTTGAAACAATTTATTATGCATGAGAAACCTTCCAGAAATGGATGACTAATAGCAAAACGGGAGCAGAGAAAGCAGTGGGAACACAGTACCAGGCTGGCATGGGATCCATGTCATCTTACCAGCTTAGCAGGGTTGGGCTAGGTCAGCACTTGCCTAAGAGACCTCTCGGAGTACCTGGCTGGCAGTGAGGGAAGTGATGTCAATGATTCAATAAACAGAGCCCTTCCCTCCTTGTGAACCAAACGGCCTCTGGTGCCAGGATCCCACTGGCAGCCCTGTGTTTCCACTGGCAGCAGGTTTCTGAGCCCAGATGGCCATGAAATGCCTGCTGCTGGGTGTGCAGGCAGGTTTGGCAGAGGATGCCCAGGCTGCATTTCCGTGTGGGAGCATCACAGCCCAACTCCCAGGCCCTGGGAGGAAGAGCAGCCCTGGTGCTGAGGGCACTCAGGGCTGTTGTGTGCACAGAGAGCCTTTGCCCTCTGGAAGTACCAGGCTGACACCCATTATCTCCTCTGCTGCTGGGGAGTTTGCTGGTACCCAAGGACAGGCACTGGACCATTGCAACAGCAGGAGCAGCAATGTGCACCTTTATTATTCCCAGGCGCTGGTGATGAGAGGATCAGTGAGGAAAGCTCTTGGCATAAAGGGGAAGGGACATGGCCCAGCCAGCTGCTCTCTGAAAATCCCCCTTGGAGAGATGGCTGTCCCCAGCACTGCACCCAGAGGTGGCCTTTGCACCCATAGGGAGTGGAGATCTCCAGTGGGCTGAATTGCTGAGTTTCTGCTCTTAGTGCAAGGACCTCGAAGGTGCTACAGGGCAGAGCATTGCTAGAGGAAGAGGAGAGTGTCTGAAGGTCAAAGCTGTGGGTGCAGCAAGGGCAGCTGAAGTCACTTGGGAAAAATGTGAGACAACAGACATGTGGGCAGATGAGCATGGTCAGCTCCTGAGCTCTGCTTCACATCTGCTGGGTTGTTAACTGGTTTTCTTTCACTGCCCTTCCCACCATCTCCCACCTTCCTGGGCACTCTGCTTTGGGTTGTAGGCAGGAGGTATGCAGAGGCAGGTCCATAATTCCTGGCCTTGGAGGTAATAGAGGGCAGCCTCTGCTGAGCCTGGGCATCCTGCAATCTGGGGAGGTTTCAACTCTCGATAAGTCCCTGAAAGAAACTCCTGGATGCTCAAGGGCTGTGCTTTCACAACCAAAGGGAGAGTTGCAACCTCCATCCGGAGGAGTGGCCCTTTCACCAGGTGATACCCATCTTGGAGAGAGGGAGAAAGAGGAGAGGGTAGGTGGTGAGTAGGAAAAGAGATATCACTGCAGGTGGCTGTTGAGTAGTCCTGTGATACAGTGAGCAGAAGACACCCAAGGAATTGTCCTGACATGAGCTGCCCTGAATTGCCCCAAAGAGTTCACACCGGGCACTGTTTTCCTTTACAGCAGGTTGGATCCTTTACACTGAGGATTTCCCAAGCCAGGAGCTCTCCAGGCAGAGAGCTGTGTCTCACTGGTAAAACCCTGCCAAGGAGATCCCTCAGTGATGTTGGCCTGTGATGTTTGTCAGCAAAGCAGGTGGAAGGAGCCCTAAGGCCCAGAGGCTGTTCCAGGGTGGCTTCTCTGGGCAGAGGTCAGCATCACCAAGGTGACTCAAAACACTTTGGGGACGCAACTTTTAGAGATATCAAAGGAAGGAGCAAAACTGACTCCAGTGCTGTCTGAACTGCTCATCTTCCAGGTGTTTTGGGTACTAGCCTACGTCCGCCTGAGCTCATGCTGCCAGCCTTAGCCAAGCTCACACTGACTTCTGTAGCCCTTTTGGAGTCACCGAAGGTTTGGCTCTTGTTATCTGCTGAACTTGAGTTTTCTTTCAGCTTCTCAGCTCCATGGGTGGAGGTGCAGAAAGAGGATGGGATGCTGAGATGGCCCTGGAGCTCCAGGCTCAAGCATCCAGTTGCTCGAGTCCTGGGAGGTTCGTGCGTCACTGCTGCTGAAATCCCCAGCCAGGAGGGCTGGGAGAGGCAGGGATCATCCTAAACAAAACCAGGGCGCCGGCTGGGCTGCCAGCATTGCAAAAGGACGTTTCACCTGCTTCATCCTTTTTGGTGGCATAGGCAGGGAAAGCCTCAGTGCAGGAGGGGCTTAAGATGCTGGGGCTGGGGACAAGCACCTCGCCGGCTCAGGGAACAAAATCCACACCAGTGATAAAACCACGGTCTCAGTCCAATGACATCACTCCTTCAAATCCCCATGTCACGCCCTTGGTGGTGACAGCACAGAGCTGGCTGGGCTGCAGTGCCCCTCTGGATGATGGCCTGAGGTGCTGGGGAGGAGCACACGGGTGTGGGGGTGACAGTGCCGCACACGAAGTGCAGCAGCTTGGCCAGGATGCACAGACAGGCACAGGGAGAGGGGACAGCAGTGAGGGAATGCAGCGGGGACCACGGCTTCCTCTGCGATGAGCTGCACCTGCTCCTCATCCTTGCCACGGACACGGCAGCAGAGCCGGGAAACGCAGGGGAGGTGTCGCAGTCGTGTCCCCCAGACCAGGTAGGGAGCCTGAATTCCGCAGCAGCTCCATGTCCCGACTGCCGAGGGGATCGGAGCAGGGACACGCCGGTCTGCTGCGCTCCTCGCGCTGGGCAGGGGCACCGGGCCGGGCTGATTCACACGGGGAGCCGGGGGCCGGGCTGCCGTGGGAAAGCGCGCCCGCCATGGCTCCCGAGCGCCGGGATTGCTTCAGCGGGGCTGCAGCCAAGATCCATTTCACAGAGGGCAGAGCAGATCTCGGCTGGGATTTACCAGTGACTAAGCATGTGCTGGCACGGGCTGCCCCAGCGTGAGAAAGGCAGGGCTGCTCCTCCTCCGAGGTGTGCCCGCCGCTGCCCTGCACCCCACTGCCCCGGGGCATCGGGCACACTGCTGTGCCACAGGGACACCCGTGACAGCGGACTGGGTGCCGCTCAGAAGCCTCTGGGGGCTGCAACCCCCCCAGTGCTCTCCTCCCAAGCTGGACTCTGCCCTTTCCTCATCCCTGAGGCCAGGCAGGATGGCATGAGCAGAGACCCTGCATTCAGCCCACTCAGCACATCAGGCCCCAGGCAGGACTGAGGCATGGGCAGAAGCTGACACCCCCACCCCAAGCCTAGCACAGGGGCTGGGAGGACCCCGAGATGTTACAGAGATGCCAAACCCGTCTCTGTCAGGTCATGGCCGCTGCTCAAAGCAGTTGCACCCCAGGCAATGTTCCAAGATGCCACCATCTCCTGCTGATTTACCTCATGAAGATTTTTGGGGCCACAGCTAATCCTGCCACGATGGATCTGTAGAAACCAAACTTTTCTGAGAAGAAATAACCATTCCTTCTCCAGCAGAAAGGCCCCCCACTTCCCTACCCTATATACAAAAGATACACACAAAAAACTGTTCCACATCCCCAGGAGCCAAGCGTCAAGCCTGAGGCCACCACTGGTCCCTGCAAAGCAGCCGTGCAGCCCAGCCTGTGGAAGTGGCAGCCTTCCCCACTCACTTCATCTCTTTTGGCTCATTTTGGCAAGGCATTTAAAAAAATTAATTGCAATTTTTTATTGCAGCTAATTGATGCTGCTGCTTAAGTGGCTTATCTGCCTCCTGAGCTTGTACTCTGTTTTTGGGAAGCTGAAGGTGGTGAAGGCCCTATAGGGGTGGCATGGGGCACAGAGCCTCTTGGCAGCACCCAGCAGCCTCAGAGAGTGGAAAATGCCAAGATACTCCTGTGCTGCTGGGCATTTCTGGCCCAGGGAGTGAACTGCCCCTAATTCTCAACAGTCATGAATTTTAGAGAAACACAGAAATTCGTGCAAGGTCACTCTGTGCAGCCAAGGGGGACAAGAAGTCTGTGCCCAGCATGCTCACACTGCTGCTCAAGAACCTGGTGGGCTCCAAGCTGCCAGGGTTGGGCATCCTGGGGGATTTGGTGTGTGACAGAGGGCAGAGGAGCCCCCACATGTCCATGCCAGCAGGGAGGGCAGGGGAGGAGGGTGTCCTTGGGCCCTGCTGCACCCTCCTTGCTGGCAGTTCAATGGACAGCTGATCTGGGAGCTTCCTGGAAACCTCTGACTCTCCAGTGCTGCCACCATACCCAAGAGGTACCATCCTCCACCCCCCATCCCTCTTCAGCATGCAGCCCATTGTCACCATCATGGGCAGTGGGACCAGCACATGTCACCAGCAGCTGCCTGTCCCTTCCACCTGCTGCAATCCCAGCTGTGAGGGTGTGGGTACCTGTTGGGGGGTGGCATCTTGGCTCTAGGTCCAGCCTGTGCGAGCTGGGATGTCCTCAGGCCTCAAAGGGACCATCCAATGTCTGGTCAGGCTCTGCAGAAATTCAGGTTCCCACAAATCACAGCATCATTCTGTTTCTCTGGGCTTTCACCCAGATGCATTTCCCAGGTCCCTGGGTTTGAGGGTGAGACCGAGGAGGGCTTTGCCCTGCTCAGGGCAGGGGGACATGCTCAGCCCCCCATGGTATCAGTACTCTCATCTTGCCCCCAGCATAAGCAAGGAGCAGCGCAGGGCTCTGTCCCCAATTGCTCGAGGGGTTGTTCCCTGGTGCGGCTGTGCAAGTCAGAGGATTGCAGCAAAATCCACCTTTTAAAAGTGATGCAGTGTTTTCCATGTCATTTGGGTGCTTCCAAGATCACCCCTTGTCCATCTCTGTCTGTCTGTCCATGCTGCTGCTCTGCAGGGCTGGAGCAGTGGGGCCTCAGGGAACTAAGCCCAGGTGTCCTTTGTAGCTGGAAGGCTGGGGATGTGTGCTGGGACGGGGATAGATGGGGAGTGTGTGCTGGTTTTGTGGAGGCTGCCAGTGAGAATCACCTCATGCTGCAAGGCAGAGCCAGGACATGGTGGCAAGCTCGTTTCCAAACAAATCACCCTGCCCCGTTCCTCCTGCAGGCAGCTGTGTGGGAGCAGGGCCATCGCTGCCCCATGCCATGAACCCAGCATTGCTCCAGCCCCAAGCCAGCAGAGTGGCTGCCAGCCCACACCAGGGCCTGGCTGGGAGCTGGAAAAACCTTTCTGGTTTCAACAGGCTCTGGAGCAAAGCCCCTGGCAGGGAGCTGACTTGTTCTGGTTAGTGAAGTTGCTCACCTCTCTCCCTCCTTGCCTTGGGTGCTTGGAACGCTCTGCCAGCAGAAAACAGCCCCTAAAAACAAACATCTGACAAAAGGTGTTGTGGTACATCCCAACAACCAGCTCCTGGCCCAGGAGGGAGGGGAGAGGAGAGGGAAGGTGTCAGGAAGCCGGCTGTGAAGCTCCTGGGGAGCTTTAGTGCTGCTCACTCTGAGCAAGTGTGTTTGGCTGCCAGCTGCACCCTGTGCTTAGCCCCAGGCTCCATCCCTGGGTGCTCCTCAGCACTGGGATTTAGGCAGCTTTTTGGGGTCCAGCACCTGGCACATGTGGGCACTCAGAGACCTGTCTGGGTACATTTTGGCAAACAAAAGGTGGGGTAGAAAGTGTGACTCAGTGTTCACAGTGCTGCAGCAGAGCCAAGCCAAGCAGAGCCAGAGCCCAGAGTGTTTTGGGGTCCACAGCCATCATCCCCAGCATCTGTCAGACAAGAGAGATCAAATCTTGAAGCCACAACCGAGACTTTGGGTGTCTGCTTGATGCTTTAAGGCAGCCTCGTTGCTGGTGTTTTCTGGTCAGGGAGCCAGGGTGGGCAGCAGTGCTGGCAGCCTGGCTGGAGCCGTGGCTGAGCACACACAGTGGGAGTACCTCTGGAGGGGGTCTTGGGCTTGTGGCTGGTGCCTGTGGGACAGGCCTTGCCCTGGTTTCTGTGCTGTGGTGCATGTGATGGGGGCTGCCCAACTTGTGCCAGGGGTGCCCAGCATGGGTTTGTGCCCTGGGCAGGCAGGAGGTGCCCAGGGAGCACCATGGCCATCTCACTGACCTCCCCCTCTCTCTTCTCTCAGGTATGCAATTGCAACAAGTACCTGAAGGTCTCACGGGAGGGGATGAAGCAGCTGGTGGAGAGCAGCAAAGCGTCAGGGGAGCACAGTGCAGGTGAGTGCACTTCCCTGGGACTCACTGCCCTGCACAGAGCAGCACCATCCCCCTGGGCCTGGGGGTCTCTCAGAGGGGGATCGGCGTGCCCTGCCATGGGGTGCAGACCCACAGAGCTCTTTCAGGTCTGGTTTATGTCTCTGCCCTGGCTGCCTTGTCCTGCCCTGCAAGGCACAGGGTCATGCATGGGACTGCCCAGCCCGGGGAGTTGGTGACATGCCAATAGTAGCTCAAGTGACAGCCTGAGGCCTTCATCATCTGAACGTGAAAAACTCAGCTTGGGTGGTGAAATGCCTCCTGGCTGGGGCTGCTCACAGTGCCTTCTTCACCTGCCCAGCGCCTTCCTCACCTGCCCAGCGCCTTCCTCACCTGCCCAGTGCCTTCCTCACCCACCCAGTGCCTCACGAATTAGGTCAGGCTGCAGGGAGGTGAGTCAGTGCTGCCTGCCCAGCCAGGCTCCAGCGGGCTCTGGGGAGAGAAGGCTCCTCCATAGCCCAAGCTGCATTGACCCACACACACTCCTTCCCACAGGGAGACACATTTTGGTGGCAAACGACACCCGTCGCAGGCACACCGGAATGGGAACGTGCCCCTGCTGCAGCTCCAACGCAGCCTGGGCTCTGCCCCAGCCCTTTGGTGCATCACTTCCCTGTCTACTGACAGCAGGGAGCAGAGGAAAGTAGCAGCTGCTGGGTGCTCCTGGCCGGCTGTGGCTTTGCTGGGAGCTGCACATGCGGCACTGGGGATGAGGAACGTGGTGGGGCGGCTTTTCCCATGGTGCCGGCAGCCTGGGAGTGCTGTGCTTCCCCAGAGGCCGGGACATCCTCCCCAGCGGTTTCTCTGGTGAGGGCACTCTCTGCGTGTGTACCCAGCGACCAGACGGGCCAGTTCAGCCAGTTTCAGAGTATGGGAAATAGAAATGCTGTGGTTTGTGTTCAGAGTGAGCCGTTTCCCCTTCCCCCTTCGGGATGAGGTTGATGGAGCTGGGAGGGTCTCACACAGCACTGTGGCTTCCCCACACAGACTCTTTCAGACCTTGCTCTACTCTTTACACTCCATCTGCAACACCCCGTGTCCCCATCGGGCCGTGCAGTCTCCTGCTGGGTCCCCCAGGTACCTGGGGGGGTTCATGGGGAAGGAGCAGGTGGGACCCCTGCGCTGGCCATGTCACTCATGGCCTTGTCAGGGAGCGTCCTCCAGTGGGGAGCATCCTCTGCCCTGGAGCAGGCAGGGGCAGGGACCAAAGGTGCCACAGCATCCCCAGAGGGTTGGTGGAGACATGAGACAGAATCTGTGATTCTCAGACAGGTGGGCATAGCAGAGCTGGAGACTTGCCAGCAGAGTTCCCTGTGACCCAGGGCTCTGGCCCCATCCTGGGAGTTCTATTTCTGTTTGGATTTTGCTAGGAGCTGCAGTGATTGCAAGTGTGAGCTTGACTAGGTTGCCCCTTAGGTCAGATATTCAGGAAGACAAAGAGGAAGGGTTTGTTGACAGTGTTCTGTCAACGCTTGGTGGGGACAGTGGTGGCATTGGAACAGACTGGGTAGCCACAGAAGTGGTCATTAAGCAAAAATCTCACCTATTCCCTGATTTCCTTCACATTTTCCTGCTGAAGGAGTTGGTGGCAGGACCTGCTCTGCCCTTGTCATGGCCCAATACATGGCATGGGGGTGTTCAGCACCCACAGCCCACACCAGGACTGTCCCCTGTCCCATGACTCCAGCCCAGGCCGTGTTGTCCCTGTCATGGCCCTGTGCATGGCTCAGACCATGGCCAGGCGCTGCTGCTTGACAAGAAAATGCCTTTTCCCTGCTCCTGCTGCCAGGCAAGGAGGGAACCTCCTCCCACGAGGGCCTCACCTCTCCAGTGCTGGGGCAGATGAGTGATGGGGACAGATCCTTCAGGACCACCTCTCAACATAAGTCTTGGATCTGGCCCAGGTGCTCCCAAGTCCTGGTGTTCAGCTGCAGCCAGTGCTGCTTCCTTCGGTTCCTGGATTTTTATAGCAGGACTTCCAAGTGATGAAAGGCCAATTATTCATCCTGTAATAGCTCACTCTTACTTGGACCTAGGACTTTCACAGGTTTTAGGGAACATAATCCTTGACACAGCCACATTTTTCCCTGCATGAAGGTTTTGACAGAAGTGCTGCAAATAGTTTCAAGCCCAGACAGCTTTGCCCTGTGATTTCCCAGTGGGATGCTCTGAGCAGCTTAGGTGCCTGGAACAGACAGGAACAGAGAGGGCAGCAGGGCTGTGGGTCACCACAGGGCACAGGCAAGTCCTCACTGGAGGCAGTGACAGATTGTGGCTCCCAAGTGACCCAGGGGAATGGGCTGTGTCACAGCCTCTCATATGGTATGGGGAACTCTTGCTTAGTCAGTACAGTAAAACCAGCTGGCATGGGACCCCAGAGCTCAGTGGGTGCTCTGCCAGATGAAATCTGGTCTCTGGGAAAGGCGAGGATGTAGCACATTCCATCAGGTTGGGAGCTGCCAAACAGAGGAGGTGAATTTAATTGCAAAATCTCCCCTCACCATCTAAAATGTGCTGCAAAAGAGGAAAACAGTGGATCCTCCTGCTCTCGGGTCTGTGGTGCTGACCAGGCAGGATGCAGCCTCCACTCCCATGCTGGGTGGGCACCCTCCCGGACCAGCTGTCAGCGCTGGGGCTCTGGACACAGGTGCAGGGTAAGTCCCAATGGCCCCAGCGGTGGCTGGAGGAGCAGTCAGAGTGTCCCTGCACTGGGTGGCAGGATGGCATCGGGCAGTTGGGGCACCCACCATGCCCCTGCCAGCCTGAGCAGTGACTTGGGGTTTCTTTCCTTTCTCAGCCCTCGGCTCCACCCCGAGCCTGGGGAAAAGCCAGAAGAGATGGTTCGAGGCAGGCTGGAGGAAGAGCTGCAGGCCACAGTGTGGGGAAGGCTGGGGTGGCAGCAGGACAGTCCCTCCTCTACAGCCACCACACTGGGGCAGCTGAGGGCATGGGCTGGTGGGACCCACTCCCCTTAGCCAGGAGCTCTGGTGGACAGCAAGAAGAGCCCCCTGCATGCCCAAAGCCCTACGGCTGGAGGCTTCCCTGGTCTACAGTATTTGGCTTTGCTGTGAGCATCACACTTGCCTTGTTGCCATGTGGGAAAGATGTGAGATCAATCCTTGTGCTGTCCCGGGAGTATTCTTGCACCCATGGATTCTCACTGCTTTGTACCAAACTCCATTTATGGGGCCAAGGCACCCCCATTGTCTTGGGCTGCTCTGAATATTTCTCCATGGAAGGGGATGAGTTCCTGAGGGGTTGCACCCCTGGATCCAGGGGATCCCCTGCCCCCTTCAGCCACCCCATGCATTTAGACTCTCTCTTCTCCAGGGTGCAACAGAATAACAGGAGCACCTTCACGTGCCCAGACAGGGCAGTGATGGGACCGGGGGCTGCAGTGGTGAGACCAGCCAGAAACACCCCCCAGGCTCAGCTGGGTCCTGCTCTGCCAGCTTTCCCTCTTCAGTGGAATTCACTTGCTCATATGGAGAAGCAGGGCAGGGCTGGGAGCAGCTAGCATTTTTGTGTGTGCTGGTTTGCAGAGCTCTGCTGTGCCTGCTAACAGGGGCGCTGTGCCCAGCGTGCCCCAGGAAGGAGCTGGGGGCCATTCAGAGCCGGGGGCCATTGCGTGCTGCTGCCCAGCACTGGGTACAGGGGCTGGCAGGGTTCTCTTCACAGCGGCACAGGGAGATGAGAGCAGCTGGAGCTGCCTCTTGCTTGAGCTCATCCTCCCTCCTCCACCCTGGGAACATCTTAAGATCACGGCCAGGCTGCTGCAGCCCAGGTTGCACAATCCCGGGTCCTTTGTCCTTTGCTTATCTGCCTTATCGAGGAGGAAAAGATAACCAGCCATCTTCAGTGCCCTGCAATCAGCACATTTCTCAGGCTCGTAACTCCTCTTATCAGGCTGATCTCTCACCGAGGCCGAGGTTTCCCATGCACCTTTGTACTCCAAGAATGCTCCCAGGTCTGTGTTCAGCCTTGTGCAAAGCCTCGACAAAGCTGTGAGCTTTCTCCCCACCCCCCCAGCCCTGGCTGCGGCTGAGCCCCGCACACCGCTGTGATGGCCCTGGCTGTAGCGGGCGCAGGGCTCGGGGCTGGCGCAGGGCTCGGGGCTGGCACAGGGCTGCCGGACCCACAGCCTCTCCAGAGGCAGCAGGAGCTGCCAGGTGCGCTTGCCTGAGCCAGCCGGGACAGGCACCCAGCTCCTCGCCCCGAGGCCTTGGTTCGGGCAGGGGTGACACAGAGGGACCTGGGCTAGAAACAGGGCCCGTGGGGCAGGATTTTGGGCAGAAGTACCTGGCTTCTTGGGAAGTTGTTGACTACCTGACACTGAAACCCTGGGGGTGCCCAGGGCTCACACAGTGGGGACAAGTTGTTCCCAGCCAAATCAGGGCTGGGTAGGCTTGGAAAGGGGAGCGGGCACAGGTTCAAAAGAGGATTGCCCTGATCCTGCTCTGTCTCATCTTTCCAAACCCTGCTGTGCCCTCCTGTCCTGCTGTGGAAGTCCCGGTGCTGTCCCAGTAGTGCTGACCCAGCATTCCAGCATTGCAGCTGACACAATAGGCTGGTGGGACTACAGGTCACCAGTGTCACCATCACGGTGGCCTTTCAGTGTGACCCCCACTAAGAGCCCCTCTGTGTGGGGGAATGTGCATGCCCTTGCCCACAGTGGGCAGCCCCTGTCCTGTCCCATGTCTGTCCCACTGGGCTCAGTCCTGTGTCCATGAGCAGGACCTTGCAATGGGGCACATGCAGTGCAGTTCCTGTCTCATCCCTATCTTGGGACAAGTCACTTTGCCCGCACAGCCTCCCTGTGGCAATAGTTCAGGGGTTTTGTGGAACTACCAGAGTGATCCCGGTGGCTGTGGGTCCCAGATGCTGCCATGTCCCCCCAGGTGAAGGGACTGTTGGTCCCTTGGACTGCCCAGAGCCTGTTCAGTGCCCAGGGTGTGGGATGGACCTCTGGCGTGGGTCTGCCCCACTGACTTGGTGCTGGTGACTGGGGGCTGAAAGAAGAGGATCCAATCCAGGCTGGGGAGTTCCTGCTGCACCCACCTCATGGAGCATAGGGCCACCCCACCCTGGGGCATACAGTAAGAGTTTGAGCAGGGCTGCTACAGAGGTGATAAGTGCATGCAGAGGTGGGATCCCACCGCTGAGAGTGGCCTTGTTTAGCTCAGGAAAGAACTTGATGCAGAAATAAGCAGAATGGGGGTGCTGCAGCATCCCCTCTCCCCTGCACATGGCAGCATTTCCTGACAGGAAGACGTCATGGCAGGAAGAGCAGCAGTTTTTGCTGTTCCCATGGGATTAACTCCCACAGGTGAGCGGGGTGGACAGGAGCTGTGAGTGGACAGCATGTGTGAGGCCAGGAGGAGACAGCTCTTGTGCGGAGCACTGCCCAGCTGGGGACAGTGCCGGTGGACGACTGTTGCTGCCCATGGATCTCTGCAGCACTCACGTGGGGGTGCTCAGCTTTGAGGGGCTGGGGGCTGCAGGGCTCAGCCCCTCACCCAGGCTCTGTCATCCCCAGAGTGATCCAGCCAAGAGGGGGAGAGGTGAGTGAGAGGCAAAGGGGGTTTTATTTTCAAGATGTTTTATAATGGGATTATTAATTCCCAAGAAGTGTTTCGAATCGATTCGCTTTCCTTTCTCCTCCGCGGGGATGCAGTGGGAATCCAGCCTTTGGTGTGAACCTTGCAGAGCTCTGGAAGCCACAGATCTGAAAAGCTCATGGCACACTGGAAGGATACGCTGGGCTCCCCGCGGCCCCATGCACCCTATACATGCCTTTTGCTCCAGCTCTGGTGTAACTCTGGGGTGCGCAGCATCCAGGCAAGCTGGGATGCAGTCCCAAGAGAGCCATGGCTCCACTGGGGAGGCCTCTGCCTGTCTGGAAGGGGAGAAAAAACCCTCCCTCAAGCCACGCCCCCCCCCTTCCCCTGGAAACCCCTGTTTCTCTGGGAGATCCAGCCTTTCCCAGCTCAGTTTTCCCGTGTGCCTGGCTGGCATCCTGTGCCTCACGTCTGGTGGCCCTTTCACCCTGTCGGTGAGGGGAGCACAGGCATCTTCAAAAGCCCTGGGAAGAATTTGGTGGGAGGGGGAGAAGGGGTTTTACAAGCTCCCATTCAGAAATGGTCACTTTGAAGTGATGTAGCATTTTCAACCCTTTGAAGAGCCACAATTAGGAGGGGGCTGGTGCAAGCAAAGGCAAAACTACGGGGTGACCATCACAGCCTTTCTCTCCTCAGGCTTTTAAGGGATGAACTTTCCCTCCCTGCCTGCCTTTTTCCCACGAGCCCGGGGGGTGGGATTGGGGTGTTTGGGGGAGCTGGAGGTTTCCCATCCCCCTGCGCAGGGAAGGAGGGGTTTGCCATCGGCTTTGCCCATCAGCAGCAGGACAGCGGAGGGAGTGTGTTGGAAGAGAGAGCAAATGACTCAGTATCCCCACAGGCACACAGAATGTCAGGGTACTGTCAGTGTGCTGGTGCCACGTTCTGGCCAGGGAAATTTTAGGTGATGTGGAAAGCCGTTGGCCATGGGTGTTGCGTGCTGTCAGTGTCATTTCCATTGCATTGGATCTAAAAGTCCCACCCAAGGTCGATGTCCCTCCCTTCAGGGTCTGGTGCTCGAGAGCAGAGAGGATAAGAAAAAAAAGGGTGCCCAGGCTGAGGCACCAAACACAGGAGTAGCACAGGGCCGAGGGAGGTGGGAACAGGGTGAGGACAGAGCCGCTGTTCTTGCCTTGGGGATCTCCCACCCGCTGGCAGGCTTTATCCTGGAGAAACACTTGAGAAATGGACTCCTCCTCCACATCCCTGCTCTGAATGGCTCAGGAATCTCCCGAGGGCAGCCTGGGTGTTTCACCACTTGCCAGAAATTGGAGAAAATGGGAAATTGAGGTCATTGTTTTCCCTTTAAGGGTAGATGTCAGTGTCCAAAGCAGATGCAGGGGGTGAAGGAAAGGCCCATGTGTGGGTGAGGCCATGGGGCACTTGTTCAGGGCACAGCCCTGGTGAACCCAACTCTTGCCCAGTGTCTCAGACGGGGCTTAGGGCTGCTTTCCCTTGTGCTGTGGCAGCAAACCCCAAACTAGTGGTGCTGCTGGGCAATGTGGTGGTGAAGGGCTGGGCTGCAAATCCCCTGTGAGAACATCCCCAGTGACAGCCATGACCCTGAGCATGGCTGTTGGTGTGCTGGGAACTGGGGGTGACTGTGCCCCACCAGCTCAGGCTGGTAATCTGCCCTGGGGAGGTGTGGAAGGTCTTGGGGAGGTCTGGGGAACCTCCCAGAACCAGGGGCTGGTGTGAGCTGATCCTTCCATATCCCGGGCTGTGGCTCTTTCTGCTCATGCCATGGGCAGGCCCGGGCCCCACTGCAGCTGGGGTTGACTCTGCCAGGATGGGACAGCTCTGCCAGAATGGGATGGCCGTTTCAGGGCACTTCCCATCCATGCGTTCCCCCACGGTAATCCCCAGCATCCTGACAGCTCTGGAATGCCGGGAAGGGCCAGCTGGGAATGCTGGTGTCCCTCTCGGTCCCAGCTGGCTCCTGACAGGGTCCCTGTGATCCTGAAAAGGGTTGGGTGGACACCCTAGAAGTGCCACTAGAGCGATGCAGGATGCCTTTTGTTGTCTTAATTGGTGCCTGAACAGGATAGATCCCCCTGCCAAAACGGGGACATCCCGCAGCAATAACTGCAGCCTGTTCCCGGCTGCCAGGGTCCCTGATGGATGGGAGGCAGCTCAACCCTCGGCTTCCGCTGCCCGGATCTGGAGACCTGCCGTGCCCCTGCTGCGGGCGGGAGAGCCATCCCCGGCTGCTGGAACTGCCGGGTCGGGGCACTGGGTGGCAGCGATCCCTCGTCCCGGGGGACAGGGCTGGGGGCGTGCGGGGACAGCTCAGGGGACGTGGCCCCGCGTCACTGTGCCCCTTGCCCAGGGTACGGGGTGGGGGGTCGTCACACACTGGGGATGGGCCCAAATCCCCGTGTCCGCGGGCAGATTGGGAGACTCGCGAGTGCCATTAGCAGCTGATCACGGTGGCGGTTTAATTAAAGCAGCAGTAGGGGTTTCCCTGCTGTTTGTTTGCCCCATAACGCAGCCTGGGGTGGGGGCACAGCCCCGCTCCCAGAGTAGCCTGGCCTGACCCGTGACGGGGGGGCAAAACCACCGCACCCAGAACAGCAGCAGCACTGGAGCCATTACCCAGACTGGAACAGAAGGAACTGCAGGAGGTGCCAGGCGGCTGCAGGGGAGCAAGTGGCTGCATGGGTGCCACACTTAGGGCAGGCAGCTGCTGGATAATGGTGACCAACCACCTTCTCCCGAATTCAGGGAGCCTGGACCCCTGCAGGGATGACAGGCCCCTCACAAGGGTTGCTCACGTGGTTAAGCACAGATTCCGCTCGTCACACCAGTGACTTGTGGTTTATCTGCTCTCTCCTCTCTCCACAGGCTGCCTGGGGAGCCAGAGCTGCAGTGTCACCGTGCCAGACTGTGACACAGCCCAGCCTGGCTGTGCCCCACACAGCGAGCAGGCAGAGGCAATGGAGCAGTGCGGGGCAGCCGCGGTGCTGGCAGGGGACACGGTCCTGCAGGTCACTGCCATCCCCCTCGGGGTGCTGGACAGAGCAGAGCTCACCGACTTCTACTGCTGCACCTGCTGTGGGAAAGTGTTTTGGGAAGGGTCCCATTTTGGACGCATCGTCTCCCAGTTTCAGGATGTTCTTGTGGCCTCTGGAGACACACAGAGCATCTATGAGCTGAGCTGAGCTGAGCTGAGCTGAGCTGAGCTGAGTAGAAGCACAGGGGCTCCACAGGGGAACTGGGACTGCCTGGGGAACCTCAGCAGATTTTGGGTCGTGTGTTTCCAGAGAGAGGCTGGAAGTGGGGAGGTGGGAGCTCTCATTTTGGGATCCATCACAGAGAGCACTGTCACAGGTGCACCAGTGGTTTGCAACAGCCCAAAAATACATGGCCTCCATGAGATCATTAAAGCAGAGGTGGCTGAAGAATGGACCCTTTGCTTTATTTCTGCCCCTCTCCAAACTGCACATAGCGAGATGGTGGGAGGGCTCTGCTGAACAAAACCACCACCCCAGCAGTGCCGACCCCACCACACACACACCCCAGTGCCCCTCTGCCCACTTACCCATGGGGAGCAGGAGCTGCATCCCCAACAGCAGCACAGGGCAGAGAGCATCCTAAGCACTCCCAGCCTGTGGGACTTGTGCCAAGCCTCAACCCATCCCCAGCATCCTGCTCACCCTGACCCTGCACTCCCAGCACTCCTTGGAGGCAGCTGGTGGGCCCAGGCGTGGACATCTGGGGAGGCTGAGCATTGCTGGGCTCAGGGAAATCTCTGGGTGTACCACAATGCCCACTGGCACCTGCACCCCCTGTGCTGCAGCCTGGGATACCCCAGCGGGGCCAGGCTGGTCCTGGGGGTCTCCCACTGCTGCCAAAACTGCCAGCTTCCTCCTCCCCTGGGGGGGCGCCTGAGCACAGCCCCGTACCCAGGCCCTGTGCAGGGTGCACAGGCGAGGCAAGAAGGTGTGTGGGCCCACTAATACCAGGAACTGGCATCACTGGTGGGACCGGCCAGAGGAGGCTGCATCTCACCATGGAGATCCCAGGCAGGTCCTGCAGCCCCATGGGGCTGCTGTCCAGTGCCTCCCAATCCAGGTTCACACCATTCCATCCTGAACAGAGGAGCGTCTGCAAAACTCCTCCTCTAATCTGTTTTATCTGCCGGGCCTGCTGTTATTGTTGAGAGGGCCTGAGGAGCTCTTGGCTGAGGTGTGACATTTATGAGCTAGTGAAGCACCTGCCCAGGCAGCTCAGGCTGTAGTGCAGGACTCATTTTCCCTCTTCCAAAGGTCTTGGACACATGGTGCCAGGGGGTCCTTCCTCCCAGGGACATCTCACCCTCTGGCTTAATGCTGTAATAAAAGAAACAAGCAATTTTTCCACTTTAAATATTCTTCTTTTCCATAAGATCCACAATATCAATGCCTGAGCATTAATTGGTACAAGTGACACTAAAAGGCAACCATCCCCACACTGCCAGTACTGGACACTGGGCAGTCCAAATACCCCAGGCTCCACACAGACTCATCCTTGTGTCAGCATCCTGCTTCTTCAGGATTTGTTCTGGGAGGGCAGAAACTGGGGATGAGGCAAAGCAGGAATGGTGCAAAGCCTCCAACTGCTGGCCCCCACAGTGTGTGCTGCTTCATCATGCCATGAAATAAACCTCTTCAAAATGGGATTAACCTTTCCAGGTCCTGTTTAGGGGAAGCTGCTGAGCCACATGCACATCTGACCACTCATGGGCACATTTGGCCTTTTCTTACTGGGTTTTCCAGAGCTGTGGTTTCACATTCGTCTGCCACTGCTTCTGCTGTGGAGGGGAGCTCACACGAGATGGGGACACACAGCCGTATCCCTCACCTGGGGACACCAGCTGCCTAGAAGGTGCCTTTCCCTCTGATCCCTGGGGACAGTTGACCTCCTGGTCAACTCCAGGATTTTATCTGCTTGAGAGCTCTCCCAGTTTAGGGGTGAGCTCTTGTGCTTACAGTCAGGGCTGTGCTAGGGCAGGGTCCCATGGCTGGGACTTGTTCTAGGACACCAACCCAGGGCAGAATCCAGCAAGTGGTGCGTACCTGTGGACATGGCACAAAACAGCTCTTAGAGGATTCCATCCAGCTCCTGGGGACAGGGGCAGTGTCTGGGACCCAGCACAGCACCTCTTCCTTCCTGCTGCCCACAGGAGGTGGTGCCATGGTGGGAAGTGTGCAGCAAGGTCACCTCCAATCATATAGGTGCTATGTCACAGCAAATGTGTCAACAGCAAATTCCACATCGGATTAGCCTTGAGGAGCATCCAGGAGGTAATAAATTGTCCAGTTCTGAATAGTGGATACTTATTAAAGGGAATTAAAGCAACTTTCTAATCAGCCTACAATATTGTTTCCTTATCTGTCTGCTTAAAAAAAATAATTACAAAATCCCATTGTCTGTGTCATACTAATGTTTAACATTTATTAGGGCAGTAATGAGCCCTCCTTGGTTTTATGGAGCCATTTGGTCCTGCATGGGAAGGGCAGCTCCAGCAGTGTTGTGGCAGGGATGAGCGCTCTGGGTGGGCTGCTCACTCCAGAGCCCGTGGATCCCCCGGTTGCTTCACCTGTGCTCAGCTCCTGCCTCTGCGTGACAGGATGTGATCATGAGGGGACCCTGGGATAAAACAGCACTGAGGAAGGGTTTTATTGCTCTTTATCATGAATGAGATCTGGCTGAGCAGCGTCCATGCCTCAGCCCTGGGAAACCACACACTGCATCGGATGTCAGACGGTTCCTCTCCTCTCCTTGTGTACTCCCGCACATCCTTCAGAGTTTGATGGGGACAAGGTGTTTGACGCTCAGGCCAGCTTTAGTTTACAAATGAATATATCAACATTGTTCCTCATCAGGCAGGAATGCACTTCCCTCCCTTCTCCCCCACCTTATCCCCATCCCCTTCCAAGCAAACTTCCTTCCTCCTGTAATCTGGAGCGGAAACCTCGCCACATATTTGACCGGCTCACAGAAATCAGCTCAGTGTTCCCTGGCATGACTTTGTGCCTTGAACTAGGGCTGGTTGGTCCTAAGGCAGCCAGCAAGGCACAGGAGGAGGAGGAGGAGGACCGGGGCTGTATCACTGCCCATCCTCATCCTGGAGCCGCTCTTCCAGCCGGATGCTCCAATTAAGCTCCCAGTTACTCGGCTGCCACTTTCAAACAAATCAGTGTATTTTTGGACACAGATCCAGCCTGAGCTGGCTGTGAGCTCTGGCCCTTGTGCTGCCCCAGACCACGGGAATGCTGCTCCCACAGGGCAGGGTCACTGCTCACAGTGAGGGGAGAGGAGAGCAGTGTCTGTCGAGGAGGGGCATTCGGATCAATCAGGGGATGTTTGCTCCCTGGGGAATAGCCTGGGACCAGACCTTTCCCATCAACCTGCCAATATGTGGGATGACCCTTAGGCAAATGAGCTTCTATCACTCATCAGGCATGTGTCCCATGGGGGCTATGGCCGTGTCACCCCCAAGCCTGCCTAGATCACAGCCACTACAAAGGAGTGGCCATGCAGTGCAACCAAACAGATTGCCCAGAGAAGCTGTGGCTGCCCCTGGATCACTGGAAGTGTCCAAAGCCAGATTGGATGCGGCTTGGAGCACCCTGGGATAGTGGAAGGTGTCCCTGCCCATGGCAGGGGGTGTGACAAGATGAGTTTTAAAGATCACTTCCAACCCAAACCAGTCTGTGATTCTGTGGTAAGTGGCCCCAAGAACCATATGTCTCAGGAGATGGCAATTTCCTGGCACCAAAACTCTGCACTGGATTCAATCCTGGTGGTCATTCAGATGATCCAGGACAAAATAATTATGGCCCAAAGGTGGGGAGGCTGGCCCAGGGCACATAAAACCAAGGTGTGTGTCTCTAGCCAAGTCTATCAGCACCTGCAAAGTGAAGCTATGGTCCCTCCATGTGCCAGTTTTCCGGAACCAAAAGCCCCACAAGCAGCTGCCAGCACACCAGGTCAGGGAAATGTGATGGTGTCAGTTTAGCAGAACAAGGGCTGGAGCCATGGCAGTTTGGAGACTGTGTGCTCAATGGCCACAGGGACATCAGTCAAGGGGATGCCTCGGCATGGCCTGGCAGCGCTGAGACACTGGTGCAGCCAGAGATCGCTGCCTGTGGCACCAGGCAGGAATTCTCCAGCTCCAAGTGTGTCCTAGCTGGTGGCCATTTGCTCCAGGAGTATTTTTGTGCTGTCAGACACCGAGACCATAGGCTACCTCAGAAGAGCTGCAGCATTTCCAGCAGGATAAGGACTGACAAGATAGGGCACTGGAGTGGTTAAAGGCCAAGCTGCAGTAAGATAACCCAAACTGTACAGCACAGCACCACATCCTCCAGCCCAGGGACACCCCTGCCTGTGTGCTCCCCAGAGGACAATGATTACTTGTATTTTTATGACCCTGCTTGAGTCTCACTCAGGTTTTAAACCCTGTTTGTCACAGGCTGGGAGGGACCATGCAGAGCAGCATCTACGGTGACATCCGTGGGAAGTGGCAGTCCCCAGACCATGTTCCTGCAGTGGCCTCTGTGGTGTGGGAGTCCCAGGAGAATGCCCTCGTCCACAGAACTTCCCAAACCACTCATGAGAGCTTTCCTCGTGGTGCTGTGCTCCCTGCAGAGGACACAGGGCACCCACACGTCTTCACTGCAAGAGCATGAGGTTTCCCTTACAAACCCCCAGCTCTGGTCTCAGGAGCTCTGCCTGCAGGGCTGGCAGGGTCCCAGCCCACCCAGGCACAGTCTGGGTGCCACCAAAGGCTCCTGGTGTGTGACGTGTCCATGGGGAGAGCAATCCCACGGCCACGCCCCTGTTTGTGCAGCTCTCAGACCACACGGAGGACGGGTGTCCTCTGAGACACCCCCGTCGACCTCTTCCCCACCTCATCCCCACAGGGATTCCCTTTCTTGTCCCCAGAGGTGAATCCACACAAGGGAGACCGTTCCCACGCAGCAGCCACAGCCCCGGGTGGGCCCCTTGCATCCCCACACCCCACATCTCCGCAGCGGGGCAGGCGGCATGGGCCAGCTCCGCGTTTCCTCATCGGGGCTCCGGCAACCACTTTGCTAAACAGCCTGGGGGCAAAGCGCCGGCGTGGCCAGCGGCGGAAGAAACCTTCGCGCTTCCTCCGGCTCCGGGGAGCCGAGCGGGCAGGTCGCTCTCCCTCGCACGCCTTTCGCGGCGGCTCTGCGCTGGGAAGAAAAGCTCCCGTCTTTCCCACGCTCTCCGACACATTTTAATGAATTAAGTGGGGGCACGCCCCTTCGCCGCCTGCCCCGGATCCGTCCCCCTGGCTCTCCGGCTCCCTGCAAGGAGGCCTCGGGGGGTGGCTGAACTCTCGCTGCCGTCGTGTCCGCCCGGCCGGGAGGACGGGCATGACCCCCTGAAGTTTTTTGGAAGAGGGCTGCGAAGGTGGCAGCCGGCCCTTCTCATTCCCGCAGGCTCTCACGGGCACGGGGAAATTTGGCCGTCACGTCTCCTGAGGAGGGGAAATTTGTTCCGCGCCTCTCGGCGTGACCGTTCGCTTAAGGCATCGCAGCTCCGGGGCCCTTCTCCGCCTCCCGACACGTCTTCCCCACGCCTCAGAAGAGAGCGGGGAAATCACTGGGTGGGACTACTGGTTTTGCAGGGCCCCATAAAGCGAGGGCAGGGGCCTCCCAGCGCCGGCCGCGGCCCCTGACAGCCCCTTCGCAGCCGGCGGGCAGCGGAACCATGCAGGGAGCCTGGCCCGGCCGTCACACCGCTCCCGGCTCCTCTCCGCTTACAGAGCTGGGTACAAACTGGAGCTGAAATGCAGCATTTTCAAATATTTTTATTTCCCCTCCCCCCCCCCCCCCCCCCCCCCGCTTTTACGCTCTTTCCCCTCCCTCTCTGGCCCCGTTCCCAGACCGCGTCCTGCCCCCACCTGCCAGTCCCAAATATTTGCATGGCTGGGTCCCTGCCCGCGCTCTTTTTCTCACCAGTGTCACTGGCAAATGCAGATTTGCTTGCAAGGATGTAACGCTGGCCAAGCCCCAGACCGAGGAGGTGTAAGCAATTCCCGCTCTCCCACGGCTCGCTCACAGGGCTCTCTACACCTCGCAGGATACGGCCAGTAAAGACACAAAATCAGCTGTCCCGGGATATTTAGGAGTAAATAGGAGAGGGCGAGCCAGGAAGAGCGGAGCCCTGACACCCAGGCCATCGCACCTACGTCCGGCAAAGCTGCCGCACGACCCCACTGCCTTCCCTTTTCCAGCTTTGTTGTGATGGGTTTGCCGAGATTAGTGCCAGCGGACGGTCACAGGCTGCGGTGACTCCGGTGCTCCCTGCACGCTGTTTGCACTGCCGGGCTGTGCCGGCCCCCGGGCACAACCGGAGCTCCCGTGAGTCACCGTGAGCCACAGCACGTCCCGCCGCTCACCGCGGCGAGCCGACTCCGGAGACAGGACAGGGATTGCCGCTGGTGATTCCCACTGACACCATGGCTGGGGTGATGGGGACAGAGCCACCGCCTGCTGCCCGGCACGGGGCCCTCAGGGGGACGGGACAGAGGCAGGGGTGGCTCCTCTTCACTGTCCTCGGGCAAACCTGGCTCCTGCACGGAACCTCAGAGCTTCAAGCCCTGAGCCCGTCTCAGTGCCCTGTGCCAGCGCTGCAGAGACCCCAGCGGCACAGGGACATCCTGGGAGAAGCTGCACAGGCACAGGAGAGTAAAGGGGGTCTGCAGCCCCCAGCAGCAGTAACATTCCAATCCTTCCTATTACATGAGAACGATGGACTGCAACACACCCACATTAGAGGGGTGTGACCGGGAGAGCTCTGTCCTGGGGAAGCCAGAGACCAGACAGGTGGAATTGGGATAGAGATTGGGATGAGATGGGCATCGGATGGGCATGGGTGAGGAGATGGGGATGTGGATTGAGATGGGGATGGGGTGGATGGGGATTGGATAGGGATGGGGATGGGGATGGGGGTGTGCATAGGCATAGGATGAGAGTGGAGACAAGGACAGGATGGAGATGGGGAGATGGGGATGGATGTGAAGATGGTAATGGGGATAGGGATGAGCACAACTAGCTGCAGAAATTGACTTAGAAAAGCAGACACCTTATGGCAGGAGAATGAGGAGCTGCTTCAACAACTCCTTACAGCCTAAATCCAAGTGGGATGAGAAGGACCCAGATGGGGCAGGAGTGTTCCCAGACTACTCCAGCTGCTGGGAAAAACCAGGGGAACATGCCGTGGGGCAAGTCACACTCGGAGCTCAAGGCCACTGTCCTCCAGCTGTGCGACAGACACTCCGTGATGGCACATTTCATCGGCTGGGGCTGAATTTAGCAGTTGGCCGATTTCTCCCTTTCCCTTCCCAAAAGGACACGCCAGCAGTGCCAGCAGATTGCCACCCAGCTGCCCCGGCGCGGCTGTTGTCACCTCGGTTTATGACACGCTCCTTCCTCTCTCCCCGCACCTCCCGCCCTCTCCTGCTGACCAAATGCCCGGGAGGCGGTGGGAGGTGGCACGGGAGCGCCGCTTCCCACCTGGACTCGCCGTTTGCTCCCGGGGACCAAACGGGAACAGGAGGAGGGGTGGGGGGGGCCAAAAGGCCCCCCCCCGGAAGGTCCCCCCAGCACCGTTTTTGGTTGATGCACTGCTTTCGGGATGTTTCCCCCCCATTTTTCCACCTCCCTGTGGTGTCCACAGCTCCCAGCACTCCCGCACCAGGAACATGGTCATCGGCTGGGCAGCAAGTCCGACCCCGGATAAAGCCCCGGGCAGGCGAATTGAGCCACTCCAGGGATGGCAGTACATGGTGGGGGCTGCATCTTTTCGCCCTTAAATCAATCTCGCCCATGGGTCCCTGAAACCCGGTGCAGCCCCCTGTGGAAGCCTGCAGAGGCGCTGGACCCCGCGAGCTGAACGCCCCGATCTCCTCTGTGACCCATCCCTGTTGGCTCACGGGGACACAAACCCGCACCAAGACGGTGTCACCCCCAAATCGGGGGGAGCCGCAGCCCCTTGGTGACCGTCATTCTTGCGGGTCCCGGCTGGGGGGTCCGAGCCGAGCCGAGCCGAGCCGAGCCGAGCCGAGCCGAGTGGGGCCGAGCAAAGCCGGGGCGGGAGCGCCCCCCATCGCCCCCTCCGGCCCTCGCAGCGCGCGCGGCTCCCGCGCCCGTCCCGCTCATCCCGCGGAGGGGGCGTGTCCTCCCCGCTCTACCACGCCTCCCGCGCCCGCTCGGGCCAGTAGGCGCGCGGCGCGCGGCCCCGCCCCCGCGTCGCGTCACGGCCGTGCCATTGTTATGCAAATAAAAGGGCGGGTAAAAGGCGCGCGCGGGCCGGGGCGCCGTAGAGCTGTGGGGCGCGGGCAGCGGAGTGGCGAGCGCAGAGCGGCGGGGCCGGGGCGCGGCAGCGGCGGCACCACCACAGCCCAGCCCAGCCCCGGCAGCGGCCGCAGCACCGCCCGCACGCACGCAGCCGCATGCCCGGGCGGGCGCCGCCGTCGCCGTCCATGCGGGGCGGCGGGGCCGAGGCGGCGGCATGAGCCAGAGCGAGGTGTCGCCGTGCGCGGCGCCGCCGCCGCCCCCCAGCCAGCGGGTGTTCCAGGAGGCGGTGCGGCGCGGCAACACCAAGGAGCTGCAGTCGCTGCTGCAGAACATGACGAACTGCGAGTTCAACGTCAACTCCTTCGGGCCCGAGGGGCAGACGGCGCTGCACCAGTCCGTCATCGACGGTAACCTCGAGCTCGTCAAGCTCCTGGTCAAGTTCGGCGCCGATATCCGCCTGGCCAACCGCGACGGCTGGAGCGCCCTGCACATCGCCGCCTTCGGGGGCCACCAGGACATCGTCCTCTACCTGATCACCAAGGCCAAATACTCCGCCGGCGCACGGTGATGCCCGGGCTGCCCCCGCTGCGCTCGCCCGGTGATGCCGGGACCCCCCCACTCCGCGCTCCCCCGGCGATGCCGGGGACCCTCCCCGCTTCCCCGGCCGCCAGAGCTGCTCCCGCCCCCGCTCGGGGCGGGTTTGGCGAAGATTGGGGCCCCACGCAGAACACGCCACATTTTTAAGTTTTTTGGTTGTTTGTTTGGGGTTTTTTTTGGGTTTTTTTTGGTTTTTTTTTTTTTTTTTTTTAATCTTCCAAGGGTTGTTTCCTACTGTAACGTGTTTTTTTTCCTCCATCTACCTCGGCTGCACTCACAGTATTCACGGTTTCAGTTTGACATCTGGGCAGATGCTTTAACATCCCCCGCCCCGTTCCCTCTCCGCTAATATTTAATCCCCCTCCCTGCCCCCCTCGCTCCCGACCCTCCCATTTAAAGTGTTCTGGCTCAGAAGCTAATTCATTTCAACTCCCCCAAAGGCCACCCCGCAGACCCCCACTGCTGCTGGGGTCCCTCTCCGGTGCCAGCCCCAGACCCGGGCACGGTGCCCCGTCCATGGGCTGGGGCTCCCGGCCGGCCGCGGCCTTCCTGGCGAGGAAGAGCAGGAAAGTCTTCTTCCTCTCCAAGGTTTTCCCAGTGTTTTCCCACCGCTGACTTTTTTTTGTTTTTTTTGTTGAGGCGACTCCGTTGGAATATGACAGACGTGGTTTTCTCACCCCGATTGCTCCTGGGTTTGGTTCATTTTGCATTGGGTTTTCTGCTTTGATTCTTCCTTGGGTGTCTGAAGAAAGTCTGCTTCCTCACCTGCTCCATGAATCTGTTCAGCACACGTGAGATCCCAGGAAAAGACATTGAATCCTTGTGGTTTTGTGTGTAAAGGGGGATTAGCAAATCCTGGACTGTTTTTTTTTCTTTTAAAAAAGGTGAAATAAACTCTAGAGGCAGAGGATTTGCTTTTGCACAGAAAAGGGGCACGAGCGCTCTCTGCTGCCTACAGAGATGCTGGAAAACTACTGAAAAGAGTTTGGGAACTTTTTTTTTTTTCTTTTGGTGAAATTTGGATAACACTTCTCAATGCAGAACAATTCACTTGACGTACGTACACTCACCCGCCTTTTATAGGAGATATATATCCCACCGTATATATCTTTATAAAGGAAAGGGAGGAAGCAGAGCGAGCCACCCGAAGGCGCATTTTGAAGTGACTGCACGTATAATCGCAAATGCTGCTTTTTTATTGCTATGGCACAAGAACATCCATTTGGAAAATGCAGAAAAGTTCAGAAGTCTCCTTTCTCCTGCTGGTCTTTCAGCCCTCTTCTCCTCGTCTGCACTAAAGCCATCCGTATCACTGCCATCTCCCCACTTTTTCCTCTCTTGCTCCCTGCATCCAAACCATTCTGATTAAAAAAGAGAAAAGAAAATAGTTACCTGCTGGTTTATTGGGGTTGTGTCTTACCTATTTATCATGTCTGTATATATTTGTGGGTGAAGACTGTGAGCCTGATTTTGTTTGAAGCTGATGGTGAGTGTTTCAAAAATATGGTTTGGGATATATGCTTTTTTTTGTTCATTTTTTCTTTTCCTAGTCTTAAAACTAAAAAAAAAAAAAAAATCCTAGAGTCTGCCCTGATTATTTCCCATTGCACTGAATATTCTTCTTTGTCTCTGATAATTTCACGTGCAGTTGTTTGCATTTTGTTGGGTTTTTCATTTGTTTTTGTTCTTTCCCCACTTCAACAATTTGAGGTGATTTTAAAAGCTCCAGACTTAAGAAAAAAAGCCCTGTCAAAAGTGTCTAATGTTATTGCTGTAATTTGCAAGGAACTGCTTGGCCGAAGTATTTTTGTGAGCATGGAAGGGGGTGTCCAGCACTTCCACTGGTGCTTCTGTGCGATAGTTACGGGGTGGGAACAAGACCTTTCCTAGTGAGGTTTTATCATTGTTACCAGATGGTTGCACATTTTTTTTTTACATAAATGGATTTGCCACAATGAAATGTCATAACATTTATGACATGATATTAAAAAGTGTATTGTAAAGCCAAGTTCTAGATGGATTTTTAAAAAGAAATCTTGGTTATAAACCCAGTCTAAAGGGAGCTCTGTCCAGTGTTGTAAAGACAACATGATGTAACCCATATTTATATTTTTATAAAATACCTATGAAGACTGTGAATCTCCTGTGTGAATTGCTGGGTGAGTTGTTTAAGAAAAGTATTGTTCCTTTTCAGCCTCCTGGAGCTTTAGACACGCTGAGATTTTTGGGAAACTGTACATTGGGGAAGGGGGTTTGCTCTGAAATTGTGAGTTGATGTATTTTTACATCCCTTTGTATTTTACTGAAAAGCTGCTGCCCTTCCTAGTCCCTAGAGTTTCAATTTTCTATGCAACCCCCACACCCCCGTCTCTCTTGATCCTGAGAAGTAAAAGGGATGCAGATTGATTCAAATTGAAATGAGGGTCCCCCCACCCCCCTTGTTGGCTCATCATGCTGCTGACCCTTCACGCCAAAACGGGGAGTACAAGGAAAAAAAAGAGGCAGGTGGGGGAGGCTGTTTCGTGCATGACTGGTTGCCTTCCAGCAGTCATTTTTTAATTATTATTATTTTTGTAAGAAGAATATATTGATAATGTCAGTGAAATAAGCAGACATTGAAGCTGATGCACAGATTGCTCCAGAAAGGAGTTTTTCTGTAGATTTTTCTTTAGATGCAAATACCTTTTTTAATTATGTTAATTAATGTTAAGAAATTTTAGGCTTATATTGAAGCTGTATGTGGGTCACTATATGATCATTTCTAACTGGATAAAGTCTGTACAGTACAGCATATTCCTGAGTGTATGATATAGATGTGTAGCCCCAGAGTGCGAAATTTATAAATAAATTTTTCATTGATCTTTTTATAAAAAAAAAAAAAGAAAAGGCTGTTTTGTTTATTCTTTTCCACGTGGTTATTGGCAATGCTGGGTGTTTGCTGTGGTGGGGGATGGCTGGCTGGGACCCCAGGTGTCTCTCTGGTGTCAAACCTGCAGCTGTTCTGGGTTTGGATGCACCCTGGAGGGGGATGGCTGGACTGGATTTGGGGGGAAGTGTGGCTCCTTCCCACAGACTGGAGGAAGTCCCCTGGGCTCAGGGGTGTCCTGGTTTGCCCCATCCCGGCATTCAGAGGCTGGTAGAGGGGTGATGACTCAGAGCAAGCCCTGGTGCTGGATGGGCATGTGCTGTTTGAGATGTTCCTGAAGAAGCTACTTGTTCCCAGGGACTGAGGGGGGAGCTCACAGCCAGTCCTGGGATGGGGGATTTGGGGTGCATTTCTGGGGCTACAGCCCCAGCCTGTTTGGCTGAGTACCCCACAGCTCCTTGTGAACATTCCCAGCTTTTTGATTCCAGCCTGGGCCCAAGCAGTGGTTTGAGGTGCCTCAGGCTGTGGGGATGGGGTCAGTGGTGTCTTCAGTTGCCCCAAGGAAGGGGCAGAGGGTGAGGGTCTGCATGGCCAAAAGCATCTCTGTCCTCTGGCATGGCTCAGAGTGGAGCAGTGGCCAGTAGGGCTGTGCCCCTCTCTGGAGGCTTTTCCAGCAGGACCCTGCTTCTCTGTGAAGGGGAAGAGCAGAAGCAGCCCTGGGCCTGCCCAAGGCCAGGGCTTTGAAGGCACCATGCAGGCAAGCTTCCCTCACTGGCACTACTGGGCAGTCGGATGGAACTTTTTCTCTATCAATGATTTTGCTAGCTCTGCAAATGCCTAAATCCTAGGGAAATTTGTGCTGTGCTCAGTTTGGCTCTGGGTGTGAGTTCCCAGGGATGCAAGGAGTGGCGTCCTGCAAACAGAGTGGGGGAAACCTGGAGAAAAGGCTCAGTGTGATCTTTCCAGGTTGGCCAAACTCCACTCCAGTGTGCCAAGCCCTGTGCCATCTGCTGCCAGCACAGGCCAGTGCCTGGCACAGACACAGCTGGTGTCCCCAGGTGCCCTGGAGACACGCAACCACCCAGGCAGCAGCCCAGTGTGGACAATACAGGCACCAAGTGACCCGGATGGATTTGAGCAGGAGAAAAAAGATGATGCTAAAACCATCAGTCTCAACCGTTGGTGGTCCTGGAGTTCCTTTACCCAGGGTCCTGTGGCAGCTGCTGACTCCAAATCTGTTGGGGGTGTGGGGCGAGCACCACTGCCCTCTCCAGCCATGGCACTGTGTGACATTGACCACCAGCCTCTGCCACCAAACCTTGCAGTGGCTGTGCTCCCCAGGGCACATGGTGTTACACCTGTGGGTGGAAATAATCCCAGCCTCATCCCTTTGCACCTGGAATGCTGCAAAACCTCGTCCTGGCACCTGTGTTGGGATTTCACAGAGCTGGGCTCACCTGGCTCAGCTCAGCCGTGCAGCTTCTTACCCTTCACCTTGTCCCAGGGCTTCAGAGAGCTGGGCTGGGCCAGCCACCACCTCAAGGATGGATTTTTCTGGGGAAACGCAGCATTCCTGTGTGTGACTCCTCTCCCCAACGTGGATGGGATGGGCTGGGGTCTCCAGCCGTCCCTTATTTGGGCTCCCCCCTGGAGCCAAGCCCAGCAAAGGCCCTCTGTGTTCCCCACATGTGATGGCCCCAGCAGTGGAAATGTGCTGAGGACAGAGCTGAACCGCAGACACAGGGCTAAGCGCCCTGGGCAGCAGCTGCCCTGGTGCCAGGCTCCTCCCAAGGCCCATGGCCACCCCACTTTGCAGCTTTCTTGGACAGAAACCCTGTCCAAGAAATCTAGGAGCTTCAAAGACTTTATTTTTTTACCCTCTTGTTCTTTCCCTTTTCTATTTTTGTTCCAATAACACAAAAATATTGGATGGTCTGGTGGTGTAAGCACATTCTTCTGGCATTTTTGCCTGTCCCTGACTGCGTGTCATTGTCCATCGGCTGCATTACGTAGGTGCTGTTGTTCCAAGAGAAACCAAAGCAAGAATTTGAACTTTCAAGTGCTTCCTACCATTGTCTTTTGCTTTTGTTTGTGCTGCTGACTCCAAACCAGATGGATCGGGCTCCCCTCTGGCTGGGGGGCGATGGGAAGTCAACACAGCCTGGCGAGGTCTGACAGCTTTGTCTTCTCTTCTATCGCCCTTCATCCGTCAAGCCTGGTCATCGCACTGAATCGGCCATCACATATGGATGCAGGGGAGGAGGTGGGATTTTATTTGAATTTCAGGGAGCTTAACACAGTAAGTAATGAATGAGAAAGAAAGACAGAGATCGGGCAAGCAAGAGGGGACAGGCTGTAATCAAAATTCAGGACATTTTAAATAGATGCTTTGTTGGGCGTTTGTATGACTATGATAATGCCACAGCCCGACAGTCCAAAGAGGAGTTACCTTTTTTAACAAAAAAGAATCACAATCAACTTCTGTTTGGTGTCAGTGAGGAGCCGGTGGCTCAGGCTGCCCAGCCAGGCTGGCCTCATTTCCAAACTTCCGATTTTTTTGCCCCTTATCAAGGCATTCTGGGCTCCATCCCTGTGGATGGAGGGATGGATGGATGGTCAGCAGCACCAGGGTCCTCAGTACATCATGCAGGACAGGACAGCTGATGGTTTCAGCCTGTTTTTGCTGCTGACCCAAAGCTGCTGCAGTATTTGCTGCTGGGACTGGGTGCAGAGGTTCTGTCTCCCATATCCATTCCAGGTCACCGCATTCCTGCAGCTTGGAGTAATTTTTTGCTCTTCTTGGGGTGTACATGAGCTTGACGCACTGCCATGAGGTGAGCATGGGATTTCAAGTGCCATCCCCCCATGCCCTGAAATCACTGTCACTCTACAGACCCCCATGCTTGGAGGACTGTGTCCTCCCCAAGATGTAGGCAGCTCCAATTTCTCCTTGGTGTAGCAAGCGCTCCCCAGGGCACATGTCACACCCCCAGGAATGACACTGCTCCATTGTGCAGGAAGGAGAAACCTCTTCCCAAAACCTCTGCAGCTGCCACGTTCCTCTGCCATCATGAACATCCATCTTAGGGCGCCCAGGGAGAGGTGACCTCTGGGTTTCACCCTGGGTGGGACACAGACCTGTAGGTTCAGTGGAATTTTTGCCTTTTTAACAGGTTTCTCTTCCTGGAGAGAAATGGTCAAGCAGGACAACATCATGGTTTGGCTGGTTTTGGGGAAGATAGTGGATGGGGTTAGGATCTGGAATGGTGGGAGGTGCTTGGCTGGAGGGATTGAGGGATGGCAGAGGGCTGGGGGGACCACTGGGGACACAGAGGGGTGGAAGAATGCAGGGAGAGGGGCTGGATGGGAGGGATGGGTAATAGAGGCCTGGTGGGATGGATGGGTAAGGGATGGGGAGAAGAATGGAGAGAGGCAAAGCTGGACAGCTGGAGGGATGATGAGGTTGGGCGTGGTTGGGACAACCATTTTAACTGGGAACTCTTCATTCAGCCTGACTCCAAGAGTGTTCTGAGGGCAAGCCAAAGAGAGCAGCATCTCCAGCAGCACAGTCAGGTGATGACCAATCTCAGCCCAGCTGTGCTGGTGGTGAACTCCTGGCTCTTTTTACGAAGAAGCTCCCCAGAAGGGGAAAATTCCCCAACCAGCTGCACGTTTATCCCAGCAGGATGGCTATGACTCTGCTGACTCCTCCTCAGTGGGGCATGGAGGACGTGAAGACGAGCAGTGGCAGAGTGGGCCCAGTGAGCAGAGCCCTGCACAGCACTGGCTGGAGGGGACAAGGACAGAGGGGACATTGGCTGACCAACACTTGGTGGCTCTGCTGCGATGCATTTGGGGGACAGCTGAGGCTGAGCCTTCACAGGCAGCCTGAGCAGCACCCTGGGACTGATGGTTTGTGCTCTGGAACATGACAGCACAATGAACAGATCCTGGCTTCAAATGAATCCTGCAACCAAGGACAGCCTCTGCTTGCAAGCAGTGATTCTGCAATCAAGACTGCCATCTCTGTTCTTGTTTTCTCCAGGTGAAAAATCCCTTCTCACCCATGTGCAGTCCCCAGCAATGTTCTCACACATGAATACAGTTGCACAAAGAGGCTCTGAACGAGTGCAGCCCTCAGGGTTTCCTGCCCTTGACTAGACTCTGATGTCTCAGTGTGGTCACCCCTCCAGCTGGGGCAGGAGCTGGGTGGCAGCTCCCTGGACTCCCGATTTCCTTTAATTATGCCTAAACTACTCAATCACAAAGTGGCTGGAGGGCTTTTCCTGGAGTGGGTGGAGGAGCTGGAGGCACCAGTTGCAGTGTGCTGTGAAGGTTTCACCGAGTTCCCTCTCCCATGCCCAGTCTGCACCTTGGAGATGGTTGCTGGATTTCCAGCAGCCTACCACCCTTGGGGAACTGGCAGGTGCTGTGACACCTACTGGGTCTCTCGCTGGAGGCTTCAGTTTGGAGATCACAGAGGGGGGAACCCCAACCCAGCCTCAGGGGCCTGGGGCACCTGGTGACCCAAGGGAGCTGGGCTGGAGGTGAAGGAAGGTGCTGGCTCAGCACCCACCGCCCGCCTGTGCCCAGGAGCTGGGGGGCACAGGGCAGCCCTGGCCTCATGCTACATTGTCAGGATCAGGCATCACACCCAGCACAGTGCCCAGACAGGGAGCCTGTCCCCAGTGGGTCCCCACATTTCTCCTTGCTCACATTCACAGCTATGGTGACAACTCTGAGCTGCCCCCGTCCCATTTTCCACTCACTGCTCCCCCTCATTCAAAGCCTCTGTCCTTTTAAGCTATTTTTCTCCCCTCCTATTCATTTCCCGGACGCCTCGATCCTTTTCTCCTGCCTAGCCCCTCTCCTGAGCAGCTGCTATGCTAATAAGCATGAGGCAGAAAAGGGAGCGAGCCTTTGCAGGGTAGGGGAGGAGAGAAAGACCCCAGAGCCCTCCAAATGCTAAACAAATCCAAGGCTGGAGCAGCATCCCTGAACAAAGAGACCTGGCCTCCCCCCTCTCTTCCCCTCTTCCCAATTCCACCACCTTTTCACATTCAAATCCATTAAACAGCGAGCAGAAAGACCCCGAGTATTCATAGCATTGCATTAAAGAGAATGGTCCCTCTCCATCGGGCCGGGCAGAGGGAAGGGCTCTCCATCCCCTCTGGGCTGGGAATCACCCAGCTCCGGCCCCTGGGCTCAGCAGAGGGAGGACAAAAGCCTCTGGCACCACACAGGGAAACCAGTTGCCTTTCTGCTGAGATTCAGGGCTCTTCCCCACATGGGGCTCTTGGGTTTCTCCAGTGGAATGGAGCCCCTGGTTCCTCCAGGCTGTGCTGGAGTCTGAGGGTGCAGCAGGATGGGGGCCCCCACATCTCCTGCCCACTGACAATGCTGGGGAGTGCTACAGCAATGACAGGGTAATGGGGACACCCAGATTAAAGGGTGGTGAAGATCTCTCCCAGGCAAGGGCAGCTCCCTTGATCCCAGTGCCGGGTGAGGAGGGAGAGTGCTCCTGCCAGGCCAGGCACAGCCAAAGGGGCTCTGATGGTGCCCACCAGCCCCTGAGCAATGACCAGCCACCACTGTCTCACCACAGCTGATGGCTTCCCAGCACAGCAGGTGCCTTGGGCTGATAACAGAGATCCCTTATACCAAAACTGATGATTTCATACCCACCGTGCCTATTTTGCCCTAAAGTCAGAGCAGCTTTCTGGTGCAAAGACCACAGATCTCATTCTCTGAGCAGGAGGAGGCAGGGAGAGAGGTGCAGTGGGCTCCCTATCAACTGCTGAAGTTGATGGTGGGATGCCTGAGAGGATGGGACTTTTCTCTGAAGGAAAAATAGGTGGGCATTTTCTTCTTCTGCCTTCTGGGATAGAAATGGACACTCACCTCCAGGAAAGATTTCATGCTCTTCTCAGGGACTAAGTTTCTGCTGGAATCACAGAACTTCAGGAGATGAGGCTTTTAGTACCAGATACTGAAAAATCTTTTGAATTCATGGATTTAACGTGTTAACACGTTAAATTAGCGTTAGGAATAAATTATGTCCGTTGGACCATGGAGACCATGATGGTCACCTGCAGTGCTCAGGAGGCAGCAGTACCTGGGACCCTCCTGCACAGCTTGGTCAGTGGGGTGGGATTCAGCTCTGACCATGGGGGTCCATCTGAGGTAGCATCTGGGTTCCACTGTGGAAGAAGGGGAAGGATGGCTGGACAAAGAGCTTCCCTAAGCTCTTTTTACTGCTTGTGGTGTCCTGGCATGTCCTTCTTGGTCTCTGCCCCAGGTTCTGGAGCCATCTCCTGGGCACCCTGAAGCATCTCAGCTGGCACACAGTGCTGTCTTTTGGTGCCTGAATCCTGCTCTGCATCAGTACAATGAGGAGTCTGGAAGATGATCAAGGCTGCCCTGACAGGCCACCTCCATGGGTTCAGCCATATCCCACCCTGGGCTTCCACATTCATGTTTACTTGGTCACCAGGGCTACACCCTGACTACTGCAGGTGCTGCACAGATTTGGAGTGCATGAGGGACCAGACCAGCAAGAGATCTAGATCAGAAAGTGGGGAGAGGTGGGACAAACCTCAGGAAACTGAAGATTAGGTTAACCACTGCATGGGACATGGGACACAGGAGCTCAGACCCCTGTCCCTGCAGTGCAGGACCCCAAAGCTGTGTGAGCAGCTTGGAGTGTGTCCCTGCATGGGATCACCAGCTCCCCAAGTTGCTCCTCTGTGTGGGATCTCTGAGATGCCTTCACAGGTGAGGTTTCAGGGCTGTAGGACTTGGCTGACCCACCCCATTCCTGCTTCCAACTGCTGACCACCCAGTTCCTCAGGCCAGAGAGAATCTTGTTCACCCTGGGACCTTTCTGGGCTCCACAAGGGATGTGTTCCCCCAGGAATCAGCTCTCTAGAGTGAATGTCAGCAGGGACCCTGAGAGGTTTCTCAGAACAACCTCCCCTATCCCATGAAGAAAACCAGCTCTAGCCAGGAGTCAGCCTCAAATTCCCAGTTCATGGAGAAGGTCTCTCCCATGGGGAACTTGCATGCAAACTACAGATGGACCCAGCTCATCAGAAACAGGTAGGGGCTGTGCTGCTCCAGTCTCCATGGAGTGTCCTTGGGCAGAGACAGTGGGCACCTGTTCCATACTGCTTTGACCAGGGGACTCACTTCTACCTGGGCCTCACCTGAGGCAGGACATGAAGGGTTGCCCTGGCATGGAGAGACATGGAAAGTTCCAGATCCTGCCAACACTACAGTCCTGCTGCTGGGTGACTCCCCATGTGTCTCTCCATGGGTCAGTGACAGGTTGCTATGGTCCACCATTGTCCTCAGGGGCCCCTCATTCCCAGTGTGACCCTGAGCCCACCCATCATCTCACTCTGCTCCTGCCCTTCCTGAGGACCAGCCTGCCCCAGACCTGCCCTCAGAGCATCCCCATCTGCACTCCGACATGCAAGGCCCTGGGAGGTGCTGAGAAGGGCAGGGAACACTGTGAGGTTTTAGGGAATCTTCTAACAAACAACACAGTTAACAAGCACTGGGGCACCACAATCTCTGCTGCCAAATTTGTGGCTGGAATTGCCCCAGCCCTTCTCCAGCTCTGCTGGGGCGAGGACTGGGAATGTCCCAGAGACATTATTTGCCCCACATTGCTCCCAGACTGCTCCAAGGGCTGCCCCAGCTGTCTCCTCATCCTTGTGAGACTGGCTGGGAACATTGTGTCCTGAGCTAGAATGGCTGACATAGGAGAACTGCAAGCACTGCTGTCTTCCATCATGGCTGCAACTCGAGGGGTGTGGTGGGACCATCCTGGGCAGGTCTACCTGGGGCAGCAGGTGGGACAGAGGTCGGCGCGTCCCTCCAAGGGGTTGGCCAGGGAGAAAAGTTCCTGCTTAGCAATGCAGGAATGCAGGCCGGGTTGAATGCGGCGGAGGCGGGTCTGATCTGGTGCCCCACTAAGCCTCCATTCTTTCCCAGCCGGTGCATCTTGTATTCAGGCTGCCTGCTCCTAAGCAGAGCGTCTTTAATCCTTCCCTTGTCTCCTCCATTCCCTTTCAGGCCTTTGGCCAATGGGAAGGGGATGAGCAGCTCTCTGCAGGAAGGAAATTAAAAGCGAGGAGGAGGGTAGGGAGGAGGAGAACGCAGGGAGGGGGACTTGGAAGGGGAGACAATCCTGGAGTGGAGATGCCAGTCATCGGGGTCTCAATAGCCCCATTCACCCTGCCCAGCCACACAGAAAATCAGGGTCACCAGGATCCATGCCCTGCCTGGAGACAACTGTTGCTTTATTCTTTTTAATTGCTGGAAAACGCAGAAAAGTTCACTTGTGTGTGTGGTTGGCTCCGGTGGGGGCTGCGCCGGGGGCCGCGGGCGGCGGAGGGGCGGGAGGGACGGGGTAGAGCCCGACCCGCAGGGCGAAGGACACAAAAAGCAGACGCACGTGAGGGTGGAGGCTGCGACCCGGCGCGGCGGAGGAGCATCTGCACGGCCGGGCAGCCGAGCGCCCGGACGGGGACAGGGCAGTATCGTCCCCCGGGCATGCAGGGGAAGGGTTCCCGGGGTTTTGGGGTGGAGGGACCAGTCAGGGAAGAACTGTGCAGACAGACATGTGTGGGGAGATGTGTCCCCACATCTCCGGGCACGGAGAAGCCTGGTTGATGCTTCTGACTAGAGAAACAGGGACCAGGCAGCTCAGAGCACACGCGGGACACCCAGCGGCACACCGACATCCAATCCGAGGGTGCTGACACAGCTCCCAGATGGACACAGGGCTGTGCCATCTCCACTTTGAGATGCGCTCCAAGTGCCACCCCAGTCAGATGAAGGTTCCACCTCTGCACCTGCATGGCCATACCCAGGGGATGTCACAGAGAACAGCTCTGGGGAACCAGCTACCTCAGTTGCACTCTCACTCTACCATCCATCCATCTTGCCGTCGCATGTGCCCAGATGTGGCTGAGCACCAGTCTTGACACAAAAGCCATCACAGGCCGTTGCCATCCATCAGCAGCTCAGCAGTGCCACACCAGCAGCTTGGCAGCTGCCCTCTAGCTCTGATGGGTGGTGAGTGCCAAGGGACACACTGGGAGGGAGCATGAGTCCCTGGGCCAAAGATGGAGCCAGTCCCATCCTGCCTCCATCAGGGACACCTCTGTGCACCCTCCCCCAGGCCTCCTTTGAGCCAGGGGTGATTTGGGTCTGTTGCAGCCTTCATATTTTAGTTGCACTTCCCTCTCCAGTCCAGCCTTGTCTCCCTTTGCTCTGCCCTTTGCTGAACACTCAACTTTCCTGTGTGAGGAGCATCAGAGATGTGCTCCCAGGCACTCTGTGACCCATGGGACACAAGGCAGTGTCTTCTGAGGTTTGCCTGATAACCATGTCCTCTTGCATGTTATAGAATTCCAGACTAGTTTGGGTTGGAAGGGACCTTAAAGCTCATCCAGTGCCACCCCCTGCCATGGGCAGGTACACCTTCCACTACCCCAGGTTGCTCCAAGCCCTTTCCAACCTGCCCTTGGACACTTCCAGGAATGGGGCAGTCACAGTCCCTCTGGGCACCCTGTGCCAGGTCCTCACCTCCCTCATAGGGAACAATTTCTTCCTAATATCTAATCTAAATCTCTCCTCTTTTAGTGTAAAATAGCTGCCCCTTGTCCTATCACTATCTGCCCGTGTAAAAAGCCACTCTCCCTGTCTTTTACAAGCCTCCTCCAAGTACAGCCTTCCCCGGTGCCCATCCCTGCCCGGAGCGCAGGAAGGGGGCTCAGGGGAACCCTCCACCCGCCCGTGACTGCCACGGGGGCCAGAGCAAGGCTGTCATTCCTTACCGCCGGCTGCCACCTAGTGATGGAGGGACCGGGGCAGCGGGGACTCCGGGGAGGGATCCCCGGCTTGGGGGCTGGAGCCCAGGGTTTTGCTGCTCCTCAAGAGACAGTAGGCGGGGAGAGGAGGAGGGGGGCTACCGAAGGCGTCTATGCTGCAGATCCGCGTCTGCCCCGCGTCTGCCCCGCGCTCCAGACACACCGGGATGTGGCAGGAAGATCTGTTTGTGGACATGTCCAAGCTATCTCTGCCATGACCACCAGCAGCCCCATGCCCGGGCAGCAGCACCTGCTGGTCCCTATCCAAGAGTCCGTCAGTGACCGCGAGGGAGTGGAGGGTGAAAGTCCGGCTGACTTCTGCCAGTGTGCCGCCAGCTCTGGCCCTTCTCCATAAATATTGGGCCGTGGCCACCTGAAGAGGGGCTCCTGCCCTTTGCTCTGTTTGCAGTTTCCCTCGGGCTGTTTGGTTTCTGTTAATCATCCCACGAAGGCAAACACTGCTGGGACGGGTTAAGGATGGCCCAGCATTTCCCGCTCCTCCCGGCCCAGGGACTCTCGGCTGTGGGATGGGTCACACCCAGCCAGATCCTGGATGTTGGCCGTCAGCTTGGGACTGCCAGGAAGGGGTCCAAAAGGGGAGCAGGAAACTCAGGCTCTGTTCCCTATGGGCACTGGTTAGGTAACCTGGGGTAAGTGCTGGGCGTCCCTCAGTGCTCTCCTCACCACAGGGTCTGACTGGTCCATCAGGGTTGGGGGCTCTTTGCAGGATGACAGAGCAGGAATATGAATCTCAACATAGAACAAAGGAGAAAGACAGCTCCTGGCCCTATGGTGTAGGAACGGGCAAGGGTGAGGAGCTCAGCCTGGTGTGGCTGCTAGGGTGCTTCACTCCTGCAAATCCCCAGCACCACCAAGGGCAGTGGTGCTCCCCGGGCCGTACACCCCACGTCCCCCGGAAGCCCCCCCGCAGGGTGGCTGGCCCCGCTGGCCCTGGTCTGAAGGTCACAGTGCTGCACAGTGGGGGCAGTGCAGAGTCCGGGATCCCACTGAAGTGCTGAGGCTCAGCAGCACTCCGAAGCCACCAGCCATGATTATTTGGGGTTTCTTTTCCCTCCTCCTCTTCACTGTGGCTCATGGAACCCCCATCGGAGACCAGGATGAAGATATCCAAGTGCAGGAGAATTTTGAGGCTGAGCGGGTAATGGCAGCTTATGGTCCCTTAATTCTGGGGGCAAAAGGGATGGGGTAAGCTTTCTTTCATTTTCCTCCAGAAAGAAGGGCAATAATGCCTATGCCCATGCCAGGCTGTGTGGGACAGCCATTGGCAGTGTGGCACTCCCTGGGTGTCACTCAGGAGGTGCCAGGCTCTGGGGTGGCTTCATCCTGGCAAACCCCAGGCAGGGTGGCTGCAGTCCGAGCCCCAGGGCAGATGAGTCCTGTGGAAAATCTGTGGTTCAGCATGCAGGGATGCAGGCTGCCTGGGAGATCCCCCACAACACACCCTGTCCCCTTCCAGGCTTCATACAACCCTGCACATGTGCCCAGATCTGGGTCTCACTGGTATACATGGGGGGATGCCAGCCTGATGCCTCCAGCCCTGCCTCCTAGTCAGGGAACCAAGGAAAATTCTGCTCAGTGCTGATACACTTCCCAAATCCTGCAGCAGCTCTGGCCTCTGCACCCTGCATCATCACCTCCCAGTTTCTCCCTGCATCAGGAATATTTTGACTCTGCACAAAACCAGGTGATGTCCCACCTTGGTGAGGAGGGCTCACGGTGCAGACGTGTCTCTCTTCTCCCTGCAGATGCACGGGAAGTGGTTCGACATCGCCATTGGCACGACTTGCAAATGGATGAAGAACTACAAGGAGAAGTTCAGTATGGGCACGCTGGTGCTGGGCCCTGGCCCCAACGCCGACCAGATCAGCACTACCAGCACCAGGCTGCGGTATGGGGCACTGCTGGGAGCACTGTTGGAGGTGCTGGAGCCTCCTCCAAAGCCACCCCACCCAGGGGTGCTCCCTCTCCCAGGGGTTGGGAGAGACACGGGGGTTACTTGCTCTGCCTGGCATCCAAGCCCTGAGGAGGGGATGGATTGGGTTCAAATACCCAACACCTTGGGCAGCACGATTTCAGGGGTCCTGCACAATGTCCTTGGTGCCCCAGACATGATTTTCATGCCATAACCAGGGAAAATAATCCCTCCAAGCAGCTGATTGTTTTCTTCCTCTCTCCAGGCAAGGTGACTGCACACTAGTCTCAGGGGAGTACCAGAAAACCAGCACCCCTGGAAAATACACCTACTACAACCCCAGTGAGTTGGGGTGAGGTATGGCTGGGAGATGGGGACCAGCTCTGGGGACAGCTGGCAGAGGTGGAAGGGATTCAAAAGAGCAGGGCTCAGAGGCCACTCGGCAATGTGGAGTGGAGTGGAGTGGAGTGGAGTGGAGTGGAGTGGAGTGGTCTCCGATGTGGACATTTCCAGCCAAAGTATAGAGTAAAGCTGCAGGGAAAGGGCTGTTTGAGCACTGTCCCTGCACAGCCACAGGATGATGAGATGTTGCAGCAGGTCACTCCTGTCCACAGGGTCCCAGGCTGGGGCAGGGACCAGCCACACTTCAGAAGCATTAGTGGTATCTCAGTTGTTTGCAGCTCTTGGTTTCCAATCTCCTCAGCTATGAGACTCGTGAGCCTAAAGGGACTCATGGTTGTATCTGAGTCTGCTTCCCAAAAAATCATGGTTTTTTAATTAGATGCCTGATTTTAGCTCCCAGCTTTGAGGCTGTCCTACACTGCTCCATCTCACCATGAGGGGCAGGACTGACATCCCTGTGTCTCTGTCTCACTCAGGATGGGATGTATCTATCCAGTCCTATGTGCTCCGTACCAACTATGATGAATATGCTGTCATTCTGATGAAGAAGAAAAGCAGTTTTGGTCCAAGCACCACCCTGAAGCTGTATGGTATGTCTGGCCATGGCACTTGAGGGCAAACAGGCTCTAGGGTGGACCAGCACAGCTCAAAAACACCACCTAAGGTACTCTCAGCTCCCTTGGCCTTAAGGGACCTGACCACAGGCTTTGGAAATGGTGGCTTAGACCACCTCATCTTTGGCATGGCAGAGGTGGAGTCTCATGGCTCCGTGAGAGCCACATCAGGCACAGATGTGAACATCCAAACCAGCATCGTGTTTGGGATGAAGATGGTGATATCTGCTTAGAGGAAACCTAGCCCTGAAGTGGCAGGAGATGCTGTCTTCCATGATTAAGAAACATTAAACCCAGTTTGTCCAAGTCCTTGATCAAGAACAGCAGGCTGCCCAGGGAAGCAGTAACATCACTGTGCCTGGAAGGGTTCAAAAAACATGTAGATGTGGAGCTCAGGGACATGTTTTAGGGTGGACATAGCAGTGCTGGGTCAATGGTTGGGCTCAGTCTTTGCTTCCCTGATTCTATGTTGGGAAGGACCAGGAGTCTGGTGTTGCACCTGCCTGCAGCCACCTGAGCTCAGTGGGTGCTTGGGGACTGCACTCCCACACCGACCCTGCTCACAGCCCAGTCTCTTTCCCAGGGAGGAGTCCGGAGCTACGGGAGGACCTCATTGAGTCTTTCCATCAGTTGGCTCTGGAGATGGGCATCCCTGAAGACTCCATCTTCATCCTGGCCAACAGAGGTAACCTCCCATGGAGCATATGCCTCTCATGCTGCCAGAGCACTCCAGCTGCTCCTTCTGGGTCTGCCAAGCTGGGGAGATGGGGGATGGTCAGGAGGGAGGAAGGAGAGACAAATGCTTTGGTAGCATGGGATGAAAATGAAATAAGGCCATGTATCAGGATTCTACCAGAGAAATCAGCTTCCAGAGGGGTCCGTGCTGGGCTGTCAGGTCAATGCAACCACACCACTGTGCTGGGATGAGGGCATGGGACACTTGTGTCTGGTCTCCAGGTGGGTGCTGCCAGCACCTGGGAGGCTCCTTGCTCAGTCTGGGGTTCAGAAGGGGCTAGCATGATGCAGCGTGGGTATGCGTATGTGTGTGTGTGTAGGATTTTGGGGGAAACCAGGGGGGTGCGGGGATTTCAGGGAGATGGGCATTTTAAGATGGTGCTTCTGTGAGTGGGAGGTGGAAAGCAGAAAGAGGGGAATAACGTTGGGTGGAACTGGGAGGGTGTCCCCTTGCCCAGGGTCCTGCATGTGCAGTGCTGGACTCACTGAGGTTTGTCAGGACACCTCTCCTTTCACACTGTTCATCTGCTCTCCTGCTTCTGGGCCAGGTGAATGTGTTCCTCAAGAGACTGAAAATGCTCCCCAGGTGAGTGGGCCAGCTGAGACCTTCTGAAGTGGATCAAGGCCAGAGACATCCCTTCCAAGCCAAACTCACTGGAGATCGGGTGTCCAGGGAGAAGGCTCCATGGGCAGGATATGTTGTTTGGGCAGTGGCTCCACTGACCATCTTGGGAGTTGCTCTTCCACCTCTGCTGATGGGCTTTGCCTGCAGGGATGGGGGCAGGGCAGGCGCAGGCTGCAGGGGGAGGGTCCTGGTAGCCAGGTGGGCACAAGAGCTTATTTCCAGGTGGGAGACTTTTCCTACTCTGATTTTTTTCACAGTGTGAAGGTTGTTGATGTTTCCTTGCTCCTTGCCTGTCTGTGTGTGTCCCAGCCACAGGGCCCTTCTCCAGGGATGGGGAAGCTTAGCACCCACTGGTCCTTCAACTTCCATCACTCAGCACCTCCCAGCCTCTCAGGGTTGAGTGTTGAAAGATTTTCCAGGGGGAATGGGACTTTCATAGGAGAAACAACCCTATGTCTGAGTTGACTGAGTATGTCTGAGTTGTATGTCTGAGTCAACAACAGTTGACTCAAGAGCAGGTAACACATCGTTGAGGCACATCCCCAGCACGAGGCATGACTTGGGCACTTTGGGTGTCTTAATCCACAACCTGGGATTATGGACCCCACCCTGGAAGAGCACAGGGCTGGAAAGATCATGAGGTGTGTAGGGATCACAGCCTGCAGACCCAAGATCAGTGACTGGAGATGTGCTGGGAGCACAAAGGAGGGTTGGAGCCTGAGGCGCCCCTGCCACAGCCCACCCTCAGGACAAGGGGGTGGGCAGCAGGTCCCACAGGCAGCGACTGATGGCAGCTCTGTGCTTCCTTACTGGTGCAGAGGGCACGGAGAGCAGTCCTACCCCTGGAGGAGGGCTCAGCAGCAGGACCCCTGCCCACTTATGTTGGCAATAAGGAAGGTAGGTCACAGGGGAGGGGGCTGCATCGGGACCCCCCTGGCCTGCACTCCCATTTGCCTGTGACCTGCGGTGTGCTGGTCCACAGACTCGTGCCGGCTGAGCCAGGACCCTGGGCCCTGCAGCGGGATGCTCTCCCGCTTCTTCTACAACTCCTCCTCCATGGCCTGTGAAACTTTCCACTATGGAGGCTGTCTGGGCAACGGCAACAACTTCTACTCTGAAAAGGAGTGCCTGCAGGCATGCCGGACCGAGGGTGAGAATCCCGGCTGGGCTGGGGCACTGGAGGTGTCTTTGCTGAGGCATCACAAAGGATCTGAGCATTGCCTCGAATGCCATGTGTCTGGCATCCATGTGGGAGGTGTGGGGGTCCCTGGACCCCCCACCTCACGCTGCTCCTGTCCCTGTAGCTGCCTGCAGGCTGCCCATTGTCCCGGGTCCCTGCCAGGCAATGATGACACGCTGGGCCTTCGATGCAGCCCAGGGCAAGTGCATCACCTTCAGCTATGGGGGCTGCAAGGGCAACGGGAACCAGTTCTACTCGGAGAAGGAGTGCAAGGAGTACTGCGGGGCTCCTCAGCTGGCAGGTACTCCCCTTGGCCCCCACCCCAGGGCAGCAGCCTGCAACATCTCCTGTCCCACACTGGCTCTGCCTGGGCTGGGGACAGAGCTGTCCCAGTTCTGGCTTGATCTGTCCTGACTCTGGATGGGTCCAGGATGGACTTGGCCTGACCCCAGAGATGGGAGATGGAGCCTGTCTTAGAGTAGAACCCATCTTTTATAATCCCTGCCAGCAATTTAAAGTACACTAATGCCACCATGGCACGTGGTGGCACACAAAGTGCGGGTGTGCACAGATGGTCTAGGCTGCTGCCCTCATCCATCCCTGCGGGCAGGGACAACATGGGAAGCAGCATCCATCATCCGTGACTGCAGGGCGATGAGGGTCTGGGGGTCTGTCCATCACCTGCTGCATCTCTCCACTTGCAGAGGATGAGGAGTTCCTGCAGCTCTCAAACTGATGCAGGCAGAGGATGAGGGGCCGGCATCCAGCACCAGGGTCCTGCAGGACAGTGCTAACAGCTGTGGCAGCCCAGGAGATACATCCAGCAGTAAATGTCTCTCCTGTGAACAAAGAGCCCAGTGTCAATCCTCAGGCTGGTGGGGAGCAGGGTGGGGGGCACAGGAGGGGCAGGGGATGCTGTGGGGTCCTCTCTGGTCAGTGTCCCCACCTCTGTGGGGTTACTGGGTTCTCCCCACTGAGTCTCTGACCCTTCCTCAGGCCGCTGCCCTCTGCCCACATAGGGCTGGGGGGGCACCGAGAGGCTCAGGGTCCCGCTGGATGGGCTCCAGCCCCCATTTCCCAGGAGATGGGGTTGGGCTGCTGGGAAGGGGACAGCGAGGGAGGGTACAAGTGTCTGCTCCTCCCTAACGGGGAATGATTGCAGCTGTCTCGGGGTTACGGTGGGACCAGGGAGACCCCTGTGCGGCCGAGATGGGGGGCACGGGGAGTGGGCAATCACGGGGGGGGGGGGGGGGTTATATGGGGTTTGCAGCATGGGATTACGGGGTGTCGGAGAGGACCCTGAGGGTCACAGGAGAGTTACGGGGTTACGAGGGTCACGGGAAAATGGGGCTGGCATAGGAGCAGACGACACGGGTTATGGCAGTCCCAGGGGGCACAGGGGTGCCAGGAAGGGATTAGAGGTATTTTGGGGGTAGTCCCAGGGATGCTGCGGTGGCCTTGTGAGGGGTTATGGGGGTCACGGGTGGGTGGGCTGTGAAGCTGCCAAGAGGGGATTGCGAGAGTCTTGGGGGGCTGTGGTGGCCCCAGGAGGGCACAGCCGGGGTTATGTTGGTCACGCTGCGGGGGTCTCGGCCATGTTGGGCTGCACTCAGCCTTCGAGGGGGTCACGGGGGGGAGTTCCCGGGGGTCGCGGCGGCGACGGTGTTCCGCACCCTTATGTCCCCCGCCGGCCGCCGTACCCGCGCCGCGCGTGCCCCAGCCCCCCGCGGTGAGGCGGAAGAGCCAAGATGGCGGCGGCGGGAGCCCCGCGCCGCCTCCGCTTCCCACGCCCGGCCCCCGGCCCCGGTCCCCGGTTGGGCTGAGCGGCCCGGCCCCACCGCCCCGTGCCGGACCTCGGCACCGGCTTCACCGTCCCGCGCCGGGACATGCCCCGGTAGTGCCAGCCCTTCCCCGGCGCAGCTTCCTCCTGCCGGGCCGGGCCCGCACACCTCCGCCTCGCATGGCCGGGCCGGCCCCGCCGCAGCTCTGAGCGCCCCGTGCCTCCGCCGCGGCTGCCCGGCTCCTGAGCCCGCGCTCGGCCCGTTCCCCGGGGTGCAGGTGTGGGACCACGAAGATGTTCTCGGCCCTGAAGAAGCTGGTGGGCTCGGACCAGGCTGCGGTCCGCGACAAAAACATCCCTGCGGGGCTGCAGTCCATGAACCAGGCGCTGCAGAGGAGGTTCGCCAAGGGAGTCCAGTATAACAGTGAGTCGGAGCACTGGGCCGGGGCGGCTGGGCCAGCCCGGGGGGAGGCGGGCGGCTCTGTCTGGTGCCCCGTGGGGTGCCCGGGGACCTCAGAGTGGGCTGGGAGTGCGTGTGCTTTCTTTGTGCAGGTTGGTGCTTTTATCCGTATTCGCTCAAAGCCAAGTTTGGAATTAAATGTTGGAGGTCATTGGAGGAGTGAGAGATGGGAAACTTTTGTCTTTCGGCGCAGGACTCGGGACCCGCGGTGCAGCAGCGTCCCTGAGCGCTTCCTGCCGGCTGTGGCACAAGAGAGAGTGCCTGGTATATCAGTTTGTGGTAGTTCGAGCATCAAGAGGGTAACTCCCCCCCCGAGTGCGTGGGTGATCTTCCCTGCAGCACAGGATAATGGTGCTTGTAATTACGCTGTAGTGGTTGTATGATAAGCGTCTATTAAAAAGCTCAGCCCTGCCAGGCTTTAGTAAAAGGTGGGCAGTGAATACCTCTGTGTGCCCTTGGTACATCATTTCACCCTGACTATCTTTTCTGCAACTGATACATTTGCTCTTTTGTAGAGGAACGCTTTCAGAATTCTTTTTCTGTCAGTGTTGAGGTTTAGGGCTGCATTTTTCCTTTGGAGCTCAGTAAAGGTGATTTCTAGTATAGCGTTTCAGGAGGGCACTGCAAGTATGTGAAATACGTCCCAAAGTAACAATTGTGAGATAGGGACAGCAGTTATGTCATTCGTGCTGAAAATAGAGCTGGTTCCAGAGAGCGCTGCAAGTACCAGCTCGTCTGTGTGGATCCAGGCAGGCAGGGGAGGCAGATTGCAGAAGGCTGAGAGATTGGCAGGTGGGAAAAAGACTGATTTGTGAATGTGGCACTGGATAATTTCTGTGAAGGCACACGTGTTGGAGGAATAGAGCTTCTCTTGGATCTTGGTCTGAAACAGAATGTGATGGAGAAGTTCCACTTTGGATTTTGGGGTGTTTTTTTCTTTGTTTAATATTATGGCTGATGGCTGTGCTTTGGGACTGAGGTTTCGAAGTACTCTGCTTTACTAGAGAGAGCATTTGCTGCCTTTATCCCTAGCACATCTGCAGATATGCCAGTGCTGTTTAATTTATAAAATTAGTGTCTTAGCAAGCCATCCTGAATGTGAAAAATAGAAGTGTGATTGTTGAGACTGGGTTTCCAGTGAAAGATTGGGGGTGAGGGTGAAGGTGCTGTCTTGGAACACAGCACTGCATCCTTAAACACGTACTGGAGATCTGCTGGTCTCAGACTGTTGGTTTGTGCAGAGGCTTCATGTGGCCACAGCCCAGAAGACCTGCGTGCTGCATGGGCAGCTGAGTGCCAGAGATCAGGTAGCTAATACCAGCTTGTGAATTATGTAAGAGCCAGGAGCTGGCTTCTCAGACAGGGGAGATTTGTGCTGCAGATGGAAGGGATCAGCTGCATCCTGCTGGCACAGGATGGGACCAGCTCTGCTCCATGGTGACTGCATCATGCCAGACCTGTGGATGGGCACCTGTCTGCCATTTGTGCAAGGCCAAAAATGCTAACTGTAGCTTCGCTGCTTTTTGTCTTATTAGTGAAAGCCTCAGGAAAGATTTTTGTTTTGTGCTCTGTCTTGCCAGGACTTGTGTTCTAGTTACTGCTTTATAGCTGAAACCCCCAGCTTTCTGTCACTGCCTTAAGGCAGGCTTTCCAATCTCCATAGTAACTCTTCCCAGCATCACTGTTATGTAATATTTATAGGAGATACAGGCTGGCTTATGAAAGTAAGGGTACCCCCCATAGCCATAGCACTGGGGAGATGGGGAGCGTTCCAATGTGGTGAGGTGGTCTCAGTTGAAGGTGGGCTGTGAAGGAATGCCATTACAAGGGCCATTGGTCAGGAAGGGCAGAACTGCAAATCCTGTGCATTGCCACTTCTTTCTTGGCAAATTCCTGACATTCAGCAGAGGAGTGCAGGATGTGATTTGGAGCCACTGTTAGCACACAGACCTTTACAACTCCTCTGTTTCCCTGAAAGCTGCCTGAACCTAAACCAAGGGGTGCTGCGATTTGTTTTACAGAAATGTTTCTTTGCTGCATTAGAGCACTACAGATCCCGAATGAAGCCTGTTTCCTTCCCAGAAATATACTTAGTATCCAGAGAATATGTTGGGTTGTTCACTGATAAAGCAGGCTGGGACACAGGCCTTGTACCTGGCTCTGGGTGCCTCCCAGGGCTCAGAGCAGCCCCTGCTGTGCCAGCCCTGCAGCTCTCAGGTACATTCTGTAACAGATAGCCCCATGTTTGAGGTGATGCTGAAGGCTGTGAGGTGTTTTAATGGCACTGATAGTTACAGACCCTGGGTAGAATAGAGCACTGAGTGGAACCTGAATGATTTGTTTTGATGGTCCCTCACCTACACAGTCAACTTTTCAAAAGGAAGAGCATTGTGGGGTGGGAAGGGTTAGATTTCTAACGAAATTATGAGAGCAGAGACCAGCCTTTGGCAGCAGTCATGCTTTGTTGTTTGCTTGGGACATCCTATTGTAAAACAAAAGCATTTCCATACTGCATTCCAGCATACACACACACTGTACCATCTGCATTGAGCTGCTGTGGTTTGCATCCAGTTAACACCAGAGTTCCCTGAGCACTCAGAAAGCACAGAGCTGAAAATGACTTGGGTCTGTGCCATGTATGTCATACTGGAATCTTTACAAGGGATCATGATTACAGGGCTTGGGAACGAGTCTTTGTGAAAACTTGCTCTTGTTTTCCTGCTTGGGATACCCTGGATCAGGTGTGCTGCATTGCTGTTCCAAGGGCTGTGCTGGCCCTGTGAGGGAGCATGGCAAGAGCAAGTAAGAGGAAGTGGCTCTCATCCCTTTGGCAGCACTGCTTGTTTCAACAAATTACAAGAGCAGTTGCAGAACTTAATTCGGAGCACCAGGGTGCTCAAACATGACCATTTATGTAAGGCAGTGATGGGCAAACAATGGTTCTGGGATTTGCTGATCAGAGACTGGAACAAAAGACATGGGAGGTGCCAAATGTTCATCCATTCTATTCCCCAGACATGGAACCTTTGCTTTGAGCTTTACACCCTGCATCCAGAGTGTCACTTGACAAACGCCACTGCTGTGTGTGCCTCGAGCACAGGCTGAACAGTCACCAGTGCTGGGATACCAAAGGCAGTAACTCCAAGAATTCCCCCCCACTCCCTCTCCTTATTAATTTTTTCTGCCTAACATATTCCTTAAAAGACAAAACTTAATTAATACCATGTACCTTTTTAGTAAGCATTATAGTCCTTAATTCTTTTGTGTTGCTTTGGAGTTGTAGTTCCCAGACTCATTGATAAGTATCTTCACTCAGCATGACTCCCAAAAGGAAGGCTTCTCCTCTTCCTGCTGCTTCCCACCTTCTCTTGTTTTCTCCTATGGCTGACACAGGTATTTGTGCAGCATGTGCCAGCCCTGCTTTGCCTGCTGCTGGCCTGCTGCTTCCTATGGGAAGTGTGCTTGGGGCGGGGGGGGCTTCTGCAGAGCAGGTCTTCTTCTGCTGCTTTTGGCAGCAGAACAAGCTCAAAGCATTTCAGTTGAAATCCCAAATACTGTAATGAGGGTAAGGTTATGACCCTCTCTGTGGGGTTATTAGTTTCAGGATCTTTCCTGCAGCGTCCTAGAGGAATGTGGGCAAAGCTGGGAATTCCTGATTTCTAGTTCTGAGTTGGTCTCAGACCTGTTCTCTGGGCCTGTATCATCAATGCTCTGCTTCCATTTCCCCATCTGGAGAATGGAAATCCCTCTGGTTTTCCTGATGCAATGACAATATGAATAAAGTGATTTATTTAGCTTTTTCCTTGCCTCTTGATCTATTCCCCATCCCTACCCTTCTCCCCACAGATAATTCTTCTGTCTTTGCTACAAACCTCTGGCTGTTTGCAGTAAGTACCAATTTAACTTCAAATGAAAATAAGGCAACAGTTTTGCTTGATAGAATTAACCTCGCCTGTAATTATTGTTCCTCTTTCCACATTCAGCCACAGCCCAGGCCTATGATGCACCAACCTGACTGTGCATGGAAGCTCACTCAGGCCTTCCTCCCTTGCAGGTGCCTGTCACTGAGCACACCTGCCCCAGCCAAAGTCCCAAATACAGACTTCGCTTTGCTAAAAGCGATTTGTGTCACCTGCCTTCTTCCTGTTCCATTTTTGAAGACTTTTTCTTTCTTCAGGAGAAGAGTCAGTGGGAACTTGTGCACTATGTAAGAGAAGAGAGATTCTAGTGGAGAGTGCTGGAGCTGGAAGGGGCCCTTGGACCTGCTCAGACTGAGCGTGTGGTGCCACAAGCACCTTGCACTGATCTAAATGTGAGCTGATTAGGGCTGGGGGGGATTCCCTTGCACTCCAACCGTGCCTTCCATGTGCTGCTCACGCTGCTTATTCAGCTGGGCAGTGGAGCTAGAGAAGAAAACTGAAGATGGATAGTTTTGAGGTTATTTTTCAGCCAGTTCAATTTCTTGATCCAGCTCCATGTTTAAGTGCATAAAAAATGGTGTTGGCATGAAGTAAGACTGTCCCTTCTGGGGTGAGCTCACAACCACATCATCTGGTAGTGATCCTGAAAGTGCACCTTGAAAGCAGCCTGACTGTTTAGGGAAGGGTCTATTTGTCCCTTAAAACTCACTGTTTTGGTATCTCATGCTGCATTCTGGGGCGGGGGGGGGATATGAATTTGAACATTTTAGGGCAGGCAGTGAGAGCACTTGGAAAGGTTTGGGTTTGAAAGGGGACAAATGGAATCTCATTCTGCCTATGCTATGGACTGGCTTGATTGTTGTACCATCTGTAAGTAGGAAACACCCACGCACAAGGTGACCAGAAATGCAGGAACTGGTTTGTTGTGTCTGCACTGATGCTCTGGGACCTTTAAGTGAAGTCAGCCTATAAATACTGTGTTAATTTTTGCCTTTATTATCCTGGTGTGGTAAGTAATTTTGAAAAATAATAAACAGCTCTGAAAAAGAATAAACCTCTGTGTACTACAAAAAAAAAAGCACAGTGGAACTGCAGCAATAGACAGAATTCCTCCACAGACATTATCTTCAAGTTGACCTCTTCAGCTCTTTTCTGAAATGACTGCAGCAGCTCCTGAACTGCAGCAGAAGGCAGCCTTCTGTCTCAGGTCTCCTTGCCTAAATAATGATGCATAACCTAATGTTAATCACCTGACTGCCATTAGATGTCTCTGAGGTGGCCCATTTTCCAGGGGATCGTAGCTCCAAATCAAAACACAATAATAAAAATTCAGTTTGGTCAGCTTATGTTTTCCAGTAGCTATGTGGTTGCCAGTAAAAACAAAGATGGCATTAAAAAAAGAATTTCCACAATGTAACAGAAAATTTAGAAAATACGAGGTAGTGATTTCAGAAAGAGCAAGGTAACGTTTGAATTGACTCTGGAAAGTTCATGATATTAATTGTTACAATTTTGGTATTTTGGACACTTGCTTTCCCTGGAAGAGTTTGAAAGAGTTTCTGTCTAAACTAAAGCAACCAACACAAGGGCCTGGTGACAGGAGGTTGTAGCCAGGTGAGCATCAGCCTCCTCTAACAAGTAACAGGAGAGAAAACAACCTCAAGTTGTGCGTGGGGAGGTTTAGACTGGCTATTAGGGAAAATTTCTTCGCAGAAAGGGTTGTCCAGCCCTGGCACAGGCTGCTCGAGGCAGTGGTGGAGTCCCCATCCCTGGAGGGATTTAAAAACCATGTGGATGTGGCGCCTGGGGACATGGTTTACTGATGGCCTTGGTAGTGCTAAGGGAATGTTGGAATACTTGCTCTTAAAGGTCCTTTCCAACCTAAATCATTCTGTGATTCTAGTGTCTCGAGGCATGAGAAGTGTTTAAGGAGAAAGGGTAATGACAGAGGACATAATGGAAGGAAGAGCCTGTCATAAAAAGCCAGCAACGGAATAGGGTATGACGAAGTAGGAGTAAGGGCCAGGGAGAGGTAGAGAAGGCAGGAGGATGGGAGGTTGTTGCAAATGGGTGATTTAGATCACTTAAAGAATCAACAGCAGCTGTACAAGCAAAAGTGGTCTAGATATGATATTGTTCAAGTGCAACTTGACAAAGGTCGATGGCAATGTTCACTCTGTTACTGACCACATGCATGAAGCACCCCGAGGAAAATCGATTTAGAATTGAGGTGGAATGAGTGACACAGAGACCCTCCTGTTGAGTTATGAGGCTCAGAGGGGACCCCTTTCTAAACTCCTTAATGGAGCTTAGGTGCTTCTGGGTCCGATCTTAGTCTCAGACTTGGACTTGGACAGTTTATGTCTAATGGACTTATCTATACAGAGTTTATAATAATACTGAGTATCAATTTCATTAGTATTAATTCCACATGCCATCATTTCCTTACTGAGGATGTGTTGGGCAAGGAGGGATCTCTTATTCCCAGGTAAGGGACCTCAGACCTAGAGAGGTGTTCCAGTTGAAGGGGAGACTCACAGGCAGACAGTCCAGCCACAGTTCAGAAAGAGCTCAGATTAGACTCCCAGTCTGTCTGGGCTAAAAGGTCTCTGCCTCAAGGAGAAGTTTAAGAGGTGTCCCAGCTTCAAGAGAGGTCCCCACCATGCAGCCGCACCGCCGGGCACAGAGAGCTCAGGGAAGGCTCATAGGCTCATCCCGTCTGTCATATTGACGGGATAACGTGGAAGCTCACAGTCTGATTGCATTCAATGGGAAGGGTGTGCAGGAGACTCCTTGTACCCACATCTTTCTTTGTTCCTTGATAAATGAGTTTTGGAAAAGCCACCTGGTATACTTGTGTTAATCCATGGTTGGTGTGGTGTTCCAAGCTCATGTGCCCTAATGCTGGCTGTGTCACTGCTCCTCTCTGCCTTTCCTAGAGGAATTCTTGGTCCAGCCGTGGCTCAGCCCTTTGCTTCCTTGAAAGCCTGAACCAAACTCCTGCTGGTTTGCTTAAGGGGTCAAGTGTGTCTGTCAAACAGCAGAGGCTCAGCTGGCTGGAGTTGTGCAGATTCTGAAGATTCAACCTTGCTGTTGGTTCGTTCTACTGAGCTGGTGTGAGTTACTGAATAAACACTGATTTAAATGACTGAGGCTCATTTTTTCTAACGAACCCCATCATGCCTGTGTAGTATGGGAGGACTAATTATATCTGAATAATGCCTGCAAAAAGTTAGCATGCTTTTCACAGCATTCTTCAAGTTGTGTTTAATCACTTTATTTGTCTGCTTGCTCTTTTCTCCAGTGAAAATTGTCATCCGGGGGGACAGGAACACTGGGAAAACCACCCTCTGGCACCGACTGCAGGGAAAGAAATTTATTGAGGAATATATTCCAACTCAGGAGATCCAAGTCACCAGCATCCACTGGAATTACAAAAGTAAGATGGAAGAGGGTGGAGGGAGTGACAGTCATGGGACAGTGCCTTGGGGGAGGAAATTTCACCACAGCCTCATTTGCTTTTTTCTTCTCTGTCTGCTTGGGAAACAAAATGGTCTCTCTTCATGCTTTTTAATTTATTATTCATAGTTTCTTAGTCATGTTTTTAATTTTGTCAGATGCTCTATGTTATAAGTGCTAAAGAATATGTCTGTGGAAGCCACAATTCAAGGGAAGTGTTTAATAGGTGGTCTGAAGTATTTGAAAAATGTGTAATATGCTTGACATGTTAATAAGGAAGGGGTTGTTGTATAAATCTCTCTCTGAGGCCCACTCTGCTTTGGGTGTTACTGTGTTGCCTAGAAGTGGATACATGGTGCAAACTGGATTTCACTGATGAAAATATAAAGACATTCTGGTGACTGGGGAGGATTTCAAAAATTATTGTAGTACTGTTACCTCTAGACTGGCTTACTGAAGCACAGAAGTGCCAGTGCCTTTTTTAAGTTCTTGCTACAGTCTGAGTGATCAGGTGTGGTTTTAATTTTTTTTTACTGGTTGCAAGCAGCTGTGAAACCCCTGCATCCCACCTGGAAAAGACACTGCAGGCACTGAAGTTGCATAAGGTTGTGATTCAATGGTGCATTAAGTCCAGCATTCAGGTTGCTGATCAAGAATGCCACAGCCTTGTGGGATGAACTCCTGATTCATTATGAAAGTGCTCTGTAAGACTGAGTATGCTGTACAAAAAAGGTCAGCAGTTGTTAGTCATTATCAGACATTGTCCATCTGCCTCACTCTGATCTTCTGTTGAATCAGGTACTACCCAACTCCTCCCATCTGGGAGAACACCTTGTGCAGTGGGGTGAGCACCAAATTGAGTGCTGTGTCTAATTCACCACCAAATTTGAATTGCCAGGTGATACCATGATGCCCAAGTCTCGTGATAATGCTCACAAAGCCACAGGATGTGTTCACCAGCAGATCTGCTGTGGTCACACAGAGGTGTTTCCCATCTGCAGCCAAATCTCTGGTATGGTGTATGTTAGCTGTGGCATCATTCCCCTCACTCCTCTTCCTTCCTCTCAGGATGTCTGCACATCAGTTACTGAGGAATGAACACAGAGCTTACAAGTTGGATGGTGGAAACTATCTCCAAAATCGAGTTTGAATGCTTCAGCCTAAACAGACTTAGATCAGAGTAAGAAAAAAAATTCTTCTCTCCTAGATACCCAAGTGTAAAGAATCACTGAGTGTTAATTGTGCCTTTCTGCAGTATCATGCATTAAAGCATCAGAGTTGGGTTTCCTCTCTGATAGGTGCAGGTAACACAGCACTTGTGTTGGATACAGCCTGGGAGTCTGGCACTTACTGTAGGAGGCTTATTCATATCTAACTGTATCCATGAACAGGTACAAAATGTGTACATGCAAAAGGGCGTTTGGAGGAAGATCCAGCCATCTCACCTGTATCTGCATTTCTTTCCCTGCGCCAAGGCTCAGACACTGCTTTTTCAACACTGATGCAATCCTAGGGTAGAACACACCTACACCTGAGGCTGGCTTTGCTATACCCACAGGTGTATAGGTTATTTCTAGGGCCCACTTCTAACCTTGGTGTGCTGCATTTCTGTAGAGCTTCCCAGCCAGCATTGACAGCAGTGTGTACAGATGCTGATGGACTTTACTCAAAGTGAAGTGTTCCTGACCTTGTAAAACTACTTGCAAAGCTGTAGCTGAAACTGTGCCTTTCATTTGTGTTTCTTTTACATTGTAAAACACTGTACTATTGTCTTAGTAATAATTTCTACTAATTTAGGATGTTTTCCATTGACTTTCTTAAGATACATTTCAAAAGATAACCCCCATTTTAAAGACATTGTGAAGTCTGTTTCCTGCTGTGAGAAGTTTCCATCCAAGACTGGTGATGTAGGCCCTCAGAGTCCTTCGTTCAGGTCTAAATCCTGCCCTGTTGGCCCTGTTAAACTGTAGAGGAAAAATAAAGTTTGTTTTTCCTATGTTCATGCTCTCAGGCTACGTTGAATAAACATTATGAGGTAGTTGGTAGTTGGCAAATATTTACAGATGTTAATTGAATCGCTAATTTAATCATCAAATATTGAAGGATTCTTACATTGCCTGGTCTTAGAAGAATTACATTTTAGATGCAAAATGTAGGACCTTCAGAAATTTTGTACTGGAGGAATTAATAAAGGTAGCAGAATCTGAGTTACTTCTTATTCAGAATGAATAAAGTTGCTTTTCTGTGTCAGTTGTAATAGGTAATTACAAATACCAAGTGTGGTCCAAGTAAGGAATGACCATTCCTGACCCTAAGGAACACTTTCTTGGATTATACAGGTCACCAAGTTTTTCTCTGTTTGACAGCTTGAGAAAGGGAGTCTGAAATAAAAATTGACAAATAGTTGTGCTCAGATCCTTCAAAGGTGTGAGGGGTGGGAATGAGGGGTGACAGAGTTGCTTTGCACTGTAGGATCTGTGATCCAGAGCACAGGAAGTGAATCCTGTCATTGAATGAGGGTAAAAAATGCCTGAGGGCCTGTGAGTTCCTGGTGATGAACCCACCTACAATGTGATAATTCTTAGTTTTAAATGACCTTTCTTGCAATTGGAGCCTTTTCATGGCTCTCCATCATTTTGTCAAAAAGCAGTGCTCAGTGTGCCACTGGCCATGGAGTGTGTGGTCAAGTAGCAGCTCAGGACAGATCTTTGGAGTGCTTTGATCCGTGGTTTGTGCTAATCCAAGTTAGGAAGTTGAAAGGATACATTTGCATTCTTTTTGCTGTCACAGAGCTCCTTCGGGTGAGATGCTGCTGGGTATGAGTCACACGCCAAAGCCAACAAAACAGCACTAAAGCAATTATCCTCTTGCATGATCAGGATAATCAGGAGTGACACTGGTGATGAAAGGGAAGAACTTCCTGGTTGTGAGCTAGCAAGAAAAATGTGGAAATATGTGTTTCCTGGGTCTCATGCAGTTGTTTTTCTTTGAGAAATTCTGCCCTTCCCCTCAGCCAGAAGGGTGTAAAGCAGGTCTGTGGGGTCAGGGGGTTCAGCTCCCCAGCTGCCTTGACTGCTGCTGCTCAGCAGGGTGTCAGTTCTGTGGGAATCACTCAGCAGGCCAGCACATCCTAACTGAGGGCGTGTTTGGCTCCTGGGAAGGAGGTGGAGAGCTCAGGAGCAAAGTGCCAGTGCTAGGCCCTAGGTCACCCTAAGGGCTCCCTCCTCTGAACTGTTAGTCCTGATGTACTGCTTCACATGGCACTTCTGGAAAGAACAAACAGCCTCCTGGGCTCCTCCTCCTGAGCCCATACAAAACTTGGAGAAGGCAAATATCTCTTACCCTTTTGCAGCAAGCCTTGATTGTGGAAAGGCACTGTGGTTGCCTTGCCAAGTGCAGGGCAGGAATTAGGTGCAGACCTCCAGTAGCTGATCTGTGTCCCAGCATCTGCAGGGGCACAGGGAGAGCTCCTGCACTGCCAGTGCCTGGGGGGAGGAGCTGGCTCACCTGGGTGCCAGGTAAGTGATTCACAGGTTGGACTTTAGCCTACCTGGTTTGATTATCTGTAGAAATATTCAGGGACTGAGTTAATGAGTGGGGTGTAGTGGTTTGAGCAGAAGTTTTTGTGCTGTGCGTGCTGTACTGCCCCGTGCTTTCAGTCCTGCAAGGCACTGCCTGGGCTGACCTGGGGGAGTCTCCTGTTCATCCAGCGCCTCCTGCCCAGCTGGCACATAGGAAATTAAGCAGGATTTACTGTGAGGAAAACAGAGGCTGATTTTGCTTCATGCATAAATGTAAAAAAAGGGTCTTTCTCCAGAAGCAAAGGATCAAAGTTTTCCTTTATTCATAATCTGTCTGTACAATATTTTGAAACATTTCATTAAGCCAAGAGTGAGTTCTGTATAGAAAATGCCTCCTGGTTTGATAATAACACTTAGATAAACTCTCATGCCATCCTATGATGTTATTTTCTACTCTGAGGCATTGTCCTCCTATTCCAGCTTTATATTCAGAGCTGCTCCAGGTACAAGCTTTTGCTTCAAAAAGCTTGTGATATTTCCAAAAAGCAGCCATTTCTTGGGACATCTTCCTGAAAATCAGACTGCTTATTCGTATTCCATGGAAATATTGATCCAGAGCTACTCAACCTTCAGGCCACCTGAACGTGAATTGGCTGCCTATGGGTACCAACAATCACTGGAGTTAGAATTCTGTGTGTCTTGCTTCAGATTTTAGCAACTCAAATAGATGTTGCTGGTTATAATTGATACTACAGCTCTAGGAAGCAAAATTGCTAGTGAGACCTTACTTTTCACAAAATATACCTGGAAATGTGCAGAGAGCATGGGTTTCTGTAGCTGCAGGACTGTGCATTGGCTGTCATGGAAATGCCATGATTGATCTTTCTTAAATGTGTGTATTCCTTTTGCCAGTTGTATGCCTTGTTTATAAGCCAGACTTTATCCTCAAAATTAGATTTTTTTCTATTCTGAAAGGCTTTGTAAACCTCTGTATGTTACGAAAACAGTTTACGCAAAGTACTTACGACATGCTTCAAACCTGACATGAACCAGCAAGGAAATCCAGCCATCACTTCTGTGACTAAGAGTGTTTATGAAGTTCTTTAGACAGTTTGGTTTTGGTGGACAGCTTGTACCTTCAACAGCTCACTGCCTTCTTGTGGTTGGGTTTTTATCTTGCTTATAATTTGCTTTGCTTTTGACGTTCCTATGCTTTGACATTCCTCCGTGTTGGATTTGGGTTGAACTCTCTGAGTGATGAGTGTTTTACTGAAACCTTCTAACCCTTTGTGTTCTGTTGTGCTTCCAGCCACTGATGACATTGTGAAAGTTGAAGTCTGGGATGTAGTGGACAAAGGTAAGATTTATAACTTTCTTTCTAGTGGAGATCCATTGTTCTTGCTCAGTTTTAATTAAAAATGTAAATGGAATTCAGAAATATCTGCTTACTTCTGCTTTTTAAAAAATCTGTATTTATTATATCACTTCCTGAAAGAATAAGGAAAGGAGAGGTGAGCCCCCTATGCTAGAACCCATTATCTGGAATCTGAACTTCAGATCAAACCCAGTGTTCAGAAGCAGTTCCATGTGCTTATGACAGATGAAGCGCTTGCTGCTCTGTGTATTGGAGTTCTCTGAGCTTCAGAATAAACTTCACCTTCTCCCCTTTATAATTTCCTTTAATGTTTAGACAAGTTCTGAGTTCTTTGTTCTGGTTATAAAAGTTCTTGTGGAGCTGTTTTTGTGAAGGCATTCTCTTGTTAAATTGGTAAAACCATAGTTGCAGTGGGTAATGTATGTAGGGGGGAAGGATGAAAGAGAAGCCAATTACTTAAATTCACTAGGACAGAAAATGCAATATGTGCATTCCAAAACCTTTTCTAAATGCTTAGCCAAGGAAAATTTTATGATATATAAATACATTTTTTGTTAGTTTTAAATTTTTGTCAGAGTATAAACTTTTGTTTTATAAAGAGCAAAACCAAACCCCAAAACATCTGTGAAGACACAGTCTGAATGCAGTGCAAACGGGATGCAGTGGGATCTGTTCCTGGAGGGGGTTGTGGTTGAGATGTAAATCTCCACAGCCCATTCTGTAGCCCCAAATGCAGATGTTGTTTGGCTTCTAAGAGGCATTTAGTACCAGCCAGGCTCCTGGTTTAGTCTGTGAGTATGGTCAGGAAAGCAGCTGCACAGGTGAGCAGCTCTTGCTCTGTGAGTGATGCTTCTTGTTTGGTGTCTGTCAAATTTGTTGGCCACAGTCATAGAAACTCAAGCTTTGATGGTTTGTCTGGTGCTGCCTTTCCTGCCGCCTTGGCTGCAATCTGTGCTCTCAGGCATTCCTCAGTGGAGTGGCATCTCAGAGGCACCACCTGTGCAACTTACACTTGTGTTACACCAAAAACTAAAAGTATAATAGGGAAAAGGAGAAATGTAGCTTTTCATGTCAGCTGAACTGTATTCGAAATAGGGAAAAAAGACAATTAGCAGTAGCACCTCTAGTTCAGATACCTAATGGAGCCTTCAGGATAAACTTGAGTCAGGAACTTTAAATGAAAATCCTGAGCACTTTAGCTTTTTAGTGTTTTAAGCCCTGGTTTTCACAGGGTAGACAAACCCTTGCTTAGGCCAGAGTTACTGCTGAAGTCAGTCTGATTAGTTTGGCTTTCAGATGGTGGGATGACAAGTGGAGGGCTGTAATATGAGTACAACATCTGTGTTCTTGCTGCCTTGCAGCTTTGGTATGAATAGATAGACATTTAATTTGGGAATCATGTGGTTCCAGCACTTATTTCTGTGAATAGCTTCTCTGAGCAGAGTCATCTTCTCAACTTAGAGACTTGTTTTTTTGGTGAAGGGGACAAGATGTGCTATGCACAGATGTTGATAACAGCTCTTCTGGTCCTGCTTTGATTTCTGACAGCAGAGCCTATGTTGGAAATCTTAAAGGACTCTCTTCCCTTCACTTTGTATTCTTTTGAAATAAAACTCACTCTGTTAAGATCCGTACTTATGGACTACAGATATGTAATTTTTTGCAATAAGTTGTGCTCAATCCGTGCAGTGTAAAAATCAGATCATCATGATGTTAATGAAATCAAATCCTTTCCTACTGCCATAGCATTGTGGATTCCCGATAAACATAACTTGAGGAAAATGTTCATATTAAGCATTAAGAGCTCGCTCATATCTAACTTTCATTGTAATGTTATGACATTTTTGTTTTTCTTCCGTATGCTTAGGACAAAAAATCCTCCTGCGTGGTGCTTTGGGTGAGAGCCATACTGGACTGTAGACTTGCAGTAGTAAAGTATCTAGTGCTGTTGTAGCATAGTGCTGACAAGACTAGATCCTCCATTTTTTTTCCCTTGCCTACCAGATCCTGGCTCATGTGCATATTTAGAGTTGGGCAGAACACTGCATTTATCAGGTTGGATTTGAAACTGTCAAAAAATGCATGTTCTGAACACGCATCAACATGAAGTGTGGGAGGGGTCCCCGCCCTCCCTTGGGAGGCAACTTCAATATAGCCAGAAGTTGTCAATCACATGCTGTTTCCCTCCCCAGTTGAGGCTGTCTGTCAAAGCTTAACACACTCCCCGGTTCTAGAAAGTTCTTCTGTTCTGTTAATCCCATTGGACCCTGTTAGAATGCCACTCCTCTCCTGTATCCCGATTGGTTCATTACATGTCACCCCATCCCGTCTCCTCCCCTCTACCCGTTACCCATTGGTTGGTTTGTGCCCTAGCCACTCCTATCCCTCTGCCCTTATATTCTCGGTCCCGCCCTTGCACTAGGCTCCCTGAGTCAGTTTTCCCTCCGAGAGTGTTGCTGCTCCTTGCCTTCTCCTCGTGCTCCTTCTCTCTCCTACAATAAACCTCTCGGATCCTGCTGCTCGGGAGACGTCTCGTCTTTATTTGGTGGAGCTTTCCGGGTTTCATCTACCCCTCCCTGCGGACCGGCCAGCCGAGGATCACTCTCCGGACTGGCTGGGAACCCAGGGAACCCCCGGAGGACCTAAATTTTATACAATGAAGTTTTCCAGGCTGAAATTCTTTTGCCAGCATTTCCCTGTTTCATTTTCAGTTTCATTCAATGGAATTGTTTCTGAATTCACTGATCACACCGCTGACACCATATGCTCCAGCCTCCTTATCCCATATGCAAATCCCTCCTTTAAGAAGGGAATGCTACTTGTTAGCAGCAGGCTCTCTACTACGAGCTCTGCTACTCACAGAACCTCTGCGTTGCAAGAGACCTCCAAGATCATCGAGTGCAACCCAGCCTCAACACCTCAACTAAACCCCCCTCTGTTTAAATGAGGGGGGAAACTGTATTGAAAGCCCTGATGCGCAATACAGCTTAACTAACTTAACAGGAGCATCCATTAACTGCAGTTTTCAGCTTCAGTTGTGTAAAGCAGCTTTGGGCTCTCGCCTATTGAGCAGTGCTGCTGTTCTGCAGTCACAGGGGGCTGGGGAAATTGCAGGAATTGCACCCTGAAAACTTGATGTGCATTTCTGGGCTGAAGTTAATGGTGATTTTCCTGAGTGCTGTTTCTCCTGGTGCTCCCTAGAAGTGTGCTCCCTGTCCTTGCTGGTTCAGCAATGTGGGTTTTTCCTCCAGAATCTACTGGGATGCAGAGGGCTGCTCTGCTGGCCCTGCCTGGATGGTGACTTAGCTTGGTATTGGCTATTTAGCATCCAGATGATAATTTGGAAATGTGGAGAGGTTTGTTGTGAAAGCTTAAAAGCTGTGAGGCTGGTTAGTGTGGTGAGGCAGTGGGGAATGACAGCTGTCAGACTGTGCTGCTCCTCTTGGCTTGTTCTTGACTATTTGGGATTCTTTTTTTAAATGTACAGACTCCCTGGAGTCCAGACTTCCTTGCTGCCTGCTGCATTCTCCTTGGGCCTGCTCAGGGAGCTGGGATCATGTCTGGAAAGCTGCCATTTGTTAAAATCTTCCCAAGATGAGCTTGCCTCCAGCCGTGGATTGTATTGGATTTTGTGTGGCGTGTTTAGTAAATAGCTTCTTTGCTGCTCTTGGAACTGACAGAGCACAGGAAAGATTTCTCTTAGCAGAAGTCACAATCCTGACTCATCCTTCTGGCTTTGCAGCAAGTTGTGTAACTGCTGCAGGTCATAAAGCTATAACAGATCCTTAATTCAGAGAAGCTGCTTGAATGCAGGGGATTCAGGAACAGTTGTAAATTCCTGTCTTGTAACTTCTGCCAATTTGTTTCCCACATATTTTCTGATACATGACTGAAGGCATCAAATCATTTTTTTTTTGTTGCCCACAAGATAGACAAACACTTTCCCTTGAATTGAAGATTCCTTTCCTCCTTGCACCTTCACCCCTCTCCTTCCAAGACATGTCCTGCAAGAAGAAGGAAAGATCAGAATTCATATTTATATTATTTTCAGATGTTCCAAGTTAGATAACACAAGGGATGCACATATTCCAGATGTGTATTTTAAACTGGTGAAGGGAAGCAGCCCCCTTTTGCATGGTGGACAGCATTTGTTGGCAAGTTGTACTGAATCCTTCTATCCTGCAGCAAAACTGATGGTACATACTTCTGCAGAGACTCAAGTGATGATCACAGCCCCATTGTCCAGTAGGAGCTGTTCTGTAGAATCCAGGGCACAGCTGCCAAGTGTATTTAGTGCCAGAGTTGCTCTTATGCCTGTAAATGAGGAGCAGCCATTGTTCTAGGGAGGGGACCTGAGCTGTTGCAGCATGCACACCCATGTTTTCTACTTGAAGCTCCTCCATTACACATCAGTACAACCTCAAACTCTGGACGTCGTGCATACAGTGGCACAATTCTCACTGTGCCCTTGCCTTTACAGGCTGAATTACATCTTGTCACTGCATAGATGTTATCTTTGTCTGGTTCATCCTGCAGTTTGGGTTCCAAAAATAGAGCCTCTGCATGAATCTGTACACACATGCGCTTTTTAGCTCTATGACTCCTTTGAGGTGACCTCCTTTGCAGCGCTGATGAGCAGCGTGCGAGAATATTATTCATTCCTCTGGATACACACAGAAAGCCGTGAGCAGGGAGAGGTGTGCAGGCTGTATATTCTGTCTCAAAGCATTGACTGTAAATGTGCCCAGGTTAGACAGACACCTTGATTACTCAGGATGGGAGGAATGATGGAGAGTATTTGTGGTTGCTTGGGCTTCTCTTTTAATAGCTAGAAATTTAGGTCATGCCAGGCATAATTCAGCAGTGATTGCAGAAATACCGATGTTTGAATATTCAGAGAAGCCACACAAATGTCACTCACTTGAAATTAATTGAAGTGGGAAAAGACATGCATGGCCTAGACATCCCACACCTTCGGCTGCATGGGGAGGAATCAGAGCCCATACTTTGATCCCTCAGGGAAACACATTGCCCAAATGAGGAGGGATCAGAATTAATATTTCTGCTACTTTCAGATGTCAGCAGTAAGCTGACATGAGTGGGGCAAACATTTTGTAGTGATGCACAGAAGCACCCCCAGAATTGCCTGCTGTAGCACGCAGCATTAGAGCTTTTCTCAATAACTGTATTTTCATACTATTTATCCTTGAGCTGTGTGCAGGAAAAACGTTTCACATGCAGCATCTGGCAGAACCCTGAATTCCACATCTGAGCTGCCAAAACCTTCTGTTATCAGCGACACAGGAAATTTCTGTGCCAAGTATAATTTACTGAACTCTTCATTATTTAGATTAGGAAAATACACAACAAAATTATTTCAGAAGTACAGTTCTTAAATGCTGTCAGTAACATCTGGGAGCTACTCGGTATCTGTCAAACATAACTCCTGATCTTGCAGGGTTATTCTTTGTGCAATGCTTATCATTGATAAAGTTCTGGAAACTCAGAACATTCAGTTTAAACAAGAGGCCAAATTTTTTCATGGTGTGTCCACACTAAAACTCTTTGGCAGGAGGTGACAGAAGATGTTGGGATTCCTGGCAATCCTTAGAGCCAAGTGTCTACACCAGAAAATCATGTCAGCTGATGGCAACTCTGATAATCATAGATAACCTCTGCTGAGACTCCGGGCTATAGGATTTGGAAACACAGTTAGTGTGTAATTGATTTGACACAAAGTTTCCAGGGCGGCTGAAGTTTAAAAATACTCAGTTTCTGGAGTGCTGAGTTAAGTGCCAGTGGTACTTTAAAATGTCAAAAAAATGCTTCCCTAACGTGTAAGGAAAGAGAGAAGCCTCAGAGGCTGCCCTTTAACTGCCTTAGAGGAAGCAGATGAATTGGAGAGAAACCACTAGATTTTCGCAGGTGGGACTATGGTTGTGGGACTGCAGAGCAAATCTCTAGAGTGGTTTTCTAGTGTATTCTACAAACATCAGGCACGTTGCTTCTTGCACTTTTCTGGGAGCCTAATCAGAGTTGTACCTGCTACCTGGCTTATTTTTGTGCGCTTTGGGTGGTGCTTCTGGAGGATTTCTTTTCTGCGCCTTCATTAGTGATGGCCAGACCTGACCCTCTGGCTCTGGCTTTTGGAGCACATGTAGGCTGTCTCTCCATCTCCACAACTCCTTTTCCACAGTTTATTTGATTTCTCTTGGATTTCTTCTTGGATAAGTTCTGTCTTTGGATTGCTTTACTGTTCATTTTTTAATAGACTAGCTGGGATTCTTCAGCAAGGCATGCCTATCCCACCCCTCCTTATCCCCCAGGTTTACAGTAGAAGTAGAATTTGCTTTAAGGTTATATTCAAACTGCTGTCCAGACTCATCTTCCAATTCTTTGCCCAATGTAATGATTTTTATGTTTTTTACTATTCTTTTTAAGGAAAATGCAAAAAACGAGGAGATGGTTTGAAACTGGAGAATGACCCTCAGGAGGTGAGTCACCTAGAATTCAGAGGTCTGAGGCCTCTTGTCCACCTTTGGTCCATGGGGAGCAAGTTCTTTATTTGTTCCTGCTCTAAGGCCTGCCTGGAAGGTGGATGAGGGACAGTGGGTGATGCCGATGTTCTTCATTCTTTGCTCTGTGCATTTCAACTCTGCTCCTGCCCTCACTGCAACTTCCCTGCTGTTTTCCATTCTGTCACTGGGAATGACTGTGCCCCAGGTGTTTGCTCAGCAGCTTTGTACCTGTCTTCCTGTGGACCGAGGCAGAAATTCCTTTTGTCAGGGCCTTCTTGTGGGGCCTGAAGAAGTGATGATGCCCTGCTCTGGCCACTCCTCGGAGCTGGGCTGTTGCACTCTCACTGGTACCCATCTGCTCAGGCTCAGATGAGGAGAATTTTCCTCAAAATATTCTCCCATGGGAAAAACTTTTATGAGAACAGTTACCACAGCTGCTTTTTCCTTTGCAAACATGGGTGCATTTTCCACTCCTGGGAAAGGAGTGAGAATTGTTCCAGGGGCACCAAATTCCAGTAGGAGCCATGGAGACTGAGGTGGGACCATGGAGACCAAGCTGGGACCAGTACTGTGTGGACTTAGCAGCATGCAGAGTCCAAATGATGAAAAACCAATTGGGTACAAATCCTGTCAGCCCTCCATAGGAGAAACTGCCTCCTGCTTTTGGACACCAGCAGCATTAAGAGTAGAGCCAATATCTGAGTCAGGAAAAAGATGGAATGGGAGCTGTGTCCTCTGTCCTCCACTCTGTGGTTTGTATGGAGTCCTCTTGCCAACACAGGATTTGGGAGCACAGGGGAAAGGACAGGTTTTAGCATGTGCTGTCAGAGACCGTCAGGTGCTTCACATCCTGTTCCTATGGTAAATGGAAGCAGGGAACCACCAAGTATCTTATTTCAGTGATAGTGGTGTGAAATCCATGGGTACTCCTTACAGTGGTTGTCACTTTAGAAAGTTTACACAGTCAGTACTGTATCCATTGTGTTCTGTATCAGCCTGAAGTTGAATCTAGCTATTTACTGCTTCTTTGCCTTTATTTCCTCAGGCAGAATCGGAAATGGCTCTGGATGCAGAGTTCCTGGATGTCTATAAGAACTGCAATGGTGTAGTTATGATGTTTGACATCACCAAGCAGTGGTAAGAGACCCTTACTGGCACCATGTGATTCTCCCTTGTTCAGGCACAACAAATGACTTCCAGATTTCCAGATTCCCAGTTGCATTTGGAAGCTGATAACCAGCCTAATGAGTTGGAGCAAGCTTGTATCCTTTAAAATAAAAGCTTTATCTTATGTCATGGCTTTTAATACACTCCTCTCCTGGGCTTGTTCCAAACAAGCAGTGTCCCAGTGGGTTGTGTGCTGCAATTGCTGATATGCTGCTGGCTGAGGCTTGACAATTAGTGCTGTCACAGGTGCAAAGCAAAGTGCATGTTGCAAACCCCTGCTCCCCAGAACACAAGGGAAAGGAGGATGCTAGTGAGAAATTCCCAAGAAACTGGTATTTGTAAGGATTATTTAGAGGCCCCGGGCTGCATTAATCTACAGAAGTAATGAACTGTTGGTTTTGCACATCTGAGGAGAGTGAGGGAGATAAGGAATCCAGAGTGGAAAGAGGAGGAGGTTAGAGCTCCTGCTTTATATTTAGGCTGGTGTTGTTCAGGTTTGGTGTGGGTCAGTGAGCTTGTGGACAGCTGAAGGGAGGGAATCCTTTCCTTCTGCTGACCCCGCAGTTTTGCAGGACTGAGATTGCTGTAGGAGATGTGAGGGTTCTGGTGAAAGTGGATTATTGAGCTTTTGAAGTTGGTTTTGAATAAAGAATCATGCAAACATATTGAGGGTTAATGTATTTCTCTGATGGGGTAAAGAAGCCACAGACTTGGAAGGATTTTGGGGAAAAAATTCCCAAAAAGTTTTTTTTTTTTTTTTCTTTGTGATTTGTGCATGAAACTGCTGACAGAAGGATGTTCCCACTCATCTGCTCTCTCTCTCCCCTCTGATGAAGGACATTTAACTATATTCTGAGGGAGCTTCCTAAAGTGCCGACCCACGTTCCAGTGTGTGTGCTTGGGAATTACCGGGACATGGGGGAGCACCGGGTCATCCTGCCCGGCGACGTGCGGGACCTCATTGACAACCTGAACAGGTGAGTGGGCAGCGGGCAGGATAGCAGGCCTCAGCTGCTCCCTGCCATCACCTGTCAGTAACCGTGTCACTGCCGTGTTTCACGTTCATATCACACGTGCCCTCTGTCCTGTGTGCCTGCCTTGGGCTCCCAGAGCTCCCCGTGTCTCACAAGCAGCATCTGCTGACACCATGGGCCCTTTGATCTGGAGCAGACTGTTTGCCATGCTCCTGGAAACAGGGAGTGCCTGGCAGCATGTGCCTTTCAGAAGTGCTGTTCCCAACAAGTCATCTTCTTTCTGGGTAGTCCTTCTCCTGTGAGAGAATCTTCTCCCCGTAGCACAGCTATGTTCTTTGCTCCAAGTGATTGAGCTACACGAGAGCCAGCCAGTGCAGCTGTGTCCTTGCTCTGCCTCTGAGCATCCCCCACGCAGCACTTGCGGGCCACAGCCAAGTCACATGTCCCTCACCAGCCAGACAAGCATTTCCCTTAAGCAGAGATCTAAGGTGCTCTGTTACGTGGTATAAAATAGTATTTGTTGGTCAAGATTCAGTAGATGGTACCTTTTTTATGTAGTTTTATGTTTTAAAGGTATTTTTTCATTTTCCTCATCTCTTATTTGTTTATGCCTGTGTCAGGCACAAAGAAATGGTGTCAGTTTTAAGACTTTATCCATGATGAAATAATTTCTTTACAAAATAATTTCTGTATATTATTTTTGTCAGTCCGATTGTGGTTTTTAAAACAAAAACCTTCACTATGAAATGAACAACTTGTAAATCCCCAGTTTAGGAAACCAACATCCCAGTATCCTGACAGAGTATTTCTTAGCCTGGCAGGCACATGACACTGTCACACACCAACAGCCACCTTCTGCCACCCTTCAGTGTGAATTTTGGCTGTACACAAAATAATGAGTCCAAGCAGAATGATGCACTGGGCTACATTTGAGGGTGGGGGCTGGCTTGTGGGGTGGCTCATGGCCTGTAACTCAGTCCTGTACAGGGTCTGCAAGTTGTGCTGGGTACAGTGTTCTCTCTGCTTGGCACAGGCCTCCCGGCTCCTCCTATTTCCGCTATGCTGAGTCTTCCATGAAGAACAGCTTTGGCCTCAAGTACTTGCACAAGTTCTTCAACATCCCCTTCTTGCAGCTGCAGGTAAGGCAGGGATGTTAGTTATCCTGATGTGCTCAGTGTGTGGGACAGATTGGATTTGCTTCCTTTCTAAGGCAGGAATTCGGTATCTGGGGTTTCATTTGCTGTTAAAGGATCCTGAGTAGATTCTTCTTTTCATTAGAGTTGGTATAACAAAATTATGTGAGAACATTGGTGCCTGTGACTGATTTAAACATGTCTCTTGTTGCAAGAGGTCAGCTGTGCTGAGTTCCCAATGCTGACCTCTGGAGAAAGGCTCCATTTTCACTGGCATGAAAACAGCATCCAGTGGTGCAATTACCAAGTCAAAAATGCAAAATACACATATCTGTTAAACTTTGAATTTCAATTCTGTTCAGTTAAAACTCAGATGAGAAGAGATTTGGCCATTATCTGAGTAGTTAGGAACCTCTGCTGAAGATCTTTCCCCTAATGGTAAAGGGCGTTAGATATGAGATCCATGTGCTTGCATCCTGTTCACATGGCTCCAATCTCATATTTCCTTCGTATCTGAGGATTCTTGGGAGGGCAGAGGGAAGGGCAAAGGCTGTGAAGGGTGGGATTCTCATCTGTGGACCTTTAGAAGATAACCTTTTGGGGTGATCCTACGGGGGTCCTTTGGAATGAGTAGCTTATGCTTTTTGAGGGCACACATGATGTTGTGTCACTGTTTTCTATTTGATGGGAAAAACCCAGGCAGTTGATCGTTACTATCTTTCACCAATAATTGAAGTCTATGTGTGTATTTTTATATAAATAATCCCCAGTGAAATGCCGGTTTAGAAGGAGCTGAGATATATTAGTGGATGTTACCAAGTCCTCAGGCTGCAGAACAGAAAGAACCAGGGTAAGATAATTGAATGTATAAAACCTCAGTGAAACAAGTCAAACAATTTTTTGAGGGGGAGGTTGTAGAAATCTGAGCTGTAAATCCAACCTGCTGCTCAGTGGAGAAGACTGAAATCGGTCAGCATGTTGCTGGTGAAATATTTGGGTTTATGACACTGCCCATTTGGAGGCTTTTGGTTGCCTCCACCCAGTTTTTGGGGCTTTACTTGATGTCAAACTTCACCTAAGATGGGCTGCCTTGGTTTCTCCAGTGCCCCTTGCACTTGTGCCACAGGTTTATGGGCAGTGTCTTGTGTTGGAGTGCACAGGGACTGGGGCTGGCCCTGTTCAACATCCAGTGCAGCGTGAGCTGAAATTTGTAGGAAAATCACATCTAGACTTAATTCCTGAAGGTTCTTCTTAACCCTTCCGAGATCCTTGCCAGTACCAGGCTCCAGAAAGGAGCCTTTTTTTTTTCTCCTTTGAGCAGAGCAGGATTAACGGAGAGGGATGCTGCCTGGTATAAAATGCACATAGGATTTAGTCAGCCTCAGATGTTTCTGTGCCTCTCAGCCTGCCCTCCACAGCTTTCCAGGGCAGAGTGGTCCAGCTGTATCCAAGGTCCCAGGCTGTCCCTCAGTAGGGTTGGGGTCAGTGTGTGGTTTTCAGTGGCACATTCCTGTGCTCAGTTTGCAGTCAGGCATCTTCCATGGCAAAAGCAAGGGCTGAAATCCATACCCCCAGTACAGAGCTCATTCTCTCTGTCAGACTGAGCTCTTCAATTATTTATCGGTTCCTTTACAGGGGCAGGATTGGCAAATCCAAGGATGCAGTTTAGCTGTAGGTATATCTGGAAACCCACGAATGAGATCAGGTCACCCAGGCCTCCAGATGCTCTGCTGGAAGGAGACAGGATTCTGCAGACAGTTGAGATTGCCTTTTCCCAGGAAGCCCTTGCAAGTGCCTTTCAGCTGAAGCACTGGTCTCTAGCACATGATTTATTCCCTTCTTTTGGGTCATTGCAAAAAATAAGCTGTTTCTTTAATATTTTAATAACCAGCGTGGTAAAATAGAATATATTTTTTGAAGTATTTGGAAGTTTTGTTAGTAGTGATGAATTTCTACAAAATTGATTGCAACTCTCTATTAAGTATATATTCTTGATTTATTGTAATCTGTGAAAATTGAAATAAATAAAACTGGTGTATGTCTCAGTGCCGAAGTGTAAGGCAAGGCACACCACTTGTTTAATAGACAAGTCTAATTAAAGTCATTATCAAAGAGCCTAAGGTAAGCACCGAGAGCAGTAGCCCTTCTGTCTCTGTTTGTTCAGCTAATTTGCTCAGCATGTATTTCACCTGTCTTAGGAAATTAGGGACAAAGAAGCAGCAGACTTGCCCTTTTTTTGTCTCATTTTTGCTTATACTGCATGAATAATATAAAATGATGATATCTACTGCTTCTGAGATCTTCATTTTCTTGAATTCTGAAATCTAGAATTTGAATTCTAAAGTCCTCATTAGTACTTCTGATTAAGGTAGCAACTTTAAATATGAATAGCATATTTTGCTGAATCTTTCTTGTCTGTAAACGACAATAAAGGAATTGGCATTAAGTAATAACTTTGTAATTCCATGCATACATGTTAATTAAAGTCAAGTTTCCATCTGCAGAGAGCACTTGAATATGATGAATAAAAATTACTCAGCAAAAAAAAAAAGGGATTGCTCCAAGCTCTTAACACTAGGGCAAAGGTAAACAAGAAGACTCTATATGCCTTGGAAGCAGTAAATTAGCTTAAATGTTCACAGAAGCCCTTACATTTCAAGAAGGGCTATGTCTTCCAGTAAATTAGGGTTATCAACTGTGATGAGTCACCTGGTCTTACAGTACAAAATAAAAATTACTTAAACTTTTTTGCTGATTTCAGTCATAGTAGAATTTGATATAAATCAGTTGCTCCATGGAGGGCTCAGGCTGTTCTGTGATTGTTCCCCGGAACACAGCACTTGGTGTGATTTGTGTGAGCCAGATGAGTTAATCGCTCTTCAAACCTGTGCAGTGGCTTGATAGCTTCAAAGTTGTCACATCTATGAAACCATAATGCCAGCAGCATGTGCATGTTGGGACTGAACACCATCACTTCATGCAAATGTATGTCTTCTCAGGTGGAGATTATTCTGGGAATTATGTAATAGATTTCCTTTTGGGCTTTTAATCTGATGGGATCTTTCTGCAGTTGAGTTCAAGTGCTGTCAGACAGGGAATTAAGAATTCACCATGGTTATTGATGCTAGCCTTCAAAAATATTTGTCAGAGCAAAGCTGAAATGTACTTGGAGGATAAGTCAGTTATCAAAGCAAAAACCTTGGCAGTTTGGAGGAAGCCTGGGGTTTCTCTTGCATGTCCTCCTGCCTAGGCAGGGATACAGCCTGTGGCACCATAGACCTGCTGTAATGGGAACTGTGCAGGGCTGGCAGTCACCAGCCCAGCTCAGCACAAGCTGGCCCTGCTCCTGTGCCACCCAGTGCATAGGCAGTGGGAGAGGGACGATTGATGCCCTCAGGCACCAAACATGTGGCTTTTGACTCCAAAATTCAGGAGGTGAGCTGATGGGCAGGGCCAGTGCCCAGCTGCGTGCCAGCCAGCTGTGCCTGAGCAGAGGGGATGGGGCTATGGGGCAGGATTTGCACTACTGACAACTCTAGTCTTGTCCAGGGGATCCGGAATGATGTTTCTGCAGGAGTGGATGCTGTGTCAGCCCTGCAGGGCTGCAGCCATTGAGGGAGCTGGCTGTGCCTGTGGATATTGATCTCTCCTTGCTGCCATCTGGATGTCGAGAAGAGAGAGCCCTTCCCCTCAGCTGAGGTTTTAGTTTGAGTTCTGTGGGAAATGTTGGAAAGGAATGACTGAGTGAGGCAGTCCTGGATTACATTAGTGCAGTCAACTCGCTTTATTGCCTATTGGAAATGGGCTAGGGTGTCTGTCCCCCATCTGTGGAACAGCAGCTGGAAGCAGAGGGGCAAGGACTTCTGAAATGTCATTGAGTTGATAAGTTGTGCTTCCTTATCTTCCCCCAACAGCAAAAAAAAAAAAAAATATTGGGAGGCTTTGCATTCAGCTGGGTCCTGCTCCCAGAGGGGCTGGTCTAGCACAGGGAAAATCAAAAGGCCTGAGTGAATGAGTTGCACAACTGATCTCTGCAGGGGCTGAATCCGTTCTCCAAATGTAGCTGGTGCTGTGGTGTCTGAAATAACACATTATTGATTTATGGCTGAGAACAGCTCACAGAACAAGGTGCTCCTTACACACAGACTTTATGGATTATCTACTTTTTATTCACTTTCCCTTTGTGCTCTGTATTTAAATGGACACCATGATAAGGGCCAGGACGTTGTGATCCTGTTGCACATGGTGCTATGGTAAAGTGGTGACACAGGATCTCAGTGCACAGAGATCTGTTACAATGCCCCTTCTGCTCAGACCCAGCTTGTTTTCCTTTCCTCAGAGGGAGACGTTGCTACGGCAGCTGGAGACAAATCAGCTGGATATTGATGCAACTCTGGAGGAGCTGTCAGTGCAGCAAGAGACTGAAGACCAGAACTACGAACTGTATGTCACTGAGCTGTCTTTTCTAACTGCTTTGGGTGTCACATGAATGTTGGGCAGCCCTAGCTGTGGCATGTGGCCAGGTTGAAGGGTCTAGCGAGTAACATTTAGGGATCGTTTGGATAAAATGTTGCTTTTGAATGGCATCACCTGAAGAAAAGCATGCACCTGGGGATCAGTGTGAAAGAGTCTGGTTCCTACAGGCATGTGACTGGGGAGGGCAGGGCAGGTGGGGCTGAGCAGCACACCTGGAGCCAGCACATGCTGAAGTAGATAAAGTGCTGGAAGGGGATATTTTCCATCTCTCAGCTGTTCAGCACACAAGTTGGTTCCTCTCCTGGCTGTTGCACTCCTGTGTATTTTGTGTCTTATGACTAGAAAGTAGTAGCAACAACACTGCTGTCTTTTGTTCCCTTTGAGCACTTCTGGACTCCTTGGTGTATTTCTGGACTGAAATAGTGACTGGTTCCTCTGCCCTGTGTCTGTTCTGCACCCTGGCTGTGTGCTTGGCTGCTTGTAATGGTGCTTGCCAGCTTTAGCCCCACAAAGCCAATACACCTGTAGCACAGTGAACAGGAATGCATGTTCTGTGAATTCCCATCACAAGGCCTTTATTGCAGTGGTGTGCAAGCCAGAAAAGTCAGCTTCAGAATGTATTGAAAAAAGATTATTTACAGGCAGCTTTTGTTTGGAAATTGGAATCAATGATTGTGAAATATTCATGCACAGGCTTTTAGACAAGCATTTTTCAGACCAAGTTTCAAGTTCTATAACCTTGTTCAGCATGTTTTCCTTGGAGGGCATTGAAATACCCCAATTCACACAAGGCAATGCTGTTTCCAGAGCATTCACCTCATTCTCCTCCTGAGGGACTAGTTAGTCGCCTCATGCCTTCAGCACTTCTCTTGATGTCCCTACTCAAAGGACTGGGCTGCATGGGCTGTGCTGTCAGATGGTTTTCCATACTTTTGTTTGTACTGCTTTGGTAATGGGAGGATACTTAATAGAATTAGGAGTTGGCAGAGCTGTTTCAAATTCACAGCACAAGACCTTGCTGTTTCGTCACCTCTTGCCCTTCCAGCAGCTTTAGCGTGTGCTGGGTCTCCATATGTGTCACTAGCTCACAAAGCCAGCAGAAAAACAGGTTGGATGGGGCTTGGAGCAACCTGGTCCAGTGAAAGGTGTCCCTGCCTGTGGCAGGGGCATGGAATGAGATGAGCTTTAAGGTCTCATCCAACCCAAACTCATCTGAGACTCTGTGACTCTGAAATCTGTCTTTGCTATATTGACCTCAGGGTTAGTCTGTGTTGGGCTGGCTCTGAGAAGAGATCTTAGATCTTAAAGGCAGCAGCAGCAGTGTGGTAGTGGTGGAGGGGTGGTCAGACCTCCTAGTTCCAGCAACAGGTATTAGACTGGATCATCCCACCCAGTGAGACCACACTGCCATCCTGGGAGGCTGTTGGCACTGTCAGGCTGCAGATTAGCTTAACATGGCCTCAGAAGTATTAGAGCTTGACAAAGGAGGAATTGCTGAAATATTAAAAGCAAGACTTTTCTCTAGGATTCTGGTTTAGCAAATAAAGGGACATCCTTATGCAGCTGGCCAGTTCCTGCATGTTCATATCTGTACTGAAGCCAAAGTTCTTCACTTGCAGAAAATAACACTTCTTTAGAGAAAGGGCTTTAAAATACCCTGGATGCTTTCTGGATAGAGGCACAGATCCCAAAAGAAAAGCACCAGGGAGTGTCATGTGTCAGTACTTTGATCACACTAAGAGTGCTATTTTAGGGTTTTTAAGATTTTTCTCTGCACCCCAGGTAGAAACAGAGAGTCTGTTTGTTTAAATGGCACCTCTGTGGGACAGATGAGGTGCAGAGGGGTTACTTCAGCCCCAGAGTTGAAAGGTATGCATTTCTTACACTCAGTTTTTATCCCTGCAGGAGGTCTCCAGGCTCAAGTTTTATAGCCAAAGACCTAATTTAAAGAAATGTTCACGTTCATGTGTCAGAGAACCCAGGTTGAGGTAAAGCCTCAACCTTTGTAAACAGTTTGAGCTGGGAAACAGAGTACATGTATACACAACAGTGGGTGATAGGAATCAGAGCTTGCAGCGGTGAGGCAGGTCTGCAGTGCTCATTCTTAGGGCTTGGGAAGGTCCTTGCATCCATGCTTGTCAGATGCCCATGATTTTGGGATTACCAGGTGTCTTGGTTTGAAAAGACAGGTGTCTGCTAAGGAAGGCAGGAGCCTCCCTTGAAACGGAAAATGCAAACTCCCTCCCTCTGAATTATTATAATTTTGAAATCATAATAATTTCAAAAAGAGGCTCTCAGGCAAAGATATGGGAGTAGGAGTAACAGTTCTTTATTAGAAATAAAAATAAAAATGCAGTAATACAAAATAACACTGACAGAGTCAGAACAGGCCCTGGCAGCCTGTGGGTCAGGGTGTGGCAGCAGTCCCATTCCATGGTGGCTCAGCCCTCCTGCAGTGACAGCTGTGGTTCTGTTGGAACAGGGATCCTGTAGAAGGGTAGAGTTTTCCTCTGAAGGTCCAGTGGTGGTGTAGATGGGCCTGGTCTTCCTCCGGGAATGCAGTGGAGAAGAAAGCTGCTCCTCTGGGAATGCAGTGGGCAAAGGCTGCTGTGATGTTCCAAGGTCAGATTGGATCCAGGTAGGAATGCTTGGCTCCTCCCCTGGGCGGAGCAACTCCCCATGGGCTGATGGAATTTTCTCAGCCATGCAGGGACACTCAGTGGCCATGAACAGAAGAGATTTCCTGGAGGGAGGATTGGCTGTGGAAGAGATAAAGAAAACTGCCCCACCTGGTTTTAACAGGTGGCCCAATTAACCGATGATAACTGCCCCGCCCTAACAGATGGTAATAGAATACACACCCCCAGCCATATCTTGCATTTTCCAACCTAAGACACCAGGTTTAATATGCTGAATCAGTGAATGTCCAGTTGAGCACCTGGTACATTGTCTGCTGCCACTCACCCTGTTGTGTACAGTGTATGTGTTGGTGCAGTGTGACTTGGTGACCCTTGACAGATCGCAGAACTGTGGAATCCTTAGGATTGGAAAAACCCTCTAAGATCATCAAGTCCAGCTGTTAACTGAGCACTACCAAAGCCATCACCCAACCATGTCCCCAAGGGCCACATCCATGTTTTTCAAACACTCCAGGCATGATAGCTCCACCGCTATCAGGGCAGTCTGTTCCAAAGTCTGGCTGCCCTTTTTGTGAAGAAAGTTTCCCTAATATCCAACCTGAACCTCCTCCAGTGCAACTTGAGGCCTCTTTTGTTTTTTTCCTTTTTATTGCTTGGTAGAGGAGCCTGACCCTCACCTGTCACACCTCCTGTCACAAGACCCCACCTGTCATACCTCCTGTCATGAGGCCTTTGTGTTAGTTGCTTCACTTCAGACAGCACTGGGAGTTCTGCTGTGGGTCACCCAAATTGCAGAGCAAGGGGAGATGACCGCAGATATTTGAGGCCACAGGCCATAGTGTGTCTGCTGCAGCACTTCTTTGGAGGCCATTCCTTCCCTCCCGCCATAAAATCAGGGCACAGAGCACAGTGAGGTGACAGCACTAGGACATCTCGGTTATTCCCTTCACCCCTGTGCACGTCTGGTAGCTGCTCTGTCACAATGACCGGTGCTAAATTTGGCTCTGTGAGAACTGAAAAAGAACAAGAACTCTTCCTCCTCCTGCTGCAGCGGGAGGGACCTGAGGACAAAATGTCACTGATCCAAAATGTGGATCCCAGAGACAACACAAGGTGGCACACGACGCTGCCTCTTCCGCCTTACGTAAGCCAGCCTGGGCAGCCACTGCCTGGATGTGCCTGTGGGAGACACAATCTGCTTCCAGTTCTTTCCCTGTGTCTAGGCTCCTCACTGCCTGACATACCTCTGGCTATGGTACTGTTCATGTGCTTTCAGAGTTTACATTTTCAATGCTGCTAAAAGAACATTTCAGCCCTTTTTGAGTTATTGAATTCTTATTAAACAAACTGTAATGACTTTTATGATGTTCTGAATTTGTACCTAATTTGCTCAATTTCTCCATTTTTAATTATACCCAGCTTATCTTCTGTTTTCAAGGAAAACTTGTGTATGTTCAGTGTGCCCGTTCCCCCACAGAAGGGTGCCAGGGCTGGGCAGCCCTTTTGGGGAAGAAATTTTCCCCAATACTCAACCTAAACTTCCTGTTGCACAACTTGAGGCTGTCTCCTCTCACCATGTGGGTGCCAGACCAGTGACTGCAGACAGGCATTTGGGCTCTCTTGCTGAGGACTCTGCCTTGGGGAGACACATTCCCCAAAGAGACAGCTTTAGTCATTGCAGAATCACTGGCTGGGGAGTTGGGGTTTTATTTGCTGGGTTGTTTTTTTCCACGTCAAGCATAGCTCATAATTTCAGGAAGACCATGGTGCTGAGTAACACCTGCACAAGTGGCAGGAGGAGCTACACCAGCTACAGGCTGAATTACCAGATGGGAAAGTAAACCCACTCCTGCTTTCTCTTCCCCTTGCCTTACTTTTATCCTCTCCCCTTGCTGTGAATCCTTGTGGTCATCAGACAGGTCAGGAGCCAGCTTGAACTGGAATGGGACTCTATCTAGGTCATGTTTTTTGGGGGTGCTACATTGAGAATTAAGTGACTCTAAGCCTGTCATCAGTCAGTCTTGCTTGGTAAGTGGGGACATGGAGCATGTCCTGTATTTTATGGAGCAGGGAGTTATCCTGCTGCATCCATTTTGTCAGGTGGAAAACAGGACGACAGCAGGAATTAAACCTGCTTGGCCATTGATTCTACATTCAGGGACCTGGGCTAGGGGAATTGAGGCAGTACCTTTAATGAGCCCAAAACAAACATGTGGAAATCTAACCCTTGCTAACCCCAGTTAAAATGATGTAATCCAGCTGATTAATCTTCGTTTTCACAATTAATAAAGTAACCCAGAGCCTTTCTTGCCGCGTGAAATACACTTGAACAATTTATCACAGCATGTAAGAACCAGGAGCCAAAAAGCTTTAGTCTGCTCCCGTCTTCAATATTAAATGAACACGAGCCCTGACAATTTTAAGAATTGTGAGGCTAACAAATCCTTTTGTGTTTTTTGTGTTTGCCCTGGGAACAGAGCAGCAGTAACCTCAGGCCCTGATGGATTCTTGTTCCCACAGATTGTGCTCATCTTCAAAATTGCATAAAAGTCTCCTCTTGTGAGCAGGTCCAACCACCAGTGAATTATTCAGGAGTTTGAGGATATTTTGGACTTGTTACTTAGTCTATAATGGAAGGATTGAAAGGTAAATAAGGAGCCCCTGTGAGTGAGGACAGATGACCCACCTGGATGTGCATGGTATATTTGCAGTCTCTGTATCCCAACGGAATAAAGGTGCTCCAGTGTGAGTTCACCTTGTAGGACCTGGTCTGCTACGTCCAGAGCGGGCACAAAGCTCCTTATTCCACAGTAAGCTTTTGAGTGAGTCCTTTTCCAAAGGACTGATGGATAGAACGAGGAACGGGCAGATTGTGTAGAATATGAGAAAAAACAGACACATGGCAGGTTTGGCCTGGTGTGTTCCCAAAACAGCCACACTTGTGCCTCTGAGGAGTGTGTGTAAAGCCAGAGAAAGCATTCATGCATTATGTAGTATTTTCAAAGTGTGGAGGATGCTTAGACACCTCCATCCTGGAAAATACTGCGAGCTTGCTGGCAGCATTTAATGTGTGCTGGTTTTCCACCCACCTCCCTCACAGAAGATCTGGCTATAAAAAAGCTCAGCAGAGCTGGTTTATGCAGCCTGTGTAGATAGAACCAGTGTCAGACCACCCTGATTTCCCCAGTGACACAGCACAAGGCTTGGCCCATGTGTCTAGTTGGAGTTGGTCAAGGTGACACGAAGCACACGTGTCACAGCTGTCCTCAGTGCTGTGCTGGAGCAAGAGTCTGTGTTGTGCTATCCCCAAATAACCATTTGTATGTTCCTACTAAAGAACTTGCTATCTCCTGTTTTTATGCCCTTCAGACACCAGAGGTGACAAAGGTACAGGAGCACAGGTACAGACAAAGCTTGCATGTGTTTTATGCCCCAGTCTGGTTGCGCTGGAGGGAAGGATGACACTCTTTATACTTCAGTTAAGTAGCAGGGTTTTTTTCCTCCAGCTCTTAAATTCATGTGTTTCTGGAGGAGAAACAGGTGGTAGTCGCAGCCTTCCCTCCCTCTGGAGCTGGCTACTTTCCCAGAACAAAGCAGGTTGTTTCCCAAATGGGCACCTTTGGTAGAACCACGTACAGTAAATCTTCAAATACTCTGGTATTGTTAAGATTTTCCTGTGCTTTGTTGAGTCCAGCTTTAGCTATTCTTTGAGCTTCATATTCTGCATACTGATGTGACTCTACATTCTTTGTGTCTCCTTGTTCCCAAATCTTCAGTGTACAATCATCTTATCCTACCTGAGTTGGATAAGTTGCCTCGATGGTGTGATTCAGAACTTGAGGCTCAGAGGCTGTTCATTCTGGTTTCACATCATGTTGATGATTTAGGTGTTCTCACAGACAGTCAGGAGAGCAAGTACTGCTGGCAGCAGTGCCTTGGCTGCTGGATGCAGCAGTGCCCAGGCTTGCAGGCTTCCATCCAGGATTGCTGTTGCTATAAACAGGAACAGGGGTGCGTGTAGATCATCTGGGATTAATCTCTCCTCACAGTTGGGAGGCAGGAGTCTTTAACACTGAGTGGGTCTTGGGAGGAGGAGGAGTGAGTACCACAAAGCAGAGCTGTTCAGCTCTCCTGTCTTCAGCTCACCAGAAGGTCTGGATCAAAGCTGGGAGAGGAGGAATGGCAGAATTCAGCACTCAGCACATGTGATGTGGAGCCGAGGAGTTGCACATTGTATGCAGGCAAAGCTCACAAACAGCTTTGCAGGCCATGGCAATTCAGATGGTTCGGGGATAAAGAGCCTTAGCTTTGTTGGATGAGGGCTGAATTGCAGGGCCTCGTGATTTCTTTCCCACCCCACAGATGCCGTACGTGCCCTGCTTGGAGGATGTGGAGCCATAGCCCCCCTCCTCAGGAAGGGAGCGCAGTGATGGAGAGGTATTGAGCACAGCTATCGTGTTCTTGCAGCATGTGTGATGTATTGTGCACCTTCCAAACCAACCTGATGCAGTCTCCACAGAGCTCAGTGCAGGAGTTAAACTCCTTTATGTTTTTTCTCTGGTGCATGACAAATCCACACATCATTTTCAGTGGAATGTGTTGTCGTGCAGCTCGCCCCAGGAGAGGGAGGATGGGGACTGGATGCTGCATCACATACTCTGAGCTCAGCTCTGCCAGGAGCTTATGTTGGTGTAGCCAGTGTTCTCGTTGGAATAGGCACATAGTCTTGACCCTGGTCCTGGTGGAAGCATCAGTGAGAACACCACAGCATGGCACTGAGGTGGGTGCCTTGACAGTCTGCAGCTTCCTTATAAGGGACAGCAGAGATGCAGCACCAATCTCTGCTCTCTGTGATCAGGGAGAGGACCCAGGGAATGGCTGGAGCTGCATCAGGGCAGGTATAGGTTTGGATATCAATGGACAGCATATGACAGCCGGGCTCTGGCATGGTTGGGATTGCAATCCTTAGTCCAGACTTCCAGAATGAGTGAGGCGAGTCTTTCCCATTCTCACGTGGAGAACTGGGAGCAAGAACACTTTTCCTCACCCTTGAGTAGATGACTATTTTGTTTGTACTGTTGAATTTCTTCCTGTTTCTGTTACTTGAGATCATCTATTTCTATTTATATCTTGTCCCTGTCAGTTTATGTTGCCTAATTAATTCTGCTTTTTAGTGCTGCCCTTGATCTCCACTTTAGCCAGTTACTTAGTTAGGAAGGACTGCTGGTTTTCCAATTCAAAAACTTCCTGGGGCTATTGTTCCCTAGGGCTCCAGACACTGCTGGTCACAAAGTATATTATTTTGTTCCTTAAAAGTATATCAGGTTACTGCCTTAAAATAGGAAATCATATCTCAAGGCTTAGAGTCTCTTAGCCCCCACTGTTTGTGTTCTGTTCAGCAGTCAGTCCAGGGAAGGTTCTGGCTGGCTCGGGTCCCTGAAGGACAAGGTCATGCTTTGTGTGGGAGAGGAGGCTCTCGCTTCACACTCTCATTGCCTGGAGCACAACCAAAGTCTGTCTTGCAGAACCAGCTGAATCCAGAGCCTCTATGCACAAATTCATTAAGCTTAATGAAATGAGATGCGAGATTGGGATGTGCTGGATATTACACAGGATGCTTCACTTTGGGTGTCCTCTCTGTATCTCTCAGCTGTGCAGCATGTGACAGATCTGTTTTTCAGACCATTTCATGGCAAAATATTATCTCTGTCCACATTTCTCTGCACACAGTGTGTGAAACAGGCTGGTGACCCTGTGGGCTGCAGAGGGAGGCTTGGGTTAGGCTTGGGTTTCTTTTGGAAAAGGAAAGAGCTTTTCACTCTCTATAGTGGTACAGGCTTTAATGTTCTTCCAGTTGGGAGCCCAGCCAGGACCACAACCTGCTCCAGAGCTCCTGCTACTTGGCTCCAGGGCCTCTCACACAGAGGGGGAGTGTGTGCAGGGGAGAGCCTGCATGTGGGTCTGCACCCTGCGAGAAGGGTAATGGCAGTCAGTCTTCTCTGAGCCCTCAGGACAGCTCTTTTCTTTGGATATTCAAGGATTCTCCTCTCAAATCCATTCTTGGCTGATAAAGAGGTTATTACAGCAGTTTTCTTGAGTACTGTGATTTATTCTGCAGAATGTAAAAACATGCCATTCCTACAGCACTTACTCCTTTAGAGACATGTCCAACAACTGACTTAAGGTTGCATTTCAAGCCCTGGCATGCTGTTAAAGACTGTCTATTCAGGGAGTTTCCAATAGTGTTGCAAATATAGTTTTCATCCTGTAGCGCAGAGCAGGTTGGGATTCTCCACACCTCAATGCAGATGGGGTGAGTTCAGCTCACGTGGGTAAACCAGATTTATTGTGACCCAGGGAGTCACAGTCTCACTGGAAGCAGATCCATACCCTCCCAAGCCCAGCTGGAAGTAGACCCATACTCTCCCAGCTCAGCACACAGCCAGATGAAAAGGGCTTATATAAAGGAAGGAGAGGGACTCTTTATATGGTCAGGTAGTGACAGGACAAGGGGCAAAGTTTTAAACTGGCAGAGGGCAGGGTTGGATGGGAAGAAATTCTTCTCTCTGGGGGTGGGGAGATCCTGGCATAGGGTGCCCAGAAAAGCTGTGGCTGCCCCTGAATCCCCGGAAGTGTCCAAGGTCAGGCTGGAGCTTTAAGGTCCCTCCCAACCCAAGCCAGTCTGGGATTCTGAGATTCCCCATTCCTTATTTTCGTAATTTATCTTCCCCACAGGTTCCTGGAAATGATGGAAGCCCGAAGCCAAGGACACACATCACCACTAGCAACGAACGGGCAGAGCCCCTCCTCTGGCTCCCAGTCACCCATCGTACCTCCGAGCTCCGCATCGACAGGCAGCTCCAGCCCCAGCACCCCACAGCCGCCGCTGCCACTCACCACAAGCGCCATCATCTCTCCTGACCCCGCCTCATCCTTCTCACCAGTGCCTGTCCCCGAGACCCCGCAGCCCCCCCCAGCCACCGCAGCTCCCGCAGCCCCTGTGCCCAAGCGTGGCATCATCGCGCGGCTCTTCGGGACATCCCCAGCGACCGAGCCCACTCCTCCCCAGCCAGGTAGGTGCTGGTGCCGTGTCCTGGCAGGCTGTGACCCATAGGCCTTCCAGTTTTCATTTCATTTTTTCCCTGCAAGAGGCTGAGCAGACAGGTGTGGAAGGCCACAGGCGCCATGCTTGTGCAGCAGGTGTCCAGGAAGACTTGGGCTGTCATTCTCTATTTTCTCCTGATTAACGTTTTGGTTTGTCTCTGTGCTGGATGGGGACTGTGCCCAGCCAGCTGGGTGGTGGCTGTAGCATACTTAAAAGGGAGATCCTGAAGACACAGGAGACACTAATAAAATAAGTAAAATGTCAAATTCTTACCAGGAGCAAAAATACCTCTTGAATAGCAAAAAAATTACTAGAGAAGATATTTGAAGTGCCGTCCTTGCACACATGTGGCAATCCGCAGGGGCTCCTGTGCATAACGGAGAGAAGCAGAACACTGGGTTTAAAGGTTATTCAGCCAGAAATGGTCACGTAGGTCCAGGCTCCACAGCAGATCCCCCTCTGGGGAAATCTGCTCCTTCAGAGCAGGTCTGGGAGCAGGGAGTTCTCGGCTGCTACCTCAGCACTGGTACTTGCTGGAGCAGCACAGCCCTCGGTCCAGACCCTGCCAAACAGAGTGCCAGGCAGAGGCATCAAGGGTTTGTTGCATGTAATTTTACTGATCTGGACCATAATTTGCCTGTCACATTCACTTTGTTTGCAGAACTAACTGGAACTGCAGAGCTGGCACTGCCTAAAAATCATGACATGGTTTGAGTCACCCTTTGGAAATGCTTCTCACACTGGCTCACAGTGCTCCTGAGACACCCACAGAGAGAAAGTAGGAGGTGCTGGGGACACGGGTTGCAATTTCAGATGTTGAAATGGTCTAGTTTTAGATCTACACACAGTGTTCTGCATCCTGTGCCTCTTCCCAGATATGACACAATGCACCCATTTTGGTTTGTTTTTGACTCTTCCTACCCAGAGAAAACAAAACAAAAACCAAAGAGGGGAGCAGATGTCAGAAATCCCTTGTTGATAAAAAAAACCTTTTATCATTTTGATCTGTAGAAAAAAAGACAAGTAGTCTACTACCAGTGTTACAGTGATTGGGTTTGGGGTTTTTCTTTTTCTTCTCTTTTTTTAACTCTTTCTTAGCTTGACAGCTGTTTTGGGCTTGTGACTTTCAGCCCTGATATCTCGGAATGTTTAGGGGCAGTTGCAAAAGGCAGCCAGGAAGAGCTGGTGTGTCAGTGTTGCAAGGTTTCAGTGGTCTGCCAAGGGCCTGCACCTCCACTGGAATGTACCCAGGCACCAATTCACTGGAAAGCCGCTAAAAAATCATTGTTACCAAGTAATACTTGGTTTTTCTGGGAGCTACTATTTAGGATTTCTCTTGTAGTCTTGGAGTAGTAATTCTTTTGGCTGTGGTTTAGCTTACACCAATGCTAGTCTGTGGCATTAGTGGTACTGTTGGTATGCAGAAGTGATCTGAAAGTTGTGCTAAGGAGAGCAAAAATCTAGAAAGAAAAGGCACAAGTCTTGTTTTATCCAAAAGAAAAGTCTAGATGTGAAGTGCAGCATAAGCAGAGGAAAAACATTGAGTATTGCAAATTCTGGAAAGGTTAATCACTTCAGGCTTCTTAGTTATGCTAATTTCATGAGTTTACATCCTGATACCTTGAAGAAGAGTAAAAGTGTTTCTACAGATAAACTGTATTAAAGTCACACTCTATTTGAGGTAGCTCTTGAGCTTTTGTTTACACAAAACATCTAAAAGCACAATGTGAACAATTCTGCCTTGGACAGTTACAACTGGAAAAAGCAAGAGGATAGGAGAGGGTGAACTGAACAGTCTGGAAAAGGTAAGAGAATAGTGAAGGGACATCCCCCAGGAGCAGTGCACATAGCACAAGTGTAATAAAACCTGTGGTACAGTCAGTCATGGCATTCCCTGGAGAGCAGAGCCAACCCTTGCCAGGGAGGTTTTCAGTCCGTCTAAAAGCCTGGGTCAGCCTGGTGCATTCTAAACCACAGCTACCATGATCTGTGAATGCCTTCATGTCAGACTCTGGGCTGTTTTGTATCTTGTTCTTAACCTTCCTCTTCCCTCATTGTGGATGGAGCCAGGGTCCTGCCTCATGGCTACTGCCACCCTGGGCAGCACAGATCTGGAAAAAGCCGATTTCTGTCTTGCTTGTGGTGACACCAATGTTTTACAAATCCTGTCACTAATGCAGATCCTGCTGCTGCCACTCCTTCCTCCAACCCTGCAGCCCCTGCCAAGGTACAAAGCGTGGAGGACTTTGTTCCTGAGGACAGGCTGGACCACAGCTTTCTGGAAGACCCAGCACCGCAGAAAGACAAAGGGAAACCACAGGCCAAACACTGTGTGGATAGTGAAAGGTAAGGAAAGGAGGGTGGCAGCAGGGAGGGCAGGTCCCCAGCAGGGACACACCTGGATGTGCACCCCAGCTAACGTGGTGCAACCATTCAGTGATTCCAGAGCAGTTAGCCATCCCAGAGGTTTTCTGGGTGTGCTATGGTCAGTCATAGCATTCACTGTTTCCCATTTAGTGACACACAATGCTCCCTGGGAAGGAGGAACATCACGAAAAGCAGATTATCACCTTCCTGGTGCTGCTGTCTTGCTTTGTGCTCAGATTAAACCGCTGGGCCCTTTCCATCCCTTTCCTGGGTCAGGAAGGGATTTTCCGTCTGGCCAAACACACCGAATTATTTGAGATATTTTCCTTCTGGAACATAGTTCACTTTGCAGGGATACTATGTTTTGCTTAATTAATATTTTCCTTCTGCAGAGGCACAAAGTGTGGCCAAGCTCCTCTGTGACTTGGTAATGTCATTCCTGAGGCACTATAAAGGGATTTGGGGTTTGGTGGAGGACACTTGGGAGCACTCTGTAGCTCTGTGGGATTCTGGGAGGAAGAAAGGATGGAGAAAGTCATGCTCCTTTGGGAGTGTCACTGCATGGTTGCCTGCAGAATCAAAAAAAAAAAAAACTCTTAGGGAGTTTCTGCTTCTTTTTCTCTGTGTCCAATGTTTCTCCCCAGCATTTTCTCACTAAACTGGAGAGACACAGATTTGATGGATGATAGGGAATGGGTTGGCTATTCACATCCAGAGGGTAGTGATCTATGGCTTAATGTCCAGTTGAAGATGGGTGGTGTTCCTCAGGATCTGTACTGGGACATGGATTTCATCCATGAAACAGGGGGATTGAGGACACCCTCATCAGGTTTATCAATAACACCAGGCTGGGTAGGGTGGGTGACGCTCCTGAATAACGCAATGTCATCCAGAGCCTGGAAAACACGAGAAGTGGCCCATGGGAACCTCATGAGGATCGCCAAGGCCAAGCTCAAGTTAGTGTACCTGGGTTGGGGCAACCTCTGGGATCAGTCCAGGCTGGAGGGTGAAGGGATTGAGTGCAGCCCTGGGGAGAAGGACTTGGGGGGTGCTGGTGGGTGAGAGCTGGACCTGCCCCAGCCCTGAAACTCCCCATGCCCTGGGCAGATCCCCATCGTGGGCAGCAGGGGAGAGGGAGTTCTGCCCTGCTCAGGTGAGACACCACCTGCAGAGCTGCCTCTAGCCCTGAGGGCTAGCATCAGGAGGATGTAGAGCTGCTGTAGAGAGTCCAGAGGAGGCCACGGAGATGGAAGGCCTGGAGCCCCTCTGCTCTGGAGCCAGGCTGGGGGAGCTGGGGGTATTCACCTGGAGAAGACAAGGCTCTGGGGAGATGTTATTGCGGCCTTTCAGTAGTTAAGGGAAGATGAGCATGGAGGTTTTAGCAGGGCTTATTGCAATAGGACAAGAAGTGGTGGTTTTAAACTAAAAGAGAGGAGATTCAGACTAGGTGTAAGGAAGAAGGATTTTACAACAAGAGTTGTGAGGCCCTGGCACAGGTTGCCCAGGGAAGTGGTGGATGCCTCATCCCTGGAAACATTCCCAGTCAAGCTGGATGGGGCTCTGAGCAACCTGATCCAGTTGCAAATGTCCCTGCTTAGTGCAGAGGGTTGGAACAAGCTGAGTTTTAAGGTCCCTTCCAACCCAAATCCAACCACCAGTCTGTGATTCTATAATTATCTCCTTAAAATGGCAGAGCTGTGCTTATGCCATAAGCTGTATTTTCTCTTTTTTTTTTTCTTTTCCTTTTTTTCTTTTCCTAGCTTTGATTGTTTTTAACCAAAAAAAGAAGAGGGGACTGTGTATACTGAGCTGCTCAGACAAGAGGAGGTGCAATGAGCCGTCTGAAAGCAGACTGTCTCTTAAGAGGTGACCTAAGCATACTCTCAGGCTCTGTATCCCTTTGCTCAGAATATTCCTTGCCTGCTGCCTCTTGTCATCAACACTGGATTAACCAGGAGAGTAATTAAGCATGGATACTGCTCATCTGTGAATGTGGTGGATTCTGTCTCTTTTGACATCCTTGTCATGACCCAGTGTTCTCTACTTCAACCACAGCAACTTTAAATCAGTGCTGTTTGTGAGGCTCAATGCCTGTGTAATGCAGGTCAGCCTGAATCATCATCCCTTGTGATGGCAGAACACGTGGATGTTTTATTAAAACTAAAAAAAAAAAGGCAAGAGAAAAGTGGTGGTTGCTGGCAGCATGCTGGCCTACAAATCATCTTGCTCATGGCTGTGGCAGAGCTGAGATATTTTTCTGGGTTTAACAAGGAATTGTCAGAAGAACCAAGCCTGACCTTCTGAGGGACTGGGTCCTGAGGTGCCCTCAGAGCTCTGGAGCTGCAGTTCTACTGTGGGTGGGAGGCTGATCCTTCACAAAGGCTTCTCTGCTCCAGAGTGTCAGTCAGTGGAAGCAAATAAGTGTTAAACTGCATAAAAAGTCAAACATGTCAGACAGGGGTGCAAGAACCCTGCTCCTTTGTTTAGAGTTCATCCTTTGCTCACAGTGATACCCAGTGCAGTCACAACAGCTCTGTTTCCCTGGGAGGAGACCTAGCAACACATCCCTGCAAATTGACATGCTCATTACTCCTCTGCAACCTGGCATCCATGGCTTGCTCTGGTTTCTTCTATGTGTCACAACGTTTTCTCAGTGGTCTGGCAATTTTCCATTCTGTTTCTTGCCAAAAAGGACCTACTAGAATAAGCCAGATGTGCAGAAATGCAGAGATGCAGATGTGGTTCTGACCATCACCTGCAATAATTGTTTTCTTTCAGGATGTCAGTTACAGCCCCACGGTAGCTGGGAACAGCATTCCAGTTCTGTAAGCACTGCCCTCGATAATCAGCTTCTGTTGCAGTGAGGAGGTGGTTGCAATTCCCATAAAATCTGCTGCAGAAATTTATCTCTGACCTAAAGAACACTGTAGATCTGTGAAATCACTCAAACCTTGGGGAGATTTTATTGGTTTTAAAAAATGGAATCCTGGAAGCTGCTTTTCCCCTGTATCTGTGAAGAACAAGGCCTGAGAATGTCCCAGCAAGATGCATTCTGGTCTCGTGCTCATTTTGAAGCAGATACCTGAGTGTTGAGCTTACACAGCTCAGCAGCATGCCTGGGTGTGCTGGAGCCAAGGGTAAGCTCCAGGACTGAAGTGTCATTGAAGATGTGGCAGAAGAATGGGCCATGTTTTGAGAATTTGTGAAATTACTTCTCCTACCCAAGAGGAATCGCCTTGGTGACTGTGAGCAGGAGTCCTGCAGGGAGCTCTGAGAACACCTCAGTGTACTGAGGTGCATTCTCAGGGTTGGAAGGCAGCTTGGGGGCCATCCAGTTCAACCTCCCCCTCATCCTGGGCCACTCAGAACTAGTTTTCCAGAACCGTTTCCAGATGGGTTTTGAATATCTCCAGAGAATCCACAACCTCTCTGGCAACCCATGCCAGTGCTCAGGCATGCTCTCAGTGGAAAACGTGTTCGCTGATGTTTGTGGGGAACCTCCTGAGTTACAGTTTGTGTCCCTTGCCTTCTGTCCTGGCACTGGGCAGCACTGAAAAAAGCCTGTTTCCATCTTCTTTGTACCTCCTTCAGCTGTTTAAATACCTTTATAAGGTCCCCTCAAGCCTTCTCCAGGCTAAGCAGTTCTGGCTTTCATGTGGGAGAGCCCTCCCTCACGTGAGCAATGCTCCAGTCAGTTAGTCATCCTCATGGCCCTTCACTGGATTCACTCTCTCTTTGCTGTGCACTGGACTCCAGCTGTGGCCTCACCTGTGCAGAGCAGAAGGGCAGCATCACCTCCCTGACCTGTTGGCAGTGCTTTGCCTCATGAAGACCAGGGCACCATTGGCCTTCTTGGCAGCAGGGGCACCTTGTTCAGTTTGGCATGCCCCAGGCCTGCAGTGGCGTCCTGGGTTTTGTTCAATGGCATGTTGTGGTTCTCTGACTTGCAGTAGAGAACTCCCAGAATCAGTTTCTTTACTAGTTAATTAGGAGGGTATTTCAGTCTCCCAATTTGCTGTTTCAGAACTTAATTTGCTGCCCTGAGCTAGCATGGATGTGAGCGTACCAGAGGACCTAATCTGGCTCCAAAGCATCTCGCTCTTGGCTCCTGCTGGGTCAGGTGGCCTGGGGGGCTGGGGGGCTGAAGATGTCTGAAAGCCATTTTATGCTTTACCTGACAGTGTTCCTGATCTTTCTTTTCTGCATCCTTAGACATTTATCTTAAACATGGATTAGATGATTAGATGTCTGTGTCCTTACATCTGAAGGGCTTTGCTTTTATGGATTTGCTGTTATGGATTCCGTGATGCCCAGTTGTGCTAGCCCAAGGGAGGGAAGGTTCACAGTAAAAGACCAACATCTCCTAGAACATCCACACAGGCTCATCCTGCAGCGTGGGATTCCCTCAGCTTACCTGCTTTATTAGAGATTGGGCTTTTTCTCTTTCTTTAGCCCCACAAAAGGATGTGGCTGGAGCCCCTGAGCTCCCAGAGCCGTGGGAACACGGCCCAGCCAGGTTTGAGGCTGTGAGCTCAGGTTGCAGCAGGGTTTGTTTCCTCCCCAGCAGCCAATCTGTGACACACTGGAGGCTCACAGAGGACACCCCAGCAGGCTCTGTGGTCACTAGCTCAGAGCGGACCTCAGTGAGCAGCATCATTTTGGGGGTACCTGCACCTGCAGACACTTTAGCTCAGTGCTCATGCCAGCTTGGCAGTGCTTCAAGGGCTGCAGGGAGCGGTGCAATGTGCTTGGGTTTGCATGCTTTGCCTTCCTTCCAGCTGGAAGCTCAGGACCACAAGCTGATCCTAGTTTTGCCTTGTCAGAGCCTGTTTATACTGAAGCAGTGATTTTCCTGATGTATATTCACTCCACTGCTCTGCTCTTACGCTGTCGCTTAGCAGTCTGTGTTGGCTGGAGATGGAGCCAGGGTTCTCACTGCGGAAGGACGTGACCCACTTTGGTGAGGGGAATACACGTGGGGGTGTACACCCATTTAGACTGGGAAAGCTGGAAATGCTGCAAGTCTGTGTGGAGCGTGGAAGGACAGTGGCAGCAATCTCTTAAGAGCCCCATGCCTAACAGAGCAGTGATGTGTTGAAGAAAGGTAGTGTGTCTAGTTCAGAATAATATCTTGCCATTTTTAGGATGCAACTCCATTTTCTTTTCAGTGCATTTCAAGAGAAAACCCTGCCAGTGCTTTGAAAACCTCAGGATTCACTCATTTGTCATTCCTCCAGCCTTGGGGGCTGCTTGGGCACCAGTTTTCCTCTCCTTTGTGTGGCTGGGCTGTGTGCCTCCATCCTGGCATGGTGTGAGAGCAGCAGTGTTAGTGATGAAGGGGCTCTTCAGCAGCCTGGCCCTGCTCAGTAGGGCACTGAGAGCAGGTCCTGAGAGCAGAGGGATCCACAGCAAGAACAGAGGGAGGGCCTGGTCCAGGTCTTAGCATTCCAGCCCAGACAAGCACTGGTTGTGATCACTGGTGTCCCATTGTCACAAACAACTCCATTATCTGTTGGCAGATGTATTAACTCTTTAAAACTATCTTGTCAAGCAGTACCCAGCCATATAGAGGAGCCAGAGTGAACAGTTGCCATCATCCCAACTGTGTTTAGGGTATTTCTCATCTCACCAGCACACCATACTCCACTGTCTTCCAGTGCTTGTCCTGTGCTGGGAGCACCACTTACTTCCAGTTAAAGGATTTTAGGGTTTTGTTTATGTCTGTGCAATCTAATCTGTTCCAAGCTATAATATGTTTTTTGTCTCTATATAAAAAGAAGGTTGTGCTTGTACCGTCCAGGTGGCATCATTAAAACGGCAGAGACGTGCATGTAGGGTTGTCAGGAAGGAATTAGGTATCTCTTGTGGATGAAACAAATAGAACAAGGAAAGGTGATGGCAGAGGCTCATCAGCTGAGCCTGGGGAAAATATCTATATTCCTGACATGAGCAGATTTTTCAGAAAGTGTTAAAATTGAGTCCTAGGGACATTCAGACAAGAATCCTCAATTTCAGCTGCAAAGCTCTCTCAAGCTGCCTTTGAACACAGAACTGTGCTACATCCAGGGAGGCTGACAGACTCCCAGCTCTGGCAGTGTGTTCTTAGGTTAATTTAATTTGGGCAATGTTAAAGCTTGGCTATGGTGTCTGTGTATCTGCCTGCTTCAAGGAGCACCGTAGAAACAGAAATGGTTCCAGGAAGCTAATAGCTGCCAGTGAGCTCCCGTAGCAGTGACAGTGTATGATCAGGTTTAATTACAGGATGTGGCAATGAAGACAGACAGGTCCCATAGTTTGATCCTATCAAACTAGACTGATCCTTGCATGGATGGAGCTCCATGTTCTGATGAAGCTGTGGCAACAGGCTTCTCTGTACCTCTGAGGCTCATCTTCTCCAGCCACACATTTCCAGCTTGAGGGGCAGCAACTGTTCTGTGACACATCCTGCTGTGGCCCTCTTGGTGTGGGGCTCGTGCCACTGCTGCAGCCTGCAGAGGGCAGGTCCAGCCTGAGCTGGGCAGTGGCAAGGGAAGGCTGGCAGTGCACAGAATCACAAAATCACCAGCTGGTTTGTGTTGGAAGGGACCTTAAAGCCCATCCCATTCCAGCCCCTGCCATGGCAGGGACACCTTCCACTATCCCAGGTTACTCCAAGCTCCATCCAGCCTGGCCTTGGACACTTCCAGGGATCCAGGGGCAGCCACAGCTTCTCTGGGCACCGCATGCCAGGGCCTCACCACCCTCAAAGGGAATAATTCTTTCCCAATATCCTGTCTAACCCTGCCCTCCTTCAGCTTAAAGCCATTCTCCTCGTCCTGTCCCTCCTGACCCTTGTACAAAGTCCCTTTCCAGCTCTATTGGAGCCCCTTTAGGCACTGGAAGGGGCTCTGACACCTCCCTGGAGTCTTCTCTTCCTTCTCCAGGCCTGACTATACCCATTTTCAGCCTGTCTCTAGAGCAGAGGTGCTCCAGCCCTTTAATCATCAGCTGCCCCAGGCTGGGGACATGTCCCCGGTAGTTGGCTGTACAAGCCAAGCCAGTCTCAGTCTTTGTGCAGGGGGAGGCAGGTCTCTCCAGCACCTCCTGAGATGCTGTGTCTGATCACTCTCTGTGTTGCAGTGATGGAGAGGCACCTGGAGAGAACCCCATGGTGGCGGGTTTCCAAGACGACCTGGATCTGGATGACAAAATCCCCAGCGGACCAATGCTGGCAGCAGAACGGGTGCCAAGCAAGAACATCACCCTCTCCAGTGAGGAGGAGGAAGAGGAAGAGGTGAAGGACTCTAAGGTCATCCTCATATCTGATGGAGACAAAAACACAGAGCAGGAAAAAAAAAGGTACAGAGCATAGACTGAAGTGTGGGGTTGTGCTGGCAAACCTGGATCTCTCCTGCATCCTGCCACTGTGTGTGGCTTCTGGGAAGTCTTGGTGTCCCTGTCTGCCTGTTCTTCATCTGTGAGCTGGGGCTCTAGTTACTGTAGGTATAACTGCTATGTGTGGTGTGTCGTACCCCGTGCGCTCCTGTGCCACTGGGGTGGTTCTGCATGCTTTTCCTCAAATTTGAACAAGAGCCTGGAACTAAGCACCAGAGTGGCTGTTTGTGGTGGTGTGGGGAGGAGAGAGGAGTCAAGTCTTGGGTGAGGGGAGTGGAGTCACTCACCACACACTGTGCTGGGGAACGATGATGTTCTCCACATACCATATCCTGTGGGGTGAGAGTTATCCTCACACGAGAGTTATCCTCAGCATGAGTGATGCATTTGACACCACACTCCTATAGGATGCACTGCCTTTCCCAGTGGGATGCATGATGCAGCCCTCAGGCAGGCTTTGCTGTTAACTGCACCTTGCTCCACAGAATAGGGTGGACAGGCTCTGACAACTTGTTTCTTCTCAGGTCTTCCAGAAATTCTCTGAAACCCCAGAGTGAAGCAATTTTGACCAAAGCAACTGACCCGAAGCCTCCTGACAGCTTACCTCCACGTTCTGGGTCTGAACGAAACAACAGCAGCAAGGGCAACATGAGCCTGGCAGCTCCTGCTGCTGCCCCCACAGCAGCAGCCCAGGCCTCAAAGGCCACTGCCCAAAGCAAAGGACTTGCTTCCAAGCAGAAAGTGGTCAAAGAGGAGAAGCCTGAGGAGTCTGACAGTGATCAAGAGGGACCAATAGCTACTCAGATGCTCTCATTCGTTATGGATGACCCAGACTTTGAAAGTGAAGATTCTGACAGCCAGAAGAAAAGAATGGTAAATAACAAGCCCATGTTGCTGTGAGCTGTGCCAAGCTGAGCTGGAAGGGTTGAGGCATTGCCGTGAGCAGAGACTTCATCTGATCTCCCCTCCCTCAGCAGCAGTTGCAGCAAGGCAGGTGCTAAGCAACCTGCAGAGTTTGATGTGAGCACAAACCTAGTAATGCTCTGAGTATGGAAGCCACTTGGCAGCAAGAACCCCATTGAATCACAGATGCATAGAATACCCTGAGTTGGAAGGGACTCAGAAGAATCATTGAGTCCAGCTCCTGGCCCTGCACAGACACCCCAACAATCCCATCCTGGGCACCCCTGAGAGTGTTGTCCCAATGCTCTTGGAGCTCTGGCAGCCTCAGGGCCGTGCCCATTCCCTGGGGAGCCTGGGCAGTGCCCAGCACCCTCTGAGGGAAGAACATTTTCCTAATATCCAGCCTAGACCTTCCCTGACATGAGGTTTGTGTTTACAAACACAAACAAGATTTGTGCTTGTGTGTTTTACTGTGCTGTTTACTCTTAGCCAGTCCAGCAGTGTGGGAGGTACGAAATGTAAAGCTACTGGGTTTTCACGTGAATTTTAATATGCAGAAGCATGTGTCTGCTAGAAAGAGTGAGCTCCTTGCAGTCAATCCAGCAATAAAAAGGCCATCACAAAATTTGCTTGGCAAAGCTTAAAGGGAAGAAGGAAGGTCTGCTTAGGAAGGACTTTCCAGGACAGCAGAAGTAGCTGTCCTGTGTGAATGTCTGTGACATTCAGCACGTGCCAGCAGCTGTCCACTAAAACAAATACACCAGGAGTCCCCTCACACCTACCCTGTATTACAGGTGGAGAAGACACTTGTCCTGCACCTCTTCTCTGAACTGGTCAGAACTTGCTGCATGGCTTGAGAGAGCCCTGATTTTGGTGACCTCTACTCACAACCTGCAGAACAATCTCTGGAAACTGCTAGCAGTGATTTGGGATGGGCAGTGGCTGTTCAGGGGTGTCCTGATCTGGGTTTGCTGGTGTTCAGGGGGTTTCCCTGTGTTGGCATCATTCTGGAATCCTGTTGAAAGGACTGTTGTCCCAGTTTCTTTGACCTTACTCATGTGTCATGCTGTTTATTAAGTAATTTTCTGTTCATTTTACATCTTAACTTCCTGCTTTTCTTGACAACTTAGTATGAAACCAAAAGTATTTGGATCAAGTTTCCATCTCTTGCATGCTCCAGTGAGAAGAGATTGATGAGGAAGCAGCAGTGTCAAGGGAGTGCCTGACCCAGGGAATGCTCCATAGCATGTGAATGCTTTCCCACTGCAGGGTGTACTGGTCAGGCAAACTAGTATAGACATCGCCATTAGCAGGGTGGGGCACTGCCTGACCAGCAGCACAGCGGGGTCGTTTTCCATCCGTGTACAAAGATACAAGAAAAGGTTGGATAACAGATTCTGAAGAGGATCAGTTGGCAGGTATCAGAAGATCATTAAACTGAATTTCCATTCCCATCATGCAGAGACAAAGGGTTTTGGGGTAATTTCCAGGCTCTGCAGCATCCTGGGTTTTAGCCCACGTTGAAGGGGCAGATTTGCCCTGGGAGCACATTCCCTTTTGGCTTGATGAAGGGAATTATTGTGCAGACACACTCTGCTTCCTCAGCCCTGATGCCTCTGGTACCTGAGACCCACAGAGCTGCACAGCAGAAAGCATTTGTTGCTCAGGGTTGGAGGGGAGTTTTCAGTCTATTAGATTGGATTTTCTCAGAACAGAGGTGCCTTCCCAGGGCAGGAGGAAGCTGATGCTGGTGAGCTAACAGAGTTGAAGGTCTCATTTAATCTCTTTATATTGGGATTTTGATTTCAGCAGCCCCAGTGCAAAGTTCTCAGAACACCCTTGCCAGTACCAGTGCAACTGAGGCATTTTACCAAGGCAAAAATTAGAGCTCATGAGATCCAGGACATTGATTTCCAGGTGATAACAGCTCAGTTCAGCTGGCATTTCTTTCCCTCCTCCCCACCTGCTGACATTTGACATTTTTGTATGCAAAATGTTTAGAGATTTTGGTTGCAGCATTTGTCAGTGTTGTCTGCCTTTGCTTCTCTCTAGAATGAATTCCCAGTGCGGGAAGATCTCTCTGAAATATCTGATGATGATACCTCACTGGCAAAGCCACCCCAACCTGTGAAATCAACAGTCCCCTCCTTTAAACTGAAAAATGACTCAGATCTCTTTGGCTTGGGTTTGGAAGAAGCTGGTCCCAAGGAGAGCAGTGAGGAAGGTAAAGCTCACACCTTATTTCCACTCTTGCTGCTTTTGTTTGTCAGGCATCTGGTTTTTCCAAAGTCTTTCCAGGGTGTCAGCAAAACAATTTGCACTATATAAAATACCCTCTAACTTCATGCAGTGCCCTGTGTGAGTCTGTTATCTGGTTTAACACAGCATAAATAGCTTTTAAGTTTTTCCCCATGAGGATGAGAACTTGGCTTGTCCCTGGCACCAGCCATGGGTTATTTTTGTCCCAGCTGCAAGCAGAAGCACATCTTTCACAAGCTGCTGCTGTGTAAGCCTTCCTGCTTAGCCCTGTGTGCTTGGGAAGTGGTGTTCAGCATTGCATTCCAGTGTCTACCCCCTCCAGAACTGGGATCAACTTGAACAAAATGCTCTGACATACTCTGCAAATTTCCTCTTCTGTTTTTGGGAAAGATGGGGTGGGATCCTAATCACAACCTAAGCATTCCTCGGGCTTTATTTTTTGCCCCCCCCCCCCCCCCATTCCCTGAGGGAACAAATCCTACTCATGCAAATAATTCCTGCTGTCTACGCATTACTGCAAAGCGACTTCCTGTAGACCTGCCCCGATGTCAGCATGAAAGATGGGAAGTTAAAGATTTAAGGAAGGAAAAAAGCTGTGAGCAGCACCAGAGAGCTCCTTGAATAGCTGTTCCAAAAGTGTGAGGAAGGTGTCACAGGCTGCCATGGTTCCATCACCTTGTCACTCTGAGCTGCTGAACAGCAGAGCTTGAAATAGCTATAAGTGTATCTGCAGAGGCCCAGGTCAATAATTTAACTTCAGTTTAGATTCTTAAATAATTAAATGTGGGTTCCTCACTATCTTCTCTTTTGGTGATAAATATAAAACCATTTCTCGGTCGTCAGTGATTGGAGCTTGACTGGCAATTAGGCTTCTCCATGGCTGCATTTACACTTCAGCTGAGGAAAAAGGCATGTGTAGGTAAGATTGACAGTCAAACAGCACCTGTGAAAAGTGGTGCTGCGGTGAAGCCTCTTGTGAAGCAGCCAAGCAGGTACTCCCCTTTTCAAGGAGGTTTTGTGCAAAGGCAGTGGACACTCAGCAACCAAGTCATCAGCCATAGTCATATCTGACACATGTGACAGGGATGGACTCTGGGACTCATTTGGTAGTGTGAAAGTATTCACCCCTGTAGAGCAGCGCTGCAGCAGGGATGCTTTGGGGATGTAATTTTCATACACAGTGTGAGCAGCAGTGAGTGTTGGCCTGCCAGGGTGTCCCATCTGCTGATACCGTGTCCTCGGTCGTCTTCAGAGAAGATGCCTGGGAGGATTTCCATCAGAGGGGAACTGTTCCCAAGAGCTCTTCTTCATTTCTGGAAATAACAATCCAGTCCCAAATTTGGCCTGTGGACCAGTTTGTAGAGTTAGTCTCTAGATGTGTTTCTTAGTAGCTGTGACACAGTGAACGTTAGGTCAGTGTTGATCACACAGATCATATAATGCTCATAATTAAACGAGACAGATATGGTTGAGTCCGGGTGTGAGTGCTGGGGCCTGTGTTGGTTCCCAAAGGGGCACAGTTTGGCCTGGGGTACTTTCCTTGCCTTTGCCTGTGGATGCCCAGCATGGAGCATTTCGTTCTCAGAAATGGGGCCAGGGCAGAATTACAGCTCTTACCATTTAAATTAAACACAATGTTTCTCTTTTGGTTTTTTTTGCTGCTTTGTTTTTGGTTTTGGTTTGTTGTTTGGTTTTTTTTTTGTTTGTTTGGGTTTTTTATGTGTTTGGGTTTTTTTGTTGTTTTTTTTTTTTTGTTGTTGTTGTTGTTTTGTTTTGTTTTGGTGTTTTTTTGGGTTTTTTTTGGTTTTTTTTTTTTTTTTTTGGTCTTTTGTTTGTTTTAACAGATAGACAAGCTTCTAAGGAGAAAAAGAAGAAGAAGAAGAAAAGCAAAGAGGTACTGTTAATTAAACAGATCTGCCATGTTACCCACCTGCCAAGGACCTTCCATGGTCCATGGCCTTCCATGGTTTCCTCCTTGGAAAAGGGACTTGGTGGACTCCCTTCCATGCTCACATCCTGCACCTCTGATTTGTGCCTCCTAGGCTCTGCAGACCACTGAACTTCAAAGCGAGCTTGTAGAGCAGTTGAATTTTGAAAAGGGAGTGTGTGAGTTTGTAAAATACCAGATGAGGAAGAGCAGTGCCTCTCTGCTGGACTGTGCGTTCATAGCACCATGATTTTCAAGCAGAGGGGTGCCCACAACATGTATCTCGTGGCTAGTGAGGGAAGCCTGCAGGAGGCCTTGTCTGTGCCATTTAAGCCTGTCCAGTACCGTGGTATTGTTGGGCACAAACTGTCGGAAAGACCAGTGTCCTATATAACCCAAATGGTCTGTCTGCTTTTCTGTCCAAACTTACAGAAGGGCCTTCGGTCCTTCAACCTGAGTAAGATACCTAATTCAGTTGAAGACATCCCTGCCCATGGCACGTGGTTGGACTAGGTGCTTTCCAGCCCAAACCATTCTTCAGAATCAGGTGTCAGGGCAGTACATCCTGGGTCACTGGCACACTCAGAGCATTTCCTAATGAAAATGTTCTCATTTTGCAGGAAGAGGACAAATCAGTGAAAAAGAAGAGCAAACACAAGAAGAGCAAAGAGAAGGAGGAGAGCAAAGAAGAGAAAGAGAAAAAGAAAAAGAAAAAGAAGAGCAAGGAGAAAAGCAGCGAGATAGATGAACTTGAGGCTTTTCTTGGTGGAGGAGGAGTTGGCATGAGCAAACCACGGGGCGGGGGGGACTACGAGGAGCTGTAGTTTGGCTGCGAGTGGACTCTGCACCATGGCTGTCTCCATCTTCTCTGATGAGTCACCCCAGGACAGGCACAGATGTGTAAAGCTTTGGCCCTTCACTGTATGGTCTCTCAAACCAGAATGAGCAAAACAAAAGCTTTACATCTGTGTGTGCTGCTCTGGTGCATCGTTACACAAAGAAAACCAAGCTGAGATGTACATGAGCCAGGGGAATGTTCAGGGCATAGCTCCCAGGCCTGCTGCCAGGCTCTCAGTTTTATTCCTTGCAGAGATGCCCCATCAGCTCACTGGCAGGCTGTGGGGCGAGGAGACTTGCCTCCTGCTCTGTTCCTGCTGCATTCCGCTCCTGCACACCTGAAATTCCTGTCTTGTTAAGAGGAGTGCAACAAAACATGCTGCATGAACACGTCATGCTCAACTGTCTCAAGTCCTTAACTTCTTATCCTTCCTAATTTTTTAAGGAGAAAGATTATATTGGCCATTGCTTCACCTGGCAGTTGATGAGCTTTAAGTCAAGCAGATCATGCTATGGTACAACTCTCTAAAGCAGCAGGCGCAGGGACAGTGTGAGAGAGAGTGTGATTGTTGAAGTCCTTTGAACAGGACCTTTCTGCACAGCAGCTTAATTAACCCTCACTGGTGCTGCTGTTGGAATTCATGAAGCCCATTGATTTCCGTGGCCCCAGTGTCTCAGACACTACATGTAAGCTGCTATGCAGTTTGGGAAAACAATGAAAAGTGCAAAGCTAACCTGAAAGAAAGAGAAAAATCAGTGCTTTTCTGCATTTCCCACCCTTGAATTTGCAAATTCCAGAATGCCCTGCTGCTGGGACCTCTCAGGGACATGACTCCATGTGGAAATGAAGATACCCAGAGCTTCAGAATTGGCTACAGGGCAGTGTTGGCATGGCAAGGCATTTGCTTCTCAGGCATTTTCCAGTCAGGCTGTAAACCCTGGCTGCTGCTCTGTGCCGAGAGGGACCAGCACTGCAGCTCAGCAGCGTCCGTTTTGCTCCAGTCCTGTCCATCCTGCAGCCAGCCAGTGTGCTGCCTTTCCTGCCCCAAGCAGAGAGCCTCCTCTGTCCCATGAGTTTGGGAAGTCTTTTAGTTTTTGCTTTGAACTTAAATCTATGGATTAGTACCTGCTCAGCAGCCGTTGGATGGGCACTACGGCCACCCCTTGGCACTCACCTGTGTCTCAGTCAGCAGTCCCTGTGTTTGATGGAGCTGGTTAGTTCTCTGTACCCTGATTTGGGTCTGAGGCCCCTTGCTCAGCTCAGATGGTGAAGCTTCCTCCAGGTTCTGTGCGTTACATTCCCCTCTTCCTTGTAAGCTGATTTGAGGTTTGGTTTTGTTCTCCCTCACTCCTTTCTGTTGTAAAATGTCAGCCATGAAATCCAAACTGGAGTTTCCTTCTACATCCCTATAAAGCAATGTGTTCTTTTGATCCATTAACCACTCCAGAGCTGTCTTGACCAGCAGGCATTTCCTGCTCTATTTTTCTTTTTCTTGTGCCCAAAATTCACTTGTAACCATTTCCTTATAAAACAAACTGTTTTTTTGCTGCATGAGCAGTGTGTTGTTCAAGTCTGTCTGCCATTAGCATTTGCCTCTGAACATTCCACGTGGCACTGTAGGGAAACTGCATGGGACAGTTCAAACTTTGCACATCCAGGGAGGAAAAGGAAGATTGAGACGGGACTGGTTTGTGGCCCTTCTGGGCAAAGGCAGGTGGAAGTTCAAGCCTCAGCTGCCTCAGTCCCAAAAGTGCTTCTGTTCCATCAGGATTTTGGGTCATGTTCCATTTTTGCGTTGAAAAACCCTGGTACAGTCCGTTCTGACTATAAAGCTCTGTTGTACACTTGTCTCTGCACATCTTCTTCTACCCCAGAGCCCCTGTACCTGGGCTCGGGAGCTGTGTGTCCCTCCTTGTGCTGCTGTGCTCTCACACCTCACGGGATGGGGCACTGAATTAAAATCCATTCCAAAAAAAGGAGCTGAACATAAAACCTATGAGTTCTTTCTCCAGAACTGATGTCTGCCCTGAGAGAGCTGTTGCTTCACACAGCGTGAAGGGGGCAGGGGTTCTGGTCAGGTGTGGGTACAGGGGGCTGTACTGGTGGCCAGTCCCTGCTGACACAAGTGCTGGCCTCGATGTGTCTGGCTCCTGTGCCAGGTTTGCTGCCATAGGAGCCTCCACATTCCCTGCAGCTTGTCAGCACAAGAGCTGAGGCAAAAACAAGCAAAGATGAGTCATTCTGCTTCAAAATACTCCTGTAAAAGAGAAAAGCAGATGCGTGAGCTGGCTCTACTTACACTCGAGCAGCAGGAGGGTGTGTGGCATGGTTTGGCTTCTGCAGCAAGACCAGAGAAATCCCACCCTGTGGGTAAAGTGGGAGTGTGGAAGGGAAAAGCAACCAAAAGACTTTTTATAATGCACACAATCCCAGAGTGATTTAGGTTGGAAGAGATCCTAAAGCTCATCTCATTCCAGCCTCCTGCCGTGGGCAGGGACACCTTCCACTAGACCTGGTTGCTCCAAGCCCTGTCCAATCTGGTCTTTTTAGGCTTGGGCTTCTCCCTTTTCCAGGGAATGCTGAATTGGTTTGAGCTACAGCGTGAGCTGTGACCCAGAGCCAGCAAGCGTGAGGGAGGGGAGAAGGAAATAGGACTTGTTTGAGCCAGGTTTTCCCATGCCATCCTTTCAAATAAGCTAAATATAAAAAGTATGTACATGCCTGTCATTATGGGGAAGCTTCTGCAGGATCACAATGATATAAATAGTTACTGCAAGCATCTCTGCAGGTACCAGGGTATTTGCTTTCAATTTTATCACTCATTAAAAAAAAAAAAAAAAAAAAAAAAAAAAAAATCAAGAGCTTGAGGCTGAGGAGCTGCAGTTTCTTGGAGCTAGTGCTGGCCAGAGCTGCAGGGGCTGGGTTTTAAGCAGTAGGAGGGAAAAGTGCAGATTTATTACTGCATTTTGGCTGGGGTTGTTTACCCAGCACAGCATGGGGAGCCTCATCCATCAGGGACAGGGTAGTGCCTGCTCCCCTGCCTGCCTGGGATCTCCAGGGCCACCAAAGTGTCTTGGCTTCCACTGTGCCAGCTTGGAGCCAGAGCATTTGGGATAAGCCAGGAGAGAACTCCAAGGGCCCCTGCTCTCACCCAGTGTCCCCTCGGCCAGGATGGCCCAGGTGCTCTCCCACTCTCTGCAGGTGTTTATCTGGGGAGTATTCCTTGCTGTTCCCATGCCTGGAGCGGGACGACCCAGCATGACAGTTCACAGCTGTTGTCACTCAGCAGCTCCTGGTGTGTGACAGTGCAGCTGCTGTGAGGGACTGTGGGTGCTCTAAGGGGCTGTGGGTGCTGTAAGGGACTGTGGGTGCTGTAAGGGGCTGTGGGTGCTGTAAGGGGCTGTGGGTGCTTTGAGGGGACAGTGGGTGCTGTAAGGGGTTGTGGGTGCTGTGAGGGACAGTGGGTGCTGTAAGGGGCTGTGAGTGCTGTGAGGGGACTGTGGGTGCTGTGAGGGACTGTGGGTGCTGTGAGGGGCTGTGGGTGCTGTCAGACTCCAGAGCAGACGGACTCTGACCCGAGGCCAGCAGGCTCTGCCATGTTTGACAGCCTCGTGGCTCCTCAGCTTGGAGCCAGTTTTGGGGAGACCGTCCAGCTGCCCTCCACCAATGGCCTGAAGCTGCCCACCTCTTCCATTCTGTGCCTGCTGTCCCCAGGATTCCTCCTGTGTGCACAGCATTGCCCTCCTGATGGCCCAGGTCTCCTTGGTACAGGTGGCTGGCCCAGCCTGCTGAAAAGGCTCTTCCTTACATTAGTCTGTCCTAGTGGTTGACATAAAACTCCTCCCTGTGGGGATCCAAGCTGCTGAGCCACATGCCCCAGCCCTGCAGGGCCTGTGCCAAAGGGACCATGGCTGATACCTGGCCTGAGGCTGCCTCCTGTCAAACCCCAGGCAGGGAATCAGCACCAGGACAAGGAGACAGGTCCCTGCAGTTCGTGCCACCACCACTCCAGCTGTTTCCCTGCCCATAGCAAGTGGTTGAAACCAGCTGATCTTTAAGGACCCTTCCAACCCACACCACTCCATGATTTTATGATCCCTGTAGAAATCTGTCCATCACCTTCTGCCCTGGCACTCAGGAGCTGCCATCCTGATTTATTCCTGGACAATTTATGCTGATTTGTTACTTTGACAGGGCTCTTGTTTAAGTGCTGCGCCCTCTTCACAGCCCTTTACCAATGGGGCTCTGTCCCTGCTCCACCATTGTCCTGCTGGCCAGGGCTGGTTCTTCATGATTCCCATATAATCCCTCTCCTACTCACCCTGGGATGGGCTGGCCTTTTCCACAGCTGTAGCCTGTGTCATCAGGGCACCCAGCCTTCTTTATTTCCCATGGTCAATGCCAAGGAGTGCCCTGATGGTGCCCTTTGAGAAATGCAGCTTTGCCCTATTTCTGTTGCTCCCATAAAGTCATGACAAGCCTTTCCCTGGCTTGCCAAGGCCCAGGGTGGGAATTTGCTTCCTTCCTCCCAGCAGTGAACATGAAAAGGTCATTGGAGCTTGGATTTTAGCAGGCCACAAAATGAATGTGTAAAGCTGTGAGTGCTCTTGGAGGCTTTGGGGGGGCTGTGGGGCAACCTGACTGCCTCCAACCATGGACCAGGATGGACCTGCGTGGGGGCTGGGTTGGGACCACAGTGGGTTTTCTGCCTGTAATGTCCCTGCATCCAAGGGTCCAGCTGCTTGGAGAGCCCATAGTGCTTCCCTGTCCTTTGGGATGCCCCGGAGCAGCCAGATGAGTGATGGCGGGGAAATCCTGCAGTAGGACAGGTTTAGGGCCCAGGGCTATAGCCTAGCAACAGCCTTAATCATGGCATAATAAAATTAATCTAGCACTGGCTCAGTCTGCTGCATAAAGATATCAGGGCAAGTAGTTGAGCCTTTTTAACTGATGGGTTTGCCTCCAAAACCAAGCTGGAGCATCTGAGGCATGTCTGGAGTGTTCCTGGCCCAAAGGTTCTCCACGGTGAGTATCCAGGCTCCCTCTCCCAACCCCGTGGCAGGGTGGTTGCTGAGCAGAGGGAATTATCCTCTGGTACCTTCAGTGAGCAATCTTGGGCCATCCCGGGGGCTCAGGCAGACCCTGGTGAGGGGAGGTGTGATGAGGTCAACTAAACTCGGGACTCGGGCAGCCTGTGGGAAACAGGGCTCCATTAAAGCAGGATTGTCTGCCTGCATGTGTGCTCTGCTTGGAGCTACATGGGGATACTGCCATGAGGCAGCCAGTCTGGGAACCCCTTAAAGTCTTGGTTACCCCCAGGTTGTTGGCAGGTTCTGCCTCAGGGCAGGAGCAAGGAGGGGAAGCAATGGTGCAGCTCTCCATCACCACAGAGGGGAGATGGGAGGTGGATGGGGGTGCTGTGCCTCCTGGTGGCAGGGGACACTTGTGGGATGTCAGTCCCGCTTCTCCTTGCTCCAGGATGGCCCGGAAAGCACTCCAGTGCCTGAGGCTTGGCCTGTGCAGCAACCACGGCTGCAGCCCAAGCTGGGTCTGCAGCCTGGCTGCAGGAGGGAGTCAGCCAGCTGGGGAAAGAGCAGGCTTTTCCCTGGAGCTGGCAGGAGAAACACCCCTCCCTGTGGCTTTGGTAGGCAGCGGCTCCGTGGCAGGTGTTCCCACCTGCTGGGGCCATCAGCAGTGTCTGGGCACCCCTGCAGCTATGGGAGGTCCCGAGTGACCAGGCTGCTGTGTGGCATCACTGAGGGGAACTGGAGGGAGGCTCAGCATCCTGCCCAGTGCACTGGTGTCAGGGCAACACTGAGATCCCTCCTCACAGCCACTGTGGGGCACAAGGGTATCTGAAACAGGGTTTGCCTGTGGCCCTGCTGTGGGTCAGCAGACGGATGCCCTGAGCCTGACCTCTAGACTGCTTTCCTGTGAGCCTTTGGGGACTAACTGGTCCTTCCCAATTAACCCCAACAGGAATGCGGGGTTACAGCTCTCTGTGCAGTCAGGGACTTCTCAGTAGCTGCTCAAAAGGCTTCACCTCACCCTTGAGCGCCACCAAAGCCCAGGAGCCTGCAGGGCAGGGTCCAGCTCCCTCCCCAGCCCCCAAGAGGGCAGCAGGGCCTGGTTTCTCCCTTGGTTCAGAGCTGGAGACAGGGAGGGGATGAGAGGGAGAGAGGAGAGAAGCTGAAGAGGAGAGACCCTCCTGCCCCCAGCCAAGCATCACGCTGATGCCAGCCAGCTTGGGAAAAGGAGAGCATCACCCACAGACAGGAGCTGCAGGATGCCAGCAGCGTCTCATCCCATTCCAGCTCTGCCTCTCCCAGCTGTGGGATCCCCACGTTACCTTGGAAACAGAGGATTTCACGGCAGCTTGCAGTGGTGCTGCCTGCGGTGCGGGCAGAGGCCCATGCCCACAGGACTGCCCTGCCCTCTCTGTGCCCCCAGCCCTGCCTGTGCTCTTCCCGTCTCAGCCCTTCCCCAGGAGCAGGGGTGGGGTGGCTGCCAGGCCCCTTCTGCTCCCTCAAGGCTGGTCCTGCAGTGTGTGCTCTGTGGCCGCCCTGTGCCCCCCGCTGTGGCTGCCCACACAGGGAGGATGGGGAACAGAGAGCCCGGGAGAAAGGGAAGGTATCAAATGATCAAATATTCATCCCTGCTGTGAATTGAGCCCAACCACTTCCCAGAGTCACCACATCACATATGAGTCCCCAGCATGGCAAGGCACTGGGTGGCAGTCACCCTCATTTCTCACAGGGGTGTCACAGCCCACAGGGTGGACTTAGATGGGTGCCACAGCCCCCCATCCCCATTTTGGGGTGCCCTGCACTGTTCCCCCAGTGCTGGAGCCCTCACCACTGCTTGGGTGGCTGTAGCACCCATGGCAAGGGACCCAGCACCCACCTCCTGCCCACAGGCCTGGCCAGCCCCAGCTGCAGCCTCTTCCCATGGAATCACGTCCTAGCAGGAGCATGGCACGGAGCCAGCATCGCCTTCCTGTGCTGCGGGTGGCACCCTGACCCGTTCCGGGCTGCTTTCAGGAAGCCGAGCGAGAGCCAGGAGCTGCCTCACTGGAGGCACCTGCTCAACTCGAGGCGTGCCCCAGCCCGTTCCTGGCGCAGTCATCATCCCGCGGGTGCAATTGCCCTGACACCAGTTCCGTCTCTCAGGTGGCCCCGGGGACAGGCTGGTGGTGCCAGCGCCGTGCTGTCGCTTCCCATTGTGTGCCCCATGCTGAGCTCCGCAGCATCTCCCTCACTCTGCTGTGCCACCCGGCCCTTCCCCAGCACAGCCAGCTTGGGAATCGCCGTGCCGGGGACAGCGAGTCCCACCCTGCCAGTGGGGTCTGACAGACCCATCCTCCCCCCCAGACAGCCCCGGGCACCCGCGGGCAGGAGCGGCCCACCCTGTCCCTTGGGCTGGCAAGGGCACCCCTGGGGGAACAGCATGGCACCCGGCTCCCCAGGCTGGGCGTTCTGGGGACCTGTTGGCTGCTTGGCATCTGCCAGCCGGTCACGTCCAGCAGGGCAGATCCCAAAGCGCAGCGGGCCGGGCGCGCTGCCCCGCCCCTCCGTCAGGGAGGATGTGCCGTCTCACCGTTCCTCAGTAACGCGCCCGGCACAGGGCAGAGATGGAAATTGGCTTTTTTGTGTTTAACGTCCTTCCAGGTATTTTTCCCCATTTGGTTTCGGAGTTTCTCTGAGGAATCTCCTCCTTTTGCTTTCTCAGAGTGGCCCATGTTGGCTTCCCCTGGCATCACCACACCAGTGCCCCTGTCCCACTGCCAAACTGGGGCTGCCAGAGGGGTCGCAGGATCTTACAAAATTTAGACAAACAGTATATTCAAATGATATTTATTTTATAAAGCAGGCAAACCACTTAAAGCTCCAGCAACATTTGAATACAGATTTGTGATGTCAAATGGAATTGGTACTGCCTGACTGACTTGAGAATTCCCAAGATTTTAGGACAGCTAACCCAGAATCTGCACTCCCTCCCCCAGTAACGCAAGGGCTCTCAGCCTCAAGGATTTCCTTTGGGCAGTGTCCCAACCAATGGGCAGAATTTCTGATGGCAGTCTTGCTGCTCCAAGGGGGCTGGGCTCCACTGACCTCTACTGGGCCTTGTGGTCAGGTCATGGAATCACAAGCTGGTTTTGGAAAGGACATTAAAGCTCATTTCATTCCACCCCTGCCATGGGCAGGGACACCTCCCACTGTCCCATCCAGCCTGGCCTGGAACAATTTCACGGATCCAGGGGCAGCCACAGCTGTTCTGCGCACCCTGTGCCAGGGCCTCCCCACCCTCCCAGGGAGCAATTCCTTTCCAAGATCCCATCCATCACTGCCCTCTGGCAGTGGGAAGCCATTCCCTGTGTCCTGTCCCTCCATGCCTTGTCCCCAGTCCCTCTCCAGCTCTCCTGGAGCCCCTTCAGGCCCTGGAAGAGGCTCTGAGGTCTCCTCAAAGCCTTCTCCAGGCTGAACAATCCCAGCTCTCCCAGTCTGGCTCCAGAGCAGAAGGGCTCCAGCCCTCTGTTCTGTCAGCCCCCCCTGGCTGGGGTCTGACCCTCTGTCCCTCCACAGCTGTCACACAGGGGTGACAGGTCAGCCTGCCCAGGGACGGTTGGTGCCATGGCTGGCCTTAGTGTTGGGAAGGCCTCCATGCCTGCTGGGGCAGCTGCTGCTGCCACAGGCATCCTGGAGAAAACCCTTATTCTGGAGGCCTCCGCTCGCTGCCCACCCGCTCCTGCCCATATTTGCCTCCTGGTGAACCTCTGGCCCTCCTGGCAGTGTTTTGCATATGCCCAGAAAGGTCTTGCTAATGCTTCAAAACGGTTCCGTGCTGGCCCAGTCAGAGCTGTGCTCCTCTACTTATGGCCCTGTGGTCCCCACCAGTCTCCCCTGTCCCTGACCTCATTGCTGTGCCTCCACAAGTCCCAGTTGCTGTTGTGACATGAGGGCTGGGTCAGGGGACCCCCAAGCCCGGCAGGTCTGGGGACTGGCCCCTGCCATCATGCCTTGCCCCACCGGGGTCAGCATCCCCAGGGCAGGCGTGAGGGGCTCCTGTGTTGGGTGGCCCCTTCCTGCTCTGAGCTGTACCAAAGGACACGACGTGGCTGGATCAGGGGATCCAATGTCCTATGCCAGGTTAATGTCAAATCTCACAGTGAGCTCTCAGCGTGGCCTCAATGAATCAGTCTTTGGGGAGGGCTGGGAGGCCCCAACCCCTCCCCCTCTCCCAGCTTTGCAGCTGTGCAGCAAAGTGTGACCCCCCTGACATCCCTCCCAGCATGAGATCTGCCCTGCTTTGGATCTCACCAAGTGTCCAGAGTCACAACAGACCTCCAGGGTGACCTTTGAACATGTTGTTCCTCTGTGCCTCAGTTTCCCCTTTGGATGGGACCCAGCAGAACTAAGTCTGTCACCTGCAGACATTTTGGCCAGGTACACACTGTCAGGGGCAGGTGGGGAAACTGAGTCACAGGGACACAGTGAACATTGTGGCTCTGCTCCCTGTGGGGTCTGGGGGAGGACTCAGCACCAAGGAGGCAAAGGCCCCACAGGAAGGGGGATTTGCCTCCACACTGGCCCACCTTGGCAGCTTCTGGCCTTGACAGCAATCACAGTGGGGCAGCCTGGACACAGGGACAGGAGCTGCTCCTACCTAGGGACAGGCACCAGGCTGGACTTTTCCTTGTAGGATTGCAGGAGCCAGACTTGTGGGATCCCTCTGGCTACTCACGTGTTCCTGTGGCACAACAGGGGCCCTGGCAGTTCAGCCAGGGACAAGCCTGGACCCACAGAGCCATGGCAGGGGCCCAACACCTCTGTCCTCCACACAGGGGTAGGGGACAGTTCCATCCCAACCTGCTGAGTCCTGCTGCCCACATGGCTGTGCCAAGGGGATCCCCTCCATCTGAGGGGCTGCCACGCCTGTGGGTGGTGTTCACAAGGCATGGGGCAACCCCCCAGCCCTGCCACGAACCCCTTCTCTGGTCCTGTGGGGCTGAGGTTGCCTCCCCTGCCTGAGTGCCACAGACTGGGAACCCAGGGTGTCACAGCCCAAAGCAGCAGCACAGCCCCGTGCTCAGGGCAGGTGACAGCCCTGAGCAGCCAGCATGACTGCAGCCCTCAGGGGGATCTTCTCCTCTGCCACAGGCTGCCGCTGGCTCGAGGAGGAGGAGGAGGCGGAGGAGCAGGAGGGAAAGACAGTGTTCAGAGCCCCATTGCCCTGAGCACATGACATGGCGCTGTCATCTCCGGTGCGTGAAGACGTGCCTATGGTCCAGTTGGATCCCTAAGCACCTTCCAGCCTGGAATAGCAGCCTCACACGGGGAGCAGATGGTCCCACTAATCCCTTCCCTGGGGCTTGGGGGACATGGCCCAATCCATTTGTTCCCTGATTTCGGACCTGTGGCCACTCTAAAGCCCAGAGCTCCCGACAGGTGACCTCAATCCATGCAGGTGTCACCCAGGGCCACAGCTGCACGGACAGAGGGTGGCACTGTGGGGGATGCCCTAAGGGCAGCACACTCCTCCACGCCGGGACTCTGCATTCCACAGGGATGGGCTCTTGCATCGTTCGGGTGATTGAACCTACTGGCGATGTGGAGCCTGCCCGTTGCTCCGGCGTGCATCAGCGGCCACATCGGTGGTGCTCGGGGCTGGCTGGCGTGGGGCTGGCAGCAGGCGGGAGCAGATGGAGCAGCACGGCGGGGACCGCGGAGGCAGGAAGCCGGCGGCAGCGGGAGCGGCTGGACCAGCAGCCGGAGCCCTGTGTCCTGCAGAGAGGAACATGGACGTGCCGGGGAGTGCGTGGGGGGCGGGGGAGGGGGGATGATGGGGCCCGTCTGAACATGGTGCGGCGGTCCCGGGGGTCTCTTGGCAGGGACAGGCTCACCCTGCTCCCAGCTCCTCCTCCAGCTCCTGTGGCCACTCGGCAGTGCAATGAGTTCCTGGTGCTCAGCCTGGCCCCCAGGGCACATACTGCTGGTCCCAGTGGGCTCAGCAATGCCCACTGCTCCCAAGGGCATTCCTGCAGGAATCACAGCAGTGCCAGCCCGCCACAGGCCCGCCAGCATTGCTCTGCCTGGTGCAGGCACCAGAGACAGTGGAAGGTTGTTCCTGAAGCTGCAGTGGAAGAAGGAAAGGGTCTTGGCTACAGGGATTTTGAATCAAGCAAATCCCAGGGTGCACTGCCATCCAGAAACACATGGAGAGAAGCAGCCTCGGATCAGGGCTTGGAGCCATGGCAGGTACTGGTAGGTCCTAGGGCCATGGCCATGGCCCCTTGCCAGGGCACCTACAGGTGCTGGGGCTGTCCCCAGAGCTGTGGACAGTGGAGGGCAGCTCAAGGAAGTGACAGGGGAAACTGAGGCACAGCTGTGACTCAGGGGCTGTGCTGTGCTGGAGATGCCGGGGCCTGAGTGTGCCGGGAGCTGTTCTGTGCGTCTTTCATCCGTCGCCATCGCTGAGCATCCCTGTGGGCTCCAGCCACCACAGGCAGCGACAGCCCCGGAGGCTCTGGGAAAACGAAACCATTCCATGGATGAGCTTAGCAGGGGATTTCGCTGCCCAGTCGGCCCCGGCTGCGCAGGGCCACAGTGATGGGGCAAGGTCAGGCAGGACAGGCCTGGGGGGCTGTCGTTGCAAGGGCAGGTGCCTGCGGGGGCCGCGGATTTCTGTACACGGTGTGGGGCTGAGCCGCGGTGCCCCGCGGGCACCGGCGATCCCGCGGACACTCACACCCGCGGTGCGGGGACACCCCCTGAGGGATGGCAGCGGGGACCCCCAGACCCTGCCCGGAGGTGCAGGGGGAAGAGAGGTGGGGGCGGGGCCGGGAACCGGGGTGGGAACCGGGGCCGAGCGGAGCCGGGCGAGGGCGTGGAAGTGGATGGGGATGATGGGGATGATGGGGATGAGGACCGGTCTGGGGGCGGTGCCGGGGGAGGCTCCGGTCCCAGTGCCGGCCCCGCCGGTAACTCCGCCTGCCGTATTTATGGGAAAACAAGCAACGGCAGAGCGTTGGGCCGAGCCGTGCCGTGCCCCGCCGTGCCGTGCCTTGCTGGATCGGGCGGAGCCGGGCCATGGTACCCTGGGCGGTGGCAGCCCCAGCCTAGCGCGGCGGCGGCGGCGGCTGGGGGATGCGGCGGGAGCCGCCAGAGCGGCTGGCGCAGAGCAGGTAAGGGGGTCCCGGGCAGGGGCCTGGGGTTTGCTACACCCCCGGGGGCCCCCGACCGGGCCAGCCCCTCACGGGCTCCCCCTCGACCATCGCCTCGCATCGCATCATATCTCATCTTCCCCCTTTGCCCCCCACCGTGTACCACATCTCCATCCTATTCCCCGAAGATCCTCCCGGGGCATCCCAACCCCCAGGTTCCCCACACCATCGTCCCGTGCCCCACATACCCGTCCCCATCTATCTGTGCTTCTTCCATTCCTCCAGCCTCAGCGGGGCCATCCCTATCCCGTGCTCCCGAGCCGAGTCATCTCACCCCATCGCACCGGTATTTCGGGGTTCTCCATACTCCCGTGTGCCCTATCCCCATCCCATCCCTATACCCATCCTCATCTCCCAGCCCCAACCCCATCCTCGTCTCCGTCCCATCCCACCGCAGCGCTCGAGCGGGGCCATTTCACCCCTCCCCCCGGTGCCCAGCTCAGCTCCCTGCGTGGCCCAGCGGGCCCGGTGCCGCCCGGTGCCGGTACGTAGCGGGGTGGGGGTGGCCGGGGCCACCGCCCCGGCGTCTGCAGCAACGCCTGGGACAGACCTGCCTCTACCAGGGGCCGCCCCATGCACCGTCCAACCAGTCCCGACCCCACAACCCGCCCTCCCGGGTTGCCTCTGGCTCCCCTGCCCCCCCCGGCCCGTTTGCGGGTGCCCCCCCCCCCCCCCCCCACGCTGAGGGACTAGAGGGACCAGGGATCAGGCCGTCCCCTTCACCCTGGGGTGCTGCTCATCCCAACCTGGATGCCGGCACCGGGGATACCCTCCTGGGCCGAAGGTGCTGCTCCCCCCGGCAGGATGACTCCTCCGGGGGTACATGCTGGGTTCGGGTTTGGCAGCCATCTGTGCCTGGTGGGCTTGGGACAGGGACTGGGGGTGATGTGGCAGTACCAGGGGCAGAGAGGCTGAGACACGGGGCTGGGGAGCACAGAGTGGAGGGGCTCTCTGATGTGTAGGGTGGGCAACTGCCTCAGGGGCATAGGGCACCATGTGTGTATCCTGGGGGTGGCACGCGGGGGAGTGTCTATTTGCCACAGATACGAAGCAGGGACAGGGTGGACAGTGGGCTCCCTCACCACAGACCGTGTCGGCTGCCAGCTCCCGGTGCAGGAAGTGCCCAGGCAGCAGCGGCCATCGGTGTCCTGCTGACACACACACAGTGCACAGGCCCTTGCGCAGCAGGGCTGGCTGTGTACAGCGGGCACAGACGGGCACAGACACTGCCCCCACGGCAGCTGCTGGTGGGACCTCCAGCATCATCTGCTCGAGCAGTGTTTGCTGTAGGACGCTGTCGTTGGCTGCCTGTCCCGATGCAGGGGCCACTGATGCGCTCAGGGTAGTACTCGGGGCAGGGCTGGGGCAGTGCTGGGGCAGGGCTGTGGGCAGCGCTGGTGCTGCTGGCCGTGCCCGCGGGGGGCGTGCGTGCAGTGGGCCTGGTGCAGCGCAGTGTGCGCTGGGGCTGCTGTGGCGGGGGGGCAGTGCAGCGTACTCAGCACTCTGCATGTACAGGCACCCTATCCACTGCAGCACGCCTGCCTGCTCAGCGGGATGAGTGTGGGCAGCAAGCAGGCAGGATGGGCAGCAATGCCCAGCCAGTGCACGGGCAAGGATGGGCAGTGTGCGGGCAGGGTGCACGGGACAGTGCCCTGGCAAGGCACCAAGAGCAGGATGGGCAGGCAGCAGCCCTTGCCATATACAGGGACAGGCAGTGTATGGGCAGTGCCCTGGAAGTGTGGGCAGTGTGCAGTGCCCGCCGTGGTTATGGGGCAGGCAGGGTACTGCAGTGTGCGGGCAGTGTGGGGTGCAGTGGTGGGGGGTCCGCACCCCTCCCTCCCCAGCCCACACGTGGCACATGCAGGCAGCGACCCAGTTCCCGGCATCCTCCGTGGGCCCCTCTGGCAGCGGGGTCGCCCCCGGCCCAGCCCCTCGTGCTGCTGGAGCCCGGTGCTCACGGGCAGCACAGTGGGAGCAGTGCATGCGCCCGTGCCGGGAGCAAGGGCAGGACCCCACGGAGGGCGGCTCCCATCCACTCTGTGGGCACCAGCCGCTCTGCAAGCGCTGTCAGCAGGTGTCACATCCACGGGGTAGCACCGTGTGGGCACCTCGGGTAGGGAGGCTGGTGCCTGCCGAAAGTGGGCAGTGCTGGGGGTGAAGGGGGCATCCAACCAACCGGGTGCCCACCAACTGGGGGTTGGAGAGCAGGGGAGATGCAAAACCCTGTAGAGTTGGTGTCAGAGGCTGGTGGGTATGTGAGCATAATGGCACTGGCAGCACTGGGGGGCCATCCCGGCTCTGCCCCCATCAATAGGCAGAGGGTTCTTGCGGCTACGTGAGGGCTTTGCTCTCCCTGCACTGCCACAGAGCCCCAGCTCCCCATGCAAGCCTCCTCCTGCACCCACGCTGTCCTCACCCACGCTGTCCTCGCAGAGGAGGAATAATTTGGAGAAACCATGGCAACCCCACAGCTCCACCGGCAGTGGGTGCTGCTGGGTGGGTGGAAGACACTGGTGCCCGTGGGATGCAGCGCCCACATCCCCAGTGCACAGAGATGCACACAGTGGCCTCACTGGGTGACAGTTCTTTTTGGTTCAGCAGGGCTGTGGCTGCATGGGTCTCTTGGGGGTGCTCCATGTGCTCACAGGGCATCCATGGCCTCGGCAGCCACACCTCCACCACACTGGGGGTGCCCCAGGAGCCTCACATGCCTTGTTTGTTTTGCAGCCCTGGGATGGAGCCAGCACAGGCCCCTCGGCCACCTCAGCTCACCCACCCCCTCACTGCTGCTGCTGGACCAGGTAGGACCCTGGGCTACAGTTCCCTGCCTACCAGCCACCCCGATACCACAGGAATGGGCTTCCCAATCCCACTGTCACCATTGCTGTGGCATGCTGCCTTGCCAGATCCAGCTCAGCTCCCACATGCTGTAACACAGCAGAGCCAATACTGGGCCACCTTTTGGGGGCAAACCTGCCCTCCCAGCTTTGCAGGGAGGCACTGGGACCCCCATCTCCTTTCTCATGGCATCTTGCTCTCCCCAGCCCATCACATGGACAGACATCCCAAGGCCACTGGAGTCACCTCAGCTCTGGCATCTGGCATCTGGCAGGTAATGAGGAGGAACCCAAGTCCCCTCCCCATCTCTGCATAGCCAATGCTTCTTGCTAAATAAAGTAAATTCTTTTTCTCCAAGAAACATCCTCCCTGTGGTCCTCTGCTGCTCTTTAAAGCCAAGTGCCCACCCATCTTTAGTGCAACACAGAGCAAGCAGCCAGCATCAGCCAGTGCACCCAGACCCTTGGTAGCCACAACACCCAAAGCTCAGAGGATGTAGTGAGGTGACAGCTGGGGGGGTCCCCGTTGTGGGCAGAGAAGGTGCACACCTCCCAGTGCTGGTGACAACCCATGGCAGCTCTTGAAGGGCTAGTGGGGAAGGCTACAACCCACTTAGTCCTGTGGGCAGACCCCTTCCTCTGTCCCCCCCATGCACTGTGGGAACCTTGTGCTGATGTCCTCATTGTCACACAGCTGTGTCACACTGTGGCTGGGGACTCTGCCCACCCTGGCCACCCAACAGCATTGTCCCAGAGCACTGGGGTGCTTGGTGCTGGCACACAGTGGGTGTCAGACCCCACATCCCACAGCAGCTGAAGCCACCGTCACACTCGCTTTCCAGTCCAGGGGACGTGTCACAGCCATGGGACACAGAAGACGACAAAGCCAGTGGGTTCTGAGCCAGCACAGCTCCTCTGGCACAGGGAGGTGATGCAGGAATCACTGCTGACATGTCAGTTGGGGCACCCACCACAGCATCCCTCTGCCACCCTTGGGGCCACCCCTGGTCTGAAAGACCCAGGGAGTGATGCAACTGTGTAGCCAGCACTGTGACCACCCCATACAGGTGTTTGTGGGCCACAGTGGGTGCAGCCACCACACGGAGGGGTTGTGGCTCCTGCCTCCTACAGAGCCCCAGACCATGGGGGCTTCCCAGCCACCATGATGGGTGCTCATGGTGCTTGTCCCTGGGCCCTGTTTCCCCCTACAGTGCTGATGCTAGGACATGGACACAGTCCCAGGAGATCCCTCACCACTCCGGTGTTCTCACCAGGGCTGAACACACACTCCTCATGGAAAACCCTGGTGTTGGACCCTCACAGCCCTGCTCAGAGATGCCAATTCATGTGATTCTGCAAGACAGTCCCTGTGCCCTGTGGCCCAGGAAGAGGGCACAGTACTCTGTGTTCTCTTCTTGCTGTGCTGAGCTGATATGCAGAGTTCCCTGGCTGCTCCCATCATGTCCTGCCAGCTGCTCTGTGATTTGCACCCTGGATCTGGAGACTTTTTCCAGTTTCTTCCTCCAGTTGACTGACTGTCGACAGCAGCGGTGGAGGCTGGGATGCCCCCAAACCTTCATTTCTGAAGAGATGGCCAATCCCCAGCTCTGAGGCAGCTGTGGGGATTGATACGAGGTCATTCCAGGATTGAGGCACCTCATGTGTTCTTTTGCAGGGTGGGCTGCCGTCCTCTGAGGCTGTGTGACAGGGAACTGGCAGGAGAAGAGTCGCTTTTAAGATGACACGAACAGACCCACCTGACATTCTGGTGTCCACAGTGTACCAAGACATCAAGGTGGCGACAGCAGCCCCTGGGGATTCCGTTGTCTGTCAGCCCCTAGCACAATGTGACGCCTCCATGTCCTCCTCTTTGTCCCGCGAGCCGCAGCCCTTCAACAAGCGCCATTGTAGGAGTTTCGACATTGAGTCACTGGAAGAGCTGGGCACCCCCTCGGCCATGGAACGCGCCTGTCCGCGCCCCGGCATGCCCGAGCCCACGCCGGGGCCGCCGGGCAGGCAGGCGCCACTGAAGTCAGACCCTTACAGCAGCAGAGCCCCTGCGCCGCGGAGCGAGCCGAAACGCCGAGCCCGCTCCAAGAGCGCCCCGCGGGTGAAGTCCACCCTGACCCCAGTGCCCATCACCGTGGCGGCATCACCGCCACCAGCCCGGCGTGGGCGGGAGGTGCTGCGGGTGGCACGGGAGCCCTCTCACACTGATCCCTCGCCACGCCGCGAGGGCCCGATGCCGCTGCGGGCGCTGGCCAACGAGGTTCACCCCATCAAGCTGCAGCCGCAGCGGAGCAGCGTCAGCCGCATCTCCCCGCTCTGCCTGGGCAGCAATTGCTACGAGGAAGGGCCAGGGGCAAAGGTGGGTGCCAGCCCCCACGTCAAGTGCCGAGTGGACATCAAGCCGGACGAGGCAGTGCTGGTGCACACGGCGCGGAGCCTGCGGGCAGCTCCGAACCGTCCGGAGCCGCCGCGCTGGCCCCGCACCCCTGGGGCCGCCCGCAGCCTGACCGTGCCGGGGAGCCGGCAGGCGTCCGCGTCCCGCACGCCCACCCCCAGCGACTCCTACAGCGGGGACCCTCCGCTGCTGCCCTACCCCGGTGAGTACTACGAGGCAGAACGCCGGGCACTGGCATACCAGACAGTGCCCGTGCCAGCTTCACGGGAATTCAGGGAGTACCCCGACAGGGGCTGCATGACCTTTTCGGCCCCCGGCGTCCCGGCCAAGTTCTTCTACGCAGAGGAGTCAGCGCGGTGCCCCAGCCCTGCCATGCCCCTCCGCAGTTCTGGCTATGCCAGCTACCCCTACCCCAGCCGCCACGCCGTGCCCCAGCCCTTCTACACCGAGGACCCAGCCAAGGCTGCCGCTCACACGATGCCGCCCCGGACGTTGTACGTGGAGGAGGCGCGGGGTTACCCGGTACAGGAGGCACCTGCCCGCACCTTCTATGGGGATGAGCCCCGCTACTACGCCCCGCGTGGGACCCCTGTGAAAACCCTCTACGCCGAGGACGCTCGGACATACCCAGCCCTCGGCTCCTCCCCGCGGCTGCTCTATGCCGAGGACTACGGGAAGTACCGGGAGCGGGAGGTGCTGTCCCGCACGTGCCCACCGCCCCGCAGCACACAGCCCCTGCACTTCGGGGACTGGTACTGCCCCGAGCGGGCCACGCTGCCCTACCAGAGCCTGCAAATGTCCCGCTTCACCCCACAGCCGGCCGGGCGTGAGGCCATGTTCTCCTCCTGGCACACTAGCTACGGTGTGACTCCACCACGGCTGGGCCGGGAGACCCAGCACTACTCCAAATCCTGGGATAACATCCTGGCGCCAGCAGTGCGCAGGGAGGAGGCCCTGCAGCGTGGGCGCAGCTATGAGAACCTGCTCGCCCACGAACAGCACCGCGCCTTATCCCCCGAGGAGCGCCGGCAGCCTGTGGTGATCAACTTGTCGAGCTCGCCCAAGCGCTACGCGGCCCTGTCCCTCTCCGAGAGCTCCATCCTCGAGCGGGTGCACGCCGACGGCAGCCGCGGGCCCCCAGGCCGCTCCTGGTACGTCACGCCGGAGATCACCATCACCGACAACGACATCCGTGCCGAGGGGCTGGGCCGGAGTGAGAGGCGCTCAGCCAGCTGGGACATGCTGGACGCGGGGCGGGAGTGCAGGCCCTACGCTGTGCCCTGTGCCCCACAGCCCAGCCCCAGGGAGAGCGGCTCGGGGCGCCAGCGCAGCCTGGAGCAGCTGGACGAACTCATCACCGACCTTGTCATTGACTACAAGCCGGCACCGGGCCACCGCGCCGGGGACAGGGACAGCCTCGCAGAGCAGCTCAAGCAGCTGCTGAGCAGTAGCGCCTCGGGGCCCCCCCGGCGGGGCGAGGGCAGGCGGGTCCCTCCCAACGTGCCCGAGGGACCCCGACCCACAAAGGAGCAGCCGGGCCCCAGCTCCCATGCTGGCACCCCGCGCCGCCCAGTGGCCACCGGCCCCTTCGAAAAGTCACCGGAGAACTGCTCGCCCGACCTGAGCGCTGAGGAGGACGACATGATGATGTGCTCCAACGCCAAGTGCCGGCGCACGGAGACCATGTTCAACGCCTGCCTCTACTTCAAATCGTGCCACAGCTGCTACACCTACTACTGCTCCCGGCACTGCCGGCGCGAGGACTGGGACACGCACAAGGCCAGCTGCGTCTACGGGCGGGTGGGCAGCGTCTGCCGCCACGTCCTGCAGTTCTGCCGCGAGAACACCGAGGTGCACAAGGCTTTCTCGCGCATCGCCAAGGTGGGATACCTCTCCCGCGGCCGCGGCGTCCTCTTCCTGGGCTTCCCCAATGCGGGCTCCGCCGAGAACTTTCTCCAATTTGGGCTGGAGAGCCTGCTGATGTCCCCCACGTACCTGTCCCTGCGGGAGCTGGACAGCTACTCAGACAACCTGGGGGAGTATGCCCAGGAGCTGCGGGAGACAGGCAACCAGTACGACCCCAACGAATGTTTCCTGCTGAATGTAACCGTGGCCGTCACTCAGAAAGTGCCAGAGAGGCCATCACCGAAGGTGCAGGTGCCGACGGTCAGGAAATATGCCAAGGTGGCCTTAGCCTCCTCCAGCCCCGAGAAGAAGATCTTGAAGAAGGAACGGGACATGGAAACGTTGATCCTGACGCCACCGCCCGGCACGGCGGACATCGACAAGGAGGGGGAGGAGGGCCGGAAGGCACGGGAGGTCTGCTTCATCAACATCCAGCGGGAGCTGCGCATCCGCGGCGTCTTCCTGCGGCACGAGTTCCCCGCTGTCTACGAGCAGCTCTGCGATTTTGTAGAGAGCAACAAGCGCTTCACCCCCACCACCATCTACCCCATAGACAAGAGGACGGGCAAACAGTTCATGTGCATGATTATGGCAGCCTCTGAGCCTCGCACGCTCGACTGGGTGGCCAGCCCCAACCTCCTGGACGACATCATGTGAATGCAGGGCGGGGGGCACCCCCTCTGTAGATACGTGCTGTCCTGTCAGAACCCCCTCGGCTATTACACCAAGGGGAGGGGGCTGCGGGCAGCCAACAGTGCTGGGGGGGTGACGGGAGCACAGCCCGAAGTATGTCCTGGAGCCCAGAGCCTGGCGACCCCTGCAGAGCCCTCTCGGGTGAGCAGTGCTTGGCCAGAGCAGGGGCGCCCCACACTCCCCAGCCCCTGCCCACCGGGCTGCCCCACACCCAGAGCCCCTCGGGCCTGCCCCAGGGCCCCCTCAGCACCGAGGCTCCCACAGCGGCCATGCCCAGCGCCTGGGACTGGGCTGCACCAGGACCGTGTCCCCACCGTGTCTGTGTGGCCTCCGCGTGTTACTGCGGGAGCGTCAGGTGCTGGGGGGCCCTGGGATCCCACGCAGGCTCTGGGCACAGAGCGGGGCAGGGCTGGGGGGTCCCTGGACGCTGCCGGGGGGGGGGGGGGAGCGGCGGCGGTGAGGGATCCGCGGGGGGCGGGCGGGGGGTGTCTATGTCTGACCGGGGTCGGGGGTGATCGCCAGTGAGGACTGACCGTGGCGGGGATGAGGGAAGGGGAGGCAGAGCCGGGGTCGTGGCCGAGGCCCGTCACCCGGGACGCCCGCACCGCCCTGCCCGGCCGCGCTCGCTGCTGTCGATCCCACCGCCAGCACCGGCACTGGCACTGGCACCGGCACCGGCCTCCAGCAGAGCCCTGCTCGGCGGGACCCCGCGCCGGCTGTGCGCGGGCCGGGCTCCGCCAGCGCTGGTTGGGCGCTGGGCGGAGGAGGCGGGATCACGGGCCGGGGCCGGGTGCTGATTGGACGCTGGACGGAGGAGGCGGGACCACGGGCCGGGACCGGGTGCTGATTAGACGCTGGGCGGAGGAGGCGGGACCGCGGGCCAGGGCCCGGCACTGATTGGACGCTGGGCGGAGGAGGCGGGCAGGGGCGCGGGCGGCAGCGATGGCGGGCGCGGCGCTGTCGCGGGTGCCGGACGTGCAGATCGATGGCGATGGTGTCTTCAAGTACGTGCTGCTGCGGGTGCGCGGGGCCGGCGCGCTCGCCAAGGACGTCGTGCGAGGCCACGCCTGGGCCGAGTACCACGGTGAGGGGCGTCGGGGGGGCGGGGCGGGGCTCCGGCCCAGGGTGCCGAGGGAAGCGGCTGCGAGCCCCGGGGCCGGGCGGGGGCTTGCCGGGGTCTGGCCCGTCACGGGGCGGCGGCTGAGGCGGGGGGGGGGGGGGTCTCCGCGCCACCCCCGCTCCCTCCCTGCAGCCGACTTGTTGGAGCGCACCGCGGAGGAGCTGGCGCGGCACGGCCTGAGCTGTGAGTGCCTGGGCGGCGGCCGCCTGTCCCACCGCCCCGAGGAGAGGAAGATCCACGTCTACGGGTATTCGGTGGTAAGCGGAATGCGCGGGGGACCCACGCGTGGACGCGGCATCTCCCTTCGCACCGCAGGTTCCACTGACGGCGGCCGAGCTGGCATCGCATCCCCTCGGGGGTGGAAGGGGTGAGCGGGGCGGCGCTCCCGGAGCTGCTGGGCGTTCTCCCGAGTGCCCCAGGGAGGGGACACTTCGCAGAGCCCTTTCAGGAGAGCGGTGCTTGGCCAAAGCAGGGTCACCCCATGAACTCCCTAGCACCTGCCTGTGGGGCTGCCATACACCCAGAGTCCCCGGAGGTCCCGTGGGGTCCCCACGGTTGCTGTCCCCAGTGCTGGGTGCTGCCAGAGGGAATCGGGCTGCACAAGAACCCTGTCTCCGCTTTGTGTGTCCTGAGGGCGTTTCTGCAGGAGTGTCAAGTGCTGTAGGGGCCTTGTAAGGGTGACTGGAGGCACCTCTGGGGACATCACTGTCACGGTGTGTCCCTGGACGCTGACCCCAGCCCAGGGCTGTGCTGCAGCACCAGCTGGGGCCAGGGCAGGTGGTCCCTGGGCCACAGTGCACACAGTTTTCCCAGCTTCAGGGTGGCACTGTCCTCTTGCCTTGGTGCTACACCAGCCTCAGCTGGAGTCAGGAAGGGCTGGCACAGGCTCTGTGGCCTCTCTGCTGCTGGGGTCTGCCAGAGCTGCCCTGGGGATTTGCTGGGCTTCTCTGCAAGTTACCACCAGCTCTCCTTGGGAACCCTCTTTTCCTGTGCAGGGCTTTGGACGAGCTGACCACGCTGTGACCACAGAGAAGCTGAAGGCCGAGTATCCCGACTATGAGATCACCTGGGCAGATGAAGGGTACTGACTCCTCTATCTGTGGTGCCAGCCCAGAACTGGCACAGCTGTATGCAGCACTGGGGTGGTGGCAGCAGGCTGCCCATGCTCGGCCATGCTCCAGGCTCTCCTGATTTTCCTCTGTGTTGAACTCGCCCATTCTCCGCTATTACTGGACTGTCCCCGTGCCAGGTGCTCCCACCTCCCTGGCATGGCAAAGCTGGTGAAGCCAGTGGTTGCTCTGCCCCAGCCTCCTGGTGCCAGGGGCTCATCCACGTGTATCTGTGAGAATTAAAGTCGTTGGAGGAGCACAGCTGCTCTGGTGGCAATGCTCACGGTTTGGCTGCTCCTTCCCAGCTCTGGGTTGTGCCTGTTGACAATGGAAGGGACCCCCCCCAGATTATTCACCCCTTGAGGGGGGCCTGGCATGGGAGCAGGCAGAGTCTGGGGTGGGAACAGCAGGAAGTGTATCAGGATTTGCCTTGGAAAAGGCTGAGGCAGGAGAGAGGAAAGCAGTGCTCAAGAGGGAGAGGGAAAGGCAGGATGGACCTGGGGGAGAGACCAGCTCTATCTCCTGCAGGGAGGGAGCTGAGCTACCTGGGAGCATGATTGGGAAGAACATGCCCATTCTCACTCTGGCAGGTGGTCACATCTTGAGGAATAGTGTCCTCCCTGACTTCATCCCTCCAGCCACCCAGGACCAGCTCAGAATTTCCCAGGGATTCTCCCTGCTTGTGCTTCCAAGTGAGGAGCAGTAGAGGGAGACTGGGAAAAGCTGCTGGAGGCTTCCCTGGCTGGAGAGCTCCAGGGAGATGTGCAGGCTGGGTTGGTTCAGTCACTGTCCCATGTGAGGCTGGGGCTGGAGGACCCTCCCAGCCCAGTCCCAGCCCCATTTCATTGTCAGACTCTGACCCTGCATGCTCCCTGCTGCTGCCTCTGCCTTGTGCCTTCAGGTATGTGGGCTCCTTCCTCTGTGTCCAGAGCCATGCAGGGTCAGCTCAACCTGCAGAAACTCAGCCTGTGCCCTGTGTCCAAAGCTCAGCCTGTGCCCAAACTCCAAAGAAAGTTTGGGCATCCAGTGGAGGGATGAGTTTCACAGACAAAAACATGGCTCTGCTGTGCCTTGTCCTACATTCTGCAAGGTGTGGCTCTCCCCTGTGCTGAGGGGAATGTTAACCAGAAGTCACACAGAGTCAGCTGCAAACCTGCAAGACAATGGATTTTGGAGCTTGGAGGCACCTCTGGGATGTCCTGTCCATCCACTGGCCTAGCAGAGCCAGCTTCAGTGGGTCCATCGTGGTGGGATTGCTGAGATACGCTGTGCAGGCTCAGGAGTTGGACTCAATAGTCCTTGTGGGTCCCTTCCAACACAGGGAGTTCTATGATTCTGTTCTAGAATTAGGCTGCTGGAAGCTGTGACCAGGTGAGGTTTGAGAATCTCCCCGACTTGGACCTCCCAGCAGCTTGGGAGTCTGCTCTGGTTTTACTGCCCTCACAGGAAAAAAAAAAAAAAAAATAAGTGGCATTTGCTGTTCTTGCTTTGTTCTTGTCTCAGTCCTTATTGGGACACTCCTCCCTGCTCAAAGAGTTGGGTCCCTGCACCCTCCTGCCAGGGCTTAGCTGAGTGACATCCCCCTACACCTTCTCCAAGCTGGGCACATCCAGCTCAGCCTCTCCTTGTGGGAGATGCAGTGCCCTCATCATCATCACGGAATATCCTTCTGTGGAGATACTGGAGATATTCAAAAACCATCTGGACACATCCTCCAGGGAACCCTTGTGGAGCAGAGGGGTGGGATGGGGTGGCCTCCCGTCATGCCTTCCATTCTGTTACTATCCTGTGATCATCATCACTTGATCTGCTCCATTATGCCCACATCTCCTATCTCCTACTGGGAGCACCAGCATCCCCAGTGCAAAGGGGAGGGGTCAGATCTGTGAGAGAGCCCATGGCACCCAGGAGGCCAGTGGCTACTTTGCCAGTGGCCAGCTTGGTGCTGCCAGGTTCCTGGGCAGGGCTTCTGCTCTCCAGCATGCCTGGACTGGGGGATGTGGGGCTGCTGGTCCTCACTGGGCCTGGCTGGCATTGGGAGAAAGAGCTGAGCCTGTGTTTTACTGCGCCTGTTGCAATCCCACTGCAATCTGCCTTCCAAGGCCGTTGGCTCAGTGGGAGGATCTGCTCAACAGGGCCCCTCTCAGGGACAAAGGCTGTGGCAGCAGAGGGGAGAGGGGTCCTGTGGAGCAGCAGCCCCTTCTTCCCCTGCCCAGGTAAGGAAACCAGTGGGGTCAGTAGTTGCCATCTCCAGGCAACACTGGTGGTGATCTGTGGGGCTCTGGCTGCCAAGCTGTGCTTCTTCCAGGCTCATCCACCCTTGCTGGGGCTCTGCCAGGAGTGTTTTGCCCCAGGAATGACCTGTTTGTGGCCCTGGAGCTGTGCCCCTTCACCCCATGGCATTCATGAGCTGGGTGCTGAGATGCTCCTGCCAGCCAGAGTGGAGTAGGCAGGGTGAAGGCTGGCTCCTCCTGATGGCATCTTGGGATCCCCAGGCTCCAGAGGGACCTCAGAGCCCCTTTCAGTGCCTAAAGGGGCTCCAGGAGAGCCTGGAGAGGGACTTTGGACAAGAACTTGGTGTGACAAGACAAGATGGAATGACTTCCCACTGGCAGAGGGCAGGGTAAGATGGAATATTGGAGATACAGCTGACTCCTAGCTCAGCTGTTCTCTCTGGCCAGAGTGCAGTCCACTGAAAGCATTGCATCCAAAGTCTTTCCCACTCTCCTTATGCACAGGGACTGGCAGAGCCCCCATACCCCTGGCAGAGGTGCCCGCTTCCCTCACAGGGCTGGCAGCATCCCTCGCTTGGCAGGAAGCATCCTCATCCTTCACCAAGCCGACACATTCCACCGGGCTGTGCCCCGTCCCAGTCAGAGTGTCACCCACCATCTTGTTCTGCATGGAGAACGGGCTGAAGAAGAGAGGTTCAGTGGGGAAAAGCCGAAGGTCTCCATGGGGCACCTGGCTCCAGCTCGCTGCTGAGGTGCTGGCGGTGCTGCTGACAGGATCACGCTGTGCTGTCCCAGTCGGCACAGCCTCGCCATAAACCTGCTGCCTGGCTGGGGAGCCGATAACAGCGGGGCTGAAGTCCAACGCAGGCGGCTCCTGGGGAGCACATTCCAGCCCGGGGCTCACGGTGTGGCCTCTTCCAGCTCCGTTTTACTGTTGCGGTGACTGGGATGGCTGGAGGCAGGCAGGCGATGCTGGCCCTCCTGGTGCTGCTGGGTGAGCTCTGCTGGCATGGGCGGGGGTTGTGTCGCTGGAGGGAGGGGGCCTCCGTGCTGGCTGCTCCATTCTGGTCCCCTACAGCAGTTTGCCCCAGCCCTGGGCCAGCCCACTGGGCTCTGCAGATGAACTCAGCCAGGGGTTCCCAGGGTGGGCGGGCGCCGGAGCCCCCAGCAACAGGCTGAGGATCACCAGTGGCTTTGTTCAGCACGGGACAGAAAACATCCAGATATTCCTGTTTCTTCCAAAAAGGGGGCTGGTACTCGAAGCACGGGTGTGATACAGCAGAGTCAGTGCCCCAGCAGGCTCTGGCACCCCGAGGCTGACGGTGGGAGGTGGTGGTGTGAGAGATGTGGAGTGCCAGGACAGTGACGGGGGGGGGGGGGGGGGGGGGGGGCGGCAGTCGTCCAGGGGAAGATGCCACTGAGAGCTCTGTACCTGCCCCAGCAGGGTCCCAAACCGAGGTGCCCAGGCAAATGTCACCTGCAGGTCACACGTGTCCTCTGTCACCTGCTGTGGGCACCGTGCCTAGGTCCCTGTGGGGTTTTCAGCCCCATTGTCTCTCTCATAGCCAGAACCGTCCTCCCCAGTGGATCCGTGGTCATCAACAGCTGCAGCAGCGTGGCTGAGCAGCTCTGCAACTTCGTCTGTGACTGCAGCGACTGCTCGGATGAGAACCAGTGTGGTGGGTGCTCAGACTCCCCAGGCCCCCAGATCCACCCTCAGGCCGTGCTTCTGGGGTGACAGCAGGCTATGCAGTGGGGGGTGTTGTGGGTACAGGTCCCTGGGGTGCCCAGGATGAATGTGGGGTCCCCCAGGTTTGGTACAGGACCCCGGGGTGGGTGCAGATTCATGGGGTAGGGGCAGGTCCCTTGTGCAGGTGTCCAGGGTGAACACAGGTCACCTGGGTGCAGGTGAGTCTGCCAGGTGGGTGCAGGACCCCAGGCTGTGTGCAAGGTCCCCTGAGTAGGTGCAGCCTCCTGGGATGGGTGCAGTTCCCTGGGGTAGGCACAGGTCCCCAGGGTGGACCCAAACCTGCCTTGACCCCCCATCTGCCCACCTTCAGGGTACCTACGGGACTCAGCAGTGCTGGGCACCCCCTTCACCTGTGACTTTGAGGACAGTGACTGTGGCTGGCAGGACGTGAGCACCTCAATGTATGGATGGGTGCGAGGCCGGGCCAGCCTGGCCATGTGGGGCATGGGGCCTCATTCAGATCACACCGTGGGCACGGACCTGGGTAAGTGGGAGCTGCTTGGTGAGCAGGCTCTGGGCACCCACAGCACCACTCCACTGGAGTCGGGATGCCAGAACACCCATCTTTGTAGGGTGCAGGGGAGGGAGCAGACCCATGGAAGGCAGGAGTAGTGCTGATGCAGCTCTGGTGCCACCCCATGGGGCTGCAGCACCCGCTCTGCTTTCTACCCTCCCCAGGTTGGTTCTTGGTGACCATGTCCCCCCCAGCAAAGACCGCAGCCACAGCCTGGCTCAGGTCACCGGAAATGCGGGAAGCAGCTGCCACATGTGAGATCAGAGCCTGGTATCACCTCTCAGGGAGCTGTGAGAGCACCCAAGGTGGGCACAGGCAGCATCGGCTACTGGGCAGTGAGGATGGGAGGCAGTGGGAAGGGATGGGGCCATCTGCCCCTGTGGCAGGGACAGAACCACCGACACCTTGAGGTGGATCCTTGCCATGCTGTTTACCTCTTCCATGCTCCACACACAGAGCTAGTGGGACCTGGGAGTCCCACCTCCAGCCGCCAGAGCTGGCAGGGCTCCATTCGTTCCTTTGGGCACCCCAGGATGCCCTGTACCAAGGGCACTTTTGGGGCTTCCCTCAGGGCAGAAGCAGACAGAGCGGCCGGTGCTGCGCCTGGCTGTGGCACACAAGGATGAGGTGGTGGGGCTGTGGCAGAGCCCTGAGCACAGCAGTGAGGGCTGGCACCAGCTGGTTGCCTACCCCGGCCGGATCATGGAGCAGTTCCAGGTGAGACAGTGTTGGTAACCTTGGTACCTGGGCACTAACCCCATAAGCTGGGACCAGAGGAGCTGGGCGATGTTCTGAGACCTGGCCCGGGCAGCTGATGCCATCCTCATCCTCCCATCACAGCTCATCTTCTCCCTGACACAGCCCCCCACCTGCGGGGCAGAGGTGGCACTTGATGACATCATGTTCAGGAACTGTGGCTTACCAGGTGAGTCCCACATCTGCTGGGATGTGAGCTGGGATCTTGGGGGAGCTGGGTGGGATGCAAAACCCAGGGGAGCTCTCCCATTGCTCAGTGTTCCCACTGTCTTGGGGCACCGCACCCTGGCTAGAGCATGAGGTGGGCAGTGAAAACCCATCCCTTGAGCCACCTCAAGGAATGATATGGGAGTGCTCACCATGTCCCTGTGGGACCAGCCACTCGCTGACATGTGTCCCCCCACCCCAGAGGTCGGGCAGCAGGCCTGCAGGGCCCAGGAGAGCCGCTGCCACCGCGGCTCCTGCCTGGCACATCACCGTTTCTGTGACGGCACCGACGACTGCGGGGACAACTCAGACGAGGGCACAGCGCAGTGCAGTGAGCACCTCTGGCCCTGGGGAGGAGTCCTGCAGATGGGCTGAGGGTCTGCCTTGGTGGGGCAAAGCTGTGCTCTGGGCCGGCAGGGGTCCACCCAGTTCTGCCCCACACCAGGAGGGCAAAATGACCCTGAGGGTTTGCAGAGGGGTGGCATCAGCCCAGCCCATTGCAGGGACCTACCTGTCCAAGAGAGGGCTGGGACCCCAGTTTTTGGATCACTGCTGTCCCTTCTCCTCACAGAGAACTTCACCCACTGCTCCTTTGATTATGATCTCTGTGACTGGGAGATGGTGGCTGGGCCACCAGTGTGGGGCAGGAACACGAGCCTGAACCTGGGCACCTCCTACAACATTCCCACTCGGGACCACAGCAACAACAGCAGGGCTGGTACGTGGCAGGGCATCACTGAAGGTGGACATGCCCTGGGGTGACACACACCAGGGCTCTGCTCAAGGCTGTGCCAGGACAGCGGTGTCCTGCACCCATACATCTGCCTGGCTCCACTCAGCCCCAGCATCTCCTGCAGGTTTTTTCCTCCATGTGAGCAGTGACCCCACTGCACAGGCTGGTGGCACAGCTCAGCTCAGCAGCCCCACCTTCCAAGCCACCAACTCCTGTTCTGTGAGTCACAGCTGGGACCTCATGTCACAGCTCATGTGGGCATAGTGGTGACAGGAGATGGGGTTCCCAACTCTGGGGACTTTCATACAGGGCTGGGGCTGTGGTTGGCCCTTGCTGGGGATGGGCATCATGTTCTTGGGGATGGTTTGGTGACATCTCTGGTGCTCATTGGGAGCTCTGAACTCCTTACAGCCCCTCTATGGGATGCAGGGGGCTGTGTGCCCCTGCCCTAAGGGCTCACCCTCCTCCCAATCCCCAGCTCGTGCTGTACTGCCACCTCCATGGTTCAGACACTAGCAACCTCAGCATCTCCTATGTGACCAACTCTACCAAGCACCTGATGAGGGAAAGGACAGGAGACCTGGGCAGCTGCTGGGTCCGGGAGAGAGTGGACTTCAACGTGACGGATCCCTTCAAGGTGGGCTCGTGCTATGCTGGGGCAGCTGGGCTGCCCCCAGGGTCAGGGACCACAGCTGTGTACAGGGGCAGCACCACTCCCCAGTCCCACTGTGGCCATGCCAGCCCACACTGTGCACCCCTGTCAGCCACAGCATTGCCCCTGCTTCCACTGAGTCCCTTCCTGGGGAAAATGTGAGTCAGTCCATGACAGGTTTTGGCTCCCCCATCCCATGGCTCCCTGGTGTCACCCTAATCCCCCCCATATTGTGCAGGACCCTTTGCTGATGTTTCTGATATGGTGCTTTCCTGCAGGTGCTGATCGAGGGGGTGGCTGGCAGCGGGGGAACCGTGGCCATCGATGATCTGATCCTGTCTCAGGGCTGTGTGAAGGAGCAGGGTGAGCTGATGGGCAGTGTTCCTCACCCTGCTCCAGTGTTGGCAGCTGTCCCAGGTGTCTTACGCCTATGGCACCATGCCTAAAGGACAGGCACGGTCTGCCTGTCCCTCTGCTCATCAAAGGGACCATCCTGGGTGCAGCACTTGCCCTGGGGTGCTGGTGTCTTTGTCCTGTGGCTGTAACACTCCATCTTCTGCATCAAAATGTGTCATACAAGCAGCTCTTACTAGGCCCTGTGTCCCCTTCAGCTGGTGGCAGCTAGGCTGGGCTGGGACAGGATTGGATGGGATGGGAAATGGAGAGCCAGGAAGATGCTTGGGTCCAGGGGACAGTGGTTTGTCATGGCTGACACTGATGCTGTTGCTGGGCCCCTTCATCATTGCTCTCCATCCTGGCGTGTTTCACCATCAGAGAAGCCTCTGGTCACACTGCTGAGCCAGGCCAGTGCCAGCCCCTGCGCAGCAGACAAGGTGGCCTGTGACAGTGGGGACTGCATTGCTGCAGAGCTGGCCTGCGACTTCGCTGACACGTGTGCTGATGGCTCCGACGAGAAGCGCTGTGGTGAGAGCCAAGGCAGGCACCATTACCCCAGCAGTGGAGGGGACCAGGCACCCCTGGGCTGGCATGGCTGGGACACGTGTGTGCCTGCACAGCCTCTGGGAGAACAATGGCCTGGCAAGACTGAGCCTGGAGTTTTGGGTTGCCCAGAGAAGCTGTGGCTGCCCCATCCCTAGAAGTGTCCAAGGCTGGTTGGACAGGTCTTGGAGCACCCTGGGATAGTGGAAGGTGTCCCTGCCCATGGCACAGGGGTGGAATGAGATGAGCTTTGAGGTCCATCCAACCCAAACCATTCTGGGATTCTTTGACTTTGCAGGGACAACAACCTTCGAGTCAGGGGCTGGGGGCTGGCACGACGTCAGCATGGGGCGGCTGCGCTGGGGTCTGCAGAAGGTCACTGAATCTGACATCTTCCTCACAGGTGAGGCTGTTCTCACCACCCAGACAAAGCTCTTCAGTGCTCAGCACCACGGGAGCCCCCAGAGCAAGGACTCCCAGTGGGTGCCACCGCACAATGGGAGATGATGCCCAGGCAGGATGCTGGGCTGGGGGTGCTACCAGTGATGTGGGACCCCAGTCCTCACCTCACAGAGTGTTTCTGTGCCCAGGGACTTTCCTGGCCCTCCAGACAGGAGAAGGACAGATGGTGGGTCCTGCGAAGGCACGATCGCCTCCACTGGGCCCCTCTGGCCCTACCTGCACCATGGAGATGAGCTACCACACCCACAGTGACCCCCAAGGTAACCCCCTGCCCACCCCCAGGGTGGCCTGCCTGCTTCCTGCCCCCAGACCCCCCATGCCCATGTGCCTTTGCTGCCTCTTCCAACCCCGTTTTGCCCCATCACATCATCCTGGAGGTGGGGTGTCCGTGTCCCTGTCCGTGTCCCTGCACCCGGTGACCATGGGCTGGTGCCATGGAGGGCTCCCACAGGGTGGCCAGGGGTTTTGGGTGCCCACAGCCTCTGCACCACCTCTTGTTCCAGGCTTCCTTGCCATCAGTGTCGCAGATCACACCACTGGCACCACCCAACTGATCTGGCAGACACAACATCGTGGCAGCACAACTGGGGGTCATGTCCGTGTCCCTCTGGGAGAGAGAAGCCGGCCCTTTCAGGTGTGCTGGATGCACAGGGACCAGCCTGGAGGGCTTCCAGTAGGACAGTGCCAGTGCTGCTGGGCACCCCGGTTCATGGCTGCTGCCCTCAGGTCGAGCTGCTGGCACTGGTGGATCTCCAGGGCTCAGCGAGCGTTGGTGTTGACAACGTGACATTCAAGCAATGCTACCTTGACGTGGTTTCACCCACAGCTGCAGGTATGGCCAGGGTGCATGGGCAGGGAAGGTAACCCCACACCCTTTCCATGGGGGCTGCCTGGTGGCTGTTGCTCTGTCCAAGAGCAGGACCATGGTGCACAAGGCCGAGAGCCAAGCACATATCCTGCCTTGGCCTGGGACCCCTTGATGGGGTAAACTTGGGGAGTGGGGCAGGGGGGCAGGGAAAAGGACGTTTGGGGGACCCATTTGCTTTTGTGATGCTTTAGCCCTTTCCACCTCTATACTGTCACCTCTCTCTGGCCAGAGCTGTCCTGCAACTTTGAGAGGGGCATGTGTGGCTGGTACCAGGATCTGTCCAGTGACTTCAAATGGGTCCACAGCACAGGGCAGGGACAGGGCTCTGACCACACCACCGGCTCGGGTAAGGAGCTGGTTGCTCTTTGGGGGAATTCAAGAGCCCAGGGCATCCCATAGCCTTCAATCCCCAGGGCCAAGACATGCCTTGTACACTCCCGGCAGCCCCATGCCTACGGAGCAAGCTCACCTAGGGCAGGCTGGGAGCACCCAGACCTGAGCTGTGGGTGATGTGGAACACTCACATCATGACCCCTCCACCCTGGCTGTCCCCAACGTTCAGGCTACTTCTTGTCCGTGGACTCCTCTGCGCCATGGAGCCATGGGCAGCGGGCCCAGCTCCTCACCTCCCTCCAGGAGCCGGCTGCTGCCCCACGCTGTCTCTCCTTCTGGTACCGCCTGGCCGGCCCACAAATTGGTATGTGCCCCATGGCATCCTCCCAGGGCTGCCCCAGGCTGGCTCCACTCTGAGGACAGTAGGGTCCCCAAGGGCTGTGGGATGGCTGCCCCCATGCCCCCCTCTGCCCAGGTACCCTGAACCTCAAGCTGTGGCCAGAGAGAGGGGAGGAGGTGGTGCTGTGGACCCGCCGAGGAACCCAGGGCAGCCTCTGGCACCGGGCATGGGCAACACTGCCCTCCACGGGCCAGCAGCGGTACCAGGTGAGGACCAGGCCCCCCCACCGTCCCTGGCACCAGCGAGGCACAGGGTGTCTGACACCACTGCCTCGGGGCAGGTGGCTTTCGAGATGCTGCATGACGGTTTCCTGGGGGACGTGGGGCTGGACGACATCACGCAGACAGCGGGACCCTGTGGGGCCAAGCTCTCCTGCTCCTTCGAGGTGGAGGGCTGTGGGCTGGCAGCCAGTGGAAAGGGCACCTGGCAGCGTCAGAGCAATGGCACCGGCACAACCGCTGGCCCTGTGGCCGACCATACCACCGGCACCTCTGCAGGTACGGGGCTGTGGCAGCCCTGTTGCTTCCCTGCTGCACTGATTGTCTCCCCTGCCTCCTCTGAGTGTCCTGCCTGTACCCCACACCAGCCTTGCCTGCTCTCTTTGTGCCATGCCTGCCTTACCCTCCCTGCCCTCCCCAGGATGAGAAGGCAATACTGCACAGGGCTTCCCAACCCTGGAATTCCCCAAATGCAGGGTCTCCCAGCCCCAGGGCTCCCTAATCCTGGGGAGGTTCCCAAGCTCCTTGAGCTGGTGGGAAAACCCAGCCCCAGTTGTCCCCTAGTGCTCCCCAGCAGGGCTGGGCAGGGGTCACAGCACAGGGGCTTCTCTCCTCCAGGCCATTACATGGTGGTGAACACGGGCAGGGTCTCCCTGCCTGCTGGGCACACAGCTGCCCTCACCTCCCAGCCCTACCAGCCCTCCGTGTCTGCCCAGTGCCTGGCCTTCTGGTACCAGCTGAGCGCTGGGACCCCAGGTGAGCACCACTCACCCTTAGACCCCTGGGGGCACCTCCAGATGGGTGGGGGCCCCACACAACACAGCCCTGGACCCCTCCTCCATGTTGGGTGCCCTGGGCAGGCTCCCTCAGGGTGTTTGTGGAGCAGAGCAGAGTGAGGAGGAAGGTTCTGAGCATGAGCACCATGGAAGGGAGCAACTGGCACCGCAGCCATGTGACTGTCCAGCCCGATGGTGAATGGCAGGTGAGACAGGGCAGGGTGCTGGGGGCAGCTGGAGGTGATGCCCTCATCATGGAGGCTTCCAGCCTCAGTATGTCACCCTGCCCAGGTGGTGTTTGAGGCAGTGGGAGCTGGGGGTGATCACGGATACATCGCACTGGACGACCTGCACGTGTTGGAGGGAGCCTGTCCCAAGCCAGGTGAGACCCCCACCCCACAGGGGCACTATGGATCAGAGGGGGGGGGATGGGACATCCTGTGGGGGTATGTAAGCCATGGGGATAGGGACAGAGCTGCTCCTGCCCTGAGCTTGGCCTGGCCCAAAGCTGAGGGTAGTGTGTACCACTCAGGTGCCCCATCTCCTGCCAGGTAGTACTGGGTGTCTCACAGCCCTGCTTTCCTCCCAGCATCCTGTGATTTCGAGCGTGACACTTGTGGCTGGAGCAGCCCCTCGGACCCCCGCTTGCACACCTTTGCCTGGGGCTGGAAAAGTGGGATCACCCTGGCCAAGTACCCTGGCCCTGAGCAGGATCACACTCTGGGTACAAGGAATGGTAGGAAACACCCATCCCTGCCTGGGCACCTTGGCATGGCCAGAGTGAGGAAGAAGAGCTGGGGGTGGATGGGGTCAGTCCAGTACACCCTGTGAGGCCTGGCCCCACAGCATCCCTGTCCCCTCTTCACCTGAGAGGGGCAGCTCAGCCCCAAGGGCAGTGAGGTGCAGGGCTGGTTTGTGCTCTCCTCCAGGCATCACTCTGGGCATCTGGGGGAAGAGTGGGACAAGTGGGGTGAGACAAATGGGTGCAGGACTGGGCGACATCCTGCACTCTGTCCCTGCCTACCCAGGTCACTACATGCACTTCGACACCAGCGTGCTGGGTGCCAGGGGCACCAGTGCCCTGCTGGAGAGCCCACCCCTGCCCGCAGCCACTGACTCCTGCCTGCGCTTCTGGTACCACATGGACATCCCGGAGCACCTCTGTGAGCACTGCAGGACAGGGAGGAGGGGTCCATGGGTCCCTGGGTCTCATGTATGGGAGTGTGCGCCTCAGTCCTCCCCACCTGTGGACCATGGACACTCTGCTTCAATTTCAGCTGGGCAGTGGCGTTGGCCCATTCCCTCTGGGTGCTGCCATCCTGGTAGAGGCTAGCATGGCTGGGAGGGCTCGGTGGCTCTTGTGGGCTCGGGGCAGCTCGTAATGCCAGACGCCTGTGCCCCCTCCTTGCAGCCAGTGGGGAGCTGCGGGTGGCGCTGCACGGCACAGCGGGGCAGCGGACGGTGTGGAGCGTGACAGGGCATCGCAGCCGGGGCTGGAAGGGCGCCGTGGTGCCGGTGCAGAGCCCCAGTGAGTTCCAGGTAAGTGGGGCCACCCTGGGGTGCAGGGTGTCTCCAGGCGTGCATCAGCCCCCCAGACCCCACCTTCCCCCCCAGATCAGCTTTGAGATCACCACACGGAGGTGGCCGATGGAGGGGACAGTGGCACTGGATGACATCATGTACAGCACCAGGGTGGGCTGCCATTCCAGTCCGGAGAGTCCAGTGGAAGGTGCGGGGAAGGGGGGGCGGGAGGGTGTGTGCAGTTCTGGCTGTGAAAGGTCAACCCAGAGCTGCCCAGGGTACTGGGCTGAGGCTGGAGGCAGCTCTCTGGGCAGTGGGTCGAGCCTGACAGCATTTCCTCCCCCTGCAGAGAAGCCCTCCGGCAGTTTCGGCAGTTTCGTGGCGGAGGTGGTGCTCGGTGTGCTCCTGGCCCTCGTCATTGTGGCGCTGGTGGCTGCTGGGGGCTGGTACTGGCTGAAACAGCGAAGGCTGGCGAGCAGGACACCGATAGAGAGCAACAGTTCCCAGGGCTTCGACAACATCACCTTCCGAGATGTAAGGACAGGGTGAAGGACTTCCCTGATTACCCCAGCTGTGCTAAAACAGCGTTTTCCTAAAAGCTCAGCAAATGCTAGCAGGCTCTCTCTGACCCCGCGTTCCGCCAACGCGACAGGGAGGTGCAAAGGGCTCTGCCTCTTATCTGCTTGTTGACAAAGAAGTGATCCCGAGCTGCAGGACTGACCTAAAAGCGCTGCTGCCACCAGGCAGCTGCTCCAGAAAGAGCTGAGTGTGTTCCCACCCCAGAGTCTTGTGGGAAGGAGGTCTGGCAAATCTGGCTCATCCTCACTCAGCCAGCACTCGAGTTAGTGCAAGGTGTCTTAAGCTGCAGGTCCCTTGGACAGATTTGGTGACATATCCAGCAGAGCCACCAGCCCCAGCATGGACTCCAGCAACAGACATGGAGCCTCCTGGGTGCACTGGGGGTTTGCTGCCTCTGCCGGGGTCACAGATTGTCCTCGCTGCAGCCTGGAAGAAATCCTGGTGTTTCACAGCAGGCAGCCCATGTTTGTCACCAATTCCCACTCACCTTCCTTTGCAGGACAAGGTCATTATATCGTCAGGGGAGGGGGATCAGTCTTGAAATTAGCAGCCAGCAGCAGGAATTGCCTACTCCCCCCCGGGCAGACCACCCCTCGACAGGAACCCACACTCCATCAGCTGCCTGCCCTCTGCCCCGGCACCGGGGAAGCTGGCGATCCGAGGAGCGTGCCCCGCCCAGGGACACGCCGCTGTCATCGCTATCTCGCGGTGCTCAGGGAAAGCGTTTTTGTTGTTTGTAACGTGAATTTTTTGCTTCCAAGACACAGCAATGTGCCCGTGCTTTGTCAGGGGACACGAGTGGGAGTTCTCACAGTGGCTGTCCTCATCCAGTCAGGGTTCTGGCCATGGAAGGGGGGGTAAGTGTGGGGTCCTGGCCCCCACAGCAGGGGTTCTGGCCATGGAAGGGGGTACTGCAGAGGGTATGAGCCACTTCCCATGCCCAAGACAAAGCACAAGAGCTCCCAGGGCACAGAGACTCCAGGGGAAGGAAGTTCAATGCTTCTGCTGGCTTTGGGGAGGGTGAACAGTGGGTGGGAGGGCAGGGAGCAGAGGGGGGCACCACACAGCACCCCTCAGGGCAGCAGGCAGCTCCCACTCTGCTGCCCACACACCTTGTGAATGCACTTGATAAACGTCACTGCAAAACCCGGTGCAGGCTGAGGTGCAGGCTGGACTCAGGGCCTGGACCCCACCCTGTACCCAGTGCACCTGAGCCCAGGACCCCTCCCTCACCTCCAGCTTTCACACCTTAACACTGTGAACTCCAAACCCAGCCCCACACACAGCCCAGTTCAGCCCCTGCACAACAAGGAGTATCCTGCTAACCCCAGCCCCCATGTCCAGCTGGAGGGACATCCTGCTTTCCCAGATTGTGACTAAAGCCTGTCTCCCTCCCACCCAGCTGTGTCCCCTGTAGGTGATGCCTCAGTCATGTAAAGCATTATCCCCACAGCCCTGTCCTGTTTGCAGAAATGAGGGCCCAAGAGAGCTGAGAGCTGGGGAAGGGCAAGGAAGGCTCAATCTTCACCTGATGGCTCTGCACCTGCCTGGCTCTGCAGATCCCCACAGCCTCCCCTCACCTCCACAGCACTGATTCCAGCCCCAGGCTGCTGACCAAGCTGCACCATCTGCGACACAGGGAGAGATGACACAGCCAGGAGGGCTGTGACAGTGCTGGCCCTCATCCCAGGCACCCCAGGTGTCCAATAATTACAATCCCAGAGGAAGAGTTGATGCAGCTCCAGTCACACCCAGCCACAACATTTTTACTACCAGCTGGTCACATGCAGCAGCCCCCCTGGGCAACTGAAGGGTATCAAACTTTATTATAGATCTCTTTAAAACAGGCTGGAAAGAACAAACCAAACTCATTGAGATAACAGTGACTGAGTCATCATTTCTGATCAAGCCCCAACTCTCCCAAATTATTTATATATAATGTATCTCACCCATCCCCCAAATTGTTTCAATTAAATCCTCACATTTCAGACCACCCTAAGTGCCTTAACATCAGCTGCTGCTAACACCACAATGTACATGTTTTCTAGCAAAATCAGAGGCAGGGTTTGGGTTTTTTCTTGGGGTTTAGATCCTCAATCCCTGAAAAGGAGCAAGGAAAAACAAACATCAGGAAAATTGCTTCTTTAAGGTTGCCTTTTTACAGCAGGTACAGATTCAGCAGATTTCCCCCCAAAGCAAGTCTGAAACCCTCTTGTTCAGCTTGGCAATATGCAGAGTGGTTGAGGAGAACCAGATCAGTCTGAGCAAACTAATTTCGAGGCTTTGTTGTCATTTCCCTTTGGAGCCAGTTTCCAGCGGTTTTCCAATGTCCTTTCCACGCAGTTTGAGGCCTGGAAGAAGACAAAGGAGACCACCACCATCAGCACTCAATCATTCACCCAGTAACTTTTATTTCCATGAAATTTAGCCTTAAGAAAGAGAACATCCAGAAAGAGAGCAGGGGAACCAGAGTTCAGGAGAATCCTACTTTAGTGTCTAGGAGCACCAGACCAACTTCAAACAAAAACCAATCAGATAGGATCTGAACCAGCCCAGGAGAGTAAAACCAACGCTAAATCCTTCTACAAGTGCAATCAGGCTTCCATGGGTCTCAGCAGCTCACAGGTTTTGCGGGCAAGCACACAGGGATGGTCCCCAGGGCACAACTGCAGGCATGAAGGTGCAGACAAAGATCAAGAGCTCCCATTTCTGGTTCAGTCAGCAGATCCAGGTTTTATCAGAACATGATTTAATGGCACCACACCCACAATAAACTCCAGCCAGCAACATTCCTCACAGGAAAAAGGTAAATACTTTCCCCCAAACCAAGCACTGGCAATATTTCTGCAGTCTCCCTTAACTCACCAATGGCTCTTTCAATCTTGCCCATGACCTGGTTATTGGGAATTGCTCGTCCTGATTCGTAGTCAGCGATAACTTGTGGTTTTTCATTGATTTTCTGAAAAGAGAGGATGAGTCTCAAACACAGCAGTGCTCAGCAGCAGCCCCCCAGGACTCACACAGATAAGGAACAGCCCCTCATTATGCCAGGACAGATGACAAAGTGCTGCTCCCAGACTGACTCCATCCCCACTGGCACCTCCCTGAAGTGTCCCAGTGCTGGTGACATCCATCCTGAAGGGACTTTGACCTCCCTCCTTCTCAGGAGGAATAGGAACACCAGGGATTGCTGTTCCTTCAGACAGCGTAGAGTTGCTAACACTGCTCAGCCCAGATTGTACAAACCTCTAGGGCTGGTGTGAGCTGCTGGGAGGAAGCAGGAAGCAGCCTCCCACCAGCTGAGCAGCCACAGACAGGCTCTGCCTCCAACCTGGGGCTCAGGGGCTGCACAGACAAACCTCAAAACTTTCCCCAGACAACTGAAGCTCCCAGGACATCGGACACCAGAGATGCTGCATTCCTCAAACTTCCAGCCCGTGACACCATCCCACTGCAGCTGCCCATGAGGGAACAGGGAAGGTGCCCACCCTCACCTGGAGGTGCTCCACTCACCGTGGCCAAGTCCTTCTGCGTGAGGCCCTTGCTCTGTCGGCCCTGCTGGATCACTTTGCCCACCTCCAGGGAAACTCTGTCATGGTGAAGCTCCTCTGTTTCACGGTCAAGCTTTGCCGTATTCTTTGTAATGAAGTGTTGCTTGTTCTGGCCTGCTGCCCCTGTCATTCGAAGCAAGAACAAAAAAAACAACCAAGGACAAACAAAATAAGGTTCAGAGCTGTGCCAAAAAGTATCAAAGGACTTTTTCCAAGCCCTCAGCTGCCCAGGATCCCACAGCGCTGTCAGGATTTCAACATACCAACATCAACACTGATCTCACCCAATTCTCCTGCCCATCAGGGAACATCACCTTAGCCCTGTTCATAGTGCTGTGCACACCTAGCCACGTAGAGCTCTTCCCTTTCCCTGCTTCACACCTGAACTTCACTCCAGACAGGGGTGCTTGCTTTTCATTGGGGATTTAATGCTCTAACTTTACTGCAGACACATATTTGTGCTGCAGCACAAAGGGGTCAATACTTGAACTTGAATTGTGCTTGCTCAGTATGAGGCACCACAAGTAAGTAGTTTTTAAGCAATTTTCTGATTAATTTTCTGATAATTTCTGTCAAATTGTCTTTGACAAATAAAGTCTAATTTTACTTAGCTTTGCTAAAAGACAGCTTCAAAAACATTGTTTTCTCTCATGTTAGATATAGTCTTTAAGCCCTAGTTTGAATCCTTTCTCTCACATTAGTCTCTGACATTCAGTATCCCTATAAAGCTGATTAACCTTCTTCCAGGATCATCCCTCTATTTCCAACCATCAGAATAGCTTCCCTACAGTGAGAGAACCCGGCAATTTACATCAGAGAAGAAACAAGGGATTTTTAAAGAGCAGCGCCATAGGAAGATCGGCAGCCATTCAAATCCGCAAAAGAAATAAGCTGCCAAAACAGGGAGCTTAAGTTTTGCGATCACAAAAGCTCTTCCAAGATCTCTGCAGAAACCAGGCAGATCTCTGCCCTGGGCAACCAGAAGCGGAGGGGAAGCTCCAGGGCAGCTCATCGTTACGGCCCAGTTCGGGATCACTGGCTCAGCCGGGCGGTGCCGCCTCCTGCCTGCTCTCCCCATCCCAGGCAGCCGCCCCAAGCCGGACCGGGCGCTCCCCGCGGGATACCCACACTTCTTGGAAGTTTCCACGTCCTCCCCGCGTCGCTGGGCCGCCAAGATCGCCTGGGGAAAAAGCGAAGGTGCGCGGTGAGCACGGCGCCACTCGGAGCGGTGGCCTCGACCACGCCGAGCACAGGCCCGCCGTCTGCCCGGCCCCGCATGCGGCTCCCCCCGCTCACCTGCTTGGACTTGGCCTGGGCCGCGCTCGGGCCCTTCTTGCGCAGCACCGTGACCGTGTCCCAGTCGCTCTCCGCCATCGCTCCGACCCCGCCCGGGCCGCGCCCGCCGCCGGGCACCGCCCAATGCCCGCCTCCGGGGGCGCGGCCGCGCGGCGCCCGCTGATAGGCCGAGACGCACGCCCATCAGGAAAGACAGGCGCTCATAGGTGGAGACAGGCGCGAGCGCAGCGGGCGGGGCCTAGGTTCCTGCATGGACTGTTGGCTTAACTGAGCCCAGGCGTGACGCAGCTCCGTTTGATAGGTGCAGCTCCCTGCCAATCAGCCTGCTCGCTAGGTGATTGGCTAGTGCCCACTCCAACGTGGGGGCGAGCGGCACGTACCTGTACACACTAGGATTGGCTGTCGGCCCTGCCAGTCACCCGTCCCCCGGCAGGGATTGGTTTGTTCTGCGGCCCTGTCAGAGCCGTGGACCCGCTCGGCTGAGCGGAGCCGAGCATGCGCCGTGCGGCGGTTCGCCGTGTCGCTTTGCCCCGGCCCGTTGGCACCGGGCGCTCCGGCCGGGCCCGGCAGGGATGTGCCGTGGGGCCTTCGTGCTGCGGGGAGCCCGGCACAGCGTCCACGGGACGGACACGGGCATGGGGACGGTCCGGAGGGGGCAAGGGAGGAGCGGCTGAAGGCACTGCGTTGGTTCAGCCTAGAGAAGGCGATACAGAGGTCAAACCTCACTGGGGCTGCAGCTCCTCCCGCGGGGCAGGTCCGATCTCTGCTGGCTGTGACAGGTCCAGGAGCCAGGGAACGGCTGGGGCTGGGCCAGGGCAGGTCAGGCTGGAGAGCAGGGAAAGGTTCTTCCCCCAGAGGGTGCTGGCACTGCCCAGGCTCCCCAGGGAATGGGCACGGCCCCGAGGCTGCCAGAGCTCCAGGAGCGTTTGGCCAGCGCTGCCAGGGATGCCCAGGGTGGGGTTGTTGGAGGGTCTGGGCAGGGACAGGGGCTGAGCTGGCTGATCCTGATGGGTCACTTCCAGGTTGGGATATTCTGTGATTCGATGAAAATCCCTAAACTACATCGGAATCACCCAGAAACTATCGCAGTCACAGTAAAGGCATGAAAAGCTGCTCCTGCTCTTGTCATTTCTGAAGCGAGAGGACACAGTTAAACTCCCCGGGTGGATTTTTTGTGGGGTCTTCCCATGACAAAGCACAGGACGAGTGGCCGGGTCCTAGTCACGGTGACGATCCAGGCATTGCTCGGAAATCAGGTGCCGGGACGGCCCGGGGGGTTTGCATTTGTCATCTGTCACTGCAACATGCCTGGCCCCGGCTCCCAGGGAACAGGAGAAAGCAGCTCCGGCAGTGGGACATTAGCGGGGTGCAAGATTTTCTCCTTGGGCCGTGTGGTCGAGCCGGGGTGTTGCAACAGCAGGGCTGGGAGCAGTCCCGTGGTTCCGTCCTGCGACGGGCGTTCCAAGCAAGCCTTTGGTGCAGGTTTCCTGTCTCTTTGGGAACAGCATGTCCTGCTGCCAGGTCACAGTCGTTTCAGGAAATGCAGACAGGACTTTTCTTCGATGGATGACATCACCAAATTTTCCGTGCCAGTGTTCCCAGACCAGTGCGGCTGTGCTGGGAAAAGGGCTGTTGCAGTGCAGTGGGTGAAGCGGTGTCCATCCCAGGGGAGCTGTGCCCGTGCCATTCCCGGTGCCGACACACGCAGGGATGCGCTGTCCCCGGCTCCCTGACAGGGAGCATCCCGCCCTGACGGTGCCTGAGCAGCACCTGGCCCCTCGCCAAGGGCTCGGTGTCCCTGAGCCCCCCACGGCCCTGCCGCGCCCTTCACTTCGACCCGCTCCTCTCCGGCCCCGTGTTGGCAGCCAGGCTTCCGGGAGAGTCACCTTGGCCGCTGTGTCACTGCTCGGTCCCTGCGCCCGGCTCTGAGGGCGAGGATTTCCCCGGCGCAGGGTGAATTCCCCGCAGTGAGAGCCCGCCCATTCCCGCCCTGCCGGCGCAGCAGGCGGGAAAGTCCCGGAGCCTCCGCGCTGGAGCCAGGCTAGGGGAGCAGGCAGGCTGGGGACCCCGGGTGACAAATCCCGCTGCTGTGACAAGTTCCTCTGCGAAAAGCACCTCGCCGTGACCTCAGTACGGGCTGCGCCGCGCATTTCCCCCACACGGCATTTTTCCTGCCGTCGCCGTCCTGCCGTCTCCGTCCTGCCACCGCCCATCCTTCCCGACCGCTGGCCTCCTCCACCTGTCCCCGAGCCGGCGCCACGGGACGCGAGGTGGCCATGACACTCTGTGCGCAGGTAGGCGAGGGCCCACTGGTACCCAGATGGCCAAAAGGGCTTTAAAACAATTCCTCAGGATGCCAGGGCTCGCTCCGGGCCATTTCCAAGGGACCAGGGGCTGGTCACCTGGGGAGTGCAGCGGGAGATGGCTGTCCTCGATGCGAGCCCGGGTGGGTCAGGTGGCCCCGGGCTGAGCACCACAGTCGGTCTTTTTCCCCCTCCAGCAAACGCAGGGGATGCATGAGGGGTGTCCCAGGGGATGGATGGGAAGCCCCTGGGACGGACGAGGGCACCCAGGAGGTCCTGGGACGTGGATGAGGTGGGCTCAGAGGAGGGATGAGGGAACCCAGGGGGTAGATGAGTAGTCCTGAGGGAGTGTGAGGGCGTCCCGGGGATCTGGGTTCATTCCCAGCAGGGTCGCCTGAGGCAGGGATATATGGCAGGGGACAGCGGGGGGGAGGTTAGCGAGGAGTGGTGCTGGGGAAGAAGTAACGGAGGACGGGGTAAGGGAGTGACTGAGGAGCTGAGGGGAGGTGACTGAGGGGGTGACAGTGGGGGTGGCAGGGAGCATGACTGGGTGTGACGGTGGGGTAGTGGGGGTGGTGACAGGGATTCATGTGGGAGTGTTGGGGGTGCAGATGTAGGTGACAGTGGGGTGGTTGTCGGAGTCGGGGTGTCGGGGATGCAGGGAAGAATGATGGTGTGCACTGGGGATGCAGGGGTGGGTGTTGTTGGGTGGTCGAGGGTGTCGGTGTGGGGGTGTTGGGAGTACAAGGGTGGGTGATGGTGTCGGGGGGTTTCGGGAGCCGTTCCCGTGGGCGGGGCCGTTCCCGTGGGCGGGGCGCTGCAAGGGGCGGGCCTGTTCCCTGGTGGTGGGCGGGGCCCGGGCTCGCCACACGTGTCCGGGGGCGGGGCCTGGTGGGGCTTCCGGTGCAGGCGCGCAGCGAGGGCCGGTGAGTGCGGGGCCCTCAGGGAGCGGCGGGGTCGGGCCTCGCTCCGCTGGGAGCCCGGCCCGGCCCGGCCTGGCCTGGCCCGGCCCGGCCCGGCCCGGCCCGGCCCGGCCAAGCCAAGCCCAGCCCAGCCCAGCAGAGAGCCCTCCTGGCAGCGAGGAGCCCGGGCCACACGGGGGCAGCTCTGGGCTCTTCTCTGTTTCGCGATGTCTCTGCTCGTGGGGGCTCCTGCCGGAGACAGGCTCGAGACGTTCAGCCTGGAAGAGGCTCCGGGGCGACCTCAGAGCCCCTTCCAGAGCCTAAAGGGGCTCCACGAAAGCTGGAGAGGGACGGGGTACAAGGACATGGAAGCAGGACAAGGACAAGGGGGAGCAGCTTCCCACTGCCAGAGTGCAGGGATGGATGGGATATTGGGAAGGAATTGCTCCCTGTGAGGATGGGCAGGCCCTGGCACAGGGTGCCCAGAGCAGCTGTGGCTGCCCCTGGATCCCTGGAAGTGTTCAGGACGAGGTTGAACGGGGCTTGGAGCACCCTGGGATAGTGGAAGATGTCCTTGCTCAGGGCAGGGGGTGGAATAAGATGAGCCTTAAGGTCCCTTCCAGCCCAAAGCACGGGATTCCACGGATGTGCTCCTTAGGTGTTTTAGGTGGCTGTAGCATGTAGTCACAGGGAATGAAGGTATGAGATGAATAAGCAGCTAAAACAAAAGCATTTTATTCTTTGCCTTCTTTCCACTTTGCTCGTGCCTCTTGTGTCCTCATTTTCCATCCCTCTGGAGAACCCTTTGTGCCTGATTGGGCACCACCACTAAATCTGGGCTCCACTGTGTGCCCAGCTTCCTCCAGGAACATCCGGGACCAGCTGCCTCTGGGCAGAATTTTGGTCCCTCCTGACAGCTGACAAGTGTGAAAGCAGGCATTGGTAGGTTGTGGTGGCCAACAGGTTTTTGGTGAATTGAGTTTATTATATTTATTTCTTATCACCTTTAAGACAGTTTTTTACCTTATTTAGAGCAAGAAGACTTTATATCTCTAAACAGGCTGCATTTCAGTCAACTCAGGAGGTTTTATTAGGTCTGTCCTTCCTGTCTCTGTGTTCTGGATTTAATTCTAAAATTCAAGTTTCCTCCCATATTTGGGAGGTGAAGGAAGGCTTGTGGTGTTGTTTACATGAGTGTGTTTACTTGTGTTGGGAGACAGTCTAATAATCTGTGAGTAACACTGTTTATATGACAAATCACCCCATGCAATTATAATCAGGAGAAAATACTTTTATTTTCAGTCTCTGGAGATACAGCCAGAACTTTTTGTTCACATGGCAGCAGCAAACTCTTCTCCACCTGGTTCTCTGGATCTAAACCAGCCTGGGTTTGCAAAGGAGATCCTGGGAACTAAACTGGAGGTCAAATACCTGTGCTCCGATTGCAAGAACATCCTCAGGCGGCCGTTCCAGGCACAGTGCGGCCATCGCTACTGCTCCTACTGCCTAAAGAAAATCATCAGGTAACTGCTGTGCCTCCAGTGGGAAGGCAAAATACTTGAAAAAGCATTTTCAAGAACAAAAGCAGAGAGAAGTGTTGTTTTCAGGACCTTCTCAGTAAGGGAGCTGTGTTCAATCATTGAGGTTCAGCACCATCTCTTCTCTAAGGGAATGTGTAATCTCTGCCTTGCCTTTGTTGATGCTTCAAAGTTCTCTTTTCCAGCATCCCCTGCACTGTTTTTGCCACTGAGGAGGTAGTCCAGGTCTATCACCCATCTCCTTCATCACAGTCATAAAGTCATCATTTCATTGTTGTGTCAAAATGGGAGAGATTTAAACACAAGCTGGCTTCCAGAGAAGTCACCATGTGTTCTATCTCACTCCTACCTTTGTGTGAGGAAAGCCTAATAGAATGTTTAATTGGCAGAAGAAAAAAAATAGAAATAGGCATCAACAATACAGACAAGCAAAGACTCAATGTGTTGCTTTAAAAATAAGAAAACACTGTCATTTCATAAAGTTACCAGAAATCCATTTATTGTTAAATCATAATTTTTTGTTGTTGTTGTGTTTGATTATTATTTTTCTGTCTGATAGTGCTGGACCTCAAAAGTGTGCCAGCTGTATCCAGGAAGGAATATATGAAGAAGGAATTTCTATTTTGGAAACAAGTTCGGTAAGGAAAAATGCATTGAAAGAAACCTAAGAGATCAGTGGTGTCAGTAATACCAGTTACAGTTTTTGCTTAAAACACGAGCTCTGAGAACTCCTTATTCCTTGGAACCCTTTTCTTCAGCAGTGAGAAGGGTGATTACTGTGTTGGACTCCTCGGTGCTGAAATCCAGGTCACATGTGTGTAGTGGTGCCCTACTTAAAGCTATCACAGCGATTTGGTTGCTGTTAACACAGCTCTGGGGGTTGATGGGGCAACTGGTCTGGGAGGAGTTTTCAGAAAGAATTCAAAGTCCTGATCAAAACTGCAACCCCTCAGTAATATTTGCGGTTTGCTTGTTTTGTCCATTTCAGGCTTTCCCAGACAACGCGGCGCGGCGGGAAGTGGAGAGTCTGCCTGCTGTCTGCATCAACAGCGGCTGCACCTGGAAGGGAACCATCAAAGAGTATGAGGTACAGGCCAAAGCAAGGCTTGGCACATCTGCATCCTTCTTCCCTCTGTTTTTGGGGAAGGCTCAGGGTGTTGTGTGTGCTCACTGACAGTGGGGGAAAGTTGTCAAATCCCTGGACTTTACTGTCAGCTGGAGAGGTTCCCTGAGTCGCGAGTGAGGGTTTGTGTGCCCTGCTGAGGGCACAGGCTGGACTGAGATCAGTTCAGATTTGCTTGTGAGCATGTTCCTTCCATGGTGGGAACCACCTGCTCTCTTTGCAGCTCTTTTCTGCTATACAAGACTGTCAAGAAATTGCTGTGCCATGAAATGGTTGTGAATTTCTCTGCATTATGTGAACCTAAAACTCTTCAGACTCCATCAGCTCACAGAAAGTGACCTGATCCCATTTTAGCTGTCTCCAGAGCTACCAGGGCAGTGGGACTGGATAGTGGGTACTATCTGGTCACCCATCACCCCAAGCTGTTCTGGGACACAAGGCCGCTGGACAGGATGTTTTTTTCACCTCATTTCTCCTCGAGGAGCCCACTAGCTTTTTAATCCAGGTTTTAGTCGTGGCTGGGGATGCTTGGTCTGTAGCGTGTGACTGTTATGTGAAGCTTTTGGCTCATGAAAGACAATTTTGTCATCCCTCTTGTAATGGCAGAAACACCACACAGGAGGCCTGAGATAAGAGGAATACATTTTATTTTCCTCTAACACTCACTCCAGATTAAGATCATAGCCTGGTGGTTCACAGAGCTTTGGCAGTGACTGAGATGTGTTTCAGGAGCAGGTTTAACCTTGGTCTGTCCAGGCTAACATTGGGATTCTCTCGATGATGCCATTGCAAAGTGGAAGGAAGAAGCAACAGCTGTGCATCAGGCCTCAGTGTTCTGCCCAGACTGTGCCTCTGACTGTTAGCAGAGAGATGCTTCTGCAGCTCTGCTTCCTTGTTCTGCTGTCTGAGCCTTCTGCTGTGTGCTCAGAGTTCAGTCCAAGAGATGAGGATGTTGGTGCTGAATGGTTCTGCTGCTGTGAATCCCCATTTGTACATCTGTGAGAGACTCATGGTGTGGATGTGGGACTGAAGAAGTGTCAGGTGAAAAGCTTAACACTGCCACAGCACAGAGTTTGGGGATTGCATGTCAAGGAACAGGGTACCCTGAGGTTTGAGGTTCAGGCTGTCCTGGTGGTGTCTGCAGATTGTTTGCTCCATGCTTTAATTTCTGCTGGTGCCCAGAAGTCCGATGTCTTCTGCAATTATTATAGTGAGCTCATCTTCATTAGACTAAACCAAATTATCTGTCAGCAACTTCCAGTGCTGATTGTGCTGTGGCTGATGAGCCGTGCTGAACTTTTTCTTCTGGTTTTAAAAAAAGTCTTAACATGTTCTTGCAGAGCTCAGCAAAAATCTTCCACTGTCAATGATTCTCTCTATGTATTCTGACAAGTGTTAGTGTGTTTGAGTCTGGCCAGAGCTCCCACTGGGAGTTCAGAAGGGCAGCGAGCTGTCCTGGGATCAGGGCTGCAGGAGCATGTAATGCCCCAGAACCTTGGACACAGCTGATGAAGAGCTCCTATATGGATGAGCCTGTGCCTTGTTTTCACTCTCCACTTGATCTTCCCAAGCCCCACTTTGGCGTTTGCTGGGACAAAGGATGATTGATAAGAGGTGTGGCCCTGGAGTGCGTGGGCTGTGAGTCTGTTGTATCTGTGACATCTTCCCTGCCAGGGGTTTTTATGAGTCTCGGGGAGTCCTGTGTGGTACAGGGGGTGTGGGGGTTTGAAGCAGTGCTGGCTGTTTCCTCTCAGGGGCTGAGTCACCTCTCCTGCCTGCCCTGGTGGCATTCAGCCTAAGGAAGGAGGTTATTTTGTGCCCTCTCAGGAAAAGCTGGCTCTTTCCTAGGAACTGGTGGGAGGAGGCAAGATCTGGCTTGTGTTATCTCCTCCCATATGCCTGCCAAAGAGCTGTGGCATTTAATCAGGACTGGCTGTCCCCACGCTGCCAGAGCCATGTGTGTCGGTGAAGAGGGCTGGGAAAGGAGGCATTGAATGGCTGTGTTAGCCCAGAGCCTCATGGTACCTTGGGCTAAGGTTTAAACCCAGCCTTCAGGGCCACAGTGCAGAGCTGCCTGGTGCAGAAGAGCTGCATCTGTAACTGCACTGTGGGTAACGTCCTGCAGCTTCTCAGCACTCCCACTCTGGAAAGTACCTCAGAGCTATTTCTGACAGGACATGGAAAGTCCCTCAGAGTGAATTCACTGTTTGCTAATTTTAAAATCGTGCGTTGTGCTGAGAGAGGCTCCCCTTGCAAATGAAGAGATACTGTCACTTCTGGTTTGCTAATCTTATCGAGGTACTCACAGGGGAAAAATGTTCTGCAGCTGGAAAGCTTAAGCCTCAAGAAAAGGAGTAAAATGGATTTCAGTTTTGCTTTCTATTCAAGTGAACTAAAGTTTGGCTCTCAAAGGGAAACATAAAATGGAATGAATGCAGTCTGCTTGGACATGACTTGCACTCTGCTTCAAGCTGTGTGGACCATATGAAATATTTAAGTCTGGATTTATGGCTGCATTTTTTAAATATTTTGTGGCATTTGGATAAAGTAGTTTTAGAGGGGGCTGAAGGATTTTTCCTTTTATTAGTGACTTTGTTTCCTGATGAGTCTGTCTGCATGTACATTTCGAAAATCAGGCTGTGGGCATGAGCCTTTAGATTCAAGAGCAAAGTCTGAGAAGGGCTGCAGAAACTAAGCCCAGCCCATTAAAGCAAAAGGAAAAACCTCAAAAACGGTCCCAGTGATATCCAGGAGAGGGAGTTTGTGGTTCCTCAGTTCTGGTGTGTTTTTCCTCCCACCTTACAGTACCTCTAGCTGCCCACGTCTCTCTCCTGTTTATCAACATGTTGTCAGTTTTCATACACCTTTTATTTACGCTTTTCATCCCACCAGTTCCCTTCCTGTGTCCTCCCTACAGGACTGGGATGGGAGGAGGGGGCTGAGGAGGGGTACACCCGGGGTCAGCCTTGGCATTCCCCTTGGTTCCCCCAGACAGGAGATTTAACTCAGCCCTCTTCAGCTGGAAGCAGAATTAACTGAGACATAAAGAAATAAAATTGTCCAATTTTAGGAAGGAGAGCTAAGTTTTAAGCTTAAACATGACATCAGTGTTTAAACTAAGTTTTGTGGGGCTCAGATCAGCTCAGCTCCTGAGGCTGAGCAAGAGTCAGGTGTGGGAACAAGCTGGCTTAATCCATGCTGGAGGGAATGCACTTTCCTCGAGTTTGTTGTTGTCACTTTGGTTTTAGAGAGTTCTTTGTAAGTGAAACCTGGAAGGCTGCAGAAAGTGCAAAACTCTGAACCCAAGTGATGTTACTCAAAAGCCTGTGGTGTCAGAAAGGATGTCTGCAGCCCCTTCTGGGCTATGTGGCTTCCTGGCATCAGGAGAACAGGATAACCAGGCATTCCTTTCTGCCCACTTGTCACCAGAGGACACAAGGAAAAACAACACACCACAGCTATGGTCATGATGAAGAGACTAATTTATTTCCTCTGGCTCCAATCATTTATAGTTTTCAAAAGGTGCCAGTGGATTGGAGGGTGAACGTGCCACCTCTCCAATGACACTGGACAAACTACCAGTACATCAAATTTCTCTGCCTCTATGAAGGAATGCAAAACAATAGGTTGTTTACAGAAAGTTGCGTGAGAAAGTTTTCTACAATAATGTAAACTCAGAAGGCTTTAGAAAATCTTACAAAATTAGGGTGACAGCCCACTGTTCATACTTAGGAGATGCTGTAGAGCCCCTACTGCACCTCATCTAGGGAAAACTCCCTCTTCAAAAGTGCTGCTGGGGGCCCTGAGCCAGGGGTGTGCACTGTGTCATGCCCCTCCTTCCCAGCTGCAACCCGGGAGTGCCCCAACAGGTTTTGGTGGTGATTTTCAGCTGAGGCTGAAACTTCATCTTCAGGATTTTGCACATTGCTTGGAGAAGAGCTTTTGGTCTTTGAAGCTCGTTCACCTGTCTCCTGCTCCACAAAGTTGTTCTCTGAGTGTTGTATCATTGTTGTCTGTGTGGGGTACAATGCTTGAGGTGCTGTGGCAGGAACACGTGGTGCTGCTGTAGCAGGGTGACTAGCCTTCTCTTTAAAACCCAGTAGAGCATTTATTAGCTTCTTCTGAAGGTTTTGGCTCTGAATTCTGGGCTGGTGGTGAAGTGCAGTTTGCTGCCAGCTCCAGCCTGAGCAGCAGGACCAGACAATTTTCCGGTGAGAGAATCCCTGACTTGCACATGGAGGTGACCAGAAGGACCTTCTGCTCTTGGAAAAGGGATCAAACACACCTATACTTTCCAGAGCCGGAGCTGAGGCCCACAAACACATCCCAGCCACAGTAGCTGGTGTAACTGGCTGCCCAGACACGAGGTGATTTCCCGTCCAAACCTGTGGTGGGAGGTAAAGCCACCGGGAGTGCCAGAGAGCATGTGTGGGAGGGGATTGGAAAGCCCTGGCTGCAGAGGGTCTGCTCTTCACTTCTGAAACCAGCTCAGCCTTCTTGTGGTGGCCCAAAATTTAATAGTTTTGACATCTGCTTCCTGGAGAATGAAAAGCTGTAAGTCACAAGGTTTGAAGTGGAGTTGAGTGCTAAGTGTGGTTCATATGGTTCTACACTGTGAGGAAACCCCTCACCATGAATGCAGTTGGGGGAATTGTGGAGGGATTTGGAAAAAGCATCCTGGAGCATACCACCACTTCATGCTTGTTCATAGTTGAAAGCAACCAAGAATGGCAGAACCTAATTAAAAAAAATGGCAGAAAACCTGCTGCTGCTTCAAATGCATTTTTTACTTTCCTCTGCCCTAAGAAATCACTCTTGCCTCCACACTTGTCTTCAATACCTGAAACACTGCCTTGGTGTCCCTCTGCCAGCAATCCCCAAATGAAACCTCTCTCTGATCAGCCCGAACAGTTGAATAAAACTTCAACACTGAAAACAAGAGTTCCTGCCCTGGGTCTGAACAGAGGCGTGAGCCAGGCCTACAGGAACCCCCACAAGGCTTCTGCTGCCTTCTGTCCTCACTCAGGTGGGCACCAGGGCACTGAGCAGCAGTGAGGGTGTCTTGGGTTCCCATGCCCTCACTGCCTGCCCAGCTGGAGCCAACAGTGCCTGGTGATGCAAAGTTCATCTTTGGTTTTGACAGTTTCTTTGAAGTGATGCCAAGTGAACTTGCTTGGATCTGTCAACAGCATGTCCCAGCAAGGGAGTAGTTTGTATTTGGCACAAGCCTGTGTGATGCTCCTATTCCTGTTTGGCAGTGGGAATTACAGACTGGGCTCCTGCTTTCCAGCCTTGTGTTGCTGGGCTCCATGCAGAAGCACAAGGATTGGGTGTGTGGTCACCCTGTAGCCTGACTCACCTGTATGGGGAAAGGTTCGAGCAAGCCTGGCATAGAACCAACTTAGGACTTCCCTGGCAGGTGGAGCTGCAGCACAGAAGGGCATGGGGACTTCAGAGGAGCAGGGCATCCCAAAGCACCTGCCTTGTGTGGCACATTCCCATCTTGCAGGCTCTGGAGCCCCTGGGAAACTGACAGAGGTGCACAAAGCAACTGATGCTTCTTAGCACAAAGGATTCAGGTTCCCCTAAAACTCTCTCTTTTATACTGGAGACCCATTTTCAGTGTTTTCTCTACAGTTCCATGGGCCCAACCTTTTCCTTGTAGCCAGGCTACTGTGTCCAAGAAGCCAAGTGCTGCACATGGCAGTGCTGGGGCTGGAGACCACCCAAGCCCTCATAGCCACCGCTGTGCCCTGTGTCATGGCAGATGGCTTTCCTTTGCCATCCTGGCATTTTGCTTTCTTTTTGTTGCTCCCTTCCAGCTGCCAAGCCCTTGAGCTGTCTGCTTATGGTTACTGTTATTATGCTCAGAGGAGACTAATGGAGTGAGTTTCCAAGACCAGAGGATTTTGCAAGAGAGCTGCAGTGCTCAGCTCACTCTGAGCCTGTCCTGCTGTCCCTTGTCCCTCTGTCAGCCCTGCCGTTTGCTGTGACCTTCCCACAGGCTCTGGCAGAGGTATCTAATAGCAGCTGCTTCAACAGTGGCATTTGCTAGCTGCTTGCCTTGTCCCTTCACTGGAAGGGGAGCCCAGTGTTGTGCTGATGGATTCCAAGCATGGTTACAAGACCTCCAAAAAAAAACCTGGACCTGTGTGGATGTGGCAGGTTATGATGGAGCAGCTGGGCAGCAGGGGCATATCCTGCTCTGCCACCAGAGTATGGAAATAATGATTTCCAGCAGAAGCCTCTTCCAGAGTTGAAATTGAATTTAGCGATGCCCTGAGGTGAAATGGTGATCAGATTAAACTGCAGTTTTCCCTATTGGCTGAGGGAGAAGTAGGGAAGCAGCTCATCCTGGCATTGCATAGAACCAGAGAATATCCCAAGCTGGAAGTGATCGACAAGGATCATGCAGTCCAGTTCCTGGCCCTGCACAGGACACCTTTGAGCAGCCTGGAGAAGAGAAGGCTCTGGAGATACCTCAGCCTGTAAGTGCTTAAAGGGGGCTTGTAAAAAGATGTAGAGACTTCTTCTGTGGACAGATAGTGACAGGAAAAAACTAAAAGAGGGGAGATTTAGATTAGATGTTAAGAGGAAATTCTTCCCTTTGAGGGTGGTGAGGCCCTGGCACAGGTTGCCCAGAGGAGCTGTGGCTGCCCTATCCTTGGAAGTGTCAAAGGCCAGGTTGGATGGGGCTTGGAATGACCTGGGATAGTGGAAGGTGTTCCTGCCCGCAGTAGCAGGGTGAAATGAAATGGGCTTTAAGGTCCCTTCCAACCCAAACCATTCCATTATTCTGTGATTCTGATTTCCGTCAGACATAGTCCCTGACTCTGATCCTCTCAGTTGCCCTGGTCCTTCCGTGGGCAGTGGTGTCCGATTTTCTAACCTTTCTGGTGAGCTCCCAGAGAATGACCTGTCTGATGGTGGTGGGTGATGGGCAGGCTGCAGTGGGGTTGTGTCACTGTTTATTATTAGGGAAGGAAATTGATGTGTGGATCAATCAGCAGCTTTGGTTATAATTCAGTGGGAAGAGCCACGTGTTGCTGAAGGCTATTAACTCTGCCCCATTTGATTTTCCTGCTCCTGCTGTTGGATGCTGCAGGCTGGTGTGTGCCTTGCTGGGTGAACCATTGTCTTCCAGCTCCATTTAAATTCTTCCATGGTTGTCCCCTCTCTCCAATGCCTGTCCAGCTTGATTTCCACTCTGGTTCCCTCTGGGAGAGTACCTGCTCTTGCCTAGTCACACTCACAGCCATGGATGGCTTTCTAGAGCTCCCAAAAACTTTCCGAGCAAGTGCATGGTTATGAGTGGTGCTTATCCCTGTAGCAGAAGCTGCAACTGTGGCTTTAGGAAAAATATAAACAAGAGTATTGCCCCATTGCTGGGGGAGTGGAGTGTGGCAGTTCAGGCTCGAGTGCCAACCCATGCTCTTGGCTCCAGAGTGGGTTGGATTTCTTCCAGGAGTGATACCATCCATCTCTGTTCTGACACCCAGGTGGGGCAGGAGGAACAGGGGTTTCCAGAAGAGCCTGAAACTGTTTATACAGAAATGTTTGGATCTGTGCTGGCTGAAGCTTCTGGGTGTCTTTAACTATTTACATACAGAACAGTTGCTCTTTGAGCTCAGCGGGGCTGGTTTCCTTCCCATGCTGCAGGCAGGGCTGCCCACTCTTGGGCATTATGTCGCGGTGCAGAGGGGAATCCAGATGGAGAATAAATGCTGGGAGGTGGGGAGTGTGGAGGGGGTGGTAGTTTCACACCTACATGCTGGCATGGGAGACCATAAGTTTAAAATACTCCCTTTTAAAATAGTTGCCTCTGCAGTGAAGTTTCCTTCTTTCCACCAGACCATCTATTCTGCCGGTGCTTTGTGGGTCACAGGGTAGATGCTGTTGGGTGTTTCTAGAACATGAGAGCAGTAGGTGGGTAGAAAAAAGGGCTCAGTCCCTCTGAGTGAGTGGGATAAAGGCAGGCACTTGGCCTCCTCCTCCTCCTCCTCTGCAGGCAGCAGCATCCCTGCGGGCAGCAGTGTCCGTGTGAGCAGCAGTGCCCTCCAAACCCCGCTGGCTGGCCAGTCATCTCTCCAGGGACACCCAGTGAAGCTCTGAGCTTAAGTTACTCACTTAAAACATAAAAAGGAGAGAGTGACCAAGAAGCCGGGGTGGAGTTACTGCTGGTTTCACTTTCCACTTCCTGATGTGTGACAGGGTGAGGTTTGTGTGTGTTCCCCTAGAAGGCAACAGAGAGATTCATTGTGACCAAGTTTTCAAACAGCTGGGTTCAGATGGCTGCATTACAAATGCTCCTGGTTGGATTTTTTTTTTCCTGTCCCTACCATGGCGGGAGACTTCAGTGCTCTTATATTTTGAGTTTTGATCTGCATATTCATGGTGTTTCCAATGCCTTGTTTCAACTGGTGGGTGTATAACAAGAAGGTTTAAGGAGTGTGGAAATGGCACAGAAGCAGTGGCATATTCCAGCATTCCATTTAGCCAGCACTGTTGCCAAAGAGTCTACTGAGGACAGAGGATCACATTGTCCTGGTCATTTGTTCAACCTCTCTGGCCATCATCCAATGCTGAGTCTGGCTGTAGAGGCAATTGCTTGTATGCAGGGACTGGTAAATGAATCAGTTTAAAAATATTTTTCTTTCTGGTTGAAAAATGGTATTCTAATTCAAATGGTAAGATACAATCAGACAGCTCAGCCCAGCATGTGATTAGCTGTCACGGAACCTATGCCTTAGCTGACTGATAACCATTGCAGTGGAAAAACTACCCAAATTATCCTGCTGAGGTAGTGGCTCACTCCACTCAACCTGCATCGACGTGTCTTCTGGCAGAGCCATAAATGGAGTTTCCCATTGATTATCTTGGCCATCAAAGCAATAATTTGATTTTTGTAAAAATCATTGTAGCATATTTTAAATAGAGGTTGAGGCTACGTAGGCACCAAAAATTGGTGTAGCCTGGAGGTCACACAATGAGTCAACAGCTCAGAGGGGTCAGCGTGACCAAGGTCTGAGTGTAGGTTGGTAAATCCAGTGTTCAGCTGTAATAAGTTATAAACCCACCCTTGTGGGATTGTGCCCATCACAGAACCTCCATGGGCCTTTTATTTGAGGACAAATATCTCCTGTATGTTCCTTCACAGGCTCATGATGAAGTCTGCCCTGAATTCCCGCTGACTTGTGAAGGCTGTGGGAAGAAGATTCCCAGGGAGAAGGTATCCATCCGACCCTGTGCCGTGGGGGTATTTGGTGTCCTGATGAGCTGAGCTCTGGCAGCAGGGAGGAACAGAGTTCATTAGGAAATGAAGTGGGGGGAAACAACTGAGTGGCAGTTGTTAATGTGAATGTGAGTTTTCCATAAGGATGGGTGTGAGGTAATGTGGCTTAGGGGCACTCGCAGGTCAGTGTTGGTGCTGCCACTGCTACCTCCCTTGGAACCGTGTATGGGAGCAGAGCCTCTGTGGGAAAAGCACACTCATGGGTTTATGTTCTGTGTAGAGCAACTGCATCAACTACTGCTGCAATTTTGGAAAGAGAGCCCATCTCCAGCTACATTAATTGTTATCTAAGTAATAATCTAATGGAATCCATGCCTATAGCATTTCCAGGCTGCTGGCTCCTGGGGCAAGGCTCAAAAGTCTGAAAAATTCAAGTTTTGGGAAACATTTTCAAAAAGCACATTCATCTGAAACCATCTTGCCTGCTACAGGCAAATATTTTTAGTAGCAGTGTTGGAAAAAGCCCTTTAGCAGGGCAGAGGAGCAGAGGCAGCAAAAAGAGAAGCAAAAGTTTTCTCCCAAATGGGCAGCATAAGGAGGGGCTAGGGGTGGGGGTGCAGCCCACTTTATCTGCAGGCTGGGGTTTGGGGTACAGCCTGGCTTATCTGCAGGTGGGAGCTGAAGCCCTGCAGGAAGCTAGCTCATGGGGTCCCCATGGGTGATCTACTCTCTGTTTAAATATTAACTCCCATGTTTATTTCTCCAAACTCTTGTTGATTATTTGCTGCCATGTTAACTCTGAGTAACCCGACTCATTACACAAGCCAGATGGATCTAGAAGGATTTAAAAAAAGTGGTTTAAAATCAGTTTTAATTGGCATCTGTTATAGCAGATGTAGGAGTTAAGTGGGGAGGGAATATGGTGGTTGTTCAGAACAGAGCTCTGGTATCTGAAGGTGAGTGGTGTACTAAACCCTGGCTGAAGCTGTGACAGTGCTCATTGGATTAATCATGTGCTGTGTGGGAACTTGAACGAGTCATCTCAGTGCTGAGGGGTTAGTGGCACCTCTCTGCAGAAATGTAATGCTGGGATGGAGGTAAAAATTCCAACCTGTAGCACACCCTTACGTGCTGCAGAGTCATGTGAAGGGCCCAAAAAGAATGTGCCCTTGTTTCATGGGGTTGTTGCCTGTGCCTCCCATTCCTTAGCCCTCAGGGAAGCTCATCATTCTGCATCCACAGCTTGTACCTGTACCCATTGCTTTTTCACTCTTGCATGTGCAGGTGAGCAGTGAGACCTCCCAGCCATCAAGAGAAGGAGAAATTAGGCTTTCTTCAGGTGTCAGGGCTGTATTTGTATTCTGGTGAAAGTCACACCTGATGGCAGGCAGAGCCCAGGTTTAGTGGGCACTGTGACAGCTGGTGATTAGCCATAGCTTGGGCATTCTTCAGCTTGGATGTGTTTCCCAAATGTCAGTGGGATGGAAAGGGAACACTAGGGATGCATAAGATCTAACACTGCCTTCCTTCCTGCCTTTCTAGTTTCGGGACCACGTGAAGACGTGTGGCAGATCCAAAGTACCTTGCCGGTTCGAGGCTGTGGGCTGTGCTGAGGTGGTAAGGGCTCCTCTCTTGGGTTACCCTGGGGTTTTTCAGTCCCAGCATTAGAGTTCACCTGCAAACTGCTGTTGCCCAAACTGTCACATCTGTTTTCCTTCAGGTATTTGATTAAACCCATTGCACATGGAGCTCCACATCATCTGCTCTGCAGAGTCTGGGCATCCCAGGAATTAAATTCCTGTGGAAGGAAATCTCCTCCTACTTTAAGAGCACCCTAAGTGCTTTGGAACTGTGGTGGTTATGCTTCTTTCAGGGGAAATGGCTTCACACTGCCAGAGGCCAGGTTTAGATGAGATTTTTAGAAAGAAATTGTTCCTTGTGAGGGTGGATAGGCCCTGGCACGAGAGCTGTGGCTGTCCTTGGGTCCCTGGAAGTGCCCAAGGCCAGGCTGGACGGGGCTTGTCCCTGCCCAAGGCAGGGAGTGGGACAGGATGAGCTTTAAGGTCTCTTCAAATCCAAGCAAGTGTGTAATGACTTGTGATTACAGTGATTCTGTAAGTGAAGAACTGGGGCCAGGCCATTTCTCTATGTCACTTTGTTTTTGCAGGTCCCACTGGTTCAAATAAATGCCTCCTCCAGGAGATTATGTGAGGCTTTGTCCTTTGTTGCTGCTAGGTACATCTGACAGAGCTTTTCTGTGAAGGGTTAGAGGAAGGCAGAACAGACTAGTACAGCTGGGGGCAGCATGTAGCATCCCTCATTGTATGTGATTTGAAACATTTCTAAAACTAAACAAAAACCCAAACCACATATTCTTTAATTCTTTCTTTGTTTTTTCTCCCTGTAAATTATAAATTTAAAGCTGATGTTGTGACCTGGATAGGAGGAATTTGTTCTGTGGGTGGTGACAATGTAGATTGCACATGCTGAATGGGAGATGTATTTCTCTTCGTGCAGGTGGAAAATGAAAAGCTCCCCGAACATGAAAGGAAGTGTTTGGCAGAGCATCTCTACATGCTTCTGAGCTCTGTGCTCAGCCTCAAGACTGGTGCTGGGGATCTGAAACCTCTTCCTGTCCCTTCCTCATCACAAAACAGCTCCCCACTTCTGGCAGCAAACTCACTGTGCTCAGAGTCGGAGCTCTCCCGGTCCCTGGAGCTCTTGGGAAGGTGTGAGGCGCTTGAGAGGAAAACTGTTACCTTTGAGAACATTGTCTGTGTGCTTAACCGGGAGGTGGAGAGAGTGTCCCTGACAGCTGAAGCTTACAGTCGCCAGCACCGGCTGGACCAGGAGAAAATCGAAACACTGAGCAACAAGGTAACTGCTTGTCTGGGCTTCCTAGCACTCCCAGCAGAGGCCGTTTCCTGTTCCCTTTCCGTGTCATGAGCTAGCAGAGCTTCACCACTCGGCCCTGAAATTCCACAAATCTGAAGGCAGAACTAAAGTACCCTTTGTGCCTGTGCCCAACCCTCATCAGCTCCCTGGAAAAACTGGGAATTTAACTGACCTGTGTAAAACATCAGATCTCTGTTAATTATCAAACTGGGCAAGATACCGAGAGGTTCTTCCTCAGCAAAGTTTCCTGACATGAGCCAGAGCACCCGGTGTTTCACTGCATCTCCTTTTGCTGCATCTCACTGAATCTGTGGGGCTGCTCACCTTCCAGATCTTTCCAAAGGAGTGCTGCCTTTGCCAAAGGAGTGCCATCAGTGCTGCTGCCTGCAGCAAGCTGCTGGAGGTGTGAAGGAGCTGCCTCCACCAGTCTGCTCCAGCACAGTCCCTGTGGAGGGCTCCTAGTGTTCCTGGCACCTGGAGCTGTGCAGTTTGCAGCGTACCTGTGCTCTCTGGGCAACTGATCTGGTGTAACCTTGTGTGAGCCGGCAGGGACGAACCCTCCAGAGGGTGTAGGTTCTTTTCTTTCTCAATTTAGTTTTGTTACAATGCTGAGTTATTGGGGATTTTTTTCCCCATCCTCACTTCTTGTGCTGCTCAGCCAGTGGAGCAGCTCCTTGGAAGGAGTTTTATTTCCTGTATTGGCTACAGAAAAGTTCCCAGCTCAAACACTAAGCTGTATTGATGGATCTTCTCCAGAGTGACAGGGTGCAGAAGGAAGCTTCAGTGAATTGGCTTGTGTTGCTTGGTTTCTCCCTCCCGTACTCCCTGTCCATTCTGGAGGAGGTCTCTCACTAGGAAGCAGTCCCAAGGGGATGACGGGGTCTGTCAGGGTGTGCCAGCTCTCCCAGGCCCCAGAGCCTGCGTGTTTCTAACCTGCACCATGTGTTCCACTGAGCAGGTCCGGCAGTTGGAGAGGAGCATTGGGCTTAAAGACCTGGCCATGGCTGAGATGGAGGAGAAGATCCGCAACATGGAGGCTTCCACCTACGATGGGGTTTTCATCTGGAAGATAACGGAGTTTGCCCGGAAGCGTCAGGAGGCGATAACAGGCCGCTCTCCTGCCATCTTCTCTCCAGGTGTGCAAAATCACCAAAATCTTTTGCATCTCAGCTGCACGTGAGTCTCATGGCAGGTCCTTTGCTTGGGAAATGCTGGCAAGGCCAGGCTGAGAAAAAAAATATTCCATGTGGAAGGGGGTGTTTTGTCTTGGAGAGTGAAGCATGCAGAGCAGTGCTGTTCCAAGAGGGAAGAGAGGGCTGAGAGGAGAGATGTGCAGGCTGTGGATGAGATGAGAAAGGGAATTGGCTGTAATTGTTTGGTTTGCATTAAATGTAAAGGCAAGGAAATACCAGCTGATATCTGTGTTAAAGAAAAGGAAGTGGAGATACTGCTTGCAGTGTTGTGAGGACAGAGTGATTGCCAGAGGGTTTGACAAATGGCAAAATCTTGAGTTAAAAACAGCAAGTTGTACAAGGAAGGTTCATTCAGGGCCTGACCCGGGACAAGCCAGGGTGAAGCCCATCAGTCTTGGGGGGGAAGGGGGAGGGCCTTACTGGGTTCTTGCTCTGCTCCTTGCCTGAGCCAGGGAGAGCAGGATGCCCAGCTGCATGTTCCCTCTCCCTGGCTACTCCCACCACTCTGGAGCCATCTTTCCTTCTGTTCCTCGATGGGTTTTACATTCAAAGGGTGATGGGAGTGCTGAGAAGGCCCGGAGGGGCCAGTGGGGATATCCTCCTTGGACTAGCAAAGGGATTATCTGTCTTGAGAGCCTTTGGGTGAAGCAGGTGGGGAGAAAGGAGCAGAGGAAATGAGCTGGGGATTTCCAAGAGGGATGCAGTGACAAAGACCCGTTTTCTTGCTCCTCACCCTGTGGAAGAGTACAGTGTCTCTGCTATTCATAGTCTGCCTGTTGGGAAAAGCATCAAGTCCTGCAGTAAAATATTGGCTGTGACCCCTGGTCTCTGCCTGTGCCTGCTGAGCCTCACCAGTCCCAGATGCACTGTGCCACTGTGGGAGGGTGATGTGTGGCAGGTCCCCTTCCAAGCTGTGACCTCACACAGGTCTGGTGTCACACCACAGGCATTCCCAGGACTGCTGGGGAAGGAAAGTGCCTGACATCCCATCCCGGCCGTGCCCAAGCCATGCCATGGGGATCCAAATAAGAACTAAAGTTCACTTGCTTGAGCCCCTGCCCGGATCAGAGGCACCAGCTCACAGTGGGAGTGCTGAGATGCTCTGCTGCCAGCCAGGTGCTTTATGGAGGGGTTTGTTCCTGCTCACTGGTGTTACTGCCATGAACCACAGCTCCTTCAGCACTGGGGTGCAGGAGGATTGGCCCAGCTCTGGGGCAGATCTCCCCTGGCAGCAAGGGAACAACCAGGGGACTGACAGCTGCTCTGTGCACAGCATCTCCTCAGGCCAGGGGCTGCACTGCCTGGCCTTGGGCTTTCCAGACCACCTCTGGTGCAGCCCAGACCTTGCTTCTCCCAGATTCCAGATTGATTCTCCTCAGAATTCAGAGAGATCTGCTGGTCCCAGGCTGTGCTGTATTGGACCCTCACTGTGCCTGTTCCACACTTCTCTAACAGCTTTCTACACCAGCAAGTACGGCTACAAGATGTGTCTGCGCGTGTACCTGAACGGGGATGGCACCGGCCGCGGGACCCACCTGTCCTTGTTTTTTGTGGTGATGAAGGGACCTAACGACGCGCTGCTGCGGTGGCCCTTTAACCAGAAGGTGGGTCTGGATCAGAGCCTGCTGTGTCCATCCATGGCCTGCCTGGTTTGGTGCCCACTCGAGCTTCTCGGTACTGTCACTCCAGCCCGCTTGGCAAGGCAGAGGAAGGACTCTGTATTGGCTGCCCTGGGGGTTCCCCAGGTGTGCTGAGAGCACTGGCTCTGCTGTGGGCCAAGGGGGTGACATGGGCTGTTTGGAACCACACAGAGCCTCTGCAGGGGTTGAGGGCAAGGGAAGGTTGTGGTGGCCTCAGAGCTCGGGGACAGCGGGTGCTCACTCCCTGTCAGGAGCTCAGATCCCAGCTCCTGGGCACTGCAGGTTTGTGGAACGCATTGAGGCTGAGTGAGCGGGCACAAGCAGATGCAGAGAGGACAAGAGCCCTGGCTCAGGGAAGTACTTGAGTGCAGTGTCAGTTCTGAGAGCAGAGTGTAGGTTTTCAGTCAGTCCGACAGACAGTCAGTCAGACTTGTGCTGCCACAGGGAAGTTTCCAGTGACAGGCAGATGTGGGGATGGGGAGGATTTCTATAGGACATTACTGAGGTGATGTTCTCTGCTGGTCCCACTCAGAGGTGTTTCTCTGATTTGCAGGTGCACAGGGTGGCTGTGGCTGCTGCTACTTGCATGCGGAACAGCAGGTCACTGGGCAGGGCTTTCAGGTGTCTTTTATTCAGCCACTCCCCTATGCTTTCACCTTTCCCCACAGGTCACCCTGATGCTTCTGGACCAGAATAATCGGGAGCACATCATTGACGCCTTCCGCCCTGACGTGACGTCCTCATCCTTCCAGCGCCCTGTCACGGAGATGAACATTGCCAGTGGCTGCCCCCTGTTCTGCCCTGTGTCTGTCATGGAAGCCAAGAACTCCTACGTGCGTGATGATGCCATCTTTATTAAAGCCATCGTTGATCTCACGGGCCTCTAACCCTCCTGACCTTGGAGCAGAGAGCATGGAGCCAGCACTGCCCAGGGCATCTCCCGCTTGTGCTGCACTTCAGGCGGGTCTTAGAGCAAGAGGAGGGGGCACAGAGAGGGGAAAAGCCCTTTCCTGAAAAGGGACCTTTGCTCTGAGTGGAAACAAGGTGTCTGATGGGAGCCCTCTTTCCTGAGGAAAGGGTTGGGTGGACACTGGCAGGCTGTGGAATATGGAAGATTCCCTGCAGGGACTTGGGTGTCTGAACTGCTGCTGTCTGGACTCCAGTGGAAACCAGTGCAGCTCTTGCTCTACCAGTTTAGCCGACATCCACAGCTCTCTGTAGTAAAAAAGTGGTTTTCCCTGCCTGAGCTCCACCTCCTGTGGATTTTGGCTCAGGTGTCTAGGATTTCCTTCTGAGATCTCCGTGTTCCTGGAAGTTGTGCGCTGTGGGGTGCCATGGCTCTGCACTGCTGGTTGCTCCACACCCTGGGAGACAAGGAGGGTGTGTGACAGCTGCAGTGCCAGCTGGGCAAGAGAGACACAGACTGGTTTGATGCTGTTGGTGTGTTAGGAGAGTGCTGAGCCCAGCTGCAGGGCAGGGGAGTCCTGAGTCCAGCCCTTGCTGGGTGTATGATGGGTGGTGTGTGCTGGAGTGTGGAATGGGGCAGGAGGTGCTGCTGGCCTGGAGGGACCATGGGGCAGCACCAGGGTTGCCTGTGGGGAAGGACAAGTGAATCTACTGTGGAGATTGTCCCTCCTTTGCCAGGAGAGGAGGGTGACACAGAGCTCAGTGTGCACCCTGAGAGCTCCAAGCCCTCCCCCTCTCTGCCATGTGGGCCGAGCAACACTGGGTGGGATGGGTGCTGTGCTGGGAGCTGTCTTTGCTCATAGGCAAAGACACAGGCTCTGAACTGGCTTTGCTCCCACCATGGGACAGCTCCACCATCCTTCCCAGGCTCCTGCTGCTGTTGAGCTCCATGTCCATCTGCGGCCACACTGCTGTGTCTGTCTGGGCTTTGGGATGGGTACTGTCAGCCCCTGCATTCTCACAGTGCCCGCAGTCACCAGCAGCAGGCCTCCCTCACTGTTCCTCCCCATCCCTGAGCTCAGGAGTCAGGGCCACCTGGTTCCAGGTGTCAGCACCCTGGAGCTCTTCCTTCACTCAGCCCCACATTGAACCTGCAGCCACCTAGGTAGGATCTGGGGGCTGGAGAAGTGAAGTGTGCTGTCCCCTTTCTGTCCTTGGGCTCCTTCCCTCTGGGCAGCACATGCTCAGCAACCATGAGGAGGTCTCTCTTGGTGTTAGTGGAGAAAAACTGGCTGCTGCATCCCTGCATCATGCCCTCTGCAGCTTTGTTGTGGCCATGGGTAGCTCTGGATGGGCCCTGATCCAGGGTGGACTCAAAGCTTTGTTGCCTCCTTTGCCACATCCCTGTCAGTGGCTGAACATGCCACAGGAGATGTTTTGTTGGTGACAGGAACCAGCTGTGAACACCCTGCAATGATCAGGGACCCTGGCTGGCTCTTGCGCTGCTCCTCAGGCAGTGGGGCTGGAGCATGGTCAATGTCCTCGATGGCTGCCAGGGATTGGCCCTCCACTGCCAGCAGCTCCTGCCAGGTGCCCAGCCCAGGTCTGATGGCTGCAGAGCCTGCCAGGCTTGAGGTCTGCTCACACCTTGGCTCTGGCACAGCCACCCTGAGGGATCCAGAACACTGTCAGGCTCTGCCCTGGCAGGGAGCCCTGTCTGGCTGTCCCCCGCCATGTGCTGGCACTGCCCTGACCTGCCCCTGGGACTGTTTGGAATGTCCCTGCTGCTGCCCAGGAACTCAGGGGCCTCTAACCCTCCTGACCTTGGAGCAGTGAGCATGCCCAGGAACTCAGGGGTGCCCAATGCCCTGCAGGCTGAGCTGGACCCTGGCCCAAGCTGAACCTCTTGCACCCACAGCTGCTGTGCTGGCCAGAGGCTCTCCAGACAGGTGCTGGGGTGACCTGTGAGCCCCCTTTGGAATCGCTGCATGGGTCTTCTCACAGGTGTGTGTGCAGGGTCTGAGGACAGACCCAGCCCCTGCTGTTGGGGGAGGGGGACAGAAGCTGGTGACAGCACAGCCTGAGGTGGGAGAGGAGTCACAGGACCCTTCCCTTTGTGCAAGCCCCTTCCAGCCTGTCCCAAGGGACAGATCAAGCCCTGTGTTGCTGCTCTCACCCTGTGCCTTATGAGAAAAATTCAGGCTAGCAGAGCCCTGTTCCCATCTACAGCAGCTCCCCTGGGATATTTGGAAAAGTCTGGGGAGAGGAAGGTCAGCTCTGCTCATAGAATTGCTGGGAATTGTTATGTGGGGGGGAGCTTGTTCTGTGTTGATCAGAATGTCTGCTTGTAGGGTGCTGCCTGCAGCAGGGCTGGGGGCTCTGGCCAGGTAGTGCCAGGAGGGACTGTGGAGACGCTGGCTCAGATGGGGGGGGGGGGTCTGGGCTGCTTTCAGGGTGGGAAGTGGTCCTCCTACCCCAGCACATGTTTGGAAGGTCTGTGGGAGAGTCAGTGCTGCAGCAAAGCTCAGGCTGAGCTCTTCAGGCCACGGGCTTACTGCTGGAGGGGAAAGATGGGCTGTCAGCCCCTCCTGACAGGGGCTATTTCCTCCCCACCCTTCTGGTACTGCTGATGCTGTCCGGGCCTTTTTTGGCTCTTAGCAGCTCTGGAGCTGGCAACAGGAATTGTGCTTATGCGCTGCAGGCAGGGGCCCAGCCCCTTCCTGGGCACAGCTCTGGCCACATGGACAAACACTGGACACAAGCCACCGCTGGATTTTTGTGGTTTTTTTTTTTTTTTTCCTTTTGACTACACCATCTCAGCCTGGCACTGTGAACTAGGATTTGTTTTCCTTGAGGGTGTAGTATGGTGAGAACCACTAATAAAAGCTGTTTGAACAGCATCGTTATGTATGAGCCAGGGGATCCTGGGCATAGCATGGGGAAGGATTGCATCAGGGTACTGGGGTTTCTGTGCTGGGGGATTATTTCTGTGCTGGGAACTCTTCTCAGCTCCTGCGTCCCTGCAGGAGGATTCCCAAACAAAGAGGGAACAGAGGGGTCTGTAATGGGAAGGGAAGGAGCTGGAGTCTGGCTGCTGGAGCTCCACTGGGCCAAAGGCCAGTGGGAGCCAGTGCAGCAGTGCTGGGCCAGTGGTTCCAGTGGTTCTGCTGCTGCGAAGCCAAATCCAATACTCCTGTTCCTGGGTTGTAACAGCTCTGAGCTCCTCCAGAACAGCCTGCTTTTCCTTCGCTGCTGTTGGGAGCCCAGGGCCTGCAGGATGCCTGTTCCTACCCCTCTCAAGCTGCAGCACCAGGCCAGGGACTAAACCCATGTGGGGGCAGCAGCCTGGTGGCCTCTACTCACTGTGTATGGAAGAGACAAACCCAAGGGATGACCATGGGCGTCTGTCCCCTCTGGGAAGCCCCCAGACCCCCTTCATACCACAGTAGTTGCTGCACCAGGGAGATGCAAAGGGCAATGAGGAGACGGTGGCATTGCAGCTCAGGAGGCTGCTGTGGCACAGGAATGCCAAACAGCATTGGAGAGCTCTCTGCTTACCTCTTCCGTGCCTGTCAGTGCTTGGAAAAACATAAATCCAGGAGGGATCTAGCCCCTGGCCTGTCCTGCAGCCTGCAGTGTTCAGCCCTGGCTGCCATGGATGCTTGCTGCTCTTCAGCCATCCCCTGCCTCTCTCCTGCTGCTCACAGCTCTCTACCTACACTCCCCCGGCCAGGGCAGGTAACCACAGGCTGGGCAGCAGCTCCTGCAGTGCTCCAGCCCAGCCCTGTGACAGTCCTGGCCTCAGCTCTGCCTCAGCAGAGCAGTGCTTGGAGAAACAAGCTCACATCACAGAGATGCTTTAGCAGAGTATTTATTCAATGCCAGAGTGAAGAGCAAAACTCAGTACAAACAACACCTCAGTGCCTTGCTCGCTGCTGCACCGAGCCACAGGTGGAGAGTTCACAGTTGGGGGAGGAAGGGGAGGCTGTTCCTTCACTATGTGACTGGACAGAGCAGGATGTGGAGCCTGTGTGCACACACAGGAAAGAACCCCTAATTTCATGACAGAAAACCTGAGTATGGGGGTTTTGGATAAAGCTGGGGCACAGCAGGACACAGGTGCTGACCCTCCTGCTGCAGAGGCTGCTAAAGCTATCAGTGCCATTGTGATGGAAGCTGCCACCTCTGCCAGGTCTATCAGCGACCCCAGACTGGGTATGGCACAGGCACCTGCCCCGGGGCTTCCAGGGGGCCCCAAAATGCCTCCCCCTGCAGCTCCTTCCCAGCCCTGCTTCCAGGAGCGACAGCAGCTCCTCAGGGCCCCATCTAGGCCAGGTCAATATTAAGAGCTTAATTTTAGACTCTGACATTTGGGTACCTGCTACAGGGACAGAAGCTCAAGGGACAGACAGTGAACACCACTGAGTCCATAATAACTCCAAGTGACCCTCCCCACTGCCTATGGGGTCCTGGAGGAGCTGACCCCCTCCATGGCGGGTGAGCCCCAGGGACAGGCAGCTTATTCAGCTGTCACTGCAGGCAGGAGGGCTCCATCCCCATCACCTGCAGGTGAATGAATACCTGCAGCACCTGTGGGTGCCTACACCTATTCACAGAGAACATACCAAAAGAACCTAAAGTGCCACGACTGGGTAGCATAGGCAGGAGGTAAGCTGTCCTCACAGGTACCCCAGAAAGGGACAGCAGATCCCCCACAATAAATACGTTCCCGATCCATAGCTTATTGAAGTGCTACTCAGAGGAAGACAGGCAAAGCCATGTGACCACCAGCCCTCCCCCCACCAAGTTTGGAAACTGGCAATACCAATACACAGACCCTGGGGCCAGTCAGGCTCCCAGCCCTGGCCCTGCTGCCCCCAGTCCCTGCTGCCCTCCTGGGCAGACGTGCTATGGGGCAGAGGCACTTGACATTCCGCAGCAGCCAGACGAGTTGCCTGTGGAGCTTTGGGACAAACACACATAAATAAAACGCCAATATAAAGAGAGTCCTGCAGTCAGGCAGCACAGATGCACCGTGGCTCCTGCCAAGCACTCTGCAGCTGGCGGCTCCCAGTGTGGCTGGCCACGTCCCCAGCTTACACAGACCCACGCTGGACATGCCTCAGTGTCCCCTGTGCCCAGAGCTCGCCCAGAGAGCTATGCCCAAGTAGCAATGCTGGTGAGAAGCTGTGGGAGCCCACCCTGCAGTGACCAGCTCAGCTGCTGCCCAACAGAACCACAACAGGGCCCCAGCTCTTATGTCCTGTCTGAAGCCAATGCTTCAAGGAGGAGGCAATTCCTGCTGCCAGGGCCCCTCCTGGCTCAGCCATAGGATCTGTGTGCCTCATCTCCGTGCAGGGCTCAGGGTTCTGTGAGCTCAGAAGGAGGTGCTGCAGTGAGGAAGCTGCAGGAGCAGATGTACCTGGGTTCAGCTTTTCTGGTTCAAGAGCCAGGAGAAGAGCAGTTTCCTGGGCCGGGGCCTCCTGGCCTGCCGGATGCGCACAGCCCGTGGGGACCGCCACACCTTGATGGTGGTGTCATCGCTGGCTGTCAGCAGCAGCTCCTGCTCCACCGGGCTGAATGCCACTGAGTTCACCACATTGTCATGCTGCAGCTTGGCCAGGCAGATGTTGTAGTGCCGGTCCCAGATGTAGCCGTGTCGATCCTCTGCCCCACTGGGGTGGAGAGACAGTGGTCAGGGTGTCCCACTGGTCCCAGTGTCAGCCCAGCAGCCCCAACACCCTGCCCTTCCCACCCCTGTCCTTCTGCAGGAATGGGGGCAGAGGGTACCCAAGCCCCTGTCTCCAGGAGCTTCATCCTGTGCAGGCAACTCCCTCTGGGATCCAGAGCCCCTCAGCTCACCCCACAGCACTGGCAGCCCCAAGAAGGGCGTTTGCCACCTGTCACCAAACACACCACAGCCCCCAGATTTACCCTTTCCTCAGGGATTTACAGCAGGACCAGGGCAGCCACCCTTTATCAGCACTTCCCAAGTCAGTCCCTCTGTTCTTTCCAATCCCACTCCCTGCTCTGTTTCCTACACACAGGAGTGTTCTGCTCACCTGGTCTCGCCATAGCAACAGGCCCAGGCCTTCCCAGATGCAGGATCAGGATCCTGCCCACCCCCTCACCTTGCTACGAAGTCCCTGCTGACGTCCAGGAAGATGAAGAAGCACTCCTCATTGGGTGTGTAGGCCCGGTGTGCACGCAGCGCTCGCTTCACCTCCTTCATGGTCTTCAGGTCGAACACGTGCAGGTCAATCTCCTCAGCGATAGGAGGCGGCTGCATCGGATCTGAGATGACGCAGTCCCGTGGCCAGGCCCGGCTGTTCACATACAGGTACCTTGGGGAGGGCAGGGAGGGGTTACTTGCACTGCACCAGAGCTCACAGAGCCCCATGGCACAGCAGGGATGGAACCTGCAGCCCAGCTCACTGAAATCCAGGCTGAAACAGGAACAGGCTGCTGGAATACTCCTGGCCATGTCTGGAAAGGACCACTGCACCTGAAAGGTGACTCTAGGGGTCAGGTCACACCTCTCTAATCTCACTGAAACCATCTTTAAGGATGGGGCTGTCTTCTGGGCAGCACATTAAGGGGGATTCTGCCTCCCTGCTCCATTCAGGTGAGAACCCACCTGCAGAGCTGCCTCCAGCTCTGGGAACCCAGCACAAGAAGGATGTGGAGATGCTGGACTCCAGAGAAGGCCGCAGAGATGCTCCAAGGGCTGGAGCCTCTCTGCTCTGGAGCCAGGCTGGGAGAGATGGGAGTGTTCAGCTTGGAGAAGAGAAGGCTACAGAGATACCTCAGTGCCCCTTCCAAGGCCTAAAGGGGTTCCAAAAAAGCTGGAGAGGGACTTCGGACAAGGAATGGAGAAAGAGGACAAAGGGAATGGCTTCCCACTGCCAGAGGGCAGGGTTAGACGGGATATTGGGAAGAAATTGTTCCCTATGAAGGTCGGAAGGCCCTGGCAGAGGTTGCGCAGAGAAGCTGTGGCTGCCCCATCCCTGGAAGTGTTCAAGGCCAAGTGGACAGAGCTTGGAGCAGCCTGGAATAGTGGAAGGTGTCCCTGCCCATGGCAGGGGGTGAAGATTAGGTGGTTTTTAAGCTACCTTCCAACACAAACCATCCTAGAATTCTACCTCAGGAACAAGACACATTGGTGTCAGCTCCTCCACTCTTAGAAGGTGTCACCTTCCAAGCTCCTGCATGCCTCTTAGCTCCTCAGCTCCTCCACTCTTAGAAGGTGTCACCCTGTCCTGAGCTGGCTCAGGAACACATTCCTGCCACAGCTGGGGGCAAAGTTCAGCAGTAACACACCATCACCACCTGGATCAGCAGGCACCCAATCCATCCACCACTTCATGTCCTGGTCACCCCACAGAGCCTGTGAGCAGCTCTTGCCCACCCTGGCAGCTGCTGAAGCCCTCTGTGCTCACCGGTGGTCAGGGGAGAGGCCCATGCCAATGATGTGCCCGTGGATGTCGATGACGTGATCCAGGGAGTCAAAGAACTCATCCGAGCGCCGTTCCTCCCCCAGCACTGGCCCTGCGGTCGTCATCTGATGGGGCAGAATCCTTTTAATCCCTGTGGGACAGAAAGCAGAGGGAGGCAGTTCCACAGGCTGCTGCCAGCACGGTGGGGGGAGCTCCCAGGCTTCAGGGAGGGGCTTCCCTTGGTGCGGCTAAGAAAGGAGAACCAGCTTGCTAGGTCTGGGACAGGGCTGCTGTCCTGGCCAGGCTCCTTCAGCTCACCAGGTGGGCTTTGGGCCAGGATCTTGCCCATGAGCAAGGTCCTGGCACATCCAACCCCAGACAGGGAGATCCCAGTGCCTGTAGGTACAGCCAAACCTTGCCTCAGCCCCTCTCTGGAGCACATGGAAGCTGTGTTGGCCCAGGAGACACGCCAGTTGTAGAAGGGTTTTTCTCCTAAATGATTCCCTGGGCTGGGCCCATTCTCTGCAGTAGCCAGCCTGGAGCAGCCCAGCAGATGCACTGGCTGTGGCAGGATTTTCCCCTGACACTGTCAAGTACTGTCATGTGGGGATCTGTCCCAGAAAGTTCAAAGAATAGACATTTAAACACAAACTGTGCTCAAGTGCTTTGTAGCTTCTGAACCTCCTGACTAAATGAGACAAGTGATGGGTCAAGCCCTATCCCCTTCCAGCTCTGCCAAGGTCCAAAACACAAACAAGATCCACAAATGAAACATCCCCAACGGCTTCCTGGAGGATCCCTGTGAGCCTCAGTAGCTCCTGGGCACACACAGACTTCATCCTCAGCAGGTCCAGGGGGAGCTGGAAGGTGGCCCATCCCATCCCATCCCATCCCATCCCATCCCATCCCATCCCATCCCATCCCATCCCATCCCATCCCATCCCCCCTCTGCGGGAATTGCTAACAACACCTTTGATTTTAGCCCTCTCCTGCAGCCCAGCAAGACACAGGTGACACTCCACTACAGCTCAAGTCCAAGGCCATTCCAAATATCTCTGCCCCTGAGCCTGGGACCTTTGGGACAGGACTGGTGCTCTTCCACCCCACTGGTGCTGCTCACCAGCATCTTCATCCTCACTTCCACAGCACCATGCTCCCTGTTCCAAACTCAAACACACATGAGTCAGCAGGACAGGGTGCTCAACCTGGAATCATCATGAGAAATGGGAACTCAAGGAGTTCACACTGGAGCAGCACTGCATAGAGTGAGAGGTGAGCACAGAGTGAGCTCCTTCAGGTCCTGTGGGCACAGAGCAGGTGCACAGGGCCAGTTCTGCACACAAACCAAAGGGCAAATGACACTGCAGTGACTCATGGTGGGACAGGAACTGAGCCAGTGCCCAGCCCTCCAAGCAGCAGTGTGTACTGCAAGTGCTGGCTGCCAGCCAGGGAGTAACAGAGCTCAAAGGCCTCACACAAATCCCTCAGCCCTGGGAGGCTGCAGAGGAATTCAGGAGCCCAAAGGCTGGCCTCGGTGTGTGGCAGGCTGCAGTCTGCAAGGTAGCCTTGGCTCAGCCCAGGGAATCCAGGTGCCACCTCAGCTCAGCCCAGGGCTGAGTCACCCTGGCTGTCTGCAAACCCAGCCCACGGGCAGGAGCATGAAGCAGAGCTCATTCAGTCCAGGTCATATTCCTAACTGAGGTGGGCAAACACTAAGTTGCTTACAGGAACTGGAAACTGCCTTCCCCCGCCTTACTGGGCTGTACTGGTGTGGGACCATGTCATGGAAAAGTCAGGAGAGCAAAAAAGCAAGGCTGTAACTGTGCAAGCAGTGAAAAGAACTGAAACTGTCTGGCTTCACAGCACTCTTGTCTGGGAACAGCTCCCTCCTTCCCCACACTCCTGGCACTTTCCACCTCTCTGCTAGATTTAGGGTCTCTTGGGGAAACAGCCAGTCTCCCTACTCCTGCTCCCCACTGAGGAGCTCCCTGCAGGATTTCCTGTAAATTCAGGCTCTGCTAGACCTGTTGTCTTAACAGAATGTCCGAGGTGAGAGCAAGTGACATCCTAACACAGGACAAGGTCATCAGCAATGCCACGGCCTGGCGCATGCTGCACCCACTGCACATTGCACCCCATGAGTACAATGGAGGAGGCTGCAACCTGCCCAACCTCACTCACCACACAAAGGCTGCCTGGGGCAGTGAATAATCCCCTTGGAAACCTCCCCAGTCCCAAGTGTCTCACTGAGGCTGGATGCCCACATAAGGGTGCTCCCACCCACGGCAGAGGGGAGGCAGGCAAGGGGCAGGAGCACTGCACAAATGACTCACACATCAACTCCATGCTGCTCAGACCAGCCCTGTCTACCCCCACAAGAGAACAGGACCCTCCACATACTCCTCCAGGGCAACTGCTGTCCTGCCCCTGCAACCACTGCTGCTCATGGCTGGTGTCCTTAACCAGAAGCTTCTTCTTGCTTTTCTGCTCAGCCCTTGCCATGACTTTGGCCACGTGTCATGCTGGCAGCAACAAAACAACCCTCAGGCAAGTGGAGGAGGTGAAACTCCCCTCAGTGATGGAGCCTCTCAGAACCCAGAGCAAACCCCAGCTCACACCTCACAGACAGACAGTAGAAAGACCAAGTCTTTTCCTGACCCAAATCCCAAGTGCAGCTGCAGCCCAGGCCCCCAGGGAGTCCTGGCTGTCCCAGGCTCAGACCCAGCCTTACCGATCTGGTGCGGGGAGTAGGTGAGGCATCCTGTGGTGAAGATCAGGTACTTTGTCTTGCTGTTGCTGTCTGTGGGGAGCAGGTTTGGCTCAGGTGGTTTAGTTCTGTTTCGCACAAACAGCTCGGCCACCTTTGTCTCCAGCTCTGTCTCAGTCATGGCAGGCCTCACGCGGCCCTCCATGATACCATCAAAGAGCTGCTGCAGCCCATGCTCTGCCGGCACACCCCCGGCATCCAGCAATTCCTGTACGGCTGGCTCTGGAGGCGGCTTGGGCTTGGCCCCTTCTTCCTCACTGTCACTGCCGAGATCAAAGACTGGGCAGGTGGAGGAAGCAGCCAGCTGCTCCTCGTAGTCCAGGAGCAGATCTGGGGAATCGTACCGGCTGCAGTCAGCCACCATCACAGTCCGGATGGTGCTGGCATTCAGGTTCTGGATTTTGAACAGTCTCTTCACTACATTCACATTCTCAGACTCAATGCCCTGCGAGCAGAGGGGAGAAGTAAGCAGGAACCACCGCAAGTCACTCCCACAGTTCAAACCAAGACCTGAGCTAGCGCAGTGACACCAGCCCCCACGGATCCCTCCACACCGTGTGTGGGGCACTGACACAAGAACAGGCCTCAGGCTTGTCAGCTCTACTGAGCTCCTTCCTATCCTGGATGGAGACAGAGCAAGAGAAAAAGTTCCTGCAGGCAGGCAGCAGTGGAGCAAGGAAGCACAGCAGCTGGGCAGCCCTGCTACCACCATACACTGAGGTGATCAGCTGGTGCCACCTGGTGCTTTACAGTGCAGGGCCAGGAGCTGGACTTGATCCTTGTGGGTCCCTTCCACCTCAGGATACTCTACATTCTATGACTGACAAGGATTTCAGGAACAGGCCTCTGTGATAAGCATGAAGTGGGATCCCTCTGGTCCACAACAGCAGCGGCAGAGAATCCTTGTGCTCCTGGAGTGTGCTTGTATCCCTCAGCAGGGGCAGCTTAGTATCTGCTCCAGACACACAGAGCAGGTCCCTCTCTGCCTCACTGTTCCCAGCCTGCAGCTGTACTCCCACACCCCTGTTATGGGCAAGGTCCTTCCTGGCCTCTCAGGGATGGAAGGTGTAATGCTGGGGTAATGGCTCAGTGTAGCATGGAGATGTGGCTGTGGGAAGGGTCTCTCTGCTACTAGAGGATTTTACCTGGGGTCAGCATCTTGTTAAAATCACAAAACATGGGGATCTGCAGGTGTGGCACTGAAACAGAGGCAAAATATGAGGAATACGACTCAGCAGCCCAAGTGCTAGGGAGTGAACAAGCAGTTTGAGCCCAACACACTCGGCTCTCCAAGTCTCATCATGGAATCAGAGGCAGCACCTGGCCCAAGAAACCTCAGCAAAGCCAGGCAGGAATGAGCTTGGCCTCCAGCTCACACGAACACCCTGAGCTACCAAGTGGGAGAAGGGCCATTGCTGGGACACATGCCAGGCTACAGCAGGCCCAGGACCAGCTTCAGACTATCAAGGACCTCAGCGGCCCTGCTTTTGGGCAATGCACGCTGTGGAGCACTGCAGCCAACACCTCAGCCTAAATAATGTAGCAAAAGTTAATGAGATCTGAGGGCAGAGTTAGAATATTGTTGTGAGCATCACAACACTGAGTATGGAGAAACCTCATGCAAGGGTTGCCTCGAGCTCAGGATCCTGAGGGCAAGTCAGAGGAGACAAACAGGGAGGACAGGAGGATTAAGCCATCCTTCCCTCCCCCAGGAGTCAGCAGGAAGCTGCACGGCCTGTGAAACTGGAAGGAAGGCAGCTCACCTGGAAAGCATTGTTCAGCCACAGCACCGAGCAGGAGGTGATGCGCCCAATCCGATGCAGATTGCCTGATATCAAGTTGGTTTCATTCAGCCAGCAGCCAAACACATCATAGGGCTTATTCCTCACCCTGGAAAGCAGCGTGAAGTTCTCTGGAAGGGAAACATGAGTGTGAGGCAGTGACTTCCAGCAAGAGCCCTGGAGAAACCGTGTGGGACAGAGGAAGTGGATCCAGGTCTTTGTAGGAGAGGCCAACCCCCATCCAGCTCCCAGCCACTGCTACAGAGACTGATTACTTCTCTTTTCTCCAGAGATGTGTGATGATACCTTGCACAAAGGAAACCAAAATAACAGGGCAGTGCACTGAGCCAGAGCACAGAGCAATTCAACCTCCCGCCCCTTCCCTGAGCGGGGCCCAGAGCAGGCCCTGGGGACAAGAACGAGTTAAACACATACAGAATTTCCCTCCCATCCCTGCAGCCTGGGGCCTCTCCAGCCAAGGCAGCTGTGCACTCCTGCTTCCTGCTGCACTGCTGATTGCTGGTACTGTGGGACTCTGCACAAAGATGTGAGATAACACAGTGGGGATAAGCCTCATACACAGAGCTGCAGCAGAAGTGAAAGAGGCTCAGGTGACAACACCTCAGAAAGCCCTGTGAGACCTAAGGGTGAGACTAGGGCCACAAAGGTGACCCAAGAGCTGGATGCAGCCACTTTCCTCTGGAGATGGGCTAAGAGAGCTGGGTGTGTCCAGCCTGAAGAAGAGAAGGCTCTGGGAAGACCTTAGAGCACCTTCCAGGGCCTACAGGGGCTCCAGAAGAGCTGGAGAGGGACTGGGGACAAGAGATGGAGGGACAGGACACAGAGAATGGCTTCCCAGTGCCAGAGGGCAGGGAAGGATGGGATATTGGGAAGGAATTGTTCCCTGGGAGGGTGGGGAGGCCCTGGTACAGGGTGTCCAGAGCAGCTGTGGCTGCCCCTGGATCCCTGGAACTGTCCCAGACCAGGTTGGATGAGGCTTGGAGCAACCTGGGACAGTGGAAGGGGGTTGGAATAAGCTGAGCCTTAAGATCTATTCCAACCCAAACCATCCCGAGTTTTTGTAGCTATATGCCAAGCACCACATATGCCAGAGGCAGGGGCTTCAAGATGAGTGATGTGGATAACCCTTGCCCAGATTGGCACTTAGAAGAGAAGTGAGGGTACATACACAAAACACTGCCTTGAAGTGCTGCTGTATGACCCAAATAGAGTTAAGGCTGTCTGTGAGGTTTTCCCTCTAGAACTGTGACTGGAACCCTTTAGGTCAGGGGTCAGGACGAGCTGAGACAAGGCTACTGCCCACCCAAAGGAGAAGGGAACTCCCTCACCCAGCACTCATATGCCCCAGGGAGCCCCAGGGAAGCCCCATTTACCCATGCTGATCACAGCAATCTCCCCCGAGGAGGAGTTGTGAGGCCCCACAAAGACACCGGATACCAGCAGGAGGGAGTCATCAGAGTTGAACTGAGAGAACTGGGTGTAGCTCCAGTTGTATGGCCTCATGTTGGAGCTGTGCTGCAGGGAGATGTCCAGCTCATTGCTCCAGATCTACAGAGAGATGGACAGTCAGGAAGCTGCTGAGAAGGCTCAGAGTGGTTCTGCTTTATCTGTTCTGCCAGTACTCACCAGGACATGAAAAACAAACAGTATCAAAAACCCCATTTAACTGCCTCCCACTCACCACATCCCTGTCCATTCCCCTGACAGAAAATGGAGAGGGGCCAAATGGAGAACTGCTGCTCCACTGGCCAGAGGAGAAGGTGTTCAGGAAGTGAATGGTGCTATCACAGCTGGGTTTCCAGTATGTTCAGACAGATTCCTCCCAGGACAAGCACTCAGGGAAGACATGATCCACTGCAGTGGATCATTATCTCCCCAGTCTTCATCAGACCCAGGGCACAACAGGACACTGATCTGCACCTAGAAAGCAAAGCACCTCGGCCACCTCCACACACACTCATGCTGGAGCTGGAACACACAGCCCTCAAGGCTACATTTGCAAGAGTCATTTGTTCTATGGCTTAGAAGACAGCTCAACACCCACAGGAACCAGATCAAGTCCAGGGACATCTGGTCAAACCTCTCCACAGACTTCCCAAAGGCTGCTCAGGGCCACTGGACCAAGGCTGCAAGAGCTGTACAGGGCACCTACCACTTTACCTTGACCGTGCAGTCTTTGGAGCATGATGCAAACAGGCAGCCAGAGTGGGAAAAGCTCAGGTGCAAAACTTGGTCACTATGCTCCTTCAGGGCCTGCACCTCCACGCAAGGGATGGTGTCATAGAGCCTCTGGAACTCATCGTACCACGAGACGGCACCTGCAGCACAGAGCAGGGACATGGGACAGAAGCATGAGTGGAGGGAAGCAGAGCTGGGCTAAACACGGCATCAGGCTTTAATAAACCAATCCTGGCTCCTGAGAGCAAGGCCGGGAGCTCTGCTGGGTCACCAATCCAGGGCTGCAGCTCAGCCACCAGCCCTCAGCATTTTCCTCAATAGCTTCCCTCCTCCCACACACAAAAACCCCTTTCTTCCAGTACACACACAGCTCTGCACCACACTTCTGCTTCCCAAAGCAGCACAGCCCCTGCTGGAACAGCCTGGGCAGAGGTGCTGGCTGTCAGACCAAAACCTTGCCCAGGACAAAACAGTCCTGAGAAGGAACACGTGCGCCAGCACAACCAAATCAACCAGGTGGGACAAGAGGGAAGCTAGGAAGCTGCTCCTCACCATACCCAGCTCTGCACTAATTACCTCTGTCTTGTTTAATATAGAATTAAGATGACTCCAGAAAGGGTCTGGGACCAGGAAAAAACCATCTCCATGAGGTAAGAGACTTGAAAAAATGAAAGAGAAGAACAGAAGCTGGGCATAGTGTGCTGAGCACAGCCTGGGGTACACTCACGGGAGTCTTGCTGATGGACAATAAAAAACAAATAAAGAAAATTTTAATGAAGGGCCCAGCCAGGCAGCCTACAGACTTCTTGCAGCAGCAAATCCCAGAGAAGCAAAGAGGATTAGACATGTATATGGACAAGGGGCAACTTTCCTAGTGACACTGAACAGGACTGAAGGATTTTTTGGAACACACTGCAGGCAGGGACCAGCTTGCTGCCAGCACATCCCACTGCTGCTCGAGGCTTCAACCCCCTCCAAACCTCCTGGTCCTAGCCCATCCAGCTGGGAAAAGCCTGGGCAGGCCCCATTTGGCCAAGCAAACCCAACATTTCATCTTACAGACCCACTGGATATCATTCCTCTAACCATGGGGCTGCCATGGGCAGCCAGGATGGCAGAGATATTCCCCAAACTCATGCTCCAGCCCCTGCCCACGCCTGCCAGCTGTCCCTGTCCTGCTGCCTTGTGCAGGGTGCCCACAGCTCCAGCAGCCAGGGAGGTGCCTGAATACGTTACTGAGCTACACCAACTGCTTGATCCTAATTAGTGCTCAAGAACAGGGCTGGCAGCTGACTAAGCAGCTCCAGAAGGCTGGGAGGGAACAAGCCTGGTCAAAAGACTTCAGAAAAACCCTAAAGCGAACATCCTCAGCCCCATGGAGCTCCTATGGTCTGCAAGAGCAAAGTCACACAGCCTGGAGGAATCCCATCGACATCCACCTCCCCCGAGTGCCCTTCTGAAGCGGTGCTCCTGCTGCAAGGAGATCGCCTCCCACTGCCTGATCCTTGGCATTTCTTCCTGCCCTTTTGCAGCCACTGCAACTCACAGCCCAGGATCCAATTCCCTCAGCCACAGCTGGAGGCCCCCTGCACAGCCCTCCCGCACCCTGCGACGCACCGGGAATGGGCTGCCTGGAGAGAAACCCCCCTGGGCAGCAAGGGCTTCTGCTGCCAGGTCTCAGCTGGTGTGACAGAGCTGACTCATCCTTCCAAACTGCACCAAACTGCTTCCAGCACTGGATGCTCAGCAGGGAGCAGAGCTGTGATCACACGACTGCCACCCCCAAGCCTTGTGACAGCTCGGCCAGGGACAGCCCTGCCAGGCTCTGTCAGCTCCTGTTGTGAGCCCAGATCAAGTCCAACCTGCCCTGGTGCTGTGGGGCAGCTGCTGACTCAGCACATGTCCCCAGTGCTGCCACAGAGCCACATATCCTGCAGACAGGCACAGGTGTCCCTGCACAGCCAACGGTGCTTGTGGCAGTGCCTGGTCCAGCTGGAGAATGGACAGAGCTGCAGCAGAGGGGCTGCCAAGTCCCGGAAAGGCCAAGCCCACAGTGATTCCACCGATCCCATGAAGGTTGGGATGCAGCAGCATCTGGTGACTCACTAAGACTCCCGGACTCTCCCTGGACAGCAGCTACAGAGAGCACCTGCCTAGAGAGCTCAGGAAATCTTTCTGTGAAAAGAAGGGAAAGGCAAAGCATTTTCAGCCCTTCAGACCCTCGTTTCTGAGGGGCAGACCCAGAGCCCCTCCCGTGCACATCTCAGCCCACGACACCGTGACACAGCTGAGGCAACGTGGTTCAGGGGTTCCACCAATCCGACAGCGGCGGGCAGAGCAGGGGGAGCACAGACTCCGTCCCGGGTTCACGGAGGTGCCGCCCCCGGGATCAGCCCCGCGCCCCGGAGCGCACCTGGGTGCCGCGGCACATCCCGGGACACGCGGTAGTAGCGGTAGAAAAGCTCCTTCCACAGGAATTCGTCGCGGGCTACGGCGTGCCACTGCTGGCAGACCAGCCCCACCGAGAGCACGTCAGCGTGGTCCAGATACAGAAAGATCTCAAACAGGACGGGGTCTGGGAGCCGGGGGCAGCCCGCGTCCATCGTGTCATTCTGCCGCCGCGCCTGGAACCGAGCGGGGTGCTGCTGTCAGGCCCGGAACGGGGACCCGCACTCGCCGAGAGCCCGCGGCTCCCCCGAGTCCTCCCCGCGGCTCCCTTCGTGCCGTGCCCGGTGCCCTGGTGGCGCCCGTGGCCGATGTCCCGCCCTCGCCGTGGCCGGTTTCCCCGGTGTCCCCCATGGCCGGTGTTCCCCCCGAGCCGTGCCCGGTGTCCCCCATTGGCCGGTGTCCTCCATGCTCGGTGCCCCCCGAGCCGTGCCCGGTGTTCCCCCCGAGCCGTGCCCGGTGTCCCCCATTGGCCGGTGTCCCCCATGGCCGGTGTTCTCCCCGAGCCGTGCCCGGTGTCCCCCACTGGCCGGTGTCCCCCATGCTCGGTGCCCCCCGAGCCGTGCCCGGTGTCCCCGCTGTCCCCCCGCACCTCAGCGGCTCCGCTGGCCCCGCCCCACCGCGCCACTTCCGGCCGGCGCTCCCGGCGCTCCCCAATCACTGGGCACGTCCGGCCGCAGCCCCGACGGCTCGAGCACAGAGCTCTCCGCAGCGTGCCAGGCGCAGCGAGCCGAGAGCAGCGCGATCGCTCACGAGTGCCCCTGCAACGGCAGCGCGGCCCCGCCCCGCCCGGTCAGACCACGCCCCCATGGACCACGCCCCATGGGGCACGCCCATGTCCCGATAAGCCACGCCCCGTTCCAAGCAGGCCCCGCCCAGCCCGGGCGTCCCCGCGCCCGGCCCCTCCTCAGCCACCGGCCCCGTCCGAGCCCGCTCTCTGGGCTCCAGCCCGGCCCGCGCTGACCCCGGCAATGACCCCGTCCGGCCGCCACAAGGGCTCTTGGCTCCCGGCCGTGCCCGCCTGGCCCCGCCGCTTCCCGGCAGCGCCAGCCTCGCACACCAGCACATGGCGGCCCTGCGCACCCTCCTGCTCCTCGGGCTGCTCCTTATGGCGCGGGGGCAGAGGGCGGCGCAGAGGCGACGGCCGCCCCCTCCCCAGAGTGCGCTGGAAAAAGTGGTGGCTCAGGAGGGGCTCAACCTCCACCAGGTGAGGGGTTGGGCAGAGGGGTCTGTGGGCATCCGCTGCCCCCGCTCTTGGGTAGGCCGCAGGGAGCCGCGGTGGTTCCTGTTCCGTGTGCCCCTGCAGGGCTGACCCCCGGTGTCCCCCCCAGACCCAGCTTTGCAGCCCATCCTCCTGCATCCCTGTCCAACGCTGACCCCCTGTGCCCTTCCTCCCCAGGCCCACCCTTGCAGCCCGTCCCGTGTCCCCCTCTGACCCCCACTGTCCTCCCCAGCCTCAGCCTCCCAGCCCGTCCCCCAAGCCCGAGCCCCTCAGTGCCCCACACACAGAGCCAGGGCTGTCAGAGCCCAGCTCAGTCCCGGCACTGCCTGCAGAGCTGCCCACAGAGCAGACGCTGGGGCCGGAGCCTCACAGGGACCCCCGTCCTCACCCATCTGGAGTTGCCGGAGGGCCGGTGCAGGTGCCCTCACTCTGGGGCTTGGGCTGAGCTCGGGGCTCTGCTGGCGGGGCCAAGCTGGGGCTGCAGCGTAATGTGATGCCCAGGACACACCCAGTGTGGCACTGGGGTGCCCACAGTGTTGTGGGCAGTGTGAGCCATGGGCAGGTGCCTTGGACATCCCCTACATACCCCCAGCCTGTCCCCATGCCAGGCTCCTTCTGCCCTGCCATCCCACCAACCAGCACCTGAAGGGCAGTTGTGCCCTGTGGCAAGGCTGGAACAGGAACAGTTCCTAAGGAACAGGCTGTGGGCAGAGGTGCCAAGTGAGGGGGAGGGTGCTCAGGGTGGTTGAGTGGTGGCACCCCAAGCTGATGGCCCTGTAGATGGTGCCACCCTGTGCCATGCAGCTCTCAGGGAAATGGTTCCTGGTCGGCATGGCCTCCCACTGCAGCTACCTGGTAGAGCACAGCCACCAGCTGGAGGCCACGACAGTGACAATGACCATCCTGGATGGGCAGAGCTTGGCCATCAGCACCTTCAGGAAGCTGTGAGTGATGCCAGGCACAGGGGCCGTGGGCAGGGACAGGGATGCTGCAGGCAGGTCAGAACAGGACCAGTGCCCTAGGATGGGGACTCTGAAAGCAGTGCCAGTGCCCTGGCCACAGACTCCAAAGAGGACAGAGCTGCCCCAGAGCCAGGTGTTGGTGGGATACCCTCCAAGGAGTTTTGTAGTCAAAGCCGTGGCCACGATGGGCGCCCTGGTCATGATGGACACCCTGCCACCCCCACATCCACTAGCCGAAGCTGAGCTGGGGGTGCCCAGGCTGGTCAGTGTGAGGACAGCCAGGCTGGCGAAACTGAGACATGTGGTGGCTCCAAGGCTGCCCAGCCCAGGACTGGCTCTTAGGACTATCCTAGAGGCAGCATGTCTGAGGATGGGAACCTTCAGCACAACTGTGAGCACTTTCCCCAGCCTGGTGAGTCCTGAGGTCCTGAGCAGGCTCAGCATTGCAGGGAGGTGGCAGGGACTCCTTGGGCTCAGCAGATTTTGGGCTCAGCATCTCTCACAATGTCTCCCCGGTGTTCTGGGACATCTTTCCCTGGGGAGAAAACAAAGTCCCAAGGACACAGACAGCATGTGTGCCTCGGCAGGCAGGGTGGGCAGGGATCCGGGAAGATCCTCCACAGCCTGTACTGACATCTCCTCCTCCTTCTCTCCCTATGCAGGGACAGGATGTGCTGGGAAATCAGGCAGCACTACCTTCCCGCCCAGGCCCCCGGACACTTCCTGCTGAAGGGTGAGGGAGACTGGTCTGGGGTGGCAGGAGGCTGCTGGAGCTCCCCAGTCCTGGTCTCAGCAGGGTTTGGTACCAATGCCCCTCTTCCCAGTGCACTCCCAGTATTTTATGTCTTGGGTCCCTAAGTGCTGGATGCCATCACAGGTGACACCTTGGGCTGGTGCCTGTGGGGTTCTCCCACTCTGGCTCTGATTTTCACCCCTTGTACACCCGGCTTGTGGTGAAATGAAGTCCCTGGATGATGCTGGGGCTAACCAGGATTGACTGGGACTAACTGGGCTATCTTCTCTCGTCCTTCCCAGGCCGTAGGAAAAGCAGCAAAGTGAATGTGGTGGTGGGTGAGACTGACCCCAGCAGCTTCGTCATCCTCTATTACCAGAAGGGCCGCAGCATCTCTGTTAAGCTCTATGGTAGGTTGGGGCTCGGGGTCTCATGGCAGGTGAAGGACAGGGGTGGGAAACCTGTGCTGGACTCTGGAGAGGTCAGCTGAAGCCTTGGAGGACCCAACATTGGAATGGGGGTCACTCTTAGCTGGAGAATTGTCCCCAGATGCTGTGGGGGAGTGGGGGAGCGGGTGAAGGGGGAACTGGGAACCCACTTCTCTGAGCTGAAAGGCCCCTTCACCCTGAGCCTTGTGTAGGGACATGGGGGGCTTCGGGCCAGGGCCAGGTAGGGCCTGAAGCCACTGATGGTGTCTCCCTGCATGCAGGTCGGACCAGCAAGGTCAGTGACGCCGTCGTGGACAAGTTCGAGCAGCGCGTCAGGGCTGTGGGTCTGAGTGAGGATGTGACCTACTACTTCCCCACCTATGGTGGGTGGCACAGGGTCCTCAGGGAGACCTGTGTGGGTTCTGTCCCAATGCTCTGGCCACCCCAGGGACAAAGATGCAAGGATGGGGCTGTGCCCTGCAATGTCCTGGGGGTGCAGGGGCTGGAGGGTGCCAGTCCCAGACAAGGTAATCCCCCTGGGCTCTGTCTCTTGCAGGGTTTTGTGACTCTACAGATGAGTTTCATGTCCTCGATGGTGAGTTGGGGATGCTGGGTGATGCGCTGGGTACCCCCATGTGCCAGGCTTGGTTTCACACTGGGCACCAGTTGGGTGCCCTGGCAGTGGGGTGGGCACACTGGGTCAGATCCATGCTGCACCATGGCTGTGTGGTCTTGCCCCAGGAATGTGGGAGGGCCGGGCTGGCACAGGAAAGGCCATGCCAGACCATTCCCCAGAATAGAGCCTGTGCCCTTGTGTGGCAAACCATCACTCAGAATGGGCATCAGGTACATTGTGGCAAAGCAAACCCCACTCACCCCCCACATGGGTCAGACTGGGCTCAATGGATCTATATTGGTGTTTCCTGGGGTGAAGGCTGATCTGGGATGAGATGTCCTGGCACAGGGGCACCCTGGAGTGAAGGCTGGGGTTCCTGGGGACAGCTCCATCACTTGTCATTGGTGCTTGGTGAGGCAGAGGTAGGTCTCCAGCCCTGTGCTGGGCTTGGACCCCCCCAAGCCCCTCAGCACTTCTCTTCCTTCCAGAAACGAAGCTGTAGGTGCAGATGGAGTTGCCAGGGGGTCCCAGAGCTCAGCCCTCACCTCAACCAGCTGCCCATGGCCACACAGACCTGAACCACACTTTGTCAGTTCCCACTGCTGCTCCACAGCTCTGGAGCCAGCCCTGGGCCTCCTCAGCCCCTCCAGCTGTGCTGGCAGCTGCGTCTGCCCTTGTCCTGTGCCCCCCCTCTGCTCTGTGCCCCACTCTCCTGCAGGAGCCAGTAACACCCCAATAAATGCCTCAGAGAAGAGAGCCTGTGTACAGGCCAGTCACCTCTTGGTCTGCCCCAGCCAGGCCAGCACTGCCTCCACCATGGGCTGCCAGTGCCTTGGACATGTGCTCCTGGCTGGGAATTGCCATGGGGGTGTTGGGGGGCTGTGCATGCAGACCCCTGCCACCTTCTCTGTGAGCCTTCCTCAGCCATGGGACAGTAGGGCAGAATTGTGGTGGTTCCTGGTCCAGCTCGCAGGGGCAAGGGAGGGCCCAGCACTGAGTGGAACAGCACCGTGCCTGGGGTCACAGGGGGCATGGACTTAGGGGCACTGAGGTAGAGCACAGCATCTGCCTTTTCCCCCAAAGAGCTGAGAGATCACTCAGGGACCCCAGGGGAGGAAATCTTAGTCCCACAATCCTGCTTCCCATTTCCAGGGCTGGGAAACACCCCATTCCCCTGCCCCAGCCCTGCAGAGTTCATTCCCCGAGTAGCTGCTGCCCGTGCTGGACTCCTGCCTGCACAGCCAGCACTTTTCAGAGAGACAGGCAGGGGACTGGGGGGGCTGCAGGGTCAATGCTGCAGCTCCTCATCTGACCCCTTCTCCCTGTGTGTGGAGCCTGGCCAAGGCCATCCTGCCACGCACTGCAGGCGAGCTGTAACCATTGCCACTGGCTTCAGGAGGGGACAGGGAGCAGCCCAGCAGCAGGCAAGTGCGGGGCCCCAGCCCCCCCCACTGCCGCAGCCCCCGGTGGGGGGAGCAGCCCTTTGTCCCCAGCACCAGCATTTTGCAATCCTAGCGGGAACTGGTAACACATGTTGTTTATCAGGGAATTATGTAAGGGAAGCCACGTGATGTGCCAAGAACCAGCCCCTGTTCCCACCACCCAGGTGCGGGGCGGCCGTGTCCAGCCCGGCCGCCCCCCGAGCCTGACAGATCTGGGCTGTGGTGGATCCAGCTCATTTTACCTGCACCCCAAAGTGGCAGCACCGGGCAGGCAGATAAGGGAGTAAGGGGAGAGCCCCGAGGAGCTGGGCTGGTCCCCAAGGATTCTCCACACCCTTCATAGCAGCTCAGCCCATCTGTCGTTGGGGTTAAACCATTTCTGGGTGCAAACACCCAGGTTATGCCCAAGGGTCTGTGTCAAGCCGCCGCGGGGACCCACAGTCCAGATAGCCCATCCTGCCCCCAGCCCTGCTCTTTCTGCCCCTTGCCACCTGTTGGTATGTTCCCCTATGCCCCCAAGTGCTCCAGCTTTGCCACCCAAGTCCTTGGGCTGGCTCCCAGCTTTGCCACCCCCAGGACAGGCGAGCACCACCCGGATATCCATTGGGCACCCCCTTCTGGCACCTGGGTAGGGAGCTGGGGGTACCTGGCAGCAGGGGGGACTTTGTGTTCCTGCTGCAGTGCCAGATGACAGTGACACCCCGGGTGTTCCCTGCCTCTGTGCCCGATGGAGAGAGTTCCCCCCACCACCCTGAGGGTGAGCTCCGGGGGAGACAGCCCTAGCCCAGCATGCGAGGCCCCAGCCAGGCGCTCGTGATGTCGAGTCCTGCCTGCTCAGCTTTTGTTTTGTTTTCATAAATCTGCGGGGCCGGGCAGGCGCAGGGTGCGCAGGGCAGGGCGGCCTCACAGCAGGGCGCGGGGAAGGGAATTTTAAGGGGGGGCTGCCAGGGGAAAACCAGCTGCTCTGAAAACATGCTCCTTACGTAAAGCACCTTGGCAGGGCTGCGCCGCGGGGCTGGGGCTCTGCCCGGCATGGCCAGCCCTGCCCAAACCCTGCCAGACCCGTGGGCGTTGCTGCTGGCACCCAGCATACATCCCCTGCCCTCACCCTGCAGGGGTGTCCCCAGATTGAGGGGGCACCTTAACACCCACTGCTGACCCCAAACCAAGGGGGAGGGCGTCTCCAGCCCCTCTTGGCAAAGGGTGGTGGGGCGGGTGGGGTGTCAAGTTCTAGGGTGCATCTGGCTGCATGCTGGTCCCCAGGGAGCTGAACATGGGGCTCCCCGGTTCACCAGTGGGACGCACCCCAAGGGTGCTAAGGCCAGCAGAGATACTTCCTTGGATGATGCAGGTACTTGAGTCAAGGCAAAGGAGGGCGTCCTGCAGGAGCACACGCAGGTGTCAAGTCCTGTGGGTTGGGCTGGGACCTGGCAGGCACTGGACATTTCCTCCATGTCACTGAAGCCCCACTCTGGATCCAAGTGAGGCCACCCTGCGTGGATGGGGCAGCGCTGGCCCCTCTCCGTGGGCTGCTCTCCGCCCCAGCCCAGCAGCGCTGGGGGCAGGGCAGCCATTGCACTGGCCGCTGGCTGTTTTCACTGCAGAGCAGTTTGGCACCCTGTAACAAATATGTCGTATTAACAGGAGGGAAGCATTCACAGGATCCCCTGCTTGCCCTTTGGCTTCAGCGCTCTGTCCTGCTCCAGCTTGCATAACAGCAGGGCTGGGGCAGGGCTGGCTCCCCGGGGGCCCCCGCAACGCCTGATGATAAATAGGGGCTTGACAAACTCTCCAGCACTGCAGCGCTCTGCCTCCAGCTCTCAGCTCGCCTCAGCTCGCTTTTGCCATGCAGACCACACTGCTCGGCATCCTGGGGCTGGCCCTGCTCGGGACACTGCACGCCCAGGACAGCATTCCTGTCCAGGCTGACTTCCAGCAGGACAAGGTGACCCAGGCCAACCGGCATCACCTCTGTGGAGGTTTGGGGTGTTTTGGGGGATCCTTGCCCTGAAAATGTGGGGAGGGGGTGGTGTAGGTGGATGGGGGCCCAGGCTCGCACTGGTGCACATGCAGCTTCCCATCCTGGGGACCTCCCAGCACCTGGGTTTGGTGGCTCTGGAAGGGATCCAGCATCGAGGCTCCAGGCTGTGGGGCAGGACCCCGGGTTAGGCATGGGTCCAAGCTGCTGCTGTGCTGTGGAGTGGGTGTGGATGCACCGGGATCCTAACAGGGGAGAGTGAGAAATGCAATCTCAGTCTGACAGCACAGAAATGGGCCATGAGAGCCCCTCCCCAACAAAGACCCCAGCCCAGGGCCACAAAAAAACAAGGGCTGCTGTGCTGGGATATCCCCTACATCCCTTCTCCCCTGGAAAAGTCCTGGGGAACATAGCCACCCCAGAGAGGTGATGGGCATGGAGGGAGGCACTTCCTGCAAGGGCAGGGGTTTGGGATGTGGTGCAAGGGTGATCCCAGCACAGCTGCTCTCCAAGGGGGGCAGTTCCCCTCAGGAGTATCACACTGCTGGCTCCATACACCAGACTGGAATGAGCCATGCTGGACCCAGTGTCCTGACCCATCCTCACACCCCCAGAGGGATGGAAATGGTATCTCAGAGTGAGGCAATCCTGTCACACTCCCTGAGCTTGGGGTGAAGAAGAAGGAAACACCCAAGGGCAGTGAACGACATGTCATGAAACAGGGATTTCCTTGTTTTGTGGTTGCCAAGAGCTGTAGCATCTTCCTGTAAAATGAGAGCCCTGGGACACTGTCCTGCTGTAGGGAATGGGCTGCCAGAGGAGAGGGACATGGTGTGGGCTGGGGCTGGTGGTGCTGATGGGTGAGACAAGGTCTGTGCCCAGCTGGGGCTGAGTGGAGTTTGTGTGCAGCTCACAGGGAGATGGTACAGCATCGGTCTGGCCTCCAACTCTAACTGGTTCAAGGAGAAGAGGCACCTGATGAAGATGTGCACCACCATCATCTCCACCACCGCAGAGGGGAACCTGGAAGTTACCTCCACGTACCCCAAGTATGGGGCATGGGGAGAGGGTGAGCGGGGAGGGGGTACTGGGGGTGGCCACTGGTGCATCCCCTGCTGCTCTGCTTCCCAGGGGTGACCAGTGCGTGACGAGGAACAGTCTTTACACCAAGACAGAGCAGCCGGGGCGGTTCAGCTACACCAGCCCACGTGAGTGCCCAGCTTCCGTGAGGCAGCCCCAGACATGCTCACAATCCTGCTGTCCCTGCTCCTGCCTTGTGGCTGATTTGGAGCTCAGGGCTGAGCTGTGCCCCGTGTCCCCACAGGCTGGGGCAGCAAGCACAACATCCATGTGGTGGAGACCAACTACGAAGAGTACGCCTTGGTGGCCACCCAGATCTCCAAAAGCACTGGTTCCTCCACCATGGTGCTGCTCTACAGTATGTCTGCCCCCAGACCCCCATGCTGTCCACGCCCCCCAGATGTCTGTCTCATGGGAGAAGGGCAGGGTTAGGGTCATTTCCCAAGCTGGGGTGACCTTGGGGGGATGATGGCTGGGTCAGGACCCTCTTGCAGGGCTGCCCATGCCCCTGTGCTGGTGGGTGTGGGGGGACTGCCTCTCACTCTGCTCTTGACTGCAGGCCGGACAAAGGAGCTGAGTCCCAAACGCCTGGAGATGTTCACCCAGTTCTCCAGGGAGCAGGGCCTGACAGACGACGAGATCCTCATCCTGCCCCAGACGGGTGAGCAGGGAGCACAGGGATGGTGTTGGGGAGTAGGGGGTGAGATACCACAGGGGGACTGAGAAGGAGGAGACCCTGCTGGCTTGTCCCTGCCTCTCTATGGGGCCAGCCAAGGGGTGCCCCCATTCAGGATCCCTCAGGGGGGCTGAGTTCCCACAGCCCCCAGAGGAGCTGATCTCCCTGTTTCTTCCTCCTGCAGACAAATGCATGGCAGATGCTGCTTAGGTGAGTCCTGCCTTCACTGGGGCTCAGACCAGCCCTGTGGGATGGTATGGGGGAGCTTAAAGCCACATCACCCCACAGAGCCCCCAGCCCCTCCACAACCCTTCCCAGGGCTGCTGCTCTCCTCACACCAACTGGGGATCCCCCACCCAGCCCTGTGGGGTGCCTACCCACTCAGTGTGAGGCTAGCCAGGCCCATGTCCCCCCTGTGTGTTACCTGGTCTCCCACAGCTCAGCCATGCTCATCCCTCATCTTTTCCAGGCAGACCCAGCAGCTGCTGCCAGCCTGAGCCCCAACAGCACCGCTAGCTGGTGACCAACCTGCCCCATCTGACCCCCAGTGGCCCCCCAGCACTGCAGCAGCCTTCACTCCCTGGCTTCCACACCTTCACTCCCTGGCTTCACAATCCACACCTGTATCCCTGTCTCAATTAAAGCCCATAAAAAAACAGCCCTTGCTTGCTGGATTGTTGTGGGGCAGGCCCAAACAAGGCAATGGGGAGGGGAAAGCATGGCCAGTAGAGTTGGGACTGGGGTTAGTGGTCAGGGCTGACCCCAGCTCCTGGCTATGGAGCTGCTGGGCTGAGACCCCATGTGCACTCACAGCCCTGCCCCATAGTGCTGTCTGGCCACTGAACCTGCCCTGTCCCACAAAAAGGGGTCCCTGAGTCTAGGACCCACTGGGGCATCTGCTCCCCCTCTGCCCCTTGGGCTCCCCCAACCTCCCTGCCTTGGTTTTCCTGCTGGAGAGCAGGCTGGCAGCATAGGAATGGGGTGATGGGCAATCAGGAGGTCTCCAGAAGTTTGGGGAAGGATGGACATGAAGAAGAAGGATGTCTGAGCTCTGGGTGTGGCTTGATTCCAGCCACCTCCTGGGCTCCATCCCATGAACTCGGGCCCTCTCCAGCAGTGGGGTCTGAGCCTGCTGCCACCAGCCTAAGAAGCCACCACCCCTTCTGAGGGCAGCGGGCTGTGGCTCAGCCTGGTGTAGAACACCAGCACAACCATTCTCTGGCACTGAGGGTCCTGAGGCAGGATCCATCCCACTGCTGACAGACCTTAGAACCAATGGGAACAGCCAGGAGGGGCCCCTGGGATGCATGTCATACTCCTCCCCAGACACAGAGCAGGCACAGGGCAGCACTTGGTCCTGGTGTGCTCTGGGCTGGGTCTCACACAAGGCTGCATTCATCTGGAACTGGGGCGGGGGGACAGGGCCAGCACTGTCACCTAAGCCGGGCACAGGTTATCCTTGCTCTTGTGTAACCTGTTGCATAAAGCTAGCGTGGGCAGGAGTGCTGCCAGAAGTGGGGGCTATAAAGTGGGTGCAGCCTCTCCTACCCACATCCACTCCAGGGTGAGGATGACAGAAGCACTGCCCAGCCTGGCTCTGGCCCTGCTCTGCCTGCTGCAGGTAGGAGCCCAGGTCCCCGTGCAGCCGAACTTGGACACCGAGAAGGTAAGTGCACAGGGTGCTGCCTGGCACATCCTGCCTGGGCTGGAGGAGCTGGCTGGGGCACGGGGCCTGTGCTGCACCCCTGGGCACCTGCCAGCCCCATCCCTGAGCCAGCTTCAGGGCAGCTTCCAGGAGAGCCTGTGCAAAACCAGGTTAGTCCTGGCTGCTGTGTCCAGCGCCAACAGTAGCCCCACAGCAAGGACACCAGCACTTGGGGCCATGATGTTTGCAAGGGTGTAGCACTTTCCCAGGAACATGGGCCAGGTTCTGCACCTGTACTCTTAGCATGGGGCAGGACAGGATGTTCTTCATGGATGGAGGTGATAGGTCCCCATGTTTGCCTGGCTGGTCCCCACAGAGGGTGGCAGGTCTGCCACCACTGGCTGGCAGGTTTCTACAGTAGGTTGTCATGCTCCCCATAGTGGAGGACAGATTCCCACAGATAGTGGCAGGTCCCTGAAGAGGGTGACAGATCCCCACAGACAGTGGCAGGTCCCTGAAGAGGGTGACAGGTCCCCACAGACAGTGGCAGATCCACTGCAGGTTGGCAAATTTCTGCGGTGGGCTTCCAAGTCCCCTATGGAGGAGTGCAGGTCCCCCTAGCAGGTGCCCACAACTTTTCTGAATTCCACCGGTTATGTCCTGCTGCAGTTTGCAGGGGTGTGGTATGTCACAGCCGTTGCTTCCAACTGCTCCATCTTCCTGAAGATCAAGGATGGGATAAAGTCATCCATGGCCATCATCAGCTTCATGCCAGAAGGGGACCTGGCTATGAAGTTGGTCTGGCCCCTGTAAGTGTCTGTCCTGCTCCCCGTGTTCCCTGTGGGCCACGGCACAGTAATTCCCCCACTGCTCTGGATTGCCCAGTTCTGCCTCAGTGCATCCTCCTGGGCAGGCTGGGCTCCCCCCCGTGCCCATCACCCTGCTGCCTTCCCATGTGGTGTCTAGACACATTTGTCTTTTTCATGTTCCTTTTCCAGGATGGACAAATGCCAAAAGTTTGAGCTGCTCTTCCAGCAGAGCGGGCAGGCGGGGCACTACATGGGTATGTGTGGAGAGGGGCTTTGGAGCCATGGGTACCCCGAAACCGAGGGCAACTCCAGCCCCCATGCCTCGGGAGTAGTGGGAAATGGGATTGGTCCCTCTGCCTCCACGACTCAGCGAGAGGTTGTGGGTGGGTGGGCACCTGGCTCCTCCACATAGAGCTGGGGTTCCTTCCTCATAACCCCCTCAGGGTACCCCAGCAGGGCCCAGGAGGGCTCAGACTGTACCATGTTACCCACCCGCTCACCTCCGGGGTCCTTAGGAGCACAAGAGAAGAGGAATCTGCGTGTGATGGAGACAGACTACAGTCATTATGCTGTCCTGTACGAGGTCCAGCACAGTGAGGCAGAACCCAGCACGGCGCTGCAGCTCCTCAGTGCGTTGAGAGTGGGGACCGGGCTCCTGGGAAGGGATGGGGTCACCAGCAGCAGGCGGGGGCTGGGCTCCCCCCCACTACCCAGGGCCACCACTAGCAGCACCCCATGTCCATCACCTAGGGAATTCATTTTGGGGTGAATGAAACCTTGCACTAAAGAAACCTCCAGCTGGTTGCGGGTTGAACCAGAGCCCCCTGCAGTGTGCAAGCCCAATTGCAGCAACCTAAGCCTGTCAGCCATCCCATACCACCCCAAGCAAATGGGTTGCTGATCCCAAGGGGCTTGTGCCCCTTTGCTGCCAGCCCAGGGCAGCTGTGGTTTGCCTGGTGTCCACCCTGCATGTTCATTGCTTCCCCTTGGCCCCTCCCTGGGGTCCAGCTGCTGCCCCGCAGTACCTGGACCCCCAGCATGGGGCTGGCTGCTGGGATTCCTTGCACTCACCAGCTCCCACTTTGGGTGTGTGGCTGCAGCAAGGGAGCAGGACGTGAGCCCCCAGCTCCTGCAGAAGTTCATGGAGCTCATCCCCATCATGGGCCTGACCAAGGACATGCTGGCCATCCTGCCCAAGTCAGGTGAGTGGCCCAAGGGCACAGGGTGGCATCTGCAGCCCCTCTGCATGTGGACTGCGCAGGGGCTCACGGTGCTGCCAATTGCACACTCACCCCTCTCTTTGCTTTCCAACAGATCAATGCACCAGGGACATCAGGTGAGTGTGGCCAGGGAAAGCTGTGACTCCCTTTTCAGCATGGCCTGGACTGAGCAGGGACTTGCAGGCCCCAGGGGATCCCCCACTGGCCTTGGGGCTCTGTCATCTTGGCTTTGCCCTGCTCTGACCAGTCATCTGCCTGTCCTGCCTCTGCAGCTGAAGGACCTAGGTCCCCCAGACCTAATGGACGATGAGCTCTGCACCCCACTCCGTGGTGCTCCTTCCCATCCTGCAGGCTCTGCCAGACCCCCTGCTCCATACCAGGATCACCCTCAACCTCCTAAATAAATAAATGCAGAAGCTGCCCCAGAGCTTGGTGCTTTGTTGGTGGGAACAGGGTGCTGCTAGGGTCTCCAGGCACCCTGAGCCCAGCAGTCCTGGAGCTGACCCTTCCTGTCAGGCCCCCACAGGTTTTAGGGAGCTCCCTAGATGTGATGTTTGCTGTGCCCAGCATGGGGAGGATGGGGAGCAGAGGATGGGGAAGGTACAGGGGAGCAGCTGTCAGGGCAAGGAAGATTGGAGCCAGGGTGGACAGGGGCTGGCACAGCCTAGCTGGGTGGTCAGTAGCTCTGGGCAGACAGGGTTAAGCAGTCAGTGCTGCCTGCAGAGACACCCCCGGGAAACCCCATTCCCTGCTCAGTCCTCTCCCAGACCACCCAGCTGGGAGTGGGGTGGCACCAGGGCTGCCTATGGCAGGACTGGGACCCACATGCCTGCCATCTCCCTTGGTCCCCTATCTCACCAAAGCAAGGCCATGCTGCCATGAGCCCCAAGGACAGTTTTTATCTGCCTCTACCTCCTGCAGAGTGAAGGCAGCCTCTGGTCCCCCCTCTCCCTCCCTGCCCCGGAGTCCCTCAGTGCCCAGGCAGGTGTTGGGCTGTGACCCCAGGAGCCTGGTAGAGCCAGGCCACAGGGGGCATCACACTCTGGGAAGGAGGGACACACTCCCACAGCGACACGAACCCCTTCTTCAGCAGGCTCTGCTCAGGGTGCAGCCTACTCGGCAGACCCTGCGTGCCCCAGCAAAGGTTGGGAGGCCGGCGCAGGCACCGCGGGTCAGGCTGTGCCTGCGGAGGACTGGATTTGGGCAGGATCCCAGCAGCTGCCCTGGGGCACGTTTCACCCCGGCCAGAAGAACAGGTCACCGAGGCCCTTGGTGAGCTGGGCAACGGGGCTGCCCCGGGGCCAGTGCCGGGAAGAACATCCCGCTCCTCCTGGCAGCCCTCCGGCAGCCCGTTGGAAAACAACCGTTCGCTTTTTTCTTTCACAAGCAACTAAAAGAACGGGGGAAATCCCAAATTTCAGCAGTGGTGCAACAGTTCCTGTAACCCCGTTTTGGGGCTGGCAGGCACAAGCCCCGCTCTGCCCCAGGGGTTTCTTCACCCTTGGCTGACTGCTGCCCTTCGGATCCACCCCGTTGCCCAAGCCAACGCCAAGAGCATTCCCATGGGGCTCGGCACGGCTCCAGCGCGGGGCGGCAGCGGAGGGAGCACGGAGCTATAAATCCGACAGCGCCGGCACCGCTCCCCATCCCACCAGTGAAGTCAGAGGAGCTGAGGCGAGATGAGGACCGTGGGGTTGAGCCTGGGGCTGGTCCTGCTGTGCTTGCTGCGTGTGCAGGCTGGGGGCCTGGGAACTGCGGAGCCAGACGAGAGCAAGGTGACCGTCAGCATCCCGGGAAGGGAAGGGAAGGGAAGGGAAGGGAAGGGAAGGGAAGGGAAGGGAAGGGAAGGGAAGGGAAGGATTTGTTCTCTACTCAGCAGCAGAGCGGGGAGGACTGTAGAGGTGTTTTGGTACTGGGGACAGCTGGGGTCACTACAGCCACCATTGCTTTGCTGACACACCCAGGTGAGGACAGTCATCCAGCTCCTGCATTGGTGTCCCTAAGGGAATTTTGTTACCTGAATGGGATGTGGGTATTCCATGGACTGAGGTTGTCCTGGCTTGGTCCCTGAGGAGGGGACACTCTAGACTGCTCCTCTGGTCTCACAGCCTACTCTCACTGCCAGATTGCAGGGACATGGTACATCACTGCTATGGCCTCTGACTCCGAGAGCTACCTCCAAAACAAGGACCAACTGAAGATGGCAATGGCCAGCATTGAGGTCCTGGGGAATGGTGACCTGAAGGTCTCCTTTGCAATTCCCACGTAAGTCCCACATGCTTTTCTCCACAGGCTTCACTTGACCAACCTCCTCCCTGGACCTTCACCAGTGGATCTCCACCTCAGTGCACTCACCAAAGACCTGGGCAGGGGTTGAGACAGGAACACCAGGGGCTTGGGGCAGCTGTGGGCACCCCGTCTTTAGGGCAGGATCTGTGCCACTGGCCAGGACCAGTGCCACCACAGAGGGTGGGATGGGACCCTACAATTACAACTTTCCCAGCAGAACCAGCCTCATTCCAGAAGCTCAGAGCATGAGTGAGGGCATCGATAATTCTGAAGTGCCAGCACTGTCCCCTGCCAGCCCAGGTACCCATTGTTCCAAGGGTGGTATCTGTCCCCTCTTCCGCTGGCCACACCATCCCATCTCGGAACAGCAAGTCTCACACCTGGGATAGCAACCCTTGAACAGGGGAGGGGAAAGGGATTCACTTCACCTCAGCTGGAGCATCCTTCACTGTTCTGCAGCCCTGGGAGATGTATGAAGTTTGAATTGATCTACACGCGAACAGGCAGCCCTGGTGAATACTACAGCTCTGGTGAGTGGGGGTGCCTGGCTCTTGGGGCAGGATAGAGGCATGTCCCACCATCCCTGTCTGAAGCAGCTGGCTGTTCCTGGGGACATGGCCCTCAGGACTGCCTGCCCCTCCTGTGTCCTGGGTGGGACATCCCTCTGCGTCCAGGAGCCAGCTACACCCCAGGGTTGGTGGCCCAGCAGCATGGCAGACCCCGTAATCCCTCCCTCTGGGATAAACACATTGAGACCAAGCTTAAACCCTAGGGAAAAGCAGGTTCCTTCTGCAAAGAGGCTGTGAGTGGATGTTCCATGGGGATGGAGCAGGAGTGGTTTTCCACCATTCCCAGTCCAAGGACCAGTCTGACACTGGCCAACAGCCTGCACTGACCAGCCACAGCCCTTTCTGCCCTCGCCTCCCCATCCCTCTGCTCTGCTGTGGTCTGTGGGCTCTCCAGGCTTTCAGAGAAGCCCTAGCAAGAGGGAAAGCCAGGATGGGGAGATATCAAGGAAAGACAGGCTTGGTGGGCTTCATGATCTTTAACAGCCCCTTTGCAGCATGGGGGTTTCCAGGAGGAGGTAATTAATTTTTCTCCACATCCTTTTGCAGACAGAGGCAATAAGACGGTGCGGCTGGTGGATACCGACAGCAGTTCCTACATGGTTGTCTTTGCCACCAGAGAGAAAGATGGGAAGACCTTGCACATGCTGAGACTTTACAGTGCGTAGCCAGCAGTGGTGAACTGCTCTGAGGGTCCTGCAAGGCCAGGAGCCAGGGGACATTCTCTCTCCACTCCTGCCCTGGGTGAGGTGCAGGAGCATGGCAGGGACTACCATGTGTTCCCTGTGTGGCAGGGAAGGAGCAGTGGTTTGGGGTGGCAGGGGAGGCTGGGCCTCTGGCTCCCAGCTCTCTGCTGCAAGTCCATGGCCTTGGGTAAGTTGCTTGGTGGAGAAGGGTGGAGAGTGGGGGTCCTGCTGCACAGGCGGAACAGAATCAGTGGGGACAGGAACCAAGAGAGGAGTCACTGTGCTGGTGTCAGGACCTCTGGCTCATCTTGTACCCTGGGTGGGGTGTCTCATGTGCCTGGCCACCACTGCTGTCCAGGACCTCCACCAGTGCCTCCAGCCTTCTCCCAGGGACTGCCACCCATCCCACCCTCAGCTGGACACACTCACCAGCTTCCCCAGAGATGCAGGGTCAGGCACAGCCTGGAGCTAACTCATGTCTTTGTCTTTAGGCAGAACCCAGTGGGTGAGACCCAAAATCAAGTTGCTGTTCAAGAGACTTGCTAAGCTGAATGGCTTCACCGACGAGACAATCTGGATTTTGCCTAGGCAGGGTGAGCACTGCCCAGGGCCAATACAGGGACATGCAGGCAGGGACCAGCTCAGCCCATCAGTACCACCACTTTGTGGTCTGAGCTGGCAGGATGGAGTGCTGGCAGCCAGCAGTGCTCTGGCTAGGCACACTGAGCAAGAAGAAACCCACAAGTTCCTTCTGAGTAGTCTATTTTGGGTGCTAAATGGGACTATTCAGACCACAGTGCCAGACTTAGGCTTTCCCTTTGTTTCCACAGAGGAATGCAGACTTGGTGAACTGTAGGTGAGTTGCCACAGTGCAAAACGGTGTTTGCAATGTTCTCTCCTGGAAATCGACCCTCTTGGTGCCCCCAAGGCAAGGGCCACCGAGAACTCTTTGAATTCCTCTGGGGCTGAGCTCTTTGAACTGGTGCAGGACCTTGCACACAGGTAGGACCATTCCTTTGGATACTGCTCTACAGCAGGGACCCCTGGGTAGCAGTACCCAGGGACTCCCAAGGAGCAGTGTCCAGAGACCCCCAGTGGGAAGTGTCTGGCACTCAACATGGGCACGTGAGCTGAAACCACTAGAGAAATGTCTGCCAGCCCTTTGAGCAGTGAGGGCCAGGACTTGGCTCCTGCCAAAGGGACCCTGGGCTTGTGGACTGGCAAACCTGGCCACAGTGGGTTGGTGTCTCACCATGCAAACCATATTTGCTCTTGCCCCCCTAGCCTGTGCTTTCCCACCACACAGCTGTAGGGGTTAGTAGAAATCCATTGCTGGAGATGCCTCACCGTACAAATCTGGGGAGAACTGGAGAAGAATGCATTGATCCTAATGGAGAGTCCCACTGGTCTCCTTGCCTCACCCAGACACCACCTGTCCCACCTGTTTTCCAGAAAGTGCAGACTGGCTTGTGGATGCTCTTGCCAAGCAATGCAAGACCCATGCTCTGAAGCTCCAGGCTCCTGCTCTACCATCCTTCTTCCAAGCTCTGTTCTCAGGACTGGGACACAGCCCCTGCTCCTCCAGCACACAGTCCCTGCTTTTTGCCAAATAAACAGAAATCCTCCCCAGGTCTTGGTGTAGCTGTCTGGGGAGAACCTGGGGTGCTGGGCCCTCTGGTCCCTCCTGTTTTCCTCCTGGGGGCTGTGGATGGTGAACAGCCAGGAGTGATCCCAGCTGAGCTTGCCCAAGTGAGGGCTGTTTCAGAGCCACAAGATTTTGCCTCCTGGGTGCCTCCCAGAGGGGCAGGACCAGGCCAGGCAGAGGTAAGGCAAAGGGTGCAGTGAGGCTGGGAATCCTGTGGGCAAGAGAGGATGCATGGAGAAAAGCCACTGAGAGTGAGGCTGGAATTTGGAGGGCTGCATCCACCCGCACCATCCACCACCTATCCTCCTCTTGCCCTGCAGTGGCTGCAGGTCTCTGCTCCCTGGGAGCCCCAGGAGCTCATCCAACAGCTGAGGCTGAGCCAAGGCAGGGCGAGATTCAGATTTGGGACCTCTCTGCTCCACTGCAAGCTGTTGTGGCACATGGCTGTCTGAATCCTCTGGAGCCAAACCTGGAGAGCTGCCGGTGGTTTCTGCCCCTGGGCACCACACAGAGAAAAACCCCGCTGGAGCTGGGGTCCCAGGGCACACAAGCTGACAGTTCAGTGTTTCCTGGGTGTGAATCCCATCCGTGCAGAGCAGGCAGTGGGTCCCCATGCAGCCCTCCATAGTCCCTCAGCCCTTCCATCAAGCTTGTATCTATCTCTGCTGCTCATCCAATGCTCCTTTATCCCCCCCACAAATCTGGCCAGATGTCATCATATATCTGATAAAAAGGGACTTTTCTTCCCTGAATGTTCCTAAGGACTTCCTGTGTTTAGGCACCTACTCAGCAATGGTGGCATCCTGCAGCAAGGAGCTTCACTCGCCTCTGCTCTCCCTCTTGCTCGTCATACTGATTCCATCTTCAGCTGCTCAGCCAGGGGCCATGGGAACACACCAGGGCTGGTGGGGACCAGGCTGGTGCAGTGGGGATCAGCCCAGACACCAGGGTCCCAAAAACTGATGGAGAGAGCAGAGGGGTGTTGGGGCAAAGGAAGTGCTAGGACAGCCTTTGATGGCTGAGGAGCAGTTTGAGACTGGCAGCTGATGGCTGCGGGTGATGCAAGATCATCTCCTCTATTTGTTCTCCTTCTGCTGTTCCACATCTTAAATCTTTGACAAGCCTCCTTGTCCTCCCAGTCTCCCCTCTCACCCTGCTCTCTTCTTCCCGTATTCAGGCCATGTCCCTGCTGGGGCTGCATGGCCAGACCTGGACCTTCACCTCCCTGAAAAGGTGAGGATTCAACTGAGATTTACATGGAGCCTTGTCCTATTCTCTGATCTTCTAATATCTCCTCAAGCTGCCCCCTCTGGCACTCACTGAACCTGGATGAGATGTTTCACCAGATATCTGTCAGTCAGCACAGTGACCTCCCTGGGTTACTTTCTTCCCTTTCTCAGCCATTCTTTACTGTGTGGGTGACCAAGCACTGGGACAGGCTGCCCAGAGAGGTTCTGGAGTCATCTCTGGAGGAGCTCAAAACCTGTCTAGACACAATCCTGAGTGACTGCTCTGAGGGACTCTGCTTGAGAAAGGAGGTTGGACTGGATGACCTCCCAGCCTGAATCATTCTGTGATTTATCTTAGTGAGATCTTCTTCCCTAATCTATGCCAGCTTGTCCCCTGTGAGTTTTGATAGATTCTTTCCAGGTGACATGGGGATGTCCAACACCCATGTCTTGTTGACTCCTCCAGAGAGGTGTATTTCTGAGGTGTGATTTTCCGGCACAAAAATTGCATTCAGTCTGCCCTGTGTCATAGTTTGCTGAGACATCAACCAAATCTGGCATTTAGTGCAGCTTTTGTGTATATCTCCTACACTGCGAGGGGACCTACTTATCTGTTATCCCTCTGACCACCTCTGCAGAGCCTGGCACGTTCTCTTCTTCTCATCGTCTGGTGAAAACTAGAAGGCACCAAAGGGAGTGTAAGTAGCAGATGGGGTGCTGCAGTGATGTTTGAGTTATTTTGTCTGGAAATGTCATCTTCTCCGTCTTTATTACTCACTTGCCCTTCTCCATTGGTAGGACAGAACTTCTGAAGTGTTTGCAGAGAAGATTGTCCATTCTGAGGATCCACCAAAGCTTCTTCTTGGCTGGTGATGCAGGGTTTCTTCACTTTTCTATCAGCTTATTTTCTTTGAATTTAACCAGCTGCTTTCAAATATTTTCTAGTGTTAAATTCCTGCTACCAGAGCCTTTGAATAAAATGCAGCTGTCATTTCTCAAAGAAGAGGAGCAAGGTGCCAGATGCTGGTGTCTTCGTTGTTTGTCTTGCATTGTTGCCTTCAGCTGTCTTCAGTAAGTTACAGAATGTTTATGCTACTTCTAGTCAGATTCTTTAAATTGATGCAATCGTGCTGGGTTCCATTTAGGCTTCCCAATATTGTTTAGGGCTTGTATTTGCTAATATCAGTTTAAACACTCAGTGGGAAGCTAAACTGGTCTTTCCAGACAATCTCAGTGCCATATGTGATAGTTAATCCTCTTGATTTCATTTTTTCTCTTTTTGAAAATAAAATGTGACTGTGTGGGATCATCTCAGGTTGTAAGAGTAGCACCAGCTAGCACAAGGATGACACTTTAATTTCAGCCTCTGAGCCAGGTCCCACTTGCTGCTTGGGACCTGCGGGCTCTTGGTGATCCCAAAAAAAACTGAGTGCAAGGGTGCCCAACCAACCTGCCTGGAGCAGTCATATGTTAGAAGGCTCCTGGATGCTCCTTTGCATGTGACGGGTGCAGCACCAGTCACCAGCTAGTGCTGTGGTCACCACAGCAGGAGTCACTCAGGCAACATGCAGACATCAGGACCAGGCTTGTCTATCTGCCTTGGATGGTGCAGAGTGATACCACGGGTTTCCCCACATGCTGCTGGGGTCTGGTGAGTGTGAGCCCAGAACAGCATTTCCTTTTTCAATACACATCCAGGGGTCTCTTGAAATCACACCACTGTCCCAAACCACTGAAGCTGCCAGGCACACCTCTTGTGAAGAGAGGAGCAGGAGAGAAGCAGCAGCCAGCAGCCCCGTGCTGGGGTCTCTGCCCTGCTCTGTTCCCTGCCCCTCCTCCACAGCCAGCAGTCAGGGCTGCATTCGTTGTCTCTCTCCTGGCCTGGCAGCCAGAGGAGCACACTCCATGTGTGTCTGAGCACACCCCAGGGTGTCTGGCTGTAGTGGGGTGACCCTGGCTGGACCCCAGGCACCCACTAAAGCCTCTCTATCTCTCCCCTCTGCAGCTGGACAGGGGAGAGAAAATATGACAAAGGATTTATGAGTTAAGATAAGGACTGGGATAGATCATTCATCAAATATCGTCACAGGCAAAACAGGCTCTAATTAGAGATATTAATTGAATTTACTGCTAACAAAATCAGAGCAGGATAATGAAAAGTAAAGTTAAGACCTTAAAAACACCTTCCCCCCACGCCTCCTTCTTTACCTGTTCTACCTCCTTCCCCACAGTGGTGCAAGGAGACAGGAATGGGACACCACTCAGGGACAGAAGTCATTCCCCTGCTCCAGCATAGGGTCCCTCCCATGGGGAATAGTTCTCCATGAACTTCTCAAATGTGAGTCCAATTCACAAGCAACAGTCCTGGCCAAACTGCTGCAATGTGAGGCACTTTTCCATGGGGTCAGTCCTTCAATGAACAGGCTGCTCCAGCGTGGATCCCCCACGGGGTCATAGCTCCTATAAGCAAACCTGCTCTAGTGTGGGCTCCTCTTTCCACAGGTCTGCAGGTCCCTGCCAGAATCCTGCTCCACCATGGCTTTCCCATGGGGTCACAGCCTCCTCTCAGGCATCTCCCTGCTCCAGCATAGGCCCCTCCAGGAGCTGCAGGTGGATCTCTGCACTCCTGTGGTGTCCTTGGGCTGCAGGGACACCATCATCTTTACCACAGGCTGAGGGGAATCTCAGCTCTGACACCCGGAGCAGCTCCTTCCCCTCCTTCTCCGCTGGCCTTCATTTCTGCAGAGCTTTCCTCTCACATATTCTCACCCTGCTCTTATCTGGCCACAATTACAACTGCACAAAAACCTCTTTCTTTCCTTCTTAAATATGTAATCTCAGAGGCATTACCACCACTCCTAATTGGCCTAGTCTTGCCCAGTGGCATGTCCATCTTTGGAGCCACCAGGGGCTGCCTCTGATAGACATAATGGAAGCTTCTGGCAGCTTCTTGCAGAAGCCACCCCTATAGCCCCCCCCCCCCCCCCCAAAGCCTGGCCATGCCAACCCAATACACTGGTGCATGTCTCAAAGTCCACAGCCTCGCAGGTCACCTGCCAGCAGCACTGCTCACCTTGCAGACGTGTCCCTTATTGCCCTATGCCACAGGGCGGTTCCTGGCAGTGTCCCTGGGATGTGGCTCCTCATGAACAGCAAGACTGTAGAGCTGGCCTGTGCTTCCCTTGAGCCTACCTCAAGCTCACTTGATTAATTAGATTTGATTGCAAATCAAATGCAACTTAATTAGCAGAAAGGGAAACAGCCCCTGCCAATGGCTGGCTGATCATTCCCTGATGACTATCAGATCAGCACATGTAATTGCAAAGCCCTACAGTTATTGGAGAATGAAATGAAGATGCCACTTGCATCCCACTCACACAGCACTTGTGACAGTTTCTCCTGCCTTGGCTCACAGGCAGAGGAGTTTCACTGTGGTGGGACACACAATCTGCTGTGCCTCATGCCCCTGCATCCTCCAACTTTCAGTAAGGCAACTACTGCCAAAGAACCCAACCTGTGGAGGCCCACGAGCCAACTGGAGAGACAGTAATGAGAATGCCCTGGAAAGATGCACTATAGGCTCTGGGCACTCCTCACAGGTCAGGGCGAGAAAAGAGGCTTCCCCCATGGTGCTCTGCAGCACTATGTTAATTTGTCCTAGTTCTGTCCTCCCCATTGGCCCGTTGGTCTTCCCTACCCATATTACCCTTATATGTTCATGTTCTAGAGAGTTCTCCCTTCCCTCTTCCCACTGGTTTGTGTAACCCTGCCCATCCATCCTGGCATTCCCTATGAGTCCCTTCCTGTGTACCACCCCTGACCCCTCAGACCATTGGATCCCTGAGGCTCTTCTCCGCCCCCTCCTTCCGTGTATTTATACCCTGGACCTTGCTTTGTGTTTGTCCCCTGAACCCCTTCAGCCTTGTCCTACCATAGAGCACATTGGAGCTCCATACCTGGAGCCTCCCGTGTCTTCACTGCCGAGCTGCTGAATCTGTCTGTCTGTCTGTCTGTCTGTGTGTGCTGCTGCTCTTGTGGCTCCTGCCCATTGACACAAGATGCTCTTGGGGAAGGTTGTGCCCACCACAGACCACAACACCAGCCTGGTTTTCTGGTAGCCCAGACTGTGGTGCTGTCCTGGGGATACCAGCTCTTCGGTATGCCCTTGGTTATGGAGAGGTCACAGGGTACAGGGTGGGTGATGTCCCCAGAGGTCTTCTGCTGGGTGTGTCTGTGTCTGTACCTTCCCAGTGGACCAGCCATGTAGTTTTCCATGTCTGCTTCATCAAATCAACTCATAGGCTCTGTGAACACGGAATTGTAGTTAAGATAGGTTTATTCTAGGTAAAGGGAAAAGTTTTCAGTGATGACAAATGGATTTAGGATCCCAAACACCTCCTGTATTTGCCCTTAACACCTCCTTAATTTGTATTAAGTGAGCACTTTGGGCCTCAAATCTCCTGGAAAGGCACTGTGCAAGACCCCAGAGTTCCCCAAGTGCCACTGACCATGGGATCTGGCAGCTGTGAGCCCAGAAGAGCCTTTCCCCTTTCAATATACATCTAGGAGTATATCGAAACCACACAGATATCCCAAACCCTGTCCAAACCCTTGTGAATTAGATCTAAGGAGCTAATTCCTGGGCAAAGTAATTTTTGGCACTGGGTTTCAGCTGCCAGCTCTTGCAGGCTTGCTGCTCCAGGGTGGCCCACAGCAGCATGCTCGGGCAAAGGGCTCTCCTTTCTGATACAGCCATCTCCCAGCTGGGATTTGCTTCTCCAGGCTGACCATGTTGCACTATATCTTCTCCAGTGGACTCTCTATTCTTCAGGCATCCTGACAGCCCAGCTCAGCTTCCTCCTCAAGTGGGTTCCTGTGCAGCACCCAGAAAGGTCTCACTAACATAGCACAACATCAATATTTTCCCACACAGACTGGAACGCTTTTGTGCCCATGGCCAGTTTGACATCCTGTGCCACACTAATGGCTCAAGATTTCCCTGATTCTCCAGTCAGGGATCCTGCAGGCAAGCAGACTGCTCTGCAGTCCCAGAGCTCTTGTGCCCTCCAAATTTTCTTTCTTTCCCCTGAAGCCTTGCAAATGTCTGGGGTTAGATTCCTCTTCTCTCTCATTACAAAACCACTTTGCACCCTCACTGCTGGATACACAACATACAGACACCAAGTTCATTCTTCCTGAGTCCAGGTGCAGCCACATTTCCCTCCCTCAGCAAATCTCTGGAGAGTCTCCTCCCTCCCTAATGCTGCTGTCCCAGTGCCCTCATGTTGTCACTGGCCATAAGTTGTCATTGTCCTCTTGGAACATTGGGAGCAGGTGATATCTGACCTCCAGGGTGCTGTACTGAGGACACAGCAGGACTGTCTGTCCCCACCTACATGGCTGAAGGACAAATACTTATCCCATGTAACTCTGCAAGTTGTTCTCACAGGCTCCCTGCACTCCTTCATCTTCCAACACAGGCTCTTTTCTTTCCTTGTAGACATTCCACTCTTTCCAGAGTCCCTCCTTGGTGTCTGTATGTTGCTTGTTTGGTATGGGAGAAGCTGTTTCACCAGCCTCTCCCTTGTGCTTAGAAGGGATTTTTTGATGCCTTTTGTTTCTCTTTTATGCTTGAATGCTTAGCTTCCCAAATGTGCCCAGCTGCAGGAACCAGCTCACCTCACTTCTCCTGATTTGTGTTTGTTCTCAGCAACAGCCACCAACCTGCCCCTATTGATCTTCCCATTTACTTCAAATGGCATCGCCTCCTGCCTACTGGAGCTCTGAAGTTATTTTCCCAAATAGCTCTTCTAAAAACAACCAAAAGGAACAGGTACAAAAAAACCACCCCATCAGCTCAGTTTATGCTGGTTATGTTGTCCTCATATCCAAGGATAACTAGAATACCATTGCAGACAGGTGATTATAGCACCTCTGCCCCTCCAAAGAGCTATTCTTCCTGGAAGGAAGAAATTGGAGCCTAAGCCTAAAGGATTTGTCTCCTGGTAATTTGTCCTCACCCCAAAACGGCTAGGGGATCTATGGTGGGCTTCCAACACCACTTAGGCAGAAATTTCTTTCCTTCCTTACAAAGGCAGTCTAGGTCTAGGAAGATCTTTTGGTCATGTCTTTCAATGTTTTGTTGCTGGCCTCTCTCTTCATCACATGCTCCCATCCCTCCTCCTGAGTGCTCCAACACCTCCGCCCAGCTCACACCACCTGCTTCTGTGACTCTGGGAACATCTGCTCCCATGGGCAGCTCCATGTACTTGTCTGAGTTTCTCTACAGCAGTATTACACAAGGCTACAATTGCTTGTGATCTTTCCCATGAGCCAGCTGTGAAGACACCAGCCCACACTGGTCTCCCAGCTGATCTTATCCCTCAGGTTCTTTCCGTCTCTCTGTGGTTGCACACTTTTTTACCAGCTCCTACTCTTCATCACAACCCAAACCAGCATGCAAAGTACACGCCTGTCCTTCAATCTCTATTCCCTTCCTGGTTCAGAGCCTGGCATCACATCCCTGAAGGTGTCTCCCGTCCCACTGGCATGTCTCCTTGCACTGAAGAGTGTGTCCATGAGTGCCATGGCATCCATGCTCAGGCACCCCAGCCTTGGGCTGGCTGCTCACACACCCCCAGCTACCCAACTGCTGGGCACCAGGACAAACCCACAGCACCCCCAACCCTCTGCATTGTAGAGCACATCCACAGCATGGCAGGGTTGCCCTGTTCCCTCTTGGAGAGCCCTTGCAACGTTGTTTGAGGGTGCTCAATCCTCTCAGCCTGGCACCCACCTTCTCTATGCTCCTGGCAGATGTTCCTGCCCTTCTCTCTGGAAGGACCTGATGACAACTCTGTCAGCACCAGTGAGTTCTTACAGACTTGTGTGAATCACTGATCATCTCCTGGCCTGCTCCTCTTGCAAATTCAGTAGCGTTAGTTTCACACTCAAAATATTCTGTATCTCATCTTCATTTATCCTTAGGCTCCAGTTTCTTGTTATACCCAAAGCCTTTCCTGTAGGCCAGTGTCTCTGCTTTCCCTTGCTACTCTCAAGCCTGATGGAACCACAGTCACCTTTGGATGCCATTCTGGTCCTCCACACTCTCAGAGGTACCTGCCTCATGTTGTTTTCTCAGTGCAAACATGAGGCTGTCAGGCTAACATCCCCAGTGCAGTATTGGCCAGCAGGCACTTTGTAACATATAAAGTTTGGTTTTTTGTTTTTTGTTTTTTTGTTTTGTTTTTTTTTTTGGGGGGGGGAGGGGTTGGGGGTTTTTTGGGGGTTTTTGTTCTTGGTTTTTGTGGGTTTTTTTTGTTTTTTTTTTTTTTTTGTGTGTGTGTGTGTATGTGGGTTGGTTGGGGGTTTTTTTGTTGGTTTTTTTTTTTTTTTTTGTTTGTTTGTTTTGTTTTGTTGGGTTTTTTTTATGTCTGCTTCCACAATCTGTGATGGAAGCAGGATACCTTTCTGTATCTTCACTAAAGGTGTAAACACAATTTGTTCCCAGGAAGGGCAGCAGCTGTTCAGGTAGGGTCTGACCTGTCACATTCTGTGGGATCTTTAGACCAATCTCCAGTTGCAGGACAGGAAACCTGGAGGGAAGAGAGAAGCTAGTGCATCAGTTTCCTGATCTTCTCCTACTACTGCATCTGTTCTTGTTTAACAGTGTTTGGGACCATCAGGAGACCCCTGTGTATGTCCACAATACAGTCCTGCCATGTTCTCCGGTGTTAAAGATGTCACTGAGGAAGCAGCTGAGTGACCTGAGACACTGAGTGACCCCCACCCTCCCAGCAGCAGGGACAGGTCTCTCAGTGACCTGACACAGAGGAAGAGCCTGGGGGTGCTGGTCAGGCAGTGATGGTGGGGGCTCAGCTGGCAGCTTCTCATTCCCCTTCACCAGCACCTCCAGACCTCTTACTGCCTGGGGGGACCCAGGGGCTGTGTCCCTAATTCACAGCATCATCTCTCTCAGTGACTGAAAGTCCCCCAGTGCTGGGTTGGACTCACAGTGCCAGTTCCAGAGAGCCCAGCTCTGCAGGTACAGCCCTCAATGGGTCAGGTGTGTCTCATCCCATCCATAAAGCTGGGTATCAGTGTGGAGCACTGCACAGGTCCTCATCCTCCCAGAGGGGTGGCAGAAGGATGGAAGGTAGCATCCTCCAGGATAGACTAGGAGAGGATTCTTTAACACTGCTAATTGTTTGGCCACAGGAGTTCTCCCAGTAAGCAATTCTGGGAACTCTTTCCATAAGAAATAAATACTGCCCAGATGGACAAACTGTGTTGGCTGTCCACACATTGCCTTGGCATGCCGATGCCCCTGGTTAAGCCTTTTTTGTTTAATCATTTATCTACATGAGGGCTTTGTCAGGTTCCCTGGAAAGAGCTTTTATTCCGAAGCAGAGCCCTTTCTGAGGTGAAACAGTGCAAAGCACAGCAGTAATACTCAGCTGTTTGCACTCCTGGTAAGTGCTAGATAATCTTGTCTGGGCTAAACTTGCAGACACCACAGAGCCGGACGTCTTTCCCTTAATGCAATAACATATGCATAAGTAGGAAAACCATTGTCAGTGAACTGATCTTCATAGTTTCCGGAGCCAAAAGTTAATCCTGGGAACAGGATTAACATGTGAAATGGCAATGAAGCAGAAGTGCAAGTGGGAGAGCAGATGGATCTGGTTCTTGATTTGCCTTCAGGAAGGGTTCAGGGGCTCTCAACCAAGAGCCAAGGGGATGGTACCTGGTGGTTGTAAATAAAGGGGTGGGAATGGATGTTTTGCTCAATGTGTGCAGGGAGATCCAGGCACAGATACAGTGAAATCTGTCCTCCCTGGACCTCAGCCCAGTGGGGATTACTTTACAAGAAAAACTCTGTAAGAATCCTACTGAGGAGAAATTATGGAAACTGGTGTCCTGTGATTGATGGAGCCAAGATTTCCCAGTGGGAACCCAATGTGCTTTATCCCACTCAGGTTAGGCTGCACTACATCCTCCCAGAAGACATGGACGAGGCAAGGCTCGGTGAGGAGCCCAGACTTTAAGACACCTACAAAATCAGCAGCTCCTTTGGAAATAAAATGGGAGTTTCCCATCCCTTTTTACCTATGATTCCTAGGGCAGGGGTGAGCCAGAGCAATCTGCAACCCCTTTGCTCTCCTACTGCCAGGGAAACCTGGGAGTTCATTGGTCATTCCTGCCAAGTGTAGCAGCTTTAGTGTTGGGCTGGGAATGCACCTCTGGAGCTTATGGGCAGGGGGGGAGGACGGAGAATCCTCGTGGCAGGGAAGGGCTGGGTACCGTGAGTCCCAACTGTGTCTGTGCTTAGTCTTCAGCAACTCAAGACACTGATAGTTGAGACCACACCACAATACACACTGGTGGAGCTTGCTGAAAGGACCAGCAGTGTCACCAGGGATAAAAAAATCATGAATTCCTGTTCTCAGAGTTCAGGGGAGACCCCTGCTTCCTCCAGAGAAGCCAGAGTGCATGCAACTCCAGGGGTACACAGGATAACCCATCAGTGTGCAGCAGGAAAGTATATTTGGGCAAATATACTTTGGCATTATATATTTAGTGCAAATATATACAAATTAATTAAAAAATAAATAATGTTTTGAACGAGTGTTTATTAAATCTTTATCTTATCCTTTTAAAATGTCTAGTCATGTGTATGTTTTACAATCTACATGTATATAACTTATGAATAAAGGGAGACATGCCTGCCAGAGGGCTGGAAGTGCCTGCAGTCAGGGTAGAGGCACAGGTGGTTTCCCAAGCTTTTATCCAGCGGGATCTTGCAAGCTCCCAGGGTGGTGACCATGGCTTTAGTGGGTCCCTCTCTGGCTCTACCAGGAGATCAGGTCCCACCTTGCTGCCAGTCCTGCTTATCACTGATGGATCAGTGCTGGAGGATCCAACTCAGCCCCACTGTTGTCGAGGCTCCCATGGCCCCATTCATCTCCCCACCCACCACTTGCTCCCAGATGAAGAAATAGTGCCCCTACCCCATGGCTGAGTGTGATGCTGGGGAGCGCTGAGGTCACTTCCCTAAATTCCTCCCATGTCAAACTATGACAGGTCCCCACAGAAGTGCTGTGTCCATGGTTTTTCTCTCAACTCACATTTTTGTGCCTCCAGTTCTCAACTCCATTTCCAGAGCAGGAAGGAGGCCGTAGAAGCGAGGAAGGGAGGGAGGGAGCAGCATCTTGTTTGGGAGACTCTTGGGCAGGAGCACTAAATTGGGGAGTGCCATTCCTAAACTATGACAGCAGCTTTTTCTTGGGGAAGTAGAATCCCAGACAGGGATTTTTTTTTTTTTTTTTTCACAGTCCCTTTCACAGGAGCAAAGGGCCAAGGAAATTAAGGAATAAAGTAAATTTAAGAGGTAACAATTCTTCTGGGAGCAGATGACATGGCTGGCCGCATGCCATGCTATCACCCACCTCTACCTGGCACCTTCCTGCTCAGCCATGGTGGCAGGGGGAGCCACGAGCAGGTGGCAATTCCTTCCAGAGCCAGGCCTGACATCCCTGTCACACCACACCATGGCAGCTTGCTCTCAGCATTCCTTGGACAGGCTCGGAGCGGGCTGACAGCCTGCCAGAGCACCTTACGCTCTAACGGGGCTCCTGCTGCGAGTGTGTCGGCTGGGGCTGAGCCCAGCCATGCAGCAGGGCACAGCCATGGGAATCCCTATGCTGAGAATTAGGCAGCACATGCTGGCCAGCAGGATCCCAGACAGCAGGTCCCATACAGCATCATGTCATTTGTGTTTGTGCCAAGGCCTCAGGTCTGTGCCCAGAGGTCTGTGCTGGGGCCAGAGATTGGATGCCAGGATTTTGCACAGCATCCCCTGATTCCATGGGGGAAAACCTTGGGTGACCTGGGAGCTCTGCAGCAAACAGAGACAACCTGACATTCCTGCTGGACATAGCTGTTGGTGTGACTGGGGTGTCCATGTGGCATCTCTGGGGCTTGTGGCTGTGGAGGCACATCACCACCAAGCACCCACTGTCCTGCAGCCAGATGGGACATTTGTACTCTGAAGAGGACATAGGGGTTGAAAAGCAAACCCTACAGATGTGAGATTAATCCAGGATATGGAAAGAGGTTTTGCAAGGGAGTGACCCAGGAATGTGGCTCTGACTGGGAAGGGAGGGGGTGCTTTGGCAGTGCACGCCTCTATCCAAAGCCAGTGGCTGCAGAGGAGGTCTGACAAACCCAGCACTCAAAGCCAGGTGCCCCAGCTGCAGAGCAGGCAGGGATGAGACACCTCCAGCCAGCAACCACATGACCCACATGTGAGATTCCCCAGCTCTACACTCCCAATGTATGCCATTCATGTGGGACTGGGGAATAACCAGATCCCAACATAGCATTACAGACTGCATTGGGTTGGAAGGGACGTTTCAAGGTCATATAGTCCAACCCCTGCCATGGCAGGGACACCTGCCACTTGCTCAGAGCCCTGTCCAATCTGGCTTTGAACGTTTCCAGGGATGGGACAGCCACAGCTTCTCTAGGCAAGCTCTGCCAGGACCTTTCCACTCCCATAGGGAACTATTTCTTCCCAATACCCCATGTAACCCTGCCCTCTGGCAGTGGGAAGCCATTCCCCCTTATCCTGTCACTCCAGGCCCCTGTCCAAAGTCCCCCTCCAGCTCTCTGGAGCCACCCTAGGCACTGGAACGGGCTCTGAGTGCAGCGCTCGGAGCATCCTCGGGTCGCTGGTGCCGGAGCGGTCCCGCCGCGGGGCCGCAGGGGGGCGGGGCTTTGGCGGAGGGGGTGTGGCCCAAACGCAGTATGACCCCGCCCCTCCGCATGGCCCCGCCCATCCGCCTGGTCCCGCCCCCGGCCCCGCCCCGCCGTCCGCAGCCGCCGCGGCCCCGCGCCCGCCAGTGTCCGTGTCCGTGTCCGTGGACGTGGACGTGGACGATGGTGGCGGCCCGGGGCGCTGCCGCCCGTCGCGGAGCACTGCTGCTGCTGTTCACCGCCCTCGGGTCCTTCCGTCTGCGTCTCGCCCGTGCCGGTGAGTACATCTTCGTTCCCCCCACTCCCGTGTCCGTGTCCTCTCCCTTTCCCCGCGGATGCTCGTGTCCTCTCCCACGACGAACCCTGGTGCGGTTGCCCCACCTCTTCTCCCTCATTATCCCCATCCCCACCAGGGATCAGCATCCGTGGGCGTTCGTGTTCTTGGGTGGAGCAAGATAGGAGGTGCCCTAGCCACAAAGCCCCACGGGGGTTTCTCACACCCCGCAGCGCTCCCCGTCGCTCTCCTGCCCGCTGCTGCAGGCAGGGGCCTGGCAGCGGGTGGCAGCGCCGCAGGGCTGGTCCCCAGCAGCTGTTTGAGGGGGCTGGAGGGACCTACAGATGTGGATTCTGGAGTGGGGAAGGAGCACACAGTCATGAGAGCGGCCCTCATGAAGCACCTTTATTGGTAGGAAAAAATTAAAACGACATCAAAAAACACCGAAACAAAGAAAAAAAATAAGGGTGCTGCAGTGACCGAGCCATCCTGGGGAGCCGCCGGGGGCTGCGCTGGAGGGAGCCCTGTTTGCCCACCTGCCTCATTGCCCCGGGAGCGGCCGCAGCATCGCCCCGCTACACCAGTGACGGTGACATTTCTGATCTCCACCGTGGCAGAAGGAATGGGTGGCCTTCGCGCCCTCCCGTGCAGCACCGCCCTAAGCTGCCCTGCTGTCTGCTGAAGGGTTGTTTCGGGGCGTTCAGGTTTGAATTGTTTGAGTTTCGGGGTCTGGGTTAGGACATTTCTCCTCCTGGGGTGTCTGGCACTGGACATGCTCCGTGTCCCCTTGCTCTGTGCTCACTGCTGGGGTGCGCGGGGCTGTTATGGGCACAAACAACGGCCCAAAAACCCCAGGCAGCCCCAGGCCCCGTTGCTGCCTGCGGGGAAGGCTGTGGCTGCCCGCCCCGGGGAGGTGCCTTGTCCCTAGCTAGGTACGGCCTGTCTCGGGCAGGTGCTTTCCGCCTCGCTGGCGCAGGAGCCGGGAAGGGCCTCCTGGCTCCCAGCATTGTTTGCGGATCTGATATTGTTTCCCTGCTTTGGCTCCCGGTAGGGCAGACGCCGGGCAGGCGGACGCCGGGCAGGCAGCGTGCTGTCAACCGGGGCCCGGGTGGCCTCGCCATGCTTCCGCGTGCTCTGAGAGACGGCGGGAAGCTGCAATAATTTTTAAATCTCCCAGTGAATCAAAACGTCTGTGTGTTTCTACATTGGAGGGTTGGAGGCAGAGGTGGGGATGCTCCTGCACTCCCCCTCTTCCCACAAGCCAAGGCTGGGGTGGCCCTTCCAGAGGTACTGCTGACACAGGCTGAGATGGGAGGAAGGAGATCCGGGCGGCTCGGATGAGCCACTGGTGATCCAGCATAATCTCTGCTCCTCCTGAATTTAGGGGTTAGTGTGGGGTCATCTGGCCTGGCAGTGCTGGTTGGGCCACATCCCTGGAGGGGCTGCTGGGGTGGCTGTGCCCAGGTGCTGTCAGGGGATGGTGACAGTTTCCCCTTCCCTTCCCCTCCCTTCCCAGCCCTAGGAGGATGCTGGAGGTGAGGTGAGCATAAGGAGTCTGGCAGCACATCAGCAGCCTGTTCCAGTGCTGGGATATTGCATGCTCTTGGCACATGTGGTGTTGGATTTTCAGCTCAACCTCTTTCCCCTGAGAGAAGCTGGGGACAGTGTCTTTGCACTGTTTCCAACAGCAGCATCCCATTGCCAGGAGTTTGAGGTTGTATGGCATGTGGCAGTGGGGAGCTCCAGGTAGGTTTCTCCTGGGGATGGCTGAAGAAATATCCCTGGGATGCTGGGCAGGTAAAGAGTCTCTGTCCCAACCCCACCACCTTTCTCTGTGTGCAGTGGGGCACAGGAAGCATTGGCTGTTTCTTCTCACTTTATAATTGCCTTTCCTGGGCAGATGGGGCCAAGCTTGGCTTTCTCTGGGGGTGGCTGTGAGGCGGAGGTGGCAAGCCCAGGAGCAGCTCCTATTCTGTGGTGAAACTGGCTCCTGGCAATGAGGGAGCCAGGGACAAGGTACTACACCACCATACCCATATCCTCCTGCCTCTGCAGCTCCATCAAAGCTTCTTCAGATGGGGGTTGGCATCTCCTTCTCCTCCTCCTCCTCACTTTCCTTGGCTGGTGCTGAAACCCAGAGCCCGTGCAGCAGATGCCATCTCCTGGGATGCAGCTGCACGTGGCTCAGTAACATCCTCATCTTGCTGTGAGCCTGATCCAAGCTGGAGGAAGGGCAGCAGTGCTTTGGAGGTGCTGCAGGTGGTTTAGGTTTGCTTGCTGCTCCTCAGCTGGGCTTTTTTCTCCCACGTGTCTCTATGCATCACACCAGGCTTTGGGCAGAGGCCCTGCCTTGCTTCATTTCCCGGAGCATGAGTGACAGCCATATTTCTCCCCGCTTCTTGAGTAACTAGGTTGCCAAATTTCATCTATTATTATCATTGTTATTATTTTAAACAAACAAAAAAAAAAGTTTTCCAAATGAGATGACAGGCTAGAACCCCATTTTTTAACAATCCTGAATCCTGCTGCCACAGACATCTGGAGAAGATGCTCAGCAAAATCTGAGTTTTGTTTCCACTCCAAGTGACCCATTTGGCCACGTTTGACCTGCTGGCTCTGCACTGCTGCTCCTCCTCATGCTGCTCTGCAGGGACGTGGGTGGGAGCACAGATGCTGGTGTTGATACTGGCTGCCCCTGCTCTGCAGTGATGCAGGTGCTGCTCAAACTTCCCAGCTGGGTATGGCTAGGCAGGAGCCATCCCGTGGGAAGTTCCCAGGCTCAGCCTGTGGTAGGATTGTCCATCTCTTAGCTTTTCCTCCTTGCCTGCTTGTCCATCGCTGCACTGGGAACAGGGTTGGGACACAGTGGGTGCAGTAGCCCCAGGGACCCCCATGCTGACCCCTGAAGCTGCGGCAGCTCCAAGCCACTGTTGGGAGCAAGACATCGGGACTGGTGCTGCACCCGTGGTGCTTGCAGGGGCCTGGCTGCCCTGCCGAGTGAAGGGAGTGATCTCAGCCCCACAACATCCTATGAGTCAATCTGCAGGTAGCAGCCCCAGTTTTTTCTTGACGCACAGGAAAGGTTGTCTGGGTCTCTCCTGGGAGTGGTGGCAGTGGTGGGCAGTAGTCCCACTCAGCCACCACATCCCTTCAAGCCTCTTGTGGTGGGTGTCGTCTGCCACACTGGTGCAGACCAAGTGTTTCTCCACGCAGCAACTGGGGTGCTGCCCATGTGGTTTTATTCTTGGAGATAATGTCTCTACCTTGTTATCTGGGGTTACTTGTGCTCAGCTGGTTCCCACTGTGGGAAAGGAGCCCTTGTGGGCATGAGGTGTGGAGGACCTGGGATGTGGGGCACAGGCATCCCATGGGGCTCCAAGGAGCTGGCACCCATGCCAGGGACATGGGCGGGGCTCCGTCTGCAGACCTGAGGAGGGGGAATGGGTGGAAAGATGTCTGATAATTCCAATTGCAGAATCAGCATCAAGGAAGAGTTTATGGAAGAGATGGGGTGAAAGTCCCTCATCCCTTTTGCTGTACCTTTGTGGGGACTCACAAATCCATATGTACCCTAGCAATACCCTGGGGGTGCCGGTGTGTGGAGAGCTGGAGCTCAGGGTGGGGAGCCCTGGATTCTGGAGCCAGGGGCCTGCTTGCACTGTGCAGGGTCAGGTCCTTTGGATCTGCGATTTCCTGGCAGTGCTGGAGATTGGTCCCTCATCCCAGGGATCCCTTAGTCCCCAGGGAGCCCAAGTCTTCCCACAGCTCAGGGGAAGGTGCATTGACATTTGCCTGAAATGTCTCTTCTGGGCCATGGGGGTATTAAGGGACGTAATCGGCTTAGCCCTGCCGGGTGCTTCCGGGGGGGGCACGGCATCACGGGGTGACAGTATGGTCAGGGCACTGGGGACACAGAGGTTGGTGATGGATGCTGGAGACTAGAGGAGTGATGTGGGATATCAGGGTGACAGTGTGGCAGGGGGAACTTAAGGGGTCATGGGATGGACAGTGTGCTGAGGACAGGAGAGGTGTGGCGATGCTGGAGACAGGAGGGGTGATAGCGTAGTGGAGGCTCCAGGAATGAAAAAGTTAATAGGGGCTGCTGCAGACAAGAGCAATGGGCATGCTGTGGACAGGATGGGTGATTTGGTGCCCAGGGACAAGAGGGCTGATGGGATGGCCTTTCCCCATGTGCAAGGTGCTGGGTCCCTGGGCACAGAGTTCAGAAGGTGCCATCAGTCCCATCCCTGCATTAAATCCATAAACACTGTGCCCTGGTGCTTGGTCCCCACCAAGAGCTCTGGGTCTGGTCCCTGAGGGGGGTAGTGGCTCCCCTGGGCTGGCTGGCCCCAAAACACTTGGGCTTGGCCCCAATGCCGCTGCCAGCGCTGAGGTATCTCCCTCCTGTGCTTGGGCATAACCCAGCGCTGCTGCCACTCCAAATGGCAGCTGCAGGCCTGTAATTAGCCACTTTGTGAGCTAACGAGAATTGCAACAGGAAGAAACTGGCCGTTAAGTGCCTGGAGTGAGGTTTGAATTGGAGGAAGGAAACGCAGCCAGAGCGGGTCCTGGTCCCTGCCTTATCCTGCCCTGGAGCACGTGGGCTGCAACCGCCCAGGTTAACCCATGCACACTCTGGCACATGCTGGGGCACTTCCTGCACAGATAGAGGATGGCAAAGCTTTTGAGAGGTATTCGCTGTTTGAGTGGGAACCCATCGCACTAGGTGGGTGACATGAGAGGTGACATGTCAGCTGAGTGCTGTCAGGGACCCTGACTCATTGTGATACAGGGGTTCCCTGGGCTCCTGGCCCCTCTTCCATTCCTATAGAACGGAGACTGTGGTGGAGGTGGAGACAGGAGGTGTGGAAGGTACAGGTCTCCAGTGCACCCACAGCACCCATGGCTGCTCTCTTGTGGGCGAAGAGCTGCTCTGCCTCGGCGGCTTCATCATCTCACACCTGTCAGAGAGAGTGAGAGGGCCCTAAATTGGAAGAGAGGGCAGCCTGGTGAGCTGCTGTAACATGACCCGTCCTGCAGCCATCATTCCTGGCTTCCTGGCTAGGAAGGAGAGGGTTTTCCTGAGCTGACCTTTCCTATGCAGCAAATACCCCAAAATGTCTGGGTCCAGCTCTTTTAGCACCATCTGCATCCCTTTATCAAGAGCCCTCGGATGCTGCATGCACCAGCACCCCTAGGATGCAGCTGTGCATCCCATGGACACCCAGGTTCTGTGTTGATGTGGCCTCTTAGTTTCTGGGCTCTGCCCCATGGGACACAATGGCCCTGCAGGTCTTTATCACTGGTGGTCGCTGAATCAGTGCGGGTGTACCTGCAGGTGCAACCCCAGCGGGGTGGGTGCTGCAGCCCCTGCGTTTCTGCCTGCCTCTGCTCTTGCATGTCCACCAGCATGGAGGGTGCCCACCTGGAGTCCCCTTGCCTGCCCTTGTTCCAAAGGCTGTTCTTCTAATGGCTATTCCAACAGCTATAAAGGTTGGCTCCTATTGCTCCAGCACCCATGGGTGAGGAGCTGTGTCCCCAGGCATCTATTTCAGGGTAATGGGCTGATGGGAGCTTAGACAAAGGGAGCTGGACAGACAGACAGAATCCTCACCTTGAACAATGCCACCTCTGAGCTGCTGGAGTCATCAGCAAAATTTTGCTGGTGCCTCTTTCCCAACGGCTTCGGGATGTCTCTGGTGGTGGTGTGGGATGACTTTGGCTTTGCTAAAGAGCATCTTGGCCCTGGCGGGTGCAGTGGTGCTGCTGCTCCAGGTGGATATTTCCAGCCCAGTAGTGAGAGTGCGTGGGAGCCTGTGGCTGCTTTCAGATGACCGAGCTGTGGTGGTCCCTGGCCTGGCAGCTCCTTGGGTGCTGAGCTGTGGGATGAGCTGCGCTCTCCCACCTCCCTGCCATCACACAGAGAGAGCTAACCCAGGGCTGTGGCTCTGCTGCAGCTCACCGGGCAAGTGTGTACCCATGGGGTGCTCTCCTGCAGATGGGTCAGTGCCCAGGAATGCCCTTAGGAGAGAGCTGGACCCCACCCCCTTCCTTCCAGACTGCTCAGTGCTTCAGGTGGGTCTGTGGTGCCGGGGCTGCCCATCCCCTGTGATGCTGGCCCAGCAAAGGACCAAGACAGTGCTGTGCTGCTCATTGGAGAGTTCTGGAGCACCTCAGGGGTGCGAGGAGAGGCCCCTTGATGGTGCTTGCTGTGCACCATAGCCCTGACTACCAGCTGCTTCACTTGTGATGTGGTGCAAAACCTGCCCAATAAGAAGGGAATTAAAGAACCCAACCCCAGACCCAGCCGGCTCAGTGCATGTGCAAAGTTCATTGGTATTTACTTGAGAAAAACCTGATAAACAAGACTTGAAGTGGGTGGTTCGGGCTGCAAAAGAGCAGCCAGATGCATTGGGATGAGGTGGTATTGGTGGCAGCCTGGGGTCCTCGGCATGGGTGGGTGTGCATGCAACGAAGGAAAGCCAGTGGCAGATTTGGGTGGGTAGGCCTGGGGGAATGGCATATGGCACCTGGTTTGCCTTTTGCCTTTTTTTATTCTTTCTTCTCTTCCTGAATATCTGAAGGCATTTGTGGCTGGAGATCCCCTGGCACAGGGGCACAGGAGGGGATGCAGTGTGCACATCCTGGGTGTGGCAGCCTCTGCGGGGCTGGGGCTGTCAGCATCCAGGATTGTTGAGGCTGGGATACCAGGGGGGTCTTGCTGGCTTGATGCCTTCCTCACCGGCCACAGGCTAGGAGAGCCATGTTCTCTACTATCTCCTGGCTCTGCCCAGTCTCTGCTGGGGTCTGGATTTGTGGTTTGCTGGAGCTGTTTCCAACCATCCTGGTGCTATCTCCTGTTCCTACAACCCTGCCAATCCAGCTGTTTCGTTTGCACAGCAGGCAGGCTGCCAGGGCAAGGAACGGGGATTTTTTTGGTCCATTTAAGGGCTTTGAGTAGTGATGACACAAAATTCCATTCCCTCAGCCTACTGGAGATTGCCTGCTTCTGCCCCAGCCTGGAATCACAGGAGCAACTTGGGATTTTGGGGTGCTCCTCTAGAGCAGGGACAGTCTCTGGGGAACACTGATGGTTGGGAGGCAATGTGTTTGGGGATGCCGAGGGCTTGGCATCTTCCCAACTCTGCAGGAACCTGACTCAGCTCCCTTTCCCCCTGGGCATTGAACGTGGAGCAGGACAAGGCTCTGGAAGCCCATCATGATGGCCTCAGAGCTGCAGCATGGGTGCCCACCACACTGTCTGTGCTGCCTGTAGCCCAGGGCTCTGGGCTAGTGGCCCCAAAGCAGCAGCAGCTGGGTAAGGATGGGGGTGGGAGATGGGAGTGGGGGGAGTGGTGAGGATGAGGCCTTTTTACATAGTTCCTGGGTGGGGCTGTGTCTGGTGGGACTGTCCCATCAGTGGGACTGTCCCCTCGGTGGGAGCAGGGTGCAGTAAGAGGCGTTTGCTGTGCGGGCATAGGGACTGCTCCCAGGGGTTCCCTACAGCTGTTCCCTGTCCCCAGCCTGTGGCACACGTTTCTTGCTGGCACTGTTTCTTGGCCATGACAGAAACTGTGCTGGAGATCATCCCTGCCAGCTGGGCCAGACCTCATCACCCACCAGCCGAAGCTGGGAGCCAGGACACGAGCCCTGGTGGCCTCAGGGATGGGAGTTCCTGGCATGTTGCATCTGCCTGACCAAATCTGCTGAAGCACAAAGAAGCACTTCCAGCTGCTCCCTCACTGGTGGACTAGCACACACTGGTGCTGCTGCAGGACATGGGGCCAGACTGGTGGCCATGGCTGTGCCCATGATCTGTTCCCAGCAGTGACGTGATGTGACCAGCATCCCCCCACTCCTGGTTTGCTGGGTCAGTGCTGCAGAGAGCCCTGCTCCACTGTCTCTGGTGGGAGGGGGCTTGGCTGCTGCATTTTCAGGGACAGGAGCACAGCAGTGATGTGAGCAGCTGCTGGCAGTGGCACAGGGACTGCCCGAGCAGTGGTGCCAGCTGTGTCCAGGAGTGAGCATTGCTCCGGGGGTTCACCCCCAGTCCCCATCCATCTGCTTCCTAGTGCAAGAGACAGCAGGGCAGGGGGATGCAGCTGGGTCAGGAAGCCCACCAAGCCACAGCCACCAGCAAGGTGTCCATCTGCAGTCACTCTACGTGTCACTTGTGGCTGGTGTGTGTCACCTCTGCTTGGTGTGTGTCACCCGTGGCTGGTGTGTACAGCGTCCAGCCTGGCATTGTTACTGCAGCTGCTGGCAGTCACTACCACTGACTCACTTCAGAAGCCACATCCCTGGGCATGGGGCAGTGGAGGTGAGGTGCTGGGGTGCCTCAGCAACCCCTGCTCCTGCATGCTGCTGGACAGCAGCACTGCCCCTGCCCAGGGAGACTCTGGACAGGGATAAGTGAGCCCTCGAGGGCTGAGGTCTGGTGGGGGCATCATACCAGCCTGCCCTGGGCCTGCTCCAGAGTGCTCCTTCAGAGCCAGGAGCACTTTACAGAGTTGGGAGGGAGCCACGGCCAGTGCCAGCTGGCAGTGGAAGTACTGCCAGGCAGGCTGTAGGCAGGGCCCTCAGCAGTTCCCACATTATCTGGCTGGAGGAGGAGGATGAGGAAGAAGAGGAGAAGGAATGATCTTGGAGTGGAGCTGGCAGAGACCACGCCATTGCAGGCTCTGCGGGGGCTGCTGCCGCTGCTGGGGCTCTGTCATGGCCTTGCTGTGGTCTTCCCTCAGCCTCTGCCAGTATGCAAGGGCCCGACATGGGAGTGAGACCTGCACCCTGTTCACCAGACACCCCGATATCCCCCCTCCGTTGCCCATGTCCCACCCGGGGCCATGTCCTGCTGCCATAGAGGGGCCAGACCCGGTGGTCCTGGGCAGGCTGCTTTGTGCCCATGTGGCCATGCAGCCAATGCCCAGTGGGCTCAGCCCATGCCCAGTGGCCTCTGCCAGCTCCCACTGTTGGCACTGGGGCTGGCAGCTGGGAGGGAGGCTGGGTGTTGGCGTTGCCAGAACCTTAAACATTCGCACCAGTGCTCGGCGCTAGTTAATGATCCTCTTATGTTCACTTTTATCTATCTGCAGCAGTGACGCAGCGGGGGCAGTCCCTGCTTCCCTGGCCACACAAATGTCCTCCTCGGGTTTATTTTTGTTTCTTTTTCACCTGTATGTTTTGGCATGAGTATGGAAGAGCTGCTCCATCCAGTCTGTGACTGCCAATAGCTCTATGCCCTGCCTGGGCACCCCCTGTCACAAGCACTCTGCTGGTCCCGAGTGCCACCCTGGGTGCCCAGCACAGCTCTCCTCAGGCTGAGTCCTTGGGGATGGAGCTGTGTGCTCAGCTTTCTCCCATGGATAACACATCCAGAGGCCTTGCTGCTCGCATGACCATGTTTCCTCCTGGGCATAGGTTTGTTCCTGCTTACATATCTGCAGCTCATGCCCACCTGCTGTCTGTCTGTGCCAACTGCTGTGTCCCATGCACCCACTGGCCTTGGGCTGGGGTCCTGCCTGCAGGGAGTCACTCGGCTCCTCCAGCACTGGCAGCTCAGCCCGGGCTTGAGCTCGGTTTAAGGGGTCATCACAGTTGTGCTGTTCTAGGCTCCCTGCCCACCTGCACAGGAGTTGAGCACCATGGCAGGCCAATGACAGCAATTGGAGCATCCCCCTCCTCCAAACACCCCTGGCACATCTGGACAGCAGCATCCTGGCTGTGCCGTGTCTGGTGCTGGCTGCACATTCCATATCATTCATGGCTTGCTCCTCTTGGTCTGTACTGTCCTGCTGGCAGGGCCATGCAGGGTTAGGGTCCTCGCAGGACCCCACCTGGACCCCAGTTTGGGTCCCTCTGCCCATCCCACTTGTGGCCAGGCCATGCTGGGCTGCACTGGTGCCAAGCAGGGACCATGGTTGGGGTGGCGGGATCACAAACTCCCCAGATTCAACAGCAGCCCTGCAGGTGCAGAGGCAAGACTGAGAGCTGCAGCAGGCATGCTGGCACTGGTAACAGGTGGGTGGCATGGTGGTGACATGGCCACAGCTGGGTGGAATTGGGACCAACATGCTGTGCCAGCCCCAGTACCCTGCCTCGGGGTGAGTGTTCAGGAGGGGGGACCCATGGCCAAAGTGTTGGGGAACCCACCGCCTGCCTGCTCAAGCACTGGACAGGTGACACCAGCCCCCAGGAATCTGTGAGTGTGCAAGGGTGGGGCAGCATTGGGGCAGTGCAGTTTGACAGCCCCACAGGGTGGCAGCGGTCAGGGCTGGAGGTGGCCATGTGGCACCTGGGTGGTGGCACACAGAGTGCCCGGTCCCCATCACCTAGCTGGTGCCCACTCCCAGCAGCAAAGGACTCTCACTGCTGGGCTTTGAGGTGGGCTCAGGGAGTGGCAAAGCCCCTGTGGGCCCCCTCAATCCACAGGGTGCCCACGCAGCGATGCCAGCTCCCCAGTCACTGGCTGGTGACACATGGGGAGTTCTGAATTGCAGCCAGTGACAGCTGGGCAAGCACAGCTCGTTCCTCAAACAGAGATAACAGCCTTCACTGGGATCCAGCCTGGGCATTATGTACCCAGTTGCTCTGGCTCAGGGCTCTGCCCCCATCACTCCTCACAAAGTGGCTCTGCTGGGTGACCCACAACAGGGTGACTTCCTCCACTGGTGATCAGCTTTTGGCAGCACCTGTTTTGGGAGGAAGTGTTTCCATAGGCCTGTGGCACAGACAGGGGCCCCTAGAGGTGTATTCCCCACTGCCCCATGGGGCTGCGACATGTCCCCATCCTGAGGCTGCACAGTGCCGCATCCTCCTCCTGCCCTGTTTTTAAACAGAGCGGCCTTGATAGTAATGCTGGGGAGGTGAAGCCAGGAGCCAAGTCCAATTTCTGTGCTTAGACATCTCATTATTTGCCCATTAAGCACTAATTGCACCTCAGCCACATGGCCAAGCCCCACACCATCCCCAGGGAGCAAACAGTTCCACAAAAAACCCGGCTCCCATGGGCACAGCAGGCACTTTCCCCCACCCTGAGCGCACTCCCTCCAGGCAGCTGTGCCTGGTATGGGGGTTAGCCAGCATTAAAATCACAGTTGGTGCACCCTTGCCAGTGCCAGCCGAAGTGGGGAAGGTGATGACTTCCTCATGGAGTGCAGTGGGGAGTTGCCTGGGCACAGGCTGGGGGTTCTTAGTAGCAGCTGCACTCTCCAGGGAGCAGTTTGATGGTGAAATATGGCCATGCAAAGGCAGGGGGTTGCATATCCCGCTTGTGTGGCTTTGGGGTGATATCTTTCCTGCGCCCTTGCTGGGGGAGCAGAACTGTCATGATTTGTGTTCTGCCAGTTCTGTCCTGTTTAGGACTCTCAACTGTGTACAGGGTGCTGGGCCCCTCGCGCCTGGTGTTCTGCAGGGCCGGGGGTGCTCAGGACAGCCCCCACAGCTGTGGCACCCCTCGCTGTGGAGTGCGCTGGGGCTGTCCCCGGTGTTGCCGTCCCCAGGCATGGGCGCAGGACGCGTAGGCGGCCGGTGCATTGCTGGTGCCGGTGTGGGTGGCGAGGGCTGGCAGGGGCTGCTTGGGGTGCGTGAGCCGGTGCTGGGAGCCTGCTCCTGCTGTGATTCATTGTCAGCCTGGCCCTGCTCCAGTGCAACCCCACAGTCCTGCTCCCTGCCCGCTGCTGCCTGTGGGAACACTGCGGGCAGCAGCAAGGTGAGGAGCAGAATAGGGCAGCTGTGTGCCGCACCCCCAGCCAGTGTGTGCAACCCCATCCAGCTGTGACCCCATCCAGCTCTTCCTCCCACACAGTTGTGCCCGGCCTGAGTGCTGGGTGCACTGAGGGGCACCTGGTTCCACACTGCCACCAGCCTGTGAGGGAAAGACACTCAAGCTGCCGCAGGACCAGCAGTGTCACCATCAAAGCCAGGACCCCAGTGTCCCCCCAACAGCTCCCTGCCACAGGTGGTACCTGAGTGCTGGCCCTTCGTGTCACAGTTCCTGTCTCCAGCTCTGCACATGGTTTGCCACCATCACCTGGCCCAGGACCAGCTTTGTGTAGGACACAGGGACCTTGTGTCCCCCAGGGAGGTCCACCTCCTGGGGTGAAGACCCAGCCATGATGGCACTGCCATGACACAGTGGGTTGGTGAGGCTGGAGCCTGGGGGACTCATGCCTGTACCCAGGGAGTGAAGACTCCCTGAGGCTGATATGGGCATGAGATGCCACATGAAACTGCGAACGAGGTTTGGAGTGCAGTTCAGTGCCAGGGAGGGCTGGCTCCCACTGCTTCCTGCAGGGAATGTTGAAGGGATGGAAGCCTAAGTGCTGGTACCAGCACTGTCACACCCCGCTGAGGCTTTGGGGGAGTTTGGGACTTCTGATTTGACAGTCACCACACCAGCATCGGTCTGTGCTGGCTGGATTTCATCTCCCCATGCAGTGCAGGCAGCGGCAGGAGATCCTGCAGGTGCTGCAGCACTCCCACATTGTGTCCCACAGTATGGTGGCACTCTGGGTCTGGGGACTCTTGAGGGGTATGGGCACTGCATGCTCATCACTGCAACTGCCTTGTGCGTGTCACGGAGTCACAGACTACTTCAAGTTAGAAGGGACCCAGGGACCCATGAAGATCATTTAATCCAACTCTACTGTAATTAAGCTCGTGGTTAATTCCAGCTGGTAATGGCTTTGTGGAGGCTAAGTGGGGCCTTGGGGCAGCTGTGGTGAAGCCCATTGATAGCTGAGAGCTGCAGCAGGAGCACCCATGGGCAGCCCAGGGCAGCTGGGTCCCACTCCAAAAAGCCATGACCAGACCTGGGGGTGTGTTTGACCCCTCTTCTCCTCCTGAGCTGTTTTTTCCTGCCCCCACAGCAGCGTTGTGTCCCCGGAGCCTGGACTGTGCCCTGCAGCGCCGGGAGTTCTGCCCGCCGGGGTCAGGTGCCTGTGGGCCCTGCCTGCCCCCCTTCCAGGAGGACGACCGTGGGCACTGTGTCCAGAAGCAGCTCTCACCCAGTGGTAGGTGCACCTACCCTCCACCCCTCTGCCTGCACACCTACTCTGCAGCTCTGGGAGGTTCTGTGCCTCAGGACAGCCCCCCACCCCAGCAGTACCCCATCCTCTTCCTTCTTTCCGTGGCAGCTGTATCTCTTTGGGGACAGCTGCTCTTCTCCCTCTCACCCCACTTGCCTCACCTGGTGGGGTGGTTTTGGGCTGGCAACCCCATCCTGCTCTATGTGCATCCTGCTCTGATGATTGGCCCTATCAGCACCATGGGAAGCCAAGGACAGGAGTAGGACAGGCAGCTTCTGGGGATCTCCAGGGTCTGCCTGGCTATGCCAGGATTCAGGCTTTGCAGGAGCAGGGGAGCCGCCTTCAGCACACAGAGCAGTGACTTACTCTGCCCATGGCCTCACCCATCCCCCAGCTCAGGGCTGAGCTGGTGCCAGTGTCTGGGATTTCAGTGCCTGATTCCCTTTGGTTTGAGACGTTGGCCTGTGGTTCAGGACTGCTCTTTCTGCCTTGGGTGATGCCCAGCATCCATCATGGGAGGGCTGCAGTCAGCTGTGACTGGCAGGACCACTCCCTGGCTGCACACGAGGGCACAGAGGGTCACACTGGGTGTTATTCCTGGCTCCATCCCCGAGGGATCTAAGGGGCTGTGGTAGCCCAGGTCAGCATGGTCACCCATCCCACTGCTACTGCAATATTTGAAGGGTGCTCCCAATGCGGCTTTGGCATCTGTGTCCCTGGTTCAGCTGCAAAGACAGTGCTGGGGGCCAGGCATAGGCATTTTTTAGCATGACAGTCAACTCTTCATGCAGCTTGGAAAGCCGTGGCAGAGCTACTTCTGTGCCCCCTTATCATGGGCTCATCTTGCAGGTGAGTTAAGATCATAATTATGGCTCCACGCAATTATTTACTGCTATAAAGTGGGGTGGCCTCTGTGGCTGGGGAAGAGGCCAGGACTGGCCATGCCCTCAGGCTGTTCCTGGTAGGTTCTGCTGGGAACTGCCTGGACGCAAGGTCCTCTGGAGCACCTCTGAGTCACCTCCTGGTGCAGAATGTATTGGTATCTCTCCCAGCCCACCCTTCTCCACCTGCTCTTCACTCCCACTGCCCCCAAAAGCCTCCTGCTAAGGGGTTCCCAACTCCTGGGGAGCTTCTAAAAACATGCAGAGTGGCTTGTCCTATGCCAGGCAGGATGCACAAGCACTGGTCATTGAACCAGGGAAGCAGCTCCCCCTGCATCTGAGCTCCATGCAGACATGGAAAGGTCCTCTGGGTTTTAAGGGTTTGCTTTGTGTTGTTGAGCATGTTCAGGGTCCTATTGGGGTGCAGTTGGAGATATCCTTTGCCCATGGCTCAGCCTAGGTGGGCACATGGAGGATATCAGAACCCAGCATGCCTTCAGTGCCATTCCTCCTGGCAGGAGAATTACCCTGTAAATCAGAGGGGAGACCCCCAAAGCAAGACCCTTAGGCTGACACGGGAGGGATGGCTGGGAGGATAAGAGGGGATGGCACAGGAATAGGGTCTAGACTTGGTGTTTGACAGCAGTCAGTGCCCCTGCCACGGGCTCTTCACCCACTGGCACTGAATAGCTTTAGCAGTTTATAGTTCATTTTTTAATGTGAAGTCTTGAGAGCAAATTCCCCTCTCGCAAGGGCTGCACATGCGCTGGTGTCTCCATAGCAACCCAGCTCCTTTCTGAAGGATGTGGCCACAGTTGCATCCTTACGCAGAAAGATGCAGGACCATGGTACCATCCTCTAAGGACCCACCATGGGAGGATGGTGACACCAAGGTCTCTCCCAGTCCCATCCTGTTGTCCCAAGCAATGCCACTAGCTTGTGGCAGCAAAAGTGTGGGGACTGTGTTAAATAAAAAAGGGGGATCCCCTCCCAAATCCCCCATTTTAACATTCTGAGGATGCCCAGCTTCTCTTGGCAGGGAAGCACCATTTATTTTTCCGTGGGGGCTTTCTTTCTCATCTTGCCTGTACCTTTGTCTGGTAGCAGCACTGGAGAGGACTGTGAGGATGAAGAGGGGCTGTGATAGCTGCATTTTGGGGGAGATGCAAGGCAAACAGGGGACCACTGTAGCCCAAGGATGCCTAAGCCTTTAAAGGGAATACACATGCAGCCCTTTTGCTATGTAGGCAGACCCTTTAAAGGGTTACACATCCTTGAGCCACTTGTGACTGCTGATGAAGCCAATCCTGAGATCCTGCCACTGTGCCATCCCCACAGTTCCTGGCAGGAGCCAGGGATCCTCTCCCAAAAGCAGCTTTTTGAGGTGAAAAGCACCATTTGGGGTCTCAGGAGGGCATGTGAGTGTTCCTGCCATTATGTGTAGGGCTCTTGGCATACCTGACACAGCATCAGCACAGAGGTGAGATGGGAGCATGAAATCTGAGTACACTGGGTACACTGCATCCCACAGCTGGCTGTCTGCACCTGGCTGCTGCTGTCTTGCGCAGGGCTCTGAGCCACTCAAAATCCCACACGCTCCATGGTGCTGTGTGTGTGTGCTGTGATGGGTTTGAGTGATGTGCTTTGAGATAGTGGGTCTCATCCCTGCCTCTGCTTGACCAGCATGGAGCTCCACTGGGCTGCAGGAAGCACTTTGGGAAAAGGGGGAAAAGGAGCCTCAGCTCACAGACATGGGTGTTCCTCCTTTCCTGCTTGCTGTGCTGCCAGCATCAAAAAGGACATCAGCCATCCTGGGGCAGGACTATAGAAATTAGTGGATTTATAAGAATTTTGTGCCCTCCTGTGGACACTGTCAGTTACAGGTTTCTTCAGCCCATGGCAGAAGCCTTATGTGTCTTTCCTTGGTCCCTGTTTCCCCAAACTGTCAGGGTAGGTGTGTGGCCCAGGGTTGAGCCCTGAGGAGATGGAAGCCCTGAGGAGAGGCCAGGGGCAGAGCAGAGGGAGGCTGTGTGCCTGCCTGGCCATGCCGTCCTGCTGCAGCACTGGTGGCAACTACCATGAGGGGGCACCCGCAGCCTGCTAAAGCCCTGCCTGCACCCCCGAGTGCCCCTGTGCATGTCCTGTGTGCCCTGTCCCGTCCGTGCCCTGTGTGCCCTGCCTGGACATCTCTGCTCCTGCTCCTGGGGCGGTCTGGCAAGAACTGGGGCTCACCCCGGCCCCCTATTCCCTGGAGTAGCTCAGGGCCAGCATCTCACACACCCACAGTGCCTGGCAGGATCCAGCCCGCAGTGCCCTCAAATGTGTGGTAGAAGCTGTGGAAGCTAAACCTCCCCTAGTGAGGGGAGGTTTAGCTGCCACACAGAATAGGAGGTGGGCAGCTTTTAGCCACTTGAAGAGAATTTGATGATAAAGCTGGTTAGTGCAGGTAAGTGGCACAACCCAGGTGCTGCAACAACGCCAGGACCCCAAACTGCTGCCTCAGTTTCCTGTGTGCCACTTCACACACTCCCACAGGGTGGGAAGCTGAGGGACCTGGCAGCTGCTCTGGCTGCTTTTTCAACTTTATTTTCCTCTTTCCAGCCACATCACATCCAACACCAGCACAGCCTGGTGGTGGCACACATGGGATGGACAGAGTTGTCCCCTGTGGAGACAGACCTTTTCCAGAGTGCAGAGGCGAGCTAGAGCCAAATGTCTCCATCCCAGGCATTAGGATGTCCCCTGGCACAGGGCTATCCGCATCCTGGGCACCAGGATGTCCCCCTAAGGCACAGGGCTGTCACACTGGGTCCCATGCCAACTCCCTTGCCCGTTGGGAGACCTTGGCCCCATGCTGGCACCTTGTCACCATGGCACTCACCTATTGGGCACAGCACAGGCACAGCCCCAGCCTGGCACCACTTCACCATGGTGCTGCTCTGGGATGCAAATAACAGGGTGCAAAGAGCCAGGGAAACACAGGGCTCTGGCCAAGGGGAGGCTGGGGGCAGTTTGGGGACACAAGGGCAATGGAGGATGTAGGGACAGTGACTCTTGGTGCTTTTGTTTAAAGCAAGTGTCCCCCTTTTAAATTCTTTTGCCTCATGTGGCTCTGAGTCATGGGGCAGCAAGGTGGTGGTTGTGCATGGCTACAGAGGGAATCAGGGTTTATTTCCAAACACTGGATGTGAGGACAGATTCCAGAGGAGATGTTAATTGTTATAACCTTGAATTATCTGAGAATCAAGCTGCCAGTACCACCTTGCCTTAGTGTGTCTGGATTTAGGCCCCAGGGCTTCTCTGAGGCGACAGTCTGAATGGGCAAAGGAAGCAGGAACAGGATGGGGATTGAGATGGGGACAGGGATGTCTACTGACTTTGAAGTTGAGTTTAATCCTGTTAAAAGCAGTGGTGAGTGTCAGAGCTGGACTCTGCTTGAAGAGCCTGAGAAGAGCGACTCCACTCTTGCTGCAATGCTGTCACCTCAGGCCAGAGTGGGAGTCCTGCCTGTGCCTGATGCTGCAAGAGCCCCCTGAGGGGCAGATGTCCCTGGTGGGCACCGTGCTGAGGCTTGGGCTTGGGCAGCCACCTGTGAGATGCTGCTGGGTTTGGCCCCTGGGGGTACATCCCTTGCTGCATGGGGCTCCCAAAGGAGCTGCATCCCACCAGGCACTGGGCAGGAACCAACCCCTCTACCGGAGCAAGGGCTCCCATGCTCTCCTGAACAGCCAAGCTGAGCCCTGCTCTGGGGTGGCTCCAGCCACCCTGGGCTATACAGGACTTGGGTGAATTTGGGGTGAAAACCAGTGTTTGGGGTGAAACCAGGTGTCCTCTGACTGTAACTCACTGTGCTGAAGCTAGCCCTCACCCCTGAGGAATCAGGGCAGCTGGGGAGTATCTGTCTTGGTCCAGCTCCCATCCCTCCTCACTCAGAGCTGCTGTGTGACTCCAGGGGCAGGGACACAGGGCAGGTCCTGCACACTCGGTGCTGGCACCCTGCCCTCTCTCACAGAGCCTGTGGGACCTGCTGCCTCTGGCACGAGGGCAGATGCTGCTGCTCCTGATCCTCCAGCATTTGTGGGGTGAAAATCCCACAAAAGCAGCAAGGACACGTATGGGTCCTAGCTTTCGGAGAGCTGCATCTGAGGGGCCTCAGACTGAACACCACCCATGTTTGCTGGAGCTGGGACAGGAGCCCCTTCCTGGTGATACTGGTCTGACCCTGGGGGTGGGCGCACACCTGCACCCCACAGTGCCTGTCTCACACCCGTTCTCCCATAGGACGGACCTCTGTTCCCAGCTTGGAGGCAGAAATTGATTTTCTCGCGGATGTGCTGGCCAGGCAGGAGGCTCCTCGCCATCACCTGCTACGGGATGGCAGACCCAGGAGTAAGTGCTCATCCCCATTCCCAGCAGTGCCAGATACCTGGCAGCCACACCCTGCACCACAGGCAAGTTTGCCCTCTGGAGGTGCCTGGGCATCACTGCTCTGTCTTCTCCCGCAGCCACCCTGGTGCCCAACGGCGGCAGACGGCGTGTGGCCAGTGGGCTGAGAGAGGAGAATCTGCAGCAGGGTCCCGCTGACACCATGGTAGCCACCACGCTCCCCACCACTGCCACGGTCCAGAAGTACCCGGTGGAGGCGTCCCCCATCCCTGAAAATGACAACATGGTGCTTGGTGAGACCGTGGGACTCAGAGGAAGGGATTTCACACCCTCACTAGGGAAGCATGGGCTGGTGTCACCATGCTGCCAGCTCACTTGCTGTCCCTTGCTGTCCTCTCCACCTGTGCAGGGCTGATTGTGGTGTGCACAGTGGCCGGGATCTCAGCGCTGATCGTGGCAGCCATCTGCTGGTGCAGGTGAGCTGGGGCTGCTGACAGTCCCTCAGTGACCCTATGCCCAGGGCAGTGTATTCCCATGCTTCCCAGGCATGAGGGGTTGGAAGAGAGGCAATAGTCCCACCAAGATACGGCATCAGCTGGCTGGGGCAGGGGGACAGTAGTGTGACACCTCCGTGCCAGATGCAGGCTCCTGGGAGCAGATGGCACCTGGTGTGGGCATCACTGTGGCGTTGGGTGCTGGCACTGCCAGCACGTTGGTGCCTTGTGCCCAGGCCCCGTGAGAGGGAGGTGGCTATGCCTGTCATTGTCACCATCACAGGGAACAGGGCTGACCCTCCAAGGGTCACTGGCTCCTGAATGGAGTCGTCTGCTCCTATGGCTCCTCACATCTTCTAGGATGAACTAGAAAAGTCATTGTGCCCACAGTGGGCACTGGTGAGGCACCTCAAATCCTTGGTTCAGTTTTGGGCCCCTCATGGCAGGAAAGACATTGAGGGGCAGGAGCATGTCCAGAGAAGGGAATGGAGCTGGCGAAGGGTCTGGAGCACAAGTCTCCAGCTGAGGAGTAGCTGAGTGAGCTGTGAGGGCTCACCTGGAGAAAGAGAGGCTCAGGGGGACAGTCGTTCTCTGCACAACTTCCTGACAGGAGGGGGCAGCCAGGGGAGGGTCAGGCTCTGTTCCCAGGGAACAAGGGACAGGATGAAAGGAAATGGCCTCAAGCTGTCTCAGGGGAGATTTAGGTTGGATATTAGGGAAGATTCATGTAAAGGTCAGGCATAAGGCGTTAGAAAGGGTTGCCCAGGGAGGTGGTGGAGTCACCATCCCTGAAAGTGTTCAAAAAACACGTGGATGTGGCACGTGGGGACGTGGTTTAATTGTGGGCTTTAGCAGTGCTGGGTTAATGGCTGGGCTTGATCTTAGAAAACTTTTCCAACCTTAGTGATACCCTGATTCCAATGCCCCTCCCTGGCAGGCTGCAGAAGGAGGTCAGGCTGGCACAGAAAGCAGACTACTCAGCCCAGCGAGTAGCCAGCCCCCTGCCCTATGACAAGATCTCGGTAAGGCACCCATATCCCTCCCTCGGGGGTGTTTGGCACTCGGGCTTCAGTGCTCGGCTGGAGGGATTCCCACATGGTGGAGACCCTCCACCAGCCAGGCTGGGGCCCTCCAAAGCCCAATCTTCACAGCTGTTCCTGCTCTCTCCACAGCCTGGGGACAAGACGCTGGCTCAGAGTGCCCAAATGTACCACTACCAGCACCAAAAGCAGCAGATGCTCTGCCTGGAGAAGTAAGCAGCCTGGTAGCAGACAGAGTATCCTGCCATTAACTGGGATGGTTCTAATCATCCCACTGGGCTTCACCTCCTCTCTACATCTTCTTCCCCTCAGGCATAAAGAGGAGCCCAAGCTGCCAGACTCAGCATCATCTGATGAGGAGAATGAGGATGGGGACTTCACCGTGTATGAGTGCCCCGGGCTGGCTCCGGTATGTGGGTGCAGGAAAGCCAGGGGTCCCTGTGCATGTGGGGGTGTCTAACATGTGCCTGGAACGTGCACTTCTGCCTGAGGAGCCTTTTCCACATGTTCTTCATCAAACTTTGAGGTGGTCCAACCTCTGCCCCTCTGCTCCCTCCATGTCCCTGGCCAGCTCCCACTGAAGCTCTCCAGTGGGCAGGAGTGCATGTCCTGGCACAAGGCTTTCCTCGGGAGCAGATAACTGGAGCAGCCCTTTGGCACACCTGACCCACCATCCCTGTGGCGACCCGCTCCCGGGCACCGGGGCTGGGGGGGCTCGTCCTTGTGTCTTGGCTAGCAGGGGACTTCGGGGAAGGGCAGCTCATAACAGCCCTGGGTACAAAGAGCACAAAGGGACTTAGAGGAGCCTTTTACATGGTAATAGCTGCGGAGCGCGGCCATCAGGGCCCAGATCGAGGGTCATCAGTGGGTCTTTACAGGCCCATTAAAGGGCACTTGATCGCAGGCAGGCAGTCTGGGCAGGGCACCCCATTCCTGCCAGCCGTGCTGAAGGGCCCGTCCTGGGGTCCCCAGTCTGAGAAGAAACTCTGTTTCTGCCAGCCAGGCTGGGACTGCTGTCCTGGGGTCCCCAGCCCAGCTGTGGGGTCCCGTCCCACCCAAGACCTTGGGTTTTACATATCACCCCAACTCATTCCCTCCTGCCAGGGAGGCAGCACCTTTCCAGGGTGATGGGAGTCCTGGTGTTTGTCATCCATTGCAGCCCACTCGGTCGCCCCCCTCCCCTCCCTCCTCCCTGCCGGGCTGGGGTTCAGACTCAAACCTCTTGGGATGGGGCAGCTGAATCCCAACTGCTTCCTGACCTCTCACCTTTTCTTTCCCCCATCCCTCTCCCGCCGCCACGGCAGACCGGAGAAATGGAAGTGAGAAACCCGCTGTTTGACGACTCCTCCTTACACCCCTCCAACCCCAAGTCGCACCAGTAACCACCCCATCTCCTGCGCCCGAGCTTGCTACAGACTGTGCCCGCGGCCGTGCCCAGCGGGGTGGCCGTGCCGGAGGAGCACCCGCAGCTGGGCCGAGGGACGCTGCCAGACTGTTCAACACCTGCCCAATAAACACCCACTAACAGCTATGGGGGGGGATCGCCCCCGTTTCCAGCGTCCTTGTCCTCTTTGCTGCTGTGATCTGATCGCATCCCTGCATTGCCGTTTGCTCACAGCTCTTGCGGGCACAGGGGGGCGGCTGCTTTGGCACAGAAATTGGTGGGGGAAGGGTGGGGGGCTGCGGCACTGTCCCTTTGTAGTTGGCTTTGAGGAGGGGGCTGCTGCCCTAGCTGAAGCTAGGCTGATGCATAGCAGCTGGGAAGGAGCCAGAGAGAGGGTCAGAGAGCAGGAGACAGCTGGGAGGGCTGGGCATGCTCGTGCCTGGCATCAGGGCTGCCAGCCTGCCCAGAGCCGCTCTGCCAGGGATGGAGCCTTTTCCTGGAGCAGGTGGCATCACTAAGGGCTTCAGTGCCCATTCTGCCTCCTCCACCCCAGCCTGGGCAGCTCCTGGCAGCAAGATAGTGGCTGTGGGAGCCAGTGGCAGAAGCAGGAGCAGGCACTGGCATCACTCCCCAGGGTACTCCTTCAGGTGCTGCCCTGTGCTCTGACCCCTTTAGGAGTGCTGGGCTTCAGGACAGTCCCAGTGCCACTGTGGCCTGGAGCCCACATCAGTCTGTGCTGGCAGAGGATGGGCTCTCTCTTACCACAGGCCTCAGTGGAGTAAAAGCTCAGAAAAAGTGTTCCAGGTTTTGTTTTTAACCTTATGTGGCTGTGGGGAAGGAAGGAACAGGACTGGAGGGAGCTGGGGTGGCTTGAGAGGGGTAGCCAAGGCATGGGGGGCTTTGCTGTGCTGCTTCAAACCCCACAGAGCCCATGCCCTGGCAGCATCCCTGTGGAGCCTGGCACTGTGCATTCTCCAAGTATCCCTCTGTGGCAGGTGACAGTCTCCACTGCTCCATCCCAGGCACCTTTCGGGCCTCAGACACTCCCTGCACCCCTCTGTTGCCCTCATCCAGCCTCACCAACATGTTCTTGCTTGGAGCTCAGTGCTGCTCCTCAAACCCTCCTGGGTGCATAGGCCATGAACCCCTCCAGTGGAAGGTCCAGAACAGGGTTTGGGTTACTTTGCACAGTGGCTTCATGTCTAGACCCTGTTGTGGACTGTGACAGCCATAGGTCACCGGTTGGGCTCACTGGAGCCATTGCACACTCAGGCAGGCATGGGCAGGGCAGGCAGCAGTGGCAGGGATGTGCTGGTGAGTGGTGGTGGCGTGGGACCATCCCTGTCCCTGGCAGAGTAGCTGATGGAGACCATCACGGCACAGGTGCTGTCCCCATGTCCTGCGCTCCCCCTCCCCTGGGCTGCTGCCACTCTTCCCACACCTCTCGTTGTTGTTGTATGAATTGTAGTTCTTTTAAAAGGAGATTTTATTAAACGACCATGTTTGAGACCCATGCAAGTGTGTGGTGTGGAGCCCGAGGCTTGGAGGGCTCCTCTCGACAGCGGGGTGGGACAAGGGGACAAGGAGGGAGGATGCTGTGGGTCCCCAAACCTTCCCTTGGGAACAGTGAGCAGCCATCCTGCAGCTGGAGGAGTGTTCAAACCCTTCCCAAGGGTTTTCCCAGGCACAAAAAGAACCGGGGATCATTTTCTTGTCTCTCACTATTTGCCAAGTTTCTCCAGCAAAAGGTCGGATGGGAGCCCCTGCACCCAGCCCTGCAGCAAGCACCCACCCCTCCTCCGCCCCTTGCCCCCAGGGTCCTTAGCACCTCGGGGATGACAGATAAGGGCTATCGAGTCCCTGCATTGTGTGTTGCCCAGTTCCTTTGATCACGCCAGCCCCCCCCATCAGGCTGATACCATCTCTCCAGGTTTCAGCAGCCGGAGGTGGGTGCTGACTCACCGCCAAAGCACCCACCCAGGATGCTTCTCTCATGGGAGTCTCCAGCTACACCCCTGGGCAATGCACACCCCATATAACCCGAGATGCCCCCTGGGCTCAGTCCTGGGAAAACCCAGCCTCTGGAACCCACTCCTCTCTGCCGAGGTCCCCAATTTTATCCTTCCTTTGCTCCCACAACCCAGTAATCTCTCTTGGAGCACATCCAGGCACGTTGGGAAGCTCTAGCTTATAGTAAAACTTGACTGTTCTGCCTGGGAAGACCCCCTCGCTCCAGGCATGGAGGCCACAGGAGCCCTGTGTGCCCTGGGAATCCCTGTCCCTACCAGACATCCAGGCATGGAGGAGTCATTTATCCAGGGACAAGGGCACCTGATGCAGACATTCAAGGCCTTCAGCCCCCTCCTCACTTCCACCAGCTGTAACACAATAGGGTGAGCCCACCGGTGTGTTCAGCCGCTGTGGTGGTGTGGGTGAGACCCACGTTATAGCCCAGGGCCTTTGTAAGAAGGGGACAGAACTGGACCAAAACACCCTCTGTGATTTTCCCCTGGGCTAGGTTTGGAAGCACTGACTTCATACTGTCCTCCTAGGCCAGCTGCAGCCCAGCAAGCTGTGCTGACAGGGAGCAGATTGGTGTTCCTCCAGGCATGGGGTTTTTGGAGATTAACCCCCTGTCCAGCTCTCCTTAGATGGTCCTGGAGTGGCTCCCTCACCATGGGACCCTGACCCACCACGTGCAGGACTGCAGCCCCCCTTTGGTGGGCAACTCAGGGGTATCCAGCACAGCCTCCCCCCCGCCGCCCCCAATGGCCTTTACGTCTTCTGCCACAGAAAAGGGTGGCCTGACCATGAATAAAACATCATCCGTCCTCATCCACTCTCTTAAAATCCCAAGCGCCAGTGCCATACCATCACACTCGGCAAAGGGAGGATGAGCAGATGTACATCTCAGCCCACTCCAGCCTGCTGCCATCTCAGCGAGCCAGTAAAGCTGACGCATTTCTTTCTGCTCCCATTTTCTTAGCAGGATCCCACTGATCCCTGGCTGCCTTAGACAGAGCCAGACCAAGCCTGGAACACTAGCAGGTTCCAGATATGGGCTGATGGAAGGATGCATCCATCCATCTCCTCTGGAGCAGGCAGAAGAGATGTGGTCACTGGTGCTCAAAGACCCTACACAATAACCTCACACAGCCCCCCCCCCCCCCCCCAATCACCCAAAATCATTGAAATGTATGGGGGGGGACACACACCGAGAAACCCCACTGACTCCTTCCACATCCCCCAGCTAAAACCATCACTGCCACAATGGGCCCCCGTGCCTACAAAGGGGCCGGTTCAAAGTCAACGTCTCCCTTCCCCTCCGTCTGTATATGAAAGGACCAGGAATGCGTTTGAGGGCCGGGGAGGGGGAAAGGAGAGGCGGAGGGGGGAGGGGGCCCTGGGAGGCTTCCCGGGGGGATGGAGAGAAAAAGTAGGTTGGCAGGAGGAGGGGGTCCAGCCCGGGAACAATAAATCAAAGGGAAAGGGAGTTACTGCCTAGCCAAGGAGCTTCTGAAACCCTGGGCCGCAGCAGGAGCCCGGGAGGAACATGGCTGATGGCTGCCATCAGGGTCCCGCAGAGAGATTTCCTCTGCACCACTGACAGTGGGGCAGGCAGCAGCATAGCAGACAGTGGGCAGGTCTGCCCGCACAGCACTGGGTCCAGCATCCTCAATAGCACGGTCCAGGTAGTCCCTTGGCAGACTGAATCCGTCCCCTGCTGGGCAAGATGCTTTACCGCTCTGGCCATGGGACCCCCGAGGTCCAGAAGCCACAGGGCTCACTCAGGGCTGCCCATGTCCCCACTGACAGGGTTTTTGAATCCTTAGTTCATTTTCCTGGGGCTGCCCTCCCTCCTGGAGCAGTTTGGCACAGCCAGGATGGGCAGCCTGGTACATGTCCTGCCAGGCGTCAGGAACACAGGTCCAGCTCATCCACCGGGCCATTTTTTTCCCTAAGAGGAATATCACCAGGAGACTTAGCTGTTCCACTTCCCCTGACGTGTAGCAGTGCCATGTGCTGGGCCAGGGGCTGCTGGCATTGTGGATACTAGTACCTAGATGCCAGTCCCTGGATGCCAGCTGTGGGTATGAGTCTCTCTCTGCCAGCCCTTGGGTCCCTGTCCCAGGGCATCGCTCCCCGGGCGCCAGTCCCTGGGCTCCAGCCGTCTCGGCAGCCAAAGCAAGTGCTTCATAGACATCATCAAGCACCTTTCCCGAGTTCCCCCGCCCACAGCCCCATTCCCATCCCGCCGCGGGGGAGGCTACTCCAGCCTATCTCCTCGCCATTATCTCCAGTGCGAGACGGCAGCAGCTCCCAGTAATCTGGGTTAATAAACAGGCAGCAGTGTCGGCAGCGGGATCACTCTCTGCCTTGCTCCGGCTGGGATCACGGGGTGCTGACAAAAGGAGCACTCCTCGCCCTGCCCCAGCTGAGGTCAGAGGGTGCCCATGCTGTAGGTACCTGCCCGTACACAGGAACTGGCATCGGGCAGAGCCAAGCAGGGGCTGATGTTATGGCAGTATCAGGATCGGGAAGATTCCCGGTGCTGAGCCAGGGGGGAAGGGGAAATGACTGGAGCCAGCCCAGGTAGCGCCATTGTGAAGGGCAGTGTGAAGGGAAAATCTTTAAGATAGAGAAAATAATGGAGTGTGCTTCATTGTGGAGCCGATGGACACGGCAATTCCTTCCCCGGCAGCACACTCCAAGCTCTGAGGCTCCAGGGACAGACACGCTCCTCCAAGCCACAACCCTTCTCTGCAGAGTGAAGAGGAGAGGAATGGTGACACTAAGGGGCCTCGGAAGCCTCAGCTCTGTCCATGCTCCCCAAGAAGCTAAGGCTCAGTCAAGAAGATCAGGCATTAAGAGTGGCAAGAGGTGATGGTCAAGCCCTGGACCACCCCTGCTGCTGCACGATGACACCGGCATCGCGCGGCTTGTCCTCTGTACTGGGGACAAGTGGCTGCCACAGCTGGATAGGCTGCCTCACACGAGCCCCTGGCTCCGGTTCATGCCGCCAACAGCTCCCCAAAGCCATCTCATTTCTTGCCTAGACTCCGCAGAGGTGTCGGGGGTTCCCAGGTGGGAAGACCCCGAGGCTGCTGCTGTCCTAACACTGGCGCGGTGCCCCCCGAAGAGCGTGGGGCCGGAAGGGTGCGAGGGACGTGGGTGTCCTCGAGTCCTCCGGCACTGGAGGGGTGCCAGGCCCCGCGGCAAGATCGGTATCCCCCCCCTCCCTGTCCCATCGGGGCCGCCCCGTCCACCTCCCCGCCGGCGCTGGGTGCGGGCCGGCGCAGCCCCCTCCCACAGCACCTTCTCTCTGTGCCCCCCGCCCCCCTGGGGGATCAAGTTCACGCCCGACCCACCGATGCGGGGCCCAATGGGGCCGGGGCCCATCTCCATCCGGTCCGGCCCGGCCCCGCCGCTCTCAGAGGCCCCAGCGGCGCCCCAGCAGGGAGGCAGCGGCCGGCAGCCCCCGCATGGAGCCCTAGGGCAGCGGGCAGCATGTTCAGCCCGGACGGGGGGCTGCCGGCCGCCCCTTTCGGCCTTCTGACCGACGCCGGACCGCCCTTTCCCCGCGGCAGCTTCGACGGGGCGCCCGCTCAGCCGCTCTTCTTCCCCTTCGCCGCCACCGCCGAGCCCGAGCCCGCCCGCGACCCGCCGCCGGCCCGCGCCTGGCTGCCCCCGCCCGCCCCCGCGCCGTCCGCCAAGGTGGAGGCACGGCCGGGCCGGCCCTGCAGCCAACCCGAGCCCGAGGCCCGCACCGCCGCTTGCTGCGGCCCGGCCTGGCCGCCTCCGCCCTGGGCCGGCCCGGCTCCCTCCGGCCCCGCCGCCCTGCCCGGGCCGCCCTTCCCTGGCCCGGCTGCCCCTGCCTTCCCTGGCCCCCAGCTCTGCCCCGCCGCGCTGCAGCCGGGCTCCGGCGGCCCGTCGGGGCTGGGCAGCAGCGGCAGCTCCAGCGGCGCCGCCAGCGAGGGCGGACACTCCAGCGACAGTGGTGAGGAGGTGAGACCCGACGGGACGGGGACGGGGCGGGCTGCGCTGCCCCTCTCCCGCCGTCTGCACACAGTGTGCCCATGGGGCTTTCCTTCCCGTCTGGAGCCGCGGTTCACCGCCCCGACGGCAGGAGCTGCCCGGCTGCTCTCGTATACCGCCGAGACCCGCCGGTGCCACCTGTCGGGGACCACCGTCGGGTGCCCCCGGGAGAAGCCCTGACCCAGCGCTGGGGCTCGTCCCGCATGTGTCAGACTCTCCGCAGAGGGAGAGTCTTGGGGAGACTGCTTTGGGGTAAGATAGGGGAGTCTTGGGAACTCGGGAGAGCAGCTTCCCCTACGCGATGCGGCGGGGCCGTCCCGGGTGGCGATATGGAAGGTCGGCTCCGGCGTGATACTCGGGGCAGCGCAGCGCGGTCACCGAGGGCTCCTGGCCAGCTCCCTCAGTCCCCTTCGGTCGGCTGCGTCCCCGGCCGCTGCTCCCGAACGAAGCTCCTCGGGCACTGAAGTTTGCTGGGGCAGAGACAGCCCGGAGATGAGGGCGGGAGGAGGACGGGGGCAGCAGGGCTGGTTCCCGGCACGACTAAATTTGTGGTTTGCGCTAGTTTTTAATATTTTTCAATGTTGACGTATCGCGATCCCGCCCCGAGAAGAGCAGCGGCGGCCGATGCCGGGGGCCTGATGGGGTTGGGAGAATTCGCATTGCCGCCAGCGGGTCGGAGCTGCGGGAGGTCCACGCCACGATCGATCCGTGTGTGTCCTCGGGCCGCAACTGGCCGCTCTGGGTGGGAAGTGGTCGTGAATGGTATTTTCTAGCTGCAGGATGGTGATCTGGGACGGCATCCCTCCTCCGTGGGAGGGATGCTCTGAGTTTACCGGTGCCGATTAAACGTCAGAAGCTAATAGCCGTGGCTCGGTGACAGGAAAAACTCCTGAAAAACCCGAAACCCCGCTGAAAACGTGGAAACTGGGTAAAAGGCTTCAAAATGACCCCGTAGAGGCTGAAGGCTGCGTGGCAGGAAAGGTGGGAAGCGCCTGGGTAGCCGTTTGCCAGAACGGAAGAGCCGGCTGGTAGCAAAGAGATGCTTCAATCTCATGCGGCTCAGGGGCGCTTTTGTCCCTCTCTTCACGGGAGTCTTTTCCCTGCTCCGGACGCAGGCGGGAGAGAGGCTGGTGAGGGGCTGCCTCAGCCCGAGAGCCGTGGGGAAGTGGCCCATGCCGCGGGAGAACTGAACGTCCCCGTGCGCACGTGTCGTGGATGAGTGAGAATGGGGCAAACCTAGGACTCAGCCAGTGTGATCATTTGTGCTGCCTCTGGCCAGGCCAAGAGGGAGCGAGCCAGAGGACAAAGGGAACATTTCCAAGGCGTGTTGAGGCAGAGCAGGAGCTCTTGGTGCACTTGTGCTACCCTTGGCCGCCGCCGTGCCAGATTGGGTCGAGCTGAGCAGTGTGCGCGGTCGGGATGGATCCTGTATGAGCCTGGTCGGTGTCAGTGCTCCCGAGGGCTCAGCCGAGCCCTCTTCTGCCGCTGTCCTTCGGGGACCCCAACAGACCCTGGACCCTGGGCGCGAGTTGTCCCTTCTCAGTGTCTTTCTGCCCTTGCCAGGATGCACCAACCTCAGGAGAGCTGGAGCAGTTCGCCAAGGACCTCAAGCACAAGCGCATCATGCTGGGCTTCACCCAGGCTGACGTGGGGCTGGCGCTGGGCACCCTCTACGGTGAGGGGTCGGAGGCGGGGGGGGGGGGTGGGGGGGAAGCCCTTGCGTTACCCCATAGTCGGTGGGAAGGGAGAGGCCCGCGAGGGGTTTGAAATCACTTTGGACAATGATTTCTGCTCCTTAACGACCTGCAAAGGAAGCATCAATCCCCAGTCCCGGGGCGGGGCTCCTGGAGGGGTATCTCCAGGTCTGCGGTGAGCTTCGAGCTCACAGGGAACTGGTTTAAAATAGCTACAGTTGCTTACTGAGACGTATTTTAGGGCTTTAAATCCCTGTTGAAGGAACAGGGAGAATGCCTTTCCTGGTGTCCCAGGAACAGGGCAGTCTTGGGGGTGATCCTGGGGAGTTGCTGGCAAGGGAAGCTGTGTGGTGTGTAATACTCTGCCTGCCTTGCCCGTGCAGGGAAGATGTTCAGCCAGACAACCATCTGCCGCTTCGAAGCGCTCCAGCTCAGCTTCAAGAACATGTGCAAGCTAAAGCCGCTGCTGCAGCGCTGGCTCAACGAGGCGGAGAACACAGACAACATGCAAGAGGTGCAGGGCTGAGGGGGCTGGGAGCCAGGTACCTGCAAGCCCTGAGCCAGGTAGCTGCTGATAACCCATTCTCCTCCCTCTCTCCCAGGTGCTTTCAGGGAGAGAAGAGGGGAACAGAAGGCATCTTGTGCCACAGCACCATCTTGCTGCATGGCTTGAGGGCAAACCACTGGGTTTCATCTTCTGTCAGGCTGGGGGAGGAAGCCCAATCCCCCTGCAGACACGTTGTGATTGTGGCAGCTCCCATTTTGAGTAGCCAGGTCCTGCTGGAATCTCAGATAGACTGATTGTGCCACTTGCTACTCCCTGGGAAACCTGTGAGGGATGCAGAAATATGTGTCCAGCCTCACTGCTGGCAGTGCTGGCACACTGGGAATGGCCCCAGTCACAGTGGAATGATGCTCAGTGGAGAGTCACAGGGACACAATCTGTACCCCAAGCTCTGCAGCCAGCTACACATGTGTCCCAAGCCTGGTGGAGACTCTTCCACCTGGTAACAAAACATTATCCCTCTCTCATTCCCAGATGTGCAATGCAGAGCAAGTACTAGCGCAAGCCCGGAAGAGAAAACGCAGGACCAGCATTGAGACCAATGTGAAAGGGACACTGGAGAGCTTCTTCCGCAAGTGTGTGAAGCCCAGTCCACAGGAGATCTCCCAGATCGCTGAGGACCTCAACCTGGATAAAGATGTAGGTTGGGAGGGTGGGGAAGATGGGTGCCCTAATGATGTCAGCTCCTGAGCACCTGACAGTTTGATACTTTAGCTCAGAGCAAAATGAAGTACATATGAAGAGATGTAAACTTCCCTTTAGCTGTGCCAGACAGTTAGGATATATATGGTTCATCAATATGAAAAAGAAAAACCCACTTGGTTCCAGAGAAGGCTTTTGTTCACAGATTTAATATTTAAAACTGAAGAGAGACAAAAATAGTTCCCAGACCCAACTACAGGCATCTATGTTTGTGTATATGTACATAAATATGTGAAAGTAATCCGATAAAGTAATTTTTTCATACTAATTCATCTCTGGAGAAGCTGATTTTTGATCCCAAGAACCCACACGAATAGTTACAATGTTTTTCTTCTGAAGTGGAAATGCACCAGAAGAAAAAAAAAACACAACCCACTAGCAATGCACAAGTTTGCGTATTGACTTCATCTAGCTATACTACCAGCCTTTGGAGAGAAGCCTTTCTTTCGATTTGTTATCTTCTTTCCTATTTAATGTATGCCATTTTTGTCATCTCTCAACTCTGGAAGCGGTGGGAAAGTGGTCATGGCTGAAATTTGTTTGAACTGAGCCTAGCAAGGAGTTGTGACAGGGAGGTGGCTGCGCTGACAGGTTGGGGTGCTGTGGAGATGCCACCAGCAGAAGGAACTCCTTGTCACCCACATGGTGTGCCTGGGTCACCCCCTCACCCTTCTCTGTCTCCCTTCCCACAGGTGGTCCGGGTCTGGTTCTGCAACCGGCGTCAGAAAGGCAAACGGCTGCTGCTGCCCTACAGCAACGAGGCAGAGGGGATGATGTATGACATGAACCAGCCCCTGGTGCCCTCCACTCTGCCCATCCCAGTGACATCCCAGGGCTACAGCCTGGCACCCTCCCCTCCTGTCTACATGCCGACCTTCCACAAAGCTGAGATGTTCCCACAAGCGCTGCAGCCTGGGCTCTCCATGAGTAACAGCAGCCACTGAACCAGGGGCTGTGGGCTCACTGCAGGTGGGCTGGGGCTCTGAGGCAGCCCCCCTTGCCTTTGGCTCACACAGGCATAGCCCTGCTTCTGCTCGCTGGGCTGATGTGTGCAGCTTTTGGGGTGCGAGGGGCTGAGAGCCTGACCCAGGGATGGTGCCTGCTCTCTGCAGATGCTCCCAGCCCTTCCCTGTTATGTGAGCTTACTGGTCCCAGCAGTGTTGGCCCCTCTCTGACCTCTCCTGGGGGCAGCTCCTCCTGCCCCACTGCACCCTCTGAAGCCACATGTGCCCAGGGCTCTTGAGCCTGTGCCTGGCCCCAGCCCAGCTGCTCTCCTGCGAGACGCAGAAAAAAGTATTTTTTAGATTTTGGGAAGGGTGGGGGGAGGTGGTGGTTTTATTTTTTTTTTTAAAGGTTTTTGGTTGTAGTTTTTAAAAAGCAAAAATTGTTGTAGTGATCTAGTTTCCCAGGTGTCTCCTTCCGCCCTGTCATGTAGAGAATGGCTGGGGTGCCATGCGCAGGGCCAATGGCTCTGGTGGCTCTGCCCACCCTCCTGGGCGGCCATGATGAGCCAAGGGCTGGGGCAAGAAGAGAAGATGAGCCCCCCACCACCCCTCACCCTGTGGCACAAGAGAGCTTCACTGCTCTGTGGGGCAGCTGATAAGGCTTGTTTGGGATGGGGGGTCCTCCCCAGTGCTTTGTGCCCAGCATCACTCCCAAGCCCCCACCCCCCCGCTCTACAGCCGCTGTCCCCCGCCCCATCCCAGCTGCCCAGAGACCACCTTTCCCTGGAGGGCCCAGCCCAGGGGGCTTACACCACCCTGTCCATGCTGCTAGCACCCCACACTTTCCAGCCTGCTGTAGTTAATGATGATTTTAAATTTTTTTTGTTCTTAATCACATTTCCTCTGGCAGTGAAATAAACCTCAGAGTTCTTTGAGGCAAGAATGAGTTAACCCTTTCCTTGCATCCCTGCTCCCAAAGCCCAGCAGTTGAGGGTTGGCTGCATGCAGGGGCACAGCAGGGCTGGAGCAAGGCACCCTAAGAAGGTGGACATGTCCCCATCATGCCAGCAACATTCAGCTCTTGGCTGCCTGCAGCTTGGTCTCCCTCCACAACTGGTGGCAGCTTGGTCCTGGAGTGGTACCAATTTGTCAGAGCTGTTGCCCCCCAGAGCAGAGGGGGTCAAAAGTGAAGGGAGGGGGTCATCTTCCACCCACTTCAAGCTGCTGGTTTGCTGTAACTGCTTCTGGGAAGGTTGGAAGCAGTGTGAGCTTACTTGTAGGCTGCTCCAGCAGCTGGCAGGGACAAAGAAGGACTAAGGAGGATGTAGCAGGGTGGGTGGGGAAGAGGTCTGGAAAACTGAGGCTGTCCTCATTGTAGTGTGGTGCTGACAGGGGAGGGATGGAAGTTGCCATATGTGGTCCAGCTGAGGCAGTCTCTCGTGGGGTGGTAACAACCCAGCCATGCATGTCTATTGGGCACTGGGAGCTGAGCTGGTGAGAGTGGGGATGTCTGGGGGATGACTCTTCACTTTTTCCCACCACAGTCTCTCAGTTGGCTTACCCCCAGTCCATTCTCTCAAGGCCCCTTCCCCTGAGCAGAATGAAATACCCAATCAAGCCTGTAGGGAAACTTTTGGAAAGCCCTGTTTTCAGCTTGATGAGTGGTAGTTGGGGCTTTGCTCTCTAGGGCTGCCTGGAATAGGGGCAACAAAGGCAGCTGCTCACAGGGCACCTTGGGACCCTGCAAAAGTCTGGGCTGGGCTAGATTCCAGCCTTAAGGGCCAGCACCCTTCTGCATCCCTGCTTGCTCCCCAGAACCTCCTATTTGCCTGCCCACAGGGTAGGGGCACAGCCATGTGTGGCATCCATCGGAAACTGCCCCCTGTTGCTGCTACCCAGTGCTGCCTGGCACTTGAGGGGTGCAGGAAGCTGGCAGGGTCAGGAGCAGAAATATGAGACAGATATAATCTCCCAAAGGTTTGCTTCTCTGCACATTTTCACTGTCTCGTTTTTTGCATGCAGCCACACAAGAGCTGCAGCCTACCATGGGACCCTGCCCCCCCCCCCCCCACCTCCTGCTACCCTGGCACCCTCTGTCCATGAGTACCCAGCATCTGTCTGTGGGCACCCACAGCCCCTCCTGTTCCGCTTCTGGTTGACCCAGAAAACAAAGCGGAAACTTGAAGCCGCAGAAGTCAGAAGAGCACAGTGTGCTCATCCAGCTGCCACCTCACCAGGGCTGTGCCAGGGAAGGGATGTCCCCTCTGCTGACTCTCAGTCCTTCTGGGCACCCAGCAGCTCACAGGCTGGTAGAGGTGGAGTTTGGTGACTTCAGGGCCAGAGGGAAGAAAAATGGAAAGGAAGCTTGTGACAAAAATAATTGTTTATATCAAGGGAGTTGACGGCACTGAGTAGAGAGGCAAAGAACGAGGCACAGATGGAGCAGTCATGTCTTACCCCTTATCCTGTCACTCAGCCCTGATATCACCACTGATCCCAGATGGGTACTTCCTCTTGGGATACCTATGGTGCAGGGTGCCCTCTGTGCTGGGTGTGCAGGGTGCCCATAGGTGCAGGGTTTCCCCAGTGCAATGTGTGCATGTGCAAGTTGCCCACAGGACTGGCTTTGCTTCAGGGTTGTGCAAGCCTCCAGAGGCTGTCAGCTCACTGGCTTCCTGTCACAGCAGGGAGTGACAAACCACAGTGTCCCTCTGCCTGCCTGGCAGCACTGAGATTGCTCTGAGAGCACCCGCTGTCCTGTGGCTCCTCACTGGCACAGTGGCACCCATGGCTCAGGGGTGGGGGACAGGAAATGGGTGTTGCCAGGAAGAGGGGGAGCAGATGCTGTCCTTCCTCCCTGGCCATGGGGTAATGGACCCCCCTGGGCTGAGGCCTGCTCCTCCAGCCCAGCCTCAAATGTCACCACAGGGCCTCTGCTGCCAGAACTTTGGCACTCAGCAGGTGTTGGAGGGACATCGACGATCACAGGGGAAGGCTGGGGAGCCCTGAACCACCCACCATCCCTCTGCCCTGCCCACACCACATGCACAGCCTCAGCAGCACTGTGCCATTAATTTCCAAAGCACCTGATCCTGCCAGCACCCTGGCAAGGTGTTCAGTGTTAGGTGGGAGTGATAAGTCCTGTTTCACAAGAAATGAAGTCATAGGGAGTTGCTAGAAGTTGCAGTGTGACAACAGCTGGGTTGGGAGGAGAGTGGGGGCTCCTGTCCTTGCTTCACATCCTGTGTGCAGGGGGGGTGCCTCACGCATCTCCCACCCCTGCCTGCATTCATCCCAAGGTGTTAATACTTACCCCCTCAGCCCTCTGGAGTTACAAGCCTAGCCCAGATCTGAGAGAGCTTTGGGGGGAAATATTACAGGGTTAAGGCAAAAGATTCCAAAAGAGGCTGTTACCCCTGATGTGGTCCAAGACATTTATTCCATAGGAGGAAGAGGGAAAGAGGGGGAAAAAGAGCGGGCAAGAGAGCGAACAATGGAGGAGCATGGCCTTTTCTACCCTCCTGTTCAGGAAAGGACAATTGGCTCCCAGCCAATCGGGTCCAGAAAAGAAGGAAGGGTTAAGCTAACATGGTTACAGCTACAGGGGTCTCTGGGGGCGGGGGGGAAACCATTCCCCAGAGCGATGCAACACCAAGGGTCCCAGCACACACTAGGAGTTGAACCAGCTCTGCAGGTCAGGATAGAGGTGGCCATGGGGCAGGTGGGGGTAGGCCGTGCAGATGGCACAGATCCGCTCCCTCCAGTCAGTGTAGAGTTTCACACTGAACCTCCTCTGCCAGGCAAAGAACTGCTGGTAGCGGCTGGAGTTCATGGTCTTCAGGAAGGTGGCCAGCTCCTCCAGGGAGCCAAAGTCGTTAACATGGATGAAGGAGTCTGCAGGAACAAACTGCTCATAGTTGGCCCTGGGTGGCCCCAGCACCACAGGTACGGTGCCAGCCAGCAGTGAGTTCCTCCAGAGTTTCTCTGTGATGTAGTCCCGGTGGATGGAGTTCTCAAAGGCCAGGTAGAACTTGGACTTGGATATTGTTGACAAGAGGCAGTCCTTGCAGAGGGGCTTGTTGTTAGCTTTCCCATATATATTCACATGGAGGTACCTGGAGAGATTTTTGTAGACTTCAGCTCTTTTCTGAGTCCTGTGGTAGTTGCTGATAACCCAGGACACCAAGTTGGTCTTTGCAGGGATGTTCACAGTGGCTGACCGGTTGGGCACAAGCTTGCCATAGGGGATGAAGATGTCTGAATCCTGCCTGTAAGTCATCACCCAGTTGAAGGTCTTGTTCCATGCTGCTAGAGCTCTAGTGTTTGAGGGGGACTCCAGGGAGACCCACACCCAGTTCTGCCCTGGCAGCCTCTCCTTGGGCAATTTGTCCCGGCCAGGCTGGAGCCTGGAATGGGGGAACACCACCACATTGGCCTGGTGCAGGAGCTGCCGCTCTGTGGTGAGCTGGCAGCCTGTGATGCTGTACAGCTCATGGCACACATCTCTGCTGACACTGGGGACCTGCTTGGAGGGCCATTCCCATACCAGGATCACCAATGGCTCCCTGTGTTTAGAGTCTTCTCCAGAGCCCTTGGAGGGGTTGAGGAAGAACCTCAGGTTCCAGAGGGTGGTTACAAACACCCCAGCAGTGACCAAGGCCTTCACACCAGGCCGTCCCCATGGTGACCATCGCAGCGGCAATGCCCAGGGCATGCTGGTGGGTTGGCTGTCACCTCATCGGGTGACAGAGCTGACACCTGTGAGAGACGAGAGGCCACTGAGGACCATCAGCTTGGCTTGCCAGGGATGAGGAGTGATGGGGAAGCACTGTGGCCAGAGGGGCCAGAGGAAGGCTTCTTCATGAACCCTGGGCCTCAGCATCACTCCAGGACCCTCTGCTTCCCTGTGCCACAGAGTTCCCCATGCATGTGGTGTTGCCCCAAGGTGGCCTTTGTTCATGTTCCTGTAGTCCCTAGTGACCTTTGGGGGAGCACAAATGCTGCTGGGAGGTGCAGAGTGGATGGGAAGTAGCCACCTGTGCCTCTCTGCCCCACCTGGCTGGCCCCACTACAGGCAGTCCTTGCTTGCTCTGTGCCTCAGTTTCCCCACCTGACACACAACCACAGTCTCAGTCCTTCTTGCTTTGCCCAGAATAGGTCAAACCTGACATGCAGCCAGCCTTGCCACTGCTGTGCACTAAAGGACAAGAGGGAATGTCCCAGTCCCACCTGAATAGCCCCACGGTGACACCTTAGCTGCGAAATGGGGTGACTGACTCTGAAGTCCAAAACTCTGATGAGGGCCAAGTTTGGCAGTGTCCTGTCCAAGAAGTGCCAACTCACCTCAGCATTCTCCTGTGACAATGGCAAGGAAATTCCCAGGCTCGAGGTGCCTTCCCCAGGTCAGGGTGCACTTCCAGTCTCTAAGGGCATCAGGAGCCCCAGCAGGCTGAGGCCCAAACACTCACATTTTATATTTAGGATGACAGAGATGGCAAGTGCCCCACTGTGTGGGCACAGAGGGGAGGGAGGACAGGGAGAGCAGGGAGGACAGTGCAGCACTTGGGGCTGCCACTGGTGGGGTTCGGCTTGCAGGCACATGGGCCCCCCAGCTGTGGGATGCTCACCCTGCCAGGGTGCCCATCGGCCTGCCTCGGGCTTCTGTGGTTTAACCGGCAGTGCTGCTGGGAGCAGAGCAGTGGCGGAGGTGGAGAGGGAGATGGTTGGCTGCACTGGGGACCAGCCACCAGCTTAAGCCCCCTCTGAAGTGCTGGTCCCACTGCAGGCTCAGAGCATTCAGCACCACATGTGGTTTCTCCTTTTGTGGAAACCTCTGGAAACATGTGGGCTGCCTAAGCCCTGCTGCCGGCTGGGGCTGAGCCAGTGCCTCCAGTATTGGGGTCTCCTGAACAGCAGTTCACCCACCCCACCCACCCACCCCAGCACTGCAGTTTGGCTACAAAAAAATCCCTTCCCCACCTTGGCCCAGTCCGTCTGTCCTGCTAAAATGCATGAGCTAAGTTTAAGCTCCAGACAAATATGGCATGGGAAGCAGAAAGGGCTGGGAAAACTTTGCTGGTTCCCCACTCAGCACATCAGTGCTGCAGGTCTCTGTTGCCAGCAGCAGGAATGTTGCTTCTGTTTTGGGGATGTTGCCCCCATTTTGGGGATGCTCTGAAAGGAAAACCCCTGCTCTAGCAGTGGCAGGGGCCACCCCATTTCTCAGCCCCTCTCCCCTCGGTGGTCAGTAATGTTGGACTCAGACTTACTGTGATGGAGGTGTGCGAGGTGCCAGATGCGTCTGCCTGGGTGCTGCTGGGCTGGGCTGGGGCACTTGAGGGCTTCCTCTTTTTTCAGTTTTGCCTTGTCCTAGCCCCAGAGCAGGTCCTTCCTGCCCCATGTGTCAGCTGGCACACCCCACTCCCAGCACTTCCCCTGCACTGCGCTGGGGGGTGGGTACCCTGTGACTGGGTGGGTGCCCCATGGTAGGGTGGGTACCTTCTGGCCAAATGGGCACCCCATGGCGGGTGCATGGCCCAGAACAAGGTGGGTGCCCTGTGGCTGGGTAGGTGCCCTCAGTCTTGACACGGTGCCACCCATCTGCCACCGCAGCTTGGTTGCAAACAGGATATCAACTCCCACTGACTCATCCTGAAAACATCAACTAACAGCCCTGAAGTGCCACCAAGCTCTGGGCACTGTCCTGTCTGGGACGTTTCCAGCCAAAAGGGGAAGCAGGCACATGTGAGCCTCAGCTGTGTGCACACAGAGAGCTGTCTTCTCTGCTTCTGTCCCAGTTCTGCCCTGCTCTATGTCTGACTCAGTTTTGTCCTTTGCTGGCATTGCTGTTCAGCACCCAAGTCTCCATGAAAGCCCTGGCAGGCAAAATGAGATGGGGAAACTGAGGCAGAGGCAAGGGGAGAAGCATCAAGGTGTGCAGCACTGTCCCTGAAGCTGGCAAGGGTATGCCCTACGCCTTGGCACACACGGAGCTGGGAACAGGGCTCCAAACAGGGCTCCCTGGGGGTTCTCAGGCTGCTCCAGTGCCCCTAGGATCTGCACCCTCATTCCTGCTGGCTGCTAGCCTCTTGGGATCCCTGTTGGGCACAATGCCATGCCACCATGCCACGGTATAGCAGGGCTCTGTGGTTTCAATGACACCCTAGGAGCCCTCAAAGGCCAACTGCAACCCCAAGGGAGGGTGCTCCTTCTTCCATAGCCATGTCCATTTCCTGTCATCTTTTCTCACTCCTAGAAAAGCCGCATTTCTTCCCCTGCATGATTGAGAGCCCAGATACTACAGTCCATTCCCAGGGCACCATTCCCAGCCTTGCCTGTCCTAGCTTTGCTGTCTGTGGGCAGTAGTCTCTGCCTGGCTGGAGCATTCAGCATCATCCTGCTGCTGCCCCATAGCTTGAGAACCCAGGGCCACATGGGCTGGGGTCATTCTCCTCCATGGAGGACAGCACTGGAGACAGCATTTCCATAGGGTATTCAAGATAGAGCAGCAGGGAGCTTTCCCCCGGCACTTAATAGCTGTCATGTGTGGGTACTGCCCCAGGACACCCTGTGTGCAGGGACAATGCCCTGGGAGGACTTGCAGCCAGTGGATCCAAACACCCTGACCCTGTGGCTCAAGGGACATGGCTCTGAGCCAGGCAGGGAGCCAGGGCCAGTGCTGCCTGGTGGGTTGGGCAGAGATCAAGGCCAGGGGCCAGGACATGAGACCATCAGGAATACTGGACAGCACCAGCACAGAGCAGAGAGACGTGTGTGTGTATGTGTGTGTGGGTACTGCCATCTGCAGATGACTTCATACAGAGACAGGAGCTTGGTCACCCTGCAAGGAAGTCCCCTCAGAGGTGCTCAGGGCTCCATGCTCCCAAGTCTTCAGGACCCCTTGTCCATGGGCCTTGTCCATAGGCCACAAGGTCTTTGGAGCTTCTAGCCCTGGGAGGGGTTGGGCCTTGGGCTTCAGGCCCTGGGTCCTTGGAGGATTTTTGCCACAGTGTCTCTGGGTCTGTGCTGCCCCATGGTACACTGCTGGGTCTGTCCCTTGCTGGCTTCTTGGGGTTTCCATGGCCATGGTCAAACAGAAGAGCAACTGTGAAGCTCCCCAAGACCCACCCAGGGACAGCAGGAAGGAAGGTGCAGGAGACCCAGGTCAGGGCTTTGACCCACCCATGGGTCCCCTCACTGTGCCCCTCCAAGCTGGGGACCCTGCTGCAGGACAGGGGCTTGGAGATGCTCCTTGTGTGGGCTGTGGGTAAACCACGCACAATTCTTTGTGAGGAGTCTAGGGTGACTGCATCCCTCCTTCCCCAGGGACCTAGTAAAAGCCCAGCTCCCCTCAGTTCTGGGCATCTCTGCTGCCCGTAGCCCTGCCGCCGCACCCAGCAACCCTCACAAACCAGTCATCCTTACCAGAGCATGGAGCTAGGCACACAGAGCCTCTCCACCACCACATCACTAGGCATCCTTTGTCCTCCTGGACCTCAGCAGTGTTTTGCCCAGAAGTTTGGGGAATAATGCTGCTTTGTGTTGGACAAGGAGAGCTTTTGTTAGCCCCGGGCAGCTGCCAAAGGACCTGCCCTGAGCACAGGCACCCTTGGCAGCACCACTGGGGCTGGGGCAGCCAGAGAGAGATTCACTGCTGCTGGCTACACTTGGCCATGAAGAGCATGGAGTGTGAGATGGTTACCGAGAGCTGGAGGAAAGGAGAGGGAAGGGGGAGAGAAGGTTAAGGGAGAGCAGGAAGAGGGAGGGACAGGTGGGAAACGGAGAGAACCAGAGGGACAGGAAAAGGGAGGGGAAGAAGGATGGGGGAATGGATGGAAGCAAGGACAGATGGAAAGAAGAAAAAAAATGGCAGGAAGGAGGAAAAGAAAGAAGAAAGGATGGAAGGAAGGATGGAAAGAAGGATAGATGGACAGATGGAAGGAAATATGGATAGGAGGAAGGATGGATGAATGGCAGGAAAAAGGATGGATGGAAGGATGGATAGAAGAAGAGTGGATGGGATTAAAGAGGAGAGCTGGCCTGGTTCAGTCCTTACTGCTGAGGGCATCCAGCCCTGGGTTCAGAGCTGCCAGGAGACAGATGTGGCAGCAGGTTGGTCCATCCCAAAACACCCTGCACATGCCCGTGGGACAGGTCAGGCAGGAGCAGGGTGGGCAGCATCCAAGAGGAGGGACAGCCGTGACACCCTGGTACACAGATCCCGCAGCCACGGGCTAGTCCTTCCTGTCCTGGGGGAGCACCAGGGGCAGAAGCGCGGAGGTGACCTGTGTATGGCTGAGGGGCGGGAGGGCGGCAGCTCGAGGGGAGCGAGGATTCCCCGGCCCCTGGGGCAGCAGCCCCGCTCTGTACAGTTAGCACCGGGGCCGCTGTTGCCGGGATGAGCCAGGCCCGGGCCCCGCCGTGCCGGGGCCGCCGTGTGGGCGGAGCGGGCGGGTCCGGCGGTGCCTTTAAGGGGCGGCCGCTGCGGGCCGGGGGTGGTGCTGGTGCTGCGCAGGGTCGGGGCGGGTGCGGCGGAGCCAGGCCTGGGCCGAGGCCGGCGACCCACGGCAGGCAGTAGACGCCGGCTGGGAGGGGATGGCGGTGGGCGGCGGGTGACCGCGGAGCTGAGCGCAGCGCGGCCCTTCGGCAGGGCCAGCCCGACCCGACCATGGGGTTCCTGCATCAGCTCCATCTTCTGCTCTGGAAGAACGTGACACTGAAGCGGCGCAGCCCGGTGAGCGGGGGCGGGGGGGGCCCTGCAGCCCCGAGGGGCAAGGCCGGGCCCTGCGCGGAAGCGGTGCCGGAGGGTCCCCCCAGGCCCTTGGCCCGGCGATGTCCGCCTGCTTCGGGCCATCCGTGCACGAATCCTCCGGCCCGGCGCGCCCCCGGGCCCCTGTGTGGCAGCAACAGTTGGGGCTCTCCCGCTTCGCTGTCGTGTCCGTGAGGCCTACCGGTCCCGGGGGTCGCAGGAGGAGCCCAGGACCGGAGCTGGATGTCGCCCCCCCCGGGTGGGATCGCTCCTCGAGCCCCGATACCCGCCGGGTATAAATAGGTTTTCGGTCCATATGTGGGTCGGAACCGCCTATCTTCCGTGGGCTGGAGAAAAGGCAACTTCGTGGGGTTGGGGGCCGGGGGGCTGGTGTGTGTCCCTCGCGGGCTCGCAGAAGGGGCAAGACCGTGCTGGGGCCTCGGGGCTGCTGCCACCCTGTCGCAGGCTCCCTGTGTGGGGTCATCCATCAGCCCGCCGAGGGATCCCGCAGTTGCGAGCCGGGGGTGGGTGCGCGGCCCGAGGGAGGCCGGTTATTTTTAGCGGATGGGGGAGGGGAACGAGCCGCTGCTCGCAAGCTGGCATGGCTTTTCCCTTCCCAAATATCCCACAGGCCCGATCCTCCTGTTCCTCACCGGCAGCCGCCAGCACCAGACCCCGTGTCCCGGTAACCGAAGCAGCAGAGGCCCCTGTGACAGGAGCAGGGATGAGCTTGGCGCTGCAGGCAGGTTTCCCTGCACTGACAGCCCCAGTGCCCCCAGAATGGATGAGGGGGATGATGCTGTTTGGCTGAGTCATCTCCCCTCTTTACCCTGGGCAGAGTTGCATGGCCACAGCAGGGGCTGTGCCGGACCCTTGCCCATAAGGATGAGCAGCCTGGCACAGCTGGGCCCTGGCACACACCGGCTGACCTGGCCCTGACTTCCATGGCCATCGGGTTACAGAGTGGGGGTGCACACAGCTTTTGGGGACCCATTTCTCTGTGACCCTCCCTACCAACCCTGTGGGCAGCACAGGGGTGCAGTGCAGGAAGCTGTGGCCAGAGGAGGAGGATGAGAAGCCCAGACCCCATCGCCTCCATCTATACAGACTGTTGCTGGAGTGTCACTGCTTCAGGCAGGGTGGTAGGGTATAGAGCAGCCCCTCCTTGCCCACCCAGTGATGCTGTGAGTGCAGGGGACCCAGCTGTGAACCAGGACGAGAGCTGGTCCCAGTGCCACGGGTGCTCATGGATGTATTTGATGCAGTTCCTAGGACAGCTGTGCCCTGAGGATGCAGGTGCCCTGTGTATATCAGCTCCTTCCTTGTGCTACTGCTGTGTGTGAATCCCAGAGTCACTTGCTGTCCCTGATCTGCACAGGGCCATCACTCTGCCCACTCCGTGGGGAGCTCTGCCCTCTCTGAGCAGTGCTGGTCTGAGCTGCCGGTGGTGGCTGGCCAGGGCAGAGCCAGGTCCTGTGTGGCAGCTGCACCTGGCATTCGGCAGTGGGTTCCCCAGTGCGAATCTGTCCTGGCAATGGCCGCAGATGAATGTTTCGCTGTGAGAAACCAGCTCCCACTGGGGTGATCTTAATGCAGCAGCCAGAGGCTGGGGGACTGGAGCAGCTGCTGGGTGTTCACGCAGGAGCAGGCAGAGTTGGGGGTTGCTGGGCTTCTCCCAGCCTCAGAGAGAGAGTATGGGCGCCAGCAGCTGTCTTTTGGCACAGCTTAGTGCTGCAGGTGCTCCCCTGGGTCAGTCCTTGCCACCATAGGCTCCGCCGGCAATAGGTGGAGCAGCAAACCCAGTGCTGCAGGGTGGGGTGGGATGCAGAGACTCCAGGTTTGACTGAGGCCTCTGGGCTGGGACTTGACTACTGGAGCAGTTCTGTGTTCTGCCCATGAATCTTGGTGGCCTGGGAGTGTCCCTATTGTCCCTGGCAGCAGGGGCTGTTCAGGAGCAGGATTGCAGTAGGGTACAGCTGTGGTTTTGGGACAGACTTCATTCACAGTGTAGACAGACTTTCATATTCATAGGCAGACTTTATTAATTTATTCATAAATAATAATAATTATTTAGGTGAGGGCTTGGCCAGGCCACTTATGGGTGGATGGTGGGTGCAGGGAGACCTGCAGCATGACCAGGCACTGTCCCTGGTCAGTGGCACCTTTGTAAGGCCTTGTTCCCAGCCCATGATGGCTTTGGACCTTGCCTAGTGTGGCTGAGCTGTTCCAGGGACTGCTATGGGGTGTGGCCCTGATTTTATTCTTCCCAGTGCATAAATTCAGGCCGGATCCCTGGTATGATGAAGGTCTGAGCAGAACAGCATCGGTGGCTCTTGGCAGAGGGAAGCCCGGGCTGTGGGGTCTCTTGGGGGTGCCCATGGCAGCCCTGGGGATTGCTGGCTGTGCCTTGAGTGCCAGGCTGCTGTTCCAGGGCTGTCGGGGATGTGTCCATGCTGGAGGGAGGGGGTAGTGGGACAGATGAACATAACTGGAAGTGACCAGAGGTGAGGGTGGCCAGGCCTTGGCAGGATGGGAGTTGGCAGCCCCTGGACCTGGCCTTGTCTGTCCCTGTTGGGCAGGTTAGCTTGAGGAAGCTTCTCAGGCCCCACCTGGGTGGTGACCATCAGTCCATGGTCAGATTTCCACTGGAACTGGGCAGCTTGGCACAGCCTCATGCATTTTGGGGCCTATTTTGCCCCAGAGCTCTCAAGCTCATCTTTCCCAGTGACCATGGCTTTACCTGCCTTTATGTTCTGGCTGTGGGCAAAAGTGGACATTGATTAAAGTGTGGAGCCATGAAAATTTAATTTCTGCATCCTTAAAATTCTATTGGAAAAGTTGGATCCTCCAGGACTTGAGAGCCCCATCCCTCAGAGTTCCTGCTGGCACTGTGGGCAGCACTGGCATGGGCAGAGAGGCTGGCATGGAGTAGTTAGCAGCTCCTTCCTCTCATGAGGAGGACAGGCAGACCCTGCCCTGTCCTCTGGGGGGTATGTGAGGGGATTTTGGATGCTGTGTGTGATGTTGCCAATAAACCCCCTTGCAGATGCCATGCTGTGTGCAGGGGGGCTGACATGGCAGGTTTGGGGTGCAGGGATGTCACTGGAGTTGCCAGCTTGAGAGTCTTAGTATAGGGGTGCCCAGCTCCTGACTGCCCTCTCCCACACCATGCTGGCTGGAGGCTGTGGCTTGTGGGCGTCATGCATTGCTGGGGGCAGGCAGGAGGGAACTGAGTGGACTTTTGGGTGACAGCAATGGACAGGAAGAGCTGCCTCTGCCTGGCCTGGCTGTCCCCATAAGGACTGCCCCCTGGGGTACTGGGACCTGAGTGCTGCCACATCCTGGGGACCCCAGTGGAGTTGTGCAGTTTTCCATGATCTGACAACCACGTCTGTGCTGACCCTGGCTCCAGCACATCTCCCAGCTGTCCCAGTGGTGGCTGGAGGGGTGGGCATGGTGGCACCATTGTGCTAGGCCGGGCCAATTACTCTGCTTTGTTTGCACCACTGTCCTGTGGTGCCTGTGTGACCTTTTGACCTGACTGCGTGGGAACTGTGTGTTGCAGCAGGCACTGCTGCCTCCTGCTTGGTCTCCTAGCAGCCTCTCGCTCCCATCTGACAGTGTGGCAGAGGATGGGCACAGGCGTTGAATCAGTGTCCCAATGCTCCCAGAAAGACATGTTCCCCTGCCAGGGGCCAGCACCCTGCTGTAGTGCCCACCCAGCTCTGCCTCCCTGCTGGGGGAATTGGGCAGGACTCCCCCACCCCTGCCTCCAGCCAAGGAGCAGGGCCGAACATGGGACAAGTTACCTCACTGTCTGTAGGGTGGCAGGTGGACACCCAGCACTTGTGCAAATCTGGACAGTGCCTATGACCTCATCCTGCTCACATACAGCCAGGCTGAAATGAACACGTGGCAGGGGATGTGGGAAAGAGAATGGCACCGCCCAGGAGCTGTCCGTGGCCCCCACAGCCATTGTCACCTGGTACAAGGGCTCCTGGGACCAGTGTCCCACCCTCCGTCCTGCACCTGTGTGCTCATCAAGAGAGGAGGGGGGCAGGGGATGGGTGACAGAGCAGGGCAGACTAGCTGGTGCAATCATGCCAGCTGCTGGCAGGGTCTGGCCCCTCTCTTCTCCTCTCCTTGGCCCTTTCCCACCTACTGGGGAGCATTTCCTTCTCAGCTGCTTGCATCCTGGCCTTTCCTCCTTGCTTCCTCACACAATCCCAAAATGTCCTCCATTGTCTTCCACCTGCAGGTAGAGACCCCACCCTCCCTAGGCTGTGCTGGTGTACCCACCTGGTGCCTCTCTGGAAGTCATGGCAGTGCCCCTGGGGACCAGGGAGGCAGGGTCAGTCCTAGAGGTGCAGCCTGGTAGATAGCCATCTGCTACCATGTCTGCCCATCACCATGTCACTGTGGGTGCCAAATGTGTGGGACACTCTGCTGTGGGACAAGGGGTGGGGACAAGGGACATCTCTGGGGATGGAGATGAGCAAAAGTCAATGACCCCTGTCAAAAAAATAAATAACAGTGATAAAACAGTGAAAAAATAAATAACAACAAGCAGATTCCATCAAGCTGTTGCCACCAAGGACAGTCCCCACACGAGCCTGGTACAGGCCAGCGTGGGTGTGTGGGGGTGGTCCCCCCGGTGCCTGGGCACAGAGGCCCCATTGTGTGCCTGGTAAACAGACAGGGGGTGGGGCAGGGGCCACGGGACAGCAGTGTGTGTCAGGGTGTCCCCTGCTATCCTGCCTTGTGCAGGAACAGTGACGCCAGGGACTATCCCTGAGACTGGTGTTATCAGAAAGATGATGGTTCTCAGGCACTGCTCCTGGGGGCATTTTCCATCTCCTTCAGCTCTTCTTCCTGTCCAAAACCAGGAACTCTGGCATGGCGAGTGCAGCATCCATGGGTGCAGTTGTGCTCATCCCACAGAAGTAGCACTGTGGCCATTTGCTGGCAGCAACCTGGGTGCAGGGCTCCCTCTGCTCACTGCTATTTGGGGCTGCTCTGACTTTCTTGACAGAGTGTTGACAGCCCCTGCGTGAGGCAGCATGGAGGTAAGGTTGGAGACACAGGGCCTGACCCTGTCGCCTGTTGGCAGCTGCATCCTTCAGATTAAAGTCCATTCTTGCCTCCCCATGAGCTTGCCCATTGGCACTGGTCACTGGGAGGAGGCCAGTGTGGGTTGTGTAGAAAGCACCTTCCTGGTAGTGGAGCTGGGCCCTGCTGTGCCCGTGGGTGGCAGCAGTTTCAGGGTCTCAGCAGCTGCCTTGGGTCTGGTCTGGCCCTGGAGTGAGCCAAAGTTGGCTCACCTCACCCTGTGCCTCAGTTTCTGAGCCTGCAGTGGTTCCCTACTGCTGGGCAGCAGGGCTGTGCTATTTCTGGGCACTCCAGTGCAAAGTGGTAGCAGCTGTGCTGGCAGTGTGCCAGATGCTTGCTCCTGCCCATAGCTGGAGATACTGACGCCTATCCCCAGGGCCTCTGGGCACAGAGCCTAGCCTGGACTTCTGAGCCACTGTAGCCAGAAATTCCTGGGGATTTGTTGTTATTTACCGTATGCTGTCAGTGGAAATTCCTTGCAGCCAGAGCCTTTTGTGTGGGCATGGAATGGGTACCAGGATGGCCCAGTTGCACCTGGAGCTGGTGCCAGGGCCTGGCTGAACTGAACTCTGCTATTCCACTCAGCTATTGAGCCTTGTGAGATCCAACAGTGGCACAGGTGACAAGGGGACATCATGCTGCTCCAGGCTGTGAGGGCACTAGCCTTCAGAACTTGAGGTCTTCTCCCTGGGCAGCTCCAGCTATGGTGGACCATCGAGGCTGAGCTCAAGCCCCAGCAGCCTGTTTGCACTGCTGGAAGAGGGATCCATCCCCTTTGCATACCCTGCTGTGTCCTGCAGTGCTCTGGACAGGGTGGTGCAGGCAGGAGGTTGTGGGATGCCTAGGAACCTGTTTGCTGCTGGCTGACCTGTGACAGCCTTTTGCAATATGTGGACACAGTGCTGCACTGCACCAATGCCTGGGGGCCCCTGTACTGCCTGTGCTTCTCCCAGGTGGCTGTGTTCTGTCCCTAAGCATTCTGTGTCATCCCTAGTGGGTGCTGGCCTTCGAGATCTTCATCCCCCTGGTGCTCTTCTTCATCCTCCTGGGGCTGCGGCAGAAGAAGCCAACCATTCCTGTGAAGGAAGGTGAGTCCCAGCAAGGTGGTGCTTGGGGCACTCCCACACTTGGGGACACCCTGAGGCCCTGGGGAGGTGCTCCAGCCTGAGGGCAGGGGGGACCTAGAGAGGCCTTTTGGGGGACATTGTGCTGGGCAGGAGCTACAGCCAAGGACTGGTGGAAGTAGCAGAGTCTGTCCCAGCCTGGTGAGGCTCCCCTGGGGGTTGCAGCACCAACCAGCCTGTGACTGTCATTGGAAGGGTGAGCTGGATGGTGCTGGAACAGCCACAGTCCTCCTAAGTAGTTGAGGGTCAGCTGGAGTGGCTCTGGGAAGGGCTCCCCAGTGGGGGGCGGAAGTGACCTACAGTAAGCCCTACGCCTGGCCCTGGTGTGCTCAGAGGCCTGGCAGGATGATAAATTGATGGGACTGGAGCTGAGGGCTCTGGGAGAATTCCAGCTGGAGCTTTGGCCTGGACTCTGGTGGCTGTGGGCTGTGCAGCTGGGAAGAGGCAGTGGAGTGAAGCTGTCAACTCACAAGGGCCCATGGATGCCCACCTTGGTGGGTGCCCTGGTACAGGTGGCACAGCAGGGCCAGGGGAGATGCTGGGCCCTGGAGGTGACCCCATGTGACAATGGTTTGAGCCTGTGTTTCAGTGTGTCCCGGCGAGGGAGAGCCCAGCTGCCAGCACGGTCCGGCTGCGGCAAGGCGCTGCTGGGGTTCCTGCCTTGGCGCTGACATATGCTCTGCATTGTGTGGTTTTTCGTTTGGTTTTTTGTTCCTTTTTGCTCATGTTTTCTTTTTCTTTCCCGCCATCTCCCCTGCCCGCCTGCCCTTCATGCCTCAATTGCATGCGCCAGTCTGTAAGTTGGTGGGACGGGTGGGCGCCTCCCCCCATTCCCTTACCGGTGCTGGCCTCATAGTCTGGGGAGGAAGAGCCTGGTTTAGATAAACTCACTCTGGCCTAATCTATGCCTCTGTAAACCCCTTGCCTTCCTCCACAGCTGGTGAAGATGAGTTTGGGCAGCACAGTATGGCCTCTGCCTGGGGACTGAGCAGCCATGATGGTGTACCCCCTTGGTTGATGGTGCTGGGTTCCCCAAATGCTGGGGCCGCTGGTGGCCATGTCCCCAGCCTCCTGGGCTGAATAGGCCTCTCCAGGCCAGGTGGAGGCTTGTCTTACTCCTCCTTCTTGCCTGCCTCCTGGAGAAAAGTCTGCTGGGTCCTGTCACCCATGTGGTTGCCTGTGGTCACCCAGTATTGCCCAGTCACCAAGGGGTTGGGGCTGGCTTCTCACTAGCACCACCACCAGGTCCCACCACCAGGGTCTTGGCCCCTCATGGCTGGGACAAGCTGGAATGTGGCACTAGAGCCTCAAGGCCAGCAAGATGCCATGCACTGACTTTGTCACCAAACTGTGGCATGGCCACCAGTGTGGGTTCCACCACCCCAAGAGGCTGCTGGCCTATCCCATGCTGCACCTGTCCCTTGTTCCTGCCAGAAGCCCATCTTCACCAGTGCCCACCAATTGTGGCCTTGTTAACAGCACTGACCTATCTCTAACCACAGGGTCATTGGCAGGGTGGTGAAAGCAGGGTGCCTGACTGGCACAGCCCGATGACAACCTGTGGTTCCCATCGGGCAGTGGCATTCTGGGCTTGTCCTGCCCTGGGGAAGGACACGGGAGGGTCCCAGCAGGAATGATGGCTCAGTGCCAGTGGAGGGGGGAAGGTTTGCCAGCCCTTTGCTGCTTCTTGTTTCTCCCATCTTCCTACTCCGTGTCTCCATTTCCACCTACCTCCAGATGCTGCACTTCGGGGCAGCTGGGTTGGGGGGAGGTTGGGGGCTCTGGGAGCTGCAGGTGACAAATTATTTTCCCTGTTGTATTTTTCCTCCGTTTCCTCTGGAGATACACCACTGCCTTTGAGGCTACTAACAGGAGGGGCCAGGAGCCTGGAGGAGGTTGGTGGCCATTTTGGGGGGAAGTGGCAGAAATTGGCATTGTCGTGGGGCTCAAGGGAGCCATCACCCAGGGAAGAGTGGATGGGGGCAAGAGGGCTAGAGCCAGGGGTGCTGGAGCTGCCTGCAGCCCCACAGAGTCACCAGCCAGGACAGCCCTGGTGGGAAAGCTGCTGACTTTTGACTGCGGCCGCCAGCCTCCCTTGGGCTCACAGACCCCAGCGTGTGCTTTTCTGAACTGAGTGTCTGTTTCTCTGGTGGCCCCTTCCCCCTCCCTGCCTCTTTGCCTCTCCTCCCTGCTGCCTGCACTTTCCTTGGTCTCTTCTGCACTCTTACTGGCTCCAGCTTTCTACACGGCGGCCCCACTCACATCAGCCGGGATCCTGCCAGTCATGCAATCCCTGTGCCCTGACGGCCAGCGTGATGAGTTTGGCTTTCTGCAGTACTCCAACTCCACGTAAGTCTTGCCCTCACCATGCACTTCCTCTCCTACCCCTCATGCTCCCACACAGAACCTGCCCCTTTCCACGCTGACATTGCCACCCTGGGGCTGAGGCAGAAGCTAGCATCCCCCAGAACTGCTTGGGTGCAGACCACCATGTCCTTGGTGCAGGGGACACCTCAATCTGTTCAGCTGTGGGCTCCCAGGTATTCAGTGCTGGGAGGAGGACAGAGGTGACCCTTTGAGACACCTTGAGGTGCTCTCTGAACCCTGGCACACTGGATTCAGTGCGCACGCAAGGGCAGTGGTGCCCCGTTTCAGACAGTACTGCTGTCCCCTGCACCTGAGGGGCTCTTTCCCCCAGAGCTCTGGGGAAAGTGTCCCCATCCCTCTGTCCCTGAAGCCAGGGCGGTGCTGGGCTCTCACAGGGTGACACAGATTCTGGAACACCTCAGCGAGGCAGTAGAGCAAAGCAGCCTCTTCGACCCGCAGCATCCAGGACTGGAGGAGGAGCTGGAGTCGCTGCGCCGGCATCTGGAGGCCCTCAGCAGCCCTGAGCCCAGCTCCATGGAGACCCACTTCAGCAGCCAAGCAGGTGTGTTGTGCTCTGCCTGCCCTCACTACCTGTTTGGGCAGGGACAGATAGCGCCAGCTGGCCCAGCTGGCCCGACACCCAGCAAAGTGATGGTGTGTGGCAGTGCCCTGCCACTGTCCTACATCGCTGCATTGGGCAGGGCCAGCTCTGGGGCCATGCCATGTCCCTTATGCTGGTGGGCTGCTCTGACCTCCCACCTTGTTCCTTGGCAGGGTCCAGTTTCACACTGGCGTGGGCGGCCAAAGACCAGGGTGAGCTGCGGCGCTTCCTGATGCAGAACCTCTCCCTCCCCAACAGCACAGCTGAGCTGCTCCTGGGCTCCAACATTGACCTGCGGGAGGTGGGTGACCTCTGGGCTTTGCAGGGGTCTTTGCTACCCTGTGAATGGCACCGAGCTTGGATTTGTCCTACCCTGCCACCCCATGCCAGGGTCTTGCTGGGCAAGCAGGTGCAGCACTGGTGCTCCACTTTTGGTGCACCTGGCAGTTATGCTCTCATCTTGGTGCAGGTGTACCGGCAGTTTTTTGATTCCTTTCCTTTGGTACCTAATGAGACCCAGGAGCGAGACCTGTGGGATGGGTTTGGCCCCAGCAAGAAGATGACACAGCTGGAGGTGAGGAGCGGCCCTGCATGCAGGGGACATGGTAGGGTAGAGCCCACCCTCTTGTCCCCTCCATATCCCACCCTAGATGATCTGGGGTTGTCTGTCCCAGTAGATGGGCCATGACAGAACATTGTCAGGGGGCAGAGCAGCAGCAGGGATGTCTGGGGTCCATCCTGGTGCTGCCACCAGTTCTCCCAGTTTTATGAGATGCACCAGTACCTATGTCTGGGTTTACCATTGCAGTGGGGGTTGGCGCTGCCTGGGTGGTGGCTGTAGAGGGAACAGGGGAGATTGTTCCCCCCTTGTGTCTGGCATGCAGGGGACCTCTGCTCCCTGCATCTGCACATCCTTTTTCTTCCCCGCCCCGTGGAGACCATGGATGCTGTGGGGCTGTTAACGTATGCTTGGGGACGCACAAGGAGGGGGACCTGGGGGGAGCCCCCATCAGCTGTCCCCATTCTTCATCTTGCAGAAGAGTCTACCCAGTGGCTGGAGGAGCCTGCAGGAAGGGCTTGTTCACAGGGTGTTGCAGGACCCATTGGCAGCCCCACACCGTCCAGCACTGCTCCGCATGCTCTCCCAGGCTCTGGGCCTCACCAGCACTGCTGTGGCACCTGCCATCTCTGATAGCCCCCAGGCCATTGTCACTGAGATGGAGGTGAGCACCTCATGGGGCAACCTGGGCTGCTCTGCCAGAGCAGGTACTGCAGCGCTGTGCCTACAACTTCCTCCCCTGTAGAATGTCCTCTTCACCGGGCCAGTGCTGGAGCAGCTGACATGTGAGCAGTACCCAGGGGGACTGCACCACCTCCTGCGCGTGTCGCCCAGGCAGCAGCCACTGCTGGCAGCATACCGGGCACTGGCCTGCAATGGCAGCCGGACCATCCGCCAGGAGCGCTTTGCCCAGCTGGCCTCTGAGCTCCAGAAGCAGCTGGACACCTCCAAGATAGTCAGCAGGGTGAGAGTGGGGCAGGTGGGGCAGGCTGGTGGCAGGGATGAAACTTGGGAAGGGTTTTCAAACTCAGATGGTGTTGTGTTGGGATGGGGAACAGTTAAATGGCCTGGCTTCTCCTGGTCAACCCCTTCTCTGACATGAGTACCCCCCCACCCCCAGCTCCATGGTTAAGATCCCAGGTGGTTTCCCCTCTAGCACTTGCTTGGATGCTGCCTATTGGATGGGACTGGGTGTCCCCAGCATCTTCCTAGGTGTCCCTGCTAGCTTCTCTCCCCAGGACCGGCAAAGCCCTTGCTGGCACAACTCAAGCCTGACTCTGAGGTCAAACTCCTTGTCCTACCCAAGCTCGATGTGTCCTTTGTAGGAACAGAGGACCACCCTTCCTGTCTTGAGTGCTATCTCGTGTCCTCACGCAAGTCCTTGCCAGCATTTTGCCACCATTCTCACTGCCTCATAGCCGCACAACGAGTCCAGGGCCCTACCTCAGCACAGCTCCAACCTTTTAACCAAGAAAGTGGAGTTGCTACTGCTTGGGGTCCTTGTTGGTCCCTTCCTAAAGGCAAGCAGACCCTGTTGTCCCAGCAATGAGTAACTCCTTGTCCACACATACTCACAGCTGAAGCTGGAGGAAGTGAACAGCACAGCCACCCAGCACCGCCTCCGTGCCCTCCTCGAGGACTTGGTGGAGATGGAGAAGGTTCTCCAGGACATGAACATCCTCTCAGCACTGGCTAAGCTGCTGCCCAGGGGAGCCTGTGCCAGCAAGGCTGTGCCACCTACGGCCAACAGCACCAGCTGGGCCAGCACCAATGCCACGGCTGGCAATGCCACTGCAGAGGAGGAAGAGGGCACTGGGGAGAGCCCATCTGGCACTGACAACCCCCAGGGGCAGTTCTCAGCATTCGTGCAGCTCTGGGCAGGGCTGCAGCCCATCCTCTGCGGCAACAACCGGTAGGAGCGCTGGGGGATGGCTCCAGGTTCTCCCTGTGCAGGCCAGTGGTGTCACCCCTTGCTGAGCAGGCAGGATGGGTGCTGTACCGCAGCCTTGTCCTACAGTCAAGGATGCTCTCTGTCTTGGGCAGCACCACGCAGGCACTGGAGTCAGTTTGAAGGCCTGTCATGGGCAAGGGTGGGGGCTGCCTGCAGCAAGGGGTGCTGAGCCTGAAGCAGAATAGAAAGCCTGAACTCCCTTTGCAGGACCATTGAGCCTGAGGCACTGAAACAGGGCAACATGAGCTCGCTGGGCTTCACCAGCAAGGAGCAGCGAAACTTGGGCCTCCTTGTGCATCTGATGACCAGCAACCCCAAAATCCTGTATGCACCTGTGGGCACCGAAGTTGACAAGGTCATCCTGAAGGTGAGGATGCATAGGTTGGGACCCCTGTCCTCCTTCTCCCACCATCCTGCTCTGCAGATGGGCTGTGCGGCAGGGAAGAGGTTGACTGCCAGACACAGGGAGTTCCCACAGGCAGTGGGAAGTGGGCGGTTATCTCCATGACTGCTAGTCATCCCAGAGAGCAGGAAGCTCCTGCCTCTGCCTGCTGTATGACTTTCTGCTTGGCCCCCAGGCCAACGAGACCTTTGCCTTTGTGGGCAACGTCACCCACTACGCCAAGGCATGGCTGAACATCTCCCCTGAGATCCGAGCCTACCTGGAGGAGGGCAGGCTGCAGAGACGCATCCACTGGCTCCAGCAGGTAGGACAGTGTGGTGAGGATGAGCCTGCCTGGGATTTAATGCCCTGGCGGTGGAGAAGGGGTTGTCCTCCCCCCAGATACCCTGTAACTTCTTCATGGGGTACTCCCTGGTATCCACCTTCTCTTGTGGAGACTAGTCTGGATCCCTGCACAGTGTGCACACTGTTCCTCATCAGCTCAGGAGGAGCTTTGGGTCCTACCTGTGTCCGGGGGACAGTGACCTGAGAGGCAGGGCATACCCCAACTTCTCCCTGCATGTCTTCCTCTCTGTCTCAGTTGACTGCTGACCTCCACAAGCACCCAGAGATCCTGAATGTCTCTGACAGTGATGTTCTCCACAACTTTCTCAATGGCAACTTCTCCCTGCCCAATGCCAGCATCCTGCTCCAGCAGCTGGATACCATTGACAATGCTGCCTGCGGCTGGGTCCGCTTCATGGCCAAGGTGAGGTGGAGCACACCTGTGGGAAGGTTGAACCACCAGCAGCCAGGCTCTGCTGGGCTGAAGAGGGTCAGATCCACTGAGACATTTTTAAGAGCGTGGGACAGGAGCCCTGGGGAAGGTGGTGGCTCCTGCAGTGTCCAGAGCTTTGGGGTAGATGTCTAGGGTGGAGGTGCTCACACACTGTTGACTTCAGGGGCTGGGGTTGGCTTTGGGTGGCACATGCTGTACTATCTGCAGGCTCTGTGTGCTGGACCCATCCAGGGTGGTGGGATCTCACTAGCCTGCTGGAGCATGTCCAGAGAAGGGCAGTGGAGCCAGGGAAGGTTTTGGAGCACAAGTCTGATGAGGAGGAACTGAGAGCTGGGGGAACTCAGCCTGGAGAAAAGGAAGCTCAGGAGGGACCTTCTAAGTCTCTGCAATTACCTAGAAGGGTGTTGCAGCCAGGTGGGGGTTGGTCTTTTCTCCCAAGTGACAGGACAACAGGAAACAGCCTAAAGTTGTAGCAGGGGAGGTTTAGGTTGGATTTTACAGAAAATTTCTTCACTGAAAGAGTGGTCAGCACTGGAACAGTCTGTCTGGGGCAGTGGTACTACCCCTGTGTTCAAAAAATGTGTGAATTTGACACCTGGTGGGCATGGTTTAATGCTGGGCTTGATAGTGTTTGGGTTAATGGACTTAATGATCTTGGAGGGCTTTTCCAATCTTAGTGATTCTATGATTCTCTTGCCACTAGGTCAGTGTGGACATCTTCAAAGGCTTCCCGGATGAGGAGAGCATTGTCAACTACACGCTGAATCAAGCCTATCAGGACAATGTCACGGTCTTTGCCAGTATGTCCCTGGGAACCAGCTGTTCTCAGGGGTCCCTGAAATTTTGCCCTTCTCCAGCTGTGCCCTGGAGCCACAGGCTTCAGGATGTGGGTCCCTTGGTGCATGTGCTGGGTGGATGAGGGGGCTGAGTATCTCGTGGTGCCCATCCTCTGACCTGTGCTGCTGTCCTGGCTCTCCCACTGATGCAGCCTGCTGCTGTGTGCCTTCGCATCCCATGGGGGTCTCACATCCCCGGCTGTGCCACCCATCTCATCCATGGCAACCTCACGGTGCCCTCCCCATCCCTGCCTGTTGCTGTGGACCAGCTGATGTGGCTGGCCCCTGTGGACTCCCTGCTTCTTCTGCTGCCCACAGGCGTCATCTTCCAGACTAACAGGGATGGCTCATTGCCTCCCCATGTCACGTACAAGATCCGTCAGAATTCCAGCTTCACAGAGAAGACCAACGAGATCCGGCGGGCATACTGGCGGCCTGGCCCCAACACCGGCGGCCGCTTCTACTTCCTCTACGGCTTTGTCTGGATTCAGGGTAAGTGTCAGCGCCCTGCCACAGCTGCCCATGGTCCTGGCCCCTCTGCGCTCAGCCTGGCCTCTCCTTCTTTTCCGCAGACATGATGGAGCGCGCCCTCATCAACACATTTGTTGGCCACGATGTGGTGGAGCCTGGCAACTATGTACAGATGTTCCCGTACCCATGTTATACCCGAGATGAGTAAGTAACACTCACCTACAGGATCTTCCTCCTTCCACTTTGCAGGCCAGGATACTTTAGCTGGGAAAAGGGAACAAGTTTGGGGGCCAGAATGAGATTGGTGATCTGGGGAGTGATGAGCAGCCAGTTAAGTCCAATTCCTTGGGCTACCAGGCTCAGGAAGGCAGGGGAAAGTAAAGGAATGGCACATGGATCTGTTGGTGGTTATGGATTACAGTAGTCTGGAGGCAGCACCTGTAGAAGTCCCAGAGCCACCAATACTCCTGGGCAGGAGGTTGGAGAGGGCCCCATCCACACCAGGCTAGGCAGGGCCCTAGGCAGAGCCCGTGGCTGCTACTTGCCTGCAAAGGCCTGCCAGCCACGACACTGGATTGTCTGTGGACTCACTGGAGAAGTTCTTTTAGGCACTAAGGAGGAGCTGGGTTAGAGACTGGTTATCCCTGAGCAGTGAGAGAGCCCCTCCAAGGTCCCTTGCCCCAGAGTGTCTGCAGGTCTCTGTGGCAGTGCCACCATCAGGTTCTCCCCTCTCTTCCTCTACCCCATCAGCTTTCTCTTTGTCATCGAGCACATGATGCCCCTCTGCATGGTGATCTCCTGGGTCTATTCAGTGGCCATGATGATCCAGCACATCGTGACAGAGAAGGAGCATCGCCTGAAAGAGGTAGGGATGGCAGAAGAGATTCTTGGGGAGGAGTGGGCATATCTGCGCCCTACATTCTGTGCTGTGTCCCTGGTCACCTTCCTTGTATTTCTGGGTTACATGAACTAGGGCAGATGGAGATCCCAAATCCCTGGGCAGAGCTGGTCCTTCTGAGTGTCCCCAGCATGAGATGGGGGCCAGTACTGGAGGGAGCTGAGCTCCTTGGTATCCCAGTAGAGGGTGCTGTGTCCTGCCCACTCCCAGCAGCTCCCTTGGTGCTACCCCTTGCCCTCCCAGCCCAGTGAGAATGGAAGCATGGGTGCACAGGGTTGGGAACAGTCCTGCTGAGTAGTTTTGGCCTCACAGGTGATGAAGATGATGGGCCTGAACAATGCGGTGCACTGGGTGGCTTGGTTCATCACTGGCTTTGTCCAGCTCTCCATCTCGGTCACAGCACTCACTGCCATTCTCAAGTACGGCAAGGTCCTGATGCATAGCGACGTCCTCATCATATGGCTCTTCCTTGCCATCTATGCTGTGGCCACCATCATGTTCTGGTGAGCTGCCTGGTCTGTGCTGGGCAGTAAAGGGGTATGGGCAGTGCCATGGAGCAAGGGTGCTGGGAGCTATGTGGGCAAGGGACAGTGGAGGGGCACAAGTCCCTCCAAGCAGCTGATTTGGGGAGCCAATTTCTTGCCTCAACACTACCAAAACCAAATGGTGGAAATGGGGGAAGTCCTGGTGGGGTGGGATCCAAGGAGATGCTGTCCTCCCTGCAGCTTTCTGGTGTCAGTGCTCTACTCCAAGGCCAAGCTGGCCTCTGCCTGTGGTGGCATCATCTACTTCCTCAGCTACGTGCCCTACATGTATGTGGCCATCCGGGAGGAAGTGGCCCATGACAAGATCACGGCCTTCGAGAAGTGCATTGCGGTGAGTTGGCTGCAGCAGCTGGGGACACACTTAGTCCCAGGTTTGCCTCAGGTACCTCATGTCCAGTACAAAGGCACCAAGCTGTCACCAAGCCCTGGGCAAGCTATTGCCTGTATGAACCAACTCCCTGTGGGGCTTTGGAGGTATCTCCTGAAGGTTTGGTGCCTCTCAGGGCCAGGAGCATTTCCATGGGGCTGGGTGGGGCAGCACTAGGTAGGAATCCACCCCAACCTGTTTTTCTGGAGCTGGCCTGCGGTTCTTGCTGACCTCCCATTCCCTTCTCTCCACCTCTTCACAGTCCCTCATGTCCACCACGGCATTTGGGTTGGGCTCCAAGTACTTTGCGCTGTATGAGGTGGCTGGCGTGGGTATCCAGTGGCACACCTTCAGCCAGTCACCCGTGGAAGGAGATGACTTCAACCTCCTGTTGTCCATGATGATGCTGGTTGTGGATGCCATGGTGTATGGGGTGCTCACGTGGTACATCGAGGCCGTGCACCCGGGTACGTGTGGGCAGAGGGGCATGAGGGCACCCCAGACCTTACAGGAGCCTGTTTGCTGGGGGACACCTGCCCACGTGTCCTTATCTGCTGGTGTCAGCCAGGTATCTCAATTCAGGGGCCGGTGGTAGCAAAGCCAGATGTCCCACAGCTGAGATACCAATCCCCCTTATCCTCCCCTTGTGGAAGCATCTCAGTTACTCCCTGTTTTTTTCATTGTAAAGCTGAAGCATGAGCCAACCCAACCTGAATCCCAAAGGAATTTGTTTCCTGGCACAGCCCACAGCTGCCCTGAACCCAGCTGGCTGGAGTGTTCACAGCCCGCACCCTGCAGTGGTGACCTGACCTGGGAAAACCCTGAAGCCCGTGCCCATACCAATTTCTGACCCAGTCCTCAGCAGCTTCTGCATGGCCCTGAGTGTAGGGTTGGCCCTGACTCCCTGGGGCTGTGGTTGCAGGCATGTTCGGCCTGCCACGGCCCTGGTACTTCCCTTTCCAGAAGTCTTATTGGCTGGGCAATGGACGCGTGGAGACCTGGGAGTGGACCTGGCCATGGTCACGCAACACCCGCCTCAGCATCATGGAGGAGGATCAGGCCTGTGCCATGGAAAGCCGGAGGCTGGGTGAGAGCAGCTGGGGGCGCAGTGGGTGACACAGGGTGGCCCTGGCTCTGCTTGCCTTGGCCATGGACCCCTGTGCTCTTGTCAGGGCAGGATGCTGGGCCAAGCACTGTGGCCTCTGGGAGCTGCTACTGTGGCGTGGGAGGGGGAAAATTGGTGAGAAGCAGAGGGAAAGGGACTGCAAGCCAGCATAGCCACCATGGGATAGAGGCGGGTTGATTCATTCCCAGGGAACCCCACTCAAAACCTGGCTTCCCTGCCCTCCCCTGGTTCCTCACCATCCTACTGTCACAGCAGAGGAGACAAGGGGCATCGAGGAGGAGCCAACCCACCTCCCCTTGGTCGTCTGCATTGACAAGCTCACCAAAGTCTACAAGACAGACAAGAAGCTGGCGTTAAACAAGCTGAGCCTCAACCTCTACGAGAACCAGGTCGTGTCCTTCCTGGGGCACAATGGTGCAGGCAAGACCACCACCATGTGAGTGCCTGTCCAGGCAGACAGCGACCATGTTCCTCTGGCCAGCTGCAGGGGCTTTGGGATGTGTCTGCAGGGCCCTGTGACAGCTGGTACCATGCCCAGAGTGCAGCAGTGTGGATGTGGGGCTGGCACAAACATGGGACAGGAGTAGGCTCGTGGCCCTGTGCTGATAATGCTCTGCCTGGGGCCCAGCAGATGCTCCCAGAGGTGGTGGTTGGGATTGGGGCCAGATTGAGGAATATGAGCTCCCTCACACTGTTGCCTTTCTCCATCCATCCAGGTCCATCCTCACTGGCTTGTTCCCTCCAACATCGGGCTCTGCTACCATCTATGGCCATGATATCCGTACAGAGATGGACAAGATCCGGAAGAACCTGGGCATGTGTCCCCAGCATAACGTGCTCTTTGACAGGCTGACAGTGGAGGAGCATCTCTGGTTCTACTCGCAGCTCAAGAGCATGGCAGAGGAGGAGATCCGCAAGGAGATGGACAAGTAGGCACCCTCCAGCTCCTTTGTCTTCATCCATGCCTTTGGCATGAGTGAGTCTCCTTCCTGCTGGCTGTGCTATGGGGGGCGATCTGGTGGCAGAGGTGTCCCATGGAGCAGCTCCACCAAGTGTTTTCCCACCCTTGGGGTGTCAGGCTGTGGAAGTGAGCAGAAGAGTCCCGTAGCCTGACTGCAGCTGGGCAATCCCAGCAGCCGAAGGCTGCAGATACCATGTGGGGAATAGGCTTTACATATTCCCCACAGGTGCTGGGCACCAGTACAGCCCCCCAAGCATTCCTGGTGCTTCTGCCCTGTCCCCAGGATGATTGAGGACCTGGAACTCTCCAACAAACGGCACTGCCAGGTGCAGACTCTCTCAGGTGGCATGAAGAGGAAGCTGTCGGTGGCCATTGCCTTTGTGGGTGGGTCGCGGGCTGTTATCTTGGATGAGCCCACAGCTGGTGTGGACCCATATGCCCGAAGGGCCATCTGGGACCTCATCCTCAAGTACAAGCCAGGTGAGCAGAGCTGGAAAGAGCCTAGTATGCTCTTCTGTGGCAGCCACGGCCCCTCTGCTGAGGCTTTGTGCTGCCATCAGGGAGGACCATCTTGCTCTCCACACACCACATGGATGAGGCTGACCTGCTGGGGGACCGCATCGCCATCATCTCCCATGGCAAGCTCAAGTGTTGTGGTTCCCCACTGTTCCTCAAGAGCACCTATGGTGACGGCTACAAGCTGACAGTGGTGAAGAAGCAGTCGGACACCAGGAATGGCACAGGTCTTGGGAGCAGTGGGACCCTTTGTTAAAGGAGTAGATGGCACCAGCCCTTCTTCAGCCTAGCAAAGGAGAGGTCAATGCCCAAGTACTCCCATCCTGAGTCTCCTTAGGCCATGTGGAGGGCAGAGGGGATGGGGCAGGGGTGTAGGAGGTCCCATTGCTCAGCCTTAATTTTTCCCAGCTGGGTCCTTGGCCAGACCTTACACAGTGGCATTTTTCTCCGGGTGCTGGTTCTGTCAAGCCTGTGGGTTGCCCTGTGGATTGAGATGTCCAGTGTGGGCCACATTGCAGAAGACCATCCCCAGGCCAGTCAGGGTGACCAGGAAGCCCCTATGGCACTGGGGAGTAGGGGAAATGTGGGGGGTCTTGGAGGGAGACCAGGTGTGAACTGACCAATGGCTACTGTCTCTCTGCTCCAGAGCCAGGCCACAGCCCCTTGAGCCACTCCTCTGTCAGCCCCTGCTCTGAGCCTCGTGTCTCCCAGTTCATCAAGAAGTATGTGGCCTCCTGCCTCCTCATCTCAGACACCAACACAGAGCTCTCCTACATCCTGCCCAGTGAGGCTGTCAAGAAGGGCTGCTTTGAGAGGCTCTTCCAGGTACCTGCAGGGGCTGGCAGAGTGGGCAGGCAGGGGGCTGTGGCACTGTGGACATCTGCCCTCCTCACACAGCACTTTGCTCCCACAGCACTTGGAGCAGAACCTGGAAGAGCTGGACCTCACCAGTTTTGGGCTGATGGACACCACGCTGGAGGAGGTCTTCCTGAAGGTGTCTGAGGAGGACCAGTCTCTGGAGAACAGTGACGTGGGTACGGGTGCTTTGGGGGGCACAAGGTGTTGCTGGGGCTAGTGAAGGGCTGTGTGATCTTGCTGGGCTTGGTGGCTGCAGGAGTCTCCTGTCCCAGGAGATTTCCAGCAGAGCCCATCCCAGCCAAAGGCAGACAGCCTCTGCTCCACTCTGGCTTTACTCTCACCTGGAATAGTGGCTAGCTCTGGTGTCTTCAGAGGTCTCTGGAGGACACCACAGAGATGCTCCGAGGGCTGAAGCACCTATGCCATGGAGCCAGGCTGGGAGAGCTGCGGGTGTTGACCTGGAGAAGAGGAGGCTCCAGGGAGACCTTATGGCACCTTCTAGTGCCTAAAGGGGGCTTGAAAAAATGAGAGGGGGATTTTAAATGGGCAGATAGTGTTAAAACAAGGGGGAAATGGTTTTAAACTAAAAGAGGAAAAGTTTAGATTAGATGTTAGAAGGAAATTCTCCCCTGTGAGGATGGTGAGGTTCTAGCACAGGTCATGCAGAGGGGCTGTGGGTGCACCATCCCTGGAAGTGTTCAAGGCCAGGTTGGATGGGGCTTGGAGCAACTTGGTCTAGTGAAAGGTCTCCCTGCACTCGGCAGGGGGCTGGAATGAGATGAGGTCCCTTCCAACCCAAACCAGTCTGTGATTCTGTGATATGATCCATCCCCATCTGGTGCCATGCTGCAATGTAGAGTAGCATGACCGGTGGCAACCCACATTTTTTCTTCCAGACATGAAGGAGTCCAAGGATGCCCTGCAGCCACCTGCCTCTGAGCTGGGCCCAAAGTCTGAAGCCAACGGGGAGCCTCTGGCCGAAGCGGCCGTGCCAGAGAAGCCCGAGGTGGAGCTCAGCAACCTGGTGACCTGCTCCAAGCTGGCGCAGTCGCAGGCATCCCTGCGCTCAGTGTCCTCGGTGGGCTCCGTGCGTGGCGATGAAGGTGGGGCTTATTCTGAATTCTTTGGGGATTACGCGCCCCTGTTCGATAACCGGCAGGACCCTGATAACATCAGTCTGCAAGGTTGGTGCTACTGGTGCCTGGCCAGTGGCAGGGGCTGGGGAAGGCACTTAGCTGGGACATGGAGGGTTCACCCAGGGTGGGCAGAGCTGGCCCGGTCCCTCAGGGTATCTGGTTGTGACTGAGATGGGTGGCTGTGACTGCTGGGATGAGAGCCCATGGTGAGGGGGCTAATGGGGCATCCAGCAACACAGCACCCAGAGAGCCACAGTCTGGGTGGAAGGGCTGGGAACAGGCTCTTTCCACGAGTTTGCACCCCATGCTGGTAGGCTGTGCATGAGGGTCTCATGCCAAGGTGTGGAGTCAGTGAGAGCAGCCAGTGTTGGCTCTGCCTCTGCCTCCTGTGGGTCTCCAGTGCCACCTTGCAGACTTGCCCCACTAACATGGCCTCTTCCCACACTGTCACCAGTTGGATTTCTCCTCTTGGTCCTTGGGCACAGAATCACCTTCCAGGTGATGGCTTCACCTGTCATACCCTGTCCCAGGTGCAAGGTTCTCCCCGCCTGGATGCTGGGATTGCTGCATAGAGAGGGTGCAGGCACCTGCCTCGAGGTTATTGCTGTAGTCAGAGATCCTGTTCTGGATTATCTCACAACTCTTGTGACTACTTTAGGGATGTGCCACCTCTTCCCCCCCACCAGGGCTGTGGGAGGCAGAGCTGGGACAGTGCTGTGACAGAGCTCCCACTGTCTCACTGGGACTCCCACCTGTGTCTTGTCCCCTCTTCCTGACTGTGCTGACTCCCCACCAGCTGGCAGAGCTGATGGGAAAATGGAGGGATCCTAGAAAAAGCACCAAATTAGGTTGTTTTGTTTTTTTTAAAACTATTGTCTAATTTTTCCTTTTGGGGCCAAGAGGAACCTGCCAGCCAGATACCATGCTTCTGCCTGCACTGCTGCTGTGGCTCGGTGTGGTACACTTGGGGTTGGGTGCTGCTCTTACCTTTGGGGTGGCTGAGCTGGTCTGGGTGTCTGGCTCAGCTTCCTGGGAGCCCAGGCAGGTGTGGGAGCAACTGTGCCAGAGGGCTGATGTCCCTTTCCCTCCCAGAGCAAGAAGCAGAGGTGGAAGCAGAGGATCGTGACCTGGCAGGTCGGGGAAGCTTCAAGCTGGAAGGTTCGTGGCTGAAGCTGCGCCAGTTCCATGGTCTGATCATCAAACGCTTCCACTGCGCCAAGCGCAACACCAAGGCCCTCTTCTCGCAGATCCTCCTGCCTGCCTTTTTCGTCTGCGTGGCCATGACTGTGGCGCTCTCCGTGCCCGAAATAGGTGCATGCAGGCCACCTACCTACCTGCATGCTGGGCGGCCTGTTCTTCCTCTCCCAGTGTGGCCACTGGCTGCAGGAGGACAAGGCCAAGACAGTCTCCCTTATGTGCAGTGGTGCTGTGGGTACGAGCAGATTTCTGTCCTTGTTCCCACAGGTGACCTGCCACCCCTCATCCTCTCGCCATCCCAATACCACAACTACACTCAGCCCAAGGGCAACTTCATTCCTTACGCCAACGAGGAGCGGCATGACTACCGGTGAGAGCTGCCACTGCTGGTGACCAGCACCCTGTGCCCAAGGCCCATCCGTGGGACTGTAAGGGGGGCAAGTGGGGAGGGCAGCCCACAGTAGGCCTAGTGCCAGGGCTGGCTCAGGCTTGGCTGGTGCCATGTCCCCTGATAGACAGTAAGCTCTGTCCCGGCCAGGGTGTCTCTGGGAGATGTGTGAGCCCTGACATTGTGACTAGCAGCTCAGTGTATGAGGCACGGGCTGTGTGTGCCCATGATAAGTGCCAAGGCCTCAGCGAGGTCCTGGAAGAAGATAGCCATAGTGCTGAGATCTGTGTCTCCTACTCCTTGCTCCTGCAGCATTAGGCTGTCTCCTGATGCCAGCCCTCAGCAGCTGGTGAACACTTTCCATCTGCCCTCTGGTGTGGGGGCCACCTGCGTGCTCAAGACACCCTTTAACAACACACTGGACCAGCCCATGCAGACCCTCAACCTCAATAGCAATGAGTCCAAAATGCTGGCAGCCAAGTACTTCGATGCCATGTGCATCGACTCCTTCACCCAGGGCCTTCCGCTTTCCAACTTCGTGCCACCACCTCCCTCCCCGGCTCCTTCTGACTACCCCATGTCAGTGGATGACGACCTGCTCCATGCCTGGAACTCCACAACCTTCTCCACTGTTAAAGGTATTCCCTATGCTGGGTGCTCTTGTGTCTGGAATTTGTCTCCAGCAGGGAGGTGATGCATCTCCTCACAGAAGCAGCTCCAGGGACCCCTGGGAGTACCTGTGGTCTGGCCTGGCAACACAGCAGAGCTTTGTAGGGCAGAACTTGTGGCTTTGGTCCTGGAACACTGTCCCCATTGAGCCCCAGCCATGCCAGTAGAGCCCCTTGGATGGTGACACTGTCACAAAGCCCTGTGGCCAGCCTTGCGTCACCTTTGCTGGATGTGGTCCCCAGCCCTTTCTTTCTCCAGCCACGCCTCATGGCCCACCTCTGAATCTCTGTCCCCCCAAACCTTTTTGCATGTCCATCTCTTGGTCACCAGGACCCTACCTGCCCAGCTGCCCGACTCATGCTGTCTCTAGCAGCTGGAGCAGGCAGGAGCCTGGCTGTGAGCCATCCCTTCTGCTCTTCAGGGACCGTGACCTCAGCCCCTGCCCTGCCCCGCATTATCCATGAGCCCATCAAGTGCACGTGCTCCATGCAGGGGACTGGCTTCTCATGCCCTAGTGGCGTGGGGGGCCATCCCCCACAGATGAAGGTGGTGACAGGGGACATCCTGACAGACATCACAGGGCGCAACGTCTCTGAGTATCTGCTCTACACCTCGGACCGTTTCCGGCTGCACAGGCAAGAGGGGAGGCTGGGAGGGTCTGTCCTGCACCATAGAGCAGGGGTGAGAACCAGGGGTCTGGGGACACCTGCCTCAGGGTGCTGGCTGGAGTCAGCAACATGCTCAAGCATGGTTCTACCCCTGGAGGTGGGGGATAGCAGTTGCAGCTTCCTCAGCAGTGCCTTGTTCCACAGGTATGGGGCGCTCACGTTTGGAAACGTGCAGAAATCCATCCCGGCGTCCTTTGGAGCCAGGGCTCCCGCCACAGTGCGCAAGATTGCTGTGCGGAGAACGGCCCAGGTGGGACAGCACTGCACCTCAGGGCAGGGGAGATAGGTGGGGAGGAAAGGGAGCAGCAAGGACCCCTGGGACTACTCTTCTGCATTGCTCTCCAAGTGCTTTGGGAGGCTCCAGCCACGGGGGAGTGGTCAGCAGGTCTGGCCCAGCACAGTCAGCAATGGCCTATTCTCCCTATAGCCTTGAGCACAGGATGCCTGCCCTGTGGGTGGCTGTCCATCCCATCCTAGCCCTCTCTCTCAGTACATCTTTGGGCCCAGCTCTCTTGCCATCTCCCACTGTTCCTCTCTCCTCCTCCAGGTCTTCTACAACAACAAGGGCTACCACAGCATGCCCACTTACCTCAATGCCCTCAATAACGCCATCCTGAGAGCCAACCTGCCCAAGAGCAAGGGCAACCCTGCTGCCTATGGTGAGGATCTGCAGGTGTTTGGGGGCAGGAGCATGTCAGGAACAGCATTAGGGTATGATCCAACCAGGCTCCAAAGTGCAGTGTCCACCTTGGGCCAAGCAGGCTTGTGTCCAGCTGGAACAGGGGTTCACACACCTCAGCTCTGAGACATGAGAGCTGGGATGAGCTCTTTGCAAGGCCTGGGCTGGAATGTCCCAAAGCGCTGCCTGAAAGTGCCTGGGCTTGTGACATGTGTAGGGGTGCTCTCCAGTGAGGGGAGGGCTTGGCCTTGAGGAGCTGAGTTGCTTCAGAGGGCCCAGCTCCTCTTGAGCTTCAGGTTGGAAACCCATCCTGCTCACAGCCAGGACCAGGCAGACTGGGAACAGGGGTCTGTGTCCCAAGCTAGTTTTCATGCTTCCATGTTTCTTCTTGGTCATTGTTGCAGGCATCACAGTCACCAATCACCCCATGAACAAAACGAGTGCCAGCCTGTCCCTGGATTACCTGTAGGTCCAAGGAGAGGGTCTGAGGGAGGGTGGCTGTCCCATGGGAGGTAGGGGGCTTTTTACTGGTGGTTGCATGGGAAGGCCGAGGCTTCTGCTCCACAGGCTGCATGGTGGGGAGGGACAGGGTGGCTGTGATGTGGGGGTCCCTGTGCCATGCCCTGATCTGTGCAGTGACTGTCCCACACCAGGGTGGGTGGCCCTTCCCCAGGCAACTGAGGGTGATGGAGTCCATGCTCTCCTTGCTCCCCATCCAGCCTGCAAGGCACAGATGTGGTGATTGCCATCTTCATCATTGTGGCCATGTCCTTCGTCCCAGCCAGCTTTGTGGTATTCCTGGTGGCCGAAAAGGCCACCAAGGCCAAACACCTGCAGTTTGTGAGCGGCTGTGACCCCGTCATCTACTGGTTGGCCAACTACATGTGGGACATGGTAAGCAGGACATGTGGCCCCACTGGGCAAGCCTCTGGGGCTTTGCCAGGGAGTGGGCAGTCACCGAAGTTTCTGTCTTCTTCAGCTAAACTACCTGGTGCCAGCCACGTGCTGCATCATCATCCTGTTTGTGTTTGACCTCCCAGCATATACCTCTCCCACCAACTTCCCTGCTGTCCTCTCCCTCTTCCTGCTCTATGGGTATGTTGCTCAGAGGGGGGTGGTCAGGAGGCACCAGGGATGCCTCCAGAGTCTTATGGGGTCTTATGGTTTTAAACTAAAAGATAGCCATTTAGACCAGATATTAAGAAGAAATTTTTCATAATGGGGGTGGTGAGGCCCTGGCACAGATTGCCCAGAGAAGCTGTGGCTGCCCCATTCGTGGAAGAGTTCAAGGCCAGGTTGGACAGCTTGGAGCACTAGTAGAAAGTGTCCCTGCCCATGGCCAGGGACTGGATTACATGACCTTGAAAGGTCTTCTCCAGTCCAAACCATTCTGTGATGTTGTGCAGCCCCCATAGCTGGCTGGAGTGCAGTGGCTGTGAGGGCCGGGGTGGGAGAGCTTGGGAACAGCAGGATGGAAATGGGCAGTGCCCATTTGGGAGGGGCCCCCATTTGCCCAAGGCTGGGGGCCCCTCTGCTGCCACACTGACGTGTGCTGCTTCTTTGCACCTCCCCAGCTGGTCCATCACCCCTATCATGTACCCAGCCTCCTTCTGGTTTGAGGTGCCCAGCTCTGCTTACGTCTTCCTCATAGTCATCAACCTATTCATTGGCATCACAGCCACTGTCGCCACGTTCCTGCTGCAGCTCTTTGAGCACGACAAGGTATGGCATTCACAGTTCTGCTGAGGGCCACCAGGAAGGGTGACGCTGCCATCTGTTTGTGGGGCGGCTCAGGCTGGGAAGGACCTCAGGAAGTTTCTGTTTCCAGCAGGATCAGCCATGAGACCTGACTGGGCTGGATCTTGGGGATCCTGATCCTACCACTCCCTTAGGGTTGTGTGATGGTTATGTTCTCTCTGCTGTCCCCACAGGACCTGAAGGTGGTGAACAGCTACCTGAAGAGCTGCTTCCTTGTGTTCCCTAACTACAACCTGGGCCACGGCCTGATGGAGATGGCCTACAATGAATACATCAATGAGTACTATGCCAAAATTGGTATGGCCTCTTGTTCTCTCCCTCCCTTGTGCCAGGGCATGTGGAGCTGGAGGGGACTATGATGCTGGCACATCCCCTCTGTCTGCCCCATGGAAGTGTTCTGAGGCCCAGAGCAAAAAGCCAAGGGAGTGGACTAGATGGGGCACAGAAGAAGACATGGCTGAGGGTCAGCTGCGGCATGGTGCCAGCATTGCTGAAAGTGGTTCCTTGAGCCATCCCAATTAGCAGCCCCATTGGGAGAAGATGGTGTGAGGCCTGACAGGCGTGTGGTTCTGCTGCTGCTGCACACTGCCTGTGGTGGGCCATGGTGGGCCTGTGCTGTGACAGGAGGGATGGGGGCTGCAGGGACTCTCCTTACAGACAGGGTTTCTTGGGGGCTGCACTGCCCAACCAACACAAGCCTTTTGCCACTTACAGCTTCATCCTGGCCGCAGAAGCTCCCCTGCTCTCTGTTTTTTTGAGCAGCTTCTGTACATAATCCAGGTGCTGCTGGCATTGTGAGGAACAGTTTTGGGTCAGGCTTTGACCAATCCCTCTGATTCCACTCTCAGTTGGGTTGATTCATCCTACTGAGGTTGAAAACTTGCCAGATAATTTCCACAGCACCCATGCTCTGAGAGGGCATTGTTGTGGTCAGCCCAGGCAGCTGTGGTGGGTGAGCATGGGAGCGGTGTCATTGTTATGGGTTAACTCAGGAGGGACAACCAAGCTGTCTCCATGGGAAGGTGTCCCCAGCTGCTCTCTGCTCTTCCTCCTATTCAGGGCAATTTGATAAAATGAAATCACCCTTCGAATGGGACATTGTGACACGGGGGCTTGTTGCCATGACAATTGAAGGCTTTGTTGGCTTCTTCATCACCATCATGTGCCAATACAATTTCTTCCGGAAGCCCCAGTGAGTGTGGCACAGGGCAGGGATGTTGGGGTAAAGATTTGCCATTGGGACACTTGAGCTTCAGGCTGCCCTTCTGACAGTTTTGAGTGGGAGCTGCCCGGTCCTGTCAGGGGTGCAGCTCCTGGTCCCACATTCTGACATTCCCTCCTGCCTCTGCCCCCTCCCACAGGCGCCTGCCTGTCTCCACCAAACCCATTGAGGATGACATTGATGTAGCCAATGAGAGGCACCGGGTCCTGCGTGGTGACGCCGACAATGACATGCTAAAGATCGAGAACCTCACGAAGGTGGGGGCTGCAACAGGCTGCAAGGGGACTCCAGGGACCAGCCCAGCCCAGGGATGTGGGTGGGGCAGTGGGTCCAGGTGGCTTCTGGTGGGCTGAGTCCCCATCCCCTTCCCTGCCAGGTGTACAAGTCCCGCAAGATTGGGCGCATCCTGGCTGTGGACCGGCTGTGTGTGGGTGTGCGCCCCGGGGAGTGCTTTGGGCTGCTGGGTGTCAACGGTGCGGGCAAGACCACAACATTCAAGATGCTGACAGGGGATGAGAGCACCACGGGTGGAGAGGCCTTCATTAACGGACACAGGTAAGGGGAGCCTGGGGGCTGCTTGCTTTCCTGGGGATGGGATGGGGTCTGCTTGGAGGGCTCCCAGGATAAAGCAGCATGAGTGAGCTTGTGTGTCCCAGTGGGACTCTGCAGCCTTGTGTCCTCCTGGGTGACCATCAACCTGGGATGTGGGTCAAGAGACAGTGGCCCTGTGCTGAGGCTGCCCAGTGGGGTTTTACCTGGGGGAAGATGCTCCAGTGTAAAGGCATGTGAAAGGGGGCTCAGCAGCAGTCCTCACAAAAAATAATTCCTTCTTCCCACAAACCCTCATTTCTCTCCCACAGCATCCTGAAGGAGCTCCTGCAGGTCCAGCAGAGCTTGGGCTACTGCCCCCAGTTTGATGCTCTCTTTGATGAGCTGACGGCCCAGGAGCATCTGGAGCTCTACACCCGCCTGCGTGGCATCCCCTGGAAGGATGAGGAGCGGGTAGGGCTCTGGGCAAGCAGTTAGCAGCATCCAAGGGCTGGTGCTGTGCCACAGGGATGGCATCTAAGCAGCAGCAGCCTAAGCCAGTGCTGCTGCTCTCATGGCAGTGCTACCCTAGCAGTGTGCCCACAAGGGCTGCTAGGGCCAGGCACACGCACTCGCAGGTCCTCACCAGTGCTCACGGCTGTGCCAGGGGCTGACGTGGGGCTTCCGTGATTGGCACATGGCTAGTAGTGCCCTCAGCAGCTGATGTGCCAGGAAGCTCAACCCGTGTCCTTGGCAGGATGACAGCAGTCCCCCATGCCTTGCAGGTGGTCAAGTGGGCACTGAAGAAACTGGAGTTGACCAAGTACGCAGACAAGCCTGCCAGCACCTACAGCGGGGGCAACAAGAGGAAGCTATCCACAGCCATCGCACTCATCGGATACCCAGCCTTCATCTTCCTGGTGCGCCCTGAGGGTAGAAAAATGACTCCGGGTGGGAGGTGCCCACCCCCTGCTTCATCACACACCATGCATCTACTGGAGTGTGGGATGGTGGCCTGAGCTGGACGCAGGACAGGAAGGGTGTGGCAGGATCCGTCCCAGGGCTGGCATGTCTGAGGGTGCTGTCTATCCCCCAGGATGAGCCAACCACAGGGATGGACCCCAAGGCACGGCGCTTCCTCTGGAATCTCATCCTGGATGTCATCAAAACGGGTCGCTCCGTGGTGCTCACATCTCACAGGTCCAGAGGGGTTCTGTCCCCATGATGCCTCCGAGCACCTGGGGTGCTGTGTGGGAGGGAGAGGGCTCCCCAGCATTTGGCTCCCCGGTCCCTGGCATGAGGAGCAGGGGGAGCCTGGGACATCCTCTGTTGCCTTCTCTCATCCCTGATGGTGGGGCCACAGCACTTGAGTGATGGCCTGGGAGGCCTAGCTCTCCACCTACCCCCACCATAGCCCTGGCATTGTCCTCTGATGCCCTCCACTGAAACCCTCCTTTGTCACCCCAGCATGGAGGAGTGCGAGGCCCTCTGCACCCGCCTGGCCATCATGGTGAATGGGCGGCTCAAGTGTCTTGGCAGCATTCAGCACCTGAAGAACAGGTAAGAGCTCAGAATGCCTGCATGGGGCCCAGCAGCCTGTGTGTGCTACTGGGCAGGAGGGGGCTGGATCCCCATGGTTGGGTGACAGTGTGGCATCTGTGATACCAGCCCTCTGTGTGGGTGCTGCTTTAGAGGTGGGCAGGGAACGGGGTCACTGAAGTGCCCTGCCACTGACCTGGTGTCCAGTAGTGGCTGCCTGAGAGCATCGTCCCCTTCCATAGGGTTGTGGGGGTGCAGATGAGGGGACAGGTTTTCATTCGGTGCCTTGTTCCTGTGCAGGTTCGGTGATGGCTACATGATCACAGTGCGCACCAAGTCCAGCCTCAATGTCAAGGAGGTGGTGAGGTTCTTCAACCGTAACTTCCCTGAGGCTGTCCTCAAGGTGAGCTGCCTATGGTGGCCATGCTGTCCCCTGCCAGCCCCCACTTCAGGGCACAAGCAGCCTTCATCCTCCATGGGATGATGGGAGGGAATCTGTGAGTGAGGGCTCAGTGCCCCCTCGGTGATCACCCCCCAGGAGCGTCATCACACCAAGGCCCAGTACCAGCTGAAGTCGGACCAGATCTCACTGGCACAGGTCTTCAGCAAGATGGAGCAGGTGGTGGATGTGCTGGGCATTGAAGACTACTCTGTCAGCCAAACCACACTGGACAATGTAAGACTGGAGACAGCATGGGCAGCTGGATGCTTGTCCCCAGGGAGTGCCAAAGTGCCAGGCAGGATCTGCCTTTGGGGCAGGGATTGGAGCTAGATGGGGAACATGGTGGCAACCACCGCATGGCAGGATGCCCTGGGTCCTGACCTGGCAAGCATGGGGTGGAGGTGCTTGAAAATACCTGAGTCTCCTGCCCCTTCCTTCCTCAGGTGTTTGTGAATTTTGCCAAGAAGCAAAGTGACAACCTGGAGCAGCAGGAGACCAGCCCCAGCAGTGTCCTGCAGTCACCCCTGGAGCATGTGCTGAGCCTGCTGCGCCCCCGCACTGCCCCCACTGAGCTGCGGGCCCTCGTGGTGGAGGAGCAGGAGGACCTGGAGACTGACGACGAAGGCCTCATCAGCTTTGAGGAGGAGAGGGTGAGAGGTTGTCCCCAGATCTGGGTGTTCCTGGTCCCACCTGTGTCTGTGCCACAGGCCCTGGGACTGGGTGCTGTGATACCACAGAGGTGACACAGTAGAGTGGCTGGACCTGGGAGGGGTAGGGGCTCTCTGTTGTGCCGCCTGTGCCAGACTTTGGCCCCAGATGCCCTGGGTACACTGGCTAAGTGGGCAGCCCCTGAGCCCTGCCTGTCTCCCTGCTCAGGCTCAGCTCTCCTTCAACACGGACACTCTGTGCTGAGACCCGGGAGACAACCATATTGTCAAGCCACCAAACCCTTTTGGCCTCTCCTCTCCCTTTGCCCTGTGGAGCGGAGTTGCCACAGCTGGAGCCACATGCCAGGGAGGACGCAGTGGGTACAGCAATGCCTGGATGGACCTCGGAAGCCACCGCTGGGGTGGCTTTTGCCCCCTTCAGCTCCGCCGGAGCAGTGTCACTGTGTGATGCTGGGGGCATGGTCCTCAACATGCAATGGATGGAGACTGTGAAGGAAAAGACATGGCTTGGTGCCAGCACTGCCAGCCCCACTCACTTGGGGCAGAGACACACAGGCCTGTGAGTGGTGCCTTTGGACACCCATGTTGCACTCTCTGGGGACCCTTGGCTGTGGGTACCTCCCCAGGCCTGGCCCCGTGGAGCTAGAAGATGGATGGCTGCTTCCACATTACCCCTGGCTGATGCTGCCCTGGGCACCACTGGGGCAGGTGCTCTCGTCCTTCATCCATAACCGGTTTCTGTCATGAGTGGGATGTCACTGGGAGTCTCGGCCTCACTAGTACATCCTGCCCACCATGGGTCTGTTCGCCCTGGCCCTGCCTGGCCTTGGGCACTGGCTTCGTCCCCAGGCAGCAGTGCTGTTGCAGAGGCACGTGGTGGGGCAGAGGGGTATTTCACAGGGTATTTCACATGCTGGCACCAGCTGTTTCTGCCCTCTGCCCCATATCATGTCCCTCACCCTCAAGTCTCTGATCCTGCCTCCTGCCTGTCCTTGCCCCTTGCTTCCCATATCACAGGGCATTGCTGCAGCTCTGCCACATTTCTGTTGTGTCCCCTTCCACTTTGCTTTTGCCCTGACATTTGTTCCGCAGTGTCCAGCCCTGTACGAGGAACCAGCTGCACTAGGTTCTTATTGTTGGGTCACTGGTGGTACTGGGAGAGGGGTTGCAACACCCCAGGTTGGCTTTGGAAGCTGGTGTGGGGTGGCCTTAAGGTACGAGGTCAGGACAGTCCAGGTGGGTGCTGGCAGCCTGGCAGTGGTGCCTGGGGTGGTGGGAGGGAAGGATGAACTGCAGTAGTGGGACTGGCAGTGTCACTGGCCAGCAGCGGGCACACCCTCTGTCAGCAGTGCCCCTCTTTTTTGCAGAGGGTCCTGCTGCCTTGTCACCCACAGGAACCATGGCTGGTGCCTGCAGCTCTCAACAAGCTTCAGCTGTGCCTAGAGGTGGGCCTGTGATGCTGACCCCACCCCCACCACTGCTGGGTGCCACAGACTTTGGCAACACCCCAGGGTGGCTATGCACCTTCCTGGGGAGCAGCCATGGTCTGTCTGCCCTGTGTGCTCTGATGCCCTCTCTGCCTCCCTGGCACAGGCTTGGCTGGAGGGCCTGAGCACCACTAGGCACCTCAGCTGACTGCTATGGGAGGTGGGGAGAGGCTGGCTCTGGCCCCACTTGGGCACAGGAGCAGGGCCTGACCTCAACTGTCCCCATGCCCTCTGGTCCTATCAGGCCCATATACCACCTGCTATGGATTGTGATACAGTATACAGTATTTTCAATAGGGGGAAAACTGGGGGAAGAAGCTCTATTTTCAGATTTTTTCAGACTTTTTTTTAATGGCATATGGGAAACTGGCTGGATCTGGGATAGATTGGAGGGCACAGGGGGGCAGCCCCCACCAGTGTGCCCCTGCTCCTATGCTGGCCACACTCTGCCTTCCCCAGGGGATGCTGGGGGACAAGCCAGCTCAAAGTTTGCCCTTTGCCATCAGGGAGAGGGGTAGCATCATCTCTGAGTCCCCAGCTGTCACCTTGGTGGCAGCCTGGGGCACCCCAGGGTGGGCAGTGCTGCTGTGCTCTGGGCTTTATCCTTGCCCCATACCTGCCACACTACACTCTTGTTCCAGATTCCAGAAGGGCACTGGCACCCCAGTCACAGAGTGTCTTCCCAGTCCACCCAGTCCTCCCCCTGCCACTGTGCTGTTATCCGCATGGCTTCTGAGGGTCAGTGGAGGTGCCCATACAGCCTGGGTGGCCACGGTGGCCTACCTGCCATGGGCTTAGTGCTGCCTGGGTACAGTTGCTGTGCTAGAGTCAGTCCAAGGGTGGTAGGTAGCTACCAGCCCAAGGAAGGTAGCACCCCAGGGCGGGGGTGCCTGCTGCCTTAGCACCGTTCACTTCATTGAGTTTGGCCCCGCTTCCAGCCTCGCCTCTCCCTCCACGTCCTTGGCCACCAGCCGCGGGCATGGCGCCAGTGCCATGCTAAGCCCTGGGTGTGGGGCCCCTGGGGGTGGGGATGCCTTGGAGCTGCCTGTATATTGCTACCAAACAAAAAGATGAAATGTGAAAATAATGATTGTTTTAAATAAAAAATAATAACTGAATCCATTGAGGCTGTGTAGTTGGGCATGGGGGGAATGGCAGGGCTGAGTGCCTGGGAGAGCCTGGGCTGAGGAGGAGAGTGGTAGTGCCCAGGGTGGGGGCGCAGAATCCTGCTAGGGGCAGGGAGTGCTGGGGCACAACACAGGTCTGTGCCTAGTGCTTGTCATCATTCAAGCAGTGTGGGATGGTTGGGGGTACAGGCAGGAGTGGCAGCAGCTGGCAATGCCACTAGCTGTACTTACTGGCCTGGGGTTGGCAGCAGCCACGGTGGCGGGGCCACAGGCAGGGCGTCCTGTCTGTGCCATGGGGCCAGGCGTGGGTGGGAGCGGGTGCACCCTGAGGAGGAATGTGGGCTGGGAGGGGCGGTGGTTTCAGCTGGGGCACTCAGAATGCAGCCAGTAGTGCAGCAGCAGTCACCACGCAGCATGGCTGAAAACCCCCAAATCCAGCTCTTCATCAAGGTAAGGGGGGTCCTCAGGGCAGTGCCCCAGACCACTGGTAGCCCTGACAACCAACCCTGGCAGTGCTGTGGTGGGGTGGCTGGGCTGCCCGTGCCCACTGCAGTGCCCAGATGTGGGGCACTGGGCAGGCAGGGGGGCAGACAGTGGGCAGCAGGTCAGGCACTGGGTAGGCAATGAGGCTGACAGCAGGCAGTGGGGCAGGCAGGGGCAGCAGGCAGGTGGGGGGACAGGCAGCAGGCAGTACAGGCAGCGGGCAGCTCAAGCTCTTCTCCAGGGCATACTGCTTGCTGCTTCCTGCCCTGCAGGCACAGGGGCTGTGGGGGCTAAACCTGAGGAGGTTGGACCAGGTTCCCCCTGAAAGCAGGGCCTAGTAGGCCAGCACCACAGCATCTGCCTGCACCTGCCAGGCCCTTCCCAGCCACCACCTGGCCAGGGCAATCTGTCTGGCTGTGCAGGCCAGGATAGGGCTCACCTGGGATTGTGGCTGGGGCCACTGGTGACAGGGCCACCAGTATCTGTGTCACCTTCCTCTGGCACATCTCTGCTGCTGGACTGTCCCCTGCCACCCCTGCTGCCGCTACTGCTCTCAAGCCCTTGTCCCCCTGGCACTGTGAGGCTGCCGCAGCCGGGAGGTCCTTGTCCCCAGAGGGTGCCACGGCAAGCACTTGCTATGCCATGTGGCTGCTCTGGGGTGTGGCACTGAGGCTCTGGGAGCAGGCAGGGGCCAGGAGCTGGAGCCTTGCCTGGCATAGCAGGTGCCATGGACAGCAGCACAGCTTGCCAGGCTGGGCTGGGGCATGTGCCCTATCATCTTCACCCAGTATCCTCTGGGGCGGACCCCACTGGGACCGTGCCAGGGTGAAAGGGCAGCTGAACTCTCCTTCTGTGCCCACAGGCAAGCGAGGATGGGGAGAGCATAGGGCACTGCCCCTTCTGCCAGCGGCTCTTCATGGTGCTGCTGCTCAAAGGAGTGCCCTTCACCCTCACCACTGTGGACGTGAAGAGGTGAGTGGTGGCCCCCTCCCAAGGGGTGCCAACCCTGGGGCCAGGATCATGTGCAGGGTGGGGGGTCGGTAGGTCCCCAACACTTTGGGAAGGGATGTGAAGGGTGGGCACTATGGGATGCATGAAGCTTTTTGTACCTCCCCAGGTGATCATTGGTGCTTGGGGGAGGTTGGGAGGTATTTCCTTGGGCACACACTGAGGCAGAAGGGGCCTGAGGGCACCACCTTGTGTACCAGCCCACCAGAACTCCCTTTGCTTGGGACATTTGCACAGTGTGGATACACACACACACGGTGCCCTGCAGAACCCTGGACATGCCAGGCATCAGTGGTGTACCCATCTCCCATAGGGCGCTGGATGTGCTGAAGGACTTCGCACCAGGCGCTCAGCTGCCCGTCCTCCTCTACAACGGCGAGCCCAAGACTGACACCATCACCATTGAGGAGTTCCTGGAGGACCAGCTGGGCCCCCCCATGTCAGTGGCTGGTGCTGCCTTGAGAGGAGGAAGGGGCCCCCCCAGAGAAGAGCAGGACAAGCTGAGGGATGAGGGGGCTGACAGCACATGAGCCTGTCAGCCTCTGGTACGTGCCTCAGCTGTGCCTATGTCCCCACAGGTGCCCCAGTCTGGTCCCGCAGTACCCGGAGTCAAGCCTGGCTGGGAACAACATTTTCCACAAATTCTCTGCCTTCATCAAGAACCCGGTACCTGCCCAGGACGAGGGTGAGGAGTGGATGGGGGAGCACCCCATGCAACCTCTTGGGTGCCACACCCCAAAGCTTAGCCTGGCCACACTGAGCTTTCCCAGTCCCCCCACCCAGTCCAGTCGGGTCTGTCCAGGCACTTCCCACTCCACGCGGGCCAGTGTGATTATGCCAGGTCTCTGTGGGAGGGCAGAGGCAGGTGCCAGCCTGAGCCAGGTGGGAAGAGGCTGACAGGTGCTGCCTGGACACCTGGGCTGGGCTGGCAGGAGGCCACAGCAGAGCAGGGGCCCCATGCCCGCAAGCAGGGCTGTACTGTGACCTGGCCACCCTCCCTGCAGCGCTGCAGCGGAGCCTGCTGCGGGCCTTGCTGAAGCTGGATGAGTACCTGAGCGCCCCTCTAGAGCACGAGCTGGCTCAGGACCCCCACCTCCGGGCCTCCCAGCGCCATTTCCTTGATGGAGACCACCTCACATTGGCTGACTGCAACCTGCTGCCGAAGCTCAACATTGTTCAGGTAAGCCACGGGCATCCCAGCACCATGCCCTTCTCCTTTCCCTAGCATCCTTATGCCCTCACTCTCCTCTTGGTACCTACAGCAAGCCCCTGCTCCTTTCCCAGCTGGTCTCTCAGTTCTGCACCCCCCAGCATCCCTCTCCTCAGGAGCCTTGCCCAGCACCATGCCTTTCAACAGATCCCACTCCTCTCTGCATCCCAAGTGCCAGCCCTCCACTGTGCAGTGCCACGAATGTCTCTGGCTCCCTGCCACCCTTCCCAGCTGGTGCCTGCCCTGGTGGTAGAGCCCTCCTTGGCACAGTATCGGGCAAGTCTCCCCTGTTTGTACCTGCAGGTCGTGTGCCAGCACTACCGCCAGTTTGGGATCCCCAAGGACCTGCACGGTGTGTGGCGGTACCTCAACAGTGCCAGTGAAACCAAGGAGTTCAAATACACCTGCCCCAATAGCCAAGAGATTATACAAGCCTATCGTTCCGTGGTCCGGGCACCGCAGTGAGCTGGGCACGTGCCCTGTGGGTGCAGGGCCAAGGCTGGGGTCAGGCAGGAGGTCAGTGCCCACCCTGCCCCTGCCTGCAGGGGCTCAGGAAGAGCTGTACCCCTTGCAACCAAATTCCCTCCACTGGCACACAGGTGCTGGCAGCAATCTGCAGTGCACTCAGCCCCTCTTGTGCCACCCACCCTTCCTCACAACCAGGACAAGCTCTGTGGCCCCTCGAACATGAGGATGAGGGCAAGGGGGCACAGCCATGGGCACCATCGGTGCCACAGCTGTGCCCAGCTGGGGGCAGGGGCAGAGTTGGGGACAACAAGCTGCCCTGCAGCCACTTGCACAGGCAGGCACACTGTGCCACCCACCTGGGCAGCAGGCACCACAGGGTGCCCTCACACCTGCACCAGGTGAGGGGACCTGGCACAGGCATAGAGACATAGGAACAGAGCTGGAGGGGGATAGCACAGGCAATGGGCACAGGTCAGCACCCCCAAAACTCACTATTAGGAAGCTCTCAACAGACTGGGCTGTAAAGCAGGGAAAGCCCAAGCTAAGCTTCAGAGTTCCTGGAAATCAATAAAAGCTTTGCAAGTAAGACCAGTGTGTCTGGAGTGACCACCCCAGCAGCTCCTCCCTCACAAGGCTTTGTACTGACATCCTCATCCTCTCCCAGTGCCCAGCAAGGCAGAACCCCACTCCCAGCTCTCCAGAGAGGTTGGCCAGGTTCTAACCACACACCCGTCAGCCACTTGCAAAAAGCTGGCGGGGAAGGGAACTTCTCTGAGGCCCGGACATCTGGGTTCAGCTGAAACAGGCCCAAGGCTTCCTGAGAACGGGAGAGGCAGAATGGAAAGATACACCCAGAGAGACCAGCTGGCTAAAAACACCTTTACTGGCAAGAAGCAAAGCACAGGTGATCTTTCCATTCCACGGTATCAAAGCTCCATCCAAACTCCACCAGTTCATGGTAAGTGAAGTCGGGAGCTGGTCCCTGCCAGCAGGGAAGAGCTGCAGGGGAAAACCCCACCATGCTGGTGTCCCCTCTGCTCCAACTGTTCCCCCAAAGGGGAAAGCTGAGGGGTGGCTGCCAGGTACCGCTGCCTCTGTTGTCAAGGAGCTCAGCAGGTCCGGAACAACAGGGACACCTCCTCGTGTCACAGGGGTCAGACACAGGGGTCCATAGGGCTGTCATCAAGTCACAGGACAGCACCCATCAGGAGTCCTCAAAATTCACTCCAGATGGCGCTTTCTTGCTGGAAGGAGACAGAGGAAACATCAGAGTCACGAGCCCCAAGCCCTGCTGCCCCGTAACTTCGGAGCAGAGCCCGCAGGGTGCCCAGCGAGCAGCATCCAGCCCCAGCACTGACCTTTTGAAACCTGGGTTAATGAGAGACTCCCCTGGTACCTTCCTTTTGGCTGGCAAAGCTGAGCCAGAAGCCTTACTCTTCCTGGGGCTGGGGTCTGCCTCAGTCAGGAACAGACAGGACACAAATTACAGGTTACCTAGGAGCTCTGGCAGCTCTGCCAGTCCCTCCATGGCCAGGGGGAGCCTCCAGGAGCCCAGCCTGGCAGGACCAGCAAGCCACAGAGGGCAAGAAAGGGCCAGACATGGCCTCCTCTCCCAAAAGGAGCCATGGATCCACCACAGCCTCCAGTCTGGAAGCACAGCAAAGCCTGCCCTCCTTCTGAGGCTGGCAATGCCCAGCCTTTGACCTGAGCATCCCAGACACCCTGAGAGCCACCACGCTAAGCCCTGCCCCTGCTTTGCCTGGAAGAGCACCAGGACAATGGGTGGCTGCCAGCAGCCACAGCTGAGGGCACTCAAGAGTGTCCAGGAGAGCACACGGATACAGGACCAGCAGCCTCCAGGAGGGAGAAGACAAAAGATTGCAGGAGCAGGGCAGGTGCCCCTGGCAGTGCCTACCTGGCAGGAAGAGCTGCTGACTCCGGGCAGCATTCTTCTCAGGGCTGCAGGAAGATGCTAATGTTTCCACTGCTACTGAGACAAGAGCCAGAGCCAAAGCTTGTGACAACACCCCCCAGTTCTGCATGCAGCACTTCAAGCCTCCCCAGTGAGCTCCCTCCACAGCCAAACTGAGCCCCATTCTCCTCTTAGCATTTCCATCCAGACTGCTGCTGCTCCAAAATCTTTCCAGACCCCTCAAAGAAAGATATCTGTGACCCCCACATTCAGGATGCTAGTGTGGCGCTGGCCATGAGGACAAGGGCTGTGTTTCCACACAGAGACATGCCACTGTATCCTCTGGGCCCAGGCAGGATCTCTTCTGCCTGCGGAGGTCTGGTGCAGACCCTGGCCAGCTTTGAGAATGGGCCAGCCCAAACAGGGAAGTGACGGGCAGCAGCTCTTCTGCCGGCCTACTGGGACCGGTGAGAAGAAACCACCTGGGGTGAAGCCCTCTCCTGCTGCGGCTGAGCTGGGGCACCTAGGGCACTTCAGGTGGGGATGACGATCCCATGAAGGGGGCAGGAGCTGGTAGCCCTCCCCTCTTCTAAACCCACCACGGACCTTCCAGGCGCCTCTCCATGCTCTCGATGCAGCCGGCCATGCCGAAGACCAGCGCCTGCAGCTGGCTGCGCGCCTCGGCGGCGGGCAGCTGGGCGAGGGCCAGGGCCGGGCACTGCGGCTCCTCCGGCAGTCGCAGCGTGGCCGAACCCGGGCCCAGGCTCAGCGCGGCAGCCCCGTGACCAAGGGCGGCCCTGCGGGGAACGAGGGTCAGGGGAGCGGGAGAGGGGGAGGGGGGCCCGTAGCGAGGGAGGTCGCAGGGCAGTGGCACCCACCTGAGCATCGCGCCGAGCTCCTCCGGCGGGCACCGCTGCAGAGGGAGAGGAGAAGGAGAGCGCGTCCAACACGGCCTTGCCTGGGTCCAGATCCATCCCTACCCCGCCGGCACCCCAGGTCTCAGCCCTGGGCTTTCCCGCCGCCCCCTGTTCCGCCCGGTACATACAAAGCCGAGCGCCGGGCAGCCACCGAGCTCCCCGGCCCAGACTTCCATCGCGTCGGTCACACTGCGGGAGGAAGCAGCTCAGGCCAGGGCTGCTCGACCCCCATCCGGCCCCGTGCCCGCCTCCCACCTGCTCCTTCTCCCGCCCCGCTCTCACTAGACGGTGCCGTCGGGTCCGCAGTAGCAGAGGAATCGGCCTGTCCTGGTTCGGAGCACATGAAAGGGCCCTGCCGGTTGCGCCATGGCCGCGGCGGACGGGGCGGGCGGAAGGGGTGGGTCCTGCCCGGGGCCGGGCCCGGCAGCCTCGCCATGGTGAACCTGGGCATACGGCGGGTGGAGGATGATGTGGCCGCCAAGCACCCGGTACGCCCCGCGGGGGACGGGCTGGGGGGCCTGGGAGTGCGGGGGGAGCTGGGGATGAGGGGGCTCGGTGGGCCTCCGGCCCTCGCGCTGACGCCTCCCCTCAGGCACTGCAGCAGTACGCGGCCTGCCAGTCTCACGCCTTCATGAAGGGCATCGGCACCTTCCTGGCAGGTACGGGCCGGTCCGGCCACCCCGGCATCCCCCGGGCTGTCCTTGGCCGCTCCCCGGGGGCAGCGGGGACGTCCCGGCCGTGTCCGGTAACCCTGGCCCCGGTCTCGGCAGGCAGCGGGGCCGCCTTCGCGGTGCAGAAGATGGCGCGGCAGAAACTGCCGTACAGCCCGCAGTGGAGCCTGCTGTTGGCTGCGGGTAAGTGCCCAGCCCGAGCGGTACAGAGGGCTGTTTGCCACTGTTGTGGAGGCTCGTCTCTGGCTCCAGCCACCTCCCTGTGCCCCGGTCCCCAGGGCTCAGGAGGGTTCGCGGCAGCAGATGCTGTCCCCACCGTGGTGCTGCTGGCACTCCCAGGAGCATCTCGGCCGCCCCAGCTGCAGGGTCCCTCGGAAGCTACGTGGTAACCAGAGCTGAGACGCAGAAATGCTCCAACTTCTGGATTTATCTGGAGACGGGCAAGTCCCTACAAGAGCTCGCCGTGACTGGTGGGGTGTCTCAGCCCTCAGGTACAGTCATATCTTCCTACTGCTTTGCCTGAGCTTCTTGTGCCTCGTTCTTCCCTGCTACAATAGTTACTTTGCTGTTCCTGTCTTGTAATTTAGCTGGTGACCGTGTCATTGCCAAAATCTCATTATTAAGTCCCACACTGGCACCCTGTAGCCAAGGGGTGGGAGCAGGAGCACCCATGGTGGGTGGAGCTCCGTACCTGGTTTCATGCCTCCCCTGTCCCTCTGTGCACCTGGCAGAGTGGGTTCCTGAGCAGGGCTGGTGATGTGGGTTGGGTGCACTTGCTGCTGCCTTCTGCCCTGCCTGTTTTGGGTATTCACAAAAGCCAGCACAAAAGGCTCATTTGCTAGAAGAGGAAGGAGAAGGTAAGGGGTGGAGAGAGCAACTGAGGTTTGGAGGGATTTGCTGCCCAGTAGGGTGGGCGGAATTGGAGGGGCATCAAGACAGCCGCTGCTGGACAATTCTCATTGCTGCTCGCTGCTTTCTCCCATACATACTTTGAGCTCCCAAAGCTAGGCCAACTTGAAGAGGCTTTACGTGCTTCCCCAAGGCTCTGTGGTTCTTTGCCCATGCTTGGCAAACTCACCAGGGTAGTTGGAGGTCCAGGGAACTTGTACTTTCTTGTTGCAGAAAACCTGACTAGTGCAGAGGACAGGGACGGCGCTGCAACACTGGTGAGGAGGAACAGGTACGGTGATGTGGTGGAGTAGCCAGCAGAGCATAGCCTGCCGTCCCCATGTCCTGCTTCACCCTCTCCTGTCTCCCCAACCTGACGCTGCCCATCACACTGCCCACCATGAGGGTGCTGGGCTTGGTGACACTTCTGGAAAGCTCAGAGGAGTTGATCCTGCAAGAGAGAGAGCATGGTGGAGGCACCTCAGGGATTGCTGCCTGCCCCATGGCCTCTGCACATTGCACTGGGGGTACAATAAAAGTTCAGAGCTGAATGCACTCATTGTGGATGAGGTGAAGGGCAGAGCAGGTGGTGAATGTCAATCTGAGGCAACCTCTGCAGTGAATGTTGGAGCAGAGAGCTCTGGTCCCTCTGTAGTGATGGCAGTCACAGTCAGCACTTGGATTGCTCTGAGACTGCAGGTGCAGACAGGTCTGGGCTAAGTTGTGAGAGCAGAGCTGTTGCTGTGTCACCTATGTTTCCTGAGCCCAGCCAGTCCCCATGTCCCTTCCACCACAGCAGTACCTACCTGAACAGGCCTGAGCTGAGTCCCACAGCTGGGTGGCCTCTGGAATGTCCCCTTCCCCTGCAGCAGAGGTGACCATGTGCCCAGGGCCCCGCTCTGCAGTGCTCACCTGTCACTGGCTAGTCCCAGATTGCCCATCCAGATCCATAATTACTTGACAAGGTAATGGTACTGTCTCGAATCCCATGCACACAGTGGGGCATGTGGGGTTTTTCCATGTCAGACTCCAAGTCTTGACTAGGTAAATTGCTCTTGGTGGACATCCAGCTCTGATTCAGCTGCAGCTGAATTTCTTAGAAGAAGAAACCCAGCCTGAATTCTGGGAGCTGCGCAGGTTCTTAGAGCAGTGTTTCAGCTTCAGGAACCAGAAGTGCCTTCTCCATGTGAGATACTAGACAGGCCCTGAACGTCACCACAGGAGGGAGTCCCTGTGCTGAGGAGATGAGCTTGGGGAGGAAGCTGGGCTTGGAGGTTCATAGCATCCTCCGAACTGGAATCACGTTTGCCCTGTGCAGAAAGATGGAGAGCAGCCAGTGGAAGAGCTGAAAGTAAAGTGCTGCAGGGAACAGGTGTGTTAAGTCAAGCATGGCATTCCAGGAGTTCAGCTGGAGCAGGGAAGGGTGTTGGGAAGCGACTAAACCCACAGAGCAGAGTTGGTGCTGCCAGCAGGAGCAAAGAGGGTGGTGAGAAACTGCAGCTCCCTGCAACCACTCCTCTCTAGTGTTTGTGGAATGTGCAGGGCAGGGAGAGGCTTCCCAAAGGATTGGAGAGCTGGGGCCAGTCCCATGCAGCTGCTGAGCACTGTGATGCATGTCCCAAGCTGCCAGTGACTGCAGCAGCAAATGTGAGCTTGCTTTGCTGCCACCTTTGAGCACCAGCGCTGGGCTCTGGCAGTGGAGGCTGCTGACAGGTTGTTTTGCTGGGGACTGTGGCAGTGAGGGACAGCTTGAGCTGCCTGCTCCTGGCTTTGGGGTGACTGCACCTCCAGCATTGGGGAAGCACGAGCTTGGTGACTGTGGCTGACTGGAGCTCCTCCACCTCCAAGTGGGCCTGGGTCTGGAGTGAGGTTTTCAGCCCACCTTGGTCTATTTGAGGTCGTCTTCAGGCTGGTAGAGTGCACAGAGCTGTGACGGTGTCTCAGCACTGGACAGGCTGCAAGGAATGAGACGTTCGGGCATGTGGATGTGGCTGTGGGGCTCTGCCCCATGGGACAGCCAGGCTGAACTGCCTGTTGCTGATCACAAGCCACTGAGCCATAGCAGTGGTTACAAAGGTTTATTTCAGATTATTAAAAAAATTAAACAAACCCAAACCTTCTTCATGTTTGTACATCCCTGTTCTTACTCAATTGGAAATGAAGGTGCATCCTCCTAGCTGCCTGGTGTGGGGTGATGCCAGGCTCAAATCCCAGTGCAGAGCAAAGCCCCACAGTGCGGGAGCTCATTGGCTCTGTGCCAGCATGGCCATGCACCACAGAGCTGCAGGAACCAGGGTGTGCAGGAGTCTCTGGCTGTGGCAAAGACAAGTCTGGCATAGGAACCACGGAGACAGTGAAGACATCATGTCTGGTTGTTGAAGTGGGACCTGGAAGCTGCCATCTTTCCACATCTGGTTGTTGCCAAGTCCTTACCCAAAGCTGAGGCCAATGGCCAAGGAAAAGACCTTGCCTTCAGGAAGGTCAGTGGGGTTTGTACATCAGCCAGGAAGACAACGTGAGCTTTGGGTGATGCCCAGAGCTCCCCAGGAGGCAGGGCTGATGCTCCAGGGTCAGGCTAGTGAGGTTGACTATAAGGACTAGTGTAAGTAATATTCCCCATTCATACACATACACATGAAAATTAATGAAAATTAATCCTGTTGTTGCTTGGGCTCATTGGTCCAGTTCACCTCAGCTCTGGTGGCAAAAAGATGTCTTAGCTCTGAATGTCCCATTTCCAAGCCTGCTCCAGGGTCCATCCCTGAGTAGTGCTGGGAAACATTTAAGCCCTTCTCCCACAGGGCCAGTGATCCTCTTCTGTCCTTCCTTTCCCGCAGCTTGAGGGCAAGGGGAGGGCAAAAGGACACAGCTATCCTTCTGGGATGGTGTCAGGTTTTGGAGGGGGACATTGAGCACTTGCCACATCCCAAGCATTCATACCATGGAGCCTCCAGCAGGTAGGATGGTGCTGGTCCTGCAGATATGGCTCACCCTGTTCCTGCCATCAGATTATGCTGGACTTGCTGTGCCGGAGCAGGCAGATGGCAGTCACCAGGGATGTCAGGGTGGTGACCACGAAGAGCAGGATGAGGATGACCCAGTAATTGTAAAGCATGCTTTTGTGGGAGGAGGGCTTCTCTGCTGGGATCATGTTGGTGAGGTTCAGCATGTAGCCCAGGGCCCAGCCAATGGAGGTTTCTCCTGCCTGTGGAAACAGCATGGCATGGTCACCATCCAGCCAGCCCAGCTGCATGGGCCTCAGGAGACCATAGAATCATGGAATCACTGAAGTTGGAAAAGACAACTAAGATCATGGAGTCCAACCAGTAATGCCAGCACTGCCAAGGCCACCACTAAACCATGTCCCCAAGTGCCACATCCACACATGTTCTAAATCCCTCCAGGGATGGTAACTACCCCATCCGTTGGCAGCCTGTTCCAATGCCTGACCACTTTCCATGAAATAATTTTCTTAAAATGTAACTGAAACTTCCCCTGGCACAATTTGAGGCCATTTCCTTGTCTTTTGACATGTTACTTGTGAGAAGAGACCAACCCCCACCTGGCTACAACCTCCTGTCAGGGTGTTGTAGAGAGTGAGAAGGTCCTCCTTGAGCTTCCTTTTCTCCAGGCTGAGTCCCCCCAGCTCTCTCAGCTGCTCCTCATAAGACTTGTGCTCCAGACCCTTCTGGGACAGCTTCAATATCAGCCCAAGGGAGAAGAGTGTGGGGGAACCCACAGCCCCCTCAAGCTTCTGCTTGACCACAGGTCCAGCCAGCCCAGGGACAGAGCAGTCCAGACCATCCTGTGCTGAACTGGGCTCATCCCCTGGGAGTAAAACCTTGTATGCTCAGGCCAGTCCTGATCTCCTTGCACATCCCATAGCATGTGCAGACAAAAGTACCTCCTGCCCTGAGGTAACTTCCCAAAAAGCCTCAGCAAAGCATTTTTTGGGATGGCTGGTGTCTTGAGGGCCAAGGAAGGGCTGAAGGACCTGATCCCATGACCACCCCAACAGCCAGCTCACATAATTTGTTTCCATCCCCTAGGATATCCCTCCAAAAACTGAGAGTTCAATCCTGCTCCTGTTCACTGAGATGTTCCTTGATTCTGCTTGGCTCTTTTTCCATGTGGGATCATCTCTCCTGCAGGGTTCTTTGGCCTAATTCCAAAGAGATCCCATGGGATGGGGATGTATTTTGGTGCTACCCACCTTCTTTTGGAAGGCAATGTTGGGGAAGGAATGGTTGTTGAAGCTGTAGCCTTTGGTGGTGAGCAAATACACAAATGTGCTGACAGCGCAGTAATCTGGCAGCCTTTTCTCCAGCTTTGGGGCTTTCAGGAGCAGCTGGATGAGATGCACAGAGGGAAAGAGAAGAAGGGTCAAACCAGCAGTGGCCAGGCTTGTGTCTGTGGCCTGAAGCTCAGAGTGGTTACATCTGTGAGGCCAAGGTTACTCATACCCACCTGAGTCCCCTCCCAGTCCCATGTAGGGGCCATCAGTTGCCTTCCTCCTGTTCCATTGGTGCCAGGAAACCCAGTGACCTCCAAGGGCTTATCTCAAAGCCAAGGTGATACCCCACATGAAGCAGCCCCCTCCTTCCCATGATGCCCAGGGAGCCCACCTTACTCCAACTGGTGGCACAGATGGTCTCTGCAGCATCCTTCAGGTCGCTGGGCAGGTGCACAGGTCTTCCCATCACGGTCTGTATGAAATCCACCGTGTAGAAGAAGGCAGAGAAGGCCTGATAGAGGGAAAGGAGCAGCTGTGAGACAGGCTATGAGTAAACTCTCTGACCATGAGCAGACACTCTGGCCAGTGTGGTGGGCACCAACAACTGCTGTTGCAGAGCTGGGGGTCTGATTTTGTTGTGACATGATGCTGGGGAGCTGCCCAGCCAGCAGCTGGGCCACCACCCTCCTCTTATGGGACTTACAATGAAGTTTCCTGAAACCTTCGGCTGGAAAACACCATCAAAGGAGCAGTGAGAGAAGGAGCAGTTGGTGAAGTCAAAGAGCTTGCTGACATGCAGAGCGCAGAGGTTCCCATTCCCAGTGCCGACCAAGGTAACAGTGGTGTTGAGGGAAAGGCTTGGCCTCTCCTTCTCTGTGCAGGGACTGTCATAGATGCTGCTCATCAATAGGCTCTTGTTGTAGCCCATAGGCCAGCAGGGATGGGAGACAGTTTCTTGGTAGCTCTCAGCCTGCCAGAGGAAGGACACATGGGGTGCATGAGCTGTGCATAGCACAACTCCCCCGGAGCTTGAGCAGCCAGACACAGAACAGTTGACAAACGTATCTCAAAATGGCTTGGGGTGTCTCGGCTCTAGCCAAGGGCTGCATCATCTAATGGAGATACTGGGAGAAAGCCCTGGGAACGCAGGAGAGGGTTGGGGGCAAAACCCAAGTTGGCTGGTAAAGGTGTGCAGCTGGTCCAGGGCTGAGGGACAGCGTAAACACTGAGGTGAGGGGGCAACTGTGGGGTTGTGACAGCCAGCATCCACATCAAGCACACACTGTACCTGGAGAAACTTGGAGAGCAGCCTCTTGAGGACCTGGTCCCTCCCATAGCAGAGGAAGCTGTGCGTGTACACTTTGTATGCCTGGCCATACAGCTTCAACATCACTTCGTTTCTGGGGTTTTCAATTGTGTCCATGGTTTCAAAGGTGATCTGTGTGGAAGCACCTCCAAAGTCCATGGCCCCCAGGGTCTTCTTCTGAGGCTGGATCCATTCTCCGAGCCATCCACGCTGAGCCAAGTAGGACAAGAGCAGGCATAAGCGTATGATGAGCTGCCCAGCCATCACAGCCATCCCATTGGATGTCACTATCTGCCCACCTTGATGAAGTTCTCCAGAAGATAGTTTGCAGTGACCCAGCCAAAGACCCCTTCCTCTTCCCCTGACAGGATCTTTGCTCCACGGAAATCAAAGGGGTATGTCTTCAGCGTGGCTGCTGCAGCTCCGAGGACAGCGTCCGATGCCTGTGGGTCCGCAATGCTGTGGGCCAAGTGAGAGGGCAGAGTGACAGACCTGTGCCACAGTGCTGCAGAGCACTCCCTGTCCCAACAGCCCTTGAGGGCCAGCACTGCCATAGCAGGACCCAGAAGAGAGGTGAGCCCTAGCCTGGGTACTCATAGGCATGTCCCAAAAAAACACTAGCTAATTCCCTTTGTCTCTGCTGGAGGAGGCAGGTAGCAGGAAAGAAGTGTGTTCCTCCCTGCTTGGGACAATGGAATCCATCCTGCCTGGGCTGAGTGAGGTGAGCACAACACCTCCCCCTGTGTGCTTTTTGAGGGGTGATTATTCTCACTATGTCCCATCAGGCTGGCAGTGGGTGCAAGGGATTTTCCTCCTAGCATCCAAAAAGTCTGGGTGGGTTATCCTGATGCTGGCCCCCTCACCAGCCCCCACTAGCACTGTGCTGGCTGTGCCCTGCAGAGCATATCCTGCTCTGAAAGGCAGAACCACTTCTGCAGGGGACACAGCATGGGGCAGGTAGGTGGTGGAGAGCTTTCCCAGCAAAAGGACAGCACTTCAGCCATCCTTCACCACCTCCATACCTGCTGTGTGTGGCAAGCTGGCATGTCAGAGTGGCACAACAGGGCCCCCCTGAGCACTCACTTGAGCAGGCGCATGCCAGCCGTGGCGCCCAGGTAAAGCGGGGTGCTCGCGTGCTTCTCCTTGGGCACATCTCTCAGGGCCTGGTTCAGGCAGTGCTCCAGGCTTGTCCCAGCTGCCAGAGGGTTCGAGCTGTAGCTGGAGATGCCAGGACCTGTGAAGAGGAAACAGCATTGCTCCCTGCTGATGAGGGGATGATGCTCAGTGGGAAGATGCCTGGTGAGCAGCTTTGCCCCTCCCAGGCTGTCCAAAAGGCAGTTTTCTGTGGGCATGGAACCATCCAGGGTCCAGCCATATCTCCCTGCCCACACCACAACCCCTGCTGGCTGACAGTCTGGGAAAGGTTGATAAATGGAGAGTGAAAAACCGACCCTGGCTCCTCACTGGGCTAGGCGGGGACCTGGATTGTTCCCTGGTGGTTCAGTACCTGCCAGGAAAATATAAACTACAAGCATGCACAGCTGCAAGCCTTGGGGGGAGTTGGGAGACATTTTAGGAATAGAGCTGAACCCCTTAGAACATATCACTATGCTGGTAAATACAGAGGGAGGCAGCTGGGCATGGCAGGGCCACTCACACCATGCTGCCCTGCCACAGGGATGCAACAGACACTGCCACCAACCCCGGACCGGGGCCAGCCCTTACCCTCCACATCACACATGCCGTGCTCGCTGACCACCCCGGTGTCATTCTCCTTGTCTGCAGGCCACTTGTAGATGAACATGGCGGTGTGGGAGGACCCAGCATCCAGCACAATGCCGTACTGCAGGGGGAAGGCAGTGGGTCAGACCTGGAGGCTGAAGGTCCCCTGGCTGCTCCAGCCCTTACCAAGGGAAGGCACTGGGCTCAGTGCACAACCAGTCCACACTCCTACCCTGTCAGTGCCCAGCAGCTCCAGAGCATCATCTGGCAGAGGCAGGCTTTGCTCAGCCCAGCCGGGCACTGCTGGGCCCACACCTGCCTAAAGAGGGCATTGCCTGGCATGTCACTGGGAGTGGGATACTGGCCATTCTGGAATGCTATTTGGAACAGCACAGGGATTCTGGCTTTTTGGGTAAGGGAACCCCTTGAGTGCACCTCAGGGGGCTCTTCCCCCGCTGCAGGCTACCATCACTCCTGGCTGCCTGATGAGCCATGCTAGCCGGTCCCTGGGACTGGTGGTGGGGAGAGACACCTGAAATGGCTCCTCGGGATACTCTTGTCCAAAGAAGGGCAGCCAGGCCCCTCATTCCTCCTTCCCTTGTATGGCTTGGCTATTCTCTGGCTATAAATAACCCTGCTTCTCCTGCCAAACAAGGTTACCCAGCTCCCAGGGAGGGGACACCATACATGCTGCCTGCAGCACCCCTGGGCGTACCCCTCTGCCTGGCCCCTGCTGCCCATGGTCTCGGGATTGCCCATGCTGGCCCCCACTGTGCCCCTTCAGGGCTGTGAGTATGGGGGGAAAGCAAGGCAGGACCCAGCACCACCCCAACTGAGCATCTCTGGGGTGAAGCCATCTAAGGCTTAAACCTCCTCTGAGTCTCTGTCTGCTCCTGTCCTGCCCAGACTCAATAGAGCCAAGGGCTGGAGCAGGCAGCTCCTCTCTCTGCCCGGCTCTGGAAGCCACCCCGGCCCTGCCTGCCATGGGTGCCCCATGCTACCTCTGTCCCTATCACCTGGTTTTCACCAGCTCAGGCAACAGAAGTGTCAGGGACACCTGAGGTCCCCACTTTTAAGTAGCCTCAATTACACCGTGAATCCATGGCCCTGCACCAGTGGTACCTCCTGCTCCCTCAGGGGACCATCTCACGTGGGTGACCCTCCTAGACTTGCCCAGTGATTTGCTCATGCTCTGGGCCAAAAGCTAAAAGCCAGCAGAGAATCCCCCTCTGTGGCCAGGCTGGAGCAGTGGAGTAGCTTCAGCTCCTGACAAACACTGCAGAGAGGAGGAAAGAGGCTGACAAGTCCCCCCCAGCACCTCACCCCAGCCTCCTGGGTTGGGTGCTGGGGTGAGTGCTCCAGGTAGGCTTAGAGGGCTCTCTCTCAACACCCTCCTTGCCCATCATGTGGCACCCCAGTCCATTCTCACCAGAGCAACCTCTGCCTTGCCTCACCTCCCTGGGGTCCTGTGGTCACCCCTGTGTTTCCGGGTGAGCAGTCAGTGACCAAGCACAGGGGAGTCTGAGGAGGGTCCAGCCCCAGGGGACCCCCTCTGTCCACCTCAGTGGTACATGTGCCCACGCACCCTGTAGTTACCATGCAGATGTCTCCGGTTTGCTCACAAGGAACCACATTACCCTAGATATCACCTGGAGTGACACTAGCAGGAACAGGGTGACAAGGCTGTCCCCACCGGGAAAGCATCGATAGGTCACCCCCAAACCTGGGGCTGAGCAGTCAAGACCCTAGGAATAGATTCCAGCCCGGAGATGCCATGGAGGGGCTGAAGTCCGCAGAGAGGGACAAGGTTGGAGACAGGGATATCTACATGGTGGCAAGGGCTGAGAGATGCTGGAGTATGAAACAATAAGGATGACCTGTAGTGCCAGGGATACCTGGTGTCGCCCACCAGGAGTGGGGTCAGCCTGGGGGGGGGATGCTGGGGGCGCCAGACTCACCCCATGGCAGGAAGGGACATGGGCACCCTCTAGGGTGAGCAGGAGGAGACCCACCAACCGTGACAGGGGGAAGGCCAGTTCCCAGGGTTTCTTCCTGCCCTCAGCAGGGCTGGCTTGGCTGTGCCCCACTTCCCATCCCATGGAGAGCTGGTACCAGGATATATTCATGGGGGTACATATCTGGGGTGCACATGTATGTGCACATGTGCATGCATATGTGTGTGCATGTGGTCTACATGCTGCAGGATTGCACATGTTTGTGTGTGTGCATGGGCATACAAAGGTGTGTGCAACCTGTGGATGCAGGTATGTGGGGGTGCTTACATGTGGGTATGCACGGATGAGGTGTGCACGCACCAACGTGTGTGCACATGGGTGCACGTATCTGTGCACACATGCATTTAGGAGGGGCGTGTGCATAGGTGTGCGTGGCCACACATACCATGTTGCGTGCCCAGGGAAGTGCAGGCAGTGAGAGGTAGCACGGAGCCCGCACCCAGAGCAAGCCCCATGCAGAGGTGACATGTTGGGGTGACAGTGGCACCACTGGGGCAGGTTGCAGAACTGGCTGTGCTATGTAGGCACACCCTAGTGCCCTTTGCTGCCAAAACCTGTGGGTCAGGGTGGGGGTATCTCCTCTTTGACCCCCAGCCCATTGCCACCGGGTGTGGAGTGGTGACTGAGGGGCATCCCGTGGGTCCCCCAGCCTTGGCGATGGCGGCAGCAGCACTTGGCCTGGCTGAGGTAAGGTGCTGCAACACGATGGTGCTGCCTCTGCAGAGAGTGCCTGGCCAACTGCTGCCACCCCACAGCCACCCCAGCAGAAAAGGAGTCACCGCAGCCTCATGCCAGCCCGTCCTGAGGGCACAGGGTTTGGCACCTGAGCTTGTCCCTGTGGAGAAGACGTCCTTGCCTGGGAGTGGTAAGCAGGGGTGGAAATCGTGCTCATGGTGCACAAAGGCGCCGAGGCAGACATGGGCAGCCTAGTATGTTCCCAGTGATGAAGAAACATCTCCTCCAGTCCCAAGGGTACCCCATGCCTCCAGCATTCACACAGAACTCATTAATGGGGTCACCTACAGTGGTGTGCAATGGTGCCAGCCCCTGGCCCCAGATCCTGTCCCTGTCTTAGCTTCTGTCCCTGCCTAGAACCTGGGCTTGGGCATTAGAGCCACTGCATTCCCCAGAGCAGAGTGCGCTGCTGTGTGGGTCTGAGTCACAGCTGAGCCATGGGATGGGCAGGTGGGCTCCAGGGGCCCTACAGGTGGGAAGCCCCAGGAGGGAGGATAAAAGCCCACCTCGATAGTGATTTGCAGTGTAAGTGCTACCCTCAGCTCTGCCAGCTGAGCTGCCCTGCACCTGCTAACAAGCACACTGCAAATGAGGGCTGGGGAGACACAGGGATGCCCTGGCGCACTCCCATGCCAGCACCTGGCTTCCATCACCCCTCTCATCTGCCTTGGCATGTTTGCCTGCTGGCACCCAGAGCTTTGGCAGGGCCTCATGCATGTGGGACAGTCCCCAACACCAGCATCTCCTGGTGGCACAGGGATTTTTCTAACAGAACCCTCTGACCAGACCCTGGTGATGCTGCAGGCAGGGGAGACACAGAGAGGTCTCCATTGTGGCCCCACACTGGGACAGTTTTCAAGTGCTAGCCCTATCTCTGCTGCCTCCTAGGTCACCCATGGTCCCAAGGGCTCTGCCCCAATGCAACATCACTCAGGCGAGCCCCAGTCAGGGCTGCTCAGTCCTGAAGCCCCTGCAGAGGGGACACAGAAGACAGTCATGTTCCCAAAGGCCATGAGCAGTGCTTAGTTAGGGCTCCTGATCAGCGTATGGCTCTGCCCAGGGGAGGAGGCAGGTGTGGACATTGAGAATGCCCCATGTGCTGCTGCCTTGCACTGTGCCCCATGGCCATGCACAGGACTCCAGCCCCCATCCCTCCAGGCTGCCCCATGTCACATGAGGGGCTCATCCTTGGCCTCCCACCATTCTGCCTCTCTGAAGGGTGGTGAGGTCACGCAGCACCCAGGTTTGCAGTGAGTTGTGACAAGTTTCCTTCCTGCTGCAGTAGCCACAGCAGCCACAAGATGTAGAAATTGCCAGAGATACATTTGCCAAAAGATGAAAGAAAAGGGCAGTCAAGAGCAGGCAGCAGCTCAGGGCAGTCAGGCTGTGAGCTCCACTTCGGACCCATGAGGGAAGGATCAGTCCCTCAGCAGCAAGATAACTAATCCAGGGTGGTTTTAGGGCTATATTCCATGCAAAGGAGCTGGAAAGGGAAAATGTGGAGCTGTAGCTAAGTAGTGAACAGCACTATCCAGCGGCTAACATGCACTGAATCAGCAAGGACCTCATCTTGTCCAGGCCATCAGAAGATGTGCCCAGGGTCTCCCATAGCAGGACCGACCTCTAAACCATGTAGGTATCTTTTGGGCTGAGTTAAAATAACACAAACTTCTGCATTCTCCAAACAGCACTGGGCTTTGTTTGAAAGCAACTCCTCAGCACCTTCCTGGTGCCAGCCCAATGGGAACAGGCACTGCCGGACACCGAAGCACACAGCATGCTGGACCTCATAGCACTTGGCATGTCCAGGAACCCCGAGTCCCTGGGCCAGGCCTTGTGCAGAGCAGGGTCAGGACCCAGGTGGGTGTTCAGGGATGCTTGTCCCCAAGCTGCAGCAGTGCCTGCAGACTAGAAGGTGCTACCACTCAGAGGGAGAAAAAGCACCAAAAAAAGCACAAGAGAAAAGTTTCTGGGAATTAATTTGGTTTAAAACCAAAAGTCCATCTTGGAACCAGGAAGAAGAAAGGCTTTCCAGGCTGATCCAAGTGCTACTTGGGGGTCTTGGTACCGATCTAATTCCTCCATGTTTCAAAAGATAAAATCCACTTTGAAACCAGCTCAGGGCACTGCCCAAGATGCCCCAGCATGTAGTAACAGGTGGCCAAGAAAGGTGTCACAGAGAAGGAGTTAAAAATTGGAAATTATACTAAGAGCAAAAAGGGTCATCTTGGCTAAGCCAGCTTGCCTTCTCATTCTAGTCTTCATTACATCTGACAAACCCAGAGAGAAGGCAGCAGCACATCTGGCATGCCGGCTGGCTCAGAAAGTTTCCAAGTAAATTGCTTGGGATGAGAAAAAGGGGGTTTTAGATGAAATATTTTTCAGGACAAGAGCCTGGGACTATTTTAAAAACAAAAGACTTGTCCTGCAAAGGGAGTACTTGGCCAAGAAGAAATTGTTCGGGAACCTCTTTCATTATCCGAATTTACAACGAAAAAAGGAAAAAAAAAAATAAAAGCAGCTTGTATTCAAAGGAAAGTGAATTTGTCACCCAGCAGCACTGGCTCAGGCAATGCAGCGGAGCCTGGGGAGATGCTGGGGTGCGCAGGGAAGCCCTGGCCCAGGCAGAGCAGCAGCAGATGCTGACTCGGCTGCTCTGACCTGGGGGGCCGCTATCTTTCAGTGTCTCCAACAGATTCCCCTCCCAAAGATCACGTCTTAAAGCACACGGGATGGACGGCCGAGGGTCCCGCAGCCGGGGGGTCCCGCAGCAGAGATGCCACGCAACGGGTCTCGCTACTCCGTTCCTGCGCACCCGGCGGGGGCTGTTCCCTGCGGCCCTCCCCGTAGATGAGGGACCCCTCAGCCCCGGCGCCTCTCGTGACGCTGGGGATGCTCCGATGCCGGCGTCTCTCCCGCACCAGTATTCCCGCGCACCGGGAATGCCGTACACCGACGTGCCCACGGCGGCTCTCCCAGCTCCCGGCAGCCCAGCACCTCCCGGTGCCCGCCGCCACTCCGCGCCTGGTCCCCCCGCGCCGCCCCGCTCACCTTGAAGCCCGGCGGGCCCCGTGTATCCCCAGAGCCGAGGAGGAGGACGAGGATGCCCAGTAGGCAGCCGAGTGCGAGGAGCAAGAGCAGGGCGGCCAGGCGGCGGGCCATGGCGGAGCCGGGCAGGTGAGCGGCTTGGCAGCTGCGGCTCCTGCCGTTCCTCCTCCCCCGCCTCCTCCTCGCCCGCCTCTCCCGGCTGAGTCACCGCCGCCGCGGCCCACCCGGGCGGGACACCGGGCTCCGTGGCACTGCGCGGGGCGGCCCGGGCTGCGAGTCCTGCGGCTGCCTCGGACCGGCGCTCAGATGCTCCTGCCCCCTCCACTCCGGGACCAGACTGATCTACCTCCCCCAGGCACGGTTCTTTTGCCCAGGATCAGCCCCGCCCCGGCCCCAGAATCAGCTTTGTCCCTCGAGCATCACCGTTACTGGGAGGGCTCAGCCCAATCCTGTCCCTCCTCCCTGGGCACAACCTGTGTCCTTGGGATCAGCCCCATCTACCCCTCCGGGCATGGTCCTTGACTCCAGGCTCAACCCCATCTTGCCCCCTCCCTGAGACTTAGCCCTTAGATGGGTTCAGTGGGACGTGGGAGCATCCTGAGATACAGAAAAGCTCAAAGAACCTCTTATCTACAATGATTAACAGCTGTGGCTGTGCTTTTAATCATCCCAAGAACTTCGTGACAGCCCTGAGGAGCCCAAATATATATTGAGGCTGTTTTCAATATGGTCACAAGTGAGTAATGTGATGCATTTGCATAGGGAGCAGCGAGCCAAAGGAGGTTTGGTTCCTTCCTCTGAGAAGGACATTTGCAGCTTGCTTACAACAGTGAACAAAATAATACACAAGTGAACAAAATAATAAACAAGGAGAGAAGGCTGGAGATCAGGGCTCCTAGAGCAGCTGGGTTGCAGGCTGAGGGTCACAACCTCACAGTGAGGGTGTGAGCTGAGGCTCCTCACACCTGCCTCACTCCTCAACACTTTCTTGAAGCAAGGAACTTTCCTGCCGCTCACAGCTGACCCATGCACAGCACACACTGCAGCATTGCATCTTCTGCAGAGCTCCCTGCCCGTCACTGTGGTATTGGGGCGCTGAGGTGCTCATGGGGCTAAGCCCTTCCCCAGGGCTTGTGGTGCAGGAGCCCCCAGCCCTGATGCACCACTCTATTGTGCAGGTTCTGCAGCTGGAGGTCCCACACCAGTGCTGTCCCCACCTTCACCCTGGCAGTGCCCATTACTGTGGAGCAGGGCTTCTCTGCAGGACTGCCGTGTTCAATCTGTGAGTCTGTTTTCAGGGGCTTACCTCCTCACTTCAATTCATTAAGCACTTAACCCTGGAAAATCCATGTTAATCTATTCCAAGACATTAATATATTAATTTATGTGAAAAAATTATTTCCTTTTGCTGCTGATTATGCCACAGGAAACCACAGTCCTGTCCCTGAGGCTCAGCACAGCATCATTTCCGCTGCCTTTCTGCCTTCCCAGGCTGCATCTTCTCAAGTTTCTATGGGAAAAATACCTGTCTATTATTGACTCTTCATGCTGCCCATCTCACCTTCTGAGGCAGTCATCTGCCATCCTTCACAGTGCAACTGCACCAGGGATTATCATAGAGAGATCTTTTCTGGATTGCACTTAATCCCTTTCTCAAACCTCCTGCTTCACCTTTAGATGGACAAGTAATGAGGTCTTCAAAGACTAAAAAGGAACAAAAAAAATCTCTTTTCTGGATGGTAGGGAGCAGAAACAGGGTTGGAGGAGCCCTGTGGGCGTAGGGATGGTCTCCCTGCTCCTCATTCTTCTTTTTGTTATGGGGACTTTGGAACAAGTTCCTATATGTCAGGTGGTCCTTGATGTGGTGGCACCTTTCCTGGGAGATTTGAGTGTCCTCTGTACCTTGGTCTTGCGCAGACTCGGCCATCCTATTCCCAGGCTGTTCATGTGTGGCTTTGAAATGGGAGCTGACATCCCTTTCCTCCCCAGGGTGGGCTGCTCCTCCTCTTCATGGGGTCACTTTTGCTACCCTCTTTCCAGCCCCAAGGGGGTAGGGGCTGAGGTCTGAGGTCTGAGGGAGCCTGTGCCAAGCCCTGGACAATCACTGGTGTCCCAGGATACTCAAAGCTTCCAGTGCAAACAGGAAGGCACCAAAACTTGGACATGCTGGGGTGGAAATACTCCCATTCCCAGGGGAATATCAGCCAAGCAAACACATGTATAGCCAGAGAAAATACCCAAATACCCCATGACAGTACGGGGTATTCAGGCGGGGAGCACCCCAACATAGCTGTCTGAGCTCAGCCCAGCCAGGGTCAGGGACCGCCAGCTGTTGCCCCAATAAGGGGGATGGGTGGGGTGGAGAGGGGCTCATGTCAGTTTTCCTTTCCCATGTAGCCCTGTCAAGGCACCACAGGCTGGAGAGCAGGGCACCAAGGGTGGCAGTGCCTCTGCCCATGGTGTGTGGGCAGCCCCAGCCACTGACAGGGAACCCAGCCATGTCCCTGGGGAGGAGCAGGTATCTGCGCTGAGGAGGCTGCCCCAGGTGGGCAGTGCCTCAGCTCCAAGCACAAGAAAGTTCAGTGTGAAAAAGCAAATGAGGGGCAGGGAAGGCTTTCTCTACCATGGAAGATGAAGTAGCAACTTGCTCCAATGGCAGGAGGTGAGAGCAGCCTTGTTTGTTGGAGGAAACAGGAATGTGGATTTTGGGCACCATCAAAGAAAGGCAAGAACAGATGACACCTCTGCAGGATTCAGGTTGTGAAGCATACAATCTGCCCAAATGAACAGGTTCAATGAACAAGCGGCTGTGTGGAGAGCCAGCCCAGCACAGCCGGGTTGCCCTGCCACACTACTACTCTGCCGCCTTTCTACCTGTCACACTGTCACCTATCTGCCTGCCACCCTGCTTGCCATCTATCTGCCTGCCAGTGTCTCACCTCTGTCACCTCTGTTGATCTCCACAGCGCTGCTCTCCATACTTTCATCCTGCCTTGACCATTCCCAGGGACAGAGGTACGCCGTGAATTTTTAGGGAACTGCTTTGATAGTGGGAGGGACAGATCCCCTCAGCATAACCAGATATGAAAATGGCATTGAAACCTGAAATAACCAGACAATCCACTAAGTGCAGGAGCAGGGTTTGCTATGGGGCAGCAATAAGTTCCCCACAATTTAATGCCAATTTTTTGTGATTACAGCCTGTGTCACCACCATGATGGGGCCACAGCAGCAAGGGACCAAGTGAACCTGCCTGATCTCACAGGAGTGATCTCTCAGGAGCCCCAACTCCCTACTGTACTGGTGTCTTTGGATCACCCCATACCTGGATAAACAGAGAGCTTAATCCCAGGTAAAGCTGGATAAGGATGCGGCACCAGCATGCCTGAGGCACCTGAAGACTCTTGTCTGTATTTCTACATCCCCTGCAGCTAGTGTGGACATGGGCTTCAGCTCAGTGACTCAGGGAGACACGGCCTTCCTCCAAGGAGAGGCACAGGCACAGACTCCCAGGAAAGACAGGGCATGCTGGCACCCATCCCAGCTGGGCAGAAAAGCTTGTTCCTACCGTGGAGCAGGGGAAACAATCCCTGGGGGCAGAGTGGAATGTGAGTACACAGAGGAGGTGGAGAGTGCATTAAGTCACCCAGCAGTGCAGGGGACCTCCACTTCCCCAGACAAAGGAGAGAGGTTTTCTAATCTATCTCTTCCAACAAAAGGCTCGGAGGTGGGGCCAGCTGGGTGAGGGTTGCAGGGTTGAATGGGGATCAAAGGAGACACTGGAGCAGGAGAAGTGACTCGCTGGTGGCTCTGAGAGGTGGGGCTTGCTGTTTGTGGGACTCAGGGCTTCTCAATGGCTTTGTAAAACATGGATAAGCACATCTGGGAGCACTGGTGGGCGGCCCTGCAGCTTCACATGTGGTTGGGTAATAACAGGAAGAACACAATGAGCCTGTAGACACTGCAACAGGCTGCGGTCCAAAGGGAGGGGTTAGGGACAGGGTTCTCTGCTCCCATCTGCAAGCTCCTCAGCCATCTGCAAGTGCAGGGGGCCATTCGATCCAGAAACATTCAACAGCTTTGGGATTGGTCCAGCGCAGGCCATCCCTGAGCAATGCACAAACAATCCCACAACAGACTCCAGAGCTGCTGCAGTACAACATTGGTTTCAGCCCTGGCAGAAGCCCTGGGGGTCCTGACCTGCTCCTGAGGGAGCACTGGAAGCCCGTGGGGTTCCTCTGCAGAGGCACTGTCCTGGTTTAGGGCAAATTTGGGAGAAGACCTCCAAAAGGGGCTCCCCCCAGAAAGCCAACCCACACGGCCCCTCCCCCCAACCGGTTCGGGGAAAATTTCCTCGGAGAGAAGTGGAAAAAACCAGTTTATTTAACAGGCAAAGCACTCCCCAGCACAAGAAATGAACAATACCAGATGACAAAACTTATTCGGTGCTCTGAAGAGATGACAAATTCAGAAAGCCTCTCCTGTGGCTGGTCGCTCTGTTCTCAGTCCCTCCGGCACTGGGAAAGGTTGCTGCCCAGAGTAGGTCACAAAGTGAAAGCTCTTGCTGCTCCCCAGGTCCCGGTCCGGAGCAGCTTCGAACAGTTCCAAGAAAAGGGAAAGAAAAAGCAACAGTCCAGGGAAAACTTCTCTGCCTCAGCTGGCTAAACTAACTAAAAAGCAAAGAAGCACTCTGTTCTGCTCCGTCCGTGCCCAGACAGCACAGTCCAGTGCAGAATGTGGAGGAGTGTTGCTTTTAGAGGAGTGAGTGCAGCCTCTGATAACAAACTCTGTGCTTCGTCTTCTCCCTGCCTTTGCTCTCAGAACCAGTCTTGAAGGCACAGAATAGAATATCCAGCATAAACAGAACAGATGACTGGGATACAAGTATCATAAAGTCATTCTAGGACAGGCACTCAGACCAAGAACCATCAGGCACAGAAAGGGACTGGCTGGAGGGCAGCCTGTAGCAACCAGAAAGACATTTGGAACAGCATGAGGCTGCAAAGGTGTTCCCAGAAGGAGCACAGCCCCCATCTGCCTCTGAAGCACAGACCAAGGAATAAGGGCAGGGACTTGTTGCTTTGGTCTCAGGTTGGGTTGAGGCTGCTCACCCATCCACAGGCTGTGGTCCATGGGAGAAATTTCCCAGCCCTGTTCTCAATCCAGACTCCAATCCCACTCCCATTCGCAATCTCAGCTCTGCCTGGGAGCTGCACTGGAGGCACAGCCAGAGAGAGGAGTGGGAACCTGCTCTCAGTCCTCAGGAGTCTGTGACTGCAGTCAGGACCTGGAGTGATGTATCCTGGGACTCAGCTGAGGCATCAGGTGTATTTCTTGGCTAGTGCAGACCAATGCAAGCCACTGTGCAAGCCCAGAGATGCCTCTTCCTCAGGGACCTCCAGGCAGGGTGAGTCCTGCACCAACCAAAGGACTTGGATTTCTGGGCTTCCCCAGCTGCTGGGGCTGACTCCCCAGTATCTTGTTGCCTTGCATGGAGGAATCACAATACTGTGTGGGGTATCAGGAAATCTCCCAGATGCCTCTCCTCCTGTTGGGTCTCTCCTGCATTCCAGCAGAGATGTGTGAACCTGGACCCAGAAAGATGTTTTTGCTCAGGGTGCATTTATCCACATCTCCACCTGCACGAAGTTGGAGTCAGACAGGACTGGAATGGAAGCAAAGATCTGTCAGGAATTTCTGGGGATGCCCACACCAGTCCCAGCACTAAGGCCAAAGCACACACATATGAGGTATTCTGGGGTGTTTTTGAGTCTGTGAAGATGCAATTTTTGGCCAGTGAAGATGCAAATCCAACCAGTGTTTACACTAGTAGAGTAAAAAAATAAGGGAATGCAACAATCTCCCTCAGTCAGGAGTGAGCTCCTGACTGAGTGCAGCTCCTGCTGAGCCTCTGCACCCTGTTAGTGGGAGCCTACGGATGTGTTCCAGCCTTGGCTCCAAGCCCAGATCTTGTCCTCTTAGAGACATTGAAGGTCTGGAAGGATCTTGGCGTACCCAAGGCTATAATCCCCCTCCTGGCAAGGATCCTTGCCTGGAAGGAAAATCAAACCCAAGTACAAATCTCTATTCTTGCCTCACTTTCTAAACGCTTTTTTGTCTCCTGTTTTCCAGGACAGTGTCTGTGTGATGCAAGCCCTGAGGGGGTCCATGAGCAGGGATCCCTGTTGTCCTGGCATTGAATCAGCCAGGAAGTAAGTAGCTTTTCCAGAAAAGCCCCATTGGTTTCTCCTGGATGTTTTGCTTGGAGCGCTCTCCTGCCAGGACAGAGGGTTGGGAAGTATCAAGGCGCATGGCAGCCCCTCAGGCTGACAGCCCTGTTCCCACAGCCCTGGCACAACAACTGATGAACTCTCTCCCCAAGCTTGTGACATGAGCCTGTGGATGCGGGCACAGGAGAGCACACCTGCCAGCAGAACATCACTCCCCTACGCTGTGGCCCTAGGGCAGGGGTGTCCTTGGCACATGGAGGCCCAGGATCATAGTCACATCCTGTTGGCTCCATGCAGCCACTGCAAGCTCACCTGTCCCTAAGCCTGTTAGGACAGGTTGGGTGAACATGAGCGAAGCATATGACATGAAGGAAGGGAGCACCACACGCAGATCCTCCTGGGCAGCCTTGTGGCAAGGGGCTGATCCCCATCCTCAGTGTGAGGGAGGGGACAGTGGTGGGGTGGGGACAGAGCTGGCAGGATGGAGCGGAATATTATCTTCTGCTTGGAAAAAAGCAGGGAACTGCTTGTCACTTTTCTTAAACTGGCCAACACTACCCACAGGCTCCAACTCCAAGTGACAAACCATGTTTTGAACAATCTCAGCTCATCCCCACAAGCAACATGTCATGGCCATGGTGAGCAGCTGGGCCATGCAGAGGCTGAGCCCTTGCCTGGCTTTCAGAGCAACAGACTCACTGAAGCAGCCCATGGCCATCACCACAGCCCCATGGAGACCCACAGCAAGAATGGACTCCCTGGGGGAAGCTGAGACACCCAGGCTGTCCCTGCTGAGCCCCACCAAAGCATCAGGGGGCTCTGACTGAACAGGGTGCTGTTGGGGGCAGCTGAGGGGCCATTCTGCCAACCCTGCTACTCATCACCCAGAAGCCTGAAGTGAACAGGGCCTTGGGATGCTGCAAAGGTCCCCATAATTAACAAGATGATAGGAAGTAGGGCATGGGGAAGTAGGTCACGTGGGGGTATCTTCTCTTCCTGGGGTGGGTACAAGCACTATTCTCCACTGTCCCCCAAAACTCACATCCTTTCTGACATGAAGTGGTCTCTTATTCCCCAGTTATCTACATTTAACCTGGCTATATGAGGGATTTGTGTCCCTTGAAGTTCCAAACAGAACCTATTACTCCATGCTCAGCTATTGTACTGATCTGCACGGAGAATTTAAGTAACCCAAAAGGATATGGTTTGTATAGGCGTCTCTGCATCAGCTCTTCTGTGCAGTGAATTTGCTCTTTTCCCATTGCTGATGCATAGAGAAATTCTCTGCCCAAAGGTTCCCTCAAATCCCTAGAATTGTTAGGGAAAAGCAAACATTTTAGGAGGGCTCTGAGCATCTCCCACCTTTGCACTGTGCCATAGCAGCAAGTTCAGGAGGCAGAAGCATCTCTGTTAGGGCATAAGCCACCTTCCTATTGCTATACTGTAGCTCTCCAGCAGCAAGTCCCAAGCCAACAAGCTGACACTGCTCCAGCACCCCTTTCTTGAGCTCTGGGAAAGGATACAGGAAGTGGTTCCATTTTGCACTGAGCAAAATCATCTTTCTTCCCTCTGATGCTGGTTTGAGGGTTGGTTTGAGGACCAGTATCCCATGGAGGGTTTGACGTGCCAGTGGCAACGTTCTGTCCCTCCATGCTGCAGCACAGCACTGCAGCTGGAGAAGTTGTCCCATCCTGTCCTAGGGCTCCTGCAAATCTTTGGCATCAAACTATACTTGTTTGATGCAAGACCTCATACTGGAAACTCAGCCTGTGGGAATGGAAAGGTCACTTCTCTTCTTGGCAGGACTTCAATAAAAAACAGGCTCCCAGCATATCTGGGGCTTCCTGGTGTGCCCCCCCCTGCCCCACCATGAGGTGGGGAGCACCAAGAAGAGCTGTCCTGAAGCGTTCCCTCTCCTCCCCACCCTACAGTCCTTCTGGGGAAAGCTCTGCATCACAGAAACATCTTGTCTGGACTCCTTGGTTTTGCCTGTCTCTTTTCCCATTGTTTTCCATCAGGAGGCATGAGAGCAGCCCCAGCACACTGGCTCAGATCTCCCCACAAGCCTGGAGCAGTCCTTTGTCAAAACAGTGACTGCCTTAACAATGCTAAAGTTAAATTTATGGCCCCAGTAATGGATTTTTCTTGTGACAGATGGTCACTGCCTCCATGCAAAGGTACACAGCCCTAAGGACACCCCTCCAGCCAGCAGGCTCATTTCCAGTCCTTTACACATCCCAAAATGCAGCAAGAAATCTCAGGAGAGCCATTTCCTTTGCTAGAATTGAGGGCTCCAGCCATGGCTGACACGATGTGCACTCTCTTCCCAGCCTTAGTCCAAATGGCATTTTCCCACCCTCTCCCCACCCAAGGATCCCAGCCAGATCCTTCCCTGACTATTGGGATTCCAGTGTGCAGCCTCAGCCAGTTGACTGCTGGAGGTCAGGAGATGACTCGAAGCCACCCATGCTGGACCCAAACTGGAAGAGCATCTTTTGTTCCTGGACAAGGACTTCCTGGTGCCATCCTGCTGACAGAGCCAAAAACCAAATGCACTGCCCAGGGGCTCCAGGACTCAGCTCCCACTGCCCTTGGGAAGTCAGTGCTCACATGCTCCCAGGCCTCCCAGGGCTCCCAGTCATTGGTGGGGGTAGAGGAGTACAGAAGCCCTTCTGAAGGGAGCACTGGGGATGTCACAGGCTGTTGTTATTCCTGCCTCCAGCTGTCACTGCTCCTGGTACCGGAACAAACCCCTTGTGTCCAGCAGAGCAATGCCAGCATGATGCATAGGCAGGGCAGGGCAGGTGATGGCACAGGCAGTTGATGGCACAGGCAGTGGCAGACAGTCGCACACAGAGCACAGATTCATTTCCCAACACTGTGGCAGGGAGGGCAGTGTGAGGTGCCCAAAGCAGCCTGGAATGCTTCTGACTGGCTGCAGGAGCCCCGTTTCAGGGCTGGCAGCAATGGGCCTGCTGCAACACAAGGGCAGGAGAGCGAGTGCTGTGACCCTTTGTCAAGGCTCGCCAAGGGATCTCTCCCTCTCCCATATTGCCTCTCAGCCCTGGGTGCTTCCTGGAATCATCCCTCCCTGTTCCTGATGCCCAGACCCTGCAGGATCCCCACTCAAACCTGCTGACATCTGGTCAAAGGGCAGAAGATCTTTCCCAGCTGCTGATAGCTCCCACTTTGGGCAAAGACCACTGGGACCTCGCTTTCCCAGAGACAATCCCTTAGCATCCACCTCCCGGCAAGTCCTCCAGCAGCCAGACTTGTCTCCTTCCAGCAAAACCGAGGCTCTACAGGGCTGTCCAGAAACAGGGATGAGCTTTGTACAGCTGCAGTGAAATCACCTGTTACTGTTGAGCTAAATCATACCCTGGCCAGGAAATTATTCAGCTTTAACCAATTTATTAATCCCATTTTTTCCCAGATTTAACCCTCTTGCTTCACCACCATTTCCCAACCTGGAACCTTTTGTATGCACTCTCCTCCTGAATTCTTGGTACACCCCAGGGCCTCCCAGCTATCTTAAGAGCTTTCTCTCAAGTAGCTCAGAACTCAAAGATGGGAGTCAGATAATCCAAAATCCTGACAATGAAAAACCTCTAATATTTATGACTGGCAGAGATTTTCATGGTCATACTTTTCAGGTTTTGGACATATCTGCAGAACTGGACTTTTATTTGTCTTTCAGGAGAAACCCGAGCTTCTGAGCTGATTGTGGCATGCCACCAGCTTGAATGTGAGAAAATCATGTGTTATGAAGATCTTAAAAAACCCTGGGAAGCCTCATTCATTTCCTCCTCCTCCACGTGCTACCAACCAATGTGACTGACGTGCAGCTGGATGCTCCCAAGGATGCATAGGGATCTCTCCTGCTGCAGAGAGACACCTGCAGACATGCCCCAGGGCTGCACGTACCTATTCCTGTCCCAAAACAGACACATGGGTGTCTTAAGGCCACTTCAGGCAGGTCATCTGGCTTTGTGCAGACCTCTGAAACATGAAGAATGTTGCTTCAGCACAAAGCAAGTCTGGGGCAGCTCTACAGCTCCCAAGGCACAGCATCACACTCAGTGCTGGGCAGGGTCCCAGTCCATTCTGGAGTCCAGCTCCCTCCTTCACTAACACTGGTTCAGAGGAGGCCATGGAGATGCTCTGAGGGCTGAAGCCCCTCTGCTCTGGAGCCAGACTGGGACAGCTGGGGGTGTTCACCTGGAAAAGAGAAGGCTCCATGGAAAGCTCAGAGCCCCTTGCAGGGCCTAAAGGGGCTCCAGGAGAGCTGGAGAGGGACTGGGGACAAGGGCCTGGAAGTGACATGGGGGAATGGCCTTTGTGGTTAGATGGGATATTGGGAAGAAATCCTTCCCTGTTAGGGTGGTGAGGCCCTGGCAAAGGGTGCCCAGAGAAGCTGTGGCTGCCCCATCCTGGAAGTGTCCAAGGCCAGGTTGGACAGGTCTTGGAACTACCTGGGACAGTGGAAGGTGTCCCTGCCCATGGCTGGGGGTGAAACAAGATGGACTTTAAGGTCCCTTGCAACTCGAACCATTCTATGGTTCTGATCTGCAAAATATTTTGAAGAAAAGGTTTCATGACAAATGTTCTCTGCTGCAGGACAAGTGAGCAATCAGGACCCTCACCTGGGATGGCACCAGTCAAACACATCTCTGAGGCTGAAGTAGATTGCAGAGGTGATTGAGTCACCCCAAGGGGAAAGGAAATAGAGAACAGCTATGTTCTGGGATGATCTCAGGCCTTCCGGACTGCTAATGCTTCACTCAAGGCCAGGGCCCTCCCCTTTTAAGATACATTTGTGCTTTGCTCCTAGGACAAAAGGAAAGGTTCATTCGAAGGAAACTGGCAGTGACCTCCAGGTGCTCCTCTGTACCTGCAGGGATACGGCCACACCCAGGGAGAGCGTGGAAAGGATGCTTGTCCCACCTCCTGCTCTCAGGTTTCAACAGGTGACTTGGATTAAACTACTGAGTGCAAATTTTCCAGTTTCATGTGGATTTTAGTTTTTGTGAGGTGGAAGAACAATCATGGTTTCATGGGCTAATGACAGGTGCTGCAGGGAAACACTACCCTGTTGTGGGGAAAAGCTTTCCTTGCTGGAGGAAATTCTTTTTGCTCAAAAGGAGCATTTCTCCTCCTCAAATTCAAAAGGGAATTTCTTTTTGCTCAAAGTCCCTAGGCAGGGCTGAAGTTAAATCCTCAGCAGAGAAACAGTGCATGAGTGTGAGATTTGACAGCACCTAGGGTTGCAGGCAGTTTGCCAGAGGCACTCAGCAGTCACTTGTCTCCTTTCTGAGGAGCAGACGGTGAGGTTCAGATCTCAAACTCCCCTGCACCAGGTGCTGGAGCAGCTGCCCAGGTTGGTGTGTCCTCAGGAGAGCTAACATCAGCCTAGGTGTGCAAAGCTTCTGTCAGGACAGACATGGTCCTGCCTGGTGTGTATCAACCAGACAGGAGCTGGGCAGAGGCTGCTATGGATGAGCATCCACATCTCACTTCCAGTGCATCCCCCTTCTGCTCTAGCCTGGTCCCCATCCTGCCAGGGCGACATTGTGTCCTTGGGACTGCATTGGCAAGGTTTGTGCAGTGGGGGTCTGTAGAGCGCCTTAGTGAGAAGGCACCAGAAAGCTGTTCCTGTTTTGGACCCACTACCACCCAAAGCTGAGCCCACCAGCAGTGAATGGGGGGTCCTCTGGGATAATATTTTTAAGAAAGAGTAAAAACCACTGCACAGCCCTGCAGAGCCTAGTTCAGTGGAGAGGGAGGGGAGGAGGTGCTCCAGATGCCAGAACAGATTACCTGCAGCCTGTGGGGATGACCATGAAGAGTCAGCTGTGCTCCTGAAACCTACGGAGGTCCATGGTGGAGCAGATACTGACCTGCAGCCCGTGGAAGATCCCACACCTCTGCCTTCCCATGGCATGAGCCTGCTCAGCCTCTGAGGGCTGGTTTGAGCGCCAAACTGGTACTGGGAGCCTGCTTGGCTGCCACTGTCTCCTACGGTCACCTCGTCATGCAGGAAGAATTTATGTGCCTTGCTAAAGGATTCAGCTTCCCTTTCCAACACCTCACACGTGTCTCTTTGGAAGCGAGCCCCGAGATCAGCAATGTCAGTTCTTCTGTGCTTGGGGGGGTGCCCAATCACAGCAGGACTTCCCCAACCCAGGGTCAAGAAGAGCTGCCAGGCAGCCGCCACATCCCAGTCACTTCCAGCCCGAGGCATGGAGTGCCTGAGCCCTGTACCAGGCTGCAGGTGCTGCTCAGGTGCCTCTCAATAATCTGCCAGGACCATCACTCCTGAGGAGCAGGGAAAGGATGGACGCCTGGTTCTGTGGCTCAGCAGTGGGTTTGTTGCACAAGGAGAAATGTTTTCAGTGTTTGGAATAACTCAGGTCTCCTGGGAGTCACTGGACAGCTCACCAGGGGACCAGGCACTTGCTTAGGCTCCTAGCAGTAGGCTTAAGCTTTCAGGTGAGATATTTACAGGTTCAAGTTCCACTTGTTTAAAAAATAATGTCAGAATCCAGCTGGAGCCTGTGCCAGCCACATTCCTGGCTGCCACACATCGCTCCCAGCAGATAAGCCTGGGAGCAGCCAGCAGTAACACAGCTGTGATATTTCCACCATGCCCTCCTGCCACCCAGAGGTGTCCATGAATGAAGAAGGTGACAGCATATGGGACACTTTCCTTGAGCCCTCTCCCTGTCTCCAGCTGTCTTTCAGCTGGGGGGCGACCTGAGCCAGCCATGATTTTCTGATTTTCACCCTTCAGTAGATTCCTTCTCTCTGTACTTGTCAAAATCTCTCTACTGCAGTGCAGGCAACCCTCCAGAAGCACCATCCCTTATCAGGGAGCCGCTGCACCCCAGCACTGGGAGCTGCCTGCTTTAGGATGGGTTAGATCTGGCTTCTACCTTCACTTCATACCCTGGAAGAGCTAATGGCTCCATCTCTCTCCAATCTCAGGACTGTCCTGAGTTTGCAGACACCCAGTTGTATCTTCTCTGGCTGGAGGGACCAGTACTGCTTAGACAGGAAGGGTCCTTCCCAACAGTTTCCCAAGGACCCTATGGCCATGTGATGCCTCCTGGCAGGGCCCAGCTGTCCCTGCTACCTCATGTGCCACTGCACCACCCTGGTGCATTCCAGGGGGCAAGATCAGTCCCCTCGTGGTCCTTGCTGCCATGCTGATTGTTCCTACAGCCAGCTCCCACCTCACATCCCTCCTGGGGTGAGCAGGATATCCACTACAGAGCAGAGGCGTACTACTATCCCACAGGCTAGCCCAGACTTCCAGGGTTTTCCCATCAGTGATGTACTTTCCATTGCTTTTAAAAATAAAATCCCAGTAATAAAAACTCCAGCTAATTTTATCCCCAGCCCGTTTTTTCCAGGCTGCTGCAGGATGAGGTGCCTCCCCCAGCCTTGTCTGGGGGGTTCACTGTGCAGCAGCAACAGTGCTCATGTATCCAGGGTGTCTGGGGGCATTGGACGGGAGGACAACGAGCCCCAGCAGTTGGTTGGTTGCCCATGCAAGGCTTCTTTCATCTTTGCCTTGCTAAAGAGCCAGGAAGGAGAGAGGAACAGTTTGGTGTGGTGAGAGCAGGGCCACAGTTTGAGCAAAGCCACGGTGTGACCACGGTCACAGTGTGAGCATGGATACATGTGACCATGGACAGTGCAATCCACGAGCATGATGTGGGCACAGATACAGGATGAGCATCCTTGCATGTACATGCATGACCACAGTCACAGCATGTGCACACATACCGTGTCCACATCCACAGGACAGCCTGGCACAGCATGTGCATCTACAGCCACAGCTGCGCTGCTGTGCTCGTGCCCTTATGTGGGCCTGAAGCAGAGGATTTCTCTAGCAGTGCCTGAATCGCTGAGCATCTCCCAGAGCACTACCATGCATACTGGCACAGCAGTGTCTGTGGCAGTATTCCCCCATCCATCTGTCATTGGAGGGAGTCATTAGCATGCTCACAGGCAGTGCTGGAGCACCCAGCAACTGTTGAGCTGTGACAGTGGTCAGCCAAGGTGGCTGTCACAACCTGACACTGGCACACACCAGCCATTTCTCAAGCCTGCAGCTGGTCTGGCAGCTTTGGTGTGGTGAGAGCAGGGCCACAGTTTGAGCAAAGCCACGGTGTGACCACGGTCACAGTGTGAGCATGGATACATGTGACCATGGACAGTGCAATCCACGAGCATGATGTGGGCACAGATACAGGATGAGCATCCTTGCATGTACATGCATGACCACAGTCACAGCGTGTGCACACATACCATGTCCACATCCACAGGACAGCCTGGCACAGCATGTGCATCTACAGCCACAGCTGTGCTGCTGTGCTCCTCAGCTGTGTGCTGAGGAAAAGCAGCTCATGCCCCCACTGAAATGGTGGAAATCCCTGGAAAAGCCACAGGAACCGGTGAGGGGCTCCAGCTCCCATTGTTCCCAGGACATGGTGCAGACACAGTGGGTGCTCTGTCCCTCCTCAGACCCCCCCTGGCACAGCTGTCCTGCAGGATGCAAAGCAATTGGGTCATTCCTGGGGGTGTTGGATCCTGTGGGATGAGCTGCTCCAAGCCTCGCAGCCCCAACAACCCAATTAAGTTTTGCAATACTTAGCTTTTTTGTAGCCCCTTTATTTTTGTAATTCTGTACTCGCTCTGGAGGTGGGTGCTGCACGAGAAGCTGAGCAAAGGGAGCTAAGGCTGAGGACCCTGGAGAGAAATAAACATCCTCTCCTAAAAGTAGTGCAGTAGTGCTCTTACAAAAGCTGCTTTTGTGGGTGTTTTTTTTTTGTTGTTGTTTTTTTTTTTTTTTTTTGTGGTTTTTTTTTTGTTTTTGGTTTTTTTTGTTTTTTTTTTTTGTTTTGTTTTTTTGGTTTTTTTTTTTTTTTTTTTTGGTGTTTTTTTCCTCCTAATTCCTTGATCCTTGAAGGCTAAGGAGATTTATGACTTTTTGGGAGTTGGCAGTGATGCAACAGTCTACTTATCCAAGGAAAATGTGAAAAATGGCTGGGTTTGGAAAACCCCCTTAGGATTTGGGATAGAGAAATAAAACAGGAGTTGACAAGTGCAGATGTCTAGGCAGTGCAGAGTCTGGGACACTGCAGGGGTGAAGCTGCTCCTGCAGACCTCACCAAGAACATCCCCAGAATCAGCCACATGCCTCCAGCTGTCATGGATGCAGGGGTGCCAGGGATGCTGCTGGGATGCTGGGTCCCTCTAACCCAGTGGGAAAAGCTTGGCAGGAGAAGTAGCTGCAGGCACTCACCAGCCAACAGTGAGAAGGCATGGGCATTGGTGGAGGAGCATCAGCACCACGATGTCTCTCACAAACCCAAATTATTTCCTTCCTAAGCCATCAATACTAAATATTTAATGATGGAATTGTTAGATTATTTGGTTATTACCTTCCTGGTCAAACCAGCTGAGGCCTGTCCAAACTGGCCAGGGCACAACTGTCACAGGGGATGGGACACTGGACACAGAGTCTGGGGTGGCTCCCAGCCTGGCACAGTGAGATGGTTGATCCACCCATGGAACAAGGCCTTGTCCAAAAAGTGGTTCAGCCTGAAGACTAATGAAGGTCTTGGAAGATTTGAAGAGCTAATGGAGATTTTGGAAGGATCCCAAAGAACCGTATGCCTTCTGCCCAGCAGAACTCATGCTTCCAGAAAGAGAAAAGGGAAGTGTTTAAGACACCTGCACTGAACTCAGTGCAAAGCATTTTCATCTAGGGCTAAACAAAACCTCAGGGGCCAAGACAATGTCTTTTGGGTTTCTTGATTTAACGAATAGGACAAAAGACTGCTTCTTTCCCAGTTTGAGCAGCATCACATGGGAGCAGTGATCTTCAGCAAAGAGGCCATGCCTGGGGGACCCAGGGCTAGGACATCCTCCTTGCACTGGGCTGGCACTGCTGTGTCACTCTGCCCTGTGGGTCCCCATCTGTGGGCATAAAGATGTGGATGTGGTTGTGACCTTTGCCCATGGCAGCTGCATGATGCCCAGGGCTAGCAGCGCAGGCGGCCCTGCCTGCCCTCAGGTTCTTGACAGGAAGATGTCATAATTTAGATAATAAAAATTGGAATATTTTTTTACCCCCAAGGGAAAGGGCCAGAGGACATGTCTACTGCCATCATGTCCCTACCTGGAGTCTTCTTGGGCTTGCAGACACTCACAGATGTCCTCCGTGGGCAGGAGTTGTTTTCAGTAGCCAAAATAAACCAAACCTGCCTGCCTGGACCTGCCTGAGGATGGGTTGTCCCTGGCTGCCCATGGCCCATTTGTGGGTTCTTAGACCCAAAGCAGGGAAGCTTTGGGGGTAAAAGGAGGGCACATGCCCAGGTGAGGCTCCAGGGCAAAGGGACTTGCTACTCTCAGTGCTGTCCCCGGATCCAGCCACAAGGCAAAGTGGGAGTCATGTCTCCCCTGTCCTGTGTCCAGGCAGCCAGTCAGCAGCAATACACGTAAGTGAAGTGCCGGGCTGCTTGTGCCTATGGAATGGTCCAGGCTTTCAACTTTGGGGATGTGCTGGTCCATGGAGGAGAGCCACAAAGATGATTAGAGGGATGAAGCATTTCTCCTGAGGAAAGGTTGCGTAAGTTAGGCTTTTTCAGTCTGAAGAAGAGAAGGCTCAGGGAGACCTTAGAGCCTCTTCTAGTGCCTAAGAAGACCCCAAGAGAGCAGAACAGGGGCTTTGGACAAAGGCCTGGAGTCACAGCACAAGGGGGAATGGCCTCAAGGTTTAGTGTATTAGGGAGAAATTCTTCCCTGTGAGGATGGTGAGGCCCTGGCACAAGGTGCCCAGAGCAGCTGTGGCTACCCCACCCTGGTATTGCTCAAGGCCAGGCTGGACAGGTCTTGGAGCAAGCTGGGATAGTGGAAGGTGTCCCTGGCCATGAGAAGGTGTGGAACAAAAACATCTTTAAAGATCCCTTCCAACTCAAAACCATCTGGGATTCTGATTCTCTGATTCAATGGTTCATGTGCCTAGCCCTCGTCTACAGCTGAGGCAGGGCAGTCAAAGGGTGTTTTTACGTGAGTGGGTTTTGATGGCTCCCTGGGATGTGACTGCAGCCCAGACCTAGTGCAGGCTCTGTCCCTCCAGTTGCCTGTTCCCACCCAGAGCATGATCCCATCTCCCAGGAGGAGCAACCAGAGATGTCCCAATGGCACAGCAGGAGGATGGGGTCACTTCTACCCACTGCCACACAGGTGTCCCACAAAGGGACGCTTTGGGTCTAAGGGAACCCACATAGTGCATGTAGTCTTCCAGGGTGTTGGCCAAGACCTCAGCCCCTGCTCTGCTCCCTGACAGCTGCTTTCCCAGGGCTGGCTATTTGCCATGTGCTGCTGCCTCATTGTGTAATGTGGGGGAGTTTAAGTCATGGTCCCTGTGATACACAGCTGCAGAGCAAAGCAGGGATTCTGGGAGTCTCACTCTTCCCCATCACAGGGGTCTCCTGGAGGGAGCATCTGCCTTCAATCAGTTGTACCTTGGAACAGAGCTGTGCAGGCAGAGGTGAACGCCCACGCCAGGCTGGGATTGCAGCCACAGTGAATCACTGTCTCTGGAAGAGATCTGATGGGACACTGAAGCAGAGCATGGATGCTGTGCTTGATCCCCTCAGGATAGGAAATGAACCCCCCCAGAAATGAACCATGTTGGTGAGCAGAGGCTCAGCCTCCACCATACCCTGCAGTGGGGAGGGCAGACCCTCTCCATTCCACCTGGGAGTGGGCTTTTGCTCACAGTGCTGCAAATGTCAGCCACAGGCAGGGAAGAGGAACAGGGAGCACTGGGTAGCACCAGGTGACACTCCTATAGCAGAAGGCAGTTTATCCCTGCCAAGAGGAGAATAGATTCGGCATTCTGGAACCTGGGACACAAGCAAGAGCCCAGGATACAGGCAGGGCTGCAGCAGCACAGCACGAGGATGGTCTGAGATGGGAGAACACTCTAACTGAGGGATCATAGGGATGATCAGCACTCACTTGCAGGTCTGAGATGCAACAGGCACCTCCTTAGTCCAGTCAGCCCTGCATGGCCCAGCTCCCCATCCCAATGAGAACCATCTCCAGGACCCAGGGTCTTCTTCCGGTCATCACATCCTCAGTTTGCTTCCCAGAGAGTTGCACTGACAATAGCAAGGCCAGGAGGTGAGAGCAGGAGGGCTGCAGGGCCAGGGCAGCAGAGACTGGTGGCCCAGCAGTGCTGATCATATGGCAGGGAAGAAAAGCAAAAACGACAGAATGTTCAGGTCAGGGGCCCAAGATGCAGCTGTTCCTGCTGACATGTAGGATAATTGCTCTGCTGGGACAGCAGCCCTTCTCTGAAGGGGCAGCTGGGCATGGAGTCCAGGCTCAGAGGACATGTAAAGGGCATGTAGCTGGGCAGGAGAAGAGAGAAAGTATGAATAGATAAACCTGGGTGACTGGATCCTTCCCAAACTGCACAGCTGAGGACACAGAGGATGAGACCCTGCATCCCTGGGCAGCCCAGGGGCCAGGTACCCCTCCAGACTGAGCTCAGGAGAGGGCTCACTCTGCTCAGACAGTAGCTCCAGGCTCTGGCAGTGAGGACCCCCCATGCAATGTCATCCTGGCACCCACCATAAATGCCCAGGGACAGGCATGTTGACCCCATGGTGTTGCACCTGTGTGTGACAACCTCCAGCATGGAGGGCTGTGGGGAGGTGAGGTGGGTTGGCAGGAGCTGTCCTGGCTGGGGGCAGCAAAGCCCTGCTCCATCTGTTCCCAGTGTAACCACAGCTTCACACAGTGGGTTCCAACAGTTATCAGAGCCCTGGACATGCCACAGATCTACACCAACCCAGTTCCAGCAGGAAAAAGCCTGAAGAGAATGGAACATGCTCACCCACGTGTTCCAGCATACACATCACTTACAGGCGTGGCCCCAAACGCAGGTCTCATGGCTCCTGAGCCAGCCCCCACAGTTAAGGCTGCCAAAGTGGACACAGCCCAGACCCACAGGGGAGGGTCAGGCCCATCAGGGGCCTAGAAACAGTGTGGCCAGGCCAGAGTGACAGCGTGAGGTGAACTCCGCAGTTCTCAGGGGAAACCTGGTCCCATTGGGCTGTGGCACTGCCAGGGCTACCCCACAACCTGCTGCAGCCTCACAGAAAGTGAGATGGGGGCCAGTTCTGCTGTCCAGGGACAACCCCCCTGGGCTGCGGCAGAGAGCGCTGCCCTGAAGCAGTCTGACAAGGGAACTGTGACTTTCTTTTTCTTTCGAAGCCCTCATGGGCTGCACACCCAAGCAAAGGCATGAAATGGGAACCAAAGGCAGTTACCAACCCTCTTCCTGCCATAGCTGGAACTAGTGGCTGCCCTAAGCAGCACCTGGAAGAGGCCATGGCAGAGATTCCTTTGCCAGCTGCCAGTAAGCAGACTGGGGTCTCCCTCTTGGCTCTGCTCCCTGCAGGGGAGGCTCAGCCTCTGCAGGGTGCAGGGTTCACCCCACAGCCTGGGAAAGGAGGGTGCCCCAATCAGTGCAGAGACTCAGGTTCACCCTTTATGAGTTGCCATCTCAGCATAGGGCAGAGGGACACGTGCCACACATGCCATTCCACTGAGGTCCCCTGTGGCTGACCCTGTGGGAAGGAGTCATTGCAGAGCACCAGCCACTGTTGCCATCACTGTGGGGCAGCTCTGAGAAAGGGTACTTAAAAGTAAATAAGAAGTTGTGAATTGCACCAGCACTGCCTGAGCAGTGTGACCCCCAAGCACAGCTTCTGGAGGAGTAGACAGATGAGGCTACAGCACTTGGAAGGGGTGCAGGTGGCTTTAAGACCCTGCCCCACAGCAGGGGACAGGGTATCCCCAGTCCCTGGGAAGCCCAGAGGTGATGGGAAAGGACATGGAAACATGTCCAGGTGCAGAGACCTCTGGGCTCTTTGTTTGCTCACCAGATTGCAGCTTCAGCTTCCCCTGCATTCTGAGAGACAGGACAGGCAGGGACTTCAGGGCTGACAGCAGTAGATGGGGTGATTTAGGGAAGAGATAGAAGGATAAATTAAATAGGTCACCCCACTTTATTATCCCTACAGACAGGTAACCCTCATAAAAAGGGTCAGTTCTAATTAACCTCAGGCAAAACAGGTACTGGACACTAGAAGAGGCATCACAAAAAGAATGGCAGGCAGTGATGCCCAGGGGACAACTAACACCCAACACCCTTGCAGACAGGGGACATGACTAGCCATGGCCTTGCTGCCTCTCCTCCACCATCTCCCTGGTACTCTGCTGATCCCCACTCCAGCTGCAGGCACAGGGCAGACCAGGGATTCATGCCTTGCAGTCAGCTTTAGCTCAGGATCAGTCTCAAAGAGAACAGGTGGATGGGACAGAGAGTCCTGACAGATAAGAACAGAAATGAGAACAGAATTGGCCTGCATGTGTCAGCTCAGGGCAGAGCCAGCACCTTCTGCCCAGCTCAGCTCAATGCCCAGCATCATGCCTGGAGCGTCAGACCATGAAACAACACCAGAGAGAAAGGTCCTGGCCTTGGGGATACAGAGGGCCAGGCTGTGCTAAATGAGCTCTCCAGTGAAAGTACCACAGATACCAAGTTCCAAGCCACAGTCAAATGTCATTCAGCTCAAGCATCATCACTGAGCTGGGTGGGAAGCAGGAGGAGTCCTGAGATGTGCCATCTAATAGGACCCCATCTTGAACCACCACCACCCCTCAAGACACCTGCAGAGGAGTGCAACTCACAGTCAAGATGTCATCCCTGGTAGTAGCCTCCACAATCATGTGAGGCAGAGCTGCCATTTCTCCATGTGGAGATGTGCACAGGGAAGAGCCTGTCAGCCTCTGCTCTGTCCCACACTCAGTTAAATACAAAACCAAGTTCTAAAGCCCCTCTGTGAGGTCAGGCTGATGTGAGCATCCTCAGGCTATGGAACATCACTTCTCCTTTCACGGTCATCATGAAAATAATCTAATTCTGGCAGATATCAGGAAGTATTTGCCAGGTAAAGCCAAGTAAAGAGTAAGGTATCTGTCTCAACTTGTCAACAGCCCAAATCAGCAGCTCAGAGGTGTAGGCTATCTTGGTTGGGTCTATGGCTCATTCCCTACAGGAGCCTACAGACATGTAAACAGCAACTATGGTATCACTACCACAAACACAACAGAGTGGTTGCCATGAGGACCACCAGTTTGGGCACTACAGGGCCAGGACAGTGCCTCTGGCAGGCAGAACACGGGCAGCAGAGAGGGGCCAAGCATGCCTCCTTGGATTTCCAATCTTGTCTTCCAACAGCAACACAAGCAGGAGCCAGCACCCTCTAAGGGCCAGGCTTGTCTGGAGATGCTGGCTAGTGTTGAAGACACATCACTTTTTCCCAAGAGCACCCAAAATCCAGTCTAAGTCAGCAAGACCACAGCAGCTTACCCCACACAGGCAGCACAGACAGCATCCATGTCTCCTGCATGCTGGGGGTCGCAGGGCTGGGGACAGCATCCCTGCAGCCCACTTAGAACCAGGAAAGGAGCAGCTTGAGAGCAGCATGGCTGATAAGCCATCAGCAGATGCTCCCCAAGAGGGGTCCTGCCTTCCTCGCACAGAGATGCCACCAGCAGCCCCAGACCTTGAGACACAACACCTGGAGCAGCAGCTGTGAATTTGGGGCAAGAGTCCCTTGAAACCCCCAGGTACATTTGGGGATGGGGCAGGGGAGGCATGTACTAGATGAAGGTGGAGTCCAGCTGGCTCATCTCATGGTTGTTGTGGGCATGAGCCTCAAAGAGCTGCTTGATCAGGGCAGATTTCTCCTGCTCCAACTGGGTGATGCGCTCGCTCTTGTCAGTCACCTCCTGCACAAGACAGGGGAGGAAAATGCTGGTTAGAGAAGGAAACTGCTGGCAACTGGTCGTGTTGCTGTTAAAATTTCATAGAACCACAGAATCACAGGCTTTGTGTAGGAGGACAGTAAAGCCCATCTCATCCCAGCCCCTAACCAGGGGCAGAAACACCTTCCACTAGAGCCAGTTGCTCCAAGACCTGTCCAACCTGTTCTTGAACACTTCCAGGGATGGGGCAGCTTCTCTGGGCACCCTGTGCCAGGGCCTCACCACTCTCACAGGGAACAATTTCTTCCCACTATCCCATCTAACCCTGCCCTCTGGCAGTAGGAAGCCATTCCCCCTTGTCCTATCCCTCCAGGTCCTTATTCAAAGTCTCTCTCCAGCTCTCATAGAGGCCTTTTAGGCCCTGGAAGGGGCTCTGAGGTCTCCCTGCTTTTCTCTTCTCCTGGTGAACACCCCCAGCTGTCCTGGCCTGGCTCCAGAGCAGAGGGACTCCAACCCCCAGAGCATCTTTGTGGCCATGTGCTGGGAGAGAAAACCTGTCCCAGTGAGCAGTGAGCCTGGCCCTGGCCTGAGATGGTAGACCATCTCTTCCCTGACAGTCCCCAGCTACAGCCTCTGCACTCTCTCATGACCTCCATTTGTCACAGTCTTTTCCCTCTGGCAGGACTGCCCCATCCCTGCCACTGACTCACCCAGCAAACAGCTGGAGACAGCTGGGCATAGCTGTGTGCCAGAAGGTCTCCACATGCAGCCCACACCCCCTTCTCTGGGATGACCAAGTCTGGCCAAGCTGAAGGAATACTTCCCACTGCCTGTCCTTCCTTCCCTAGCCCCATCCCATCCCCTTCCTCTCCCAGCACCCCCAAGGACATCTCCTCCACCCCTACCTCCACTCACCTTGGTGAGAAGCCGATTCTGCTCCTTCAGCATGTTGATGGCTTGCTGGGAGCCTGTGGAGGCTGGGGATGTCACAGGGACCAACCTGCTCAGTGCTGGGGAGGGGTTTGCTGTCTGTAGAGAAGGTGAAGGGATGAGACACTGAGCCTTCTACCCTGTGGCCCTTCCCAGGCCTTCTTCAAGGTGAGATGTTTCTATGGCACAAAAAGAACTGAGAGAAGCCCAGTAGAAGATTAAAATCCCAGCACAGGCCATCACAGGGTCTCCAGCCCCGTGAATGGGGAAGCATTCATGCCAGTGCCTGGCTTCTACCCAGCAGGACAGTCACCTCTGAATTGGCTGACTCAGTACCTCAGGAGGTCGGGCTCCTTACTCCCTTGACAATGGCTGTACCTTTTTGGGGATCTCCTTTAGGCCCCCAAAGCATCCTCCAGCCCACTTTGGAGTGTGGTGAGGTCAGCCGTGCTGTCCTCTTGGCTGTCCTCCATCACGTTTCCAGAGCTGGCGGAAACTTTGGCAGCTCCAATGTCAGCCCATCCCCCAACATAGGAGGGACAGGATGAGTCCTAAGATCACAGAAATAACCTCAAGCTGCTGATGTGCTGTTCTCACCTTGCTGGCAGTGGAAAGAAGGTCACCCAGGCAGCGGTTCACCTCCTGGAGCTTGGGGATCAGGCACCCCAGGTGGCTCTGGCCACCTTCAGAGAAATCCTGCAGGATGGGGAAGAAGAAGAGGCTGGAGGTTACCATGGGGTCAGCTCCAGGTCCAGCCACCTCCCAGCCCTGTTCTCCAAACCCACATGTAGCCAGGTGAAGCCCCAGACTCACAGCACTGGTTCTCCTCTTCCCCAGGAGCCGCTGGTGCTCCTGCATGAGCTGGATGTGTTGGTGGTACCACTCTCGAGCCCGGTCTATAAGCTCCAGGCCCTGCAACAGGAAATCCTTCTCCTGTTCCAGCTCCTTCATGTACTTCAGCTGCAGGACAGAGCACATGGATGTCACCCACTCCCCACCGAGGCTTTCTCAAGTCCCAGGAGTTGGTTTCTTCATGAGGTGTGGGGGAATGTGGATACAGCCCCTTTCCCCATGAAAAGCTGAAGAGGAGCAGGATAATGACTGCTGCCTGGCGCTGCTTTGGAGGAAGATTTTTGGAAGAAAAGTTCTCCAGTTTGGGAAACAATCAAACTGTGTGAAGGACACTTGGGTCACCTTTACCCTCCTGCTCACCGTTGCAGGTACAGGTTTCTTCACCTATTTACCCAGGGAGGCAGCAGGAGGCAGCCTGCAGCTGCCCCCAGCTCCCTTTGGGGTGTGAGTGTCAGCACCAGAACAGACACACTTGGATTTTGGTGAGCACTGAAGAGTCTAGCTCACCGTGCAGGCTGGAAGTCAGGGAAAGACTGCAGCCCTGTTTCCCTAGTCTGCCTCATCCCTGGAGGCACATGAAGCTGAGCAGAGCATAGCACACCACACCTCTCTGCAGAAGATCTCTGCCAGTTGCTCAGGCTCCAGCACCAGTATCACCTGGAGAGCAGTGGGGGCCTTGCTGTGCCCAGAGAGCTGCTATGAGGGTGCCTGGGGCTTCTGTTCCCAGAGCAGCCCCTTGGAATAGGCCAAGCAGGAACCAAGGCTGCCACAGAGCAGGGGGCTTCACCCACATCCACAGGGGATCCACGGCCCTCATTCCACTGTCACCTTCTGCTCCTGCTGCCCCTTGGCATCATGCTGGCACCGGCAATCAGAGAGGTGGAGAGGGATGAGGGGACATGCCTGGGGAACAGAGCAACTGATGCAGTGACCCATTCATCACCCTCACCCTGTGACCCCACAGCCCTTCTCCTCTTTTCAATATGAGGCTGTTCCCCCAGCTCCCAAGGGTATGGGGAACTTCCTGCCTCGCTACCTCTGCCTTCTTTGCCACAACACAGCCTGGCCTTCACCCACAGCACAGCCTGGGCTCCACAGGCACCAGAGACTTTGGTCACCCAGAAAATGCTGGATGCACCAGAACCTCCTCCTTTGGAGTGCATCAGAAGTGGTGCAGCTCAGAAGTGACCCTGAACAGAAACCTGTGGATAAGTGGCACCATACCAAGACCTTCTTCAGGCCATCAGTATTTCCACATCCTCACTGCCAGCCCCAAAGCCTCTCCGCATCCCATACCTGCCACCCATTATACTGGGGCTGCTCTTACTCCTGCTGCTCCTGGAAATGCTCTTTGCAACCCAAAAACTCCCCCCCACACCCTTCTCCAATGGCCCAAAGGGACGCACCCAGAGGAAGAAGTGCAGAGCCTTAGTGCTGTTGCTGAGGGGCACAAAGAAGGTGCTGTATGTGGCAAGGACCCCCATCCATCCAGCTGGGGGTGCAGCCCACTGCTGCCTGTCCTGCCCTTCTCCCACAGGGCTCGCTGGCCAGCACAGAGACCAGAGGAAGAGGGAGCATCCCACAGAGCAGAGGGACACTGCCAGACCTGCCCAGTGTGGGACAGGCAGCATCTCGCCAGGATGAGACACTTGGGGCAGGAAAAAGACAAAGCACTGTACTTGTACACTGTACACTGAGCTGGTGCTCAGTGGCTTGTAAAGGGGAGGGGACAGAGCTGTGCCCTGGGCTGCTTACAAATGACAGTGCTCTGCCTTTCAGGGAAGGTCTCATCCCAGCCACCCTCATGGCCATGGGAAAATAAGGCCAACAGATGAGGGACTGGCTGGAAAAACACCAGCTGAGCGAGTGAGCACCAGATGAAAGGGTGCAAAGGGTCCTGGGGCTGCAGCACAGCCTCCACAGCTCTGCTCCCTGCTCAGGAGGCACCAGTCCTGGTGCACTTCGAGATGTAGGATGGACACCAGTGCTCCCATTCCCCGAGGGCTTTAGGCAAATTAGTCTAATGACAGTGTTCTTTTTTCCTTGGGAGCCCAACATTGGGGCAGGAAGGGGTAAAGGAGGTGACAGTACAAAGATTCAGTCCTTGCTGGGCTCAAACCTGTTCTAGCTGTCTCTGTAGGCTTGGAAATGGTACCTAAGGCTGTGCTCAGGATGTCAGGAAGGCTGAGACACCCTTTCTCTGGGGTCAAAAGTACAGAAAGGCAGTGCAGCACTTGGCAACATATAGGGAGAGAGGGCAGGAGGCGACATCCCTCCCACTGCCCACATGACACCTTGGGGGAATAGAGACCAGGGCAACACAAGCCCTGAGCAAGAATGCTTATAGTAGAACTGGGGACAGACATGGTGGCAAATACTCCCCTCACAGAGGACCTTGAGATGTACTCCAGCCCAGAGCTGCACACACAGGGAAGGGAAGCAGAGACCTTCCTCTCTCCCCAGCCCCCAAGAAGCAGAGCCCTCAATCCTAGACACACAGAGTGACATTTATCACTTCTTATCAGCACCTCCCAGCAGAGGTTCCTCTCATGGCTGCAAGCCCAGCAAACGACCTGCACAAACATCCCCTCCCCAGGCTGGCACTGGGGAATGTTGTGTCCCCATAGGCCAGCGACAGGCTAGGCACTGCTGGTCACGCCTGTTGGGCTGCAGGAGCAGGGTGACACCAGGGTGCAAGGGGTGAAAATGCAGTGGTGACAGTGCCACCAAGTACTCATCCTGCAAGCTTGGTCCTGGCTCTCTGCCCAGGACAATTTAGCTTGAGCCTGTGGACAACATGCCCAGGCAGCTACTCCATTTCACCTGGGAGCAAATGAGATCACCCAGGCAATTTGATCCAAGTCTCTCCACTCAGCAGTGGAGACAGGGGAGCAGACCCCTCCATCCTGGGCTGCCTTGGTAAATTCAGTGTGGATTTCTCTGCTTTGCTAGCAAGAAGTCTGTCGGAAGCCAAGAGGACCTGCAAGTTTGAGCCCTGATCTACATGGACCATCTGGGAGAGGGCATAGCCTGGCCCCACTGCTTGCCAGCACAAAGCATACCTGACCCTCGCTGGAGTGCTCTTAAGGCCCAGAGATCCATCTGTTCCCACACCTCCACCTTTGTCTTCCTCTTCCCAAGGCCTTGCCCATGGGGAAGGCAGCCAGCACACTGGCTTCATGGGCTGACCCCATTCTGGGGGAAGGATCCACCTCCTTCCTGTCTGGCACGATTCAGGAAAGCACCTTGGAAATAATATACATCCACACACATCAACAGACCTTCATATCCAAGTATCAGGATTTGCCTTACGTCCCACAATTCACTTCTGCAGGGTGGGCAGCAAGGAAGCCAAAGCCCAGAGATGGCGTCAGCAATGAGGAACCCCTGCAACCCACCTTCCCCTTCATGGGAGCCCACAACACTCCCTTACCATGCTGAAGTCCACGCCATTGGTGATGGTGTGTCTCCGGTGTTCTGCACGGCCTCTCTGATGCCTCCGAGTGTCCCCAGCCCCTGGGTAGCCACTGTCTTCCTGGGGCTGCCCAGCAGACTTTGCATCACCACCTGGAACAGAGGAAGGCAGGAGGCCACAAGCTACTTTCAACAAAATCCTCCCCAGGGCCACTTCTGTGAGATGATCTGCAGGGTGGTCTTGCAAACAGGGAGAGACTGAGCAAACCACCAGCCTGAGTGCCTGCTCCTGTTTTTGTCCAGGCAGAACAGATGCCAGGAGTGATTGAGTCAGCTGTGCCAGGCTGGCAACAGATCTCGGTCATCTTCTATAGAAAACGAGTAGCTTCCAGGAAAAGCTGGTCCACTCCCAGCCCGGGCAACTAAGCCATTAGTGATATTGCCTGCCCTCATGTATCCTCATGGGACACCTTGCTTGCACTCAGGTGGCATCAGCTCTGCCAGGGAACCAACTTCTCCTGAAGGCAGTTCTTGCTTTGTGATGGACTTGGCCATGTGAGTATCCAGCCCAGACACTATGTCTATTATGTAACCATAATGTAAATCAGACTGTAGATTTTCCAAAATTTTATTAAAACCCCAACATCCTATCGTGCAAAAGACCAAACTACTAAAAACACATGGTGCTGATGTAAATCTATGCATAACCTTTTTCTGAAGATTAAGTTCATACTGGCAGGTTCCAGGCTGGATCAGGCTCCTCCTGCCTATCAGCCAGGGCAGGAATTCCCTGGGCTCCTGCAGTGAAAGCCATACAAGCCCCACACTGCCCACCCTCACCAGAAACCCAGTGCTGCAGTCACAGCCAAGCCAGCTCTGATCCACTGCTATATGAGCTGGTAGAGCAGAACCCTGACACCCCATTTGCCCAAACCACAGCATCAGGGCAGACAGGGGTGCAGCCAGCATCCCCAGGCAAATCTGGATAACAGCCTGGTGCTCCTTCCTTCCTGCCCCAGTCCCCAGCCAAGTGCCCAGCACACCCTCTCTCATGCCACCCCCTCAGTCCCACAGCTTGCCTGCTCCCTGCACACAGCCTTCCTCAAGAGTTCCATTCCCAACTTGGCTTTTCAAGACGAGCAGCAGGGAGCCGGCAAGTGATGGCAGGCAGCGGGGGAAAACGCCCTCTTCCCAAGACAGCTCCCCACGCATCTGCCAGGCACCCCCACCCCTTGCACATCCTACCAGAGCTGCCTGGCTCAGGTCTGGCACATTCCCTGCTGCAGGCACACAAAGGGCTGTGAGTCCCAGGACAGGGTGTGTGCCACCACAGGGGCTGGCACTTTTCTTCCCTCTGCTTCACAAGTTTCCTCAGCTGAGCACATGGACATGAGAGAGGAACGATATGAGGCAAGAAGGCTGTACCAGGGCTGCCTCTGCTGCCACGGTCACACTGCTTCAGGGATAGGAGACAGGCTCGGGGCGGCAGGCAATGCAACACCTCACTTTGTGTCACTGGGGAAAGAAGTCACCATGTCATGGGCAAAGTCCTCCTGGTCCATCACAGTATCTCACTCCACCTCCGAGCAAGTAATCTGGCACAGACAGTTCTCTAGCACATCAGTGAATACAAAGCGTTTGTGAACACAAAGTCTTTGATATCACCTATCCATCTGCTTTGCCAGCTCCCTTTGGTTTCATACACCCAAATCCATCTGGGAGGAACCCAGCAAGACTTGTGTGACCACGTACATTGTCCTAACAGACCTAGGACATGTAGTATATCCTGCTCAAAAAACTGAGGAACAGCCCCAAAACCAAGGATACTCTCAACAGTAAGAATCCCAAGGCAAAGCCAGGAGCACTTCTGGTAGGAGCTGCAGGACAAACACATGTTGAAACACTTTTTCTTTTTTTTTTTTTTTGCTGCAGTTACTTAAAAGTGCTGGGTTGAGCTGAGCTGCAACCGTGATAAGCAGGAGCTCCTGGTCAACCAATCGAGCTCTGCACACCTGAGCTGACAAGCTAGTGGCTAAAAACAGGACCCCTGCTAATGAGCTGGGATAGTTGTTCTTAGGGAAAGAACAGGATCAGATCACCAGAGGTGGAAGAGATCCTGGCATGTGATAATGGACAGGCTCCTTCCTCCCTCAGGGTTAGCAGACAACTCATGGTTGTTTTACACTTCTCCACAAGTATCCTTGCCAATGGCCCAGAGAAGCCCCTACAAACCATCCCCTCCCTCCAGTTAGTGCCAACAGCAGCTCTCTAGCTGCTAGAGCCAAGTCACCTCTGGACCAAGGGAAAGCACTGTGCTGAGGAGGAGCCAGTGCCCAGGGCCATGACACACATCCTGGGCTCTTTCTGCTCTGTGCCTTGACTTCTCCAGGTCCCAGATCACAGGGGAACTACTGGGCTAAAGACCCCCAAGAGTGATGCGTTCAGACACTGCTGTGACAAGACACCAGGCACCATAACATAGGGACATCATTATGGTGACTTCCCTGCCCTGTGACTTCTCCAATATCCACCTCACCATACTTGTGTCCAGTGGGTGCTGTTGGCTCCTCAGGGACCATGGGGTGCCAAGCAGCAGCTTGCAGACTGCACCAGCACTGCTGGGCTGAAGAGAAGCTGGAAGCTGACTTAAGCAGGGACCTCAGAAGCACTTCTGCCCACATGCTAGCAGAGGTTAGTGTGGGAGAGGGAACAGAATTGGTATCCCACTGGCTCACTGCACCCCTGGACATGCCAGGAGAACCACCTGACCCCAACCTCTGCCATTTTGCCGTGAGTCACATCCAAATCACGTCTGGCATGTGTAGATGCTCCTCAGACCTAAAGCAGAGCTGGGGAGGCACTCTGTGAGCACCCTCTTCCCCCAAAACGCAGGCAGGGAGCATTTCCTCACACTCACTGTAGCTTACGAGCACTGATACATCATCTCACTGCACTTGGTCGGGGTCTTACAGACATGCACCACATGCAGCTGGAAGCTCAGAGTAGCCTCACACCCAAATGATATAATCTTAGTGAAGACAGGTCTTCCTGGAGCCACAGGCAGCTCCCAGCACCCACCACACATCTCCGCAGCAGGGATGGAGCCATATCCTGCCACAGCACTGCCCAACTCCCTTGCAGCCAGCTGAGAACACCCACCTGTTCAACTGCACCCTGGGAAACCACGTGTGGAGGGGCGCACTGGGCAGTTGTGCAGGATCTAGAGCTAAAAGAGATGGAGTAACTGAGTTGTACCATTTTCTAAGCTGCCAAATGAACTTGAAACTCAGGCTTCTTGCCAAAATACAGCCCTGCAGTGTGGGATGCTGGCAGCAAGGGCTGAGGCACTAACCCTGCCCACCGGCTCTGGACAGTTATGGAACATCACCCTGTAATGGAAAGATCCTCAGCAAGCAGAAAGCTGCTGCAGTCATCTGCTTGCTTCTTCCCAGGGCAGAGCTTTCAACCTGCTGTCTATTCACCAAGCCAGATTTTTTTCAGGTTTTTCCAGATTTACACTCCTGATGATAGAAAAGTTAATCTGCTTAATAATATTCCCTTAGATGTAGCTCCAGTGGTTAGTCTGGAGGCAAAAATGGTAAGCAGAGAACCTCAGTCACAGTTAAAAGTTTCTTCTCCACCCAGCAGAACAGACTGGGTTGGGAAGGGAAGGCAAACCAGCCTGACCTTCCCAAGGTGGAGGAAGTCATTGCACTCAGGTGGTGCAATAACGTGTACCAGCACTGCACACAGACTTTGTCTCCTCTGATCTCAAAGCTCTTCACAAACCTAGATAAAGCATTATTACTTACTGAGATAAGCCCAGAAGCCTCGTTTCCTTATAACATCTTCTACTGACTAGCAACAAATCAAGACGCCAGTGAAACAGTCTCCCCCATGCTAAGGTCAGTGTACCACCCTGGAGGGCTCTGGCAGAGCCAGCACAGGGAGCCCAGATCCCATGGAAAGGGCAGAGTCCACAGGGATGTACAGGTGAGCTCTGTGGACAGAGCCTAGGACAGCAGAGCACATCGTCCTGGTACTGCTCTCCCATTTATTCATTGATTAACTGTTATTGGGAATAGTGCCGCGGAATGATCCAAACCAAAAAGCTGGATCAGGTTTTGCATTTTTTGTCTAAACCATGCATGACATCGTGAAGGAATCATTCCTGAAAGCCAGCCCAGCGCAAAGCCCACCGAGCACACGGCCGCTCTGTGACCGCAGCTTCACCCCAGAGAAGCTGCTCGGCTTTGGGGGTCCCCAGGACCCAGCCATTCTCCGAAACGCCCAGCTGTGCCACCCACCCCCGGGGAAGGTCAGGACAGACTCTACGCCAGGGGACAACCACGGACACATTACGGCAAAGCGCTTAATTCCTCCTGTCAGCGCTATAAATAGCCCAGCGCATCGCGAGGGGAGCACAGCCCTGGGCAGGCGGCGGCGCTGGGATATTCGCACTGGAATCGGAGTTCAGCGAAGCCAAACCAGTACTAACAGTAACTCTGGTCCCCCAGTTTTACACCGGCCCTGCGGGAACCGCTGGCTCTGAGCCCAGAGGAGGGCACAGGGGAGCGGGGTGAGCCGCGGAATCCCATTCCGACCTCCGAGCGCCAGTCCCCGGCCTTGGCGCTGCCATCACCCCCGCGAGCCCGAAGCCCCCAGTCCAGTCCCGCCACTCACCGCGGCCTCGGGGCTGGCCGTGCCCCGGTTCCCGCTGTCCGGTGCTCTTCCCCCGCCGCTCCTCGGAACAGCGAGGGCTTGGCGGCTTCTCCGCGCTCCGCTGTTCGCCGCTGCCACCCTCCACCGGCGGCTCAGTCCCAGGCAGGGCCGCCCGCAGCCCCTGTACGAACCTCTCGAAGGTGAGGTACCCGCTGGCCGGCGCCGCCTGCCGCAACCCTTCCATCACCCCAGCGGGCAGCTCCTGGGCTTCCGCTCCCCGCCAGCGCGACTCAATCTCCCGCAGGTGCACGTAGCCTCGCCGCCGGTCATCGAGGATATCGAAAAGAGTCCGCAGGCTCTGCAGGAAAACCCGGGGAAGACCCTCGGTACCGGCGGGGAGCGAGCGGTCACGGCGCTCCGGGGCCATCGCCGCCGCTCCGAGCGTTACTCCAAGCTCCGCCCCCCGAGCCTATTGGCTGGCGGCGGAGAGTGCCGCGCTCCCATTGGCTGGCGGCGGGAAGGTGCTCCGGCCATTGGCTGAAAGGTAGCACGGCGATTTGAGTTGCACGCGGCGCCCCGCCCCGCCCCGGGCCCGCGGGTCGCTGGGGTCCCGCTCCTTTTGCGGGAGGAGCCCGACCTTCCCCTGGCGACGAGGGACCGCGACAAACGCCAAATCCTTGCTCCTTCTTCCCCCCGCTTTATATACTGAGCATGATGTCGTATAGTCCAGAATATATCTTGGGTCCGTTGAGGTCAACTGTCCTGGCTGTGTATCCCCCCCAACACCTTATGCACCTCTATCCCCCTCCATAATGGGGAAGGGTGAGAAGCAGAAAAGACCGTGGGGCTGTACAAGCACCACTCAGCAATAAGAAAAATATCTCTGTATTGTCAACACTATATTTTTGTCTCCATATTTTCAGCACAAATTCAAAACCTATCCCCATAACAGCTACCGTGAAGATAATTAACGCTAACCCAGCCAAAACCAGCACAATTTCTAAAGACTTCAGAGACAATGTGATTAGTGAACAGGGACAAGGAAAATCCCAACGATGGTATATTCACTCTTACTGCCACCTTTGCAAACACATCCAAGAAGTGTCAGTCAATGCAGCATCCCTACAGGAGGGGGTTGTAGTTGCACCAGCACAGAAGAGTCCTGTGTGGCGTATTTGTCCGGTGCCACGGGCTAAATAAATACTGACAGAGGGACTAGAATCCCATTCTCCCAGTGCCGTGGCTGGTAAGGCACCAGTGGCCAGCAGCCAGCAGGAGATGGGGTAGGGGCCCTATTGAACCACAGACATAAAAAAAAGAGGGGAAAACCCACCAGTGTTGACAAAAGTGAGAGAAACAGGATTTGGATCTTATCTTTTACAAACTTAATATGCACTGGCATTGGTAAGAGAATGAGTTTCTCTATTTTACAGGGAAATCTGCTGTGTCTGTTAGACGCAGCAGCATATTAATCCTAGTGCAAGGTGCTGCCTCCTCTGCAAACCCCCTCATCAGAGAGTCCATTGCAACACAGCAGACTGCAAAGCCCTGGTGTTATGATTCCCACATCACAGGCACTTCAGTTTGCTCAAGGGGCTCTGGGCAGCCACGTGCCGGCACCTCCAGACCCCCCCACCCTGGATTGATGCTCACGATGCTGAGAGGAGCATCAGGGAACAACCCTGCTGGAGAAGGGTGATGGCCAGGAAAGGTGATGAACCGCTGTCCAAGTGATCAGGTTGTGAGACTACCTGTGTCATGGACATCTTCCTGTGCCACAGACATCTTCTTGTGCCACATGCATGCCAGGGGTGATTCCCTTTAGCTCTGAGTTGGCTTCAAAGGAAGAGGGTGGAAGCTACTTGGGGCTTAAGTCCTCCCACCCACCTGGCCCTTGCTGTGCTCCACTTGCCATCAGATTCCCTGTCCAGGTCAGACTTCATCCAAGTGTCTTCAGCACCTTGGTCCTACTTCTGGCTTGTCATTCAATTCTTGCCACTTCTCCACAGAGACTCAGCCTTGCCAGCCCCAGGCTCCCAGGTAAATCACAGCAGCCTCTGGAGACCCTCAAGAGGGCTTTTCTCTACCAAGGTCCTGCTCTAGCTGCTCTCCGTGCTGCAGCTGAGCTGTTCACAGTCTGCTTTTCTTTAACTCATTTCTTTTCATAAATTTCCCAGACCCATCCTACCTGTTTGAGATGTCTGCTTGGCTTAGCTGTGTTTGACTGAACAGGTTCACACCTACTGAGGATACGGAAAGAAGGAATCAGTGCTTCCCTTTGCTTCCTACTCCAAAAACAAGGCAGTCACTATGGTGCTGCTCAGCTCTGGTAGCATCAGCACACAGGCTGCTCTGCTCAGCAAAGCTTGATCTGCAAAAAAAAAAGGGGATTTCCCCTAGGTTCCTTCCCCATCTCTGACTTTGCAGGAACAGCCAGGAATAACAGGGAGAAATCAGAACTGCCTTAATGTCTTGTGCCTAACCACTCTATCCCACCAGGAAAGTGAGCCAGAGATACCAGTTTGTGGTGTTTACTGTGTCTGCAAGTTCAGCTGAGGTACTCTCACTGCTGTGCATGTGGAGCTTCCTGCTCCAGCACAAGGAGCTGGGACACAACTGCTGAGGGCAGCCCTGCTCTTACTGCATTTTCTGTACCAAAGTGCCTTTGACAAAGCTGCTTTGAGACAGGTTGACATTTCCATCCTCAGTGTGGTCTAGTGGATGAGGTTAAGGAGATTTTGGGTATTCTTGGAAAAGACTTCTTGGGGGGTTGGTTTTTTGTGGTTTTTTGGGGTTTTTTTTTAGGGGAGGGTTTATTTTCTGTCACTATATAGTTTGTCTTGGGGCCAGCCCAGACCCTTCTGACAGACAGAGATGTCTTTTTTTTTTTTTTTTTTTTTAATATAAACAGTATAGTTATTCAGCTCTCCTTCCTTCAAGCTACTGGGAAGCACCAGCTGCCATTCAGACCTGGCCCAGCCCTCCCTCTCTCCTGGCCTGCGGGTACTGGCAATGACACACACAGCTCTGGTGTGGTGACACCCAACATATCACCACCCCTCTCTGGGGAGGGCACAGGGCATCTGTTGGAGGCTGGTGGCAGCCCAGTGTGTCTCACCAACCAGCATTGCCACCTCTGTGAGGAGAGACCAGAGCAGCTGCACCAAACCTCAGCAGAGCACTGGGGTAAAGAAATGCTGATGTTGGAGACTGGGGCACCTTCCTACATGACACTGACTATCGAAGGGTGCTGATAGGTGATTTAGCAGTTGATTAAGCACTGTGATGGCTTCGGCAGCAGGTAGGTGTTCACATATAAATCTTGATGCTGCAGAGGACACATGGTGACTTACAGCCACAAGGTTGTCTCCTGATGACCATGTCCAAGCAGATGCTATGAACCTCTGTTGCCACATCTTCCCAGGGGAAAGCAAGGTCTGGTGGGGAACCAGCCAGAGGTCTGTGGACTCAGTGTGTGCGTGCTGCTGCCTGGCACATTGAACAGCCAGCACTGCCACTGGCTCATGCAGTGCTGCATCCAGAATGGGTATGTTCCTGGCCAGTGCAGGTCACCACCTGGCACAGTCGGTTCGGCCAGGAGCTGTGCCAACAACAGTCCAGGTGCCAAGTCCTGCTACTTCCTGTCACTGAACAATTAAGCACAATTGGTGTTAACTCTTCTGTCAGTCTCAAAGCTAGCAGGGAATTACTTCCACTGGGCTACCAAAGTGTCAATCCGGAAATGCATCTGTCTCCAAGGAGACCCCTCAGCAGAGGCTAAAAATAGTGAGGAGAGCACGGTGGGAGAGTTTTCCCTTTGGAAAGGGATATCTTGTTCGATCTTCCCAGCTCTGCAATGGCATTGTGTTTTCCATCTTTCTGCTCTGTTTGCCTTGCTGAGGGCCAGGCACTTGCCATAAAGTGTTTTTTCTCACTTCCAGACTCTTTTTTCTCCCGTAAGGTCAGCATGCAGGAAGTCTGGTAGATGCCCAGTGGCTCAGAGGCTGTCACAAGGGCTGGGAGAAGAAAAGCTGGTGAGCTGTTGAAATAAGCTGTCCAGAGAATGGTGGGTTGTTTGCTCACCTCAGTCCACAGAGCAAGAACTGGTATTAGCAGGAAATAGAAGTCACTGCGTCCTCTCTCACCATGCCACCTCTCCTGCAGTCTTAGCACAGAAAGTTTAAATAGAGGGAATCACCTGGGGCTTAAATGAAAGTCCAGTAGATGCTGCAAGGCTTCCAGTCAGAATCCATCTAGCAATCCCTCTGTCCTATCACAAACTCCATTCTCCTGCTGCTGACAAGGCCAGGAGTGGACAAGGGCAACAGCAGTCACAGTGGTGCCACAGCCAGAAATTCATCAGCCTGTCACCTTGTTCAGGGACTTACTGTAAAACCATATTTCTTTGGGGAACATACTGGTGGTCTGTGGAAAAGCCAGTATCCACAAAGTAGACAGAAGAGTCCTTCAACTTTATTCAAATAAAGGGAGAGAGTCCACTGGGCCATACCCCTGTGGGATCTCTCTCGAAGTTTCACAGGACACAGCTTCCTTTTCTCCTTAAACCCCCAGCCACATTTTGCCCTCTTCCTTTCACCATTGGCTGAGTTACTAGGAAGGTACAGTCTTCCGGAACTGCCTACCACATATTCTACACTTGAACATGTATTGACATTTCCCCCCAAAGTTAAGAAGTTCGGGGTTTGTTCTGCAGATCCACCAGAAGTTCAGACTGTCTGGGTTCTGCAACAGACTTTGTGTGGACCCATTTCTCCTATTATCCTGAAATTCAGAAGCTCAGACTGTCTGGTCAAACTGTTTGGGTTCTGTAACAAATTTGTTCGGCTTGATGTTTGTAGATTAAGACCCATTTCAAAGATATTAGCACCCATTTCTCTTAAAGACCCTCACCAATCAATTCATTTGTAAAGACATTAGCACACGCCTGCCTTTCCTATCAGTGGGTATTTACATGTTGAAGCCTGGAGCAAGGTCCTAAACACAACCACCTCTGCCTCTCTCCTGGTGAGATACCGCACCCTGACTGTCAGTGAGCTGGAGCTTTTTTCTTGCTGAATTTCCTGTTCTACTTGCATGTTTGTGTTTTGTTTGGCCCAAGCATCCCTCCCTCCTGTTCACTGGGGTTCTTCTGCCTGGTATAACTAATCCAAACTGTCACCATTTTTATTGCTTGGCAGAAGAAAAGACATACACACAGAGTGCCATGGGCTGTAGAACCAGCCGAGGGGATGGTGTGTAGCTAGACTAACCTGTTCTGTGGATGTCTGGATTTGGGGAATGGGAGCACATTTGCCAGCAGCAGCATGATTTGCTTTGGTTCTTCTAGAATCCTATGGGTATGTGTGAAAAATGCATCTGAAATGATTGGCTCTTTGCAAATATTAAATTGAATACTATATGTGTTATTTTGGAAAGTTATTTTGTAGTACTGTATTAATCCTTTTGAAGTAGTGTGATAGATATAGTTTTAGGTTATAACATAATGTTATGATAGAAACTATGCCATGTAAGATATTTTTAATTAACTCAAGAAAAGGATGAGATAATCAAGAAATTCTTTGCACAGAGATAACAGCAACAAGACACCTGAGAGTTACTGCCTCTTTATCAGAAAAAACAAGCATCCTTCCACCTCCTCTCCATTTTAAGGAGCCACCAAGATTAAAGGGAAGAAGTTAACCATAACTAGAGAACACCCTTTGTTTGAAAAGCAATTATGCATCATGTATGAGATATGCAACAGGCTATTGCTTTTAAGGGTTAATCCTTTGTTAGTGAGCCATGCTTTCAAGAGGAAAGCATCTGAACATTCGTAATTCTTTGTTTTTTATTGTCCTTTATTGTCCTAACTGTAATGATCCAAATTCTTACTGCTCTAATTTTTATTACTATTTTTAATAACTATTTTATTACTATTAAACTTTTAAAATTTAAAAACAAGTGATTAGCATTTTTCACAGTATGAGATCCAACGGCTCTGAGGTGGGATTCCCTCAAGGTAAGGCAGCAAGTTCTGCAGGAAAAGGCAGGGCTTGATTTACAAGTTGGATCTGACAGAGCCTTTTCTGATGGATAAGGGTTGGTGGTTATGTAGGCACCATGTGTGTCGAAAGACCTGCACTCATTTGCACGCTGGGCAGGCAGGGCATGCAACCACATCAGGGAGAGATGTCATGTAAAGGGGAGCACAGCAAGGAGGTTTCAAAACTCCAAGGCTCTTCTAAACAGGAGCTGTGTCAAGTCACATAAAATAAGAAACAGAATGTGAAACAGAAGCTTTGACAAATGTCAGGGATTCTCCCTGACCTGATGGTCATATCTGAATGAGGTCTAGCTTCCCTGAGTGAAATCACATGCAGGGAGGTGGCTGTGTCTGAGCTGCTGTCTGTCTTCTCATGTTCTCCTACCCAGCTGGGCTCTGACTGCAGGCAGGATGACTACTGTGAGTAAGGGGCAATCACAGCCTACAGGTGAGGATTTTTCTATGCTCATGAGCACAAAGTTCAAACAAAGTTGTTATTTGGCATTTTAGTTTGATTTGTAGTGTCCTGCTCTTTACTTCTCAGTTCATGGCTCCTGGTTCCTGCAGATTTGGTTATTCCTTCACCATTCCTTCATCTTTCATAACTTTTTTATTTGTCCTTGAATTTGTCCTGTACTACTTCAGTGATTCCGTGCATTTTTAACTCTTATCCTTCTCATTGGTACTTTATTTCAAAAATGGGGAACTGGATTTGTGAGCAGGTGGCCTGAGTCTGCACCATGTCTGAGGTACAGCTGGGCCTATCCAACTCCTGCTGCATTGAGAGAATCCTGAGACCCTGCAATGTTTCCAAGTGTGAGTGTAAGATGGGACATTGGGACCTCCTGGCACAGGTTACACCAGGACCTGGCAATCCCATCAGACATACCTCATGCCAGCCACAGGACCACAGCCACTGTAGAGCAGAAGTTCGGCCACAGGGCCCAATTTTCAAGAAAGGAAAGGAGTACCCCAGAAACTAAAGGCCTGACAGTGTCACTTCAGTGCCTAGTAAAGTTATGAAGAAGATTATTCTGGGAGTTATTGAAAAACACCCAAAAGACAACACAGTCACTGGTCACAGCCAGCAAGGCTTCATGAAATTGTTTATCAAACCTGATTTCCTTTTATGGCAAGGTAGCTCACCTGGTTGATCAAGGAAAGACAGTTGATGTGTGGGAATCCTTAAAATCAGAAGGTTTTGGGCAAGTTGCAAAAGGCAGGCCTCAGAGACAGCAGAACTGTGATTAGAGCTAAGCAGTAGCCATAAGATTTGTCAGCAGAAAAATTATACAAGAAGTAGAAAGTAAGGACAAATAGAACAATGGTCAGTGTATTAACACTTGGCTAGAATAACTCCCTAAGTTATAGAAAAGTATATCTAGTGAGATATTAGGAAGTTCTAAGCTAATAATAGAGCTCTGTACATTGTATCTTAAGGCTTACAAGCAGGTATTGTATTCTAAATTAGCGAGCATTGTTTTAACCAAAGGTACATGTGCTTATAGTGGTTAGACAGAACTACTGTCAGTATGCTTTTGCTTTGTGTGATTGGTCAAAAAGCTTTTAAAGTAAGTTGTAACATTAAGTTCTTTGTCTGCTGCCGGGGATGTAAGCTGCTGGCATCTTCCCATTGTCATAACCATGTAATGAGACTGATGCTTGAAAATGAACAGCTCGAGCCGCGTTCCTCAGCAGTCCCATCCCGTTTGTGATTTGTACATAGTCCCCTGGCTGGCGATAGATGTAATCTTTTTGGATTTCAGTAAAGTTTTTGATACTGTCTCTCATAGTATCCTTCCAGATAAAATGTCCAGCATTCAGCTGGGTAAACATGGCATGTGATGGGTGAGCAACTGGCTCATGGGTTGGGCACAAAGGGTGACAGTGACTGGGGTGACATTAGGCTAGAACCAGTCACTAGTGGAGTCCTGCTAGAACCAGTCACTAGTGGAGTCCTGCAGGGCTCCATCATTGGCCCTGTGCTCTTCAACATCTTTATTAATGACTTGGACACAGGACTGGAAGGGAAACTGAGCAACTTTGTAGATGATACAAAACTGGGAGGACCTGTTGACTCCCTCGAAGGGAGGGAGGCTCTGCAGGGAGACCTGGACAATTTAGAGAACTTGGTAATTACCAACGATATGAAGTTCAACAAGGGAAAATGCCAGATTCTGCACTTGGGATGGGGCAACCCTGGATATACAAACAGACTGGGGAATGAGATGCTGGAGAGCAGCATCACAGGAGGGGACTTGGGGGTCCTGGTTGAAAGAAGGTTGAATGTGAGTCAGCAGTGCCCTGGAGCCAGGAGGGACATTTGTGCCTTGGGGGCATCAGGCCCAGCACCATGGGCTGGTCAAGGGAGGGGAGTGTCCCACTCTGCTCTGGGCTGGGGTGGCCTCACCTCGAACCCTGATAGCAGTTTTGGGCACTACAAAATAAGAAAGACACTAGGCCATTAGAGATTGTCCAAAGGAGGGCAACAAAGATCTTGAGGGGAAGCTGTATAAGAAGTGGCTGAGACTTGTTCTGATCAGCCTGGAGAAAAGGAGACTGAGGGTCAGAGTGACAGTCGACAACCTCCTCCTGAGGGGAAGAGAAGGGACAGACACTGATGGCTTCTCTGTGATGACCAGGGACAGGACCTGAGGGAATGGCCTGAAGTTGTGTCAGGGGAGATTCAGCTTGGATATTGGAAAAAGGTTCTTCCCCAGACGGTGGTTGTGCACTGGAACAGGCTCCCCAGAGAACTGGTCACAGCACCAAGCCTGACAGAGCTCAAGGAGTGTCTGGACAACACCCCCAGGCACATGGTGTGACCTTGGGGATGGTGCTGTACGGGGCCAGGAGTTGGACTCGATGATCCTTGAGGGTCACTTCCAACTCAGACTATTCTGTGATTCCATGGGGGAAGCGCTGCGCTGGACGCAGTTCCTGCGGGGCCCGGAGTGGAGCGAGCCGAGGAGCGCCTCCCGAACCCTCTGACCGAGAAGGCGCCGCAGCACCGAGACCGCGTGACCTACAAGCGGCGGGGAGGGCTCCGGGGGGGCGGGATGGCACCGCTGGCTCCGCCCCGGCCCGGTGCTGCCCCGCCCGATCCCGCCGCGTCCCGCGACGCTCAGGCCGGGCTCCCCACGCCATGGACCCTCCCGAGGAGGTGCGGGCGCGGCTGGAGCGGTGCGGACAGGGCCATCTGCTGCGGTTCTGGGCCGAGCTGGACACGGCACAGCGCGGAGCGTTGCTGGCGGCACTGCCGCCGGGGCTGGGCGAGCACTGCCGGCTAGCGGCGGCGGCCGGGGCCCGCCAGCGCGGCCCGCACGAGCGCCTGGACGGCCGGATGGAGCCGCTCCCCCCCGAGCTGCTGGGCAGCGCCCGCCGCAGCGGCCCCGCCGCGCTGCAGCGTTGGGAGGCGGAAGGTGAGCGGGGCGCGAGGCCGCCTGTCCCTTCCGTTCCGGGGCTGCCGGGGTCCGGCGCGGGGGTTCGGGGACAGCCGCGTTCTGCCGAGCCCCGCGGTGCGGGACAGGGACTGCCCCCGGCGGGGCCTCGGGGCAGGAGCCGCCTCTTGCGGTGGCACCGCGGGGCGCTGGGCAGTCCACCCCTGGCACCGCGGATGGGAGCCGCAGGGACGGCGGGTCGGGCATGGAGGAAGAGAGCAGGGTCACGGCTACACCCCGGCCCTTAGCGCTGGCAGCCGGTGTCCTCGGCCCGGGGAACTTTGGTTGAGACACCCGAGTTTTCACGCTGCGTTATGAAATGCAGCGGCCGAGGCCCCGCGGCCGTGCCTGGCTGGATCAGAAGATCTCTACAAGCAGTGATAGCCAGCTGGGGCTCAGTCTCTCCTCCCACAGAACAAGCAACGGGATAAAAAGAAAGAACCTCAAGTTGTGTCAGAGGAGATCCAGGTTGAATATTGAAGAAAATTTCTTCATTGAAAGGGTGGTCAGGCATTAGTACGGGCTGCCCAGGGCAGTTGTGGAGTCACCATCCCTGGAAGTGTTCAAAAAGCAAGTGGACATGACACAATACTGTTTAGAGGGCATAAGGTTATTCTGCCAAAATGATTTACAGTATCTGTCATGAAAAAATGTAATACTAAAGGATTTAAAGGGGCTCCAAGAGAGTTTGAGAGGAACTTTGGACAAGGACTTGGAGTGACAGAGCAAGGGGGAATGGCTTCACACTGACAGAGTCAGGGTTAGATGGGATAGTGGGAATAAATTGTTACCTGTGGGAGTGGTGAGGCCCTGGCACAGGATGCCCAGAGAAGCTGTGGCAGCCCCATCCCTGGAAGTCTTCAGGGCCAGGTTGGACAGGGCTTGGAATGACCTGGGATAGTGAAAGGTGTGGCAGAGGGTGGAATGAGATGGTCTTTAAGGTCTCTTGCAACCCAAACCATTCTATGACTATGAGTCCCTGGGGAGGGTGGGAGCGTGGGGGCTTTCATTGCTGCTGAGCTGGGTAGCTGCCTGGAGGATGAGCTCCCAGCCCACCAACAGGTGCAAAGGTCGGTCTCAGGTGCTGATCCCCATCCATGCTGTGTCATGTGTGGCAGGAGGCTGGTGGGATCTGGGAGAAGCCAAGGAAAGTCCATAATCCATGGTTTTTGGAACCTGGTAGATGCGGGTGTGTGAAAGCTAGGGGTAATGGGGGAGATGGTGGCTGGATGTGCTCTTCCCACAGCATGTAAATCTTACATGGATGTCCTATGCTTTTTTCTAAGTGCACACCCTTATTTATTTATAAGGGCTCTTATGTGTCTTGGATCTTTCTTTATAAAACGTAACAGCACTGTTAAAAAATAATTTTAATAAAAAAAAGAAAGCCAGGAAGATCCACCTGGGTTGTAGAGACACTTGCCTAAATTTTGACAAGTGGCTGCACAGCCTTGGCTCAGCGTTGCCAGTAGAGGTGAGGATGTGTGGGCAGGGGAGTCAGATTTTCCAAGCAGAAACAGAAACAGAAGCATCAGGGTCACAGGGCAGAGGAGCTTTTCTGCTGTGTCAGACTCCACTCATGGGGCTGAGTGGTGATGGAGGGAACATAAGCTGGTACAGTAATTCATAACATCCCAGAATGGTTTAGGTTGGAAGGCACCTTAAAGACCATCTCATGCTACCCCCTGCCATGGACAGGATCACCTTCCACTGTCCCAGGTTGCTCCAAGCCCTGTCCAACCTGGCCTTGGACACTTCCAGGGATCCAGGGTCAGCCACAGTTTCTCTGGATAGCCTGTGCCAGGGCCTCACCACCTTCACAGGGAACAATTCCTTCCCAGTATTCCATCTATCCCTGCCCTCTGGCAGTGGGAAGCCATTCCCTGTGTCCTGTCCCTCCATCCCTTGTCCCCAGTGCCACTCCTGCTCTCCTAGAGCCCCTTTAGGCCCTGGAAGGGGCTCTAAGGTCTCCCTGAATCTTTCTCATCTCCAGGTGAATACCCCCAGCTCTCCAAGCCTGGCTGCAGAGCAGAGGGGCTCCAGCCCTTGGAGCAGCTCCATGGCCTCCTCTGGACTCGCTCCAGCAACTCTATGTCCTTCTCATGCTGACAACCTCAGAGCTGAAGGCAGCACTGCAGGTGGGGTCTCACCTGAGCAGGGCAGAGAATTTCCCCTTCTCACTTACTGCCCCTTGTGGTATCAGCCCAGGGCACAGGGACTTTCTGGGTGCCAGTGCACTTGGTCAGGGCATATTGAGCTTCTTATCCACTCACGCCCCCAAGTCCATCTTGGCACGGCTATTTGAGGGTGTCACAGTGAGGAGGAAGGGACTCTTTGAGCCCTAGAGGCAGATGGGGCTGGGTCAGGGCTGGCTCACTTGTCCCCCAGCCAGCTAGGCAAGTGAGAAGCTGGTGTGTCTGCCCTGTGCCGCTGGCCGCAGCACAGAAAGGAAAGGAAGGCCAGGCTGCCTGTGTGGGCTGGCCTTGCTGGTTGCCAGCACTGCCTGCGGCAGCACAGGTCTAACATGTTTGGGATCTTGCTGCTGTGCCCAAATCCTCTGGCCCTAAAGTCTGATGGCTCCAGGCCACCTCAGCCCTGCAGGCAGCCTGAATTTCTGTCAGAAGGGTACACACAGATGTTCTGTTTCATTTGGTTTGTTTTTATGATCCGGTTTAAGGCTGAAGAGGGATTTTATTTCCTGGAACAGGGCAATCGGGAGCAAAGACTGTGTTCCACTGAGCCCAGGCACTGCTGTGTGTCCCTGCAGATGTGGCAGCATCCCTGCATGGCATTTCCCAGTGGAACCAGTGATATGGGCACAGACTTTGTGGGATCGTGGGTCTCTGAGGGAATGCAGCTCTGAAAGGCCTTTGTTTGAGGTGTGTGGAGCAGGCTTGGAGCAGATGAGCCATCCCAACCTGCTGTCCAGTGTCCCTGAGACTGCCTGGCTGGTACAGCCTGCGGCTGTGGGGTCATCATCACACTGAGCTGAGATTCTCTGTGCTCTGTCTGTGGGTGTCTGAGCTCCCCACAGCTGCCACCTGCATTGCATCCTCCAAAGACTGAACAGCTGAAATAATACCTCCTCCTCCCCCCTCCCCCTTTTTCTATGATAAAAAATTATGGATAAGAACCAGACAACTGAAAACTTGCCTTGGGAACTGTCTAGGTTTGGAAAGACAGATGTTTGTTAAGGAAGGCAGGAGCCTCCCCTGAAATGGAAAAATGTAGATTCCTTCCTTCTGAATTGTTATAAATTTGAAATTAAGGGAGCTCTCAGGTAAAAATATGGGAGCAGGAATAACAGTTCTTTATTAGGGAAGACAAGAAAAAGATAAAATAAACAATGCGGTGAACCAAAACAACACTGACAGAGTCAGAATACAACCTGACACCCTGTTGGACAGGGTGTTGGTAGCAGTCCAATTGGAATTGTGGCTGCAGTCCTCCTGGAGTGTCAGGCGTGGTTCTGTTGGAGTAGTGATCTTGTAGAAAAGGGTGCAGTCTTCCTCTGAGAGGCAGTGGAAGAGGCAGCTGTTCCTCTGGGAAAAACCAGCAGAGAAAAAAAAGTGTGCTGGTGGGCCAGAATCTCAGGACTATCTGCAGGTAGGAATGCTTTGCTCCTCTTTTTGGGCAGAGCATCTTACAATGGGATGTTCTAGTTTTTATCAGTTATGCAGTGACACTCAATGGCCCATTATTAGCAGATGTCGCCGAAGGGAGGATTGATTGTGGAAGAGATAAGGAAAAACTGCCTACTTAACACAAGACAACTGCCATACAGATGACAAATAGAATACATCTTGCTTTTTAATCTGGGACAGGAACACCTGAGATATTTTTAATAGTTAAAAAACGAATACTATTGTTACTGTGTCTCAGACAACAAAACTGCCTGGTCAGATTTGCTTTCAGATCTTAAACACCGACATCTAACAATCACATTTTCCAGGCAGCCCTAGGAATGATGGTACAAATCAAACATAGACACAAGCACTTTTCCATTCTGTCAGTGTTTTATTAATGAAATCTAAGTCATGGCCATGGGCTGAGGTGTACCCCATTTCATCTGAGAGTTTGATGAGCCATTCTGGTTATCTGACTGCTCTGCAGAATTGAAAAGTTTGGAGTCTTTTTCTCTTACTGACTACTGTTGTAATGGGACTGATGTGCCTGTTCAGTAAGAGAATTCAGTCTATTCTTGCAAGACCAGTCTGTTTCTCCTACAAAATCTATTTTTGTTTTTTTACTTTTTATGCAGAGTAGGAGCAGCTGTAGCATTGGTGGGTATCTCCGCAGCCAACACGTTTTCTCTTTATTTTGTGTTTCATATGCTTCAGAAAACTAGGTGGATTTCTTTAAAGGGGATCGATCTTTCCATTGCAGCCAGATGAGTCAGTTCTTATGAACTTTAGTTGTGAACGTTGGTAATTTTACAGTTGGGAAGTCAGAGCAGAGCTACTTACTCAAATTTTTGGTGTTATTTGTTTTCATGGTGACCTAAGATCAGAATTGAAAAAACTGTCTGGGTTGTAGGGTTGTAATCATAAATACTGAGAATGCCATAAATGAGGGGATGCACTCCTCTGTCTGGGTTGTTCTTGTGCACCATGGTGAGCCCTCCTGGAATATAGCCCTGTCAGTCTGCTGGATTGTAAAAAAGAGTGACATCATTGATGTTATCAGTGGTATTGCTTGAGTTTATCCCACTGAGGTTGAGGTTTCAGTCCGTGCAGTGAGAGGCCCCTCCAGGAGATGGGTGTGAGATGGCAACTCCCCCTTGGGTAGACCCCATCCCTTTGTCACTGTGTGGAAAACCTCTGAGAACTGCTATCTCCTGTGGGGCATCTGCATTTCAGTGGGGTGTCGCCAGCTGTGGCACCTGTGAGCTGTGGCTGAGAATTGTAGCTCCTTGATGCTGTGGGGCAGAGTGGGGACCTCCTTGACTTTCCCAATACAGTGTTCACTTCAGAGTGTCATGTAAATGGTGCTCTTGGTCACAATCTGTTGCTCAGCAGAAACATCTAATTTGGGATCTGTGGGATGTGGTCTGTGAAATGAACAGGGCTAATGCCTTTATTAATGTTCAGCTCTTTATTAAAAAGATCAGCTGGGCAGGGGGCTCGACGCAGAGCTCGCCCCCGCGGTCGTAGCTTTCCCAGGCAGCCGAAAGGAAGGCGGCGTGCAGAGTTGGTCACTGGAGTCCCGAGCAGCAGCTGTCCTTTCTCCTTTCCTTGTGGCACACCGGTGGCCCGAGGATGAGGAGGCGTGGTGTGCAGAGTCTGTTGCTGAAGTCCAGAACAACAGCTGTCCCCGCTCCTTCCATGGTGGCAGCACCAGGGCTCTCTGTCTCTATCTCCCTGCTTCTCAGAGCCTAATATAGTCTGTTCTCTCTTAGGTGATGGCGACGGTTAAAAGCCAGTCAGGGGATGTGTTTCCCTCTTCCTCAGCTAGGGCATTTATCTAGACTCCTCTATTGTGTTCAGTTTTTGATTTATATTCATTTTTATCTCCTAAAAATACTCCCATGATCCTAAGGGGTTTTTATTTGCATGTTAGTCCCAGAATGGCAGCGTGGAGGGGTGGGAGGCCAGGTAGTTTAGAGAAAACAAACAGAGCAATTAGCTAATTAGCATTTCAATATCGGTACTTAGCTAGAGTTAGTAGTTTTCTTTTAGTGTTGCCATGGGAACTAGGAAAGCCCTGCCAGCGTCTCTGGGGAACACCTGCAAACTGTTCATAACAAATCCCTCCTCTACTTCTTTGATCGGGCTTAAGCCCGCATCAACTTACAGTCTTTGGCTTTTGAGGGCTAACTTCTTTTGGCATTTGTATGCTTTTACTCAGGCCTGAGGGTAATTCTAGTGTTCTTTAGAAACCAAGTTTCTTTTTTTTTTTTTTTTTTTTTTTTTTTTTTTTTTAGGTAACTCCTTTGGCTAAAGGACACTTAGTCTTATTAAACAATTACCAAGTACTTAAACCTTTTCTATGGTACTTTAACTCAGAAACAGTTATTAACACCTTACTGTATATCAGCCTCTAGCAAGTCTTCTTTAAAGTTAATTTTAAGTCCTCTGGTTTCTTAATTACTGTCCATGCACAAGAGGAGGCGGGTGACGCTGTTGGGTCTGGTCTGGCGTCTGGGGGTGGCACTGGTCCTTTAACTCTGGTGATGTGGGTCCAGCCTTTTTCTTGGGTCCGTACCGCAGTGTGTGTGGTGAGTAGTACCTGGAAAGGTCCTTCGAATTTGGGGGTTAATGGAGTGGTAGTGTACCAGGACTTTATCAACACCCAATTCCCAGGACTGATGTGGGCATTGGTGTCCAGAGGGGAAGTTTGGGAGAGATACCCCTTCTTTCGGAGGCCTTCTAGGGATTTTCCTATGACCTCTAAATATTTCTGAGTTGCTGCCTCCCCTTCCAGATAATCTGCTGTACTGAAAGGGGTGATTAAAAAAAAAGGGAGTCCAAACATTATTTCATAGGGAGAGACCCCTATGTCAGACCGAGGTCTGGTTCTGCTGCACAAGAGAGCGAGAAGTAAACACCTGAGCCAATTCATCTTTGTTTCTTCAATTAATTTAGTTAACACATTTTTAAGAGTTCTATTCATCCTTTCCACTCTTCTAGAGCTTTAAGGATGCCATGGGGTGTGCAATCTCCACCTTACCCCCAGGACTTTTGTTACTTGATGTAAAGTTTGAGTGACAAAATGTGTACCTTGGGCTAAGTCAATGTTATTGACTAGCCCATATCGTGGTATGATGTTTTCTAAGATTATTCATGCAACTTCCTGCACAGTTTCCTTTTTGGTTGGGAAAGCCTCCACCCAGTGAGTGAGGTGATCCACGATCACTAGTAAATGTTTGTACTTTAATTTTCCCATGCAGGATCAACTTTTGGGCTTCTTTTATCAGGATAGCTGCTGCTGCTGCGATTACTTGCAGGCAAGTTGGCCATCCTCTGGCTACTGGGTCTAGTAGTTTTGAGAGGTAGGCTATTGGCTTTTTTTTATCTTTCCCACTTAAATACATTCTTAGGGCTTCTTTGAGCAACTCATTCATGTTCTTTTCTTGCCACTCCTCTATCTTTTCTAGTTTTTGTCTAATATCGGGTCAGGATTTGGTGACAAACTAGACCTTTAAGAGGACTTGACCCTCTGGGCTATCTGGGTCTATATTTGAATATAACTGGAATTTTCGTTTTAGTTGGTTAAGCCAAATTGCCAGGGTCTCATCCTTCTCCTCAGTACCATCAAAGGCCAATTTCGTGTTGCTTCCTCTAGGGATACTCTTTGATCCCTCTTATCATGAGGGACCTATAGTCTCTCATGTTTTGCCTACCTTCTTGTTGGCTGGGACTCCAGTTGGGGTCCACCAAGGGCATCCCCTGGTTCCCTGGGGGCCCCAATCCACCCTCTCTTTCCCATATCTTCACCCCTGCCGCTCAGATCATCTGGACCTTTCTCAGAAAGAATAGAATGCTTAGAATAGCTCAGGTCTCCCCAGGTACAAATACTCAGCCCTAGAAATTGGTCCAACTGGCTAGATATTCCAACGGGGTCTTCCACTAAATTTCTTAGCTCTTTCCCAAATCCCCGGACTTTGGAAACTGCCAAAGGTGCATCCACAAACCTAACTCCCCCAGCTGCTCTACCCACAGGAACCCCTCTAAGGGGAAAGAGCCCCTCCACCCTTGGTGCTTTGGATCGGGTGCTACAATACGGCCCTTTTTCTAAGGCACCAAGCAGGGAAATAGTAGTGGAGAGAGACACTGGAGGCCAGGGGGCATGCCAGGTGGTGAACCAACCCTGGGCAAAGGTGGCCTCAGCTCCCAAGTGGGAGGAGGCAAGGAAACTCCATCTGGAGAAGAGGAAGAGGGAGTTGGGGAGATGGCTGAGGAAACTAAGGGAAGGGACGATGAAACAGAGGTGGGAAAACGGGGGAAAGGAATCAGGGACTCAATAGGAGGGGCTGAAGGACCAACTGGGGAAACTGTTGGGGAAGTAACAGGAGCAGACGGGGACAGGCAATCGAGGGGGTCTCATTCCTTTATTTTTCTAGTCTCCCCCTCTCTATTCCCTTTTGTCTTCCTCTCTATTTCTTTGTAACTTGCATATTCTCACAGTCTCATTATTTATAGAATTCTCCAGCCAGCAAGCTGCATGAGATAGTTGTTCTATATCAAGGCCCTCTCAGTTGTGGTTTGTTTTTTTTGTTTGTTTGTTTGGTTTTTTTTTGTTTTTTTTTTGTGTTGGTTTAACTGATTACACATCCACTGATCTTGGGTTCCATATCACGGCCACTGTCCCTGTAATTCTAACTTCGGCCATACTTCCTATACTGTAATGTATCATCTTACTCTTGTCTAAACCCTTCATAGTCTCCTGAGAATCCCATTAGTCTAACAGTTGCCCCAAGGGGCTGTTAGGGGGAATTCTCTTTGCTTTGGAAGGATTTGCTCCTTTACTATAACCTCTTCCCATTTTCAGGCCTCAAAAACAAAAAAAAATATATACCTTAAATGGTGCTTCTATCTAAAATGGAATATACTGACAGGCAGCTAAAGCGCATCTGGCCCCTCCCAACTTCGTATTTTGAATCACTTGACTAAACTTAATCTCTTTTAACTAAATTCCCACTCTTGGTCCTACCCTCTTGGCACTTTACATTGTCTCTTGGCCAGGACAATCACTAGTCACACTCTCATCTATTGCCTTCTGTTCTTTTCCTCTTTGGCCTAAGTTTTGAACTTCTTGATGGACTTTCTAGGCTTGTACCCCTGCTAAGTCCTGCCCAAAATCTTACTTGGCCTTTTGCCTAACCTTACTAGGCTTGGGAAGCTTGGTCTCCCTGCCGAGGTAAGGTCGAACGTCCTGCCGAGCCTTACACTCGAACTCCGGCCAAGCCCCCTTGCCTGACCCTCCTACTAGGCTTGGGAAGCTTGGTCTCCCTGCCGAGGTAAGGTCGAACGTCCTGCCGAGCCTTACACTCGAACTCCGGCCAAGCCCCCTTGCCTGACTCTACTAGGCTTGGGAAGCTTGGTCTCCCTGCCGAGGTAAGGTCGAACGTCCTGCTGAGCCTTACACTCGAACTCCGGCCAAGCCCCCTTGCCTGACTCTCCTACTAGGCTTGGGAAGCTTGGTCTCCCTGCCGAGGTAAGGTCGAACGTCCTGCCGAGCCTTACACTCGAACTCCGGCCAAGCCCCCTTGCCTGACTCTCCTACTAGACTTAGCTTCCTTGCCTTCCTGCCTTTCTGCTTACTTGGGTTAGTGCCTGCTCTGATGGGGACATCCTGCCCTGCCTTCCAGGGCCATTCCCCTATCTGCTCTGACGGGGACCTCCATCCATGCCTGCCATGGACATCCTACCTGCCCTGTTATCCTGTCCTGCCTGCTGGGGACATGCCCCCTGCCTGGCGGGACTTGCTGCTCCTGCTTGCTAGGACATCCCGCCCTACATGCCCTGTTATCCTCTCCTGCCTTGTGGGGACATGCCCTCTGCCCGGTGGGGACATGACACTCCTGCCTGCTTGGACATCCCACCTGCCCTGTTGTCCTGTCCTGCCTGGCAGGGACATGCCTTTTGCCTGTCGGGGACATGCTTTCTGTCTGCCAGGTACATGCCCTCTACCTGCCAGGTACATGTCACTCCTGCCTGCTAGGACACCCTGCCCTACCTGCCAGGGACATCCCACCTGCCGTCCTATCCCATCCTGCCGGCGCCGGGGACATGTCCTCTAGGACCTCCACATCCCACCTGCCCTGCTGGGGATATTCCCCTTGCCCTGATTGCCAGGGACTTACTTTGCCCATAGGGCACCTCCACACGCTTGGAGGAGGGCCTGCTTTACTTCTAAGGAGACGCCTCAGTCGTTCCTCTATTCCACTCGCTTCCCCCCGTTCCCGGCCGGCCCCTTCGCAGGAGTCCAGAAACGCGGTACTAGCGGGTCCCTCTCACTTCAGGGGTCCGAGCTGCCGGCCCCCGTCTCATTCACTCACTCATTCGCTCGTCTCCTGGTTTTTCTTACCTATCCGATGCTCCTCTGCGTTGCTCCTCTCACGCAGATCCTAGGGTCCGAAGGTAGCCAGCAACTCCCGAGGGTCCCTCGAAGCAGATGGTTGAGCTGTCCAGCTGTCCGGGGGTCCTCTTCGGGCGTGGCTATCCCGGACGAGCCCCCAAATTGAAATGAACAGGGCTAATGCCTTTATTAATGTTCAGCTCTTTATTAAAAAGATCAGCTGGGCAGGGGGCTCGACGCAGAGCTCGCCCCCGCGGTCGTAGCTTTCCCAGGCAGCCGGAAGGAAGGCGGCGTGCAGAGTTGGTCACTGGAGTCCCGAGCAGCAGCTGTCCTTTCTCCTTTCCTTGTGGCACACCGGTGGCCCGAGGATGAGGAGGCGTGGTGTGCAGAGTCTGTTGCTGAAGTCCAGAACAACAGCTGTCCCCGCTCCTTCCATGGTGGCAGCACCAGGGCTCTCTGTCTCTATCTCCCTGCTTCTCAGAGCCTAATATAGTCTGTTCTTTCTTAGGTGATGGCAATGGTTAAAAGCCAGTCAGGGGATGTGTTTCCCTCTTCCTCAGCTAGGGCATTTGTCTAGACTCCTCTATTGTGTTCAGTTTTTGATTTATATTCATTTTTATCTCCTAAAAATACTCCCATGATCCTAAGGGGTTTTTATTTGCATGTTAGTCCCAGAATGGCAGCGTGGAGGGGTGGGAGGCCAGGTAGTTTAGAGAAAACAAACAGAGCAATTAGCTAATTAGCATTTCAATATCGGTACTTAGCTAGAGTTAGTAGTTTTCTTTTAGTGTTGCCATGGGAACTAGGAAAGCCCTGCCAGCGTCTCTGGGGAACACCTGGAAACTGTTCATAACAGTCTGTTGCATCAGAATGTGAGTGTGTGTGTTGGTGTGAGGCTGGCAGTGCAGGGGGGAGATGCAGCAGGGCAAGTGCCCGACTTCTTCCACTGGTGGGTGAATATCAATTGCACTCTAAAGCAGCACCCCCTATGCTGCAGCAACTGAGACCAGCAAATGCTGAGCTCAGACCTCAAGCAGCTTTGGTTTAAATTGCTGTGAAATACTTTAGATCAAGTTTCAATTCTAGATTATTTTAAAGAAAAAATAATTCTTAAAAAATGTTTTTATTGCCTGTTTCACAGAATCACAGGATGGTTTGGGTTGGAAGGGATGTTAAGGACAAGATAGTCTTGTTCTAACTCTCCTGCCATGGGTGTGGATGCCACTCACTATATGAGATTGCTCACGGCCTTGTCCAACCAGGCGTTGAGCATTTCCAGGCATGAGGCTGAACACTTTGGAAATGTCCCACAGGGCAACTGTTTTAGGATTTTTTCCCCCTCCATAAATTCTTTCTGTGCTGGATCCCAGTAGGGAAACAGCCACCACCCAAGCCAGGGCATGAGAACATTTGGAGCCATGCTTTGGTGCCTCTCCATTCAGCTCTTTCCCTTCTCCTGCAGTGATGCCCTGCACTGGCAAACAGCTGAGCATGCAGGAAAACCATGTGATGGGACTGGGGCAAGTACTTGTTGTAAGTAATAGCTAAGATCCTCTGCTCTGTACTTTGAGTGTCATAGGCAGCTCAGTGGAGGCACAAAGGGCTCATTTATTGCTTGTGGTTTGTTGTGAAATGATGGATGTCTTATTTGCATCACCATGCAGCTCATTCAGATCCTCTGTGTCTTTTACATTACCAATTTAAACCTATTCAACTTTCCTCTGCTGTCCAAGGACCTCCTGAAACCTAGAAATCCCAAGATTTCTACACTCAGGAAAGGTTTCTTCTTAGGGAGCTCTCCTAATTCCACTTGGAGGATTGAAGATCTCTAGAGGTTGTTTTCTACCCAGTTGCGGCAACAGTATGGAGATGTCCTGGCTAGCACTCTCCCTATGGCCGGAGGGCACAACAGGAGGGGCTGCCCCCAGATCTCTTCTGAGATCTCCTGGGTGGCAGTGCTCAGAAGGAGTTGCTGCTCCCTGTGGCTGGCTGTGGCGTGGGTAACACAGCTCTAAAGCAGAAACAAAGGGCTGAGGCAAAGAAACAAGAAGGGGCCACTTGTATGAATTCCAAGGTACTTTATTCTCAAGGAGGGTTCAGGGACAAGTAAGGCACAGGAATGAAGGGGGCTCCACATTTTAAAGAGGGGAGGGTACGAGGGGTGGAACAACTGACATCCAATGAGGGGACATTAGGGGAGGAGAACCCAACTGGGGTAATCCAATAGAGACAGCACAGGGGAGGGAGCAGGCTTAACAATCCAATGGGGAACTGTGCAAAGGGTAACAGACAAGGAACTTTCCGGAACAACCAGGGTGTGTCTAACTTGACAGGCAGGGGTAGGGGGCAGTGAACTGGGGATTGACAGGGACACATAAGGAGACAAGGGAGGTACAAGGGAGGGACTGGGGAGACTGACATAGGGACTGACAGGCACTTGGCGGGAAAATGTAGAGGTAAACAGCTTAGGGCAAAACCATTAGGGGAACAGAACGGGGTACATGGAACAAACCATTATAAACTTATTAACAGAAAACAATTGTAAAACAACAAACCACCACAAGAGGTGGCTTCCAGCTCTCACTCCTGGGGCCTTTGACCCCAGAGGCTACTCTACAGCAGAACCATGGCTGTGTGCCAGGACCAGTCTTTTTGGAAGGGGTGTGTTTAGGGAGAAAGTCTTGTGTTACTGCTGTGGTAAGACTGAAACTTGTAAGCATGGGAAGGTGAATGGTGTTACTGCAATGTCATGGACAACTTAAGTCCTTGCTGAGAAAATTGCTGGAAGCTGCAGTTTTGAACAGAATTATAATCGAGCCAGAGTGTTAAAATGGCAGTTGGTAGTTTTGCTCTATTGTTCATTTAAACAGCCAATTATTTAAAGATTAGGATAAACTCAATCCCGTTTGTTTCTAATTCAATTTCTTTGGTCCCCATATATTTCAGTCCAAATCAAGAATATTTTAGCCACAGCCGTGGTTAATGTGAGGTGTTTCCTGAAGGCTGGGGTGCTCCACAGGCTGTCCTTGTCTACAGGAGCAGTTGCAGTTCAGTGCTGTGTGATGGCAGAAGGCCCTGATAGCTACCTGCAGCAGAGCTGTGGCTTCTGACATGGCAAGCCTAATGTTCCTTGCATTCCCAGAGAAACGCAAAATGTTCCCTAATGAAAAATCTTTCTCACAATTGTCAGTCATTATTGTGATGCTAACTTCAGAGAAGGGGACCAAAGTCTGAGAGTGAGCTGAGTGTTTATTATGTGCTCTGGTTCTTCCCCAGGTTCTGGACTTCCCTGGTTTGTCAGGAGCACTGACACTGATTTCAATTAGATTGTGGAAGTTGTAGCTCCTGCAGGCTTGGCTGTATTACTAGCAGCTGACTGCAGCTGTGTTCAGCTTCTATTGAAGCTGGAGCACAGGTACAGATAATCAATTAAGGCAGATTCCAGAAATCCTTCTGCTTTACTCAAGATGATGAGACTTGGCTTCTTTGGGATATAGAAATGGTAAGGGAACTCTGGAGGTCTCTAGTCCAACCCCCATTTGGAACAGAACTGTAAACATCCTGAGGCCAGGTCAGCCACAACTTTACTAAAGTAAGCCTTGAAAACCTTAGAGGACATTCCTTCCTCTCTGGATGTCTTTTCTAGTGCTGCACTAGCTCCCTAGTAAAGATTTTGTATCCTAATTTGAATGTCCTAAGCTGTAGCTCATGACTATTGCCCATTTTTGCACCAATTGTTGCTTTAGGTGAAGAAACTACTGCATCCAGGAGTTGAAAGGAATTTTCTCCTTTGTGTGCAGTGGCATATTTCTCTCTGAGCTGCCAGCATTGAACTGTCAGCTTCGGGCTGTTGCCTGAGCTCTGCAGAAACGCTCAGGAGAAGAACATGGGGTGTTGATTGCTTTGGAGGTTCTTATATTCCCTTGGGCTTCTTTTCCTACAGGTTTACATCAGATTTCACAGAACAAGGTGGCAGTGCTACTCCTGGCTGGAGGACAAGGAACCCGCCTGGGAGTCAGCTATCCCAAGGGCATGTACAACGTGGGCTTGCCCAGTGGCAAGAACTTGTATCAAATCCAAGCAGAAAGAATCCGCAAAGTGGAGCAGCTTGCTGGCAAGAGACACCACTGCAAGTGTGTCATTCCCTGGTAGGTGATTTAAAGCCCGGCCTGCTGTGCAGGGCTCTTTGCATTCCAGTCTTGCCCATGTTCTCTTCAAGAAGCACTGAGCTGGGTCCTGTACAGAGACAGGTTGAGAGGAACCTTTTGTTGGCAGGATTTGCAATGGCAGTGGCTGGAGGAGGGTGCAGAGGGATGGGAGGTGGCAAGTCCATGTCTGCAGACCTGAGGGATTGAGTACTGCCCTTCTATCATTGTCCACAACCCTAACTGCCCTACCTTGCTGGCTTTGCAAGCAGCTACTGGCAACACTGTAAACAGCACTTTTCAGTGATTACTGCAGATGCTTTACAAGAAATTTCATCAATTTCTGCTTTCTCAAGTTCCTGCATGGAGGACAACCTAGAGCTTGCCTTCCAAGCCCTTCTTCCTGCCCTTGTCCATAACCTTTGCAAAAAAAAACTCTTGCTTTGTGTGCAGGCCACCTCCTGCTGTCACTGTTTACAGTTGCCCCTTCTGCTGGCTGCTCCTGGCTTTCAAAAGAGATGAGCTCTGGGCAAAGTGCAAAATGTGAATTCCATATGGGGTGTGGTGGGTGAGAGGAAGGCACTGCAGATGTATCTGTGTTCTGGTTTGAAAGCAAAACCAGTGAGAGACTCCAAGTCAAAAACAGAATTTATTGGGAAAAGGGAAAAGAAACAAAATACATGCAATAATACAAAAGGAAAACCACTGACAGAGTCAGAATACAACCTGACACCCCTTTGGCCGGCGTGTTGGTAGCAGTCCAAATTGGAGTGTCTGCAGTCCTCCTGGAGTGGCAGATGTGGTTCTGTTGGAGCAGTGGTCCTGGAGGAAAGGTGTAGTCTTCCTCTGAAGGTCCAGTGGAAAACCACAGCTGTTTCCTATGGGAACCTGTGTAAAGGCTGCCTCTGATGTCCCCAAAACCCAGGTTATATCCAGTTAGGAATGCTTGGCTCCTCCCTCTGGGCGGAGCATCTCACAATGGGATGTTACAGTTCTTATCAATCATGCAGTGACATTCAATGGCCCATTATCAGCAGATGTCTCCTCTGAGAGCAGATTGGTTGTGAAAGAGATAAGGAAAACTGCTGACTTAACAGAAAACCACTGCTACACAGATGGCAATAGAAAACATCTGGCTTCTCAATCTGGGACAATCAGGAAATGTTTTCTGCTAAATGTCCTCTGTTAGACCATGAGGACTATGTAGAAATACCCTTACGGAATCAGTGTCTGGTCTGAGACAGGGTTTTGGCAGTGAAAGAGCAGGTGTCTGAGGACTTCAGGGTGCCACATTATTTTACAAATTGGAGGTCAAAGTTGATTTCTACATTGTTTCCTCATGGAACATGAGTCCATATTGTGCTTCTTCCTGAAGCCTTGTGTACAGGACCTGAATTGCAAATGCATCATCCCTGGTGCTGCTAGAAGCCAGGATGGATTATTTGCAAGATGCCACATCTGTTTCCAGTTCCCCTCTCAGGGGCAAGGAGGCAATTGAAACATTTTGCTGTTCCAGTATACCTGGGCCCAGGCTATGTTGTGCTACAGAGATGTAAACTGGGGATGGGCAGTTGAGGTCCAGGCTCTTCTGTGTTGTTTCCTCATGCTGACAGAGGACCCTGTACCCCTATGCTGATAGTTGTTGAAGAGTTTGACAAGTAGATTATGAAAATGGCTTTTAGACAGTAGTGGAGGAAGAGACAGAAGCAATGTGGAACTGAAAGGAAAGGAGGAAATAGAAAAACTTATGACAAAAACAAACATGCAGCCAACATATGGAAAGACTGCTGTTGCCTTGGCACTGAAGAGATGCTGACAGAGTGAATTGGTCAGGGTTTCTGTAGACATTTAACATCATTTTGAATCTAGAGTGAATGAGGCTGTTTTCTGCCCTTTGTCTTGTTTTCCAGCTCATCCAGATACGCAGATGTTGTTCACATTTAGGGCACGGCTCTTCTGTCCTGGCTGGAGCTAGGCCAGGGTAGGATCATGCCCTGATATGGTCATAGGACCCCATACAGCCTTACTGCAGGATGAGTTCTGGAGGAGAACTCTCGTGTGCAGTTGCTCACCACGGGATGCTGCCATGTGTCTCATTTCACACTCCTGGGATTCCTCTCTTTTCTGTTCAGTTTGTTGTTTTGCCTTTCACTTGTGTTGTTCTTTCTCATTGCCAAGCTCCCATTCCTGCCCAGGTACATCATGACAAGTGAGTTCACACTGGGGCCAACAGAAGAGTTTTTTGTACAGCACGACTACTTCAACTTGGATAGATGCAACGTTGTCATGTTTGAACAGAGGATGCTGCCTGCTGTCACCTTTGATGGGAAGGCCATCTTGGAGGAGAAGGGGAAAATTGCCATGGCTCCAGGTACCTGCTATTTGCTCTTCCATACTGCAGTACTGTCATGTGTGTTGGTAGTTGCTATGGACCATCAGCCTGCCTAGGCACACAGAGCAGGCTTTGGGGGTCAGGGTTAATGCTTCCAGTTAATGTGGAAAGGTTCTCTAATGTTTCAGGCTGGTAATCAGGAACATACATCTGTTTAGTTCTGGCTGGACATTTGACCACAGCACATGTTTTTTATCCAAGTCTGGGAGTGGTGGCAGGATTAGGAGTGCTCTGGCTGCAGGGTAGGAGAAAGGTGCATTAGCAGAGCTCTTTATGAGGTCTCTGGAGCACTGCCTTCTGTGGTGAAGGTCAGGAGCTCAAGGCTGATAGCTGGAAATGGGTAAAAAAGCAGCAAGAGGATGAACTCTTTTCAAAATGACAGCAATGTCTCACCTTGTAATGTTCTTTTAACCTAGACATGGTGAGAGACTTGGTGAGGGCAGCCCTGCTGGGACTGTGTTGCAGCTGCAGAGTGGTTCTCCCAAGCTGACAGGGGCATCCCAGGAGGAACTGTTAAATGGGTGATTGGTGATAAAACATGCAGGTGTCATTTGTACAGCTGCAGTTCAAGCCTTTGAAAAGGCATTGAGAAGTTGTGGGAGGGGGAAGATAAACAGAGAATAAGACTTATTTTGGTCTTTCTTCAAGAAAGAGAATAAATATGCTTTTGCCCTGTACTGGAGGAGAAATGTAAAAGACTTTTCCCACCCTCTGCATACATTTGCCCTTTAGTATTCTCCCTCTGAGGATCCTACTAACCTTCATAAAGTCTCATAATGCTGCTCAGTGAGGTTGGTCCCCATGGTCCCACTCTTCAAGTGAGAGAACTGGGGTGAAAAGAAGAGCATGCTCCTCTGAACTGTGTGGCAGAACTGGAAATAAAACCTGGTATCGCTGGCTCTTGGCTAGAAAGCATTCTTCCATTCAAGAAAGTTTATTCAGTACTTTCTGCTTTTGCTCTATTAGCTAGAAAAAACCCACCCCAAAGTCACAAATGAGCCAAGACTTTCTCTTTTCTCTTGCATTATAGATGGAAATGGTGGCTTATACCGTGCTTTGATGGATAATAAGATCTTGAATGATATGAAGCAGCGTGGAATCCAGTATGTCCATGTATATTGTGTGGACAATATCCTCGTGAAAATGGCAGATCCAGTCTTCATAGGTTTCTGTATTTCCAAAGGGGCAGACTGCGGTGCAAAGGTGAAGGAGTGCTAGCACTTGGCTGGTTTCTCACAGGGAGTTTGGGTCTGATGACACTTGGAAGCTGCTGGTTGTGGGGAGCTTACATGACCTGTGGAATTCAACCCTTTGCCCATCAGCAGCTCACTCTGAGCAGGTTTAGAGTTCCTTGCTGCCTGCACAGCATTTCAAATTCCTAGCTGTGGGTGTCCTCTGTTCTTCCCAGAGTACTGTGGAAAATAAACTTCAGTTAGAGCAGGGAGTATAGCTGCACAGGAAACTGCACACTGGAATTGCTTTGCATCTATGCCCAGCCCTTTCTACAAAGGCACTTGGGCTGTCTAGAAGCCATATTGGACTGGGTTGTGTTTTATAAATGCACCTGTAAGTCCAGTGGAGGCATTTCTTACACTCTGTGCTGTGGAAGATGGGGAAAGCCTTTACAGTCTGGATTTTGTTCACCTAAAGCAGCACGTGCCTGAAGAGAAATTTATGTTACCTGAGTCATTAGCTCTGTTCAGGCAAATGGGGAGTTGAAGGCTAATAGCTGCAAACAGCTTTCTTTTAATGCCAGATCCTAGTCCTTGGTAAGAAAAGTGCCCCCCACTATGCAGATTGCTTTTAACTGTCTTCTGAGAAACTGTCAATTTAAGTGGCTGAGTACTGGGGTTTGTGTTGAATTGTTGGGCAAAATGTGCCTCCAGGCTGCTCTGTGCCCCTTACACAGCACTGAGGTGCTGGAGGATCAGTCGTTCAGTGGGATTGTTTGTACTTGGGAGTTGGAATAGTCCTGGGATTTTCTTCCTCTTTGTCATAAATCTGTGCCCTGTGGCTGCAGGTAGTGGAGAAGGCCTACCCCACAGAACCCGTTGGGGTGGTGTGCTGTGTGGATGGAGTGTACCAGGTGGTGGAGTACAGTGAGATCAGCCTGGAGACTGCACAGCAGCAGCGCCCTGAGGGGGGACTGATGTTCAGTGCTGGCAACATCTGTAACCACTTCTTCACTGTTGAGTTCCTGGAAGTAGTGGCCCAGTAAGTCCCAGCCGACCTTCTAGGTAGCTGTGCAGCCCAGAAATACCTCCAAGACTGGGTGTTCCTGTTTTGCACTCTGGAATGTCAGTTATGGTTATCTTCTGTGTTGCCTTTCATCTCCTCTCTCTTCCAAACGGTTCCAAACACCTGAGTCCCCTTTCTGACAGCCCCAGCATGCTCTTCAGGCCCTACCCAAGGAAGAGGTTCCCAGGTTCACTGTAACAAAGTCAATTGAGTTATACCAGTGCACCATCTTCCTTGGCCTTCAAGGGTGAGCAGCTGTGCAGGCTGCTGAAGCAGCCTCATACCATGGGATTCTAGTGGGAATGTCAGCCATGCCAACACTTGGGGCAAGAGTTTGTGGGAGAGGGTGAAGTTATGGGTGGACTCTGCACCTTAGTGTTGGGGAATGGGGATGTGATGCTGGGCATTCAGTGAGCAGCTGTACAACCTTCCTGAAGAGCTTGAACCACCTTTGGGTGAGGGATCTGCTCTGCTCTGACCCCAGTCAGGTAACAATTTGGGTTGCCTCTTTGTTTTTTTTTGTAACCTCTGCCTGCAATTTCAGCTTGATGCAAACTTCTCTCTGTCAGAGACAGAGACAGTCAGAGGACTGTCATGTCCCAGTGGTACAGAGAGAGCCCATGGCCAGGCTGCTCTTCTTGGGGAAGTGTTTCCTGGATGTGACTTGGATCACTTGGGAGGCCACAGTTGAGAGTTGACCCAGAGGAGTAATGAGCCATCCGCTTCCCTCAAGTGTATTGCTTTTTTTCTAAGTGGGTTTGAACTAAATAAAATGGTTGGTTTCTTCTCCTTTTGCAGGAAATGGGAGTCACAGCTGAAGCATCATGTAGCCATAAAGAAGGTGCCCTACATTGACAAGGAGGGAAATCTGGTAAAACCACTAAAACCAAACGGGATAAAGCTGGAGAAGTTTGTGTTTGATGTGTTCCAGTTCTCTAAGTTAGTGACAGACATAATTTTACTTTTCTCCTCCCCTTCTCAGTGTTTGTTTGAATGACTGTAGGTTGAAACAAGCCATCCCAGGGAGCACATGGTTTGTGGGTGCCTTGTTAGGAAGGTTGTTGGATCTACACCCAGCTCCAATCCAACTGTAATGCCGCAGGCTCTAAGGGGAACTCAAAAAGCACTCAGTGCTTGCGCCAGCCCTGCTCCCAGACTGGTCATCCTGCTGAGGATGTGTTGACTGGCCTGGCCTCTGCCAGCCTGGGAAAAATAAAAGGAAATTGAGTGCAAAGCCAATGAAGCCCATATTGGAGTATTCAGACTTTCAAAAATTGGGTCTTTCAACATTGTGGCTTCCATGACAGCTGCGGCTCTGGTTACATTTTTGGGTGCTGTTAAGCCAGGGCTCAGCTCGTACCCTTTGTGCTCGGAAAACTGTTTTCTTAAGCACCATGGGGCCAAATGGAACTATCAGTGTTTGCTTTCCAAATTCTGCAACATAGCTGGGAGTGCTGTGACATACATAGTCAGGGGTACTTGTGTCTAGGGAATATAGGATTTTAGCAATTAAGCATAAATGTTGTTATAAAATCTATTTTTCCAATGTCTCAAATTCAGCACTGAAGATTCTGTTTTAGGCTTTAATAAATGCCAAAGAGAGACCTCAGGCAAACTGAATGATCTTTGTTTGGGTATACTATTTCTCTTTTTATATTATTTCCTTTAGAATAGAGAGCTCAACGTTTGAACCAGTCTCTGTTTCCTGACATGTGTTAAATAAAGTAGTGTCAAACTAAAGACAAAACCAAAATCCCAGGGCGATGGGAACACTGCTGAGTTCTGAGCCGTGACAGAACTCATTTTTAAGCAGTGGTTCCTTGTGGTTTTTTTAACGGCTCAAAACCACCTTGGCAGCTGTGCTTCACACATGAAGTGCAGAAACGCACATATGTTGCTGTGGGGCTTTTTAATTTGCATTCCCATTTCTAGTAAACAGCTGTACTTCACAATCACCTGTGAGGCCTCCCTTGTTGCTTATTTGTCCCTGGGAGCTGGTGTCCTTAGTTGGTCCTTAACTACAGACTCCCAAGCAGGGGGCATTTCTTGGGGCATGGTGGGGTGCTCTGCAGTGACTGCACTGCTCATGCTGTGCCCAAGCTCTGAACAGTGCTGTGCTCTCTGTCCTGCTGTGCTCTGAGCTGTCTTGTCCAAGAACCTCCCACTGCTTAAAGATGTTTCTATGGCATCTCTGGTGAACTGTTGCTTTTTCTCTCCCCTGAGCACAGCTCTGGTAGGTTGGGAGGCTGCTGTTAAGTTCCCAAAGAGATAAGGCTTCTTGTGTTTTTCCATTCTACAGCCCTGGTACTCCTTGGCTCTTCAGAAGGGCAGTGGGCTTCCATTGACTTGACTGCCTCAGGCTGCATACAGTGCTTCTCCCAAAAATATATATAGGCCTTTCCCCATTAATGTTGTTGCATTAGCAGGGCTGATGACTAGCTTTGGTTTTCATGATCATTGTTTTCTTCCCTTTGCTGGTAGGAATTTTGTGGCATTTGAAGTTTTGAGAGAAGAGGAATTCTCGCCACTAAAAAATGCAGACACAGCTGACAAAGATACTCCTACCACTGCTCGGCAAGCCCTCCTGGCCCAGCATTACCGCTGGGCTCTCAAGGCTGGAGCCAGATTTGTGGATGAAAATGGTTGCAGGATACCAGAAAAACTCAGGTATAAATCTGTGACCTTCTCTGCAGCTTCTCTAGTCGAAGTGCTCAGCCATGCCAGCTGGCCAATGGCACATGCTGGGCTCTCCAAAACCGGGCATTAGTGTAGTCACAGGGTGGCTCAGCGTGATTTTTGTTCAGCTGGTCCTCTCTGCATATGCAGGTTGATGTCTATTACACTTCCTGCTCCTGTTATGGCTGTGGGTGCTCCAGATAGTTACCGCTTGAGGCTCTGGGCTTTCTCTCTGGTAGATCCCTGCTCTTGGAGTAATGAGTTGGCCCTTCCTGTAGCACCTTGTTAGACGGGGGCAGCCTTTTCCATCACTCTGGATTTAGCAATGCTAGGAATTTTAATTTGTAGGCCCTGACAGCTTTTCTGTGTCCCTAACAGGATTCTCAGGTGGTCTTAAGGATTGGTTGTTAAGAGTGATTACCAGTTCGGATACCTTTCTGCATCATATGTAATGGAAAGCTGCTTTTATTCCATGGGGCCATTACTTCATCAACTCATAGTTCAGTAGACCCACAAGTTGTTCATTTGACTTGAAGAGCATCTCTATAAAAGGGGTGTTTTGGTTTTGCTGAGTAACATTTGTGACTTATTAATTCCTTTTTATTTTCACACTTTGTTTTCACATAATGTCTGGTGCATATGACTTTAACAAATGTCTTATCCTTCTGGATATCCTGTTCTGGATAATCTCTTGAAGAAGATGCACTGTTTTTTAACCATGGCAGGAAGTTAATCCTGCGTTCTCTTCTTTAGTCTCTCAGGAACTGAAGATCCTCCGGCTGTGTGTGAGATTTCTCCACTAGTGTCTTATTTTGGAGAGGTGAGAATAACTATCTATGGAGGCATTTTTAAGTGTGCAGGTATGCATCTGACTTCCTTCCAAACACAGGTAGTTTCTTTAGCCTGGGCTTGCTGAGAAATGGTAAGATCAAAGAAACAGGGACTTGGACTCTGTGTTATCATAATGTGGTTCCATTATGATTTATTCTTCAGCACTTTGTTCACTCTCAGTTTTAGCCATCTGTAAAATGAGATTTGCAACAAGGCTGCAGTTTCATTAAGATTTGTGAGCGCTTTGATAATGAGAAGTGCAGAATATTCAAATTAGAAAATCCATGGATTGTGTGCTTATTTGTGCTCATATCCCACAGTAAGTGAATCCTGACTGAGAAATATTATATGGGTGTTGGTTTTAGGGAAGCCATTTCTCAAGTTTGTCTCTCTGAAAATAATTGATCCTGAGAAACCTGCTTCCATTTTATAATGAGAATAGGAGCTTCCCGATTGGATGGACAGAGTGAGAAATAGTAGATTGCAGGAGAATGTGTGGGCACTGTTTGCTAGGTTTCCATATGTGATAACTTGCAAGCCAGCTACCTGCAGTAGGTGTATTCCTCAATACGTGCAGGTGGTGAACTCATTGAAATCAATAGGTTGTCAGAACAAAATGAAAACAAGGCAATTTGACATTCTTTGCCAGGATTATTCTAATTTCAGTTAAGGACACACCTTCCCATGCTGCCCTCCCAAGAAGTTTGTTTCTGACATCAGGTTTCCTTAACACCTCTGCTTCTTGAACCCCAGAAACACTTTCTGTCACTGGGGAAACTGTTACTTTTCCTTTGTTCCTGACCTTTGTCAGTCACTTGAGGACTTAAAATAGTGCATTTACAGCCTAACAATACTGTTCTCACACATTCTCAGGGTCTGGAGGTATACATGAAGAATAAAGAATTCCCTTCTCCCTTTGTACTCGACGAAAACAAAGTGGAAATGCTGGAAAATTCTTGAAGTGGGAAGCCTTTCCTTCTCAAATCAGATCCATGTTTGTCAGATCCATTATAAGAACTGACAGTACTAAAATGTCAGCTATGAAGTGCATTATAAAAAAAAATGCTTCTGTGGATTAACACTTTCTGGGTGCTAAACAGATCCTACAATTCTTACTTACTTGCATACTTGCATATGAATATGGAAAAGAGCCAGTCAAGGCCTGATAAATCAGCTTTGCCTTCAAGAAGATTCAATTTCTTCAGTGCCTTGTTAGGTGTCTTGTTTGTGTTGGTGTGGTTGTTTTTTTTGGTTTGGTTTTGTTTCTAAATCACGTGCACAGTTGCAGTCAGATTGAGGTCCCATCCTGAAAAGTATGGAATGACTTTGGATATTGAGGTTTCTCTCTAGCAGTCAATTTTTTCCCTAATCATGTGCTGATTAGAAGATCCAATTCAGCAATTGCATCCTCTAAGCAGATCATACAGGGTCTGCTGTATGTAGGGATGTTGCTGTGCCTAAGCATTGCTTGAGGCTTGGAGTCCAAAGTAGAACAGACTAGTTTTGTATCTGGGCTCACTGGTGCCATGTCTAGACTGATTGCTCCTTACATTTGTAGTGACTTGGGTTTTTTTAATTAAAAAAAAGATAATATTTTCACAACCCTCTGCCCTTCCTGACTATTACAGTTTTCTTTTCTATTTCCTGTGTAATATATATCATATCCCTCAGACAAGGCTCTCTTGACGTACCTGAAAGTAGTAAGAGAAACAAATCCCAGTGGTAGAATTTAATGCCTAACCAAAATAAATAAATAAAAAAAAAGGCTCTCAGCATTAACAGAGTGCACAGTAAGACACCAGCCTCCGCTTCTACAGTTTTTCCCCAGGTGATGTTCCAGCACTCTTTCACTTAGGAAGTAATTCCATAGATGCCTTTCTTTTAGGTATGTTACTAACCACAATGTAAAGATAAGTGCCAGCTAATGAAGGACACTAATTGTCAGAACATATCTAGCATGTGAACTCAGCCCTGGCCAAGGGGTCTCAGGGTAGCTCTGGCCCTTGACCCACCAGTGATTCTGCATGTTCAGTTTTTGGACACTGCCCCAGAAAGCTCATGCCCATCTGATGGAGAACCTGCGCTGAGCATACCCGACACGTTTCAGCCTTGGTGAGGATGCATCAGCTGCACTCTCTGGTGGCTGGCCTTTGCATCAGAAATATTCCAAACTCTTTCCCTAAACATAGTGTTAGGAAAGGTAGCGAGAAAGACATTTCATTTGAAACGTTATTTCATGCATTAGCTTCTACTGAGGAATTGCTTATGCTATTTCATTAAGCATAATTAATTTCCATAGCTTTCTGCAATTTCTGATCTGAAGCTCTATTCAGAATCATAGAGAAGGGAACGGGGAAATATAAAAATTACTTTGAGAGTAAATACAGTGTGTAAGTATGCTCAAATTTTCCAAAGAAAGCATCTAAATGTCAGTATCAGTTTTTGGTTGTAAAGTGTTTCCGCATGAACTTGAGTAATGATCCTTTCTCACATGCAGACGGCTTAATGACTGGTTCTGACTACCTCAGTTGGCATGTGCAGCCAGTAATTCACTTTTTTAGTATAAATTAAGCATTTGTCCTTGTCACCCAATTCTGTAGTCTTTTTGCAGTGTTTCTATGACACATTCCATTCCTGTCAGTCAAGTTTTATATCTGAGAACAAATTGTCTTGTAAATTTGTGAGTATTGCTCAGCAGTTCAAGCACATGCTTCTTTTATACTGTGCTGTGCTATAAAGAAATATTTCTTCTGCTTTTTCTAAAGTTCTTTCTCTTTTGAAGCTTCAGTTTCAATGCAAACAGAACAGAGCTGCTGACGTGGTTTTCAAGAAGTTAAATTAGAATGCTAAATGCCTTGTCTCTTGGGTTTTTTATTTTCTATGACTCCTCACATTTTAAACTGGAACATAGAAACAATTTTGAGACAACTTTAAAAAAAAAATCTGTCCTGTATGTAAGTCTTTGTACACATTATAAAATGAAAAAAAGTACCTGAAACAAAGGGAAGACCTGTAGTACTCCAGAAACTTCTGGACATTTAAGAATTTTTAACAATAAAGATGTTACTGTGATTTCTATGTGTTTGTCTGTGTTTCTTGTATGTGAGAAAAAACACACTTCTTGTCTCTGTCCCTGTGAATGTTGTCACTACAGCTGCAGGATGGTGTCACTCATGGTGCATCTGGAGACTACAGTGCCCACTTTTCAGATTACAGGGGCATATGGAACTGAGCAGAGGGTGATTCCTGAAGGGAGTTGACATTGTGGGATCTATTTTTTCATCAGAAAACAGAATAGTATGTTCTTGTCTCCAAGAACAAGAGACAAGCTGAAAGTAAACTTTTCAGCTTAGTTTACTGAGGGAAGGGAGTTTAATTGTAGGTGGTGGTTGTCTTATTTCAAGTCGATTTGAGTAACATGGTTCTGAGTCAGTCTCACAGCTGGTGTGTAGGTAATGAGCACTTGCTGCAATGCAACTTTGCTTTCCAATGAGAGGCACTTCTTAAACACAGTTCTATTTGTAGCACAATCAGTAGGGAAAGGTAGAAATACCTCACAGATTGCCCTCATTTGGGGGTTTAGGGCTGAACCCAGCAAATGTTCCTTTCTTACCTCTTTCCCCCTGTTTCTCTCTTGACGCCCATGTGAAGGCTGCTGGGGATTTAAATATGTTTTTAAATATGTTTACACAAATCAGTAGTTTCCTGTGATAGGAAAATTAATACTAAAAATGAATGCATGCTTTAGGCATCTTAAATTGTTCTTCTGCTTGTTTATGTGCTCTTCGTATCTACCGGGATTTTTGATTAATTAGTTTTCTTAATCATTAAATGCTCAGAAAACACCAAATTTTCAGTTTTATCTTGAAATCTACTGTGAGGTGGATTGCAAATGTAAAGGCTTAAATGATGGAGGCTAACCTGCCACTTAGGCACAGTGGAGGTGAATTCACTGCCAGCACTTAGAGCAGCAGTCTTAAAGCAGCTGCTTCAATGCTGCCTTCTTCCTGCTGGACTATGAACCTGCGCTAGAAGTTATTATTTGGTATGCTATGGCTCTGAATGTGTACATCACTAAACAATGCTCTTTCCTACTCCAGCTGAGTATGTCCCTCCTTCTCCGCAGGGAAATCTTTAATTGCAGAGGGAATGACACAGGGCTGCGAGGCTGTGGAGGAGCAGCTGAAGGAAGGAATTGTGTGGGATGAGTGCTTCCTGCTGCATACCAAAATTCAGTGCTGGGTCTTATCGAAGGGTCTATTTACACAACTGGTTAAGTTGCTTTTCACCCACTCACATACATCCTCTCACAGATTCCAGTTGTCTGCTCTCAGGCCCGTGTTCCAGCACTGCCTGCTGGAAAACTGTTGTGTCTCGGTTTTTCGGTGGCTGGTGATAATGCCATCAGACAGCACTTCCCTGCCCTCTCAGACGCAGCAGCACTTCGGGTTTTCCCCGGCCGTGCTCACTCTGCAGGTGGGCGGGAGGAGCCGCAGTGGCCGTGCTCCCTCCACGGGTCTGGGTACAGTGCTCTGTGCCGGGGCTGCACCTCACCACAGCGGCCTACTTCCAGCTCCATGGGGACTTGCAGGCCATTTACTGAGCTGATTTTCCTTATTATTTGCCACATGCACGTCTTAATTTACATTTCTTCCATGCCAATGACTCTGTGACTGGTCTCTATGCTGTAGTCTCACGACACCAAAGAACAGCGAGGATTCCCAGCCTCTTTGTCTCACTGCCGACCCCGGCAGCTGCTGTCCTCGCTGGGCAGGGCGCGGTTCGGCGAGGTGCGCCGGGACAGCGAGAGGCAAGGGCAAAATCAAAGCAGCTCTGAGCACCCCCATCCAAGCCTGAAGCCGGAACCCGTGAAGTAGGTGGGGGGCTCGGGCCGTACCCACGCCTAGGGCTGCGGCCTCGGGGCGGCTCGGCGAGTGGGCAGCGCGGGCTGAGACCTTCTCCTGCCCGCCCGCGGAGAGGGCCCCTCCCGACGGGGCTTCCTCAGGGCCGCTGCTCCGCGGCGCCGCCGGCCGCGCCGGGTCCCGCCTCACCCCGGTGCCACCGAGCGGGGACGCGCCGGCGCCAGAGCGGCACCGGAAGCGGTTGCCGGAAGCAGCCGCTCCGTCCCGCGGAGCCATGGCGGCAGGCGGCCCCTGAGGCGCCGCCATGTACTCCGGTGCCGCCGCCGCGGGATCGCCGCGCCGGGACTTCATCTCCGTCACTCTCGGCCCGGAGGAGGCGGTCGGGGTCGGTGGCTACAACAACAGCAAGGCCTGGCGGCGGCGCTCCTGCTGGCGGGTGAGGGCCACGCGGGGAGCTGTGCGGTACCGGGGTATCGTCGGGCTGGGTTCGGGGAGCACCTGGTGATGGAGGAGGGCTGTTGGGTGGCCAGGAATGTCCCTAGGCTTAGGTGCAGCTGGAGTGTCATGGGAGACCTGGCGTCGTCCCCCAGTTCCGAGTCGGGCAGAGGCCACGGCTGTGGGCCCTGGGCGCTGGGGCGGCCCCGCTCTGGGCTCTGCTTTCAAGAGTGCTCAGGGAGCTGCTTTCCGCGGGTAGGGGGGTGTGTGAGGCGCGGGCTGGCTGAGGTGTCCCCACGTCATGTCTTTTCACCAATAAAGCTGGGACCGGGGGCATACGGTAAAATCTTGCCCTCTGCTAGTGGACATTTGAGGGGCAACGCTGTGCTCTCTGGACAGGAATGAGGGGAGTGAGATTTGGTCTCTGTGCCTTTGTTCCCTGTGTTAAGGCTTAAGGGGAGAGAGTCCTGTCTTCTGCCCATGGAGAGTAAAGGGAACAGTGTGAAAGCTGAGTGTGAGAAGAGGTGTCCTCTGGCAGAGCTCTGGGAAGTGACCTTCTTGTCTGCTTGTGGGTAGAATGGGCAGACAGCTTCATGTGCGATGGGAGTCTTAGGCTGGAGAGTCTTGTGTGGGAAAGAGTGAGTCAGAGGGCCAAGATAACCCTTGTTACAGATAGGAGATGATGTATACTCACCTCATAGAGGTTTTACAGGTCATTAGATGAAGTGTATGAAGAGCTTATTTAGGCACACAGTTCCACAGTTCTCTTTTTGTTACCAGCTAGAGAGATATGGGCCCGAATCATCACCCTTCATTTTACACTTATTCATTGTGAGCAAAAAACCAGTAAGATGGTGGTGAATGCCGTCACATATTCTTGTGCCTTACTCCTACCCATTGCAAGACACCACAATTAAAGCTTCTTTTCTCGTCCTACCTTGATGAACCACGGGGCTGCTGGATTTCAAGCGTCTTTTTGCAATGGGGAGAGGGTCATAGAGTTTGCTAAGCAGGTAGAACTGAAGGTGACAGAGTGGGACCGGCATCTTACAGTGTGCACAGAGAAGGGTATACAGTATTCCTGTACAGTCAGCAGTGCAGGTGGAAGGCAGGAAACTGTGCTGTGGGACTCACAGTGTGAGCACATTGACAGTTCTGCACAGAGACATTCCCAGCCTCTGGCTGTTGCTAAGAGGATGAGGACTGTGGGAAGTGCTGTGTGGTTTGTAGGAAAGGTCGTTCCCAAGTGTAGCACTGGCAATGAATTTCCCTCTGTATATTCAGAATTAGTGAATTTCAGGAGGACTGTTGGAAAAGTAATGGTGGCAATTTAGCTCTTGATGTTTAACTCTCTCTGTAAATGGAGGCTAATGTACCGTGGCCTTTTTCAGGTTAATGTCATTTGCTGTCAATTTTTCAGTGATTATTGCATATAATCTAGTGTTAACAATACATTTTTGCCCGGGATTAAACTTGAAAAATTGTGGGTTTGTCTTGTTTGTTGTGGTATTTTACTTAATTTTCACATTGCTGCAGGTTGGTGCCTCTTTTTTTGTGGTGCAGAATTTGGTCTGTATGACAGTTCCCATGCTTGTCAGAGCCAGGATACCTGACTTCTCTTTCACAGATTGACAGAATATTCTGAGCTGGAAGGGACCCACTCTTTAAGCAAACGGCCCATACAAGGATCGAACCCACGACCTGCCAGTGATTGGTGCTCAGCTTATTTTGAGCCCTTCTTCTTTGCTGCAGTAACATTTTTAGTTTTCCTGCCATTTTCTTCTTGTTTCTAATTTTGCATGTGCACTCTGCAGTCCCTCTCCAGCCAGGAGGAAAGAGGCTTTTGGCTGATTTCCCAGTTGATAGCTGAGCAGGTGCTCAGGTCAGCCAATGGAGATTGTGATTGAAGTCAGCTGTAGTCAAAGCTTTCTGGGAGTCTTGGCATTTGGCAGGTTCTTGCAGCAAGTGGCTCTTATGTTTTTGTGAGCTTCTTGTGCCTTGTGCTAGCTGGTTGGGTTTCTGTTTTCTCTGTCATTAAAGAAAATAAGCAATGGATATATGCAGTTGGAAACAGGGTAAAATTAAACCTAGTCAATTTTGTGGGTTTTAATCTGAATGAACCAATAAGAGTTTATTTTTAACCAAGGAGGTTCTTAATGTTATGCTAAATATTCTTTCTTTCACTTCTTTTCTCTCCTAAAGAAATGGAAGCAGCTGTCCCGACTCCAGCGGAGTGTCATTCTCTTCCTGTTTGCATTCTTGGCAGTGTGTGGAGCAATTTCGTACACAAGCATGGGGGAAACATGGAAAAGTATGTGTTCTGTACAGCTTGCAGTTGCCAGAATGAGGTGTTGGAGTGAGGAGATGATTGTGGATCTTATAACCAGTTGTAATTTCCATTGGTAATGACTAGGTGCATTCATTGAAGTGCAGTTCTGAGATGATTTTATGTGGTGTTTGAATGATGTAATGCTTACTCAGAAATATATTTTGTATGCCTTTTCTTTATTTATTTTGACTAGAGCAACGTTTTGTTTTAGTTGATGTCCTGGTTTCAGCCAGGATAGTTAATTTGTTGGAGTAGCTGGGAGGGGGTGTGGCTAAGGCCTGGATGCTATTCTGTACTACCTCAGTCCTTGCTGGGCATGGGAGAGGGGAGAAGGGGCTCCTTCTGGTAGAGAAAACATAGCAGGGGCAGCAGTCTGTATTCATGCCTTCATGTAAATAGTTTCTTTTTCCTATACCTTTTGTTCTTAATACTGTTGGCCTTACTGTTTGTTTTCTTATTTCATTGCTGTTTCCCCTAAATTGTTCTTATCTCAACCTGTGGTCTTTGCCTTCTGTGCTTCCAATTTTCAACTCATCTGCCTCAGAGGGAAGGGGAAGAGGGAGGGCAAAACAGAAAAGGGAAAGAAAATGGCAGTGTAGTTTTTGTGGTCAGGGAGCACTGAATTGGGAAGTACCATTCCTAAACTATGACAGTTGATTAAGATCTGAAGGTTTTGAGTGTGGGTTTTTTGGTTTTTTTTGTTTTTTTTTTATTATGCTTGCGTGTAGCTACGGGTAACTCAAACCTAATCACTAGAATAAGGTAATTCTCTCTTGGTTTTGACTGGCTGTCAGTTTAGAAATTCTAAGCATTTGGGTAATACTAATGCACATTTACCTCTGATATTATCTTATTAATTGTATTGAAAAACTGAAATACTAGCAATTTTTAAAATCCCCATGTGCCCTTTAGCAGCTTCCATTTATATTAGGGAGAGGATTAATACCAAAATATGCTTTGTATCTAACAATTAGTGTGTGTTTATCAATGCTTTGTGAATGCAAACAGTTTTTGGAGGTGCATCTACTACTTGTATACAGCAAACTGTTATAAATTTCTAACTGCAGCCTTAACTGTTGATTCCTTGTGCTGAGTAGTTTTGTGTGTCTAGGTATCACAAACAAATCGTTGGATGATCAGAGAACAGAACAACAAATTCCTAGATTGAAACTGGCAAATCCAGTTGTTCTACCAGCACCCCAGAAAGCAGATGCCAACCATGGAGACTACCCTGAGCTTTCACTGCAGGTAATGTGAGAAGAAATTAGTTTTCTAACACCGCAAAGAGTTTGTGAAGGGAAATAGTGCTTGGTTCCAACAGTTGTTGTGGAGTAAGGAGTTAGAACTTGCAATAAAGCTCTTGGTGGAATGCTGTCCTCTCAGGGAGGGTTTTGGTGTAGTATTTCTTGGCTTTATCTTTTTTATTTACATGTTCTGTATGCTGTTTTTTATTCGCTGCTCTGCCCAGGAGTGCCAGGACTTTATGTCGCAGTGACCTCTTACTTGAGGCTTTACTCGTGCTGTCTGAATTAGTCTCCACTCTTGTGAGGAGCCTGGAGTCATGGTTTATCTGGGAGCTTGAGAAATAGCTTCAGAATGAGCAGATGATAGGAGGTTTTGAAGGGTTATGTTTGTGGGGAATGCATTGGGAAAGGAACATCAACTGACTGTGTGAATTAGTGGAGCAAAGGAATACTGGTTAGTGTGTTTGTCATGAATTTATCTCATGAATTCAGGGATTTTCAGTTAATGAATACAAAATTTTGTATGAAATTTTTTCTTAGTCATGCAAAAATGTATTACTGTGTAGTAATTCTTGGTATTTACACTGGCATTGTGGGAACTTTTTTTTGCATTCTTTTTGCAAATTCTCATAAATTTACTGTGCCTAGTAAAATGGAATCAAATATCTTTACAATCCTTTGTCATTGCCTTGTGTTAAATGAATACTTGGGAGCAGTAGAGGTAGTTTAGAAGCAATTTATCAGTGTAAACTTAAGAACGGGATGATTTTACCAAAAGTTTAAAGCAAACAAAACCACAAGCATACATTCCATTCAGGTCAGAATTTGCTTGCTGCAAAACAAACAAAATAAGATCTACCTGAATTTATGTTTAATACTGGAATGATGTTGATTTATGGTTTGAAGTTTTACTATCTCTGCACCTGACCAAGCACATTTTTTTTTCCTATTCTCAGAAACCACCGAAACCGCCTCATGTTCGTCGTGGTCCTTCTAATCTTCAGATCAAGGCACCACGGAGAGACACGAGGCTGAAGACCCGACATGATACCATGAGGGCTGTAGAAGAGCTGGTCGAAGCGCATAAAGTAGAGAAAACAGAGAAATCCATTATCAGGTAGAAACGTTTCAGGCAAGGTACAGTGCTTCCTTCCCCCTTGCCCCTGCCAAGATCCATTGAGTGTTAGAGTGAAAATTTTAAGGGCTTTCTGTTATATGTGTCCGAGGTTATTTTCTTTCTTTGCATGGGTTTGTTCTCAGGCCTGGCATGATAGCTGCTGATATTATTAGGCTGATAGATTTAATTTTGATGAATGTGCAGTTTCTCTAATTTTACTGTTTGCATCACACAGCTGCAGAGGGTTTGAAGCCCTGCGAGGCTGGCTGTGTTTCTAATGCACTTAGACACTCTTAATGTTCAGCAGGATTCTCGGTGTCCAGAGGTTTCTGCTGTTTGTTGTAATAAATGCTAATGTAACAGTATCAATGTAATAGTGCTGCTACAAGTGTTTTTGTCCCGGGGCAGGTTTGGAAAATGATAGCAGTGTCATTGCTGCTTGTGGATTGGTGCCACTAAAAATAGTGGGCCCAGACTGACCAGGCAGAACCAATAGAGGTGTACGTAGTTGTGTGTGTGTAACACCATGTGCTTACTTCTTTCTTACAAGATATGTCATCCCTTGTACAGATCCTTTAACAGAAGGTCTGTGCTTCTATGGTTATGGAAGTGTTTTGATTTGGGAATAAATGAAGGAAAGTAATGTGGATATAGAAAAGATTACCAAAAGTTCAGCAGAGGTTCTTCAGATTTGGAACACAAGGCTTGGGGGTTTTATGTGTTTTATGTTCTCTTTAGCACTTGCTCAGATGAGCTGATGATAGCATCAGAACTGTGCCTGGCTCAGCATTTTGGCTGTCAGTATTGTCTGAAAGTGTTCTATTGTTTTGCTTTTGCTTGTGCTGTAACTCACAGACTTAAACAGGTGGTAACAAGAGAACTTATAAGAGCAATGAAAACATGGTGAAGACTAGCTACAAATTTAAAAAATGAAAGTAAGAAATGAACTATGGCATTTATCTAAGTCAGAAGATAAGCTGACTGCAGGCAGTTAGACTGTTAAAGTAAACACTATAGACTTTAAAGGTCCTGTAAGCCCAGTTCTCTTAGGAAGCATATAATGGGCTCAAAGGCACCATACCTATATATTAAATGGTATGGTCAAGATTTTTTGATCTTGATATGAACTTGGCCTGACTTGAAGTCCACTCTGAAAGACTTCTCCTTCAGGAGATTCTTCATGAAAACCTATAAAAACTGATTTACGCATCTGTGGTGGAAGAGAAGGCTTGTGATCCCTTGATAGCAGAGTTAGTACTTTGAGGATCTCAATCTTTGTACTTAATAATGAGTTTTGTTGATCATCATTTATGTAGTACTGTTGCAGCGTGGCAGGGTGGTAGAAATGCTGCAACCTTCTTTGAAGCCTCTCCTTCAGAAGTGGCTCAGAGTAAGGCCATGAGAACAGGGCAAAGGGCAGCAACCTGTAGGGGCAATGAGGGATGAATAGTTGGGGTGGGCAGTGTCAACTAGCCAATGGGGGAAGCAATCTAATGTAGATTGGCAATAGTGCTGCAGAGCACCATGGGCTGAGTTCTCTTTATCAGCCTAGGTGGGGAAACTAACTCTATGATATATTCTTCTAAGGCAAGGCCCTGCAGATTTTCCTCAGGGGGAAGGATTCCAAGGATTCCACATTAGCAACTACTGTGGTCATTTCAGAGCTGGTAGATAATGAATTGCTTGTAATACAGCATTTTCAGGTGTTTATTTTAAGAAGGTTTTTATTAAATTCCATTGTCCAGATATTTAATGAAATTCCAAGAGCTTGTAACACACATTTCTTTATCAAGCAAATTCCTCTGCAAAGAAAATTTCTTTGAACAGAAAACTTACTTAGTGGGCCACATAATCATTTTGATCCTTGATACAAAATCTAACTTCTGTTTTATCAAAGTATTGTGTGATAAAGGAAATACAGAGATAAATCCCATTCATTTACATGATTTTCTGTGACCAAAATAAGTCCCTTGTATTTGCAGCTGGAGAGGAGCAGTGATAGAACCTGACCAAAGCACTGAACCGCCATCCAGTAAAATAACGGAACCAGAAAAGCCTTCATCTGTGGAAGCTGAAGACCAGAAAGAACCAGGTAAACAGGACAGCTCATGATACCTTTTTTTTTGTTTGCTTTTATGGTTTAAGTTGTGCAATTTCTCCCCATACACATTATTTATTTTATTTATTTAGATTAAAGGAAACAAAAAGTGTAGGGGAGATTGCTTACCTCGAATATCCTAGTTTTTCAGTGTTTTTATTTCACTATGCCAGCCTTCATGCTTGTTAGCCTTCAGAATTTGAAAATAAATTTTAGAGACAAATCTTTGAAATATAGCCTCTGGGAAGAGCCAGGATAACCTAAAGAAGGAGGGCATGAAAGAGACAGCTTCCTTTTCAGCTGTGCCTGTCCTTTTGTTCTGCAAATACAGGGAAAGTGACTTCCTCCCTGAACTAAATGGAACTGTTTTTAAGGCTCAACCAGAAAGCTGCAGAAGTTGTTTTTCAAGTTGCTGCGCTTGTGGACCTAAGAACCTGTTGTTCCTTTTTCTGAGTTCGGAAAAGAAACCAGGAAGTTCTGGTGTGATAAACGTGGCATATTTCAGTGTGATGTATTTGCACTTCTGCAAGCTTAAAATTTATGGGGTTAAAATTTATGTGCTGCTTGGTGTTTCCCACTCTAGAAGTCTTTGCTCAGCTAATGGCTTGAAATTTTTCATGTTCAATGTGTAACATAAGCTCCACTTCAAGGCAGATTGCAAGCAAAAAATCAGTACAACTATGGGATAAGACATGATTTTGCCAAGATGGAAAATGTAAATTTTCTTTCTATTTTGCTATTAAATAGAAAGTTCAATAGAAATAATTTTGTAGAAGTGATTTTAAATTTAACAGAAAGCAGTTAGTAAGAGAGGGAAGATGAAGAAAAGATGTTATGTGTTGAATTAGCTGAGGATTTTATTGTTAAGCATATGTATTCAGCACCTGGATTACCATGGATCTTAATCTGGTATTTCCTGATTCATGTCTTGGAGCTTTAGTGATACTCATCTACAGCTGTGCATGTGATTATTTTAATGTTTTATTTGCAGAAGTGACAGTTTTGTTGCCAGGGAGAAATCTCTGCTTCCAGAGAGATTGCTCGCTTCCAGAGAATTTGGCTGAACTGCTGACTGGAAACACTGACTGGTTATTCTGCAGAGGAAAGGCTGTTCTGAAACGAATAATGTGAGGGTGGTTTTTCCATTACACTGATCAGTTAGTTTGGAAGAAATTTTATTTTCAGTGGAATGCAGTAAAGTGGTGCATAGTAGAGTTCCATCAGGGCCCTGCAGAAGTCCTGAGCAAGGTGCTGTTTCTCCTTTGCAGTGCCCATCAATGAACGGCAGCTGGCTGTGATTGAAGCCTTCCGCCATGCCTGGAAAGGTTACAAGGATTTTGCCTGGGGTCATGATGAGCTGAAGCCTTTGTCCAAGTCATACAGTGAGTGGTTTGGACTTGGGCTTACCTTAATTGATGCCTTGGATACCATGTGGATTTTAGGCTTAAAAGAAGGTAATTTTTTTTCCTCTAAAATAATTTTTTAATTTCTCTTCAGGCAGTGCCTGTTCAGAGTTTTGAGGGGAATATTTATTACATGTGGCCTATAAATTTAGCTTCTCTGTGAGGGTAAATACATACATACATACATACATTGTGTATACATATGTATGTATGTATCTGGTAGAATTTGAGGGATGTTTTAATAAACTTCCTGGTCTTTGTTTCTGTACTAAAACCTCTGTGCAATTATACAGCCACCAGAGGTTTTGTGCCCATCACTCTTGGGTAGTTTGTCTCTATGTTCCTTGCTTGTGTTTTCTCACACCTAATACCAATATTTCATATATGGATTTAAGAAGGCTGTTTCTGTAAGGAATCTATGGGTGGAGAAAGGGACTGCTCAGTACCTCTTTCCTGAATAGTTTTGTTGTCTGTATTTTTGAGAGTTATTCTTGAAATGACCATGCTAGAAAACTTTTGAACAGATTTTAAAAACTAAGCCAAAAATTTTGCAATTCTGTTGCAAAAAAACTTAAATGCTTAATTAGTATTTAAGACCATTTTTTTTGTTGTTGTTTGTTTGGGTGGTTTTTTTTTTTTTTTTTTTGGTGATGCTGAGGTTTTTTTAATGGTATTTAAAAATTTCTGGAACTGTATCTATTTAACTATGGTCAGTAACCACCTTTGTAAACTTCTATTAAACTTGCAGATTTTTCTGTCATGATAGGAAGAACAGATCTGCCAGTATGGGTACAATAAATACTCTAAGTATTTCATAGTTTTGTCTCTTCTACCTTTGAAGTTTTTGTAAAATAATATGTTGTGTGTCTGCAGCTCTAGGCCTGCGCAGACTATCTTGAAGTTTAATCAAGTTGTCAGTATGTTGCTCTTTTTTTTTTCCTAAAAAATTAATTTTGAACTGAGTAGAGTTTTTAAAATAAATTATTAGTATTAGAGATGTGTTGAAAATGGGTTTTTGGTGAGGGATTCTTTCTATTTAATATCAGTTCTGCTGACTGCCTTAGAGAGCTCCTGGGGTTTCTTCTGAATAACAAATGCTGTGTAAATGCAAGTTCTAGCAAGGCTGCTAGTCTTTCTTATCAGCTGATAAATGCAAAAGATTCTGTGGCAGAGAACTCTGCCTTTGCTACTGTACTGCTGACAACACTGACTGAAGATTTTTAGTAATTCTTTTCAATGTGCCCAACATATCCTGTATTTGCTCAGCATCAAAGACTGGAGGGTGCAGAGGCATCCATTTCCTTCAGAGTTTATCTCCTAAGGAATGCCTTCCATTTCTGGCAGACTGGTTGTTCTGCTTCTCGCAAGCAGGAGTTTCGGAGTTTCCAGAAGCTGTGAGATCACTGAAACAGCTCAGCCTCCAATTGTGAGGGCTGAGCTGACTCACATGCACCATGGAGCCCCTGTGCCAAAGCAGTCATTGAGCGATGCTGCTGCTAAGCTGTTTGATGAATGTAATACAACTTTTCTTTTAACCTTTATTTTGAATTAGTAGTGTGATAAACAACCATTTTTGCTTCTAGAGAAAACGATTGCAACATCTTGGAGGAAGCAGGCTCCTGAGGACACTGCTATGCTAAAGCTATTAACTGAAAATGTTACCTGTTGTCTTGCTGGATAACGGCTGTGGTTGAAAAAGATTTAACTAAAACTAGAAGGCTATGTGGAAGTGTAACTAATTACCTGACAAGTCAAATGGATGGATTTGAAAGACTGGACTATTTTAATAAAAAATTCTTATATTTCTTCTTAAACTATTAAGGATTTTCTGTTTTGGTGAATATTTCTGTCTGTAGGTATCTGTGGTGTGTGCTGAATAAGAATTAAGCCAATGGTAATGAAACTTCTTCCAGCATGTGCTCTTCATTTTAATTTTCCACTTTAAATTATCATCTCTGTAGACAAGTACAAGTAACTGTTATGGATATATGGAGTACTCATATCTTTAGTTGTTGGAACATGCCAGAAGTTCATAACTGAACTACCTTTTATGCTTTGCAGAGTTTGACGAAGCAAGAAAATGGGTAGCAAATGATTTAGTATTTGATAAAAATGTGGATGTAAACCTATTTGAGAGCACTATCCGTATCCTGGGTGGCTTGCTGAGCACCTACCACCTTTCTGGAGATAGCCTTTTCCTGGAAAAAGCTGTGAGTGTCTGGCCTTACAAATGAAACTGGGTTATGTATTCCATATTGGACAAAGTTGAGGGACGATTCCTCAGAAAGTTAAATGTTGCTGGTTTTTAACAGTTTCATAAAGTGGTGAGAAAGACATTTACCGTTAAGCTTTGAAGCCTGCACTTCTGCTCTCTGTACAACCTCAAAGCTTTGCTGTGTTTGTCACCTCCTTGTATGTCTGCTCTTCTGCTGATGAATGGCTGACCATCATAAAGTTCATGAAACAAAAGAAGAAATAAATGATTGGCAAAGGGTAATAGTTGTTTTTTGTTGCCCTTTCTGTGTGTCTTAACACCATCAGCCACTTCATCAGATTAGCTAGATCAGCCAGTGACTGCATGATAGGGATTGCAGCTTCAGATGATGCCTGCAGTGCGAAGGACAAGGTGGAAGCTCTGCTCATTACTGTGAATAATTAATGACTTTTTAAATGTCTTCAATTGCTTGCATCATCTAAAACTAAGCTGCTGTTCTATCTTTTTCCATCTGCTTTGTGAAGAAAATCTAATGGGATGTCCATTTATATATATGTATTTTTGGTTTGACTGTTGTTTTGTCCTGTGCTCTGGGGTTTTCTTTAGAAAGACATTGGAAACAGGCTTATGCCAGCATTCAAGACCCCCTCCAAGATACCATATTCTGATGTCAACATTGGTCGGGGCACCGCACATCCCCCTCGCTGGACATCTGACAGCACCGTGGCGGAGGTGACCAGCATTCAGTTGGAGTTCAGGGAGCTCTCTCGTCTGACTGGAGATGAGAAATTCCGGGTATGGAAGAATCAGTTGATACCGCTCTCTTTTTCCATTTCTCTGCAGCTCTATCACTGACTCCATCAGTACTCATGGTCTCAGGAGTCTATAAGTTATGATAAATAAGTTGTGAAACTCTAGACAAGGGAAGAAAAATAAACAAAATATTCCATTATTTTGTTGAATACCAAAAGTAGTAGTGGAGATGAGTAATTGTTTTTCTTCCTCAGAAACAGCTTTTAATTAGAAAAATAAAAATTTCTGAGTGTGGTTTCTTGATACTATTTTCTATATGCAGAGAACAAAACTGAAATGTTACCATCCAAGGAACTAAAATGTCACTCAGTAGTTAAGAGTCTGAGAGCAGGTCACCATATAGGGAAAAGTTAGTTGAAATAAAAAGAATTTCAGAGAAAATAATATTTTCCATTTTTCTTTTTGTTTGCTGATGTTGTTATTTTGAACTGTATCCACAGCTCAGTGCTGAAGAATGCAGTAATTTAAAGAACCTTAGCTATTGCTAAATAGATTCATTTTTTTGCTGGACTTCTACTTTGCAAGTCTGAGTAAATCTGAGCACTGTAGTACTCGCTTTTGAGTGGGTTTGCGTTCAAGGAAAGCAAGCAGTTATAATTGCTTCAGAGTACTTGAATGTAACCAGAACATCATATTTTGAGAGTCCAGAAGTCTGAAATCTTGAATTTAATATATTGCTCTAGCTGAACTTGATGTCCCTGATGCGAATTTGGGGAAGCAAAGTTACAAGTTTGTTACTGTGCTATAGTGACTAGACACAGTTCTGTACCTCATTCATACCTATAATTTATGCTTTCCATTTTCTTCCTTGTAGAAAGCTGTAGATGAGGTGATGAAGCATGTTCACATCCTCTCAGGGAAAAATGATGGCCTAGTGCCTATGTTCATCAACACCAACAGTGGGCAGTTCACCCACCTGGGAGTATACACTCTGGGAGCCAGAGCTGACAGCTACTACGAGTATCTGCTCAAGCAATGGATTCAGGGTGGAAAGAAAGAAAATGAGTAAGTTCTTTACACTTGTCATATTGGTGTGATAATTAGGTGAGCTGTAAAACTCTCTGTTGTAGTTTGCTGCTTAAAGAAAAATAATGCATGTGCCCAAGAGTCAGCTGAATTTAGTACTGTTTTTAAAAGCAAGCTAAACAGAAAGAGAGGCCTGTGGTAACATGATGAAAGAACACAAGGAGAGTTAGCTTTAGTCTTAAAGCTTCCTCTCCACAAAACCTTTTCTTCCTCAGGTTGTTGAATGTGAGGAGTGTCACAGAAAGGAGATGAGCATAATTAGACACTTCTGAAATACTGTGGGCATTTCCTTTGGACAGCGATGTCTGTGTTTACTCTGGGTTTGTTAGTGAAGGGTGAAGGGAGACAGAAGTTTGATGTTTGTGTTATCTTCTCTTTAATTCCAGAATCCGAGACTGGTTGGAGTTGGAAGGGATCTTAAAGCTCATCCTGTCCCACCCCTGCTATGGGCAGGGACACCTTCCACTAGACCAGGTTGCTCCAAGCCCCATCCAACTTGGCTTGGGACACTTCCAGGGATGGGGCAGCCACAGCTCCTCTGGGCACCCTGCGCAAGGGCCTCCCCACCCTCACAGGGAAGAATTTCTTCCTAATATCCAGTATCAATCTACTTACTTTCAGTTTAAAGACCCTTGCTCTATCACTACATGCCCTTGTAAAAAGTCCCTCTTCAAGTCTCATATGTTCCTTTTATCTGTACTGCATTAGTGGAAGAGTGTTTACAAGGAGGAGTTGGAAAAGAAGCTTTCCTTTTCTGTTGGAAAAGAAGCTTTCCTTCAAGACAAGTCTGCATATAAGCTAATTCTGTTAGACTCCTTGTTAATTTCAAGGAGTTTAATGCAGACAGAGCAAAAATGTGCCTTTTGGAGGCATACCTGTGTCAGAGCAGATGCCTTTCTGCAAACGAAGCTTTCATCACTGCTCTTTCCAAGGCTTACCTTACTGTAAATTGAGAACCAGTGTCTTTGGGACCACAGTGGCATTTTGTGAGCCTCAAAATCAATAGGTTGTTTTCCATATTGAAAGTACATGAAAAGAAGGAAAAATGAAATTAAATACTGTGAAACAATGTTTCACAATGAGAAAGGTCAATTGGAGAAGATTGCTCAAACTCTTTGAATCTCCATCTTTGGATAGGGGTACTGAAAAATTGCTTGGATAACCACTCAGACAACCTGATGAAATTGAATCTGCTTCAGAGCAGAGGGTTGAAATAGAGACCTCCAAGAGGTCCTTTCCAGCCTAGATTTTCTGTGATTTCAATAACTCTGCTTCCAAGGAGTTTTGAAATAAAATCTGGTTATTGCCTAGAAACAGTTGCAGGTGTTTTCTTTAATATTCGAATAAGTATTAAAGTACTATTATTTACTTTTCAAGTAAACTCAGTATTGCTACATGGTAGTGACAACTGATTAATGTCATGTTGATGGTTACTGAGGGGGTTTTTAAAGTTTTCACGTTTAGTTAAATATTACTCCATGGACTGAAGTAACAGTCATCTAAAAGACTGTGCTGAACATCACCTATGATCAAGTATGTTCTAACTGTGTGCATGTGAGTCAACTGGGGATGATTTTTTTCACAGGCTGTTGGAAGACTATGTGAGAGCCATAGAAGGAGTGAAAAAACATCTTCTTCAGAGATCGGAACCCAAGAAGCTTACTTTTGTAGGAGAGCTTGCTCATGGCCATTTCAGTGCCAAGATGGTAAGAAATAGCTGCAAAAGAAAACAGAAAAACCATTATAAAATTTAAATAAAACCCAACACAGAGGCAAATGCAAAGCTTTTCCCTCTTAAAAACCAAAAACAAACCCCAGCAAAAACAAACAAAAAACCAACAAAACCCCAAAACACAAGATGATACATACATACACATCTGTCCAGTGTGAAGGCAGTAATGAGTAACTGCCTTGTAGATACTAACCACATGTACAAACCAAGGGCCTTCTGTATGAGTTACTCTAGTAAACCCATTTTGTTCCTTCAAGAATGAACATTTTGGTGCTGGAGTTAAATTTTCTTTTTTCTTTTTTTTTCTGTTTTAGTCATAAAATTCCAGTGTCCGGAATTGTTGAGATAATACCTATTTTATGTATTACTAGTTTTCCATAATTCAAAAATATATGTAGACACTTGCACACCCATGTTTTCAGATTTGCCTTCAAAAGAAGCATGTCATCTAATACTGTATTATGGGGTTAAAAAATAAATTAATAATTTTGGAGGTTTCTGTCCACTCATGACATCTTTCTTTTCCTACCTGGAAGGTTCCTGGGTATAACAGTATGCTGTTTGCTGTTGGGAGAATTGATTGATCTTAACCCTCTGTTCCCAATTTGTGTATTTTAAGATCTTTCAGTCAAAAATCTCATGCAGTGCAGGTACTGTATATGTGTGTGGCTTGTCTGAAAGATGAGTGATGTATTATTAATGTATGTATAGCCATTCCTAATGTAGTATTTTTAAGATACTCAGTACTAGTTTTCAGCATGTGCTTCTTGGATCTGAATTTCTCAAAAGCTCTCCAAAAAACCTGCTGTGAATAAGACCAGAGTCTGGGGCTTGGGTAGAGGGGGCTGCCCCATTCCAAGATAGAACAGAGTTGAATTGAGACATATAGATTTGGCTTAGTTGTCTGTACATGTGAGAACACTTCCTTCTGTTTCAGGGAGTCAGAATTTTCGTTTTAATCCATTATTATTGGGTGAAAGGCTGGACAGGTCTCTTAACCTGTCCAGCTGGAACAGTGGGGGATGTTTGGCACCTATGTCTATGCTAACCTTTACAACCCTCCACTTTCCTTAAGGACTGGACAAAGATTTTAAAGGTCCATACAGGGACATCAGAGTGGTTTCACTTATGTTTTTGGGTGATAAGACCTGAGCTCTGATTCTGAATCAAAGATTCTGTTTGTGACATTAATCTGCAGTGCTTACTTTCTTACATCAGTGGTAGATTAGCTCCAGAATGAGGACACCAAGCCTTTAGGTGGTTCTGTTGATGCCCTGCATGAGCTGATATGAAATTTGGTAAACCAAAAGACACTCTCCTTCCCCTCAATGTGACCTGAGACCTTTTTTTCAGAAACTTGTCATAAAAACACATTCTTGTACATTTTTAAAATTAACGATTTCTCTAATAATGCTGCCTGCCTCATGTTACATTACATAAAATTGTTAAAAAGTTATCCTCAAGTTGTTGGTACCAGAAATATGTTTTGAAGAAGAGAAAGAATCAAAAATTAAAAAGATGGTGCCCCCTTACTTCCCCTTGCTGTTTGATGTGTAACTTCTCCATAAGAGTTGTCTTGTCTTGCAGGATCACTTGGTTTGCTTCTTGCCAGGTACTTTAGCACTGGGAGCTCACAATGGACTGGCTGCTGATCATATGAAATTGGCTGAAACTCTTATAGAAACCTGCTACCAGATGTATGCTCAAGTAGAGACAGGCCTGAGCCCAGAGATCGTACACTTCAACCTTCATGCACAGAAGGGCCACAAGGATGTAGAAATCAAGGTGAGCAGATAGCTGGCCTGAACTCCAATTCCATGATTTCTCTGTAGCTCTATTCTGCTATTGAACTCCTGGCCAGATATTAGGGATGGGGTTTGTTGTGGAGCAGCTAATTCTTTCTCTGCCTTACCTTCTAGCTGTACCCTAGGCTTTGGTTTTAGTTACCCTGGCAGTAAATTTAGAAGCTGACTTATGCGTAGCAAACTCTTGGAAGCAGATGGAGATACGAATAATTATTTTTCTCCCTGCATGTATCCTTGAAGAAATTCCCTGTCTGAAATACTCTTGCCATTTTTTTTTCTTGCAGCCTGCAGACAGGCACAATTTGTTGCGACCAGAAACTGTGGAAAGCCTTTTTTATATGTACAGATTCACTGGTGATAAGAAATACCAAGATTGGGGCTGGGAAATCTTGCAGAATTTCAACAGATACACCAGGGTAAGGCCAGTTTATTATAACCTTGTTCTATCAGGACTGTATTTGCTCACTTGCTTTCTAACACCAACTTTGAAAACATACTACGTTTCAAGATTCATCAGATAACTGTGGGGGAATTTGTAAGTATATACAGAAAAATTGTTTTCTTACAGATGGAGATACCTTGCTTAATCCATATAGTGAAAGAACTTGTACTACATTGATGAAAAAGTGAAATGCAGAAGCTGTGGGCAAGACCACCAAAGTGTTAGAATCTGTAGTTTTTGGACTGCAAGACGCTGAGAAGGGCATGGCTGGGTTGAAAGAACTCTTCAATTAAAGTTGCCAAAGAAAAAAGAAATAGCACAAAATGGTTTAATAGAAGATTTTTCTGTTCATTCTGACTACGGTGCTTGTGGAGATGTCACTGATATGCTGTGGAAGTGTGGCACCAAATATCAATGGTCTCTTCTTAAGAGAAATGGATACAAGGCTTGGGTCAGCTCTAATATAAAAATTGCTGGTTCCTTTCTGTATATATGTCCAGAAACTTCAAAGGGATGTTCTTTGTGATACCTCTCTACCCTGAGCACAAACGGATATTTTGCTTCATTTACTGTTGTGGTTTCTTTTAAAATGCAATGAGATTTTTTTTTTTTTTTCATCACTGGAGCTTTATATATAAATGAAAACCAAGTATGAAATGAAAAGCATGAAAACATGATCTGTTCTTAGCACTTATCTTCTCCAAGTGCATCTGGATGTTAGGAAGTAAAAAATTATTTTAGGTTATGTAAAGATAATTTTTTTTTTTCCCCTGCAGGTTCCTACAGGTGGTTATACTTCCATTAACAACGTTCAGAATCCCAGTAATCCAGAGCCACGGGATAAAATGGAGAGCTTCTTCCTTGGGGAAACACTCAAATACATGTTTCTGCTGTTCTCAGATGACATAGACCTAATCAACCTTGACAGATACATCTTTAACACAGAGGCTCATCCGCTCCCTATCTGGGTACCAGCATAGCCTCTGCATCAGTGGATCTTCCAGTGGTGGCATTTTTATCTTCAAGTCACTTTACTTTTCAGGGTTTGAGGAGACATGCTATAATGCACCTTTTTTGACTTCAAACACAGACAAAAGCTTGGGAAAAGCATTTCTGGTTTGAAGAAATCATGTCAGTCTTAAATCTAATCTCTGGTTCTGGGATGGGCAAAGCTGTGCCATATGAAGCTGGTTTCCCTGGTACTGGTGATGAGGTTCAGCAGGTAATTGTAGTGTGGACCATGACATTCTCGGGGCTCTGATGACCCACTTAACTGATGATTCACTTATGTCAGTGTTACTAAATGCTCATTAATTATTGGGAATGCAGCGAATTGGCTTAGGGCACAGCGTTGTTCCTGGAGAGCAGGAATAAGCCTCCAGTTTTGTGGTTTATTCTGGATTCACTGAAACACTGGATTACAGAGCCATTCCTTTGTCAGACTGACAGTGGTTCAGATGCAAAGTGGAATAAACAAAGAGCTGTAGTGCTATCCCAGGGAGAAGCTGTCAGTATTGCTGCTGGTACTCTGATCTCATTCCAAACTCCCAAGATATGCTGCATCATGGTAGAAGAGGCAGCAGAGCATCTGTTGTATAGTGTCTTAGTTTTGTAGAGTACTTGGAATGGTATTCAAGTTGTGGCTGAAATGAATGGTGAAAGAGAATTTGCTGCTGGTTTAGCTCAAAGTGGTATATAATTTTGTAGAAGTATTGCAGTTTTTTTAACTTCCCTGCAGGAAAGCAGGAGATAATGTGAAATGCAAGTTAAACTACACGTGCATTTTATATCTTATTTGCATCAGTTAGACTCAGGTATTCTGACTGAAAGCTGCTTTCAGCTTTTCAGAGGTTGGACACTGGGAAAGCTTGTGAGCATACTAGGTATCAGCCTTCTTCCATCGCTTCCTGTTCAGATATCACCTCATGGGTTTTTGTTGACTCAAAACAAGCTTACAGCTGTACAGCAAAGTTCTTGTTATTCATAATTTCTTGGACCATGGAGAAATTATCTTTTTTTTTCCTTAGGAGTACAGAGGGTATTTTCAGCAGTAGTGTTAAAAGCAGACAGACTACAGCAGTTCTAGGCCCCAGTAGAATTGGAGAAATTAATTTCAGTTACTTGAAGACAAAGTAGACCCAGGTTTTTTAAGAATCTTACAGGAGCCCTGTGATCTTCCATTTTTATATGTGCACACATACAGATTTTAAGCCATGAATTTGGAAATGAGCTTTCTAGAGTGCTTTTCCTTTTGGATTTGGACAGTCCTGTATTCATGGATAAGATCTCAGAAATGTGATTATTCATATTTCCAGAAGAGGGTGGTCTCACTGAAAGTCTCTTTCCCCCATGGCAGTGGGTGTCATTTAGTGGGGACTGGGGCAGGGCCAGTCCCCACTAAATCCAGGGGTCCCTGGCCATTAGTAGAGCTGACTGAATTTGACTCTAATAGTTCATTTTCCAGTGGCTGAGAGAGGTATTTTATAGTAATTGTAACCTTTGATTTGTAAAGTAAGATGTATCTTTATTTGTTTTATGCTGATCCATTCTGTTTGCTGGAGTTACAAGTTACTCTTGGGACCACTATTTAAGTCTTTTATATAATACTTATCATTCCATGTACTAATGGAAATGGAGAAATTTTAGGAATTATTTAAATGCACATTCTTCTGTCATTAGAGGGACCCTGTCCTGGGATTGACAGGACATAACTAGTTAGTGCAGAACGTTAATGTTCCTCCTGTTCACATGCCAGCAGTAACTCTGAGAACAAGCTTCTCACTTATAAGTGCAGTGGAATCCTGTCACTATGGCCTTTGGCTACACAACCAGTTTCCTGCCAAGGCTTCTGTTTTCTTTGGCACAACAACAAATGAGGATAGTGCAGCAGAAATGCGGAAGGAAGCACCTTCAGTTTTTTTGTTCATGAAGCAGGTTTGTGCCGCTGAGGAGCTGAGTTTTGGCTAAAAGCTAAAGGCTTAAAATTGGAGACTAAAGAAAAAAATTAAAAATTTAAATTCCGTGACACTACCCAGGTCCTGCTGACCTGTGTTGCTTTGGCCGTGTGCCTTTGAACAAAGCGAATTTTGAACCTTTAATTATGACTGTGCTATGGATTGTAAAATTTCCAGGGAGCTGCCTGACTGAGGCAACAGAGATTTCTTAGAAAATGGAATACATATAAATACTTACCAAAAATCTTCTGGTTTTGAAGTTGTACACAAGTCGTAATGTAATCGATTCTACAAAGGGGACTATGGGAGTCTTATGTGATACTTTTTTTGCCTTATGATTGGCTTGAGAGTAATATTTAATTTCCTAATGAGTTGAAGGAGAGAAGAATAAACTGTCACTTTCCCAAACATTCTTGTCTTTTAGCTGAGGTTATTGGTCCAGCTGATTTCTATCTAGTTCCTCTTGGGACGTGCAGTCTCCTCAAAATGTGGCTTTACTGTCCTCAGCCTCTAAACCTGAGGTTCAGATTGTTAGCTCTCACTCCCTTTGAGAACAAACATTTGTTTCAGACATCTATATCACGTGTGAAATGGCACAAACTAAATAATCTCAACAAAGCTCATCTGTTCTTCCTGTTCTTCTGCAGAGGTCATTTTAATTGCTTGTTTATTTTAACTTTCTTAACAAACTGGTCAGATCAGTCTCTGAGCTCCACAGCCTATGTCTGTTCCATAATGTGCTCCTCCAGTGCAACTGAAGCTCAATTTGTGGATCCTTGTTCCAAAGCTTGAAATGCTGGGTCTGTAATCCACTTTGGTGTTTCTACATGCTAGGACATTTTTGGCTTAAGTGGAGTGTTGTGGGAAGGCCACCACTGAGCCAGGGATTATGTCCTTCACAATAGAAAGCCTTGGCTTTCACTGAGAAACAGAGCTGGGCACGGGCAGAGCCACAGAGAACTGCAGGGCTGTGTACTTGGGAGTCTCACACTTGGGGCTTTGAGCAACGTTCAGGAAATACTGACCTGTATGCTCAAAAAAAATTCAGCAGATGGATGGGGCACAGTTACCATCTAATCCCTTGAAAGCTGAATTCTCATTACAGGTCTTCAGAAACTGGCAGTTTTGCAAGGTCCCTGGTGTTGGTTGACAGGATCCTTGTGATTTGCAAGACTTCCATTTAACAGGATTTTCAGCATTCCATGCCAAGCTCGGGTACAGCTCTGTTTACTCCTCCAAAGAATACACCTTGTTTCCTGGTTCCATGCGAGCGTGATGTTGGCAGTGATGACAGATGAAGACAGGAAAAGTTTTTGCAATAACACATTTAGTTTTGTGAATTTTTCCTGTGCTTCAGAACTTGCCTCTTAGAAATAGCCCTGCAAGAGAATTCAGCTCCTGACTGCCAGTGCCACACTCAGTATAATTAACAGGATCAGTAAAACTGACATGATGGGGTAGCTCCATGAAGCTTGTTGCTTCAAGAGAAGGGGTTAAGATTTTTCTGACTTTGGATTTGGGAAGAAAGACTTGGGGTTTTTTTGTTCTCTGAAGTTCTGCTGGAGATTGCTGTCCAAAGCTGGAAGCCTCTGTGTCCACTGGAGCCCAACGCTGAGTTCCTGTTCTGTACAATGTTCCCACCTTGGCTGCATTCATTGTGTCAGTAAACGATGATAGAACAAATGAGCCTTTGTTCAACAACCTCACTGTTGCGGACCTTAAGCGCAGGGCCTACACCCATGGTTTGGTCTGGGTCACTCACTGCTTATATGCCATTTTCCTTGTGTGGCCCTGAAGTTCAAGCCGGGAGCAGCATTCCCATGATGCTCAAGAGTGGTGCTTTGGGGCTCTTCCCTTCAGCTCAGACAGCACTGCACAACAGGGTTTTCTTTTTACCTCCCATGCTTGCTTGCCAAAGGATTCAAAACATTATCGATGTTGATGGCACTGGCTTCAGGCTTCTGCCGTGATTTCTTTTATGGCATTGCTCATCTGTGCTGGATGTCCATGTGTATTATCTCTTCACCATAGTGTCTGAAAGCATTTAGTTTATCCTTCTGTATCAATCAAACTGTGTGTATTCCTTTGGAATAAGAACTATGTGTAAGAGGAAAATAAGGGCTCAGTATAGTCCAAGAGAAGGGGATTAAAAAACTTGTCCTTCTGGAAGGTCAGCAGACACCCAGGCCTCCTTTCTTTTCAAAGCACAAACCCAGCCCTGGTGACTGGGACAACTTGGAGTGACTTCCTGAAACACTTGCCCTTGAACCTGGCTGTGGTACCTGCTTACAGGTGTGAAGGGTGCTGTTTCAAGGGAAATAAAAGCAGGATGCAATCCTTGCTCTCTCCTTTTTTTCCCTAATGTGTTAATCCTGAATAATGGCTGGGGTATAGCAAATCTGAATTGAGAAAAGTTGTGGGCTCTGAGCCCAACAGAGGATGACCACTTCAGTAAGGCTTGATATAGCAGCAGTAAAGCCAAAGCCTGATTTGAGCAGGAACAAAAAGAACAGTGGCAGCTCTAAGCAGAACCCATGGAGGTTTTCATCAGCATCAACAGAGAGGATTCAGGTCAAGGATGTGGTGCCACTGGCAGTCTTAGCACAACTTTTGTAGGGACTGGAGTTTGATTAATTTGGTCTTCCAAGTCATCCTTCATTTACATGTATCTGAAATAGCTGGTCAGCGGATCCATCTGTTCCTGCTCTCCTCAGCATCCCTGGCTGGAGGGACCAGAAGCTTTGGTCTTTTGTTAAGAACAGGGCAGAGGCGGATGAAACAGATCTCGGCACACAAATATTGTGAAACACCAGCAATGGCTCTGGGAACCAGTCCTGGGCCCGGCAGTGCAGACAATGACACCAAGCACCACTGTGACTGTGCTGCACAAACAGTGAAAACCTTTGGGAACTCAGGAAACCTCTTCACTCACTCATCACTGTAAAGTAACATCAACTGAGGCAGCCAGTTATCAGGAATTAGTATTTCCGCAGTTATGCTAGTAATTATTGGTGCTTAGTCAGTCTAGTAGCACCTGTTCATGTGTGAAGATTCACCTGGGAAGGTGAGAAGGAACCTTTTTGTATCTTCTTTGGTTATACTACCAAGCCATGAAATTATATCACACCCTTTAATAAACTTTTATATCACAGACTTTAATATACTTGTAATTGATTTTTAAAAGCTCTGAAGATGCCTCAGTGGAAGTGTGCTTTACTGGTCACCAATACACAGCCCTTGAGTGACAGCAGTGCACACCAGGATTCCTTTGTGTAAATCTTCATCTCAGCAACTGGAATCTCTTCAACAAGTTAAAACTAGAACAGCCCCAACCTACAGCTCTGGCTAAGACTGATAGTCTGTTTTAGATAACTGGTCACTAGTGGAGCTCACCATGACCCTGTGTCAGTCATAATTATACCTCTGCTATTCTACTAACCCTCTAGTATTTCCTTTTTCTCTAAAAATAGTTTATTTTCAACCTTAAGGTGCCTCATGCAACCATCCTGTTCAGGGCAAGCTTTTCGTATTGCTGCCCTTGTAACAGCTCATTCTAAGCAGACAAGCATGAAGCCCAGAAAATGTGGTTTTGGCTTCTGTCAGTGATTTGGCCTTTTGCGTTTCTTTTCATGCTCAATGAGGTGTGGACACTTGGGAAAAGGGAGTTCCCACCATCATGGCAGAGGAGAGAATAGTGTCCCAGCCAGCCTAGTAGAACCAGTGCAGCAGACTGCTGTGTCCTGTGGCAGCTGCACCCAGGGGCTGTGGGGATGGAAGGGCTCAGGGCTGGCTGCCTGCTGCAGCTCCTGTGTGCTGCTCCTTCACCCGCTCCATGCCTGCAGATTTCACCCAGCTGCTGATGATCCTGGCTTCAAGCTTGCGCACCTCTGTGACAGATGGGGGGTCAGCTGGGTTGTGTCCCCTAGGGAAAGGAGAGCAGTGTCAGTTACTGGATAGTGGGTATTTGCCTCCTGCAGAGCCAGAGTCTGATTTTAAGAACAGAGACTGACTGGTTTGTGCTTCACATGTGTGCCTGGAAATCAAGTTGCAGTGTCTGATCTCCATCCAGTACAGGTGGGCAGCAGCCCCAGGCTTGCCCTTGCTGGCTGCTGCCTCCTCTGCTCCAGGCCCAAAGGCAGATGGCTAATGCCAGATGGCACTGGACTACTTCATGTGACTGATTGCTGCAGGCTGTCTCACGCTTGTGCTAACCCCTGTGCAAGAACACGATCTAATGACAGTAGGTGAGCTGAGTGTCAAGTTCTGCACAGCTCAGCATCCCTGGAGGCTGAAAGAGCCCTGTGCTGGGGAAGATCACTCTTCCACATTGGCTGCAATAGCCTTGTACCCATCCTCTCTAGGTACTTGCCGTATGCTAGGTGCTGGTGAGGCCACACTTCAAATCCCGAGGTCAATTTTAGGTCCCTCTTGACAAATAAGACATGGAAGGGATGGAGCATGTCCGGGGAAGGGAACAGAGCTGGGGAAAGGTCTGGAGCACCAGGAGTGGCTGAGGGAGCTGGGGGGGCTCAGCCTGGAGAAAAGGAGGTTTGGGGGGGACCACCTCACTCTCTACAACTCCCTGACAGGAGATTGTAGCCCGGTGGGGGTCAGGCTCTGCTCCCAGGTAACAAGGGACAGGAGAAGAGGAAACAGGAGATCTTTAGACTGGAGAATAGGGAAAATTTTTTCATGGAAAGGGTTGTAAAGTATTGGAACAGACTGCCCAAGGAAGCGTTGAATTCACCATCCCTGGAAGCATTCAAAAAACTTGCGGATGTGGCACTTGAGGACGTGGTTTAGTGGCAAACATGGTGGTGATGTTGGGTTCATCTTAGAGATCTTTTCCAACCTCAACAACTGTGATTCTAAAATATCTCCTGGTTGGTTGGGCTGTGGCTTGCTGAGATCAAATACCCAGGGCATCAGGATTTTGCCAGTCAAAGGAAAGTTCAGGACTTACCGGAGATCAAGGTGATGGGCACCTCCTTTAATGGTAAGTGCAATCAGTGAAGGGCTGAGGCTGCTGTTTATCTGGGAGAAGAAGGAGCAAAGACCAATTCTCATCAAGTTACTGGGAAGAACTGGACATGAGTCCTGAAAACTGGAACATGATCTGGGCAAGACTGAGGAAAAGCATGGGAAGACGTCCTTGGTACGGCTGGTATCCGCAGCTAACAGTCTGAATGAACCAGATCACCTGTCCCAAATGAAGGGAATGTTTTCTGCAAAGTGGGCACCTTCAGCTGATTGCAATACAGGCAGTTGGAAGTTAGGTCTCTTTTGGACACATGCACCCTAAGCAGCCTGCTCCTCCTGGGATTCCAAGCCAGTCTAAAACACTGAGCTTCTGTATCCAATCAGGAGCTCAAGTAACACAAAATCCAGTCCTGGGTTTTTAAATTTTAGACTGGACACTGACAGCACTCTGAGGTTTTGTTGAATCTAAGCCAAAACATCTCCTAGTTTGCATCGCTGCTCATAGCACCCACCTGGTCTCACCAAGTGTGCTGGGACTGGAGAGAGCCAGAACCATATGGCTGGCAGCACTGAGACCACATGTGAACACAGAAACACACCAGGTTGTGGTTCAGACCCTGGGTGTGGGGTAAGGAAGGTCCTTCCATGTCTGCACTAGTGAAGCCACATTTGTTCCATCAGTATTCCTGGCTAATGGACACTACTCAATGTGTCCGTCATTAGTGTACCAAGAGTCCTCAGTGGTTGACCATGAAACAGCTGCTCACAGAAACTCAGGTTAAAACTGAATTGCCAGTGCTGCTCTGAAAGGGAGGGAGGGCAGTATGTCACCTGTAAAGGCTGCTCTGTGCTCAGGATACAGGAGTGCACATGCTTACCCCACCTCCAGCCCATGGGTCCAAGTCTCCATTTGAGAAAATGATGTTGCTTGCACTTTTCAGGTCTGAAAGAGGTCAGGTCAGAGAGTTCATAATTGAGAGGTCTTCTTCCTGCCCAGTTATCCAAATATGTTTGGCTACTGCAGCAAACATGGCCAAGAACAGAAAACATCAAATAATTGAACAAATTACTGGTAGTTTTTATGTTTTCCTCTTCTGTACCAAAGAGATACAGAAAGGTGTGTTTGGCTCAAGTCAGCACAAGGCTGTGACTTTCTGCCAGGACTCATTAGTCTGCTGTGCCTGTCCTCATGGGGCTCAACTGGACTGAGGGAAACAGGGAGACAGCTACAGGGTAACACAAAGAGACAAGAAATCAGCACAACTCACCTTCTCCCCAAAAGTTTATCTGCAGCCAGTGTGCTCGCGGCCTCACACGCCACTTGTTCCAACAGTACTGCTCACGCATAGCTTCTGTGAAGGGCATCTCAGGGAACATGTCTGTCACATTGTTACTGTTAAATGTTAAGTTGATCTCAGTGCAAACCTAAGAGAAGCACAAGAGCTGTCATGGGGCAGGGGCATAGGCAGGACAGCAGCTGAAACCTGTTGGGGGCTCCTTACCTGGTAGTCCCAAGCCTCTGCATCTGAGCCGATGCCACAGCCCGTGGGGTCAGCACAGGACTGGTACAGCTGGTATATGTTATAACACTGTGCCAAGCCAGAGGAGTTGTAGAACACCCCTGCCAGGTGGGAACACAGCACAAAACCAGTCAGTAACTCTGCTGTCTCACTCACCACCTCCCACATGAACTTCATGGCCAAAACCAAGCCAAGGGCTGCGTGAGTGTGCAAGGATGGGACAGAACTCACAGAGCTTGGAACTGTGCAAGGTTACAATCCAGCCTTATGGCAAAGTTTTTACATGGGGCTGACAAATTCCTTCAGGCGACACAAACTTTGTTACTGCCCCCAATCCAATGCAATATTGTCCTGTTTAGACAATTTCCTTTGTAATGGGTTAAAACCCTGGATAGCAGGCAGGGCTTCACCTATGCCAGGTAGAGCAGGTCCTTGTGGCATCTTGCTCAGCTTACTCCTCTGATTTCCCAAGAAAACTCCTTCCAAGCCATGCTGTTCTAGTATTTTATTCAATTTCTTTTGAGGCTCTGATTGCTAAATGTGGATCAAAACTCTGGCACCCTGAGCCCTACGATGATCAAACAGATGTTGGGACACTAGTTTCCCTTATCATGAACCAAGCAAACCTGACATGATAGCAATACCACTTGAGACATGATATGATGAGTAAGTGCTGGTCTGGTTCTCTGCAGGTAGAGGAATGGATTCACATTAAGAATATGGAGTATTACTGCTCTGGAAGCAATCAGTGTCCCCATTCACACTGTCCCCATTCACCTGTTGTAGTTCAGCATCACAGCCCATGGCACTACACTCTACCTGGCTGGAGGTGGGCTGATGAAGCACATGTAGAAAAAAGTGTTTTCCTGTATGACACAGAGGGTTAAGTATGGAGGAAAGCTAGTCTCCTGCCTTAAGTTCTGGTGGATTATTCCTCTTGTATGATTAAACTCCACCAAGTGAATGCAGCTGGGGAGATAGGGAGAGGCATGAGGTGCTCCCCTGGAACTGGGAGGAAGAAATCCACCCTTGGCATCTCAAAGAAACAAGACTCCCACTCTTCCTCACAGAAGAAGTAGCATGTGAATACATCCATTAGATCTGACAGTGTTTGCCAAGACATTAGTGTTTTAAGAAAGCTTCTAGCTGCCAGCCAAGTATCTTTAGCAGTGATTAAGGATTGGTACATTTCTGACTTGGGGCATATACATCATTTGGAAAAAAAAAATTAGCTCCCAGTTATACTAAATTGCATTAAATCTGTAAGAATTTCTTAAATTTTTTTTTTTTTTTGTGTGTGTGTGCCACTCAGAACCTGTTTTTCTGAGTAATGATGAAGGTAGAACTCATTTTTAATAAGCAACTTGAGAGATTTTATTAGGAACTCTTCAAAAGTTCTTTGAATTCTACTTCTAGTAATAATTTCCTTACAAACACTGCTGGCTGACAAAATAAGTGCTCACAGAGATAAATGTATATGTGTGTATTTAGATGTATTTAAGATTGCCTTGCCTCTGGATTAAGACCACTGGACTTGTTCTCAAGGAGACCTGAAAACTTCCTTCAGTGAATGTGCACTGAGCCCGTGACTCTGGAGTCAGAGTATTGGTAAACTTCTAAAAAAGAACTAAGTCTCTCAGAAGTCCACATCTCATGGACAGACAACAGGCTATGGGGCTTCAATGCTTGAGAAACATGGCAAGAATAAGTTGGGAAAGGTGAGAGAATGAACCTACGGGCCACTGTGAGACATCCCAACAGACAAAATCAACAGGAGGCAAAATGTCCCAAAGGGAGATCAGAGTCATACCAACTCCCCTGACACAGCAATGTGACAGGTCTACTGATAGATGCTTCTAGAACACATGGTGGTACATAAAAGATCAAACTGATAATATTATAACTCACCAACAAGAGCAGCCAAGCCTTCAATTGGGTCTTTATGGGCAATAATTTGTTCACAGCCAACCTGGGAAAGACACATTACAGGCAAATGGCAGACAGTTACCAGTTGCTTTGTGAAAGGGCTAAGCTGGAAGATTCATTAAAATTATTATTTACATATTTTATGGTTCCGTAGCTTTCCAAAGGCCTAATGCAACAGGTCTTGAAGTTTTTCGCTTCCTCCCCTGTAGCAACAAAGTACATAGAAGCAAGCAGACAGGACAAGAGCAGACAGTTCCTTCACCAAGTCTGGGAGTTGTGGAAGAGCAACAGTGATTCACAACAGTTCCTCGTACAATCAGAATATTTCAATGCCCTTTTCAGGGAGTGGGGGGAATGTGCAGAATAATTATTTCCATTTTAGAGGTCATTAAACAGACCCTAGAAGAAAACTGGATGCCCAGTGGAGCCAGAGGCAGCATGTCCAGAGTTCCAGTGCGGCAGAGCCTGTGTGACCTCTTGCACAGTGTGTTCCAGGTAGGACTAGAACCCTAAATGCCACAAAGCCAGAGGCAAATGAAGTCCCATGGGCTTGACAACACACTAGAAGACACCAAGAATTGCAACAGCCTCTGGTGATCTGGGATCAAAGCTGGTACCTTTCAAAAGCAGCTGGTGTCTTAGAGGTCTTTGTAAACCCCTGAGAACTTGGTCCTTTTCCCACACTTTCCCATGCCATCTGTGGTTCTCTGGGAAGTTCACCCGTTTCCCAGCTCCCATAGCAGCAGGCTTTTTTCTGCACTGTACTTGAGGTATGTCAGCTTCCTGGGCAATACTTTCAAAAGAGCCTGATTTTCACATCTCCATCCCTACCCACCAAGAAAAATACCTCTCTAAAAGCATGTTGAGATGGGCTACAACAGAACTACTTTTTTCTTTTTTCTTTTTTTTTTTTTAAGCTACAAGTTTTTAGTATTTAAAAGCTGAAATCAACAAGCTTGCACAGGTGTCTGTGTCTAAGGTAAAGGCAGAGCAGAATAGGAGTGACTCCAGCAAACGTCACAGCAGTCACCATCACAGAGAAGTTTCAATTGTGTACATTTATTGTCAGACTGGAAGGGCTGCAACATCCACCACTACTGGTCACCCTGTGACCAACACCCTGTCACCCTGTGACACTTGTCACCCTGTGACCAACACCAATGGTGTCTGGTGGACAGTGTCCTAAGCTCCAGTCACCCACTCACACCAATGTCCTCACCTTCACTGGATTGGCAGGGAGGTCACCCATGAAGTCAGTTTTGTATGGATAGTCCATCATGGCCATCATGGTGAAGGCATTTCTAGCAAACCCAAACAGCTGGTAAACATCCTCCTTGTTAGAGATCTTATTGCACGTGGCCATTTTGCTGCTGATCTCATCATAGGCTGCAAAAGAAAGGAAAATAAAAAGCACAAACTTCAACAGAGGAAAGTAATACCAAGCTTCAGCATCTTATTTCAGTCAGGAGTAAGAAGATGCTGTAACATAAGATGAGGTTTTTAGTGGAAAGGACACATTGCATCTAAATTTACACATGCGAACAGAACATTCAGGCACAACTTCCCTGGGGAGCCTGGAGGAATCAGCACGTGCAGGACAGAACTGATCCCAGCTGAAGCAGTGAGCAGATCAGCTTGGTACAGCCTGTCCTTGCAGTGCCCTGATGGCTGTTCCTGCTCATGTCTGCATGAGCTCCTTTCCCTGCAGTACCATTCCTCATGCTTCTATCCCTGGCAGGGCTGCTGTGTCCCACAAGGCAGGCTCCCCGAGCAAGCTCTCATGCAGAAAAGCAAGGTACAACATATGCCACCCAGCGAAATTCAAAAGCTGGAAAAACTGGCAGAGGGAAGAAAAAAAAACAACTAAAAAAATTTAAAACAAAAAACCCACCCCCCCCAAAAAAAAAACAAATACCACCACTCCCCCACCAGGGAAAAGAAAAAAAAAAAAAAAAAAGCACAGCTTCTTGGGAGGAGGGTGCATCTGCAGTAAGAACTGCCAGATGAGAACAGTCCTCATAAAGGATTCTCAAGATCCCAAGACATACCTTCAAACATCAGTGGGATGCAGAGGTCAGCTGGAGCCAGGAAATACATCTTTAAAGACATTCCTTCAAAATGTACCCATACACCTTTGCTTTTCTGCTGCAAAAAGCTGCTCCTTTAATTTTCATCCTCCACATTTTGCAGTCACAGATCCTGTCCCCATCCTGTTCTACAGCTGACCACTAGAGCATGGCTGCTTTTGCTTGGAAACCCACAGCCTGGGACCCGACTCTGAATATGCACTTGAGGGCCAAAGCCTTAAATATGACCACCTTACCCCCAGCTGCAGGAAGCACGGCCCCAGGCAGAGCTGGAAGAGCTTGACTAGTTAACAATAACATTCTTCCTGCTGTGAACCAAAACTAAAATGACGTTTGGATCCCTGGGCTCCTCTGGCAGTTCCAAGACCAGCAGCAGCTGGGAGGCATACAGCTCCTGACACACAGCATGACAGACCAAGGCTAATGACAGACCCAGAAGCCACTACATCTGTCCGAACACCATGCACAGCTTCCAGGAGATGCTGCAACAGCCCATGGCATCTGGTCCAGCCTACTTAGAAGCCACTGCAGAGGTCTTCACCAGTCTGTCCTAACTGTCAAAGACTGAAGATGGAAGGGACTTGGATGAATGCTTCAGGACCTACACTGCCCTCCACATATTTCTCAGATCTGTCCAGTGAGCTGAGTCACACAGCTGTCATACCCACCAAAACAGCTCTTCATGATGTGGATATTGAGGACAAGTATTTGGTGAAAAATATGGCTTTAGTAGCTGTAAATACTATGCAAGTGGTTTTCACCTGCACGTGGTTTTGCATTTTGGTGCAGAAAAAATTGTTTCATTAAAACTGTGCAAAGCTCCACAGAGCTACTTATGTTTCAGTATTGGTTACCAATTTTAATGCTAACTGAAACTGTTAATAAAAGAAAAAAAAAACAATTGTACAAGCAGAAAGAGGAAGCCATGTGGGCATCTGATTCTGAACAACTAGCTGAGGTAAAGCTGTACCAACTTTTTCCCTTCATGGCTGGGAATGCTGGCTGCCCTTGGGAGCCATCTGCAGGGCTCTCTTCTTACCTCCACTCAGGCACAGGTCCTTGATCTGCTGGAAGGCTTTACGGACAGCTGTGACACAGCCTAGGCTGGACTTCTGAAAATCCTGAAGGGACAGAAAAGGTATGAGATGACAGTTTCCTACAGGAGATATTTAAGAGGCTGCAACAGAAAGAACTGCCAGAAAGACCAGAAGATGACACGGGTTATTGGCCCACTGGTCAGCACCTCATTTGCATTTCCATGACCAGTGACACCAGTGCTTCTGCCTTGTCCTTCAGAGTCTCAGCATGTCTCTGCAGAAGCCAACACTCTGGACAGCTCAGGCCAAGCAGCAGCTGTGTCACCAGGTCTGGCTGGAATGACCTGTCAGACAGAACACACTGTCCTTCATGGAGCATCAGGCTGAACGTGAAGCAGCAAGAGAATATGAAGCATGCCTCAGAGGGGGGCAGGCTGCAAGGGTCATAAGGGGTTTGTTGTTTTTAAACACAGAGCAGAGTCCTTGAAACTGTACTTTGTCTGTCAGAAGGAGCCATAGGAGAAGTCAGTTATGCATTGGGAGTACAAGACCAAGATCTGCTTTTCTTCTTAAGCTTGCTAGTGGCCTGCCAAATGACCATGTCCTTTTTCTTGGGAAAACCATTACTGATCCTGAAAAAGCACTTTAAGTTAGGTTTGAAGAGCTGTGGCTGGTTATGGTGGACCAAGTTGTTTCTGTAACTGAAGGCCCTAGGAACTCAAGCTCTTTCTCCTCTTTCAAGTTGTAAGGCAGATTAGATCCGCTGGTAGCCAGTGTTTTGTAACAAGAAGAATTATTAGGGTTCTTCTGAGGTCTCTTTACCCTGCTAGAGCAAGGTAAGTAACCACAAATCACTAGCTAGGCGTTTTTCTTATAAAGACACACCCTCAACTAAAAAATAGATTTGGGACCTTGCTTTTCTTCCTAATTCTAACTTTGTCTGATAATTATGTTTAAATAAATAATTTTGGAGTTTTCCACAGTTTACCTGAGCATCCCTTTAGGAGTTCCAAAAATCCTTCTGGATGTGCTTATTGATCTTCACCTGCTAATGGCTCTAACTGGCATGTGGGGACTGTTTGGCCTGGGACAGACGAGCAGGTCTGCTCTGGCTGCTGTGATGGCTGAGCTCTCCTCTAGGCACTGCTGGGCTGCTGCCAAGCACTGCCTGGCATGAGGACACTTACAGACCAGAAACAGTTCAGCTTAGCAGAGGCAGGAGGAATTGCAGTCATTCCATGTGCCTTCATTGGGATTAATAGCTCTCACGGGTGTTCTCAGCAAGAAGAGCAATCAGATTTCAGATGCATAAATTGCAAATCAGAGCAACCTCCACACTGAAGATGGAAGGGAGTACTTTGAAACCATATAGTGCTTTCTTAAGAGCTCAGCCCAGAGCTTGCCTTACTACTGCAGAGAAAATAGATTTTTAAATTAGTTAGAAAGTTTTTTTCACACCCTAAGTTTGAGGGTATGTTATGACTCCCAGCATATTCACAGCTGAAGCAAGACAAGGATGCTGAAAGGAAATTAGCTTCAACCAGGGAAGAATTCCCACTGCAGGGCTTGTTAGCTGACTAAATTGAAAGGAATAAGATGAATGTGTCTTTACAAACAGACTGTGAATCTGCTTGTAGACAGGGCCAGGGACTTATAGATAGGGAAGTAACAGAAGAAACTACCAGTTCTAGAAAATGTTACTAATTGACATGGACCATTGCTCAGCCAAAGTCATGTTAAATTCCTGAACTTAGAGAAAAATAACAAAGGCTTAATAGAATTATGAATAGTGTTTTGCTATATAAAAGAAAAAAAAAGGAGGGGTGCACAGAAAAGGGGGACATAAAGCAGGTGATTCGGGAAGTCTGTACCTTCCAAGTACCTCAGCCAATGGGGAAAGGAAGAGGGTGATGAGTCTGGGAAATTAGGATAGAAAGGGGGCTGCATCCCCCAACCATTTGAAAGACCCCTTGGGAAATGCCTCATGGCCTGTCCCTTTATTAGAATAAAATTACAGGACTCCTCTGCCTCCTTTTTGGACATAAACCTCTGGCACTGTGAATTTTTCCACACTAAATGGTATTACATTTTTTGTTTGAAAATGTATAACTAAGACAAGATGTCTATTATTCTTTTATGCACTTAAGAGTTTCATATGTGTTTATTTTCATATAACAGTCTCATCTTTATACTTACTGGTAAAGCTATCTGTTGTGTAAGTCTGCACAGAAACAAGTTGTTCATGTATATAAATAAGAACAAAGAGACCAGAAGTTACATACACAAGTGTGGTCCTTGAAGTGGAGAGTAACAGCAAAGTAACACAAGAATGTGTCAACAAAGATGAACCACCTCCAGACCAGAAGGATGGGGAGAAGAATGCTAAGGTAGCCCAAAGGTAACCTAAGACTAAGAGCAAGGTAAAAATCACCCCTGAGACATCTCATGCTAATGTCAGACCACCCTGGTATAGTGAACTGACACTGATTGGAGCATGTGTAGAAAAGCACTGGTTAAGTTGACCACTGAACAAGTTCTGTGCAACTTCTTTGTTATAACTTGTATAAAAGCCTGCAAATGTCCCAAAGAGAGGTGCCAGCTTAATGAACTATAGCCTAGCAATAATTCTGGGCAGAAAAGCATGAAAGGTCTCAGCTCTGTGTGCTCACTGGCTCCTGCACCAGGCACAGACCTCAGCCCCAACTGAGGGACAACAAAGGTAGTTAATACAAAGACATCTGCGTCACCCAGATCTAGAAATTCATGTCAAAAGAGAGGCAGAACAGACACCATCGCAAGATTTCGGTACAACCAGCTAGTACATTTCTTTCCTTATAAGATAAATCTAAGTCACTTCCAACACCAACTTTTCGTGGCCTTAAACTGCAAAAGCCACATTTAAATTTTAGCTTAAATGATCCCAAGACACCTTGCACATTTTTAGTTATGAAATGAAGATTTCCAAGTTCTTCACTGAAATGCAATCACCTTTGACTAAGGAGGGGCTGTGAATCATTGGTACCAATACAGCATTTTGGAAGAGAATTTGAAAAATAAATTATCCAAAAGGAGTTCAGCCAGACACAAGGGAAAACGTTCAGGCTGTAATACAGTCAAGCCACTAGAAATGGGAAAGTCAATTCTTAGTGGTACTAAAGGTATGGAGTTGGGCTTCTTGGAGCAGCACCTTTGAACCCTGAGCTGCCCCAGTGGAGACAGTGCTCAGCCATCCTGCAGCTACTGTTTTTCCTTTCAGGTTGCCGTTTAATTGCACTCCCTGCTTAGCAGTGATGCTGTGAAGACAGATATCTATTTAAACACCTGGAAAATAAAAAAGAAATAGCATTCCTAAAGGAAGAAAATACTGCTCCTGAAAAGAGATGCTACTTACTGCTGTGACATCTCTGAAGAACTGGGTGGGGTCTCCAAGCCCAGCCACAGACAGCAGAGGAGCACTGGCAGCTAATGCTCCAGCCACAACATTCGGGTATTTCATCCTCAGGTAAGCGCTCAGCATTCCTCCATAGCTACCAAGGAGAGACAAGAGTTATTTCCTTCAACAGACAACTTATACTGTAATAACTCAGAAGTTCAGGCCAGCATTTACAGGCTCACCTAAACCAAGGCAACAATAAGCTCATGGATATCTGTGATGCCTCATGTTTTCTCACATGCTCCGTGATATGCATGATGCCCATGGATACCTGTGATGCTTTGTGCCTCATCCTCATGTTGATCCAGTTATGGCCAATGAGCAGCACACAGTGCTCTTACTGGCCTTTCCCCAAATGTTCACATCAGCTCTGGTGGGAACACAGCAGTTCAGTTTGCTTCTGTAGACAAATTTAAGTCCTGCCTCAGTATTTAACTTTGCACCATCCTGAGCATGTCCTGATAGCTTCACAGCAGAGCAAACCAGGGTTTGAGTGAAGCACTCACTGTTCAAAGAGAGAAGACACACTGTACATTTTGCATGCAGAATGACAAGAACTAGTTGGAACTAGTCAAAACTTTGCCAGGGTTTTGGCAAAGGCTGTCCATGAACATGGCAGAACAGGCAGCCCTCTTGGCTCCTGGAAAGTGGAGGCTATCCTCCCTGGGCACCACAAATAACAGCTGCATAGTTGATCAGCACAGATACAGGGAAGTGGAAAAGTTAACAAATGCAACAAGAAAAGTCAAAGCTACCTTGGTAGCCTCAGTGCCAGGGCCACAATCTACACATGGATCAAAAGCTGCTAGATAGACCCAAGATGACAGCAGTCATTAATTTGCTGATGGTTGCAGAGTTTCTCTGAGGCCATTGGGGGTGGTAAATGACATCCCCAAAACACAGATTAAACCTGGTCTAACTCCAAGCTTAAAAGCACTCAATCTCCCTCTGCACCACCTCAAGTGGTTCAGTAAATACCGTTCCCACAACACCCACGTGTAAAGCAATTTGCATTTCTCTAGCCCTGGTCCTGGAGACAGGCGTTACCTGAAACCTGCAAGTAATTTCAGGTTAATATGGCACAGTTATAAGCACCAGAAGTTTTTTTTCTCACCTGGGAAATGCTGTGCTTCTCCAACACTGCCATATTTCAGTGTTCTTCATTTGGGTCTAGTGTGTTCAGGGCTGCTGCAGACTGAGCCCTCAATTACACACAGAGAGCTGCAGTCTAACATGCAGCCAGCTAGGAGGTTTTGCTGAATCCCACTCCCATCTTCCTATCCCAGGACAGCTTCTGGGCCTTCCTACTCTAGCTACTGTCCTGATAGTCACAGTATAAACCTCCGTGAGATCAACAGTTCAGTCACCACACTGCAACCAGCTGAAGGCTTAATGATAACTATCATGCCAAATGCTTTTTAGCTCACTGCAACTGAATTCAAAGCCCTGTACTTCTGGAAGACTTTTGGAGGGAAGCATCCCTCTACTGCAAGAGAGGAGATCCATCAAGAAACAAGGACATCCACCCAGCTGTAGCACAGTGAGCAGTCTGAGAAAGGACTGCTGCAAGGAACCAAAGAGCAGCACAGCAGAATTATGAAAAGGCCTACAATGAAAATGGCTGGATGCTGTTAAAGAGGCTGTGTTTAATAAAAAGCTGTGTGGCCCCTCAAAAGAATATTTTACCAATTATTAGTTGCTTGTGTTTCCAATGTAAAATGTTGTGATCCTTCAGGAAGAATTTCTCATTTTCACAGAGTTACAGAATATGCTGAGCTGAAAGAGACCTATCATGATCATTGAGCCCAACTCCTGGCCCTATGCAGGACACTCCAAGTATCCCATCCTGTGCCTGGGAGTGTTGTCCACACTCTTCTTGAACTCAAACAGGCTTGGTGTATGACCACTTCCCTGGGGAGCCTGTTCCAGTGCTCAACCACTCTCTGAGTGAAAAACATTTTCTTGATATCCAATCTAAACCTCCCTTGACACATATTCATGCTGTTTCCTTGAGTCCTGTCACTGGTCATGAGTGAAAGAGATCAGTGCTATCCCTCCACGGGATACTGAAGAGGGCAGTGAGGTTTTCCCTCAGTCTCCTCCAGGCAGAACAACCAAGTGATCTTAGTCACTCCTCATAAGGCCTCCCCTTCAGACCCTTCCCCATCTTCATGGCCCTCCTTTGGACACTCTCTAATAGTTTAATGTATTTTTTATATTGTGGTACCCTAAACAAGGTGATGCCACCCCAGTGCAGAGCACAGTGGGATAATTGCCACCCTGACCCAGCCAGCGATGCTGTGCCTGGTGCCCCCTAGGACACAGTTGGCCCTCCTGGCTGCCAGGGCACTATTGACTCACATCCAATATGCCATTGGACCCCCAGGTCCCTTCCCACATCTGCTCTCCAGCCACTCATTCCCCACTCCATACACACAGCCAGTGTTGCCCCATCCTAGGTGAAAAACCAAGCACTTGCCATTGGGAAACTTCATACGGTTGGTGATTGTCCATCTCTCTGACTTACTAAGGTCTCTCTGCAGGGCCTCCCTGCCTTCAAGGGAATCAACGGCTCTTCCCAGTTTAGTGTTGTTGGCAAACTGACTTAGTATTATTCCTTCAAGTCATTTGTGGGAACCCAGGACATCCCTCTGGCTGCCCTGGCTGTCTCGAGACCCTGGCAGGGGGCTTGGAGACCTTGGCATGAAGTCAAAAACTCCTGTGGCTTCGATTTTAGCCCGTGGCAAAAACTGCCAACTTTGTGTGAAGATTTACAGGTCACAAGGGTTTGAGTTAAAAGTAGAATTCTGGGGTTTTTTAGAACGGGGTTCAGGAGGCAAGATGGAGGAATTTGGGTGTGTCTTGTCCTTCTTCTCATCCTCCATCTTTCACTGTGATGGTGACACTTTTTATTGGTTTAGAGTAGAGACACACTGTCTAACATAGGTGATAGGTATGCGGAATTAATTGTAAATAAAGTGCACGTAGTTCATAGTATAAAATGTAAACACCACCCTAGAGGGCAGACAGAATGCCACGATCCGACTTGCTAGACAGAGCTTAGCAGGTCAGAGAAAGAATGTTACAGATAAGAGAAAATAAGCAACCTTGAAAAGCAAAACCGACGCATCTGGACTTCTTCTTTGGCTGTGGGGCTGGGAGGAAAAGACTTTTTACGATCTCGGGGTTACCTTGACCACAGAACCCCAAGAGTCATTGGCAAACTGACTTAGTATTCTTTCAAGTACTGCATCCAGGTTGTTAATAAAGACGTAGAAGAGATAAGGGCTGAGCATGGAGCCCTGCAGAATCCCACTAGTGACTGGACACCAGCCTGGTGTTACCCCAGACACTGTAACTCTTTGTGCCAACCAGTGAGCCAGTTGCTCACCCATCATGTGCTTGACATTTTGCCCAGAAAAATCTTTGGCACAGATAGCATCAAATGGTTTGCTAAAGTCCAAAATAATGACATTTACTGGCTCTCCTACATCAATCAGGTGGGTTACCCCACCATAGAAAGAAATCAGGTTCAACATACACAACTTTCCCCTCCTGAAGCTAGCTGCAACCAATGACTGCATTGCCCTCCAGGTGGTTTTTCAATATCTCCCAGAATAATATTTGCCATGATCTTCCCAGATTTTACCAGCACTGAAGTGAAACTGGCAGGCCTGTAGTTTGCAAGGTCCTCCTTCCTGCCATTTTTGAAAACTGGGACAATGTTTGCCAGCTTCCAGTCAGCTGGGACCTCTCTGGATTCCCAAAACTGCTCAAAAATCATCAAGACAGGTTTTGCAATGACATCAGCAGCTCTTTGAGAATTCTTGGATGAATCCCAACAGGCCCCATAGATTTGTAGGGAATCAGATGGAGCAGCAGATCCTGCACGTGTCCAGGGTCAACAGGGGGTTGATTATTCTTGCATACATGGTCCTCCAGCTCAAGGCACTGGGGCCCTTTTGGTTTGTCAACCATGGTGAAGACATAGGCAAAGAATGCAATAAACACCTCTGCCTTGTTTCTGTCCCTGTTTGTGAGGTGACCATCCTCATCCTGGAACAGGCCAATGTTATTTCTACATTCCTTTCACCATTCATGTACTTAAAAAACTCTTTTTATCATTCTCCAGTTTTGGCAGTTTCAACTCCAATTAAACTTTAATCACACGAATTTTCTCCCTATAGTGGGGAGCAGTATCTCTGTATTCTTCTCATGTCACCTGACCTTGCTTCCACTGGGCATACAACCTCCTTTTTCATCTTATTTCCAAGAGAAGATCCTTGTTCAGCTAAGCTGGCCTTCTGCCTCACCTGCTTGACTTTCAGCATTTGGGAATTGTTACTCCTTTGCCCTTAACAGGTGATATTTAACACAGATGGACCCCATCGCCTACAAAAACATTTTCCCAGGAGACTTTACTCAATAATTCCCTGAGCAGCCTGAAGTCTGCTGAAGTCTCTCTTCATGGCCAGAGTTGAGGTTTTGCTGGTACTTTTCCTCGTGTCAAAAGAGATTTTAAACTTGATGGCATTATGGTTGCAGTGGCCAGAACCGCCAACCCCCACTTTGCTCACAAAATCCTCTCTGTTGACAAGCAGTAGATCAAGAAGGGTATCTTTCCAATTCTGCTTCTTTAAGAACTGTGCCATAAAGTTGTCATCTGGATTTTTCAGGGAATCTTCTGGCCTAGATTGTACTGTGTGATTCTCCCAGTTGATTTCTGGCAAGCTGAAGTCCCCCATAAGGACAAGGGAAGTTGACTTGAAAGCATCCTTAGTTCCTCAAAGAATAATTTGTTTGCGTCATCATCTTGTCTGGGAGATCCAAAGTAGACTCCTACAGTGACATTTGCATTATTTATTTGTCCTTTGATTCTTACCCAGGGGCTTTCAACTGCGCTGTTGCCAACTGTGACCTCCAGACATTCTATCCCTTTCACTACATACAATGCCATCACTTCACCTCTTCTGCCCGATCCCTCTTGAAGAGCTTGTAACCATCCAACAGGGCACTCTAGTCACAGGACTTATCCTACCAGACTTCACTTTTGTTAATGGTGCCAAATCTCTGGGCTTGGGCCAAAGCTTTGAGCTCCTCTTTTTTGTTCCTTATGCTGTATGCATTAGTGTAGAAACATTTCGGGCAAGGTTCATTGTAGCCAACACCTCATGAAAGCAGATTGAGGGACCCCATTAGTGCTTGCTTCCTCAGGTTTTGGCACACCATCCCATTGCTTATGGCTGGCAAGGCTGCTATTCTCCCATTACCCTTTTCAAGTTATTTTTTTTCTGCAGCTCTAGATGATTCAGATATTGAAGAAGCTTAGAAACATCCAGTCAGGGGTGCTTCTCCAAAGCAACCACAAATGGAGACTAATTCCTGATGGGAAAGAAGAGTGGGACCTGGTGATGAGCTCATGGGAGCTGAGGCACAGGCACATCTGCTCTCAAAAGGATAGCTTAAAGCGCTGCATTGAGAACTTTCTTGAGAGCAAAAGAGACCTACAGCAGCATAACTTTGGCTGGAAAAGGATGCAGAGAAGGGAAGGAGTCCATGCAACACATACCTGCCTCCGAAAGCAATGACAGGGCAGTCTACAGCACCAAACTGCTGCTTAAGCTCAGTAATGAGCACTGCATAGTCAGCAAGGGCTTGTTCCACAGTGAGCAGAGCAGTCTTCTTCAACTGTGTTGACTCAAGTCCAAAGGGAAGAGACTTCCCATAGTACCTCTGAAATGAAAGAGATACACTATGACAACGCTGGTCTGAGTCTTCTCTACTTTCATCATAGAGCTGGGCTAAGTGTGCACTAATATGAAGAGATAACAGAGTATGAGATGTCCTCTAACTTGTCCATAACTGAGGAAGTGCCTTGTCTCCTGCATCTGATACACAGACACTCGCAGGACAGATCATGGAGTGGATGGTCAGGACATGACAGCTGCTTCAGTGGGCGCCAAGTAAGTTCTCAGCACATGCATCTCTCCTGAAGTTCCCAGCTACAAAAGGGAATAGGATAATCTCTTCATGCCTAAGATGATAGATAGTAAATTTAATAGAGTAGTGTGGGAAAGGTTGGCTTGGGACTTTGCAGGGTAGAGAGATTAAATATTATCCAAACAAAGTATCTCTCTACTCCAACATGGAGTTTAAGGCCTGTAGAAACTACTTACAAAAGCAAATCATTCAAGGCATAGGCTGTACTGAAACAGCAGTCTGTATCCTGGAGTGCTGGGAGGCATAGTAAAAAATTACTCAAAAGCCATGATTACGGAAAGAAAATCTACTGTCATGGGGAGAAAGCTTACTGGTCCGACTCAGCTCCACAGCAAGAAATGGTACCACTATTCCACACCTGCCGAAAGCTGAATTTGGTAACACTGAACAGAACAGGACTCTAAAGGATGCATAATGACGAAAATACTCACATGTTCAGCAAAAATGACAAGTGCTTGCTGTTCCTCTGCTAATTCAAATATGAAGTCAGAGTTCTGAGCAAAAGTCCAGATGTCACCTTCATTGCCAGTATAGAAAAAGATGGGTCCAAATCCTTTCTTCCAGAACTTTGCTGAGGTAATTGAAAGAAAGAAAATAAAAATTAAAATAAAAAAAACCCAAACCCACAAAAAACACATAATACCCCCCAAAACACAACAAAGAATATGTGCATGAAATTAGTCAATTTTTGGTTTTGGGCAGGAGCTTAACAAGGAAGAACTCTGTCAACATGCTGATTCCTGAGATCTGATCTGGGACACAAAGGTATTAGAAAGGCAAGGCTCCAGAAATCTCTCATTTGCATGGGGGTAAATAAGAGCTTCCATAAAATCACTACGTGGCCTGAAAATCTCACTTCTGCCTGAAAAATACCTAAAATCTCAAGTTCTGTAAGTCCTTTGCAGACAGCTGCCCCCAAAAAGAGCAATTTCCCATTTATATACCCTTTTTAGCCCAACTCACTCCAAAACATTTGCATAGCTAAATTTTCACACAAAACTGACATTAGGGAATTGCCTGCATCTTTCTGATACTCCTGCTGTGATGTATAAAGTTGTAAATTACATATCATAGGACGCTTTGAGTTGGGGGTAACCATCAAAGACCATCCAGTTCAAGCCCCCTGCCACAGGCAGAGACACCTCCAAGTAGACCAGGCTGCTCTAAGCCCTGTGCAATCCGGCCTTGAACACTTCCAGGAATGGGGCAGCCACAGCTTCTCTGGGCAACTTGTGCCAGGGCCTCACCACTCCCACAGGGAAGAATGTCTTCCTTATATCCAATCCAAATTCACCATCTGTCAACTTCAAACCATTGCCCCTTGTCCTATCACTACTGGCTTTGGTAAAAAGCTACTCCCCCTGTTTTTCACAAATGTTCTCTAAGTACTGGAAGGCCACAATAAGGTTTGCCCAGAGACTTTTCTTCTCCAGGCTGAACAAACCCACTCTCCCAATCTATCTCCAGAGCAGAGGGGTTCCAGCTGTCACGAGACGAATGAAAGCTTCAGACAAGCCCTGCCTTAGCCTCAAATTTTGGCAACATTTCAAACTTAAGGAATCACTCTGACTCACAGTTCTAATGACAGCGAATCGGATCTACTTGTAAAAATGAAAGACAAGAGATAACAGACAAAAGATCTGAACCAGAACTACTCACTCCACAGTATAAAACTAAAGAACTACTAGTCAATAACAGTAAACCATAGAACAGTACACTATATCAAGGTATCTATATTAAATCTGGCAAAATAAATAGTATTGATTAGGAATCAAATGTAATTTACTACCAAAATGGCTATAACATAGAGACATTCCTTCACTCAACCCCTGGGGGTAACCATGAAGCAGATGTACCTGCTCATGGGAGTAACTCCACACATTTCCAGAAAATATATATTTTTTAGCAGATTTCTGCTTTGTGAAAGTTTGGGGTGGCTTTTATAGTTGTGAATTGAACGGCTATCAGTCAGTCAAAATCCAGCTTCTTTTGTCAGTTCTCATGTCAACGGTAAGGTATCTTACCATTGGGAAATACCAGACCAGTGTTAACCCATGGGCCCAAAAAACTTCACAATAACACAGCTTGTCCTGTTTGAGATACCTGACTGGCTAACAAACAACAGATAAGCTCTTGGGAGAGGGTGAGATGCTCTGCTACACCAGCTCTCATATCATTGCTGGGGCTTCCTCTGGACTCACTCCAGCAGCTCCACACCCTTCTTCTATTGAGGTTCCTGGGCCTGGAGGCAGTTCTGCCAGTGGGGTCCCACCTGAGCAGAGGGACAGAATCCCCCCCGACACCTGCTGCCCACACTATGAGGAGGAGCCCAGGATATGCTGATATATGTTATATATGTGTCTTAGGTTAGAAATGGGGGGTGTATTCTATTCCTATCTGATGTTATCTTCTGTTAATTGGGCAGTTTTCTTTATTTCTTCCACAACCAATCCTCCTTCTGGGGAGACATCTGCTGTTAATAGGCCAGTGAGTGCCACAGCATGACTGATAAAATTACATCATCCCATCATGAGAAGCTCTGCCCAGAGGGAGGAGCCAAACATTCCTACCTGGATATAATCAGAGATATAGAGGACCGCAGGGAGGCTTTTCCACTGGATTCCCAGAGGAGTAGCTGTCTTCTCCATTGGATTTTTCATAGGAAGACTGCATCCTTCTACAAGTTCACTACTTCAAAAGAACCACATCTGCCACTCCAGGAGGACTGCAGCCACCATTTCAATTGGACTGCTACCAACACCCTGACCAACAGGGTGTCAGGTCGTATTCTGACTCTGTCAGTGTTGTTTTGTATTACCGCATTGTTTATTTTATCTTTATTTTCTTCTCTAATAAAGAACTGTTATTCCTGCTCCCATACCTTTGCCTGAGAGCCCCCTTAATTTCAAAATTTTAACAATTTGAAGAGAGGGGGTTTACATTTTCCAGTTAAGGGGAGGCTCCTGCTTTCCTTAACAGACACCTGTCTTTTCAAGCAAAGACAATATGTAACACACATGCATATGTGTATGTGTATGTACATATATATGATGATACATGAAGATGATGTGCTTCATCCTCAGATCACTTTATAACTGAAGGCAAATTGAGTCTAGCAGGACAAGCTGAGCTGTGATGCTAACACTGGCTTATCTAACAAACAGTTGCTCTAATGCTTGCTGACTTAGCTTAGTCATAAACTGCACAGGAATTAAGAGAGCTAATAAATAGTTTTCTTCAATGACAAAACTCAGACCGTCAGTTAAGTGCTGATTTTGACACAAAGAGACCCTGCACAGCAGTTGTCCCATGGATGTTGCTGTCACATGAGGCTGTTTCCATGAACATAAGAGGCCCAAATTTAATTCTTGGCATTCTCAGCACAGACTTGACAAAGCCAGATTTAGCTTGAAATGGGATTTGAAACCTCTCATTAGTGAAACTGCTCCTCTTAATTAACAAAGAGGCCAACTGACTATGATACATTTGCTTTGGATATTGGGTAGGTAACTGAAGTGCTCAGTGTTCTCTTTCCTCTGGCTCTTCTCATATGGCTTAATGGCTCCTGGAGTAAACAACCATCACAGGAGCCAAAACCAAACTAGATGGACTCATTGAAAGGTATCTATTTTTAGATTGAAATCCTGGGAAATTGCTAGCTAAACTCAAGAGTATCAGATTCCCTGTTGTGAAATTAGTTTTTATTTTCTTGCTGATAATCTGAAAAGTCTCATTGCACAAAAAACAGTATAGGGAAATGGAATTACGGGAATTTTGAGTAAGAAACTCTCTATAAACCAGCAGAACTGCACTGTTAATATTTTGCTCCTCACAATTATTATTCAGTTCTGCCCAGGACTCACAGATAAAACATAACACTTTAAAAGAAAACAAATAGAAGTTGCACAGTGCTTTAAACCATGTAATCCAAACATTCTGTTCAAAAAGGACCACTTAATTAGTGAAATTGCAGCCTTGGGTATGCTCTCAAAATTCACTAGTGTGTCCATATCTTTAGGTTGAACTAAATTCATGAATTCATGCCTGGTGAAACATACAACTTGGCACAAGTGCTGAACAAGCTGCAGAGCAACAGGTAATGTGAAGGTGAGATGGAGTATCTGAAAATCCCAACGCAGCAGGTGGGCACCAAGCTGGGCAGTGCTCATGTCTGTTGCTATTCCCAAGTCCACCTTTGCTCTCTCCCTGCAAATTGCTCCCCAATTCCTCTGTATAGGCAGGGTTAAAAAACACATGACACTGGTTATGGAAATTGCTCTGTTTTTAGTCACATGCTGTTTAAAAAGGCCTTTTCTCTTTTACTGTCAGTGACACAAAAGTAAGACACAGCTGGCTCCTTGCTGGCAGTGCTCATTGTTTCGCATGGATTAAGCTATCTACAGTTGCACAATTTTAAACAATGCAAACCACTGACCCAAGAGGAGTTACCTTTACTACTAAAAATGATCAGTACAGAGTGCAACATTTCAGTTGCTATTTGTTTTTCCCGACGCATTCAGAACACTGAATTACATGCACTTGTAAGAGATGCTGGTATCAACTGAAGACACAAACAAAGAGCCATCTCCGGTGCAAGCCTAACACAGCTCCTGCTTCTAGTCTACTCTTGCTCCAGAGAGGCCAGTCCCCACAATCCAGTCTGCACCACACAGCAAGAACAGAAGGCAAGGAGCGAATTCCAGACTGGTTGGTGCTGGAAAGGACCTTAAAGTTCCGTCTACTTCCACCCCTCTGCCATGGGCAAGGACATCTTCCACTACCCCAGGGTGCTCCAAACCCTGTCCAGCCTGGCCTTGGACACTGCTAGGGGTGGGGCAGGCACAGCTCCTCTGCATAACCTGTGCCAGGGCCTTCCCACCCTGCAGGCAGGGAAGAATGCCTTCCTGATGTGCAGTCTAAGCCTACTCTCAATTTAAAGCCAGTCCCCCTTGTTCTAGAAGTGCATGCCTTTGTAAAAAGTGGATGAAAAGGAGAGGAGGCTATAGACAATGCTGGGGAATGCTTGGCTGGTACAGGGTTGGCCCTTGGCTAACACTGATTCTTGGCTGCCCAGTGCTCTAGCTCCTGCTTTACCTCGGAACAGAGGCAGTTAAAGCTTAAGCAGAAACCAGAAACGAATCCAGCCCGAAGTCACAGCACCCACGGGACCTACCCGACACCAGGTACCGCTGCGGGAAGGTCTCGTTGCCACAGGTCTCGAAGCTGAAGTGGTCCCGCACCTGCGGAAAGAGCCGCTCCTCCAGGCCGGGCCATACGACCCGGGCAGCTGGAGGGGGCATCATCAGCACAGCGGAAACCGACAACAGGCGCTGTCACCCAGTACGGCACAACCCAGCCTGGGAACCGGGACCCGGGGAGCTCGGAGCGCCCTCCCGGTGCTCCCCAGGCTGGCTGAGGGCTCCGGCCCAGCAAGTTCGGGGTCCTGCCCAGGGCCTGGAAAAGCTAGTTGAGGGTCCTGTCCATGGAGGGCCGGGGCTCTAGCCGAAGAAGGAAGGAGGGGGTCAGGCAGAGGGATCCGGCCCGAGGAGCAGAGGGGACAGGCAGAAGGGTCCGGCCCGAAACACCCACCGGGAGCGGCGTGGGCGGACGGCAGCGGCGGGAGCAGCGGCAGCGGCGGGAGCAGCAGCAGCGGCGGGAGCAGCAGCAGCGACTCCATAGCAGCGGCTCCGCTTGCACCACAGAGCGAGCGCGGCCGCGCAGGCAGCGGTCACGTGACCCACCGATTCGGGATCACGTGCTGACCCAGCGTCCCTTCACGTGACCACGCGAGCACCAGCCCTGCCGTGGGTCCGCCCGGCTGCTTCATTTCCCAGCAGGCCGGGATGGGCCGGACCGTGCCACTGTGTACTGCAGAGGTTAAAAAATATGAAAAACGCCAACGACTTGTTACTTTAAAATCTTAAAACTTTATTAGTAATAAAAAAGTTATAAAAATAGTAATAAAATTAGAGTAATAAAAAATTGGACAATGAGTGTTATAGACAAATTCAATTGGGGAGGCTAATTATAGATAAATCCATTAACAAGAATTTATTAAGCAAGCGGTATTAAGCAAAAAACAGCGCTGGGCGGCCGGGGAGTTTCCACTCTGCCACGGCGCACCTTCCCCCTTTGACCTTTTTGTTTTTATAGTCCCCCCTCTTTTTCGGTTGACGTATTTTCTCTCGATGTACTCTGCGCCGGTGCAATTGGTTGCTAGGGGGTCCTTTTTCTCTCTGCCCTTGGTGGTCATAGGGATGAAGGCTCCTTATCTTCTTTGCCAGTTGTCCTTGGCCTAAAAGTTAGCTTGTATATAGTTAGTTACACAGTCTTCTGTGCTAGCTGCATTTGCACAATTCTTAAGCAGAATACTTGTTGTTTATCAAACCACCCCCCCTTTTTTTTTCTCTTTCTCTTCTCACAGTCTGAAATTCTCTATTCAGTTTAAATTCTTATTTTCTTTCAATGTTCGTTTTAATGAACAAAGACCTTTTTATTACAATCCCTCCTCTTTCTCTTTACCAATTTGTTCATTAAAACGCTTTAACTCTTGGTGGCTTAAGACCAGGGTTTCATCTACTTCTGAGTCCCTGGGCAATGCTTCGTACCTCTCCCTAATAAGCATTAGATGAGCTGCCTCTAGTCTTCCTTTTACAATGTCTATGATTTTATTAAAAATGCAAGGTCTGAAAGTTAAACCTAGTAACAACAATATCACAGGACCTGCAAGGGTTGATAGTAGCGTGGTAAGCCAAGGGGAGCTGTTGAACCAAGTCTCATACCAGCTTTGCTGTGACTCTCTCTCCCTCTTTCTCTGTTTGAGGCCTTCCCTTAGTTTAGTCATTGTATCTCTCACAATTCCCGTGTGGTCTGCATACACACAGCATTCCTCCCTAAGGGCAGCACATAATCCTCCCTGTTGCAAGAATATTAAGTCCAATCCTCTACGATTTTGTAATACTACCTCTGACAGGGATCTTACAGACTTTTCAAGGGCTGAGATCGACTGTTCAATGCGGGCTAAGTCTTCATCTACAGCAATCCTCAAGGAATTAAATTCTTGATTCTGTTTTACTAATGATGCCACCCCGGTGCCAACACCTGTTCCACCTACAATCATTAGGGTAGCTACTGTCAAGGCTGTGAAGGGTTCCCTTTTTGATAAGTGATGTTCAGAAGTGACTTGAGCATTAAACACATATTCCTCAGGATGATAAATGATTTTAGGGACTATTACCACTTGTATGCAAAACTCAGAGACTTCGTTGAATAGGTCAAGAGCAATACAGGGTGTAAGCCCCCCTCTGGAGCATATCCATTTAGTATTTTTGGCTGGAATCAACCATTTTGCCGGGTTACCCTTATGCTGTGCTTTACTGACTGTTTTACACAAATGTTTCTTTTGCCACGGGACTCTCCCTATGCATCGTCCCTTTCCAGTTACTGCTGCTAACGTTATCCCTTGGGTTTGGGGGTCTTTCCAGTTACATTGTGGCGGATTGCTCCCATTAACTCACTTGGGTTTCTCATTGAGCCCTACTGCCTCATAGAAAGGAGGTTTAATATCAAAGCACAGCCAGCATTGTTCAGTAATGTTAGGTCGTGTTACATTGAGGACTTGGTATGCTGCCTGCATAAGTTTCCAAAGGGTACTTTGCTGGGGATCCGGGGTCGGGAGTATGAGGGTCCCGTTTCCGGGCATTGTGGTGTCACTGGTCCCTATAGCTGTCTCGGTTAACTTCTCCTCAGCAATTACAGAGTTAGGGCCTATGGGTAGAGGATCATGTGGTAGGATTTCCTTTTTTATTTGAATGTACCCTCCACGATCCTTACCCGGTTCCCAACACCTTACTCCCCAAGTTTTTCCTACCAGCCATCCTGGGGTCCAGGGGGTTGAGCACCTGTATTTTCAAGGACCTACAATTCCCCATATACAGAATTTCTCCTTGAGTGCCATACCATGGAACTTTGCATCCTTTACGACACCATGAGACCTGTAAAAATTTATCTGGATGGGTGACAGCCCAGGCAGTTGCTATGGTTTCACAGCCCCAATATCCACACAGATATTCCCCAGGGTAATTACAATATCCCCTCCCAGGATTGGAGCTAGGACACCAATAGATAGCGTGGAAGTCAGGTTTACTCCATCCCCACACAGACTTCACCAAGTCCTCATTAGTAACTAAAAAAGTAGGAGCTACAGTGGTGGCATTTTGCTTAACAACTTTCCCTTGGTCTATTTTGGTCAGAGTCCAATTAAATGGCTGGTGTGCATAGTCCCCTTGTACAGGCCAGGTACAACTTATAACTAATATGTACAGAATTTGCCAGCAAGGGTGGAGTCCAAACCGCCCCAGAACTTGATTATCATTATTTCCCCCTTCCCACTGTTTGGTTTGACATGTTATTGCCGGGCTCACCTTTACCCTTGGGAGATCAGTACCCTTGAGGCAGTTCTTGAAATACCTTTGAATTGTCCCAGTTTGAGGGCTTTTTCCTCCACTGCTTCTTATCCCTCTGCCTCGCTCGCCGACCGGGTTGCTTCGAGCCGCGAGGTGTACCATCTTCTCGGCAGCAAGGATATTCTTCAGGAGGACCCTTACTCTGTTTTTGCTGCCTCTTTTTGAATGATTCCCAATTCTTATCCTTCACTTGCGGCGAATTACACTGAATTCCAGGTAAAGTCTTCCGGCAATTCCCTTTTATAATTTGAACAATTAGGGGAATTGGTTCATTAGAGTGGTAACAACAATTTTCAGGCCTAGCCCCCTTAGTAAACACCTCCCACCACTCTTGGGATTCCCTTGGTAGGGTCCTGTTCTCTTCTCCAATCTTTAGGACTGACTTTGTCAGTTCTCTTTCTAATTGGAAACACCCTTTACAAATACCCCTAGGAGGGGTACCTCTATAACTATGGACCCACCACCGTTCCTGGCAGATTTTACAAATATAGCATACAAAAGGGTAACAATCACAATCCTTATTTGTACAATAGACTCTAAAATCATCAGTTATAGGATATCCATAATCCAATATCTCACTATACCAGCTGGTTTGTACAATTTTTACTGAGTCCATTAAGTCCATTTAAATGTGACCTTAAGATCTCCGGGTTGGCTGGTTATTCTCCAGGGGTCTTCGGCAGCAGCAGCAGTAATCGGTCCCTTTATTCGGCTCGCATGTGTCCATCCCTTCTCGGCGGTTCTGACTGCAGTTTCTGTAGTAAGTAAAACAACATAGGGGCCTTCCCAGTTTGGGATTAGTGAGGTTTCTTTCCAGGTTTTTATTAATACCTTATCACCTGGTTTTATATTATGGATTGCTAGGTCTAAAGGAGGTCGTTGCACTAGTAACCCAGCTCTTCTAAACCCTTCCCGAGCCTTTATAAGTTGCATGACATATTGGTTAATTTGTTGATTACTTATTCCAGGGTGGTCTATCGGAGAATTCATGTCATAAGGCATCCCATACAGCATTTCAAATGGAGAAATTCCAATATCTGTTCTGGGCTGAGTTCGTATATTTAACAAGGCTAAAGGTAGACATTTTACCCAGGATAACTGTGTTTCATACATCAATTTAGTTAGTTGTTTCTTAATTTCCCCATTTACCCTTTCCACTTTACCTGAGCTTTGTGGATGCCAGGGAGTATGATATTGCCACTTCGTTCCTAGAGCTGTAACTACTTCTTTAATTATTTTGGAGGTAAAGTGTGGCCCTCTGTCTGAGTCTATTACTTCTACTAGTCCATAACGGGGGATTATCTCTTCTAATAGTGTTTTTACTACTGTTTGTGTAGTTGCCCTGGAGGTAGGGAATGCCTCTACAAAGTGAGTCAAGTGGTCTATTATCACCAATAAGTGTTTATACCTTCCTACTTTAGGCAAATCAGTAAAATCTGTTTGAATGTGGGAAAACGGTCTATGTGCCAATTCCCGTCCCCCCATTTCCCTTTGTCTCCATTGCCTCTTGTTGACCCGTTGACAGGTTAGGCATTGTTGTGTTATTTGTTTAGCTAAGGTGTGCATCCCCATACAAGTATATTTAATTTCAAATTGATCTATTAATGCTTGGGTACCCCAGTGTGTTTTTGTGTGAATTGCTTCCAGGATTTTTCAAGCCACTGATTTTGGGAGTACCTCACGCCATCTGGTAATTCTTTTCTATTTCCCTTTTCTATAATCCCCATTTCTTTTAGTTTTTCCTGCTCCTTTTCAGTGAACACCAATATCTGGATTGGTCCATGTAGTATACAATACTTCTTGTTGGGATTCTTGCAAACACAATTTATTCCACACATCCCAAATTCTTTCCGACAATCGTGACAAGGTTCACTCTCTAAATCAGCTCCACAATCGGGGCAGTCTTCCCTACCCCTTTTGGTAATTACAGTTTCCTTTAACACTCTAAGAGCCGCATTCTTTGCCTCTTGATCAGCGACATTGTTTCCCCTTACTTGGTTACATATCCCGGTCTGGTGGCCTTTTACATAAACTACAGCGATACCTTCAGGCAACCTTAGAGCTTGCAGTATTCTCCTAATTAAATCCTCATGAATTAATCCCTTTCCCTGTGAGTTAATCAAGCCCCTTTCTTCCCATATCTTTCCAAATGTATGTATTACCCCATAAGCATATTTTGAGTCTGTATAAATAGTTCCAGCCTTTCCTTTTAACAGCTCTAAGGCCCATAATAGAGCATATAATTCACAAGCCTGTGCCGACCACCCTGAGCTTAATGGCCCTTATTCTATTACCTCCAAAGTTTTCCCATCAATTACAGCATAACCTGATTTTCTTTTTCCTTCTATTACTCGAGACGACCCATCCACAAATAATCTCTCACCGTCTTCTAATTCTTCTTCCTCCAAATCAGGCCTTATTTTTGTCTGTTCTTCAATAACTTTTAGGCAATCATGTGTCAGGTTTTCGCTAGGTTCTCCATACAGAAATTGAGCAGGTTTTGGAGGGAAGTGGTTTCTAAGCTTAACTTTGGTGAGGAAATCAGAATTCCTTCATATTTTAGGAGCCTAGCATCTGTAATCCATTTCTCTGCTTTTTGCTGTAACACTCCTCGAATGTTGTGGGGAGATAGTACATGTAATTCCCCTCCAAAAGTTATTTTTATTGTTTCCTCTACTAACATTGCTGCTGCAACTATTGTTTGTAAACAAGTGGGCCAACCTCTAGATACTGGGTCTAACAGTTTTGATAAATAGGCCACCGGTTTTTTACTCCCTGCCCAATCTTGAGCTAATACTCCATATGCTGTACCATCCTTAATGTTTACAAAAAGATAAAAGGGCCTTTTTAAATCAGGAAGACTGAGAACCGGTGCATTTACTAATTCTGCCTTGAGGTCCTGTAGTTTTTCCTCATCTTCCCGAGTCCACTTAAGCAAGCCTTCTTTTGTTAGTTTCTCATGTAGGAATTTTACTTTCCCGCTAAATCCCTCTATCCATTGTCTACAGTACCCAAACAATCCTAACAGCTGTCTAACCTCCCGCTTTGTCCTTGGCCCTGGCATAGCTAAGATTCCCTTAACCCTTTCTGGGTCTAGTTTCTTCATTCCTTGACTCAGTCTATGTCCAAGATACTTCACCTCTTTTTCCACAAATTGTAATTTGGATTTTGACACTTTGAGTCCTTTCAGGCTTAGAAATTTGAGTAATCTTATACTCTCTTCCCTGACAATTTCCTCTTCTTTCCCAGCTACTAACAAGTCATCTACATACTGAATCAGGACAGCCCCTTCTCTCAACTGAAAATCTGTAAGCAGCTGCTCCAGTGCCTGGCCAAATAAATTAGGGGACTCTGTAAACCCTTGTGGGAGTACCGTCCAACGGAGTTGTTGTTTTCTGTGGGTGTCTGGGTCTTCCCATTCAAAGGCAAAATAGTCCCTACAACTTTCTTTAAGGGGACATGCCCAAAATGCATCCTTTAAATCTATAACACTATACCACTGATTTTCGGGGCCTAACTGACTTAATAAAGTATGAGGGTTAGTTACTACAGGGAATCTTTCTACAGTCCTTTTGTTAATTTCTCGTAAATCATGTACCAAACGGTATTTCCCATCGGGTTTTTTAACAGGAAGGATAGGAGTATTAAAAGGGGACATGCAGGGTTCTAATAACCCTTGTGCTTTTAATCTTTCGATTTCAGGTTTGACCCCTTTCCTTCCTTCATTTGGAATTGGGTACTGCTTAACTCTAACTGGGACTTCAGGATTTCTTAATATTATCTCAAAAGGTTTTATGTCCAATCGGCCTGCTTTTTCTGGGGTGTACCACACTTCAGGGTTAATTTTCTGTTCGTCCTCTACCCGAAGAGGACATAATCTAATATTTAGGTTCTTGTCATTTATGTCGATTCCAATTCCTAATTCAATCATCAAATCTCGTCCCAGTAAGTTATAGTCAGCCTCTGGAACTAACAACAGTGACCCTATACCTATTTTGGAGCTGGTTTCAAAAATCACGTCTTTGATTACAGGCACTTTAAAGGCTTCCCCTTTTGCCCCAACTACCTGTATTGTTTCTCTTGATAATTTACACCCTGAGGGAAGGGTTTGAACCGTTGATCTCTCAGCTCCTGAGTCCACAAGAAACTCATATTCTTGCTGCTGGGGACCAATTTTTAGTTTTACCAGGTGTGATAAATTGAGGCGAATAATTTGATTCAGCCTTTTTAAGGTCAATTAGAATTTTATTAATTACAGCAAGCAGTAGCAAGCAAAACAGCGCTGGGTGGGTAGGGGTCTCCTAACCGCCCCTCCTGCAGTGTCCCACACTGCAGTGCCCCACACCCCACCCCCCTTATTCAGTCTCTTTTATAGTTTCTTGGAGGTTTCTTCATTTGTGTCTCTTGCGATAGCGGTGGGCGTAGCTTGAGCATCCCTCTGCATCGTGTCTGCGTTGTGTCGAGGCAGGTGATCGTTGGTTTCACAATCGGTTCCGGACAGTGATGGGCGTACCCGGAGCACTCCTACGTGTCCAGTGGCCGTTGCCTGGTGGTCGCTGATTTCATAATCAGCTCCGGCCATCCCCCAACATCCTTAGCCTGTGTCTGCAAAAAAAAGCTAAGAAAAGCTCCCTAAATGGTGATTAATCATACTTGTGGTCTTGCGTTTTGCAATATGTCTATAGCCTTGCAGTTTGTAGCAGTTGCTTCCTTATTGTCCTTTTTTTAGTAAATCCCACAAGTTGATGTTTCCCAACTTCACAGATGCTTCCCCTATCTCTTAACAAGCAAGCTGGTCCCTTATACTTTAATTTTATATTTTCCCCCTTTAATATTCTAATTCTTTTGATGAACAAACAAGTTACCACAGTTTATCCCACCAGGGGCTCTGCTTTTTTCTGGATCCCCAGCAAATAGAGCCCCTGACCCCCTCAATCTTCCTTGAATTGCTTTTCATCTGCCAACCTTTTTCTGCATTCCCACCGAAAATGCCCTCTCTTACCACAATAAAAGCAGCTTCCTTGTCCACTCTCCTTTTCTCTTCTCCCTTCTTCTACCTTCTGGCCCCTCGGCTTACTTCCCTGGAACTGACTAAGCGTTCCCCTCTGCCCTTCACGTACCACAGCCATCATCACTCTTGCTTGTTTCCTATGTCCTTCCTCCTCTCTCCGTACATACACTTTCTGAGCTTCCCGCAACAATTCATCCAGGCCTCTACCATGCCAATCCTCAATCTTTTCCAATTTTCTCCTAATATCAGGCCAGGCTCTGGCCACGAACTGGGTCTTTAACAACATCTGTCCTTCCGGAGTGTCAGGATTTACTCCAGAGTACAGCTGAAAAGATCTCCGGAGCCGTCCTAACCATTCCGTGGGGTCCTCATCTTTCTTTTGACTCTCACAAAAAGCTTTATTCACATTCTGCCCCTTAGGGACTGATTCTCTGATCCCCTGGATAAGAATTGTTCTTAAGTCTGCCATATGTGTCCTATGCAGGGGATCCTGCTTATCCCAATTAGGACGCTGTAAAGGCCACTTAGTATCTGCTTGGGGTCCTGCCTGATGGTCTCTACCCCAGATTCTCATACCGGCTGTCCTGATCATCCCTCGCTCCTCAGATGTGAATAAAATCCCCAGTATTGACTGCATTTCGTCCCACGTATACACGTTGGGCCCCAGAAACTGATCCACCCGCTCTGCAACTCCGAGGGGGTCTTCCAATAGATGTCCCATTTCTTTCTTGAACTCCCTCACATCTCCTGAATTAAGAGGTACCTCCACATAACCTATTCCCGGAATTTGGGATGGTTGTCCCTGCTGACCAGCATTAGGATTAGGGATCATTCCCAAAGCTACTTCCCTTAATGGATATAGAGCTTGCCTTTCCCTCTCGCTTTTCCCCCTTGTTAGGCTACGAGTAACACGACGATTTTCCTCAGGGACCGGTTCCAGGATTTCTACTTCCTGGTTTTCAAAATCCCCCCCTTGATCTAAACTGGGGTAGACTACTGGTGGTGCTGGTGGAGGTGGAGGAGGGGGAGGTATGTATGGTAGAGGGGGTGCAGTTGGAACCTCCTCAGGCTTTTTATTTTTCTTTTTTTCTCCCTGGGTGCTTAAGGCAAAAAGTTTTGCTCTTGTTTCCCCCACTATCCAGAGAGCAGCGTACTTGCGCTCTTCCATATCAAAAGGTTCTTTAGAATTTACATAAATGTTTAATGCCTGTCAAATCCAGTCCTCGAAGCTTCCAAACACTGGCCAAAATAAATTATCACCACGGATTTGTTTTCCTCCCCATACTTCCATACAATAATGTATCATTTTTGCCCTATCCTTCCCTTTTCTTGAAGGGTATTCATCCCAAGAGTTTATTATTAAACCTAACGGACTGTCAGGTGGTATCTGGGGAAACTTTACCGGGGTCCCCATCCCCATGGAATCAGAGGGCTTGCTTTTCCTCTGTCCCATCTTCCAGGACACCTTCACACACACACACACTCGGGGCCCCCTGTTCGTGGCCCAGCCCCTCTCGGGGTCTGGAAACCGCACTACTTAGAGGTCCACACTTGCCTCGTCCTAAAAGGACGTCTCGTACGTTATGTCCTGGGATCCCAACCCCAACCGAGTGGATCCCACTTTTATACTCACGCTGTCCTGCGTCTTCGCCCAGGCTTCGTGCACAAAGATTACGGGGTTACCGGTATCCCTTTTGCTTAATACCGAATTTAGGTTCGTCGGTAAGGACCCGAGAAGGAAAAGCCTGCACCGGGGCCACTGAAAAGGCAGCGGGGCGCCTCCCTGATTAGGAATTCCTGCCCGTTTGCCCTTATCCGAGTCACGGCACCAAATTTGTTATAGACAAATTCAATTGGGGAGGCTAATTATAGATAAATCAATTAAAAAGAATTTATTAAGCAAGCGGTATTAAGCAAAAAAAACAGCGCTGGGCGGCTGGGGAGTCTCCACTCTGCCACGGCGCACCTTCCCCCTTTGACCTTTTTGTTTTTATAGTCCCCCCTTTTTTTCGGTTGACGTATTTTCTCTCGATGTACTCTGCGCCGGTGCAATTGGTTGCTAGGGGGTCCTTTTCCTTTTCCCTTTTTTTTTTTTTTTTTTTTTTTTCTCTATGCCCTTGGTGGTCATAGGGATGAAGGCTCCTTATCTTCTTTGCCAGTTGTCCTTGGCCTAAAAGTTAGCTTGTATATAGTTAGTTACACAGTCTTCTATGCTAGCTGCATTTGCACAATTCTTAAGCAGAATACTTGTTTATCAAGCCACCCCCCCTTTTTTCTCCTCTTTCTCTTCTCACAGTCTGAGATTCTCTATTCAGTTTAAATTCCTATCTTCTTTCAATGTTCGTTTTTGAAATGAACAGGGCTAATGCCTTTATTAATGTTCAGCTCTTTATTAAAAAGATCAGCTGGGCAGGGGGCTCGACGCAGAGCTCGCCCCCGCGGTCGTAGCTTTCCCAGGCAGCCGGAAGGAAGGCGGCGTGCAGAGTTGGTCACTGGAGTCCCGAGCAGCAGCTGTCCTTTCTCCTTTCCTTGTGGCACACTGGTGGCCCGAGGAGGAGTGGTGTGCAGAGTCTGTTGCTGAAGTCCAGAACAACAGCTGTCCCCGCTCCTTCCGTGGTGGCAGCACCAGGGCTCTCTGTCTCTATCTCCCGGCTTCTCGGAGCCTAATATAGTCTGTTCTTTCTTAGGTGATGGCGACGGTTAAAAGCCAGTCAGGGGATGTGTTTCCCTCTTCCTCAGCTAGGGCATTTGTCTAGACTCCTCTATTGTGTTCAGTTTTTGATTTATATTCATTTTTATCTCCTAAAAATACTCCCATGATCCTAAGGGGTTTTTATTTGCATGTTAGTCCCAGAATGGCAGCGTGGAGGGGTGGGAGGCCAGGTAGTTTAGAGAAAACAAACAGAGCAATTAGCTAATTAGCATTTCAATATCGGTACTTAGCTAGAGTTAGTAGTTTTCTTTTAGTGTTGCCATGGGAACTAGGAAAGCCCTGCCCGCATCTCTGGGGAACACCTGGAAACTGTTCATAACAGTTTTGATGAACAAAGACCTTTTTATTACAATGAGGATTAGGACACCACGAGACAATAAAAAGCAAAGCATTACGGACGTCAGGATGTTTTTGGGCACTGAGCTGCCAAAAACATGCCTTGTGAACAAAGGAATAACCCTTAAAAGCAATAGCCTGTTGCATATTCATATATCTCATACATGACGCATAAATTCCTTGCAAATTAAGAATTTTTCTGGTTTTTGTCAACTTCTTCCCCTGAATCCTGGTGGTTCCATAAAGACGGAGAGAAGGTGGAAAAATGTTTGTCTTTTCTGATAAGGAGGCAGTAACTCTTTATGTTTCCTGTCGCTGTTATCTTTGTGCAAAGAATTTCTTGATTATCTCATCTCTTTCTTGAGCTAGTAAAAAGTAACTTACATCACATAGTTTCTATTTTAACATTATGTTATAACCTAAAACTATAATTAACACGCTACTTAAGAGAATTAATACAGTATAACTTTCTAACATAACACATATAACATTCATTTTAATATTTGCGAAAAGCCAATCATAAAATACGCATTTTTCACAAAAGGTAGCAGATGTGGGAAGCTAGTACTGTATTTTGCACCTCTGGTAAATGTTATGTGGCCACTCCATCCTGTGTACACTTAGGTCAGAGCTAGGAGAAGGAGGCATCTCCTCCCCATCAGGTCTTTGTTGTGGTCCCTCCCAAGCACAGGTTCATGCCGTTGCATAAAAAGCAGGACCGGGGAGCTGAGCCAGCTGAGAAGGAGGTATGCTTTTGTTATATATGTAATTCGTGCAGTTCGGGGTGCATGTAATAAACTGTAGTTAGTTCACAGATTAAGTTGTTCACACCTAATTAGCATTTTAAAAGCCCTAGCCAGCAATAACGAGCGGGCCATCAAGTCACACCCAAGCTAAACCCAGACAGATGGGGCCAAAGCCAGACCCAGACCCAATCCCAGGAGCAGACACAAAGAGATGAAGTCCCAGAGATAAGCAACTATTGTCTCCTTCCCGGAGATATCTGGACAATATCGCGAGTAGATGAGCAGCTGCCAAGAAGACATCAGCGGCGGGGACACCTCATCCTGAGAGAGGACTGCATGAATATGCAGTAGCTTATTGCCGAGGGCAAAATAAAACATATAAAACCCTCTGCCAAAATACAATGGTGCACAAACCGGACGGATTCACTGACTCTGTCAGTTTGCACTCAGAGCTGCTCTGTAGACTGTGGGCGAATTCGGACTTTAAATTGTTACACGATTGTGAAAAATGCATATTTTATGATTGGCTTTTCGCAAATGTTACAATGAATATTATATGTGTAATGTTGTAAAGTTATGCTGTATTAATTCTCTCAAGCAGTGTTTTGAATGTATTTTTAGGTTATAACACAATGTTAAAATAGAAACTATACTATGTAAGATACTTTTTAACTAGCTCAAGAAAGAAATGAGATAATCAAGGAATTATTCCCACAACGATAACAATTACAGAAACCCCTACGTTTTCCAGAGGAGGGGAATTTATGGCTTTCCTTATCAATAAAAATGAACTTCTTCAAGCCTGACTTAGACTCGAAGGCGCCTGGGGATTAACAGAAACTTTTTGACAAGTACCAGACGAATTTCTTGTTTTAAATAAAATATATGCATAATCATGAAGTGTTTTGTATATGCAACAGGCTATTGCTTTTAAGGTTATTCCTTTGTTCACAAGGCATGCTTGTTGTGGCTTAAGTGCCCGAGAGCATCCGGACGTCTGAAATTCTTTGCTTTTTATTGTATTGTAATTGTCCTAACTCTAAATTTTTATTACTCCAATTGTATTACTATTTTTATAACCATTTTATTATTATTAAACTTTAAAAATTTTAAAAACCAAGTGATTGGCGTTTTTCACAGCGATCGCAAATAAATTTAGTTATTAATTATTAATTCAGATTGCCTTATCTCTATTTACAACACTTTTCTTCTGTTGAATTAATTTTCTGAGGGATTGGTCTTCGGGTCAGGTTCACAAGAGAGTCCGTGTAGAGGCCTGTGCCTGCCCCAGGAGGGAAGGCAGGGGCAGCTGAAGTAGAGGAAGGTGAGGCCGTGCCTTCAAGTAACAGCTGGATTTCTTCAGGGTTGCAGAATTGGTGTAGCCCAGGAGAACACTATGGGACAGGTCTCTTGTTTTGATTCGCTCCAATGCTGAGCTAAGAGTCACCTCAGAGAATGACTCAGTGACATCCCCAGAACCAGGGGTAATGACTTCTTTTTCCCATGGAAAATGGCCTCTCTATGCAGCCACTCCCACTGGCCCTCACTGGCATCCTGACCTCAACATTTCCAAACTTTGCAGGATTTCTCCAAAACTACAGATGTCAGCCAACTGGAAACTGTGTTACCTTGAAGCCCCAAAACCAAGCTCTAAATAGGTCTCCAGAGCTTGGGGACATGACTTCTTTTTCCCATGGAAAATGGCCTCTCTTTCTGGCCACTCCCACTGGCCCACCTTGGCATCCTGACCTCAACATGTCCAAACTTGAACAGGATTTCTCCAAAATTACAGATGTCAGACTCGAGGCCCTTGTGTGACCTTAAAGCCCCAAAACCCAGCTCTAAGTAGATCCATAGAGCCTGGCTGCATGATTTTGTTTTCCCATGAAAAATGGCCTCTCTTTGTGGCCACTCCCACTGGCCCACACTGGCATCCTGACCTCAACATTTCCAAACATTGCAGGATTTCTCCAAAACTACAGATGTCAACCAATAGGAACCTGTGTGACCTTAAAGCCCCAAACCCAGCTCTAATTAGATCCCCAGAACCTGTGGTAATGATTTCTTTTTCCCATGGAAAATGGCCTCTCTTTGTGGCCACTCCCACTGGCCCACACTGGCATCCTGACCTCAACACTTCCAAACTTCACAGGATTTCTCCAACACTACAGATGTCAGACTCTAGGAACCTGTGTGACCTTAAAGCCCCAAACCCCAGATCTAATTAGATCCCGAGAACCGGGGGTAATGGTTTCTTTTTCCCATGAAAAATGGCCTCTCTTTGTGGCAACTCGCAATGGCCCACACTGGCATCCTGAAGTCAACATTTCCAAACATTGCAGGATTTCTCCAAAACTACAGATATCAGCAATGAGGAACCTGTGTGACCTTAAAGCCCCAAACCCCAGCTCCAAGTAGATCCCGAGAGCCTGGGCACATGACTTCTTTTTCCCATGGAAAATGGCCTCTCTTTGTGGCCACTCGCACTGGCCCACACTGGCATCCTGACCTCAACATTTCCAAACTTGACAGGATTTCTCCATAACTGTTGAGGTCAACAACGAGGAACCTGTTTGACCTTACAGCAATAAACACCCCCTCTACGTAGATCCACAGAGCCTGGGATAATGACTTCTTTTTCCCATGGAAAATGACCACACATTGCGGCCACTCCCACTGGCCCACACTGACATCCTGACCTCAACATTTCCAAACTTTGCAGGATTTCTCCAAAACGAGAGATGTCAGACACTAGGAACCTATGTGATGTTAAAGCCCCAAAGCCCAGCGTCTGGGGACATGACTTTTTTTTCCCATGGAAAATGGCCTCTCTTACCGCCCACTCGCACTGGCCTACTGTGGCAGCCTGACCTCAACATTTCCAAACTTGAACAGGATTTCTCCATAACTAATGAGGTCAACAAGGAGGAACCTGTGTGACATTACAGCAACAAACAACCCCTCTAAGTAGATCCACAGAGCCTAGGAACATGACTTCTTTTTCCCCAAGGAAAATGGCCTCTCTATGCAGCCACTCCCGCTGGTCCCCAGTGCAATCCTTACCTCAACATTTCCAAACTTTGCAGGGTTTCTCCAAAACTACAGATGTCAGCCAACAGGAACCTGTGTCACCTTGAGCCCCAAAACCCAGCTCTAAATAGATCTCCAGACCCTGGGGAAATGACTTCTTTTTCCCATGGAAAATGGCTTCTCTTTGCGGCCACTCGCACTGGCCCACACAGGCATCCTGACATCAACATTTCCACACTTTACAGAATTTCTCCAAAACTAGAGATGTCAGCAAATAGGAACCCGTGTGACGTTAAAGCCTCAAACCCCAGCTCTAAATAGATCCCAGAGCCTGGGGACATGACTTTTTTTTCCCATGGAAAATGGCCTCTCTTTGTGGCCACTTGCACTGGCCCCAACTGGCATCCTGACCTCAACATTTCCAAACTGCAGGATTTCTCCATAACTATTGAGGTCAACAACGAGGAACCTGTGTGACCTTACAGCAACAAACACCCCCTCTACGTAGATCCACAGAGCCTCAGAACATGACTTTTTTTTCCCATGGAAAATGACCACACATTGCGGCCACTCCCACTAGCCCACACTGGCATCCTGACCTCAACATTTCTAAACATTGCAGGATTTCTCCAAATCGAGAGATATCAGACACTAGAAACTTGCGTGACCTTAAAGCCGCAAACCCCAGCTCTAAGTAGATCCCCAGAGCCTGGGGACATGACTTCTTTTTTCCCATAGAAAATAGCCGCACTTTGTGGCCACTCGCACTGGCCCCCAGTGCAATCCTGACCTCAACATTTCCAAACTTTGCAGTTTTTCTGCAAAACTTCCAATGTCAACCAATAGGAACCTGTGTGACCTTACAGCAACAAAGCCCCCCCTAAGTAGAACCACAGAGCCTGGGGACATGACTTCTTTTTCCCATGGAAAATGACCACACATTGCGGCCACTCGCACTGGCCCACACTGGCATCCTGACCTCAAGATTTCCAAACATTGCAAGATTTCTCCAAAACGAGAGATATCAGATACGAGGAACCTGTGTGACGTTAAAGCCCCAAACCCCAGCTCTAAGTTGGCCCCCAGAGCCTGGGGAAATGACTTCTTTTTCCTATAGAAAATGGCTTCTCTTTGGGGCCACTCACACTGGCCCCCAGTGCAATCTTTACCTCAACATTTCCAAACTTTACAGAATTTCTCCAAAACTAGAGATGTCAGCCAATAGGAACCCGTGTGACGTTAAAGCCGCAAATCCCAGCTCCAAGTAGATCCCAGAGCCTGGAGAAATGACTTCTTCTTCCCATGGAAAATGGCTTCTCTTTCCACCCACTCGCACTGGCCCACACTGGCATCCTGACCTCAACATTTCCAAACTTTGCAGGATTTCTCCAAAACTACAGATGTCAGCCAACTGGAAACTGTGTTACCTTGAAGCCCCAAAACCAAGCTCTAAATAGGTCTCCAGAGCTTGGGGACATGACATCTTTTTCCCATGGAAAATGGCCTCTCTTTGGGGCCACTCACACTGGCCCACATTGGCATCCTGACTTCAAGATTTCTAAACTTTACAGGATTTCTCCAAAACTATCTATGTCAGACTCTAGGAACCTGTGTGACCTTAAAGCCCCAAACCCCAGCTCTAAGTAGACACAAAGAGGATGGGAACATGACTTCTTTTTCCCATGGAAAATGGCCTCTCTTTGCGGCCACTCGCACTGGCCCACACTGGCATCCTGACCTCAACATTTCCAAACATTGCAGGATTTCTCAAAAACGAGAGATGTCAGACACTACGAACTTGCGTGATTTAAAGCCGCAAACCCCAGCTCTAAGTAGATCCCCAGAGCCTGTGGTAATGATTTCTTTTTCCCATGGAAAATGGCCTCTCTTTGTGGCCACTCGCACTGGCCCACACTGGCATCCTGACCTCAACACTTCCAAACTTTGCAGGATTTCTCCAAAAGTACAGATGTCAGCCTCTAGGAACCTGTGTGACCTTAAAGCCCCAAACCCCAGCTCTAAGTAGATACGAAGAGGATGGGAACATGACTTCTTTTACCCATGGAAAATGGCCTCTCTTTGTGGCCACTCCCACTGGCCCACACTGCCATCCTGACCTCAACATTTGCAAATTTCATAGGATTTCTCCAAAAGTACAGATGTCAGACTCTAGGAACCTGTCTGACCTTAAAACCCCAATCCCCAGCTCTAAGTAGACCCACAGAGCCTGGGGAAATTATTTCTTTTTCCCATGGAAAATGGCCTCTCTTTGCGGCCACTCCCACTGGCCCTCATTGGCATCTTGACTTCAGGATTTCTAAACTTTACAGGATTTCTCCAAAACTATCTATGTCAGACGCTTGGAGCCTCTGTGACCTTAAAGCCCCCAACCCCAGCTCTAAGTAGATCCCCAGAGCCTGGGCACATGACTTCTTTTTCCCATGGAAAATGGCTCCTCTTTGCAGCCACTCCCACTGGCCCACACTGGCATCCTGACCTCAACGCTTCCAAACTTTGCAGGCTTCCTCCAAAACTACAGATGTCACAGACTAGGAACCTGTGTAACCTTAAAGCCCCAAACCCCAGCTCGAAGTAGATCCCCAGAGCCTGGAACACGACTTCTTTTTCCCAAGGAAAATGGCCTCTATATGCAGCCACTCCCACTGGCCCACACTGGCATCCTGACTTCAAGATTTGAATACATTGCAGGATTCATCCACAACTACAGATGTCAGCAAATAGGAACCTGTGTGACCTTAAAGGCCCAAAACCCAGCTCTAAGTAGATTGCCAGTGCCTGGGGACATGACTTTTTTTTCCCATGGAAAATGGCCTCTCTTTGTGACTACTCCCACTGGCCCACACTGGCATCCTGACCTCAACATTTCCAAACATTGCAGGATTTCTCCAAAACTACAGATGTCAGACTCTAGGAACCTCTGTGGCCTTGAAGCCCCAAACCCCAGCTCTAAGTAGAACCCTAGAGACCCCGGTCAGGGTCTGAGATGACGTCATGTGACGCTGGTCAGAGCCTCAGATGACCTCAAGTGACCCGAAATGACCTCAAGTGATCCCGGTCAGGGCCTCAGGTGTCCTCAAGTGACCCCGGTACGGGCCTCAGCTGAAATTGAGTGACCCCAAATGACCTCAAGGGATGCCGTAGCATGCCTAAAATGACCTCAAGTGATCCAAAATAACCTCAAGTGACCCCAAATTACCTCAAGTGATCCCAGTCAGGGCATTAGGTGACCCCAAGTGACCCCCGTCCGGGCCTCAGACGAACTCAAGTGGCCCCAAAAGAACTCAAGTACCTAAAATCAGGCCCCCAGGTGACCTCAAGCAAACCCAAATGACCCCAAGGGACACATGTCCGGCGTCAGGTGACCTCAAGTGACCCCGTTCAGGGCCTCCCATGACCTCAAGTGACCCCGGTCCGGGATCAGGTGACCTCAAGTCACCTCGGTCAATGACTCAGATGATATCAAGTGACTCCACATGACCTCAGTTGATCCTGGTCAGACACTCTGGTGACCTCAAGTTACTCCAAATGACATAAAGTGACCCCAGTAAGGGCCTGAGGTGACCTCAAGTGACTCCAAATCACCTCAAGTGACCACAGTCAGGGCCTCAGATGACCTCAAGGAAACCCAAATGACTCCAAGGGATACAGGTCAGGGCCTCAGGTGACCTCAAGTGACCCCAAATGACCTCAAGTGAGCCCAGTCAGGGCCTCAGGTGACCTCAAGGAACCCCCATCTGGGCCTCAGGTGACCTCAAGTGACCCCGGTCAGGGCCTCAGGTGAAATCAAGTGACCTCAAATGACCTCAAGTGACCCCGGTCACGGCCACAGGTGATCTCAAGTGACCCCAAATGACCTCAAGTGCCCCCTGTCAGGGCCTCAGGAGACCTCAGGTGATCCCAAACGACCTCAATTCATCGCTGTTAGAGCCTCAGGTGACCTCAAGGAAACCCAAATGACACCAGGGGACACAGGTCAGGGCCTCAGGCGACTTCAAGTGACCCCAGTCAGGGCCTCACATGACCACAAGTGACCCCAAATGACCCCAAGTGACCCCAATCAGGTCCTCAGACGACCTCAAGTGACCTCGGTTTGGGCCTTAGGTGACCACAAGTAACCCCAAATCACCTCAAGTTACCACACTCTGGGCCTAAGGCGACCTCAAGTGACCCCAAATGACCTCAGTTGATCCCAGTCAGGGCCTCAGGTGACCTCAAGCAAACCCAAATGACCCCACGGGACAGAGGTCACGGCCTCAGGTGACCTCAAGTGACCCCAGTCAGGGCCGCAGATGACCTCAAGTAACCCAAAATAACCTCAAGTGACCCCGGTCAGGGCCTCAGGTGACCTTAAGTAACCTCGGTCAGGGCCTCAATTGACCTCACATGACCCCGGTCAGGGTCTCAGGTGAAATCAAGCTACCCAAAATGACCTCAAGAGACAACAGTCATGGCTTCAGGCGACCTCAAGTGACCCCAGATGCCCTCAAGTGACTCCAGCGGGCCTCAGATGACTTCAAGTGACCCCAAATGACCTCAATTGATCCTGGTCAGGGCCTCAGGCAACCTCAAGTGACCCCAGTCAGGGCCGCAGATGACCTCATGTGGCCCCAAATGATGTCAAGTGACCCCGGTCAGGGCCTCAGTTGACCTCAAGCAAAACAAAATGACTTCAAGTGACCCCAGTCAGGGCCTCAGATGACCTCAAGTGACCACGTTCAGGGCCTTTCATGACCTCAAGTGACCAAGGTCAGAACGTCAGGTGACCTCAAATGACCTCCAATGACCTCAAGTGACCCCGGTCCGGGATCTGGTGACCTCAAGTGACCCCAGTCAATGTCTCAGATGACATCAAGTGACTCCAAATGACCTCAACTGATCCCGGTTAGAGCCTCAGGTGACCTCAAGTGACTCCAGATCATCTCAAGTGACCGCAGTCAGGCCCGCAGGTGACCTCAAGAAAACACAAATGACCCAAGTGATCCCGGTCAGGGCCTCAGGTGACTAGCAGTGATCCCAGTCAGGGCCTCGGTAACCTCAAGTGACCCCATTCCGGTCCTCAGATGACCTCAAGTGACCTCAAATGACCTCAGTTGATCCCAGTCAGGGCCTAAGGCGGCCTCAAGTGACTCCGGTCAAGGCTTCAGTTGACCTCAAGCAACAACAAAAGACCTCACGTGACCTCGGTCATGGCCTCAGATGACATCCAGCGACCACAAATGACCTCAACTGACATTGGTCAAGGCTTCAGGTGACCTCAAGTGATCGCAAATGTCATGGGGACAGGACATTTTCATGCTCATTATCCCAATCGTGGTTTCTGTTCCCTGTTCTCAGTTTGTTTTGTCTTCCTTCCCCCCCCCGGCTGGCTGCTGGCTTGCTGCTTGACTTGCTTGCTGCTTTTGCTTGCTGCTGGCTGCCTGCTTTGCTGGCTCTGTTTTCCTCTCTTTTTTCTCTGCTTTTCGCTGGCTTGCTTTTTTGCCATTTTTTTTTCCTCTTCCCCGGTTTCCGTTGTTCCCTTCCCCCCCCCCCCCCCCCCCCGAAGACATTGGACCTACTCCGGGCAGGAGCTCCCCCGGGGTCTGCGACAGAAGCTCCGTACCCTCTGCGGCGAAGAGAGATACAGCTCAACCCCCTTGGACTGGTGAAAACATCTGTGGTCATCTTGGGCTATTTCTCTTGTGCTGGGGAGTGTTTTTTGTTGTTCCTTAATAAACAAGTTTTTTCCACTTCCCCTCTGAAGGAATTCCTCCCGAACCCAGTGGTGGGGGGAAGTTGCGGAGGGTTTGGTTTCCTATAAGGGGCTCCTATGGAGGTGTTTTCCCCTAATTTGTCCTAAACCAGGACAGCAAATGACCTCAAGTGACACCAGTCATTGCCTCAGATGACCTCAATTGAGCCAAAATGACCTCAGTGATCCCGGTCAGGGCCTCAGGTGTCCTCAAGTGACCCCGTCTGGGCCTCAGGTGACCTCAAGTGACCCCAGTCAGGGCCTCAGGTGAAATCGAGTGACTGCAAGTGACCTCAAGTGACTCCGGTCAGGGCTTCAGATGACCTGAAGTGACACCAAATAACAGCAAGTGACACCGGTCAGGGCTTCAGATGACCTCATGTGCCCTAAATGACATCAAGTAGCCACGGTCAGGGCCTCAGATGACGTCAAGCAAACCAAAATGACCTCAAGAAACGCTGGTCAGGGCATCAGATGACCTCAAGTGACCCGAAATGACCTCAAGTAACCCCGGTCAGGGCGTCAGGTGACCTCAAGTGACCCCTGTCTGGGCCTCAGGTGACCTCAAGTGACCCCAATCAGAGCCTTACATGACCACAAGTGACCCCAAATGACCCCACGTGACCCTGATCAGGGCCTCAGGTGACCTCAAGTGACCCCAGTTAGGGCCATTTGTGACCTCAAGTGACCCCAAATGACCTTAGGTGATCCCATTCCGGGCCTCAAATGACCTCAAGTGACCTCAAATGGCCTCAATTGATCCCGGTCAGGGCCTCAGGTGACCTCAAGTGACTCCGGTCAGGGCTTCAGATGAACTCAAGCAACACCAAAAGACCTCACGTGACCTCGGTCATGGCCTCCGATGACATCAAGCAACCCCAAATGACCTCAAGTGACCCTAATCAGGGCCTCAGGCAACCTCAAGTGACCCCAGTCAGGGCCGCAGATGACCTCATGTGGCCCCAAATGATGTCAAGTGACCCCGGTCAGGGCCTCAGTTGACATCAAGGAAAACAAAATTACCTCAAGTGACCCAATCAGGGCCTCAGATGACCTCAAGTGAGCCAGGTCAGGGCCTCAGCTGACATCAAGTGATCCCCAATGACCTCAAGTGACCCTGTTGCATGCCTAACATGACCTCAAGTGACCCCAATATGGGCCTCAGGTAACCTCAAGTGGCCCAAAATGACCTCATGTGACCCCGGTCAGGGCCTGAGACGACCTCAAGTGGCGCTGGTCAGGGACTCAGATGACCTCAAGCGAACCAAAATGACCTCAAATGATCCCGGTCAGGGCCTCAGGTGACCTCAAGTGACACCCGTCTGGGCCTCAGGTGTCCTCAAGTGACGCCGGTAAGGGCCTCAGCTGTAATCGAGTGACCCCAAATGACATAAAGTAACCCCGGTCAGGGCCTCAGGTGACCTCAAGTAACCCGGGTCAGGGCCAAAACTGACCTCAAGTGACCCTGGTCATGGTCTCAGGTGACCGCAAGTGACCCTGGTCAGAGCCTCAGTTGACCTCAAGTGACCCCAAATGACCTCAAGTGATCACAGTCAGGGCCTCAGATGACATCTAGTGACCCCGGTCAAGGCCTCAGATGACCTCAAGTGACCCTGAAATTATCCCAAGGGACCCCAGTCAACGCCCCTGGTGACCTCAAGTGACTCCAAATGAGTTTACGTAACCGTGGTCCGGGCCTCAGTTGATGCAGATGAGCCCAAATGAACTCAAGTGACCCCAGTCAGGGTGTCAGATGACCTCAAGTGAGCCCAAATGATCTCAAGTCACCCCGGTCATGACGTCAGGTGACCGCAAGGGACCGAAAATGACCTCAAGTGACGACAGTCAGCGACTCAGATGACCTCAAGTGACCTCAAATGACCTCAAGTGACCCCAGTCAGGGCCTCAGGTGACCTCAAGTGACCCCTAATGACCTCAAGTGACTGTAGTCCGGGCCTTAGGGGACCGCAGATGAGCCCAAATGACCCCAAGTGACCCCTGTCAGGGCCTCAGATGACCTCAAGTGACCCCAAATGATCTCAAGTGACCCCAGTCAGGGCCTCAGGTGACCACAATAGGCCCGAAATGCCCACTAGTGACCCTGGTGAGGTTCTGAGATGATCTCAAGTGACCCAAAATGACCTAAAGTGACCCCGGTCAGGGCCTCAGGTGACTTAAAGTGACTCCAAATGACCTCAAGTGACACCAGTCATTGCCTCAGATGACCTCAAGTGACCCAAAATGGACTGAAGTGACCCCGGCCAGTGTCTCAGATGACCTCAACTGACGCCAAATGGCCTCAAGTGACCTTGGTCACAACCTCAGATGGTCTCACTTGATGGCAAATGACCTCATGTGACCTTGGTCACGGCCTCAGATGACCTGAAATGTCTCCAAATGACCTCAAACAACTCAGGTCAGGGCCTCAGGTGACCTCGAGGGACCGCGGTCTGGGCCTCAGGTGACGTCAAGTGACCCCAAATGTCCTCAATTGACCCCAGACCGAGACTCCACTGAGCTCATGTGACCGAAAATGACCTCAAGTGTCCCCGGGCAGGGTCTCAGCTGACCTCAAGTGGCCCAAAATGACCTCAACTCACCCCGGTCATGGGCTCAGGTGACCGCAAGGGACCGAAAATTACCTCAAGTATCCCCGGTCAGGGCCTCAGGTGACCTCAAGTGACCCCAAATGGCCTCAAGTGACTGTGGTCCGGGCCTCAGGGGACCGCAGATGAGCCCGAATGACCCCAAGTGACCCCTGTCAGGGCCTCAGATTACCTCATGTGACCCCGAATGATCTCAAGTGACCCCAGTCAGGGCCTCAGCTGACCGCAAGTGACCAAAAATGACCTCAAGTGTCCCCAGTCAGGGTCGCAGGTGAACACAATAGGCCCAACATGCCCATTAGTGACCCCGGTGAGGTTCTCAGATGACCTCAAGTGACCCAAAATGACCTCAAGTGACCCCAGCCAGGATCTCAGATGACATCAACTGACCCCAAATGGCCTCAAGTGACCTTGGTCACGGCCTCAGATGGTCTCAATTGACCGCAAATGACCTCATGTGACCATGGTCACAGCCTCAGATGACCTCAAATGTCTCCAAATGACCTCAAAGAACTCAGGTCAGGGCCTCAGGTGACCTCGAGTGACCGCTGTCTGTGCCTCAGATGACCTCAAGTGACCCCAAATGACCTCCAGTGACCCCTGTTAGGGCCTCAGGTGACCTCAAGTGACCCCAAATGACCTCAAGTGATGCCGGTCATGGCCTCAGGTGACCACAAGTGACCGAAAATGGCCTCAAGTGACCCCAGTCAGGGACTCAGGTGACTGCAAGTGACCAAAATGAAATTAAGTTACCCCAGTCAGGGTCTGAGGTGACCTCAATTCACCCCATATGACCTCAACTCATTCCAGTCAGGGCCGCAGATGACTTCAAATGACCCTTAATGACCTCAAAAATCCCCAGTCATGGCATCAGGTGACCACAAGTGACACCAGGCAGGGCCTCAGAAGTCCTCAAGTTGACCCCAAATGACCTCAAGTGACCCCAGTCAGGGCCTCAGCTGAAATCAAGTGACCCCAAATGACCTCAATTGACCCCAGATCGAGCCTCCACTGACCTCATGTGACCCCAAATGACCTCAAGTGTCCCTGGTCAGGGCCTCAGATGACATCATGTCACCCCAAATGACCTCAAGTTATCCCCAGTCAGGGCCTCAGATGACCTCAAGTGGCCCCAAATGACCTCAAGTGGCCATGGTCAGAGTCTTAGATAACCTGAAGTGAACCCAAATGACCTCAAGTTACCCCAGTGAGGTGCTCGGGCGACCTGAAATGACCCAAGATGACCTCAAGTGACCCCGGTCCGGGCCTCAGGTGACCTCAAGTGACCGCAAATTGCCTCAAGTGTCCCTGGTCAATGCCCCTGGCGACCTCAAGTGACTCCAAATGACCTTAAGTGACAGTGGTCTGGGCCTCAGGTGATGCAGAAGAGCCCAAATGATCTCAAGTGACCCCAGTCAGGGCCTCAGGTGATCGCAAGTGACCAAAAATGACCTCAAGTGTCCCCGGTCAGGACCTCAGGTGACCACAATAGGCCTGAAATGACCACTAGTGACCCAGGTAATTGTCTCAGATGACCTCAAGTGACCCAAAATGAACTCAAGTGACCCCAGCCAAGGTCTCGGTTGACTTCAAGTGACCCTAAATGGCCTCAAGTGACCCCGGTCAGCGCCTCAAATGCCCTCAAGTGACCCCAAAAGACCCCAAGTGACACCAGTCATTGCCTCAGATGACCTGAAGTGACCCAAAATCAACACAAATTATCCCAGTCAGGGCCTCAGATGATCTCAAGTGACCCAAAATGGACCGAAGTGACCCCGGCCAGTGTCTCAGATGACCTCAACTGACCCCAAATGGCCTCAAGTGACCTTGGTCACAGCCTCAGATGGTCTCAATTGACCACAAATGACCTCATGTGATCTTGGTCACGGCATCAGATGACCTGAAATGTCTCCAAATGACCTCAAACAACTCAGGTCAGGGCCTCAGGCGACCTTGAGTGACCGCAGTCTGGGACTCAGATGACCTCAAGTGACCCCAAATGACCCCAAGTGACCCCTGTTAGGGTCTCAGTTGACCGTATGTGACCCCAAATGACCACAAATTACCCCGGTCAGGGCCTCTCCTGACATCATGTGACCACAAATGATGTCAAGTGACCACAGTCACGGCCTCAGATGACCTCATGTGACCCAAAATGACATCAAGTAACCCCGGTCCGGGCCTCAGGTGACCTCAAGTGACCCCAAATGACCTTAAGTGACAGTGGTCTGGGCCTCAGGTGATGCAGATGAGCCCAAATGACCCCAAGTGACCCCAGTCAGGGTCTCAGATGACCTCAAGTGACCACAAATGACCCCAAGTGACCACAGCCAGGGCCTCAGTTGACTTCAAGTGACCCTAAATGGCCTCAAGTGACCCCAGTCAGGGCCTCAGGTCATGTCATGTGACCACAAATGACCTCAACTGACCACAGTCAGGGACTCAGATGATATCTATTGACCCCAAATGTCCTCAAGTGACCCCGGTCAAGGCCTCAGGTGACCTCAAGTGACCACAAATGACCTCAAGTAACTGTGGTCCGGGCCTCAGGAGACCGCAGATGAGCCCAAATGACCCCAAGTGACCTCTGTCAGGCCCTCAGATGACCTCAAGTGACCCCAAATTATCTCAAGTGACCCCAGTCAGGGCCTCAGGTGACCGCAAGTGACCAAAAATGACCTCAAGTGTCCCAAGTCAGGGTCTCAGGTGACCACAATAGGCCCGAAATGATCACTAGTAACCCAGGTAATTGTCTCAGATGACCTCAAGTGCTCCCAGTCAACGCCCCTGGCGACCTCAAGTGACTCCAGATGACCTTAAGTGACAGTGGTCTGGGCCTCAGGTGATGCAGATGAGCCCAAATGACCCCAAGTGACCCCAGTCAGGGTCTCAGATGACCTCAAGTGACCACAAATGACCTCAAGTGACCCCAGTCAAGGCCTCAGGTGACTTCAAGTGACCCCAGTCAGGGCCTCAGGTGACATCATGAGGCCACAAATGACCTCAATTCATTCTGTCAGGGTCTCAGATGACTTCAAATGACCATTAATGACCTCAAAAAACTCCCATCAGAGCATCAGGTGACCTCGAGTGACACCGTGCAGGGCCTCAGTTGTCCTCAAGTTGTCCCACATGACCTCAAGTGACCCCAGTCAGGGCCTGAGGTGACCTCAAGTGACCCCAAATGACCTCAAGTGACCCCAGTCCGGGCCTCACGTGACCTCAAGTGATTCCAAATTACCTCAAGTGACCCCGGTCCGAGCCTCAGGTGACCTCAAGTGATTCAAAATGACCTCAAGTAAAGCCAGTCAAGGGCTCAGGTGACCTCAAGAGACCCAAAATGACCTCAAGTGACCCTGGTCAATGCCCCAGGTGACCTCAAGTGATTCAAAATGACCAGAGGTGACGCCGGTCAAGGACTCAGGTGACCTCAAGTGACCTAAAATGACCTCAAGTGACCGCAGCCAGGGCTTCAGGTGACCTCAGGCGCCACCAAATGACCCCAAGTGACCACAGGCAGGACCTCAGTTGACTTCAATTGACACCAAATGGCCTCAAGTGACCCTGACCAGGGCCTCAAATGACCTCAAGTGACCCCAGTCAGGGCCTCAGGCGATGTCATGTGACGACAAATGACCCCACGTGACTCCGGTCATGGCCTCAGGTGACCTCAAGGGACCGAAAATGACCTCAAGTGACGCCAGTCAAGGCCTTAAATGACATCAAGTGACCCCAAATAACTACAAGTGACCCCAGTCAGGGACTCAGGTGACCTCAATAGACCCCAAATTACCTCAAGTGTCCCCCGTCAGGGCCTTAGATGACCTGAAGAGACTCCAAATGACCTCATGTGACCTGTGTCAAAGCCAGGGACTCAGGTGACCTCAAGTGACCCCAAATGACCCCAAGTGACCCTACTGAGGGGCTCGGGCGACCTCAAACGACCCAAAATGACCTCAAGTGACCCCGATCTGGGCCACAGCTGACCTCAAGTGATCGCAAATTACCTCAAGTGTCCCCAGTCAGGGCTTCAAATGACCTGAAGGGACTCCAAATGACCTCATGTGACCTGTGCCATGGCCCGGGCCTCAGGTGACCTCTACTGACCCCAAATGACCTCAAGTGACCCCAGTCAGGGCCTCAGGTGACCTCAATGACCCAAAATGACCTCAAGTGACCCCGTTCAAGGCCTCAGATGACCTCAAGTGACCACAAATGACTTCACGTTACCACGGTCAGGGCCTCAGGTGACCTCAATAGACCCCAAATGCCCTCAAGTGTCCCCGGTCAAGGCCTCAGATGACCTGAAGTGACACCAAATGACCTCATGTGACCTGGATCATGGCCATGGATGCAGGTGATGTCAAGTGACCCCAAATGACCCCAAGTGAGCCCCTCCAGGCCCTCAGTTGACTTCAAGTGATCCGAAATGGCCTCAAGTGACCCTGGTCATGGCCTCAGGTGACTGCAAGTGTCCGAAAATGGGCTCAAGTGACACCGGTCAGGGTCTCAGGTGACCACAATAGCCCTGAAATGACCACTAGTGACCCCGGTCAAGGCCTCGGGTGATCTCAAGTGACCCCAAATGACCTCAAGTGATCCCAGTCAACGCCCCTGGCGACCTCAAGTGACTCCAAATGACATTAAGGGACAGTGGTCCGGGCCTCAGGGGACCGCAGATGAGCCAAAATGACCCCAAGTGACCCCAGTCAGGGTCTCAGATGACCTCAAGTGACCACAAATGACCTCAAGTGACCCCAGTCAGGGCCTCAGGTGACATCATGTGGCCACAAATGACCTCAATTCATTCCTGTCAGGGCCGCAGGTGACTTCAAATGACCTTAATGACCTCAAAAAACTCCCATCAGAGCATCAGGTGAACTCGAGTGACACCGTGCAGGGCCTCAGTTGTCCTCAAGTTGTCCCACATGACCTGAGGTGACCCCAGTCAGTGCCTGAGGTGACCTCAAATGATTCAAAATGATCTCAAGTAAAGCCAGTCAAGGGCTCATGTGCCCTCAAGCGACCCAAAATGACCTCAAGTACAGCCGGTCAAGGCCCCAAGTGACCTCAGGCGCCACCAAATGACCTCAAGTGACCCCAGTCAGGGACTTAAATGGCATCAACTGACCCCAAATGACTACAAGTGACCCCACTCAGGGACTCAGGTGACCTCAATAGACTCCAAATGACCTCACTAGACCCCAATCAGGGACTCAGTGACCTCAATAGACTCCAAAAGACTTCACTAGACCCCAATAAGGGACTTAGGTGACCTCAATAGACCCCAAATTACCTCAAGTGTCCCCCGTCAGGCCCTCAGATGGCCTGAAGGGAGTCCAAATGACCTCATGTGACCTGTGCCACGGCCAGGGCCTCAGGTGACCTCTACTGACCCCAAATGACCTCAAATGACCCCAGTCAGGGCCTCAGGTGACCTCAATGACCCAAAATGACCTCAAGTGACCCCCTTCAAGGCCTCAGATGACCTCAAGTGACCCCAAATGACTTCACGTTACCCCAGTCAGGGCCTCAGGTGACCTCAATAGACCCCAAATGCCCTCAAGTGTCCCCGGGCAGGGCCTCAGATGACCTGAAGTGACACCAAATGACCTTATGTGACCTGGATCACGGCCACGGATTCAGGTGACGTCAAGTGACCCCAAATGACCCCAAGTGAGCCCGGCCAGGACCTGAGTTGACTTCAAGTGACCCCAAATGGCCTCAAGTGACTGTGGTCCGGGCCTCAGGTGACCGCAAGGGACAGAAAATGGCCTCAAGTGACACCGGGTCATGGCCTCAGATGACCTCAAGCGACCTCAAATGACCTCAAGTGACCCCAGTCAGGGCCTCAGCTGACCGCAAGTGACCAAAAATGACCTCACGTGTCCCCGGTCAGGGTCTCAGGTGACCACAATAGGCCCGAAATGACCACTAGTGGCCCTGGTCATTGTCTCAGATGAATTCAAGTGACCCAAAATGACCTCAAGTGACCCTAGTCAGGGCTTCAGGTGACCTCAAGTGACACCAAATGACCCCAAGTGACCCCAGGTCAGGGCCTCAAGTGACCTCAAGTGACGCCAGTCAGGGCCTCAGGTGACATCATGTGGCCAAAAATGACCTCAACTCATTCCCGTCAGGGCCGCAGGTGACTTCAAATGACCATTAATGACCTCAAAAAACCCCCGTCAGAGCATCAGGTGACCTCAAGTGACTCCGGGCAGGGCCTCAGTTGTCCTCAAGTTGTCCCACATGACCTCAAGTGACCCCAGTCAGGGCCTGAGGTGACCTCAAGTGACCTCAAATGACCTCTAGTGGCCCCAGTCAGGGCCTCAGGTGACCTCAACTGACCAAAAATGACCTCAAGTGTCCCCGGTCAGGGTCTCAGGTGACCACAATAGGCCCGAAATGATCACTAGTAACCCAGGTAATTGTCTCAGATGACCTCAAGTGGCCCCAAATGACCCCAAGTGACCACAGCCAGACCCTCAGTTGACTTCAAGTGACCCCAAATGGCCTCAAGTGACCACGGACAGGGCCTCAAATGACCTCAATTGACCCCAGTCAGGGCCTCAGTTGACGTCATGTGACCACAAATGACCTCAAGTGACCGCGGTCAAGGGCTCAGGTGACCTCAAGTGACCCCAAATGACCCCATATGACCACAGTCAGGGCCTCAGATGACATCTAGTGACCCCAAATGACCTCAAGTGGCCCCGGTCAAGGCCTCAGGTGACTTCAAGTGACCACAGTCTGGACCTCAGGTGACGTCAAGTGACCCCAAATTACCTCAAGTGACCCTGGTCAAGATCTCAGGTGAACGCAAGTGACCCCGGTCAGAGCCTCAGTTGACCTCAAGTGACTCGAAATGACCTCAAGTGACCCCGGTCAAGGCCTCTGGTGATCTCAAGTGATCCCAAATGACCTCAAGTGACCCCAGTCAACGCCCCTGGCAACCTCAAGTGACTCCAAATGACCTTAAGTGACAGTGGTCCCGGCCTCAGGTGATGCAGATGAGCCCAAATGACCCCAAGTGACCCCAGTCAGGGTCTCAGATGACCTCAAGTGACCCCGGTCAAGGCCTCCGCTGACTTCAAGTGACCCCAGTCAGGGCCTCAGGTGACCCCTGTCAGGGCCGCAGATGACTTCAAATGACCTTAATGACCTCAAAAAACCCCCGTCAGAGCATCAGGTGATCTCAAGTGGCTCCGGGCAGGGCCTCAGTTGTCCTCAAGTTGTCCCACATGACCTGAGGTGACCCCAGTCAGTGCCTGAGGCGACCTCAATAGACCCCAAATGACCTCAAGTGTCCCCCGTCAGGGTCTCAGGTGACCTCAAGTGACCCCAAATGACCTCAAGTGACCTCACTGAGGGGCTCGGGTGACCTCAAACGACCCAAAATGACCTCAAGTGACCCCGGTCCAGGCCTCAGCTGACCTCAAGTGATCCCAAATTACCTCAAGTGTCCCCAGTCAGGGCTTCAGATGACCTGAAGGGACTCCAAATGACCGCATGTGACCTGTGCCATGGCAAGGGCTTGAGGTGACCTCAGCTGACTCCAAATGACCTCAAATGACCCCAGTCAGGGCCTCAGTTGGCTTCAAGTGACGCCAAGGGGCCTCAAGGGACACAGGTCACGCCCTCTGGTGGCTTCAATTGACCCAAAATGACCTCAAGAAACTGGAGCAGCAGCGGTGCATTCCGGAGCTGCGTATTCTGCCTCTCTAGTCTTCTACATCTTAGCGAAGAGCTTTCCCACTCCATTTCTCAAGGAGAAAGTCTACCAGCACTGCTCACTTCCCCCGAACTCGCCATGAAATTGGATTTCCTACACATTTGAAAGACAATGCACTTTCCTGGGCAACCTGCAAACTGCTGGCCGATGGCCGTGCTCTCTGCCCACTCCTGCCCAGTTCTTGGTAGCAGCGGCCAGGTTGCAACCTGGCGAAGGAAAGAAACCTCGAGAGCAGTCGCAGAGCATAAGGGCACCTGAGATGCTGAAAAGTAGCAAAGCTGAACAGCCTGCCTCAACTTCAATACTGCGCAATTGACTGAATGCAGAAATGAAGGAGCAGAGCAGCGGGCTTCTGTGCGCAGTGAAGGCAGTTGTAAAAATCCAGGCGATGCCTATGCCAAGCACAGTCAGCTACCTATGTTCTTGTTTCTAGACCAACTCACTGTTGCCTTTTTTTCCAGAGCTGCCATCGTGTTCTCTGCATCTGGGAGCCGCTGGGGAGCAGCAAGAATTTCCAAGAAGGGATGCATGATGACTATGTAAAAGCCCAGAAATATTTTCCTTCCTGGAATACCTTCCATTCGCATGCCAAGAGTGAATTTAACAGGCAGGCGAGTGGGAGCCACCGTCCTGCAGCTGTCTGCAAGCTTCGCACAAGAACCCTCTTCTTAGCAGCTTTGTCCTTCGCCTCTTGCAAGCTACCGCGATGTCCGGCTGCCGGATGCCAAGAAGCGGCTGCTTCGCGCAGAGATCACTGGAACGGCAGCGGTGCGCTCCGAAGCGCCGCTTTTGCCGAAAGACGCCGGGAAGCGGCACTTGCTTTCGGCCAGCTCCGGAGCTGCGCATTCTGCCTCTCTACTCGTCTACATCGTAGCGAAAAGCTTCTCTACGCCATTTCTCAAGGAGAAAATCTAACTGTACTGCTCACATCTCCCGAACTTGACAAGAAATTGCATTTGCTGCACATTCGAAAGACACTGTACTTTCCTGGGCAACCTGTAAACTGCTGGCAGATGGCCGCGCACTCTGCCCACTGCTGCCCAGCTCTTCGTACTAGAGGGCACGTTGCATCCCGGCGAAGGAAAGAAACATCGAGAGCTGTCACAGAGTATAAGGCAGCTGAGATGCTAAAAAGCAGCAAAGCTGAATAGCCTGCCTCAGCTTCAGTAGCGTGCAATTGACTGCGAAAAACGAAGCAGCAGAGCAGCGGGCTCTGTGCGTGCGCACTGAAGGCAATTGCAAGAATCCAGCAGCTGCTCCTTGCCAAGCACAGGCAGCTGCCTAGGTTCTTGCTTCTTGACCAACTCACAGTCGCCCTTCTTTTCAGCAGCTGCCACCATGTTCTCTGCATCTCGGAGCCTCTGGGGAGCAACAAGAATTTCCAAGGAGGGGTTAATGACCACTGCGTCAGAACCCAGGAAGGTTGGTCCTGGAACACCTTCCATTGGCATGTCAAGAGTGAATTCAACAGGCAGGAGAGCGGCAGCCACCGTCCTGCAGCAGTCTGCGAGCTTCGCACACAAGCCGGCTTCTTCGCGGCTTCGTTCTTCGCCTCTTGCAAGCTACCGCGATCTCCGGCTGCCGGAGGCCAAGAAGCGGCTACTTCGCGCCCAGATGACTGGAGTGGCAGCGGTGCGCTCCGGAGCGCCGCTTCTGCCGAAAGACGCCGGCAAGCGGCACTTGCTTTCGGCCAGCTGCGGAGCTCCGTATTCTGCCTCTCTAGTCGCCTACATCGTAGCCAAAAGCTTTTCCGCTCCAGTTCTCAAGGAGAAAGTGGACCAGCACTGCTCACTTAGCCCGACCTTGCCAGGAAATAAGATTTGCTGCACATTCCAAGGACACTGCATTTTCCTGGGCAAGCTGCAACCTGCTGGCAGATGGCCGTGCTCTCTGCCCACTCCTGCCCAGCTCTGGGTACTAGCGGGCACGTTGCAGCCTGGCGAAGGCAAGAAACCTCGAGAGCTGTCACACAGAAGAAGAGCACCTGTGATGCTGAAAAGCAGCAAAGCTGAACAGCCTCCCTCAGCTTCAGCAGTGTGCAATTGACTGAAGGCGAAAAACCAAGCAGCAGAGCAGCGGGCTTCTGTGCGCACTGAAGGCAGTTGCAAGAATCCAGCAGCTGCTCCTTGCCAAGCACAGGCAGCTGCCTATGTTCTTGCTTCTTGACCAACTCACAGTTGCCCTTCTTTTCAGCAGCTGCCACCGTGTTCTCTGCATCTCGGAGCCTCTGGGGAGCAACAAGAATTTCCAAGGAGGGATGCATGACGACTATGTCAAAACCCAGGAAAGTTGTCCCGGAACACCTTCCATTGGCATGCCAAAAGTGAACTCAACAGGCAGGAAAGCAGCAGCCAATGTCCTGCAGCTGTCTGCGAGCTTCACACACAAGCCGGCTTCTTCGCGGCTTCGTTCTTCGCCTATGCAAGCTACCGCGATCTCCGGCTGCCGGAGGCCAAGAAGCGGCTGCTTCGCGCAGAGATCACTGGAACGGCAGCGGTGCGCTCCGGAGCGCCGCTTTTGCCGAAAGACGCCGGGAAGCGGCACTTGCTTTCGGCCAGCTGCGGAGCTGCGTATTCTGCCTCTCTACTCGTCTACATCGTAGCGAAAAGCTTTTTCGCTCCAGTTCTCAAGGAGAAAGTGAACCAGCACTGCTCACTTAGCCCGACCTTGCCAGGATATAAGATTTGCTGCACATGCCAAGGACACTTCATTTTCCTGGGCAAGCTGCAACCTGCTGGCAGATGGCCGTGCTCTCTGCCCACTCCTGCCCAGTTCTTGGTAGTAGCGGGCACGTTGCAGCCTGGCGAAGGCAAGAAACCTGGAGAGCTGTCACAGAGGAGAAGGGCAGCTGAGATGCTGAAAAGCAGCAAAGCTGAACAGCCTGCCTCAGCTTCAGTAGTGTGCAATTATCTGAAGGCAAAAAACCAAGCAGCAGAGCAGCTGGCTTCTGTGCGCACTGAAGGCAATTGCAAGAATCCAGCAGCTGCTCCTTGCCAAGCCCAGGCAGCTGCCTAGGTTCTTGCTTCTTGACCAACTCACAGTTGCCCTTCTTTTCAGCAGCTGCCACCGTGTTCTCTGCATTTCGGAGCCTCTGGGGAGCAACAAGAATTTCCAAGGAGGGATGCATGACGACTATGTCAAAGCCCAGGAAAATTGTCCTGGAACACGTCCCATTGGCATGCCAAAAGTGAATTCAACAGGCAGGAGAACAGCAGCCACTGTCCTGCAGCTGTGTGCGAGCTTCACACACAAGCCGGCTTCTTCGCGGCTTCGTTCTTCGCCTCTTGCAAGCTACTGCGATCTCCGGCTGCCGGAGGCCAAGAAGCGGCTACTTCGCGCACAGATCACTGGAGCGGCAGCGGTGCGCTCCGAAGCGCCGCTTTTGCCGAAAGACGCCGGGAAGCGGCACTTGCTTTCGGCCAGCTGCGGAGCTCCGTATTCTGCCTCTCTAGTCGCCTACATCTTAGACAAAAGCTTTTCCGCTCCACTTCTCAAGGAGAAAGTGTACCAGCACTGCTCACTTAGCCCGACCTTGCCAGGATATAAGATTTGCTGCACATTGCAAGGACACTGCATTTTCCTGGGCAAGCTGCAACCTGCTGGCAGATGGCCGTGCTCTCTGCCCACTCCTGCCCAGCTCTGGGTACTAGCGGTCACGTTGCAGCCTGGCGAAGGCAAGAAACCTGGAGAGCTGTCACAGAGCATAACGGGAACTGAGATGATAGAGAGCAGCAAACCTGAACAGCCTGCCTCAGCTTCAGTAGTGTGCAATTGACTGAAGTCAAAAAACCAAGAAGCAGAGCAGCGGGCTTCTGTGCGCACTGAAGGCAATTGCTAGAATCCAGCAGCTGCTCCTTGCCAAGCACAGGCAGCTGCCTAGGTTCTTGCTTCTTGACCAACTCACAGTTGCCCTTCTTTTCAGCAGCTGCCACCGTTTCTCTGCATCTCGGAGCCTCTGGGGAGCAACAAGAATTTCCAAGGTGGGATGCATGAAAACTAAAGTAAAAACTCAGGAAGTTTGTCCTGGAACACCTCCCATTGGCATGCCAAGAGTGAATCAAGAGGCAGGAGAGCGGCAGCCACCGACCTGCAGCAGCCTGTGGGTTTCGCACACAAGCCGGCTTCTTCGCGGCTTCGTTCTTCGCCTCTTGCAAGCTACTGCGATCTCCGGCTGCCGGAGGCCAAGAAGCGGCAACTTCGCGCACAGATGACTCGAGCGGCAGCGGTGCGCTCCGAAGCGCCGCTTCTGCCGAAAGACGCCGGGAAGCGGCACTTGCTTTCGGCCAGCTGCGGAGCTGCGTATTCTGCCTCTCTAGTCGCCTACATCTTAGCGAAAAGCTTTTCCGCTCCAGTTCTCAAGGAGAAAGTGTACCAGCACTGCTCACTTAGCCCGACCTTGCCAGGAAATAAGATTTGCTGCACATTCCAAGGACACTGCATTTTCCTGGGCAAGCTGCAACCTGCTGGCAGATGGCCGTGCTCTCTGCCCACTCCTGCCCAGTTCTTGGTACTAGCGGGCACGTTGCAGCCTGGCGAAGGGAAGAAACCTCTGAAACGATACGCGGAAGAAATAAATAGACTCCATAACCTGGGGTAGTTATGAAGTGGGTACGTATGTCAGCGCCCGGCACAAGTGAGATAGCTCTCCAAAACTTGTGCCCCGAGCCTCAGTCTGACCCACACTTTTATTCTTAAAGACGTTCCATATGCAATACATTGCACAACATTTTCATGCATATTCCACCCCTGGCCCCGCCTGTCCTCGCTTCTCATGCGAAGTAAGTCTACGCCCTTCTGGGCATGCGTGGTTTGCTGTGGTGGTCGTACGGGGGTCTCTTGGTGGTCCTGAGGCTGAAGATTGTGGTCTTCCTCATGATTGAACTTTTGAACTTTTCCTCTCTGCGCGTGCGCTTTTGGTCCTTTGGTGCTTATCTGAGTACGTCTGTCAGTCTTGATAGGCTTGGAGACAGAGGAGCTTCTTTATCTGGGTTCTTTCCTTCTTCTGGTATTGTTCTCTATGCAAGAAGCTTCAGAAATTTGCATTTTCCTATGCCCTTTGTACTAGGCAGAGGTTTCTTAAGTAAAAGGTTGAAAATTCAACACATAACTCTACAAGCTAAATTAGAAATGCTTCATTCATTTTGTTAACCTAACTCTAAAAATCTCTGCTTCAGTCCCCCCTTTTCTTAAAATAGATTAAATTCTTTTACTACAGGGGTCTTGATTTAAATTCTGATCTACTATCATGACCGTCCTCTTTCAGTAAGATTCTATGAGTTCTAGAGAATGATGTCAGACTGGCCATGTGTTTTAACATCCTCGAATTCTACATGAGTGTTAAAGTAGACATCATTAAACTTACAGTAACTAAAATTAATAGGATTATAATTGGGTGACATAAAGTCTTCTAAACAGTGTATTTCACTAGTTATGACTTGTGTTTATTAGCTAGTGATTGGTGCTGGATACACCAAGTTAAGAGACTTAACATACAGGAGGTTAGTGACATGTCTTGGGTAGACATTCTCTTTCGCACCCCATATGGTTTTTCATAAAGCAATTCAAAGTGGTTTAGCTTTTCTTTACTCTTGGGTTTGGTTCGGATCTGCAGTAGTGCTAATGGGAGGGATTGAGTCCATGACAAATTAGCTTCTTGTCCCAATTGTACAATTTGTTGTTTGATCAAATGATTCATTTTTTTTACCTGACCACTTGATTGTGGGTTATATAGGGTGCGAAGTTCTCAGTCTATGTTCAAGTATTGGCTAACTTGTTGCACGAATTTTACAATAAAATGTGGTCCTCTATTTGAGGAGATTGTGGCCAGGACTCTAAAGCGTGGTATGTTTTCTTGTACCAATACCTTAGTTACTTCTTGAGCTTTAGAAGTCCTGGTGGGGAATGCTTCTGGCCATCCTGAAAAGGTATCTGTTAGCACCAGGAAAAACTTATACCCCCCTTTTCTTGGCAATTCTGTACAATCAATCTGCCATTGCTGCTCCGGCCCATGACCCTTCCTAATCTGGCTAAGCTTTGGTTTGGGAGTATTTTTGGGGTTGGTCTGGAGGCAAAGGTCACATTGTCGAGTTGTAAATGTCTAGTTATGCTAGAGCATCAATACCCCAATGGTTTTCTGGTGTTCTTCCTTTATTAGGGACCATCATAAATAGGAGGGTAGAACTAATTTTCCTTCTATGGTGGCCCATCCCTCTTGGTTATAGTCTCCTTTTTGCTCATAGATTAATTTTTTTTCTGGTTTGTTGTATCTTGGCTTACCTTTAGGGGAAATTTGCCCGTCTTGCTGCTTCTTTTGCTTCCCTATCTGCCAGCTCGTTTCCTTCTTCCAATTCGGAGTTGATCTTATGATGTGCCTTAATGTGCATGATCGCTACTTTCTCTGGCAACTGGACTGCTGCTAGAAGTCGCAGTACTTCTGATGCATCTTTAATATTTTTCCCTTGAGACTTCAGCAGTCCTCTCTCTTTCTAAATGGCTCTGTGAGCATGCACTACTCCAAATGCATACTTCGAGTCCGTGTATATGTTTATTTCTTTCCCTCTTGCCAATTCTAGGGCCCGAGTTAGAGCAATTATCTCGGCCTTCTGTGCAGAGGTATTTGTTGGCAGGGGCCCAGATGATATTACTTCCTTGCACGTTGGAACTGCCTAGCCGGCGTGCCGTTTTCCACTGATGATATAACTGCTTCCATCAGTAAACGAGACTTCTGCATTCTCGAGAGGGGTGTCCTTCGAGTCAGGGCAGCTGGAGTAGGTGGCTTCAATGGTCTCCAGGCAGTCATGTTCCACTGGTTCCCCTTGGTTTCTACTGAGGAAGGAGGCTGGATTGACAATGTTAGCCACTACTATCTCTACATCATCTTGCTCCGCTATGATAGCTTGGTATCTCAGGAGCCGTTGTGGGGAAAGCCAATGCCCACCTTTTACCTCTAGCACTGCAGACACTGTGTGAGACACTAGCACAGTTCTTTTCTGGCCTAGGGTGAATTTGTGTGCCTCTTGGATGTTCAGGACGACTGCTGCAACAGCTCTGAGGCACCCAGGCCACCCTTTAGCTGCTGTATCCAATTGCTTAGAGAAGTAAGCCACTGCTCTCCGATATGGGCCCAGGTCCTGTGCTAGTATTCCTAAGGCGATTCCTTGCTTCTCATGGGAGAATAAAAGAAAAGGCTTACTCACGTCCGGCAATCTCAGGGCTGGAGCTGACATGAGGGCTTTTTTCAGCTGGTTGAAAGCTTGCGTAGCTTCCTTTGTCTCTTGGATGTTCCTGCTTTCAGTTGCAATCAGTTCATAGAAGGGCTTAACAAACAGTCCATAGTTATAGATCCATAACCTGCACCACCCTGTCATCCTCAGGAAAGTTCGTAGTTCCTTTACCGTCTGAGGTTTTGGGGTCTGGCATATTGCCTCCTTCCGGCTTTGGCCCAAGGTACGTTGTCTAGCACTGACTTCGTAACCCAGATAAGTTACTTTCTGTTTTACTACTTGGGCTTTTTTCTTTGATACTCGGTACCCTTGGAGCCCCAAAAAGTTCAAGAGGCTTATCGTCCAGGCCGTGCATGCTTCCCTTGTCCGTGTGGCTATCAGGATGTCATCTACGTACTCTAGCAACTTCCCTTCCTCTGGAGGGGCTTCTCAGGTCTCTAATTCTTTTGCAAGTTGTTCTCCAAACAAAGTGGGTGAGTTTTTGAATCCTTGTGGGAGTCTGGTCCATGTCAGTTGAGTTCTTGGCCCGCTCTTAGGATTTTCCCATTCAAATGCAAAAATTTTCTGGCTTCGTGGATAGGAAGGCAAAAGAAGGCATCTTTTAAATCTAAAACGGTAAACCAAGTTAGCTCGGGGGTTAAGCAAGTTAATAACGTGTAGGGATTGGCCACCACAGGATACAGATCCTCAGTGACCTTGTTTATGGCCCGCAGATCCTGTACTAACCGGTATGACCCATCAGGTTTACCAACTGGTAGGATAGGGGTATTAACACTTACATAACATAAGTTGGAACAAGGTATTATAGACAATATCATGGTCATCAATGGAAGCAATATTTGATGGAACTTTTTCAGTTCTGAGGGTTCGTAACTTGTGTTTGTCGGTGACAGCAGGGAAGCACAGTGAGGCTGCTTAACAGGGCAGGATGCATACATATACTTTCCTTCGTCTACATTCACTTAACTTTATTTTACTTACTCTTACACATAACAAAACAACCACAACAACAAGGTACCTTTTCTTTTTCAACACACCTATTACACTTGTAGGTGTCCCTGGCTAGTCCCAGTGTTCTTGGATACCCCTCAATCTAGCTGTGTGGTTCCCAACTCTAGATCCTGTCAGACTTCTCTTCAAACTGGCAAAATTTTTACTCAATCTTGGCTGCTCTCAACAACCCAGCAAACTTAATTCTGGGTGCTCTTGGAATGTTAATCCCTCAACCCAGCAGGTTTGACTTAACCCTGGATGCTCTTGGAACATTAATCCCTCAATCCAGCAGGTTTGAATCAACCCTGGATGCTCTTGGAACATTAATCCCTCAATCCAGCAGGTTTGAATCAACCCTGGATGCTCTTGGAATATTAATCCCTCAATCCAGCAGGTTTGATCTTGGATGTTCTCGGGCATTCTTATCCCTCAATCCAGCAGAATTTTTAGGGGCCCCTCCTACACATTTTACCTTTTATTTTTCCCCAATAGATTATGCCAAGAAAACCCTCTTTTTACCTTTTCATTAATTTTTTTTTCTAATTAATTACCTTTTACTCCCCCCCCCCCCCCCCCACTAAGGGGTCCCACTCTTTCTCTGAGACCCAGTCCCAGGGGGGTTCTCTCACTCTTTTTATTACTCGCTTCGTCTCTTTACTGGCCGCTTTTCACGCGAAAAAGACGGAAACGCAGCATGGGAGACTGCCGCTCTCGCTTAGCAGGTCTGGGGTAACCAGCCCGCCTCTGTCACGATCCGCTTCTTCCGGGGTGTCGTGATGGTTCTTTTCACCCATCCCAAAAGTGCAACAAAGGCAAACAACAAGGGACTATCAGTTAATCACAACAAATGCACCTTTAGTAGGGGCCAAAACAGTAAACGCGATAGTGGGGATCTGAAAGGAGATAAAAGGTTAGAGAGAGAACAGGGATATGGGAATAGCTACCAACACAGGCGAGATCCTCAGTGCTCCGGACGATGGGGATCCGTCTGTCGTGTCGGGGGAGTCTTCGAAGTTCTGGCCGACTCGGGGCTCCAATTATAGTCCACAGAGGAGAGAGGGGGGGAACAAGTGTAATAATGAAAGTCCATTGTAATCGCCCCGAGGGAAGGGGTGAGTCCACAGAAACCACCAAAGCAAGACGAATCCAATGAAGAATAAGTCCATTTGAATCACTGAAGGGAAACAGGTCATGTCATTAGTGGTCAGACCACCAATTTCCCCTCCTCCCTATAGCAGGGGTCTCAGTCTCAGTCCTTGGGAGGAGGGTTCTCATTCTTTCTTTGTCACAGTGGTAACGAGGCAGATGAGGGGTCTTCAGTGAAGGACCGCGAGAGTCACCCCAAAAGTTCATTGGGCTTAAGAACGGAGATTAGAAGCAGGCCGCGCATCAGGCTGTCCCGTGCTGGCTCCATGTCAGGTCTTTGCCAAGTCCTTGCCAACTCCTTGCCAAGTTCTTACCAGGCCTAGTTGGGAACAGCCAGCATGACGGTTCAGTGGTCCCACCTGTGCTGTGTCCTGTTCTAAGCCGGAACTACAGTGGGGGAAGGGATTCTTTCTTGTGGCAATCGGAAGGCAGAATGGAAAATGAGGGGCTTCTGACGGGCTCTTACACCACCCCGTGACTGACGATTGCCCTCGAAAGATCTTCATCAGCAGGATTCCATGGTGTCGTCGTGGAGTCTTCAGGACTCGTCAAGTGTTGGCAGCAGGTCCCAGGGAAAAGAGAAGAGGAAAAGGGAAAGAAAGAGAAAACGGGAAAACTAAAACAATCACAACATATTAGTAATCACAACAAATTATAATTAAACAATAAGCAAAATACAATTAGTAAATCAATAATAGTTATTTAAATAATAATCAATATGAATCAATTAAACAATAAATTGATCAAATAATAAACCAGTATCATCAATATTAAACAGTAAAGTAATAAACCTAGTATAATCGATATTACTCAGTACAATTTTATAAACAATAAACAAAAATAATTAAAACAGCCATTAGAACAAATCATAAAAGAAAATGATGTAAAACATATCTTCTAACCTTATCATCTTCTTGTGTCTACTGTCCTGGGAACATCTCTAGTGTAAAGGATGTCGGCCAAGTGGTGTGCATTAATTATAGATGTTAATTTTGTTCATCGTTTCATCATTCTCCAATTTACAATAAGCAAGATTACTGATAAAACAAAACCAATCATAACTAAAATCAGAAGAACAACAATGGGATGACACAATTTCTTCAGGATACCGGTGGCGGTGGGTGACCACCCGAAAAGGGTATCCCACCACTTGTGCTCGGCATCACTTTTCACCCTTTCTACAACACGATGTATTTCTTGCACATGATGATGAACAGTTACCAGAGTTTTCTGTCCATTCCCCTTGATTTTTCCTAGGATCTCTATTAGATCTTGATGAAGTAATAATTGCTTTACCAGAGAAAGGTTCATCCCAATGGGAGTAGGCAGTAGCTTGTGAATCAACGTGAGATTGGATTCTAAAAGTTCATGTGAAGTAACTGGAGCTACAAAAGAAAAATCACATCCTGCAATTTTAGTAAAGTTGCAAGCACAAAAATTTGAATGATTTTTAGTAGCTACTACTGTACTTTCTATAAACACAGTATCCCAAGCGGTTCTGAAGCAGGCACACCCATTGTCTGTAGATACAAGGACTGTTTCAGAAGTCTCGTTAGGATGAATATCAAAATGACAGCTATTTTGTTCTGTCTCCAGACAAATATCTTGAGCTACAATTGCATTACCTTCACAGATAAACCCTAGTTGTTCTCAGATGGTACAGGACTCTAAATTGACAGTTTGCCATTTGTCATCAATTTGACGGGCCCATTCTCTATGTTCAGAAGGATAGAAAGTGGGTCCATCATGATTTAATCCTAGTGCAATGATAGGGAATATCAAATGCACCCAGGCATTTCTTATGGTCAACGCAAATGCTGTGGCTGTGTTTGTGTTAGGGTCATAGGTAAAATTCACTAAATTCCACCAGGATTGGAAATCTCTTTCAAAGTCAGTGGCACTGTCCCAGACTATTTTCCTAATTTCAGTGGGAAAAGTGCCTTCTTCACCTTCTCTTATAATTGAGGCAGCAACTGACTGCATCCATCATTGAGCCTGGATACGGCTAAGAGCTAAGGAAACGTTGCTTTGTGTGGCATTAAGTGCATCAATGATCAATTTGCTATTATTTACATTTATCTTTTCCCAATTTGCTAGAATGTTTGATAGCAACCACTGATGTGTTCCCAAGGCTGATAAGGACGATTGCAGTGGTTGTTGTATTTTGGTTAAATCTTTAGTTGTGGAAGCCAATTTATTCATTCATACTTCTGAATCAATACTATTTAGGATTCCCAATCCTGTTCCCACAAGACCAGTTATGTCTCTTGGCAGCCGGTTTTTAGGAGGCTTCCACTGTCGCAGCCAGGTTGTCCAAGCCTGAAAAGAGGTCTGCAAAAAGGGTGAACAAGCTGGTTGTATTTCTCAGATATTGTTTTGCATCAGCAATTTGACTTGTTTAAGAGACCATAACAGATTAAACAATATCTGTTGTTGGCCAGTTTTCCTGATTCTATATGGTCCAATTTCAAAAATTTTCGGGCTAAGTGTAACCAGTGGTTGGGTGGTAGGTGTCACAACATTAACATCAAGTCCTACTCCAGTATTTGAATCAATACTTTCAACTTAAAAAACAAAAACAAAAACAAAAACAAAACAAAACAAAAAAAAAGTGCTTCAGTATTTTTGGACCAAAACCAAACTACTTCTACAGTTTGTGTTCATGTGAAATTGTGCCAACAATCCTGTATGCTTGGCTGCGTACAAACCTTTTTGTGCTTCAAGAGATCCTTTCACTTTTTCTGCATGCTACCACAATTAGTTCAGACCACGGTCACTCAGCTGCTTTCTGGCCATGGGGTTGCGGTAGGATGCAGAAAAGTATTACCAGTTTTATCATGGATTAGGTGGTCTTCATGTCCCTCGGAGTTCTTCTGAGAAAGTAAACACAACAGAATTCTGCCGCCGAGAGGCAGAAAAGTTAGAATGATGGAATTATCCAGCATGTATTTGTCCAATGCTCTTTCCCTAGAGCACCAGAGGATTCCCATGCATATTTCTTCAGAGGGGGTTTTAGCACAAGTGCTACTAGTCCTATAGTAAGAGAGGTCCACCAGAACAGGTTGGCCAGGGTCATGAGCTGGATTATTAGGATCATTTGGTACAGAGCATAGGAGTCAGTGTAGATGCAGACCAAAGAGGAATTCTGTGCTTCTCGTTGAAAAATACTCCAGACAGCTATCAGCTCCCCACTGTGTGTACTACCTTCTCCCTCTGTAATCATTTGCTCACCAGAGGAAAAGTGGAGGGCTTCTGCCCTAGATTTCCATACTTTTCCTTCCCCTTTTGCAGAAGCATCAGTAAACCAAGAGTTTGCTGATTGTTCGGGGCAGAAAGGAGGGGTTACTTTGATTACAGAGGCAGGTTTGTCCAAGCTCTCCGTTTCTTGGATTGCTAAAGTTTTTACAGCTCCTTCTGTCATTGAGAAGAAGTTACAGTAATGTTCAACCTGAGCATACCACTTTCTCACTGAGGCCCTCTGGGCCACCCCGTCAGGAGGGGGACTCCCACTAGTGACTGTCTTAATAACCTTGAAGGGGCCTCTCAATACAATTGGTTGTTTTTGTGCAATTTTTTCTACTTCTAGGAAAGCTAAGATAACCATCAACAATCCTTTTTCCCAGGTAGTGTATCTTTTCTCAGCATCTTTGGAACCACGGGAATCAAAACCAACAGGTCTTGTCGGAGCCTCAGGACCCCGCTGCCATATGTGTACTGACAGCCCTGAGGAGGCAAATGCCCATTCCACCTGGAAAGGATCTGTAGGATGGATAGGGCCCAGTGCTTGATGAGCTGTTGCTTCAAAAATCAGCAATTGCAATGCTGACTCCTGAGAAAGACTCCAATCCCATTTCACCCCTTTCCTCAACAAGTCATAAAGGGGAACAAATGGGTCATTCCAGTGACTAGGAAATCTGTCTGGTCTTTCTACAGGAGATACAGCTGCTATCGTTTTTGGAAGGAGAATTGCTGTAGGTTTGAGTGATTCTGGAAGCCCACAAATTCAAGGGGTCATTATCTTGGGCTTCACAGGTAATTGCATCAGGGATTCAAAGCCAGGAATTCATTTCTTTTTGTGAGTCATTTGCAGGCAAGCAGCTTTGTGCACATTTTCCAAGAGCTGGTCGGGGGTACTAATTCTAGCTATGGGATCTCCCCTTTCCAAGGGGCTTGTTCCCCCGGCCCAAAAAGCTGCACGCTGTGTCAGGGACCATGTGTCACCTTTCTCTCCTGTTGTTAAGAAGACACCATGTCCCCAATACCCACTGGCTTCCTGTTCAGTGAATTGAATTTGATCACCACCAGTGAGGGACACCCGGAAAACATATTCTGTTTCTGATTCATGTGGAGGCTGTCCGTATTCCCTTTTAAGCTTAGCTAGCTCGGTGGCCGTGTTTAGTTGTGATGGTATGCGTTTGGTTGTGATGTGAGGTTCCAGATCATCATCACTGAGATAGTTCTACTCTGTTTTAATCAAGGGTCTCAAGTGATGGCAGCAATGTTCCCCACAATTACTTGCTGCTTCAAGTTCTTGATGAGGATAGATTTGTTTAATGTGAGGAGTTTCCTTCTCCTCAAGCTCTGTAGAGGAATCAGCATGATGTGATTTGTTAATATGTTCCTCTGTTAAGGCAGCTCGCAATGCATAGATCACATTTTTTTGCTTCATAGAACTGTTTTTGCAAAATTTCAACTAGATTTTGAAGGGAGTCTATTATAGCATGTTCCTCACTTCTTCGCTCGAAGCCATTTTCTATAGCTGCCATAAGACAAGCTCCCAAAACTGAGCAGAAGATAGTTTTATTTTTGCCCAGTTTGAATTTTGTTTCATGTTGTAATGAACACACTCTATCAATAACATTTTCTAAGTTCAACCAATTACTCTGTGCCCATTTTTCTCCTTCTGTAGAAGGTTTGGCATTGTGTTTGGCTAGTAGTGCATAAAATTCAGCTTTAATTTCAAGGCTAAGATTGTCACTCATTTTGTGAAGGGACCAAAACCACGACAGGGAGCTACAAACTTAAGTTCCACAAAACTACACAGCCCTCGCTGTGTCGCCCTTCGCTTCCCTGGCTGGGTGAAAGGACAATAATCTGCCTGGGAGGCTCTGCTTAGTTGCTTCAAGTTGTCCCTTCCTTCCCAGACCACATACACACAACAACAACAAAACAACAGTGTCCCGCCCTTTGCACTAAGGGATCCTTTATGAATTGCCAAAGACAGTATGGGTGCCTTTTCAGCTGCAACCCTTCTGTCTAGACAGAAATCCTGTCCGTGACGCCAATTTTAATGTCACGATCCGTTTCTTGCGGGGTGTCGTGATGGTTCTTTTCACCCATCCCAAAAGTGCAACAAAGGCAAACAACAAGGGACTATCAGTTAATCACAACAAATGCACCTTTAGTAGGGGCCAAAACAGTAAACGCGATAGTGGGGATCTGAAAGGAGATAAAAGGTTAGAGAGAGAAGAGGGATATGGGAATAGCTACCAACACAGGCGAGATCCTCAGTGCTCCGGACGATGGGGATCCGTCTGTCGTGTCGGGGGAGTCTTCGAAGTTCTGGCCGACTCGGGGCTCCAATTATAGTCCACAGAGGAGAGAGGGGGGGAACAAGTGTAATAATGAAAGTCCATTGTAATCGCCCCGAGGGAAGGGGTGAGTCCACAGAAACCACCAAAGCAAGACGAATCCAATGAAGAATAAGTCCATTTGAATCACTGAAGGGAAACAGGTCATGTCATTAGTGGTCAGACCACCAATTTCCCCTCCTCCCTATAGCAGGGGTCTCAGTCTCAGTCCTTGGGAGGAGGGTTCTCATTCTTTCTTTGTCACAGTGGTAACGAGGCAGATGAGGGGTCTTCAGTGAAGGACCGCGAGAGTCACCCCAAAAGTTCATTGGGCTTAAGAACGGAGATTAGAAGCAGGCCGCGCATCAGGCTGTCCCGTGCTGGCTCCATGTCAGGTCTTTGCCAAGTCCTTGCCAACTCCTTGCCAAGTTCTTACCAGGCCTAGTTGGGAACAGCCAGCATGACGGTTCAGTGGTCCCACCTGTGCTGTGTCCTGTTCTAAGCCGGAACTACAGTGGGGGAAGGGATTCTTTCTTGTGGCAATCGGAAGGCAGAATGGAAAATGAGGGGCTTCTGACGGGCTCTTACACCACCCCGTGACTGACGATTGCCCTCGAAAGATCTTCATCAGCAGGATTCCATGGTGTCGTCGTGGAGTCTTCAGGACTCGTCAAGTGTTGGCAGCAGGTCCCAGGGAAAAGAGAAGAGGAAAAGGGAAAGAAAGAGAAAACGGGAAAACTAAAACAATCACAACATATTAGTAATCACAACAAATTATAATTAAACAATAAGCAAAATACAATTAGTAAATCAATAATAGTTATTTAAATAATAATCAATATGAATCAATTAAACAATAAATTGATCAAATAATAAACCAGTATCATCAATATTAAACAGTAAAGTAATAAACCTAGTATAATCGATATTACTCAGTACAATTTTATAAACAATAAACAAAAATAATTAAAACAGCGATTAGAACAAATCATAAAAGAAAATGATGTAAAACATATCTTCTAACCTTATCATCTTCTTGTGTCTACTGTCCTGGGAACATCTCTAGTGTAAAGGATGTCGGCCAAGTGGTGTGCATTAATTATAGATGTTAATTTTGTTCATCGTTTCATCATTCTCCAATTTACAATAAGCAAGATTACTGATAAAACAAAACCAATCATAACTAAAATCAGAAGAACAACAATGGGATGACACAATTTCTTCAGGATACCGGTGGCGGTGGGTGACCACCCGAAAAGGGTATCCCACCACTTGTGCTCGGCATCACTTTTCACCCTTTCTACAACACGATGTATTTCTTGCACATGATGATGAACAGTTACCAGAGTTTTCTGTCCATTCCCCTTGATTTTTCCTAGGATCTCTATTAGATCTTGATGAAGTAATAATTGCTTGACCAGAGAAAGGTTCATCCCAATGGGAGTAGGCAGTAGCTTGTGAATCAACGTGAGATTGGATTCTAAAAGTTCATGTGAAGTAACTGGAGCTACAAAAGAAAAATCACATCCTGCAATTTTAGTAAAGTTGCAAGCACAAAAATTTGAATGATTTTTAGTAGCTACTACTGTACTTTCTATAAACACAGTATCCCAAGCGGTTCTGAAGCAGGCACACCCATTGTCTGTAGATACAAGGACTGTTTCAGAAGTCTCGTTAGGATGAATATCAAAATGACAGCTATTTTGTTCTGTCTCCAGACAAATATCTTGAGCTACAATTGCATTACCTTCACAGATAAACCCTAGTTGTTCTCAGATGGTACAGGACTCTAAATTGACAGTTTGCCATTTGTCATCAATTTGACGGGCCCATTCTCTATGTTCAGAAGGATAGAAAGTGGGTCCATCATGATTTAATCCTAGTGCAATGATAGGGAATATCAAATGCACCCAGGCATTTCTTATGGTCAACGCAAATGCTGTGGCTGTGTTTGTGTTAGGGTCATAGGTAAAATTCACTAAATTCCACCAGGATTGGAAATCTCTTTCAAAGTCAGTGGCACTGTCCCAGACTATTTTCCTAATTTCAGTGGGAAAAGTGCCTTCTTCACCTTCTCTTATAATTGAGGCAGCAACTGACTGCATCCATCATTGAGCCTGGATACGGCTAAGAGCTAAGGAAACGTTGCTTTGTGTGGCATTAAGTGCATCAATGATCAATTTGCTATTATTTACATTTATCTTTTCCCAATTTGCTAGAATGTTTGATAGCAACCACTGATGTGTTCCCAAGGCTGATAAGGACGATTGCAGTGGTTGTTGTATTTTGGTTAAATCTTTAGTTGTGGAAGCCAATTTATTCATTCATACTTCTGAATCAATACTATTTAGGATTCCCAATCCTGTTCCCACAAGACCAGTTATGTCTCTTGGCAGCCGGTTTTTAGGAGGCTTCCACTGTCGCAGCCAGGTTGTCCAAGCCTGAAAAGAGGTCTGCAAAAAGGGTGAACAAGCTGGTTGTATTTCTCAAGATATTGTTTTGCATCAGCAATTTGACTTGTTTAAGAGACCATAACAGATTAAACAATATCTGTTGTTGGCCAGTTTTCCTGATTCTATATGGTCCAATTTCAAAAATTTTCGGGCTAAGTGTAACCAGTGGTTGGGTGGTAGGTGTCACAACATTAACATCAAGTCCTACTCCAGTATTTGAATCAATACTTTCAACTTAAAAAACAAAAACAAAAACAAAAACAAAAACAAAACAAAACAAAAAAAAAGTGCTTCAGTATTTTTGGACCAAAACCAAACTACTTCTACAGTTTGTGTTCATGTGAAATTGTGCCAACAATCCTGTATGCTTGGCTGCGTACAAACCTTTTTGTGCTTCAAGAGATCCTTTCACTTTTTCTGCATGCTACCACAATTAGTTCAGACCACGGTCACTCAGCTGCTTTCTGGCCATGGGGTTGCGGTAGGATGCAGAAAAGTATTACCAGTTTTATCATGGATTAGGTGGTCTTCATGTCCCTCGGAGTTCTTCTGAGAAAGTAAACACAACAGAATTCTGCCGCCGAGAGGCAGAAAAGTTAGAATGATGGAATTATCCAGCATGTATTTGTCCAATGCTCTTTCCCTAGAGCACCAGAGGATTCCCATGCATATTTCTTCAGAGGGGGTTTTAGCACAAGTGCTACTAGTCCTATAGTAAGAGAGGTCCACCAGAACAGGTTGGCCAGGGTCATGAGCTGGATTATTAGGATCATTTGGTACAGAGCATAGGAGTCAGTGTAGATGCAGACCAAAGAGGAATTCTGTGCTTCTCGTTGAAAAACACTCCAGACAGCTATCAGCTCCCCACTGTGTGTACTACCTTCTCCCTCTGTAATCATTTGCTCACCAGAGGAAAAGTGGAGGGCTTCTGCCCTAGATTTCCATACTTTTCCTTCCCCTTTAGCAAAAGCATCAGTAAACCAAGAGTTTGCTGATTGTTCGGGGCAGAAAGGAGGGGTTACTTTGATTACAGAGGCAGGTTTGTCCAAGCTCTCAGTTTCTTGGATTGCTAAAGTTTTTACAGCTCCTTCTGTCATTGAGAAGAAGTTACAGTAATGTTCAACCTGAGCATACCACTTTCTCACTGAGGCCCTCTGGGCCACCCCGTCAGGAGGGGGACTCCCACTAGTGACTGTCTTAATAACCTTGAAGGGGCCTCTCAATACAATTGGTTGTTTTTGTGCAATTTTTTCTACTTCTAGGAAAGCTAAGATAACCATCAACAATCCTTTTTCCCAGGTAGTGTATCTTTTCTCAGCATCTTTGGAACCACGGGAATCAAAACCAACAGGTCTTGTCGGAGCCTCAGGACCCCGCTGCCATATGTGTACTGACAACCCTGAGGAGGCAAATGCCCATTCCACCTGGAAAGGATCTGTAGGATGGATAGGGCCCAGTGCTTGATGAGCTGTTGCTTCAAAAATCAGCAATTGCAATGCTGACTCCTGAGAAAGACTCCAATCCCATTTCGCCCCTTTCCTCAACAAGTCATAAAGGGGAACAAATGGGTCGTTCCAGTGACTAGGAAATCTGTCTGGTCTTTCTACAGGAGATACAGCTGCTATCGTTTTTGGAAGGAGAATTGCTGTAGGTTTGAGTGATTCTGGAAGCCCACAAATTCAAGGGGTCATTATCTTGGGCTTCACAGGTAATTGCATCAGGGATTCAAAGCCAGGAATTCATTTCTTTTTGTGAGTCATTTGCAGGCAAGCAGCTTTGTGCACATTTTCCAAGAGCTGGTCGGGGGTACTAATTCTAGCTATGGGATCTCCCCTTTCCAAGGGGCTTGTTCCCCCGGCCCAAAAAGCTGCACGCTGTGTCAGGGACCATGTGTCACCTTTCTCTCCTGTTGTTAAGAAGACACCATGTCCCCAATACCCACTGGCTTCCTGTTCAGTGAATTGAATTTGATCACCACCAGTGAGGGACACCCGGAAAACACATTCTGTTTCTGATTCATGTGGAGGCTGTCCGTATTCCCTTTTAAGCTTAGCTAGCTCGGTGGCCGTGTTTAGTTGTGATGGTATGCGTTTGGTTGTGATGTGAGGTTCCAGATCATCATCACTGAGATAGTTCTACTCTGTTTTAATCAAGGGTCTCAAGTGATGGCAGCAATGTTCCCCACAATTACTTGCTGCTTCAAGTTCTTGATGAGGATAGATTTGTTTAATGTGAGGAGTTTCCTTCTCCTCAAGCTCTGTAGAGGAATCAGCATGATGTGATTTGTTAATATGTTCCTCTGTTAAGGCAGCTCGCAATGCATAGATCACATTTTTTTGCTTCATAGAACTGTTTTTGCAAAATTTCAACTAGATTTTGAAGGGAGTCTATTATAGCATGTTCCTCACTTCTTCGCTCGAAGCCATTTTCTATAGCTGCCATAAGACAAGCTCCCAAAACTGAGCAGAAGATAGTTTTATTTTTGCCCAGTTTGAATTTTGTTTCATGTTGTAATGAACACACTCTATCAATAACATTTTCTAAGTTCAACCAATTACTCTGTGCCCATTTTTCTCCTTCTGTAGAAGGTTTGGCATTGTGTTTGGCTAGTAGTGCATAAAATTCAGCTTTAATTTCAAGGCTAAGATTGTCACTCATTTTGTGAAGGGACCAAAACCACGACAGGGAGCTACAAACTTAAGTTCCACAAAACTACACAGCCCTCGCTGTGTCGCCCTTCGCTTCCCTGGCTGGGTGAAAGGACAATCATCTGCCTGGGAGGCTCTGCTTAGTTGCTTCAAGTTGTCCCTTCCTTCCCAGACCACATACACACAACAACAACAAAACAACAGTGTCCCGCCCTTTGCACTAAGGGATCCTTTATGAATTGCCAAAGACAGTATGGGTGCCTTTTCAGCTGCAACCCTTCTGTCTAGACAGAAATCCTGTCCGTGACGCCAATTTTAATGTCACGATCCGTTTCTTGCGGGGTGTCGTGATGGTTCTTTTCACCCATCCCAAAAGTGCAACAAAGGCAAACAACAAGGGACTATCAGTTAATCACAACAAATGCACCTTTAGTAGGGGCCAAAACAGTAAACGCGATAGTGGGGATCTGAAAGGAGATAAAAGGTTAGAGAGAGAACAGGGATATGGGAATAGCTACCAACACAGGCGAGATCCTCAGTGCTCCGGACGATGGGGATCCGTCTGTCGTGTCGGGGGAGTCTTCGAAGTTCTGGCCGACTCGGGGCTCCAATTATAGTCCACAGAGGAGAGAGGGGGGGAACAAGTGTAATAATGAAAGTCCATTGTAATCGCCCCGAGGGAAGGGGTGAGTCCACAGAAACCACCAAAGCAAGACGAATCCAATGAAGAATAAGTCCATTTGAATCACTGAAGGGAAACAGGTCATGTCATTAGTGGTCAGACCACCAATTTCCCCTCCTCCCTATAGCAGGGGTCTCAGTCTCAGTCCTTGGGAGGAGGGTTCTCATTCTTTCTTTGTCACAGTGGTAACGAGGCAGATGAGGGGTCTTCAGTGAAGGACCGCGAGAGTCACCCCAAAAGTTCATTGGGCTTAAGAACGGAGATTAGAAGCAGGCCGCGCATCAGGCTGTCCCGTGCTGGCTCCATGTCAGGTCTTTGCCAAGTCCTTGCCAACTCCTTGCCAAGTTCTTACCAGGCCTAGTTGGGAACAGCCAGCATGACGGTTCAGTGGTCCCACCTGTGCTGTGTCCTGTTCTAAGCCGGAACTACAGTGGGGGAAGGGATTCTTTCTTGTGGCAATCGGAAGGCAGAATGGAAAATGAGGGGCTTCTGACGGGCTCTTACACCACCCCGTGACTGACGATTGCCCTCGAAAGATCTTCATCAGCAGGATTCCATGGTGTCGTCGTGGAGTCTTCAGGACTCGTCAAGTGTTGGCAGCAGGTCCCAGGGAAAAGAGAAGAGGAAAAGGGAAAGAAAGAGAAAACGGGAAAACTAAAACAATCACAACATATTAGTAATCACAACAAATTATAATTAAACAATAAGCAAAATACAATTAGTAAATCAATAATAGTTATTTAAATAATAATCAATATGAATCAATTAAACAATAAATTGATCAAATAATAAACCAGTATCATCAATATTAAACAGTAAAGTAATAAACCTAGTATAATCGATATTACTCAGTACAATTTTATAAACAATAAACAAAAATAATTAAAACAGCCATTAGAACAAATCATAAAAGAAAATGATGTAAAACATATCTTCTAACCTTATCATCTTCTTGTGTCTACTGTCCTGGGAACATCTCTAGTGTAAAGGATGTCGGCCAAGTGGTGTGCATTAATTATAGATGTTAATTTTGTTCATCGTTTCATCATTCTCCAATTTACAATAAGCAAGATTACTGATAAAACAAAACCAATCATAACTAAAATCAGAAGAACAACAATGGGATGACACAATTTCTTCAGGATACCGGTGGCGGTGGGTGACCACCCGAAAAGGGTATCCCACCACTTGTGCTCGGCATCACTTTTCACCCTTTCTACAACACGATGTATTTCTTGCACATGATGATGAACAGTTACCAGAGTTTTCTGTCCATTCCCCTTGATTTTTCCTAGGATCTCTATTAGATCTTGATGAAGTAATAATTGCTTGACCAGAGAAAGGTTCATCCCAATGGGAGTAGGCAGTAGCTTGTGAATCAACGTGAGATTGGATTCTAAAAGTTCATGTGAAGTAACTGGAGCTACAAAAGAAAAATCACATCCTGCAATTTTAGTAAAGTTGCAAGCACAAAAATTTGAATGATTTTTAGTAGCTACTACTGTACTTTCTATAAACACAGTATCCCAAGCGGTTCTGAAGCAGGCACACCCATTGTCTGTAGATACAAGGACTGTTTCAGAAGTCTCGTTAGGATGAATATCAAAATGACAGCTATTTTGTTCTGTCTCCAGACAAATATCTTGAGCTACAATTGCATTACCTTCACAGATAAACCCTAGTTGTTCTCAGATGGTACAGGACTCTAAATTGACAGTTTGCCATTTGTCATCAATTTGACGGGCCCATTCTCTATGTTCAGAAGGATAGAAAGTGGGTCCATCATGATTTAATCCTAGTGCAATGATAGGGAATATCAAATGCACCCAGGCATTTCTTATGGTCAACGCAAATGCTGTGGCTGTGTTTGTGTTAGGGTCATAGGTAAAATTCACTAAATTCCACCAGGATTGGAAATCTCTTTCAAAGTCAGTGGCACTGTCCCAGACTATTTTCCTAATTTCAGTGGGAAAAGTGCCTTCTTCACCTTCTCTTATAATTGAGGCAGCAACTGACTGCATCCATCATTGAGCCTGGATACGGCTAAGAGCTAAGGAAACGTTGCTTTGTGTGGCATTAAGTGCATCAATGATCAATTTGCTATTATTTACATTTATCTTTTCCCAATTTGCTAGAATGTTTGATAGCAACCACTGATGTGTTCCCAAGGCTGATAAGGACGATTGCAGTGGTTGTTGTATTTTGGTTAAATCTTTAGTTGTGGAAGCCAATTTATTCATTCATACTTCTGAATCAATACTATTTAGGATTCCCAATCCTGTTCCCACAAGACCAGTTATGTCTCTTGGCAGCCGGTTTTTAGGAGGCTTCCACTGTCGCAGCCAGGTTGTCCAAGCCTGAAAAGAGGTCTGCAAAAAGGGTGAACAAGCTGGTTGTATTTCTCAGATATTGTTTTGCATCAGCAATTTGACTTGTTTAAGAGACCATAACAGATTAAACAATATCTGTTGTTGGCCAGTTTTCCTGATTCTACATGGTCCAATTTCAAAAATTTTCGGGCTAAGTGTAACCAGTGGTTGGGTGGTAGGTGTCACAACATTAACATCAAGTCCTACTCCAGTATTTGAATCAATACTTTCAACTTAAAAAACAAAAACAAAAACAAAAACAAAACAAAACAAAAAAAAAGTGCTTCAGTATTTTTGGACCAAAACCAAACTACTTCTACAGTTTGTGTTCACGTGAAATTGTGCCAACAATCCTGTATGCTTGGCTGCGTACAAACCTTTTTGTGCTTCAAGAGATCCTTTCACTTTTTCTGCATGCTACCACAATTGGTTCAGACCACGGTCACTCAGCTGCTTTCTGGCCATGGGGTTGCGGTAGGATGCAGAAAAGTATTACCAGTTTTATCATGGATTAGGTGGTCTTCATGTCCCTCGGAGTTCTTCTGAGAAAGTAAACACAACAGAATTCTGCCGCCGAGAGGCAGAAAAGTTAGAATGATGGAATTATCCAGCATGTATTTGTCCAATGCTCTTTCCCTAGAGCACCAGAGGATTCCCATGCATATTTCTTCAGAGGGGGTTTTAGCACAAGTGCTACTAGTCCTATAGTAAGAGAGGTCCACCAGAACAGGTTGGCCAGGGTCATGAGCTGGATTATTAGGATCATTTGGTACAGAGCATAGGAGTCAGTGTAGATGCAGACCAAAGAGGAATTCTGTGCTTCTCGTTGAAAAACACTCCAGACAGCTATCAGCTCCCCACTGTGTGTACTACCTTCTCCCTCTGTAATCATTTGCTCACCAGAGGAAAAGTGGAGGGCTTCTGCCCTAGATTTCCATCCTTTTCCTTCCCCTTTAGCAAAAGCATCAGTAAACCAAGAGTTTGCTGATTGTTCGGGGCAGAAAGGAGGGGTTACTTTGATTACAGAGGCAGGTTTGTCCAAGCTCTCAGTTTCTTGGATTGCTAAAGTTTTTACAGCTCCTTCTGTCATTGAGAAGAAGTTACAGTAATGTTCAACCTGAGCATACCACTTTCTCACTGAGGCCCTCTGGGCCACCCCGTCAGGAGGGGGACTCCCACTAGTGACTGTCTTAATAACCTTGAAGGGGCCTCTCAATACAATTGGTTGTTTTTGTGCAATTTTTTCTACTTCTAGGAAAGCTAAGATAACCATCAACAATCCTTTTTCCCAGGTAGTGTATCTTTTCTCAGCATCTTTGGAACCACGGGAATCAAAACCAACAGGTCTTGTCGGAGCCTCAGGACCCCGCTGCCATATGTGTACTGACAGCCCTGAGGAGGCAAATGCCCATTCCACCTGGAAAGGATCTGTAGGATGGATAGGGCCCAGTGCTTGATGAGCTGTTGCTTCAAAAATCAGCAATTGCAATGCTGACTCCTGAGAAAGACTCCAATCCCATTTCACCCCTTTCCTCAACAAGTCATAAAGGGGAACAAATGGGTCGTTCCAGTGACTAGGAAATCTGTCTGGTCTTTCTACAGGAGATACAGCTGCTATCGTTTTTGGAAGGAGAATTGCTGTAGGTTTGAGTGATTCTGGAAGCCCACAAATTCAAGGGGTCATTATCTTGGGCTTCACAGGTAATTGCATCAGGGATTCAAAGCCAGGAATTCATTTCTTTTTGTGAGTCATTTGCAGGCAAGCAGCTTTGTGCACATTTTCCAAGAGCTGGTCGGGGGTACTAATTCTAGCTATGGGATCTCCCCTTTCCAAGGGGCTTGTTCCCCCGGCCCAAAAAGCTGCACGCTGTGTCAGGGACCATGTGTCACCTTTCTCTCCTGTTGTTAAGAAGACACCATGTCCCCAATACCCACTGGCTTCCTGTTCAGTGAATTGAATTTGATCACCACCAGTGAGGGACACCCGGAAAACACATTCTGTTTCTGATTCATGTGGAGGCTGTCCGTATTCCCTTTTAAGCTTAGCTAGCTCGGTGGCCGTGTTTAGTTGTGATGGTATGCGTTTGGTTGTGATGTGAGGTTCCAGATCATCATCACTGAGATAGTTCTACTCTGTTTTAATCAAGGGTCTCAAGTGATGGCAGCAATGTTCCCCACAATTACTTGCTGCTTCAAGTTCTTGATGAGGATAGATTTGTTTAATGTGAGGAGTTTCCTTCTCCTCAAGCTCTGTAGAGGAATCAGCATGATGTGATTTGTTAATATGTTCCTCTGTTAAGGCAGCTCGCAATGCATAGATCACATTTTTTTGCTTCATAGAACTGTTTTTGCAAAATTTCAACTAGATTTTGAAGGGAGTCTATTATAGCATGTTCCTCACTTCTTCGCTCGAAGCCATTTTCTATAGCTGCCATAAGACAAGCTCCCAAAACTGAGCAGAAGATAGTTTTATTTTTGCCCAGTTTGAATTTTGTTTCATGTTGTAATGAACACACTCTATCAATAACATTTTCTAAGTTCAACCAATTACTCTGTGCCCATTTTTCTCCTTCTGTAGAAGGTTTGGCATTGTGTTTGGCTAGTAGTGCATAAAATTCAGCTTTAATTTCAAGGCTAAGATTGTCACTCATTTTGTGAAGGGACCAAAACCACGACAGGGAGCTACAAACTTAAGTTCCACAAAACTACACAGCCCTCGCTGTGTCGCCCTTCGCTTCCCTGGCTGGGTGAAAGGACAATCATCTGCCTGGGAGGCTCTGCTTAGTTGCTTCAAGTTGTCCCTTCCTTCCCAGACCACATACACACAACAACAACAAAACAACAGTGTCCCGCCCTTTGCACTAAGGGATCCTTTATGAATTGCCAAAGACAGTATGGGTGCCTTTTCAGCTGCAACCCTTCTGTCTAGACAGAAATCCTGTCCGTGACGCCAATTTTAATGTCACGATCCGTTTCTTGCGGGGTGTCGTGATGGTTCTTTTCACCCATCCCAAAAGTGCAACAAAGGCAAACAACAAGGGACTATCAGTTAATCACAACAAATGCACCTTTAGTAGGGGCCAAAACAGTAAACGCGATAGTGGGGATCTGAAAGGAGATAAAAGGTTAGAGAGAGAACAGGGATATGGGAATAGCTACCAACACAGGCGAGATCCTCAGTGCTCCGGACGATGGGGATCCGTCTGTCGTGTCGGGGGAGTCTTCGAAGTTCTGGCCGACTCGGGGCTCCAATTATAGTCCACAGAGGAGAGAGGGGGGGAACAAGTGTAATAATGAAAGTCCATTGTAATCGCCCCGAGGGAAGGGGTGAGTCCACAGAAACCACCAAAGCAAGACGAATCCAATGAAGAATAAGTCCATTTGAATCACTGAAGGGAAACAGGTCATGTCATTAGTGGTCAGACCACCAATTTCCCCTCCTCCCTATAGCAGGGGTCTCAGTCTCAGTCCTTGGGAGGAGGGTTCTCATTCTTTCTTTGTCACAGTGGTAACGAGGCAGATGAGGGGTCTTCAGTGAAGGACCGCGAGAGTCACCCCAAAAGTTCATTGGGCTTAAGAACGGAGATTAGAAGCAGGCCGCGCATCAGGCTGTCCCGTGCTGGCTCCATGTCAGGTCTTTGCCAAGTCCTTGCCAACTCCTTGCCAAGTTCTTACCAGGCCTAGTTGGGAACAGCCAGCATGACGGTTCAGTGGTCCCACCTGTGCTGTGTCCTGTTCTAAGCCGGAACTACAGTGGGGGAAGGGATTCTTTCTTGTGGCAATCGGAAGGCAGAATGGAAAATGAGGGGCTTCTGACGGGCTCTTACAGCCTCGCATTCACACACATTCATCCCCCCTTTATTCGCCCTGTAATGCAAAGGATCTCCCAGTTGCCGAGCCGTGGGGGCTTTTAGCCGCTCGGCACGAAGCTCGGGTAGCTGGTACATCTGAGGGTCCACCAGAAGAACGGGAGGGACACTCGGGCTGCTGAAATCCTGCTCGTTGATTGAAGGGTCGCAGAAGGGGCAAACAGGGAGACAACGAAGCAGTAGAGAGGCAGATTCCGAGAGCCCCGAAGGGCGGGGTGAGGATTCTTTTACTGCGTAGGGGTAGGAGGGTTTAGCATTCGAGGGTACAATCGGGAGAAGGCTAAAGGGAGGGGAAATATAACATTAACCAGTGGGGAAAAGGGAAAGGAGTGTTCTTGGTGGAAGAACCGTGGAACAGAGAAGATTCTAGGCTAAGGGGCAGACTTGAACAACAACTGACAGGACAGGGGGAGGGTACAATTCTCTTACGAAAGGGGGTGGAGAACTCATACAACTGCTGTTTCCCATGGCAACCCTAGACTGCCTTCCCCAACCCCTCCCCCTGCACCAGTGACAGCTTTTAACACTGAAGGGCAGTGCTATTGTATAACAAACACTTAATTCTTAGCCCAGCCGGGCTCGCTGGCTACTTTTGCAAGCTTTTTACCAACTAGCGATGCTTGTAAGCGGTGCTTGTAACTCCTAGCTTGTACCACGCTCCCACTAGCTGCGCTATCAGCTAGCGGCGTTCAAAGCGGCTCCTCAAACCGCGGCTTGTGCCCGCGCGCCCGCTGCGCTATCAGCTGGGCCGCGCCTAAAGCACCTTTGCAAGCCCCGACTGAAACGATACGCGGAAGAAATCAATAGACTCCATAACCTGGGGTAGTTATGAAGTGGGTACGTATGTCAGCGCCCGGCACAAGTGAGATAGCTCTCCAAAACTTGTGCCCCGAGCCTCAGTCTGACCCACACTTTTATTCTTAAAGACGTTCCATATGCAATACATTGCACAACATTTTCATGCATATTCCACCCCTGGCCCCGCCTGTCCTCGCTTCTCATGCGAAGTAAGTCCACGCCCTTCTGGGCATGTGTGGTTTGCTGTGGTGGTCGTACGGGGGTCTCTTGGTGGTCCTGAGGCTGAAGATTGTGGTCTTCCTCATGATTGAACTTTTGAACTTTTCCTCTCTGCGCGTGCGCTTTTGGTCCTTTGGTGCTTATCTGAGTACGTCTGTCAGTCTTGATAGGCTTGGAGACAGAGGAGCTTCTTTATTTTAATTCAGAAGGAAAGGGTTCTTTCCTTCTTCTGGTATTGTTCTTCATGCAAGAAGCTTCAGAAATTTGCATTTTCCTTTGCCCTTTGTATTAGGCAGAGGTTTCTTAAGCAAAAGGTTGAAAATTCAACACATAACTCTACAAGCTAAATTAGAAATGCTGAATTCATTTTGTTAACCTAACTCTAAAAATCTCTATTTCACCTCGAGAGCTGTCACAGAGCAGAAAGCAGCTGAGATGCTGAAAAGCAGCAAAGCTGAACTGCCTGCCTCAGCTTCAGCAATGTGCAATTGACTGAAGGCGAAACACGAAGCAGCAGAGCAGCGGGCTTCTGTGCGCACTGAAGGCAATTGCAAGAATCCAGCAGCTGCTCCTTGCCAAGCACAGGCAGCTGCCTGTGTTCTTGCTTCTTGACCAACTCACAGTTGCCCTTCTTTTCAGCAGCTGCCATCGTGTTCTCTGCATCTCGGAGCCTCAGGGGAGCAACAAGAATTTCCAAGGTGGGATGCATGAAAACTAAAATAAAAACTCAGGAAGTTTGTCCTGGAACACCTTCTATTGGCATGCCAAGAGTGAATTCAACAGGCAGGAGAGCGGCAGCCACCGTCCTGCAGCTGTCTGCGAGCTTCGCACACAAGCCGGCTTCTTCGCGGCTTCGTTCTTCGCCTCTTGCAAGCTACCGCGATCTCCGGCTGCCTGAGGCCAAGAAGCGGCAACTTCGCGCACAGATCACTGGAGCGGCAGCGGTGCGCTCCGAAGCGCCGCTTTTGCCGAAAGACGCCGGGAAGCGGCACTTGCTTTCGGCCAGCTGCGGAGCTCCGTATTCTGCCTCTCTAGTCGCCTACATCTTAGCGAAAAGCTTTTCCGCTCCAGTTCTCAAGGAGAAAGTGTCCCAGCACTGCTCACTTAGCCCGACCTTGCCAGGAAATAAGATTTGCTGCACATTCCAAGGACACTGCATTTTCCTGGGCAAGCTGCAACCTGCTGGCAGATGGCCGTGCTCTCTGCCCACTCCTGCCCAGCTCTGAGTAGTAGCGGGCAGGTTGCAGCCTGGCGAAGGCAAGAAACCTGGAGAGCTGTCAGAGAGCAGAAGGGCAGCTGAGATGCTGAAAAGCAGCAAAGCTGAACTGCCTGCCTCAACTTCAGCAGAGTGTAATTGACTGAAGGCGAAAAACCAAGCAGCAGAGCAGCGGGCTTCTGTGCGCACTGAAGGCAATTGCAAGAATCCAGCAGCTGCTCCTAGCCAAGCACAGTCAACTGCCTGTGTTCTTGCTTCTTGACCAACTCACAGTTGCCCTTCTTCTCAGCAGCTGCCACCGTGTTCTCTGCATCTCGGAGCCTCTGGGGAGCAGCAAGAATTTCCAAGGTGGGATGTAGTAGGACTACGTCAAAACCCAGGAAAATTGTTCTGGAACACCTTCCACTCGCATGCCAAGAGTGAATTCAAGAGGCTTGGAGAGCGGCAGCCACCGTCCTGCAGCTGTCTGCGAGCTTCGCACACAAGCCGGCTTCTTCGCGGCTTCGTTCTTCGCCTATGCAAGCTACCGCGATCTCCGGCTGCCTGAGGCGAAGAAGCGGCAACTTCGCGCACAGATGACTGGAGCGGCAGCGGTGCGCTCCGAAGCGCCGCTTTTGCCGAAAGACGCCGGGAAGCGGCACTTGCTTTCGGCCAGCTGCGGAGCTGCGTATTCTGCCTCTCGAGTGGCCTACATCTTAGCGAAAAGCTTTTCCGCTCCAGTTCTCAAGGAGAAAGTGTCCCAGCACTGCTCACTTAGCCCGATCTTGCCAGGAAATAAGATTTGCTGCACATTCCAAGGACACTGCATTTTCCTGGGCAAGCTGCAACCTGCTGGCACATGGCCGTGCTCTCTGCCCACTCCTGCCCAGCTCTGAGTAGTAGCGGGCACGTTGCAGCCTGGCGAAGGCAAGAAACCTGGAGAGCTGTCAGAGAGCAGAAGGGCAGCTGAGATGCTGAAAAGCAGCAAAGCTGAACTGCCTGCCTCAACTTCAGCAGAGTGTAATTGACTGAAGGCGAAAAACCAAGCAGCAGAGCAGCGGGCTTCTGTGCGCACTGAAGGCAATTGCAAGAATCCAGCAGCTGCTCCTAGCCAAGCACAGTCAACTGCCTGTGTTCTTGCTTCTTGACCAACTCACAGTTGCCCTTCTTCTCAGCAGCTGCCACCGTGTTCTCTGCATCTCGGAGCCTCTGGGGAGCAGCAAGAATTTCCAAGGTGGGATGTAGTAGGACTACGTCAAAACCCAGGAAAATTGTTCTGGAACACCTTCCACTCGCATGCCAAGAGTGAATTCAACAGGCTTGGAGAGCGGCAGCCACCGTCCTGCAGCTGTCTGCGAGCTTCGCACACAAGCCGGCTTCTTCGCGGCTTCGTTCTTCGCCTCTTGCAAGCTACCGCGATCTCCGGCTGCCTGAGGCCAAGAAGCGGCAACTTCGCGCACAGATCACTGGAGCGGCAGCGGTGCGCTCCGAAGCGCCGCTTTTGCCGAAAGACGCCGGGAAGCGGCACTTGCTTTCGGCCAGCTGCGGAGCTCCGTATTCTGCCTCTCTAGTCGCCTACATCTTAGCGAAAAGCTTTTCCGCTCCAGTTCTCAAGGAGAAAGTGTCCCAGCACTGCTCACTTAGCCCGACCTTGCCAGGAAATAAGATTTGCTGCACATTCCAAGGACACTGCATTTTCCTGGGCAAGCTGCAACCTGCTGGCAGATGGCCGTGCTCTCTGCCCACTCCTGCCCAGCTCTGAGTAGTAGCGGGCAGGTTGCAGCCTGGCGAAGGCAAGAAACCTGGAGAGCTGTCAGAGAGCAGAAGGGCAGCTGAGATGCTGAAAAGCAGCAAAGCTGAACTGCCTGCCTCAACTTCAGCAGAGTGTAATTGACTGAAGGCGAAAAACCAAGCAGCAGAGCAGCGGGCTTCTGTGCGCACTGAAGGCAATTGCAAGAATCCAGCAGCTGCTCCTAGCCAAGCACAGTCAACTGCCTGTGTTCTTGCTTCTTGACCAACTCACAGTTGCCCTTCTTCTCAGCAGCTGCCACCGTGTTCTCTGCATCTCGGAGCCTCTGGGGAGCAGCAAGAATTTCCAAGGTGGGATGTAGTAGGACTACGTCAAAACCCAGGAAAATTGTTCTGGAACACCTTCCACTCGCATGCCAAGAGTGAATTCAAGAGGCTTGGAGAGCGGCAGCCACCGTCCTGCAGCTGTCTGCGAGCTTCGCACACAAGCCGGCTTCTTCGCGGCTTCGTTCTTCGCCTATGCAAGCTACCGCGATCTCCGGCTGCCTGAGGCGAAGAAGCGGCAACTTCGCGCACAGATCACTGGAGCGGCAGCGGTGCGCTCCGAAGCGCCGCTTTTGCCGAAAGACGCCGGGAAGCGGCACTTGCTTTCGGCCAGCTGCGGAGCTCCGTATTCTGCCTCTCGAGTCGCCTACATCTTAGCGAAAAGCTTTTCCGCTCCAGTTCTCAAGGAGAAAGTGTCCCAGCACTGCTCACTTAGCCCGACCTTGCCAGGAAATGAGATTTGCTGCACATTCCAAGGACACTGCATTTTCCTGGGCAAGCTGCAACCTGCTGGCAGATGGCCGTGCTCTCTGCCCACTCCTGCCCAGCTCTGAGTAGTAGCGGGCAGGTTGCAGCCTGGCGAAGGCAAGAAACTTGGAGAGCTGTCACAGAGCAGAAGGGCACCTGAGATGCTGAAAAGCAGCAAAGCTGAACTGCCTGCCTCAACTTCAGCAGAGTGTAATTGACTGAAGGCGAAAAACCAAGCAGCAGAGCAGCGGGCTTCTGTGCGCACTGAAGGCAATTGCAAGAATCCAGCAGCTGCTCCTAGCCAAGCACAGTCAACTGCCTGTGTTCTTGCTTCTTGACCAACTCACAGTTGCCCTTCTTCTCAGCAGCTGCCACCGTGTTCTCTGCATCTCGGAGCCTCTGAGGAGCAGCAAGAATTTCCAAGGTGGGATGTAGTAGGACTACGTCAAAACCCAGGAAAATTGTTCTGGAACACCTTCCACTCGCATGCCAAGAGTGAATTCAAGAGGCTTGGAGAGTGGCAGCCACCGTCCTGCAGCTGTCTGCGAGCTTCGCACACAAGCCGGCTTCTTCGCGGCTTCGTTCTTCGCCTATGCAAGCTACCGCGATCTCCGGCTGCCTGAGGCGAAGAAGCGGCAACTTCGCGCACAGATGACTGGAGCGGCAGCGGTGCGCTCCGAAGCGCCGCTTTTGCCGAAAGACGCCGGGAAGCGGCACTTGCTTTCGGCCAGCTGCGGAGCTGCGTATTCTGCCTCTCGAGTGGCCTACATCTTAGCGAAAAGCTTTTCCGCTCCAGTTCTCAAGGAGAAAGTGTCCCAGCACTGCTCACTTAGCCCGATCTTGCCAGGAAATAAGATTTGCTGCACATTCCAAGGACACTGCATTTTCCTGGGCAAGCTGCAACCTGCTGGCAGATGGCCGTGCTCTCTGCCCACTCCTGCCCAGCTCTGGGTAGTAGCGGGCACGTTGCAGCCTGGCGAAGGCAAGAAACCTGGAGAGCTGTCACAGAGCAGAAGGGCAGCTGAGATGCTGAAAAGCAGCAAAGCTGAACTGCCTGCCTCAACTTCAGCAGAGTGTAATTGACTGAAGACGAAACACGAAGCAGCAGAGCAGCGGGCTTCTGTGCGCACTGAAGGCAATTGCAAGAATCCAGCAGCTGCTCCTAGCCAAGCACAGTCAACTGCCTGTGTTCTTGCTTCTTGACCAACTCACAGTTGCCCTTCTTCTCAGCAGCTGCCACCGTGTTCTCTGCATCTCGGAGCCTCTGGGGAGCAGCAAGAATTTCCAAGGTGGGATGTAGTAGGACTACGTCAAAACCCAGGAAAATTGTTCTGGAACACCTTCCACTCGCATGCCAAGAGTGAATTCAAGAGGCTTGGAGAGCGGCAGCCACCGTCCTGCAGCTGTCTGCGAGCTTCGCACACAAGCCGGCTTCTTCGCGGCTTCGTTCTTCGCCTATGCAAGCTACCGCGATCTCCGGCTGCCTGAGGCGAAGAAGCGGCAACTTCGCGCACAGATGACTGGAGCGGCAGCGGTGCGCTCCGAAGCGCCGCTTTTGCCGAAAGACGCCGGGAAGCGGCACTTGCTTTCGGCCAGCTGTGGAGCTCCGTATTCTGCCTCTCGAGTCGCCTACATCTTAGCGAAAAGCTTTTCCGCTCCAGTTCTCAAGGAGAAAGTGTCCCAGCACTGCTCACTTAGCCCGATCTTGCCAGGAAATAAGATTTGCTGCACATTCCAAGGACACTGCATTTTCCTGGGCAAGCTGCAACCTGCTGGCACATGGCCGTGCTCTCTGCCCACTCCTGCCCAGCTCTGAGTAGTAGCGGGCACGTTGCAGCCTGGCGAAGGCAAGAAACCTGGAGAGCTGTCACAGAGCAGAAGGGCAGCTGAGATGCTGAAAAGCAGCAAAGCTGAACTGCCTGCCTCAACTTCAGCAGAGTGTAATTGACTGAAGGCGAAAAACCAAGCAGCAGAGCAGCGGGCTTCTGTGCGCACTGAAGGCAATTGCAAGAATCCAGCAGCTGCTCCTAGCCAAGCACAGTCAACTGCCTGTGTTCTTGCTTCTTGACCAACTCACAGTTGCCCTTCTTCTCAGCAGCTGCCACCGTGTTCTCTGCATCTCGGAGCCTCTGGGGAGCAGCAAGAATTTCCAAGGTGGGATGTAGTAGGACTACGTCAAAACCCAGGAAAATTGTCCTGGAACACCTTCCACTCGCATGCCAAGAGTGAATTCAACAGGCTTGGAGAGCGGCAGCCACCGTCCTGCAGCTGTCTGCGAGCTTCGCACACAAGCCGGCTTCTTCGCGGCTTCGTTCTTCGCCTATGCAAGCTACCGCGATCTCCGGCTGCCGGAGGCCAAGAAGCGGCAACTTCGCGCACAGATGACTGGAGCGGCAGCGGTGCGCTCCGAAGCGCCGCTTTTGCCGAAAGACGCCGGGAAGCGGCACTTGCTTTCGGCCAGCTGCGGAGCTCCGTATTCTGCCTCTCTAGTCGCCTACATCTTAGCGAAAAGCTTTTCCGCTCCAGTTCTCAAGGAGAAAGTGTACCAGCACTGCTCACTTAGCCCGACCTTGCCAGGAAATGAGATTTGCTGCACATTCCAAGGACACTGCATTTTCCTGGGCAAGCTGCAACCTGCTGGCAGATGGCCGTGCTCTCTGCCCACTCCTGCCCAGCTCTGGGTAGTAGCCGGCACGTTGCAGCCTGGCGAAGGCAAGAAACCTGGAGAGCTGTCACAGAGCAGAAGGGCAGCTGAGATGCTGAAAAGCAGCAAAGCTGAACTGCCTGCCTCAACTTCAGCAGAGTGTAATTGACTGAAGACGAAACACGAAGCAGCAGAGCAGCGGGCTTCTGTGCGCACTGAAGGCAATTGCAAGAATCCAGCAGCTGCTCCTAGCCAAGCACAGTCAACTGCCTGTGTTCTTGCTTCTTGACCAACTCACAGTTGCCCTTCTTCTCAGCAGCTGCCACCGTGTTCTCTGCATCTCGGAGCCTCTGGGGAGCAGCAAGAATTTCCAAGGTGGGATGTAGTAGGACTACGTCAAAACCCAGGAAAATTGTTCTGGAACACCTTCCACTCGCATGCCAAGAGTGAATTCAAGAGGCTTGGAGAGCGGCAGCCACCGTCCTGCAGCTGTCTGCGAGCTTCGCACACAAGCCGGCTTCTTCGCGGCTTCGTTCTTCGCCTATGCAAGCTACCGCGATCTCCGGCTGCCTGAGGCGAAGAAGCGGCAACTTCGCGCACAGATGACTGGAGCGGCAGCGGTGCGCTCCGAAGCGCCGCTTTTGCCGAAAGACGCCGGGAAGCGGCACTTGCTTTCGGCCAGCTGCGGAGCTCCGTATTCTGCCTCTCGAGTCGCCTACATCTTAGCGAAAAGCTTTTCCGCTCCAGTTCTCAAGGAGAAAGTGTCCCAGCACTGCTCACTTAGCCCGACCTTGCCAGGAAATAAGATTTGCTGCACATTCCAAGGACACTGCATTTTCCTGGGCAAGCTGCAACCTGCTGGCAGATGGCCGTGCTCTCTGCCCACTCCTGCCCAGCTCTGAGTAGTAGCGGGCAGGTTGCAGCCTGGCGAAGGCAAGAAACCTGGAGAGCTGTCAGAGAGCAGAAGGGCAGCTGAGATGCTGAAAAGCAGCAAAGCTGAACTGCCTGCCTCAACTTCAGCAGAGTGTAATTGACTGAAGGCGAAAAACCAAGCAGCAGAGCAGCGGGCTTCTGTGCGCACTGAAGGCAATTGCAAGAATCCAGCAGCTGCTCCTAGCCAAGCACAGTCAACTGCCTGTGTTCTTGCTTCTTGACCAACTCACAGTTGCCTTTCTTCTCAGCAGCTGCCACCGTGTTCTCTGCATCTCGGAGCCTCTGGGGAGCAGCAAGAATTTCCAAGGTGGGATGTAGTAGGACTACGTCAAAACCCAGGAAAATTGTTCTGGAACACCTTCCACTCGCATGCCAAGAGTGAATTCAAGAGGCTTGGAGAGCGGCAGCCACCGTCCTGCAGCTGTCTGCGAGCTTCGCACACAAGCCGGCTTCTTCGCGGCTTCGTTCTTCGCCTATGCAAGCTACCGCGATCTCCGGCTGCCTGAGGCGAAGAAGCGGCAACTTCGCGCACAGATCACTGGAGCGGCAGCGGTGCGCTCCGAAGCGCCGCTTTTGCCGAAAGACGCCGGGAAGCGGCACTTGCTTTCGGCCAGCTGCGGAGCTCCGTATTCTGCCTCTCGAGTCGCCTACATCTTAGCGAAAAGCTTTTCCGCTCCAGTTCTCAAGGAGAAAGTGTCCCAGCACTGCTCACTTAGCCCGATCTTGCCAGGAAATGAGATTTGCTGCACATTCCAAGGACACTGCATTTTCCTGGGCAAGCTGCAACCTGCTGGCAGATGGCCGTGCTCTCTGCCCACTCCTGCCCAGCTCTGAGTAGTAGCGGGCACGTTGCAGCCTGGCGAAGGCAAGAAACTTGGAGAGCTGTCACAGAGCAGAAGGGCAGCTGAGATGCTGAAAAGCAGCAAAGCTGAACTGCCTGCCTCAACTTCAGCAGAGTGTAATTGACTGAAGGCGAAAAACCAAGCAGCAGAGCAGCGGGCTTCTGTGCGCACTGAAGGCAATTGCAAGAATCCAGCAGCTGCTCCTAGCCAAGCACAGTCAACTGCCTGTGTTCTTGCTTCTTGACCAACTCACAGTTGCCCTTCTTCTCAGCAGCTGCCACCGTGTTCTCTGCATCTCGGAGCCTCTGGGGAGCAGCAAGAATTTCCAAGGTGGGATGTAGTAGGACTACGTCAAAACCCAGGAAAATTGTTCTGGAACACCTTCCACTCGCATGCCAAGAGTGAATTCAACAGGCTTGGAGAGCGGCAGCCACCGTCCTGCAGCTGTCTGCGAGCTTCGCACACAAGCCGGCTTCTTCGCGGCTTCGTTCTTCGCCTATGCAAGCTACCGCGATCTCCGGCTGCCTGAGGCGAAGAAGCGGCAACTTCGCGCACAGATGACTGGAGCGGCAGCGGTGCGCTCCGAAGCGCCGCTTTTGCCGAAAGACGCCGGGAAGCGGCACTTGCTTTCGGCCAGCTGCGGAGCTGCGTATTCTGCCTCTCGAGTCGCCTACATCTTAGCGAAAAGCTTTTCCGCTCCAGTTCTCAAGGAGAAAGTGTCCCAGCACTGCTCACTTAGCCCGATCTTGCCAGGAAATAAGATTTGCTGCACATTCCAAGGACACTGCATTTTCCTGGGCAAGCTGCAACCTGCTGGCAGATGGCCGTGCTCTCTGCCCACTCCTGCCCAGCTCTGGGTACTAGCGGGCACGTTGCAGCCTGGCGAAGGCAAGAAACCTGGATTAGCTGTCAGAGAGCAGAAGGGCAGCTGAGATGCTGAAAAGCAGCAAAGCTGAACTGCCTGCCTCAACTTCAGCAGTGTGTAATTGACTGAAGGCGAAAAACCAAGCAGCAGAGCAGCGGGCTTCTGTGCGCACTGAAGGCAATTGCAAGAATCCAGCAGCTGCTCCTAGCCAAGCACAGTCAACTGCCTGTGTTCTTGCTTCTTGACCAACTCACAGTTGCCCTTCTTCTCAGCAGCTGCCACCGTGTTCTCTGCATCTCGGAGCCTCTGGGGAGCAGCAAGAATTTCCAAGGTGGGATGTAGTAGGACTACGTCAAAACCCAGGAAAATTGTTCTGGAACACCTTCCACTCGCATGCCAAGAGTGAATTCAACAGGCTTGGAGAGCGGCAGCCACCGTCCTGCAGCTGTCTGCGAGCTTCGCACACAAGCCGGCTTCTTCGCGGCTTCGTTCTTCGCCTATGCAAGCTACCGCGATCTCCGGCTGCCGGAGGCCAAGAAGCGGCAACTTCGCGCACAGATGACTGGAGCGGCAGCGGTGCGCTCCGAAGCGCCGCTTTTGCCGAAAGACGCCGGGAAGCGGCACTTGCTTTCGGCCAGCTGCGGAGCTCCGTATTCTGCCTCTCTAGTCGCCTACATCTTAGCGAAAAGCTTTTCCGCTCCAGTTCTCAAGGAGAAAGTGTCCCAGCACTGCTCACTTAGCCCGACCTTGCCAGGAAATGAGATTTGCTGCACATTCCAAGGACACTGCATTTTCCTGGGCAAGCTGCAACCTGCTGGCAGATGGCCGTGCTCTCTGCCCACTCCTGCCCAGCTCTGAGTAGTAGCGGGCACGTTGCAGCCTGGCGAAGGCAAGGAACTTGGAGAGCTGTCACAGAGCAGAAGGGCAGCTGAGATGCTGAAAAGCAGCAAAGCTGAACTGCCTGCCTCAACTTCAGCAGAGTGTAATTGACTGAAGGCGAAAAACCAAGCAGCAGAGCAGCGGGCTTCTGTGCGCACTGAAGGCAATTGCAAGAATCCAGCAGCTGCTCCTAGCCAAGCACAGTCAACTGCCTGTGTTCTTGCTTCTTGACCAACTCACAGTTGCCCTTCTTCTCAGCAGCTGCCACCGTGTTCTCTGCATCTCGGAGCCTCTGGGGAGCAGCAAGAATTTCCAAGGTGGGATGTAGTAGGACTACGTCAAAACCCAGGAAAATTGTCCTGGAACACCTTCCACTCGCATGCCAAGAGTGAATTCAACAGGCTTGGAGAGCGGCAGCCACCGTCCTGCAGCTGTCTGCGAGCTTCGCACACAAGCCGGCTTCTTCGCGGCTTCGTTCTTCGCCTATGCAAGCTACCGCGATCTCCGGCTGCCGGAGGCCAAGAAGCGGCAACTTCGCGCACAGATGACTGGAGCGGCAGCGGTGCGCTCCGAAGCGCCGCTTTTGCCGAAAGACGCCGGGAAGCGGCACTTGCTTTCGGCCAGCTGCGGAGCTCCGTATTCTGCCTCTCTAGTCGCCTACATCTTAGCGAAAAGCTTTTCCGCTCCAGTTCTCAAGGAGAAAGTGTACCAGCACTGCTCACTTAGCCCGACCTTGCCAGGAAATGAGATTTGCTGCACATTCCAAGGACACTGCATTTTCCTGGGCAAGCTGCAACCTGCTGGCAGATGGCCGTGCTCTCTGCCCACTCCTGCCCAGCTCTGGGTAGTAGCGGGCACGTTGCAGCCTGGCGAAGGCAAGAAACCTGGAGAGCTGTCACAGAGCAGAAGGGCAGCTGAGATGCTGAAAAGCAGCAAAGCTGAACTGCCTGCCTCAACTTCAGCAGTGTGTAATTGACTGAAGACGAAACACGAAGCAGCAGAGCAGCGGGCTTCTGTGCGCACTGAAGGCAATTGCAAGAATCCAGCAGCTGCTCCTAGCCAAGCACAGTCAACTGCCTGTGTTCTTGCTTCTTGACCAACTCACAGTTGCCCTTCTTCTCAGCAGCTGCCACCGTGTTCTCTGCATCTCGGAGCCTCTGGGGAGCAGCAAGAATTTCCAAGGTGGGATGTAGTAGGACTACGTCAAAACCCAGGAAAATTGTTCTGGAACACCTTCCACTCGCATGCCAAGAGTGAATTCAAGAGGCTTGGAGAGCGGCAGCCACCGTCCTGCAGCTGTCTGCGAGCTTCGCACACAAGCCGGCTTCTTCGCGGCTTCGTTCTTCGCCTATGCAAGCTACCGCGATCTCCGGCTGCCTGAGGCGAAGAAGCGGCAACCTCGCGCACAGATGACTGGAGCGGCAGCGGTGCGCTCCGAAGCGCCGCTTTTGCCGAAAGACGCCGGGAAGCGGCACTTGCTTTCGGCCAGCTGCGGAGCTCCGTATTCTGCCTCTCGAGTCGCCTACATCTTAGCGAAAAGCTTTTCCGCTCCAGTTCTCAAGGAGAAAGTGTCCCAGCACTGCTCACTTAGCCCGATCTTGCCAGGAAATGAGATTTGCTGCACATTCCAAGGACACTGCATTTTCCTGGGCAAGCTGCAACCTGCTGGCAGATGGCCGTGCTCTCTGCCCACTCCTGCCCAGTTCTTGGTACTAGCGGGCACGTTGCAGCCTGGCGAAGGCAAGAAACCTGGAGAGCTGTCAGAGAGCAGAAGGGCAGCTGAGATGCTGAAAAGCAGCAAAGCTGAACTGCCTGCCTCAACTTCAGCAGTGTGTAATTGACTGAAGGCGAAAAACCAAGCAGCAGAGCAGCGGGCTTCTCTGCGCACTGAAGGCAATTGCAAGAATCCAGCAGCTGCTCCTCGCCAAGCACAGTCAACTGCCTGTGTTCTTGCTTCTTGACCAACTCACAGTTGCCCTTCTTCTCAGCAGCTGCCACCGTGTTCTCTGCATCTCGGAGCCTCTGGGGAGCAGCAAGAATTTCCAAGGTGGGATGTAGTAGGACTACGTCAAAACCCAGGAAAATTGTCCTGGAACACCTTCCACTCGCATGCCAAGAGTGAATTCAACAGGCTTGGAGAGCGGCAGCCACCGTCCTGCAGCAGTCTGCGAGCTTCGCACACAAGCCGGCTTCTTCGCGGCTTCGTTCTTCGCCTATGCAAGCTACCGCGATCTCCGGCTGCCGGAGGCCAAGAAGCGGCAACTTCGCGCACAGATCACTGGAGCGGCAGCGGTGCGCTCCGAAGCGCCGCTTTTGCCGAAAGACGCCGGGAAGCGGCACTTGCTTTCGGCCAGCTGCGGAGCTCCGTATTCTGCCTCTCTAGTCGCCTACATCTTAGCGAAAAGCTTTTCCGCTCCAGTTCTCAAGGAGAAAGTGTCCCAGCACTGCTCACTTAGCCCGACCTTGCCAGGAAATGAGATTTGCTGCACATTCCAAGGACACTGCATTTTCCTGGGCAAGCTGCAACCTGCTGGCAGATGGCCGTGCTCTCTGCCCACTCCTGCCCAGCTCTGGGTAGTAGCGGGCACGTTGCAGCCTGGCGAAGGCAAGAAACCTCGAGAACTGTCACAGAGCAGAAGGGCAGCTGAGATGCTGAAAAGCAGCAAAGCTGAACTGCCTGCCTCAACTTCAGCAGAGTGTAATTGACTGAAGGCGAAAAACCAAGCAGCAGAGCAGCAGGCTTCTGTGCGCACTGAAGGCAATTGCAAGAATCCAGCAGCTGCTCCTAGCCAAGCACAGTCAACTGCCTGTGTTCTTGCTTCTTGACCAACTCACAGTTGCCCTTCTTCTCAGCAGCTGCCACCGTGTTCTCTGCATCTCGGAGCCTCTGGGGAGCAGCAAGAATTTCCAAGGTGGGATGTAGTAGGACTACGTCAAAACCCAGGAAAATTGTCCTGGAACACCTTCCACTCGCATGCCAAGAGTGAATTCAACAGGCTTGGAGAGCGGCAGCCACCGTCCTGCAGCTGTCTGCGAGCTTCGCACACAAGCCGGCTTCTTCGCGGCTTCGTTCTTCGCCTATGCAAGCTACCGCGATCTCCGGCTGCCGGAGGCCAAGAAGCGGCAACTTCGCGCACAGATGACTGGAGCGGCAGCGGTGCGCTCCGAAGCGCCGCTTTTGCCGAAAGACGCCGGGAAGCGGCACTTGCTTTCGGCCAGCTGCGGAGCTCCGTATTCTGCCTCTCTAGTCGCCTACATCTTAGCGAAAAGCTTTTCCGCTCCAGTTCTCAAGGAGAAAGTGTACCAGCACTGCTCACTTAGCCCGACCTTGCCAGGAAATGAGATTTGCTGCACATTCCAAGGACACTGCATTTTCCTGGGCAAGCTGCAACCTGCTGGCAGATGGCCGTGCTCTCTGCCCACTCCTGCCCAGCTCTGGGTAGTAGCGGGCACGTTGCAGCCTGGCGAAGGCAAGAAACCTGGAGAGCTGTCACAGAGCAGAAGGGCAGCTGAGATGCTGAAAAGCAGCAAAGCTGAACTGCCTGCCTCAACTTCAGCAGAGTGTAATTGACTGAAGACGAAACACGAAGCAGCAGAGCAGCGGGCTTCTGTGCGCACTGAAGGCAATTGCAAGAATCCAGCAGCTGCTCCTAGCCAAGCACAGTCAACTGCCTGTGTTCTTGCTTCTTGACCAACTCACAGTTGCCCTTCTTCTCAGCAGCTGCCACCGTGTTCTCTGCATCTCGGAGCCTCTGGGGAGCAGCAAGAATTTCCAAGGTGGGATGTAGTAGGACTACGTCAAAACCCAGGAAAATTGTTCTGGAACACCTTCCACTCGCATGCCAAGAGTGAATTCAAGAGGCTTGGAGAGCGGCAGCCACCGTCCTGCAGCTGTCTGCGAGCTTCGCACACAAGCCGGCTTCTTCGCGGCTTCGTTCTTCGCCTATGCAAGCTACCGCGATCTCCGGCTGCCTGAGGCGAAGAAGCGGCAACTTCGCGCACAGATGACTGGAGCGGCAGCGGTGCGCTCCGAAGCGCCGCTTTTGCCGAAAGACGCCGGGAAGCGGCACTTGCTTTCGGCCAGCTGTGGAGCTCCGTATTCTGCCTCTCGAGTCGCCTACATCTTAGCGAAAAGCTTTTCCGCTCCAGTTCTCAAGGAGAAAGTGTCCCAGCACTGCTCACTTAGCCCGACCTTGCCAGGAAATAAGATTTGCTGCACATTCCAAGGACACTGCATTTTCCTGGGCAAGCTGCAACCTGCTGGCAGATGGCCGTGCTCTCTGCCCACTCCTGCCCAGCTCTGAGTAGTAGCGGGCAGGTTGCAGCCTGGCGAAGGCAAGAAACTTGGAGAGCTGTCAGAGAGCAGAAGGGCAGCTGAGATGCTGAAAAGCAGCAAAGCTGAACTGCCTGCCTCAACTTCAGCAGAGTGTAATTGACTGAAGGCGAAAAACCAAGCAGCAGAGCAGCGGGCTTCTGTGCGCACTGAAGGCAATTGCAAGAATCCAGCAGCTGCTCCTAGCCAAGCACAGTCAACTGCCTGTGTTCTTGCTTCTTGACCAACTCACAGTTGCCCTTCTTCTCAGCAGCTGCCACCGTGTTCTCTGCATCTCGGAGCCTCTGGGGAGCAGCAAGAATTTCCAAGGTGGGATGTAGTAGGACTACGTCAAAACCCAGGAAAATTGTCCTGGAACACCTTCCACTCGCATGCCAAGAGTGAATTCAACAGGCTTGGAGAGCGGCAGCCACCGTCCTGCAGCTGTCTGCGAGCTTCGCACACAAGCCGGCTTCTTCGCGGCTTCGTTCTTCGCCTATGCAAGCTACCGCGATCTCCGGCTGCCGGAGGCCAAGAAGCGGCAACTTCGCGCACAGATGACTGGAGCGGCAGCGGTGCGCTCCGAAGCGCCGCTTTTGCCGAAAGACGCCGGGAAGCGGCACTTGCTTTCGGCCAGCTGCGGAGCTCCGTATTCTGCCTCTCTAGTCGCCTACATCTTAGCGAAAAGCTTTTCCGCTCCAGTTCTCAAGGAGAAAGTGTACCAGCACTGCTCACTTAGCCCGACCTTGCCAGGAAATGAGATTTGCTGCACATTCCAAGGACACTGCATTTTCCTGGGCAAGCTGCAACCTGCTGGCAGATGGCCGTGCTCTCTGCCCACTCCTGCCCAGCTCTGGGTAGTAGCGGGCACGTTGCAGCCTGGCGAAGGCAAGAAACCTGGAGAGCTGTCACAGAGCAGAAGGGCAGCTGAGATGCTGAAAAGCAGCAAAGCTGAACTGCCTGCCTCAACTTCAGCAGAGTGTAATTGACTGAAGACGAAACACGAAGCAGCAGAGCAGCGGGCTTCTGTGCGCACTGAAGGCAATTGCAAGAATCCAGCAGCTGCTCCTAGCCAAGCACAGTCAACTGCCTGTGTTCTTGCTTCTTGACCAACTCACAGTTGCCCTTCTTCTCAGCAGCTGCCACCGTGTTCTCTGCATCTCGGAGCCTCTGGGGAGCAGCAAGAATTTCCAAGGTGGGATGTAGTAGGACTACGTCAAAACCCAGGAAAATTGTTCTGGAACACCTTCCACTCGCATGCCAAGAGTGAATTCAAGAGGCTTGGAGAGCGGCAGCCACCGTCCTGCAGCTGTCTGCGAGCTTCGCACACAAGCCGGCTTCTTCGCGGCTTCGTTCTTCGCCTATGCAAGCTACCGCGATCTCCGGCTGCCTGAGGCGAAGAAGCGGCAACTTCGCGCACAGATGACTGGAGCGGCAGCGGTGCGCTCCGAAGCGCCGCTTTTGCCGAAAGACGCCGGGAAGCGGCACTTGCTTTCGGCCAGCTGCGGAGCTCCGTATTCTGCCTCTCGAGTCGCCTACATCTTAGCGAAAAGCTTTTCCGCTCCAGTTCTCAAGGAGAAAGTGTCCCAGCACTGCTCACTTAGCCCGACCTTGCCAGGAAATAAGATTTGCTGCACATTCCAAGGACACTGCATTTTCCTGGGCAAGCTGCAACCTGCTGGCAGATGGCCGTGCTCTCTGCCCACTCCTGCCCAGCTCTGAGTAGTAGCGGGCAGGTTGCAGCCTGGCGAAGGCAAGAAACCTGGAGAGCTGTCAGAGAGCAGAAGGGCAGCTGAGATGCTGAAAAGCAGCAAAGCTGAACTGCCTGCCTCAACTTCAGCAGAGTGTAATTGACTGAAGGCGAAAAACCAAGCAGCAGAGCAGCGGGCTTCTGTGCGCACTGAAGGCAATTGCAAGAATCCAGCAGCTGCTCCTAGCCAAGCACAGTCAACTGCCTGTGTTCTTGCTTCTTGACCAACTCACAGTTGCCCTTCTTCTCAGCAGCTGCCACCGTGTTCTCTGCATCTCGGAGCCTCTGGGGAGCAGCAAGAATTTCCAAGGTGGGATGTAGTAGGACTACGTCAAAACCCAGGAAAATTGTTCTGGAACACCTTCCACTCGCATGCCAAGAGTGAATTCAACAGGCTTGGAGAGCGGCAGCCACCGTCCTGCAGCTGTCTGCGAGCTTCGCACACAAGCCGGCTTCTTCGCGGCTTCGTTCTTCGCCTATGCAAGCTACCGCGATCTCCGGCTGCCTGAGGCGAAGAAGCGGCAACTTCGCGCACAGATGACTGGAGCGGCAGCGGTGCGCTCCGAAGCGCCGCTTTTGCCGAAAGACGCCGGGAAGCGGCACTTGCTTTCGGCCAGCTGCGGAGCTCCGTATTCTGCCTCTCGAGTCGCCTACATCTTAGCGAAAAGCTTTTCCGCTCCAGTTCTCAAGGAGAAAGTGTCCCAGCACTGCTCACTTAGCCCGATCTTGCCAGGAAATGAGATTTGCTGCACATTCCAAGGACACTGCATTTTCCTGGGCAAGCTGCAACCTGCTGGCAGATGGCCGTGCTCTCTGCCCACTCCTGCCCAGCTCTGAGTAGTAGCGGGCACGTTGCAGCCTGGCGAAGGCAAGAAACTTGGAGAGCTGTCACAGAGCAGAAGGGCAGCTGAGATGCTGAAAAGCAGCAAAGCTGAACTGCCTGCCTCAACTTCAGCAGAGTGTAATTGACTGAAGGCGAAAAACCAAGCAGCAGAGCAGCGGGCTTCTGTGCGCACTGAAGGCAATTGCAAGAATCCAGCAGCTGCTCCTAGCCAAGCACAGTCAACTGCCTGTGTTCTTGCTTCTTGACCAACTCACAGTTGCCCTTCTTCTCAGCAGCTGCCACCGTGTTCTCTGCATCTCGGAGCCTCTGGGGAGCAGCAAGAATTTCCAAGGTGGGATGTAGTAGGACTACGTCAAAACCCAGGAAAATTGTTCTGGAACACCTTCCACTCGCATGCCAAGAGTGAATTCAACAGGCTTGGAGAGCGGCAGCCACCGTCCTGCAGCTGTCTGCGAGCTTCGCACACAAGCCGGCTTCTTCGCGGCTTCGTTCTTCGCCTATGCAAGCTACCGCGATCTCCGGCTGCCTGAGGCGAAGAAGCGGCAACTTCGCGCACAGATGACTGGAGCGGCAGCGGTGCGCTCCGAAGCGCCGCTTTTGCCGAAAGACGCCGGGAAGCGGCACTTGCTTTCGGCCAGCTGCGGAGCTGCGTATTCTGCCTCTCGAGTCGCCTACATCTTAGCGAAAAGCTTTTCCGCTCCAGTTCTCAAGGAGAAAGTGTCCCAGCACTGCTCACTTAGCCCGATCTTGCCAGGAAATAAGATTTGCTGCACATTCCAAGGACACTGCATTTTCCTGGGCAAGCTGCAACCTGCTGGCAGATGGCCGTGCTCTCTGCCCACTCCTGCCCAGCTCTGGGTACTAGCGGGCACGTTGCAGCCTGGCGAAGGCAAGAAACCTGGATTAGCTGTCAGAGAGCAGAAGGGCAGCTGAGATGCTGAAAAGCAGCAAAGCTGAACTGCCTGCCTCAACTTCAGCAGTGTGTAATTGACTGAAGGCGAAAAACCAAGCAGCAGAGCAGCGGGCTTCTGTGCGCACTGAAGGCAATTGCAAGAATCCAGCAGCTGCTCCTAGCCAAGCACAGTCAACTGCCTGTGTTCTTGCTTCTTGACCAACTCACAGTTGCCCTTCTTCTCAGCAGCTGCCACCGTGTTCTCTGCATCTCGGAGCCTCTGGGGAGCAGCAAGAATTTCCAAGGTGGGATGTAGTAGGACTACGTCAAAACCCAGGAAAATTGTTCTGGAACACCTTCCACTCGCATGCCAAGAGTGAATTCAAGAGGCTTGGAGAGCGGCAGCCACCGTCCTGCAGCTGTCTGCGAGCTTCGCACACAAGCCGGCTTCTTCGCGGCTTCGTTCTTCGCCTATGCAAGCTACCGCGATCTCCGGCTGCCGGAGGCCAAGAAGCGGCAACTTCGCGCACAGATGACTGGAGCGGCAGCGGTGCGCTCCGAAGCGCCGCTTTTGCCGAAAGACGCCGGGAAGCGGCACTTGCTTTCGGCCAGCTGCGGAGCTCCGTATTCTGCCTCTCTAGTCGCCTACATCTTAGCGAAAAGCTTTTCCGCTCCAGTTCTCAAGGAGAAAGTGTCCCAGCACTGCTCACTTAGCCCGACCTTGCCAGGAAATGAGATTTGCTGCACATTCCAAGGACACTGCATTTTCCTGGGCAAGCTGCAACCTGCTGGCAGATGGCCGTGCTCTCTGCCCACTCCTGCCCAGCTCTGAGTAGTAGCGGGCACGTTGCAGCCTGGCGAAGGCAAGAAACTTGGAGAGCTGTCAGAGAGCAGAAGGGCAGCTGAGATGCTGAAAAGCAGCAAAGCTGAACTGCCTGCCTCAACTTCAGCAGAGTGTAATTGACTGAAGGCGAAAAACCAAGCAGCAGAGCAGCGGGCTTCTGTGCGCACTGAAGGCAATTGCAAGAATCCAGCAGCTGCTCCTAGCCAAGCACAGTCAACTGCCTGTGTTCTTGCTTCTTGACCAACTCACAGTTGCCCTTCTTCTCAGCAGCTGCCACCGTGTTCTCTGCATCTCGGAGCCTCTGGGGAGCAGCAAGAATTTCCAAGGTGGGATGTAGTAGGACTACGTCAAAACCCAGGAAAATTGTCCTGGAACACCTTCCACTCGCATGCCAAGAGTGAATTCAACAGGCTTGGAGAGCGGCAGCCACCGTCCTGCAGCTGTCTGCGAGCTTCGCACACAAGCCGGCTTCTTCGCGGCTTCGTTCTTCGCCTATGCAAGCTACCGCGATCTCCGGCTGCCTGAGGCGAAGAAGCGGCAACCTCGCGCACAGATGACTGGAGCGGCAGCGGTGCGCTCCGAAGCGCCGCTTTTGCCGAAAGACGCCGGGAAGCGGCACTTGCTTTCGGCCAGCTGCGGAGCTCCGTATTCTGCCTCTCGAGTCGCCTACATCTTAGCGAAAAGCTTTTCCGCTCCAGTTCTCAAGGAGAAAGTGTCCCAGCACTGCTCACTTAGCCCGATCTTGCCAGGAAATGAGATTTGCTGCACATTCCAAGGACACTGCATTTTCCTGGGCAAGCTGCAACCTGCTGGCAGATGGCCGTGCTCTCTGCCCACTCCTGCCCAGCTCTGGGTAGTAGCGGGCACGTTGCAGCCTGGCGAAGGCAAGAAACCTGGAGAGCTGTCACAGAGCAGAAGGGCAGCTGAGATGCTGAAAAGCAGCAAAGCTGAACTGCCTGCCTCAACTTCAGCAGAGTGTAATTGACTGAAGACGAAAAACCAAGGAGCAGAGCAGCGGGCTTCTGTGCGCACTGAAGGCAATTGCAAGAATCCAGCAGCTGCTCCTAGCCAAGCACAGTCAACTGCCTGTGTTCTTGCTTCTTGACCAACTCACAGTTGCCCTTCTTCTCAGCAGCTGCCACCGTGTTCTCTGCATCTCGGAGCCTCTGGGGAGCAGCAAGAATTTCCAAGGTGGGATGTAGTAGGACTACGTCAAAACCCAGGAAAATTGTTCTGGAACACCTTCCACTCGCATGCCAAGAGTGAATTCAACAGGCTTGGAGAGCGGCAGCCACCGTCCTGCAGCTGTCTGCGAGCTTCGCACACAAGCCGGCTTCTTCGCGGCTTCGTTCTTCGCCTATGCAAGCTACCGCGATCTCCGGCTGCCTGAGGCGAAGAAGCGGCAACTTCGCGCACAGATGACTGGAGCGGCAGCGGTGCGCTCCGAAGCGCCGCTTTTGCCGAAAGACGCCGGGAAGCGGCACTTGCTTTCGGCCAGCTGCGGAGCTCCGTATTCTGCCTCTCGAGTCGCCTACATCTTAGCGAAAAGCTTTTCCGCTCCAGTTCTCAAGGAGAAAGTGTCCCAGCACTGCTCACTTAGCCCGACCTTGCCAGGAAATAAGATTTGCTGCACATTCCAAGGACACTGCATTTTCCTGGGCAAGCTGCAACCTGCTGGCAGATGGCCGTGCTCTCTGCCCACTCCTGCCCAGCTCTGAGTAGTAGCGGGCAGGTTGCAGCCTGGCGAAGGCAAGAAACCTGGAGAGCTGTCACAGAGCAGAAGGGCAGCTGAGATGCTGAAAAGCAGCAAAGCTGAACTGCCTGCCTCAACTTCAGCAGAGTGTAATTGACTGAAGGCGAAAAACCAAGCAGCAGAGCAGCGGGCTTCTGTGCGCACTGAAGGCAATTGCAAGAATCCAGCAGCTGCTCCTAGCCAAGCACAGTCAACTGCCTGTGTTCTTGCTTCTTGACCAACTCACAGTTGCCTTTCTTCTCAGCAGCTGCCACCGTGTTCTCTGCATCTCGGAGCCTCTGGGGAGCAGCAAGAATTTCCAAGGTGGGATGTAGTAGGACTACGTCAAAACCCAGGAAAATTGTTCTGGAACACCTTCCACTCGCATGCCAAGAGTGAATTCAAGAGGCTTGGAGAGCGGCAGCCACCGTCCTGCAGCTGTCTGCGAGCTTCGCACACAAGCCGGCTTCTTCGCGGCTTCGTTCTTCGCCTATGCAAGCTACCGCGATCTCCGGCTGCCTGAGGCGAAGAAGCGGCAACTTCGCGCACAGATCACTGGAGCGGCAGCGGTGCGCTCCGAAGCGCCGCTTTTGCCGAAAGACGCCGGGAAGCGGCACTTGCTTTCGGCCAGCTGCGGAGCTCCGTATTCTGCCTCTCGAGTCGCCTACATCTTAGCGAAAAGCTTTTCCGCTCCAGTTCTCAAGGAGAAAGTGTCCCAGCACTGCTCACTTAGCCCGATCTTGCCAGGAAATGAGATTTGCTGCACATTCCAAGGACACTGCATTTTCCTGGGCAAGCTGCAACCTGCTGGCAGATGGCCGTGCTCTCTGCCCACTCCTGCCCAGCTCTGAGTAGTAGCGGGCACGTTGCAGCCTGGCGAAGGCAAGAAACTTGGAGAGCTGTCACAGAGCAGAAGGGCAGCTGAGATGCTGAAAAGCAGCAAAGCTGAACTGCCTGCCTCAACTTCAGCAGAGTGTAATTGACTGAAGGCGAAAAACCAAGCAGCAGAGCAGCGGGCTTCTGTGCGCACTGAAGGCAATTGCAAGAATCCAGCAGCTGCTCCTAGCCAAGCACAGTCAACTGCCTGTGTTCTTGCTTCTTGACCAACTCACAGTTGCCCTTCTTCTCAGCAGCTGCCACCGTGTTCTCTGCATCTCGGAGCCTCTGGGGAGCAGCAAGAATTTCCAAGGTGGGATGTAGTAGGACTACGTCAAAACCCAGGAAAATTGTTCTGGAACACCTTCCACTCGCATGCCAAGAGTGAATTCAACAGGCTTGGAGAGCGGCAGCCACCGTCCTGCAGCTGTCTGCGAGCTTCGCACACAAGCCGGCTTCTTCGCGGCTTCGTTCTTCGCCTATGCAAGCTACCGCGATCTCCGGCTGCCTGAGGCGAAGAAGCGGCAACTTCGCGCACAGATGACTGGAGCGGCAGCGGTGCGCTCCGAAGCGCCGCTTTTGCCGAAAGACGCCGGGAAGCGGCACTTGCTTTCGGCCAGCTGCGGAGCTGCGTATTCTGCCTCTCGAGTCGCCTACATCTTAGCGAAAAGCTTTTCCGCTCCAGTTCTCAAGGAGAAAGTGTCCCAGCACTGCTCACTTAGCCCGATCTTGCCAGGAAATAAGATTTGCTGCACATTCCAAGGACACTGCATTTTCCTGGGCAAGCTGCAACCTGCTGGCAGATGGCCGTGCTCTCTGCCCACTCCTGCCCAGCTCTGGGTACTAGCGGGCACGTTGCAGCCTGGCGAAGGCAAGAAACCTGGATTAGCTGTCAGAGAGCAGAAGGGCAGCTGAGATGCTGAAAAGCAGCAAAGCTGAACTGCCTGCCTCAACTTCAGCAGTGTGTAATTGACTGAAGGCGAAAAACCAAGCAGCAGAGCAGCGGGCTTCTGTGCGCACTGAAGGCAATTGCAAGAATCCAGCAGCTGCTCCTAGCCAAGCACAGTCAACTGCCTGTGTTCTTGCTTCTTGACCAACTCACAGTTGCCCTTCTTCTCAGCAGCTGCCACCGTGTTCTCTGCATCTCGGAGCCTCTGGGGAGCAGCAAGAATTTCCAAGGTGGGATGTAGTAGGACTACGTCAAAACCCAGGAAAATTGTTCTGGAACACCTTCCACTCGCATGCCAAGAGTGAATTCAACAGGCTTGGAGAGCGGCAGCCACCGTCCTGCAGCTGTCTGCGAGCTTCGCACACAAGCCGGCTTCTTCGCGGCTTCGTTCTTCGCCTATGCAAGCTACCGCGATCTCCGGCTGCCGGAGGCCAAGAAGCGGCAACTTCGCGCACAGATGACTGGAGCGGCAGCGGTGCGCTCCGAAGCGCCGCTTTTGCCGAAAGACGCCGGGAAGCGGCACTTGCTTTCGGCCAGCTGCGGAGCTCCGTATTCTGCCTCTCTAGTCGCCTACATCTTAGCGAAAAGCTTTTCCGCTCCAGTTCTCAAGGAGAAAGTGTCCCAGCACTGCTCACTTAGCCCGACCTTGCCAGGAAATGAGATTTGCTGCACATTCCAAGGACACTGCATTTTCCTGGGCAAGCTGCAACCTGCTGGCAGATGGCCGTGCTCTCTGCCCACTCCTGCCCAGCTCTGAGTAGTAGCGGGCACGTTGCAGCCTGGCGAAGGCAAGGAACTTGGAGAGCTGTCACAGAGCAGAAGGGCAGCTGAGATGCTGAAAAGCAGCAAAGCTGAACTGCCTGCCTCAACTTCAGCAGAGTGTAATTGACTGAAGGCGAAAAACCAAGCAGCAGAGCAGCGGGCTTCTGTGCGCACTGAAGGCAATTGCAAGAATCCAGCAGCTGCTCCTAGCCAAGCACAGTCAACTGCCTGTGTTCTTGCTTCTTGACCAACTCACAGTTGCCCTTCTTCTCAGCAGCTGCCACCGTGTTCTCTGCATCTCGGAGCCTCTGGGGAGCAGCAAGAATTTCCAAGGTGGGATGTAGTAGGACTACGTCAAAACCCAGGAAAATTGTCCTGGAACACCTTCCACTCGCATGCCAAGAGTGAATTCAACAGGCTTGGAGAGCGGCAGCCACCGTCCTGCAGCTGTCTGCGAGCTTCGCACACAAGCCGGCTTCTTCGCGGCTTCGTTCTTCGCCTATGCAAGCTACCGCGATCTCCGGCTGCCGGAGGCCAAGAAGCGGCAACTTCGCGCACAGATGACTGGAGCGGCAGCGGTGCGCTCCGAAGCGCCGCTTTTGCCGAAAGACGCCGGGAAGCGGCACTTGCTTTCGGCCAGCTGCGGAGCTCCGTATTCTGCCTCTCTAGTCGCCTACATCTTAGCGAAAAGCTTTTCCGCTCCAGTTCTCAAGGAGAAAGTGTACCAGCACTGCTCACTTAGCCCGACCTTGCCAGGAAATGAGATTTGCTGCACATTCCAAGGACACTGCATTTTCCTGGGCAAGCTGCAACCTGCTGGCAGATGGCCGTGCTCTCTGCCCACTCCTGCCCAGCTCTGGGTAGTAGCGGGCACGTTGCAGCCTGGCGAAGGCAAGAAACCTGGAGAGCTGTCACAGAGCAGAAGGGCAGCTGAGATGCTGAAAAGCAGCAAAGCTGAACTGCCTGCCTCAACTTCAGCAGTGTGTAATTGACTGAAGACGAAACACGAAGCAGCAGAGCAGCGGGCTTCTGTGCGCACTGAAGGCAATTGCAAGAATCCAGCAGCTGCTCCTAGCCAAGCACAGTCAACTGCCTGTGTTCTTGCTTCTTGACCAACTCACAGTTGCCCTTCTTCTCAGCAGCTGCCACCGTGTTCTCTGCATCTCGGAGCCTCTGGGGAGCAGCAAGAATTTCCAAGGTGGGATGTAGTAGGACTACGTCAAAACCCAGGAAAATTGTTCTGGAACACCTTCCACTCGCATGCCAAGAGTGAATTCAACAGGCTTGGAGAGCGGCAGCCACCGTCCTGCAGCTGTCTGCGAGCTTCGCACACAAGCCGGCTTCTTCGCGGCTTCGTTCTTCGCCTATGCAAGCTACCGCGATCTCCGGCTGCCTGAGGCGAAGAAGCGGCAACCTCGCGCACAGATGACTGGAGCGGCAGCGGTGCGCTCCGAAGCGCCGCTTTTGCCGAAAGACGCCGGGAAGCGGCACTTGCTTTCGGCCAGCTGCGGAGCTCCGTATTCTGCCTCTCGAGTCGCCTACATCTTAGCGAAAAGCTTTTCCGCTCCAGTTCTCAAGGAGAAAGTGTCCCAGCACTGCTCACTTAGCCCGATCTTGCCAGGAAATGAGATTTGCTGCACATTCCAAGGACACTGCATTTTCCTGGGCAAGCTGCAACCTGCTGGCAGATGGCCGTGCTCTCTGCCCACTCCTGCCCAGTTCTTGGTACTAGCGGGCACGTTGCAGCCTGGCGAAGGCAAGAAACCTGGAGAGCTGTCAGAGAGCAGAAGGGCAGCTGAGATGCTGAAAAGCAGCAAAGCTGAACTGCCTGCCTCAACTTCAGCAGTGTGTAATTGACTGAAGGCGAAAAACCAAGCAGCAGAGCAGCGGGCTTCTCTGCGCACTGAAGGCAATTGCAAGAATCCAGCAGCTGCTCCTCGCCAAGCACAGTCAACTGCCTGTGTTCTTGCTTCTTGACCAACTCACAGTTGCCCTTCTTCTCAGCAGCTGCCACCGTGTTCTCTGCATCTCGGAGCCTCTGGGGAGCAGCAAGAATTTCCAAGGTGGGATGTAGTAGGACTACGTCAAAACCCAGGAAAATTGTCCTGGAACACCTTCCACTCGCATGCCAAGAGTGAATTCAACAGGCTTGGAGAGCGGCAGCCACCGTCCTGCAGCAGTCTGCGAGCTTCGCACACAAGCCGGCTTCTTCGCGGCTTCGTTCTTCGCCTATGCAAGCTACCGCGATCTCCGGCTGCCGGAGGCCAAGAAGCGGCAACTTCGCGCACAGATCACTGGAGCGGCAGCGGTGCGCTCCGAAGCGCCGCTTTTGCCGAAAGACGCCGGGAAGCGGCACTTGCTTTCGGCCAGCTGCGGAGCTCCGTATTCTGCCTCTCTAGTCGCCTACATCTTAGCGAAAAGCTTTTCCGCTCCAGTTCTCAAGGAGAAAGTGTCCCAGCACTGCTCACTTAGCCCGACCTTGCCAGGAAATGAGATTTGCTGCACATTCCAAGGACACTGCATTTTCCTGGGCAAGCTGCAACCTGCTGGCAGATGGCCGTGCTCTCTGCCCACTCCTGCCCAGCTCTGGGTAGTAGCGGGCACGTTGCAGCCTGGCGAAGGCAAGAAACCTCGAGAACTGTCACAGAGCAGAAGGGCAGCTGAGATGCTGAAAAGCAGCAAAGCTGAACTGCCTGCCTCAACTTCAGCAGAGTGTAATTGACTGAAGGCGAAAAACCAAGCAGCAGAGCAGCAGGCTTCTGTGCGCACTGAAGGCAATTGCAAGAATCCAGCAGCTGCTCCTAGCCAAGCACAGTCAACTGCCTGTGTTCTTGCTTCTTGACCAACTCACAGTTGCCCTTCTTCTCAGCAGCTGCCACCGTGTTCTCTGCATCTCGGAGCCTCTGGGGAGCAGCAAGAATTTCCAAGGTGGGATGTAGTAGGACTACGTCAAAACCCAGGAAAATTGTCCTGGAACACCTTCCACTCGCATGCCAAGAGTGAATTCAACAGGCTTGGAGAGCGGCAGCCACCGTCCTGCAGCTGTCTGCGAGCTTCGCACACAAGCCGGCTTCTTCGCGGCTTCGTTCTTCGCCTATGCAAGCTACCGCGATCTCCGGCTGCCGGAGGCCAAGAAGCGGCAACTTCGCGCACAGATGACTGGAGCGGCAGCGGTGCGCTCCGAAGCGCCGCTTTTGCCGAAAGACGCCGGGAAGCGGCACTTGCTTTCGGCCAGCTGCGGAGCTCCGTATTCTGCCTCTCTAGTCGCCTACATCTTAGCGAAAAGCTTTTCCGCTCCAGTTCTCAAGGAGAAAGTGTACCAGCACTGCTCACTTAGCCCGACCTTGCCAGGAAATGAGATTTGCTGCACATTCCAAGGACACTGCATTTTCCTGGGCAAGCTGCAACCTGCTGGCAGATGGCCGTGCTCTCTGCCCACTCCTGCCCAGCTCTGGGTAGTAGCGGGCACGTTGCAGCCTGGCGAAGGCAAGAAACCTGGAGAGCTGTCACAGAGCAGAAGGGCAGCTGAGATGCTGAAAAGCAGCAAAGCTGAACTGCCTGCCTCAACTTCAGCAGAGTGTAATTGACTGAAGACGAAACACGAAGCAGCAGAGCAGCGGGCTTCTGTGCGCACTGAAGGCAATTGCAAGAATCCAGCAGCTGCTCCTAGCCAAGCACAGTCAACTGCCTGTGTTCTTGCTTCTTGACCAACTCACAGTTGCCCTTCTTCTCAGCAGCTGCCACCGTGTTCTCTGCATCTCGGAGCCTCTGGGGAGCAGCAAGAATTTCCAAGGTGGGATGTAGTAGGACTACGTCAAAACCCAGGAAAATTGTTCTGGAACACCTTCCACTCGCATGCCAAGAGTGAATTCAAGAGGCTTGGAGAGCGGCAGCCACCGTCCTGCAGCTGTCTGCGAGCTTCGCACACAAGCCGGCTTCTTCGCGGCTTCGTTCTTCGCCTATGCAAGCTACCGCGATCTCCGGCTGCCTGAGGCGAAGAAGCGGCAACTTCGCGCACAGATGACTGGAGCGGCAGCGGTGCGCTCCGAAGCGCCGCTTTTGCCGAAAGACGCCGGGAAGCGGCACTTGCTTTCGGCCAGCTGTGGAGCTCCGTATTCTGCCTCTCGAGTCGCCTACATCTTAGCGAAAAGCTTTTCCGCTCCAGTTCTCAAGGAGAAAGTGTCCCAGCACTGCTCACTTAGCCCGACCTTGCCAGGAAATAAGATTTGCTGCACATTCCAAGGACACTGCATTTTCCTGGGCAAGCTGCAACCTGCTGGCAGATGGCCGTGCTCTCTGCCCACTCCTGCCCAGCTCTGAGTAGTAGCGGGCAGGTTGCAGCCTGGCGAAGGCAAGAAACTTGGAGAGCTGTCAGAGAGCAGAAGGGCAGCTGAGATGCTGAAAAGCAGCAAAGCTGAACTGCCTGCCTCAACTTCAGCAGAGTGTAATTGACTGAAGGCGAAAAACCAAGCAGCAGAGCAGCGGGCTTCTGTGCGCACTGAAGGCAATTGCAAGAATCCAGCAGCTGCTCCTAGCCAAGCACAGTCAACTGCCTGTGTTCTTGCTTCTTGACCAACTCACAGTTGCCCTTCTTCTCAGCAGCTGCCACCGTGTTCTCTGCATCTCGGAGCCTCTGGGGAGCAGCAAGAATTTCCAAGGTGGGATGTAGTAGGACTACGTCAAAACCCAGGAAAATTGTCCTGGAACACCTTCCACTCGCATGCCAAGAGTGAATTCAACAGGCTTGGAGAGCGGCAGCCACCGTCCTGCAGCTGTCTGCGAGCTTCGCACACAAGCCGGCTTCTTCGCGGCTTCGTTCTTCGCCTATGCAAGCTACCGCGATCTCCGGCTGCCGGAGGCCAAGAAGCGGCAACTTCGCGCACAGATGACTGGAGCGGCAGCGGTGCGCTCCGAAGCGCCGCTTTTGCCGAAAGACGCCGGGAAGCGGCACTTGCTTTCGGCCAGCTGCGGAGCTCCGTATTCTGCCTCTCTAGTCGCCTACATCTTAGCGAAAAGCTTTTCCGCTCCAGTTCTCAAGGAGAAAGTGTACCAGCACTGCTCACTTAGCCCGACCTTGCCAGGAAATGAGATTTGCTGCACATTCCAAGGACACTGCATTTTCCTGGGCAAGCTGCAACCTGCTGGCAGATGGCCGTGCTCTCTGCCCACTCCTGCCCAGCTCTGGGTAGTAGCGGGCACGTTGCAGCCTGGCGAAGGCAAGAAACCTGGAGAGCTGTCACAGAGCAGAAGGGCAGCTGAGATGCTGAAAAGCAGCAAAGCTGAACTGCCTGCCTCAACTTCAGCAGAGTGTAATTGACTGAAGACGAAACACGAAGCAGCAGAGCAGCGGGCTTCTGTGCGCACTGAAGGCAATTGCAAGAATCCAGCAGCTGCTCCTAGCCAAGCACAGTCAACTGCCTGTGTTCTTGCTTCTTGACCAACTCACAGTTGCCCTTCTTCTCAGCAGCTGCCACCGTGTTCTCTGCATCTCGGAGCCTCTGGGGAGCAGCAAGAATTTCCAAGGTGGGATGTAGTAGGACTACGTCAAAACCCAGGAAAATTGTTCTGGAACACCTTCCACTCGCATGCCAAGAGTGAATTCAAGAGGCTTGGAGAGCGGCAGCCACCGTCCTGCAGCTGTCTGCGAGCTTCGCACACAAGCCGGCTTCTTCGCGGCTTCGTTCTTCGCCTATGCAAGCTACCGCGATCTCCGGCTGCCTGAGGCGAAGAAGCGGCAACTTCGCGCACAGATGACTGGAGCGGCAGCGGTGCGCTCCGAAGCGCCGCTTTTGCCGAAAGACGCCGGGAAGCGGCACTTGCTTTCGGCCAGCTGCGGAGCTCCGTATTCTGCCTCTCGAGTCGCCTACATCTTAGCGAAAAGCTTTTCCGCTCCAGTTCTCAAGGAGAAAGTGTCCCAGCACTGCTCACTTAGCCCGACCTTGCCAGGAAATAAGATTTGCTGCACATTCCAAGGACACTGCATTTTCCTGGGCAAGCTGCAACCTGCTGGCAGATGGCCGTGCTCTCTGCCCACTCCTGCCCAGCTCTGAGTAGTAGCGGGCAGGTTGCAGCCTGGCGAAGGCAAGAAACCTGGAGAGCTGTCAGAGAGCAGAAGGGCAGCTGAGATGCTGAAAAGCAGCAAAGCTGAACTGCCTGCCTCAACTTCAGCAGAGTGTAATTGACTGAAGGCGAAAAACCAAGCAGCAGAGCAGCGGGCTTCTGTGCGCACTGAAGGCAATTGCAAGAATCCAGCAGCTGCTCCTAGCCAAGCACAGTCAACTGCCTGTGTTCTTGCTTCTTGACCAACTCACAGTTGCCCTTCTTCTCAGCAGCTGCCACCGTGTTCTCTGCATCTCGGAGCCTCTGGGGAGCAGCAAGAATTTCCAAGGTGGGATGTAGTAGGACTACGTCAAAACCCAGGAAAATTGTTCTGGAACACCTTCCACTCGCATGCCAAGAGTGAATTCAACAGGCTTGGAGAGCGGCAGCCACCGTCCTGCAGCTGTCTGCGAGCTTCGCACACAAGCCGGCTTCTTCGCGGCTTCGTTCTTCGCCTATGCAAGCTACCGCGATCTCCGGCTGCCTGAGGCGAAGAAGCGGCAACTTCGCGCACAGATGACTGGAGCGGCAGCGGTGCGCTCCGAAGCGCCGCTTTTGCCGAAAGACGCCGGGAAGCGGCACTTGCTTTCGGCCAGCTGCGGAGCTCCGTATTCTGCCTCTCGAGTCGCCTACATCTTAGCGAAAAGCTTTTCCGCTCCAGTTCTCAAGGAGAAAGTGTCCCAGCACTGCTCACTTAGCCCGATCTTGCCAGGAAATGAGATTTGCTGCACATTCCAAGGACACTGCATTTTCCTGGGCAAGCTGCAACCTGCTGGCAGATGGCCGTGCTCTCTGCCCACTCCTGCCCAGCTCTGAGTAGTAGCGGGCACGTTGCAGCCTGGCGAAGGCAAGAAACTTGGAGAGCTGTCACAGAGCAGAAGGGCAGCTGAGATGCTGAAAAGCAGCAAAGCTGAACTGCCTGCCTCAACTTCAGCAGAGTGTAATTGACTGAAGGCGAAAAACCAAGCAGCAGAGCAGCGGGCTTCTGTGCGCACTGAAGGCAATTGCAAGAATCCAGCAGCTGCTCCTAGCCAAGCACAGTCAACTGCCTGTGTTCTTGCTTCTTGACCAACTCACAGTTGCCCTTCTTCTCAGCAGCTGCCACCGTGTTCTCTGCATCTCGGAGCCTCTGGGGAGCAGCAAGAATTTCCAAGGTGGGATGTAGTAGGACTACGTCAAAACCCAGGAAAATTGTTCTGGAACACCTTCCACTCGCATGCCAAGAGTGAATTCAACAGGCTTGGAGAGCGGCAGCCACCGTCCTGCAGCTGTCTGCGAGCTTCGCACACAAGCCGGCTTCTTCGCGGCTTCGTTCTTCGCCTATGCAAGCTACCGCGATCTCCGGCTGCCTGAGGCGAAGAAGCGGCAACTTCGCGCACAGATGACTGGAGCGGCAGCGGTGCGCTCCGAAGCGCCGCTTTTGCCGAAAGACGCCGGGAAGCGGCACTTGCTTTCGGCCAGCTGCGGAGCTGCGTATTCTGCCTCTCGAGTCGCCTACATCTTAGCGAAAAGCTTTTCCGCTCCAGTTCTCAAGGAGAAAGTGTCCCAGCACTGCTCACTTAGCCCGACCTTGCCAGGATATAAGATTTGCTGCACATTCCAAGGACACTGCATTTTCCTGGGCAAGCTGCAACCTGCTGGCAGATGGCCGTGCTCTCTGCCCACTCCTGCCCAGCTCTGGGTACTAGCGGGCACGTTGCAGCCTGGCGAAGGCAAGAAACCTGGATTAGCTGTCAGAGAGCAGAAGGGCAGCTGAGATGCTGAAAAGCAGCAAAGCTGAACTGCCTGCCTCAACTTCAGCAGTGTGTAATTGACTGAAGGCGAAAAACCAAGCAGCAGAGCAGCGGGCTTCTGTGCGCACTGAAGGCAATTGCAAGAATCCAGCAGCTGCTCCTAGCCAAGCACAGTCAACTGCCTGTGTTCTTGCTTCTTGACCAACTCACAGTTGCCCTTCTTCTCAGCAGCTGCCACCGTGTTCTCTGCATCTCGGAGCCTCTGGGGAGCAGCAAGAATTTCCAAGGTGGGATGTAGTAGGACTACGTCAAAACCCAGGAAAATTGTTCTGGAACACCTTCCACTCGCATGCCAAGAGTGAATTCAAGAGGCTTGGAGAGCGGCAGCCACCGTCCTGCAGCTGTCTGCGAGCTTCGCACACAAGCCGGCTTCTTCGCGGCTTCGTTCTTCGCCTATGCAAGCTACCGCGATCTCCGGCTGCCGGAGGCCAAGAAGCGGCAACTTCGCGCACAGATGACTGGAGCGGCAGCGGTGCGCTCCGAAGCGCCGCTTTTGCCGAAAGACGCCGGGAAGCGGCACTTGCTTTCGGCCAGCTGCGGAGCTCCGTATTCTGCCTCTCTAGTCGCCTACATCTTAGCGAAAAGCTTTTCCGCTCCAGTTCTCAAGGAGAAAGTGTCCCAGCACTGCTCACTTAGCCCGACCTTGCCAGGAAATGAGATTTGCTGCACATTCCAAGGACACTGCATTTTCCTGGGCAAGCTGCAACCTGCTGGCAGATGGCCGTGCTCTCTGCCCACTCCTGCCCAGCTCTGAGTAGTAGCGGGCACGTTGCAGCCTGGCGAAGGCAAGAAACTTGGAGAGCTGTCAGAGAGCAGAAGGGCAGCTGAGATGCTGAAAAGCAGCAAAGCTGAACTGCCTGCCTCAACTTCAGCAGAGTGTAATTGACTGAAGGCGAAAAACCAAGCAGCAGAGCAGCGGGCTTCTGTGCGCACTGAAGGCAATTGCAAGAATCCAGCAGCTGCTCCTAGCCAAGCACAGTCAACTGCCTGTGTTCTTGCTTCTTGACCAACTCACAGTTGCCCTTCTTCTCAGCAGCTGCCACCGTGTTCTCTGCATCTCGGAGCCTCTGGGGAGCAGCAAGAATTTCCAAGGTGGGATGTAGTAGGACTACGTCAAAACCCAGGAAAATTGTCCTGGAACACCTTCCACTCGCATGCCAAGAGTGAATTCAACAGGCTTGGAGAGCGGCAGCCACCGTCCTGCAGCTGTCTGCGAGCTTCGCACACAAGCCGGCTTCTTCGCGGCTTCGTTCTTCGCCTATGCAAGCTACCGCGATCTCCGGCTGCCGGAGGCCAAGAAGCGGCAACTTCGCGCACAGATGACTGGAGCGGCAGCGGTGCGCTCCGAAGCGCCGCTTTTGCCGAAAGACGCCGGGAAGCGGCACTTGCTTTCGGCCAGCTGCGGAGCTCCGTATTCTGCCTCTCGAGTCGCCTACATCTTAGCGAAAAGCTTTTCCGCTCCAGTTCTCAAGGAGAAAGTGTACCAGCACTGCTCACTTAGCCCGACCTTGCCAGGAAATGAGATTTGCTGCACATTCCAAGGACACTGCATTTTCCTGGGCAAGCTGCAACCTGCTGGCAGATGGCCGTGCTCTCTGCCCACTCCTGCCCAGCTCTGGGTAGTAGCGGGCACGTTGCAGCCTGGCGAAGGCAAGAAACCTGGAGAGCTGTCACAGAGCAGAAGGGCAGCTGAGATGCTGAAAAGCAGCAAAGCTGAACTGCCTGCCTCAACTTCAGCAGTGTGTAATTGACTGAAGACGAAACACGAAGCAGCAGAGCAGCGGGCTTCTGTGCGCACTGAAGGCAATTGCAAGAATCCAGCAGCTGCTCCTAGCCAAGCACAGTCAACTGCCTGTGTTCTTGCTTCTTGACCAACTCACAGTTGCCCTTCTTCTCAGCAGCTGCCACCGTGTTCTCTGCATCTCGGAGCCTCTGGGGAGCAGCAAGAATTTCCAAGGTGGGATGTAGTAGGACTACGTCAAAACCCAGGAAAATTGTTCTGGAACACCTTCCACTCGCATGCCAAGAGTGAATTCAAGAGGCTTGGAGAGCGGCAGCCACCGTCCTGCAGCTGTCTGCGAGCTTCGCACACAAGCCGGCTTCTTCGCGGCTTCGTTCTTCGCCTATGCAAGCTACCGCGATCTCCGGCTGCCTGAGGCGAAGAAGCGGCAACCTCGCGCACAGATGACTGGAGCGGCAGCGGTGCGCTCCGAAGCGCCGCTTTTGCCGAAAGACGCCGGGAAGCGGCACTTGCTTTCGGCCAGCTGCGGAGCTCCGTATTCTGCCTCTCGAGTCGCCTACATCTTAGCGAAAAGCTTTTCCGCTCCAGTTCTCAAGGAGAAAGTGTCCCAGCACTGCTCACTTAGCCCGATCTTGCCAGGAAATGAGATTTGCTGCACATTCCAAGGACACTGCATTTTCCTGGGCAAGCTGCAACCTGCTGGCAGATGGCCGTGCTCTCTGCCCACTCCTGCCCAGTTCTTGGTACTAGCGGGCACGTTGCAGCCTGGCGAAGGCAAGAAACCTGGAGAGCTGTCAGAGAGCAGAAGGGCAGCTGAGATGCTGAAAAGCAGCAAAGCTGAACTGCCTGCCTCAACTTCAGCAGTGTGTAATTGACTGAAGGCGAAAAACCAAGCAGCAGAGCAGCGGGCTTCTCTGCGCACTGAAGGCAATTGCAAGAATCCAGCAGCTGCTCCTCGCCAAGCACAGTCAACTGCCTGTGTTCTTGCTTCTTGACCAACTCACAGTTGCCCTTCTTCTCAGCAGCTGCCACCGTGTTCTCTGCATCTCGGAGCCTCTGGGGAGCAGCAAGAATTTCCAAGGTGGGATGTAGTAGGACTACGTCAAAACCCAGGAAAATTGTCCTGGAACACCTTCCACTCGCATGCCAAGAGTGAATTCAACAGGCTTGGAGAGCGGCAGCCACCGTCCTGCAGCTGTCTGCGAGCTTCGCACACAAGCCGGCTTCTTCGCGGCTTCGTTCTTCGCCTATGCAAGCTACCGCGATCTCCGGCTGCCGGAGGCCAAGAAGCGGCAACTTCGCGCACAGATCACTGGAGCGGCAGCGGTGCGCTCCGAAGCGCCGCTTTTGCCGAAAGACGCCGGGAAGCGGCACTTGCTTTCGGCCAGCTGCGGAGCTCCGTATTCTGCCTCTCTAGTCGCCTACATCTTAGCGAAAAGCTTTTCCGCTCCAGTTCTCAAGGAGAAAGTGTCCCAGCACTGCTCACTTAGCCCGACCTTGCCAGGAAATGAGATTTGCTGCACATTCCAAGGACACTGCATTTTCCTGGGCAAGCTGCAACCTGCTGGCAGATGGCCGTGCTCTCTGCCCACTCCTGCCCAGCTCTGGGTAGTAGCGGGCACATTGCAGCCTGGCGAAGGCAAGAAACCTCGAGAACTGTCACAGAGCAGAAGGGCAGCTGAGATGCTGAAAAGCAGCAAAGCTGAACTGCCTGCCTCAACTTCAGCAGAGTGTAATTGACTGAAGGCGAAAAACCAAGCAGCAGAGCAGCAGGCTTCTGTGCGCACTGAAGGCAATTGCAAGAATCCAGCAGCTGCTCCTAGCCAAGCACAGTCAACTGCCTGTGTTCTTGCTTCTTGACCAACTCACAGTTGCCCTTCTTCTCAGCAGCTGCCACCGTGTTCTCTGCATCTCGGAGCCTCTGGGGAGCAGCAAGAATTTCCAAGGTGGGATGTAGTAGGACTACGTCAAAACCCAGGAAAATTGTCCTGGAACACCTTCCACTCGCATGCCAAGAGTGAATTCAACAGGCTTGGAGAGCGGCAGCCACCGTCCTGCAGCTGTCTGCGAGCTTCGCACACAAGCCGGCTTCTTCGCGGCTTCGTTCTTCGCCTATGCAAGCTACCGCGATCTCCGGCTGCCGGAGGCCAAGAAGCGGCAACTTCGCGCACAGATGACTGGAGCGGCAGCGGTGCGCTCCGAAGCGCCGCTTTTGCCGAAAGACGCCGGGAAGCGGCACTTGCTTTCGGCCAGCTGCGGAGCTCCGTATTCTGCCTCTCTAGTCGCCTACATCTTAGCGAAAAGCTTTTCCGCTCCAGTTCTCAAGGAGAAAGTGTACCAGCACTGCTCACTTAGCCCGACCTTGCCAGGAAATGAGATTTGCTGCACATTCCAAGGACACTGCATTTTCCTGGGCAAGCTGCAACCTGCTGGCAGATGGCCGTGCTCTCTGCCCACTCCTGCCCAGCTCTGGGTAGTAGCGGGCACGTTGCAGCCTGGCGAAGGCAAGAAACCTGGAGAGCTGTCACAGAGCAGAAGGGCAGCTGAGATGCTGAAAAGCAGCAAAGCTGAACTGCCTGCCTCAACTTCAGCAGAGTGTAATTGACTGAAGACGAAAAACCAAGGAGCAGAGCAGCGGGCTTCTGTGCGCACTGAAGGCAATTGCAAGAATCCAGCAGCTGCTCCTAGCCAAGCACAGTCAACTGCCTGTGTTCTTGCTTCTTGACCAACTCACAGTTGCCCTTCTTCTCAGCAGCTGCCACCGTGTTCTCTGCATCTCGGAGCCTCTGGGGAGCAACAAGAATTTCCAAGGTGGGATGCATGAAAACTAAAATAAAAACTCAGGAAGGTTGTCCTGGAACACCTCCCATTGGCATGCCAAGAGTGAATTCAACAGGCAGGAGAGCGGCAGCCACCGTCCTGCAGCTGTCTGCGAGCTTCGCACACAAGCCGGCTTCTTCGCGGCTTCGTTCTTCGCCTCTTGCAAGCTACCGCGATCTCCGGCTGCCGGAGGCCAAGAAGCGGCAACTTCGCGCACAGATCACTGGAGCGGCAGCGGTGCGCTCCGAAGCGCCGCTTTTGCCGAAAGACGCCGGGAAGCGGCACTTGCTTTCGGCCAGCTCCGGAGCTCCGTATTCTGCCTCTCTAGTCGCCTACATCTTAGCGCAAAGCTTTTCCGCTCCAGTTCTCAAGGAGAAAGTGTCCCAGCACTGCTCACTTAGCCCGACCTTGCCAGGAAATAAGATTTGCTGCACATTCCAAGGACACTGCATTTTCCTGGGCAAGCTGCAACCTGCTGGCAGATGGCCGTGCTCTCTGCCCACTCCTGCCCAGCTCTGAGTAGTAGCGGGCAGGTTGCAGCCTGGCGAAGGCAAGAAACCTGGAGAGCTGTCAGAGAGCAGAAGGGCAGCTGAGATGCTGAAAAGCAGCAAAGCTGAACTGCCTGCCTCAACTTCAGCAGAGTGTAATTGACTGAAGGCGAAAAACCAAGCAGCAGAGCAGCGGGCTTCTGTGCGCACTGAAGGCAATTGCAAGAATCCAGCAGCTGCTCCTAGCCAAGCACAGTCAACTGCCTGTGTTCTTGCTTCTTGACCAACTCACAGTTGCCTTTCTTCTCAGCAGCTGCCACCGTGTTCTCTGCATCTCGGAGCCTCTGGGGAGCAGCAAGAATTTCCAAGGTGGGATGTAGTAGGACTACGTCAAAACCCAGGAAAATTGTTCTGGAACACCTTCCACTCGCATGCCAAGAGTGAATTCAACAGGCTTGGAGAGCGGCAGCCACCGTCCTGCAGCTGTCTGCGAGCTTCGCACACAAGCCGGCTTCTTCGCGGCTTCGTTCTTCGCCTATGCAAGCTACCGCGATCTCCGGCTGCCTGAGGCGAAGAAGCGGCAACTTCGCGCACAGATCACTGGAGCGGCAGCGGTGCGCTCCGAAGCGCCGCTTTTGCCGAAAGACGCCGGGAAGCGGCACTTGCTTTCGGCCAGCTGCGGAGCTGCGTATTCTGCCTCTCGAGTCGCCTACATCTTAGCGAAAAGCTTTTCCGCTCCAGTTCTCAAGGAGAAAGTGTCCCAGCACTGCTCACTTAGCCCGATCTTGCCAGGAAATAAGATTTGCTGCACATTCCAAGGACACTGCATTTTCCTGGGCAAGCTGCAACCTGCTGGCAGATGGCCGTGCTCTCTGCCCACTCCTGCCCAGCTCTGAGTAGTAGCGGGCACGTTGCAGCCTGGCGAAGGCAAGAAACCTGGAGAGCTGTCAGAGAGCAGAAGGGCAGCTGAGATGCTGAAAAGCAGCAAAGCTGAACTGCCTGCCTCAACTTCAGCAGTGTGTAATTGACTGAAGGCGAAAAACCAAGCAGCAGAGCAGCGGGCTTCTGTGCGCACTGAAGGCAATTGCAAGAATCCAGCAGCTGCTCCTAGCCAAGCACAGTCAACTGCCTGTGTTCTTGCTTCTTGACCAACTCACAGTTGCCCTTCTTCTCAGCAGCTGCCACCGTGTTCTCTGCATCTCGGAGCCTCTGGGGAGCAGCAAGAATTTCCAAGGTGGGATGTAGTAGGACTACGTCAAAACCCAGGAAAATTGTTCTGGAACACCTTCCACTCGCATGCCAAGAGTGAATTCAACAGGCTTGGAGAGCGGCAGCCACCGTCCTGCAGCTGTCTGCGAGCTTCGCACACAAGCCGGCTTCTTCGCGGCTTCGTTCTTCGCCTATGCAAGCTACCGCGATCTCCGGCTGCCGGAGGCGAAGAAGCGGCAACTTCGCGCACAGATGACTGGAGCGGCAGCGGTGCGCTCCGAAGCGCCGCTTTTGCCGAAAGACGCCGGGAAGCGGCACTTGCTTTCGGCCAGCTGCGGAGCTCCGTATTCTGCCTCTCTAGTCGCCTACATCTTAGCGAAAAGCTTTTCCGCTCCAGTTCTCAAGGAGAAAGTGTCCCAGCACTGCTCACTTAGCCCGACCTTGCCAGGAAATGAGATTTGCTGCACATTCCAAGGACACTGCATTTTCCTGGGCAAGCTGCAACCTGCTGGCAGATGGCCGTGCTCTCTGCCCACTCCTGCCCAGCTCTGAGTAGTAGCGGGCACGTTGCAGCCTGGCGAAGGCAAGAAACTTGGAGAGCTGTCACAGAGCAGAAGGGCAGCTGAGATGCTGAAAAGCAGCAAAGCTGAACTGCCTGCCTCAACTTCAGCAGAGTGTAATTGACTGAAGGCGAAAAACCAAGCAGCAGAGCAGCGGGCTTCTGTGCGCACTGAAGGCAATTGCAAGAATCCAGCAGCTGCTCCTAGCCAAGCACAGTCAACTGCCTGTGTTCTTGCTTCTTGACCAACTCACAGTTGCCCTTCTTCTCAGCAGCTGCCACCGTGTTCTCTGCATCTCGGAGCCTCTGGGGAGCAGCAAGAATTTCCAAGGTGGGATGTAGTAGGACTACGTCAAAACCCAGGAAAATTGTCCTGGAACACCTTCCACTCGCATGCCAAGAGTGAATTCAACAGGCTTGGAGAGCGGCAGCCACCGTCCTGCAGCTGTCTGCGAGCTTCGCACACAAGCCGGCTTCTTCGCGGCTTCGTTCTTCGCCTATGCAAGCTACCGCGATCTCCGGCTGCCGGAGGCCAAGAAGCGGCAACTTCGCGCACAGATGACTGGAGCGGCAGCGGTGCGCTCCGAAGCGCCGCTTTTGCCGAAAGACGCCGGGAAGCGGCACTTGCTTTCGGCCAGCTGCGGAGCTCCGTATTCTGCCTCTCTAGTCGCCTACATCTTAGCGAAAAGCTTTTCCGCTCCAGTTCTCAAGGAGAAAGTGTACCAGCACTGCTCACTTAGCCCGACCTTGCCAGGAAATGAGATTTGCTGCACATTCCAAGGACACTGCATTTTCCTGGGCAAGCTGCAACCTGCTGGCAGATGGCCGTGCTCTCTGCCCACTCCTGCCCAGCTCTGGGTAGTAGCCGGCACGTTGCAGCCTGGCGAAGGCAAGAAACCTGGAGAGCTGTCACAGAGCAGAAGGGCAGCTGAGATGCTGAAAAGCAGCAAAGCTGAACTGCCTGCCTCAACTTCAGCAGAGTGTAATTGACTGAAGACGAAACACGAAGCAGCAGAGCAGCGGGCTTCTGTGCGCACTGAAGGCAATTGCAAGAATCCAGCAGCTGCTCCTAGCCAAGCACAGTCAACTGCCTGTGTTCTTGCTTCTTGACCAACTCACAGTTGCCCTTCTTCTCAGCAGCTGCCACCGTGTTCTCTGCATCTCGGAGCCTCTGGGGAGCAGCAAGAATTTCCAAGGTGGGATGTAGTAGGACTACGTCAAAACCCAGGAAAATTGTTCTGGAACACCTTCCACTCGCATGCCAAGAGTGAATTCAAGAGGCTTGGAGAGCGGCAGCCACCGTCCTGCAGCTGTCTGCGAGCTTCGCACACAAGCCGGCTTCTTCGCGGCTTCGTTCTTCGCCTATGCAAGCTACCGCGATCTCCGGCTGCCTGAGGCGAAGAAGCGGCAACTTCGCGCACAGATGACTGGAGCGGCAGCGGTGCGCTCCGAAGCGCCGCTTTTGCCGAAAGACGCCGGGAAGCGGCACTTGCTTTCGGCCAGCTGCGGAGCTCCGTATTCTGCCTCTCGAGTCGCCTACATCTTAGCGAAAAGCTTTTCCGCTCCAGTTCTCAAGGAGAAAGTGTCCCAGCACTGCTCACTTAGCCCGACCTTGCCAGGAAATAAGATTTGCTGCACATTCCAAGGACACTGCATTTTCCTGGGCAAGCTGCAACCTGCTGGCAGATGGCCGTGCTCTCTGCCCACTCCTGCCCAGCTCTGAGTAGTAGCGGGCAGGTTGCAGCCTGGCGAAGGCAAGAAACCTGGAGAGCTGTCAGAGAGCAGAAGGGCAGCTGAGATGCTGAAAAGCAGCAAAGCTGAACTGCCTGCCTCAACTTCAGCAGAGTGTAATTGACTGAAGGCGAAAAACCAAGCAGCAGAGCAGCGGGCTTCTGTGCGCACTGAAGGCAATTGCAAGAATCCAGCAGCTGCTCCTAGCCAAGCACAGTCAACTGCCTGTGTTCTTGCTTCTTGACCAACTCACAGTTGCCTTTCTTCTCAGCAGCTGCCACCGTGTTCTCTGCATCTCGGAGCCTCTGGGGAGCAGCAAGAATTTCCAAGGTGGGATGTAGTAGGACTACGTCAAAACCCAGGAAAATTGTTCTGGAACACCTTCCACTCGCATGCCAAGAGTGAATTCAAGAGGCTTGGAGAGCGGCAGCCACCGTCCTGCAGCTGTCTGCGAGCTTCGCACACAAGCCGGCTTCTTCGCGGCTTCGTTCTTCGCCTATGCAAGCTACCGCGATCTCCGGCTGCCTGAGGCGAAGAAGCGGCAACTTCGCGCACAGATCACTGGAGCGGCAGCGGTGCGCTCCGAAGCGCCGCTTTTGCCGAAAGACGCCGGGAAGCGGCACTTGCTTTCGGCCAGCTGCGGAGCTCCGTATTCTGCCTCTCGAGTCGCCTACATCTTAGCGAAAAGCTTTTCCGCTCCAGTTCTCAAGGAGAAAGTGTCCCAGCACTGCTCACTTAGCCCGATCTTGCCAGGAAATGAGATTTGCTGCACATTCCAAGGACACTGCATTTTCCTGGGCAAGCTGCAACCTGCTGGCAGATGGCCGTGCTCTCTGCCCACTCCTGCCCAGCTCTGAGTAGTAGCGGGCACGTTGCAGCCTGGCGAAGGCAAGAAACTTGGAGAGCTGTCACAGAGCAGAAGGGCAGCTGAGATGCTGAAAAGCAGCAAAGCTGAACTGCCTGCCTCAACTTCAGCAGAGTGTAATTGACTGAAGGCGAAAAACCAAGCAGCAGAGCAGCGGGCTTCTGTGCGCACTGAAGGCAATTGCAAGAATCCAGCAGCTGCTCCTAGCCAAGCACAGTCAACTGCCTGTGTTCTTGCTTCTTGACCAACTCACAGTTGCCCTTCTTCTCAGCAGCTGCCACCGTGTTCTCTGCATCTCGGAGCCTCTGGGGAGCAGCAAGAATTTCCAAGGTGGGATGTAGTAGGACTACGTCAAAACCCAGGAAAATTGTTCTGGAACACCTTCCACTCGCATGCCAAGAGTGAATTCAACAGGCTTGGAGAGCGGCAGCCACCGTCCTGCAGCTGTCTGCGAGCTTCGCACACAAGCCGGCTTCTTCGCGGCTTCGTTCTTCGCCTATGCAAGCTACCGCGATCTCCGGCTGCCTGAGGCGAAGAAGCGGCAACTTCGCGCACAGATGACTGGAGCGGCAGCGGTGCGCTCCGAAGCGCCGCTTTTGCCGAAAGACGCCGGGAAGCGGCACTTGCTTTCGGCCAGCTGCGGAGCTGCGTATTCTGCCTCTCGAGTCGCCTACATCTTAGCGAAAAGCTTTTCCGCTCCAGTTCTCAAGGAGAAAGTGTCCCAGCACTGCTCACTTAGCCCGATCTTGCCAGGAAATAAGATTTGCTGCACATTCCAAGGACACTGCATTTTCCTGGGCAAGCTGCAACCTGCTGGCAGATGGCCGTGCTCTCTGCCCACTCCTGCCCAGCTCTGGGTACTAGCGGGCACGTTGCAGCCTGGCGAAGGCAAGAAACCTGGATTAGCTGTCAGAGAGCAGAAGGGCAGCTGAGATGCTGAAAAGCAGCAAAGCTGAACTGCCTGCCTCAACTTCAGCAGTGTGTAATTGACTGAAGGCGAAAAACCAAGCAGCAGAGCAGCGGGCTTCTGTGCGCACTGAAGGCAATTGCAAGAATCCAGCAGCTGCTCCTAGCCAAGCACAGTCAACTGCCTGTGTTCTTGCTTCTTGACCAACTCACAGTTGCCCTTCTTCTCAGCAGCTGCCACCGTGTTCTCTGCATCTCGGAGCCTCTGGGGAGCAGCAAGAATTTCCAAGGTGGGATGTAGTAGGACTACGTCAAAACCCAGGAAAATTGTTCTGGAACACCTTCCACTCGCATGCCAAGAGTGAATTCAACAGGCTTGGAGAGCGGCAGCCACCGTCCTGCAGCTGTCTGCGAGCTTCGCACACAAGCCGGCTTCTTCGCGGCTTCGTTCTTCGCCTATGCAAGCTACCGCGATCTCCGGCTGCCGGAGGCCAAGAAGCGGCAACTTCGCGCACAGATGACTGGAGCGGCAGCGGTGCGCTCCGAAGCGCCGCTTTTGCCGAAAGACGCCGGGAAGCGGCACTTGCTTTCGGCCAGCTGCGGAGCTCCGTATTCTGCCTCTCTAGTCGCCTACATCTTAGCGAAAAGCTTTTCCGCTCCAGTTCTCAAGGAGAAAGTGTCCCAGCACTGCTCACTTAGCCCGACCTTGCCAGGAAATGAGATTTGCTGCACATTCCAAGGACACTGCATTTTCCTGGGCAAGCTGCAACCTGCTGGCAGATGGCCGTGCTCTCTGCCCACTCCTGCCCAGTTCTTGGTACTAGCGGGCACGTTGCAGCCTGGCGAAGGCAAGAAACCTGGAGAGCTGTCAGAGAGCAGAAGGGCAGCTGAGATGCTGAAAAGCAGCAAAGCTGAACTGCCTGCCTCAACTTCAGCAGTGTGTAATTGACTGAAGGCGAAAAACCAAGCAGCAGAGCAGCGGGCTTCTCTGCGCACTGAAGGCAATTGCAAGAATCCAGCAGCTGCTCCTCGCCAAGCACAGTCAACTGCCTGTGTTCTTGCTTCTTGACCAACTCACAGTTGCCCTTCTTCTCAGCAGCTGCCACCGTGTTCTCTGCATCTCGGAGCCTCTGGGGAGCAGCAAGAATTTCCAAGGTGGGATGTAGTAGGACTACGTCAAAACCCAGGAAAATTGTCCTGGAACACCTTCCACTCGCATGCCAAGAGTGAATTCAACAGGCTTGGAGAGCGGCAGCCACCGTCCTGCAGCAGTCTGCGAGCTTCGCACACAAGCCGGCTTCTTCGCGGCTTCGTTCTTCGCCTATGCAAGCTACCGCGATCTCCGGCTGCCGGAGGCCAAGAAGCGGCAACTTCGCGCACAGATCACTGGAGCGGCAGCGGTGCGCTCCGAAGCGCCGCTTTTGCCGAAAGACGCCGGGAAGCGGCACTTGCTTTCGGCCAGCTGCGGAGCTCCGTATTCTGCCTCTCTAGTCGCCTACATCTTAGCGAAAAGCTTTTCCGCTCCAGTTCTCAAGGAGAAAGTGTCCCAGCACTGCTCACTTAGCCCGACCTTGCCAGGAAATGAGATTTGCTGCACATTCCAAGGACACTGCATTTTCCTGGGCAAGCTGCAACCTGCTGGCAGATGGCCGTGCTCTCTGCCCACTCCTGCCCAGCTCTGGGTAGTAGCGGGCACGTTGCAGCCTGGCGAAGGCAAGAAACCTCGAGAACTGTCACAGAGCAGAAGGGCAGCTGAGATGCTGAAAAGCAGCAAAGCTGAACTGCCTGCCTCAACTTCAGCAGAGTGTAATTGACTGAAGGCGAAAAACCAAGCAGCAGAGCAGCAGGCTTCTGTGCGCACTGAAGGCAATTGCAAGAATCCAGCAGCTGCTCCTAGCCAAGCACAGTCAACTGCCTGTGTTCTTGCTTCTTGACCAACTCACAGTTGCCCTTCTTCTCAGCAGCTGCCACCGTGTTCTCTGCATCTCGGAGCCTCTGGGGAGCAGCAAGAATTTCCAAGGTGGGATGTAGTAGGACTACGTCAAAACCCAGGAAAATTGTCCTGGAACACCTTCCACTCGCATGCCAAGAGTGAATTCAACAGGCTTGGAGAGCGGCAGCCACCGTCCTGCAGCTGTCTGCGAGCTTCGCACACAAGCCGGCTTCTTCGCGGCTTCGTTCTTCGCCTATGCAAGCTACCGCGATCTCCGGCTGCCGGAGGCCAAGAAGCGGCAACTTCGCGCACAGATGACTGGAGCGGCAGCGGTGCGCTCCGAAGCGCCGCTTTTGCCGAAAGACGCCGGGAAGCGGCACTTGCTTTCGGCCAGCTGCGGAGCTCCGTATTCTGCCTCTCTAGTCGCCTACATCTTAGCGAAAAGCTTTTCCGCTCCAGTTCTCAAGGAGAAAGTGTACCAGCACTGCTCACTTAGCCCGACCTTGCCAGGAAATGAGATTTGCTGCACATTCCAAGGACACTGCATTTTCCTGGGCAAGCTGCAACCTGCTGGCAGATGGCCGTGCTCTCTGCCCACTCCTGCCCAGCTCTGGGTAGTAGCGGGCACGTTGCAGCCTGGCGAAGGCAAGAAACCTGGAGAGCTGTCACAGAGCAGAAGGGCAGCTGAGATGCTGAAAAGCAGCAAAGCTGAACTGCCTGCCTCAACTTCAGCAGAGTGTAATTGACTGAAGACGAAACACGAAGCAGCAGAGCAGCGGGCTTCTGTGCGCACTGAAGGCAATTGCAAGAATCCAGCAGCTGCTCCTAGCCAAGCACAGTCAACTGCCTGTGTTCTTGCTTCTTGACCAACTCACAGTTGCCCTTCTTCTCAGCAGCTGCCACCGTGTTCTCTGCATCTCGGAGCCTCTGGGGAGCAGCAAGAATTTCCAAGGTGGGATGTAGTAGGACTACGTCAAAACCCAGGAAAATTGTTCTGGAACACCTTCCACTCGCATGCCAAGAGTGAATTCAAGAGGCTTGGAGAGCGGCAGCCACCGTCCTGCAGCTGTCTGCGAGCTTCGCACACAAGCCGGCTTCTTCGCGGCTTCGTTCTTCGCCTATGCAAGCTACCGCGATCTCCGGCTGCCTGAGGCGAAGAAGCGGCAACTTCGCGCACAGATGACTGGAGCGGCAGCGGTGCGCTCCGAAGCGCCGCTTTTGCCGAAAGACGCCGGGAAGCGGCACTTGCTTTCGGCCAGCTGTGGAGCTCCGTATTCTGCCTCTCGAGTCGCCTACATCTTAGCGAAAAGCTTTTCCGCTCCAGTTCTCAAGGAGAAAGTGTCCCAGCACTGCTCACTTAGCCCGACCTTGCCAGGAAATAAGATTTGCTGCACATTCCAAGGACACTGCATTTTCCTGGGCAAGCTGCAACCTGCTGGCAGATGGCCGTGCTCTCTGCCCACTCCTGCCCAGCTCTGAGTAGTAGCGGGCAGGTTGCAGCCTGGCGAAGGCAAGAAACTTGGAGAGCTGTCAGAGAGCAGAAGGGCAGCTGAGATGCTGAAAAGCAGCAAAGCTGAACTGCCTGCCTCAACTTCAGCAGAGTGTAATTGACTGAAGGCGAAAAACCAAGCAGCAGAGCAGCGGGCTTCTGTGCGCACTGAAGGCAATTGCAAGAATCCAGCAGCTGCTCCTAGCCAAGCACAGTCAACTGCCTGTGTTCTTGCTTCTTGACCAACTCACAGTTGCCCTTCTTCTCAGCAGCTGCCACCGTGTTCTCTGCATCTCGGAGCCTCTGGGGAGCAGCAAGAATTTCCAAGGTGGGATGTAGTAGGACTACGTCAAAACCCAGGAAAATTGTCCTGGAACACCTTCCACTCGCATGCCAAGAGTGAATTCAACAGGCTTGGAGAGCGGCAGCCACCGTCCTGCAGCTGTCTGCGAGCTTCGCACACAAGCCGGCTTCTTCGCGGCTTCGTTCTTCGCCTATGCAAGCTACCGCGATCTCCGGCTGCCGGAGGCCAAGAAGCGGCAACTTCGCGCACAGATGACTGGAGCGGCAGCGGTGCGCTCCGAAGCGCCGCTTTTGCCGAAAGACGCCGGGAAGCGGCACTTGCTTTCGGCCAGCTGCGGAGCTCCGTATTCTGCCTCTCTAGTCGCCTACATCTTAGCGCAAAGCTTTTCCGCTCCAGTTCTCAAGGAGAAAGTGTACCAGCACTGCTCACTTAGCCCGACCTTGCCAGGAAATGAGATTTGCTGCACATTCCAAGGACACTGCATTTTCCTGGGCAAGCTGCAACCTGCTGGCAGATGGCCGTGCTCTCTGCCCACTCCTGCCCAGCTCTGGGTAGTAGCGGGCACGTTGCAGCCTGGCGAAGGCAAGAAACCTGGAGAGCTGTCACAGAGCAGAAGGGCAGCTGAGATGCTGAAAAGCAGCAAAGCTGAACTGCCTGCCTCAACTTCAGCAGAGTGTAATTGACTGAAGACGAAACACGAAGCAGCAGAGCAGCGGGCTTCTGTGCGCACTGAAGGCAATTGCAAGAATCCAGCAGCTGCTCCTAGCCAAGCACAGTCAACTGCCTGTGTTCTTGCTTCTTGACCAACTCACAGTTGCCCTTCTTCTCAGCAGCTGCCACCGTGTTCTCTGCATCTCGGAGCCTCTGGGGAGCAGCAAGAATTTCCAAGGTGGGATGTAGTAGGACTACGTCAAAACCCAGGAAAATTGTTCTGGAACACCTTCCACTCGCATGCCAAGAGTGAATTCAAGAGGCTTGGAGAGCGGCAGCCACCGTCCTGCAGCTGTCTGCGAGCTTCGCACACAAGCCGGCTTCTTCGCGGCTTCGTTCTTCGCCTATGCAAGCTACCGCGATCTCCGGCTGCCTGAGGCGAAGAAGCGGCAACTTCGCGCACAGATGACTGGAGCGGCAGCGGTGCGCTCCGAAGCGCCGCTTTTGCCGAAAGACGCCGGGAAGCGGCACTTGCTTTCGGCCAGCTGTGGAGCTCCGTATTCTGCCTCTCGAGTCGCCTACATCTTAGCGAAAAGCTTTTCCGCTCCAGTTCTCAAGGAGAAAGTGTCCCAGCACTGCTCACTTAGCCCGACCTTGCCAGGAAATAAGATTTGCTGCACATTCCAAGGACACTGCATTTTCCTGGGCAAGCTGCAACCTGCTGGCAGATGGCCGTGCTCTCTGCCCACTCCTGCCCAGCTCTGAGTAGTAGCGGGCAGGTTGCAGCCTGGCGAAGGCAAGAAACTTGGAGAGCTGTCAGAGAGCAGAAGGGCAGCTGAGATGCTGAAAAGCAGCAAAGCTGAACTGCCTGCCTCAACTTCAGCAGAGTGTAATTGACTGAAGGCGAAAAACCAAGCAGCAGAGCAGCGGGCTTCTGTGCGCACTGAAGGCAATTGCAAGAATCCAGCAGCTGCTCCTAGCCAAGCACAGTCAACTGCCTGTGTTCTTGCTTCTTGACCAACTCACAGTTGCCCTTCTTCTCAGCAGCTGCCACCGTGTTCTCTGCATCTCGGAGCCTCTGGGGAGCAGCAAGAATTTCCAAGGTGGGATGTAGTAGGACTACGTCAAAACCCAGGAAAATTGTCCTGGAACACCTTCCACTCGCATGCCAAGAGTGAATTCAACAGGCTTGGAGAGCGGCAGCCACCGTCCTGCAGCTGTCTGCGAGCTTCGCACACAAGCCGGCTTCTTCGCGGCTTCGTTCTTCGCCTATGCAAGCTACCGCGATCTCCGGCTGCCGGAGGCCAAGAAGCGGCAACTTCGCGCACAGATGACTGGAGCGGCAGCGGTGCGCTCCGAAGCGCCGCTTTTGCCGAAAGACGCCGGGAAGCGGCACTTGCTTTCGGCCAGCTGCGGAGCTCCGTATTCTGCCTCTCTAGTCGCCTACATCTTAGCGAAAAGCTTTTCCGCTCCAGTTCTCAAGGAGAAAGTGTACCAGCACTGCTCACTTAGCCCGACCTTGCCAGGAAATGAGATTTGCTGCACATTCCAAGGACACTGCATTTTCCTGGGCAAGCTGCAACCTGCTGGCAGATGGCCGTGCTCTCTGCCCACTCCTGCCCAGCTCTGGGTAGTAGCGGGCACGTTGCAGCCTGGCGAAGGCAAGAAACCTGGAGAGCTGTCACAGAGCAGAAGGGCAGCTGAGATGCTGAAAAGCAGCAAAGCTGAACTGCCTGCCTCAACTTCAGCAGAGTGTAATTGACTGAAGACGAAACACGAAGCAGCAGAGCAGCGGGCTTCTGTGCGCACTGAAGGCAATTGCAAGAATCCAGCAGCTGCTCCTAGCCAAGCACAGTCAACTGCCTGTGTTCTTGCTTCTTGACCAACTCACAGTTGCCCTTCTTCTCAGCAGCTGCCACCGTGTTCTCTGCATCTCGGAGCCTCTGGGGAGCAGCAAGAATTTCCAAGGTGGGATGTAGTAGGACTACGTCAAAACCCAGGAAAATTGTTCTGGAACACCTTCCACTCGCATGCCAAGAGTGAATTCAAGAGGCTTGGAGAGCGGCAGCCACCGTCCTGCAGCTGTCTGCGAGCTTCGCACACAAGCCGGCTTCTTCGCGGCTTCGTTCTTCGCCTATGCAAGCTACCGCGATCTCCGGCTGCCTGAGGCGAAGAAGCGGCAACTTCGCGCACAGATGACTGGAGCGGCAGCGGTGCGCTCCGAAGCGCCGCTTTTGCCGAAAGACGCCGGGAAGCGGCACTTGCTTTCGGCCAGCTGCGGAGCTCCGTATTCTGCCTCTCGAGTCGCCTACATCTTAGCGAAAAGCTTTTCCGCTCCAGTTCTCAAGGAGAAAGTGTCCCAGCACTGCTCACTTAGCCCGATCTTGCCAGGAAATGAGATTTGCTGCACATTCCAAGGACACTGCATTTTCCTGGGCAAGCTGCAACCTGCTGGCAGATGGCCGTGCTCTCTGCCCACTCCTGCCCAGCTCTGAGTAGTAGCGGGCACGTTGCAGCCTGGCGAAGGCAAGAAACTTGGAGAGCTGTCACAGAGCAGAAGGGCAGCTGAGATGCTGAAAAGCAGCAAAGCTGAACTGCCTGCCTCAACTTCAGCAGAGTGTAATTGACTGAAGGCGAAAAACCAAGCAGCAGAGCAGCGGGCTTCTGTGCGCACTGAAGGCAATTGCAAGAATCCAGCAGCTGCTCCTAGCCAAGCACAGTCAACTGCCTGTGTTCTTGCTTCTTGACCAACTCACAGTTGCCCTTCTTCTCAGCAGCTGCCACCGTGTTCTCTGCATCTCGGAGCCTCTGGGGAGCAGCAAGAATTTCCAAGGTGGGATGTAGTAGGACTACGTCAAAACCCAGGAAAATTGTTCTGGAACACCTTCCACTCGCATGCCAAGAGTGAATTCAACAGGCTTGGAGAGCGGCAGCCACCGTCCTGCAGCTGTCTGCGAGCTTCGCACACAAGCCGGCTTCTTCGCGGCTTCGTTCTTCGCCTATGCAAGCTACCGCGATCTCCGGCTGCCTGAGGCGAAGAAGCGGCAACTTCGCGCACAGATGACTGGAGCGGCAGCGGTGCGCTCCGAAGCGCCGCTTTTGCCGAAAGACGCCGGGAAGCGGCACTTGCTTTCGGCCAGCTGCGGAGCTGCGTATTCTGCCTCTCGAGTCGCCTACATCTTAGCGAAAAGCTTTTCCGCTCCAGTTCTCAAGGAGAAAGTGTCCCAGCACTGCTCACTTAGCCCGATCTTGCCAGGAAATAAGATTTGCTGCACATTCCAAGGACACTGCATTTTCCTGGGCAAGCTGCAACCTGCTGGCAGATGGCCGTGCTCTCTGCCCACTCCTGCCCAGCTCTGGGTACTAGCGGGCACGTTGCAGCCTGGCGAAGGCAAGAAACCTGGATTAGCTGTCAGAGAGCAGAAGGGCAGCTGAGATGCTGAAAAGCAGCAAAGCTGAACTGCCTGCCTCAACTTCAGCAGTGTGTAATTGACTGAAGGCGAAAAACCAAGCAGCAGAGCAGCGGGCTTCTGTGCGCACTGAAGGCAATTGCAAGAATCCAGCAGCTGCTCCTAGCCAAGCACAGTCAACTGCCTGTGTTCTTGCTTCTTGACCAACTCACAGTTGCCCTTCTTCTCAGCAGCTGCCACCGTGTTCTCTGCATCTCGGAGCCTCTGGGGAGCAGCAAGAATTTCCAAGGTGGGATGTAGTAGGACTACGTCAAAACCCAGGAAAATTGTTCTGGAACACCTTCCACTCGCATGCCAAGAGTGAATTCAAGAGGCTTGGAGAGCGGCAGCCACCGTCCTGCAGCTGTCTGCGAGCTTCGCACACAAGCCGGCTTCTTCGCGGCTTCGTTCTTCGCCTATGCAAGCTACCGCGATCTCCGGCTGCCGGAGGCCAAGAAGCGGCAACTTCGCGCACAGATGACTGGAGCGGCAGCGGTGCGCTCCGAAGCGCCGCTTTTGCCGAAAGACGCCGGGAAGCGGCACTTGCTTTCGGCCAGCTGCGGAGCTCCGTATTCTGCCTCTCTAGTCGCCTACATCTTAGCGAAAAGCTTTTCCGCTCCAGTTCTCAAGGAGAAAGTGTCCCAGCACTGCTCACTTAGCCCGACCTTGCCAGGAAATGAGATTTGCTGCACATTCCAAGGACACTGCATTTTCCTGGGCAAGCTGCAACCTGCTGGCAGATGGCCGTGCTCTCTGCCCACTCCTGCCCAGCTCTGAGTAGTAGCGGGCACGTTGCAGCCTGGCGAAGGCAAGAAACTTGGAGAGCTGTCAGAGAGCAGAAGGGCAGCTGAGATGCTGAAAAGCAGCAAAGCTGAACTGCCTGCCTCAACTTCAGCAGAGTGTAATTGACTGAAGGCGAAAAACCAAGCAGCAGAGCAGCGGGCTTCTGTGCGCACTGAAGGCAATTGCAAGAATCCAGCAGCTGCTCCTAGCCAAGCACAGTCAACTGCCTGTGTTCTTGCTTCTTGACCAACTCACAGTTGCCCTTCTTCTCAGCAGCTGCCACCGTGTTCTCTGCATCTCGGAGCCTCTGGGGAGCAGCAAGAATTTCCAAGGTGGGATGTAGTAGGACTACGTCAAAACCCAGGAAAATTGTCCTGGAACACCTTCCACTCGCATGCCAAGAGTGAATTCAACAGGCTTGGAGAGCGGCAGCCACCGTCCTGCAGCTGTCTGCGAGCTTCGCACACAAGCCGGCTTCTTCGCGGCTTCGTTCTTCGCCTATGCAAGCTACCGCGATCTCCGGCTGCCTGAGGCGAAGAAGCGGCAACCTCGCGCACAGATGACTGGAGCGGCAGCGGTGCGCTCCGAAGCGCCGCTTTTGCCGAAAGACGCCGGGAAGCGGCACTTGCTTTCGGCCAGCTGCGGAGCTCCGTATTCTGCCTCTCGAGTCGCCTACATCTTAGCGAAAAGCTTTTCCGCTCCAGTTCTCAAGGAGAAAGTGTCCCAGCACTGCTCACTTAGCCCGATCTTGCCAGGAAATGAGATTTGCTGCACATTCCAAGGACACTGCATTTTCCTGGGCAAGCTGCAACCTGCTGGCAGATGGCCGTGCTCTCTGCCCACTCCTGCCCAGCTCTGGGTAGTAGCGGGCACGTTGCAGCCTGGCGAAGGCAAGAAACCTGGAGAGCTGTCACAGAGCAGAAGGGCAGCTGAGATGCTGAAAAGCAGCAAAGCTGAACTGCCTGCCTCAACTTCAGCAGAGTGTAATTGACTGAAGACGAAAAACCAAGGAGCAGAGCAGCGGGCTTCTGTGCGCACTGAAGGCAATTGCAAGAATCCAGCAGCTGCTCCTAGCCAAGCACAGTCAACTGCCTGTGTTCTTGCTTCTTGACCAACTCACAGTTGCCCTTCTTCTCAGCAGCTGCCACCGTGTTCTCTGCATCTCGGAGCCTCTGGGGAGCAGCAAGAATTTCCAAGGTGGGATGTAGTAGGACTACGTCAAAACCCAGGAAAATTGTTCTGGAACACCTTCCACTCGCATGCCAAGAGTGAATTCAACAGGCTTGGAGAGCGGCAGCCACCGTCCTGCAGCTGTCTGCGAGCTTCGCACACAAGCCGGCTTCTTCGCGGCTTCGTTCTTCGCCTATGCAAGCTACCGCGATCTCCGGCTGCCTGAGGCGAAGAAGCGGCAACTTCGCGCACAGATGACTGGAGCGGCAGCGGTGCGCTCCGAAGCGCCGCTTTTGCCGAAAGACGCCGGGAAGCGGCACTTGCTTTCGGCCAGCTGCGGAGCTCCGTATTCTGCCTCTCGAGTCGCCTACATCTTAGCGAAAAGCTTTTCCGCTCCAGTTCTCAAGGAGAAAGTGTCCCAGCACTGCTCACTTAGCCGGACCTTGCCAGGAAATAAGATTTGCTGCACATTCCAAGGACACTGCATTTTCCTGGGCAAGCTGCAACCTGCTGGCAGATGGCCGTGCTCTCTGCCCACTCCTGCCCAGCTCTGAGTAGTAGCGGGCAGGTTGCAGCCTGGCGAAGGCAAGAAACCTGGAGAGCTGTCACAGAGCAGAAGGGCAGCTGAGATGCTGAAAAGCAGCAAAGCTGAACTGCCTGCCTCAACTTCAGCAGAGTGTAATTGACTGAAGGCGAAAAACCAAGCAGCAGAGCAGCGGGCTTCTGTGCGCACTGAAGGCAATTGCAAGAATCCAGCAGCTGCTCCTAGCCAAGCACAGTCAACTGCCTGTGTTCTTGCTTCTTGACCAACTCACAGTTGCCTTTCTTCTCAGCAGCTGCCACCGTGTTCTCTGCATCTCGGAGCCTCTGGGGAGCAGCAAGAATTTCCAAGGTGGGATGTAGTAGGACTACGTCAAAACCCAGGAAAATTGTTCTGGAACACCTTCCACTCGCATGCCAAGAGTGAATTCAAGAGGCTTGGAGAGCGGCAGCCACCGTCCTGCAGCTGTCTGCGAGCTTCGCACACAAGCCGGCTTCTTCGCGGCTTCGTTCTTCGCCTATGCAAGCTACCGCGATCTCCGGCTGCCTGAGGCGAAGAAGCGGCAACTTCGCGCACAGATCACTGGAGCGGCAGCGGTGCGCTCCGAAGCGCCGCTTTTGCCGAAAGACGCCGGGAAGCGGCACTTGCTTTCGGCCAGCTGCGGAGCTCCGTATTCTGCCTCTCGAGTCGCCTACATCTTAGCGAAAAGCTTTTCCGCTCCAGTTCTCAAGGAGAAAGTGTCCCAGCACTGCTCACTTAGCCCGATCTTGCCAGGAAATGAGATTTGCTGCACATTCCAAGGACACTGCATTTTCCTGGGCAAGCTGCAACCTGCTGGCAGATGGCCGTGCTCTCTGCCCACTCCTGCCCAGCTCTGAGTAGTAGCGGGCACGTTGCAGCCTGGCGAAGGCAAGAAACTTGGAGAGCTGTCACAGAGCAGAAGGGCAGCTGAGATGCTGAAAAGCAGCAAAGCTGAACTGCCTGCCTCAACTTCAGCAGTGTGTAATTGACTGAAGGCGAAAAACCAAGCAGCAGAGCAGCGGGCTTCTGTGCGCACTGAAGGCAATTGCAAGAATCCAGCAGCTGCTCCTAGCCAAGCACAGTCAACTGCCTGTGTTCTTGCTTCTTGACCAACTCACAGTTGCCCTTCTTCTCAGCAGCTGCCACCGTGTTCTCTGCATCTCGGAGCCTCTGGGGAGCAGCAAGAATTTCCAAGGTGGGATGTAGTAGGACTACGTCAAAACCCAGGAAAATTGTTCTGGAACACCTTCCACTCGCATGCCAAGAGTGAATTCAACAGGCTTGGAGAGCGGCAGCCACCGTCCTGCAGCTGTCTGCGAGCTTCGCACACAAGCCGGCTTCTTCGCGGCTTCGTTCTTCGCCTATGCAAGCTACCGCGATCTCCGGCTGCCGGAGGCCAAGAAGCGGCAACTTCGCGCACAGATGACTGGAGCGGCAGCGGTGCGCTCCGAAGCGCCGCTTTTGCCGAAAGACGCCGGGAAGCGGCACTTGCTTTCGGCCAGCTGCGGAGCTCCGTATTCTGCCTCTCTAGTCGCCTACATCTTAGCGAAAAGCTTTTCCGCTCCAGTTCTCAAGGAGAAAGTGTCCCAGCACTGCTCACTTAGCCCGACCTTGCCAGGAAATGAGATTTGCTGCACATTCCAAGGACACTGCATTTTCCTGGGCAAGCTGCAACCTGCTGGCAGATGGCCGTGCTCTCTGCCCACTCCTGCCCAGCTCTGAGTAGTAGCGGGCACGTTGCAGCCTGGCGAAGGCAAGGAACTTGGAGAGCTGTCACAGAGCAGAAGGGCAGCTGAGATGCTGAAAAGCAGCAAAGCTGAACTGCCTGCCTCAACTTCAGCAGAGTGTAATTGACTGAAGGCGAAAAACCAAGCAGCAGAGCAGCGGGCTTCTGTGCGCACTGAAGGCAATTGCAAGAATCCAGCAGCTGCTCCTAGCCAAGCACAGTCAACTGCCTGTGTTCTTGCTTCTTGACCAACTCACAGTTGCCCTTCTTCTCAGCAGCTGCCACCGTGTTCTCTGCATCTCGGAGCCTCTGGGGAGCAGCAAGAATTTCCAAGGTGGGATGTAGTAGGACTACGTCAAAACCCAGGAAAATTGTCCTGGAACACCTTCCACTCGCATGCCAAGAGTGAATTCAACAGGCTTGGAGAGCGGCAGCCACCGTCCTGCAGCTGTCTGCGAGCTTCGCACACAAGCCGGCTTCTTCGCGGCTTCGTTCTTCGCCTATGCAAGCTACCGCGATCTCCGGCTGCCGGAGGCGAAGAAGCGGCAACTTCGCGCACAGATGACTGGAGCGGCAGCGGTGCGCTCCGAAGCGCCGCTTTTGCCGAAAGACGCCGGGAAGCGGCACTTGCTTTCGGCCAGCTGCGGAGCTCCGTATTCTGCCTCTCTAGTCGCCTACATCTTAGCGAAAAGCTTTTCCGCTCCAGTTCTCAAGGAGAAAGTGTACCAGCACTGCTCACTTAGCCCGACCTTGCCAGGAAATGAGATTTGCTGCACATTCCAAGGACACTGCATTTTCCTGGGCAAGCTGCAACCTGCTGGCAGATGGCCGTGCTCTCTGCCCACTCCTGCCCAGCTCTGGGTAGTAGCGGGCACGTTGCAGCCTGGCGAAGGCAAGAAACCTGGAGAGCTGTCACAGAGCAGAAGGGCAGCTGAGATGCTGAAAAGCAGCAAAGCTGAACTGCCTGCCTCAACTTCAGCAGTGTGTAATTGACTGAAGACGAAACACGAAGCAGCAGAGCAGCGGGCTTCTGTGCGCACTGAAGGCAATTGCAAGAATCCAGCAGCTGCTCCTAGCCAAGCACAGTCAACTGCCTGTGTTCTTGCTTCTTGACCAACTCACAGTTGCCCTTCTTCTCAGCAGCTGCCACCGTGTTCTCTGCATCTCGGAGCCTCTGGGGAGCAGCAAGAATTTCCAAGGTGGGATGTAGTAGGACTACGTCAAAACCCAGGAAAATTGTTCTGGAACACCTTCCACTCGCATGCCAAGAGTGAATTCAAGAGGCTTGGAGAGCGGCAGCCACCGTCCTGCAGCTGTCTGCGAGCTTCGCACACAAGCCGGCTTCTTCGCGGCTTCGTTCTTCGCCTATGCAAGCTACCGCGATCTCCGGCTGCCTGAGGCGAAGAAGCGGCAACCTCGCGCACAGATGACTGGAGCGGCAGCGGTGCGCTCCGAAGCGCCGCTTTTGCCGAAAGACGCCGGGAAGCGGCACTTGCTTTCGGCCAGCTGCGGAGCTCCGTATTCTGCCTCTCGAGTCGCCTACATCTTAGCGAAAAGCTTTTCCGCTCCAGTTCTCAAGGAGAAAGTGTCCCAGCACTGCTCACTTAGCCCGATCTTGCCAGGAAATGAGATTTGCTGCACATTCCAAGGACACTGCATTTTCCTGGGCAAGCTGCAACCTGCTGGCAGATGGCCGTGCTCTCTGCCCACTCCTGCCCAGTTCTTGGTACTAGCGGGCACGTTGCAGCCTGGCGAAGGCAAGAAACCTGGAGAGCTGTCAGAGAGCAGAAGGGCAGCTGAGATGCTGAAAAGCAGCAAAGCTGAACTGCCTGCCTCAACTTCAGCAGTGTGTAATTGACTGAAGGCGAAAAACCAAGCAGCAGAGCAGCGGGCTTCTCTGCGCACTGAAGGCAATTGCAAGAATCCAGCAGCTGCTCCTCGCCAAGCACAGTCAACTGCCTGTGTTCTTGCTTCTTGACCAACTCACAGTTGCCCTTCTTCTCAGCAGCTGCCACCGTGTTCTCTGCATCTCGGAGCCTCTGGGGAGCAGCAAGAATTTCCAAGGTGGGATGTAGTAGGACTACGTCAAAACCCAGGAAAATTGTCCTGGAACACCTTCCACTCGCATGCCAAGAGTGAATTCAACAGGCTTGGAGAGCGGCAGCCACCGTCCTGCAGCAGTCTGCGAGCTTCGCACACAAGCCGGCTTCTTCGCGGCTTCGTTCTTCGCCTATGCAAGCTACCGCGATCTCCGGCTGCCGGAGGCCAAGAAGCGGCAACTTCGCGCACAGATCACTGGAGCGGCAGCGGTGCGCTCCGAAGCGCCGCTTTTGCCGAAAGACGCCGGGAAGCGGCACTTGCTTTCGGCCAGCTGCGGAGCTCCGTATTCTGCCTCTCTAGTCGCCTACATCTTAGCGAAAAGCTTTTCCGCTCCAGTTCTCAAGGAGAAAGTGTCCCAGCACTGCTCACTTAGCCCGACCTTGCCAGGAAATGAGATTTGCTGCACATTCCAAGGACACTGCATTTTCCTGGGCAAGCTGCAACCTGCTGGCAGATGGCCGTGCTCTCTGCCCACTCCTGCCCAGCTCTGGGTAGTAGCGGGCACGTTGCAGCCTGGCGAAGGCAAGAAACCTCGAGAACTGTCACAGAGCAGAAGGGCAGCTGAGATGCTGAAAAGCAGCAAAGCTGAACTGCCTGCCTCAACTTCAGCAGAGTGTAATTGACTGAAGGCGAAAAACCAAGCAGCAGAGCAGCAGGCTTCTGTGCGCACTGAAGGCAATTGCAAGAATCCAGCAGCTGCTCCTAGCCAAGCACAGTCAACTGCCTGTGTTCTTGCTTCTTGACCAACTCACAGTTGCCCTTCTTCTCAGCAGCTGCCACCGTGTTCTCTGCATCTCGGAGCCTCTGGGGAGCAGCAAGAATTTCCAAGGTGGGATGTAGTAGGACTACGTCAAAACCCAGGAAAATTGTCCTGGAACACCTTCCACTCGCATGCCAAGAGTGAATTCAACAGGCTTGGAGAGCGGCAGCCACCGTCCTGCAGCTGTCTGCGAGCTTCGCACACAAGCCGGCTTCTTCGCGGCTTCGTTCTTCGCCTATGCAAGCTACCGCGATCTCCGGCTGCCGGAGGCCAAGAAGCGGCAACTTCGCGCACAGATGACTGGAGCGGCAGCGGTGCGCTCCGAAGCGCCGCTTTTGCCGAAAGACGCCGGGAAGCGGCACTTGCTTTCGGCCAGCTGCGGAGCTCCGTATTCTGCCTCTCTAGTCGCCTACATCTTAGCGAAAAGCTTTTCCGCTCCAGTTCTCAAGGAGAAAGTGTACCAGCACTGCTCACTTAGCCCGACCTTGCCAGGAAATGAGATTTGCTGCACATTCCAAGGACACTGCATTTTCCTGGGCAAGCTGCAACCTGCTGGCAGATGGCCGTGCTCTCTGCCCACTCCTGCCCAGCTCTGGGTAGTAGCGGGCACGTTGCAGCCTGGCGAAGGCAAGAAACCTGGAGAGCTGTCACAGAGCAGAAGGGCAGCTGAGATGCTGAAAAGCAGCAAAGCTGAACTGCCTGCCTCAACTTCAGCAGAGTGTAATTGACTGAAGACGAAACACGAAGCAGCAGAGCAGCGGGCTTCTGTGCGCACTGAAGGCAATTGCAAGAATCCAGCAGCTGCTCCTAGCCAAGCACAGTCAACTGCCTGTGTTCTTGCTTCTTGACCAACTCACAGTTGCCCTTCTTCTCAGCAGCTGCCACCGTGTTCTCTGCATCTCGGAGCCTCTGGGGAGCAGCAAGAATTTCCAAGGTGGGATGTAGTAGGACTACGTCAAAACCCAGGAAAATTGTTCTGGAACACCTTCCACTCGCATGCCAAGAGTGAATTCAAGAGGCTTGGAGAGCGGCAGCCACCGTCCTGCAGCTGTCTGCGAGCTTCGCACACAAGCCGGCTTCTTCGCGGCTTCGTTCTTCGCCTATGCAAGCTACCGCGATCTCCGGCTGCCTGAGGCGAAGAAGCGGCAACTTCGCGCACAGATGACTGGAGCGGCAGCGGTGCGCTCCGAAGCGCCGCTTTTGCCGAAAGACGCCGGGAAGCGGCACTTGCTTTCGGCCAGCTGTGGAGCTCCGTATTCTGCCTCTCGAGTCGCCTACATCTTAGCGAAAAGCTTTTCCGCTCCAGTTCTCAAGGAGAAAGTGTCCCAGCACTGCTCACTTAGCCGGACCTTGCCAGGAAATAAGATTTGCTGCACATTCCAAGGACACTGCATTTTCCTGGGCAAGCTGCAACCTGCTGGCAGATGGCCGTGCTCTCTGCCCACTCCTGCCCAGCTCTGAGTAGTAGCGGGCAGGTTGCAGCCTGGCGAAGGCAAGAAACTTGGAGAGCTGTCAGAGAGCAGAAGGGCAGCTGAGATGCTGAAAAGCAGCAAAGCTGAACTGCCTGCCTCAACTTCAGCAGAGTGTAATTGACTGAAGGCGAAAAACCAAGCAGCAGAGCAGCGGGCTTCTGTGCGCACTGAAGGCAATTGCAAGAATCCAGCAGCTGCTCCTAGCCAAGCACAGTCAACTGCCTGTGTTCTTGCTTCTTGACCAACTCACAGTTGCCCTTCTTCTCAGCAGCTGCCACCGTGTTCTCTGCATCTCGGAGCCTCTGGGGAGCAGCAAGAATTTCCAAGGTGGGATGTAGTAGGACTACGTCAAAACCCAGGAAAATTGTCCTGGAACACCTTCCACTCGCATGCCAAGAGTGAATTCAACAGGCTTGGAGAGCGGCAGCCACCGTCCTGCAGCTGTCTGCGAGCTTCGCACACAAGCCGGCTTCTTCGCGGCTTCGTTCTTCGCCTATGCAAGCTACCGCGATCTCCGGCTGCCGGAGGCCAAGAAGCGGCAACTTCGCGCACAGATGACTGGAGCGGCAGCGGTGCGCTCCGAAGCGCCGCTTTTGCCGAAAGACGCCGGGAAGCGGCACTTGCTTTCGGCCAGCTGCGGAGCTCCGTATTCTGCCTCTCTAGTCGCCTACATCTTAGCGAAAAGCTTTTCCGCTCCAGTTCTCAAGGAGAAAGTGTACCAGCACTGCTCACTTAGCCCGACCTTGCCAGGAAATGAGATTTGCTGCACATTCCAAGGACACTGCATTTTCCTGGGCAAGCTGCAACCTGCTGGCAGATGGCCGTGCTCTCTGCCCACTCCTGCCCAGCTCTGGGTAGTAGCGGGCACGTTGCAGCCTGGCGAAGGCAAGAAACCTGGAGAGCTGTCACAGAGCAGAAGGGCAGCTGAGATGCTGAAAAGCAGCAAAGCTGAACTGCCTGCCTCAACTTCAGCAGAGTGTAATTGACTGAAGACGAAACACGAAGCAGCAGAGCAGCGGGCTTCTGTGCGCACTGAAGGCAATTGCAAGAATCCAGCAGCTGCTCCTAGCCAAGCACAGTCAACTGCCTGTGTTCTTGCTTCTTGACCAACTCACAGTTGCCCTTCTTCTCAGCAGCTGCCACCGTGTTCTCTGCATCTCGGAGCCTCTGGGGAGCAGCAAGAATTTCCAAGGTGGGATGTAGTAGGACTACGTCAAAACCCAGGAAAATTGTTCTGGAACACCTTCCACTCGCATGCCAAGAGTGAATTCAAGAGGCTTGGAGAGCGGCAGCCACCGTCCTGCAGCTGTCTGCGAGCTTCGCACACAAGCCGGCTTCTTCGCGGCTTCGTTCTTCGCCTATGCAAGCTACCGCGATCTCCGGCTGCCTGAGGCGAAGAAGCGGCAACTTCGCGCACAGATGACTGGAGCGGCAGCGGTGCGCTCCGAAGCGCCGCTTTTGCCGAAAGACGCCGGGAAGCGGCACTTGCTTTCGGCCAGCTGCGGAGCTCCGTATTCTGCCTCTCGAGTCGCCTACATCTTAGCGAAAAGCTTTTCCGCTCCAGTTCTCAAGGAGAAAGTGTCCCAGCACTGCTCACTTAGCCCGACCTTGCCAGGAAATAAGATTTGCTGCACATTCCAAGGACACTGCATTTTCCTGGGCAAGCTGCAACCTGCTGGCAGATGGCCGTGCTCTCTGCCCACTCCTGCCCAGCTCTGAGTAGTAGCGGGCAGGTTGCAGCCTGGCGAAGGCAAGAAACCTGGAGAGCTGTCAGAGAGCAGAAGGGCAGCTGAGATGCTGAAAAGCAGCAAAGCTGAACTGCCTGCCTCAACTTCAGCAGAGTGTAATTGACTGAAGGCGAAAAACCAAGCAGCAGAGCAGCGGGCTTCTGTGCGCACTGAAGGCAATTGCAAGAATCCAGCAGCTGCTCCTAGCCAAGCACAGTCAACTGCCTGTGTTCTTGCTTCTTGACCAACTCACAGTTGCCCTTCTTCTCAGCAGCTGCCACCGTGTTCTCTGCATCTCGGAGCCTCTGGGGAGCAGCAAGAATTTCCAAGGTGGGATGTAGTAGGACTACGTCAAAACCCAGGAAAATTGTTCTGGAACACCTTCCACTCGCATGCCAAGAGTGAATTCAACAGGCTTGGAGAGCGGCAGCCACCGTCCTGCAGCTGTCTGCGAGCTTCGCACACAAGCCGGCTTCTTCGCGGCTTCGTTCTTCGCCTATGCAAGCTACCGCGATCTCCGGCTGCCTGAGGCGAAGAAGCGGCAACTTCGCGCACAGATGACTGGAGCGGCAGCGGTGCGCTCCGAAGCGCCGCTTTTGCCGAAAGACGCCGGGAAGCGGCACTTGCTTTCGGCCAGCTGCGGAGCTCCGTATTCTGCCTCTCGAGTCGCCTACATCTTAGCGAAAAGCTTTTCCGCTCCAGTTCTCAAGGAGAAAGTGTCCCAGCACTGCTCACTTAGCCCGATCTTGCCAGGAAATGAGATTTGCTGCACATTCCAAGGACACTGCATTTTCCTGGGCAAGCTGCAACCTGCTGGCAGATGGCCGTGCTCTCTGCCCACTCCTGCCCAGCTCTGAGTAGTAGCGGGCACGTTGCAGCCTGGCGAAGGCAAGAAACTTGGAGAGCTGTCACAGAGCAGAAGGGCAGCTGAGATGCTGAAAAGCAGCAAAGCTGAACTGCCTGCCTCAACTTCAGCAGAGTGTAATTGACTGAAGGCGAAAAACCAAGCAGCAGAGCAGCGGGCTTCTGTGCGCACTGAAGGCAATTGCAAGAATCCAGCAGCTGCTCCTAGCCAAGCACAGTCAACTGCCTGTGTTCTTGCTTCTTGACCAACTCACAGTTGCCCTTCTTCTCAGCAGCTGCCACCGTGTTCTCTGCATCTCGGAGCCTCTGGGGAGCAGCAAGAATTTCCAAGGTGGGATGTAGTAGGACTACGTCAAAACCCAGGAAAATTGTTCTGGAACACCTTCCACTCGCATGCCAAGAGTGAATTCAACAGGCTTGGAGAGCGGCAGCCACCGTCCTGCAGCTGTCTGCGAGCTTCGCACACAAGCCGGCTTCTTCGCGGCTTCGTTCTTCGCCTATGCAAGCTACCGCGATCTCCGGCTGCCTGAGGCGAAGAAGCGGCAACTTCGCGCACAGATGACTGGAGCGGCAGCGGTGCGCTCCGAAGCGCCGCTTTTGCCGAAAGACGCCGGGAAGCGGCACTTGCTTTCGGCCAGCTGCGGAGCTGCGTATTCTGCCTCTCGAGTCGCCTACATCTTAGCGAAAAGCTTTTCCGCTCCAGTTCTCAAGGAGAAAGTGTCCCAGCACTGCTCACTTAGCCCGATCTTGCCAGGAAATAAGATTTGCTGCACATTCCAAGGACACTGCATTTTCCTGGGCAAGCTGCAACCTGCTGGCAGATGGCCGTGCTCTCTGCCCACTCCTGCCCAGCTCTGGGTACTAGCGGGCACGTTGCAGCCTGGCGAAGGCAAGAAACCTGGATTAGCTGTCAGAGAGCAGAAGGGCAGCTGAGATGCTGAAAAGCAGCAAAGCTGAACTGCCTGCCTCAACTTCAGCAGTGTGTAATTGACTGAAGGCGAAAAACCAAGCAGCAGAGCAGCGGGCTTCTGTGCGCACTGAAGGCAATTGCAAGAATCCAGCAGCTGCTCCTAGCCAAGCACAGTCAACTGCCTGTGTTCTTGCTTCTTGACCAACTCACAGTTGCCCTTCTTCTCAGCAGCTGCCACCGTGTTCTCTGCATCTCGGAGCCTCTGGGGAGCAGCAAGAATTTCCAAGGTGGGATGTAGTAGGACTACGTCAAAACCCAGGAAAATTGTTCTGGAACACCTTCCACTCGCATGCCAAGAGTGAATTCAAGAGGCTTGGAGAGCGGCAGCCACCGTCCTGCAGCTGTCTGCGAGCTTCGCACACAAGCCGGCTTCTTCGCGGCTTCGTTCTTCGCCTATGCAAGCTACCGCGATCTCCGGCTGCCGGAGGCCAAGAAGCGGCAACTTCGCGCACAGATGACTGGAGCGGCAGCGGTGCGCTCCGAAGCGCCGCTTTTGCCGAAAGACGCCGGGAAGCGGCACTTGCTTTCGGCCAGCTGCGGAGCTCCGTATTCTGCCTCTCTAGTCGCCTACATCTTAGCGAAAAGCTTTTCCGCTCCAGTTCTCAAGGAGAAAGTGTCCCAGCACTGCTCACTTAGCCCGACCTTGCCAGGAAATGAGATTTGCTGCACATTCCAAGGACACTGCATTTTCCTGGGCAAGCTGCAACCTGCTGGCAGATGGCCGTGCTCTCTGCCCACTCCTGCCCAGCTCTGAGTAGTAGCGGGCACGTTGCAGCCTGGCGAAGGCAAGAAACTTGGAGAGCTGTCAGAGAGCAGAAGGGCAGCTGAGATGCTGAAAAGCAGCAAAGCTGAACTGCCTGCCTCAACTTCAGCAGAGTGTAATTGACTGAAGGCGAAAAACCAAGCAGCAGAGCAGCGGGCTTCTGTGCGCACTGAAGGCAATTGCAAGAATCCAGCAGCTGCTCCTAGCCAAGCACAGTCAACTGCCTGTGTTCTTGCTTCTTGACCAACTCACAGTTGCCCTTCTTCTCAGCAGCTGCCACCGTGTTCTCTGCATCTCGGAGCCTCTGGGGAGCAGCAAGAATTTCCAAGGTGGGATGTAGTAGGACTACGTCAAAACCCAGGAAAATTGTCCTGGAACACCTTCCACTCGCATGCCAAGAGTGAATTCAACAGGCTTGGAGAGCGGCAGCCACCGTCCTGCAGCTGTCTGCGAGCTTCGCACACAAGCCGGCTTCTTCGCGGCTTCGTTCTTCGCCTATGCAAGCTACCGCGATCTCCGGCTGCCGGAGGCCAAGAAGCGGCAACTTCGCGCACAGATGACTGGAGCGGCAGCGGTGCGCTCCGAAGCGCCGCTTTTGCCGAAAGACGCCGGGAAGCGGCACTTGCTTTCGGCCAGCTGCGGAGCTCCGTATTCTGCCTCTCGAGTCGCCTACATCTTAGCGAAAAGCTTTTCCGCTCCAGTTCTCAAGGAGAAAGTGTACCAGCACTGCTCACTTAGCCCGACCTTGCCAGGAAATGAGATTTGCTGCACATTCCAAGGACACTGCATTTTCCTGGGCAAGCTGCAACCTGCTGGCAGATGGCCGTGCTCTCTGCCCACTCCTGCCCAGCTCTGGGTAGTAGCGGGCACGTTGCAGCCTGGCGAAGGCAAGAAACCTGGAGAGCTGTCACAGAGCAGAAGGGCAGCTGAGATGCTGAAAAGCAGCAAAGCTGAACTGCCTGCCTCAACTTCAGCAGTGTGTAATTGACTGAAGACGAAACACGAAGCAGCAGAGCAGCGGGCTTCTGTGCGCACTGAAGGCAATTGCAAGAATCCAGCAGCTGCTCCTAGCCAAGCACAGTCAACTGCCTGTGTTCTTGCTTCTTGACCAACTCACAGTTGCCCTTCTTCTCAGCAGCTGCCACCGTGTTCTCTGCATCTCGGAGCCTCTGGGGAGCAGCAAGAATTTCCAAGGTGGGATGTAGTAGGACTACGTCAAAACCCAGGAAAATTGTTCTGGAACACCTTCCACTCGCATGCCAAGAGTGAATTCAAGAGGCTTGGAGAGCGGCAGCCACCGTCCTGCAGCTGTCTGCGAGCTTCGCACACAAGCCGGCTTCTTCGCGGCTTCGTTCTTCGCCTATGCAAGCTACCGCGATCTCCGGCTGCCTGAGGCGAAGAAGCGGCAACCTCGCGCACAGATGACTGGAGCGGCAGCGGTGCGCTCCGAAGCGCCGCTTTTGCCGAAAGACGCCGGGAAGCGGCACTTGCTTTCGGCCAGCTGCGGAGCTCCGTATTCTGCCTCTCGAGTCGCCTACATCTTAGCGAAAAGCTTTTCCGCTCCAGTTCTCAAGGAGAAAGTGTCCCAGCACTGCTCACTTAGCCCGATCTTGCCAGGAAATGAGATTTGCTGCACATTCCAAGGACACTGCATTTTCCTGGGCAAGCTGCAACCTGCTGGCAGATGGCCGTGCTCTCTGCCCACTCCTGCCCAGTTCTTGGTACTAGCGGGCACGTTGCAGCCTGGCGAAGGCAAGAAACCTGGAGAGCTGTCAGAGAGCAGAAGGGCAGCTGAGATGCTGAAAAGCAGCAAAGCTGAACTGCCTGCCTCAACTTCAGCAGTGTGTAATTGACTGAAGGCGAAAAACCAAGCAGCAGAGCAGCGGGCTTCTCTGCGCACTGAAGGCAATTGCAAGAATCCAGCAGCTGCTCCTCGCCAAGCACAGTCAACTGCCTGTGTTCTTGCTTCTTGACCAACTCACAGTTGCCCTTCTTCTCAGCAGCTGCCACCGTGTTCTCTGCATCTCGGAGCCTCTGGGGAGCAGCAAGAATTTCCAAGGTGGGATGTAGTAGGACTACGTCAAAACCCAGGAAAATTGTCCTGGAACACCTTCCACTCGCATGCCAAGAGTGAATTCAACAGGCTTGGAGAGCGGCAGCCACCGTCCTGCAGCTGTCTGCGAGCTTCGCACACAAGCCGGCTTCTTCGCGGCTTCGTTCTTCGCCTATGCAAGCTACCGCGATCTCCGGCTGCCGGAGGCCAAGAAGCGGCAACTTCGCGCACAGATCACTGGAGCGGCAGCGGTGCGCTCCGAAGCGCCGCTTTTGCCGAAAGACGCCGGGAAGCGGCACTTGCTTTCGGCCAGCTGCGGAGCTCCGTATTCTGCCTCTCTAGTCGCCTACATCTTAGCGAAAAGCTTTTCCGCTCCAGTTCTCAAGGAGAAAGTGTCCCAGCACTGCTCACTTAGCCCGACCTTGCCAGGAAATGAGATTTGCTGCACATTCCAAGGACACTGCATTTTCCTGGGCAAGCTGCAACCTGCTGGCAGATGGCCGTGCTCTCTGCCCACTCCTGCCCAGCTCTGGGTAGTAGCGGGCACATTGCAGCCTGGCGAAGGCAAGAAACCTCGAGAACTGTCACAGAGCAGAAGGGCAGCTGAGATGCTGAAAAGCAGCAAAGCTGAACTGCCTGCCTCAACTTCAGCAGAGTGTAATTGACTGAAGGCGAAAAACCAAGCAGCAGAGCAGCAGGCTTCTGTGCGCACTGAAGGCAATTGCAAGAATCCAGCAGCTGCTCCTAGCCAAGCACAGTCAACTGCCTGTGTTCTTGCTTCTTGACCAACTCACAGTTGCCCTTCTTCTCAGCAGCTGCCACCGTGTTCTCTGCATCTCGGAGCCTCTGGGGAGCAGCAAGAATTTCCAAGGTGGGATGTAGTAGGACTACGTCAAAACCCAGGAAAATTGTCCTGGAACACCTTCCACTCGCATGCCAAGAGTGAATTCAACAGGCTTGGAGAGCGGCAGCCACCGTCCTGCAGCTGTCTGCGAGCTTCGCACACAAGCCGGCTTCTTCGCGGCTTCGTTCTTCGCCTATGCAAGCTACCGCGATCTCCGGCTGCCGGAGGCCAAGAAGCGGCAACTTCGCGCACAGATGACTGGAGCGGCAGCGGTGCGCTCCGAAGCGCCGCTTTTGCCGAAAGACGCCGGGAAGCGGCACTTGCTTTCGGCCAGCTGCGGAGCTCCGTATTCTGCCTCTCTAGTCGCCTACATCTTAGCGAAAAGCTTTTCCGCTCCAGTTCTCAAGGAGAAAGTGTACCAGCACTGCTCACTTAGCCCGACCTTGCCAGGAAATGAGATTTGCTGCACATTCCAAGGACACTGCATTTTCCTGGGCAAGCTGCAACCTGCTGGCAGATGGCCGTGCTCTCTGCCCACTCCTGCCCAGCTCTGGGTAGTAGCGGGCACGTTGCAGCCTGGCGAAGGCAAGAAACCTGGAGAGCTGTCACAGAGCAGAAGGGCAGCTGAGATGCTGAAAAGCAGCAAAGCTGAACTGCCTGCCTCAACTTCAGCAGAGTGTAATTGACTGAAGACGAAAAACCAAGGAGCAGAGCAGCGGGCTTCTGTGCGCACTGAAGGCAATTGCAAGAATCCAGCAGCTGCTCCTAGCCAAGCACAGTCAACTGCCTGTGTTCTTGCTTCTTGACCAACTCACAGTTGCCCTTCTTCTCAGCAGCTGCCACCGTGTTCTCTGCATCTCGGAGCCTCTGGGGAGCAGCAAGAATTTCCAAGGTGGGATGTAGTAGGACTACGTCAAAACCCAGGAAAATTGTTCTGGAACACCTTCCACTCGCATGCCAAGAGTGAATTCAACAGGCTTGGAGAGCGGCAGCCACCGTCCTGCAGCTGTCTGCGAGCTTCGCACACAAGCCGGCTTCTTCGCGGCTTCGTTCTTCGCCTATGCAAGCTACCGCGATCTCCGGCTGCCTGAGGCGAAGAAGCGGCAACTTCGCGCACAGATGACTGGAGCGGCAGCGGTGCGCTCCGAAGCGCCGCTTTTGCCGAAAGACGCCGGGAAGCGGCACTTGCTTTCGGCCAGCTGCGGAGCTCCGTATTCTGCCTCTCGAGTCGCCTACATCTTAGCGAAAAGCTTTTCCGCTCCAGTTCTCAAGGAGAAAGTGTCCCAGCACTGCTCACTTAGCCGGACCTTGCCAGGAAATAAGATTTGCTGCACATTCCAAGGACACTGCATTTTCCTGGGCAAGCTGCAACCTGCTGGCAGATGGCCGTGCTCTCTGCCCACTCCTGCCCAGCTCTGAGTAGTAGCGGGCAGGTTGCAGCCTGGCGAAGGCAAGAAACCTGGAGAGCTGTCAGAGAGCAGAAGGGCAGCTGAGATGCTGAAAAGCAGCAAAGCTGAACTGCCTGCCTCAACTTCAGCAGAGTGTAATTGACTGAAGGCGAAAAACCAAGCAGCAGAGCAGCGGGCTTCTGTGCGCACTGAAGGCAATTGCAAGAATCCAGCAGCTGCTCCTAGCCAAGCACAGTCAACTGCCTGTGTTCTTGCTTCTTGACCAACTCACAGTTGCCTTTCTTCTCAGCAGCTGCCACCGTGTTCTCTGCATCTCGGAGCCTCTGGGGAGCAGCAAGAATTTCCAAGGTGGGATGTAGTAGGACTACGTCAAAACCCAGGAAAATTGTTCTGGAACACCTTCCACTCGCATGCCAAGAGTGAATTCAACAGGCTTGGAGAGCGGCAGCCACCGTCCTGCAGCTGTCTGCGAGCTTCGCACACAAGCCGGCTTCTTCGCGGCTTCGTTCTTCGCCTATGCAAGCTACCGCGATCTCCGGCTGCCTGAGGCGAAGAAGCGGCAACTTCGCGCACAGATCACTGGAGCGGCAGCGGTGCGCTCCGAAGCGCCGCTTTTGCCGAAAGACGCCGGGAAGCGGCACTTGCTTTCGGCCAGCTGCGGAGCTGCGTATTCTGCCTCTCGAGTCGCCTACATCTTAGCGAAAAGCTTTTCCGCTCCAGTTCTCAAGGAGAAAGTGTCCCAGCACTGCTCACTTAGCCCGATCTTGCCAGGAAATAAGATTTGCTGCACATTCCAAGGACACTGCATTTTCCTGGGCAAGCTGCAACCTGCTGGCAGATGGCCGTGCTCTCTGCCCACTCCTGCCCAGCTCTGAGTAGTAGCGGGCACGTTGCAGCCTGGCGAAGGCAAGAAACCTGGAGAGCTGTCAGAGAGCAGAAGGGCAGCTGAGATGCTGAAAAGCAGCAAAGCTGAACTGCCTGCCTCAACTTCAGCAGTGTGTAATTGACTGAAGGCGAAAAACCAAGCAGCAGAGCAGCGGGCTTCTGTGCGCACTGAAGGCAATTGCAAGAATCCAGCAGCTGCTCCTAGCCAAGCACAGTCAACTGCCTGTGTTCTTGCTTCTTGACCAACTCACAGTTGCCCTTCTTCTCAGCAGCTGCCACCGTGTTCTCTGCATCTCGGAGCCTCTGGGGAGCAGCAAGAATTTCCAAGGTGGGATGTAGTAGGACTACGTCAAAACCCAGGAAAATTGTTCTGGAACACCTTCCACTCGCATGCCAAGAGTGAATTCAACAGGCTTGGAGAGCGGCAGCCACCGTCCTGCAGCTGTCTGCGAGCTTCGCACACAAGCCGGCTTCTTCGCGGCTTCGTTCTTCGCCTATGCAAGCTACCGCGATCTCCGGCTGCCGGAGGCGAAGAAGCGGCAACTTCGCGCACAGATGACTGGAGCGGCAGCGGTGCGCTCCGAAGCGCCGCTTTTGCCGAAAGACGCCGGGAAGCGGCACTTGCTTTCGGCCAGCTGCGGAGCTCCGTATTCTGCCTCTCTAGTCGCCTACATCTTAGCGAAAAGCTTTTCCGCTCCAGTTCTCAAGGAGAAAGTGTCCCAGCACTGCTCACTTAGCCCGACCTTGCCAGGAAATGAGATTTGCTGCACATTCCAAGGACACTGCATTTTCCTGGGCAAGCTGCAACCTGCTGGCAGATGGCCGTGCTCTCTGCCCACTCCTGCCCAGCTCTGAGTAGTAGCGGGCACGTTGCAGCCTGGCGAAGGCAAGAAACTTGGAGAGCTGTCACAGAGCAGAAGGGCAGCTGAGATGCTGAAAAGCAGCAAAGCTGAACTGCCTGCCTCAACTTCAGCAGAGTGTAATTGACTGAAGGCGAAAAACCAAGCAGCAGAGCAGCGGGCTTCTGTGCGCACTGAAGGCAATTGCAAGAATCCAGCAGCTGCTCCTAGCCAAGCACAGTCAACTGCCTGTGTTCTTGCTTCTTGACCAACTCACAGTTGCCCTTCTTCTCAGCAGCTGCCACCGTGTTCTCTGCATCTCGGAGCCTCTGGGGAGCAGCAAGAATTTCCAAGGTGGGATGTAGTAGGACTACGTCAAAACCCAGGAAAATTGTCCTGGAACACCTTCCACTCGCATGCCAAGAGTGAATTCAACAGGCTTGGAGAGCGGCAGCCACCGTCCTGCAGCTGTCTGCGAGCTTCGCACACAAGCCGGCTTCTTCGCGGCTTCGTTCTTCGCCTATGCAAGCTACCGCGATCTCCGGCTGCCGGAGGCCAAGAAGCGGCAACTTCGCGCACAGATGACTGGAGCGGCAGCGGTGCGCTCCGAAGCGCCGCTTTTGCCGAAAGACGCCGGGAAGCGGCACTTGCTTTCGGCCAGCTGCGGAGCTCCGTATTCTGCCTCTCTAGTCGCCTACATCTTAGCGAAAAGCTTTTCCGCTCCAGTTCTCAAGGAGAAAGTGTCCCAGCACTGCTCACTTAGCCCGACCTTGCCAGGAAATGAGATTTGCTGCACATTCCAAGGACACTGCATTTTCCTGGGCAAGCTGCAACCTGCTGGCAGATGGCCGTGCTCTCTGCCCACTCCTGCCCAGCTCTGGGTAGTAGCGGGCACGTTGCAGCCTGGCGAAGGCAAGAAACCTGGAGAGCTGTCACAGAGCAGAAGGGCAGCTGAGATGCTGAAAAGCAGCAAAGCTGAACTGCCTGCCTCAACTTCAGCAGTGTGTAATTGACTGAAGACGAAACACGAAGCAGCAGAGCAGCGGGCTTCTGTGCGCACTGAAGGCAATTGCAAGAATCCAGCAGCTGCTCCTAGCCAAGCACAGTCAACTGCCTGTGTTCTTGCTTCTTGACCAACTCACAGTTGCCCTTCCTCTCAGCAGCTGCCACCGTGTTCTCTGCATCTCGGAGCTCTGGGGAACAGCAAGAATTTCCAAGGTGGGATGTAGTAGGACTACGTCAAAACCCAGGAAAATTGTTCTGGAACACCTTCCACTCGCATGCCAAGAGTGAATTCAAGAGGCTTGGAGAGCGGCAGCCACCGTCCTGCAGCTGTCTGCGAGCTTCGCACACAAGCCGGCTTCTTCGCGGCTTCGTTCTTCGCCTATGCAAGCTACCGCGATCTCCGGCTGCCTGAGGCCAAGAAGCGGCAACCTCGCGCACAGATGACTGGAGCGGCAGCGGTGCGCTCCGAAGCGCCGCTTTTGCCGAAAGACGCCGGGAAGCGGCACTTGCTTTCGGCCAGCTGCGGAGCTCCGTATTCTGCCTCTCGAGTCGCCTACATCTTAGCGAAAAGCTTTTCCGCTCCAGTTCTCAAGGAGAAAGTGTCCCAGCACTGCTCACTTAGCCCGATCTTGCCAGGAAATGAGATTTGCTGCACATTCCAAGGACACTGCATTTTCCTGGGCAAGCTGCAACCTGCTGGCAGATGGCCGTGCTCTCTGCCCACTCCTGCCCAGTTCTTGGTACTAGCGGGCACGTTGCAGCCTGGCGAAGGCAAGAAACCTGGAGAGCTGTCAGAGAGCAGAAGGGCAGCTGAGATGCTGAAAAGCAGCAAAGCTGAACTGCCTGCCTCAACTTCAGCAGTGTGTAATTGACTGAAGGCGAAAAACCAAGCAGCAGAGCAGCGGGCTTCTGTGCGCACTGAAGGCAATTGCAAGAATCCAGCAGCTGCTCCTAGCCAAGCACAGTCAACTGCCTGTGTTCTTGCTTCTTGACCAACTCACAGTTGCCCTTCTTCTCAGCAGCTGCCACCGTGTTCTCTGCATCTCGGAGCCTCTGGGGAGCAGCAAGGATTTCCAAGGTGGGATGTAGTAGGACTACGTCAAAACCCAGGAAAATTGTCCTGGAACACCTTCCACTCGCATGCCAAGAGTGAATTCAACAGGCTTGGAGAGCGGCAGCCACCGTCCTGCAGCTGTCTGCGAGCTTCGCACACAAGCCGGCTTCTTCGCGGCTTCGTTCTTCGCCTATGCAAGCTACCGCGATCTCCGGCTGCCGGAGGCCAAGAAGCGGCAACTTCGCGCACAGATGACTGGAGCGGCAGCGGTGCGCTCCGAAGCGCCGCTTTTGCCGAAAGACGCCGGGAAGCGGCACTTGCTTTCGGCCAGCTGCGGAGCTCCGTATTCTGCCTCTCTAGTCGCCTACATCTTAGCGAAAAGCTTTTCCGCTCCAGTTCTCAAGGAGAAAGTGTCCCAGCACTGCTCACTTAGCCCGACCTTGCCAGGAAATGAGATTTGCTGCACATTCCAAGGACACTGCATTTTCCTGGGCAAGCTGCAACCTGCTGGCAGATGGCCGTGCTCTCTGCCCACTCCTGCCCAGTTCTTGGTACTAGCGGGCACGTTGCAGCCTGGCGAAGGCAAGAAACCTGGAGAGCTGTCAGAGAGCAGAAGGGCAGCTGAGATGCTGAAAAGCAGCAAAGCTGAACTGCCTGCCTCAACTTCAGCAGTGTGTAATTGACTGAAGGCGAAAAACCAAGCAGCAGAGCAGCGGGCTTCTGTGCGCACTGAAGGCAATTGCAAGAATCCAGCAGCTGCTCCTAGCCAAGCACAGTCAACTGCCTGTGTTCTTGCTTCTTGACCAACTCACAGTTGCCCTTCTTCTCAGCAGCTGCCACCGTGTTCTCTGCATCTCGGAGCCTCTGGGGAGCAACAAGAATTTCCAAGGTGCGATGCATGAAAACTAAAATAAAAACTCAGGAAGGTTGTCCTGGAACACCTCCCATTGGCATGCCAAGAGTGAATTCAACAGGCAGGAGAGCGGCAACCACCGTCCTGCAGCAGTCTGCGAGCTACGCACACAAGCCGGCTTCTTCGCGGCTTCGTTCTTCGCCTATGCAAGCTACCGCGATCTCCGGCTGCCGGAGGCCAAGAAGCGGCAACTTCGCGCACAGATGACTGGAGCGGCAGCGGTGCGCTCCGAAGCGCCGCTTTTGCCGAAAGACGCCGGGAAGCGGCACTTGCTTTCGGCCAGCTGCGGAGCTCCGTATTCTGCCTCTCTAGTCGCCTACATCTTAGCGCAAAGCTTTTCCGCTCCAGTTCTCAAGGAGAAAGTGTCCCAGCACTGCTCACTTAGCCCGACCTTGCCAGGAAATAAGATTTGCTGCACATTCCAAGGACACTGCATTTTCCTGGGCAAGCTGCAACCTGCTGGCAAATGGCCGTGCTCTCTGCCCACTCCTGCCCAGCTCTGGGTAGTAGCGGGCACGTTGCAGCCTGGCGAAGGCAAGAAACCTCGAGAGCTGTCACAGAGCAGAAGGGCAGCTGAGATGCTGAAAAGCAGCAAAGCTGAACTGCCTGCCTCAACTTCAGCAGTGTGTAATTGACTGAAGGCGAAAAACCAAGCAGCAGAGCAGCGGGCTTCTGTGCGCACTGAAGGCAATTGCAAGAATCCAGCAGCTGCTCCTAGCCAAGCACAGTCAACTGCCTGTGTTCTTGCTTCTTGACCAACTCACAGTTGCCCTTCTTCTCAGCAGCTGCCACCGTGTTCTCTGCATCTCGGAGCCTCTGGGGAGCAACAAGAATTTCCAAGGTGGGATGCATGAAAACTAAAATAAAAACTCAGGAAGGTTGTCCTGGAACACCTCCCATTGGCATGCCAAGAGTGAATTCAACAGGCAGGAGAGCGGCAGCCACCGTCCTGCAGCAGTCTGCGAGCTTCGCACACAAGCCGGCTTCTTCGCGGCTTCGTTCTTCGCCTCTTGCAAGCTACCGCGATCTCCGGCTGCCGGAGGCGAAGAAGCGGCAACTTCGCGCACAGATCACTGGAGCGGCAGCGGTGCGCTCCGAAGCGCCGCTTTTGCCGAAAGACGCCGGGAAGCGGCACTTGCTTTCGGCCAGCTCCGGAGCTCCGTATTCTGCCTCTCTAGTCGCCTACATCTTAGCGCAAAGCTTTTCCGCTCCAGTTCTCAAGGAGAAAGTGTACCAGCACTGCTCACTTAGCCCGACCTTGCCAGGAAATAGGATTTGCTGCACATTCCAAGGACACTGCATTTTCCTGGGCAAGCTGCAACCTGCTGGCAGATGGCCGTGCTCTCTGCCCACTCCTGCCCAGTTCTTGGTACTAGCGGGCAGGTTGCAGCCTGGCGAAGGCAAGAAACCTCGAGAGCTGTCACAGAGCAGAAGGGCAGCTGAGATGCTGAAAAGCAGCAAAGCTGAACTGCCTGCCTCAACTTCAGCAGTGTGTAATTGACTGAAGGCGAAAAACCAAGCAGCAGAGCAGCGGGCTTCTGTGCGCACTGAAGGCAATTGCAAGAATCCAGCAGCTGCTCCTAGCCAAGCACAGTCAACTGCCTGTGTTCTTGCTTCTTGACCAACTCACAGTTGCCCTTCTTCTCAGCAGCTGCCACCGTGTTCTCTGCATCTCGGAGCCTCTGGGGAGCAACAAGAATTTCCAAGGTGCGATGCATGAAAACTAAAATAAAAACTCAGGAAGGTTGTCCTGGAACACCTCCCATTGGCATGCCAAGAGTGAATTCAACAGGCAGGAGAGCGGCAACCACCGTCCTGCAGCAGTCTGCGAGCTTCGCACACAAGCCGGCTTCTTCGCGGCTTCGTTCTTCTCCTCTTGCAAGCTACCGCGATCTCCGGCTGCCTGAGGCGACGAAGCGGCTACTTCGCGCACAGATGACTGGAGCGGCAGCGGTGCGCTCCGAAGCGCCGCTTTTGCCGAAAGACGCCGGCAAGCGGCACTTGCTTTCGGCCAGCTGCGGAGCTCCGTATTCTGCCTCTCTAGTCGCCTACATCTTAGCGCAAAGCTTTTCCGCTCCAGTTCTCAAGGAGAAAGTGTACCAGCACTGCTCACTTAGCCCGACCTTGCCAGGAAATGAGATTTGCTGCACATTCCAAGGACACTGCATTTTCCTGGGCAAGCTGCAACCTGCTGGCAGATGGCCGTGCTCTCTGCCCACTCCTGCCCAGTTCTTGGTACTAGCGGGCAGGTTGCAGCCTGGCGAAGGCAAGAAACCTCGAGAGCTGTCACAGAGCAGAAGGGCAGCTGAGATGCTGAAAAGCAGCAAAGCTGAACTGCCTGCCTCAACTTCAGCAGTGTGTAATTGACTGAAGGCGAAAAACCAAGCAGCAGAGCAGCGGGCTTCTGTGCGCACTGAAGGCAATTGCAAGAATCCAGCAGCTGCTCCTAGCCAAGCACAGTCAACTGCCTGTGTTCTTGCTTCTTGACCAACTCACAGTTGCCCTTCTTTTCAGCAGCTGCCACCGTGTTCTCTGCATCTCGGAGCCTCTGGGGAGCAACAAGAATTTCCAAGGTGCGATGCATGAAAACTAAAATAAAAACTCAGGAAGGTTGTCCTGGAACACCTCCCATTGGCATGCCAAGAGTGAATTCAACAGGCAGGAGAGCGGCAACCACCGTCCTGCAGCAGTCTGCGAGCTTCGCACACAAGCCGGCTTCTTCGCGGCTTCGTTCTTCTCCTCTTGCAAGCTACCGCGATCTCCGGCTGCCTGAGGCGACGAAGCGGCAACTTCGCGCACAGATCACTGGAGCGGCAGCGGTGCGCTCCGAAGCGCCGCTTTTGCCGAAAGACGCCGGGAAGCGGCACTTGCTTTCGGCCAGCTGCGGAGCTCCGTATTCTGCCTCTCGAGTCGCCTACATCTTAGCGCAAAGCTTTTCCGCTCCAGTTCTCAAGGAGAAAGTGTCCCAGCACTGCTCACTTAGCCCGACCTTGCCAGGAAATGAGATTTGCTGCACATTCCAAGGACACTGCATTTTCCTGGGCAAGCTGCAACCTGCTGGCAGATGGCCGTGCTCTCTGCCCACTCCTGCCCAGTTCTTGGTACTAGCGGGCACGTTGCAGCCTGGCGAAGGCAAGAAACCTGGAGAGCTGTCACAGAGCAGAAGGGCAGCTGAGATGCTGAAAAGCAGCAAAGCTGAACTGCCTGCCTCAACTTCAGCAGTGTGTAATTGACTGAAGGCGAAAAACCAAGCAGCAGAGCAGCGGGCTTCTGTGCGCACTGAAGGCAATTGCAAGAATCCAGCAGCTGCTCCTAGCCAAGCACAGTCAACTGCCTGTGTTCTTGCTTCTTGACCAACTAACAGTTGCCCTTCTTCTCAGCAGCTGCCACCGTGTTCTCTGCATCTCGGAGCCTCTGGGGAGCAGCAAGAATTTCCAAGGTGGGATGCATGAAAACTAAAATAAAAACTCAGGAAGGTTGTCCTGGAACACCTTCTATTGGCATGCCAAGCGTGAATTCAACAGGCAGGAGAGCGGCAACCACCGTCCTGCAGCTGTCTGCGAGCTTCGCACACAAGCCGGCTTCTTCGCGGCTTCGTTCTTCGCCTATGCAAGCTACCGCGATCTCCGGCTGCCGGAGGCGAAGAAGCGGCAACTTCGCGCACAGATGACTGGAGCGGCAGCGGTGCGCTCCGAAGCGCCGCTTTTGCCGAAAGACGCCGGGAAGCGGCACTTGCTTTCGGCCAGCTCCGGAGCTCCGTATTCTGCCTCTCTAGTCGCCTACATCTTAGCGCAAAGCTTTTCCGCTCCAGTTCTCAAGGAGAAAGTGTACCAGCACTGCTCACTTAGCCCGACCTTGCCAGGAAATAGGATTTGCTGCACATTCCAAGGACACTGCATTTTCCTGGGCAAGCTGCAACCTGCTGGCAGATGGCCGTGCTCTCTGCCCACTCCTGCCCAGTTCTTGGTACTAGCGGGCACGTTGCAGCCTGGCGAAGGCAAGAAACCTCGAGAGCTGTCACAGAGCAGAAGGGCAGCTGAGATGCTGAAAAGCAGCAAAGCTGAACTGCCTGCCTCAACTTCAGCAGTGTGTAATTGACTGAAGGCGAAAAACCAAGCAGCAGAGCAGCGGGCTTCTGTGCGCACTGAAGGCAATTGCAAGAATCCAGCAGCTGCTCCTCGCCAAGCACAGTCAACTGCCTGTGTTCTTGCTTCTTGACCAACTCACAGTTGCCCTTCTTCTCAGCAGCTGCCACCGTGTTCTCTGCATCTCGGAGCCTCTGGGGAGCAACAAGAATTTCCAAGGTGCGATGCATGAAAACTAAAATAAAAACTCAGGAAGGTTGTCCTGGAACACCTCCCATTGGCATGCCAAGAGTGAATTCAACAGGCAGGAGAGCGGCAACCACCGTCCTGCAGCAGTCTGCGAGCTTCGCACACAAGCCGGCTTCTTCGCGGCTTCGTTCTTCCCCTCTTGCAAGCTACCGCGATCTCCGGCTGCCTGAGGCGACGAAGCGGCTACTTCGCGCACAGATCACTGGAGCGGCAGCGGTGCGCTCCGAAGCGCCGCTTTTGCCGAAAGACGCCGGGAAGCGGCACTTGCTTTCGGCCAGCTGCGGAGCTCCGTATTCTGCCTCTCGAGTCGCCTACATCTTAGCGAAAAGCTTTTCCGCTCCAGTTCTCAAGGAGAAAGTGTCCCAGCACTGCTCACTTAGCCCGACCTTGCCAGGAAATAAGATTTGCTGCACATTCCAAGGACACTGCATTTTCCTGGGCAAGCTGCAACCTGCTGGCAAATGGCCGTGCTCTCTGCCCACTCCTGCCCAGCTCTGGGTAGTAGCGGGCACGTTGCAGCCTGGCGAAGGCAAGAAACCTCGAGAGCTGTCACAGAGCAGAAGGGCAGCTGAGATGCTGAAAAGCAGCAAAGCTGAACTGCCTGCCTCAACTTCAGCAGTGTGTAATTGACTGAAGGCGAAAAACCAAGCAGCAGAGCAGCGGGCTTCTGTGCGCACTGAAGGCAATTGCAAGAATCCAGCAGCTGCTCCTAGCCAAGCACAGTCAACTGCCTGTGTTCTTGCTTCTTGACCAACTCACAGTTGCCCTTCTTCTCAGCAGCTGCCACCGTGTTCTCTGCATCTCGGAGCCTCTGGGGAGCAACAAGAATTTCCAAGGTGGGATGCATGAAAACTAAAATAAAAACTCAGGAAGGTTGTCCTGGAACACCTCCCATTGGCATGCCAAGAGTGAATTCAACAGGCAGGAGAGCGGCAGCCACCGTCCTGCAGCAGTCTGCGAGCTTCGCACACAAGCCGGCTTCTTCGCGGCTTCGTTCTTCGCCTATGCAAGCTACAGCGATCTCCGGCTGCCGGAGGCGAAGAAGCGGCAACTTCGCGCACAGATCACTGGAGCGGCAGCGGTGCGCTCCGAAGCGCCGCTTTTGCCGAAAGACGCCGGGAAGCGGCACTTGCTTTCGGCCAGCTGCGGAGCTCCGTATTCTGCCTCTCTAGTCGCCTACATCTTAGCGCAAAGCTTTTCCGCTCCAGTTCTCAAGGAGAAAGTGTCCCAGCACTGCTCACTTAGCCCGACCTTGCCAGGAAATAAGATTTGCTGCACATTCCAAGGACACTGCATTTTCCTGGGCAAGCTGCAACCTGCTGGCAAATGGCCGTGCTCTCTGCCCACTCCTGCCCAGCTCTGGGTAGTAGCGGGCACGTTGCAGCCTGGCGAAGGCAAGAAACCTCGAGAGCTGTCACAGAGCAGAAGGGCAGCTGAGATGCTGAAAAGCAGCAAAGCTGAACTGCCTGCCTCAACTTCAGCAGTGTGTAATTGACTGAAGGCGAAAAACCAAGCAGCAGAGCAGCGGGCTTCTGTGCGCACTGAAGGCAATTGCAAGAATCCAGCAGCTGCTCCTAGCCAAGCACAGTCAACTGCCTGTGTTCTTGCTTCTTGACCAACTCACAGTTGCCCTTCTTCTCAGCAGCTGCCACCGTGTTCTCTGCATCTCGGAGCCTCTGGGGAGCAACAAGAATTTCCAAGGTGGGATGCATGAAAACTAAAATAAAAACTCAGGAAGGTTGTCCTGGAACACCTCCCATTGGCATGCCAAGAGTGAATTCAACAGGCAGGAGAGCGGCAGCCACCGTCCTGCAGCTGTCTGCGAGCTTCGCACACAAGCCGGCTTCTTCGCGGCTTCGTTCTTCGCCTCTTGCAAGCTACCGCGATCTCCGGCTGCCGGAGGCCAAGAAGCGGCAACTTCGCGCACAGATCACTGGAGCGGCAGCGGTGCGCTCCGAAGCGCCGCTTTTGCCGAAAGACGCCGGGAAGCGGCACTTGCTTTCGGCCAGCTGCGGAGCTCCGTATTCTGCCTCTCTAGTCGCCTACATCTTAGCGCAAAGCTTTTCCGCTCCAGTTCTCAAGGAGAAAGTGTCCCAGCACTGCTCACTTAGCCCGACCTTGCCAGGAAATAAGATTTGCTGCACATTCCAAGGACACTGCATTTTCCTGGGCAAGCTGCAACCTGCTGGCAAATGGCCGTGCTCTCTGCCCACTCCTGCCCAGCTCTGGGTAGTAGCGGGCACGTTGCAGCCTGGCGAAGGCAAGAAACCTCGAGAGCTGTCACAGAGCAGAAGGGCAGCTGAGATGCTGAAAAGCAGCAAAGCTGAACTGCCTGCCTCAACTTCAGCAGTGTGTAATTGACTGAAGGCGAAAAACCAAGCAGCAGAGCAGCGGGCTTCTGTGCGCACTGAAGGCAATTGCAAGAATCCAGCAGCTGCTCCTAGCCAAGCACAGTCAACTGCCTGTGTTCTTGCTTCTTGACCAACTCACAGTTGCCCTTCTTCTCAGCAGCTGCCACCGTGTTCTCTGCATCTCGGAGCCTCTGGGGAGCAACAAGAATTTCCAAGGTGGGATGCATGAAAACTAAAATAAAAACTCAGGAAGGTTGTCCTGGAACACCTCCCATTGGCATGCCAAGAGTGAATTCAACAGGCAGGAGAGCGGCAGCCACCGTCCTGCAGCTGTCTGCGAGCTTCGCACACAAGCCGGCTTCTTCGCGGCTTCGTTCTTCGCCTCTTGCAAGCTACCGCGATCTCCGGCTGCCGGAGGCCAAGAAGCGGCAACTTCGCGCACAGATCACTGGAGCGGCAGCGGTGCGCTCCGAAGCGCCGCTTTTGCCGAAAGACGCCGGGAAGCGGCACTTGCTTTCGGCCAGCTCCGGAGCTCCGTATTCTGCCTCTCTAGTCGCCTACATCTTAGCGCAAAGCTTTTCCGCTCCAGTTCTCAAGGAGAAAGTGTCCCAGCACTGCTCACTTAGCCCGACCTTGCCAGGAAATAAGATTTGCTGCACATTCCAAGGACACTGCATTTTCCTGGGCAAGCTGCAACCTGCTGGCAGATGGCCGTGCTCTCTGCCCACTCCTGCCCAGTTCTTGGTACTAGCGGGCACGTTGCAGCCTGGCGAAGGCAAGAAACCTCTGAAACGATGCGCGGAAGAAATCAATAGACTCCATAACCTGGGGTAGTTATGAAGTGGGTACGTATGTCAGCGCCCGGCACAAGTGAGATAGCTCTCCAAAACTTGTGCCCCGAGCCTCAGTCTGACCCACACTTTTATTCTTAAAGGCGTTCCATATGCAATACATTACACAACATTTTCATGCATATTCCACCCCTGGCCCCGCCTGTCCTCGCTTCTCATGCGAAGTAAGTCCACGCCCTTCTGGGCATGCGTGGTTTGCTGTGGTGGTCGTACGGGGGTCTCTTGGTGGTCCTGAGGCTGAAGATTGTGGTCTTCCTCATGATCGAACTTTTGAACTTTTCCTCTCTGCGCGTGCGCTTTTGGTCCTTTGGTGCTTATCTGAGTACGTCTGTCAGTCTTGATAGGCTTGGAGACAGAGGAGCTTCTTTATCTGGTTCTTTCCTTCTTCTGGTATTGTTCTCTATGCAAGAAGCTTCAGAAATTTGCATTTTCCTATGCCCTTTGTACTAGGCAGAGGTTTCTTAAGTAAAAGGTTGAAAATTCAACACATAACTCTACAAGCTAAATTAGAAATGCTTCATTCATTTTGTTAACCTAACTCTAAAAATCTCTGCTTCAGTCCCCCCTTTTCTTAAAATAGATTAAATTCTTTTACTACAGGGGTCTTGGTTTAAATTCTGATCTACTATCATGACCGTCCTCTTTCAGTAAGATTCTATGAGTTCTAGAGAGTGATGTCAGACTGGCCATGTGTTTTAACATCCTCGAATTCTACATGAGTGTTAAAGTAGACATCATTAAACTTACAGTAACTAAAATTAATAGGATTATAATTGGGTGACATAAAGTCTTCTAAACAGTGTATTTCACTAGTTATGACTTGTGTTTATTAGCTAGTGATTGGTGCTGGATACACCAAGTTAAGAGACTTAACATACAGGAGGTTAGTGACATGTCTTGGGTAGACATTCTCTTTCGCACCCCATATGGTTTTTCATAAAGCAATTCAAAGTGGTTTAGCTTTTCTTTAGTCTTGGGTTTGGTTCGGATCTGCAGTAGTGCTAATGGGAGGGATTGAGTCCATGACAAATTAGCTTCTTGTCCCAATTGTACAATTTGTTGTTTGATCAAATGATTCATTTTTTTTACCTGACCACTTGATTGTGGGTTATATGGGGTGCGAAGTTCTCAGTCTATGTTCAAGTATTGGCTAACTTGTTGCACGAATTTTACAATAAAATGTGGTCCTCTATTTGAGGAGATTGTGGCCAGGACTCTAAAGCGTGGTATGTTTTCTTGTACCAATACCTTAGTTACTTCTTGAGCTTTAGAAGTCCTGGTGGGGAATGCTTCTGGCCATCCTGAAAAGGTATCTGTTAGCACCAGGAAAAACTTATACCCCCCTTTTCTTGGCAATTCTGTACAATCAATCTGCCATTGCTGCTCCGGCCCATGACCCTTCCTAATCTGGCTAAGCTTTGGTTTGGGAGTATTTTTGGGGTTGGTCTGGAGGCAAAGGTCACATTGTCGAGTTGTAAATGTCTAGTTATGCTAGAGCATCAATACCCCAATGGTTTTCTGGTGTTCTTCCTTTATTAGGGACCATCATAAATAGGAGGGTAGAACTAATTTTCCTTCTATGGTGGCCCATCCCTCTTGGTTATAGTCTCCTTTTTGCTCATAGATTAATTTTTTTTCTGGTTTGTTGTATCTTGGCTTACCTTTAGGGGAAATTTGCCCGTCTTGCTGCTTCTTTTGCTTCCCTATCTGCCAGCTCGTTTCCTTCTTCCAATTCGCAGTTGATCTTCTGATGTGCCTTAATGTGCATGATCGCTACTTTCTCTGGCAACTGGACTGCTGCTAGAAGTCGCAGTACTTCTGATGCATCTTTAATATTTTTCCCTTGAGACTTCAGCAGTCCTCTCTCTTTCTAAATGGCTCTGTGAGCATGCACTACTCCAAATGCATACTTCGAGTCCGTGTATATGTTTATTTCTTTCCCTCTTGCCAATTCTAGGGCCCGAGTTAGAGCAATTATCTCGGCCTTCTGTGCAGAGGTATTTGTTGGCAGGGGCCCAGATGATATTACTTCCTTGCACGTTGGAACTGCCTAGCCGGCGTGCCGTTTTCCACTGATGATATAACTGCTTCCATCAGTAAACGAGACTTCTGCATTCTCGAGAGGGGTGTCCTTCGAGTCAGGGCAGCTGGAGTAGGTGGCTTCAATGGTCTCCAGGCAGTCATGTTCCACTGGTATCCCTTGGTTTCTACTGAGGAAGGAGGCTGGATTGACAATGTTAGCCACTACTATCTCTACATCATCTTGCTCCGCTATGATAGCTTGGTATCTCAGGAGCCGTTGTGGGGAAAGCCAATGCCCACCTTTTACCTCTAGCACTGCAGACACTGTGTGAGACACTAGCACAGTTCTTTTCTGGCCTAGGGTGAATTTGTGTGCCTCTTGGATGTTCAGGACGACTGCTGCAACAGCTCTGAGGCACCCAGGCCACCCTTTAGCTGCTGTATCCAATTGCTTAGAGAAGTAAGCCACTGCTCTCCGATATGGGCCCAGGTCCTGTGCTAGTATTCCTAAGGCGATTCCTTGCTTCTCATGGGAGAATAAAAGGAAAGGCTTACTCACGTCCGGCAATCTCAGGGCTGGAGCTGACATGAGGGCTTTTTTCAGCTGGTTGAAAGCTTGCGTAGCTTCCTTTGTCTCTTGGATGTTCCTGCTTTCAGTTGCAATCAGTTCATAGAAGGGCTTAACAAACAGTCCATAGTTATAGATCCATAACCTGCACCACCCTGTCATCCTCAGGAAAGTTCGTAGTTCCTTTACCGTCTGAGGTTTTGGGGTCTGGCATATTGCCTCCTTCCGGCTTTGGCCCAAGGTACGTTGTCTAGCACTGACTTCGTAACCCAGATAAGTTACTTTCTGTTTTACTACTTGGGCTTTTTTCTTTGATACTCGGTACCCTTGGAGCCCCAAAAAGTTCAAGAGGCTTATCGTCCAGGCCGTGCATGCTTCCCTTGTCCGTGTGGCTATCAGGATGTCATCTACGTACTCTAGCAACTTCCCTTCCTCTGGAGGGGCTTCTCAGGTCTCTAATTCTTTTGCAAGTTGTTCTCCAAACAAAGTGGGTGAGTTTTTGAATCCTTGTGGGAGTCTGGTCCATGTCAGTTGAGTTCTTGGCCCGCTCTTAGGATTTTCCCATTCAAATGCAAAAATTTTCTGGCTTCGTGGATAGGAAGGCAAAAGAAGGCATCTTTTAAATCTAAAACGGTAAACCAAGTTAGCTCGGGGGTTAAGCAAGTTAATAACGTGTAGGGATTGGCCACCACAGGATACAGATCCTCAGTGACCTTGTTTATGGCCCGCAGATCCTGTACTAACCGGTATGACCCATCAGGTTTACCAACTGGTAGGATAGGGGTATTAACACTTACATAACATAAGTTGGAACAAGGTATTATAGACAATATCATGGTCATCAATGGAAGCAATATTTGATGGAACTTTTTCAGTTCTGAGGGTTCGTAACTTGTGTTTGTCGGTGACAGCAGGGAAGCACAGTGAGGCTGCTTAACAGGGCAGGATGCATACATATACTTTCCTTCGTCTACATTCACTTAACTTTATTTTACTTACTCTTACACATAACAAAACAACCACAACAACAAGGTACCTTTTCTTTTTCAACACACCTATTACACTTGTAGGTGTCCCTGGCTAGTCCCAGTGTTCTTGGATACCCCTCAATCTAGCTGTGTGGTTCCCAACTCTAGATCCTGTCAGACTTCTCTTCAAACTGGCAAAATTTTTACTCAATCTTGGCTGCTCTCAACAACCCAGCAAACTTAATTCTGGGTGCTCTTGGAATGTTAATCCCTCAACCCAGCAGGTTTGACTTAACCCTGGATGCTCTTAGAACATTAATCCCTCAATCCAGCAGGTTTGAATCAACCCTGGATGCTCTTGGAATATTAATCCCTCAATCCAGCAGGTTTGATCTTGGATGTTCTCGGGCATTCTTATCCCTCAATCCAGCAGAATTTTTAGGGGCCCCTCCTACACATTTTACCTTTTATTTTTCCCCAATAGATTATGCCAAGAAAACCCTCTTTTTACCTTTTAATTCATTTTTTTTTCTAATAAATTACATTTTACTCCCCCCCCCCCCCCCAAGGGGTCCCACTCTTTCTCTGAGACCCAGTCCCAGGGGGGTTCTCTCACTCTTTTTATTACTCGCCTCGTCTCTTTACTGGCCGCTTTTCTCGCGAAAAAGACGGAAACGCAGCATGGGAGACTGCCGCTCTCGCTTAGCAGGTCTGGGGTAACCAGCCCGCCTCTGTCACGATCCGCTTCTTCCGGGGTGTCGTGATGGTTCTTTTCACCCATCCCAAAAGTGCAACAAAGGCAAACAACAAGGGACTATCAGTTAATCACAACAATTGCACCTTTAGTAGGGGCCAAAACAGTAAACGCGATAGTGGGGATCTGAAAGGAGATAAAAGGTTAGAGAGAGAACAGGGATATGGGAATAGCTACCAACACAGGCGAGATCCTCAGTGCTCCGGACGATGGGGATCCGTCTGTCGTGTCGGGGGAGTCTTCGAAGTTCTGGTCGACTCGGGGCTCCAATTATAGTCCACAGAGGAGAGAGGGGGGGAACAAGTGTAATAATGAAAGTCCATTGTAATCGCCCCGAGGGAAGGGGTGAGTCCACAGAAACCACCAAAGCAAGACGAATCCAATGAAGAATAAGTCCATTTGAATCACTGAAGGGAAACAGGTCATGTCATTAGTGGTCAGACCACCAATTTCCCCTCCTCCCTATAGCAGGGGTCTCAGTCTCAGTCCTTGGGAGGAGGGTTCTCATTCTTTCTTTGTCACAGTGGTAACGAGGCAGATGAGGGGTCTTCAGTGAAGGACCGCGAGAGTCACCCCAAAAGTTCATTGGGCTTAAGAACGGAGATTAGAAGCAGGCCGCGCATCAGGCTGTCCCGTGCTGGCTCCATGTCAGGTCTTTGCCAAGTCCTTGCCAAGTCCTTGCCAAGTTCTTACCAGGCCTAGTTGGGAACAGCCAGCATGACGGTTCAGTGGTCCCACCTGCGCTGTGTCCTGTTCTAAGCCGGAACTACAGTGGGGGAAGGGATTCTTTCTTGTGGCAATCGGAAGGCAGAATGGAAAATGAGGGGGGCTTCTGACGGGCTCTTACACCACCCCGTGACTGACGATTGCCCTCGAAAGATCTTCATCAGCAGGATTCCATGGTGTCGTCGTGGAGTCTTCAGGACTCGTCAAGTGTTGGCAGCAGGTCCCAGGGAAAAGAGAAGAGGAAAAGGGAAAGAAAGAGAAAACGGGAAAACTAAAACAATCACAACATATTAGTAATCACAACAAATTATAATTAAACAATAAGCAAAATACAATTAGTAAATCAATAATAGTTATTTAAATAATAATCAATATGAATCAATTAAACAATAAATTGATCAAATAATAAACCAGTATCATCAATATTAAACAGTAAAGTAATAAACCTAGTATAATCGATATTACTCAGTACAATTTTATAAACAATAAACAAAAATAATTAAAACAGCGATTAGAACAAATCATAAAAGAAAATGATGTAAAACATATCTTCTAACCTTATCATCTTCTTGTGTCTACTGTCCTGGGAACATCTCTAGTGTAAAGGATGTCGGCCAAGTGGTGTGCATTAATTATAGATGTTAATTTTGTTCATCGTTTCATCATTCTCCAATTTACAATAAGCAAGATTACTGATAAAACAAAACCAATCATAACTAAAATCAGAAGAACAACAATGGGATGACACAATTTCTTCAGGATACCGGTGGCGGTGGGTGACCACCCGAAAAGGGTATCCCACCACTTGTGCTCGGCATCACTTTTCACCCTTTCTACAACACGATGTATTTCTTGCACATGATGATGAACAGTTACCAGAGTTTTCTGTCCATTCCCCTTGATTTTTCCTAGGATCTCTATTAGATCTTGATGAAGTAATAATTGCTTTACCAGAGAAAGGTTCATCCCAATGGCAGTAGGCAGTAGCTTGTGAATCAACGTGAGATTGGATTCTAAAAGTTCATGTGAAGTAACTGGAGCTACAAAAGAAAAATCACATCCTGCAATTTTAGTAAAGTTGCAAGCACAAAAATTTGAATGATTTTTAGTAGCTACTACTGTACTTTCTATAAACACAGTATCCCAAGCGGTTCTGAAGCAGGCACACCCATTGTCTGTAGATACAAGGACTGTTTCAGAAGTCTCGTTAGGATGAATATCAAAATGACAGCTATTTTGTTCTGTCTCCAGACAAATATCTTGAGCTACAATTGCATTACCTTCACAGATAAACCCTAGTTGTTCTCAGATGGTACAGGACTCTAAATTGACAGTTTGCCATTTGTCATCAATTTGACGGGCCCATTCTCTATGTTCAGAAGGATAGAAAGTGGGTCCATCATGATTTAATCCTAGTGCAATGATAGGGAATATCAAATGCACCCAGGCATTTCTTATGGTCAACGCAAATGCTGTGGCTGTGTTTGTGTTAGGGTCATAGGTAAAATTCACTAAATTCCACCAGGATTGGAAATCTCTTTCAAAGTCAGTGGCACTGTCCCAGACTATTTTCCTAATTTCAGTGGGAAAAGTGCCTTCTTCACCTTCTCTTATAATTGAGGCAGCAACTGACTGCATCCATCATTGAGCCTGGATACGGCTAAGAGCTAAGGAAACGTTGCTTTGTGCGGCATTAAGTGCATCAATGATCAATTTGCTATTATTTACATTTATCTTTTCCCAATTTGCTAGAATGTTTGATAGCAACCACTGATGTGTTCCCAAGGCTGATAAGGACGATTGCAGTGGTTGTTGTATTTTGGTTAAATCTTTAGTTGTGGAAGCCAATTTATTCATTCATACTTCTGAATCAATACTATTTAGGATTCCCAATCCTGTTCCCACAAGACCAGTTATGTCTCTTGGCAGCCGGTTTTTAGGAGGCTTCCACTGTCGCAGCCAGGTTGTCCAAGCCTGAAAAGAGGTCTGCAAAAAGGGTGAACAAGCTGGTTGTATTTCTCAGATATTGTTTTGCATCAGCAATTTGACTTGTTTAAGAGACCATAACAGATTAAACAATATCTGTTGTTGGCCAGTTTTCCTGATTCTATATGGTCCAATTTCAAAAATTTTCGGGCTAAGTGTAACCAGTGGTTGGGTGGTAGGTGTCACAACATTAACATCAAGTCCTACTCCAGTATTTGAATCAATACTTTCAACTTAAAAAACAAAAACAAAAACAAAAACAAAACAAAACAAAAAAAAAGTGCTTCAGTATTTTTGGACCAAAACCAAACTACTTCTACAGTTTGTGTTCACGTGAAATTGTGCCAACAATCCTGTATGCTTGGCTGCGTACAAACCTTTTTGTGCTTCAAGAGATCCTTTCACTTTTTCTGCATGCTACCACAATTGGTTCAGACCACGGTCACTCAGCTGCTTTCTGGCCATGGGGTTGCGGTAGGATGCAGAAAAGTATTACCAGTTTTATCATGGATTAGGTGGTCTTCATGTCCCTCGGAGTTCTTCTGAGAAAGTAAACACAACAGAATTCTGCCGCCGAGAGGCAGAAAAGTTAGAATGATGGAATTATCCAGCATGTATTTGTCCAATGCTCTTTCCCTAGAGCACCAGAGGATTCCCATGCATATTTCTTCAGAGGGGGTTTTAGCACAAGTGCTACTAGTCCTATAGTAAGAGAGGTCCACCAGAACAGGTTGGCCAGGGTCATGAGCTGGATTATTAGGATCATTTGGTACAGAGCATAGGAGTCAGTGTAGATGCAGACCAAAGAGGAATTCTGTGCTTCTCGTTGAAAAACACTCCAGACAGCTATCAGCTCCCCACTGTGTGTACTACCTTCTCCCTCTGTAATCATTTGCTCACCAGAGGAAAAGTGGAGGGCTTCTGCCCTAGATTTCCATACTTTTCCTTCCCCTTTAGCAAAAGCATCAGTAAACCAAGAGTTTGCTGATTGTTCGGGGCAGAAAGGAGGGGTTACTTTGATTACAGAGGCAGGTTTGTCCAAGCTCTCAGTTTCTTGGATTGCTAAAGTTTTTACAGCTCCTTCTGTCATTGAGAAGAAGTTACAGTAATGTTCAACCTGAGCATACCACTTTCTCACTGAGGCCCTCTGGGCCACCCCGTCAGGAGGGGGACTCCCACTAGTGACTGTCTTAATAACCTTGAAGGGGCCTCTCAATACAATTGGTTGTTTTTGTGCAATTTTTTCTACTTCTAGGAAAGCTAAGATAACCATCAACAATCCTTTTTCCCAGGTAGTGTATCTTTTCTCAGCATCTTTGGAACCACGGGAATCAAAACCAACAGGTCTTGTCGGAGCCTCAGGACCCCGCTGCCATATGTGTACTGACAGCCCTGAGGAGGCAAATGCCCATTCCACCTGGAAAGGATCTGTAGGATGGATAGGGCCCAGTGCTTGATGAGCTGTTGCTTCAAAAATCAGCAATTGCAATGCTGACTCCTGAGAAAGACTCCAATCCCATTTCACCCCTTTCCTCAACAAGTCATAAAGGGGAACAAATGGGTCGTTCCAGTGACTAGGAAATCTGTCTGGTCTTTCTACAGGAGATACAGCTGCTATCGTTTTTGGAAGGAGAATTGCTGTAGGTTTGAGTGATTCTGGAAGCCCACAAATTCAAGGGGTCATTATCTTGGGCTTCACAGGTAATTGCATCAGGGATTCAAAGCCAGGAATTCATTTCTTTTTGTGAGTCATTTGCAGGCAAGCAGCTTTGTGCACATTTTCCAAGAGCTGGTCGGGGGTACTAATTCTAGCTATGGGATCTCCCCTTTCCAAGGGGCTTGTTCCCCCGGCCCAAAAAGCTGCACGCTGTGTCAGGGACCATGTGTCACCTTTCTCTCCTGTTGTTAAGAAGACACCATGTCCCCAATACCCACTGGCTTCCTGTTCAGTGAATTGAATTTGATCACCACCAGTGAGGGACACCCGGAAAACACATTCTGTTTCTGATTCATGTGGAGGCTGTCCGTATTCCCTTTTAAGCTTAGCTAGCTCGGTGGCCGTGTTTAGTTGTGATGGTATGCGTTTGGTTGTGATGTGAGGTTCCAGATCATCATCACTGAGATAGTTCTACTCTGTTTTAATCAAGGGTCTCAAGTGATGGCAGCAATGTTCCCCACAATTACTTGCTGCTTCAAGTTCTTGATGAGGATAGATTTGTTTAATGTGAGGAGTTTCCTTCTCCTCAAGCTCTGTAGAGGAATCAGCATGATGTGATTTGTTAATATGTTCCTCTGTTAAGGCAGCTCGCAATGCATAGATCACATTTTTTTGCTTCATAGAACTGTTTTTGCAAAATTTCAACTAGATTTTGAAGGGAGTCTATTATAGCATGTTCCTCACTTCTTCGCTCGAAGCCATTTTCTATAGCTGCCATAAGACAAGCTCCCAAAACTGAGCAGAAGATAGTTTTATTTTTGCCCAGTTTGAATTTTGTTTCATGTTGTAATGAACACACTCTATCAATAACATTTTCTAAGTTCAACCAATTACTCTGTGCCCATTTTTCTCCTTCTGTAGAAGGTTTGGCATTGTGTTTGGCTAGTAGTGCATAAAATTCAGCTTTAATTTCAAGGCTAAGATTGTCACTCATTTTGTGAAGGGACCAAAACCACGACAGGGAGCTACAAACTTAAGTTCCACAAAACTACACAGCCCTCGCTGTGTCGCCCTTCGCTTCCCTGGCTGGGTGAAAGGACAATAATCTGCCTGGGAGGCTCTGCTTAGTTGCTTCAAGTTGTCCCTTCCTTCCCAGACCACATACACACAACAACAACAAAACAACAGTGTCCCGCCCTTTGCACTAAGGGATCCTTTATGAATTGCCAAAGACAGTATGGGTGCCTTTTCAGCTGCAACTCTTCTGTCTAGACAGAAATCCTGTCCGTGACGCCAATTTTAATGTCACGATCCGTTTCTTGCGGGGTGTCGTGATGGTTCTTTTCACCCATCCCAAAAGTGCAACAAAGGCAAACAACAAGGGACTATCAGTTAATCACAACAAATGCACCTTTAGTAGGGGCCAAAACAGTAAACGCGATAGTGGGGATCTGAAAGGAGATAAAAGGTTAGAGAGAGAAGAGGGCTATGGGAATAGCTACCAACACAGGCGAGATCCTCAGTGCTCCGGACGATGGGGATCCGTCTGTCGTGTCGGGGGAGTCTTCGAAGTTCTGGTCGACTCGGGGCTCCAATTATAGTCCACAGAGGAGAGAGGGGGGGAACAAGTGTAATAATGAAAGTCCATTGTAATCGCCCCGAGGGAAGGGGTGAGTCCACAGAAACCACCAAAGCAAGACGAATCCAATGAAGAATAAGTCCATTTGAATCACTGAAGGGAAACAGGTCATGTCATTAGTGGTCAGACCACCAATTTCCCCTCCTCCCTATAGCAGGGGTCTCAGTCTCAGTCCTTGGGAGGAGGGTTCTCATTCTTTCTTTGTCACAGTGGTAACGAGGCAGATGAGGGGTCTTCAGTGAAGGACCGCGAGAGTCACCCCAAAAGTTCATTGGGCTTAAGAACGGAGATTAGAAGCAGGCCGCGCATCAGGCTGTCCCGTGCTGGCTCCATGTCAGGTCTTTGCCAAGTCCTTGCCAACTCCTTGCCAAGTTCTTACCAGGCCTAGTTGGGAACAGCCAGCATGACGGTTCAGTGGTCCCACCTGCGCTGTGTCCTGTTCTAAGCCGGAACTACAGTGGGGGAAGGGATTCTTTCTTGTGGCAATCGGAAGGCAGAATGGAAAATGAGGGGGGCTTCTGACGGGCTCTTACACCACCCCGTGACTGACGATTGCCCTCGAAAGATCTTCATCAGCAGGATTCCATGGTGTCGTCGTGGAGTCTTCAGGACTCGTCAAGTGTTGGCAGCAGGTCCCAGGGAAAAGAGAAGAGGAAAAGGGAAAGAAAGAGAAAACGGGAAAACTAAAACAATCACAACATATTAGTAATCACAACAAATTATAATTAAACAATAAGCAAAATACAATTAGTAAATCAATAATAGTTATTTAAATAATAATCAATATGAATCAATTAAACAATAAATTGATCAAATAATAAACCAGTATCATCAATATTAAACAGTAAAGTAATAAACCTAGTATAATCGATATTACTCAGTACAATTTTATAAACAATAAACAAAAATAATTAAAACAGCGATTAGAACAAATCATAAAAGAAAATGATGTAAAACATATCTTCTAACCTTATCATCTTCTTGTGTCTACTGTCCTGGGAACATCTCTAGTGTAAAGGATGTCGGCCAAGTGGTGTGCATTAATTATAGATGTTAATTTTGTTCATCGTTTCATCATTCTCCAATTTACAATAAGCAAGATTACTGATAAAACAAAACCAATCATAACTAAAATCAGAAGAACAACAATGGGATGACACAATTTCTTCAGGATACCGGTGGCGGTGGGTGACCACCCGAAAAGGGTATCCCACCACTTGTGCTCGGCATCACTTTTCACCCTTTCTACAACACGATGTATTTCTTGCACATGATGATGAACAGTTACCAGAGTTTTCTGTCCATTCCCCTTGATTTTTCCTAGGATCTCTATTAGATCTTGATGAAGTAATAATTGCTTTACCAGAGAAAGGTTCATCCCAATGGGAGTAGGCAGTAGCTTGTGAATCAACGTGAGATTGGATTCTAAAAGTTCATGTGAAGTAACTGGAGCTACAAAAGAAAAATCACATCCTGCAATTTTAGTAAAGTTGCAAGCACAAAAATTTGAATGATTTTTAGTAGCTACTACTGTACTTTCTATAAACACAGTATCCCAAGCGGTTCTGAAGCAGGCACACCCATTGTCTGTAGATACAAGGACTGTTTCAGAAGTCTCGTTAGGATGAATATCAAAATGACAGCTATTTTGTTCTGTCTCCAGACAAATATCTTGAGCTACAATTGCATTACCTTCACAGATAAACCCTAGTTGTTCTCAGATGGTACAGGACTCTAAATTGACAGTTTGCCATTTGTCATCAATTTGACGGGCCCATTCTCTATGTTCAGAAGGATAGAAAGTGGGTCCATCATGATTTAATCCTAGTGCAATGATAGGGAATATCAAATGCACCCAGGCATTTCTTATGGTCAACGCAAATGCTGTGGCTGTGTTTGTGTTAGGGTCATAGGTAAAATTCACTAAATTCCACCAGGATTGGAAATCTCTTTCAAAGTCAGTGGCACTGTCCCAGACTATTTTCCTAATTTCAGTGGGAAAAGTGCCTTCTTCACCTTCTCTTATAATTGAGGCAGCAACTGACTGCATCCATCATTGAGCCTGGATACGGCTAAGAGCTAAGGAAACGTTGCTTTGTGTGGCATTAAGTGCATCAATGATCAATTTGCTATTATTTACATTTATCTTTTCCCAATTTGCTAGAATGTTTGATAGCAACCACTGATGTGTTCCCAAGGCTGATAAGGACGATTGCAGTGGTTGTTGTATTTTGGTTAAATCTTTAGTTGTGGAAGCCAATTTATTCATTCATACTTCTGAATCAATACTATTTAGGATTCCCAATCCTGTTCCCACAAGACCAGTTATGTCTCTTGGCACGCGGTTTTTAGGAGGCTTCCACTGTCGCAGCCAGGTTGTCCAAGCCTGAAAAGAGGTCTGCAAAAAGGGTGAACAAGCTGGTTGTATTTCTCAGATATTGTTTTGCATCAGCAATTTGACTTGTTTAAGAGACCATAACAGATTAAACAATATCTGTTGTTGGCCAGTTTTCCTGATTCTATATGGTCCAATTTCAAAAATTTTCGGGCTAAGTGTAACCAGTGGTTGGGTGGTAGGTGTCACAACATTAACATCAAGTCCTACTCCAGTATTTGAATCAATACTTTCAACTTAAAAAACAAAAACAAAAACAAAAACAAAACAAAACAAAAAAAAAGTGCTTCAGTATTTTTGGACCAAAACCAAACTACTTCTACAGTTTGTGTTCACGTGAAATTGTGCCAACAATCCTGTATGCTTGGCTGCGTACAAACCTTTTTGTGCTTCAAGAGATCCTTTCACTTTTTCTGCATGCTACCACAATTGGTTCAGACCACGGTCACTCAGCTGCTTTCTGGCCATGGGGTTGCGGTAGGATGCAGAAAAGTATTACCAGTTTTATCATGGATTAGGTGGTCTTCATGTCCCTCGGAGTTCTTCTGAGAAAGTAAACACAACAGAATTCTGCCGCCGAGAGGCAGAAAAGTTAGAATGATGGAATTATCCAGCATGTATTTGTCCAATGCTCTTTCCCTAGAGCACCAGAGGATTCCCATGCATATTTCTTCAGAGGGGGTTTTAGCACAAGTGCTACTAGTCCTATAGTAAGAGAGGTCCACCAGAACAGGTTGGCCAGGGTCATGAGCTGGATTATTAGGATCATTTGGTACAGAGCATAGGAGTCAGTGTAGATGCAGACCAAAGAGGAATTCTGTGCTTCTCGTTGAAAAACACTCCAGACAGCTATCAGCTCCCCACTGTGTGTACTACCTTCTCCCTCTGTAATCATTTGCTCACCAGAGGAAAAGTGGAGGGCTTCTGCCCTAGATTTCCATCCTTTTCCTTCCCCTTTAGCAAAAGCATCAGTAAACCAAGAGTTTGCTGATTGTTCGGGGCAGAAAGGAGGGGTTACTTTGATTACAGAGGCAGGTTTGTCCAAGCTCTCAGTTTCTTGGATTGCTAAAGTTTTTACAGCTCCTTCTGTCATTGAGAAGAAGTTACAGTAATGTTCAACCTGAGCATACCACTTTCTCACTGAGGCCCTCTGGGCCACCCCGTCAGGAGGGGGACTCCCACTAGTGACTGTCTTAATAACCTTGAAGGGGCCTCTCAATACAATTGGTTGTTTTTGTGCAATTTTTTCTACTTCTAGGAAAGCTAAGATAACCATCAACAATCCTTTTTCCCAGGTAGTGTATCTTTTCTCAGCATCTTTGGAACCACGGGAATCAAAACCAACAGGTCTTGTCGGAGCCTCAGGACCCCGCTGCCATATGTGTACTGACAGCCCTGAGGAGGCAAATGCCCATTCCACCTGGAAAGGATCTGTAGGATGGATAGGGCCCAGTGCTTGATGAGCTGTTGCTTCAAAAATCAGCAATTGCAATGCTGACTCCTGAGAAAGACTCCAATCCCATTTCACCCCTTTCCTCAACAAGTCATAAAGGGGAACAAATGGGTCGTTCCAGTGACTAGGAAATCTGTCTGGTCTTTCTACAGGAGATACAGCTGCTATCGTTTTTGGAAGGAGAATTGCTGTAGGTTTGAGTGATTCTGGAAGCCCACAAATTCAAGGGGTCATTATCTTGGGCTTCACAGGTAATTGCATCAGGGATTCAAAGCCAGGAATTCATTTCTTTTTGTGAGTCATTTGCAGGCAAGCAGCTTTGTGCACATTTTCCAAGAGCTGGTCGGGGGTACTAATTCTAGCTATGGGATCTCCCCTTTCCAAGGGGCTTGTTCCCCCGGCCCAAAAAGCTGCACGCTGTGTCAGGGACCATGTGTCACCTTTCTCTCCTGTTGTTAAGAAGACACCATGTCCCCAATACCCACTGGCTTCCTGTTCAGTGAATTGAATTTGATCACCACCAGTGAGGGACACCCGGAAAACACATTCTGTTTCTGATTCATGTGGAGGCTGTCCGTATTCCCTTTTAAGCTTAGCTAGCTCGGTGGCCGTGTTTAGTTGTGATGGTATGCGTTTGGTTGTGATGTGAGGTTCCAGATCATCATCACTGAGATAGTTCTACTCTGTTTTAATCAAGGGTCTCAAGTGATGGCAGCAATGTTCCCCACAATTACTTGCTGCTTCAAGTTCTTGATGAGGATAGATTTGTTTAATGTGAGGAGTTTCCTTCTCCTCAAGCTCTGTAGAGGAATCAGCATGATGTGATTTGTTAATATGTTCCTCTGTTAAGGCAGCTCGCAATGCATAGATCACATTTTTTTGCTTCATAGAACTGTTTTTGCAAAATTTCAACTAGATTTTGAAGGGAGTCTATTATAGCATGTTCCTCACTTCTTCGCTGGAAGCCATTTTCTATAGCTGCCATAAGACAAGCTCCCAAAACTGAGCAGAAGATAGTTTTATTTTTGCCCAGTTTGAATTTTGTTTCATGTTGTAATGAACACACTCTATCAATAACATTTTCTAAGTTCAACCAATTACTCTGTGCCCATTTTTCTCCTTCTGTAGAAGGTTTGGCATTGTGTTTGGCTAGTAGTGCATAAAATTCAGCTTTAATTTCAAGGCTAAGATTGTCACTCATTTTGTGAAGGGACCAAAACCACGACAGGGAGCTACAAACTTAAGTTCCACAAAACTACACAGCCCTCGCTGTGTCGCCCTTCGCTTCCCTGGCTGGGTGAAAGGACAATAATCTGCCTGGGAGGCTCTGCTTAGTTGCTTCAAGTTGTCCCTTCCTTCCCAGACCACATACACACAACAACAACAAAACAACAGTGTCCCGCCCTTTGCACTAAGGGATCCTTTATGAATTGCCAAAGACAGTATGGGTGCCTTTTCAGCTGCAACCCTTCTGTCTAGACAGAAATCCTGTCCGTGACGCCAATTTTAATGTCACGATCCGTTTCTTGCGGGGTGTCGTGATGGTTCTTTTCACCCATCCCAAAAGTGCAACAAAGGCAAACAACAAGGGACTATCAGTTAATCACAACAAATGCACCTTTAGTAGGGGCCAAAACAGTAAACGCGATAGTGGGGATCTGAAAGGAGATAAAAGGTTAGAGAGAGAACAGGGATATGGGAATAGCTACCAACACAGGCGAGATCCTCAGTGCTCCGGACGATGGGGATCCGTCTGTCGTGTCGGGGGAGTCTTCGAAGTTCTGGTCGACTCGGGGCTCCAATTATAGTCCACAGAGGAGAGAGGGGGGGAACAAGTGTAATAATGAAAGTCCATTGTAATCGCCCCGAGGGAACGGGTGAGTCCACAGAAACCACCAAAGCAAGACGAATCCAATGAAGAATAAGTCCATTTGAATCACTGAAGGGAAACAGGTCATGTCATTAGTGGTCAGACCACCAATTTCCCCTCCTCCCTATAGCAGGGGTCTCAGTCTCAGTCCTTGGGAGGAGGGTTCTCATTCTTTCTTTGTCACAGTGGTAACGAGGCAGATGAGGGGTCTTCAGTGAAGGACCGCGAGAGTCACCCCAAAAGTTCATTGGGCTTAAGAACGGAGATTAGAAGCAGGCCGCGCATCAGGCTGTCCCGTGCTGGCTCCATGTCAGGTCTTTGCCAAGTCCTTGCCAACTCCTTGCCAAGTTCTTACCAGGCCTAGTTGGGAACAGCCAGCATGACGGTTCAGTGGTCCCACCTGCGCTGTGTCCTGTTCTAAGCCGGAACTACAGTGGGGGAAGGGATTCTTTCTTGTGGCAATCGGAAGGCAGAATGGAAAATGAGGGGCTTCTGACGGGCTCTTACACCACCCCGTGACTGACGATTGCCCTCGAAAGATCTTCATCAGCAGGATTCCATGGTGTCGTCGTGGAGTCTTCAGGACTCGTCAAGTGTTGGCAGCAGGTCCCAGGGAAAAGAGAAGAGGAAAAGGGAAAGAAAGAGAAAACGGGAAAACTAAAACAATCACAACATATTAGTAATCACAACAAATTATAATTAAACAATAAGCAAAATACAATTAGTAAATCAATAATAGTTATTTAAATAATAATCAATATGAATCAATTAAACAATAAATTGATCAAATAATAAACCAGTATCATCAATATTAAACAGTAAAGTAATAAACCTAGTATAATCGATATTACTCAGTACAATTTTATAAACAATAAACAAAAATAATTAAAACAGCGATTAGAACAAATCATAAAAGAAAATGATGTAAAACATATCTTCTAACCTTATCATCTTCTTGTGTCTACTGTCCTGGGAACATCTCTAGTGTAAAGGATGTCGGCCAAGTGGTGTGCATTAATTATAGATGTTAATTTTGTTCATCGTTTCATCATTCTCCAATTTACAATAAGCAAGATTACTGATAAAACAAAACCAATCATAACTAAAATCAGAAGAACAACAATGGGATGACACAATTTCTTCAGGATACCGGTGGCGGTGGGTGACCACCCGAAAAGGGTATCCCACCACTTGTGCTCGGCATCACTTTTCACCCTTTCTACAACACGATGTATTTCTTGCACATGATGATGAACAGTTACCAGAGTTTTCTGTCCATTCCCCTTGATTTTTCCTAGGATCTCTATTAGATCTTGATGAAGTAATAATTGCTTTACCAGAGAAAGGTTCATCCCAATGGGAGTAGGCAGTAGCTTGTGAATCAACGTGAGATTGGATTCTAAAAGTTCATGTGAAGTAACTGGAGCTACAAAAGAAAAATCACATCCTGCAATTTTAGTAAAGTTGCAAGCACAAAAATTTGAATGATTTTTAGTAGCTACTACTGTACTTTCTATAAACACAGTATCCCAAGCGGTTCTGAAGCAGGCACACCCATTGTCTGTAGATACAAGGACTGTTTCAGAAGTCTCGTTAGGATGAATATCAAAATGACAGCTATTTTGTTCTGTCTCCAGACAAATATCTTGAGCTACAATTGCATTACCTTCACAGATAAACCCTAGTTGTTCTCAGATGGTACAGGACTCTAAATTGACAGTTTGCCATTTGTCATCAATTTGATGGGCCCATTCTCTATGTTCAGAAGGATAGAAAGTGGGTCCATCATGATTTAATCCTAGTGCAATGATAGGGAATATCAAATGCACCCAGGCATTTCTTATGGTCAACGCAAATGCTGTGGCTGTGTTTGTGTTAGGGTCATAGGTAAAATTCACTAAATTCCACCAGGATTGGAAATCTCTTTCAAAGTCAGTGGCACTGTCCCAGACTATTTTCCTAATTTCAGTGGGAAAAGTGCCTTCTTCACCTTCTCTTATAATTGAGGCAGCAACTGACTGCATCCATCATTGAGCCTGGATACGGCTAAGAGCTAAGGAAACGTTGCTTTGTGCGGCATTAAGTGCATCAATGATCAATTTGCTATTATTTACATTTATCTTTTCCCAATTTGCTAGAATGTTTGATAGCAACCACTGATGTGTTCCCAAGGCTGATAAGGACGATTGCAGTGGTTGTTGTATTTTGGTTAAATCTTTAGTTGTGGAAGCCAATTTATTCATTCATACTTCTGAATCAATACTATTTAGGATTCCCAATCCTGTTCCCACAAGACCAGTTATGTCTCTTGGCAGCCGGTTTTTAGGAGGCTTCCACTGTCGCAGCCAGGTTGTCCAAGCCTGAAAAGAGGTCTGCAAAAAGGGTGAACAAGCTGGTTGTATTTCTCAGATATTGTTTTGCATCAGCAATTTGACTTGTTTAAGAGACCATAACAGATTAAACAATATCTGTTGTTGGCCAGTTTTCCTGATTCTATATGGTCCAATTTCAAAAATTTTCGGGCTAAGTGTAACCAGTGGTTGGGTGGTAGGTGTCACAACATTAACATCAAGTCCTACTCCAGTATTTGAATCAATACTTTCAACTTAAAAAACAAAAACAAAAACAAAAACAAAGCAAAACAAAAAAAAAGTGCTTCAGTATTTTTGGACCAAAACCAAACTACTTCTACAGTTTGTGTTCACGTGAAATTGTGCCAACAATCCTGTATGCTTGGCTGCGTACAAACCTTTTTGTGCTTCAAGAGATCCTTTCACTTTTTCTGCATGCTACCACAATTGGTTCAGACCACGGTCACTCAGCTGCTTTCTGGCCATGGGGTTGCGGTAGGATGCAGAAAAGTATTACCAGTTTTATCATGGATTAGGTGGTCTTCATGTCCCTCGGAGTTCTTCTGAGAAAGTAAACACAACAGAATTCTGCCGCCGAGAGGCAGAAAAGTTAGAATGATGGAATTATCCAGCATGTATTTGTCCAATGCTCTTTCCCTAGAGCACCAGAGGATTCCCATGCATATTTCTTCAGAGGGGGTTTTAGCACAAGTGCTACTAGTCCTATAGTAAGAGAGGTCCACCAGAACAGGTTGGCCAGGGTCATGAGCTGGATTATTAGGATCATTTGGTACAGAGCATAGGAGTCAGTGTAGATGCAGACCAAAGAGGAATTCTGTGCTTCTCGTTGAAAAACACTCCAGACAGCTATCAGCTCCCCACTGTGTGTACTACCTTCTCCCTCTGTAATCATTTGCTCACCAGAGGAAAAGTGGAGGGCTTCTGCCCTAGATTTCCATCCTTTTCCTTCCCCTTTAGCAAAAGCATCAGTAAACCAAGAGTTTGCTGATTGTTCGGGGCAGAAAGGAGGGGTTACTTTGATTACAGAGGCAGGTTTGTCCAAGCTCTCCGTTTCTTGGATTGCTAAAGTTTTTACAGCTCCTTCTGTCATTGAGAAGAAGTTACAGTAATGTTCAACCTGAGCATACCACTTTCTCACTGAGGCCCTCTGGGCCACCCCGTCAGGAGGGGGACTCCCACTAGTGACTGTCTTAATAACCTTGAAGGGGCCTCTCAATACAATTGGTTGTTTTTGTGCAATTTTTTCTACTTCTAGGAAAGCTAAGATAACCATCAACAATCCTTTTTCCCAGGTAGTGTATCTTTTCTCAGCATCTTTGGAACCACGGGAATCAAAACCAACAGGTCTTGTCGGAGCCTCAGGACCCCGCTGCCATATGTGTACTGACAGCCCTGAGGAGGCAAATGCCCATTCCACCTGGAAAGGATCTGTAGGATGGATAGGGCCCAGTGCTTGATGAGCTGTTGCTTCAAAAATCAGCAATTGCAATGCTGACTCCTGAGAAAGACTCCAATCCCATTTCACCCCTTTCCTCAACAAGTCATAAAGGGGAACAAATGGGTCGTTCCAGTGACTAGGAAATCTGTCTGGTCTTTCTACAGGAGATACAGCTGCTATCGTTTTTGGAAGGAGAATTGCTGTAGGTTTGAGTGATTCTGGAAGCCCACAAATTCAAGGGGTCATTATCTTGGGCTTCACAGGTAATTGCATCAGGGATTCAAAGCCAGGAATTCATTTCTTTTTGTGAGTCATTTGCAGGCAAGCAGCTTTGTGCACATTTTCCAAGAGCTGGTCGGGGGTACTAATTCTAGCTATGGGATCTCCCCTTTCCAAGGGGCTTGTTCCCCCGGCCCAAAAAGCTGCACGCTGTGTCAGGGACCATGTGTCACCTTTCTCTCCTGTTGTTAAGAAGACACCATGTCCCCAATACCCACTGGCTTCCTGTTCAGTGAATTGAATTTGATCACCACCAGTGAGGGACACCCGGAAAACACATTCTGTTTCTGATTCATGTGGAGGCTGTCCGTATTCCCTTTTAAGCTTAGCTAGCTCGGTGGCCGTGTTTAGTTGTGATGGTATGCGTTTGGTTGTGATGTGAGGTTCCAGATCATCATCACTGAGATAGTTCTACTCTGTTTTAATCAAGGGTCTCAAGTGATGGCAGCAATGTTCCCCACAATTACTTGCTGCTTCAAGTTCTTGATGAGGATAGATTTGTTTAATGTGAGGAGTTTCCTTCTCCTCAAGCTCTGTAGAGGAATCAGCATGATGTGATTTGTTAATATGTTCCTCTGTTAAGGCAGCTCGCAATGCATAGATCACATTTTTTTGCTTCATAGAACTGTTTTTGCAAAATTTCAACTAGATTTTGAAGGGAGTCTATTATAGCATGTTCCTCACTTCTTCGCTCGAAGCCATTTTCTATAGCTGCCATAAGACAAGCTCCCAAAACTGAGCAGAAGATAGTTTTATTTTTGCCCAGTTTGAATTTTGTTTCATGTTGTAATGAACACACTCTATCAATAACATTTTCTAAGTTCAACCAATTACTCTGTGCCCATTTTTCTCCTTCTGTAGAAGGTTTGGCATTGTGTTTGGCTAGTAGTGCATAAAATTCAGCTTTAATTTCAAGGCTAAGATTGTCACTCATTTTGTGAAGGGACCAAAACCACGACAGGGAGCTACAAACTTAAGTTCCACAAAACTACACAGCCCTCGCTGTGTCGCCCTTCGCTTCCCTGGCTGGGTGAAAGGACAATAATCTGCCTGGGAGGCTCTGCTTAGTTGCTTCAAGTTGTCCCTTCCTTCCCAGACCACATACACACAACAACAACAAAACAACAGTGTCCCGCCCTTTGCACTAAGGGATCCTTTATGAATTGCCAAAGACAGTATGGGTGCCTTTTCAGCTGCAACCCTTCTGTCTAGACAGAAATCCTGTCCGTGACGCCAATTTTAATGTCACGATCCGTTTCTTGCGGGGTGTCGTGATGGTTCTTTTCACCCATCCCAAAAGTGCAACAAAGGCAAACAACAAGGGACTATCAGTTAATCACAACAAATGCACCTTTAGTAGGGGCCAAAACAGTAAACGCGATAGTGGGGATCTGAAAGGAGATAAAAGGTTAGAGAGAGAACAGGGATATGGGAATAGCTACCAACACAGGCGAGATCCTCAGTGCTCCGGACGATGGGGATCCGTCTATCGTGTCGGGGGAGTCTTCGAAGTTCTGGTCGACTCGGGGCTCCAATTATAGTCCACAGAGGAGAGAGGGGGGGAACAAGTGTAATAATGAAAGTCCATTGTAATCGCCCCGAGGGAACGGGTGAGTCCACAGAAACCACCAAAGCAAGACGAATCCAATGAAGAATAAGTCCATTTGAATCACTGAAGGGAAACAGGTCATGTCATTAGTGGTCAGACCACCAATTTCCCCTCCTCCCTATAGCAGGGGTCTCAGTCTCAGTCCTTGGGAGGAGGGTTCTCATTCTTTCTTTGTCACAGTGGTAACGAGGCAGATGAGGGGTCTTCAGTGAAGGACCGCGAGAGTCACCCCAAAAGTTCATTGGGCTTAAGAACGGAGATTAGAAGCAGGCCGCGCATCAGGCTGTCCCGTGCTGGCTCCATGTCAGGTCTTTGCCAAGTCCTTGCCAACTCCTTGCCAAGTTCTTACCAGGCCTAGTTGGGAACAGCCAGCATGACGGTTCAGTGGTCCCACCTGCGCTGTGTCCTGTTCTAAGCCGGAACTACAGTGGGGGAAGGGATTCTTTCTTGTGGCAATCGGAAGGCAGAATGGAAAATGAGGGGCTTCTGACGGGCTCTTACACCACCCCGTGACTGACGATTGCCCTCGAAAGATCTTCATCAGCAGGATTCCATGGTGTCGTCGTGGAGTCTTCAGGACTCGTCAAGTGTTGGCAGCAGGTCCCAGGGAAAAGAGAAGAGGAAAAGGGAAAGAAAGAGAAAACGGGAAAACTAAAACAATCACAACATATTAGTAATCACAACAAATTATAATTAAACAATAAGCAAAATACAATTAGTAAATCAATAATAGTTATTTAAATAATAATCAATATGAATCAATTAAACAATAAATTGATCAAATAATAAACCAGTATCATCAATATTAAACAGTAAAGTAATAAACCTAGTATAATCGATATTACTCAGTACAATTTTATAAACAATAAACAAAAATAATTAAAACAGCGATTAGAACAAATCATAAAAGAAAATGATGTAAAACATATCTTCTAACCTTATCATCTTCTTGTGTCTACTGTCCTGGGAACATCTCTAGTGTAAAGGATGTCGGCCAAGTGGTGTGCATTAATTATAGATGTTAATTTTGTTCATCGTTTCATCATTCTCCAATTTACAATAAGCAAGATTACTGATAAAACAAAACCAATCATAACTAAAATCAGAAGAACAACAATGGGATGACACAATTTCTTCAGGATACCGGTGGCGGTGGGTGACCACCCGAAAAGGGTATCCCACCACTTGTGCTCGGCATCACTTTTCACCCTTTCTACAACACGATGTATTTCTTGCACATGATGATGAACAGTTACCAGAGTTTTCTGTCCATTCCCCTTGATTTTTCCTAGGATCTCTATTAGATCTTGATGAAGTAATAATTGCTTTACCAGAGAAAGGTTCATCCCAATGGGAGTAGGCAGTAGCTTGTGAATCAACGTGAGATTGGATTCTAAAAGTTCATGTGAAGTAACTGGAGCTACAAAAGAAAAATCACATCCTGCAATTTTAGTAAAGTTGCAAGCACAAAAATTTGAATGATTTTTAGTAGCTACTACTGTACTTTCTATAAACACAGTATCCCAAGCGGTTCTGAAGCAGGCACACCCATTGTCTGTAGATACAAGGACTGTTTCAGAAGTCTCGTTAGGATGAATATCAAAATGACAGCTATTTTGTTCTGTCTCCAGACAAATATCTTGAGCTACAATTGCATTACCTTCACAGATAAACCCTAGTTGTTCTCAGATGGTACAGGACTCTAAATTGACAGTTTGCCATTTGTCATCAATTTGACGGGCCCATTCTCTATGTTCAGAAGGATAGAAAGTGGGTCCATCATGATTTAATCCTAGTGCAATGATAGGGAATATCAAATGCACCCAGGCATTTCTTATGGTCAACGCAAATGCTGTGGCTGTGTTTGTGTTAGGGTCATAGGTAAAATTCACTAAATTCCACCAGGATTGGAAATCTCTTTCAAAGTCAGTGGCACTGTCCCAGACTATTTTCCTAATTTCAGTGGGAAAAGTGCCTTCTTCACCTTCTCTTATAATTGAGGCAGCAACTGACTGCATCCATCATTGAGCCTGGATACGGCTAAGAGCTAAGGAAACGTTGCTTTGTGCGGCATTAAGTGCATCAATGATCAATTTGCTATTATTTACATTTATCTTTTCCCAATTTGCTAGAATGTTTGATAGCAACCACTGATGTGTTCCCAAGGCTGATAAGGACGATTGCAGTGGTTGTTGTATTTTGGTTAAATCTTTAGTTGTGGAAGCCAATTTATTCATTCATACTTCTGAATCAATACTATTTAGGATTCCCAATCCTGTTCCCACAAGACCAGTTATGTCTCTTGGCAGCCGGTTTTTAGGAGGCTTCCACTGTCGCAGCCAGGTTGTCCAAGCCTGAAAAGAGGTCTGCAAAAAGGGTGAACAAGCTGGTTGTATTTCTCAGATATTGTTTTGCATCAGCAATTTGACTTGTTTAAGAGACCATAACAGATTAAACAATATCTGTTGTTGGCCAGTTTTCCTGATTCTATATGGTCCAATTTCAAAAATTTTCGGGCTAAGTGTAACCAGTGGTTGGGTGGTAGGTGTCACAACATTAACATCAAGTCCTACTCCAGTATTTGAATCAATACTTTCAACTTAAAAAACAAAAACAAAAACAAAAACAAAACAAAACAAAAAAAAAGTGCTTCAGTATTTTTGGACCAAAACCAAACTACTTCTACAGTTTGTGTTCATGTGAAATTGTGCCAACAATCCTGTATGCTTGGCTGCGTACAAACCTTTTTGTGCTTCAAGAGATCCTTTCACTTTTTCTGCATGCTACCACAATTAGTTCAGACCACGGTCACTCAGCTGCTTTCTGGCCATGGGGTTGCGGTAGGATGCAGAAAAGTATTACCAGTTTGATCATGGATTAGGTGGTCTTCATGTCCCTCGGAGTTCTTCTGAAAAAGTCAACACAACAGAATTCTGCCGCCGAGAGGCAGAAAAGTTAGAATGATGGAATTATCCAGCATGTATTTGTCCAATGCTCTTTCCCTAGAGCACCAGAGGATTCCCATGCATATTTCTTCAGAGGGGGTTTTAGCACAAGTGCTACTAGTCCTATAGTAAGAGAGGTCCACCAGAACAGGTTGGCCAGGGTCATGAGCTGGATTATTAGGATCATTTGGTACAGAGCATAGGAGTCAGTGTAGATGCAGACCAAAGAGGAATTCTGTGCTTCTCGTTGAAAAACACTCCAGACAGCTATCAGCTCCCCACTGTGTGTACTACCTTCTCCCTCTGTAATCATTTGCTCACCAGAGGAAAAGTGGAGGGCTTCTGCCCTAGATTTCCATCCTTTTCCTTCCCCTTTAGCAAAAGCATCAGTAAACCAAGAGTTTGCTGATTGTTCGGGGCAGAAAGGAGGGGTTACTTTGATTACAGAGGCAGGTTTGTCCAAGCTCTCCGTTTCTTGGATTGCTAAAGTTTTTACAGCTCCTTCTGTCATTGAGAAGAAGTTACAGTAATGTTCAACCTGAGCATACCACTTTCTCACTGAGGCCCTCTGGGCCACCCCGTCAGGAGGGGGACTCCCACTAGTGACTGTCTTAATAACCTTGAAGGGGCCTCTCAATACAATTGGTTGTTTTTGTGCAATTTTTTCTACTTCTAGGAAAGCTAAGATAACCATCAACAATCCTTTTTCCCAGGTAGTGTATCTTTTCTCAGCATCTTTGGAACCACGGGAATCAAAACCAACAGGTCTTGTCGGAGCCTCAGGACCCCGCTGCCATATGTGTACTGACAGCCCTGAGGAGGCAAATGCCCATTCCACCTGGAAAGGATCTGTAGGATGGATAGGGCCCAGTGCTTGATGAGCTGTTGCTTCAAAAATCAGCAATTGCAATGCTGACTCCTGAGAAAGACTCCAATCCCATTTCACCCCTTTCCTCAACAAGTCATAAAGGGGAACAAATGGGTCGTTCCAGTGACTAGGAAATCTGTCTGGTCTTTCTACAGGAGATACAGCTGCTATCGTTTTTGGAAGGAGAATTGCTGTAGGTTTGAGTGATTCTGGAAGCCCACAAATTCAAGGGGTCATTATCTTGGGCTTCACAGGTAATTGCATCAGGGATTCAAAGCCAGGAATTCATTTATTTTTGTGAGTCATTTGCAGGCAAGCAGCTTTGTGCACATTTTCCAAGAGCTGGTCGGGGGTACTAATTCTAGCTATGGGATCTCCCCTTTCCAAGGGGCTTGTTCCCCCGGCCCAAAAAGCTGCACGCTGTGTCAGGGACCATGTGTCACCTTTCTCCCCTGTTGTTAAGAAGACACCATGTCCCCAATACCCACTGGCTTCCTGTTCAGTGAATTGAATTTGATCACCACCAGTGAGGGACACCCGGAAAACATATTCTGTTTCTGATTCATGTGGAGGCTGTCCGTATTCCCTTTTAAGCTTAGCTAGCTCGGTGGCCGTGTTTAGTTGTGATGGTATGCGTTTGGTTGTGATGTGAGGTTCCAGATCATCATCACTGAGATAGTTCTACTCTGTTTTAATCAAGGGTCTCAAGTGATGGCAGCAATGTTCCCCACAATTACTTGCTGCTTCAAGTTCTTGATGAGGATAGATTTGTTTAATGTGAGGAGTTTCCTTCTCCTCAAGCTCTGTAGAGGAATCAGCATGATGTGATTTGTTAATATGTTCCTCTGTTAAGGCAGCTCGCAATGCATAGATCACATTTTTTTGCTTCATAGAACTGTTTTTGCAAAATTTCAACTAGATTTTGAAGGGAGTCTATTATAGCATGTTCCTCACTTCTTCGCTGGAAGCCATTTTCTATAGCTGCCATAAGACAAGCTCCCAAAACTGAGCAGAAGATAGTTTTATTTTTGCCCAGTTTGAATTTTGTTTCATGTTGTAATGAACACACTCTATCAATAACATTTTCTAAGTTCAACCAATTACTCTGTGCCCATTTTTCTCCTTCTGTAGAAGGTTTGGCATTGTGTTTGGCTAGTAGTGCATAAAATTCAGCTTTAATTTCAAGGCTAAGATTGTCACTCATTTTGTGAAGGGACCAAAACCACGACAGGGAGCTACAAACTTAAGTTCCACAAAACTACACAGCCCTCGCTGTGTCGCCCTTCGCTTCCCTGGCTGGGTGAAAGGACAATAATCTGCCTGGGAGGCTCTGCTTAGTTGCTTCAAGTTGTCCCTTCCTTCCCAGACCACATACACACAACAACAACAAAACAACAGTGTCCCGCCCTTTGCACTAAGGGATCCTTTATGAATTGCCAAAGACAGTATGGGTGCCTTTTCAGCTGCAACCCTTCTGTCTAGACAGAAATCCTGTCCGTGACGCCAATTTTAATGTCACGATCCGTTTCTTGCGGGGTGTCGTGATGGTTCTTTTCACCCATCCCAAAAGTGCAACAAAGGCAAACAACAAGGGACTATCAGTTAATCACAACAAATGCACCTTTAGTAGGGGCCAAAACAGTAAACGCGATAGTGGGGATCTGAAAGGAGATAAAAGGTTAGAGAGAGAACAGGGCTATGGGAATAGCTACCAACACAGGCGAGATCCTCAGTGCTCCGGACGATGGGGATCCGTCTGTCGTGTCGGGGGAGTCTTCGAAGTTCTGGTCGACTCGGGGCTCCAATTATAGTCCACAGAGGAGAGAGGGGGGGAACAAGTGTAATAATGAAAGTCCATTGTAATCGCCCCGAGGGAAGGGGTGAGTCCACAGAAACCACCAAAGCAAGACGAATCCAATGAAGAATAAGTCCATTTGAATCACTGAAGGGAAACAGGTCATGTCATTAGTGGTCAGACCACCAATTTCCCCTCCTCCCTATAGCAGGGGTCTCAGTCTCAGTCCTTGGGAGGAGGGTTCTCATTCTTTCTTTGTCACAGTGGTAACGAGGCAGATGAGGGGTCTTCAGTGAAGGACCGCGAGAGTCACCCCAAAAGTTCATTGGGCTTAAGAACGGAGATTAGAAGCAGGCCGCGCATCAGGCTGTCCCGTGCTGGCTCCATGTCAGGTCTTTGCCAAGTCCTTGCCAACTCCTTGCCAAGTTCTTACCAGGCCTAGTTGGGAACAGCCAGCATGACGGTTCAGTGGTCCCACCTGCGCTGTGTCCTGTTCTAAGCCGGAACTACAGTGGGGGAAGGGATTCTTTCTTGTGGCAATCGGAAGGCAGAATGGAAAATGAGGGGCTTCTGACGGGCTCTTACACCACCCCGTGACTGACGATTGCCCTCGAAAGATCTTCATCAGCAGGATTCCATGGTGTCGTCGTGGAGTCTTCAGGACTCGTCAAGTGTTGGCAGCAGGTCCCAGGGAAAAGAGAAGAGGAAAAGGGAAAGAAAGAGAAAACGGGAAAACTAAAACAATCACAACATATTAGTAATCACAACAAATTATAATTAAACAATAAGCAAAATACAATTAGTAAATCAATAATAGTTATTTAAATAATAATCAATATGAATCAATTAAACAATAAATTGATCAAATAATAAACCAGTATCATCAATATTAAACAGTAAAGTAATAAACCTAGTATAATCGATATTACTCAGTACAATTTTATAAACAATAAACAAAAATAATTAAAACAGCCATTAGAACAAATCATAAAAGAAAATGATGTAAAACATATCTTCTAACCTTATCATCTTCTTGTGTCTACTGTCCTGGGAACATCTCTAGTGTAAAGGATGTCGGCCAAGTGGTGTGCATTAATTATAGATGTTAATTTTGTTCATCGTTTCATCATTCTCCAATTTACAATAAGCAAGATTACTGATAAAACAAAACCAATCATAACTAAAATCAGAAGAACAACAATGGGATGACACAATTTCTTCAGGATACCGGTGGCGGTGGGTGACCACCCGAAAAGGGTATCCCACCACTTGTGCTCGGCATCACTTTTCACCCTTTCTACAACACGATGTATTTCTTGCACATGATGATGAACAGTTACCAGAGTTTTCTGTCCATTCCCCTTGATTTTTCCTAGGATCTCTATTAGATCTTGATGAAGTAATAATTGCTTTACCAGAGAAAGGTTCATCCCAATGGGAGTAGGCAGTAGCTTGTGAATCAACGTGAGATTGGATTCTAAAAGTTCATGTGAAGTAACTGGAGCTACAAAAGAAAAATCACATCCTGCAATTTTAGTAAAGTTGCAAGCACAAAAATTTGAATGATTTTTAGTAGCTACTACTGTACTTTCTATAAACACAGTATCCCAAGCGGTTCTGAAGCAGGCACACCCATTGTCTGTAGATACAAGGACTGTTTCAGAAGTCTCGTTAGGATGAATATCAAAATGACAGCTATTTTGTTCTGTCTCCAGACAAATATCTTGAGCTACAATTGCATTACCTTCACAGATAAACCCTAGTTGTTCTCAGATGGTACAGGACTCTAAATTGACAGTTTGCCATTTGTCATCAATTTGACGGGCCCATTCTCTATGTTCAGAAGGATAGAAAGTGGGTCCATCATGATTTAATCCTAGTGCAATGATAGGGAATATCAAATGCACCCAGGCATTTCTTATGGTCAACGCAAATGCTGTGGCTGTGTTTGTGTTAGGGTCATAGGTAAAATTCACTAAATTCCACCAGGATTGGAAATCTCTTTCAAAGTCAGTGGCACTGTCCCAGACTATTTTCCTAATTTCAGTGGGAAAAGTGCCTTCTTCACCTTCTCTTATAATTGAGGCAGCAACTGACTGCATCCATCATTGAGCCTGGATACGGCTAAGAGCTAAGGAAACGTTGCTTTGTGTGGCATTAAGTGCATCAATGATCAATTTGCTATTATTTACATTTATCTTTTCCCAATTTGCTAGAATGTTTGATAGCAACCACTGATGTGTTCCCAAGGCTGATAAGGACGATTGCAGTGGTTGTTGTATTTTGGTTAAATCTTTAGTTGTGGAAGCCAATTTATTCATTCATACTTCTGAATCAATACTATTTAGGATTCCCAATCCTGTTCCCACAAGACCAGTTATGTCTCTTGGCAGCCGGTTTTTAGGAGGCTTCCACTGTCGCAGCCAGGTTGTCCAAGCCTGAAAAGAGGTCTGCAAAAAGGGTGAACAAGCTGGTTGTATTTCTCAGATATTGTTTTGCATCAGCAATTTGACTTGTTTAAGAGACCATAACAGATTAAACAATATCTGTTGTTGGCCAGTTTTCCTGATTCTACATGGTCCAATTTCAAAAATTTTCGGGCTAAGTGTAACCAGTGGTTGGGTGGTAGGTGTCACAACATTAACATCAAGTCCTACTCCAGTATTTGAATCAATACTTTCAACTTAAAAAACAAAAACAAAAACAAAAACAAAACAAAACAAAAAAAAAGTGCTTCAGTATTTTTGGACCAAAACCAAACTACTTCTACAGTTTGTGTTCATGTGAAATTGTGCCAACAATCCTGTATGCTTGGCTGCGTACAAACCTTTTTGTGCTTCAAGAGATCCTTTCACTTTTTCTGCATGCTACCACAATTAGTTCAGACCACGGTCACTCAGCTGCTTTCTGGCCATGGGGTTGCGGTAGGATGCAGAAAAGTATTACCAGTTTGATCATGGATTAGGTGGTCTTCATGTCCCTCGGAGTTCTTCTGAAAAAGTCAACACAACAGAATTCTGCCGCCGAGAGGCAGAAAAGTTAGAATGATGGAATTATCCAGCATGTATTTGTCCAATGCTCTTTCCCTAGAGCACCAGAGGATTCCCATGCATATTTCTTCAGAGGGGGTTTTAGCACAAGTGCTACTAGTCCTATAGTAAGAGAGGTCCACCAGAACAGGTTGGCCAGGGTCATGAGCTGGATTATTAGGATCATTTGGTACAGAGCATAGGAGTCAGTGTAGATGCAGACCAAAGAGGAATTCTGTGCTTCTCGTTGAAAAACACTCCAGACAGCTATCAGCTCCCCACTGTGTGTACTACCTTCTCCCTCTGTAATCATTTGCTCACCAGAGGAAAAGTGGAGGGCTTCTGCCCTAGATTTCCATCCTTTTCCTTCCCCTTTAGCAAAAGCATCAGTAAACCAAGAGTTTGCTGATTGTTCGGGGCAGAAAGGAGGGGTTACTTTGATTACAGAGGCAGGTTTGTCCAAGCTCTCCGTTTCTTGGATTGCTAAAGTTTTTACAGCTCCTTCTGTCATTGAGAAGAAGTTACAGTAATGTTCAACCTGAGCATACCACTTTCTCACTGAGGCCCTCTGGGCCACCCCGTCAGGAGGGGGACTCCCACTAGTGACTGTCTTAATAACCTTGAAGGGGCCTCTCAATACAATTGGTTGTTTTTGTGCAATTTTTTCTACTTCTAGGAAAGCTAAGATAACCATCAACAATCCTTTTTCCCAGGTAGTGTATCTTTTCTCAGCATCTTTGGAACCACGGGAATCAAAACCAACAGGTCTTGTCGGAGCCTCAGGACCCCGCTGCCATATGTGTACTGACAGCCCTGAGGAGGCAAATGCCCATTCCACCTGGAAAGGATCTGTAGGATGGATAGGGCCCAGTGCTTGATGAGCTGTTGCTTCAAAAATCAGCAATTGCAATGCTGACTCCTGAGAAAGACTCCAATCCCATTTCACCCCTTTCCTCAACAAGTCATAAAGGGGAACAAATGGGTCGTTCCAGTGACTAGGAAATCTGTCTGGTCTTTCTACAGGAGATACAGCTGCTATCGTTTTTGGAAGGAGAATTGCTGTAGGTTTGAGTGATTCTGGAAGCCCACAAATTCAAGGGGTCATTATCTTGGGCTTCACAGGTAATTGCATCAGGGATTCAAAGCCAGGAATTCATTTCTTTTTGTGAGTCATTTGCAGGCAAGCAGCTTTGTGCACATTTTCCAAGAGCTGGTCGGGGGTACTAATTCTAGCTATGGGATCTCCCCTTTCCAAGGGGCTTGTTCCCCCGGCCCAAAAAGCTGCACGCTGTGTCAGGGACCATGTGTCACCTTTCTCCCCTGTTGTTAAGAAGACACCATGTCCCCAATACCCACTGGCTTCCTGTTCAGTGAATTGAATTTGATCACCACCAGTGAGGGACACCCGGAAAACATATTCTGTTTCTGATTCATGTGGAGGCTGTCCGTATTCCCTTTTAAGCTTAGCTAGCTCGGTGGCCGTGTTTAGTTGTGATGGTATGCGTTTGGTTGTGATGTGAGGTTCCAGATCATCATCACTGAGATAGTTCTACTCTGTTTTAATCAAGGGTCTCAAGTGATGGCAGCAATGTTCCCCACAATTACTTGCTGCTTCAAGTTCTTGATGAGGATAGATTTGTTTAATGTGAGGAGTTTCCTTCTCCTCAAGCTCTGTAGAGGAATCAGCATGATGTGATTTGTTAATATGTTCCTCTGTTAAGGCAGCTCGCAATGCATAGATCACATTTTTTTGCTTCATAGAACTGTTTTTGCAAAATTTCAACTAGATTTTGAAGGGAGTCTATTATAGCATGTTCCTCACTTCTTCGCTCGAAGCCATTTTCTATAGCTGCCATAAGACAAGCTCCCAAAACTGAGCAGAAGATAGTTTTATTTTTGCCCAGTTTGAATTTTGTTTCATGTTGTAATGAACACACTCTATCAATAACATTTTCTAAGTTCAACCAATTACTCTGTGCCCATTTTTCTCCTTCTGTAGAAGGTTTGGCATTGTGTTTGGCTAGTAGTGCATAAAATTCAGCTTTAATTTCAAGGCTAAGATTGTCACTCATTTTGTGAAGGGACCAAAACCACGACAGGGAGCTACAAACTTAAGTTCCACAAAACTACACAGCCCTCGCTGTGTCGCCCTTCGCTTCCCTGGCTGGGTGAAAGGACAATAATCTGCCTGGGAGGCTCTGCTTAGTTGCTTCAAGTTGTCCCTTCCTTCCCAGACCACATACACACAACAACAACAAAACAACAGTGTCCCGCCCTTTGCACTAAGGGATCCTTTATGAATTGCCAAAGACAGTATGGGTGCCTTTTCAGCTGCAACCCTTCTGTCTAGACAGAAATCCTGTCCGTGACGCCAATTTTAATGTCACGATCCGTTTCTTGCGGGGTGTCGTGATGGTTCTTTTCACCCATCCCAAAAGTGCAACAAAGGCAAACAACAAGGGACTATCAGTTAATCACAACAAATGCACCTTTAGTAGGGGCCAAAACAGTAAACGCGATAGTGGGGATCTGAAAGGAGATAAAAGGTTAGAGAGAGAACAGGGATATGGGAATAGCTACCAACACAGGCGAGATCCTCAGTGCTCCGGACGATGGGGATCCGTCTGTCGTGTCGGGGGAGTCTTCGAAGTTCTGGTCGACTCGGGGCTCCAATTATAGTCCACAGAGGAGAGAGGGGGGGAACAAGTGTAATAATGAAAGTCCATTGTAATCGCCCCGAGGGAACGGGTGAGTCCACAGAAACCACCAAAGCAAGACGAATCCAATGAAGAATAAGTCCATTTGAATCACTGAAGGGAAACAGGTCATGTCATTAGTGGTCAGACCACCAATTTCCCCTCCTCCCTATAGCAGGGGTCTCAGTCTCAGTCCTTGGGAGGAGGGTTCTCATTCTTTCTTTGTCACAGTGGTAACGAGGCAGATGAGGGGTCTTCAGTGAAGGACCGCGAGAGTCACCCCAAAAGTTCATTGGGCTTAAGAACGGAGATTAGAAGCAGGCCGCGCATCAGGCTGTCCCGTGCTGGCTCCATGTCAGGTCTTTGCCAAGTCCTTGCCAACTCCTTGCCAAGTTCTTACCAGGCCTAGATGGGAACAGCCAGCATGACGGTTCAGTGGTTCCACCTGCGCTGTGTCCTGTTCTAAGCCGGAACTACAGTGGGGGAAGGGATTCTTTCTTGTGGCAATCGGAAGGCAGAATGGAAAATGAGGGGCTTCTGACGGGCTCTTACACCACCCCGTGACTGACGATTGCCCTCGAAAGATCTTCATCAGCAGGATTCCATGGTGTCGTCGTGGAGTCTTCAGGACTCGTCAAGTGTTGGCAGCAGGTCCCAGGGAAAAGAGAAGAGGAAAAGGGAAAGAAAGAGAAAACGGGAAAACTAAAACAATCACAACATATTAGTAATCACAACAAATTATAATTAAACAATAAGCAAAATACAATTAGTAAATCAATAATAGTTATTTAAATAATAATCAATATGAATCAATTAAACAATAAATTGATCAAATAATAAACCAGTATCATCAATATTAAACAGTAAAGTAATAAACCTAGTATAATCGATATTACTCAGTACAATTTTATAAACAATAAACAAAAATAATTAAAACAGCGATTAGAACAAATCATAAAAGAAAATGATGTAAAACATATCTTCTAACCTTATCATCTTCTTGTGTCTACTGTCCTGGGAACATCTCTAGTGTAAAGGATGTCGGCCAAGTGGTGTGCATTAATTATAGATGTTAATTTTGTTCATCGTTTCATCATTCTCCAATTTACAATAAGCAAGATTACTGATAAAACAAAACCAATCATAACTAAAATCAGAAGAACAACAATGGGATGACACAATTTCTTCAGGATACCGGTGGCGGTGGGTGACCACCCGAAAAGGGTATCCCACCACTTGTGCTCGGCATCACTTTTCACCCTTTCTACAACACGATGTATTTCTTGCACATGATGATGAACAGTTACCAGAGTTTTCTGTCCATTCCCCTTGATTTTTCCTAGGATCTCTATTAGATCTTGATGAAGTAATAATTGCTTTACCAGAGAAAGGTTCATCCCAATGGCAGTAGGCAGTAGCTTGTGAATCAACGTGAGATTGGATTCTAAAAGTTCATGTGAAGTAACTGGAGCTACAAAAGAAAAATCACATCCTGCAATTTTAGTAAAGTTGCAAGCACAAAAATTTGAATGATTTTTAGTAGCTACTACTGTACTTTCTATAAACACAGTATCCCAAGCGGTTCTGAAGCAGGCACACCCATTGTCTGTAGATACAAGGACTGTTTCAGAAGTCTCGTTAGGATGAATATCAAAATGACAGCTATTTTGTTCTGTCTCCAGACAAATATCTTGAGCTACAATTGCATTACCTTCACAGATAAACCCTAGTTGTTCTCAGATGGTACAGGACTCTAAATTGACAGTTTGCCATTTGTCATCAATTTGACGGGCCCATTCTCTATGTTCAGAAGGATAGAAAGTGGGTCCATCATGATTTAATCCTAGTGCAATGATAGGGAATATCAAATGCACCCAGGCATTTCTTATGGTCAACGCAAATGCTGTGGCTGTGTTTGTGTTAGGGTCATAGGTAAAATTCACTAAATTCCACCAGGATTGGAAATCTCTTTCAAAGTCAGTGGCACTGTCCCAGACTATTTTCCTAATTTCAGTGGGAAAAGTGCCTTCTTCACCTTCTCTTATAATTGAGGCAGCAACTGACTGCATCCATCATTGAGCCTGGATACGGCTAAGAGCTAAGGAAACGTTGCTTTGTGTGGCATTAAGTGCATCAATGATCAATTTGCTATTATTTACATTTATCTTTTCCCAATTTGCTAGAATGTTTGATAGCAACCACTGATGTGTTCCCAAGGCTGATAAGGACGATTGCAGTGGTTGTTGTATTTTGGTTAAATCTTTAGTTGTGGAAGCCAATTTATTCATTCATACTTCTGAATCAATACTATTTAGGATTCCCAATCCTGTTCCCACAAGACCAGTTATGTCTCTTGGCAGCCGGTTTTTAGGAGGCTTCCACTGTCGCAGCCAGGTTGTCCAAGCCTGAAAAGAGGTCTGCAAAAAGGGTGAACAAGCTGGTTGTATTTCTCAGATATTGTTTTGCATCAGCAATTTGACTTGTTTAAGAGACCATAACAGATTAAACAATATCTGTTGTTGGCCAGTTTTCCTGATTCTATATGGTCCAATTTCAAAAATTTTCGGGCTAAGTGTAACCAGTGGTTGGGTGGTAGGTGTCACAACATTAACATCAAGTCCTACTCCAGTATTTGAATCAATACTTTCAACTTAAAAAACAAAAACAAAAACAAAAACAAAACAAAACAAAAAAAAAGTGCTTCAGTATTTTTGGACCAAAACCAAACTACTTCTACAGTTTGTGTTCATGTGAAATTGTGCCAACAATCCTGTATGCTTGGCTGCGTACAAACCTTTTTGTGCTTCAAGAGATCCTTTCACTTTTTCTGCATGCTACCACAATTAGTTCAGACCACGGTCACTCAGCTGCTTTCTGGCCATGGGGTTGCGGTAGGATGCAGAAAAGTATTACCAGTTTTATCATGGATTAGGTGGTCTTCATGTCCCTCGGAGTTCTTCTGAAAAAGTCAACACAACAGAATTCTGCCGCCGAGAGGCAGAAAAGTTAGAATGATGGAATTATCCAGCATGTATTTGTCCAATGCTCTTTCCCTAGAGCACCAGAGGATTCCCATGCATATTTCTTCAGAGGGGGTTTTAGCACAAGTGCTACTAGTCCTATAGTAAGAGAGGTCCACCAGAACAGGTTGGCCAGGGTCATGAGCTGGATTATTAGGATCATTTGGTACAGAGCATAGGAGTCAGTGTAGATGCAGACCAAAGAGGAATTCTGTGCTTCTCGTTGAAAAACGCTCCAGACAGCTATCAGCTCCCCACTGTGTGTACTACCTTCTCCCTCTGTAATCATTTGCTCACCAGAGGAAAAGTGGAGGGCTTCTGCCCTAGATTTCCATACTTTTCCTTCCCCTTTAGCAAAAGCATCAGTAAACCAAGAGTTTGCTGATTGTTCGGGGCAGAAAGGAGGGGTTACTTTGATTACAGAGGCAGGTTTGTCCAAGCTCTCAGTTTCTTGGATTGCTAAAGTTTTTACAGCTCCTTCTGTCATTGAGAAGAAGTTACAGTAATGTTCAACCTGAGCATACCACTTTCTCACTGAGGCCCTCTGGGCCACCCCGTCAGGAGGGGGACTCCCACTAGTGACTGTCTTAATAACCTTGAAGGGGCCTCTCAATACAATTGGTTGTTTTTGTGCAATTTTTTCTACTTCTAGGAAAGCTAAGATAACCATCAACAATCCTTTTTCCCAGGTAGTGTATCTTTTCTCAGCATCTTTGGAACCACGGGAATCAAAACCAACAGGTCTTGTCGGAGCCTCAGGACCCCGCTGCCATATGTGTACTGACAGCCCTGAGGAGGCAAATGCCCATTCCACCTGGAAAGGATCTGTAGGATGGATAGGGCCCAGTGCTTGATGAGCTGTTGCTTCAAAAATCAGCAATTGCAATGCTGACTCCTGAGAAAGACTCCAATCCCATTTCACCCCTTTCCTCAACAAGTCATAAAGGGGAACAAATGGGTCGTTCCAGTGACTAGGAAATCTGTCTGGTCTTTCTACAGGAGATACAGCTGCTATCGTTTTTGGAAGGAGAATTGCTGTAGGTTTGAGTGATTCTGGAAGCCCACAAATTCAAGGGGTCATTATCTTGGGCTTCACAGGTAATTGCATCAGGGATTCAAAGCCAGGAATTCATTTCTTTTGGTGAGTCATTTGCAGGCAAGCAGCTTTGTGCACATTTTCCAAGAGCTGGTCGGGGGTACTAATTCTAGCTATGGGATCTCCCCTTTCCAAGGGGCTTGTTCCCCCGGCCCAAAAAGCTGCACGCTGTGTCAGGGACCATGTGTCACCTTTCTCTCCTGTTGTTAAGAAGACACCATGTCCCCAATACCCACTGGCTTCCTGTTCAGTGAATTGAATTTGATCACCACCAGTGAGGGACACCCGGAAAACACATTCTGTTTCTGATTCATGTGGAGGCTGTCCGTATTCCCTTTTAAGCTTAGCTAGCTCGGTGGCCGTGTTTAGTTGTGATGGTATGCGTTTGGTTGTGATGTGAGGTTCCAGATCATCATCACTGAGATAGTTCTACTCTGTTTTAATCAAGGGTCTCAAGTGATGGCAGCAATGTTCCCCACAATTACTTGCTGCTTCAAGTTCTTGATGAGGATAGATTTGTTTAATGTGAGGAGTTTCCTTCTCCTCAAGCTCTGTAGAGGAATCAGCATGATGTGATTTGTTAATATGTTCCTCTGTTAAGGCAGCTCGCAATGCATAGATCACATTTTTTTGCTTCATAGAACTGTTTTTGCAAAATTTCAACTAGATTTTGAAGGGAGTCTATTATAGCATGTTCCTCACTTCTTCGCTGGAAGCCATTTTCTATAGCTGCCATAAGACAAGCTCCCAAAACTGAGCAGAAGATAGTTTTATTTTTGCCCAGTTTGAATTTTGTTTCATGTTGTAATGAACACACTCTATCAATAACATTTTCTAAGTTCAACCAATTACTCTGTGCCCATTTTTCTCCTTCTGTAGAAGGTTTGGCATTGTGTTTGGCTAGTAGTGCATAAAATTCAGCTTTAATTTCAAGGCTAAGATTGTCACTCATTTTGTGAAGGGACCAAAACCACGACAGGGAGCTACAAACTTAAGTTCCACAAAACTACACAGCCCTCGCTGTGTCGCCCTTCGCTTCCCTGGCTGGGTGAAAGGACAATAATCTGCCTGGGAGGCTCTGCTTAGTTGCTTCAAGTTGTCCCTTCCTTCCCAGACCACATACACACAACAACAACAAAACAACAGTGTCCCGCCCTTTGCACTAAGGGATCCTTTATGAATTGCCAAAGACAGTATGGGTGCCTTTTCAGCTGCAACCCTTCTGTCTAGACAGAAATCCTGTCCGTGACGCCAATTTTAATGTCACGATCCGTTTCTTGCGGGGTGTCGTGATGGTTCTTTTCACCCATCCCAAAAGTGCAACAAAGGCAAACAACAAGGGACTATCAGTTAATCACAACAAATGCACCTTTAGTAGGGGCCAAAACAGTAAACGCGATAGTGGGGATCTGAAAGGAGATAAAAGGTTAGAGAGAGAACAGGGATATGGGAATAGCTACCAACACAGGCGAGATCCTCAGTGCTCCGGACGATGGGGATCCGTCTGTCGTGTCGGGGGAGTCTTCGAAGTTCTGGTCGACTCGGGGCTCCAATTATAGTCCACAGAGGAGAGAGGGGGGGAACAAGTGTAATAATGAAAGTCCATTGTAATCGCCCCGAGGGAAGGGGTGAGTCCACAGAAACCACCAAAGCAAGACGAATCCAATGAAGAATAAGTCCATTTGAATCACTGAAGGGAAACAGGTCATGTCATTAGTGGTCAGACCACCAATTTCCCCTCCTCCCTATAGCAGGGGTCTCAGTCTCAGTCCTTGGGAGGAGGGTTCTCATTCTTTCTTTGTCACAGTGGTAACGAGGCAGATGAGGGGTCTTCAGTGAAGGACCGCGAGAGTCACCCCAAAAGTTCATTGGGCTTAAGAACGGAGATTAGAAGCAGGCCGCGCATCAGGCTGTCCCGTGCTGGCTCCATGTCAGGTCTTTGCCAAGTCCTTGCCAACTCCTTGCCAAGTTCTTACCAGGCCTAGTTGGGAACAGCCAGCATGACGGTTCAGTGGTCCCACCTGCGCTGTGTCCTGTTCTAAGCCGGAACTACAGTGGGGGAAGGGATTCTTTCTTGTGGCAATCGGAAGGCAGAATGGAAAATGAGGGGCTTCTGACGGGCTCTTACACCACCCCGTGACTGACGATTGCCCTCGAAAGATCTTCATCAGCAGGATTCCATGGTGTCGTCGTGGAGTCTTCAGGACTCGTCAAGTGTTGGCAGCAGGTCCCAGGGAAAAGAGAAGAGGAAAAGGGAAAGAAAGAGAAAACGGGAAAACTAAAACAATCACAACATATTAGTAATCACAACAAATTATAATTAAACAATAAGCAAAATACAATTAGTAAATCAATAATAGTTATTTAAATAATAATCAATATGAATCAATTAAACAATAAATTGATCAAATAATAAACCAGTATCATCAATATTAAACAGTAAAGTAATAAACCTAGTATAATCGATATTACTCAGTACAATTTTATAAACAATAAACAAAAATAATTAAAACAGCGATTAGAACAAATCATAAAAGAAAATGATGTAAAACATATCTTCTAACCTTATCATCTTCTTGTGTCTACTGTCCTGGGAACATCTCTAGTGTAAAGGATGTCGGCCAAGTGGTGTGCATTAATTATAGATGTTAATTTTGTTCATCGTTTCATCATTCTCCAATTTACAATAAGCAAGATTACTGATAAAACAAAACCAATCATAACTAAAATCAGAAGAACAACAATGGGATGACACAATTTCTTCAGGATACCGGTGGCGGTGGGTGACCACCCGAAAAGGGTATCCCACCACTTGTGCTCGGCATCACTTTTCACCCTTTCTACAACACGATGTATTTCTTGCACATGATGATGAACAGTTACCAGAGTTTTCTGTCCATTCCCCTTGATTTTTCCTAGGATCTCTATTAGATCTTGATGAAGTAATAATTGCTTTACCAGAGAAAGGTTCATCCCAATGGGAGTAGGCAGTAGCTTGTGAATCAACGTGAGATTGGATTCTAAAAGTTCATGTGAAGTAACTGGAGCTACAAAAGAAAAATCACATCCTGCAATTTTAGTAAAGTTGCAAGCACAAAAATTTGAATGATTTTTAGTAGCTACTACTGTACTTTTTATAAACACAGTATCCCAAGCGGTTCTGAAGCAGGCACACCCATTGTCTGTAGATACAAGGACTGTTTCAGAAGTCTCGTTAGGATGAATATCAAAATGACAGCTATTTTGTTCTGTCTCCAGACAAATATCTTGAGCTACAATTGCATTACCTTCACAGATAAACCCTAGTTGTTCTCAGATGGTACAGGACTCTAAATTGACAGTTTGCCATTTGTCATCAATTTGACGGGCCCATTCTCTATGTTCAGAAGGATAGAAAGTGGGTCCATCATGATTTAATCCTAGTGCAATGATAGGGAATATCAAATGCACCCAGGCATTTCTTATGGTCAACGCAAATGCTGTGGCTGTGTTTGTGTTAGGGTCATAGGTAAAATTCACTAAATTCCACCAGGATTGGAAATCTCTTTCAAAGTCAGTGGCACTGTCCCAGACTATTTTCCTAATTTCAGTGGGAAAAGTGCCTTCTTCACCTTCTCTTATAATTGAGGCAGCAACTGACTGCATCCATCATTGAGCCTGGATACGGCTAAGAGCTAAGGAAACGTTGCTTTGTGTGGCATTAAGTGCATCAATGATCAATTTGCTATTATTTACATTTATCTTTTCCCAATTTGCTAGAATGTTTGATAGCAACCACTGATGTGTTCCCAAGGCTGATAAGGACGATTGCAGTGGTTGTTGTATTTTGGTTAAATCTTTAGTTGTGGAAGCCAATTTATTCATTCATACTTCTGAATCAATACTATTTAGGATTCCCAATCCTGTTCCCACAAGACCAGTTATGTCTCTTGGCAGCCGGTTTTTAGGAGGCTTCCACTGTCGCAGCCAGGTTGTCCAAGCCTGAAAAGAGGTCTGCAAAAAGGGTGAACAAGCTGGTTGTATTTCTCAGATATTGTTTTGCATCAGCAATTTGACTTGTTTAAGAGACCATAACAGATTAAACAATATCTGTTGTTGGCCAGTTTTCCTGATTCTACATGGTCCAATTTCAAAAATTTTCGGGCTAAGTGTAACCAGTGGTTGGGTGGTAGGTGTCACAACATTAACATCAAGTCCTACTCCAGTATTTGAATCAATACTTTCAACTTAAAAAACAAAAACAAAAACAAAAACAAAACAAAACAAAAAAAAAGTGCTTCAGTATTTTTGGACCAAAACCAAACTACTTCTACAGTTTGTGTTCATGTGAAATTGTGCCAACAATCCTGTATGCTTGGCTGCGTACAAACCTTTTTGTGCTTCAAGAGATCCTTTCACTTTTTCTGCATGCTACCACAATTAGTTCAGACCACGGTCACTCAGCTGCTTTCTGGCCATGGGGTTGCGGTAGGATGCAGAAAAGTATTACCAGTTTTATCATGGATTAGGTGGTCTTCATGTCCCTCGGAGTTCTTCTGAAAAAGTCAACACAACAGAATTCTGCCGCCGAGAGGCAGAAAAGTTAGAATGATGGAATTATCCAGCATGTATTTGTCCAATGCTCTTTCCCTAGAGCACCAGAGGATTCCCATGCATATTTCTTCAGAGGGGGTTTTAGCACAAGTGCTACTAGTCCTATAGTAAGAGAGGTCCACCAGAACAGGTTGGCCAGGGTCATGAGCTGGATTATTAGGATCATTTGGTACAGAGCATAGGAGTCAGTGTAGATGCAGACCAAAGAGGAATTCTGTGCTTCTCGTTGAAAAACGCTCCAGACAGCTATCAGCTCCCCACTGTGTGTACTACCTTCTCCCTCTGTAATCATTTGCTCACCAGAGGAAAAGTGGAGGGCTTCTGCCCTAGATTTCCATCCTTTTCCTTCCCCTTTAGCAAAAGCATCAGTAAACCAAGAGTTTGCTGATTGTTCGGGGCAGAAAGGAGGGGTTACTTTGATTACAGAGGCAGGTTTGTCCAAGCTCTCAGTTTCTTGGATTGCTAAAGTTTTTACAGCTCCTTCTGTCATTGAGAAGAAGTTACAGTAATGTTCAACCTGAGCATACCACTTTCTCACTGAGGCCCTCTGGGCCACCCCGTCAGGAGGGGGACTCCCACTAGTGACTGTCTTAATAACCTTGAAGGGGCCTCTCAATACAATTGGTTGTTTTTGTGCAATTTTTTCTACTTCTAGGAAAGCTAAGATAACCATCAACAATCCTTTTTCCCAGGTAGTGTATCTTTTCTCAGCATCTTTGGAACCACGGGAATCAAAACCAACAGGTCTTGTCGGAGCCTCAGGACCCCGCTGCCATATGTGTACTGACAGCCCTGAGGAGGCAAATGCCCATTCCACCTGGAAAGGATCTGTAGGATGGATAGGGCCCAGTGCTTGATGAGCTGTTGCTTCAAAAATCAGCAATTGCAATGCTGACTCCTGAGAAAGACTCCAATCCCATTTCACCCCTTTCCTCAACAAGTCATAAAGGGGAACAAATGGGTCGTTCCAGTGACTAGGAAATCTGTCTGGTCTTTCTACAGGAGATACAGCTGCTATCGTTTTTGGAAGGAGAATTGCTGTAGGTTTGAGTGATTCTGGAAGCCCACAAATTCAAGGGGTCATTATCTTGGGCTTCACAGGTAATTGCATCAGGGATTCAAAGCCAGGAATTCATTTCTTTTGGTGAGTCATTTGCAGGCAAGCAGCTTTGTGCACATTTTCCAAGAGCTGGTCGGGGGTACTAATTCTAGCTATGGGATCTCCCCTTTCCAAGGGGCTTGTTCCCCCGGCCCAAAAAGCTGCACGCTGTGTCAGGGACCATGTGTCACCTTTCTCTCCTGTTGTTAAGAAGACACCATGTCCCCAATACCCACTGGCTTCCTGTTCAGTGAATTGAATTTGATCACCACCAGTGAGGGACACCCGGAAAACACATTCTGTTTCTGATTCATGTGGAGGCTGTCCGTATTCCCTTTTAAGCTTAGCTAGCTCGGTGGCCGTGTTTAGTTGTGATGGTATGCGTTTGGTTGTGATGTGAGGTTCCAGATCATCATCACTGAGATAGTTCTACTCTGTTTTAATCAAGGGTCTCAAGTGATGGCAGCAATGTTCCCCACAATTACTTGCTGCTTCAAGTTCTTGATGAGGATAGATTTGTTTAATGTGAGGAGTTTCCTTCTCCTCAAGCTCTGTAGAGGAATCAGCATGATGTGATTTGTTAATATGTTCCTCTGTTAAGGCAGCTCGCAATGCATAGATCACATTTTTTTGCTTCATAGAACTGTTTTTGCAAAATTTCAACTAGATTTTGAAGGGAGTCTATTATAGCATGTTCCTCACTTCTTCGCTCGAAGCCATTTTCTATAGCTGCCATAAGACAAGCTCCCAAAACTGAGCAGAAGATAGTTTTATTTTTGCCCAGTTTGAATTTTGTTTCATGTTGTAATGAACACACTCTATCAATAACATTTTCTAAGTTCAACCAATTACTCTGTGCCCATTTTTCTCCTTCTGTAGAAGGTTTGGCATTGTGTTTGGCTAGTAGTGCATAAAATTCAGCTTTAATTTCAAGGCTAAGATTGTCACTCATTTTGTGAAGGGACCAAAACCACGACAGGGAGCTACAAACTTAAGTTCCACAAAACTACACAGCCCTCGCTGTGTCGCCCTTCGCTTCCCTGGCTGGGTGAAAGGACAATAATCTGCCTGGGAGGCTCTGCTTAGTTGCTTCAAGTTGTCCCTTCCTTCCCAGACCACATACACACAACAACAACAAAACAACAGTGTCCCGCCCTTTGCACTAAGGGATCCTTTATGAATTGCCAAAGACAGTATGGGTGCCTTTTCAGCTGCAACCCTTCTGTCTAGACAGAAATCCTGTCCGTGACGCCAATTTTAATGTCACGATCCGTTTCTTGCGGGGTGTCGTGATGGTTCTTTTCACCCATCCCAAAAGTGCAACAAAGGCAAACAACAAGGGACTATCAGTTAATCACAACAAATGCACCTTTAGTAGGGGCCAAAACAGTAAACGCGATAGTGGGGATCTGAAAGGAGATAAAAGGTTAGAGAGAGAACAGGGATATGGGAATAGCTACCAACACAGGCGAGATCCTCAGTGCTCCGGACGATGGGGATCCGTCTATCGTGTCGGGGGAGTCTTCGAAGTTCTGGTCGACTCGGGGCTCCAATTATAGTCCACAGAGGAGAGAGGGGGGGAACAAGTGTAATAATGAAAGTCCATTGTAATCGCCCCGAGGGAAGGGGTGAGTCCACAGAAACCACCAAAGCAAGACGAATCCAATGAAGAATAAGTCCATTTGAATCACTGAAGGGAAACAGGTCATGTCATTAGTGGTCAGACCACCAATTTCCCCTCCTCCCTATAGCAGGGGTCTCAGTCTCAGTCCTTGGGAGGAGGGTTCTCATTCTTTCTTTGTCACAGTGGTAACGAGGCAGATGAGGGGTCTTCAGTGAAGGACCGCGAGAGTCACCCCAAAAGTTCATTGGGCTTAAGAACGGAGATTAGAAGCAGGCCGCGCATCAGGCTGTCCCGTGCTGGCTCCATGTCAGGTCTTTGCCAAGTCCTTGCCAACTCCTTGCCAAGTTCTTACCAGGCCTAGTTGGGAACAGCCAGCATGACGGTTCAGTGGTCCCACCTGCGCTGTGTCCTGTTCTAAGCCGGAACTACAGTGGGGGAAGGGATTCTTTCTTGTGGCAATCGGAAGGCAGAATGGAAAATGAGGGGCTTCTGACGGGCTCTTACACCACCCCGTGACTGACGATTGCCCTCGAAAGATCTTCATCAGCAGGATTCCATGGTGTCGTCGTGGAGTCTTCAGGACTCGTCAAGTGTTGGCAGCAGGTCCCAGGGAAAAGAGAAGAGGAAAAGGGAAAGAAAGAGAAAACGGGAAAACTAAAACAATCACAACATATTAGTAATCACAACAAATTATAATTAAACAATAAGCAAAATACAATTAGTAAATCAATAATAGTTATTTAAATAATAATCAATATGAATCAATTAAACAATAAATTGATCAAATAATAAACCAGTATCATCAATATTAAACAGTAAAGTAATAAACCTAGTATAATCGATATTACTCAGTACAATTTTATAAACAATAAACAAAAATAATTAAAACAGCCATTAGAACAAATCATAAAAGAAAATGATGTAAAACATATCTTCTAACCTTATCATCTTCTTGTGTCTACTGTCCTGGGAACATCTCTAGTGTAAAGGATGTCGGCCAAGTGGTGTGCATTAATTATAGATGTTAATTTTGTTCATCGTTTCATCATTCTCCAATTTACAATAAGCAAGATTACTGATAAAACAAAACCAATCATAACTAAAATCAGAAGAACAACAATGGGATGACACAATTTCTTCAGGATACCGGTGGCGGTGGGTGACCACCCGAAAAGGGTATCCCACCACTTGTGCTCGGCATCACTTTTCACCCTTTCTACAACACGATGTATTTCTTGCACATGATGATGAACAGTTACCAGAGTTTTCTGTCCATTCCCCTTGATTTTTCCTAGGATCTCTATTAGATCTTGATGAAGTAATAATTGCTTTACCAGAGAAAGGTTCATCCCAATGGGAGTAGGCAGTAGCTTGTGAATCAACGTGAGATTGGATTCTAAAAGTTCATGTGAAGTAACTGGAGCTACAAAAGAAAAATCACATCCTGCAATTTTAGTAAAGTTGCAAGCACAAAAATTTGAATGATTTTTAGTAGCTACTACTGTACTTTCTATAAACACAGTATCCCAAGCGGTTCTGAAGCAGGCACACCCATTGTCTGTAGATACAAGGACTGTTTCAGAAGTCTCGTTAGGATGAATATCAAAATGACAGCTATTTTGTTCTGTCTCCAGACAAATATCTTGAGCTACAATTGCATTACCTTCACAGATAAACCCTAGTTGTTCTCAGATGGTACAGGACTCTAAATTGACAGTTTGCCATTTGTCATCAATTTGACGGGCCCATTCTCTATGTTCAGAAGGATAGAAAGTGGGTCCATCATGATTTAATCCTAGTGCAATGATAGGGAATATCAAATGCACCCAGGCATTTCTTATGGTCAACGCAAATGCTGTGGCTGTGTTTGTGTTAGGGTCATAGGTAAAATTCACTAAATTCCACCAGGATTGGAAATCTCTTTCAAAGTCAGTGGCACTGTCCCAGACTATTTTCCTAATTTCAGTGGGAAAAGTGCCTTCTTCACCTTCTCTTATAATTGAGGCAGCAACTGACTGCATCCATCATTGAGCCTGGATACGGCTAAGAGCTAAGGAAACGTTGCTTTGTGCGGCATTAAGTGCATCAATGATCAATTTGCTATTATTTACATTTATCTTTTCCCAATTTGCTAGAATGTTTGATAGCAACCACTGATGTGTTCCCAAGGCTGATAAGGACGATTGCAGTGGTTGTTGTATTTTGGTTAAATCTTTAGTTGTGGAAGCCAATTTATTCATTCATACTTCTGAATCAATACTATTTAGGATTCCCAATCCTGTTCCCACAAGACCAGTTATGTCTCTTGGCAGCCGGTTTTTAGGAGGCTTCCACTGTCGCAGCCAGGTTGTCCAAGCCTGAAAAGAGGTCTGCAAAAAGGGTGAACAAGCTGGTTGTATTTCTCAGATATTGTTTTGCATCAGCAATTTGACTTGTTTAAGAGACCATAACAGATTAAACAATATCTGTTGTTGGCCAGTTTTCCTGATTCTATATGGTCCAATTTCAAAAATTTTCGGGCTAAGTGTAACCAGTGGTTGGGTGGTAGGTGTCACAACATTAACATCAAGTCCTACTCCAGTATTTGAATCAATACTTTCAACTTAAAAAACAAAAACAAAAACAAAAACAAAACAAAACAAAAAAAAAGTGCTTCAGTATTTTTGGACCAAAACCAAACTACTTCTACAGTTTGTGTTCATGTGAAATTGTGCCAACAATCCTGTATGCTTGGCTGCGTACAAACCTTTTTGTGCTTCAAGAGATCCTTTCACTTTTTCTGCATGCTACCACAATTAGTTCAGACCACGGTCACTCAGCTGCTTTCTGGCCATGGGGTTGCGGTAGGATGCAGAAAAGTATTACCAGTTTGATCATGGATTAGGTGGTCTTCATGTCCCTCGGAGTTCTTCTGAGAAAGTCAACACAACAGAATTCTGCCGCCGAGAGGCAGAAAAGTTAGAATGATGGAATTATCCAGCATGTATTTGTCCAATGCTCTTTCCCTAGAGCACCAGAGGATTCCCATGCATATTTCTTCAGAGGGGGTTTTAGCACAAGTGCTACTAGTCCTATAGTAAGAGAGGTCCACCAGAACAGGTTGGCCAGGGTCATGAGCTGGATTATTAGGATCATTTGGTACAGAGCATAGGAGTCAGTGTAGATGCAGACCAAAGAGGAATTCTGTGCTTCTCGTTGAAAAAACACTCCAGACAGCTATCAGCTCCCCACTGTGTGTACTACCTTCTCCCTCTGTAATCATTTGCCTCACCAGAGGAAAAGTGGAGGGCTTCTGCCCTAGATTTCCATCCTTTTCCTTCCCCTTTAGCAAAAGCATCAGTAAACCAAGAGGTTTGCTGATTGTTCGGGGCAGAAAGGAGGGGTTACTTTGATTACAGAGGCAGGTTTGTCCCAAGCTCTCAGTTTCTTGGATTGCTAAAGTTTTTACAGCTCCTTCTGTCATTGAGAAGAAGTTACAGTAATGTTCAACCTGAGCATACCACTTTCTCACTGAGGCCCTCTGGGCCACCCCGTCAGGAGGGGGACTCCCACTAGTGACTGTCTTAATAACCTTGAAGGGGCCTCTCAATACAATTGGTTGTTTTTGTGCAATTTTTTCTACTTCTAGGAAAGCTAAGATAACCATCAACAATCCTTTTTCCCCAGGTAGTGTATCTTTTTCTCAGCATCTTTGGAACCACGGGAATCAAAAACCAACAGGTCTTGTCGGAGCCTCAGGACCCCGCTGCCATATGTGTACTGACAGCCCTGAGGAGGCAAATGCCCATTCCACCTGGAAAGGATCTGTAGGATGGATAGGGGCCCAGTGCTTGATGAGCTGTTGCTTCAAAAATCAGCAATTGCAATGCTGACTCCTGAGAAAGACTCCAATCCCATTTCACCCCTTTCCTCAACAAGGTCATAAAGGGGAACAAATGGGTCGTTCCAGTGACTAGGAAATCTGTCTGGTCTTTCTACAGGAGATACAGCTGCTATCGTTTTTGGAAGGAGAATTGCTGTAGGTTTGAGTGATTCTGGAAGCCCACAAATTCAAGGGGTTCATTATCTTGGGCTTCACAGGTAATTGCATCAGGGATTCAAAGCCAGGAATTCATTTCTTTTGGTGAGTCATTTGCAGGCAAGCAGCTTGTGCACATTTTCCAAGAGCTGGTCGGGTGGTACTAATTCTAGCTATGGGATCTCCCCTTTCCAAGGGGCTTGTTCCCCCGGCCCAAAAAAGCTGCACGCTGTGTCAGGGACCATGTGTCACCTTTCTCCCCTGTTGTTAAGAAGACACCATGTCCCCAATACCCACTGGCTTCCTGTTCAGTGAATTGAATTTGATCACCACCAGTGAGGGGACACCCGGAAAACATATTCTGTTTCTGATTCATGTGGAGGCTGTCCGTATTCCCTTTTAAGCTTAGCTAGCTCGGTGGCCGTGTTTAGTTGTGATGGTATGCGTTTGGTTGTGATGTGAGGTTCCAGATCATCATCACTGAGATAGTTCTACTCTGTTTTAATCAAGGGTCTCAAGTGATGGCAGCAATGTTCCCCACAATTACTTGCTGCTTCAAGTTCTTGATGAGGATAGATTTGTTTAATGTGAGGAGTTTCCTTCTCCTCAAGCTCTGTAGAGGAATCAGCATGATGTGATTTGTTAATATGTTCCTCTGTTAAGGCAGCTCGCAATGCATAGATCACATTTTTTTGCTTCATAGAACTGTTTTTGCAAAATTTCAACTAGATTTTGAAGGGAGTCTATTATAGCATGTTCCTCACTTCTTCGCTCGAAGCCATTTTCTATAGCTGCCATAAGACAAGCTCCCAAAACTGAGCAGAAGATAGTTTTATTTTGCCCAGTTTGAATTTTGTTTCATGTTGTAATGAACACACTCTATCAATAACATTTTCTAAGTTCAACCAATTACTCTGTGCCCATTTTTCTCCTTCTGTAGAAGGTTTGGCATTGTGTTTGGCTAGTAGTGCATAAAATTCAGCTTTAATTTCAAGGCTAAGATTGTCACTCATTTTGTGAAGGGACCAAAACCACGACAGGGAGCTACAAACTTAAGTTCCACAAAACTACACAGCCCTCGCTGTGTCGCCCTTCGCTTCCCTGGCTGGGTGAAAGGACAATAATCTGCCTGGGAGGCTCTGCTTAGTTGCTTCAAGTTGTCCCTTCCTTCCCAGACCACATACACACAACAACAACAAAACAACAGTGTCCCGCCCTTTGCACTAAGGGATCCTTTATGAATTGCCAAAGACAGTATGGGTGCCTTTTCAGCTGCAACCCTTCTGTCTAGACAGAAATCCTGTCCGTGACGCCAATTTTAATGTCACGATCCGTTTCTTGCGGGGTGTCGTGATGGTTCTTTTCACCCATCCCAAAAGTGCAACAAAGGCAAACAACAAGGGACTATCAGTTAATCACAACAAATGCACCTTTAGTAGGGGCCAAAACAGTAAACGCGATAGTGGGGATCTGAAAGGAGATAAAAGGTTAGAGAGAGAACAGGGATATGGGAATAGCTACCAACACAGGCGAGATCCTCAGTGCTCCGGACGATGGGGATCCGTCTGTCGTGTCGGGGGAGTCTTCGAAGTTCTGGTCGACTCGGGGCTCCAATTATAGTCCACAGAGGAGAGAGGGGGGGGAACAAGTGTAATAATGAAAGTCCATTGTAATCGCCCCGAGGGAAGGGGAGAGTCCACAGAAACCACCAAAGCAAGACGAATCCAATGAAGAATAAGTCCATTTGAATCACTGAAGGGAAACAGGTCATGTCATTAGTGGTCAGACCACCAATTTCCCCTCCTCCCTATAGCAGGGGTCTCAGTCCTCAGTCCTTGGGAGGAGGTTCTCATTCTTTCTTTGTCACAGTGGTAACGAGGCAGATGAGGGGTCTTCAGTGAAGGACCGCGAGAGTCACCCCAAAAGTTCATTGGGCTTAAGAACGGAGATTAGAAGCAGGGCCGCGCATCAGGCTGTCCCGTGCTGGCTCCATGTCAGGTCTTTGCCAAGTCCTTGCCAACTCCTTGCCAAGTTCTTACCAGGCCTAGTTGGGAACAGCCAGCATGACGGTTCAGTGGTCCCACCTGCGCGTGTGTCCTGTTCTAAGCCGGAACTACAGTGGGGGAAGGGATTCTTTCTTGTGGCAATCGGAAGGCAGAATGGAAAATGAGGGGCTTCTGACGGGCTCTTACACCACCCCGTGACTGACGATTGCCCTCGAAAGATCTTCATCAGCAGGATTCCATGGTGTCGTCGTGGAGTCTTCAGGACTCGTCAAGTGTTGGCAGCAGGTCCCAGGGAAAAGAGAAGAGGAAAAGGGAAAGAAAGAGAAAAACGGGGAAAACTAAAACAATCACAACATATTAGTAATCACAACAAATTATAATTAAACAATAAGCAAAATACAATTAGTAAATCAATAATAGTTATTTAAATAATAATCAATATGAATCAATTAAACAATAAATTGATCAAATAATAAACCAGTATCATCAATATTAAACAGTTAAAGTAATAAACCTAGTATAATCGATATTACTCAGTACAATTTTATAAACAATAAACAAAAATAATTAAAACAGCCATTAGAACAAATCATAAAAGAAAATGATGTAAAACATATCTTCTAACCTTATCATCTTCTTGTGTCTACTGTCCTGGGAACATCTCTAGTGTAAAGGATGTCGGCCAAGTGGTGTGCATTAATTATAGATGTTAATTTTGTTCATCGTTTCATCATTCTCCAATTTACAATAAGCAAGATTACTGATAAAACAAAACCAATCATAACTAAAATCAGAAGAACAACAATGGGATGACACAATTTCTTCAGGATACCGGGTGGCGGTGGGTGACCACCCGAAAAGGGTATCCCACCACTTGTGCTCGGCATCACTTTTCACCCCTTTCTACAACACGATGTATTTCTTGCACATGATGATGAACAGTTACCAGAGTTTTCTGTCCATTCCCCCTTGATTTTTCCTAGGATCTCTCTATTAGATCTTGATGAAGTAATAATTGCTTTACCAGAGAAAGGTTCATCCCAATGGGAGTAGGCAGTAGCTTGTGAATCAACGTGAGATTGGATTCTAAAAGTTCATGTGAAGTAACTGGAGCTACAAAAGAAAAAATCACATCCTGCAATTTTAGTAAAGTTGCAAGCACAAAAATTTGAATGATTTTTAGTAGCTACTACTGTACTTTCTATAAACACAGTATCCCAAGCGGTTCTGAAGCAGGCACACCCATTGTCTGTAGATACAAGGACTGTTTCAGAAGTCTCGTTAGGATGAATATCAAAATGACAGCTATTTTGTTCTGTCTCCAGACAAATATCTTGAGCTACAATTGCATTACCTTCACAGATAAACCCTAGTTGTTCTCAGATGGTACAGGACTCTAAATTGACAGTTTGCCATTTGTCATCAATTTGACGGGCCATTCTCTATGTTCAGAAGGATAGAAAGTGGGTCCATCATGATTTAATCCTAGTGCAATGATAGGGAATATCAAATGCACCCAGGCATTTCTTATGGTCAACGCAAATGCTGTGGCTGTGTTTGTGTTAGGGTCATAGGTAAAATTCACTAAATTCCACCAGGATTGGAAATCTCTTTCAAAGTCAGTGGCACTGTCCCAGACTATTTTCCTAATTTCAGTGGGAAAAGTGCCTTCATCACCTTCTCTTATAATTGAGGCAGCAACTGACTGCATCCATCATTGAGCCTGGATACGGCTAAGAGCTAAGGAAACGTTGCTTTGTGTGGCATTAAGTGCATCAATGATCAATTTGCTATTATTTACATTTATCTTTTCCCAATTTGCTAGAATGTTTGATAGCAACCACTGATGTGTTCCCAAGGCTGATAAGGACGATTGCAGTGGTTGTTGTATTTTGGTTAAATCTTTAGTTGTGGAAGCCAATTTATTCATTCATACTTCTGAATCAATACTATTTAGGATTCCCAATCCTGTTCCCACAAGACCAGTTATGTCTCTTGGCAGCCGGTTTTTAGGAGGCTTCCACTGTCGCAGCCAGGTTGTCCAAGCCTGAAAAGAGGTCTGCAAAAAGGTGTGAACAAGCTGGTTGTATTTCTCAGATATTGTTTTGCATCAGCAATTTGACTTGTTTAAGAGACCATAACAGATTAAACAATATCTGTATGTTGGCCAGTTTTCCTGATGTCTATATGGGTCCAATTTCAAAAATTTTCGGGCTAAGTGTAACCAGTGGTTGGGTGGTAGGGTGTCACAACATTAACATCAAGTCCTACTCCAGTATTTGAATCAATACTTTCAACTTAAAAAACAAAAACAAAAACAAAAACAAAACAAAACAAAAAAAAAGTGCTTCAGTATTTTTGGACCAAAACCAAACTACTTCTACAGTTTGTGTTCATGTGAAATTGTGCCAACAATCCTGTATGCTTGGCTGCGTACAAACCTTTTTGTGCTTCAAGAGATCCTTTCACTTTTTCTGCATGCTACCACAATTAGTTCAGACCACGGTCACTCAGCTGCTTTCTGGCCATGGGGGTTGCGGTAGTGGATGCAGAAAAGTATTACCAGTTTGATCATGGATTAGGTGGTCTTCATGTCCCTCGGAGTTCTTCTGAAAAAGTCAACACAACAGAATTCTGCCGGCCGAGAGGCAGAAAAGTTAGAATGATGGAATTATCCAGCATGTATTTGTCCAATGCTCTTTCCCTAGAGCACCAGAGGATTCCCATGCATATTTCTTCAGAGGGGGTTTTTAGCACAAGTGCTACTAGTCCTATAGTAAGAGAGGTCCACCAGAACAGGTTGGCCAGGGTCATGAGCTGGATTATTAGGATCATTTGGTACAGAGCATAGGAGTCAGTGTAGATGCAGACCAAAGAGGAATTCTGTGCTTCTCGTTGAAAAACACTCCAGACAGCTATCAGCTCCCCACTGTGTGTACTACCTTCTCCCTCTGTAATCATTTGCTCACCAGAGGAAAAGTGGAGGGCTTCTGCCCTAGATTTCCATCCTTTTCCTTCCCCTTTAGCAAAAGCATCAGTAAACCAAGAGTTTGCTGATTGTTCGGGGCAGAAAGGAGGGGTTACTTTGATTACAGAGGCAGGGTTTGTCCAAGCTCTCCGTTTCTTGGATTGCTAAAGTTTTTACAGCTCCTTCTGTCATTGAGAAGAAGTTACAGTAATGTTCAACCTGAGCATACCACTTTCTCACTGAGGCCCTCTGGGCCACCCCGTCAGGAGGGGGGACTCCCACTAGTGACTGTCTTAATAACCTTGAAGGGGCCTCTCAATACAATTGGTTGTTTTTTGTGCAATTTTTTCTACTTCTAGGAAAGCTAAGATAACCATCAACAATCCTTTTTCCCAGGTAGTGTATCTTTTCTCAGCATCTTTGGAACCACGGGAATCAAAACCAACAGGTCTTGTCGGGAGCCTCAGGACCCCCGCTGCATATGTGTACTGACAGCCCTGAGGAGGCAAATGCCCATTCCACCTGGAAAGGATCTGTAGGATGGATAGGGCCCAGTGCTTGATGAGCTGTTGCTTCAAAAATCAGCAATTGCAATGCTGACTCCTGAGAAAGACTCCCCAATCCCATTTCACCCCTTTCCTCAACAAGTCATAAAGGGGAACAAATGGGTCGTTCCAGTGACTAGGAAATCTGTCTGGTCTTTCTACAGGGAGATACAGCTGCTATCGTTTTTGGAAGGAGAATTGCTGTAGGTTTGAGTGATTCTGGAAGCCACAAATTCAAGGGGTCATTATCTTGGGGCTTCACAGGTAATTGCATCAGGGATTCAAAGCCAGGAATTCATTTCTTTTGGTGAGTCATTTGCAGGCAAGCAGCTTTGTGCACATTTTCCAAGAGCTGGTCGGGGGGTACTAATTCTAGCTATGGGATCTCCCCTTTCCAAGGGGCTTGTTCCCCCGGCCCAAAAAGCTGCACGCTGTGTCAGGGACCATGTGTCACCCTTTCTCCCCTGTTGTTAAGAAGACACCATGTCCCCAATACCCACTGGCTTCCTGTTCAGTGAATTGAAATTTGATCACCCACCAGTGAGGGACACCCGGAAAACATATTCTGTTTCTGATTCATGTGGATGGCTGTCCGTATTCCCTTTTAAGCTTAGCTAGCTCGGTGGCCGTGTTTAGTTGTGATGGTATGCGTTTGGTTGTGATGTGAGGTTCCAGATCATCATCACTGAGATAGTTCTACTCTGTTTTAATCAAGGGTCTCAAGTGATGGCAGCAATGTTCCCCACAATTACTTGCTGCTTCAAGTTCTTGATGAGGATAGATTTGTTTAATGTGAGGAGTTTCCTTCTCCTCAAGCTCTGTAGAGGAATCAGCATGATGTGATTTGTTAATATGTTCCTCTGTTAAGGCAGCTCGCAATGCATAGATCACATTTTTTTGCTTCATAGAACTGTTTTTGCAAAATTTCAACTAGATTTTGAAGGGAGTCTATTATAGCATGTTCCTCACTTCTTCGCTGGAAGCCATTTTCTATAGCTGCCCATAAGACAAGCTCCCAAAACTGAGCAGAAGATAGTTTTATTTTTGCCCAGTTTGAATTTTGTTTCATGTTGTAATGAACACACTCTATCAATAACATTTTCTAAGTTCAACCAATTACTCTGTGCCCATTTTTCTCCTTCTGTAGAAGGTTTGGCATTGTGTTTGGCTAGTAGTGCATAAAATTCAGCTTTAATTTCAAGGCTAAGATTGTCACTCATTTTGTGAAGGGACCAAAACCACGACAGGGAGCTACAAACTTAAGTTCCACAAAACTACACAGCCCTCGCTGTGTCGCCCTTCGCTTCCCTGGGCTGGGTGAAAGGACAATAATCTGCCTGGGAGGCTCTGCTTAGTTGCTTCAAGTTGTCCCTTCCTTCCCAGACCACATACACACAACAACAACAAAACAACAGTGTCCCGCCCTTTGCACTAAGGGATCCTTTATGAATTGCCAAAGACAGTATGGGTGGCCTTTTCAGCTGCAAACCCTTCTGTCTAGACAGAAATCCTGTCCGTGACGCCAATTTTAATGTCACGATCCGTTTCTTGCGGGGTGTCGTGATGGTTCTTTTCACCCATCCCAAAAGTGCAACAAAGGCAAACAACAAGGGACTATCAGTTAATCACAACAAATGCACCTTTAGTAGGGGCCAAAACAGTAAACGCGATAGTGGGGATCTGAAAGGAGATAAAAGGTTAGAGAGAGAACAGGGATATGGGAATAGCTACCAACACAGGCGAGATCCCTCAGTGCTCCGGACGATGGGGATCCGTCTGTCGTTGTCGGGGGAGTCTTCGAGAGTTCTGGTCGACTCGGGGCTCCAATTATAGTCCACAGAGGAGAGAGGGGGGGGGAACAAGTGTAATAATGAAAGTCCATTGTAATCGCCCCGAGGGAAGGGGTGAGTCCACAGAAACCACCAAAGCAAGACGAATCCAATGAAGAATAAGTCCATTTGAATCACTGAAGGGAAACAGGTCATGTCATTAGTGGTCAGACCACCAATTTCCCCTCCTCCCTATAGCAGGGGTCTCAGTCTCAGTCCTTGGGAGGAGGGTTCTCATTCTTTCTTTGTCACAGTGGTAACGAGGCAGATGAGGGGTCTTCAGTGAAGGACCGCGAGAGTCACCCCAAAAGTTCATTGGGCTTAAGAACGGAGATTAGAAGCAGGCCGCGCATCAGGCTGTCCCGTGCTGGCTCCATGTCAGGTCTTTGCCAAGTCCTTGCCAACTCCTTGCCAAGTTCTTACCAGGCCTAGTTGGGAACAGCCAGCATGACGGTTCAGTGGTCCCACCTGCGCTGTGTCCCTGTTCTAAGCCGGAACTACAGTGGGGGAAGGGATTCTTTCTTGTGGCAATCGGAAGGCAGAATGGAAAATGAGGGGCTTCTGACGGGCTCTTACACCACCCCGTGACTGACGATTGCCCTCGAAAGATCTTCATCAGCAGGATTCCATGGTGTCGTCGTGGAGTCTTCAGGACTCGTCAAGTGTTGGCAGCAGGTCCCAGGGAAAAGAGAAGAGGAAAAGGGAAAGAAAGAGAAAACGGGAAAAACTAAAACAATCACAACATATTAGTAATCACAACAAATTATAATTAAACAATAAGCAAAATACAATTAGTAAATCAATAATAGTTATTTAAATAATAATCAATATGAATCAATTAAACAATAAATTGATCAAATAATAAACCAGTATCATCAATATTAAACAGTAAAGTAATAAACCTAGTATAATCGATATTACTCAGTACAATTTTATTAAACATTAAACAAAAATAATTAAAACAGCCATTAGAACAAATCATAAAAGAAAATGATGTAAAACATATCTTCTAACCTTATCATCTTCTTGTGTCTACTGTCCTGGGAACATCTCTAGTGTAAAGGATGTCGGCCAAGTGGTGTGCATTAATTATAGATGTTAATTTTGTTCATCGTTTCATCATTCTCCAATTTTACAATAAGCAAGATTACTGATAAAACAAAACCAATCATAACTAAAATCAGAAGAACAACAATGGGATGACACAATTTCTTCAGGATACCGGTGGCGGTGGGTGACCACCCGAAAAGGGTATCCCACCACTTGTGCTCGGCATCACTTTTCACCCTTTCTACAACACGATGTATTTCTTGCACATGATGATGAACAGTTACCAGAGTTTTCTGTCCATTCCCCTTGATTTTTCCTAGGATCTCTATTAGATCTTGATGAAGTAATAATTGCTTTACCAGAGAAAGGTTCATCCCAATGGGGAGTAGGCAGTAGCTTGTGAATCAACGTGAGATTGGATTCTAAAAGTTCATGTGAAGTAACTGAGCTACAAAAGAAAAATCACATCCTGCAATTTTAGTAAAGTTGCAAGCACAAAAAATTTGAATGATTTTTAGTAGCTACTACTGTACTTTCTATAAACACAGTATCCCAAGCGGTTCTGAAGCAGGCACACCCATTGTCTGTAGATACAAGGACTGTTTCAGAAGTCTCGTTAGGATGAATATCAAAATGACCAGCTATTTTGTTCTGTCTCCAGACAAATATCTTGAGCTACAATTGCATTACCTTCACAGATAAACCCTAGTTGTTCTCAGATGGTACAGGACTCTAAATTGACAGTTTGCCATTTGTCATCAATTTGACGGGCCCATTCTCTATGTTCAGAAGGATAGAAAGTGGGTCCATCATGATTTAATCCTAGTGCAATGATAGGGAATATCAAATGCACCCAGGCATTTCTTATGGTCAACGCAAATGCTGTGGCTGTGTTTGTGTTAGGGTCATAGGTAAAATTCACTAAATTCCACCAGGATTGGAAATCTCTTTCAAAGTCAGTGGCACTGTCCCAGACTATTTTCCTAATTTCAGTGGGAAAAGTGCCTTCTTCACCTTCTCTTATAATTGAGGCAGCAACTGACTGCATCCAATCATTGAGCCTGGATACGGCTAAGAGCTAAGGAAACGTTGCTTTGTGTGGCATTAAGTGCATCAATGATCAATTTGCTATTATTTACATTTATCTTTTCCCAATTTGCTAGAATGTTTGATAGCAACCACTGATGTGTTCCCAAGGCTGATAAGGACGATTGCAGTGGTTGTTTGTATTTTGGTTAAATCTTTAGTTGTGGAAGCCAATTTATTCATTCATACTTCTGAATCAATACTATTTAGGATTCCCAATCTCCTGTTCCCACAAGACCAGTTATGTCTCTTGGCAGCCGGTTTTTAGGAGGCTTCCACTGTCGCAGCCAGGTTGTCCAAGCCTGAAAAGAGGTCTGCAAAAAGGGTGAACAAGCTGGTTGTATTTCTCAGATATTGTTTTGCATCAGCAATTTGACTTGTTTAAAGAGACCATAACAGATTAAACAATATCTGTTGTTGGCCAGTTTTCCTGATTCTATATGGTCCAATTTCAAAAATTTTCGGGCTAAGTGTAACCAGTGGGTTGGGTGGTAGGTGTCACAACATTAACATCAAGTCCTACTCCAGTATTTGAATCAATACTTTCAACTTAAAAAACAAAAACAAAAACAAAAACAAAACAAAACAAAAAAAAAGTGCTTCAGTATTTTTGGACCAAAACCAAACTACTTCTACAGTTTGTGTTCATGTGAAATTGTGCCAACAATCCTGTATGCTTGGCTGCGTACAAACCTTTTTGTGCTTCAAGAGATCCTTTCACTTTTTCTGCATGCTACCACAATTAGTTCAGACCACGGTCACTCAGCTGCTTTCTGGCCATGGGGTTGCGGGTAGGATGCAGAAAAGTATTACCAGTTTGATCATGGATTAGGTGGTCTTCATGTCCCCTCGGAGTTCTTCTGAAAAAGTCAACACAACAGAATTCTGCCGCCGAGAGGCAGAAAAGTTAGAATGATGGAATTATCCAGCATGTATTTGTCCAATGCTCTTTCCCTAGAGCACCAGAGGATTCCCATGCATATTTCTTCAGAGGGGGTTTTAGCACAAGTGCTACTAGTCCTATAGTAAGAGAGGTCCACCAGAACAGGTTGGCCAGGGTCATGAGCTGGATTATTAGGATCATTTGGTACAGAGCATAGAGTCAGTGTAGATGCAGACCAAAGAGGAATTCTGTGCTTCTCGTTGAAAAACACTCCAGACAGCTATCAGCTCCCCACTGTGTGTACTACCTTCTCCCTCTGTAATCATTTGCTCACCAGAGGAAAAGTGGAGGGCTTCTGCCCTAGATTTCCATCCTTTTCCTTCCCCTTTAGCAAAAGCATCAGTAAACCAAGAGTTTGCTGATTGTTCGGGGGCAGAAAGGAGGGGTTACTTTGATACAGAGGCAGGTTTGTCCAAGCTCTCAGTTTCTTGGATTGCTAAAGTTTTTACAGCTCCTTCTGTCATTGAGAAGAAGTTACAGTAATGTTCAACCTGAGCATACCACTTTCTCACTGAGGCCCTCTGGGCCACCCGTCAGGAGGGGACTCCCACTAGTGACTGTCTTAATAACCTTGAAGGGGCCTCTCAATACAATTGGTTGTTTTTGTGCAATTTTTTCTACTCTCTAGGAAAGCTAAGATAACCATCAACAATCCTTTTTCCCAGGTAGTGTATCTTTTCTCAGCATCTTTGGAACCACGGGAATCAAAACCAACAGGTCTTGTCGGAGCCTCAGGGACCCCGCTGCCATATGTGTACTGACAGCCCTGAGGAGGCAAATGCCCATTCCACCTGGAAAGGATCTGTAGGATGGATAGGGCCCAGTGCTTGATGAGCTGTTGCTTCAAAAATCAGCAATTGCAATGCTGACTCCTGAGAAAGACTCCAATCCCATTTCACCCCTTTCCTCAACAAGTCATAAAGGGGAACAAATGGGTCGTTCCAGTGACTAGGAAATCTGTCTGGTCTTTCTACAGGAGATACAGCTGCTATCGTTTTTGGAAGGAGAATTGCTGTAGGTTTGAGTGATTCTGGAAGCCCACAAATTCAAGGGGTCATTATCTTGGGCTTCACAGGTAATTGCATCAGGGATTCAAAGCCAGGAATTCATTTCTTTTTGGTGAGTCATTTGCAGGCAAGCAGCTTTGTGCACATTTTCCAAGAGCTGGTCGGGGGGGTACTAATTCTAGCTATGGGATCTCCCCTTTCCAAGGGGCTTGTTCCCCCGGCCCAAAAAGCTGCACGCTGTGTCAGGGACCATGTGTCACCTTTCTCCCCTGTTGTTAAGAAGACACCATGTCCCCAATACCCACTGGCTTCCTGTTCAGTGAATTGAATTTGATCACCACCAGTGAGGGACACCCGGAAAACATATTCTGTTTCTGATTCATGTGGAGGCTGTCCGTATTCCCTTTTAAGCTTAGCTAGCTCGGGTGGCCGTGTTTAGTTGTGATGGTATGCGTTTGGTTGTGATGTGAGGTTCCAGATCATCATCACTGAGATAGTTCTACTCTGTTTTTAATCAAGGGTCTCAAGTGATGGGCAGCAATGTTCCCCACAATTACTTGCTGCTTCAAGTTCTTGATGAGGATAGATTTGTTTAATGTGAGGAGTTTCCTTCTCCTCAAGCTCTGTAGAGGAATCAGCATGATGTGATTTGTTAATATGTTCCTCTGTTAAGGCAGCTCGCAATGCATAGATCACATTTTTTTGCTTCATAGAACTGTTTTTGCAAAATTTCAACTAGATTTTGAAGGGAGTCTATTATAGCATGTTCCTCACTTCTTCGCTCGAAGCCATTTTCTATAGCTGCCATAAGACAAGCTCCCAAAACTGAGCAGAAGATAGTTTTATTTTGCCCAGTTTGAATTTTGTTTCATGTTGTAATGAACACACTCTATCAATAACATTTTCTAAGTTCAACCAATTACTCTGTGCCCATTTTTCTCCTTCTGTAGAAGGTTTGGCATTGTGTTTGGCTAGTAGTGCATAAAATTCAGCTTTAATTTCAAGGCTAAGATTGTCACTCATTTTGTGAAGGGACCAAAACCACGACAGGGAGCTACAAACTTAAGTTCCACAAAACTACACAGCCTCGCTGTGTCGCCCTTCGCTTCCCTGGCTGGGTTGAAAGGACAATAATCTGCCTGGGAGGCTCTGCTTAGTTGCTTCAAGTTGTCCCTTCCTTCCCAGACCACATACACACAACAACAACAAAACAACAGTGTCCGGCCCTTTGCACTAAGGGATCCTTTATGAATTGCCAAAGACAGTATGGGTGCCTTTTCAGCTGCAACCCTTCTGTCTAGACAGAAATCCTGTCCGTGACGCCAATTTTAATGTCACGATCCGTTTCTTGCGGGGGTGTCGTGATGGTTCTTTTCACCCATCCCAAAAGTGCAACAAAGGCAAACAACAAGGGACTATCAGTTAATCACAACAAATGCACCTTTAGTAGGGGCCAAAACAGTAAACGCGATAGTGGGGATCTGAAAGGAGATAAAAGGTTAGAGAGAGAACAGGGATATGGGAATAGCTACCAACACAGGCGAGATCCTCAGTGCTCCCGGACGATGGGGATCCGTCTGTCGTGTCGGGGGAGTCTTCGAAGTTCTGGTCGACTCGGGGCTCCAATTATAGTCCACAGAGGAGAGAGGGGGGGGAACAAGTGTAATAATGAAAGTCCATTGTAATCGCCCCGAGGGAAGGGGTGAGTCCACAGAAACCACCAAAGCAAGACGAATCCAATGAAGAATAAGTCCATTTGAATCACTGAAGGGGAAAACAGGTCATGTCATTAGTGGTCAGACCACCAATTTCCCCTCCTCCCTATAGCAGGGGTCTCAGTCTCAGTCCTTGGGAGGAGGGTTCTCATTCTTTCTTTGTCACAGTGGTAACGAGGCAGATGAGGGGTCTTCAGTGAAGGACCGCGAGAGTCACCCCAAAAGTTCATTGGGCTTAAGAACGGAGATTAGAAGCAGGCCGCGCATCAGGCTGTCCCGTGCTGGCTCCATTGTCAGGTCTTTGCCAAGTCCTTGCCAACTCCTTGCCAAGTTCTTACCAGGCCCTAGTTGGGAACAGCCAGCATGACGGTTCAGTGGTCCCACCTGCGCTGTGTCCTGTTCTAAGCCGGAACTACAGTGGGGGGAAGGGATTCTTTCGTGGTGGCAATCGGAAGGCAGAATGGAAAATGAGGGGGCTTCTGACGGGCTCTTACACCACCCCGTGACTGACGATTGCCCTCGAAAGATCTTCATCAGCAGGATTCCATGGTGTCGTCGTGGAGTCTTCAGGACTCGTCAAGTGTTGGCAGCAGGTCCCAGGGAAAAGAGAAGAGGAAAAGGGAAAGAAAGAGAAAACGGGGAAAAACTAAAACAATCACAACATATTAGTAATCACAACAAATTATAATTAAACAATAAGCAAAATACAATTAGTAAATCAATAATAGTTATTTAAATAATAATCAATATGAATCAATTAAACAATAAATTGATCAAATAATAAACCAGTATCATCAATATTAAACAGTAAAGTAATAAACCTAGTATAATCGATATTACTCAGTACAATTTTATAAACAATAAACAAAAATAATTAAAACAGCCATTAGAACAAATCATAAAAGAAAATGATGTAAAACATATCTTCTAACCTTATCATCTTCTTGTGTCTACTGTCCTGGGAACATCTCTAGTGTAAAGGATGTCGGCCAAGTGGTGTGCATTAATTATAGATGTTAATTTTGTTCATCGTTTCATCATTCTCCAATTTACAATAAGCAAGATTACTGATAAAACAAAACCAATCATAACTAAAATCAGAAGAACAACAATGGGATGACACAATTTCTTCAGGATACCGGTGGGCGGTGGGTGACCACCCGAAAGGGTATCCCACCACTTGTGCTCGGCATCACTTTTCACCCTTTCTACAACACGATGTATTTCTTGCACATGATGATGAACAGTTACCAGAGTTTTCTGTCCATTCCCCTTGATTTTTCCTAGGATCTCTATTAGATCTTGATGAAGTAATAATTGCTTGACCAGAGAAAGGTTCATCCCAATGGGAGTAGGCAGTAGCTTGTGAATCAACGTGAGATTGGATTCTAAAAGTTCATGTGAAGTAACTGAGCTACAAAAGAAAAATCACATCCTGCAATTTTAGTAAAGTTGCAAGCACAAAAAATTTGAATGATTTTTAGTAGCTACTACTGTACTTTCTATAAACACAGTTATCCCAAGCGGTTCTGAAGCAGGCACACCCATTGTCTGTAGATACAAGGACTGTTTCAGAAGTCTCGTTAGGATGAATATCAAAATGACAGCTATTTTGTTCTGTCTCCAGACAAATATCTTGAGCTACAATTGCATTACCTTCACAGATAAACCCTAGTTGTTCTCAGATGGTACAGGACTCTAAATTGACAGTTTGCCATTTGTCATCAATTTGACGGGCCCATTCTCTATGTTCAGAAGGATAGAAAGTGGGGTCCATCATGATTTAATCCTAGTGCAATGATAGGGAATATCAAATTGCACCCAGGCATTTCTTATGGTCAACGCAAATGCTGTGGCTGTGTTTGTGTTAGGGTCATAGGTAAAATTCACTAAATTCCACCAGGATTGGAAATCTCTTTCAAAGTCAGTGGCACTGTCCCAGACTATTTTCCTAATTTTCAGTGGGAAAAGTGCCTTCTTCACCTTCTCTTATAATTGAGGCAGCAACTGACTGCATCCATCATTGAGCCTGGATACGGCTAAGAGCTAAGGAAACGTTGCTTTGTTGTGGCATTAAGTGCATCAATGATCAATTTGCTATTATTTACATTTATCTTTTCCCAATTTGCTAGAATGTTTGATAGCAACCACTGATGTGTTCCCAAGGCTGATAAGGACGATTGCAGTGGTTGTTGTATTTTGGTTAAATCTTTAGTTGTGGAAGCCAATTTATTCATTCATACTTCTGAATCAATACTATTTAGGATTCCCAATCCTGTTCCCACAAGACCAGTTATGTCTCTTGGCAGCCGGTTTTTAGGAGGCTTCCACTGTCGCAGCCAGGTTTGTCCAAGCCTGAAAAGAGGTCTGCAAAAAGGTGTGAACAAGCTGGTTGTATTTCTCAGATATGTTTTTGCATCAGCAATTTGACTTGTTTAAGAGACCATAACAGATTAAACAATATCTGTTTGTTGGCCAGTTTTCCTGATTCTATATGGTCCAATTTCAAAAAATTTTTCGGGCTAAGTGTAACCAGTGGTTGGGTGGTAGGTGTCACAACATTAACATCAAGTCCTACTCCAGTATTTGAATCAATACTTTCAACTTAAAAAACAAAAACAAAAACAAAACAAAACAAAACAAAAAAAAAGTGCTTCAGTATTTTTGGACCAAAAACCAAACTACTTCTACAGTTTGTGTTCATGTGAAATTGTGCCAACAATCCTGTATGCTTGCTGCGTACAAACCTTTTTGTGCTTCAAGAGATCCTTTCACTTTTTCTGCATGCTACCACAATTAGTTCAGACCACGGTCACTCAGCTGCTTTCTGGCCATGGGGTTGCGGTGAGGATGCAGAAAGTATTACCAGTTTTATCATGGATTAGGTGGGTCTTCATGTCCCTCGGAGTTCTTCTGAAAAAGTCAACACAACAGAATTCTGCCGCCGAGAGGCAGAAAAGTTAGAATGATGGAATTATCCAGCATGTATTTGTCCAATGCTCTTTCCCTAGAGCACCAGAGGATTCCCATGCATATTTCTTCAGAGGGGGGTTTTAGCACAAGTGCTACTAGTCCTATAGTAAGAGAGGTCCACCAGAACAGGTTGGCCAGGGTCATGAGCTGGGATTATTAGGATCATTTGGTACAGAGCATAGGAGTCAGTGTAGATGCAGACCAAAGAGGAATTCTGTGGCTTCTCGTTGAAAAACGCTCCAGACAGCTATCAGCTCCCCACTGTGTGTACTACCTTCTCCCTCTGTAATCATTTGCTCACCAGAGGAAAAGTGGAGGGCTTCTGCCCTAGATTTCCATCCTTTTCCTTCCCCTTTAGCAAAAGCATCAGTAAACCAAGAGTTTGCTGATTGTTCGGGGCAGAAGGGAAGGAGGGGGGGTTACTTTGATTACAGAGGCAGGTTTGTCCAAGCTCTCAGTTTCTTGGATTGCTAAAGTTTTTACAGCTCCTTCTGTCATTGAGAAGAAGTTACAGTAATGTTCAACCTGAGCATACCACTTTCTCACTGAGGCCCTCTGGGCCACCCCGTCAGGAGGGGGGACTCCCACTAGTGACTGTCTTAATAACCTTGAAGGGGGCCTCTCAATACAATTGGTTGTTTTTGTGCAATTTTTTCTACTTCTAGGAAAGCTAAGATAACCATCAACAATCCTTTTTTCCCAGGTAGTGTATCTTTTCTCAGCATCTTTGGAACCACGGGAATCAAAACCAACAGGTCTTGTCGGAGCCTCAGGACCCCGCTGCCATATGTGTACTGACAGCCCTGAGGAGGCAAATGCCCATTCCACCTGGAAAGGATCTGTAGGATGGATAGGGCCCAGTGCTTGATGAGCTGTTGCTTCAAAAATCAGCAATTGCAATGCTGACTCCTGAGAAAGACTCCAATCCCATTTCACCCCCTTTCCTCAACAAGTCATAAAGGGGGAACAAATGGGTCGTTCCCAGTGACTAGGAAATCTGTCTGGTCTTTCTACAGGAGATACAGCTGCTATCGTTTTTGGAAGGAGAATTGCTGTAGGTTTGAGTGATTCTGGAAGCCCACAAATTCAAGGGGTCATTATCTTGGGCTTCACAGGTAATTGCATCAGGGATTCAAAGCCAGGAATTCATTTCTTTTGGTGAGTCATTTGCAGGCAAGCAGCTTTGTGCACATTTTCCAAGAGCTGGTCGGGGGGTACTAATTCTAGCTATGGGATCTCCCCTTTCCAAGGGGCTTGTTCCCCCCGGCCCAAAAAGCTGCACGCTGTGTCAGGGGACCATGTGTCACCTTTCTCCCCTGTTGTTAAGAAGACACCATGTCCCCAATACCCACTGGCTTCCTGTTCAGTGAATTGAATTTGATCACCACCAGTGAGGGACACCCGGAAAACATATTCTGTTTCTGATTCATGTGGATGGCTGTCCCGGTATTCCCTTTTAAGCTTAGCTAGCTCGGTGGCCGTGTTTAGTTGTGATGGTATGCGTTTGGTTGTGATGTGAGGTTCCAGATCATCATCACTGAGATAGTTCTACTCTGTTTTAATCAAGGGTCTCAAGTGATGGCAGCAATGTTCCCCACAATTACTTGCTGCTTCAAGTTCTTGATGAGGATAGATTTGTTTAATGTGAGGAGTTTCCTGTCTCCTCAAGCTCTGTAGAGGAATCAGCATGATGTGATTTGTTAATATGTTCCTCTGTTAAGGCAGCTCGCAATGCATAGATCACATTTTTTTTGCTTCATAGAACTGTTTTTTGCAAAATTTCAACTAGATTTTGAAGGGAGTCTATTATAGCATGTTCCTCACTTCTTCGCTGGAAGCCATTTTCTATAGCTGCCATAAGACAAGCTCCCAAAACTGAGCAGAAGATAGTTTTATTTTTGCCCAGTTTGAATTTTGTTTCATGTTGTAATGAACACACTCTATCAATAACATAG